>NC_086155.1:39722787-42222787 GCF_035149785.1 Candoia aspera
TGTGAACCTTTTACAGCTTTTACTTAAATCATTAGGGAACAATGACAAGTAGTATACACACTGGTGCAATAGGAACTGTATGCTAAGATTCTAAATTAATAGTTCTGTACCCAAAACAACTCTCTTCCCCCACCCTTCTAAAAGGGGCTTACTCT
Source organism: Candoia aspera (assembly GCF_035149785.1). Taxonomy (NCBI): domain Eukaryota; kingdom Metazoa; phylum Chordata; class Lepidosauria; order Squamata; family Candoiidae; genus Candoia; species Candoia aspera. The sequence goes on from NC_086155.1 coordinate 39,722,943, forward strand.
TCCATTCCCTCCTATACTTTCTTCTTGGCTGCAGGTCTTCAGTCTGGTTTTGCCTCTCCCTCTCATCCCAGCATTCTCTTCTTGGGTCAGCTTTCCAAACCGTTTCTCAACTTCACAGCTGAACTTCTAGCTCTTCACACCACATTGATTCAACCGTAAATTTTTGGTCTGGTATTCTTTGTACGAAGTCTTGTGCCTACATTCCTTCATCTCTCGCTCCTGAGTAGTTGTTATGCCAAAAGAAAGAAAAGAAAAGAGAAGAAAGAAAAAAAAATGGGGAGGAGGGATTTTTCTTCTAGTTCCAAATGTTCTTCTTTTCCTCTTTCTCTCTCTCTCATCTTGTCTCCTTTATTTCCTTTCTTTTCCTTCTTTTTCTTTCTCCTTCCATCACATCAAAAGTTAAGACTGTGTGTGTGTGTGTGTGTGTTACTGAACTTCTTCTCTCTGTGTGTCCCCTCCAAAATTAGCTTTCTTCCTTTCCTCTGTACCTCCATTTACCTACCTATCCATCTTAAAAGATAATGCATCCTGCATCCTGCAAAGCAACTATTTAGCTTACAACCTCTCTGCAAACCATGAGTTGCAGTCACAAACTAGCAAGTGAGAATCTTGGTATCTGAACATCATGAAAACATTGGAAGAGCTGTGTTGGTTCATGGATAATTTCATTTAGTATCTTATTTTCCAGCTGCAGAGCTATCAGATTTCTATAGGAAGTTGGCAAGCATGACATGAGGGACAGCAATTGTTGATCAGAGCCATGGTGTCTCTAATATTGGTGATAGAGACTCATGGTGATGAGTAATTATGATTGGCCTTATCCTATGTGAATTGTCTAATTCTTTTTGTAGAAGATTTCTGAATTAGTGGCCATTGTCATATTTTGAGAAAACAATGATTAGCTTAAATATTATTGCATGAAGAATTTTTTGGCCTCTCATGAAGCCTCCACTATTCAATTTCATCCTTATAACTGAAGTGAAACTGTTGATAATTATCATAAAAGACCTGTTTGATTAATTAATTCAGAATGGTAAAGAAGAAAATGACTGGAATAGAAGGGGATCTCTTGGTTTTCTTTCCTACATTTAAATGAATCATGTTGTTATTATTAGTTATATCACATATCCATCCCATTAATTTTTACCTTCTTTACCTGGATCAAACTATCATTTCAAAGCTGATCTTGGCAGCCTGACTTGAGGTTCTAAGTACCATCTAAAGCAAGCATCCTTTGATCATACTGGAGTAGCTTTTTCAGGACTAAACCTTAGTTTCCTCTAGCTTCTTATGGTCAATGAAAAGCATTAGTAATGGAATGCAAGAATTAGTTTTTAAATGCATGATATGGCTCAGTAGTAAGAAAGAGTAACTCAAGCCACAATTTATTCCAGCAGATTTAGGATCATGGATGTTTAGCTGCCTTTATTTTCTTATTACAGGAGGAAAAATAATCATAGTAAGCAAAGTAAAAATGCACAATTGCACAGCTTGGGATGCTTGAGGAGTTTGTTCTTTGCAAATCCAATACCATCTGACTTTAGAAAAAAAGAATATATGTAAAAATACATATAACCTAAAAAACTATTTTTAAAACAATTAGAAATTAATGTGGATATATAGAATGAAACAGGGCAAACACAGGCAAAAGGATAAGGGTTGAAAACAGATAAATCATCTGTCCCTAACTGGAGGTTATGTGAGAACCAAATATCTGTGTATGACTCAGATTCTTTGTCAGAGAGTGCTGGAAAGCATTTGGCCTGAGAGATCAGAAAAATCACACACACCAGGCATTTCTATAAAAATCAATGTATTTAGAGAAAGTACAAAAACATATTTTACAAGCTGTGCATTCACACACTCTCAGAGAGGACTGAGCTGCAACGGCTACAAAAGCAAAACTAAACAAGCCCAGGCAAGCTGCCCTCCCCAGGCAATGCAGCTATTAACTCCCAAACTGAGGACAATTAAGTTCGACCTCTTCACCCTGTCAATACTTAAGGAAGTACTCAATTACCATGGTAACCTAATGGCTTGGTCTGAGCAAAAACAAAGAAATGCCAATGTTCTTGACCTCTCAATTCCAGCTATTTGTTGCCATTGCATTGACTGCACATTTTTGAATGGATCTTTAAAGCCATGTGAGGGCTAGACATACTTTAAGGAAAGGAAAGGAGATTGCACAGCTTTGGTGTATTCCATTGCCTTCACTGACTCCACTAGTAGAAAAGATTCCTCCTTCCTTCTGTGCACAATGCAGAGTAGGGAGTACAAGTGAAAGTTTCGTTGCAGGAATGGGGAAGTACTTGATTAAAGCTCCATGCTTAGCACTGGATTATAGAAGAAAGCCAACATATTGGCAATACTGGAAGACGAACAACATATCGCCATAATTATCTTATCTTATTTTATTTTATTTTATCTTATTTTATCTTATTTTATCTTATCTTATCTTATCTTATCTTATCTTATCTTATCTTATCTTGCCTTGCCTTGCCTTGCCTTGCCTTGCCTTGCCTTGCCTTGCCTTGCCTTGCCTTGCCTTGCCTTATCTTATATCTTATCTTATCGATATGCCGATCAATAAAAACTATGAGCAGCTTACAATACTGTCTCCAGTAAGAAGATTAAAAAACATATATCAATATATGAAATAAATAACACCCCCCCCCAATATATAATTAACTTCACCTCCCCATGTCAAAGAGAGATTCTGCTGATGCATCAGTGAAAAACAGCAGTAAAACAATCGAAGAGGACTAATGTTTCAGTACAAGCAAAATAAAATAAAGACATGCTTCATGCTGCAAAATAATATACACCATTACCACCAAATACTTTCTGTTTTTGAAAGATTAAAACAGTTCTCCATTCTGAATTTCAGGTATCTTTTTTTGGCCATAAATTGACATATTGCTCTAAATGATAAAGCACCAATAAAAAGAACATAAAATTGTTGGAAAAAGAGTATTATACAAGAGTTTCTTTCCCCTTCCTTTTCTTAATGTAAGAGTTTTATTTATTATACTATTAGCCATTTCTAATGAATGCCAATTAATAATGCACACCTAAGGAAAGAAAAATCCTTTTGTCCTAGCATGGTTGCCATCATCATCATCATCACCACCACCACCACCACCATCATTTTTCTTTTTTAGTGTTCCACAATTACAACCCAGCTGCCAGGCAATTCCTAGAGATTAATTGCCATCTGGGGTTAATGACCCTTAGTTGCTGCTCCTCTAGCCATCAACCCCTCCTGAACAGTCATTAATCCTCAGGAAATGTCTTATTCCTCTATTGTTAATGCTTCATTACAATCTGTCTTGATAAATCTTTCAGAGACCTTCATGGCTTCATCTTCAGCTCTAAGCTACAGCTTGACTTCAGCTCTAACCCCTTCCCTGAAACACACTGAGAAAAGAAAACCAATTTATCTAGGAAATCTTTATTTGGCTAAGACTGAATTGAGAATCTGTCTTCTGTAGAGACTCATGGATAATGATAAACAAAGCTTGAGATCTCTACCTTTCAGAGTGTAACAGGCACTGATGAGACAGCAAGAGTCAGAAGGCATGTTCATATAAATAAAAACACAGTTACTATAACACATATACATTACAATGGATGAGAAATCATCACCATCATCATCAGCAGCAGCAGCAGCAGCAACCCTTTGAGAAAAGTCTGGGTGCAAAAATGTATCTTTACTTGATACCTAAACAATATGATAGTTGACACACTTTGAATATTATGAGAGAAGGCATTCTAAAAAGCAGGCACCACTATTGAAAAGGCCCTTCCATAAGTTACCACAAGATGGTAATCCAGAGGTCATGGCAACCACAATATAACTTCACCACATGATCTTACTGATCATGCAGGCTTATAATGAAGAACATGATCTACCTGTATCCTGGTCTAAAATTGTTTATGGCTTTATATGCCAGTAGGATAACCTTGAACCTAGCCTAGTATCTCATCTGTAGCTAGTGCAACTGCTTCAGCACAAATCCAATGTGTATATAGCAGGATGAACAGATGACCAACCTGTCATTTCATTTTGCATCAGTTGCTGCTACTGAAGCAGATACATGGGCAGGTCCATTTAGAACACGTAGTACTAATCCAAATCTAAAATTGCCAGCATATAGATAACAGCGGTTAGATTATCTCTGTCCAGGAATGTATAGCTGGTAATCCAGACAAAGTTATGAACATATGGGTTCAGAGATTGAATGAGCCCCTGGTGACCATGATTTTAGGAATATCCCAAACTATGCAGTTGCAACATCACTTGGAACAGGAAAAGTCCCCAGTTACTACATTCAACTTCAATTTATTTGTCCTTATTCAGGCACCAGTTCAGGACATGCACAGCCTCTGCTGTTTGAGCAAGGTAGGGCATATCACTGGCATTACAGCCCCAAATGTCTGATGACTGCCATATCAGACTGATCAAGGTAATTATCATAAACCTCTGGATCCAGAGGAGGCTTTTTCAGGTGTGGGCACGCCACTTCCTCTTTTAAAGCCTATGATACCACTCTATATTCATCAGTCCCTGGATCCATCCAGTGATCTCTCCTCAGCTAGCTCAAATAAATCAAGATGGACTAGGGCCAAAGGAGCAGACAGCTGTATTCATTTTGTCTGTGTCTACTGCTCAATTCTTATCAAAATATCTTGACTTTGTGTGTGTGTCTTTGAGTCAGTGTTGACTCATGGTGATTGCCTGGACAAGTCCTTGCAGTTTTCTTGGCAAGATTTCAGAAGTGGTTTGCCATTGCCTGCTTCCTAGGACTGAGAGAGAATGACTGGCCTAAGGTCACCCAGCTGTCTTCATGTCAAAGGTGGGACTAAAACTCACAGTCTCCCAGTTGTCATTCAGAAAAGTGATTTCATGATCAAAATTTCTTGCAAATTTGTAACAGTAGTCTTGTGGTCTCCAATGTTGGATTATTAATTCTAAAAAGCTGTGCTGAACAACTACTTAAGGATGCATATGGAGGTTGCAAAATAAATCTTCTTTACAAATTTCACCCACGATCACATAATACAAATAAATTGTTACTCTTTATAAATTCAGGAATTGTTGTTCTGCCTCTTTTCCCTAAATATATTGATGCAAATTGTGATTGCATTTTTAAAAAGTGAGGCTTATGGGATTTCTAGAAATGTTGTAGATGGCTGAGGTCTTGAGGTATCACATCTCTTCTCCCAAAAGCCTTTCTGGTCCTGCTTTTTGCTTTGGGTAGCAACTTGGTGGTTCTCACAACTTGTTCTTCCTTTCTGGCAATGCAAAAATATAAAATATTTGAAACATTGAAATAATTCCAATAGTGCAATTCCCTGACCATGTGGCATAAGGGTATGTGACTAGATGATTCAATTCTTTCTCATGAGAAATAAACAAGAACTTTGACTGAAAAAGAATGAAAGATAAAGATAAAAGACTCTTTAACTTTAAGTATTAAAAAGACAAATATTCAATTTTGAGAGATAAATTATAGTGCTGGTCAGATCAGGGCAGCAATTTAAAAGAAAATTAGAAAAAGCTAATTCAAGGTTTCAGGTAGACTACAAGATGGTGATGGTCTGCTACAAATAGAATGTTGCAGACCACCAGGGTATTCTACATAAAACTTATGATGTAAAAATTTAAAAGAAAAAAAATGAGTATGTCCTAAATATTATTGAAAACTGAATTATGCATAATTCATTAACTTGTATTAATAAATAAATTAGAGAAATAAATAACATTTAGACTGAGCATGCAGACACACACACACACAAACATCCCTACATACAAAAAACAAATTAAAAACCTAACATGAGCTCTTAGGTAGCCTTTTACCTATTTCTACCCAAATCACTCTGTCTGAAAAAATTGGTCCTTTGCTTCAATTCATAAGTTCCCAACTTCTTTGAAATTCCAAACTTTAATCAGATGTTGCTGACACATGGTGAACCCAACTCCTTTTCACCCTTGCTACACAGATATCCCTCTTTGTTTTGAAAAAGAACCAAACTTTTCTCTGTCCAGAGGAGGGAGAGGCTGAGCTACTTCCTTTGTGTACATGACAGAAAGCATCTCCCACTTAAAAAGATGTGGGCTGGGAATGTCTGACCTAGCAGCTTGCAGTTGAACATGCATAACAGAAGTAGCTTGGATAGCTGATAGACAGACAGACAGACAGACAGATGAGAGGGGTATCGTAGCAAAAGGAAGAAGGGGTCTTAAATATTGTCAGACTTTATTTATTTATTTATTTGTTGAATATATATGACTACCTTTCTCATATAATGATCCTTCCACAAGGCTAAAGGGGTAGGGACCCCTTGCATCTCAGGTGGGAGGGTGTTCCAAAAGCCTGGGGTGATTAGAGAGAAGGCATGCCTCCGGGGTTGTACCAAGTGACATAATTTAAGTGAGAGGGCCTGGAGCATGCCCATCTGACCTAGAGGTGCTCCCACAAATAACCTGACCCTGTGCCACATAGAGATTTAAAGGTGATATTCAAGACCTTGATTATAGCAAAAGTTTTTGAGGACTGGAGTCCACTTCTTCATACGCATGATCTGTGATCCTCAGTTGAGAGTAAGTGAAAATAAGTAGACTCTAGCCTATGCCACAAAAACATATACAATAGCATATTGAGGGAATGATATTAAAGGAAAAACTGAAATACTTTGGCCACCTAATGAGAAGACAGGACACCCTGGAGAAGATGCTGATGCTAGGGAGAGTGGAGGGCAAAAGGAAGAGGGGCTGACCAAGGGCAGGATGGATAGATGATATTCTAGAGGTGACTGACTCGTCCCTGGGGGAGCTGGGGGTGTTGATGACCGACAGGAAGCTCTGGCGTGGGCTGGTCCATGAAGTCACAAAGAGCTGGAAATCACTGAACGAATAAACAACAAAAACTCATGTTAATATGTAAGGTGTCACAAAGCTACATTGTTTCAGTTGATTCAAATCATTTTCCAGATGAATGTCTTCTTAAGCATTGACCAAAATTACTGGCCTGGAATTATGCTACTGTCTCTGCCACTATGTTAATTTTGATTAAAATGGTTCTTAGTTCAAACATTCATGTGGAGCATAAACATACTCCAATTTATGAAATAAAAATTACTCGGTAATTGGTGTGCCTCCTGTTTGTTTTCTTGGGTATCCGTGGTATTCTAAGGAGTCTTCTCTAACACCAAAGCTCAGAAATATCAGCTTTCCTTTGATCCTGCTTCTTGAGAGTGAAACTTTCACTTGATTTCCATATAATATTATAGCACTGCATGGTAGCAAGAAATTAGAAGTTTGGGCTGTCTACAAACTTTTTTGTAAATCTGTGCCTCCATTCTTATGCGATATTCAACAGTATCCAGTAGGGAAAGATGAAAGTGACATGTTTTAACTCAAGGCTTTCTTATCCTTCAGAGGATGAATTGTCCCATTTCTTACAGAAGGAAGGTTGTTAATTCAGGTGTCGACATTATAAATGTGCCTTTGGCTGAAACATTCAGTGTGTCATTCATGTCAGCCTCACTCCATCTTCTGTTATTGCAGCATAAACTATCACAGTCTGCAGTTGCTACAACATTCATAAAAAAATAATTATCCAAAACATAATTAAATTAACTGACCAGGAAAGTGATTTTGGAAAATAATTAAAATTAAAGCATGTTTTGATACATTTATATTGTAAAGCATGTTGGGAGACATTGCTGATCCACACAGCACAGCCAGCCATTCAAACAGCCAGCCAGCTAAAGAACCAAACTGAACCAGGGAAATATTTGTCAGGAACTTATTATTTGTGACTGTTTGATTAATTGGATTGCGAGCTTGGAGTTCCCCTTTCTGTTTTGCTCAATAAATGTGCAATGCCGACTTGAGCTCCTGAACGAAAATGTGGAGTACAAATTAAAAAAAAAACATAAAGAACAATAAGTAGAATTGTGAGGGAAGGAGGTTGTTTGTTTTTTTTGCAAGGAGACAAATTAAAAGAAAATATGTAAATGTCATTAATAAGTTTCTTTCACTTTGGTGGCAGAAATGGACAATATTAATTTGGCTCCTGGCTTGGCAGAACTAATATTGGCCATTTCAGCCACCAAAGTGAAAGAAGTCTCTCTTCTGCATTAGAAGAGAGTATTAGCTGGCATGATTTACTTTATAACATGGAGAATGAAAACAAAAACAAAAACAAATCCGAATGAAGCCACACATTTGATATAAACCAGGAGTGAGTTCTAGCCCTGCCTTAGGCATGAACCCAGCTGGGTGACCTTGGGCCAGTCACTCCCTCTCAATCCTAGGAAGAGACAATGGCAAACCACTTCCAAAATTTTGGCAAGAAAACCTCAGGGACTAGTCCAAGCAGTCAAAGGAGTCAACACTGACTTGAAGGTACACACACACACACACACACACACACAAACACACACATACCTGGCTTGGCCACTACCCAGAGAATTATAGGAGAGAAACATCATTTTTTTGTACCCATCCATATTAAAATTCTAGTTAGGGGGGAAAAATCTGAAATGGATTGGAGGGAAGACAGAACATTTATTTTTAACGTGAACCATACCCATCAGATAGTTTCAGTCCAACCATACTAAAATCCCATTGATTTCACTAGAATATTATGCCTATTCCTGGGCCATTCTATTGAGACAATACATTATGAAAAGACATGATTAATTCTGACATCAATATATGGTGACATATTAAAGCCTTTAGCGACAACCTAAGGCAGCCAGTTTATAGATCCCAGCTTTCCAAACCAAGATCAATGACTTAATGAAATATTGGTTTCATATACAGTGCCAATTCTTTTGTTTTTAGTGTTGCAAATGTGATTTTCCAAATTATAGATTAGTTAGTACACATGCTTAAAAAATGTAGCTCATGATAGCACAGGGACTGCAAAAGGTTAATGGTGGCAGAGAGTTCAGCATAGTTTGTGCTCTGAATACTGTGTCTCTCAAAAGAGCTCTGTTTTACACAGGTGATCAGCCAGTTGCCTAGCACCCCTGAATTATCTAGTAGTAACATGTCCTGGTAACATCAATACCATGAAACTGGTACCTGTTCTGTTTAGAGAGTGAACTAAACAATTAATGATTAAAAAGAGAAAGGGGAGAAGTTGATTTCTTCAGAAGAAATAAATATCAGCTGGCTAGTAATCATTAGAACTGAATGGCAAATAACATTCTCAGACAGAGAGTGTGGATGTTAACTACAACAAGTCTTTTCTACCCCAAGGGCTCAGTTCCTTTCAGTGGAACTCAGAAACCAATTGCAACAATGTACTCATAGCAGAGCTCTACCCTAGCCGTATTCCCGATGTCAGGTTTTGTGAAAGGACTGGACCAAGAACGGTTGAATCAACCAAAAGAAGTGAGGAGGCTTAAGCATGAATCTTAATGGACTTTGCAGCAGGAAATAATGGAGAATGGGAAGGCACTTTCTCCAGAAGTTAGCTATATCACTGAAACAAACTGATGTGTCAGGAGGAAAAATCAGCTATAGAACTGAATTTCCAGCAATACAGAAATGTGAATCTTTAATGAAGTTATAACTGACTATAGACATTTTAGAATTTTAAGGGCCCAGGATGCTAAGAAGAACATGCTGCAGGATCTTCTTCCAACAAAGGCAAGTCAGGAGCTTCCTGCAAATCAATAAAGCAATATGCTATCAATATGAGGGCAACAACACTTCTCCATGAAATGCTATCAGAAGCAGATATTCAGTGATACATACAGACTCTGAACATGGAGAAATAATAAAGCCATCACGACTAATTGCAAGTGCAAGATCTATTCTCCCCTTTATCACCATAGCCCTCCTCTACTTTTATAAAGTAAAGACCAGGGTAACTTTTTGCATTTGGTTTTGCATTTTTGTGGCAGTTTCCACAAATTTAGCTATTACAGGATTGAAATCTGAAATAGAAGGAATTAGTGACTGATCGTTCGTTCGTTCACTCATATAACTTGCTGCCAACTGCAACCAAATAATTCTTGGTGACTTAGAATATCATCCAATACATTAAAATATTCATGGTATAATTGTAGTAAAATAAAAGTAAAAATATGCATGTAACAAAATACCCTAAAAACAACCACAAACATAAAAAGATGAGAATAATCAGGATTCAAACACTCTTCTAAAGAACTCTGTTTTGGCCAATTTTTAAAATGCTAATAAAGTAGGACTGATTGTAGGGTATCCCACAAAGCAGGCACAGCAACAGAAAGCAAGGAGCCATTAAGAAGTTCTCCTTAGACATCCACATAGGTAAATGTGCTTTGAAGATACCTTGAAATCTTGTAGATTTAAAGGTCAAAAACAACACTTGAATTGAACTTGGAAGCCAGCAGGAGTCCAGACCATGGGTGTAGCATGCTCATGCCAGTGTGAACCAGCTAAGAGCCAGGCTGCTGCATTCTGGACTAGTTGAAGCTTCCAGATGGTTTTCAAAGGTAACCCCATGTAGAATGTATTGCAGTAGTCGTGAATGATGAAAAGGGCATGAGTCAGTGTTGGGAGTTCCTCATATTCCAGTTAAGGCTGCAACTAATGTAACGGCTGAAGCTGGCAAAGACAATTCTAGTCACATCTTCTACTCAATCATTTAGCAGTAGCCATGAGTTGAGGAGGACCCCCAAGTTGTAAACTTTGTCTGCCAGGGTATTGCCACCACAACACAAGGCAGCCTTTGGAGACATCAGAAGCCCATGGTGGACAAACAGTAATTCTATCTTGCTTGGGTTCAGCTTCAACCCATCCAGACCTCACAGCTGCCAGACACTAAGTCTAGACATTGACAGCATCTTTTGCACAGCTTGGGGTATGAGAAACAGCTGGGGTATCATCCGTGTATTGATAATACCACACCCCAAACCAAGGGATGACCTCCCCAGCAGCTTCCTGTAGAGAGTAAAAAGTTGGGAGGGTGGGAGATCAACTCTGTGGCATTCCATAAAGCACCAGTTAGCCTTTGTCTCAAGACTAGCAACTGGAACTGTTCATGAATGAAGCAGAACCACTATCAAACAATGCTTCCAATCCTTAACCCCTGCAGACAGTCCAGAAGGACATCATGGTTAATGGTATTGAAAGCTGCAATTGATCCAAAAGAACCAGAGGGATGCACTTCCTCCACCCGGGTCACAACAAGTGTCATCCAGTGCTGTCTCAGTCCCCTGCCTGGGTCTGAACCTTGAATGAAAATATTTAATTAAAGCACTTTTAGTGTTGCATCCTCACTGATCTGACTAAATGATCTGACTAAAAATATGAGTACATGACACACTTCGAGAAAGCTCAGGATCGTAATTATTTCTGAATATTTTAAATAATACAAGTTGTGTTTGTCAATACAGGCTGAATCTAAATAACTGGAATCAGAATTCCAGCAGAATTATGTAGGGCATTTTGGAGGCATTTTTGAATAATGTTTGGACTGACTTCTCTAACATCACCGATTTCTTAACTAAAATATTGGGAGGTAGAGAGAATGCTGCACTTTTAGCATAAGGATAACGGCTTCAAGAAATAAAAATACAAAGGCTAAGAGTACATTTTTATATCACAGAAACCCATTATGACAAGAATAATATCATACCCTTTGTTATATCAACACTTTTACAAACTCCATATTTAGAAGAGTAGTGAGGATTGCAGAATACCAACTCAATAATTTAGAATATGAGACAAAAATCAAGTAACGTACATCTGCCTTGCAGTGTATAGTTAAGCCAATAAAATGTATATTCCACTTTCAGCAAATCTAAATTATTTGGATTGATCAATTATCCATAAATAGCACAATATCACAAGTACCACAAGGCATAGCACAAGAACACAGTTAAAATAAATACACTGAAATTCTTAACATTAGTTTTGTTCCTTATTTATTTGATCTATATTTAACTTCTCTTTCAAGTACTCAAGTGATTAATAAAAATTAAAAACAAAATTGGAATATAAAAAAACTAAAATTCACAATAAAAAGCCCTCACCCACACACCAGCAAGATTGCCCTCTGAGAGCAGGGATATTTTCAAAAGGGCCTTTTCTGAAGACTTGTACATAAATCAAATAAAAGAATGTTAATGTCTTCCCCTAATATCTACTAGCCATGAATGTCAGCTAAATAAATACTTAGGGATAGAGTTCTATACCAGTGGAAGGTTTTCTTGGACCTGACACCTTTCATAATCATAATTCTAGATACTTTGGAAGTATACATAATTATATTATGCATGGGTTTTCCATCATCCCCAATATCAATTGGAGAGCTTGGTGTTTGGTGTCATGGTTAAGGCATCAGGCTAGAAACTGGGAGATCGTGAGTTCTAGTCCCGTCTCAGGCACAAAGCCAGCTGGGTGACCTTGGGCCAGTCACTCTGTCTCAGCCCTAGGAAGGAGGCAATGGTAAACCACTTCCAAAATAATGCCAAGAAAACTGCAGGAACTAGTCCAGGCAATCACCAGGAGTCAAAAACTGACTAGAAGGCACAAAAACAACCCAAAATATTACTTTTCTTATAGGAGCATCCCTTTATACAAGTGACACATGAAGGGGGCTATTGATGAGCTTCTACTGATTGTGAATTGTAAAGAGATGTCTTTGCCTATTATTTATGCTATGTCTGATAGCATAGCTGGCAACATCTTCACTGTAAGTGGCAGGGGAGAGGTGTTTTGCCTCCATCTCCATACAAGAACATGCCTTGCTTGGCAAGGCAGAAGCTGAAGGCGAGGTCCTGTAGACTGGCACGCAGACAGGATCAGTCTGGAACGTGGAGGCTAAGCAAGACTGGACTGGAACCCTTAGACAAGGCTTGGCTCTGATGGCTAGGCTGGACTGGACTGGAGAGTCAAGGTAGTGCTGATCTCTGGAAACAAGGCTGGATTTGACTGGAGAGTCTAGGCAAGGCTGTGAGCTGGAAGCAAGAATGGACTGGACTGGAATGTTCAAGCAAAGCTGAGAGCTGGAAACAAGGCTAGAAGCACACCTGGATCATGCTGAAGTGCAGTGACAAGGTCCAGAGCTAAATGCGAGACTGTGCTCAGCAGGGATGGCAAGGAGAGACTCAACTGGAGCAGCTTGTGCAGAAGGCAGTTCTGCGGAGGTAGAAGACACTGGCGCTGGCTCCACGCTGGCTCCAGACAAGGCTTCTGACACAGGTAAGGACTCTTCCGCAAGTTCTGTGAGCTTGAAGGATAGGTTGTCTCTGGCAGCTTGCTCTTTGCGCGTCTGCCTTTTAAGATGATCCTTTCCGCGCCTTTTCTCTCCTGCAGCCAATCACTCTGCTTTCTGATTTGCGCACTTCTCTGCTCTCCTGTCTTGAGTGCTGATTGGAGAATTCAAATCCCCCTCAGGAGTTTGACCAATCCTCACCTGCAAATTCTCCCTCTCTGCTGAGTCACTGGTTCTGCTTTTCCGAGCCCCTCCTGATGAGTTTTGTTTTCCCCTTCTGACTCCAGATAAGTTTCATTTTCGGATTCAGAAGCGGGCTGAAATCTCACAATGTCCTTCAGTTGCATTTGGAATTTCTAGCAGCCTGGACATTAATTTTAGAAGGTGTAATCTTATTATGCTTGAAGAATACCACATTGAGAAATGAGATCCAAAGTTAGTACAAACAAACAAACAAACAAAAAGAAAATAATATTGATTAAAGGAGTATTTTGAATATGGAAAGGAAAATATGCAATTAACTAACATTTAATGAGAACCAATTTCCTAATAAATTAAATATTGAGATTTACCCCATGTTAATTATTGACATCTGACAGCTTATTTATTAATGATGCACATGTGTCCTAATTTATAGTTTAACACATGCATAAAAAGACACATTTGGATTGTTTTCATGAAGTTGAGTTTTTTAATGTAAAAGGTATAAGAAAAGAACTAGTGGGGAAATATTATTAGTCTTTTTCAGGGATGGGCAACGTGTGAGCCTCTGTTAGATGTTGAACTCTAATTTCCAGTAGTCATTGTAGTCATTGATATTGAAGCCCCTCAAGATTTCAAGGATCCTATACTTCCGGTCACTTGCAACAAAGCCAACTAAGTCTTTTTATGGCAATTTAGGACATTTCCATACCAAGATTCTACACCAGTTTGACAACTGTTCTGAACTTCTATGTTTGAGAGCTGAGGTGATTTATTTATTCAGCTATTCTTTCTTTCCCTTTTGTGTGAAGTTGAGCTGAGGGGACTTTATTTGCTATGGAATTAGCAAGCAGGACAATGACTTTTTCTCCTTGTTCTCAGCATTTCAAGTCACAGATTGCCAAAAGGTTCAGGACATGAAATGGCAGTGGTGTGGAAGTGCCTTTAAAAATTAACACAATTACAATAATACAAATATTTCTCTGCTAAAGACCACCATATCAGTAGCAAGAAATTGGGTATAACATATACTGCAGAAAATATTTTCATTTTTTGCATTATTAATTTTAATAACATTTATTAGTTGCAAAAAGTGTTACCAGGCTCCTGATTTTTTTTTTTCCTACTCAGCAAGAGGTTTTTGTCAGCATTTTCTGCACCCTGGGAAGAAGAGAGTCCATGGAGGAATTCTGCTTATGCTTTTCATCTTGATCTTTGGTTTACCAGTTTTTGAATTAAGTTTGCATTTTTCCTCTCTTTCACAGCATTTTCCTATATGTTGGAATTTTTTACTCTATCCTTGAAGGATGAAATACATATAAGTCCAATAAAATGTTAGGCAGGCCTCCCATCCCCACTGGCCAGTAGGAAAAAAAATGTCACCTCTTTTTATTTATTTATTTTTCAAATTTCTATCACCACCCATCTTTCCCAAAAAGGGGACTCTTTTTGTATATAAATGTGTCGTTTTTTAGGAAATTGTAAAGGAATGGAAACAGTTTTGATTCTATATATGCCTTTTAGAACTGAAAAAGAATTTTATAAAAAGGAGAGTTCTTTGATCTTTACAACCAAGGGAAATTATTTAGGACATTACTCTTATATCTCTGGGCTGGTAAAAGTTCCTCTGGGAGAGTTTTTGATTTATTTGATACAAGAGGAAGTCAGATTGTCTTGGAATTGCCTTTTCTCATGCCTGTTCTTACTCTCCTGAGACTGGAGTCACCATCAGATCACTCTCAAAGTGATTTTGAAATTGGTTATTCCAAACTTCTCACAGCGAGTGACTTTTTGTGTTACTCTTCAAAGCTTTTCAAGAGGGAAATCATGATATTGATCAGATGCTGTCATAAATCATTCCACTTTCAAAAGAAGCGATTGAAAGAGGAAAAATGTCCAGGACAGGATAGAGTTCATGTCCTTTGCGGTAAAGACACCAGCATCCCCTATCAGCAAACCACAAATAAGGTGGGAGAGAACAGACGAAAATAGTTATACAAAGTCTTATCAAGGGCAACTCTCACTTTTTTGAGGAGAATCAGTGAAAGTCTTTCAAATCTAGGATTACCACATCTGGACTTCAAATATCCATACAAGTACTATATAGGAGACAGATTCAGAAAACTATTCTGTTCTGGGCTGTTTTACAACTGTATTTGAATCAGAGGCCAATGATCAATAAAAAGTTTAAGAATCAGGTTTGATTGCTGGAGAGGCCTGGGAGCCATCTCCTGCCTCCCTCTCTTTAGTCCCTTGCTTGTCCTGTTGTTTTTTTCTCAGCAGTGTTGATTCTATTTAAAGCATTAGTTCATTGATTAGTGGTTTCTACAATCACAGAATCTTATGGCACATACATAACTACATTGTCAGGCAAGTGAGGCAATAGTGATTTTGAACTAAAAAAGGCACATATCTCTTTAATAACCCATTCGTGGAAAAAGGAGGAGGATTTTGCTGTTTGTGGCACCATTACAAAACAAGGGACACGATTAAGTGCCACCATATAATGCAAACATTTTTATTTCAGGGAGCTTCCAAAAACATAAATAGGTGACACTGAGGGCAAGTATTTTGGAGATAGATGCAATGTAGCCTTTATTCCAGAGTTCAGGCACAGATTTTTTGCAATGCTACAGAGTACAAGGCTTCCTGATTCATCTGTGTCACTTTATAACGATTTCTCTTTCCCTTAAACATCACAGTTCTGGTCTGATGTAACCAACTTCTCAGGATTTAGTGTCTGGGAAAACCTTATCACATGTTCCTGCTTTGTGATATACAGGATCTTCGTTTATCAGGAGTAACAGTATAATAATTAAAGAAATGTATTTGCCATTTCAGCAAAGGATCGTTACCTTGTTGTGGTGCTGGAGCTTGAGCACCTCAATGATGCCATGAGCTAAACCGTGAAGGGCCACCCAAGACGGGAAGGTCATGACAGAGAGGTCAGACTAAATGCGATCCCTGGGGAAGGAAATGGCAACCCACCCCAGTATTCTTGCCGTGAAAACTAAATGGATCAGTACAACCAGAGATATGTCGGTATACCAACGGAAGATGAGACCCCCAGGTCGGAAGATGGTCAAAATGCTACTGGGGAGGAACAGAGGATGAGTTCAAGTAGCCCCAGACATGATGACGCAGCTAGCTCAAAGCTGAAAGCACGGCTAGTGGCCAACGGTGCTGGTGGTGAACGGCGAATCTGATGTTCTAAGGATCAACACACCATTGGAACCTGGAATGTAAGATCTATGAGCCAGGGCAAATTGGATGTGGTTATTGGTGAGATGTCAAGATTAAAGATAGACATTTTGGGTGTCAGTGAACTGAAATGGACTGGAATGGGCCACTTCACATCAAATGACCACGAGATCTGCTACTGTAGACAAGAGGACCACAGAAGAAATGGAGTAGCCTTCATAATTAATAGTAAAGTGGCTAAAGCAGTGCTTGGATACAATCCAAAAAACAATAGAATGATCTCAATTAGAATTCAGGGCAAGCCATCTAACATCACAGTGATCCAAATATACGCCCCAACCACAGATGCTGAAGAAGCTGAAGTAGAGCAGTTCTATGAGGATCTGCAGCACCTACTGGACAACATGCCTAAAAGAGATGTTATTTTCATCACGGGAGACTGGAATGCTAAGGTGGGCAGTCAAATGACACCTGGAATTACAGGTAAGCATGGCCTGGGAGAACAAAACAAAGCAGGACATAGGCTGATAGAATTTTGCCAAGACAACTCACTCTGCATAACAAACACTCTCTTCCAACAACCTAAGAGACGGCTTTATACATGGACTTCACCAGATGGACAACATCGAAATCAGATTGACTACATCCTTTGCAGCCAACGGTGGCGGACATCTACACAGTCGGTAAAAACAAGACCTGTTGCTGACTGTAGTTCCAATCACGAACTTCTTATTGCACAATTTAGGATCAGACTCAAGAGATTAGGGAAGACCCACAGATCAGCTAGATATGAGCTCACTAATATTCCTCAGGAATATGCAGTGGAGGTGAAGAATAGATTTAAGGGACTGGACTTAGTAGATAGGGTCCCGGAAGAACTCTGGACAGAAGTTGGCAGCATTGTTCAGGAGGCGGCAACAAAATACATCCCAAAGAAAGAGAAAACCAAGAAGGGAAAATGGCTGTCTGCTGAGACACTAGAAGTAGCCCAAGAAAGAAGGAAAGCAAAAGGCAACAGTGATAGGGGGAGATATGCCCAATTAAATGCAAAATTCCAGAGGTTAGCCAGAAGAGATAAGGAATTATTTTTAAACAAGCAATGCGCGGAAGTGGAAGAAGACAATAGAATAGGAAGGACAAGAGACCTCTTCCAGAAAATTAGAAACATTGGAGGTAAATTCCAGGCAAAAATGGGCATGATCAAAAACAAAGATGGCAAGGACCTAACAGAAGAAGAAGAGATCAAGAAAAGGTGGCAAGAATATGCGGAAGACCTGTATAGGAAGGATAACAATATCGGGGATAGCTTTGACGGTGTGGTCAGTGAGCTAGAGCCAGACATCCTGAAGAGTGAGGTTGAGTGGGCCTTAAGAAGCATTGCTAATAACAAGGCAGCAGGAGACGACGGCATCCCAGCTGAACTGTTCAAAATCTTGCAAGATGATGCTGTCAAGGTAATGCATGCTATATGCCAGCAAATTTGGAAAACACAAGAATAGCCATCAGACTGGAAAAAATCAACTTATATCCCCATACCAAAAAAGAGAAACACTAAAGAATATTCAAGCTATCGAACAGTGGCACTCATTTCACATGCCAGTAAGGTAATGCTCAAGATCCTGCAAGGTGGACTTCAGCAATTCATGGAGCGAGAATTGCCAGATGTACAAGCTGGGTTTAGAAAAGGTAGAGGAACTAGAGACCAAATTGCCAATATCCGCTGGATAATGGAAAAGGCCAGGGAGTTTCAGAAAAACATCTATTTCTGTTGTATTGACTATTCTAAAGCCTTTGACTGTGTGGACCATAACAAATTGTGGCAAGTTCTTAGTGGTATGGGGATACCAAGTCATCTTGTCTGCCTCCTGAAGAATCTGTATAACGACCAAGTAGCAACAGTAAGAACAGACCACGGAACAACAGACTGGTTTAAGATTGGGAAAGGAGTATGGCAGGGCTGTATACTCTCACACTACCTATTCAACTTGTATGCAGAACACATCATGTGACGTGCTAGGCTTGAGGAATCCAAGGCTGGAGTTAAAATCACTGGAAGAAATATTAACAATCTCAGATATGCAGATGATACCACTTTGATGGCTGAAAGCGAAGAGGAACTGAGGAGCCTTATGATGAAGGTGAAAGAAGGAAGTGCAAAAGCTGCCTTGCAGCTAAACCTCAAAAAACCCAAGATTATGGCAACCAGCTTGATTGATAACTGGCAAATAGAGGGAGAAAATGTAGAAGCAGTGAAAGACTTTGTATTCCTAGGTGCAAAGATTACTGCAGATGCTGACTGCAGTCAGGAAATCAGAAGACACTTAAACCTTGGGAGTAGGTAAAGGTAAAGGTTTCCCTTGACGTAAAGTCCAGTCGAGTCCGACTCTAGGGGGCGGTGCTCATCTCCGTTTCTAAGCCTTGGAGCCGGCGTTGTCATAGACACTTCCGGGTCATGTGGCCAGCATGACGACTCGGAACGCCGTTACCTTCCCGCCGAAGCGGTACCTATTGATCTACTCACATTTGCATGTTTTCGAACTGCTAGGTGAGCAGGAGCTGGGATTAACAACGGGAGCTCACCCCGCTGCGCGGTTTCGAACCGCCGACCTTCCGATCAACAGCTCAGCGGTTTAACCCGCAGCGCCACCGCGTCCCTTGGGAGTAGAGCAATGACAAATCTCGATAAAATAGTTAAGAGCAGAGACATCACACTGACAACAAAGGTCCACATAGTTCAAGCAATGGTGTTCCCCGTAGTAACATATGGCTGTGAGAGCTGGACCATAAGGAAGGCTGAGAGAAGAAAGATAGATGCTTTTGAGCTGTGGTGTTGGAAGAAAATTCTGAGAGTGCCTTGGACTGCAAGAAGATCAAACCAGTCCATCCTCCAGGAAATAAAGCCAGACTGCTCACTTGAGGGAATGATATTAAAGGCAAATCTGAAATACTTTGGCCACATAATGAGAAGACAGGACACCCTGGAGAAGATGCTGATGCTAGGGAGAGTGGAGGGCAAAAGGAAGAGGGGCTGACCGAGGGCAAGATGGATGGATGATATTCTAGAGGTGACAGACTCATCCCTGGGGGAGCTGGGGGTGTTGATGACCAACAGGAAGCTCTGGTGTGGGCTGGTCCATGAAGTCACGAAGAGTCGGAAGCGGCTAAACGAATAAACAACAATTTCCCATTGACACAGTTAATGCTTTTATCATTAAAGTATTTTCATATTAGTTTATGGTCTTGCAAGAGCAATCAGCAAGGATGGACAGAAATCTCTTAAAAGTACCAAAGATATCCATCTTCCTTCCTTCCTTCTTGCAACATTTTGGCATTGTGATCTTTTGTTGCTTGGCTTCTATTTTTAGGCCATTTTAATGGTTTCATTTCTTACTCTCCTTTTTTCATCAATGAAAAAGAATTATGATGACATTTAATATGGCACGTTATCTCAAGCTTGTCATAATTGTGGCATGGATACTATAGATAGGTGTCAAAATGTTAATTTCAGAAATAAGTTATCTGTTAAATATCTCCTCTCCTTTCAGTGTGGTTGCATGTTGTTACTGTATATACAGTATTCCATATTTTTTCCTTTTTTGTTTGTGAAAAAAAAATATTTTCAAGATTTACTTTACTATATTAAATATAAACAAAGGAAGATACCACTTTGCCAAATACATATATTCCCTTTTTCCTCACACTCATTAATATGTCCAATTAACTCTTGCCTGTCTTGAAACTAAGCTGTAAACTATACAGTAGTATGTTTTATAAGAGACTATAAATTATTATAACTTCAGTAACAAACTCTTTTTTACACCTGAATAAATTTAACCAAATGTCAAAGAGCTGCTTACATAAGGTACAAGAAGTCTGAATTTCATTTCTCTCTCTCCTTTTATGAAAGAATAATTAAAGCAGATAAAATGAAATGAAGTTAATTCCTTCACAGGTTATTGGGGCAGGGGGAATCCCACCTGTACTTTGCCTAGAAGTGTTAAATGTCACTTAACATATGTCAAACAATATATTTGACTTTGATACAGAAACGGGGACTTTATTGGTTACACATGGTGTATTTTGGCCTCAATATAACCTTCCAGCCATCTACTGATCATAAGGGTTGGCTGGTTGTTAAGCGTACTGCAACTATTTATCTACCATCATTTTTTTTAAGATGGGGAGAGAGAAACAGGTCTATGTCCCTGTTTCAGTTTCAGATACTCAATGTATACCCACCACCAACATTGGTGGACTATAGTTATAGTTCTGGGCCAATACTTAAAAGCAATAAGCGACAGACTATGTGAATGGCTCAGCTTTCTGCCAAAGCTGCCATTGCTTGAACATACCACAGCTATAAACTTTGCATGCAACCTATCATACCAAGCTCTATCACATTGAAAAATGGCCTCCTTTGGCCAGATTATTAGCAATTCTTCTCAATGATATGTTTCACCTCAAGGGTCTCAGTGCTTCAAAATGCCTTCCTCCTCTTGATGAAGAGTAGAGGCAGAGCCATTTTGTATTGTAAGTAGGGGCTTCTTCTTGCATATAAATTGTTGCTGTGTGAAGTGGTGTGACCACTCCACTCTACAGATTAGAAGCAGGGTTTTTTTTTCCCCCAAAGGGGTGTTTCATTTGAATTCCTGCTGAAGCAAAGTGTCCCTTTGAATATCCATACTGCCCTATTTTCTGTACCCTGTAAATATCTTGCAAATATACAGTATACTCTACTGATTTGTTTTGTTAGACCTTATCCAATTTCTTGGATCTTTGGCATTCTACTTAATCCTCCACACCAGCAAGCCTGACCAAATGATGATCCCATCGTTTGGGATATTCTGGCTTTTATGCTTGTCCAGACAGAAGACAAGTAGGTCCATGTGACCTTTCCCTGGGGGCTGCTAAGGGAGGAACAAATTAGTGGTGCATTGCATAGCTGATGTTGGTCCTATGTATGTACCATACAACCTGGCCCTCCATTTCCTGATGCTCTGAATGCAGATCCCAAGCAATCTCCAATAAATGCTGGAGTGGCTGCCACAATTCTAAAGAAGTAAATCTTTGCTCCTTCCTTCCTGCTGTAAATTGGAGAGGGAAATTATCCTAATCAATCAAGAAGAGCCCAGGAGACTTGGTAGATTAAACAATTCAAAGTCTTTCTCTTGGGTATAGGGTGAATTTATATATACCTACTGCCTGCACTGGTGGTGTATTTGTGATGGCTGAAGATGAATTCTCAGGCTCTTAAATTGTGCTTTCAGTTTTGTAACACCAAAGGCCCCAACAAAGACAAGTGAGAATGCTGTTCTCAAATTTTCAGTACATGAGATCCATGGAGGCTTCTAAATAGCTCAAAATTTATGCTTTTACTAAGATCTAGGGCTGCTGGTTACATTTTCTACAAATTCTCTATGGCCCTCTTACTAAAGGAAGGTGAGTGGCCATAATCATTCAAGTTGGTGGCAATAAATAGTGGCAAATCAATCTTATTGTGAGTCAGTCCCCAGCCATTTTCCCTTGCGGACCATTTACCACTACCTCTTGCATCCTGGAAAAGGCTAAGAAGAAGGCAGATACCTTGGTGAATGTAATCCTAATAGAAACTTTGAAAGAGCTGAGGACTCCTTCCATTGAGTTTCACAGGTTTCCAGAAGTCTTCTGGGAATTGAAGCACTGAGGACATTCTTCTCAAAACTGGGCTGCAAATTTTGGTTGTAATATAAATATGGATACATGGGAGAAAATGTAGGAAACTGGTATTAAATTAATATCGTGTCATAATTTAAGAGAATGTTTTAATAAAGTGATGTACTGTTGGTATATGACACTGGTCAAGCTGTCAAAAATGTACAAAGGAATATCAAACCAGTGTTGGAAGTGTGAAAAGGAAAAGGAGACTTTTTATCATGTATGGTGGACTTGTAAAAAAGCAAAGAAATTTTGGGTGCAAATCAATACAATAATGCAAAAGATATTGTGATTAACAATATGATGAAACCAGAATTATTTCTGTTGGGTTCTATGGACGTTGAACTAGAAAATAAATATGGGAAATTAATATTGTATATCGTAACTGTGGCAAGATTATTGTATGCACAAAGTGTCATGATCACCGTCGCGATGCGTGTGACATCGCAACGGCTCGCATGACAATGCAGGGAAATGGGTACCAGGCGGATTAAGGGAAAAGGCAACTAGCTAACAAAAGAGAGCAACAGGTGCTGGCAACAAAGTATCGACTCTAGCCGGAGGCGCGGAAGAGAGAGATACAATGTTGCAAAGAAGGTAATTGACAAGACCAGACCACGAGGCGTGCCCGAGCTGTCAAAGGGATTACGAACCTGATCGCCCGGCAATGAACCATCACCGGCCAGGGAAGCAATCGAGGAAATGCCCAGAGCACAGGAGGGGCTCCACGACCCCTCACCTACCGGCAACGGAGCCGACAGGGCTCGGGGCGCACCCGAAGTAAGAAGGGGTGGAGTGCTGACCGGCGCGGGCTATTTAAATCCCGTTCCGGCACGCTCCACTCACTCTCAGCTTTCTTAAAGGGCACGCATACTGTTACTCAAATAAAACCAGAACCTAAGCCTACGGTAGCATCTGTGTTTTTACTGAGTAGCAGGCAGAGCCTGACACAAAGATAGAAGAATAATGAAATACCCACAGTAGGAGATTGAATTATAAAATTAATGGAGCTTGTGGAAAAATGGTAAAGACTTTTTTGAAAGACTGGAAACCTTATATGGACATTTTGTTGAAAGAAGAAAAGACTGAATTAATGATTTATGGATTTGGGGATTAAAAAGGGTTAAAGAGGGAGGAGAAAGAGTAAAATGACAACTACTCGATAGAAAGATGGGTGGAAGTCATAATTCTATATTTTTTTTATTTTCTTCTTTTCTATCTTTTTCTTCTTTTTCCTGTAATTTTTTATACTTTTATTGTATTCCAAAATTCTAATAAATAGATAGATAGATAAATAAATAAATAAATCCTCCCGAAACCAAGATCAGCATAGACAACAACATAGCATAGTATATGTTAATAGGAGAAAAGCAAATATGGCCATTCTGACCAGCCTTGTGATCCTATCTGAATGGGAAATGGTTAATGATTCTGGCATCCATCATTTATTTTTGGAATGCGTTGCTGTAGGCAGATTGCCACAAGTATGGGAAAGCATGCAAAGAGGGCAAGGTTGATGGCAATGCTCGGTCCTGCCCAATGATCTGATCATGCCTCATATACCAGTTGCCTTGAAAGTAGATCCCAGACCTGAGGCTGCATCTCACTGAACCTAGAGGATCATTTCTGCTGGAAGCAGGTCTTGTCAAATGGAAGTGCTGTTGAAAATCTCCAAGAATATGAACATCTGAAAGTTCTCCCTCATGCAATTAATCATTCTGAAGTGATAATATGAGGATATGAGATGATCTGAGCTTAGCACAGAATGGCCAACCTAGGAAAACCGCTCTGCATGCAAGTTCATTGTGGCCAAGTAGGGCTTGGATTCTCTCAAACTGTGTTGTTTCAGTTATTACCTAAGAACTCTCACAGGGTGTTTAACATGTACCCCACTAACCAGAACATTCCTGGCACTGAGTGTATCTATATGCTAAGAAAGTGAGTTGAGTGTCTGAAACCTTGATGCTGTCTAGAGCTAATGCAATCCTCCTGCAAGGGCTTGAAAGTTTGTAGCCAGGCCAAACAATCTGGCAATCCTTTGGGCCCTCAACAAAGAACTAATCTATGTAATGGGTGGTGGATGGCAAACCCATCCTTTTCACTCTAACAATATGCTCAATGTCTTAAAGGTAACACATAAAATCAAACAGTCCGTTTGCACTGGTTTTCCTTCCCAGGGCAAGAAAGCCTGTAAATTTAGGCCCTTGGGTGAGCTGGCAGGAAGCTAGGCATCACATTTTTTTTATAAGGGCCCCAATACTGTCTTACAGATCAACTTCACCACATGATCCAGTGAGCTAAGTTCAAATAATTTCCTGGCCTGTCTCCTAAGAACCCACCATGGCAGCCCTGGCCTAGTAATGCTGCCTTCATGGAAGCCTACTTCATCCCCAGAATGAGACTCATCATTTGCTCCCAGTAACACATCTGTTTCTCTCCTTATAATACTGTTTCTCTTTTATTTTGTTTGCTTTGAACTCTCTCTGTATGAATTTCTTTAATGCTTGACATAGCTGGGATTGCTACTCTCCATAGTCTTTAGACTTTGCCTCCTGTGTGACCCTTCTGCTTGTTGCTTCTTAGGAGGTGCCTGAGCATGGCTGTCATAGCTGTTGCAGAAACTAGTACTCTGATTGCCTGTGCCAAGGGGCTGGCTTGCTCTATACTCTGACTTCCTGCAGGGATTATGTCATCACCTGGAGGAAGTACCCCAAGGAGTACCATCCACATTGCTCCTAGCTTGCAGATACTCTTGGCAATGTTATGGACACTTACAGGCTTTATTCTTTCTCTTGCAGTCTTTTTGGATTGGGGTTTAATATGATTAAGAATATTAAAATTGTTGTATTAACAAGTACAATGGCAGACAACTTATATGTTTTTTAGTTTGATCTGATAGTAGACAGGAATGTATAGAATAGTAGTATGAAGGAAATAATTAAATAGATGTTATTTTGCGGGGGGGAGTTGTTTATGTATACATACACACAGTGTGTGTGTGTGTGTGTGTATCTGTGTGTGTGTGTGTGTATGCATGCATACACACACACACACACATACAGTATATATATACACAGTATGTGTGTATGTATACACACGCACACACATACACACATACAGTATATACAGTATATATTTCATTTACTATAAGGGGAGAGAGCAACTATATTTAGTGATTTTTATAATGTGCCAATGGAATGATTTATAGAAATAATGTGATTTTGGTTTAATATAGAGTAAGGGATTGATTAGGGAATATTGTTGTATATCCCTCCTGTTCTGTAGCTTTTATCTTTGCTTGAAACTTAATAAAATTCTTATAAAAAAAGAAAATAGGGAAGGTCCGTTTAGTCCTTGTTGTTGTTTATTCGTTTAGTCGCTTCCGACTCTTCGTGACTTCATGGACCAGCCCACGCCAGAGCTTCCTGTCGGTCGTCAACACCCCCAGCTCCCCCAGGGACGAGTCCGTCACCCCTAGAATATCATCCATCCATCTTGCCCTTGGTCGGCCCCTCTTCCTTTTGCCTTCCACTCTCCCTAGCATCAGCATCTTCTCCAGGGTGTCCTGTCTTCTCATTATGTGGCCAAAGTATTTCAGTTTTGCCTTTAATACCATTCCCTCAAGTGAGCAGTCTGGCTTTATTTCCTGGAGGATGGACTGGTTTGATCTTCTTGCAGTCCAAGGCACTCTCAGAATTTTCCTCCAACACCACAGTTCAAAAGCATCGATCTTCCTTCGCTCAGCCTTCCTTATGGTCCAGCTCTCGCAGCCATATGTTACTACGGGGAACACCATTGCTTTAACTATGCGGGCCTTTGTTGTCAGTGTGATGTCTCTGCTCTTAACTATTTTATCAAGATTTGTCATTGCTCTTCTCCCAAGGATTAAACATCTTCTGTTTCCTGACTGCAGTCAGCATCTGCAGTAATCTTTGCACCTAGGAATACAAAGTCTTTCACTGCTTCTACATTTTCTCCCTCTATTTGCCAGTTATCAATCAAGCTGGTTGCCATAATCTTGGTTTTTTTGAGGTTTAGCTGCAAACCAGCTTTTGCACTTTCTTCTTTCACCTTCATCATAAGGCTCCTCAGTTCCTCTTCGCTTTCAGCCATCAAAGTGGTATCATCTGCATATCTGAGATTGTTAATGTTTCTTCCAGAGATTTTAACTCCAGCCTTGGATTCCTCAAGCCCAGCTTGTCGCATGATGTGTTCTGCATACAAGTTGAATAGGTAGGGTGAGAGTATACAGCCCTGCCGTACTCCTTTCCCAATCTTAAACCAGTCCATTGTTCCGTGGTCTGTTCTTACTGTTGCTACTTGGTCGTTATACAGATTCTTCAGGAGGCAGACAAGATGACTTGGTATCCCCATACCACTAAGAACTTGCCACAATTTGTTATGGTCCACACAGTCAAAGGCTTTAGAATAGTCAATAAAACAGAAATAGATGTTTTTCTGAAACTCCCTGGCTTTTTCCATTATCCAGCGGATATTGGCAATTTGGTCTCTAGTTCCTCTGCCTTTTCTAAACCCAGCTTGTACATCTGGCAATTCTCGCTCCATGAACTGCTGAAGTCTACCTTGCAGGATCTTGAGCATTACCTTACTGGCATGTGAAATGAGTGCCACTGTTTGATAGTTTGAACATTCTTTAGTGTTTCCCTTTTTTGGTATGGGGATATAAGTTGATTTTTTCCAATCTGATGGCCATTCTTGTGTTTTCCAAATTTGCTGGCATATAGCATGCATTACCTTGACAGCATCATCTTGCAAGATTTTGAACAGTTCAGCTGGGATGCCGTCGTCTCCTGCTGCCTTGTTATTAGCAATGCTTCTTAAGGCCCACTCAACCTCACTCTTCAGGATGTCTGGCTCTAGCTCACTGACCACACCGTCAAAGCTATCCCCGATATTGTTATCCTTCCTATACAGGTCTTCCGCATATTCTTGCCACCTTTTCTTGATCTCTTCTTCTTCTGTTAGGTCCTTGCCATCTTTGTTTTTGATCATGCCCATTTTTGCCTGGAATTTACCTCCAATGTTTCTAATTTTCTGGAAGAGGTCTCTTGTCCTTCCTATTCTATTGTCTTCTTCCACTTCCGCGCATTGCTTGTTTAAAAATAATTCCTTATCTCTTCTGGCTAACCTCTGGAATTTTGCATTTAATTGGGCATGTCTCCCCCTATCACTGTTGCCTTTTGCTTTCCTTCTTTCTTGGGCTACTTCTAGTGTCTCAGCAGACAGCCATTTTGCCTTCTTGGTTTTCTCTTTCTTTGGGATGTATTTTGTTGCCGCCTCTTGAACAATGCTGCCAACTTCTGTCCAGAGTTCTTCCGGGACCCTATCTACTAAGTCCAGTCCCTTAAATCTATTCTTCACCTCCACTGCATATTCCTTAGGGATATTAGTGAGCTCATATCTAGCTGATCTGTGGGTCTTCCCTAATCTCTTGAGTCTGATCCTAAATTGTGCAATAAGAAGTTCGTGATCTGAACTACATTCAGCTCCAGGCCTTGTTTTTACCGACTGTACAGATGTCCGCCACCTTTGGCTGCAAATGATGTAATCAATCTGATTTCGGTGTTGTCCATCTGGTGAAGTCCATGTATAAAGCCGTCTCTTAGGTTGTTGGAAGAGAGTGTTTGTTATGCAGAGTGAATTGTCTTGGCAAAATTCTATCAGCCTATGTCCTGCTTCATTTTGTTCTCCCAGGCCATACTTACCTGTAATTCCAGGTGTCATTTGACTGCCCACCTTAGCATTCCAGTCTCCTGTGATGAAAATAACATCTCTTTTAGGCGTGTTGTCCAGTAGGTGCTGCAGATCCTCATAGAACTGCTCTACTTCAGCTTCTTCAGCATTTGTGGTTGGGGCGTATATTTGGATCACTGTGATGTTAGATGGCTTGCCCTGAATTCGAATTGAGATCATTCTATCGTTTTTTGGATTGTATCCAAGCACTGCTTTAGCCACTTTACTATTAATTATGAAGGCTACTCCATTTCTTCTGTGGTCCTCTTGTCCACAGTAGTAGATCTGGTGGTCATCTGATGTGAAGTGGCCCATTCCAGTCCATTTCAGTTCACTGACGCCCGGAATGTCTATCTTTAATCTTGACATCTCACCAATAACCACATCCAATTTGCCCTGGCTCATAGATCTTACATTCCAGGTTCCAATGGTGTGTTGATCCTTAGAACATCGGATTCGCTGTTCACCACCAGCACCGTCGGCCGCTAGCCATCCTTTCGGCTTTGAGCTAGCTGTGTCATGACGTCTGGGGCTAGTTGAGCTCATCCTCTGTTCCTCCCCAGTAGCATTTTGACCATCTTCCGACCTGGGGGTCTCATCTTCCGATGGTATACCGACATATCTCTGGTTGTACTGATCCATTTTGTTTTCATGGCAAGAATACTGGGGTGGGTTGCCATTACCTTCCCTAGGGATCGCATTTAGTCTGACCTCTCTGTCATGACCTTCCCGTCTTGGGTGGCCCTTCACGGTTTAGCTCATGGCATCATTGAGGTGCTCAAGCTCCAGCACCACGACAAGGTAACGATCCTTTGCTGAAGGTTTAGTCCTTATAATCTTTCAAAACCTTACCTCCATAATAAGCTTCATAGCACGCAGGAGGATTTTTGAATAAAAATAAACAGGAACACAATTTGGCTTCAGTTTTATGTTCTGTTGAATTCCAGCTAAATAAACAGTACACTGAATTGAGCAATGCAACATTTGACCAGGTTCTTGAAAACAGTGAAGAAAAGGTTCAACCACTTACTGTTCTTGAAAATAATAGAATTTCTATCCATAGCATGCCAGTCCTTGAACAAAACAGCAGAATTCCTGAAGTATTAGCTGACTCAGGGAACTTGCACATATTCCTATGTCTTTATAAAGCTCCTTTGGAATTCCTAGCTCAAAATCCACCTCCGTGAAGACTGTTCAATATCGGGGGAACAGAATGGTGCTCAAGCATTGGGGTAAAAATAGAAAATAAGAGGGAAAAGTAAACTGAAAGACAGTTTTTCCCTCATCACAGCATTTTGTTCCAATTCAAGAACATGAGAAGCTATTCTATACCAAGCTAGATTATATTTTCTCTAAGTCAATGTAGAAAGTAGAATTTCAGTTAAAGAAATCTTTTCCAATCTTATTTGGAGGTATCAGGGACCAGTGGGCCATGCAACCTTATCTATAAACTAGGGCCTCTCTTTTTTTTCTGGACTATCCAGACTCTGTAATGATTAAATGACTAACAAGGAATAAAAATGTCAATGCAAAGAAAATAAAATAATAACACTTCCCTGGGGGCCAGATGCACAACCCATGTGCAAGTGCCTGGGGGAAAGACCAAGTCTTCTTAAAGTCAGGCAGGGTCCTTTTAAAGTGTTGGATTCACTTCCCCCTACATTTCATTTCTTACAGTGCCTCTGATGAACTTTTTTTTAATGCATTACATAAAAACATTTGAAAACTCTTAACCTATTTTTTAAAATTTTATTTTAAAGAAGTAGCCATCTGCCCCATAATGACACACTAACACAATTCAGGCCTGCTCCATGGCAATAAGGGTGCAAAGCATGCTTAGTGCTCCTCCCTTATTGCAGCAGCCAGCTATTTATCTTCATGTTGAGTCTTCTCCCTTCTGGAGAAGACTCAACATGAAGATCCTCCATCTGGCCACTCTGACCAATTTGTACAGCCATTCACCAATAAGGTCACTCAGATTCACCAATGGTATGACTCTGTAAATGCAGAGTCCTTGGTCACTGGGTCACCATCTTATGATGTTATCTGGGATGCCTTTAGGTCTGTGGCATCCAAGGAAGTGGATAGAGTGATATTTTCTTTGTCTTCTGCCTCTGGCTTCTTGGATCAGTGTCCATCCTTGGACACTCTTGTTGCAAGGAACAGGTAGAGAGGTAATCCCTTAGATCTGGGAGAATGTCAGTGCTGATGAAATGGATTATCTGGACCCTTTTCAATCTGGTTTCAGGCTCGACAGGGAACAGAGGCGGCATTGGTTACTCTCCTTGATGACCTATGTGGGGATTATGACCTATATGGGGACCCCTCATATCCTTTTGGATCTCTTGATGGCCTTCCATTCCATTGACCATGTTATCAGAAATGGGATGCGAGAATGACCTTGGAAGACAGGGGGAAGAGATGCTGCCTAGGGAATGATCAGATAAAAGCGGGAGGAGCCCATAACTGAGTAATGGACAGAGAAAGAAATTTAGAAAGAATCTACCCTAATTTGGCAGGTGGTAAAAAGGGGAGGTGGGAGATTTGTACTTTCAAACTTGCAAGATTCTCTTAATGTATCCTAACACTAAAGTAGAAGTAGATCGTTTGGTTGTGTTTCCTCTTTGGTTTACATGGGAGGGCTGATGTTCTCTTACTGGACTACAGAGATTGGGAATTTTACGCTCTCTTCTCCAATGGTTCTACCTCTTCTTTAGTGGACAGTTTCAGTCAGGGGTGGTGGGGATGTAAGGGCAGCCTGAGGGCCTCTGAGATGCAGAGTACCACAGGGATTGGTCTTCTCTCCTTTCTTCTTTAACATATATATGAAACCACTGGGTGATGTCATCTGACAGTTTGGGGTACAGTTTTAGCAATATGCTGATGACACCCAACTTTATTTATTTATTTCTACTTCAATGGCACCTGACTCCAGGCCAACTTTGGGAGACTCAGATTATAAAAATTACACCAATACAACAAAATAAATAGAAATCCAATAAGAGAAATAAATACAATGTCAATCAAGGCAACTAACATCAAAATATAGGTTAGTAACATATGTAATATATGACAAACATATCTAAGAAGGGGGTTCCATCTATCCTACCCCAAGGCCTGGAAGAACAGACAGTCTTTAAGAACTTCTGGAATGCCATCAGGGTGGGAGGCATCCAGATCTCAGGGGGGACCTCATTCAGATGCCACAACAGAGAAAATGTGCTTCCTGGGTCCCAAAAGTTGGCATTATTTGATCAAGGGGCTTGGAGTGAACCAACTCTGTCAGCTCTTACTGGCTGGGCAGAAACCATGGGAAATAGGCAGTCCCTATATATCAAGTATATGCAGTGGTACTGAAATTTGAGCTTTTCCTCAATAAATAAATGAACAAGTATAATGTTTTTGACTCATTTGTTTAATTGGGTTCTAGTTACCTAGTTTTAGGACTTGATTGGAGAACAGATCACATTTTAGGTTATATTTATGCAGAAATATTGAAAATTCAAAGGGTTTCACAAACTTTTAAGCACCGCTGGATTATCCCAGCAGAGTCACCCAAGTTATGAAGTATTACTCAACATGCTACTAAGGAAGAGCTGATGTGTTTATCAGTCAGCCAGATTATAAAGTAATTGGGTCACACTCATGCATTTTTTTGTGATTCAAGTATGAAGAGTTCCAAGGTCTGACTATTATTTTAGGCACATTCAGCCAAACATATTCAGAGCTTTCTTTCAGATATTTAGATTTTTCAGATGTTCACGGCATAGCTTCCATATATCCCCACATCTTTCCTTATTTTACCCAGATTCATCTATTTATATAGGACAATTGAACGTGCATATTTATTGAGCACATAAGACACCCCCAAAACTGTTTTCAAATATTCTTACTTGTAGTGATGGAGGGGCGACGGATATATGCAGTGGCGTAATCCACTGAGTCTTATTATAATGGGGACATTTTAGCAACTTCGTTTTCAGAGACTGTGACCACGCTCAGCTGAATTTAGTTAGAGACCTCCATTCAATCAGGGATTCTGCGCAAACAAGATTCGCAGTCGGGCGGAATACTGTAACTTCATTCAGCCACTTAAACCAGCTCTGGGAATGGAGAAAGCTGAGCTACAGAGCGTGCACTCCTCTCTTCTCCATTGTTAGGGTTCTTAATGCCCAAAGGGAACATGTTTTACCATAAAAGGTGTATTAGAGCCATCCCTTGCACATTTGGTGTCACACCTAAATGCTTTCTTCCCCTCTAATATTCTCAAAGAACATAGGTACTGCCATATCTTTGGATGTCAAGGCTTTGGAATAACAATAACAATAATTGGTCTGAGGGATCTCAAAGCAGTTTTCATTCATCCTCCCATGGGGTTGAAGACTTTACTTTTGGTCAGTATTAATAAATGGAGTAAACGGAAACCCTGAGGGTAATTGTTCAGAGGCAGTGTGCTATTGAATCCAAGTTTCTAAAAGGATGGGCAATAGCATGAAAAACAATGATACACTACTTTGGGTCATCTTGGAGGCATCTAATAAACAAATGTAGGAGAGATGATGGAGAATTATATACATTTCTGGTATGATATAGCACAGCTCTTATGCAGTGGCTCTCTAAATCAAGTGTAATTTTATTATGGTTAGCCTGGACTCATGATGAAGAATGGGACATCATAGCAACTTGCTCTGAAATCAACTCTTGATTTAGAATGTTACTGTTACCACAGAAGGAAGCCCAGAAAAGACAGGTTTGCATTTCCAAGAAGACAGCAAGACATGGATATGTGAGTGATCTGTTGCACATTTGTTTTTGGTGTTTCCAATGCCATGTTCATTAAGGAAATTTATGCACCTAATCTTTCCAGGGAGAATTATGTGGGCTTTAACTGTCCAGGTATCATACCATTTTTCCTACTGTGGATGAAAGGCAAGAACATTCCCACTTTGTGCTTTATGCTCAAAGCATAAAATTTGGATGGCACAGTTATTCATGCATTTGTTTCTTTTAATATGTGAATCTACTCTAAACTGAGAACTAGTGGTGAAAGATAGTTTATCACTCGGATGAGCTAAGACAGGATAATGAAAATGTAAGTACTGTACCTCATTTCTGCCAAAAAATAATTGCTGTAAATTGGACATTGATTAAAAAATGGTAGTTGTACTCTAGAATATTGGTGCAGGTTCTCCATACCATGAGGAAAGAAAAGCAGGTGTCCTTTGCAGACAAATGCACCATTGCAAAATTTCTCCAGAATAAAAACAGATGGAAATACCATAGCTTGAAGCTTTGCAGCTCTTGATTCTATTCTATAACATATTGCTCTTCAGAAAATTAAGATATAATGTACTCCTACTGTCTGTTTCTGCACCTCCTTAATTTTAATATCTACGACTATAAAACCATTTTATCCAGCAGGAATATTAACTAACAAGACTCAAGCCAGCATCTATTTATCACTAAAAAAAACCAACTCTTATCACACAGTCCAGATGCCTGATTCTTCTTATGCCAGTATATGTATGTATGTGTGTACACACATACACACTACACACACACACATACTATACACACACTCATAATGTTGAATGTGCCAACATTCATTTACTTTCTCATATCTATGTTCTCTTGCCATGAAAAATCAAATATTTTCTAACCAGGTTAAGCTCAGAACTTAATGCCAAATGTTTCAAAGCAGTGAAAGCCACTTCATTTTAAATAATGACCAAAGCACACTCTGACACATTCACCAAGGAGATGTGTGTAGAAAATTGGCATTCTTCCAGAGCATTAAGCAATCAGGCTGGAGGTTTTCATATTCTGCTGTGCAGATACATGCAGCCACGCTGTGTTGGCCATGAAGATGCTGTTTCCGCATAACCACTAAATATATAAAATAAATCCCAGGTTTATTGCACTTAATTATTTTATTAGAAAGTGTAGGTTTATTTTCTTGCCTTTTGAATGATAATTATTTTCAGCTGGGAATTTTATCCAGTTGTGTTTACATTCATTTACATTTTTCTTCTGTTTCTCATTTGATTTCTCTACAGCATTGGCCTATACAGTATGTCATTTCTCACTAGGTAAAGGGATAGTTGCTTGCCTTTTGGTTTTTCTGAACTCTAAAGACAGCTGAAGTTCCTGAAAAATAATGATATATCAAAATCTCCTGAACATTTTCTTCTCTTGCAAGATGAGCTTCAATTTTTCTATTTCTTTGTCAGAAAGCTTTAGAACAGATTTCTTTGTTGATATTTTTAAAGTTCATCTGAATGCAGCAAGGTGACCAAGGATGCTGTTAGTTTGTGTTAGAAATAAGAGTCCATCAACATCCCTTGCTATCCACATTTTGTGATCAAAAAAGTGCCATCATAGTATTACCATCATTATAATGAATATGATATCTGATTAATATGTCGATCTGATTAAAGCATGGTAAGAGAGAAGGATATAATTTTACCTTTCTCTGATCAGTTAGATAATTGCCTTGTCTGCAAGTATGGACCTGGAATCAAAAAGTATAAAGCTATGAACAAACAAGTTTCAAATTCAGTATCTCAGGTATTTTAACAAATGCAGCATCCAGGGAACCAACAAAGAAGAGCAACTGAGGAGCCATTATAGCATACAGATATCATAGCAGATGTCATATATATTGTATGCTGAAAATACCCAGGTTCAGTCTCTGGCATTTGTAGATAGGGTTGGGAATAAGCATGATGGAGATGTTTGCAAATGTTAATTTAAATTAATCCATATAAATGCTGTGTTTCCAAAGCCTATATGTGAACTGTAATCAGGTTGTGCATTGGAAGTTTTCAGTGTGGTTTGCAACTCGAAAATTGTTCATCAAATGCAAATGTTAAGTAAAATGTACACAAAAAGCATGCATTAACTAGGAAAAGTATTTACAAACTATGTGGTTAGTTGATGAGAACTGGACAGTGACAGAGTAACCTATTCTTAGCTGGGGAAAAAAAACCTATCTGAAACCCATTATTAATCAATGTATATTGAATGAGGTAGATGGATAATGGCCTGATTGAGAATGGGGATTTCTTTGCTCCTGCTAGTGTATCACTGAGTTGTATAACACTTTATAATACTTGTAGAAGTCTTTTGAGTGAAAGGAAAAGTGCCAATCTACAAGTAGGCAGGAGACCTTGTGGGTCTCCACCCCCCCAGAGATTTGTACTGCTCCATCCTTTTGACTTTTTGCAAACTGCTAAAGACTTGATTGTTCTTCCAGGCCTTGGGTTGGGTTGTTGGCTGAGTCCTTTTGGTTTAGTTGTTGTCGTTTGCTTGTTTGGTGAGTTCTTTGGGTTTTGTCTCTAGTCGGAGGTCTTCTTTGTCTTGATATACTTTGTTTCCTTTGAGTTTTTTTTTATTTGTAAGCTGTCCAGGGTCACTACGGAGTCCAGCGGCCTTGAAAATGAAATAATAAATAAATAAAACATGTAAAAATTGTGTTCCCCATCCACTTACTGAAACAGTCCTTTCAATAATGCACCTTTCTATTACATTGTAAAACACCAGGACTGGAAAGAAAGGGAAAAAAAGAAGCTGTGTGATTGACAAGTCTCTCTTAGAGGAATAGTCAAACAGAGCTGTCTGTATTGCTTTATATTATGTAAAGCAGGGTTCCTCAACCTTGGCAACTCTAAGCTGTGCGGACTTCAACTCCCAGAATTCCCCAGCCAGCAAAGCCATTCAATTCTGGGAGTTGAAGTCCGCACAGCTTAGAGTTGCCAAGGTTGAGGAACCCTGATGTAAAGCACTATGTCCATACTGTAGATCCCTAGTAAGATGGCATACATATAAAACAATGACTAATGTTACCAGAGAGACCTTGCAGATAATATCCGATATCAGAGTTATTGACAGAACTTTCACTCTCAAATCCAATTTACATATGCAAACAGCTCCTCTTGTGTTCAACTGCTTCCTTGCCTCACCTTATTTTACATCGGTGTCAAGGAAAATTAAACATTTGACTTGGCAGGCACTTCAATTATTTACATGGAGAAGATCTGACTTTTTTTTTTTCAGGTCATTTAACAAATATTTGTGATTACCTCCCACTCTCATCCATAGCAAAACTATGCATTATAGATATACCAAAAAAAAAAAAAAATCAAACATACCAAAACACAAAGAGCAGGAAATAATTCAAACCATGTAAAAAGACTTGGATTTACAAATGGACTGTATCCTCAGCCCAGTGAAAGAGATCTTTTCCCCATCTAATCATATTGAACCATCATATTATACTTACCAAAACCATTTCATCTGAGTCCCCTTTTCCTCCCAGCAAAATAGAATCTACTGAAGTATTCCCTTAAGACTTCCTTGTGCTTCTAAGTGAAGGAGATGAAAATTGCTGCATTTCTTAAAATTTAAATCAGAAATTCAGCAGATTGAATTCCAGGGCAGGAGGAGGTATAACTCAAATTAAAAGTTGTATGAGTTGACAGTAAGGAACTTGCTTCCATTTTAAAAATATTGTTATTACAGCAGCGCAAGATGCAAGATATTAGGGGAAAATTACTTGGGAAAAACCTGTATGTTAGGAACAATATATAATATATATATATTTTTCAATTTATATAGCCGCCCATCTCAAACCAGTGACTCTGGGTGGCTAACAATAATAAAAACAATCAGTTAAAACAATACAAAAATATTAAATATAAATACAGCCGAGAGAGCTTAAAAACCATCGGTGTCAGCACAACCATGAAATGGGGCCCTTCACAAATATACTACATGTTTAGAGAAAGCTTATTAATATTTGTGCGGCAACAGAAACTCAAAATAGAATACCCTTAAGCCTAGATAACTGAAAAATTCAAAGAAATTGTCATTGTTATCAATTTTAGAAACTAAAACTAACATGTGTCTAGTTAGGAGTTTTGACTTACCTGGATATCAACATACTTAGACAATATAGCCAATAACAAGATGGCAATAAACCTCATCATTGCCACTATGAATGGCATGTATGTAGTGAGGCACTAGTTTTGTGAGATTAGCTTCAATATCTTCAGTGACATCAGAACACTTTTCTTTTCCTTTGTAGCCTGCTATACTAAAGGTTAGTTCTTCTATGCTGCTAGAATGATGACATTTCAGCCTCCTTCCTTCCTGTCACTGTTGAGCTGGAGAGTCTGCTGGATGGAATGACAGTCTGTCTGTATATGTCGGTGTGAGTCTGTCAGAAGTTTGGCTCAGAAGCCATAAAAACCCCTTCTGGTCCTTCTCCTCTGTCATGGGCTGTAAAGGAGGGAGGAGGAGGATTGATTGCTGTGTGAGAAATGGAGACATGGACTGACCCAGCAAGCTGACGCCAGAGTGTTGTGGCTACCATCTTATCAGCAAATGGACAGTGAGGAATGCTGCCGGGAACCATGTTATAAAGCCAATAGCAGTTGTAAATATTCAACTTCAAATGAAGGTGGGAAACAGGGGCATGTAAAAGGAGAGAGTTGGGGCATCTTCTTCACTTGAGTCCTTAGATGGAGATGAAACTGTATCTTACAATAAAGATATACTTTACTGAGACCTGATTGGTTCCAGAGAGATTTCTTAGTATTGGGATATCTGAACCCACGATCCTCACAGAGTCCATGTATACACACACACACACAGGTACATAGATGCACAAGTATAAAAGTATATAGTCCATTAAGATCTGCCCAGGAAGAGATCCAATTGGCTGTGTTCCTGGAAAATCAAGACCAAGAATCAAGGCTGGCTGCTGAATTTGAGACTTGTAAGGGGAAAGCTTTGTGTGTAATACTGAGATATGTAATTGCCTTAGTCTATTTTGAAGTCGGATAATTGTTTAAATGTGTTTATCTCGATGGTCTCTTAAAGGTTTAGACTGATGTTTTTGTTTTGGTGATAATGGTAATACCTTGGGTAAAAGGACATTAACCAAATGTAGGTAATTTGTTTTTTGTTATTTTAGTAGGCAGAGAGGAGTAAAATTTTAGTGAAGTAGGATAATATTTGAGCATTTGCTTATTAGGCCAATAATGACATTAGAAAAGGTTTTTTATTTTTTTAAGAGGGAGAGATAGTTTGTTTTAGAGGAGAATGTCAAATGGAAATGCTTTATAGAAATAAAGTTTATCTTAGTTTAAATTAGAGTAAGAGATTGACAATGAGTTATATATAGCTTTGTTGTAGAAAATTGGAAGCCACCATGTAATAATCTTTTCTGTATTTTCACTTTTTTAGTTTTCTTTTTTTCTTGTAGTATTCTTTGTTTCATTCTTTTTAGTTTTTATGTATATGTTGAAAAAATTAATAAAGCTTTATATATAAAAAAAGACCTTCCCAGAGCAAGAAAAGTGGTTGCTAATTGCTTTCCTGGCGTGGAAAGTTGGGAGGGCAAAGCAGCAGGCTGTCTGTCTGAACTGAACACCTGGCAAGTTGCTGTTGAAGGGTTTTAATCTAGACAGAATTTCCTTTAACTGGCTTAGAGAGTCCAGCCAGCATCAGCATGGGACAGGAGCAACTCAAGGGTGTAGTGTGTATATGCCTTTAGCAGCAACTCACCACCATCCTCCCTTCTATTGTTTCTCTAAGTTAAGAGGCAGCCTAAACTTGAAATTGTATTCCCTAAACATTGTATTTTGAGTTACTGTAGCGTGTCTGCTTTTCATGAATTTGTGATTAATGGCTTTAGATATCTAGCATTCATATTTTTTTTCAAGCCAAACCTTCATTCCGTAATACAAATATTCTAATGAAACAGTTGACCTTGCATCTTAGTTGGCACAATGACAGCAAAATTAAGTGTGTCACCTTCATTTTCCTATTCAATATTCACACCAAGAAAACTTATTATTTGACATTCTATAGCAGAATTCTGAAAAATAGCTGCATCCAGTTTAAACCTTCTAACTGAAGATATTGACACATCTGACATCATACTTGAATTCCTGTATTTTACCCAAGGGGTAAATAACTACTTTGATTCTTAGAACTGTTTACTCCTTAGTTTTAATAACAAGCATCCCATAGAGCAAATGTTCAAATCTAAGTGCTTTCTACATGAAGAGCTATTGAACCACATTAAAAGACATCTGAATTATCTTAGGCTACATTTAATTTGGACCAATTGTATGTTGTGAGCAATACAAAAACACACATCCATTATAAAACATTAACATCATCTCTGTGTGTATCCATATATATGGTAAATGAATGTGTTTCACTGAATATTTGATTCTCACAGCTACATTAAGAACAAGATGGAAAATTGTCCAGTCTGGACTTTCCTAAACTATCTGTAACAACTAATCCCTGACTGAGAAGGCTACTCTATGCATCTCCTGCACTCTTCTCAGGCAGATACAACAGTGTTATTTTATTGTATGCAAGGAATGGATCTCTTAAGTATTTTTTATCTGATCTATAATTTTTGGCAGTCAATATGAGACCACTGAAATTTAGAGGCAAAATAGCCAAGAAAGCACTGCTTTCATCTATGTGTGTTTATTCATTCAGTCACTTCCGACTCTTCGTGACTTCATGGACCAGCCCACACCGGAGCTTCCTGTCGGTCGTCAACACCCCCAGCTCCCCCAGGGATGAGTCCGTCACCTCTAGAATATCATCTATCCATCTTGCCCTTGGTCGGCCCCTCTTCCTTTTGCTTTCCACTCTCCCTAGCATCAGCATCTTCTCACTTTCATCTATACCAGTCTGTTATTAATTTAAGGGAAATATGGACATTTCAGTAGTGATCCCCGTGGTTGTGAAAGTCTGATTCAGATGAGAAGCATGAGGCTATACAATAACAAGGCTCTCAATACACTTTAAAATTCTATTAAAAATCAGATTATTTTTTGTAATACATACAGTCCATGGTCCTTTTGATTTAATTCAGGAGTACCATCACATGATTTTGTGCAGCATCAAAAATGCTACACACACACACACACACAAACCCCCAAAGTATAAAAACATTTTACTTTTTAAACATTAAAAGTTCAAAATATGTGTTATTAAAATAGCAAGAACACAAATACATTATGATATTATGAGATTTGATTATCTCATGAAATTGTGGGCACCTTTATTACTTTATCTATCTTTATTACTCTTTTTAAAAAATAGAGGTCAGTGGGCACCATTTAATAGGTCAGTGGGTGCTTTGACACTCTCAGGTGTATGTTGCTCACCTCTTATGGGGTCATATTGATGCAGAAGTTGCATTACACATTTTATCTGGTTGTAATGGTTTATGATGGCTATGTTATTGTTGTTATAGTTAGAAGGTACTATTATAATATTTGTCAATTTGCTTTGATATATTATAGTATAAAGATAAACTACACTTGAAGGTGTTTACTGTAATAGATGACCTATAAATATTTTAAGTATGATGATTGTATGGATATAGGGAAGTGAACTGGGATAACACACCATGAAGAAGTAAGATGGCAGGGTATCTGTGGTCATCCTAACATACTGTCTTTCTTGAAGTTATCATTAAAGCCCATGTCCTTCTTTTAGAAATGAAGAATTCACATGGCTGTCAATGTCTGCATTGTATTGCTCAGGAAAGCTAGCATAATGTAACTATTTCAAGGAGATAGTTAAAATGGTATAAAATCATTCCAGATAGAAATGCTTTTGGGTATCAGCCATGTTCATTTCATTGGGGCTACTTGATGCTTCTGAAAAAGTTGCAGTGATAAAGGCCCTGAGGTGGCAAGTGCAAATATAGACTTAAAACCCATGTGCTTGACTGCTACCTGCCTGGGTTAACATTGCCTGTTAACTCACTGACTTCTTAGACATGTACAGAACACAGAGAACAGTCAGTAAAATTACTCATAAATTATGTCAAATAAAGGAATAATTATAGTCTATGCATGTGAGCAGTAAAATGTTGCATCACTTAGGCTTATGAAAACAGAAACAGTTCATGATTTCACTGGAGAGGAATGCTAATGCAGCAGATTGTCAGTCTAATCTTAACTGCTCTTTTTAAAAACTCTCTTCCATGTGATAACAGGGGCCAAACGGAGCATTCAGCCAGCCTCCGCTTTAGAGAAGTATTTGCTAGTTTCACACTGAGGAAACCAGTCCTGTTTCTCCTCCCAAACAAATCTACTTGACTCTTACAAAATTTTTCTCTTCCATTTTGGTTTTCACCTCTAGAATTTTATCAGATATTAACTAAAATGTTTGTCAAATGTCAACTACAATTTTCAGTTGACTAAAAAGAGGTTTTGAGTATTGAGACACCCACAAAAGGCCTTACAGTGATCTCAATGCTCTCAATGAAAGGTAAGTCTTTTTTCCCTTGACATGAATATATATTTCAGTTTTGGTAACACTTCATTTTCAGAACAAAAATACCACCCTGCTGCTTTGCTATTTCCATGGGAACCCCCTGCATCAGCTTTAGCAGCTAGATACTGTGTACAATCTTTGTTAATTTTCATTTGAATTGAAATTATACACCGTGCTTCAGAAATAATTGTGTAATCTTGGCCTGATTTGAAACCCAGTCAAGTGTGTGCCTTCACCAAAATGTCCACAATTTCAAATTTACAACATCCTGCCCTGGTTTGGAGAACACAGAACCCCCCCACCCTCCAAAGGATCTCTTTAAGTGCATTTTTATATTCATGAAAAAGATAATAAATGACCAGGAATACAAAATAACACAGGAAAACATTTTTTTTTTAAAAAAAAATCTCCAACCTTACAAAACAAATATCTCTTGATTGAGAATTTAACAATTATTCTTAAGTACTTCTCTAATATAACATAAGTTAAAACTGAATACTCATGTTCAGGTTGCATGTGTTTGCTTCCTATAATCATTCTAGGAGTCCAAGTTTCCGGGCAGATTTCTAAGATGCTTTATCTTCCATTTATATCCCACTTTTTCTCTAAGAGGAAAGTAGAACACCTGAGGATCTTACGTAACCTATCAGACAGGTTCGCTGAAAAAGAAGTCACCCCATAAGCTCCAGGACTGAATGTCAAGCTGATGCTGGATCTCCTGGTCCAAGTTCAACATCCGAACTATGCTTTCCTATCATGACAGTTTTTCCAGTTAATATTCATGCACAGAGTTTGTCTTGTGTTAGCCTTTGCCCACTCTAGCTAAGAATTCTGGGAACTGTAGTTCCAACACTAGGAGTCTTCCAGAAATTGCCCTCACCACTAGGAATACTAAACTATACTTGATTTTTGAATTTTCAAAGGTGCAAGCACAAAATTATATTGTCTAACACAGTGTACACATATTTTATACCCTTTTCATTGGAAATAATTATTACCCTTGAATCATTTCTCCTTCAGAAACACTATTTAACTAGTTAAGTCATATGTAGCACAGGAAAAAAAAAGTCTTAATATAGTTGGATAGATTTGAAAATTAGAAACTCTGAACCTTCTAGAACTCCCCTCACCCAAAAAAGCTGGAAAACTCTTTGCTTTAGTATTATGACTTTGGTCTTTGTCTGTTAATTAAGGCTATTCTATTATGAGTTAGTATTTCGAGGCAGCTTATTATTATTTCAGACAAGCAAATTAAGCACAAGGGAAAAGCTTCCTATTCCTGGAAAAATTGAACACGATTCACAAAATAACTCATTTCAAATGGCACAGGGTTGTTTCCTCATCATTGCTATAATGACCTGCCTAATTCTGCAACCAAAATATGTAATTCACATTCCAACTAATAGGCTAAAGCCATAGTACAGTACTTCTCCTGTATATGACCAATGTGTAATGGATGGAAACAAACTCTAAAAGACTGGGTACATTACTATTTTTGTACCAAACACTTCTGGATGGTGGGATGCAAACTGAATTCCAAAAAGCAAACAGGCTAGAACAAAAATGAAGAGTAATTAACATTATAATGCTGTAATATTGCAATTTTGAGGTTAAACTTTGAAGCGACTATTCAAAGGCATGAACTGAAGTCATTAAAGATTTGGGGACTGCATCCTTACTCTAGCTGATACATAAACTTCTCCAGAATTCAAGAACAGAACTGTGGATCCTGTTAAACTATTATTTATCTTTATCCCCCTCTGCTGAAAAGACCCATTCTGGCTTATTAAATACATTAATCTAAGAGTAAATTTTCCCATTCTAACTATATAACCACTTTGCTTATTTCTCAGAGCTTCCAGATTACTTCTTGTTCCTTTCCTGAGCAACAGACAGCCTTAAGGTATGGCTGTTGGGTTCCTTCTTGATTGCATCTATCTTTCTTGACAGTAGAGATGAAAGGAACCTCTCCCAATTTTATTTCAGGAAATACGGAGCAAATTTTGATTTCAGAGAACCCTATTT
Organism: Candoia aspera; assembly: GCF_035149785.1. NCBI lineage: Eukaryota > Metazoa > Chordata > Lepidosauria > Squamata > Candoiidae > Candoia > Candoia aspera. Next base: position 39,766,361 of record NC_086155.1, read on the forward strand.
CAGGAACGCATTATCAGTATCTGGTAATTCCACTCAGTTGTATTATGTATCTCCATAGAGCAATTCTGACATTTACAGGACTATAAATTCACATTATGTTCAGAATTCTGCCTGGAGACAAATTTAATAGACTCCCTACTGTCATCCTCCTCCTTCCTTCCTAATCTCAGCTTTCTGAGTTAGATTAATTGATATCAACCTAATAATCAGTGGGCCCATGTGTAGGTTTGCTTGCATTTATAAAAAGTGCCCATTGCAGATTGCTTTCTGAGCAAGATACAGTATGTCACTGTACCATGGAGTACCACTACCATGGAGGGAGGAAGACACATTCTGAACTTCCTTCTACTGATACCTACTAGAGACTGGAATGCTAAATCTATGTGACATGGCTTGGAGACAATGTGATTCTCTCCATTAAGGCAAAGACGCAAAGATGCAATACAGCTTTGTTGACAAGGTGCTTTGCCTTGCACTGTAGCTTCAACTTGCACTCACAATATGCTGAACCCTCTTCTAGCTAGTGGAATTGTTGGAGGAGGCCATGTCACTCTGCTCTTCAAAGCAAGAAGGGCTCACTGCTTTGCAAAACAGAGAGAGCGCTTGGCTCAAGTCTTTGCTGAAGCAAAGTATTTGCTTGAAGATCTGCAAAGCCATTATAGGTGTACCCCTTGCTGATAAGTGTGCATGATCACAAGAGGACATTTTGCCAATAATAAGGTTGAAGGCACCAACTGTGGTTTGAGCAAGATGGCTATTCCCTCATCTCCTAGTGCTCTAAACCTGCTGGAGACAGCTGTCGTGTGGTCTCCTCATGAGGAGCAACTGTCTGGAGAACTTTAATCCTTGATTAAAAATATTGAAAGCTAGATTGGCAACCTGGATTTATTTTGCCATAACAAGAATAGCAGATCAGCTGCAAAGATGCAGATGGCCAGCAAATGACAGCAAAGAGATGAGGAAAACTCTGACACTCTGCTGCCATCTGATGGTTGTCTAAATTTTTACAGCCAAGATCTGATAGCCATACATAACCAGATAACACCTTATTCTTAGATAAGCATGTATAAACAATAGGGATATGTAACTTTTACCATCTGTGCAGTACTTTAATGAAACATGGCTGATTTAATGTTGTAAGAAGTCATGAACTCATTAAAGCAGTTTGCCCCTCTATATATTAAAAGTGTGACTGTCATTAAAATCAGAAAATTCATGGCAGCTCTGTTGTCTATTTGCATATCTCGCTGTTACTGTCCTGACTTAGAGCAAAAAAAAAACATGCTGAGACAGGGACTTGGTCTCTAGTGTTTATTATCTGCTCTAGTAGGTAGAAATCCTGCCAAACTGAAGGAGCATGGGAAACCCACACAGATAAACCCCAAAACTCAAGGCAGGTCTGCTCTGAGTTTCTTTGAAGGACAGTTCAAAGCCTCTAAACTACACATGCGTTTTCCCCTCTGGATAGAGGCCTGCTCCTGCTAACCATCAGTACTCATGACAGTTATCCTTTATTTACACAACATGCAGTACTGTATTCTATAGCCTTTTTTTCTGAATCAATGGGTAAGATGCATTTTAAAAAAGTGTTCCAATTCCAAAAGTCTCAAAATGTTGGTCATGCTAGGAGAAACTTCAATCCTACATCAAGCCAATGGTATTCTTAGTCATGATGGGAATAAATTCCAAATGATTTAATGCTTTATCCTACATACAAAATCAAAAATATTGATGGTGTTTATCTGTTATAGGAGGTCTTCTGTATCCAAGCTCTTCTTAATATGTAATGCTACTTTATTTGAAGATTTTTCTATTACAAAAGAACAATATATTAATCAACAATTAATACTTGTATTCATTTTAAACATAGCCACCAATTTTGATTTTTATACTCTGTAACCAATGTAAAAGCTAACAGAATTTTTAATTATTCCATATACATTTATCAAGGAATTCAAAAATTATTAGAATTGTTTGAAAGTAAAACAATGTTTATATTTTCATACACCAAGCCATTTTTAGTTTTTCCCATCTTTAAAACCCTTTTTTAATAGTGCTAATTAGCTCACTATGGTATTTTTACTTTTATCTGAATAATTAGTTGTAATATAAAGGAGAAATATAATATTTTCATAATTTTTAAAATTTTCATAATTTTAAAGTTTTAACAGAACTTTAACTTTAAATCAAAACTTTCTGAATCAGTGGAAGATGTCAAAGTGGTGTGACTTCCCCATTCCCCCTCCCCTCCTGCCAATATTTAAAGCTATCAAACTAATATTAATCCAATCATTCCTTGGGCCCCATCCAGTTAAGTTAGTAAGTTGTGTGGTAGCATATCTTCATATAATAAATATAAGGTCATTCTTGCCAGTCCCTCTTTAGTAAAAAAAACTATAGAACTCTGAATGTTGACTAATATCTGTGCTCTTAGCATGTAGAAAAAATCCATAAATATAAGAAATTGAAAAAGGAAAAGGTAGAAGGTATATTCCCTCATATAAGCCTTTTTAAAAAATATATATTAGGAGTCAAAATGGCTAAAGAAATCTTCCTACATTTACAATATTTTATAATATGCTGTGTATATTATCCATCATTTATTTTCCCTAATGACAATTTTTAATCTCACTCAGTGTAGAATTTTTTACTATACCAGTGAGATTGATAGTAATTGATCTACATAGGAGAAAGTTAAGCCATTGGCCAGCATAGAAGAAAATGCTAAACCATTCTAAACACATGAAGAATAGCTTCAGGGTCAGTTCCATAGGTCTGTAATGAACAGGAATGGAAGCTTCATTCTCTGGCCTAAACCAGCTGTATAGATTGCACCCCCTTATTATGATGTATTGATTTAGATTTTATTGTTGTAAGCCACCCAGAGTCACTTGTTGAGATGGGCTATAGAAATCAAATCAAATCAAACCAAACCAAACCAAACCAAACCAAACCAAACCAAACCAAACCAAACCAAACCAAACCAAACCAAACCAAACCAAATCAATAGTGTCTTGATGCATTATGAAGGGGTCTTGAGGGATCCCAGGGTGAATTGGCCATGAAGGATCTCATTAAACATAGCTATTCTTCTGCTTCTCATTGGCAATGTCTATGGGATGAACATAAACAACCCAGAGATTTTGCTCAGAAACACAATTTTTGTTTTTAAAAAAGTCAGGCTGTCAGTATATTGAAATGAAAGAGTGTCTAATTTCCCCAGGAAAATTCCATTTGAAATCATAAATGACAGAGTAAGTATAAATTCTGTCTTCTCAAATAGCATAATTCCTATAAATAATTAAACTTTATCTTGTTTAATAAAATTTTATATTGAAATCCAGAACCGTAGATGTTTTTTGATCATATTTACCATGAAAAAAAGAAAAGCTCTAAAATATACCTGCTATATCATATTTAATACTTTTTGGATTTCCAGTTCAAACTTAGAGACTATTGCACTCTGCACCTCTAAATGAAACTAAACTTCCTGTCATGGAATTATAAAATAGAAGGGATACTATTATAACATTCCTAACAGATGGCCATCCAGATTTAGTTTAAACAACATCAGTGAAGGAAAATCCACCACTTCCCAAAGTAATCTGTTCCATTACAGAACAGGTCTTACCATTAGGACATTCTTCCTTACGTCCAACTGAAATCTCCTGCCTTCTTATTTAAACCCTGTTTCTTGACCACCTTCTGAAAAACTCTCAATGATTATGACAGTCCTTCAGATACTTGAAGACAGCAATTATGTCTCCTATAGTTTTCTTTTCTTCAGGCTAAGCATACCCAACACCTACCACCATTCCTCATACTTTTTTTTTCTTTCTAGGGCCCTTATCATCTTGGTTGCTCTCCTTTGAACACACAAATATTGAACTACAAATTCAGTTTGAAAGTTGCCACCTCTGAATCTTGAATCTAAAATTTGAACCAGTTCCTGGTTGTTTTTCACACTCCTACAAATTACCAATTTCCTAATTTCCTATTTAGGTAAGAGAGAGGATTGGTTAGTGCCTGAGTTCTCTAATGTTAGTACTTGAATATTATTTTTCTCATATACCAGATTCTTTGCATGCATAGTGCTATTTTTCATGTACTCTCTTACAACTACATGAAGCAATTTAGGAAGCTGGCTACCTCAGCTACAGGAGGACTGAATATGCAAAAGTCATAAGGCTGTATTTGGTACCAACACATACCGAGTTACAGAAGGATCTGCAAAGAGTTTGCCAGTTTCTAACTACCTATATGTCTTTTATTGTTAGATGACCACCCTGGAACTGTGAGATATTTCATGGAGCAGGTCAGATTGTACATTCCATAATGGTTGGTCCCAAAAATTGGGTGACACAATCAGAGATATTAAAGTGTAAAGGAAGCTGAACTCTGGGTTGTAGATCATTCAGGCATACATCTTGCCAAAAATGCTGAAAGGTATGGCAATATAATTGTTAAGACTTCAAATAGTCTTTTCTTTTCTGCTGCGGCTGTTTTTGGTTGTATTTTAAAAGGCCTTTAGATTGAGGATCTTTAGCAAGTCTAAAACAGGTATATCATCTAGTTTGAAGATGTACAGTACATTTCACAGAAAGCTGCCCCTGATCTGGTTACCCTATTTAAAATTAGAGTAACAGCTTTGGGAAGCATGGTCCTGTTTCCTCAATATCTTTAACCCAGTCATTCACTTATCAGATCAAATCCTCTTACTATAGGATTTGCTCCACAGAGTGACATTAACTGGGACTATATCTGTCTATCATCTGTCTATTGTCTATCATCATCATCATCCTCATCATCCTCATCATCACCATCATCATCTCCTCACTATATTGAGATAAACAGTTCCCATCTCTTTTTCTTGGCGTGCCTAGTATCCCATGCTTTCTTGTGCCTGGAGAATATTGGCCTGACTAACCCCTTCCCCACTGGCTGGGCAAAAGCATTTGGGAGGAATGTTTCAGGCTGCTCCTACTTAACAGTGAATTCAGTAATTGAGAGGCTTGCCATTTCAGCTGGGTTCTCTCCTCAGCCCTTTTTCTTAGGTGCAAGATATGTAAACAGGAAAGTTGACTGGACTTTAATATTTTGACAAGATGACTGACTGAACAGAGTTAGTTTAACCCTGTGTATGTCAGGATCTGGACTAGTTGACTCTGGGTCAATACGCAGAACACACTAAACCTCTTAATTGACCCAATTAAACATGTTATGGGAACAAGACCAGTTTGTCTTTATCACTTGATGATCAATACACATTCCAGGCCCTAGAACAACAAAAAAAGAGAGGCAGAGAGAGAGAGAGGAAAAAAATATATATATTACACAAGAATGAGACTCCATTCACAAATTACCAGTACCAGCCCATGAATAAAAAGGATGTTAATATTGCTAAGTAGCCACTGTTAACCCCCATTTCTTTTAAAAGGAAAAAATCCTTTGAAATATATTCGGGTTATCAGGATGAGTGATATAAGTTGGTAGAAGGTATCATTCCACTTTCAGACCATTGCTTTGAAAAAAGAAATGTCTGGACTGATAAGGCAGGGAAAAATATTAATTTGTCTTACCTGCTATTTCTTAGCAAGCCTAAGCATTAAGATAGATGATGGTGGTGGTGGTGGTGGTGATGATGATGATGATGGTGGTGGTGATGATGATGCACAACAACATGAAATCACAGCTGCCAATTCTTTAGCTGGTTTTGGCCTTCATTTGCATCAAGTTCTCCCCAAAAGCACTGTGGCCTTTTGTAATTGACAGGTGGAAATTTTGTCAATGCTGATTTATGCCATAATCTTTCAACTGTGATTTTCAGATCTTGATACTTTCTGATCTTCAATTCTTTGTCTTCTATTCTACTATCCCCTGGTATTGCCACATCAATTATCCACCCTTTCTTCTTTTCAGCCACAGTTAAATCTGGTGTGTTATGAACCAAGACTTTATCAGTTTGTATTCAGAAATCCCACAATATTTTAACCTGCTCATTTTCTACTACTTTTTCAACTATATGTTCTCACCATTTTTTCATTACTGGCACATATTAATTTTTACAGACGTTCCAGTGAATCATTTTGGGCGACTGTGTTATGTCATTGTTTATAATCAGTTTTGTGATCTTCTTGCATGAGCTGAATGTATGATCTACTGTTTCTTCTGCTTCTTTGCACAATCTGCACTTTGAGTCACTTGATGATGATTTTTCAATTCTGGCTTTGATTGCATTAGTTCGAATAGCTTGCTCTTAAGCAGCCAAAATCAACCCTTCTGTTTCTTTTTTTAATGTTCTAGTTGTAAGCCATTGCCAGGTTTTATTATCTACTTTCCCCTTGATCTTTTGTAGAAATTGACCATGTAATGCTTTTCCTTGCCAGCATTCTGTTCATGTTTTAATTATATTATTTCAATATTCATATTTGTTTCCTGTACATTCAGTAAGTTCCAATTTTTAACTTACATCAATGCTTGCAAGATCCCCTAGTTGCATGCCTGTCTTGACTGGGGAAGTGCAGCCCCAACCAAGACCAAAGATGGTGACATCCCTGACCCAGGTGGTCCAAACAGCCACAGCCACTCAATCTTGTTAGGATTGAGCCAAAGTCTGTTCTGGCCCATCTAGACCCAAACAGCTTCCAGGCACTGGGTCAATACATTGACAGCTTCACTTTTGCTGCTCAGGGTGGAGGTGTAAAGTTGGGAATCATCAACATACTGATGATACAGCACCCTGAACTGGTGGATGACCTCACCCAGTGGTTGAGGAGGGTCCAGGAGAAGGGAGAATGTCAAGCCCTGAGGCACCCCATACTGCTCTGATTTCAAACTGTGGCCCCCAGGCCCAGCACAGACCTGCACAGCTTCAGCCACTCTAGGCACTGGGTCTCAGGCTGACTCTGCCCCTCTGGATCTGGTGCTTGGATGATTCCAACTGCCCCTGGGATTCCAGCCTCTGCCTCTGCTGAGGTCTCCAGCTGGCACCACCAACGTCAGTCTCTTCTTGCCATCCTGCCACTACAGCAATCCGTTGCCCCTCTCACCAGCGGGAACCCAGTGGCTGTACAAATGGCCACAAGAGTAGCTCTGCAGCACCGCATCGCTGTAAGGAGCTCCTGGTGTGTTGTGGTTACAGGTGATTAAATGTAACAAATAGGTAAATAAACATAACAGACCAACTAAAACATTCGTCCCCAACATTGTAGTTACAAAATTTAGAGAAAAAAACCCCTAAAAGACAGCATCCAAACCTCAAAAAACAAACAAACTCAGCAAGCCCCTCTGAATACAACACACTTCCAGGCTGCTGTCTTGCATCCATTCACATTGATCATGAATGCACGAATCATTCAGTAATTCTGTAATATATAAGTAGGAAACATCAGAGTCCTGCTACATTTTACAGTTAGGGTTTCAAGCAAATTCTCCACAGTTAAATGTATAAGCAGACATGGCACAAAAATGTGATGTTTGCTCTTTACATTGTACTATTACAAGGTGAATAGCAAAATAGTACAAAATTGCCCCCTCCCCCCAACTCCTTCTGCCAAATCCTTAGTTATTCAGGTATGTGCTGTTCTTAGGAGAATTCAGGACAGTTGATCAGTGGTGATCTGCTGACCCAAATTACTGGCAAGAAGGGTTAGCAATATTAAAAGGAATTCATAAATTCAACATAGGGAACAAAAAATAAGCATATCCTGGGAATCATCAAAATTCTGTTTTCTTGGCTTTTCCTTCTTTAGAATGATAAAGATTACATGACAAAAAAAAGTTATTTTTTTCTCAGACATCTGCAATAGTGCCTGCAGAATGCCCTATTTGGTAGCTGGAGGAAGAATAAATCTCTTCCTTCCTTATGGCTGACAATGTGAATGGGATATGTGGGGAACAGAGCTCTGTTGAACCCCTGGCAGTTCCATTACGATGAAAGATGTTTCTCTGTCTGCTATACAGAATTGTGGAGTTCTGAGAAAAAGTGAGTTTTGGGTCTTGAATGGATCACATTTAGTTTGAGGGTTGAAAAGTTAGAGCTCAAAAAGCCATCACTTAACATTTTAAGCTGTAGAAACAGTCTTGCTAGATAAACTTAGCAGTTATTGCAGACCGCTCTTGTAATTAAGAAACTCATGGTGTTCCTCCATAGTTGAGAAACCAGTGCTCTTTTTTTTATTTCTGGATATGAATTCTACTGGATTCCATTATGAAGACACTTCAAAGTTACTGTTAACCTGAAAAAAAATGTTATGCAAATTTTTCCTTAATTACAATATTTTAGCTTTTCAGGGCTTAATAAAATGGCTATTGACTAATCAGGATTTTCCTCAGCAAACCAGCAAAGTATATACAAGCTGTGCAATTTTTTTCCTTTAAATTCATCTTTTATGTTCAGCACTATTTTCCTTTAAGACATGGTTAACCTTCAAAATGATCTTTCTTTTTTATTAAAAATAAAACAAAATAGATTGTTCTACAGGTAAATCTATTAGTCAATGTTTCACTTTCTTAGCTTCTTCTAGTTTATTTCATAATAATTTGATCTTCTAGTAAATCACATTTTCCAGTTTTAAATTTGCATTAGAAAAACTGTGCTCCAGACTTTATTTTTATGCTTTATTTGATAGCTTAAGGCAAATAATTGATAATTCAGTTTTGCAGAAAGTTACATCATAGATAATAAGAAATAGAAATAACATGTTCAGTGCATAATTCAAAATGAAAGCCAAGAGTGATATTCAGATTGTTCATTTACGCACATGAAAATAATTCAATTATTAGAAAGATAGAAGACAACAGATGCCTTGAAGACATTGAAAAATCCATTGAAAAGTTGTTGCATCACTGTTCAGTCATGACAATCTCCCTTCAGATTTTACTTACATCAAGGGGATGATTTCTTTACTTAGGAAGAACAGCCCTCAGATTCCAGGGATCAGGTTAAGCAGGAATCTGGATGATGGACCCAGAATGGAGTAATCCAGCCACTTACTGATTTTATTGAGAGAGTTCTTAGCTTTGGATATACTTTGTCCCTTGATTAGGATTCAGATCCTGTTATTCACAAGTTAATGAAGCATAAAATCATCTTAAATAGGTGTACTTAATTAATTTAGAGTTTTGTACAATGTATAATCTTTGTTGTTTAAATGTTATGAAATGTTACTTTACTTTTGATTTTATTGGTGTCACAAATAAACCAATTTCACTATTGTTGTTCATCATTCTTTCAGGTCTACCATATCATGGAAGTAAAACTCTAGGTAGTCTTTAGATGGCAGTAAGAAATACAGAAAATTCTAACCCTTTCCTATCATCTAATGGTTGTCAGCCTTTTTGCAGTTCAGAAATGGTAGCCCTAATTCTTTAACAGGTTTAACTACATTCCACATTTTCTCATAACTTGCTCATCTGAGTGGATTTTAAATCTGTTGAATAAAATCCTTTGACTAAACTGGATTCTATGGATTTAATTATTTGCTAGTTAGATGAAAATATCTGTACGCTATTCCTCTTTGTAGAATTATTTTTCAGAAGGAAAGAAACCTGAGCTAAACCAAAGTTTATTTTTGAGCTGGAATTCCAAGAATTCAATATTAGTTTTGTGCATTTGGTAGTCAGCTTAATCTGTCTAAAGCTGGAGGTTGTCCTAGACAAGAAACCTAAGGAAACTGGTAGAATCAACAGCTTGACTCAATACACAGAATGTATAACTGGAATACAGTATTTATCAAAGAGCTTCACAGGGCACACAGCAATAAGCATTTGAAAATTCATAGCAAATTGATTTGAAATCAGAAATATTTTTTTAAATATTGTTTTTACCTGAAAGACAAATTCACAAGAATCTCTGAGGGGGGATATCATTCCAGAGGGCAGATGCTACAACAGATGAGTTCTGCACAGTGACATTATTTAATTGTACCCACCCTGCTTGAGTGTGCTGGGTAGGCAGAAATAATTGAATATCAGCAGGCCCTCAGATAGCCAGACTGTATGCCATGAAAGGCTTTAAGGTAATAACCAGCACCCTGAATTGCACCTGGAAACCAATTGATAATCAGTGCAGTTTACACAGCAGTGGGGTTATGTATGCATAATTTGACACCCATCACCCCCAAGGTTCCAGCTTGTCTCTGTCAAGATGAAATTATGGGAATAAATAATGTGATGTCATCATTTTTTTCATGTTGCACCAAATATTATTGAAATCGGTTCTCCAGTTTTTCAAACCATTTCTTTCCTGTCAAAAAAAAAAAGCTACTTATATTCTGCTTCATTTTCAGAGGGCTCTTGAACTTAGCTTGTCATCATGAGATGGAGATGGGGATGGGGTTTTTCTATTACGTATTTTCTTTTACTGAGGTTTCTTGAACAAGCCATGGACTCACATCAAAATTATTTTATATAATTTCAGACACCGTCTTATTTTTTCCCCACTTTGACCACATATTTACTTCCATTACATGTTACATATTTGCACACTGACAGGTTGGTTCTTTGGTTTATGTATTTTCTGGGTGCATATTTTCTAATTGCATTTCTCACCTAAATCCTGAAATGATTAATAGCATATTTTAAAACATTGCAACTAAAAGGAAATCAAACACAATCAGGAGCAACAAGGAAAATAAAAGTAGAATAAAAGCCTGGTCAGACGAAATGCATGCCTGTAAAAACAAAAAGTGTTTTCAGTTAGCATACTGTAGCTCTGATATGCCATTTCTTTCTTCCCAGGATCAGGAGAAACCACAAGACTTAATTCATGCTATTAAAACTCTACATAATTACCTCTCTGGTTTCAGACCTGTGAGTGTGAAATGCGGAATGAAAGTGTTTGTTTTAGTAAATACTTTCATAAATCAATAGAAATCCACTTGCGAAACACCAAGTTTTTGCAGCATGAGACAACGGTGCCTGCTGAAGAGTTACTTTTGGAAATTATTTATGCTTCCCACTTTCAGAACTGAATAAATACATTTAACTGGCAAACTGGATTTTTCTCTCCTGATTTGTATATTGCAATTAATTCTCTGCTGAACTTTTACTTAGGAATTTATTAAATTCCATCAAGAATAATGAATTGTTTGCACACTATACACTTGTTTTAGCTTACTGAATGATATATTAATAGCTTAATGAACTGTGTATTCATAGACAGGTATAGAACATGGTGTATCTTCTCACAGTAAAGATAGGAGGGGTGCTATGATTGTCCATGGCAGCATTGCAGTAACCAATAGCACTGCCTCAGAGGTGACTGGTTGTGAGTTCTTGCATGCTGGTGTGCTGACTGACTAGCTGCCCAGCATGAGTTCTTGGACCTTAGCTTGGGGGATGGTGTTGGTGTATCTGAGGCTTGTTGTTTGGGATGATTTAAACCTCCATACCCTAGGAGAAAATTTTAAGATGGCTTGTGACTTCTGTGACAACTATGGGTTTGGCACATGTAATTGTAGCTTTGATGCTATAGGCAGCTCTTGATCAAACTCTTGATACAAACTTGATATACTCTTTACTTCATAGTAGGTAATATGTGATCTGGATCTAGAGAACAATAGCAACTGTCTTGCTTTCTGATCAAACTGTGGATTGTAGCTTCCCTGAACCTCTACATGGGTAGAGGAACTATTAAACAGTCTACTCCAGGTGCCACTCCAGGTGCCTGCTGGTTCTCCTTAATTTCCAAAGGTTTCTTGGGGATTTTCCTGGCAATTTGGCTGGCAGCTCTGTCTCACTGTTGGTATTTGGAATATGTAGTGAACCCAGACACTGGATAAGTTTGGTAACTAGAGAGTGACCAAGCAGAACCATTCTCCAGTAGCTCACTGGTAGCTTCCTTGAGAAAATGCTTACAGTGATAATGGCATAAAACTAAAAATGAACATAATTAAAGCTGTGGTACAAACTCACATTTGAACCTATTAAGTGAGTATATGAGCTGTGTAGTATCAGCCTTTCTCTGTTTACTGAATCCACAAACTGTCAAATGATAATCTGATTCAGGGTAACTTAGATACTTTTGGAGAAGGGGTGAGAAAATTTGCAGGCCTGATGACTTTGTAGTTTTTCAGCAGATGAGTTGCTCATATTAGCTCTGATTTCTATGGCAGATGGGCAGATCCAAGTGAAGTGAACAAAGAGGTTTTAACGTTATAGAACTTGGGGAAGTGGATGAGGTTCTCTGTAGAACGAGCTTTGTCACCTGTAGACTTGATTCACATCCCACTTGCCTCCTTCAGGCATTAAGGCAGGGTGCAGTGGCCAATTTGGGAGATGGTTCATGCTTCTTTGAGGGAAGTTGTTATGCCACCACATCAGAAAGTGGCAGTGATTCATCCTCTTCTAAAGGAGGCATTTCTTTATTTCTTTATTTATTAAAGAAATTTATATGGCTGCCCAACTCACTCTTAGTGACTCTGGGTGGCTTGCAGAAATAAAACCCCAAATACAAAACTCACTACACCCCCACCCCCCTGGCAACAACAATACGTTCAAACAAACCATGTGATGGGCTCCACATCAACCTGGGATCCCCAGGCCTGCTGGCAAAACTATGTCTTCAGGGCCTTTTGGAAGACTATTAAGGTGGGCGGGGGGGCAGTCTTATCTCTGTGGGGATGATGTTCCACAGAGAGCGAGCCACCACAGAGAAAGCCCTTCTTCTTGGACCCACTAGATGGACCTTCTTAATGGGAGGGACTTGTAACACCCTTTTGGCCCTACGTCCAACTTCTTCCATTTAGGGGGAAGGTTTTGAGAAGGTGGTAGTAAATCAGCCACAGAGAATCCTAGAAGTAATGGATTATCTGAATCCCTTTAAATTGGGGTTTAGGTCCAGGCATGGAATAGAAACAGCCTTGGTCACTCTACTAGATATATCTTCATTGGGACTTCGGTAGGGGAGTGCCCCTTTCCTCATCTTAAAGGACCTCTTGTTGGCATTTGTACTGCCTTCCAGAGTTTGGAAAGAGTGACCATTTTATTGTGGTTCTGTTCATACCCAAGTGGGTGATTCTAGTTTGTAGTTGTAGAGGATGAGTAGTTGAAACTTGGTCACTCCAGTGTGGGATACCACAGGGTTCAGTCCTAACCTCTATGTTATTTAACACATATATGAAACTATTGGGAGAGGTTACCCATTGATTCAGGTTGAGGTCTCATCAGTATGCTGATGATGCTTGTTAGTATATTGCCATCCTGAACTGAGTTAGAGATGCTGCAAAATCATGTCTAGAGGCTGGAAGAATATGGATGGTGAGAAACAAGATTAAATTCTACCAAGATGAAGTACTTTTTCATTAGTAAACATCCAAGAATATCAGCACCAGTGATGGCTCTTAACAGGTTCACACTCTTCCCACAAATTTTAGTCTGTGACTTGGGCGTCCTCCTGGACTCATAGTTCCTGCTGGAACAGCAGGTGGAAGATGTGGCCCCATAGGGTGGGGAGAGGCTTCACCCAACTTCTGATTTGCTAGTTATGCTCTGGCAACTGTTACTTGTGCCCTGGTTATCTATAAAACTACCAAATGTGATTCTGTCTTTCCAGACCAGTCCTCAAGAAAGGAATTATTGAAAATCCCCATATTGTACTGAGAGATCCATGAGGTCAGGACAATAAGCCTTTCTAGCAATAACCACCTCACTCTCCCCAGAACATTCTGCCTCAATAAGTACAGCTGGCCTCAATTCCTTTTCTGGTTAAAAATGGTCTGAGGACTCTTACTCCAACAGGCCTTTGGCCCATAGTCAAGTGTTGGATGACTATTGTTTATTATGCTGTCTGTGTTATTTTTCTGGCTTTGCTTATTGTGTACCATGCAGAGTGCTAGTGACTGAGCTGTATATAAAAACTGTAAAGTAAAATAAATAACTGAATAAATTTACCCAGCTTCTTTTGACAGTTCCCTTTGATTTCTCTTTGTTTTCTTCAGTATAATATATAATTAAAGCCACCCTTTTAAAGTTGAAGCAAAGCCATATGTACATGTGAATGATGTTTGTGGCATTCAAAAATTAAATGGTTTTATCACTCAACCTAAGGTAGCATAGTTTAAAAGTATGTACAAAAATATTCTTACAATAATTGTAAATCAATTTTATCTGCTGCTTGATATTTCTTCTCATGAACGTATTTTATCTGAAAATGTGAAGTATACACTTGATTACAGGAGAAGTATGCAACATTCTAAACTTAAGGGTGCTGTATAGGTCAAATAAAACATGATATGGGATTTTATTTTTCCTTGTCAGTTTGTCTGACTGGCACAAAACATAGCTTTTGAGGGCATTTTCAGTGAGCAAATGTATGTACAAGGAAAGAGCTAAGCTCCTTACTTTTCCTACTCTAGATGTCTCCACACAAGATCATTGGAGGCCTTAACTGCACAGAGAATATCAATGAGATTAAAAAAAAATCATACCAAACATAGAGAAGCTGACTCTAGCACTCATGGACTATAATACTCATGTTGTGCAAAGACATAGAGGTCATACTTTGAGCACACTTCTCTTAAATGCATACATTTTTGCATCTGTGTTACACTGTGTTTATTATATATATATATATATATATATATAGAGAGAGAGAGAGAGAGAGAGAGAGAAAGAGAAAGAGAACAGTCAAAAATCATCCCCACCCCATAAAGAAGCCTTAAATTTATATTTCCAAGTAATCTAGCCATACCACTGCCCATAAGTGCAAGAAATACTTAGCTAAATGGGGCACCTGAGGTAAGGAAACTTTTTGTGACAACTATTTGAAACAATAAACATTATCTTTTGGTTGAAATCATATAACAGTACTAAAGTTGGGGCTGTTTTTATTTTTTTAAATCTAAATTAAAAATGCTAGTCTATTTCTTCTTTTCCTCTACCTAGTCACCTGAGCTATTCAGTAAATATTACTGAATATATAATATATATATTATATTTATAAAATAAATAAATATAAATAAATAAATCCTTAAAGCTGGGTCTGTAACTATTGATTCCAAATTGTTCATCTGTTGGATAAGGCCAGGCTACAGCTAGAAGAATAAAAACATGTTATGTTGACAGTATCTTATTCACCTGATGATGTATTTGAGATTCATGAGGTACAGTTCCACAATTTATAGCTGCTTGTTTATGCTTGTATGAATTTATTATATAGATATTATTGCGTTTCATACTGTATGTAAAATACTTCTGTGTGGTGCATCACCTGGAAGTGCTGGGCAAGGTAGGCAGTTTATGAAAATTTCATTCCAGATAAATAACCCATCCACCCTGCTGGCTCTCCTTCAGCTGGCACTAGCCAGGCCTCATGCTGCAATAGAACGAAAGAGGAATTTTCCATTGGTGCACCGAGAGACTGGCCTGGCCTACCTGAAATTGCTTGCACTCCCACTGGTCTCCCAACGTATTCCTTTTCTGCCCTACCTTTAAAGTTATAATATCAAGGGCAAGTTTTTTTTTGTTTTATTGTCTTCAGTGAGTTATAAGCAGGTATACAGACCTTTCAGGCTAAAAAGCAAGGAAAAAATGGTAAAGAGAAAAATATAGTATCTTTGCTGGCAGCTCACTGTACTCAGATTTAGTACTTGTCTTTATTACATAGTTGATTACATAGTTTATTCACAGATAATAAAATAACATATAAATACACCATTTATAGAACCAGGCACTTCTCATTACTATAGTCTGACATTTATCAAGATTTGAAAGGCTGTCAGAAGCAAAGGATATTAACTTTTCTCTAATACAGTACTCCTTGCTATACTGTCAATCAAAGTTCACATCTCTGGCCAAGCATAAAGAGATTTCCTGTGCAAAACTCTAAAGGGCCCCTTTGCTTTTGATGATCCTGTGAGCAAAGTGCCCCTTCAGAGATGTTTTATGAAGCAGGGTGACCCTCTCCCCTTGCTTTTAACAGCAAAGTGGCCCCTTCACTTTGCTTGCTCCAAATCCCTTCTCGGGGATCTAATAGATGGAAAAGGCTTTTGAGTACACACAGCCTATGCCCCACTCCTCTTCTGACCATTTGCAGTAATCTACTGGAAGCAACTTCCAGCTAATGGAAGTTCTGAAGGAGGGAGCTTCAAGATGATTGAAAACACCTTGGTAAGGCAAGCTTCATTGCCTTGAAATCTTGACAAATATAATGCTTGCATGGTGCAAAGCACTTCCTCAAAAGAAGGCTCAGCTACCAATCATACATTAAGAAATGTCCCAAAGAGGATCCAGAAATATGTCAATCATCTCCTTTCAATTTGAACAATTTAAGGGATTTCTTTCCTGGCATTTCTTCTGTAATCTCACCCTGTGTAGCTTTCCCCCCTGCTATTACTGCTCAGCACAGCCATACTCATGTAGCAAAACCATACAAGGTTCATAGCCCTGGCAACGTGGAAAGTCTCAGTTACATAACTCCCATAGTTAAGATTAGATTTAATCCCACGATACAAGAGATAAAATTCCAGACGACATGGATAAATCAGATTACCCTGAGTTCACTTGTATTTGATTTTTAAATACACATCTGGTCATTATCAGCATAATGCCAAACAAGTAGCTCTGAAAGTATTTCCCTGAAGCACTGTATAAATCCATTGTACTTTGGGACCAAGAATACAGAATGGTAGAACTCTATTCTTTTTGAAAAGTCCTCTACAATCTAACACAGAATAAAACCAGCAACAGAAGGCAAATCAGTGTAGCAAAATGCACATCAAGTTTTATAACTTCATAGATAAAAGTAATAAGAAACCAAAATAAGGGGTCTATAGGCAGTAGCAGGTTTGATTTTAAAAGCTGAGGAATCATCAGCATCAGCATCAGCATCTCCTCCTCCAAGACATGCAGGAAAGATCACAAATCTATCTAGGCAAGACTATCGTCAGCTGGCTGTCAGCACTGAAAGGCCTTCACTGAAGCAGAAGAAGCAGTACATGTCATACTTCATGAATCAGGAGTACCCAGGGAAGGGCTTTTAAAGGTGACCTTAAGTTCTGATAAATTATATGAGAGAAAGCTTTCCTTCCAGCATTTTGGCTATTTTTTTTATAAGGGAATACTAGAACAGAAATTCATTAAATGTTCAGGTGTAAGGACTTTTTAAACTGTCTTCTTTTCTTCAAGAAATCTTTGTTAACCTTTCTTGCTCGACTGCCACATGAAGGATAGAACTGCACTTGGTGGCCAGGAGCATTTCTCACCATTAATAACCTGTAGCATCCTGCCAGAAGTACTGCTACTCAGAAATGCTTTGCCTAGGATTTCGGTGGGAATGGCAGACTGAACAGCTGTGCCTGCTGGTTCAGCGGGCAGAGCTGACAATGCAGTAACTTTTTTCAGGCTAGGCAGGTTTTCCTGAAGCTCAGAAATATTCTCCGGATAAAGGAGAACACCTGGAATCATCCCATCTGCCCTCCAGATGGCTGCTTGCAGCCAGAAGATCGCAAACAGCATTTGCATTCGACTGGTAAGAGCCAGCTGGGAGGCGGGGACTACATCACTTTCCAAGCCATGCTGTAGCCTTAAAGGGACACTAAGACTGGCTACCCTATTTCTAAATCACCAATCCATTTTTTTTTTTTTTGAGTATATGTACCCCAAGAAAGGCTTTCTATAGTGAGGAGAAGCTGGTTCTCTTGGTGCTTAACATTATTTTTGGGATTACTTTTTTTTCCCCAATTGTTTTAAGTTTTGGATTTCGTTTTCCTTCCAAAGGAAATTCCAAAGATTGAGAGTAAACAATTGTCTTCCTGCTATTATTTTTGTATTAAATTTGAAGATATTAGCATTTTCCTACATGTTGAATTGGCTGATTTGAACCTTCAGTTTTCTATTCTCATTTTCCCTTGAGAACTCTCTATCTCATTCTCACTTTATGTAAACACACTTTGGAACTCTTCCATATCTTCAATTTTCATTGGTTAAGCTCCTAGGGAGTGCCATAATCTACTGAGTGAGACTTTCAAACAGACTTTCTCTGACTTTCACCAAGATTTTAAACAGATTTCTTCTGACTTCTATCAAGCTTTTATGCAAGATATCCAGGACATTGTGGAAAATATGAGATCTAAAATGTGCCATCAGGTTGGGGATGTGGTGGGTGAAATTGAGGAATTTAAGAGCGATAGAAAGGTTTTTTTTTTAAAGACTGAGATTGGAATTTTTATTGAGATGCTGGATAAAGATTGGATAATGGAGTTGGAGAAATCTAAGGGAGAGAGTGATCTGCAAGCCATAAGTAAAATTGATCTCCTGGTGGAATGCTATGAAAAGAACCTGGAATCTTTGAGTGGGGGCAGTTGGGCTGTTTAATTCTTTCAAGAGGAAAGCTTTGTGTACATCGTGGGGATATGTAACTGCTTTGGTTTATTGTGAAGTGGGCTAAGGGTTGAAGGATGTACACCTGGTTTGCTTTAAGGATTTGATTGATGCTATTTGCCTTTAAAGAATTGGATTTACTGTTTTGAATTGGTTTTGTTTTTTGGGTTTATTAAGATTAAAATTATTAAAATTGTTGTATTAGGGTTAAATAATGTTTATCTGGTTTGCTTTAGGGATTTGATTGGTGTTATTCCCTTTTAAAGGTATGGAATTACTGTTTTGAATTGTCTTTGTTTTGGGGGTTTATTAAGATTGGGATTATTAAAATTGTTGTATAATAGCAGAGTTATGTGCTTTTTAATTTGATTCTTATTATAGTAGACAGAAATGTATAGAATAGTGGTAGGAAGGGAATTAAATATGTTTTATCTTTTGGAGGGGAGAAAGATGTTTAGGAGGTTAATATGAACTTTTTTCTTTATTTTAATATAAGGGGGAAGAGTAACTATACTTAGTGATTTTTGTTATGTGTTAAAGGGGAATGACATAGAAATAATGTGGTGTTTTGGTTTAATATAGAGTAAGAGATTGATTATGGAAATTTTTGTATATCCTTGCTGTTAAAAGTCAGAAGCCACATCTTTTTGTAAATTTGAAAAAAAACAAAATTCTTTGGTGTTTCCGCACTTTTTTAGTTTTTTTCTTTCTTTGTAATTTGTTTTGTAATTTTTATTCTTTTCTTTAAACCTAATAAAATTTACTATAAAAAAAAAAGAAACACTTTGCCTATAAAATCATTATCTTCAACTCCATGGCTAAGATCAGGATCTTAGACTTTGTGGCCATACATTGCACATTAAATAACAATCCAAAGTTTTTAAAAATCTGAATCATATGAATCTATAAGCACAAGACCAGGTTGGGGGCACATAACTAATATCACTTTATGCCAATAGCCATTAATGACATAATGTTGCATATTTCTGAGTTCACAGAAAGAATCCAGCTCTCTCATTTCAAGCTGGTAGAATGGTTCTGCAATCTGTCAACTTTTAATCAACTCTGAATAAAATAAAAGAACAAATACAATTATGGAATGAAAAGTCACCTAGCTCCAAAGAACACTGCTTATTGATGTTTATCTCAGATGGAGCTTAATTAAAAGAAAACTACTATTCTGGCATTACATTAATCTGAACAAGAGTTAACATGATTCCAAATGAGATCGTAGCTGATAGATTGCTTTCTTCAAGAGAACGCAGTTTGATCCCTCCTTAAGGCTTTTAAGTATGTTAAAACCATTCAAAGAAGATTATTAACATTTAGTGGTTCTCCTGTAAGAATCAGATATTTTATTATATTTTATTTTATTTGGAGCATTCTTATGAATTAGTAAATTGTGCAGGTATGGGTTTGAATACAGAGAACGGTTCTGTCAAAATAATCTTGGAACAAGATCATACATTTTTCTCACTTTACTGTTTTACCATCAGATCAACTGATGGCTTCTATGTATGAATTATCACAGGGCAACCATCTCAGTCATAGCATCATAAACACCATATTTTTCAAAGAAGCTTATTCTCACATCAACCTGCCACATGCTAAGTCGTTGAACAATGATATAGTGATTTATACGTACACTTGTAACAACTCTATCAACACAACTATTCAAATAGAGTATGGGCAATCCACCTTTATAAAGGAGAAAAAAGCTGACACTGATTTATACTGTGTTATACATCTGTTAGGGAAAAGAAACCACAGTTATTGGCAATGTTACCATTACTGATTATAATCAAGTGAATACAACTTTCATATAGTTAAGATGATATAAAAGAAAAATAAAACTATTTATAAAGACTGCAGGCAAGGAGCTAGAAAGCACTGAAGAAGTGCAGTAGTCTAAATTAAAGGTCAGATAATATAGACCATTCACTCAAGAAGCCCACTAGAAAGAAGGAGAGGGCTGCTCCTACTAGGACCTTCTGTACCTTCTTGGAGCACTTACCTTGTGGATAGAAGATTAAAATGCAAAATTTCATCCCCCCTACCCCAAAAAAGGAGAAACGACCTCAACTGTCAATGGGAAATAATTTTATTGCATAGAAGACCAAAGACATTTTAAGCAGTATTTTTTATCAAAGGCACTGCAGAATGGCTTATACAGTTTTATCCATGTAAAAACTTCCAGATCTAAAATAAAGGCTCAACACTCAGCACAATATATTATTTGAGTCATATAAGCATAAAATGAATGGTACCATATGAATCTACTAATTATATCTCTAAATTACTGAAACATGCATGTCAAATAACCTGGAACAAATATAGGGAACAACCATTTATGCAAAGCAAAAGTCTAAGCTAATTAAAGGCATGCTTTAAAACCATCTTCTTGGCTCATCTCCTTTTATTATGTTCTTATTTTTTACATCCTCATATAACAAAATGAACTTACACATTATTTAACAGATCCACCAAAAGTGCCTCAATATTTTTGCTCTTTTTCTACTTAAAGCAGGAGAATAAAGGTTTGTTTCCAACAATAAATTTATCTTACCTGTGCTTGCTTATTAACTAAAACATGCCAATTACAAGCACTAGCAAGCTTATTTTGAGAAAGAACAGCTGTTTTAACTTCTAAGGTTAATGAGATTTTTTTGGTCTATGAAAAAATGTTCTGTTCTTAAAGGGAAATGAACTTAATGTATCTGGCTGAACAGAATAATAAGCTTTGGAAAAAAGAATAAATGCATTTGCTTCTGGTGAATATATCAGGAAATGAGGGGGAAGAGGGAAATCTCCAAGAATCAAATCAATGGTCAATATTGAGTATCTTCATTTGTTCCTTGGGGATTAAGTTATTCAGTAATCAACCTACATTTTATTCCTTTTTAAAATAATGGTGTTTCATTAATACTCTTACTTTGTTCTATAACCCAGAATCATAGCTCTGAAATGTTATGTGGGTTTTTCGCATAAAATGTTTTAGTAAGTAATAATCTTGCCCATTTACATTTGGAGACATGCACATTGCATTAGATATTGAAGATTCATACCACTGCAGGTGGTGAAATTTTGTAAATAATGTTTCTGTCCAACTGCAGTTTTGGTGGAGGGAAAAAATGTTTTGCATTGGCCACAAGGGAGGTAGCTCCATGGATGGGAAGATCCTGTAATAGTTCTGTTCAGTAATGGGACATAATTTGTACCTAAATTGTTTCCAACAAGTATATTATAGTTGATAGTTACTTTTCTTATATGGTTGTGTATTGCATGCTCATATGTTTCTAAACAATCCCATGCAATGCATTTGCTGTATGATGAAACGTCGACTGCATTATAATCTCAGTTTGGAGTTGAATTTGGCCTCTAAGAGCCACTTGTGCCTGATTCTTAAAAATTGTCCTAATAGTAAATTATACCTGATTTGTTTATAATGAGAAATATAATATTTGAATGATGAATGGGTTTTGGATTGAAATATTTTTAAACAATTGTTTGGTTGAAGAGTATAGGTCCAAAAAAATAAACTGATTTTCTAACAACACTATTTCAGCTAAAGAAAACAAATATTATTAATTCATGATATGAGTACTCATTTCCAAAAAACTATTGTGCAGTACACTAATATTTAAGGAACTTACACCACATGTAACTAGTTATCTATGTTGCTAGGGAGGTTGAATTTTTTGAATGAAATTATCAGGGTTTCTGTTATCAATATATTGAGATAAAGGTTCCAAAACAAAATTCCCTGAGCTGGCAGGATGACCAGATAGGGGATGAATATTTTTATGAACCTTGGATAACAGGCAGACGACAGGTACTCTTCTATTCTATTCATGTAATATATCCCATAAGGGAGCATTCTTCCAAAATTTATATAATCTGCATTTTGCTCTATTGGATTGGATTTTCTAGATTTAATCTATATAATTTATTTTTAATTGGATAATTAATGCACTTCTAATCTTCTTAGGCCTACTTCTTTTATTATTATAGTGGGATCTGATGCTAAATGCTGAAGGACAAATTGTTCCTCTCATGTTAAGTTGGCACATGATTTTTTTTTTTTGTTAGTCTCTAATTGAATCAGATCATTAAGAATATAGCACACAAACAATACAACCTCACCCACCCCAAAAGAAAAATATATCTGGATCAGGGAGGCATACAAATGAGATATGGTCTAATGAGAATCCATGTTATCTAGAATTTGGATTTTAGAACAAATTTTGTATTTTCATTTGTTAAAGAATCTTTTTAAAAAGTGTCTATGTGGTAGATATTTAATCATGTTGAGTAGTAGGGACAAAAAGAAATCTCAGTTCCTGAGTAGACAGAATTCTATTATAATTAATTCCATTAAGTTCTTTTCCTGGATATTATTGATGTGTGTTTTTCCTTCATTTGATCATTTGTTAATCTTTTTGTAGGTGTCTTCTGTTTTTCTACTAACATTATCACTTATATCCCTTATTCTGTGACAGCCAAATTAGTGGTAACTTCAGGTGCAAAATAAACCTTTTCTTTGGGGTCTTCTCATTCAGTACACTTTGGGCTGTTGTAATCTTCATCAAATAAAATATTTCCTATTGATACTGGAGACATTTTCTCTTCTCCCATCCCTCCCTCCTTTTCTCTCTGTTTCTTTTGGTTTTCAGTGTCTGCTATCTATATGAAATCCAAAGAGCTCTTACACTGGATTACTGTGCTAAACAGTGTTTGGAGAATCCTCTAGAAGGTATGTTTGTGACTTTTAGATTCTGAGTCTTTAAAACTCAGAAGTGAAAGACTAATAATATTAATAAACATGCATAGTTTAATCCCTTCTGTGCATGGATTCCTGTTTAAAAATTGCAACTATGCCAGTTATGGTTTCCCCACATTATTTCAATCTAGTTATGAACCTGCACACTTCAAAAACATCTACACAGAAGAATAAGAAAGTGTTAAGCAGCTTTAATGGTATATGGGAATGACCTTGGGAGACAAGAGGGAGAGCTACAGACTGGACAACCAGCATGTAAAAGACAATTCAGCCCACAGAAGGATGGAAGGCAGGGTAAACCTTTCAGAAGGGACCTCCCTAGTTTTCTGGAGAGTAAAAGGAAAGCAGGGGAGAAATACTTTCAGTCTTGCAATATTCTGTAAATGTAACCTTATTTTCCATCTGTTTTTTTTTTAAAGAAACTCCAGTGTTGAATTTTTTCAATTGTTTTCCAGTCACCTGGATAATTAGGCATTTCAAACCTATAATGTAGAGAGGACACAGGAACACATACATACTACTCCTTTTCCATCCCTTACTACTTTCCTTGGCTGAACCAGAAGACTATTGTTTTTACCTGAATGTGGTTGCAGTTGTCAGAACAATCTGCTTCTTAATTTGCAATGGACTGTAAGAAGGGACAACCTTCTTCCAGATCTTTCCACAGAAGTTGGCTGAGAGGGGATGAAAGGAGGCAACATTTGTGTTCCATGCCCTCTCCACTCTTACACTTTGAACAGTTACACTTAATTTCTTTAAATTGAGTTATTGGTCTCAAAGCAGTTGGCTTGATTGTAGCCTAAAATTTTGTAACTCTTCTTCTATGTAGGGAAATGTAAGAGAAAGTAAGAGTTACAATGTTGTTGTTTATTCATTTAGTCGCTTCCGACTCTTCATGACTTCATGGACCAGCCCACACCAGAGCTTCCTGTCGGTCGTCAACACCCCCAGCTTCTAGAGGGACGAGTCCATCACCTCTAGAATATCATCCACCCATCTTGCCCTTGGTCGGCCCCTCTTCCTTTTGCCTTCCACTCTCCCTAGCATCAGCATCTTCTCCAGAGTGTCCTGTCTTCTCATTATGTGGCCAAAGTATTTCAGTTTTGCCTTTAATATCATTCCCTCAAGTGAACAGTCTGGCTTTATTTCCTCGAGGATGGACTGGTTTGATCTTCTTGCAGTCCAAGGCACTCTCAGAATTTTCCTCCAACACCACAGTTCAAAAGCACCGATCTTCCTTCGCTCAGCCTTCCTTATGGTCCAGCTTTCGCAGCCATATGTTACTACAGGGAACACCATTGCTTTAACTATGCAGACCTTTGTTGTCAGTGTGATGTCTCTGCTCTTAACTATTTTATCGAGATTTGTCATTACTCTTCTCCCAAGGATTAAGCGTCTTCTGATTTCCTGACTGCAGTCAGCATCTGCAGTAATCTTTGCACCTAGGAATACAAAGTCTTTCACTGCTTCTACATTTTCTCCCTCTATTTGCCAGTTATCAATCAAGCTGGTTGCCATAATCTTGGTTTTTTTGAGGTTTAGCTGCAAGCCAGCTTTTGCACTTTCTTCTTTCACCTTCATCATAAGGCTCCTCAGTTCCTCTTCACTTTCAGCCATCAAAGTGGTATCATCTGCATATCTGAGATTGTTAATGTTTCTTCCAGAGATTTTAACTCCAGCCTTGGATTCCTCAAGGCCAGCTTGTCGCATGATGTGTTCTGCATACAAGTTGAATAGGTAAGGTGAGAGTATACAGCCCTGCCATACTCCTTTCCCAATCTTAAACCAGTCTGTTGTTCCATGGTCTGTTCTTACTGTTGCTACTTGGTTGTTATACAGATTCTTCAGGAGGCAGACAAGATGACTTGGTATCCCCATACCACTAAGAACTTGCCACAATTTGTTATAGTCCACACAGTCAAAGGCTTTAGAATAGTCAATAAAACAGAAATAGATGTTTTTCTGAAACTCCCTGGCTTTTTCCATTATCCAGCAGATATTGGCAATTTGGTCCCTAGTTCCTCTGCCTTTTCTAAACCCAGCTTGTACATCTGGCAATTCTCGCTCCATGAACTGCTGAAGTCTACCTTGCAGGATCTTGAGCATTACCTTACTGGCATGTGAAATGAGTGCCACTGTTCAATAGTTTGAACATTCTTTAGTGTTTCCCTTTTTTGGTATGGGGATATAAGTTGATTTTTTCCAATCTGATGGCCATTCTTGTGTTTTCCAAATTTGCTGGCATATAGCATGCATTACCTTGACAGCATCAACTTGCAAGATTTTGAACAGTTCAGCTGGGATGCCGTCGTCTCCTGCTGCCTTGTTATTAGCAATGCTTCTTAAGGCCCACTCAACCTCACTCTTCAGGATGTCTGGCTCTAGCTCACTGACCACACCATCAAAGCCATCCCTGATATTGTTATCCTTCCTATACAGGTCTTCTGTATATTCTTGCCACCTTTTCTTGATCTCTTCTTCTTCTGTTAGGTCCTTGCCATCTTTGTTTTTGATCATACCCATTTTGGCCTGGAATTTACCTCCGATGTTTCTAATTTTCTGGAAGAGGTCTCTTGTCCTTCCTATTCTATTGTCTTCTTCCACTTCCGCGCATTGCTTGTTTAAAAATAATTCCTTATCTCTTCTGGCTAACCTCTGGAATTTTGCATTTAATTGGGCATATCTCCCCCTATCACTGTTGCCTTTTGCTTTCCTTCTTTCTTGGGCTACTTCTAGTGTCTCAGCAGACAGCCATTTTCCCTTCTTGGTTTTCTCTTTCTTTGGGATGTATTTTGTTGCCGCCTCCTGAACAATGCTGCCAACTTCTGTCCAGAGTTCTTCCGGGACCCTATCTACTAAGTCCAGTCCCTTAAATCTATTCTTCACCTCCACTGCATATTCCTTAGGAATATTAGTGAGCTCATATCTAGTTGATATGTGGGTCTTCCCTAATCTCTTTAGTCTGATCCTAAATTGTGCAAGAAGAAGTTTGTGATCTGAACTACAGTCAGCTCCAGGCCTTGTTTTTACCGACTGTACAGATGTCCGCCACCTTTGGCTGCAAAGAATGTAATCAATCTGATTTCGGTGTTGTCCATCTGGTGAAGTCCATGTATAAAGCCGTCTCTTAGGTTGTTGGAACAGAGTGCTTGTTATGCAGAGTGAATTGTCTTGGCAAAATTCTATCAGCCTATGTCCTGCTTCGTTTTGTTCTCCCAGGCCATACTTACCTGTAATTCCAGGTGTCATTTGACTGCCCACCTTAGCATTCCAGTCTCCTGTGATGAAAATAACATCTCTTTTAGGCGTGTTGTCCAGGAGGTGCTGCAGATCCTCATAGAACTGCTCTACTTCAGCTTCTTCAGCATTTGTGGTTGGGGCGTATATTTGGATCACTGTGATGTTAGATGGCTTGCCCTGAATTCAAATTGAGATCATTCTGTCGTTTTTTGGATTGTATCCAAGCACTGCTTTAGCCGCTTTACTATTAATTATGAAGGCTACTCCATTTCTTCTGTGGTCCTCTTGTCCACAGTAGTAGATCTGGTGGTCATCTGATGTGAAGTGGCCCATTCCAGTCCATTTCAGTTCACTGACGCCCAGAATGTCTATCTTTAATCTTGACATCTCACCAATAACCACATCCAGTTTGCCCTGGCTCATAGATCTTACATTCCAGGTTCCAATGGTGTGTTGATCCTTAGAACATCGGATTAGCCGTTCACCACCAGCACCGTCGGCCACTAGCCGTCCTTTCGGCTTTGAGCTAGCTGCGTCATCACGTCTGGGGCTCGTTGAGCTCATCCTCTGTTCCTCCCCAGTAGCATTTTGACCATCTTCCGACCTGGTGGTCTCATCTTCCGATGGTATACCGAGATATCTCTGGTTGTACTGATCCATTTAGTTTTCACGGCAAGAATACTGGGGTGGGTTGCCATTACCTTCCCCAGGGATCGCATTTAGTCTGACCTCTCTGTCATGACCTTCCCGTCTTGGGTGGCCCTTCACAGTTTAGCTCATGGCATCATTGAGGTGCTCAAGCTCCAGCACCACGACAAGGTAACGATCCTTTGCTGAAGAACAGTTACAATAAGTTAAATGAATGTATAGAATTGCCTGCAGAGTGTTAACTGCTCATTTCCTCCGTAACGAGAAAGATCTGAAGACAGAAATGATGGAGTATTAACAAATAAAAACAAACATGATCTATACTGCACACATCCCTCTATACCTATAATTAACACATAATTATTCAAGCAGAATTTTTCTCTGATAATTCCAGACACTTACAGATTCCCTGTGTGAGTGTCACAGAGGAGACAAATGGATGTGTCTGCTTGTTAAACACTGCACTTCTAAAATACAAACAAATCTTGAAATGTCCTTTTGCTCAGAGTTCTGACAGCATGACTAAACAGAAATAAAACTGGATAATAACCAAGACAAGGCTACTTGTCATAGGCCTAACGCTTATTTTTCCATAAGTAGGGCTGTTGAGTAGGCAGCATAGTTGTGAATGATCTGCTTACAAGATAGGTGCCATTATGTTTTGATAACAGAATATCAGATGCCAGAGAAATGTAATAAAGCCTAAGATCTGTCCTTTAAGGCAGATCTTAAAGTCTTAATGGTCAGATCTTAAGTTTTAAAACTTAAGTCATAGTTATGCCAGAAAACATCCTGGCTAGCTTATGTAGGAAGATTGATGGGAAGCAGGGTAGAAAGTACAACAACAGAATCCCTATCTTTGTTCACACACCGTCAGTAAGTAATAAATGCTAAAAGTCTGGTGACAGCTGAGCAAAGGATCTGTTTAAGGGCTGAATTCACAATAGGCCATTGCAACTCTGCTTCATCATTCTTTGTTCCATAGCTAGTTTTGAAACCTAAGCTATGGTACTGGGAGAAACTTATTTTCTCTTCTTCATCCAACAGGACTCTTAATGCAAGCCAGATTGGCTTGTATATTCAAGATCAAGCAAACTGTTACAACACGTACTACTGGCAAGGCTCACATTGTATTAAATCAAGCATTTACAGGAACAGTTTGCAGTTTAGCAATTACTTGTTGAAAGTAATTATATCTAAAGGACCAATACATGCACCATTCCACTCTCCTTTTCAAAGAATTCTTTTGCATTGGGTGAGAATCATATCTGGGTAGTTGTTGAACAGCACTTTTCATAATATTTCAGTTCAGTCGCAAAGTTGCTGGTGAAATTTGGAAAACAGATGTATAGCAAAATCATTTTAACTATACCTGGAAAATATCACAGGTAATACTGATATATCTTCCATGGCAGCAGATGATCCTAAAGAACTTTGGGGAAAGACATGAATAAAGTTTTCATTAGAAATATTCTATAATGTGTAAGTAAAATACATGATTCATTTAAAACACCCATACTCTTGAATTAATACTTTTTAATTAATAATTGCACTGTTTAAAGATAGGGACAATTTAAATTATTAAACCACAGAAGAATAGATAAAAAAAAATTGTGGAAGACAGTTATGATTCAGTTCTTTGAATGCCTAAGTAAAAAATCTCTGCAATTAAAATACAAAAAAAGAGGAAAGTATTGTGGCCTGAAGCTATAGTATTTACTCTAGAGAAAACTAGAAGAAATAATCTCATTTCTATCTAGGAAAATTAGTCCATTACTTTTGCTCTGGGTAACTGGATTAAAGATGGTGTTTGTGTGTGTGTGTGGGGGGGGTGTCTCAACTTTGCAAAACAAAATGTTGACATCTTCATACATCTGAAATGCAGTACCAATAGAAGCCAAAAAGCAAGTCTCTTGTCTGTAGGAAATTATATTTACAGAGATCCACTGATGATTACCTTTACAGAGATCCACTGTGATGTTAGACATAGCCATTGTAATAATAAGGCATTTTACTATTAACTGCAGCTTCATGATCTGACCTGCAAATATCCTGAGAGCTGCTGGATCTCTTTACTGCCATCTATTAGTCATGCAAATTCTTGCAATCCAGATGTGGTAGGCCTTGTTTTTTAGGGTTAGATGGTAATGAAAAGCAAACAAAGTCATTCAGCTAGAGCTTAAATGCACACAAAACAAACATGCTATGCTTCTGCACAAATAACAGCTTACTGAAGATGTTATATAAAGGCATCTGATGATAAAAAAGACTTAAAAGTCTATGCTATAATTAATTTGTTTTTAAGGTGCTCTCTCTTGAACCTGTTTTTTTTTAAATGGGGTCTTTCATGATATTGGAAGCAGATCTGCACTAGGTACACCAGGCATACCAAAGATGGCCATATTATACAAAGAGACCAATGAGCTTGATCTTGTTTCATGCTCTCATATGGATGGAGTCTTAGTATCATAGAATCAAGAGAAAGAAGAAGCCAATTTGGCCATTGACTCCAATATTCTGTTCTGTGCAGAAATTGAATAAAATAACCTTTGGTCTTCAAGGTCCATTTCAAAGGTGGAAAAGGGAAACTATTCCAGAGGGCAGGCACCACAACAGAGAAGGCATGCTGCCTAGGTCTCATCAGATGACACTGTTTTAAAAATGGGACCTGGAATATGCCCATTTTATCAAGTCTTATCAAACTGGCAGAAACAATGGGGAAAGGTGATCCCTCAGATAACAACACCTTATGCCATGAAGGTCTTTATAGATCACCAGCATCTTGAATTGCACCCAGTAGCTTACTGGTAACTAGTGCAGTTCATGAAGCAGAAGTTTTACATTGGAATATCAAAGTATGTCCATACCTGTCCACACTGCTGAATTCTGGACCAGCTGAAGCTTCTGAGTGGAAACCTGCCCATTGGGCCTACTGGGTATCTCTAAAATCTTAGGGGTATCTTCTGTTAAGCTTCAAGTGTGCTTTAAATAACTATGGGGAAGAAGAAGAACAGTATCCCTTCTGAAGTTATCCATCAACAGCACTGGACAGAAAACAGTAGACTCAGCAATAAACACAGCAGTGTTTCCACTGTGGTGAGATACATTATTTTTCTATTTAAATTATAGTTGTTTATAATTGTTTCTAAAGCATTAAAGTTCCATATTTTTGTTCCATTTTTTGTGGCATTTCTTTAGTTAGAAACAGAGAGATGTGAACAGGAAGAGGAGACAATCTCAATTCACCCACCTGAGGTCTACAGCTCACAAATGAGCTGGTACAGATCTAATTCTACCCCTCCACCCCCCCTCTCCACCCCACCCCCCAAAAAAAGAATGAGAAGCAAGGAAGACTATACAGAGCATTCCAGAATAGCATTATAATTCTGTGTGCTTTGTCTCACATGCACACACACATATTTCTTTGGTGATCCTTCACATAAGTTTCTTGGCTGAACTGATTTTGCCATGACCTCCGGAAATTGAGTTTAAAACCCTTTTGGCTATTTTTTAATTGCCTCAAGAACCATCGGAAGATTTATAGTCATCAGCTATATTTTAGCACATGATTCAAACACTGTCAGTAAAATACCTAAAACTGGTAAATGCTTTGATGAAACTTTCAGAAAAAAAATTCATCTGCATTTCCACTCAGTTTTATTTTACTTCTGTGACAGTTCTTTAAAGATCTTCAAACATGTAGATCAGTGTTTCTCAAACTTGGAACTTTAAGATGTGTGGACTTCAACTACCAGAACTCCCCAGCCAGCCAGCTGGGGAATTCTGGTAGTTGAAGTCCACACATCTTAAAGTTCCAAGTTTGAGAAACACTGATGCAGATATTTAACTTTACATAGAAAAACAGCATAGCTCAAGGAGCAGAAAGAGAAGATGTATCTAAGCTTATTTACTTACTTTATGGAGAAAATATCCCTTTGTATCAAGAGTATCTGTTAACTGACAGCATCACCTTGTTGTCTAATACAGTACCAGCTGCAACAAAATGTAATTCCCACTCAAATAATGTATGGCTTTTTATTTCTTCACCACAGGCAAGGCATCAGAACACAAGGATGCTAGAGAATAGTTTGTTTCTCTCTTCTAATGCTTCATTTTTGTTTGGGCTAGCAAAATTTCTGCTCCTGTTTGCAGAAGGTTCTGCATTCACTCCATTTTATTCCCCATCATCACTGGGAATGCCATATCTCCACCTTTGAAAGGGGAAGTCAGAAATATCTAATGGTCCTTGGGATGTCTCCCAGGGATAAGATTACACCCAAAGTCCTGATTAAATTTACATAATTAATTTCTTTTGTCTGAATTGGAAGAAAGGGAGGGAATGACTATATCTAATAATTAGGCTTTTTAAACTTCATGAATATATCTAATAATTAGGCTTTTTAAACTTCATGAATATATCTAATAATTAGGCTTTTAAGGTTCATGCCATCTTAGTTGGAAAACCCTCTTAGGAGGTAACTATACAACAAATATGGAATATACAGTATTAAGCCAATGATAAAGGCACTTTTACCTTTAAAACTGTAAAATATCGTAAGAAGTATTAATGAGATTCTTCTCCTTGTGATATTGTTATTTCTATTCAGTGTTTATAACCATATGCAGACATTAGGACTCCTTATGAGAAGGCTAAAATGTGATGGCAGAGTTTAGAACACATAAAGTACATTCTACTGTTTTCATCAGTACTCCATTAAAACAGCCTCTTCAGAATTAGTCTGTTGGATACTTGGAGCACATGGAATTTGGGAGGTTGCGGTGCTTTGCAAGCACTTGACATGTTCTTGAGCAAGTGCTGTCAGAGAGCTTCCTCTTCCTGAGTCAATTTTCTCTTTTTGGTTGCTACAGTTGTTTGTTTATCTGAGCTCTTGCTCCAGCTTCAGTTTGTACAACTGACCAGAAAGAGCGAGCTAAGAACATCATGGGGTAATGCCAAATCTCGCACATGGGACTGCAAAATTCTACAGTACAACTATAAAAACTGTGTATCAATAAGGATACCATACCTGCAGATTTTCTTGGACATAAATGACTTTCCCATTAGATCTTAGTGGGAATTTTAAATATAAAAAAATGTCTAGAATTCAATACAAGCCCAAAGCCCAGGCTTTATACGATTAGCAATTAAGTGCTATATAGAGTCCATAAGCTAAAGCCAATCACAAATACTCTAAAGCAAACACAGTTTAACATCACTGAAGTCTAACACTCAGGATGATGATGATGATGATGATGATGATGATGATGATGATGGTGTTTACTATAAGCTACTGTGACTCTGTTATTAATACAGAGACATGCAACAGCATGAAAACAGGTCAGGAAATACTAGAGAATAATAGAGTTTTGATCTTCACTTTGCCAGAGCAGGTGGGGCTGAAAACCTTACCTCTTGGGGGACTACAACTCCTGATGTATGTTCTGTATGGCTTTATATGGGACATTGTCTCAAAAGAGTGCAACAGCAAATGCAGTGAAATAAAAAGGGGACAAAAGGTAGGGTACTGGCTGGAACCTGATTATTATTGTGTTTTGCTACTGCCATTGGCTAAACAGGTGGCCTTTCCATCCTTCCCTTTTCTCACCCTTTGAAGCTCCAGGAAGTTGTGATGAAGACACACATGTGACAGTAACTGAAACTGAGTATAAGCAGCAGATCCCTATGGAAGTGCCTAAATCAAGGGTTCCCAAACTTTGTGGTACTGCAACCCTTTAACATGATAAAGGAATTAGAGTGACACCCTTCCACCCCCATGAATAAAACTAAAGATTTCATTGGACATAATTTAAATTATGGGCATAATTTAAATTTAATTATTAAAAGCTACCTATACAAGTAACTTTTAAAAATTAAATCAATTTATCACAGGGGGTTGAGGAGATTATATTTTGCATTTCTGATTATACTTTACATTTTTAGTCAGTGATGTTCTGGAGATATCTTTAGCTTATATCTATTATTGGCATAATGACAGATTTAATATTTATCTCTGTCTGTCTGTCTATCACATTTCTATAGCTGCCCAGCTACACAGTTATCTATTCTTTTATTAATATTGTTCTAAGTATGCCTCAGCAGGATAAGCATTAAGGCGGGGGGGGGGGGTGTCCTTCAGTTTTGTACTATTGAAAACCTATCCTGTATTTTGCCATGATAAATATTAAATACTACTATGTAGCATTATCAGTGCAAAACATTTAACATCAACCTCACTATTGTTTAAGATTAGACAGCATTTATCTCAGTTCATTTAACTTTCAAGATTACCTGCAAAGGGAGTCAGCATTTGGGTTACTTTTGTGATGCATTGAAAATATTACTAGCTGTCTTTCTCATTAACAGTGGAGTGTTTGAGATAGTGTGATTCATCACTACCTCCTTTGAAAAGCTAAGCATCTCCATACAGTGCAAATGCAGCTCTAGTTTGCAGCAAAACAGCATGTCCTTAAACATTAGCTTTGCTATGTGCAGCAATAATCATTTCCATGTAGTTCATTTAATCCTTTAAGTACTCAAATGTAAAATGATTCTGTAAGTACCTAAAGGATAAATGAGGTTAAAGCATTCAGAAGAACTAGAATGTGCTTGAAGCTTAAGCTGGCATTTCATACATTCAGTTCTTCTGCTTTGCTTCTTTCTAAAATTTACAGAGCAATCTTTTCTTTTTTAAATGAACTTGCTATCAAATGTCTATCTGCTTCCACTAAATCCTATTTGTGAATCAAAAAGGAATGTTGTTTTCCATTCTTTTTCAGACTGGCCACTAACTGTCATGGAATGCTCTGGACTGATCCTGGCCAATATGCTGCATAAGTAGCAAGAGGGCCATCGTTGTGTAGTGATTAAATTGTGAGAAAGACTATCCTCAGCTGTGGAAATTTGCTCAATCATCCTTGCTCAGCTGGACCTATCCTCAAAAGATTGCTGTTGTGAGGTAAAATATTGGGGATCTTGTGTAAGAGACATGCCAGACTGAAATAAAGGCAACAGATTATACTATGCCGTTAACTTTTCAGCATGGGATAAATATTATTATTAGAGGTTTATATGCAAGCTCTATATTGTTTCCCTTTATTTGGTCTGGGGTGGGGGGTGAACTCTGGATAAATATCTAGGAAAATTAGCTTGGGATAAGGCCAGATATGTTGTAATTTGCTTCGTAAGAAAGCAACATGCTATTACAATGATTGATAGTGCATCAAGCACTGGCCAAATGCTAAAAAAAAACTACATTAAAATAAGAGTTATTTACACATACCATACTGTACATTGTACAAGATATAAAAATGTGAGCTAGACAGTATTGTGATCCAGTGACTTTGCAACTGGTTGAACAAGAGCATCCAAAGGATGATTATAATTAGTGCTGCATCATCCTGGAGAGAAATACTTGGAGCTATTCATCATCTTCACAAATGATCTAGACTCTAGATCCTAGAGGATGAAATGAAGTCCCTTCATTTGGTGGCCATGTGTCAGAGAAGGAATTAAGAATATTAGTGGACCACTAGAAGAAAATGAGCAAGCAGGTTACAAGACCAGTACTATTTGGGCTGCCCTACAACCAGATTCAATGAGGTAATTGTTCTATTGTACTCTGCAACCATTAGAGCACAGTTGGAATACTTATCTGGTACTGGGCAATATACCTAAAAAGGGACACGGGGAAAGTGGAAGAGAATCAGAGGAGAGCTACTAAGGAAGACACGGATTCTGGGACTCAAGCCATATGAGAAGGAGTTGGGCTTGCTTAGTTTGTAAGACTAAAAGAAGACTGAAGGGAGATGTAATAAAGGTCTACACATTTCTAAAAGTCATGTGGAAGTGAAACCACAAGGAGGACAAGGATTCATAGGAAATTAAAAGAAAGGAGATTCTGGCTGAATATTAGGAAACATTTCCAGATGGTAAGAGCAGTTAAGCCATAGAGCAGTCTGTCCACATCAGTACTGGATATTCCTCACTGCTGATTTCCAAAGGGGAGATAGATTAATCCATAGTTTAATGGATTCCTGCATTTAGAAGGGGGTTCTGTTAGATGACCTATAGGTCCTACCCAACTCATATATTATGCAATTCTGTAAACCAGACATGTGCCAGACAAAGGTTGGCATTCAACAGATTCCAGGCATTTTCTACTTATTGAATGGGAGAATGTTGTAATTCATCCCATTATGAACTAGAGAGATAAAAGTATTCTTTCTGCTACAGAGAATGTTAAGGACCCTACAAGCCACAGTGACTGCATTTCCTTTGGAGATTTGTCTTCATGTGGCCAAATTTGTAATGTTCTAGCAAAGGTTAGGGAGCAATAGTTTTTGCCAAATTTGGAATAAAATTCAGTATGAAAAAGTAGGAATAGTAAGAAAAAATAAAAGCATTATGCTAGAGATATTTATTTACATGAATGGGAACCTATTTCTATTACAAAAAGTCTTTGGGGGAAGAAATTATTGTGAAATATTGTCATATATAAAAACACTACAGTTTGTATGTATATTTCACTGTGTCCACATCTGTAAAAAAAAAAAAAAAACTCTTCATAAAATCTGGCAGTTGCTGAGGCTGAAAAATATGTAGGAGAATGGAGCCACAGATTTAAGGCCAGTCCCTTTAATCTCCTGTGGGTGCTCATTCTTCCCCTTTAAATCCAGATTATTCCTTGTTGAGAAGAAAGATCTGAAGGGTGATTTTGCTCATATTCATCAGTTGAGGATTACAGTTGCACCAAGAACTGTACTCATCTTTAGTTGACAGTTCAGTTTCCCCCATGATTACTGCAGCATGAAAGTAGCCCACTATATACAAAGTGATGTGTCTACCAGTGTTGTCTGCAGGGGAGGAGTCAAAATCTGCAAGATGGAGGTTACACTGTTGTGATCCAAACTTTTCTTCTAGCATAAACACTGAATGCATGTAAAAAAAGGGTGGGCTTGGATCACAATTCTGAGTTTGCTATGTTGCAGCTTTTTATCACACCCCCCCCTGCAAATGCCCTACTTTCTAAGCAATTTAGCAACAGGGTCAGAAACTTGTCCAAGTAACAGGGAAAAAATGAAAAAAAGAATTTAATTGCTTTCTGGTACTTTGTTTCCCACTTCTTTCCAAAAGCCTCTACTAAGCCTCATTGTCTGATTGTCCCTGAAGTGTGGGCTGAATATTTTCATGCCTTGTTTAGCAATGTTCCAAAGGTCCCATTTATATTGGATCACTGCCAGAATGCCATTGCAAACCGACTCATAATGTCTTCTTTTGAGCTAAGCTGGTCTCATAACTAAAAAAATGCCAAAATAGTTGGAGTTAATTTGATCTTAGTAGTAATACTAAAGGCAACTGTGGATTGATGGGACTCAACCCTGGCATCCCTGTTCACACATATAAACTTCTTTTTCTAGATCAGTGAAGATTGAAATAAATCTATAATTATCAGATAATACAAAGAAGGAGATGACTAATTTCCAATCCATCATCTTGTTGAGTGTAATAATCAAGATGTATACTGGGGACCTCCACAGGAAATTCATAGATTGGATGATGCAGGATAATATCTTGGAAGAGGACTGATGTTCAATGCCTTCTTTTTCATCTTTCAATATAAAAATATATCAGATATTTTAGACATCCTCTAGGTTTCTCATATTGATTTAAAGGCAGCTTTGAATTGAACCACTAGGCTCTGGGATAAACTAGCTGCTTCTTCTATGAAAATAGTGCAATGCAACTTTGCTGTGCTGGTTCAGAGTACCTTTCACCCATAATCCATGTTCATAAATGAGTAAGTAGGATTGCATTTTGATACCTCTCCTTTTAAACTTTTATATTAAGTTGCTAGCTTAAGCTTTGACAAAACCTGAGTTTCACACTGTCCAGATTAAGCAAGAGTTTTGTTTACATCCATCTATGTGTTGAAAATGCAGCAATCTTTTTTGTAATGCCAATTGGCCTGAGATGGAGACTTGTGCTTTTGTCCATTAATTACAGTGAAGAATAGTCACAAACTAAAATAAAACTAATCTAGTCACCTTTTGATCAAATTAAGGTCTTTAAATATTTGGGCAGACCTTTCCAAGCTTCAGTGACCTGGAATCATCAGCAAAGGGAGAATTGTCTGCTAGAGCTCATATACTTTCAAATACAATTTTGCATTTCGCTAACTGCAATGACAATAACCATATCCCAAGTGCAACAAAAATTGTAGAGCCAAGGTCATTAGCCACCTGTTACATGGTATGCAACTTTTTTATTACTCTGACTTAAGCTCTATAAATAGATATAAAACACTATGTATATTCTTGAGAGCTTCATTGTGAATGGCTCATAGAATTCCTTGTTAAGATGGAATTGTGGCCCAATTTTTATGGAGACCCACATAGAGCTTTGAGATTTGAAATGGAGGAGGAGGAGGAGGAGAATTTTTGTCAACATCTTGGCCTTTATGATATTGCAGGACAATTTTATGCCCTCATAGAACACAGGCATCCTTACAGCTGTAATATACTGCAGGTAATCATTTCATATTCCCTTTCATACATTCTCCCTGATATGTAATTCCCTGGAATGCATGAAGAGTTAGAACTGTTGGATGAGCTAAAGGAATAGGAAGCAGACTTTTCTTCCTATAGTCCTCTTGGGCATTCAATAACTAAGATGCAACATTCTTCTTTTTTGGACAGAAAATCCCATTTAGGCCTGATGTTCCTTTCTCTTAAGCTCTACTTGGCTCATACTGTGTACTCTGATAAGCTATCTATAGTATTTTTCATTTATAAGAAGCCACTCAGTCACTTTTTTTCTTCTTTCTTAATCTAATAGAATTCTATGCAGTTTTAGCCCCTTTATCCACTGAAGCTCCAAAGTAACATGATGAATCTGTAATTAATATGAATACTGTGGAATTAGAAGTCTTGAGGAGTACAGACTTGATCAATATTCTTAACAAGAAAAAACAGATTTACTTGATGTATTATCAGTTATGATGGTAGGAAGCATTTAATCATCTTTTCATTAATATACTAATCACTGAACATTTTGCTTTTTAATGTAATATTTTGATTGTAATATAATATTTTAGATATTTTTGGAAAGAAAAATCTTACCTCCCCCAATCAGCTGCCCTGTAATCTGCTGTGACTTCTAACTCCCAGCTATCTTGCTGGGAATTCTGAGTTGTCATCATCTCAACACATCAGGAGGACACCACATTGGAGAAAATTGTTTTACAGTAAGACATTTGTCCTTTGAAAAGTTGAAGTTTTACCTTGTTTGATGATGCTACATGTAACCATGGAAAGAAAAGTTGACTGGCACACAATTGGGCATAGAGTTGTAAAAGCACTTTAATCCTATGTATTGTATCACTCTTCAACAACTTATCCAGCTAAATCTATTACTCAACCCCCTCCACTGAAAAGCACTAAAGAGAGAACATCTGTTGAAAAGTAAATATGGAGCTAATGATACAAGATCACAAATATTTTAAAAAATGTTTTAAAAAATGTAGCTATTTTTAACTAAAATAATCTCTTAATGAAGACAAACTCTGAATAAGAAATAATATCAACTGGAATAATGATTGATTCAGCTACCACACATTCACCAGCCCCCCCCCCCAAAAAAACCCTCCTTAGGTATAATTTACATTAACTTAAAGTAACCAGATAGGGAAGAGAACTGTTGAAGGTATACACCAGGGTAAGAAGCCCAAGGCCTTCAAGATGTTGCTAAACCTCTGTTCCTAGAATCCCTATCTAGCCTGATCAATGGTAAGATATGCTGGGAATTGTAGTTCAGTACATGGACAGCCAGAAATTTCTTACCCCTGCTAAAAAACATAGCAGTAGAAAAGACTTTGGATATATTCAGCTATTTCCATCCCTTTACTAGCAGTTCCTGCTAAAATTCTTTTTATATTGAGCTATGATTTTAAAGTCATTATTCTCTGTTATGGTACTGTAGTCACTTTAATGTGTACACATGAAGAGCCATAAAGCTGCTGCATTAACTAATTCACAAAAGGTGCTGACACAAATACACCTGGTTTCTTTCTTGATGCTGTTACCATTAGTTGTTATTTGTAAAAGTCACTGGGCATAAAGCAGGGCAAGTGAAGATAAAGTAAGATCACAAATATTTAATGGATTGGTTTCCAAATTTCACAATGTGTTTCCAGATTCACCTGGTACTACACTACATAGTACCCTTTTCATCATTTGAGATTTCCTTGACTGAGAACAGCTTGTTGCATCCACTTTTTCAAGGACATAAGAAATCAAGAGTATAGGTGGCATTCAAAAAAGTAGACATATCTCCACAGAACAATTCCTGGATGTTTTTTCTCGCACTCTGATCTGACATCAGTACAACATTGTGACTGGTAGAGGATCAAAAGGCTATCTTGGAATCATATGGTTTTTCTTCTTCTTTTTTCATCTGCTACATTAAAAAAAAATTAGATGGATCTGGCAGAGATAATTTTAAAAAACAATAAACAGAATAAAGGGGAAGGAGATTGGAATTATCAAAGTCATATCTCTAAGTGCCTATAGTACACATGAACTACTGGCAGACTATATATTTCATCCAGATGTTGGGAAAACAATGAAAGGAGAAATGGTGAATGCCAAATAAAGTTTAGTCTCTAAGCAAAAAAAAACAAAACAGCAAAAAGCAAAGCTAATAACTCAAGTAATCCTCGGCTGCATCAGAAGCTT
The DNA here is from genome assembly GCF_035149785.1 of Candoia aspera. Taxonomy (NCBI): domain Eukaryota; kingdom Metazoa; phylum Chordata; class Lepidosauria; order Squamata; family Candoiidae; genus Candoia; species Candoia aspera. The sequence goes on from NC_086155.1 coordinate 39,806,082, forward strand.
AGATAAATGTTTTGTTAGATGCTGGAATGCTTCTTACTTAGAAACCTTTAGCCTTAGATTGGATCATTTACTGAAATAAATAACCATATAAGGATCCATATTCATTGCCTGACTATCATTTCATACTTCACAATGACAGAATATCTTTATTTTTCTCTTCCTTTCCCCCCAGCAGCATGGAGTTTAACATTATAAACTTCTGTTGGCTCCTTTTCAATTGGTTCTGGGCCGCTTTAAACAACAATTATTCTCCTTGTGTGAAATGTCAAGTTAACCCAAATTTTATACAACTGTTCGAGTATATGCAGAAAGCAAACACCAAACAGATTCTTTGTCTTGCCAAGCACTCTGCTTCGTATTTTTTTTTTCCATCTGCATCTTGCTTCTAAATCTGGAGGCCAGGTCATCTACAGGGAAGAGGTTAAAAAGTCAAGACAGCAGGTATAACTGCACAAAGCCCTGCCCTTCTTTTAGCAAAACAAAAAGGGAAGGGGCTTTGATTGCAGAGTTGCCCCCACAACCTTTTTTGAACTCCACTGCAGATACCCCTGTTAGTGCTATGCCATTCTCTCTTCTGGTTCCTAGACTTCCCGCCCTTCTATTTTCAAATCAAAGTTGGATAGAAAATCTCCTCCCTTTGTACTAACAGTCTCTAACATATGTTATTCTTGTCCTAAGCATTTACAGCATTTGCCAACACCCCATGAAATCACAGAAGCTTAGTCAATAGTTAGCAGGAATTTCCAGCAATTCAGACAATGGCTTAGAAATTAGGGATCATGATAATATGTAAGAGCACATTTAGATGTACTTTCTTGTACTCACAGTTTGGCACTGCAATGAATAATTGGGAGCATAAAAGGTTATTGAGGCATGAATAACATACCACATTCCCACTTCTATATTCAGGGAACCCCTTTATTTCAGTCTATAATTAAAAGGGAAAAAAAACTAAAAAGAAGTCAGAAAGGAATTTATTATTAATATTTATTATCCTTAAATGAAAAGAGTAAGAGATCATGTTTTATTATTCCTTCATTATAATTACCACTATTACTGAATCCATGCATACTAACAAGGCTGCTATTCCTCAAGCAATCTCATCCTATTACTAATTCATAGACCATTTTATTGGAATTATTGTGCACTAAACTAATTCCAACAGTGTAATATTAAACAACTTTTTAAACTATTTTCATTAGTGAAAACAGAATTATTGGCAGAATACTCAATTTCTGCCTGTCCAATCTTCAAGTCTACAGCACAAACAACTGTTTACAATTACTATTTAGCTATTGCAAAGATATATCAGTAACATTTTCTGTTTTGCTTCAGCTTAGTTTCTAATTCATACCATTAAAAAACTCACTACATTTTTTATTTTAGAAAGGAATGAAATCATTGAATATCCACTTAAATAGAACTCTAATTATGGGAAAGCAATAGTTCTGTGAATTGTTCTGCCAATACACATGAGGATTGGAACCATAGGAGAAAACATGCATACAAAATTCAGCTCCGGTGTTTCTGGAGATGCAGGTACTTCTAAACATCTCCAAGCATTAAATGTTGTTCTTCAAGGACACAGCTGTCTGCTATGGCTATGAGCCTTTCCTATTCATAGGACTCTGAAGATGAACCATAATTTGTGGGGAGCATGCCCAGTCTTGTTTTATCCCATCATTAATCCTTGCATATCGAGGATGTATTGAGAAACAGTGAGTCTATTCTTAAATAACTCAAGGTCAACAGATGGAAAGGAGAGAGGGAGACTTTCTTTGTAATTAAGCCAATAAATTTCACTGTCACAAGATGCAAAGATGGTCATTTGTTTTGATGGCTTTCATGATAGTTTATGAGAAAAAGGGTGTTAAGAGTGCTCTTTCTACATCCCATAAAAAGAGTTTGTTGCTGCTAACCAGAACTGGGGAGAAATAGCCTTTTTGAAATTCTCTATCAAATTTGGGTAGAGAAATTGGATATTTGGTTTCTCCAAATTTCTGTAGGGGAAGGAGATATTCTCTCAAAATTTGTCAAGAGAATTTGTCAAGACTTGAATTTCCCCTCAGTGGTAATAGTAGATATGCTGTGGAAAATACAGAAGGAATTCATCCCCTCCTTTTCCATGAGCTGTAATTCAAGTAAAGTAAGCTAGGGAAATTACAAACCATTGGAATAATAATAGAACATGCTTATCTCATGCCTACCATAACTACATAGGTGCAAGAACACCATGTTCCAGCAAAGGGAATTCACTGAAATTATCTTCTCATTTGAAAGAATTCCATCAAATTAAATGGGAAAAAAAAGTTTAAAAATGCTGAAAAAAATGTCTTTGCCCAAAAAGAAGGGAGATTTAAGCAATTTCTTTGCTTAATACTTCTCAGGTTCCATTTCTGTAAACTCCCCCTGCCCTGCCCTGCCCCGCAGGGTAAACACCTGCTTGGTGAATGCAATGATTTTCAACACATTTTAGGGCTGTCGGCTGATTAAAAATATTTAGCTGATTAATAATATGTTATAATTCATTAATCAAGTATATTTGGGTAAAAATAACCTAAGTCTGCATATTCATGTCAGTAAATGGATTACATTTGTATATTCATTATTTTGAAAAGCATGTGATAGTTTCAGGAGTAGTATTACTACTACTACTACTACTATTATAATTTATCCAGGCAGCTGCTTTGCCAAAAAAAGAACAAAGTGAATTAATTGCATGAGAAAATAGCATAGGCTGCTTATGAACACTAGGGGACAAAATTTTAAAAGGATCCAAGTAGCAAAATGGAGAAAATCTCTAAGTACTTTACATTATGTATAGCATAGCTGAAAGAAGTGGCATCCACATATTTCTCCAAAGTGGGAAGGCATCACCGTTATACAACTGATTCTGTAGTACAAAGAAAGTGCTTGAAGGGTCAGCCTGTATGACATGGCCTACTGAGTTGAAACAGACTTGAGTGCTTAGACATCTGAGATCTTCAAATACAGAAGAATCTGGCCAGGAGTTTGAGGCTTCTGTAGTGTCACATCTTACATCTGGGTAACCTCTGTACCATGCACTGACTATACAGTGATAGGACTACAAATTACTTCTCCCAAAGCCTCTTCTATCCCCAAAATTCTACATCATCTGCTCCTTCACTAAGATACAGCCCTGAACCTTTGCCCACCACCACATTTTTTTTAAAGTGATTCAGTGGCAAATTACCACTTTAATCTCTCCTGATACTTTCAAGTGTTACCACCCCTTGGCTTTGTCTATCTGTTGCCTGTTCCAATGGAAGTTCCACTTCAAGGCTTTTTCTTGAAACAAGGGCTTCATAGATGAGTGAGGGAGAGAGAGAGAGAGAACATGAACACACCTTTCATGAAGAAAAATACAAGGGGAAGGCATTGCAACATCACTAGCAAACTGCTGGACGCATTTGTAAACAGCACTCCTCACCTTTCACAATAGGAATAAAAAAGGAATAATAAAATAGAGAAGCCCTGACTTCTCTTTTATTATTGTGAACAATTATGAACAAAGAATTATCTTGCTCAGTGAGCTTCAGAAGCCAGATTGAACAAAGACAGTCTTCCCTGGAAAATAATATGCTTTGGAGTCAGAAATAGCCAGGCTTGACCTAAACCTCCTTATTAAAGTTCTTATTTTCATACTGTCTTTTGTTTCCTCTATCCTAGATTACCAGCTACTTTTGCTAGATAAACCCTATATACTCCTCCAATACCCTATGTTAATAGTGTCAAAATATCGTAGCTCTCCCATCATCTTCTCAACAAAATCATATTGCATGTCTGCTACAAGCAAGCTGGAAATATAACTCCTTGTTTGTTTATTTCTTGCTTAGTATAAGTTCTGTGGTGCTTCAGCTGAACTGCCTCTAAACAATTTACAATGTTGTTTTATCTAAAACAACAAGAAGCCATGTAATAACACAATAAAACATAAACATGCATATGTATTCCTTAGACCCAGCACCATCTCTTACTCTCAGGAGAAACTCTCTAACATCATCAATACCATCTCCAAAGCCTCTTTAAGATAGCTGGAAACTTTCTCCTTCCTAAATATAATCTTTAGGAAGTACAAACTTCCTAAATATAATCAGTAAAGGAGCTAAAAATGCCCCTGAGGCAAACTATACCATGGGGGAGGGGTATCCCGCAAAGAATATTTATTTCTCCTCTCGCTAGATTTCTCAGTGGGTTGGGACTCTAGAGATGCTGCGTAACATATATTGGGTAGGCAGGTTCTCTTTGGACCAGCATTTTGCATTGCACCCAGAACCAAACCAGAACCAAACTAGTAGCCAGTGCAGCTCCCACAGCATGCATGTTCTATGGAAGTAGCTTGTTTGATAAATGGACAACCACATTCTGCACTAGTTGATGTTCCTGGATGGTCTTCAAGGACAGTTCATGTAGAGCACAAGCTTGTTTGTTACTCACCTGGTCCTAGGCTATATTTTCTCTTTCTTTTGACCCTTCCTTGTTTGATTTTGTGCCATCAAGTCAATGTTTACTCTCTAGGATGATCTTCAGGTCTTCCAACAGTGCACCCATTGCCATTGTCACTGAGTCCATCCACCTTGCTGCTGGTCCTCCTCTTCTATTTTCTTCCAACTTTCCCAGCATTATAAAAGGATATTTCCTGCTCAGATACCTCCTTAGATGAATTCTATTTAGTTCAATGCTTGGTGATTCATTGCTGCTCTACTGACTTCTCTCAGCTCATTACTTGACTGTGGCATGGGGAATTAGCAGGTTATAGAAGCAGAAATTCAGTCTCATACAAAGAGTGTTAGGATGGCATAAATTCATAAAGAAGCCTATAATCTTACATGTTTTTTTACCATAATTTTAATCCATAGACTTGTCTGTCAAAAGAACTGAACAGCATAAAAACCAAACCTACCTATCAGGTAGAGATATTAGATATCAGTACTGCATTCTTTTGGTCAATAGAAGTAAAAATAGAGAAATTCCCTCCTTCCCTCAAGAAGATGGGATGGAAGTCATGTAAAAGCTTGTACATGAGGATGTGAGATAATATAACATCTGTATCTCTCTGCTGTGGGAATTTAAGGGAGATGGACTGTAAATACAGTACTAAAGATGGATACAAGGATGATCACAGCTAGAATACAATTTTCTCTCTGGTACCAAGTGATGGTTATACATTAATATATCAAAAAAGTTAAATAGCTGTTTATATTTTCTGAATAAATTTATGAATTAATCTCTGCTTCAGGAAGGCAAAGGACTTGCTTTTGACTAATCAGGAAATAATTCACTTGAGTGCTTTGCAAATTTATTCCCATTAGAAGATTTAGCGATGGCCAAGAAGCTCTTTGAATTACTAGCTTCATTGAAACATCTGAACAAGAAGTTCTTCATCCCAAATAGCTGCTCCATATGGCAAATTGCTCTCATGAAACATTGGATGGACTTCTATGCCAAAGAATGGAAATGAATCTGAAAGAAGCAATATTCCATTGGTAAGGCAAATTTCTTAAGCAAATGTAGGACAACTAATAGAGATCTACAGCATTTGGCTAAGTTTCTTCTCAGCAGCTTTCTCTTCTACCAGGTATCTAGTCCTATACAGCACTTCATCATGCCAGCTCCAAAGTATACCTTATATTCAATACCAAGTGTCCACATTCTCAAGCTAACTGAAGCTATGGACCTAAAGAGTAAATTTACTGCTTCTGAATTTTCACTCCCAACTGACTGTGATTCATGCCCTTGCATCTATCCATCATAATGTTTTTCTATGGTGCATGACAGAACATGTTGTCCCACTGACATTTAGTCTTTCACCAACATCCTTTCATCTAGAATGTTTAGTTTTTCTTCTTTGGGAAGAAATGTCCAGTGGCGCACAGTTATCATATTTATTTGATATCCATTTCTCTCTGTACAGAAAATTCCCAGGAAGGTCTAACTGGGTTTTTCTCAGTGGGATTTTAAAATTATAGTTGCAATAGAGCCATTTCCCCGAGTCAAGCTGCCCTCTAAAATTGTGGATTTCCACTCTCAGAATTCTCAGCAATGATCTTGCCATCCAAGATAATCTGAGAGTTGAAGTTCACACATCTAGAAAGCACCACATTGGGAAAAGCTGTTCTACATGATGAGGAGGCATATCTTTAAGTAGGAATGAAAGGTAGTCCACCTTCATCATAGCAACCCATCTTTTTACTTAGTAAGCAGAAAATGGCAAGCGTAGTATTGTTCTGAAAATAAGTACTGCTACAGAGGAAGATTAGAAGACTGGAGCTATGATATCTCTCATTGATTTTTGTGGACAGCAAATGATTGGGTCCCTTGGATTGATTGACTAGGTCAGATCTTGGAGAACAACTTTGTTAAAGCCAGAGTCATCCAGCCATCCCCATTAAAATGGTCTTTCAAAATTATCCTCACATTTGTGGACAAAGAAATTGGGTGAATGAATTTTCTGCAGTTCTCCAGAGGAAGGGGAAATTCTCCAACTCTTCCTGAAGTGCATTCTTACCAGTGATAATGCTACTTGGAGCGGGGGGGGGGGGGAGGATTCCCATCATTATGCCTTTCCTTGGAATGTAGTTAAAGTGTAGAAAACCATGGACCTGCAGATTGATGGAGAGAAGAAAACACCATGAAAGGGAAGTTATTCACACATATGGCTTGGCCACCTCCTATCCTACAATACCACTCTCCAGTCATGAGAATGTCTCCAAAATCCTCTTCTCCTTTGAAAGAATTTATAAAATTCTCTTTCATCTAACTGAATAAGGGCTGGTGGAAAAATATGTAGATTTTTTTCTGTCCATGCGGATGTTTACCTGATATGAATTGCAAAAGTTAAATTGTGTAAAGTACTAGATAAATGTCTCATTTAATAAAATTCTGATCTACTGGGCCCTTCATTCCCTTCATGGTGAAAGTACTCCATTCTGTCTGTTAACTCTTATAAGCCCAGAGTGAGAGCCAGTTTGGTCTAGTGGTTAAGGTTCTGGGCTAGAAACCAGGAGTCTGTGAGTTCTAGTCCTGCCTTGGGCATGAAAACCGGCTGGGTGACCTTGGGCCGGTCCCTCTCTCTCAGCCCAACTCGGTGCAATGTAGACTAGCCTCCTCGTGGTGCACCCTGGGCAACATGGCTTGTCATGGCTAAATAGTCTACACATCTGGCTGCTGGACCTCACAAGGATTTCCCAGAAAGAAAAAGCAGCATGATCACCAAACTGCTATGCCATATGATTAAAAAAAAAAAAGCCCAGAGTCACCATGTGTGAGTTGGGCAGCCATATAAATCAGTTTAATAAATAAAATAAATTAAATAAACAAATTAAAGCTTGTGTTCTCTGACACATGACACTACTATATCCTGTATTAATATTTCTGGCTAAGCTATTGTATTATACATCTTATTTATGGTTTTGATTTAGACATTTTAGGGAACTTGCCACTCTAACTGTCTTGGTAGGCTCAGAATAAAGATCAGTACTAAGGAGATTCCTGTTTAAAAATGAATGATATACCCTTTGGTTGTTTGAACTACAGACACTCAAATATACAGAGACAGCTTCACATACGTTGCTGACATAATAAATGGAAGTCAGAAAAGTTTCTTAGCCTACAGGATATGGTAGATAGACCTATATGGGTATATAGACTCAAACACAGTGCACTTTTGTATCTTTTAAGCATGTCAAAAACATTGTTTTAATTCACTGTTAAAAGGAAGGTCATTTCTCTGCGACACCTTTAAAAAATATGGCTATCTGTTGGAACTGACAATTAAAAATGCTTCTGCCTGGCCAACTCCAATATAAATTAAAGTTTAGATTGAGGACATCTTTCTTATTTCCACATGAATATTTTATTAATTAAATTCATTTTCTATACTCCATCTACCGTAATTGCTCATAATTTGCCATCAAAAAAATTTCCTCATTTTGGTTATTAAAGTTACTCATCTGAGTTTTACTAGTAATTATCTTTATTAATTCAAGATTAATCAAAACTGCAACATTTCAAATCTCTTGTAAAATAATCTCTATTTATTAATAGTACTTTATTGTTCTTGGTAAATGTTCATGTACACATGCATTTCATTTCATTTATTTGATTGGTCTGATGTATTTATTAAAATGTATTGAGAGATTGAATGAATTTGATATTTAAAGCACATTCAAAAATCTAGAAAATGTGAACCAGTAGCAGATTAAGTACATGCTCAGCTACTTAAGTTTGTAATCTAATGGACCTTACAAAGAATAAGTTCCCAATGGCTTGTGCCTAAAGTGTAAGTTATGTTGCCAATTGAAACAAGAATTTGTACTAAATATTTCCAAGTAGTCATTTCTAATATATTTATATAGGTACAAAGGTTACATAATAGCAAGGGGAAAAGTCTTAAGAAGTATTCAGATTCCTTTCAATTTCAGTTAAGATGTGGCATAGTCATTTACTGCTTTCTGTAAAGGGTCAACATCCCTTTAAAAGCTTAATATCAGCATACAAGGGAACACAGCCCATAATGCAAAGCAATAGTGTGCAATATTAAAGAGCAAGTTCAATTAGACCTATTAACACAGAGATGTAATTAGGTGAGCATACGAGTTATTGGGTTTCTGGAAAGGAATGGATGAGTGGCTTATGAGATAACTCATAATTTGTACTAAGTAAATATATGCCAAAGCAATACTTTTCTACTGAGAATAACTGGAGTAAGCCTTATTAAGCTCGTGGCTACTGATCAAGTAGTCTGAATTCAGGAACCATCAGCCACCCATTGGTGATATCAAGCACCTTATTGGTGAAGTTTCCCCCATTAAAGAATAGCCTACTATTGCTTAAAGTTATGGTGGTACTGATGTGATCCTGTTTTTTTTAATGTTTTCTTATTGCAAATATTGAAGTTTAGATGTTTGTTTATTTATTTATTTACATTTCAAATTTCATCACTGTCCATTTCCCTCAAAAGGGATGTTCTTATCTATTCGTAACTAGAGGTTGGATATTTTTCTCATTGGATTCCAGTGGGAAAGGGAAATTGCCCCTTACAGTTCCCTTGGTAGTTAGAAACTTGGCAGTTGGCTTGTTAAGGCTACAGGGAATGCACCTGGGAGATCTTTGGGGGGCCCAGCTGCTCAAACTTAGGACCAGCTACTGTGTTAAAACAGTATTATACAAAAACTCTAATTGGATAACATAGATTATGATGTAAATGCAAATGTATTTTTTATTAGATATGGGTCTTTGTGGGAAAATACGGAAAGGGGGCATATACTTTACACTGCTTATGCAAACAGTTCTGCATCAATTTCCAGAAAGAGGTATGAGACAAAGCTAAACTCACCAGCTAAATCCAGCTAAGGACCAATAGTGGAATTGTAGCCCTTGTGAACAAACACTAATGAACTTCACCTGCATGTTGAGATACGCAGCCACTCATTACTTTAACTTATATTTTTTAAGATGGCATATAGACATTAAAAAAAATCACAAAGATCAATTTGGAACATGTTTAAATGAAATTTGACAATATAGTGGTCAGGAACTCTATAGATTTTTTTGTCTATTGCTTTGGAAATAGCTTGTTTTTCATTCTGTTTTTCAGTAATTCCAATTTAAGAATGGCAAGTCCAGAATCCAAATCAGGATAAGCCTTGGTTCAATATAAATAGAACAACAATAGAAAGACCCATTGGAAATTCACCTCTTCATATTTTGGACAACCTCATTATAAGGTTATATCTAAATGGAAAACAGCAGATAGTATAAACTTTAAAATGGTTAAAAACCATTCCCTTACAGATGAGTAATCCAATGATATATATGATTCATATTGTCTTTGACATTCACTGTCCTTAATTATAATGAAAGGAGCATTATTAATTTCCTGTAGAGTTAAGTGATTTTATTGTGATATAAAAATGCTAAAATAGTGAGTTGCTTTAAATGTATAACTGATCCAGAATGAATAGTACAATCAATTTTTAAATTTCATCACTCTTCAGTATTATAATTCTCTTTCACCAAAGTATGGGTCCCAAGGCAGAGCTTAATAGAGACTGGAATGGTCTGTGAGGTTATGAATTCTGTGAAACCAACTGAATTCCACTGTGCAGGTGAAAGCATGGGGTTGCCATACAGGCAAGCACATGCTTGTTCTAAATGGTTCAGTCTGAACTGATAAAAATTGTAATGAACTGCAAATTGGTAGAAATCCCAAAGAGATCCAAAGACTACTCTTTACCAAAAATTGGTATCTCTTCAAGTAGATAGGTGAGTTTACATACTTATAAGAGAAGCTGGTTATTTTCAAATATCTACATCAAGTAGTATTGTATAAAAGTTTTTCTACAAAGAACAGATCCATGTTACAGCCTTTTTAAAGCAATAGGGCTTAACTCTTTTTCCGCTGGGGAGAGAATTCCAGAGGTACCTAACAAACATACAGATATTAGTGGCAGTACAGTGATCTTAATGCACTGTCAGATCTATACAAGTACAGGCAGTCCTTCAAATGATTTGATTCTCACAGAATTGAGCCTAACGCTTGGCTCTGATAATGCTTTGTGTCCAATAATGCTTTGGCCGCTAATGTAGCTGGTTCAGAATTGATATAATATGATTCAGCTATCTAGCACCAACAAAGATATGAGATCTTGAAAGATGGGCTATCATCTGTATATTTAACCCCCAAACTACAGACTTAGGGCTTTGGGATTCTTTCCCCCCACCCTTTTTGGATACAAAAGAAGACAGGGACCATTCATATATGGAGAGACAAGGTAGAGCTGTTAGCTGAAAGTGGGACCTCAACGGAGACCCTATGCGCCAGTTAAGAAGGCTTGGTGGGTCAAATTCAGCTCCCCAGGCTGGAGTACCCTCTTTGCTCTTAGTTGTGTATTAATGTCATTAGGATGATATTCAAGATTGGCAGCATGTACACACCTGCTTTCCCAATACCATCCAACCTGAGGAGATCCTGTTTATGCTACCACTAATGGTCCTAAAAGGGACCTCTTCAGAAAGACCAGGAGAACGAGGAACAAGTGCCCCAAGAATCAGATCCTATGCTTCCAGGCCCAAAGAACTGCCCCAATTGTCTCTGTCCTGGATTCAGCAGACTCTGAACTTGTGGCACCAAAGCTTCCCAAATCTGATTCACTTTGTTTTCTGACTTATGATTCCTCTCTTGTCTATTCCTCTTGACTCTTCTTCTGGTGAGTTTATTTTTGTTTGCTGAACTTGCCCTGAATTTAGGACTAGAAAGTAAGCCTGGCTGATTTATGATGACAATAACACAGAAATGAACTGCTGTTCATAGGACCAGGATATTCTGGTGGGTTGACTCGCAAAGCAATGGTCAGGAGGAGAGTCTTCTTGATGGTAACTCCCCAGTTATGGGACACTCTTCTATTTGAAGTATAGCTGGCCCCACAAAGTATTGTTTTAAATAATAAATCTTCATTTCATGTAATAGAGCTCATTTCTGAATTGCAATTTCAGTAATGTTTATAGGAAATTATTATTATCAGCATTATCAATTATCATCACCTAGCTGAAGCTGTGGGATTAAAGGTGAGTTAGCAGCAGAATTAATTCACTCTTTAAGACATTAAACTACACTATGACAGGAGTATGTAACTATGCAAAACCAAATGTGTATCTTCACTCCTTCTCTTCACAGAGAATAATATTATATTATTCCATTCATTTGTATAGCCACTATATCATGAGTAATTTATAAGTTGATGTAACAAGGATTGCAGGCTTTCATAGGAAATACAATTTTATGGTGCTCACTGTTCATTGCAACATTACCTGAAGTTGTTATTTGGGAACAGTTTTGAGCATGGAATTTGGATATGGAGTAAAGCTAGAATCTAATCCTCTGTGCAGAATTTACTTCAGGGATTGACCTTCCATTGATTAAAGTGGAACCTAATTAAAACCAAGTAAATTTTTCAAGAAAATCCTGCATTTTCCACTAAGCAGAATCTTACATGAAAGTTGATACCCAACTAGGTCTGCTTAAAGTAGCAAATTGACTAAGCCACTAAAAATTTCAAAGGATTGCTCAGAATCATTAGAATCTGCTATGGACTTCAATGGAGATTACATATAACCTGTGTCATCTCTTTAACATATCCTTAAGCAAATAATTTCTAGGCCACTATGAGGTATGGAGTCCTTGGTGCTCTCTGAGCCTGGTCATTTTCTTGCACATGTTTCATTGCCTGACTAGGCAACATCTTCAGTGGAAGCTTTTTTCTTTCCTTCCTGGAGCGTTCAATGCCCATATGTGGTACCAATTGAAAAGAATATCTGTAGCTCAAGGTTGAACTGTGGAGTCCTTGGTGCTCTCTGAGCCTGGTTGTTTGTGAGCACTAAAGATGTTGCCTAATCGGGCAATGAAATGTCTGCAAGAAAACAACCAGGCTCAGAGAGCACCAAGGACTCCACAGTTCAACCCTGAGCTACAGATATTCTCTTTAATTGCCACTATGAGGTAGTTAGGATTCACCTCCAAAGTTTCTAGACATGACCCATACAGTGGAGACTTATAAATGCTTTCTCTGTCATTGCGTATATTTACAAAATGCATTCCAATTGAAGCTGTAGACCCGTGTAATAATGAACACACAAACAATGCATAAGGCAAAATCCAATCTCTGGTGCACATTGCATAGGATATTCTGCCCCTCAAGATAAAGCATGCATTAACTTTATTTCAATTTAGGCACATGCGTATTCATCTTGGCAAATTATAGCTCCTGTTGGTATTGTCTTGCTGCTTTATACAGTTTAATATCTTAATATTTTTATTGCTTAAGTTTGTTGTACACTGCCTGAAGATGCATAATGTGACAGGTGTTATGGAAGTGTTTTAAATAGCTATATAATAAGGGAAGTAAATAAGCAAATTAAAGGAAAAATAAACAAGAGCTCCATCGAGCAACAGGCAGATTTTCTGCTCATCTCTAAAAATTCCACCTATACCGTAAGACTACTCAACTCCACTTCTATATATGGTTTGAGTTCTAGTTTTTCTGTTTGTTTGTTTGTTTGTCTGTTTGTTTATTTAAAATTGAGTCACTGCCCATCTCACTCAAAGAGCAACTCTGAGTGATGGCTCTAGTTCCACATTCCTCCTCATTTTTTAAAAGCTCTTTCAAAATGTATATTTAAATGTATTTTTCCAAGATACTATTCAAATCTGTTTCTCAAAAATACGTATTTGAAGGATTTGGCTTGCCCTGTGGCACACTGTACCCACCCACCCCTCCCATATGATTTGCATAGCCCTGACTTTTCCAAGCTTTTGTAAGGCATCAAAGACCTGGTTCTTCTGCTCCACATTGGGCCACATTGGTTGAGCCCATTTTGTTATGCCAATTATTGATCGATGGGTTTTGTTCTGTGAGGGTTTGTTTGTTGGTTTGCTTGCTTTTAACTGTTTCCAGCCCTTACTATGTTTACAGTACTGCATGTTAGCTGTACAGAGTTGCATGTTGATCAGGCAGCCCAAGAAATCCAATCAATTAGTCAATCAAATCAGCAAGAATTCAAACAGAGATCTCTTCTGTTGCTCCACAGAGCAGCACTGAAACCAGTGGGTAGAAATTGCATGGAAACAGGCCGTGGCTGTCAGAAGAAACTTTTTAATAACCAAAACTATGTCACAGTATGTTCATGTTTGTGTAAAGCATTTAAACAGACTTAATTGGAGTCCATGCTTTGTGCCCTGAGCTCCTCAGAGAATGGGAAAGCCAAAAGCATTGATTAAAATTAAGCATCTTAATAAAAATAAAAAGTAGCTCTTGCCTCTCTGAGAAAAGAGAAGCAATGGGTTAGGCTATGAGAAAAAAAAATCCCACAAAGCCCCACATTTTCAGAATTCATCAGGCATCATAGTTAAAGAAGAAAGAAAGAGGAAAAGGAAAACAAGTCTTTTTAAAAAGTGTTTAAGCCATGTTTACAACAGCTTATGCTTACATGGAATATTGAAGAAGTCTGCAGACTGTGGCCTGTTAAGTATAGAGATGGGACTTGCTTGTCCCATAAGCTCTTCTAAGGTTTTTTGGCAAGAAGGACATGAAATTTGTCTTCCTTCCAAGCAAGCACAAGCATAAAAGGCACACCAGTTTAGTGGACTCAACAACCACATTTGACTTTGAGTCACACACTGGGGCACATGCCATTTTCTAAAAGTAGGTGAGGGGAAGACAAAGAATGGGCAGATACATCCCCAAATCTAAATCTGATTTAATTTAAATATACATTTAATGCAATGTAAATTGAAGTTAAATGCAGCCTGCCCTTACTGAGACCCTACTTACTGAGGGTCACCACCTATGCAAAGCCAAGGGAAAGGTCCTTCTCTGTAACTGCCCCCGTGCTGTGGAATGCCTTGCTTCCTGAAATACAGGATACTTGAACCACGCTCCTGAGTTGGAGATCACTGAAAACCTGGCTGCTCCCCCAAGCATTTGGAGCCCGAGAGCATGCAGCTGGCCTATTAGATTGCTTTTTGTCTAATTTCTGGTGATTTCATAAACAGGTACTTGTTGTTTTCTTGACAGCAATACCAAAGTGGCTTGCTATTGCCTTTTTCTGCATTGTTTTAATTTAAGGGGGTGTTTCCGGCTGCCTTTAAAGAGGCGCTGGTGCACCGCCTCCTCAAGAAGCCATCGCTGGACCCAATTGTGCTGGACAATTTTCATCCAGTCTCCCACCTCCCCTTTTTAGGGAAGCTGGTTGAGAAGGTGGTGGCGTTGCAATTCTAGAGGATTCTGGATGAAACGGATTACCTGCACCCCTTTCAGTCAGGTTTCAGGCCAGGATATAGGAAAGAAACTGCATTGGTCGCACTTATGGATGATCTCTGGCGGGAGTGGGATGGAGGTAGTGCATCCATCCTGGCTCTTCTTGACCTCTCAGTGGCTTTCGATACCATCGACCATGGTATCCTTTTGGGATGGCTCAGGGAGTTGGGGATGGGCAGCGTGGTTCTGTGCTGGTTCACCTCCTTCCTCCAGGGCCGTTCCCAATTGGTGGTGATAGGGAGCGAGAGATCCAACCCTCGGCTCCTCCTTTGTGGGGTGCCACAGGGTTCAGTTCTCTCTCCTCTCTTATTTAACATCTACATGAAACCACTGGGTGAGATCATCTGTCACCATGGGATGAGGTATCATCTGTATGCTGATGATACCCAATTATACATCTCCATCCTGAGTGAAGTAAGTGATGCGGTGACTGCCCTTTCTCGGTGCCTGGGGGCTGTGGGGGCCTGGATGGGGAATAACAGGCTTCAGCTGAACCCTGGTAAGACAGAGTGGCTGTGGGTTGACAGGTCCAGAGTCTCCAGGAAATTGTCATCTTTAGTTCTGGATGGGGTGGCACTGCCCCAGACAGACCCGGTTTGTGATCTGGGGGTTCTTCTGGACTCATGACTCCTGCTCGCAGAGCAGGTGGCAGTCATGGCCAGGAGGGCCTTTGCTCACCTTCGGGTTGTACACCAGTTACGCCTGTTCCTGGAGCAAGAGGCCCTCCGAACAGTCACTCATGCCCTCGTCATCTCCCATATCGACTATTGCAAGGCACTCTACATGGGGCTACCCTTGAAGAGTATCCAGAAGCTTCAGCTGGTCCAGAATGCAGCTGCATGGATTATTTTTGGTGCCCCTAGATCGGCACATATAACACCTTTACTGCGTGAGCTGCACTGGGTGCCAGTTTGCTTCCATGTCTAATTCAAGGTTTTGGTTATCACCTTTAAAGCCCTACATGGCATGGGGCCTGGCTACCTGAGGGCACCATGTCATCCCCACAACATCGACCTGCCCCACCCGGTCAGGCAGAGAGGGCATGTTACGGACCCTATCTGTAAGAGAACTTCATCTGGCGTGGTCCAGGAAGCAGGCCTTCTCTGCAGTGGCGCCCACCCTTTGGAACATCTTGCCCCCAGAGGTGAGGCAGGCGCCTTCACTTCCGACCTTCAGGAGGGCCCTGAAAACTTGGTTCTGCCATCTCGCATGGGGCGGGAAGATGGGCAACCATTCATGGGGTTGGCTCACACCTTAGAGCCCCTCCCACCTGATTAGAATTTTTTAACCTCTTGGATTTTATACTTATTTATATTGTATTTTATATTTGTAAATTGTTTTTATAGGATCTTCATTGTTTATTATTATAGTTTTAATTTTATTGTAAACTGCCCAGAGTCCCTCTTTTGCGGGAGATGGGCGGTAACAAAATCTGAATAATAAATAAAT
Organism: Candoia aspera; assembly: GCF_035149785.1. NCBI lineage: Eukaryota > Metazoa > Chordata > Lepidosauria > Squamata > Candoiidae > Candoia > Candoia aspera. The sequence continues at coordinate 39,822,368 of NC_086155.1, forward strand.
AAATAAATAAATAAATAAATAAGCCCTTCTTTTCTCTGCAGTCCTCCTGAAGGCATCTTCATCCCATGTGAAGACAAGGGAGCCAGGACCCCCAAAATGTGCCTCCTCTGTAGCTGCCCTCGCGCCGTGGAACTTCTTGCCAGTGAATAGCCAGCGTGTGCAATGGTTGGGGGTTTTCCTGATATTAGGGAGACCCAGCTTCTAGCCTACCCTCAACTCCAGAAGATGCCTGGGTGACTTTGGGTCAGTTTTCTCAGACCAACCTACCTCACAGGGTTGTTATGGGGTTAAAATGGGAGTGGGGGAGGTAGCACTATGCACACTGCTTTGAGGTCTGAATGAAAAGGCAGCATATAAATCCAACATCCATACTTTTGTACTTTTTCTCCTTAAACAATATTCCAGTTCTTATTTCATATCCTCCTGGTGTACAAATGTAGAAGTTTCTTCCATGCTAGACCTGTGCAAAGTGACTTAGATTTACTCCGATGAAGAGATTCAAGCATAGGCAGTGACATGATTCTCTTCAGTGAAATGAAGGAGTGATGCAATTTACCTTAATAAAGCAATCTGTTGTTGAGAAGCCTTCTCTCAGCCGTCTTCCTCAGCGTAGGCCAAAGCTTCCCAAATGGAAGTGTTCCAGCAAGTTGCAAGATGCGTCCAGTGCAGCATCTGCCCACCTTGGAAACCCATCGGCTCATGCCAAGGAGGCTACAGGCAGGATCGGCCAAGTGGGATTTAAAAGGTTATATTGGCAGCTGTGACCGTGTGAACAAAACCGCATCCCATTTTTATGTGTGTTGATAATGTGACTTCTGGATGTACAGCCCTCAGACGCCCCTGGCTCCAGGTTTGGTAGCTTTGCTCCAGGAAGCACTGCAAAAAAACTCTCTCCTCTCCACCTTCTTCCATTGTGGGAGGAGGCTTAATAGGGCTACAAGGCAACACAGTTGTTCACTTCACTCTCAAAACTGAGGGCATGCTGCTTTGTGCAGCAGCTGCAAAATGCTGCTTCATCTAAACCTTTGTCTAAGTGAAATACCCTTTTGAAGATTTGTCCAATCCAAAATAAAGGGATACCACATTTGTGCTCCAGAATGATGTATCCTCCTCCACCTCTTTGACAGAAATGGATTTCTTCTTTTACTGATTGCAAACTACTCAGTAATCACAGGAGACAGAAAGGTATCAATTAATAAATTATAACACGTGTACAAATAAAGAAATGCATCAAGTGCCCAGCTTTGACCATCGTTTTTCTCTGGTCTGAAATATTTATATCTGTTTACCAAAACAGACTCTTCCATCTTTCACTGCTGAAAATATTTGGCATGTTGCCTGTGTAATTCATGGCTTTAGTTTTATCAGGACAACTGGTTGCTGTTCCCCTTGTCTTTCAAATAAAACAGTGGTATAGCTGGATGTGCTACACAAACAGCCAATTGAAAAGCCAGATGTGCAGGGCTCTGCCTGAATTATGTCTGTTGATCCAGAAACCTGCATTTTGCCTGTACGTCTGAGATGCTGACACTGCTACCATGGATACCGTTAGCTTTGGTCCTTCTGCTAGGAGAAGATCAAGCTGATAGCTGAAAGGGAGGTCACATTCATAGCACTGTGATTTATTATTTACAGTGCAGCAAAGTGAAGACCAATTAAGTAGCTTTGTCTTTCTGAAACAGCATCCGTTTAATTTATTATTTCTCTCTTGTTGTTGAAACAGTGAGGTGGTAAATGGAGGGGGGATCAGTTGCTGTGGTTACTTGATGTAACTCTTCTTATTGCTCCAGTTGACTCATTATGATTCATACAAATGTATTTATATTTCACACTGAACAGAAAATGAGTTCAAAGGGACAGGATTCTCTTTCATGCAGTTGGACATGTTTGCCCCCACCACAAAACAGCAGTGGGTTGTTTTTCTTTTTTTCTTGTTTTTTCCTTTCAAATGATGGATCATCTGAATCCTGTAGGAAGCGGGGATGGTATGAGAGGCTAGCATGGAAGGAAAAAGATATCTCAGCTACAGCATTAAACATTATATGAGGTGGAAATGAATGCAATTTTATGGCAGAAAAAAAGAGAAAACCAGAGTCCTAAATATAAAGAATGAAAAGTAAGATATTTTGCTGTCTGGAAGAGTCCTGCTTGGACTGACATTTCAAAAAATCATGATGCACCATTTAGATAGTAATCCTTCTTTCATGTATCTCTTCATGACACTGAAGGTCACTTTACTCTTCTGCACATCAAGGACAATCCTGATTAAAAGAAGAGGAAAGGAGTAGGAAGAAGAGGAAGAGGAAAATCATCTCAAAAATAAAATATTATGGGTGGCATTTTACACACTTGCAGCAATGTCAATGAAATTGACTACTCGCCCTTTCTTTCTCTGCAAATTTCATCCTATTGGCTGAAAAACAAAAACATAACCATCGGGGTTATTTTTTTCTTCAGGAATTGTAGAGGGAGAAAGCTCTGAATCACAGGCACTGAGTTGGATCAAGTTTCCTTATAAATGACCCAGAGGGATCCTTTCCAGACTTCCAGTTAGAACCCCCTAAGGGGAACAAGTGATCTTTATATATCCCTAATACAGAGATGGTGATTTTAATGATAAAAATTGGTCCAAGTATTTTTTTTTCTTCCTTTTTCAAGCAGTTTCAGTGAAATAGCTTACACTATTTAGTAGTCATCATGATTCAAAGAATAACGTGGAGTTCTTGGTGCTGTCTGAGCCTTGTTGTTTTCTTGCAGACGTTTGATTGCCAGACCAGTGCAAAAAGGGAGTGGGACTTCTCTTTGATTGTTAACACAAAATAGTATTGTACTAATCTTGGCAATAGATGAGACATCCTCAACGGTCATGCTCAAATTCTAGTGCCTGCGTAGTTACAGCCATAGATTTTTCTTGGCATCAGGGCAGAGGTGGGTTGCCATCACTTCCTCCAGGACGTTTTTGCAGCCTACAGTTCTGATAATCAGGTTTACCTCTCCTTAGCTCCTGAGTCCAAGGACAGTCAGGTTCAGCCACCTGCATAAATACATTTCATCAAACTGCAATAGGATGTTTTGAACCTTTAGGACAGAATAAGTGATTTCCTGACTTCATTAACCAGCAATAAAAATAAATTAAAGGCTTTATTTTACTAATATTTATTTATATATGTGTGAGATAGTCATATGTAATTCCTCTTACTGGATGAGGTTAAGCATAGGAATACACACTAGAACTACTATTAGATACAAGGGTAAATAGGATCTGTGGTGTAGATGAGACAAGCTAGTTGGCTGAGAATGGATAGACTGGTTCTACAAATTGACGGGATCTAAGAAAAGTTGATGATCTTGGTGAACTGATCACATACTTCAGGAGTTCCACTGAACCACACAATGGAACTAATTGTGTTGGGACCATGTAGGCAAGGCATATCCTGGCCATTTCTGCATACTTTTAGTAGTGTTCTGCAGTTGGGAATCTTGTACCCTCTTTGTTAACCTCAAGCATTCAGCTGAACATATCATCCAACAGCAGCCTAGTAGCCCACTAGGACAGTGAGATCCCTGGTCAGAAGTCTGGATAACTGTTTACACATGAAACTCCTTTACACCTTTATAGGTAAGCAAAAGCCTGATTATATTTAAGGCAAGAACTTAGCTGATCAAATGTGAGCAATTCGTTTAAGAATTCATCTCATGTAAATTCGTCACTAACACTAACACTGAAGTTCAAATATAAGTTGAAGTGGGAAGGGTATGATTCCATTCCCCAGAGTTCTGGTTTAGATTATTTTTTTATCAATGAATATGGGGGTTGGAGTACTTTGGGAGTAAGAAGTGATTCCCCTTTTTTCTTCTTCACTTGTGCTTATTACTTTATACATACACACTGTTCTGTTTTGGGGGTAAGCAATATTATGCAAAGCTCAGAAAAAGAGTAAGAAATAGTAAGCAAAAGAAATTAAAGGCAAGAATTGAGAGAAAAGGAAATAAAACTAAATCTAATGTACACCAGCACCGCTCACTGTACCTCTCCACTCTTTTATTTCTTTGCTAACCAGTGGTGCATACTGTATGCCACTTTACACATTTCTCTTGTTTTTTTAAACTTCTCACCAGTCTCTTTTTAAGGATCTCATCAACTCAACTTCCTCAGACTTCTTTTTCCCTTCAATCCATTCACTCATCTTCATATTGCTGTTTTGTAATTTCATCTTCGTTTATTCTCTTTCTGTATGACCCAAACACCTCAGCGTAACTTCTTTCATTCTGGTCACTCAATTTGGTATTCAATCCATGTTTGTTAATTACTCATTCATTCTTGATCCGATATATTCTTGTTTTACTACACATGGCATTCAGCTTATTATGATTTTCTCCTAACATACCCAAATTCTTAAGATTTTTCCTTCCATTTTCCTGCCTTTAAGGAACATATATTCATCTTCTTATTCTAGTTTTTTTTTGTCAGTTATGTATAATTTGCAATAATTCACTTCATTTCCCCATCAAACACTATCTTTATCTCTAATAGATTAATTTGCAGAGCCATATTCCTGGTTACATCATACAATCTCTTAAATATTCCTTGCAAATCATTCTGATCCTCAGCTAATAACATGATGTCACCTGCATGCAAAAGTACATGTGTATTCATGTACCCAACCAATACAACTCTAATATCCAGCCCATACATTTATTCATAAATACATTAAATAACTAAGGGAGATCACACATCCCTGTTCAGTGCTGACATTTGCTAAACATTCCATTTATTCTGATATATAATTTAATTCCATCACTCATATCACATTCCAGAACCAACCTCTAACTTCAAGTTTGGGTACAACATTCCATAATTCAAGGCTATTCACTTTATCGTATGCTTTCTATAAACCGGGCCTGCACAGAATACAGCTTGTGGGGTGCATGCAGCCTATCAAACAGCCTTGAAGGCCCACCATCATTTTTTTAAGTCAATAAATTAACCTCTGCTGCCACCAAACTGGAAGATGCACTGCCGAGCACCTCCAGTGCCTCTGACCACACCATCACCATCACTGTCACCGCTAGCTCCAGTGCTGCTGTTGCTCTGCTAGCTGCCAAACAGCTGATTGGTGCACCAAATATCCCTTTGCAGCCCACAATTATTTTTAATTTATCAGTGTGGCCCTTTCTCCTCTGCAAGTTGTGCAGGCCAGCTCTAAACCCATAAACATATAATAAAGTGTCTTTCTTACATTCATGCATTGCTTAATTATCTGCTAAAGAGCAAAAATCTAATCTGTGCACTGCCTGCTTGGCATCATGCCACATAGTTGCATGTATCTCCTAGTTGTTGGGATGCAGTCACCAGGATCATAGCTTACAAGGTAGATTTTAGATTAGAGATCCTAGCTTCTCTAGAACAGCTGAGCATACTTGGAGTAAAATTGGACTTTGTGGGCACTTGTGACATACTAGCCAAAATGTGCCAAAACTGATGGGAACTGTGGCCTTACTTTTAGCAGGGAATGCTGTATGTGGCATGACTATGATTAGGGTGATTACCTAATCTACCTTTTCTTTATTTTATTGACAAGCATTAAGTGAAAGCCTCTATTTTTTCCCAGCCTATTTAAAGTCTCTGATTCTTATGCTCTGAAATGAGAAAGTTTCTATTCCCCCCCCCTTTTTTTAGTGGAGACTGTGAATACACTGTAGTGATATATGAATACTGTTTCTAACAAGGATATGGGTTTGAATGATTAGCCACTAAAAAGAATCAAAAGCTCCTGGAGTGACATTATTATAGGCTTACTTTTCTATGCAGTCTTTTTCTTTTTTTGAACTTAGAGATGAATTACTATTGTTCAGGAGATGGGTGTTGGCATATCTAAGAGTGGCATTAATGGTTTATACTCCAAATTATTTGCCTTCAAAGATGATTCAGCCAAGACTATATACTGTTGACTTCCACTCACTTAGCTTCTTTTGCAAAGATAAACCTTGCTGAGAATCAGGTAGCCGCAGAAGGTTCTGATGTGTTCATTTACTGGATTCAAGCAACCTTTCCTGATCATGAGTGCTGCAAGCAATGCAGATAAAACAAAGGCAGCCAGAGAGAAGCAATGCAATGCAATGCCGGTAAAGGAAACGTACGGGACCCATGAAGTTGCCTGTTTCAAGTCCTTTGGGCTTCAGGCGCTGACTGTTTGGCAGACAAGAAAGGATATTGCTAATCTTGGTGGAACCATCCAGGAACAGTGAAGACCTTTCAGTAGAGGGATTCTTCGGATGTTGCTCAGCAGGTTGATCATTCCCCTCAAGTCCAGAGGGCAACAATATACAATATTAAACTTAAAATATGTGAAGTGACTTTGGCTATCTTAGAATATTGCTCCCTTTACATGAACTGTATAGTGCTGTAGCGTTCATGTCAGCCCTGGATTAACCATTAAGGAAAATAAGCATGTGCTTAGGGCACCAAGGGAAGGGAGCGCCGCTGAGTTTTTTCCCCCTATCATGCCCTTAACTTTTTCACTCTCAGACTCCACTTTAGTTTTCAGCACTCATTAAGTCTTAATGTCTTCTCAGTTAAGCAAGGGAAGGGCCAAGGGGCACCATTACTGGGCATCGATTGGCCTTAATCTGCCCTGGTTCACGTCCACAGAAATTTGTGGATGGGGGCAAGGGGGGCAAGGAGCATAATATGTATGTGATGTCACAATGCAAATCCCATGTCTTATGTACTTGTGTACAACATTGAGAAGCAAGCACACAAGGCTGGGGTTTATGTCACAACATTTTGTCATTTTTTTCAGCATTGTGGTAAAAAGTGGACACCCCTATTCATTTTTACAATTGAGGGGAAATGTTTCCATTCTCCTAACTTTCAAATGTTTGATAATGGAAGCTTAAAGGAGGCAAGTTGTCTCCAGCAAGAGCACGTGTGCACAAATATTTCAAAGGCATTCTTCCTCCAAATATCACTACCAATAAAAAATTAAGAATAAAGCATACTATATCAAATATATTTTACTATATTTAAATAAATATCAGGACATTTATTTAAATAAACATTTAAAATAAAAAAGGATATTTAAAATTAAAAATGTGTTATTTACAAGACAGCATCTATATTACAAGAGAGAACACAAAATCTAATCATCAGTACACTACATCTATCTGCCAGACACATTTCAACCTTGGGGTTCCTTAGTGGTAAATAAACAACACTTAAGCAGAATTAAATTCTTTTCAACATAAATCAGAGTCATACTGCTAATATTAAAAATACTGCAAGTATGTCATTACACTGTTTTTGGCTAGGCTTTCATTATTAATGAACTGAACTGAAACTTCTAATATGATTTCATAATATCCCTGGCTTTGATATCATTTCTAGTTTCCATTGGCTATGGATTTCTTGTTTTTACACTGTGATTTCCAAAATTTTCCCCAGAAGGCAACACAAGGAGAAAATAGCTATTGCAGTTTACTATATACTGAAAGCTGAAATCAGTCTTTGGGATAGGAACTACTGAAGTATATTATATGTAGTGTGCTGGTTAATGACTGCAATAAAGTTATTTATTTATGTAGAATATTATTTCATTTACTTCCATCCTCATTCTGATATGTCTAAGATGAGGCAAATTGTCTTTCATGGTGAGCATTTTAAAAGTCAAGCACTCTCTGTCTTTTTTCATTTGATATACTGTCATCATAACTGGGCATTTGAGACACATTCATTATTTTTTCCAATGAGCCATTCCATAATATTAGCCATTAATACTTTAATTAGATCTCCCTATTGATTTTTTTAAAATAAATCATTATGCTATCTAAAGAATTAATAAGCTCAGAATTCATCTCTAAATTAATTAATAAAAATGGGAATTGAACTGATTGAAAGCAGTGTTATGCCTCAGCTTCCATGAAATTATTTTTGGTATAATTTCAAGTTGGATTAAAGACTAACAGGAAAATAAATTATTCCATTTCACCTAAATAGTCTATTAATTAGCCCTTGTTTCCCTAGGACCTGAGCTGTATAGGGCAGTTTCAAGAGAACAGTTTACTATACAGTGGCTTCATCAAGGATCCTTCCTTCCATTTTAGATGAAATCTTGAATTTATTTATGTCAATTATGTGTAAAATTAATACTGATTTATGTAGAGCTGGCGTAATATAAAAGAATATCTGATGAAAGAACTTCTATTTGGAAGAGGATACTCTGTTACGCTTCCAGGTAATCTCTCTAGCAACTTGTTCACTGTTGAAGACATCATCTGAGTCCACCAAATGGTGAACTGAGTCCACAGTTCACTGTGCAGAATAGAGGAGGGATCACCCTGGTGTCCTCTTTCCACTTCAGTACATTAAAGGGTTAAAGATGGAAAACCCAAAGGTCATTCTCTTTGAAACTGTCTCATGCTAATTATCCACAGTATTGTTTCTACCCTCTTGACAGATATAAACCATGCAAATTTTTGCCTGTGTTTCATCTCTCTCTCCCTCCCTCTCTTCTCTATTTTGTAGCTGCATAATTGGATTTTCTCTTTTCCTCCAATAAAGGCATGGGCATATGTTCACTAATGTAAAGTATGGAAAAAGGATATACTGATGCAGTTGCATCACCTTTTCTTGTTTCACTATGATTTAATTAATGTTTTGTGGTGATTTAACAATATCTATCTATCTATCTATCTATCTATCTATCTATCTATCTATCTATCTACACATTGTGTGTGTAAATGTGTAATGGTTTCTGGGTAAATGTGTAATAGTGGGCAGTGAAGAAAATGTAGTAGTAGGTAGTAAAGAAAATGAAGTTGAATACTAAGAATTCCAAATATTGTGTATGTGTCAGTTCTGAAATTAAATACATTTTAATAAGTTTTCAGAAGGTACAGAGAGTGGAAGACACAATGTATTAACCTCCTGAAATAAAAACAAAATGGGGCAGAGAACATCTGCTCACCTAGAAATTAAGAACGGCTAATGTTTCTGCAGAAATGAAGTATAACATAAAGAGGACCAGGGGGTAGAATAACAAGTAGAATGTGCATTATGTCACTATGTTATGGTTAACAGTTTTCAAATCATGTCCTCCTCTGCAAAGCACCATGAGCTATTCCTTGGCATAGAAAATTCCAGCATAGGAAGGGTTATCATGCTTATTTTATGCACTGTGTAATGGAAATGCTCCAAATAAGTGCTTAGGGAAAACTGATTTGCAATAGAGATGGGGCTGAGTGCAGTTTGTGATATGAATAAACAAGCTTTGTACAATTTTTTTTACAAAAGAACACAAATTTGCCTCTATAGTAGAAAGAGGTTTTCACTCTCAGCATTATACACATTCATTGTTAAGAAAGGCTTCATAATTGAAAATAATTCACATCTCCTATTTTTCCTAAGAGGATCATGTTCTTGCAAAATAGTCTCTATACTGTGCTTGCCTCCTGTAGGATGAATCCAAAACAGCCTGCAGTATTTGAAGGATTTTTTTGTTCTGTACAGTCCTGATCCCTGTTGAGACCATTGTGAAATGCCATTATAGAGATGCTTCTGTCAAGCTTCTGAACACAGGTGCTTTGCTTCTTGAAACGGGCTTCTCTAAGGTAACAGCCACATATGGGGATTCTCTCCCTGGTCCTATCTCCATCATCTTTCAGGCACTATACATTTTTCCCCTTGTAGTTTTTAAGATCTTTGTGCTGGTTCCTTGGGATGCTTTTTTTGAGTTGTTGGGGTTTTTTTTATTTAATGCTGTCCTGAAATCTGCCTTGCAAAACAGGTTCCTCTTTTTTACCTTAATCTCAGGATACTTCAGAATGTATTTTTACATTTCTCTTAAAAATAAGCTGTTTTGAAGCTTATTTTCTTGTTGGAGGGGTCAGGAGCTGCTATCATTAGTGTTGTTGTTTTCTGTTACTCATCTTTATATCTATCCGAAGCTTCACTGGTTGCTCAGACCTCCAGTTATGGGGGAGGGGGACCCCAATGGGCAGAGTGCCTTCATCATGTCTTCTCTTGGGATGTAACTGAAGTGTAGAAAGTCAGAAAGGCTACAGGCTGTTGAAGAGATGATTATACAGTAAAACCAAGACTATCTATCTGTCTACTTTTTAGCAACACAGCATCCCATCCATGAGAATTTCATCAAAATTATGTTTGTTTAAATGTCTCCTTTGAAAGACATTTTGAAAGCACATTTATTATATCCAGTTGAATGAGAAATTGTGGGAATAAAATGCAGAATATAATTCAGTACCTATTTTATTGCTTATATTACTGTTGAATGCAAGCTATAAAGAGAGAGAAAGAGAGCACCATGAACCACATACTTCAATAAGTACGACAGGGGAGGAATGGAAGAAGTTGCCGGGGGGAAGGGTGGAGACAAATCTTAACTCATATCCTTTTGAAATTCTCTTTCACTTTTAGATTTAAACAATCCTGAATGAGGCCAAGGATTTCTCCTGCCCTTCAGAATGTATTAAATTCTAGGATATTTTCACCCTGCCCTATTTCTTTCCAGCAATCGGTCACATGCATTCAATGACTTGTACAAACACAATGGGTGATAATGCTTTACTGCTAAGATTGAAAAAAAATCTTGTGTTTGCTCTGGAAAATTTCTTTTTTCAGATATCTGTGTCCTGTTCTAAAAACTCAGAGATAATAAATCCATGAAGGAAACACATGTGCCAATTATCTTCTGAGTGTTCTGGCTTCTCCAGATGTATATGTACAGTAGCTCTTAAAGGGTCAGGTCTTGCTATATCTCATTAGACTGAGGAAGCTGACTTATACTGCAACAAACTACTCCATCTTCCATGCAGTACTTTCTACTCTGGCAGTAATGATACAGGCTTTCAGGCAGAAAGGTCTTTCCCATCACTTGCTTCCAGAAATGTTTGAAACAGAGATGTCATTAATTGGATCTAAAACCTTCTGAATGTAAGACAGATGTTCTGCTTCAAGCACTTCTCAACTCAGCTCAACTCAGTTTGACTCAATATAATTAATTTAAGATTACACTAAAATTATTTGAGATCCAATTTGTATATACAGTAATTATGAAAAAAGAGTGCAAAAGAGAAAAACTGCATCCAGAAATACACAAAATGTCCTTTTTTTCTAGTGAAATAGAAGTCTAAGCTATTATGATTTAAAGCTACAACAATTAGTGGTAGAAGTGTGGATATTGGTAATAAGGTGCATATCATCAGTCTCCTTGCTGGTACACACATGAAGGCTTTTGAGTGCTACAGTGCTTATTCAAAAAGCATTATAGGAAGGAAGGAAGGAAGGAAGGAAGGAAGGAAGGAAGGAAGGAAGGAAGGAAGGAAGGAAGGAAGGAAGGAAGGAAGGAAGGATCTCTTGATATTTTATCATCTTTTGCTGACTAGAGTCAGGAAATAGCTGACATCAGTAAGTCAGTATCTGTCTTGTTATAGAATTAAACGTTTCTATTGCCACCCAACTAGACAATACATTGATACCGACACTGGAGGAGGAAAAGCTAAGTCCTATTTTTTTTAAGATGTCCCAAATTGTAAAGATTATCCATTATTGATACACTGATGCTTTTGTCCCAATCTGAACCCAGGAAGATGTGAAGTGAAGGTTAGCATTTTGTGATCCAGGTTTATGTAATCTTCATGATTAGTCTTTCTTGAGTATATTTTTATCATAGTAAATGTTTAAAAGTAACAATTATATTTTCTGACATGAACATTGCTGCTAACAAGCAAGCACCGAAGCAGCTGGTAGAGAAGGAATCGATGTTGAACATTAAACAATGTTCCTTTGGCACATAATGTCCCTGCTGCTTTCTGAAGGAGAACACAACATTGTTAGAATTATGGGAAATCATTGAGAATAGCTTTTGAACAGAATAGCTCACACCCTGCTCTGCTTTGGGGTCTTCTATAGTTTTATTTTATTGGTTTGATGATCAAAGCAGTATTATCCATTTAAAGTTCAGTCTGCTGTCACCTAAATTTCCAGTTTGTTCAGGTTTTCAACAAGATATTATAATATATCATAATCATACTTTCCCAGAACAACTGTCAATTCTGAGGACAGTTTTTATGATGCAGACCATAAATCAAGTTCTAAAAGTGCTTCTTCAAGATACAGTATGAAGCTCAGTTGGTTTGGGGCAATTACGATGCCTTATACTGAGGCTACCTCACAGGCTAGTTGTAAGGACAAAATGAAGTAATCCCCATTAAGTTGGTATTAAGCTCCCTGGAAGAAAATTAGAAGATAGATGTAGTACATATGAGCTCCTTTATATGGTATTTGCATTAGGGTGTCATGAGTGCCGTTGAGCTAAAGTCATCAGCGCAATGGCACACATGACAATGACAAGGAAATAGGTGAAGGGGTACAAGATAAGTAGCCATCAACCCACAACGACTAACGGCTAACAAACAATAGCTAAACGGATCACGGAGCCACCCAAGCCATCAGCGGCAATACAACGGGGATCGCCCAGCTGAAAGCAATCAGCAGAGGAATGGGAAACCTGATGATGGGCGATCCCGGAAACCCTCACCCACCGGCAGGGCAACGTATTGGACAAAGGGGGGTGACGTGACCGTGAGCGAGGGGGCGCTGACCGGCGCGGGGTATTTAAACCCCGCACCGGCGCGCTCCTGTCACTCTCAGCTTTTTTCTACCAACGCTGTACCTGCCCTGCAATAAACCAGAGCCTGACCCGCAAACCAGTGTCTGAGTGTTATTCAGAGGTAGGCAGCGCATGACATAAAGCTGAGAGTCATAAACTCAGCCTCGCCGAGCCCCACCGGACGACAACGAGCCGCGGGAGGAGTAGACGGCGAGAAGACCAGCAAGATGAGGCCGGAGCGGCGCGGGCAAGGAGGGCGAGCCGCGCGGCAAGAGACAGAGGAGGACCGACCAAGGCCAGAGGCACCGCGGACTCCCGGAGCCATGGACGCCCACCCCACCCGACCCGAGCCTCAGCTCCAACCCCAAGGGGAGATGGCGACGGAGGCAACCCGACCGCGGGAGGGAGCAGCACGACTTCCGAAACCAGCGGAGGACCCCGCGCCCCACATCGCACCCCAGCAACGGGCGTGGAGCGACAGCCCCACGGCGGTCAACACGGAGGAGGACGACGGAGACACCCATCAGACGGCGGAGGAAGCGGACCCGCGGCAGAGGGACGATGAACCCCGCCGGCAACCCACCCCCGAGGACGCGCCAACGGAACCGGCCCCAGCGGCGGCGCGGGCTGTGGACGAGGAGGCACGAGCTGAACTCGCGGCCATGCGGGCTCAACTGACGGAACTCCGGACCATGCTCCAGGCGCTCATGCCCCCCGCGCCACCCAACGACGTCCCCGCACAAGCCCACACCCCGAGCGAAGCACCGAACCCACACGGGCCAGCGGAGGGTCAGCAGACGGCACAGGCGGCCGACACCACACCCCGGGAAGCGAGAGGCGGGGCCGCACAAAACGCCCGGGCCCCAAAGGACTTCCCCATCTTCTTCGATGGGACCCCCACAAAACTCTCGTTTTTCGTGACCAACGCTAGGGAGTTCATGGGGAGGCACGGACACTCCTATGACTCCGAGGCCGACAAGATCGCCGCCGTGGCGATCAAACTCCAAGACAGGGCGGCGGACTGGTACGTCCAACTGTACGAGTCCAGCTCCCCCGCCCTCGCCACCTTCCCTGCTTTCATCAATGAGATGAAAAACTACTTCGAAGACCCCCTAGCCAAAGTAAGGGTGAAAAGCGCACTCCAAAGACTTAAACAGGGCACACGCACGGTCCCTGACTACGCCCTGGAGTTCAAAGCCCTCGCGGGGAAGGTCAGCGACTGGTCCGAGACCACCCTGCTGGAAATGTTCAAAAGGGGGCTCAACCGCGACGTTCTCCAATGGGCCCTCTACCACGACGACCCAGAAACGTTACACGGGTGGATCCACCTCGCGGGGAAAGCCGAACATGCGCACCGCACCTTCCTCATGACAACCACGGAAGACACAAACTATGCCGGGAAAAAGGTACCCGCACCACACGGGGGGATGGCCGGCCCCATATACCCAAAAAAGAAGTTCAACCGGGAGCCCTGCGGGAGGTGTGGCAAATTAGGGCACAAGACGGCGGATTGCTTCGCCAACCGACCGCCGACCAGCGCGCCCAAACCCACTCCGAAAAATAGCCCCAAACCACCCAACCCGGGGCCGCCCCCTCACCGCCGAATGACCGTGGCCACAGCGACACCGGAAGAGGGCTGGGACGCTTACTGGGGGGAAGAGGACAATACAGACCCCGACCAGCCGGCGGGAAATGCTCCCCGCTTGCCCTGAGACGCGTGGCGAGGCAGGCGGTGGGACAGCAACGCGGACCACCTCAACGAAACGACGAAAGCCCCGTAATATTGGCAGCAATTCAACTCTCTGCCGGCAACGGAGCCACCACGGCCGCGGCACTAGTGGACTCGGGGTGCTCAAAAAACCTCATCCACCCCGACCTAGTCGCCAAACTCAACCTCCGCTGCTTCCCCCTCCCCACGCCGCTGGCATTCCACCAGCTGGACGGCTCTACAGCGGGAGGGAAACCAGCCACGCTACAAACCGAGCCGGTCACCCTGCAAATGGGCACTCACACCGAGCGCACATCGTTCGTAGTCACGCACATCGGATGGCCCATTGCAGTCCTGGGGATGCCATGGCTCGCGACAAACAACCCGCGGATCAACTGGGAGACCCGCACCTTCACATTCGGCGACGGCGAGTATCGAGCACCAGTTCCAGCGGGCAGAAGCAACCCCACGGTAGGACGAGTGGAGGCGACCACACAAGACAACGCCGCTACCACAGCAGACCTACCAGAACAATACGCCGACTTCTCCGAGGTCTTCGGAGAGGCAGAGGCTGACCAACTACCCCCCCACCACAAGACGGATTGCCGGATCGACCTACTGCCCGACGTCCCCTTACCTAGACCAAAGATCTATTCGATGACCTCGAAGGAGATGGCAACCCTCCGGGAGTTCATCGATAAAAACCTAGACAGGGGATTCATAGAGCCAGCATGCTCACCGGTCGGAGCCCCCGTCTTATTCCGGGAGAAGAAAGACGGGACCCTACGGCTCTGCACCGACTACCGGGGCCTAAACGCGGCTTCCCTGTCCAACAAATACCCCTTACCCCTGGTGAAGGACATGCTCGCCCACCTGTCCACGGGCAAAGTCTTTTCCAAATTGGACCTTCGCGAGGCGTACTATCGCATCCGAATCAGGGAGGGGGACGAATGGAAGACGGCGTTTAACTGCCCCCTAGGCGCTTTCCAGTACAAGGTACTGCCCTTCGGACTCGCGGGGGCCCCTGGGGTGTTCATGCAGCTCATCAATGAGGTACTGCATGAACATCTGTTCAAAGGGGTCCTGGTCTACATCGACGACGTCCTTATTTACACAAAAACGCACGAGGAACATGTAACCCTAGTCAGGCAAGTCCTCGACAAGCTCAGAAGGGCGCAGCTCTATGCAAAGCCTACAAAGTGCGAGTTTCACAAAGAGCGCCTAGACTATCTGGGGTACCGAATCTCCGGGGACGGCATCGAAATGGACCCCGCAAAAGTCGAAGCGGTGCTAAACTGGGAGCGGCCCCGCAACAGACGGCAACTACAGAGCTTCCTCGGATTCGCGAATTTCTACAGGTCATTCGCCCGGGGGTTCGCTGAGATAGCCCTCCCCTTAACGGACCTCCTCAAAACCAAAGGGGTGGGGGACACCCGACGCGCCAAGAACCCAGGCACAGTGCTGAATTGGACTCCCGCGTGCCAGACCGCATTCGACAAGCTGAAAGCGCTGTTCACTACGGAGCCAATCCTCGCGCACCCGGACCCAGAACGGCCGTTCGTGGTCCAAGCCGACGCCTCAGACTTCTCCCTGGGAGCCATCCTGCTACAGAAAGACCCCACGGGACTCCTGAAACCATGCGCCTACCTGTCAAGGAAGTTCTCCGAGACAGAGAGGCGATGGCACGTCTGGGAGAAAGAAGCCTTCGCGGTGAAATCGGCACTAGAGACATGGCGACACCTACTCGAGGGAGCCACCCAACCATTCGAGGTCTGGACTGACCACCGGAACCTCGAGGCCCTACGAACGCCTAGACGCCTTAGCCCAAAACAGGTCCGATGGGCCCAATTCTTCAGCCGCTTTGATTTCCAGCTGAAGTTCATGCCGGGCAAGAAGAACTTCCTGGCCGACGCCCTCTCCCGACTGCCCCAAGATGAAGAGCCCACCCCAGACACCATTGGGACGGTCCTATCCGCCTCGCAACTGGGGATGGCCGTGACCACCCGAAGCGGCGCACGGAGGCAGCTCGACTCTACGGCGCAGCCGACGGCGGGACAACCGGCGACGGAAAGAAGCCAACCGCAACTACCAGGGGGAATGCGCACGGACCTCGCCGCCGCCCTCAAAACCGACCCCTGGTTCCTGGCAAACCCCGACAAGGTAACGATGGCACAAGACCTGGCATGGGGGGAAGGCAGAATCTACGTCCCGGACTCGCAACGCCAGGCGATCTTGCATAGGTCACACGACGCCAAGCAAGCGGGACACTTTGAGTTCCTCAAGACCCTACACCTAACACGGCGTCAATTCTGGTGGCCCGCGCTCAGGCGAGACGTAAAAACCTACGTGGCGTCCTGCCCAACGTGCGCTAGGGCCAAACGGGCACCAGGCAAACCCGCGGGGCTATTGCAACGGGTGGCAGAACCCTCCCGCCCATGGGAGGAAATCTCTATGGATTTTATAGTGGACCTCCCACCCAGCCAGAAGAAAACGGCCATTTGGGTGGTGAAGGACTACTTCTCAAAGCAGGCCCACTTCATCCCCTGCACGTCGGTCCCATCCTCACAACAGCTAGCCAAACTCTTCCTCATCCACGTGTACAGGCTACACGGATGTCCCGCACGTGTGGTGACCGACAAGGGCACACAGTTCACCTCCAAATTCTGGCGGGCCTTCCTGAAGCTGACGGGGACCCAACAGGCCCTATCTACGGCTTGGCACCCTCAGACGGACGGAGCCACTGAGGTTCTTAATGCCACCTTAGAGCAATTTATACGATCATATACTAACTACCACCAAGACGACTGGGCTGAACTGCTCCCGTTCGCCGAAGTCGCATACAACGCCGTCCACACGAGCACGGGGAAAACTCCGTTCGAAGTAGTCTCGGGGCGCGACTTCGTCCCCATACCGGAGCTACCTCAACCCCCGGAACCCCAGGTGGACGCTAGCGACTGGGGACGGAAGATCGCGGAAGCATGGCCAGTAATCACGGCGGCGCTGAAGGATGCACAGGCTGCCTACAAAGAGCAGGCCGACAAGCACCGGCGCCAACAACCGACGTTCCAGGCGGGGGATATGGCCTATCTATCCACCAAGTTCCTAAAGTCAACCCAACCCTCGAAAAAACTGGGGCCTAAGTACATCGGGCCGTTCCGAGTCACGCAAATAGTGAACCCGGTAGCAATACGCTTGGACCTGCCACACAACCTCTGGAGACTCCACCCGGTGTTCCACACCAGCCTCCTGAAACCGGCAACCACCTCCCGATGGCACCCAAGCACGCCACAGCCCGCACCGGTAATGATCGACGGGCAACACCACTTCGAGATAAGGGACATTCTCGACTCCCGCAAGCAACGAGGAACTCTACACTATCTGGTCAGGTGGAAACACTTCCCCCACCCGGAATGGGTGGCGGCGCACAACGTTAACGCGCCTGACCTGACCAGAGCATTTCACCGGGCATACCCCGACAAACCGCAACCAAGGTCAGCAAAACCAAACCCCCCCCCGCAGGCCCCCCCCCGCCTCCCGTGCCCCAAGGGAAAGGGCCCCCCCAAGCCCGCGACTTGGGTGGACCTTCCCCCCCCCGGGACTCACTCCCCCCGCCCCGGGCCCACGGGGTGGTGACAAACGTTCGCCAGCACCCTCCCCCCGCCCCCCGGCTGCGGGGGAGTGGCAAGCAAGTCAACAGGGCAACCTGGGGGCAACGCCCAGGAGACACAACAAAGGCGACGCACTTTAAATAAGAAAAAGAAGGGCCCTACCTGGAGCTGAGAAGCACCCGACCAGCCACGCCTCTCGCCTCGCCGAACTGAGCCAAACAAACAGGGTGTGGCTGGAGCATGCGCACGCCAGGTCAGGACCCGAGCATGCGTACCATGGACACACCCTGGGAAGGCACGTGGTAGAGGGAGGAGCAAAGGGAGGGGCGACAACTACTCCGGCGGGAACTTTGGAAAAAAAAAAAAAAAAAAATGTGGCGTTTTGACAGCTCCACGGGGAAAACCCAGAAAACCGGGGGAGAACACTATTCGAAAAGGGGGCAGTATGTCATGAGTGCCGTTGAGCTAAAGTCATCAGCGCAATGGCACACATGACAATGACAAGGAAATAGGTGAAGGGGTACAAGATAAGTAGCCATCAACCCACAACGACTAACGGCTAACAAACAATAGCTAAACGGATCACGGAGCCACCCAAGCCATCAGCGGCAATACAACGGGGATCGCCCAGCTGAAAGCAATCAGCAGAGGAATGGGAAACCTGATGATGGGCGATCCCGGAAACCCTCACCCACCGGCAGGGCAACGTATTGGACAAAGGGGGGTGACGTGACCGTGAGCGAGGGGGCGCTGACCGGCGCGGGGTATTTAAACCCCGCACCGGCGCGCTCCTGTCACTCTCAGCTTTTTTCTACCAACGCTGTACCTGCCCTGCAATAAACCAGAGCCTGACCCGCAAACCAGTGTCTGAGTGTTATTCAGAGGTAGGCAGCGCATGACATAGGGTGACTCCACATTTTTAAGGGGCTGCAGGAACATACTATTGATGCCTCTGCCTCTGATGTAGTGTACATCAAGTATACATCTATGCTTTGAGTTTTGCTATTCTAGCAAAAATACCCCCACTTAGACCTCTAAACAAAGATGCTTATCTTCTTCCCTGCTGCAGTTATCCATACTCAATTTACGCATGTTGGTGTGGAGCTATTAAATATGTGCAATGGAAGTAGGATCAGCACAATCCTAACCAACAGCCCCTTTAATGGATGAAGTTAATTAAATACCTTATTTCTGCTTACTTAACTAATCATGCATTTGATCGCTGGCCCATAGATCCTTAAAATTATAATCAAAAGGAACAAAAAGGAATATAGAGAATGTGCAGTTGTCAACAAATCTCACTTGTTGTTACTGTAATGTGACAACTCAATGTACTACAGTATACATCTCTTAACAACTATTTCTACATGGATGCATATCCACTAAAAGATCTAGAAGTCCAAAAGCAACCAAGGCAACATACATCTGAGAGCAAAGCTGAATGTAGCCAAACATCTCAGACTGGTTGGCATTTAGATGGATTCCCAAGATTTTTAAAGGTCAGTGTCATAGGTATCACATTAACTTCATTCTGATCTGCTGAAAGGATTCATAAAGTTACTGTCATCAGTATCTTCTCTATGTCAGTTGAGAAACCTAAAGAGGAGTATTTCCACTCCTGCGACTGTGTAGTTAATGTGACCTTATCCAAAAGAAATTAAGTTAATTTCCTTTTAAGTTATCTGTCACTCTTTTTGCCCTAAGTACATTTTAGTTAATTTAATGTAATTAAATCCTTCTTTGTATATCAAAGAAGTCTCATAAGTCATACATTTCAAATTCAATATTTGTCTTTACATAAGTAGTGCGTAAAAGAATCAGTCGTCTTAGCACTGAGAAGCAGGAGAAACGAGTAGGCTAATTTCACGATTGTCTACTCTTTGAGTTTAATGTCTCAGTAAGTGCATTGAATTCTCAGACTTATTGGATCAAATAGTTCAAATAGTAAGGTTTCAGGAATGTGGAAATGTCTGTTGGTCACTGTTTCTCATACTCTTTTGAATTTGCTACTCTCTTTGATAGTTCATTTTTAACTTTACTTCTTCCTAAAGATTTGGAGCTGGAGACTCATTTTAAAAAGTAATAATATTGAAGTGCAGCAAAGGAGGAGAAGGAGAAGAGTCGTTTGCCCAATGGCTAGAAGCTGCTGAATTTCACTTTACACGGCCTGGTATGGTATGTGAAGATCCAAAGAACAGTGTATTTCTCCACATTGGCTTTAAAAAAATACCTTCATAAAACTTCAGAAACTGTCATTACCATAATGCAAAAATCATTTCCAACTTAGACTGTTGGAAAAGAGTAGAAAGGGGATATTAGAGAGATGAATGGGTGATTCTATCTTTGTTTATTTTGGTCCTGCCTACTGCTTGTTTAACGTCAACCCACAGTGTGCAGGCAGCCTGCAACAGATGGACCCTGAGAAAATGTGGTCCTTAACAGAAAAGAAGGCTGCCCACCTCTGCCTAATAGCATATTTCCAACTGCTTTGGCTCCATTGTAGTGTTTTTGAAGGTAATTTTGAATATACACGCTTGAGCTGAAGGAGCAGTTCATTTATTTGAAAATAATTGCTGTAAACATACAGTTTCATTGTTCTGATTTATTACCTATGAGGCTCAAGAGATCAATAATGACAATTTATAGCAATTTTGATAAAAGTTATTGAAGTATCTACATTTCTACAGTCTGAGATATTCAGTATATTTAGAAGCATCAGTCAGCTTTCATGAATATACCTTCCCCCTTCTCAATTCTGATTCCAGTTAGATTCTCAAATTCTAGATAGAAACTATGAGATGTTCTCTTACTTGGTAGCTTGGGAATCAAGGTAGTGCTGTTAAAGAAGACTTTGTTTCATTCATTGCCACTATGAATGCCCAAAGCAGCTGATTCCCAGGAGGAATATTACAAAAGAAATCGATTTCTAAAAGCAGCCAACCTTAAAAACAAAAACATAAAAACCATGACAGTGAAGGGAAGCGTTTTCAAGTACACAGTTCTCAACATTTTAAAAGACTTTGGTATAAAGTTATTGAAAGTATTTCCTCTCACTCCTACAGAACCACCTCCACTCCACCTTCAACTCCATGAATGAATCAGTTCTAATTCTACTTAGATTAAGTAGTTTACTTAGTTCTTAAGACTTGGATCCCAATATGCCATAACTTCTTACTGTTCTTGCTTCATGGGGAGAATCAGTTTTAAAACTTGTATTGCCTTGACTAAAGCAGAGCTGGAATGTGCTGACTTTTCATCTGGTTCTCTGGGCAATATAAATTCAACTTCCAGCTTGGATCTTTTCTTTTCTTTTCATCCTCATGTCAGGGTAGACATCTTTTGGACAGCTATCTTCCTTTATTGGATCATGGTGTTCCCCTTTCTTTCAACCCATTCACTGTTTCTTCATGTATTTGTGCTGCAATTTGAACCCCAGCTGTTTTCTTTACATAACTAAATTATATAGTTATAATTATATAGTTCACTGAATCTCTTTCATCACTCATTTTTGTATTCAATCTATATTATTCAACCCCTGTTTATTCTTGACCCTGGCTGTTCTGGTTTTACCATGCCCACTTTTTAAGTACCCATTTTCACAGTATTTATGTTTTTCCTTACATACCCAATGACATTTTTCATCATATACTGCTTTTATTGCATTCAGCAGCCAACTTTCACCTCCATATTCATATAAGACATTTCATAATTCAACCTTATCTACTTTAGCACACATTCTCTCTAAATCCAACACATGTACAAGAAACAGTCTTTCTCATTAATTTCTTGGCCAGTATGTCACAAGCCCCAATTTTACTCCAACCATGTTCAGGCTATGCTCTGCAAGCCAGGATCTCTTATCTAAAGACTACTTTGCAAGCCAGCACACTGTTGTTCATCTCTCCATCTAGGAGACACTGTATGTGTAGTGTTCTGACATACTCAGAATTACAGGTAAATTGCAATAATCCATGTGGCCTCCAGTCTTTTCATTTTAGACTTCCTCAACAGTCTTCCTCTCTCAGCCTTCTTGATTTCACAGGTGAGAAATAAAGTCAGCTTTATCCAACAGGTATATCTTCTGAAAGTAGTTGTACCTACACACAATCCTGTAGATAATTAGGGATAGTAACACTATCAAGCCTTTTCATTTCTTAAATGTTTTAACACTGATTGTGTGTGGAACAGGCCGTTAAGGCAGTTTGTAGAGCTGCTGCTTCTGGGTTGTACTTCCAGGCATGGTGCATTAAGTTCCCTTTAGCTTTACATACAGAGAAAAAAGTGACTCATAAATGAGGTATGGCATCCCCCTGATGCCTCAGGATGGAAATTGGCACAACCAGTGCAGAACACAATAACTCACCCTGTTAATGTAATGTTGTTTTCAAGGTCTTCGTGCCAACACGTTTCAGTGTGCTACACTACGGCTGGGAAAACAGAAGCAGCAGCAGCAGCAGATGGGAGCTTCTTGTAGCCACAAAGATCACAGTTGCGTAACTTGTTATGGACTAGGCCAGCACCTTATGTGTGAACCTTCCCATGACAAAGGAGTGAGAAAACCTAGAACAAAAAAGTAAAATTGATTTGATTAACTAAAGTTTAAATAGAAGTAATTAGATCCAGTGGGAATGATTATTCCTCATACACTATAAACTTTTGGTTTAAAATTATCACCAGGTGTATAGCAAACAGAAGTATGATAAGGGACCTCCCCCACCACAAAAAAAGTAGGAATAGCTTTTCCGTGGGGATCTGCAGGTGGGAGTCAAAAAGTGTGCCTGTGTAATTGAAGGCCTGCCTTTTAATGTGCATTAGGTAAAGGTAAAGGTAAAGGTTTCCCTTGACGTAAAGTCCAGTCGAATCCGACTCTAGGGGGCGGTGCTCATCTCTGTTTCTAAGCCTTGGAGCCGGCGTTGTCACAGACACTTCCGGGTCATGACGACTCGGAACGCCGTTACCTTCCTGCCGAAGCGGTACCTATTGATCTACTCACATTTGCATGTTTTCGAACTGCTAGGTAATGCATTACACACATTAAAAAGGAGTATAGCTTCAATCATGTGGTCCTACCTGCCATCTTGACTTTTTTGACCTATCTTGTAGAAGCCCTTGAGCTTTTCTGGTCTTTTTAAACCTTTGTTTTGAAAAAAAAATCCTGTGAGGCAGAAACCCCTTGACACCTCCCTCCAGCTACAGATTTACAGGATAATAACTTTCTTAGTTCTGTTCAGATCTTTAAAACTTAGCAGCATTCTATCAGAAATGTATATATAAATGTTATCAGGCCCCCCTTATCCTGTCACATCCCCATCACCAACACCCTGCATTCTATGTGCAGGGGATGGTAAATGTCTTCAGCAGGGAGACTGCTGTTTACACTACCTATAGGCTGCTCATGCAACTTAGAGCCTTTAAATTCTTCGTTAACACCCATTATATGAGTTCAGGTTCCTAACAGCCTGACTTGTAACTCCTCAAAAAAATCTAAATCCAGCCCACGCATAAACTTTCCCCCACAGATACACACACACAAATAGCTGTAGGCCAGATGAAACTGGGGGAAGTTTTCAAATAGTACTGGAGGCAGGTAAATATTCTGGGTCAAGAGACAGAATTCTTAATAATTCACCCCCCCCCCAACAATGGATGTTTGGGTTTGGAAAGATGTACCTGGGTGGGAAGGATTTGAATATTTGGGTCATTTCCCTATGTTTGAAGGGAGGGGGGTTTAGAGAGAGAGAGAGATGGAGAGAGAAGTAGTAGAGAGAAGCTATCATGCTAGGCTATCATGGATAAACTATTCTTAGACATGATTTGAAATCTGATTTTTGGATTTATTCAGGAACCAACTGGCATGAAGGATTACAGCGGCCCTCTTTGACTCAAATGCAGCTAACAGTTGGAGAATAAACGGCTATATGTAGTTTGAAAGGTTGGGAAATTTCACCTTGGGGCTAATTTAGCATTTTTAGAAACTTCAGCTCAATACTAACTTTAACATCTGTGTAACTTTTTCACCCCAATTGCAAGTCAGCATCTTTAAGAATATATGGCACTCTATAAATTAGTATTAGAAAGCTTTAAAATCTTTGAAGGCTTTGAAGGTTCCACTGATTGACTATCACTGCACAGAGAAAGCCATATTTCTAGAGCAAAACTGCCTAAACCATAACCAATGCTTAACAAATAATAGTGAGTAAGAATTGCAGATCTTTCAAATTGATATTAATTATTTTTGCTCCTATAATTATTGCTGTATGTCCTATAATTGAATTATTGCTATTGTTCTGGTTGCCATTAATGATCCAGACAGATCTGAATGATACTGATTGCCTGGGCCCATTTGAAACAGGCTTTTGACTGGGATATACTACTGCAATTACTTTGGTCACTGAGGTTCTCAGTTAACATGGTGGCATATGGCCAACATGCACATGACTAAAGCTGGGATTTTTTAACCTTGTCAAGCCTATTTATAGTTTGATTATGGTTGTGGTGGAAAATTGCAGCAATGGAGGGGGGGGGGGTTGCTCCTGGAACTCCAAAATACATTTGAAATCTATCATGCTCTATGGCGGCTCACCCTTGTTGTAATTGATAAGTTGCCATATGGTCAAACCCAATTCATATCATGATAGAATCTAATGTAAAAGAGATTTCAAATAGCTAAACAGAAAGAGCTTTGCCCTAAAATGCTAATTAGAACAGGCTGAAGCACATAATCTTAAAGAAAAGGCTGGGGAAATTGTCAGAACATACTGAAGGAGTAAGCTATCTTATCACAAAGAGAAAATATACAGTCAGGATGTATTTCTCAGCTCCTTGATCAAGAGCTGCATTTCATCCAAGGTACTGCTGTGGTAACGATAAATTATATACATTAGACAGATGTACAAGCTTACAAGTTATTTTAACTCCATATTGTGGCATGCCTCAGGCTTTGCAGGACTTGTTTATTGGAAAGAAAGGAATAGATAGGTGTTATCAGATTTATTAGATAACAGATAGAACTAACACAGACTTTCAGTTTATATTTATTTCTGAGGAATAGCTACAGTACATTGGTTAGGGAAAGATTTGAAATATAGTTAGATGACGACAGGAATGAACTGTTCATAGTGAAATGTAATTTTAGTTGTACTGTTTGACTAGTGGGTTACAACACATTTTTATGACAATTTAATAACAGACTATATACATTTTTATGTTTTTAGACTTCCACTAAAATGGCATTTTAGTGCTGAGTCTTCAGATTGCTTTGATAATCCCACCACATGAAGTCTGCAGGGAGCATTTGAAAAAATCAATATGAGATATATTTCTAGTGTGTTTTTATGTTTTTTCATCACTATTTTGCTCAGTTTGTCTTGCTAGGCTTGGTGATCCATTAGCATCTGAATGAATTATTGTTTGTTTTTTGTACCAGTTGAGTGATACTGCTATAAAACATGGAAGCAAAAAGAATTAACAGTGGTCATTTCCAGTGAAACAATATACTTATATATTGCCCATGATTTGACCTGACAAGTAAAGGAGGAAGTGGGCTTCAAACTTGTGCTAGAAAGTAATAAATAATTGTTTTGTTTTGTTTTGTTTTGTTTTGTTTTGTTTTGTTTTGTTTTGTTTTGTTTTGTTTTGTTTTGTTTTGTTTTGTTTTGTTTTGTTTTGTTCTGACAATGTGTTTCAATTTTATCTTCTTAATAGCATCCTAGAATTAGGCATATGAAGACATTCCACTTAGTTTGGGTGAATTGTGGCCTCTGCATTTGGAATTGTTCTTCTGCTCCTATAAACGATTAGGAGAAGGGAATGATATCATTGAAAGGTATCACTAAACAGGGCTCTTGTTTTATCACAGGATTCTTGCCTGAGTTCCAAACATGAATTCTGTCTAGCCTCAGGAACCTGCTTATAGCTGCCTATTTGGAACACCCAACTGGTTAGCAGTCAGATTCATTCCACTGCTTTGCAGAGACAACACTTTTTAGAATCCCGTGGGTCATCCCTTAATTAATTCTAAATATATTGGACTATCTCTAGACATTCCCAGTCAGCAAGCTTTTACCATGTTTTATGGGAATTCAATGCACTAGGGGACAACAAGTTGGAGAAGACTATCATAGGCTATATTATGATAACCTGATTTTGATTTTAATGATGCATGATTTTAATTGCATTGTTTTCATTCCTATTTTATAATTTGCATTTTAACTGCAGCGAGCCACCTTGAGTCTTGTATGGTTAGAAAGCCGAGATAAAATTTAATACAGTTAATAAAGATCCGGAATGATTTTTAGAATAAGAGTTTAAGGTTTTTGCAAGATTAAGGAATTCATTGACTTTAGCAATGTTAGCTTAATAAAACTGTAAATGTTTTAAACTAGCAAAGCTTTGAGAAAAGGCTGCAGTGGTAGCTCTTGAATGACGCATGTCTTCAGCTTATTCATTAATATATACCTCTCAGCAAAGAATTGCATTCCATTCCATTCTTGAATTTGTGTCTTTCTGTGAGTTATTATGTCTTCTTTATGACAAGACATTGAGCCCAGGTAATTCTCTATTGGATGTTAAAATAACTCATTACATTTGCTACAGTAGTTCCATATATAATTAGATTTGAAATGGCTTATCATAATAATGGGTTGTACAGTAAATATGCTGCCCGACATAATAATGATTGTTCAGTTCAAAAGGAAAACATCTCAGTAGCTATAATTCAGTTCCTGACCATCATGTCCAAACATCATCACATGCTGGATAACAGGAACTCTTCCTCATTTATGTAATATTTATACTTGTTGCAATATAGTGCTGGGCTTAAAGAGCTTCTTAGACATTAGCTATTTGATGACAGGACCACTAACACAAAAAGAGAGGGAAGGAGAACTCTGATTAACTGAATTAAAAAAGGATTTTTAACAAGATATTAGTAAGTTAGTTTAAAAATATAGTCAAGAAGTTACCATTATTCAGGGGGAGAAAGCACTAGGAACCCTGTTCAATTTCACCATGAAAGTTATACTGATTAATAAATAATCAGTCTTGCTTCAGCGAGGGCTGCATGGCAAATTTGGTTTCTGTTTTTTCCTAACTCTTTCCATATGTTACAGAATTTCCGAAGTCTATTCTGGACAGCTATGCTTTTTTACTTCAAGAGGTAGGGTGGCTGCACTCAGGAACCAATGTCAGAAGGGTTGGGATCTTATGCAACAGGAACTATGACACCATAGACCCAAACTTAATTAATAAAAAATGGTTTATTTAAATACTTTCAATAATCAGTTCCCATTCACTCTCTCATTCTTTGACTCTTACATACCATCCTTCATCCAGGCTGATTGGGTGTTGGGTAGGGTGTTGGAGAAGACCTTACATGTGGCAGATAAATGACCTGGATCAGAAGCTTTCCAATAAGACTTGTGGTTTCATCTTCCTTGAACTGATCTTCTATTGCCCTTAAATAAATCACCACTTCCCATGAAATTTATTGTTAAATATTTTGCCTTTAAATGCATACTTCCTTTTCTAGTGGAATGTGATGTTATTTCCAGACACATACTCACCTAGATTCTTACTGTCTTAAAATGATTGATCTTCTATTGGTGTAAATTGTGCCTGCCTTCCCGCAGCCATAAATGGTATCTCATGTCACTTATAACACCCATGGCTATCCTAGACAATGCTTGGATCCTACTAGGCCAATTGCCAATTAATTTCTTTCCGCTTAAGATTGAGCATGGATGAAAAACTATAACGAAAACTAAAAGCT
The DNA here is from genome assembly GCF_035149785.1 of Candoia aspera. Classification (NCBI taxonomy): domain Eukaryota; kingdom Metazoa; phylum Chordata; class Lepidosauria; order Squamata; family Candoiidae; genus Candoia; species Candoia aspera. Next base: position 39,850,082 of record NC_086155.1, read on the forward strand.
ATTATCTTTCTAGGTTCTACACATCATATCAAGGTGAGCCAGCAACTTTCAGTTCAAACTGATCAGGTGTTTTAGGTCAATCAATGTTGTGCTAATGCATAAGGGGGTTTGTGGGTACAGAAAAACAGGTGTCATGCCATAGCAGCCTGGCATAATATCTGATAATTTCCAGAAGAACAGTTCTTGGGAACCAGGATATTAATGATAAAAAGGCTAACATGAATTGGACTTAGGTGTACTTTTCAGTATATATGCATGTACATTAGAAATAAGTGAGAGGATAGCTTCCAGAGAAGAAATGGTGAAAAGCTGAGCCAACAACTGGTGGAATGAAGAGCCAGAGAGTACACCGACTCTTCGATAATTCCTCTCCAAACAAGGAGAGGACTTGAAATAGCCCACAATTGCTCCAGACAGCTGCTCCTCATGAGGAGACTCAAAGATAGTGGACTCCAGTGAGTTTAGAGCTCTGGGAGATGAGGGAATAACCATCCTGCTCAAACTGTGGTTGGCGCCTTAAAAAGGACACTAAGTTTGCATACTTCCTTTCTGAATCACTTTCAGAAATTGCTTGTTAACTCCCTTTCAGCTATAAGGAACCTTTGGATCAAAAGGTTTTATAGCACTGGGTGAGTTTCCTTCAATCCTTAGTAAAAGAAGTTTTAAATAGAAGTTTAAGAACTTGATTTTTTTTAATAAACAGCAAAAGGGTGATTAAAACTTTGATTTTAGAAAGTTACATATGGGTCCAGATAAATTTCTATTTTTATTATTTCCTTCTTTCCTTCTTTCTTTCCTTCTTTCTTTCTTTCTTTCTTTCTTTCTTTCTTTCTTTCTTTCTTTCTTCTATTCTTTATTACCTTGTGTTAGTTTTTATGTTCTTTGCAAAACATGGATATGGATATGGAAAAAGATGCTGTGCTGGACAAACAAAAGAAACTGGCTGACGTCTTAATAATTAAAAGGAATATACAAATAACAAACCAAGAGAGTGACCTTGACAATTTTCCTATATTGGATTTACTAAAGAGGCTTGTTAAAGCTTTGAAGAATTTTGGGACAAAGAAAAAATGAAAAGAAATCAAGTTCTAGGACATTATTTGAAGGGACTAAAGATCAAGATTGTTAAAAGTAAAAGGAAGGAATATAAGATGGTTTATTTGATCGAAGTTAAAATAGGTATGTTGCTATCTCTGGTAACCCTTAAGGGTCTTTTGCTGACATCAGGACTGAAATGACAAGGCTTTATGGATTTGTTTATAGATAAGATGTGGGATATGGGAAGAAGAGATCATTTGCTTTACTTTAAGAGTTTAAGTTACTAAAATTGTTTATATTCATTGTGAAAAAGGTGGGAAGTCACTTCTTTATATATTTCTTTTCTTTTTCTTTACTATATTTTTATTTTTTCTTTCTATTTCTATTTCTCTTTTTTTTCCCTTTTTTCTTTCTTTTCTGCACTTTCTACTTTCTCTTTTTATTCTTTTAATTTTTTTCAGTTTGTATTAGTTTTTACTATTGTAATTGTGATCTTTAATAAAATTACTATAAAAAAGAAATAAGTGAAAATTATCTTCTTCCTTGATATATGTTATTAAGTTGATAAATTATATTTCTCAAGTTGATGCAATTTTTTTCATCACACTGTTATTAAAAAGCTTTTTAAAAAGCACAAAACAAATAGAGCAAAGGAGTCACACTATTGAAAGATTTGTGCCTAAAAGGTTTTATTCAAATTTAAAAGCATCTAATATTCCAATTGCTAGCTAAACTGATATAGCTTTCATTTATTTTGGCTTTCATTTATTTTGTGAAATCTACAAGGATCTAAATTATTTTTTCAACAATTTTTCCACATAGTTATTGTCAGCTATGAGGCAATCTACTGTCCAGTTATCCTACAGAAAGTTGGTTGTTTTCTGATGTAGCTACATTAAAATCAAGAACCCAAAAACATGTGTGAAAGCACACACAATGTGAACGGGTACCACTCAGAACTAAGAGAATTTCATACTTGAGCTTCTTAAACATTGCTTTTCCAGGCTTCCCTGTTTCCCAATGGGGAGGTATCACAAAAGCAGTATTGTGACATGGCATGTGGTTCTGTCAAGGGATAAAGCTGAATGTCCAACTAGGGCATGCCTCGAGGAGCCTGAAAGAGCCATACAGTTGCAGTGTCTCTCCCATTGCAGAAATTGCTGATATTTTACTTATTTATTCTGAATGACCTTCCCAGGAAATTCCTTTATTTATCTATTTATTTAGCCTTAAAAAACTCTTTGATTCTAAGCAGCTTTTAGAAATACACACCCCTTATCAGTAACAAAGATGAAAGCAGCAAATAACAAAATACATAATACATTCATTAATTCCGATTAACGCCATCATAATATAAACCAAAGATAGGGTAAAAAAAATCAAGACTGTGGCCACAATGGTACCACCCATTTGTTATGTGTGCTGTGGCTACCATCTTGAGTTTTTTGACTATAACCTGCAGACACTCCTGATATAAATAAGGTAACCCTTGTTTAGCGACTGCATCATTTAGTGACCATTCACAGTTATGACAGTGATGAAAAAGAAACTTTACAACCAATCCTTGCATTTATGACCTTCACAGTTCTACAAAGCAAAGGAAAGCTGAAGCAAGATCATAAGCACAGTTACGGTTTCACTCAGTGACCACCCCGCTTAACAATCAAGTTGCCAGTCCTAATTGTGGTCACTAAATGAGGACTATCTGTAGTTATAAACTGCAGGAAGAATAAATCTACTTCAGTTCCCAAAGTTTCCTGAAACAACAAGGCCTTAAAGGCCTTCCTAAATTCCACCAGATCCCATAAATCTATGTTAGAATAAGCTTGGAATTCTAGCCTTTTCTGGATGAACAGGATTAAAAGAAGGAAGAGGCATGAGACTGTACTCATGGAAATGGGCATTTTTAAAATGGAGCAGATATGCTGGCCTTGGATCCATTCGATTCGGAGGTCCTTCATTTTCTCTCTTTTTCCTTCAATATTTTTCAACATTTTAAAAGGAAAAAGAAGTAGAAGCAAAGATGAAGCAAAAAAGAGGGGGAAAAGAACACAAAAGAAATAAACAAGAAGTTTGCAAGCATCATATGATCAAGTAAATTCAGTACAAATCCTAATAATATTTATTTAGTTTTATGTACTGTATTGAAAAGCATTATGTCATTTTAAAATAACTGATCATTATTTTTAAAAAAGTTAATGTGTAAGTATGAATGACAGCTTGAGCAAAGGATCTTTACCTTGTCATGGTGCTGGAGCTTGAGCACCTCAATGATGCCATGAGCTAAACCGTGAAGGGCCACCCAAGACGGGAAGGTCATGACAGAGAGGTCAGACTAAATGCGATCCCTGGGGAAGGTAATGGCAACCCATCCCAGTATTCTTGCCGTGAAAACTCAATGGATCAGTACAACCAGAGATATGTCGGTATACCATGGGAAGATGAGACCCCCAGGTCGGAAGATGGTCAAAATGCTACTGGGGAGGAACAGAGGATGAGTTCAACTAGCCCCAGACGTGATGAGGCAGCTAGCTCAAAGCCGAAAGGACGGCTAGTGGCCGACGGTGCTGGTGGTGAATGGCGAATCTGATGTTCTAAGGATCAACACACCATTGGAACCTTGAATGTAAGATCTATGAGCCAGGGCAAACTGGATGTGGTTATTGGTGAGATGTCAAGATTAAAGATAGACATTTTGGGCATCAGTGAACTGAAATGGACTGGAATGGGCCACTTCACATCAAATGACCACCAGATCTACTACTGTGGACAAGAGGACCACAGAAGAAATGGAGTAGCCTTCATAATTAATAGTCAAGTGGCTAAAGCAGTGCTTGGATACAATCCAAAAAATGATATAATGATCTCAATTCGAATTCAGGGCAAGCCATCTAACATCACAGTGATCCAAATATACGCCCCAACCACAGATGCTGAAGAAGCTGAAGTAGAGCAGTTCTATGAGGATCTGCAGCACCTACTGGACAACACGCCTAAAAGAGATGTTATTTTCATCACAGGAGACTGGAATGCTAAGGTGGGCAGTCAAATGACACCTGGAATTACAGGTAAGCATGGCCTGGGAGAACAAAACGAAGCAGGACATAGGCTGATAGAATTTTGCCAAGACAACTCACTCTGCATAACAAACACTCTCTTTCAACAACCTAAGGTAAAGGTAAAGGTTTCCCTTGACGTAAAGTCCAGTCGAGTCCGACTCTAGGGGGCGGTGCTCATCTCCGTTTCTAAGCCTTGGAGCCGGCGTTGTCATAGACACTTCCGGGTCATGTGGCCAGCATGACGACTCGGAACGCCGTTACCTTCCCGCCGAAGCGGTACCAATTAATCTACTCACATTTGCATGTTTTCGAACTGCTTGGTGTGCAGGAGCTGGGACGAGCAACGGGAGCTCACCCCGCCGCGCGGTTTCGAACCGCCGACCTTCCGATCGACAGCTCAGCGGTTTAACCCGCAGCGCCACCGCGTCCCTAAGAGATGGCTTTATACATGGACTTCACCAGATGGACAACACCAAAATCAGATTCACTACATCCAGAGTTCTTCTGGGACCCTATCTACTAAGTCCAGTCCCTTAAATCGATTCTTCACCTCCACTGCAAATTCCTTAGGAATATTAGTGATCTCATATCTAGCTGATCTGTGGGTCTTCCCTAACCTCTTTAGCCTGATCGTAAATTGTGCAATAAGAAGTTTGTGATCTGAACTACAGTCAGCTCCAGGTCTTGTTTTTACTGACTGTATAGATGTCCGCCACCTTTGGCTGCAAAATTATCCATTACTTAAAGATTAAAACTTTATGTTAAGAGAAACCCAATTCCAGATGTGGTACAATACTGTGGGTAGAATTTCAATTAATGTTGTGCTGATTTATTTTTAAAATATGAGGTTATTTTAGATATTGAGGCATACTCCATCACTTAATTTGACATTTTTCTGATAAAGGAATTGTATGTGTACAAAACTAATTTGATATACTATGTAAAAATATAAAGTTTAGTAATATTTAATAGGAAAATGGCAGATTGGGAATACATTCAAATTTTGGAAAAGGATTTCAATTTTTAGTCTTTTGTTCATTGTGTTATAAATAATTTTCTAAAATTTCTGGACTTTACAGCATTGTCACCAAGTGTGGAAGAATGCTGTGACCTGATTGTTACATTTCCAAGTTTTTATAAAATGAATTATCAATTTTAGCAATCAATAATGAAGTGATACACTCTCTGTAAAATATCTTATGCCATTTTTCTCTGTGTTATTAAATGTAAATGTAGTATTTTTCTTCCATTGAAATTTCCATTGTTGCTTATGAATTGTTCTGTTTAAATAGTGCATCCATTTAATCATACAATCTTTAACTTGTGTAGTTTCTGAGACACCAGCAATTTATAACTGAGGCCCAGCAAGTGTTCCAAGCTTTCTGTTATAAAGTTTTCATTTTCTCAACAAGGATTAGGGTCTGGAAAAATAGAACTATTATTATTAGTCAGTGGTATCTGCTGGAAGGGTGAAGAAAGGCAAAATGGTGGATGTGATATTGTAATGCAAGCCACCTTTCTTTTGTATATGTGTCATTGTCCTACACATAGACAGAAGGGGTAGGCTTGCATTGTGACACAAGCTACCATCATGCCTTTTTTAACAGACACTCCCCACTACCACCCCGTTATTAGCAAAGTTATATAGAAAAAAATAATTCTCATGAAAATGGAGTAAGAGATGTGAAAATGCTATATAGAGTCTTCCATATCTTTTTTTTTTTTCATGCAACTGTGTGGTTAACTTGAATTTGATTATATCTGACTGGATTAGACAGGAAAAAAAATTTGGACAAGAGAGTATCTTGGTTCACAGTTCAATTTACAAAGCATGAATTTCCTGGGAAAGACAGGAAATGAAATACTTATGAGACAGTAATCAAATGAAGACAACGAAAGAAGATACAAATATGAAAGAAGATATGAAGAAGATATTCCCTGTGTCACTTGGTATTTGATTCACTGCTAACAGATCAAGCTGTGATTTTGTAAAAAAAAAAAATTCTATTTAAATGTACACAATTGGAACAGTAGCAAAATACTGGGAAGGAGAGGAAGGAGGGAGGAAGGGGTCACATTATGAGAAAAAACCTGCTGAGAAAACACAACCACACTACAGTTAGTAGAGAGATGATGCTAAGCCTCCAGAAAATAAGAATAAGAATACAAGTGGTCTGGGTTGACATCATGAGCAGAAGGAAAATCATACCCATCACTAGAAAATGTTGATATAGATTACAGGAAACATTTAATAATGTGCACAATCATGATAATTATTGTATGGTGCTGAAGCGTGGGATCTGGATGGGGAACAACAGGCTTCAACTCAACCCTAGCAAGACTTAGTGGCTCTGGATCTAGGACACCTTGATTCTGGAGACCTTCCATCTCTAGTTCTGGATAAAATTGCACTACCCCAGACAGAACCTGTGTGCAACTTGGAGTCCTCCTAGACACGCAGCGCCTGCTCAGAGAGCAGGTGTCAGCCATGGCCAGGAGGGCCTGTGCATATGTTATGCACCAACTGCACCCATTTCTGGACCTGGAGGCCCTGTTCATAGTCACTCATGCATTGGTCACCTCCTGATTGGACTACTGCAGTGCGGTTTACATGGGCCTGTTCCGGAAGAGTATTTAGCTGGTACAAAATGCCTTGGCTCAGGCAGTTATGGGTGCCTGCTGTTCGACACATGTGACACCTCTGCTCTGTGAGCTTAATTGGTTGCTAGTATGCTTCTCAGTTCAATTCAAAGTGCTGGCAGTTACCTTTAAAGCCCTTCATGACTTGGGGCCAGGTTACCTGCAAGATCATTTCTTCCCAGTTGTACCTATCTATCGTGTTAGATCTGGCAGAAGAGGCATCCTCTGGGTCCTGTCAGTTAGAGAGTGTCATCTGGTGGGACCCAGGAAGAGAACCTTTTTGGTCATGGCACTCACCCTCTTGAACATAATTCCCCCAGAAATCAGACTTGCCCCAACCCTGCTGGCCTTTTGTAAAGCCTTGAAGACCTGGTTTTGTCATTAGCCTGGGGTCCTGAATGTGTGGTTGAGCCCATATTGTAGTTATGTTAATTGTATTGTTAGACACTCAAATGGCCATATAAATTAATAATAATAAATAGTAGTAGTGGTATATAGACACACAGTAGATCCAAGTATTCTTGTTTTTTCCTAGCCAAGTGGTGCCATCAAGGTGGGGCAGATGTCCAGAGACCATCCAACATGAAAGCTGGACCCAGATATAACTATTTTCCTTAGTCCTTGCTTTCTTCTGAATGCTTGATGTTTAGAAGGCAAACCTTTCAGAGGCATTGAACTTGAGCAGGGAGAACAAAAACATCTAAGAAGCATGGCTGGTAGATACGATCCATTCCCAATATCCCTAACCTCTTTGTGCTTAAACAAGGAGCTCTGCATGGGATTTCTATTTAAATTCACATTCATTTTCAAACTCCATGCAATTTGGCATTTGTCTTCCTAAGCTTCCTATTTGCAGAAATAAGTCTACCTTTATTCATTTGATTGTTTAGCTGTTGTTGTTGTTAGTTGCCATCAAGTCATTTATGACTCATGGTGACCCTATGTATAACAGAACAAAATGCTGTTCAGTCTTGCACCATATGCCTGACTGTTCCAATGTTTGCGTCCATTGTTGCGGTAATTGTATCAATCCATCACATTGAAGGTCTTCCTCTTTTCCACTGGCCCTCGACTTTACCAAACATGATGTCCTTTTCAAGCAATTGGTCTTTCCTGACAATGTGCCCAAAGTATGAGAGTCTAAGCCTAGTTATCTTCACCTCTAGGGAACATTCTGGTTGTATTTCTTCTAAAACTGATTTGTTTGTTCTTCATGGTATTTTCAATAATCTTCGCCAACATCACAATTCAAATGCATCAATTCTTCTTCTATCTTCCTTTTTGAATGTCCCACTTTCACAGGTGTATGTGGCAATTGAGAAGACCATGGCATGAATCAGGCGCACCTTTGTTTTTAAACTGACATATTTACTTCTGAAAACTTTAGATAGGTCTTTGATGGCAGATTTTCCCAGCGTGATACATCGTTTGATTTCTTGATTACTACTTCCCTTAGCGTTGATCGTTGATCGTTGATCTGAGTAGAACGAAACCGTTAACGACTTCATTTTCTTCTCCATTTATTGTGACATTGTTTATTGGTCCATTTGTGAGAATCGTCTTCTTCATTCAGGTGTAGTTCATATTGCTGACTACAATCTTTGATCTTCATCAGCAAGTACTTCAAGTCTTCTTCACTTCTAGCAAGCAAAGTTGTATCATCTGCATATTGCAGATTGTTAATCAGTCTTCCACCAATTTTGATATCCCGTTCTTCTTTGTACATTTCTGCTTCTCGAATTATTTGTTCAGTGTACATATTGAATAAGTAGGGTGAAAGTATACAACCTTGCTGCACACCTTTTCCAATTCTGAACCACTCGGTATTACCGTTTTCTGTTCTAACGACTGCCTGTTGATCTGTGTACAGGTTCCACGTGAGTACAATTAAGAGCTCTGGAATTCCCATTCTTTGTAATATTAGTCATAACTTGTTACGGTCCACATAGTCAAACGCCTTTGCGTAATCAATGAAACAGAGGTAAACATCTTTCTGGTATTCTTTACATTCAGCCAAGATCCATCTGACATCAGCAATGATATCTCTCGTACTGCATCCTCTTCTAAATCCAGCCTGGACTTCTGGTAGTTCTCCATCGATGTAAGGCTGCAAACGTTATTGAATTATTTTCAGCAAAATTTTGCTAGCATGTGAAATCAATGAAATTGTTTGATAATTTCCACATTCTGTTTGATCTCCTTTCTTTGGAATGGGCATGAATACAGATCTCTTCCAGTCAGTTGGCCAGGTCACTGTCTTCCAAACTTCTTGACACAGAAGAGTAAGTGCTTCCACTGCTGCATCTGATTGTTGAAATATCTCAATTGGTAATCCATCAATTCTTGGAGCCTTGTTTTTCGCCAGTGCCTTCAGTGCAGCTTGAACTTCTTTCTTCAGTACCGATGGTTCTTGATCATATACTACCTCCTGAAAAAGTTAAATATCAACTAATTCTTTTGTATACAGTGATTCTGTATATTCCTTCCACCTTCTCTTAATACTACCCATGTCATTTAATGTATTGCCCATAGAATCTTTAAGGATAGCAACTCGGGGCTTGAATTTTTTCTTCAGCTCTTTCAGCTTGAGAAATGCTGATTGTGTTCTTCCTCTTTGATTTTCTAGCTCTCGGTCTTTGCATATTTCATCATAATATTTTTCCTTATCTTTTCGAGCTGCCCTTTGAAATTTTCTGATTAATTCTCTTACTTCATTCTTTCTTCCGTTAGCTTTAGCTACTCAGTATTAAAAAGCAAGTTCCAGAGTCTCATCTGACATCCATTTGGATCTTTTCTTTCTTTCCTGCCTTTTTAATGATCTTTCACTTTCTTCGCATATTATGTTCTTAATGTCTTCCCACAACTCTTCTGGTCTTTGGTCATCAGCGTTCAGTGCATCAAATCTATTTCTGAAGTGATCTCTAAATTCAGGTGGGATGTTTTCTAGATCATACTTTGGCACTCTTGGACTTGCTTTAATTTTCTTCAGCTTCAGCTTGAACTTGCACATGAGCAATTGATGATCTGTCCCACAGTCAGCTCCTGGCTTTGTCTTAACTGACGGTATTGAGCTTCTCCATCTTCTCCTTCCACAAACTTAATCAATTTGATTTCTGTGTAATCCATCCGGCAAGGTCCATGTATATAGTCATCAACTGTGTTGTTGGATTGTTTAGCTACCGATCTAAAATACATAACTCTGGGCAGAAAACAAACCACATCATCCATTCATTCATTCATCTCCAAATCAATTAAAATAATCCAATGCAAAAAAAGATAACTGAAGCACTGCATAACAATTCCATAAAAACAAACATATTGGGCTTCTCCAACATCCTGGCCCTAATGCCTGGGGGAAAAGCCATCCAAATCCAAATCTCAGGGGGGAAGCTGTTCCATAGGCCAGACACTGCAACAGAGAAGTCATGCTTCCTTGGACTTGCAAAATGGCATTGCTTGAAGAAGGGGATCTAGATCATGCCCATCCTGTGGGACTGGGTGGAATGGGCAGAAACACATAGAGACAGATGGTCCTGGAAAATGCTTCCAAATGTTATCTTGCTGTGGACTGGAAAAAAAGTTTCTGCCCCTTTTGTCTAGGCAACAGATCCTGCATATCTCTATCTAGGTTCTCTTCCTTACTCCCTACAATAGCCTTATACAAGTCACAGACAGCCATGTTAGATTATGCTGAAAAGGTCATAACTTCTGCCAGGCTCATATTATCAAGGGCAGAAGGTACGGGTTCATTCTTGTTTTCATACTTGATTGTTCTTTATTCTTAAGAAAATAATTTATATTGTACAATATATTGTACAACATAACCCTGCTTCCTTCTTCCAGTAGTGTAATGGTAAAACAGTTTTCCATGACTGCACTTACAAGGTCTCTCCAGAAACAGGTGATTCTTCACATGCTCTTCCTCTATTCTGATATAGGCTGTCATCTGCCAGCAATGCCCCTCTGGATTCTATGTAGGACAAATGGGTCAAACTTGGCATAAAAGAATTAATGGACACAAGTTTGACATCAGGACTCAAAACAAGGACAAAATAATAGCAGAGCATTTCAACTGCCTAGAATACTCTACTGCAGATATCAAAATGTCCATTTTGGAAAACCAAGACTTTAACAGCATTATTGAACAAGAGATTATTTAACTCACATATATTGTAAGATTTCAGATTTATTCCAATTTAAATTCTATGTCACTCTAGCCACACTATACATCTGATGAAGTAAGATTCAGCTCATGAAAATATTAATTGGAAAATGTGCTATCAGACTTATGATTTTTTTCTATCATAGACTAACACTGTTCTTCTCCTACAATGAAATATGCTGAAACGTGTTGGACTGGAGAAGTAAGACACTGTAACCTAGCCAAGATGGTTGTTGCAAAATGATTATTTTTCCAATTTCCTCTATAAAGTCATGGCTTGTATAGTCTTCTGGCATTGCTACCTTCTAGGAACTTCCTGAAAGGTAGGCCAGGCACATAATGCTCACTTACAATATTTATGTTGACCTTTTCTAATTGGTTCTCTTTCTCATCTTCTTGCCAACAGTCAGTTCAAATTAGTAACAGAGAGAATCCTGTTCTGTCTGAATTAATTCTGTGGGTTGTCTGCTCCTTGTTTATCAAAACACCAAACTTCCAAAATCTTCCCCAGTCGTAATAAATCTTCTTATCAAGACCTGTGATATTTCTTCCCCCAGGCAATTTTCAAAACACTTACACTTTTGCACACTTGCCCTGAAGTGTGCAAAAGCTTAGGAACAAACATTGGGCTAATGTTAGGGAGAGAATAAGCAAGTTCAGAGGAGTCTCCTTGAACCAGGCATTGTTCAAGAAGAGTTCTGTTAGTCTGTGATAGCAAAAAGTCAGAATGAGTCTGGTAGCAACTTTTTCCAACACACAACTGTTATGGGACCATGCCAGATTGAACCTGAACTATACTTTATACCTACTTCTAGTTGCATGACATCAACATTCTAAAAAACAAAACAAAATTGAAGCAAAAATAATTTTTTTAGAAGTCTAATTGTCCATAGCTATTTGGTAAGCAATAAGCTATAGAAATGTCATGTGTCATGTGCTTTTAAGCCACAGTTAGTACTATTGTCTATTGGTTTCTATGTAGGTAGAAAATCTCTGATCCTTAGAAACATCATTTCTGTTCAGGCATTTTGTTTCATGTTTAGCAAACATGTGAGCCAGGAGCTGAGCTGTACTGCATAATTCTATCTCCTGCATTGTAGATGACATAAACCCTCCCCCAGGTATACATATTCCCAGGCTTTGAAACCATGAGGCTATATGTGTGATGTCTCCCACCAGAAATTCACACTGTAGAGTGATCATGCTATATCACATGAGATATTGGGATGGAAGTACTTGAAACAGGCCTGCTCTTTCCTCACGTGTTGAGTGAAATAGACAGTATAATAATTGAATTTTGGTGCAATTGGCTCTGTAGTTTTATTTCTGGACCTAAAGTATTGTAATGAGAGCCAGACTGGTGTAGTGGTTAAGGCATTAGGCTAGAAACGGGGAGACTGTAAGTTCTAGTCCCATCTTAGGCACAAAACCAGCTGGGTGACCTTGGGTGAGTCACTCTCTCTCAGCCCCAGAATAGCAAACCACTTCTGAAAATAATGCCAAGAAAATTGCAGGGACTTGTCCAAGCACTCACTAGGAGTCAAGACTGAGTTTAAGACACCTCCCCCACCCCACCCCAAAAATATTGTAAACCTTATTCAGTGAAATAAATACTATAAGTCCAGCCACAAAAAAGATTTCTATGCTACATTTCTTCTTGGAAACAGATATTAGTTCAACAGGCTGAAAATGTAATCACACAAAGATAGCTTTAATAATCCATTCATTGTTTAGCTGCACCAATTTCCTATATACAACAAAAAGCCATTAGCTAATGCAGAGACAGGACTTTATTCAAGTAACCTATTTATAAGTTACAAAATTGTTTAAAGCTCAAACTAATATTTTCTATTGGGCCTTGAAATGGAATTGGGAGCCAATAAAATATAAGCATAATCCTAATTGTCATGCTAGTCCACATTCAGAATGACTTACACTTTGCAAATCATTTCTATGTATCATAAACCATGTATTATACTAGTGAAGATTAGCAGAACATAAATAAATGAGCCTAGATTATCTGTATTCCAGCAGGCTCACAGCAGCTTCAACTGGTAAAAGACCCTCTGTGTCATGGATGCAGCCTGCACCACTAGGCACACCAATAAGTCAAAGCTGTTAAAAAAAAAGTCATTCCATCTGATATAGCTAAACATCATTTCTCTGGGCAGACTACCTAACCTCATTACCATTCTGGTGTTGTTTTTTGTTTGTTTGATTGGTTGGTTTTCAGTTTTTTGCCCTTAGTCAATTCATTACCATCTCCACATATCAGTTTATCATATCTTCTCATCAGTGATTTAAATCTGCATAAATGATCCTGTACACACACACACACACACACACACACACACAATTTCCCTGGACAAGCTCATTACCATCAGTTCATTTTCCCTCAACCAATGTATTACCATCACCAAATCCCAATTTATCATTCCCTTTTATCAGTCACTTACATTCTCATAAACATTCAGATAATTTTAAAAGATGAAGGATATGTGCATGAGGAGGAGGAAAAAATACATTCTTTGTTTTAGGTGATGCATGTCTACATTGCAGAGGTGTTTCCTCCTGTGAATGAGATAGGGATAGATGCTTCTTTCTCAATTCAGTTCTCTGGATGACCACAGTAAGTGAATGTTGTTCAAATAGGCTTATTCACAGATAAATTCATATAAGACTAAAACCTTGTAGTATAACTGCTACAGAAAGAAATCCCCAAATACTTATATTCAAACAAGTATCTTTTTTAAAAAGTTAGCATATTGAACTAAGATGCCTTTTTCAAGTTCAGCTGACAATCAATTAAATGTTGCAGCATTGACCCAGATTCATTTTATGCAGTCCAGATAATTTAGCTGTGTGAATAAAATGGGGAGAAAGTAGCATAGTCTTGCTCAGTATTGCTTCTGCTCAGGTTCATAGTCATCTTTCTCACCTTAGATTATGACTAAACCACGCAACCACGCAATGTCCTGCACTGGCAAGAGGATTGCCAATAAACCCTGCATTGGCAAGAGGATAAGGAATGTCTTAATACTTCAGTGTTTGTCACCAAAGAATACCTAGAGCTGTCACATTTTAAAAAGTAGAGGAAAACAACACTGCTTAACCATTGTAGGAGGAGAACCATGTTAGTTTGTCGTGGCAAAAAAAATCAAAAGGGGTGTCGTAGCACTTTTTCCAACTAACAAATGTTATTAAGATGCATAAGCTTCCATGAACTGCAGCTCACATTTTCAGATCAACCTAACTTAGAGCAATTTATCCTGAGTGACATCTACTGGTAAAAAGTAAGTGCTCGGCAAATTAGTCACTAGTTGCTTCTCAACAATTACCACTTATCCAGCCTACATTGCATTTTCATGTTGCTCAATCACCCATATCAAAGTAGCAGTCAGAATCTCTTACTTTCCTGCTACCATGTAACCGAAAACCAGATTGAAGGGTCTGCAAACCGCTTTTATCTTAGAGCAGCAAATAACAGGCTGCAATCTCATCTATTAAAACTCAGACCATTTCTACTAGCAGAATACTGCCTCAGTTTATTAGCTTAAAAATCAAACCTGTCTTTTTTCTGGGAGTGCAGATGAAGAGAAGAATGTTGTTGCTGGGAATTCTAGAATCAAGTTTTACTTGCGGACCTTGAACTCCTATTTTAGTGCCAAAGCAAAACATTGGAGATCTCCTTGTTGCTATTACTCTTCTGAGATTTCAGTCTGTTTCTCTGCTAACTACCATTTCGTTCTCGATTTCGCCCTCTTTCCTCTGAACGACATTTCAAAAATGGCATCAAGCGTCTTAGAGTAAAGGAAGTATATGGACCGGGGGTGGGGTGAAGCAGAGTCGTCTGGTGGCGAAGACGGTTCGACGCATGGAACTGTCCAGCATCTCGTGGTGCTGAACGGCTCTCGCTCCATCCGACGAACTCTGAAGAACGGGCAGTGCTAGGGCTGGCGGGCCAAACGCCAGCGAAGCTTGGTGGGACTGCGCCACCTATCTGCTAAATAGGAACCGAGCGGAGATTAACTCAAAACGGCAGAGAAACACGAGGGTGGGAGGGGGCACCCACGCGCATTCGCAAGAGCACGCCCAGCTCCTGTGCCCTCTCGGTGCCTGCTGAGCTAATGGGATAAGAGCCCGCTGGCAAGCGCCTCCTCCTTCCTGGGACCGCCCTCTCTTGCTTGGGCAGCTAGAGTAAGCGCCTTCAGCATCTGGACGGCAATCCTTCAGCCCATCTGCTGAACCGGCACCCGTGAGGAGGATGGAATCGTATGGCAAGAGAGCTCCTTACCCAGAAGGTAAGGGAGTGGGCGCACAAGGAGAAACGGTGTGCATGTGGCCGACAGACAGAGAAAGAGAGAAGCAAGCGGAGGGACGTATTTCCCCTCTGTTTCTGTCTCTCCCTCTAAGTCCTGCTTGTCGGACTGTGGATGCGTTAGGAAACTGTAGCAAAACTAGGGCTGCTAAGGAACAAGGTTCTTTCCCTTCAGTATCTTCCTTTTCTTCTTCCTCTTCTGTTTTGTTTTTCTCATTTTGCTTCTTAACACCAGATCAGCTCCTCCTGCCTAACTCCTTCATGTACACACGCACACACGCTGCTTAAGTATAAGCTGAATCTCCAAAAGAGATGGCGCACACCAGGGAAAAGCAGCTGAGCGCGCCTGTATCACACATAATGTATGTGTCTTACTTTCTCAAAGTCACCAAGCCTTGCTGTAGCCCACACGTTACTTCCTTGGAGCTTGTTTAGCTCATAGGGCAAGGGCATTCGAAATTCTAGATCTCTTCAGTGAAGATGTATGCAAGGAGAAAAAGAAAGACCAAAAGGAGGTGAAAAAAATGGAGTTTTCCTTACGTGGAGAGAGACGTTGCTTTTGGGGGCAAAAAGTATATGTAGGGGCTGAAGAGAAGAATCAGGCACAATGGATGCAAGAGATGCCGGGGGGGGGGGATTCTGGTTGGTTACAGTATGTGGGAAGGCTCCAACAGGTAACTTAGTTTCTCCTGTCCTTATTCCACACTCCCTGATCTGTGCTAGGCTGGTGTATATAGTAAAGACTTTATTTATTGGAGTTACAAATGGACAGTCTCTTTCCAGAATCCTTGCTTTTCAAGCTGCCTTTGGAGAGAGAAATTCTAAGGTTGATTCCCTGAAAGAGAGGGGGAAATCCGAATGCTTGCCTAGGATTTCCAGATTAATCCAAAATGTGTACTGCCAAGGTGAATAGTTGGCTGCCTGTCTTTATTAACCCAGCAGGTTGAGCAAAACTAAATTAAACAATTTAGTAGTAGCCTCCTTCTCTACTTTTCCTGTACTGTTATTTCCTGCTTTCTTTAACCTGCATGTGGAGAATCCAGAGGTAGGAAAGAACATTCAAATCTATCCCCTAATACATTTTTTTTCCTGTCATTCATTGTATATGCATCTTGCCAGATCCCCTGAGCCCCCAAATAATCTGGGAATAATAACATTCCCTTTCAGTATAATATATCCAGCACATTTTAATGTGTGTAGTGCTTAGTTTGGGGTGGGATATAATTGGAGAGATGAAAGTTGGTATATCTTTATTGTGTTGCTCTAAGCTGTGCTTATACTGGGCACATCAGTTAGAGAAAGATAAATGGAAACCCCTGCAAGCAGATATATTATCAGCTGGGAAGAGAAGGAGGGGAATCTAATTGTGAGAGAGTGCAAAAGTCTCATCTAAGCACAGTTTGCATTTTAAATGAAATTATACTTGAAGCTGAAGCTTGACCCTTTAAAAAAAAAAGACAAAAAAAGCTGGGAGCTAATGTATGTATTGTATTACTTTATACCTGAAATTTATATCATGAAACTTCCACTTTGCAGTTTATCAGCCTTTTTTTTTTTAATTATCCTTGTTCTGTTTAGAAATAAAATGTATTTATTGTAAAGGGGAAAAACAATCTTAATAAGGCTGTTCAAGGACACCCAGAAATTTTTGAATTTATTGGCAGAAATTAATGAGAATCCACCATTTATTTCCTTTATCTCATGGGTGGATAAGTGTTTCATAAAGTTCTTCTCCAGTGTGCTATGGATCTAAGCAAAGAGGGTGGATTTATATTTTCAAGGTAGAAATCAAATTATTAACAGCCCTTGCTTAAAGGTGACTCATGTCTATTTAAGAATGGATGGGGTGGCAAAAAAATACAAATTATTTTGAAGAAAGGTAATTTGAAGTAAACAAAATGCTTTTGCTTACTCTTAGGAGCTTTTCCATACTTATGATGGCATGATACTAGTTACTGAGAATAAAAAACATAATGTTTGCCTTGACAGTTGATTAACATTTGGTGTAAATCAAAAGGATTATATCCTATAGATAAGTTCCTCCACTCAAAAATATCAATAGGCTGCTAGATTTTAAAAAATCCCTCTCACAAGTCATCTATATCTAGTTTTGCATGCACATATATACCATGCCATGTTGTTGTTGCTGTTGTTGTTAAATGCTCAAGTGATGTTTATATGAGTCTAATCCAAATTGTAATAGTACCTTTTCTGTTGTATTTGCTAGCTGGGGAAAAACTGTTTGTAGAATGCCCTGTGTTCTTATTCTATTTGCTTCACAATATTCTCTCATTGTCAGCATTATTTGTATTTGCATGTGTTTCTATGGAGGGAGGATTTTTTGTGATAATCTATTGCTATCAAAACATCTACCTAAAACAGTTATATGCAATTTGTTTGTTTGTTTGTTTATTATTGGTATCCTAGAGTGACATTTGGCTCAAGTATATTGACAGCCAAATTATGTTAAATTGATGCAGTGAGGTGAACAACCTTATGGAACCATTGGCAATGCAAAGTATTGCGAGCATATAAAGTCTGTACATTGCACATTCATTTGGGAATAAGTTATTTTATTAGTGGGACTAGAGCAAATTCATTTCTGTATCTTCCACATTCAATTATTACAATATAGCATGCTAATGTTTATGTGTGGAATTGTCATTTGCAGATCACATTCTGTGAGAAAAGTTCTTCCTTTTACCTGAGAATACCTTAGACATACTGTACATTTTTCATGTATTATGACTTACTGTTATAGTTGAATGCAGCCTTTGGCCCACTTCAAATTAGCCTCTAGAAAGCACTTAAACTAATTCAGAATCAAATAGTTCACAGAATAATATCCACATTCTCAAACGTATTTTAAAATTGTATTAGAAACAGTGAACTGCATCATGTTTCATGGTAATTTTTTTATTAGTATAAATGTATTAATAAACATAGCTTGTACTCTGGAGCATGTCAATAATCAATATATTTCTTTAAACTTTCTTGCACATCCTGCAATTGATAATTGACACTGCAATCCAACAAATGTCTTTGAGGAATGAAAACTCATTGAGTTCAATAAGATTTACTACCATGAATATAGCACTGAATTTGGACATTGCAGTTTTACATGTAATTACTCAGAATAGGAATAAATGCTACTTAAATCAGTGGGATTTACTTCAGAATAACCATAGGACCATGTCTGAAAATAATTTTAACAGAAATAATTATTGCTTTCAAAATATGTAACCTATGCAAGATCAATTATGGCTTAATAATGACTGAAGGGACACATTTAGTGTGCTTGTGGCAGTAGTGTGGAGTTGCACACACTGTAAGAATTTATAGAAATGCATTCTGGTGCCTTTCAGAAATTTGGGGAAAAACTCAATCTCATTTTCAAATATATAATTACCAGAAAAATCCAGCATTATTCCAATCCATTCCAAGATGTTCTAAAAAATCTCTTCTGGGTAGCCTAAGCGTTCTTTTAAAATCACGTAGTTCTGTGAGCCAGAGTCGTTTTATGTATTCCCTGGATATTATCTCAGAAGCATCAGCAGAGTTCTGAATTGCTTCTAAATATACATTGATCGTGCATCAGGAGGGTACCTTACAAGAGAGTTGATATATTTTCTAAGTATTTTCCTGTATAGATAACATGAATTCATGATATATTTTTAATGGAGTGATTGATCATGCTCACCTTCTTTTACTGGTTTCAACAATCCATTAATATTGTCTTCTGATGAAAGACTTAATGCAATAAATTCGTTTACAGGATTCTGCCATGTTTGTTTTGGGAGATGAGATGCCAGCCACTAACCTTGTATTTTTTATGCAGTAGGTTTCTAGACTAGGGGACCTCAAAATTCAGTCATTTGAAAGCTTAGTTCTGTGTTAACTCTGCTCATTCAATCATTCTTTTTTTTTTTTTTTTACTGTAGAATAGTAGTGGAAGATCCACATTCTTTTTTGACCCGCAGACCCTGCCAACAAAAGAGTAGGTTGTAAAGTCATAGTGGAAATGCTGCAAGAAGTAAATATTTGCCTTGTTCTGACCTGCTATTCTTTTCCCTTAGCCATCCTATCACTGATCATTATACTGAAACTGCAGTTAACTGATGGAATTATCTTAGGAATTACATTGAATTAAACTTTTGGTGTGTTGGTATTTTTCTCTGTTTCACAGCAGAATTTCAGCTAGTACAGTCTGTTACCTTTAAGTGTTTGGCTTCTTCTTTCAGTGATGAAGGTGGATTATTTGTTTCACTGTTTTACTCATATCTTGCTAATATTCTGAGTTTAGTGAGGACATATATTTCTAAATTATTCTCCATAATAATTTTCTGGTACTCATACTTTCACCCTCTGCTTGTGTTCAGCTGTCATCTCTAAGTCTATTCAGGATTATGTTCTAGCAATAAGCTAAAAGCCCAAATGCTATATTTCACTTTGCTTCTCATGTTAAGGCCTTTTTTTTTTTTTTTTTAATTTGGGACATTTCTTATGCATTAAGAAATAAATCTGAAAATTCTGTGGCTGTTTTCATTTTAGAATTTATCTTATGCATTGTAAGAAGTAAAAAAACAGTGTTTCAGAAGTCTTCCTTGCTCCTATCACTCTTTAAAGAAGAGTAAAATTGGGCAGCTCATGGATAAAAACTGTGTGTCTTTCCATATTTGAGCACATTTCAGCTGTCATTGTATTACCTTAATTGTAAAGGAAATACCAAATTATGCTTGTATATGTGGTGCCCTGTAAAAAAAAATATGGGCATGAAACTGAGATTCATCTAAACATCCAACAAGTGGTTTAAATATGGACATCACCTTTTATTTTAATACCTTGATCTTTAAGGTAAATGCAGCATTTCATTATCTTTCATGTTTTCTTTTTTTTGGTCTTTATTCCTGATAATCAATGTAGGCCTTGAATTGCCCTTTTCATTTTCTGTCTTACTTTGAAAAAGAATATTCCAATATTCCAATATTTCAACCTTCAAAAGATTTACTGTATTCGATATATGGATTGTATGGTATATATCAATTGTAATTAAATCATTTGCTTGGCTGAGCTTTTCTTCACTAGTTTGCCATCCTAGACTTTAGCTGAGTTTTTAAAGAAAAATATATAATTGAATTGCTTAGTAGCAAGATCATTGTTTAAAGGCACTTACGCAGTTTTTGCAGTGATTTAGCAAAGACTAATACTTTCAGTTCTCATTTAACATTTCAAAGATATTTTGATGTCAGTTCCTTCAGTGTCAAGAACTCTCTATACAAGTAAAATGCCTTAGAGTAAAATGATACTAGATAAATAAACTAAATGGACAATGAGGTTGTGATATATCGAATACTAGACCAAATCAGTACACATGCATAGAGAAAGAGATATTATATATTGTAATGGAAACAAATAATCAAAATGTTTTAGAACTTTATGGGAATGAACAAAATATTGAATATAGCAAGCACATGCTAATTAGGTATGATCTGATTTAAATTGTTAGCTAGATTTGGAAAATGAAGTCAATTCAATTTCGATAGCCAACTTCATCCATTAAGCAGGTAGATTCAGTTTGGATTGTTGATTTTCTTTAAAAAAAAGTGTCCAAAAGTCCATGAATTGTTTAATCAGTTCAATGGCATCAAAGCTTATTTGATGCTGGGCATTAAATTTTAGTCAAATCTTCAAATTGAATAAGTTCGCATCCCTAGAATGTAGCCAGTATAATACTACAACAAAATCAAAAGCCCATTTTATATTAGGAGACAGAGACTCTCTAACATTAGAACAGTTTGAAAACCAGAGAGAGGGATAAAAAAATGCCTGGAACTAAAGCACTATAAAAACACTCAGGAATGTGCTGTTAAAATTTAATAATAAATGCCTGGTACCAAAAGGACATTGCAGTATGTACCAGATAGGCTCTCTGGGGAGGATATTCCATAACTGAGTGGTTACTTTTCTTTCATAAGCATACACCATACATGGAAAAAAAACATTATCTCCTAGTAATATCAAGGTTTGGATGGGAACAGGAAAGAGAATTGTATGGGAAAGAGAAAGTTCTTTTGATACTAAACTCTGAAGTCAAGAAAGGCTTTAAAAATAAGAAATCAGCATTTCAATTTGGATCTGCAATTGAACTGGAAGCCAGTGGAACTATCAAAATATTGCCCTGATTTCTACATACTTGGTCTTATGGATATATTGTGCACTAATTGAAATTGCTGCAGTGTTTTCAGAAACAACCCCATTTGTAACACACTGTTACAGGAAATTACCTGAGCATGGAACACTGAATATTATATATTAAGTAACAGAATGTCTATCATTATGATAGATAGGATATCTGGAAAGCTTTTGCAGACTGTTGAGACCTCTGAAATGTTAATTCCATGAATGATTATGTCATTGATGGACTTGTTTCCAGGTGTTCAGGAGGATGGAGAGCACTGCAGAAATGTATCTTTCCATACTATCTTCCTCCCTATGAATAACTAGGAACACCTCATTCAAACAGGAGAACAAAAGCAATCCTGTTGGCCAAACATTAAGATTCAAGTCTTCTCTCCACTATATGGTTTTACTTCTCTAGCTTCATAGTCCCATCCTATTTCTTGATTATGCTATTAAAACTGGCTTTTACAGTTAATCTCTTGAAGCCATGTTATTCAGCCTCTTAATACCATTCTTGTGACTTGCTGTTTGCTAGATGTTCTGCCATTTTGCTAAAACTGTTAATTTTGTTGCCTTGCACAAAACTGTCCATGTTATAAAGTTTGTATTGTTTCTTTCTTTCTTTCTTTGTTTAGAATTTAGATTTTTTAAGACCTCTCAACTCAAGAGCAACTCTGGGTGCTGGTTAACAGGTTCTGTACTCCCCCCCCCTGCCACTTTAATATAATAATTCTATTAAGACTTATATCTATATTGTTATGTTTTCATGTCTTTAGAGAATTATATTCTTTTATTGATTGCAAACCATTTTACAGGCCATAAACTGGAAATGTGACATCCAAAAACATAAAATAAACCATTACACTCATACATATTTGAGTATAAATGCAAAGGAAAACAAAGGTGAATTATAAAAACGGTTGACTGCAGTTTTAGAAGAAGACTTAACGTTACATTTTAGTAAGGTTCAGTCTATGTAATTGGATATTCAGCAACAGACATTGGATATAGACTATGCATTTTCTCTGTGTGCCTCTCAATAATGGGAATAGCTTTAAACATTCTTTCTTCATAGGTCCTCCAGAGCTAGAGTTTTGGACAGATATTGGTGATTGGGTAGTCATCTGCATGTGTACATTCTGAAAACAAAACAAAACCCAGCCCTGTGTTTTGATATAAAGCCTACAAGGATAACTTGTGTGAGCTTATGAGTACACATGCCCTTTTCAGAGAGTCTGTTTACAGAAATTTTGGACATTCCCAAGCTCTTGGGAAGTCAGTCTGATACTCTGGTCTATTATAATGGTCTGACACTCTGCTACAAATATTGTTGAAATATTGTTCAAAAACATTTGATGGCCAACAAAAGTCAACTGCCTAATCAAAAATCAGTGCAATGTTGTTCACCTAGTTGTTTAAAAATAACAACATGATGGATAATTGATATTATAATTACTGTCATCACATTTATGCTTAATCTTTTATGGTTGATTTGAACCAAACCAAAATAAAATGGTATTGCATTAAGTACTAGTAAAGGAACTCTGTCATATTTCCAGGATAATAGAGTTAGTGGGGTTCTTCAATTTCTACACTGATAGGCTTAGTTCAAACTATTTGATAATTACCTGAACATTGAAAATAAGTAATTGGACACACTTCAGTTCCATGGAAAGCATAACAAACAACTCTGCTGATTTTAATGGCTCATGCTCGACTTTCTCCAGATTGTATTCTTTGCCATGTATATTCTGTCTATTAAATCTATAATGCAGTATCCTATGCCCAGTATTAATATGCCCATCATTATAATAAGTAAGTCAATAGGCAGACTGGCATTTGTTAGACTAGCTCTGAATCTCAAGGGATTGGAGAACAATAAAGGTTTTTGCTTTATACAAATAACGGTCCCTTCCATAAATGCATTATTCATCAATAATCAGTAGGTATTCAGCACTCATTTAACTATGTCAGGTTCTTTCACTGCAGTGGTTAGCCTCCAGAATTGCCTGCAACAGTGGCTTCTGAGTGCCATTAGCTTTGATAAGTGCTTTTGTCAGAGATGGGCAATTCATGGGCTCGACAGCACCTAGCACGGGGGCATCTGCAGAGAAGTTAAAAAAGGTCAAGATGGCAGTTGCAACTGTATGATTGAAGCCCCACCCCTTTTGATTTCATATATGCATATAAAGGGGTGGGACTTCAATTGCATAGTTACAATTACCAATTTGGCTTTTTTGTCCCCAAGAATTTTTTTTTAAAAAAAAACAACAGCCATATATTTTGGCCCCACCCATTCCAGCAACATCATTGTAACTGTCATACCCCCCATCACCCAGATCTAAAATAACCCACAGATGTTGTTCCCCCCAAAAAAACCTTCTCACTCTTCTTAAAATTGATAATAGCACCTAGCAATAGTGAACCCTTTATTTCATATCATCTCACAATTTTGGCTGATATTCACCATATTTGTTAGAAATCCATCTTTGCCTTGGCGATTTTGAAAAAAATTGCTAGTTGCACAAAATAATTAAGCAATTCTGAATTTTTCTGACAGGAATATCTGGAGTGGTCAGATATGATTTACCCCTTATATTGCTTTACATAATTGGCAGGTAATTCAGAATTGTCCTGTAATACAAACTCCCACTGAATATTATTGCTGTAGATATTCACCCACCTAACACACAGAATAAATTCTCCCACCTATTTCTAGATATACATATGCATTCTAGTAAGAATGGTCCTTCCACACATTGCAAGTTTCAAGGAATGTCTTGCTTAGTATCAGTGTTTTTCAATTAGGGCCCAGCATTTACTCTTGGGGAAGGCTATTTTAAGCTTGTTTATAAGGAAGCAGATTTAAATTATCATGTTGGTGCCACTTTAAAATGCATTTAATGAGGAATGATTTGCTATTCAAAACTTCCACCTATAATAATGACATTAGTTTCTTACGCTGATTATCATGTGTATTTTTAAACGATCATTCATTTGACTCTCAAGGTCTGAATTTGAAAAGGGAAGGCAGGGAGAAACTGAGTGACCAAGCTACTTACTGGATTTCTTGCAGTGTGAACCCTCCCCCCTCCCCCCTTCCTTTATATGAGCATGGGGGCATGAGATAAACTAATCCAAAGTCATGATTTTCAATATGCTTGATGCTTTTGCACTTTAGAGCTGGAACACTTATCCAGAGCATCCAGTTTCCAGGCAGTTGATTTTCCTGAATCTTCAGCTGGATGCTGGGAGTTCTTTTGAAGATGTTGTTAAGAAGCCTGAGGTGCATTTGTTATCACTAAGAGATTGCCTTATGTATTTCAAAGACTCTGTGGAGCACTACTGCATTCTTTACCTCCCCCACACCCTTTACCATGACTAAGTGTTGTTTGAGAGAGTTACTTAAACCATTACATAAATGGCAAGAAGTGGCAGTTATCTTGCACTGTCTTTTTAATTGTCTTTTTAGATGGATTTGAACTGAAGCCAAGGACTTTCTAGAAGAACTGTTTTCCTTCATCCTGAGACCAGATCCATCATGGCAGCGGGTGTAGCAGCATGGCTCCCTTTTGCCAGGGCAGCTGCCATAGGTTGGATGCCGGTAGCCAACTGTCCCATGCCACTAGCCCCATCAGAAAAAAATAAACGGCAAGATGAGCTAATCATTCTTAACGTGAGTGGCCGGCGTTTCCAGACATGGAGGACTACATTGGAGAGGTACCCCGACACACTACTTGGCAGCACAGAAAAAGAGTTCTTCTTCAATGAAGACACCAAGGAGTATTTTTTTGACCGGGATCCTGATGTCTTTAGGTGTATCTTAAACTTTTACAGAACTGGTAAACTACATTATCCAAGG
Organism: Candoia aspera; assembly: GCF_035149785.1. NCBI lineage: Eukaryota > Metazoa > Chordata > Lepidosauria > Squamata > Candoiidae > Candoia > Candoia aspera. The sequence goes on from NC_086155.1 coordinate 39,875,341, forward strand.
TATGAGTGTATCTCAGCTTATGATGAGGAGCTTGCTTTTTATGGGATCCTGCCTGATATCATTGGGGACTGCTGTTATGAAGAGTACAAGGACAGAAAACGGGAAAATGCTGAGCGATTGATGGACGACGGGGATTCTGAGAATAACCAAGAGTCTATGCCAGCCCTGAGCTTCCGGCAGACCATGTGGCGAGCCTTTGAGAACCCTCATACTAGCACCTTAGCCTTAGTCTTTTACTATGTCACAGGCTTCTTTATTGCCGTTTCCGTGATCACCAACGTGGTGGAGACTGTACCATGTGGCTCAACGCCTGGAAACAAAGAATTGCCATGTGGGGAGAGGTATGAAATGGCTTTTTTCTGCTTGGACACAGCTTGTGTGATGATTTTTACAGTTGAGTATCTGATGCGACTCTTTGCAGCTCCCAGTCGCTATCGGTTCATCAGGAGCGTGATGAGTATCATCGACGTGGTGGCCATCATGCCCTACTACATAGGTTTGGTGATGACCGGCAATGAGGATGTCAGTGGAGCTTTTGTGACTCTGAGGGTTTTCAGGGTATTCAGGATTTTCAAGTTCTCCCGTCATTCCCAAGGCTTACGCATCTTGGGGTACACGCTGAAGAGCTGTGCCTCTGAGCTTGGTTTTCTTCTCTTTTCACTCACGATGGCAATTATCATCTTTGCTACTGTGATGTTTTATGCAGAGAAAGGATCTTCAGCCAGCAAGTTCACCAGCATTCCAGCATCATTTTGGTATACTATTGTCACCATGACAACTCTAGGGTAAGTACTATATTTTTCTTTCTTGAGCAAAGAAAAAGGGTACTGATAGGTGAGTTGGAGTTTCACAAATCTCTGTGGTAGTTTCACAATTCTACCCCTCCCAGAGCATAGATCAAAAATATACTTTTTCTTTTGATTGTTATACCACGTACATTAGTTCAAACAAATCAGTATTTCATATTTTCAAGTAGAAAAGGTCATGGTTACTTTATAGCATCAGAGGTTAGGCCAAAATGTTCTGGAAAGTCAGTTCTTAGTATATTAATCTGGAATCTGATAAGTTCTTTCCTGTTCTCATTTTAGATATGAGCAGCTTATACAAACAGTTTCCTTTGGTTTAAATAATGCTTTTCTTGTATGGGATTACTGAAATCCTTTTTACATTGCTTTTGACAAAAGATGAAATGATGATTAATCCAAACTAGAATCAAAAGAATAAGGCCTAATTCAACTGGAAGAGGGAGAGGACACAGCCCAAATGTTTAAAAAGCAAACAAAAATATACATTAACATTTTTTAAAGGCAAATATTTGATTTGAAAGATCATCAGTCTCTCTCAAAGACGTCAGCTTGAGAGAGTGCTGACAGTATTTAGCTTTGTATTGTACTGTTAACAATAACAGGGTCATCAACAATATAATTTCTGACTCCCTTCTCATATTTCACACAAGAGGCATTCCCATGCTTTTAGAATTTCATCACTCAGTTCGTTTTCTGCACAACACAGGAACTGAGTTAAGAAAGAAAATACAAAAACTCTGGAGCAACTGATAGGGAGGAATATGGAAAGACAAATAATAAACCATTACTTTTAGTGGATAAATATCAGGGATATTTATTTCATTTTTATTGTTGCTAACAATGCGTGGTTAGCATTTTTCATATTTGAACAAATATCATGGAGGAAGAACATGGTAGATAATATTTATAAACTGAATTTATAAGGACGTTTAATACTTTTGATTCTTGCAACCTTAATTGTTCCCTTGGCCTCTGATTAAATCCAAACAGATACTGCAAATGATATACTGAAACGGGTAAGAATTCAGAAGGTAGGACTGGCTTAACTGGAAATCACTGTATAAGGATAGATGGGTGTGTGCCAAGAAAAAAGACTTGGGGTAGGGTAGTATGATATCCATAGTATAAGAATTACCAAATGTTAAACTTGCCAATCTTGATGGTGGAATCACATCCCATATGCCCAAATGTTATGGACTGGTATAAACATTTGCAATCTGTTTTAAAAAGGAGAGACACACAACCCCTGGATATTTCCACTATCTTTATACATCATAGGAACCAGTTGAATTTTCAGCTTTTGTTTTAAATTTCAGAAGGCATTTTGAGGCTAGTTATAAACATTTTTAAGTGGAAAAACATTATTTCGTATAGGATAATTAATCAACTTTAGCTGCTTTTCCCCCAGCCATTTAAAGCAGTTTAATCTTTTGTAACCTCTACATACAACATCAGTTTGTATACCAGACAGGAAAATGAGAAAACCTTTCAATCAAATTTTTATCTGTAAGATTGTATGGCTCGTAGTTTTTAACCATACTTTAACAATTGCTCTTCCAATGTTTGATCACCAGAGTCTGCACATCATTCTTCTTGTATTTAAATGTGTTCACTATGTATAAGGAGAAGTGAACTAAAGTTGAAATGATTAAAGATAATTTATCTTTTAAAAGGACAGTCAGCTGTGATTTGATGATATGAAAATATTTGGAAAATACAGAAATGTAAAACATTAATGAATTTTTGGCAGTTCACTCAAATAAATGGCCATCTTCTTAAAACATGTTAGCATTTTGTTTTGGTTTTTAAAAAATCAGTTTCTAAACATTGCTATACAGAAGTAAACAGTTTGGGGGTCATGAATTTGAAAGATATCCTAGAGTTTATTTCCACTGCATTTTGGCTTCTTTTGTAAGAATATCTAAAAAATCATTAATTGCAATCGTTTGCTGGGGGGAGGGGGACAAAAACAGAGATATATACTCAAAGTAGCAAATAATTTCAAGTGTTAGTTTCAGTAGAAATAGATATTTTAAAGGACAGTGTTGTTGTCTTTTATGATGATGACGATTTAAAATGATAGTAAATGTTAATAATGTTATGCAAATACACATTGTACATGTGGTAGCTGAAAATTCTTACAAATGCAAAGATGGGGAAAGGATGTGGGCCATCTGTGGTAAACATTATATGAAGCTGTACATTCATCTGAAGCTGTACATTTTAAAACTCTGTATATCTCATTTCAGTTTCATAGAATGTAAAGGTGCATCTGAAAATGATGCCAGGCTACATAGCTCCTATTCATAGTACAGAAAGGAAGACTTAAGGATGTTGATAAACAGTGTTTGGAATGAAAAGCATTTCTATTGTTGGAGTCCCTGGTGCTCTCTGAGCTTTGTTTTTTGATTGCAGACATTTCATTACCCGACTAGGTAGCATCATCAGTGCTAGTGAGTGTGGGGTTTGCTCCCTGCTTATGTACAGTAGCTTGCCTGCTAGTGTTGGTGGGAGTGTGGTTTTCTCCTTGCTAGTTCCTTGATTAGGGTAATGAGCCTGCTATTAATCCCTGCTTATCTGGGTGTAGGCTGCTGGAGAGGGTGTGTTCTGGTCTTTTTGTTTCCTTCTTAGTTTTTTTTTATTGTCTCTTCTGAATGGTGTGTAAATGTGGTTCATTTTTAGATGTCTATTGATGGCTGATTTGCCTGAATGCCAAGCTTCCAGGAATTCCCTAGCAGTTTTGGATTTAGTCTAAGAGGCTCACAATTTCCCAGTTGAAACTATGGTGAAGTCTGTCCATGTGTTGTGAGATTAAGGAGTTCTCATCGTGGCTTCTGACTGCTAGTTGGTGTTCCTGGATGCGCTCTGCTAGACTTCTGCCTGTCTGTCCTACATAGTGGCTGTTACAGTCCTTACACTGTAGGTTGTAGATGACTCCTGTTTTTTCTTCTTGGGCTACTGGGTCTTTGGGTTACTTAAGATGTTTTGGAGAGCTTTGGTTGGTTTGTGTGCTACGTTGATGCTGTGTGGTTACTTGTCCAACTAACTTGTTGGTTGTTTCTGAGATGTTTTTGATGTATGGCAGTGTTATCCTTTTTATAGCTTCTGTTGGTTGGGTTGTAGTGGGTTGAGTGGTCAGGCACTTTTTGATAAAATTGTGTGCATATCCATTTTGTTGGAAGATGCTGTATAGGTTGTGTTCTGGGTTACTGCAGTGTGTTTGTGTTCATCTGAATAATGTTCTTACACAGCTCCTCTTGTGGGAGGTTGAATTGTTACTTTTGTAATGGAGCACTTGGTTAGTGTGGGTTGTTTTTCAACAGACTTGCATTTCTAATTTGCTGTCATTTCCTCTGCTGATAAGGATATCCAGGAAGGGTAGTCTGTTGCTGTTTTCTTCTTCCCTTGTGAATTTTATTCCACTGAAGATGTTGTTGATGGTTTCATGCGTCTCCTCCAGTTGTTCCTTTTTTATTATGACAAACGTATCATCTACATATTGGATCCATACTTTGGGTTGTATGCGTGGGAGTGCTATAGTTTCTAGATGCTGCATTACAGTCTCTGCTATGAATCCTGAGAGTGGTGATCCCATGTGTGTTCCTCTGATTCCTCACATCTGTCACATCTCACAGATACTGTATATAAACAGGGAGCAAACCCCACACTCACGAGCACTGATGATGTTATCTAGCTGGATAATGAAATGGCTGCAAGAAAACAACCAAGCTCAGAAAACACCAAGGACTCCATAGTTCAACCCTGAGCTACAAATATTCTCTTCTATTGCGATTTCTATTGTTTCCCCTTTTCAATGGCAGGACAGGAAATGGAATGTAACTAACTTGTCCAAAGATATCAGGAATGATTTCATGGTACCATTAATTCTGTGTTTAGTTAAATGAAATGCTCCCAGACATAAAGCACCTTTCCTTTTTGCACATAATGATAGTCCAGAGTGACTCTTCTTGAGCACTCTAAAGTATTCTCCGACAAGGTTAATCATATAAATTATAGCAGCAGTGCTAAGCTCACTGAGCAGGCTAAGAAATGGCAGACACTAAAATAGGATATTTAACATTTAAGGCTGATCACTTTAAGCTTTTTGCAAACTACTGTCCTCCAACAGAGATTAATGCGTGCACCCACTTGTATTATTTGTCTGGGGTGATTTTTAAGTGAAAGAATTTGCTGAAGCAATCAGCTCTATAGTGTATATTTCTGACATTTGTTAAAGACCTTTTTGATACACAAGGCCTTTTTTTATGGTAAGGTCAAAACATCAGATAATATATGAAGGGCAGACTTCTTTACTTTCTTCACTTTCCATTATACCTTTTCTGTTAATATGTTGTTACTTGCCCTCTGCCCCAGGAGCTGTTAAACTGTGGCTTAATAGTTGTGTGGCTGTTGATTTTTGAGACAGTATCTTGTCTCATAGTGCACTATTCCTTTAAGATCTGTAAAGGGCAACTCTATACCATGATGGTTGCCATGGCATTCTGAACTTCTGAAGGAACTATTATGGCATTTTCTATTTTGGATTTCCTTCAAAGATGAAATGGAAACATTTGTTTTTGAAGTAACATCAGTGCACTTGCACTTTCAGAAATTAAATTCTATACCATCATCTTCAAAAAGTGAACTGAATTTGTTGGAACTCATGTAATAATCCCTTCCTTTACTTAGAAATGGATGTTGATTCATAGGATAATCTCTGCCAAAAACTTCCCTTACCTTTTAGGTTTGGGACAGTCTGAGCTTGAATCCCACTAACATCTGAAGAGGAGCATTTTCACAAACCAGCTACAACTAATATTTGGAAGATTACAGGCCAAATATCATTTCAAATTGTGGAAGTACAATTTACCCCACCAGTGGACTGCTTGTTTTTATAACTGAATGAAGAACCATAACACAATTTGGACATTTTAAAATAATGTGCAGGGTAAAGATGACGGATAAAAATTACTGACCTTTCATTAGATTTACTAGACATTGTTTTAGCTCTGTTAATATGTGTATTAGTATACACATGGGGAAAATCAACCTATGTGGTCGCTAAGAGGCAACCACAACTTGATGGCACATAATCAATCAGTCAATCAATCAATCAATCAATCTGTATCACCTGGCATTAATGTGTAGCAATGTATGGAGTATCAAACTGGAATAGCACAGTACTTTTATTGGAAAGAAATTTAATACTCATATTTCAGGGGAAAGCATTCAGTGCCCAACATTACATTAGATGTACTATTCTGATTTTTAAAGCACATCAGAGATATAGGATTGTACAAAATAAAATAAATATAATTAAAGAATGTTTAGTTGCTTTATAAAATTATATAACTACCTGATAATTATTTATAATTATAATAGTTTATTTTTGAATAAATAGGAAGATTTTCCACATCTCAAAATAAAGGATTAGTGCTTTTTAGGTAATGAAGGAAATAGATGTTAATAAATATATGAAGCAGATAGTTAAATCCAAGTTTAAGAAATTCTCACATGATGTTATATTTATATTTATATTTATAGCAGCACAATCCTATTCATATGTGTTCAGAACTGAGTCCTGTATATTCAGAAGGAAATGAGTATAGGAATGCTATGTAATTGTACAAATGCTGAGCTACATAAAATGTTTACAGTAGAACAGGACTAACCTTCACTCTCTTTTCTCTGCATCCCTAAGCCATTAAAACAGAATTTGTTTACAACTCTTAGCTCAACTCAATTTCTGAGATGCAGTGGTATTGAAAGTCTTGCCCACTTGATTCATATATCAAGAATACTCATATGGAATTATATATAAAGCAGAAGATATCTAACATTTTTTTATTATTTTTTCCAGCCAAATTGAATGTGATTTTCACAGAAAATAATGTAGAAAATTCAAGGGTGATTAAAATCTAATGCATGAAAACAGCACATTTAACAACAAAACATTTTATTTTCTTTGTGTGCTAGATAGTAAAGACTCCCTCAGAATGAGCTTAGCTCCTGGTGACTACATGGAAATAAGTTTGTGGCCATTGTCTTCTTCCAGGACTTTCCCCCACAAAATCACTGTCTAATCTACAATTCTGGATTCTTTGTTGATCTAAATACTAATTAGTCTCCCACCTCCCCTTTTTAGGGAAGGTGGTTGAGAAAGTGGTAATGTTGCAGCTCCAGAGGATCCTGGATAAAATGGATTATCTAGACCCCTTCCAGTCAGGTTTCAGGCCCGATTATGGGACAGAAACAGCAGTGATCACACTTATGGATGATCTCTGGAAGGAGTGGGATGGTGGCAGTGCATCCATCCTTGCTCTTCTTGACCTCTCAGCAGCTTTCAATACCATCAACCAAGGTATCCTTTTGGGGCAGCTCAGGGAGTTGGGGGTGGGTGGTGTAGTTTTGCACTGGTTTACCTCCTTCCTCCAGAACCAGTCCCAATCAGTGTTGATAGGGAGGGAGAGATCCAGCCCATGGCCCCTCCTTTGTGGGGTTCCACAGGGTTTGGTTCTCTCCCCTCTCCTATTTAACATCTACATGAAACCACTGGGTGAGATCATCTGTCACCATGGGATGAGATATCATCAGTATGCTGATGATGCCCAATTATACATCTCCATCCCAGGTGAGGTAAGTGATGCTTGGTGCCTGGGGGCTGTGGGGGTCTGGATGGGGAACAACAGGCTTCAGCTGAACCCTGGTAAGATGGAGTGGCTGTGGGTTAATGGATCCTCTGTATCCAGGAAATTGTCATCTTTACTTCTGGATGGGGTTGCACTGCCCCAGACAGATCTGGTGCATAACTTGGGGGCCCTTCTGGACTCACAACTCCTGCTTGAGGAGCAGGTGGCAGTCGTGGCCAGGAGGGCCTTTGCACAATTTTGTTGAATAAATATTTTTATTCAAATCTTTTGGGTATTTAAAATGGTGATATTCTATTCTGTACTTTGAAATCCTACCTTTTGCTAAGTGGAGAGCTGACATGTACAAATCTATCAAAATTTAATGTTTGAGACCAGAAGATTTATAGATCACTTGCCTATACTTTCCAAATTTTTAAAATAGCCATTTTTATATCATCTACCATCGGAACCATTTGTAGGATCCCTATAGTCAACCATTAATTAAAATAGACAAATAAATACTTCCAACACTGCAGTAATGTTTTAAAAGTTTGCCATTAAAGGGCTTCAGTAAACTTTCCAACTTTACTAAGAATCACATATCAGAGGTCAGCAGTGACTTGGCATTTTGGTTAACCCCAACCATTTCAGCCTGAATGCTATGAAAACTCTACCCATCTTTTGCCAGCAGGTCATACACTTGCTTGCAGTCAGAGGAGGTCTAATCAGGAAGCAGAGGTCTGTATCATGGACTTTGAATAAATATGGAGGAAAGGGGGTCAATACCCAAAGTGGAACTCCTTGGTCAGAGCAGCCTGGGGTAGCTGTGTGTAGGAAGGAAAAGTCTGTAGGAGTATGAGAAGGTTTAAACTGGAAGGAATTGTGATTTAGAGCTGACCCCACATGAAGGAGAACCAGGATGTCTGCATTCTAAAGAGAAGACTTTGAGAAAAAGCAGACAAGCAATACACTATGGCCTGGCTTTATAATGCTGTGCCCATTGGCAGAAGTTCTGCCAATACCTACCTTGGCACTTGCCAACCTCCTACCCACCTGATTATTTTTTTAAAAAAACTCTAATTACTTTTTTTTAAAAGTGATACCAACAAAGCACCAGCCTCAATCATATGAGCTGAGATGGCAAAGAACATCCTAGAAGGTTAAAGTGGAAAGTGAGGTTCAACCTCACCAGTCAGCATACTCATAAGTGGTATTTTGTTATTGGCCAAGCCCATTGGGATACCCATTTTTTGAGAGCTGAACACCATAATTACAAGCATACCAACTTTCTGCAAGTCTTATTCTCTTCTCAGATGAGTAGCACAGTTTCCTTGCACGTTAAGAGCTTTGTGACACTTAAAAGAACTTCTTTTTAAAATTGCTTTAATATACAAGAAAGAAAAGAAAAGAAAAGAAAAGGGGTACAAAAAGTAAAACTTATTAATAACTTAATAATAATTAGTAATAAACCTGTAAATAAGATTCTCTAGGAAAAACAAACAAAAAAATAAAAAAACAAAATGTTTCCTTTAGCTAATATTTAAAAAAACTGAAAAAAATATAAACACATAAAAACTTGGTAATAAAAAAGGGGAAAATAAAAATACATTAACAAATATTAAAAAGACTAGAAAAAGAGCCATGGAAAAAATAAGATATAAACTAAAAAGAAAAGCCAAAAAGAACCTCCAACCTACTTCAGTTAGGACTTGTAAACAAAATAGTATTGTAAATTTCACAGCAGGCCAAGATAGCCCATCTTCCATAAAATAACAAACAAAAGTATTATAAAAATCAGCTTTCGTTTTTTTAAGAACTGGAACTTCTATGCTTCAGATATTCACAGAAAACTTCTCTGTCTCCTCTGGATGAAAACACTTCTTTATGCCGGAACCCAAAGATAAAAAAAAAATTACTGGGGAAAAATTCCTTCCTTCTTAAGCTGCCAAGCTTTGTTAAATATCTTCTGCTCCTGAATAATTTATGGTTATAAAATTCATGATTTTCTTTCCATTTCATTCCCTAGATCCTGCTTGCCAAGATAAGTGCAGGGTATGTTCTTGTACTGTAGCTCTAAAAAAATTGGACAATAGGACTAGGTCTTTGTGTTGAATGAAATTGAAAACATGCATGATAAGCAACTTCAATTCCAAACCATTACTCAGCCTGCAGTGAAATCTCATGTATAAATGTATCCATAAAAACTGTTATGAAGTGATCCTGGTCAGCGTTACATAGAATACATAAAAATCACAAATTATTTGCACAGTATATCTTTGCATATCATCCTTGGTGTCTACCCACTGATACAAGTTGGCAGGGTTGGTATGGTCCAGATTCCTTTGATCAAACAGTGTTATCTATTAGGACCTAGGAATGCCCTGTAGAATGAGGTTCCTCCTGAGAACTGGGTGATCCCACCCTGATGGCATCCCAAAGGGCCTAAAAGACCTACCAGGTCTTGGCTAGAGCAGCTGGAGCCCCTTGCTGAATGTTTATGTTCTTGTGTTGTCAGCCAGATTTGCCATCTTGTTCTTTCCTTTCCTAGTTTTTTTTCTTGTGTATTATTTTGTTCTTATTTATCTTGTTTTTTATTCTGTTCATTGCATTGTGAGCCACCTAGAGTTGTTCTGGCATTGGGCAATGCTAAATAAGATAAAATAATATTTTTTAAAAGGTGTAGACCCTGTAAATGGGCCATTTCATCTCAAAGATCTTTCTTCACTTTAGGCACCGTGCCATGTTGTTTATCAGAATTTTCAAGCTGAGTAATTCTTATTACCTCTAAATCATTCTGATCTACCACATCAATTTCTGCTTCAAAAATTTATATCTACAAGAACTCACTCATTCTAAATGTATATAAATCATAGAAAAGAGCTTTCAGTTTCCACAAAACCTTGTATTGCAATTACTTTTTCTTTCTTTGTCATTTTTTCACTTAGCTTTTCTGAAGCTTCTTTGGCTTGCCTCTAAGATGAAGAAAAGAAGGAAACCCTGTTTCTTGTTGTCTTGATTTGGGGCCCATAATGAGTTAAATGAAACACACCACAGGGCAGTAGCTTAAATTCAGAAAGATGAGATTTTCACTTACCAGTTAATCAGTAGAAAGTAAAGCAGCCAAAAACTCAGGCAAAAACTTTCTATCCTGGGAGAATACTAAGATCATAAATCTGTCAATCTCCATATTTAGCTGGGGCTGCCTTCAAAATGGGCTCAGGGTGGAATATATCATGTATGTATGTATGTATGTATGTATGTATGTATGTATGTATGTATTTATTTATTTATTTATTTATTTATTTATTTATTTATTTATTTATAAACTAAAACCTGTAGGGCCAGGAGAACTCTAGTCTTTGCTAGAGCTTGCTGCCTACTTTGATGGCAACCCTGGTGCAAGATGGCAACCCTCCAGTGTAAGATGTTATTTTATTTAGGTGAATAATTGCACATGCTGGAATACAAGAAAAGAACACATTTTTGTCTGCTGTTTACTGTTAATTATTTAATTATTTATAATGGTTATAAATAAATTTATAAAATTATTATAAACTTTGTAATAAAGTTTTTTTTCCCCTACCCAACTTTGAGTTTCATTGTTCCTGGAGAATAGGCTAAATGCTGCTTTCCAAGTTATTTGGCAGTCTCTTTCTGCCCAGGCAAACTTATACAATGAGCTTCCAGTGCCATTTTGGCAGGAGTCTATTTCTAATTAGATTATATTTGCAATTCTCTATCTGTGGTACCTTGCCAAAATATCCAGCCCTATTCTCTAGTGGATCACACAATAGGCTTGTACCTTGCCCAGTTAGTGATGTGGCATTATTCTGCATCTGAATAATTCTCTGAGCTTTTATAAACAGTTCAAAATTATTGGCTCAGTTGCACTTTACTGCCCAATTAGCATTTTTGAAATGGTTTTGGACCAGCCAAATTTATGTGTGCTTTAAAATAAGAATAAGAGAATGTTGGCTTATTTTACGGATCGAAGAATTTAATCTGAATAATTGAATCACTGCCCTTGTTCTTGTTAGTAAACCAGATTGATTTATAAATAATTGGAGATATGTGGGTTAACTTTTCTTACATTGGGTTCACTGAGGCAAAAAAAAGCGTTTGCTAAAACATAAGCAAGCCAAAACAATAATTGGATATTTGCACATGCTTTAACTCCTAATCCTTGACTTTTTTTCAGAATAAATACTAAGAATACTAAGAAATTTAGTTTATTCGCTTAATGCAGTTCTTTTAGGGTGTTCAACTAAAAGAATAATAATATGGGGCAAGGTCCATGACCTCCATTAAATACAGTCATAAGCTTGTTTACTTAAAAATAAGTCTAATTGAGTTTAATGTCATTTACCAACAGGTAAATATGTATAAGAATGAAAGTTGATGGTGATGGTGATGGTGATGGTGATGATGACACCTAGTTTAATAACTGGAGTAAAATCTTTGCATCATGAAACCAGCCTTTAAGAAGTTGGTAGCAATTGAAGAGCAGATACAAAATGGTGATGTTGTGAAATGCTTTGCAGTTAAAGTGAAGTTCATTGCTAGAATAAAAGACAGAGAGGAATGATACCAAACTAGCAGTCTGTCTCTGTAGATCTCTTTTTAAAAAACAAAAATCAAAACTACAAATGGTTTTGAACAGCAAATTTTCTTCTAAATGCTTTATTAATGGATCCTAAATGCAACTTTTTTTTATTTATTCATAAAAGGCGTGATACACCATGTGAATTGGGCTGCTCTTTCTCTCATTTTATAAATGAGAAAAAGAGCTGGCAATTAATGATGTCATTAATCAAGCCTTACCAATTCCTGCCTGAGGAAGGATCTGAATATAAGTTAGATCAGTGTTTCTCACTCTTGGCAAATGGGTGGACTTCCAACTTCAGAATTCTTCAGCCAAGTCCACACATCTCAAAGTTGCCAAGGTTGAAAAATACTGAGTTAGACTGTGTTAGTGCATTATTTTTCTGGAACACCTCCATTTCAAAAGAAACATTGTGGATCAAAATTAGGATTGTAATAATTAAACACAACTTTAAAATATAAAATTCTGAATCGTGAGCGGATTAAAAGTAGGAGGTACAAGGGCAAATGCACAAACACTCACATCATGTCAGGTGTGCATTGTTCCTAAGTGACCTTAAGGAACCCTTACTCACCAGTGCTTCTATTCCATGCATGAAAGGCCATATCTCCATTTATAGTGAATTTGCCATGGTCATCAGGTGTGGGCCATGTAGTCCAGATGCTGGGCTATAACCTCCATCATCCCTTGCAATTGGCTACACTGGCTAAGGCTAATAAGACTTAAAGGACAGTAAGATCTGAACAGTTTGCTAATATGATGGCTTGGAAGTAAGTGATAGAAGAAATTTCTTGTCTCCCTGCTTAGACCTTAATTTCTTGATCTGTTTTATCACTTAGAGATGTGTTTTAGTTATGTTTTTATTTGAAATTATTCATTTATTTTTCATTACTAAATGACTTAGAAAATTTTGAAATAAATAAAAATAATCTATGATAGCAGACCAACATAAATCAACCAAGCAACCCAGGTTTTGATAATTGACCATTCACAATATCACATGCATTGGACCTTATATGTAGTATATTATTAGAGATATTTGGGAAACATTGAGCTTATGTGTCTATAATCAGAATGACAATTAATGGAGTTAAAGCAGATCACTCAAAGAAAGGAATTGAGCTGAAGACTATAATAAAATGAATCAATCACTAGAACTCAAAATCCAAGCCCATCAGCTCATTGAAGCAAATAAGTCAACCGACAAGGCAATTCTACCTCTACTTTCAGAGTTCCAACATCAAAGCCTCTGAGAAATCCAAAACTCTACCAAGCTTTTTCTACTCTGCCAAGTGGAAGATAAGCATTTTTCTCCTATTATTACAAGGACTAAGAAAGAAATGCTTCATTGCAGTCTAGGGATGAAAGAAACCCCTCCCACAGAGACCTCAGAGGCAGTCTTAGAATACGAAACTGGGGATGGGGGTGCCTAGTGCTTTACATGCCTTTTGCTCTGAAGATATTTGGCGGCTAGTCAAAATCATCATGGCAGCCACGTAGTGCCCATAGCTCCCAAAATACCAAATGGCCCCAAATGGTTGAGAATTCCCAATGTAGTACATATTATGCAAGTGAATATTCTACGTATATGTTTGCAGATCGGTGGAAGGATTATAAAATGCCTTATGGCTCTTGTGATCTTTTTCCAAAGATCTGAGTAAGGGCAGCACCCCTGGAATCAATCACTTCATACAGAACTGAGGAATGAATAGGAATAGAATATCCTGCATGAATCTTTGGAGGGAAAAAAAATATTACTGCATCCCGCTCCTACATCTTTCCTAGCTCTGTTGTGCTCATAAGTTTCTGATTTAACAGAGGCTGTTTTTAATTTAGCATCATTTAAATTTTACTCAGGAGGTTTTGTAATGAAAGTGTTATTCTTGGGTGCATCCTTAATCAATCTGAATTACTGAAACGGCTCTTCAGAATTAATTTCAAATCAGCTGCCCACTTCTAGCAGAGACATTCTCTTCTGGAGGCTAGCAGCCTCCACCATCCTTCTGGGAAACGTAATTAAATATTTTGCTTGTTCGTGTGTGTTTCCTGTGCCTAAAATTAGAGGTTTTTTATATACATTCAGTGTATTTATAGAATGTGTGTGTTTTTTTTCTCCAGAAGGATTTTCTCAATATCACCCAGGGAGCCCACAGTGGAACATGGGAATCAATCTTTGGGGAAAGGACAAATTTCTGGTTGGTAACCAGTTTTAAAATGGGAATAAGGACAAGTGCAACTTGTCATGCAGTGATGCAAAAAATTAGAATTGCTAAAATCTCTTCTGGTATGCCATTTTTGATATCATAGGCACTTTTGGCTGTCTTATTTGCACAAAGCCCTTCGTTATTTACCTTTCTGCAAATTGTGTGCTTTACTCTATTAAGCATTGGTTCTCCTTCTCATAAATGTCAGAGGTTCTACTGGCTGTATTACTTGCATAAACCAAACCTTCAGAAGTGACTTCCTGTTTGCCAGGCAAAGTCAAACATATGCATTCACATGTAACATTAAACCAAAATATGTTATTGTAAACACAACCAGTATGTTTTAAAAAGCATGATTGATGGCACTGTAGCTTGTGTGAACTCTAGTATATCCTAAAAACCTTAGCAGAAGTATCTAGCTACAATTATCCAACTTAAAGAAGTGCCATTACACTGCCATCATACCTTTTAGTTTCTCTGAGGATACCTATATTGAAGGATTAATATTTGGCATTATTTGTATTTAGAGGTGGGAATGAGGTAGTACAGGCTTTAGGTGGAGCAATTGCTGGAGAACTTTAGAAATTACAAGTGGTGGATCACGGTGTTAACGCTTTTCTAAATGCTTACACACAGACGGATACAGACAGAGGCACTGGTTCCTAATCATAATGAGCTAAGTGATGGGAAGTGAATTACAACATCATAATGCAAACTCTGTTCTTTCATATTTGCACTGCAACATCACACAAATATGTTAGAAAAAGAATTTGTATCATAATGCAGTGATACAAAGTTCCTTAACTTGTCTTCCCTTGCTCCCCCTTCCTATGAGGCCTACGGTCCTTGAAGTACATAGCCATGGGATCTATAAATAGGCTAACTTACAACAGTTTTTTTGGATGCACTGGCTTTTGCTTGCAGGTAAGTATGTGAGCATGCATGTGTGTGCACATACATGTATATTTTAGGATTCAAAAAAAAACTTTCCCTGTCAACAATTTGAAGTCATATAGTCCATCAGGACTGGGCCAGTTCATACTGCTGGATATAGACAGGACATTCTATTTCCCTTCCATTTCTATGTAAAATGTAAAGATATCTTTGAGTCAAGCTCAACTTTTGTTCACCTCATAAATGTGTCCATGTACTTTTCTTGGTAGCATTAGGGAAGTGGTTTATTATTGCCTTCTTGCAGGATTTAAACTAGCCGTTAATACTGGGATTTGGTGATGATCATCCATCCAAGTACTAACTAGGTCTGCCCTTGCTTATTTTTTAAGGAAGTCAACCAAGGTAAGAGCCAGTCTGGTGTAGTGGCTAAGGCACCAGGCTAGAAACCAGGAGACCGTGAGTTCTAGTCCAGCCTTAGGCATGAAGCCAGCTGGGTGACCTTGGCCAGTCATTCTCTCCCAGCCCTAGGAAGAAGGCAATGGCAAGTCACTTCCAAAATCTTGCCAAGAAAACTGCAGGGACTGTCCAGGCAGTCTCCAGGAGTCAACAGTGACTTGAAGGCACCAAAAACAAAACAGAACAACCAAGCTCAGCTAGATGCAGCTGTCTGCTATGATCATTCCTATATACTGTACCATGGTACTAGAACTTGTATGAGTCTATTGTAAAGAAGTTCTTTGTACCCTCCTTAGAAATCTATCCTAGTGAGTTCAGTGAGATCTACATCTAGGTATGTCTGTATATCATTGCTACTTAAAGTTGTTTTGTATTATTTCTTCCAAACTGACTATAAAAATTAGAAATGAGATTATTCCTTCCTATTACGTTCTCAATAATATGATTAAAAAAAAAGAATTCAGATACCTTAGAAATTTACTGTTCATTTCTCTGTTTAACCAAAGTTTTAATCAGCAAAAGATGTTACATAGTAGTTTATTAGGAATTAGTTCTGTCCAGCATAAAAGTAAACATGAAAAACAGTATTTTCAGAATTTTGGAAGAATAAAATTAGTGGAAGATTAGATGCTAAAAAGAGTTGAACTATCTAATATTGTGTAATATAAATTAGTTTTGTAGCACTCAAGAAGTCATAAACACAAGTAGGCTAGTATTAGTGTTAGTGTAAAAACTAACACATTCCCTCTTTTAAAAATAACAAAACAAAACTGCGTATTAACCTCAACTCTTGAGTCTTATTCGTTGTTCAGGTCAATTTATCAGTATGTCTAGTGTAGCAAACTGACCTTATTACTGAAGATAGTTCTTGGCTTAAAAATGCTTCTTTTCTTGAAAAGTTCCCCAAAATATTGTTTCTCATTGTCTGCTCTCAAAAGTAGAGTTTAAAACAGAGGGTTTATTTTTATCAGTCAGAAAGTTTGATTCATAGCCCTCATAATTTTTCCCTCTTGATCTTTCTAAACTGAAATATCAGTTTCTAAATTTGATGTATTTGAAATATGTTGGCTAAAGAGAAAGAGAAAAAGAGAGAAAGAAAGGAACTTGGGTTAAAAAGTTTTTGCTCCAAAGCAAACATAGTTTAAAGGTGGACAAACAATAAACAAGCAGCCAATGAGAACTCCTATTATTTTCAGTAGGTTAAGCAGCTTCAATTTATATCATTTTTTGGATACCATTGGGTCTTTATCTGAGTTAAGTAGATATGCCTACAATTAATGCTATGCATATTGTGCTCTAGTACCAAGGCACATATCTCAAATGGGCCGCCCATCCCAACCCTTTCATTAGTTAAACAGCTAGTGGCTATATTCAAGGGAAACCAATAGGTGTTCTGATGCCAGGGGTTTGCTCACATAAGATGTTTTTGGGGAGAAAGTAGTAGTGGCAGCTTGAGGCATTTTCTCAGGGGTAGAGTGACATCAAAAGGTCAGGGATAGAGTGACATCAAAAGGCAACATCAGGGCTAAAGCCACCAGATCTGGACTGTCAAAAAAAAATCCAGAAACCACTAGCTGACATCAAAGAGAATTTTGTTCATTGTTTTGCTGCCATCTGATGGTTGCCCTAATCAGTACATACTGGGGCTGCCTTCTGCTTCATCCCTACCCATCATGTTACCCTAAAGCAGTGTCTTTCAAATTTGGCCACTTTAAGACGTGTGGGCTTCAGAATTCTGGAAGCTGAAGTCCACACATCTTGAAGTGGCCAAGTTTGTAAAACACTGCCCTAGAGTAAATGAATAGGTTCTTCTCTGGGCAATGCCATCCACGGAGGAAGGCAGAACAAGGAAGTTCAGACTGATTAAAGCAGCATGATAGTGCAAGCCCTCCACCTTTTCTATGTGTGTTTTAAAGCTGCATGCACATTTCAGAATTTTGCCTTGGGTTAGATGATTTCGGTATGTAATGAAAATAATCTAGAAAAGTACATTTTGTTTTAATTTGGGGAAAGCATCAGCCTGCAAACAGCAATTAGAAATTTAGGTAATACATGGAACAGTCTTTGAAGGTTATTTATAGAAATCAGCAAAACAAGCTGTTAACTAGTCCTTCCCTTTTCTTCCCTGGGAAATTTGGAAGGCAAAGAAAGATATTTGTGAAGTGAGCTGAAAGGCAGAATTTCAGCATAGTCTGTTAGTCTGAGATGCTTTGTGTTATTTTGTTTCATCTTTTATTGTAGACAAACATTATGAGAAATACAGTAGGATTTAAGGATATGATATTCACTCTAGTCTGATTCACACTAGCATATTTATTAGTGCAATATCAACAGAGTGTACAGTCCATCGCATACATACGTTTACATCACCCAGAGTTGCCTGAGATGTAATGCTCTTCAGTTGAACAGATTCAGATCTGATTCATCAAACACTGATTAGTCCAGTGTTGAGAAAATAAATGAGATATGGATAATATAAGTCTATGTTTCCTATTTCATGTCCTACTTAATAACTATAGAACACTCCATGTTCAGAGGTAGTGTACCATTGAATGTCAGTTCTGGAGAGCAACAAAAAGGGAACAGAATGCCTTTATGTTCTTTTCTTAGGGACTGTTAAGATCAGATTGCCTTGAATGGCATGACCAGTGGAAGACTGAATCACAGAAGCACATTTTTTCCAGGGCAAGAACCACACTTGACCTTTCAATAGCACACCAGGGATCTTATGCCAAAAAGTTTTGGATGGATCAAGGATGAAAATTTAATTTAATTAATTAAACTAAATATTATGTACATAAAACATGGTTAGCATAATTAGTCTATAGTCATATATTTTCCACTCCTGTTCCATTAATAACCAACACCTGATAACTGTTTTTGGAGATCTTGCGCCCATTCAAGGTTTATGACTTAAGGCCCTAGGGATTTAGATTTTATACTTCTGAACCAAATCCTTGGTCTGATTCAGAAGGTTCTTTTAATGTGTAAAAATCAGGAGGTAGACCTTCAAACATATTCCTGTCCAACCTTCAAATGTGTTCTCTTTCCTCATAATTAGAAATAGATATACGATTTCTTTTCTTGCAATTGGAAAGATAGAATCCTATTGTTTGCATAGAAAACAATGGGAAGTACACAGATGTTCTTTCTTTCACTGAATGGCATTTGTGCAGGAGACATTACAGTTGATTTCAATATTTGCTTTCCTTTCTCAATATAAACAAAAGGAGGGAGAGAAAAGGACACAGATCAATTATAGGCTATAGCTTTTCTTAATCTCTTCTTTTAAAATGAGATGTTTATCCATGCAATCTTATTTTATGTGTCATAACTTGAATAAGTGTCTTTAAACTCCATCAGGAAGAAAACCAATAATGTCAATGTAGCTTTCCCATTTTAACCTAGCTGATAGAAAGACAGATGAGATGTAACATACTATCTGGGTAATAATCCAACTTTTAAATTTCATCAACATCACTTTTTCCTACCCAGCCAGCTAGCTAGTTTAATATTTGCAGCCCAAAGAACAGCCTGAATTTAATATAGTGAGCCCAATCAAACCATAAATTGATGGCACAATATAAAGAAAGCATATCTAGAGCCTACATCTGTACAACTCTAACTGCATTTTTTAAGAAAAAGGACACCACCTTTCCCAGAATAATACACTTACAGATATTACAGGTGAAATGCCATTTCTTCCTTAGTACAAATCATGATCATAGATATTGCCCTGGAAATAAAACTAGCAGAATTCAGCCTTTCAAAAGCCATTCTTAAAGCTTATATGCTGTATATTAAGAGAGGAGACAGTGATAAGAAGGCCGATGCCATTTCCATCTATCCCAATTCTGATCATCCATTATACATAGAGAAGATGATTAAATGCAGTAGAGAATCTCTTCAGTTCAGCATCAATGGCTAGAGGAGACTTTGTCCTGCATATGGAGGAACAAATGTGGAACCTAGTATAGTCCCCCTTTGGGGGAGATGAGCGGTGACAGAAATTTGAAATATATATATATATATATATACATACATACATACATACATACACATACACATACACATACATATACATATATATATATATATACACACACACATATACATACATATATATATATATATATATATATACATACACACACACACACACACACACACACACACATACATATATAATAAATAAATATTAGTCCTCGCTCTGTCTCCTCAAAGATAGAGCTGTATCAGAGATAGGAAAACAATGGTTGGTGATATGTTTGGAATGTTGGAGCAATGACAAGAGTGTTCTCAATCAATAGAAGCCATGGGAGATGTGGCCCATCACAGAAGCCCATTCATCAGAAGGCAACTAAAGAGGTTGCTCTCCACCATTTGTTGCAGCCCCTCAGGATGCTGTCCACCATATTCATTGCATATTCATATTCATTTGCTTTCCACTTTTCTCTGGACAGATGGATATACTTCCAAAAACAAACATCTTAGGCTGCAGCCACCCATCATTTTTTATTTTTTAAGCAGACAGTTGGCACCTTGTTTTACAATGTGAGAGCTTCCTATTTATTTTTTAAAATTGTTTTGCTCAATCCTAATATTTACTCAGAAGTAAATCTTGTTGAGGTCTTACTGAGGACTATTTGAATAAACATTCATACCTCTGAGCTATTAATTTGCAGTAATTAGTACTTAAATTTAGCATTTGATTAGATTTGTTTTTTGAGTATGGATATGTCTTAGTTTTGTTTTGTTGTTAAGCTGCTATTTGTTTGAGTTTTTAAAAAGTTTGTTTCTTCTTTCTTTCTTTGTTTTTTTTTTTTTTTGTATGTTTGTTCTCTAGGGGTTTTAATCCCCCTCTATTTTTTTCTCCTTTGATAAGGTTAGCATTTTTCTTTCACCATATAGTTTGTGTGCATGTACATACATACACACAAACACACACATATAATATTATATATGTATATTCTACTCTTATAATTGTTTTCTAATTGTATTATTTAATTAATTTATAATACTACAATCTAGTCAGCTGGGTGTTTCAAGAAATGTTAATTGTAATATTTTTTAAAATTTAATTACAACAACTACTAATAATGATAAGAACAAGTAGCTAAATGGAAGGAGGTGAGGAGCTTAGTGTTCCCTGGTATGGGGTAGGAGTGAGGGAAGCTAAATTCCAAATCAACTGAATCAAACTTCCAGTATTATGAAGTGTTCATAGATCTCACAAATAGTTCTTAGATTACAAATAGGCAAACCTGATGCTAAGTTGAGGTTCTCAAACTGGGGCTCAGCCAGGGGGGAGGGTCATGCTTTTAAAAGCTTGGATCAGCCTTTCACTCCCTAGGCTTTGCTCCATGCTTGATCTGCACTGCATGTCCCAATGAGCAGTTGAAATACTGCAACCCCACATGTTGTATAGATGAAAATTAAAGGTACATTTCTTACTTGCCCAACCTTAACCCCAATTAAACCATTCATTTTATGAGGGGGGGAGCTAAATTCATTTATTGATTTAGGTGGTTGCCATATTACAAAGGTGGAACACCCATGGACTAAGTATTAATGGGCCATGTGGCTTATGGCCAAATTCTAGGTATGAATCCCAGCAATCTATAATTAAATCAAACCATCAATTTAGCAACATGTTAACACCATACTGGAAAAGGCTAGAACATTTCTTTTTCCTGAGTGCTTTTATCTGTTTTGCTTCCTGGACAACTGAAAAACATTGGAAACTTAGTGTTTTTCAAACTTGGCAACTTTAAGATCTGTGGACTTCAACTCCCAGAATGCTGAATGATGAAATAGGTTATTTTAAAATAATGAGAAAAGTGTTCCAAACAAGTTGCTCATAAATGTAATGTAAGGCATAGTAACACAACTGGGATCCTGAGTTTGTATATGACCCATTAGACTGAACTTCCCTCAGATTTCTAGCAGAAGCAAATCACCATGCCACTTTGCTTCTCTTGCCTTCTTTCTGCTGCCTCCTTTGTCTATGAAATGTGTTTATGTGTACAAGAAAACACACCTTTTTAAAATTATGAACTTCTTAATATATTGTAAACTTGGGAACAAATTGGTATGTGAGGGAAGGGGTGAGTATCACTGCAAGCATGCCTGTGTGTTAGAATGTAGTGAAATACTAGACAACCCATGACTCATTGGGTCATCATTTCAGAGATATTTCCTTACCTAAATAGAATGATCAAGGGCAAAACAGTGGAGCGGTGGCGACTTCTAACTTCCTGCCGGCTTCCCCATTGACTTTCCTTATGGGAAGCTGGCAGGGAATGTTGTAAATGACATCATGTAACTGCGGCTGACTGCGGCAGCCTGTTGGGTCATCATTTCAGAGATATTTCCTCACCTAAACAGAGTTAGCATGCAAATTAGGGGCCTTAATGCTTTTAATTACTCATTTATCATTATAAAGAGTATGTTTAAATTATTAGCATTTTTTGTACTTTGGATTTTTTTAATGGAAAAATGGATTTGACCTTTGTAAACTAAATGATAATTCGATTTTAAACATGATATAGTATTGCAGCTTTAATTATAACTATTCTCTCTCCTGCTTGATTGGATTATATCCAAAATATTTCACATCCAGCTTTTGACCTGTCTTTTTTGCACATCTGATGTTCTTTTCTTCTATACATACAGAGGTACAAGGTGGTATGGGTATATGATCTGAATTCATCAGGGCCTCACAATCCAGAATATTTGATCAGGCAAAACTTTAAATATAATACTGAAGTGAGAGGAAGAGACTGAAATAGCAAGTGTGGACCCTCACATAGATATATGTATGCTAAATGGTTTTAAAATGTTACTTGTTTTATTCATTTGCATTAAAATTAAATGTGTACATTAAAAAACCCAGAAAGCTAAAGGTAGTAATTTGTCTAATGTTTCTAATTAAATTCTATTGCAGAATTGAAATGTTTTTTTTAAAAAAATCCTGCTTTATTCCTCCAAAAGAGAGAGCTGTTGAGTGACTTATAAAATCTTATAAAAAAGCATAGATAATAACCAGTTCAATGAAGAAAAATATATTAAATTTGTAGATTAGAATGCAGGATTTGGGGCACAGTATTAGTAACATATTTGAAAACTATGTTCATTATACTTAAAGTTTAAATTCTGAATAGCAGAAATAAATTGCTAGAATTCATACAAACTGTTCCTACAAATGCTCTCTGTATGATCTAATAAATCTGTAACCACTTTTCCATAAATCCCATCAAATTCAGTGAAATCCACCGCTGAATATTTATCTGGCTTATTTAAAACATTTTTATCATTCATGTTAATTTTTACAGAATTCCTTAATCCACATACCCATTTTTAAAGAAAAATGCTTTTATTTCTGCCTTTTTTAGCTCCTTTGGTGGAAAAAAACAGTTGCTGTTTACAGTAGATCAACTGAAAAACATGAAGGCTAAAACATTAATTTTCCAGTTTTAATATTTCTGTTTTCTTAATCATTGTTGCAAGTATGTAGTATATGCCCTTAAACGCCATTCCCTTTCTCTCTGATGTACACACTCACTTGTGTTGTAAACCATATTTGTATTCTGCCCTTGAATTTGGCTTGGTGTGATGTGCAGATACCTCTGCTGCAGAATTATGTTGGGGGAGGGGGGGAAGTAGAAGAAGTCTTGGGTAAGGAGCACAGGGGTGCTGCAGAGCAGAGGGGGTGGAGGCTGTGCACCAAGTTGGCAAAGGAGGGTGCTGCTGTGCATGCAGGGAAAGAGGGCATGGGGTACATGCGAGCACAGGAAGACTGGCAAGGAGAGTGCTGGTGGGTGCAGGTGTGTGTGTGGGAGTGCAGGAAGGCCAGGGAAAGAGAGTGCAGGGTGGGTGTGAATGCAAGAGGCCCAGAAAGGAGGGTCCTGGTGGGTGTGTGCATGTGTGTGAGTGCAGGGAGCACAGGACTCGCACTTTAAGTAGAAGAATTAGAATAAAATATGATGTAATAAATATACAGTGATAGTCCTAGAGCCTTTCCTCTCAGCTGCACTCAGGTTGAATGAACAAAATCTTTGAGCTAAGGAATTAATAATATCATTATAATTGCTATAAATCAAAAAGTTGGCAGAGGTGAATCGGTAGTCATTAGCATGATATTCATCAGAAACATCTTTTATCACTGAAAACATTCATTAAACATTAGTGATTGGATAATCTGGTCAGGCAGAGATGAAAAAAAAAAAAAAGTAGGAGGGTGGTTTACTGATTGGTTCCCTGCTACTTAGCCTTAGCAGTAGCCCAGAACTCATTTGCTTATCAAGAGATTTTGGAAAAGAAAAGTATAGTGGCTCAAACATTTTTTACTGAATACAAATGACAATGGCTACACAACATGCTAAGGCAAAAAGCAAACAATCACATTACAGCTTGACCTAAAATACGAACCATGTCTATCTTAACACCACCCACAAGAGTTTTGTGAAAGATGATAGACACAGACAGACAGGCAGGCAAGCAGGCAGGACAGCTGCTGTCCCCTTTAACAAAAGTGTTGATAAGCAAGACAGGACTTTTTTTTATGCTACTATCAACTGTCAATTGTGGCACTACTAATCACTGTTGGAGGGACAGTTACAGCAGCTACTTGTGTATGGACCATCCATGATCCACCTCAAGGAGGCACCTCAGTCTGCCTTGATGTAGCCAGGTGCCTCAGTGGGAAATATGTATAAGCTGGTATTACTGAGTAAAGCAGTGTGGCTTTTCCAACTTGACAGAGAAAAACGAAGTGCCACTTCACTTGTGGCTTCACTCTGAAGGAGTATTTGATTTAAGCCTTGATGAATCAATATAGATACAGATATAGATATTTTAAATTATATCTCACATATTGGAGATTTAAAATTTCAAGGCTCTTTGTATCTGAATAATCTTTCCTATGTTAATAGCAGTGGAAACTGGCCTCCTAAAAATATGTAATTCTTTATCTACTTTGAGTTTTAATTCTTAAGAAAGGTAGCAAACATTAGTAAGCTATAATGTGCTTTGGTTTGGCTTAGCATTATGTGTGAATCAAATATTATGGCTTGTTCAGCAAACTACAGTTCAAAATCTTGGCTGTGAGAATACAGCCTATGTGTGCCAAACATCTAAAGACCAGTACACTGGGTTGACAACAGACAAGAAGAAAACTGTAATATTTGCAGACAACTTGTTCCATATCAGATAGATGACAATTTTTGCAGCTGCAGACAAAGTGAAAGAGAAATAGAAAGACAGATAAAAAATTGGCAGTCATATCCCCAAGCCACGCATAACTACATGTAACAATGCATGGATGCTTGTCAAAAGCTTATTTTTTACATGGCAGTCACAGGAAGATACTAAAGCCACAGCTACTTTGCTCAGTCTCTGGTTCACTTCTATTATTTCAATCACATCATTTGGAAACAGATTTTACATGTATATCATAGTGTGTTTCTGTTTTCTTTCTAGTTATCCTTCTCTTGGTAAATCAAATTTCTTAGGAACTTTTGTGTAACTAATATTTGAAGATATTAGGAGAGGCTTCTCCAATGTATGCCCTCCAAAGATATGCGATTATCATTCCCATTTTTCCCATGTCATGCTATTTGGGGAAAACATAATTGCAATCCAGTACATCTGTAGGACATAAATTTAGTGAAATCTGATTGTGGAATTAATACAGGGTGTCCCAAAAGTCTTAAAGCTTAAAGACTTTTATACTACTATAATAGTTCCATTTCTACTTTTCTTTATCCTGCCCTTAGATGAGTGAATATTATGATAGTGTGTGTGTGTGTGTGTGTTTCCTTTTTTCTCCTTGGGGGGAAAAATAACTAAATTAAAAAGTATTTATAGGAAGTTATCCCATCTTATTTTTTAAAAGAAGCTCCTTGTTATAGGCTGAAAGACCAACAATAAATCTATAGGCCAAATAAATCTGTTGTTATTGTCATGGCAACCTCTTAAACTTAGTAGTATCTTCTCCTATCCTATGGTATACTAGTCTAAGTGAGCTTCTGTTGTTGTGGTTTTGATTAATCCCCCAACATTCTGGAGAGTTTTTACCCTCTTGACTTTTCCTTTCAACCATCAGTTGACTCATTTTAAGAAGTCATACATCATCATTGTACACATCCTTTGTACTTTTACGCTTAAATGCAAATAAAACTACATGGAATTCAGTAATATTATATTGGATTAAATGCAGATTTAAAAAAAAAACACAGAAAATTAAAAAATAAATAGTGGAGCAAAAAGAGGACATGTTCAAAACCTATAGTTCCTGTTGCTTGGGAAGAGAGAAGAACAGTGCGAATAGGGGCCAAAGGCAATTCCTAATGGAGCCATTCTATAGCTTAAGGGTTCCATGATTCTGTCTTGGCAAGCGGTTTGTTAGTACTTTCCATTGTAGAAATATGGATGTTATGTAAGATGTAGCAGTTCTACTGGGTTCAAAAGAGGACTTGAGAGGAATCATGGCAGAAGGTTATTCTATATGGCATCTAAAGAACCATGGAATACCCAGTGGGCAACCTCAGAGTTTATGGCAGACTGTACTCTTGCTCCTTAATTTTGGTGAGTAAAGGATTTTGATTTTCAATTATGAGAATGGCGGAGCTGCATTATTCTTTTTCATAACTGCCCAGAATGTATTGAACCAAACCATTACTGCATAGAACCAAATCAGCGGTTAAATGGTCTTCTTAGCATCAGCCTGGGTGAAATTGTGCTTTAAAATCTGAAAGAATGATTTGATGGTCTTTAATGCATGCTATTTACTTAAAACTGATGCTGATTCCAGAAGGTGGATGACTCATACATTAAAGGTTATCCTAAAGTATCTTTATTGACTAAAGAAAGGCCTTTGATTATGTTTACCATGTCAAGCTGTGGAATATCTTTAGGAAAATGGGAATCCCAGAATATCTTATTTTCTGTGGAGTTGTTGGTGCTCTCTGAGCTTGGTTGTTTGCTTGCAGTTGTTTGCAGTAAAGCTGTATATACTGTATAAAGCTATTACATATAAAGAGGCAGCGAACCCCACAGTCACTTGCAGTGATGCTGCTACCTAGTTGGGTAATGAAATGTCTGCAAGCAAACAACCAAGCTCAGAGAGCACCAAGGACTCCATAGTTCAACCCTGAGCTACAGATATTCTGTACCTGTATTAGAAGCATCTCATTTCTTCATGTGAAATCTGTACCCAGGACAGAAAGTCAAAGTCCAGACAGAATTTGGTGAGACATTCTGGCACTAGGTTGGTAAAGGACGTAGCAAGGCTATATACTGTTTTCTTATTTATTAAAGCTATATGCTGTATATATATTGAGGGAGGCTGGATTGAAAAAGGATGAGTGTGACTTTGAAATTGGAGGAAGAAGCATCAATAACCTGTGCTAAGCTGATGACATTACTCTGATAGCTGAAAATGCAAATGATCTACAAGCTGTAGTAATGAAAGCCAAGGAGCACAGTGAAAAAACAGGACTACGATTATATATAAAGAAGACTAATGACAACAGGTGCAGCAGCCAGCCTTAGAATTCACAATGAAGGCATTAAAGTGGTGAATAGCTTCTGCTTTAGGACTGACTATCAACAGTAAGTTTTAGATAAAAGTTTGCAGGACTGGCAAAGAACAATTAAATTATTTCTAAGAAAAAGAATTAAGGAAGGGAGTAATCAAAACCAATAAATAAAATGATTTAAATATATACAAGCAATAATCTCTGATGTTCAAAAAAAATATACTGTAAATATTTAAGTAATGGTTAGTAGTTGGGAGCAATAGAAGGGAAGAAGAAAATGTAGTATCAAAAGTTCCTCCTTATGATCTTTTTATGTTTTGTTTTTATTTTACTTTGCTTTTAGTATTTCATTCTTTTGTATCTATATTCTTTATTTTTTAATATTTTAAGAATGTAAAGTGACTATATGCTTATAATAAAGCCTTTTTCAACAGTAACAAAACAGTAAAGGAACTAGCAATCAATAAATACACCATAGACTAGCACTTGATAGAGTAACAATGAAGGTCTTGGAAAAAATATTCAGATGCTCTGACAGGCCTAGACCAACAAAGATTAGAACTGTGCAAGCAATGGCTTTCCCTATGATACTCTGTGGAAGCAAAAGTTGGACTTTGGAGAAACAGGATAGAAAGAGTATTAATGCTTTTGAACTTTGTTGTTGGAGAAGACTCATGAAAATACCATGAATAGCCAAGAAAACAAGCAAATGAATAATAGAATAAAACAATCCAATATTCTCACCTGAGGCACAAATGGCCAGGCTCAAATTATTATATTTTGGACACATTATGCAAAGACCAAAATCTCTTGAGAAATCCATAATGCTGGGAAAGGTAAAAGAGAATGCATGCTAGAAGACCTGAAGGGCCAGGCTGGGAACAGATCATCCTGGAGAGGGTTTATCTCTATGGTCATTAGGAGTCAGCACCAGCTTCATGTCATATAATCAATCAGTCAATCAATCAAACAAACATCAATGCTATTTAGTTAAAACTTGGACCAGTTCTAGATGTTGGGTGACTCATACATTCAAGGTTATACTAAAGTATCTTACTTTATATCAATTCATCAAAGTCAGTTAAAAGTTAATCACTTGGAGCTCATTAGAGATTACCTGGATCCTGCAATAGGGGAGCTTAATGAGTGGTGAGCTGCCCTGTCACTGAGTGTCAGAAAGGCCACTTCCTATTTTTCTTCTGGTTGCATCTAGGGTATACATCAATGACTAGCAGCACATGAACTCAGTGTCATGTACATAACACACCAATATTGTTGGCAATGGATTAGCTTAATGAAAAAAGCAAGATATAGCCATTCTAGATTAGAGTACTGCCTCTAAACCTCTATACTTTTCTAATTATGAAATAGATTTTATTTATTTATTTGTTTATTTGTTTATTTATCAGATTTTGCCACTGCCCATCTCCCCCCAAAGGGGGCACTCTGGGTGGTTTACAACCAGGATAGAACATTAAAATACCATAACAATATAAATACAAATATAATATTCAAATAAATACAATATGAAATCCAGCTGATGAGGCTAGTTGGAAAATCGCTCACATAATTTATCCACTTTATCTATCTTTGTGGTCGCTAAGAGTCAACACCAATAGCACATAATCAATAAATGGAATAGATTGAAATCTAATTAGTCCAGTCCTTCTTTTAAAAAATACCCTTCAGCTAAAGTAAATATGTAACGTCTGCTCCTGAAATGGCTAGGATATTTGTAATTTCTAAATTTGATGTTGCTGTGCTTTAAAACCAGACAGAGACTCAGACTCAGACATTGTATAAAGTGTAAATATTATAGGGGATTTGAACTTGGTATATTTACCTAGGAGGGCATTTATTCCTTTAACTACCTCTGCCGTTGTTACTGAATAATTGATCTCTCTAACTGATGTTCTTGCTCAACTCTGTTATATAAGTAAGAACAATATATGAAAAGGCTATTCGACACTGATTTTGTCCACATTAGAAGATCATCCCAACATCTTATGTCATGATCAAAAGCTTTCTTGATAGACAAGGAGGAGGAAAGATAAAAGAAAGGATGCATTACAAGGCAAGAGTCATCAGTGCCTCTTACTAGTTTAAACTCTCTTTGGTGACTCTTGTGAACCACATACTTAGATATTATTGTTATTATTGTTATTATTATATTCCTATGTAAAAGCATTTTGGAACCATTTAAACACATAAAATTCCTATAAAAACAATAAATGACAAATTATATACAACATACATGCATACACACACACACACACACACACACACACACATATAAAAAATGGAATCAAAAGCAGGGGAAAAGGAACCCAAAATGTATACCCCCCCCCCAAAAGTAAAACTGTGTGTGTTGTGAAGTTCAAGGAGCAACCACTAGATGGCATTCTGCATTTTAGGTACATGACAGCTGAGTAACACCAACTTCCCTAATGTCCGGGTCACCACCTTCTTGACCAGAGACAATAACGAAATTGAGAGTGCAATGTCCTGTGCTACCCCGCAATCTGCCAAAGTCCTGTACACTGGCCTGGTAATAATTTAAGTTGGAGACATAGTTATTTTAGGGGGCATGAAATTCCGGGGTGGCCTTTTTGGACAACCTTAACACCAGAACTACCACCATGGATTTTTCCAACACTATATTTAGATAACTTCAGGGTTTTGCACAAGGAGAATGTTGAATAACAGGCTGGATAATACAAAGCTCCTCATAACTTGTCACAGTTTGAAGGTATTTTCAGATGAATGGGATGATATTCCAGTGGGCCACAGCCCTCTCCTGTCTCTACAGTCTAGTGCAATACTGCACTGAAAAACCAGGTGGACAGTATTGGACCAAATTTTCACCCAGTTATCTCACCCAAGTTTAGTAACCCAAGCCAGTTTGGTTCCTTCATCCATTATTAAATCATGAGTTAGTGAGGTCTTATTGTGAGCCGGTCTTTCCTGCAATAACAGGGAAGCCAAACCAGAAGCTTCACCTCTTGGTACTCTATGAAAGAAGAAAGGACCAGAGGAGGTGATGATCCACACTTAGATGGATTCCTACTGCTCAGATGTGCTCTCCTCCTGCTCCCTCATAATCCATGACCAATAATTTTAAGTGCTGAAGCTGGAAAGAAGGAACCATTGCTGCTTAGAGCAAACAGAGGTGTTGAGTAAACATGGAACAAGTGCATGCCAGTTTAAAGACTGGAAAAATATGGGTAGAAGTCCATTGACCCAAAAGAGCAGGAGGGAAGAATTTAAGATCTAAAGCTTGGGGTGGGTGGGTAGGCAAGTAGGAAGGTAGATGATAAATAGCCCTTTTAAGTCTGTTCCACCAAGTAAAACAACATTCGTTTCTTACTGAAGATTAGTTATATCCCATGTCCATGAAAACAGCCATTTCAGTGGTATTGTCTGCATGAGCAGAAGAGAACTGCAGTGGCACTACCAACAGAGTTGCTGACTGATATGAAGCAGCTCATCTTGACATTTTGATTGGAATTGTTGAGATATAATACCTTGTTTTTTCAGATTCAAATGCCTTGAATTGATCCACTCCTTCAATCTGTATTATTTAATAATTATTTTATTATTACATTAGTAGAGCTATTATAACTTAATTATAATTATTAACATAATCTTATTTTTTCAACTTAACAAAAATTAAGTTCACATTATAATGTAAACTTTTGTGATAATTGCTTTAATAAAACCTGATGCACATATTGCATTCAAAATATGAAGAGAAATTATGAAGAGAAGGATAGTATCTTTGCCTTGGACATTTGGACATTTTTTATGCATGCATGTAAAAAGCATGGCGAGGCATCAAAAATGCAGCTCTGACTGCCATCATGACTTTTCCCCCCACTTACCTAAGAATGCCCTGATACCAGTTTTTGTTTAAATCATATTGTTATGGAGAGGTTCTTGCAGTAAACATCTAAGCTAACTCAATAATTAACCTTAAATTCAAAGTCACGTTACTGAAAAACTTTCACTGGCATTTGTAGATCTGGTGGTAGCTATGGCACATGTAGTCCAGGTGCAACAGTTGAAGTTTAACCAGTTCTCTTTGAAAATTATGTCATGGACTGTGGAAACTGTTCATCATAAGTTTCCACAGTTATCATATAGAAAAGAAAATAGTAACATCTCACTGACAGAGTTTTTTATTTTCTTATAACATTTTATAAACCCAGTGTCTGGAATCTGTGCAGTGCCATCAATGTCTGTACTATTTCATGTTTTAAAATATTGTCTCATATTGACTATATTGCCTTCTACTCACTTAAATATACATTAAATTAAAACAGCCATTAAATTTTCATGGAGAATGAGACAACATTCCTCAAATCTCTTGGATAAGAGTGCTCCATTAAACTTCCATATGTGAAATACTAAAAAATGCTGAAAGAAACAAACATACATTGTTCACTACGTCCTACAGACAGGCAACTCTATCCAACTTCCAAGTAAGTTACTTGCTTTCAAGTAATCAATATATTTGCGGTATGTGTAAGAAGCAAACTTATATCCTAAACTTCAGTATCAGCTAAGTTGTTTTTCTGTACTATACAAACAGTTCATTGTGGGAAATATTGCCCAAACTGAATAACTTTAAGGATGTGGATTATCCTCTTTGGCATTCTATTATATATTTAGTGCTCCAGATGAAAATATTATGAAGGATTGGATTGGATTGGACTGGATTGGATTGGATTGATCATGGCCTCAGAGATTTCTGATGGCATGAGATAGGACAGTGTGAGAAGCACCATGACACAGATTTTCTGTGTGGTTCTGACTCTGACATTCATGTTCACCAAATGCTTTTGTGCTTAAATATCATATAAAATGATCAGAGAAAAAGCATAGCAGCAATTGTATGCTCAACAATTGACTACAATGCCTGAAAAAGAACAGAGGCATAAGAATGATTGCTTTTATTGGTATCTCAGCAACCACTTTAGAAGCCACTCTGCTGAATAGATGAAATTGACCATTCCTTATCAATGTTGGCTCTGCAGGTGGGGAGATCTTTTTCAGTTTTCTACTGACTCTTTCTAGCCTCCTCCACCATCACTTTATGCTTAAGTTCCCCACTTGAAGGACTGATCTCAACCATGCAGCTATTCTTAACCCCTTTCACTACAGACTTTCAGTCAACAAGAGTTATCATTTTTACAGTACCTATACTGTGAAATAACTTGGGACTAGATGCAATGGGAAAAGTATTCATTTTCTTTCTGTTTCTTGAGGCTTTTGATTACAATTCTCAGAATTTCCAGCTGCTGCTATTCTATTTCCCATGATGCACAAGAATTTGTATCCAATAATTCATTTAGAAATACCAGCATTTATTGCTGAAAACCACACTATTCATTATAGACAACACTAAGTCAGATGGATCTAAAGTTTATCTTGGTGTAAAGTATTTTGCTGTACTAAGAAAAAAGGATTTTCCAAACCATAAATAGACACACATCACTACTACCACCATTGTCATCACCATCATTAGACATTTGGAGCACTTATGCTTCCACTTTCCATTATAGTAGGCAGCACAAAGACCTTTCCAATACAGCAGTGTCTTCTTGGGAGAGCATGTGAAGCCTTAAAGAACATTTCTACAATACACTGTTCATACATTTACATGTTAAAAGCTTGTTCCCTTCCTACAGTACAATCACTGCAATGCACAGTCATAGTCAGAACATCAAATCACATCTCTGGGTTTCCAGCTTTTGCTTAGTGCTACAGTAAATCTTGAGTTTGTTATAAATATAGATTCCCCACCCACTTTATTTATTTATTTTATTTTATTTATTTATCCAATTTGTCTAATAATTAATTTAATTTTAACTTAATTTTTCCAACAAATAAATATATGCTGGAAGTTTGTAATCCCCAATCCAAGCTTAGATTCAGAAATGTGGCAGCTCATAATGCTTACATCTTCCAAGTTCTTCCTTTAATCATATTTTAACATCAGCCAAGGAAAGCTCAAGCTAACCCTCTACCTGAGTATCACCAACTCTCTCCCATTTCCCCCAGAGGTGAGACAGGCCCCCTCGCTCCTGGACTTTCAAAAAGGATTAAAGACCTGGTTCTGTCAGCAGGCTTGGAATGGGAGGGGGAACAGTCATACCTGGGGATGGCTAGCGCCCTAAAGTGATTCTGAGGGGCCTATTACACTCATGGACTGATTAAAATCTTTTAGCCATTTAGATTCTATTATATTTCTATTTTACTGTATTATTGTATTCAGAATGGTTTTGAATTTTAATCCTGTTTTATTGTAAGCCGCCCAGAGTCCCCCCATGAGGGGGAGATGGGTGGTGAATAAATGTATAAAATAATGAATGAATGAATGAATGAATGAATGAATGAATTTGCATGCTTACCTTGCTATTATTTTGGCTTATCTGCCAATGGCAAGAGCAATTTTCTCCCTCCCCTTCACCCCCTTCAGATAGTTTTACAATAAACTTTATACCAAGGGTAAATATAGGTAAGCTTTGAGGAGTAGAGGTTGGAGAAAATTGAAAGCACATGGTCTAAAATCTAATTTAATTTGAATTGATCAAAAAAACAGATGAACAATTTCCTACATTGAGAAAAAAGAGCTCCAAAAATCACTCCCTCCCCAGGCCCCAAGATCCAAACAGGCCTGACCCTTTTGTCTTTTAGATGAGTTTTAAAGGCCTGGCACTTTCCCTAGGCATTGGGCTAAGGCATGGTGGGGGCTCACTGTGGGTGTTATGTCTGGATATATGTTCAGTGAGAGGGTGGGAGAGGAAGTGAAGCCAGGGGCATCTGGTGACAACAGTCCTGGAGTGGTGATTCCAGCAGTGTGGGAGCCAGTGACTCCACTCAGGCTGAGGCAGATCCAGCAGGCTCCAGGGCCCCTCTCTGACTCAGGTGTTCAGCCACCCAGTGCTAAGCAGAGGTGACTATAAAGATCCAACAGCAGAGGGCTTACCTCAGCTGTGCATTTGAGTGTTGGCTCGGCATGGCTGATTAATTGGCCTTATTCCCTGGAAGAAGATACTGGGAACACATTTTCAAGCTTTAGCCCTGTCGTCTTTAACTTACTCTAACATGCTTAGAATGCTGGATTCCACCCCACAGTGTCTCCTGTCTTGAATTCATCACTTGACTACTAGGTTCCTGGTCTCATATTGTGGCAAGCCTGTGGATTACATTTATAGTTGCTATTCTAAGATACTGGTAAAGAGGACTTTTTGCTGTCAAAAGACTGTTCTGCCTGAGCTCATATATCATTGGACTGTGGCAGGCATCCAGCCTGCTACCTTATTGGCTGGCAGTCCACAGTCAGGCACAGAAAAGTGGTTTGGTTTGGTTTGGTTATTATTGTGTTTGTTGTCTCCCTGTTTGGCCACCTTTTTGTTTTTCATTGTTGTTTTGACTTTTTATTTTTAATCTGATGTCACCCAGAGTCCTTCAGAGTGGGTGGCCTAATCAATAATCAATAATCAATAAGAGAGCCAGGTTGCCCATTACTAATAAAAAGGTACTGTAACATAATTTAAGAAATATGCTACCGACTAGGTCTTAGAAAAGATATTCAAATACTGCAATGTGTTTATACTTATAAAGATTATGAAAGCAAAGGTTTTCCCTGTAATATTCTATGGCAGTGATGGACTTTGAAGAAGCGTGATATGAAGAGTGTTGATGCTTTGATCTTTAGTGTTGGAGGAGACACCTGAAAATACCATGGATAGCCAAGTAAATAAACAAATGGATCATAGAACAAATCAGTCCAGAGTTTTCACTCTGACCAGGCTCAAATTATCATATTTGGACATATTCTGTGGAGACCCAGCTCTCTTGAGAATGTTGGGAAAGATGGAAGAAAAGGGAACAAGTTGACAACAAGCAGTAATAAGGTGGATGGACTCAGTTTCAGCAGCAATGGGTGTTGCTTGAATGTTTGAAGACCTGAAGGGCAAAACTGGGGACAGATCATCCTGGAAAAGATTTGTCTGTGTGGTCACCAAGAGTCAGTATTCACCTGATGGCACATAATCATCCTAACATAATAGCATCTCAGCAGATAGCAACATTTCCCTGACTTTGGGCATGGAAATGAAGAAAGGTTGCATCTGGGCACTACTTGGATGGGGGACCTCCAGGGAATACAAAAGCTAGAGAAGTTGAAAAAGTATGCTGGAAGATAGCAATGGTAAATAACATCTGTACTGGTATCAAGAAAACTATGGATATGTCTGTGATGTTGCCCGGAGTTGGACCTTTGATCACTTTTGTAGCATAACAATAAAACAGATCCTTCTCAAATTCTGCCCGTGAGAGAGACTTTCTGCTTTATAAGAGGATTCAGCTCTTTTGAGGTTCCAACAAATAGTATGTGTCATATAAACAGTTGCCATAGAAATTACTTAAATTAGCTCATCATTGATTTAGTCATTTTATTTGTAAGGAGGAGGTAGCTGAGGTTTTACTGCTCTCTGTGAAGCTGCTCTTTTTATAATGTGATGCTGCAGATGCTTGGAATGGTTTCAGGGAACAGCAATTGATTTATATCCAAAAAGGTGTATTAAACATACCTTTGCAGCAGAACAAGAGTGTTCATTTTCTTCACATGTGGTAGATTGTTTTAATGATCTATGGCTATAGATTTAAAATTCTGCATATTGTACATCAAACTGTGCCATTTGTTATAACCTGTGGTCATATAAATTGTGTTCCCTTTTCAAAGGATTTCATTGAGCTGTGCAACCCATTTTTCACAGCCTAGGGTTGATCCTTCCCCTGAGCCTACCTGCAAATGGCCTAATGTTATAGTGGAATTTATTAACAGTGCAATTCATTATACCAAATATTTGCAAGAACTGATCAAAATGAATGGTGTCTTGCTTGGTGGATTGAGTGCAGTGTTTTAACAATACCTAATGCTAACCCTGAATCCAATTTCAGTTGTCAGAATGTGATGGCAAGGGAAACATGGAGCCAAGGAGGTAACAGTTTGTTTCATAATAAGAGAATGATTTAGCTTTCCTGCAAAATTAATGTACAGTTCCCACATAAAATACCACAAATTAATGTGCATTTGGTATTCTGTCAGGGATACCACATATCCCCAGGTTTCACTAAACATATTCTTCAGTACAATTAGTGCAGTACTTGAATGACTCCTAATGAATTATTACATTAATCACACCTATTTTGTATCTGCCTGTAAATTAAGATTTATTTTACAAGTAGACTGTAAATAAGAACACACACACATCCTAGTGAGACTGTTTGCTTAGAAATGTTTATAGTATCTTGTACTCCTGTGTTCTAGACCATACATAGCCATGGGTCAGTACGGCAGGCTGAATAATGGCAACATTTTGGGGAATTCATCCTGCTTAAATCATGCTACCCAGGTAAATTAAACATTTTTGCCAGTGCCGTAATGAAATCCATAGGTTCTACTTCTGACTCCTCCAAATGTTAAGCCACTTATTTCCTTTGGAGCCTACCTCAGATCATCATGACTGAAACTGGCCAGAAGGAACTGTAGCTTCTGTTCTGTGCCACCTAGCCTGGAAGAGGTGGAATTTAATGTGTGATACTGTACGCTTGTCTGCTGCATCTAGGGCAAGTGGGCATCACTGTCATGGATGATCTAGACAAGTACAGGATCTTGCTGGCTGTCTTTACCTTTTCTACTGAGACCCACAAATGAAGTGAGCAGTGAGAAAAATTTCTTCGCGGCTTGGGAGCCGTTACAGATCTGAACTTTTAGGATCTGGTGCACTTATTGCCCCACATGTGGATTTACAGGATTTCGGCCTAGAAATGTTGTATTTCAGGAATGGAGTGCAAGTATGGGGTTCTGCCCATGTTTTCTCCCATTTTGTTACCAACTCTGTAAAATACTTTTCGGTAAAAATGATGGTGCACAACCTTCTGGAGAAGGAAAAGTGAAAGGGAGTTGCTAAGTGATATCGATCTACCTATGTGTGCAGCTGTACCTCCATCCAACAGAGAATCTATGCCAATTGAGGTCCTATCTTTGCTTCATTAACATCACTGCAACTGCTCCTCTCTTTCTTGCACCAAGAAAAGGGGCAAAACATAAACCTGTTTTCTAACGCATAAACCCCATTGCATGATATGAAACTTATTTCAAACTATCCTTTGGCCATGCAGACTAACTTATACCCAGACATACTATTTTAAAACAGTGTTTCTCAACCTCAGCAACTTGAAGATGTGTAGACTTCAACTCCCAGAATTCCCCAGCCAGCCATGCTGGCTGGGGAATTCTGGGAGTTGAAGTCCACACATCTTCATGTTGCTGAGGTTGAGAAACAGTTTATATGTTCCTCAAGGACACTCAGTACTATTTCTCCCTTTCTTCTTAGTGAAGAGCAAACACTCAAGTAATTAGAAACAAGAATCCAGCAGCCTGACATGACTACAGAGCACGTTTCCTTTCTTGCCAGAAAATAAGTCCAATCCTCTGAATGTAGCTTTGGGGGAAAACATTCTTATGATCTCATTGTAGGGCCGCACTCACATTCAAGCAGAGCTACTTATGCTTTCCTCTGCCAAGGGGATGGGCACTTCAGTGAATATTAGGCTGTCCAAGGTGAAGTGGATTGCTTCAGCCATAGAACTGGGAGACAAGAATAAAGGCAAGAATTGCTTTAAAATGTTAGCTCAGTCATAGAGGGTGAATTCCATGTAATGCTCTGCTTCATGCAGCTGCATGTCTTAGGCCAGCAGCATGCAGCATGTGATCTTAATTCTTACTTTGCTTGTGGCTGATTCTGGATGAGCAACTTTTTAGCAGCACTAATAATGCTGCTATGGAATCAAGCGATGACAATAAAGGTCAGAGAGGTTTTGCAGATAGACAGATTGAAAACAACTCCAGACGCTCACTTCAGCACTCCAGCACAGACAAATGCTGAAGGGCTTTCCTTAGGCTACTCTTCTCAGCAGATGGTATTAAAATAGGTTGTTTAGTAGTACTAATGAAGTCATCTCACCTGAGGGGAAAAAAGGAGCCTGAAGACAAAAACCTTCTTCTTTATTCAAATGCAGAACGCAGCTGAGGGGCCTACCTTAATATTATGATGGATGAATCTCCAGTCCTCCTTCATTAGCCAAGCAAGGTGAAACTGGAAAGGGGCTGTGCATATGCACTGCTTTCTTTGACGTAATCTGACCATTGGGATTGTCCGAGCATCTGTTCGGAAACAAAATGGAAAATAAAGTAAAATAAACCTTCCCTATTATCATTAAGCACTTAAATGCTGTTGGATTAAAAGATATATACTGTAGGTTAAATGCAATCTGAATATCTTGATTTTCTTTTCTAGCTTGTATCCAATGCCTTTTTGGATTAATCCACAATCAGTTATAACATGGATAGAGAATTTTATGAGTGCTTTCAGTAAAACAAATTTATTATCCTCCTAATGTTCACCATACAAAGATCTGTAATGGAATAAGGCATGTGGACATGCTGAGGATAGAGTTTTCATGTGTACCGTCGTCACCTGCCAATTAAGCATCTGCAAAAAGTACAGACCTGTGGGTAAAACAGGGCATGAGTGTGATTGTAACAAGTTCTGCATCACTAATGGATGCAACATTCTGTAATTTTGGAGCTGTTTACTTGCTAGCAACATCTTTCACAGATGCCACATTATTTCAACCATTCCCTAAGCCTCACAGCACTAGACAAGTAACAACCATCAGCTTTAAGGGAACTAGCCCCTGCCACATGACTCCCATTGCCCTGAGCAAAGAGTCCCCTATTATATTTAATATGACCTTTCGAGGGTCTATTATATCCCCACTCACCATAACATATGGGCACAATCAGCCATACTGGGACCAATCTATTGCTGTATAAAGTAATACTGGTACTCAAAAGGCCAAAACTATTTAACAAACCCTAGCAAGCTTGGCCAATTTGCTACCTGGAAAAAATGCTCTTCTAGATGCAAAGATCTGAAAAACCTTCTAGTGGGTATTGTTTTCTGCTTGATTGTTTGTCTCCATGGCAGTTCCTTGATTGGGGCATTGTTTTCTGCTTGATTGTTTGTCTGATGTTAATCCCTGCTTGCGTGGGTGTTGGCTGCTGGAAAGGGTCTTCTGATCTTTTTGCACTATGTATCTACTGGCACGGCTAGGCTGTGGCTTAAATCTCTGGGACAGGTTGGATGAGCAGGTTTATGTGCAATTTCTCTATTTGTCATATGAAGAAGGAACTCTTATATGAATGAGTTGATATGAAGGAACTATATGTTGCTTCTGATAATGTATAACAAGCTGCATAATATGAAACAGGGAGCTGGTTCTTCTGTTTCTCTATCACCTTATGTAGATCCTGGACTCATATACCCTATAGTTTTTTTTAAAAAAATGTACATACTGTATATATATAGCTTCAAAATAGTGAATATTTCTTAACACATTCATTTCTGAGTCATCCGAGAACTCTTCTTCATAATGCAAATTTAATAATAAACTTATGTGTGTGCTCTTACATTGCCCTTATATCAAACCAAAACTAAAACTTCTAGATTTTCCTTAGTTTTAATGTTAACAGATTTGACCATATTCAGCTGGCCTAGTATTCACCAATAATGCATATACTGTGAAAGTAAGAGAACATCCAAAGGATTAAGTGTTAAGCCTTGTTATTTATTGTTATTGCTGTTGCTGTTGCTGTTGCTGTTGCTATTGTTATCTTGGATGCCCGGAAGCAGTAGAAAGCAGTATTACCAAACTATTAATGTCTCACATATCCCACGCACTGATATAAAAGTTACTATGTTTACATTGCATCATTTACACTGGCTTAAAGGAGAATATGAAGCAAAAACAACAAAAAAGTCACAACCATGTTTCCTGTCTGTATATTTGTCTCTATGAAAGGCATGTGGTGTTCAAAACATTTCCGGAACTAGATTCATCCCCTTCATGCCGGATGAACTCTGGAGCCCCTTTCTGTGAAATCATCATGCAGCGGGAGCAGATCAACATGGGTGAGGAGCAAGTGAGAGAGACTGGAGAGCATATAAGAACTAGAGATCAGACTGGTGTCAGAAAGAAAGAAAATACGTTTCTCGAGAAAACATGTTTCATTCTGTTTGCTCTGAATCTTAAGTCTTTATGATGTTTTAGAAATGAGATATGAGATGTCTGGACCCTGGAAGCTCACCTTCTCTGTAGCAGCCCCTGCCTTCTGGAATGTGGCTCCCCTTAAAATTCAAACGGCTCCTACCCTACTGGTATTTCGAAGGGCCTTAAAGACCTGGCTCTTCGCCCAGCCCTTTGGAGAGGACGACTGATGCTCTTTCTTCCTTTCTGTTTCCCTCTGGGTTTATTTTCTTTGCCATCATTGTTCTTTTGTCTTGTGCTGTTTTTGTCTTCTTTTTTTGTATTGTTCTTTGATTTTAAATGTTTTAACAATGGAGAGTCACTGGAAGTTGGGTAGCATATAAACTTAAATTATAATGAGATAGCATTTGAAGGAGGAAAAATAGAAGTCCCTCTCTTCAAAATGATTTTTTTCTTCCTTATTCAAAGTTGCTTCCGGGCACAGTGGGGGGAAAATTCTACATAAAATATGAAAATCAGAAACAGTTAGAAGTTTTCCTTCTGAACTTGTTACTGGCAAATAAGCTCATGGCTTTGCTGATGGTAAAAGTGAATTTCTTCTCTTTTTTAATGATGCTATTTAGTATAAGTGCATTCTCTATTCCACTGCTTTTACCAACACACTCTCTCTCACTGTCTGAAATTATTTATATTTACATTTCAGAAGCACTGCAGCTAAACCTTGCTGTAATGTACAGTGCTGCTGCCTACAATCTGAGGGCTGTGCACATTTTTGAACGGGTGCTTTGCTTTGTCGAACATTGATGGGGAACACTCTTTTGAAGTTGTGTTGCAAAGTCACACACATCCGCTTTCTAAAAGTGAAGCAAACAGCCACACTGGCTCTCTTTACAACATTCCTGAGAGCATATCTGGCAGTTCTTGTAGATGGAAGAATCTTACAGTCAATTACTATAAAGCCCAGAGAAGTCCCTAGAAATTATGTGAAACACTCTGTTGACCTGAATTACCTCATCTCCATGCTAAAACAATGCAAATCACTGCTTTCCGAGTGCAAAATGACTCCATAAGAAAAATACGGCCCTCTTGTGGACTTCCGGTGAGGACTTATTACAAACAAAACATCTCAGAGGGAGCAGAAACAGCATTGCGGCAAGACTGGTGGCCAGACTGATTTTTTTCTGGCCACCAGTCTCTGGATAAAGGAAAGATTGTGAGATCACTCACTTGCACTCTGGACAGCTGCTCCTCATGAGTACACTGCAGGAACTGAGGTTTCTGCAGCTGGCTCATGAGTTGAGTGGCTGGGAGTCAAGGGATATCCACCAAGCTGACAACCACAATATAGTCTTATTTCTAAGACTATATACACAAAGTTCTGCTGAGCCTCATTTCTTAATCACTTTTGGAAATTGCTTATGAATTGATTTTCAACTATTAATAACCTTCCAACTGACAAGTTTGATAAGATATACCAGGTGAGTTTCCTTTAATCCCTGACAAAAGAAGTTTTAAAGATAAGTTTAAGGACATTAAAAAAAAGTTTTTTTGGAATAAGCAGCAATAGGGTGATTAGAACATTGATTTTGGACAGTTATAAATGGATTAAGGGTCCAGATAGATTTGAAATAAGATTTTGAAATTGATTGTGGGAATGCTTCCCATGGGAAAATGCTGCTGTTGTTTTTTTTTTTTTAGTTTTTTTCGTTTTTGAAAGAAAACATAATAGGATGGGATTTTGAACACTGGACAGTAGAGGGGACCAGAAGGAACTAAATATTACAATTAAAGGAGAAGAACACTTAAATTTGACTTACTAACACAGAATGGAGCAAAATACTTTAACACTGGATGTATTCAAGGATATTTGTAAGCAATGGATCCAGAAGTTAATCTTAAAAGTGTCTGCCATTATAGACAGATGTTGTGGAATAGGAACAAGTTTTGCCAGACGGGACTGGGACCAATCTGAAAGTAGATTTGAAAATGACAGGCTGCAAGAGTGATATGGAAAAAGATGTTACACTGGATATACAAATGAAATTGGCAGATGTCTTAATAA
This sequence comes from Candoia aspera, assembly GCF_035149785.1. Lineage (NCBI taxonomy): Eukaryota > Metazoa > Chordata > Lepidosauria > Squamata > Candoiidae > Candoia > Candoia aspera. The sequence continues at coordinate 39,917,660 of NC_086155.1, forward strand.
TTGAAAGGGATGTGCAACTGGAAAACCAAAAGAATGTCTTGGATAATTTTCTAATATTGAATCTACAAAAGAGATCTGTTAAAGTTCTGAAGGATTTTGTGAGAAGGGACAAAGAAAAAATGAAAAGAAAACAAGTTCTAGGACATTATCTGAAGGGATTAAAGATCAAGATTTTTAAAAGTAAAAGGAAGGAATATAAAGTGGGTTTATCTGATCAAGGTTAAAAGAGATACATTGTTATTTCTGGCAACCCTTAATGGACTTTTGCTGACCAGGACTGAATGACAAGTAAAGATATGTTTATAGTTGTGAGATGAGATATGGGATGAAGATATTTTTTGTTGTGTTTTAAGAGAAGGTGATAAGTTGTTAAAATTGTTTATACATGTTGTGATGAAGGGGAAAGTCATTTCTTTATATATTTCTTTTCTTTTCCTCTGCCTTTATTTTTTCTTTATTTTTTATTTTACTAGCTATATTTTTTTCTGCACTATTTTTTCTTTTTATTCTTTTCTTTTTTGTAGTTTGTGCTGGTTTTTATCTGTTTAACTATAATGTTTAATAAAATTATTATACTGAAAAAGAAATATATCACCCTCTTGCATAGGCCTAAAAAAAGAATAGATATAGGTTGAGTTTCCCTTTTCTCAGAAATATGTAGGAAATGTACCCATATTCTTTTTCTCACAAAGCAGTAGCCTGTGCTGTAGAACAATGGCAGGAACACTGTCAGTGTGTTGCCAGGATAGGGCAGCATTTCTCAACCTCAGTAAGTTTAAGATGCGTGGACTTCAACTCCCAGAGTTCCCTAGCCAGCCTTACCACAGAAAAGGCTTTCTCCCTTACAGAGACCCACCTCACCTCCTTTGTGGGGGGAAGATACTAAAGTCTGGGTAGGTACATATGGAAGAAGATACTCCTTCAGGCAACTTGGTCCTAAGTTGTTGAGAGCTTTAAAGGTCAAACTTCTGGGAGTTGAAGTCCACACATCTTAAACTTGCTGAGGTTGAGAAACCCTGGCACAGAGAGTAAATTTTACTGCACATTGCAGAAGTGAATAGGTAAGCTTGACATGAAAAATACACAGCACAAGTACCTTTAAGACCTGGTCCCTTAAGTCTTTGCATGCATTTGGATGACATGCTCACAGATCATCATGACTTTCCAAATGTATACATGTAAAGGTTTCAAGTAATGCTATAAAAGCATTTAACCGAAGATCTTGTTAGGAGCAGGTTGCTGCTTCCAGAAGATTCATGGCAGCAAAATATTAGCAGGAACAATGTTAGTGTACATCCTTCCCCAGAAAAAGAAGAAAAATCCACCTCCCTTTTGAAAATGTACAAGATGGCAGGAGTTCTTGGCTCTTCTCTTGTTTGAAGGTCAAAAACACTCTGTGCACTCACAGCATCATGTAAGCATATGGCTATTTGGCTGTGGAGAAAAAAAGAGAAAGGGTTTGCTTGGAACCATTTTATTGGGAACAGAAAGGAACAGCTGAATGTCTTGGCCAATTTGCATATCTTCAAAGGTAAATAATGCCACCTTCAGCATCTAGGCAAATTCATTTCAAATATTCCATGAACTATCAGATATAAACCTGTCAGAACAAAGCAGAAAACTTCCCTGATATCTGCAAATACACTTTTCCTTACTTTTTTTTTTTTTCTTCAGTGGAAATGGAAGGTACAATATCACTTTTATATCAGGAATGCTGGAACCTCTTGACCTGGTCCACAGCCCAATTAAAATAAAAATACTGGGTGTGCAAGTTTATGTTCTGTCTTCCCTCTGTTACAAAAGAATTTCAGGAGACTTTGTAGGAAGAAGAATGAAATGTGCATAATCAATGCATCCTGTCTGTCCTGATTACCAGGAAACACACTGAGGCGAGGACTTGGTCTCTAATATTTATTAGTAGTACTTAACAAGAATCCTAACAAACTGAGAAGGCGTGGGAAAACCCAGCCATATAAACCCCAAAGGTTAAGGCGGTCCCGATCTGTGTCTCTTTGAATGGCTGAACAGTTCCTCAGTGCTACGCATGCGCTTGACAGTCTGGGTGAGAGCCCCCTGCTCGCCATCCTTACTCATGACATCACCCTCCCCTCCAGATTGATATTCCATTTCAGCCCCCTCCCCTCCAGAGTCTTGATAAGATATGTTGTCTGCTTGTAAAGTCTCATGAGAACTTGGCAAAGAAGGCAATTCTTCAAAGGACAACTCCTCCACGGACGAAGCGATGCTGCCCTCCCAATCCGATAACGCCTCCGAGCCAGGTGGCTGCTGCTGAAAAACATCTAGAGAGTTAGCAGGGTCAGCCCCCCTCCCCCCTGGGAAATGCAAGCCCGAGGTTGAGGGCTGCTGCTAATTGCTGGATGGCGAGCCGCATTTCTTGGTTTTCTGAAGACATTTCTAAACGTATCTGTTTAATTGCTTGTTCCTCCCTCTTTCGATGGGAGTAGGAGTTTGTTAGGATTGATTGTCCTGATTACCAGGAAACACACTGAGGCGAGGACTTGGTCTCTAATATTTATTAGTAGTACTTAACAAGAATCCTAACAAACTGAGAAGGCGTGGGAAAACCCAGCCATATAAACCCCAAAGGTTAAGGCGGTCCCGATCTGTGTCTCTTTGAATGGCTGAACAGTTCCTCAGTGCTACGCATGCGCTTGACAGTCTGGGTGAGAGCCCCCTGCTCGCCATCCTTACTCATGACACTGTCATTCTTCAGCATACATCTTAGATCTATTGGATACTGAGCTGCCATTTTATCAGTTTCATTTGTAAAATTTCTACATTGCCTTTTGTTCTTACAGTAACTCTGCAGGCAATTACTAAAATTAGTCTCATATTTATCACCACTGTAATAACATTTGTAAGGGACACGGTGGCGCTGTGGGTTAAACCGCTGAGCTGCTGAGCTTGCCGATCGGAAGGCCGGCGGTTCGAATCCGCGTGATGGGGTGAGCTCCTGTTGCTAGTTCCAGCTCCTGCCAACCTAGCAGTTCGAAAACATGCAAATGTGAGTAGATTAATAGGTACCGCTTCAGTGAACAGGTAACAGTGTTCCGTGTAGTCATGCCGGCCACATGACCACGGAAGTGTCTATGGACAAACGCCGGCTCTTCGGCTTTGAAACGGAGATAAGCACCACCCCCTAGAGTCAGACACAACTGGACTTAATGTCAAGGGAAACTTTACCTTTACTAATAACATTTGTAAGCTGTTTTTAAGTATCATTCTGTAAAGAAGTGTTTTTTCCTACATTTTTTAAAAAAATCTCATTCTATTTGTTGCCCCCCCGCCAAAAATGTCTTTGGCATTTTTTCAGTAGTGGTAAATATTTCAGTGGGTTTGAACACTGTGAGATGTGCAGAATCATGGGTTACATGAACAATGAGTCTGAGTGTCTACCTGTAATTGTACAACCAAATCAACAGTAGCCTGAAGCTTCAATTAAATCACAAGAGATGATACCATGGGATTTAATGGAATTTTATTTTAGCCATCTTCCCATGGTGCCTTGCCAGATTAGGTGCCCTCCACTTCAGAAAATCACCTGAAGCTGACCTGAGATTTTACAAATCTCAGCTCAAGCATTTGGAGATATTGTCATTCTTGGATAAAAATCTTTGAAATGTCATGAGATGTTAGCCATTTACATTTGTAATGTGTTTTATTTCATTTTGTGAACGCCCAATCAGCATGGGAAGGTGAGCATGACATGCAACCTACTGACATGTTTGCATAGCAAGAAATTCCATAGCATTCTAAGGATGTGAGCAAAAGTACAACAACAACAACAACATCTGTACAATGCATTATCTTCTTGTGGCTTCTTCTGCAACCTATGCAAAGGGAGAGGGATGAGTTTATGAGGAATGGCTCCAGGAAAGCTGACAGCAGAGTCCACATCCATACAAGGGATTGCTGATTCCACAGGTTCTGCCTTTTATCTGCTAAAACATCATCTTTATGCAATCAAAGCATGGAATTCTTTCCTCACCATTTCACGTAAATTCTGAGCTAGAAACTTCCATTATCTCTTCTATCTTACTTGTCTGGTCTTTCAGTTTTTTTTAAACTACAGCCAAGTTACATAAACTAGTTTACAACCAGATTTAGATATATACACCACAGTTCCATAAACACGTCTTTTTAATATTGGTGGGATGGTGACAGGTGAAAACTGCTGGGGAGCTAATCAAAACTGCTGCTTGATTTGTGAGTGGGAAAGAAGATCCCTTTTGTCTACCAGAAAGAGTTCCATGGGATCAAGGCCATAACAAAAGCAAGTCCTAAATACAACTCCTTGTCTCAGAATGAAACTATTCAGGGGTGGAGGTAGAGAGGTTTACAATAATCATCCAAGCAAAAATGCCAAGTTTTACATTTTAGGTATTATTAGATTGTGACCTCTCTTGATACTGAATCATAATTATGTGTGTTGTTCCCCTTATTTTCCTACAGTTTCAGGAACTTGAGGTAGCATGGTGGCTAACCAATTCCTCATAAGTTGTTTGTACTGCTGTGACAATAAAATCCTGTCTGTATTAGTGATATAAACTGTGATGGCTAATGCAGGGAAGTACTAAAAGTACCTCACTCCTATCAACTTGCCTTCCTTAGTTGACTGTAGATAAGCATGGCCTTATTTTTTTCAGTTCTTTGCCTTTTCTGGCATCTGTAACATAAGGAGAATAATTCTGATCAATTGTTCAAGGATTTCAGGTTATAAAGAATATGAAATTGCTTTTGGTAGTTTGTAATGTGGCTATAATATAGATCTCTTCCCTTATGTTGATCATATGCATGTACTGGTCAATATCTTAGCTCTTTAGCACATCCTTCAGCTTTTTAGTAGCAAAACTGGTAACTGTTTTCAGTAGAAGTCATTGGGGTACCTTCTAAATGGAACCCATTATGTGCTAATGTCATATCATCAAGGCAGTGTTTCTCAGCCTCAACATCTTTAAGATGTGTGGACTTCAACTCCCAGAATTCCCCACCCAGCCAATTCTGGGAGTTGAAGTCCACATATCTTAAAGTTGCTGAGGTTGAGAAACACTGCTTTAGGGGCCTGAGTAAACATGGCTGCTCATAGTTTTGATGGAATGCTTTTTTCGTTTGCAATATGTTTAATGCTATTCCTTAGTAATTGCCAACTGCCACAATTTAAAAATTCTGGGAGTTCACAATAAAAATAAAAACTCTCTAAAATATATAAAACCCACAATATCAACTTAAATATAATATTTACAACAGCTCATCTCCATGTTTATATTTATATTTACATTTACTTTTGGGGGCATATTATCGAAATGGTTGTATTTTGTCAATTGTGTTGTTCTACCTTAATAAAGGAGATAAGCTTTTAAAATGAACACAAATAAAATGCATTGCAACTTCATCATGACTATTATAACAATTCTGTACAGCAGGATATTAATCTTACGGGCTGAATTTATTCAAAGTCATCAGTGAAAGAACAGTTTAACTAATTTTATGACAGCAATGGACTTCTCAGAGCTTGAGTAAAAGAATGGGAACTCACAAAAATTACAAGCATAGAAAATCTGCACACTCTCAAGAAAATTGATAACCACCAAGTCATCAATAGGTGGTTAGCAAGAGGGCAAGAAATGTTTTGCCCTGACAACCACCACTATTTTGAAGTTGCACCACAAGTTCCATCCCTTTGCTGTTGTAATGTTACAACACATGTAGAAAAGAGGTGGGCTTACATCACAATGTTATCTCATTTCTGAAATCACTGAACCCCCTTGTTTCCCCCCTGTAGACACTGCTGCAAAGAAATAAATTTGGTGCAACCTAATCCTTTTTCTCTTTCAATAAATCTCATTAAAGAAAACTGTTCTACTCTCTGATTGTGAGTGGATGTTAAGGGCTTGACATTAAACTTGGCAACTAGATACATTGTTTTAACAATCAGTTTACCTCTATGTTTATTAGGCTAAAGCTTTTTGGATCCTCTTGCTAATCACCCATGGATGCAATGTGGAGATGGCTGCCCATTTTCCTGATGAAGGAAGAATGAGCAGATGTTCAGCATTTATAACATTTTGCAAACTGTCATCCTATCTCCCAGGCTTTGAGAAGCCCATTACATAGGTCCTAGATCAACAGGATATCTAGTGGATCGTCCAATTTTCTTTCATTAGATTGAGTTCTGTCCCAGGCTTCAGAGATTAGATGAAAATTTGCGTGCTTTAATGAATAAATGGATGATAGTTACATACATATAAAAATAAACCTTAAATGTCTATATTTGTAACTAAGTTAAAATAATTGTCTAATTGTCTGTAACTAAAGGGAGGTCATTTGGGTTGCATCAAATTTCGCATCAATATTCTGAGTCAATACACAGCAGTAATTGAAGAATAAGCTTGCATTTTGCAATGTAGCATCATCATGCATTATCAGGATATTCTCTAAAAAATCTTGTTTTTGCTTTGCCCATTTCATTCAGGTGAATACAGAAGATGTCTTAGTTAAAAGCAGTATGTCTTAGTTAAAAGCAGTACGTTTATGTGCCACAATGTTTTTTTTCCCCCATGTTTGGCCCATGTAAGCTTGATGCTGCAACCCAATGAATTTACTTGGGAGTGTGCATATCTAAGATTATACTGCACATCTCCCCCTGAAACTTTGATAACTAACACAGATCCTTCTTTCCAGTCATGCCATTCAGTAACTTTTTCAATGTTCCCTTTCCTCCTTCCTTCCTTTCTTCCTTTTTTTGAAATAACACATTTTAAGGAGTACACACACATGCTGCAAGAAGAGAACAAGCAATCCAAATCCATAAAGGCAACACCTTTATTATGCTGAAGTGGATATTTAGCTGAGGTTGCATCTGAATAAGGCATCAAGATTTTAGAAAAATTGAAAAGAAAAAAATTACAAGTAGAGATGGCTGGGCATTATTTAATCACCTTTTAAATTCAGACCAAAACTAATTCCTGATCAAAAATGTGGTCCTCCTTTGCATGGACAGCCAATACTTCCAGACTGATGACATCAGGACTGCAGGAATCCTTAAAGAAAAAAAATGCTTTAACAAAAAGATTACCTTCTCTACCCAATTCCCTGGACTTCTTTGTTTTCACAGTTCTTCCTCTGTCTACTTTTAAAGTCCATGGGAATACTTCTACAGGACTGAGCTTATCCATCCTCTCCATTCATGTTTCATCACCCTTGAACCCAAAAAGGGCCAAACAATTCTGCTCCCTGCATTCTGGTAACATTATGGTGCCTTCTCTGACCCCCAGGCAGAATATAAAAAGAAAGTGACACCTCTAGGCTGAAAAGTGTTGCCCACCACTGTCTTAGATATACTGATTGTACATTTCAGAAACCACATATTGGTGCAAATATATAGCTGCCCATTGTTCAAAAGAGGTGACAAAAGTAGTCCATTGATCAGCCTACTGAGTATAATTCAGCAAACAAATTATACGCCAGACACCTTTACATTAAATTGCTTGATTAGATAACATCTCAGCAGAGGAACAAGCTGATTTTAGAGAAGGTATATCAAATTAGTTCTTTGCTGAGTCTTCCAGCATTTAGCAGAGAAATATACCTGCCCTCAGGGGAAATCATGTCATTTTCATACATTTGAAGGCAGCATTTGATTCAATTCCCAGAAACACATTATGGGAGAAACTGCTCACTTCTTTTACTGACCTCTTCACAAGAATATTACAGTGTATGTCCTTTGCGGCCCTCAGGGATATCTACCAACACATATCTGTTTCAAAATGGGTGAAATAGGGATACATTTAGGAACCCATTCTTTTCAACTGTTAAATAGATTCATTGGTACAACCTTTGCCAAGATTAGAGTTTCACTTCCTCCCTCATTAGCCAATAAACATTTTAAATTATACTGCATGGAGATAACACAGCCATTCTCTCCTAGACCCTAAGTAAGTTTGAGAAAATGTCTCAGGGCTCTTGCCTCCTATGAGGAAAAACGGCCTCATCAGCTGTGTATCCAACTACCTGTTAAAGGTCTAGACTGATCTGCTTTATCTGTAGACCTTTCTCAACATCTCTCACCAATATTCTATGCCCAAAGCACAGGAGGGATCCTGTTCTCTTTTTAGGGACAACTCAGCCATGATATCTAGGTGCACTATAAAATTTTGCTCAATCACCATTGCAAAATGATGCAAGATTCTACAGGGATTGCTTTGTGTATTACTCTATATGGATGCACTACATTGTATTTTAAGTTTGGCTTTTGTGATGTAGCTTTCAGGAAAATGTGTGATGTATTGTCATTGACTATAAATAAAATAAAATAAAATAAATAAAATTAAACTTAATGGGGAGAGTATTTCAATCATGGAATCAATTACTTAGGAAGATGGTATATTCCCACTCATAATGGCTGGATAAACATTTGTCCTAGATTCTTTAAGTGATTCCTGCACTGAACATGGGTTGAACTATATGGTGTTTCCATTTCTATGATTCTATGATTAAAGGAAAATCTATTGGAATGTATAATCAGACAGACCATGCTTGGAATTCATGGTCGCCATCCATTGCGTATCTGTGCTGGAATTTGGCACCGCCACTGATTCCCAGGAAGGAGGAAGCACATTCCAGGCAGATGAAATGATTCACAGTCTGGAGTCTGTTGCCGGGAAAGTTAAGAGGTTCAAGGTAGCTCTGCCCTAGAGTCTCACAGATTATTTACCCTTAGGTTAGTTAGAGTAGCTTTAGTCTGGCAAGATCCTGTCTGTATGGTGAAAGCAATAAAGAACTGGAGTTTGGAATGTACTGACTTGACACTGTTCTTGGGCTGACCCTGACAGTATCCAACAAGGAGATGATCCTCAAAAGTTCCCTAGCGTAGAATGATGAGAGTCCTCTGACTACTAAAATGTTCTGTTTGTATTTTTTAATTAGCCAAACCTCATGTCACAATCAGAATAACTTTAGTGCAGAAATATTCTACCAGCCTTTAAAGATATTACCTTTGAGACAATGTATATGAACAACAGTGAAGAGCTGGGCAACCAGTGATCTATACAAAAGTGTTGTTAAAACAAGGGCTTGGAACTTTGCTGCATGTGTTCCCTAATATTTGTCAGTTTGCACAGTAATATACCTAATGATAATGGGAATGGATAAAATGATAGTGAAAGGGATTGGGATAAAAAACACATACATTTACATAGAACCATACAACAGAGATGCGTGAATTAGGAAAAAATCTAATTTGGAAAAGTAATCTGGTAAAATTCAGACTTTTGAGCTGATTTGTTAAAAAGTATTTCTGTCCATGCATTGAATCACCTGAATTAATGTGGAAGTATCCAATTCAATTTGTCAATTCAAACTGACTTGCCGACTCAATTTGGAAAAGGATTTGATTAAATCAAATCATCTTCAAACTGATAATCTGAATTGAATATTTACATAGCCCTTATGTACACACTCACTTATTCATATTGCCATACATACACACTCTAATCCTCAATGAGTGGGCAGCATTTTTCTTTTATTTTCTGTGACTGAACTAGCAACAGGAACAGTTCAGCACTGAGGACAAGGAAAAGACTATAGAATTCTGGCACTGTGTTTCACCCACATTTATCATTAGGCTTGGCATGCTAACAAAACATGTAAGGCATTATCATCTTCATGTAGGAGGATGGATAGTCATCAATAGAAGTGCACCATGTGTTCAGTAGCAAACATTTGCCAAGGGATTCTGTGATTAATTTTTTTTTCTTATATCTTTTTCTTCCTTCAAGAAGCTCAAGTTCTGCTTTTTCATTTTGTAATATGCTGGAAAAGGAAGGTCAATTAGACTGACAAACATAACTAGACCAATGCCATAACCAGTGAACTTTATTGATAACTGGAGATTTGAACCGAATCTTTAAACTAAACCTTTGCTGAAGCCCTGAGGAAGTGATCTCCAGAGTAGTGCTGACTACACTTTTAGACTGGCATGGCATTTGTTCCTCAGCATTTGACCCATGATCTGGTTTGAACTCAAAACTTCCTAGGTCCTGACATCATTATTCCTTTTAATTATTCTGCACAATGATGGTGAAATAAAATCTTGAACTACCAAGCATTATCTTATCTGCCTACAGTTTAATCACTGCCATGTAAGGCATACAGTTCAGATATAGTGCTTGGTCATCTTGCAAAAGTCATTAGTCTACTCACTGAGTTATTTGAAGCTATTTCAGATACCCCTGAAATGTGTTTCTTTGAGTAATGTGCGAGACAAAAGAACTGTCTTGTCTTTCCACAGACAAAGAGGTACTTTGAAAAGAACAAGGTTATAGCCCCTGTGAGCTTGCAATTCAACAAACACTCCACAGAGGCAACAGCTGGTATCTGTGAGCCCTGACATGAGATGGTTTTCCAGACTTATGGTCTCCCATCTCACCACTGACACATGGAAAAGCTGTATGAGATTTACTTTGGCATCTAATTTATTCATTCATTTACTCCCCTCTCTTGAAAAAGGTCAGGCAGTTTAATAACAGATGTCAGAAAGACACACACACAACACTGTAAAGAAGTATGTTTAGTCCACCCAGGCAATGAAAAAATGTGATAGGAGACAGCATCTTTATATTTGTTTTCCTCTGCTGAACACAGTGTATGCTTATAACTTAACAAGTATAAAAAAGGGTGAGGTAGACCATGAACTTTGGGCGGGGATCCTGGATGTTTAAATGATAAGCTGTTAAATTTTTTACATTGTGTGTGCGGGTGGAGGGAGAATTGTGTTGGATAGCACGTAGATTTATAGTTTGGAAAGAATGTGTGGAGAAAAAAACACTAAAGTTAGGAATATGACTTGTAAGAAAATATTCTTGAAGCTGGTGCCTTTGTGGAAGAAAATTAAAGATACCATGAAGTAACTTGGTGATAGGTAGGACTAGAGCTACGATAGGTAGGACTAGAGTGAAGAGCCTGTAGTGTGCTCTCCTCCATTATTGAGGGAGGTGAGGCAGGTAAGTCCCTGAACTGCACAGGTCAGACTCAGAAGAGAAAAGGGGAACTGAACTGAGAGAGGAAGGAATGTCAGTCTGACCAATAGGAAGCATGTTACATAAGGAGGGGCAAAGTAGGTCTTTTAGGCAAGAAGTGCAGAGTCTCTACTAGTGGTCAATAGGTTTATGGGATCAGAAAGCCAGTACCTACAAAATTGTGTTCTTACAAATTATTCACCGTAGCTTCTAGTAGGCTTTTTTGTTCACAGGCAAGGAGTATTCTTCCCCAGCTAAGGAATAATGTCAACAAACAATTTCCCATCTATTCTCCAAGGAAAACTGTATTATTTATTTCTGCAGCTATGCAAACTGGAGTGAAACTTTTTGCTTGCTTGCTTGCATGTGCATGTTTGTGTGTAGCTACCCATATTATTTATTTATTTATTTATTTATTTATTATTCAAAGTTCTATTACTGCCCATCTCCCCCCAAAGAGGGGGACTCTGGGCAGTTTACAGTTATAACTTGCAAGAAAGGTTCTTTGTGTTTCAGTTTAAATGTCATATTCTGCAATCTGTGAATACATTCTGTCAAGTGACTCTTACAATAGCACCTCACAATAGCCACTCCAAGCATTCTCCTGTTCCACTGTCCCAAAACCAAATGGGCTAAATTCCCATGGATTTATAGCTAAGATTGACATTAGTTCTGTCAGCCAGTATGTGATCTTGAAAACATAGTTGACATATTGTCCTTCAGGCTCAGAAAACCTGATAACATACATATAAAACACGCATGTCAATAAATTAGCCTTTGAATTGAGCCTATCTCCCTGTTTTTCCTCTTTCAGAAAATCAAACATAGCAAGGGAGACAGAGAGAAAAAAAGATGCCTCAGCCTTTGAGAACATCTTCATATAGATGTACAGGGATTTCAAGTAGCCAGATAAACCTCATCCAGAGATAAAGAGCACTCTATGGTTTTTAATTGCATCCTAACCTTTCATTAATTGGGCTCTGTATAAGAAACAGCATCACAATAATAGCTCTGCAGCCTCTGTGCAGAATGCAAATGGGCATCAATCAAGGGAGAGGTACCTGAGAATCACAGGCTGGCATTCTCTACGGGAGCTAATGGGATCGTCAAACACAATGGACGGCCTCCAATTATCCAGCAGCCTTTTGTTTCATTTGGAACTACTTTGGAGGCAAGTGACCCATGAAAAGCACACAGCTCTGCCAGAAGCCCTGATGTTTGTGAAAGCTGCACAAAAATCCCCATTGGGTTCAGCTCATGGGAAACCAGTAAAACCAAACTGAGGATCAAATATTTGAAAAGATCACATGAAATGTACTCCTCCCGGCCATGAACCATGAAGACAGCATTGATGAGAGCAACAAAAATACATGGGTAGACAGATAAGCAGTTAAATGTATTCTGTTGGTGTGGAATATTTGAGATATATTTCTCCCAGGTGCTTCCAACATTTTTTTCCCTCTCACTCTCTGAAATAAGTTCAGCTGATTTGGGTAGAACTAAGGGCAGACATCCTTAGATCTTATTCTCAATGGCAGTTTTGGGACCTATCCATTTCAATCAGCTAGGAAAATAGATACTGAAAGGTAACCTGACTTTTCGCGGGCTGTGTGATAAATTCCTATCACACAACAAAACCAACTAAAGGATTTGTTGACCCCAGGCTGAGACATTTGAATAGACAGAATTCACATGTTGTTTCTCAAAAAGCTTCTCCCATATGATCCTTTCTATACAATAGTACAATTGGTCATCATTATTCTGCTGTAAGGTCATTAGGAAGATATATTTAGATGCCAAGCAATGGTTTGATTTTCTGGCTAGACCCATGACATCAGAGATGGAACATTTTGCCTGATTGGGAAAAGCAGTGGTCAGTCTCCCCAAAGGGGATGGCTTTAGCTTAATGTCCACATCCTATAAAACAGTGAGTACAGTGTTCAAGAGGAAGAAGTAAAATAGTAGTAGGTTTTTTTCTTTTTTCTTTAATCTGTTCAATCGTGTCCAGTTCTCAAAGACTGCCTGGACAAGTCCCTGCAGTTTTCTTGGCAAGGTTTTTCAGAAGTGGTTTGCCATTGGCTTCTGGTGGGGAGCATGGCCGACTGAACAGCTGTGTCCACAAGCTCCACGGACAGAACTGACAACATGGTGCTTTTTTGGGCTCAGGCAAGCTTTTACCTGAAGCCCAGAGCTTTTTCATGAATAAAGAAAAAGCTCAAAATCATCCCATCTGCTCTTTAAAATGCTGTCTTGTAGCCAGAGAATCACAAACAGCATTCACTATGATCTGGTAAGATATGACAGGAGGTGGGGACGTCACCATTTCCAATCCGCGCTGTAGTCTTAAAGAGACATTTGGCCAAGCCTCCCCATTTCTAAATCACCCAATTTATATTTTCTTTTTAAGTTTTCGTACCTCAAGAGAGGCTTTCTACAGTAAGAAGAAGCAGACTCTCTTGGTGCTTAGCATTATTTCTGGATTAAATTTTTAAATTGCTTTAAGTTTTGGCTTGTTTTCTTATTTAAAGACTAAGGAGAACTGAGAATAAATAATTGCCTCCCTGTTATTATTTTTGTACTGAATTTGAAGGACTTAATATTTTCCTACATGTTAAATATGCTGTTTTGAATCTCCAGTGTTCTGCTCACTTTCCCTGAGAGCTGCTTGTTAGCACACTTTCTCTTGTTTCAATTTCATTTGGAAACTTTTCACTAACTCATTTAACTTCTATCTGCACTAATCCAGTATCTAGGAGGCAGCATAATCTACTGCTTGAAATATGGAGGATTTCAAGGAGGCTTTTTCAGAGTTCCATTGTGAGCTTAAGCAGACTTTCAAAGAGATCTTTTCAGATTGCTGTCAGGCTATTCTGCATAATATTCTGGATATTGGGGAAGATATTTCTAAAGTGTGTCATCTGGCTGAAGATGTTATGGAAGAAGATGAAAATTTTGGCAAGGGTGGAGATGTTTCTACTGGCAGTAAGACTGAAGTAATGCCAGGTGAAGACTACAGTTTGGTGCTGAAAGGGTTAAAGTGGCAGTCTGAGCTGCAAATTACAAAGAGAGTTGTTTTTCTCAGGGAATGTTATGGCTTTCTGAGGGAATGTTATGGGAGAGAAGAGAATCTGTTTTGTGGAAGTTTTTTTGTTGAGAAGTCTGAGTTTTTAAGGGGGGCAGTTGGGCTGTTTGATTTTTGCAAGAAAAATGCCATGAGTGTAATAGGGAGATATGTAAATGTCTTGGTATATTTTGAAGTGGGGTAAAAATTAAAGAATGGGTAATTAGATTGATAATGAGGCTATTACATTTTCATTTCTTTTTAATGATTTGGATTAAGACTTACTGGACTTTTTTAAAGGTTTGTTTGATTTGTAAGATTTATAAGGTATCTATAAGGTATAATAATAATTGCTTGGTTTTTTAAGGTTTAATAGGGTTAAGATTACTACTTTTATATTAATTATAAAAGTAGACAATTTATGTTTATATAATTTGATTTTTATTATAGTGGACAGAAATATATAGAATAGTGGTAGGAAGGAGATAACTAAATAAATGTTTTTGGGGGGAGGGAAGTTGATTTAGAAACTTATACAGTATATTTTTCTTTTCTTTGATATAAGGGCAAGGAGCAATTGCATTAGTGATTTGTATATGTGCTAATGGAAGGATTTATAGAAATAATATGATCTTGGTTTGATATAGAGTAAGGGATTGATTATGGAAATTGCTGTATATTTTTGTTGTTGAAAGTCAGAAGTCACTTCTTTATGTAATCTTCAAAATTCCTTTGTCTTGTGCTTCACACTTTTTTAGTTTTTCTTTTTTTTCTTTTTGTAGTATTTTTCTTTTTTGTAGTTTTTATCTTTGTTTCAAACTTAATAAAATTCTTTTTTAAAAAAAGTGGCTTGCCACTGCCTCCTTCCTAGGTCTGAGAGAGAGTGACTGGCCCAAGGTCACCCAGCTGGCTTTGTGCCTAAGGCAGGACTAGAACTCACAGTCTCCTGGTTTCTAGTCTGGTGCCTTAACCACTACCAAACTGGTAGTGTTGTAATAAATAAGGATTTCTTATTATTACAATAAGGAATCCTGCAACTCTAACAACATCCAAGGAGGCCCAGATTATTTCTTTCCTACCCTCTTTTATCAGTTCAGTTAGAAATATTATATTTGGAAGTCTCTGTGTGTGACTGTTAACTTCCTTTGTTTTTCCTAGAGTCCCACTTTTCCCATTAAATTCATTTTTACATCTAGAGATTTGGCTTCATTGTTTTAAAAAGGCATTTCTTATTAAAATTATTCACATTTAAGACTATGCAGTTGTACAGGTATCTGCTATGCTTCAAGACTGGTACAAGATTCATTTGGTTGTATATTTCTGGGCTTTGCACAGGAAATCCAAAATATCTTCCTTCTATTTTTCTTACAGCTGGACTAAAGGGAGAAGTCCTTGATAGAAGGGCTAAATATTTCCCAGGTAAAGTGACTGAGTATGTCAGGAGTTTCAGCCTGACTGGTGACAGTCTATCATAATTGCAGAGCTAGAAAGAAGGTACCTCTCTATGAAATTTTCAATTGTCCCTCTTTGCAGTTTGTAATAGGCTGACAGGGCTTGCTATGTCTCATCAAGTCAAACACAGTCTATCAGCCAGATAGTGTAACATTGCACTTGCTTAACAAATTCCCTGTTCTTGCAATCACAGGACTGAGATTTATTCATCCTCTGCTGAGCAATCATATGACTCCGATATAATGTACTTGATTTGGGTCACATAATATAACATTTTCAATTACATTATTTTCTATAAAACCTCTCATATCCATTTGTCTGTAAAATGTGAAGTTCTTCAGATTAATGTGACAACTTTTTTGGTAAATAAGCCAAATGCTCAGTTGCCATTCACATGTGTTGGAACTATAGCTCCTCCAAGTCTAAGCCATATGGTCAATTATTGAACTAGGTCCTTCCTCAGACAGACACATCTAAATTGTTATCCATCATTTGCTTTAAGTATATCTTGATTGTCTGCAGGTATTTCCAGGAACAACTAACTTCTAAAGAACTTTCCTATAAACAAGCCTACAACAAGCCATTGAGACACTCTTGCACTTTGACCTTTCAGATCTCACAGTACTTGGAGTTCTAGACCAAAACATTTTATTCATCAACGATATTAGTATGATCTACTGTAAGTGTGGAACAATAATGTTTTGTAAACTAGAGTGGTCCAGTTTTGTAAACTAGAGTGGTCCAGTTTTGGTATCAATAATGTGTTGTTTTTTTTCTGTTTTTGAAAACTCTTCTTATCCCACAGCTAAGAATGGGAACTTTGGTTGCCATGCTGCTAATGTAGAATGCTAGATCATGGTCTATAGTTGCACCAGTGTTACAATATATTGAACACCACCCCACTAAAAAATGGATTTTAAGAATGTATAACTGTTAGCAAGATTCCATGAAGATATACCCAAGAGATCAAACAACCAGTAACATTCCTCCCATCTCTTGACCAGTTGACTTATGGAGTTAATTTCTCAACAGGCACCTAATGTCTTATTGAGAATGTTATGTTATTTGTCCTAATTCATGTTGACATTTCATTTCACATGCTATTAAATGAGTGCCTTCAGAAAGATAAGACAGAAATTTGCTTTAAAGGAGAGAAAACTAGTATGTGCTTTGGTGTAAGACAAGCTCTTGATTTATTCTACTGATAATAATTAATAGAGAAATAGCAAAAGAGCAAACTGGACTGGGCTTTACTAGCTATATTTGGTAGTAACATCAAGCTGAAAGACTATGACAGTGACATTACAAAGACAGTGTGATATTTGCAGGTGCTTCCTTTACTATTATTGGTTGATTGAATTAACAATGTTATTTATAATTTGCTAGAATTTACTCACCTTTTCCCTTTATTAGATAACTGAACATACTTTCTCTAGAAATGTGGTTGTGTTGGTCTTTTATAAGGTCAAATAAACAGGTATAAAGGAACTAAAATGAATCATTTTTATTTACTGAATTTATTGGTAGTATATAATGTCACTCATGGTCGGAAGAGCATATTTCATGACAATAGTTCTTACAAAACAATTTGAAATTTATCAGTATAAAGACAAACAAGCAAACAAAAACAGATTAACAACAACAACAACAAAATGAAATCAATCTAGTGAAGCGTCAGGGCAAAAATAGATACACTTGAAAAAAGGAAGTTTGGGGTGGTAATAAAAGCTGCTACACCCCATCTTTAGTTATTGAAGGGCACAGCAGAAGAGGGCAAAATATCCTTCCATTCAAAGTAATGGCAATATTGGTCCTCTCTGCTGATATTGTCCTCTCAATTGGCTTTGTGGCACCGTCACTGTGATGGATTCAGGCTTTCTTTCTTTACTTTGTAGATTATTCCTTCTTGAGCAGACCAAAGCTTACATGAATCCACATTCTAGCCTGACTGTCTCATAGGTCAGTTTTATGCACAATAGGTACAATAGGAATGATGTAGAAAGCACCTGATCAGTTCATCCAAGACTATCTGTTTGAATTACCCTCTCTCGAAGCTATTTCCAGCCTGCTTACAAAACCCCTTGTTAGGTGAATTTGCTTTGTTTTCAAATGGCTGATGTAGAATGAAAGCTAGTCCCAAGAAAGTGACTCTGCAAGAGTAATCAAAGGTTATGATTCCTGATAAATTGAGGTAGCTGC
Source organism: Candoia aspera (assembly GCF_035149785.1). Lineage (NCBI taxonomy): Eukaryota > Metazoa > Chordata > Lepidosauria > Squamata > Candoiidae > Candoia > Candoia aspera. The sequence continues at coordinate 39,935,408 of NC_086155.1, forward strand.
AGTCAGATAAGTTTTCATCAACAATTTAAACTGCTGAAACTGACCATTTATAATCCTCTCTGCTGGATTCTTTAATAAACAAACATAATTAGAAATTAGGGTTGACTTCTGGCGAGGACATGGCGAATTAGACATCCCTGAAGGAGCAGGGATGGCATTATGGCTGAGATCGGTGGCCAGATGGGGGATCCCAGCCAACAAAATCTCTCCAGAGAAAGGAGAAATCATGAGGTCACCCACATGTACTCTGGACAGCTGCACCTTGTGGGTAGACTGCAGGAACCAAGGTGAGTCAAGCGGCTGGGAGTCGAGGGATTCCAACTAAGCTTACAGTGGTAATGTAGCCTATGTGGACACAAAGTGTGACCAAGCCTCATTTATTAATCACTTTTGGAATTACTTTTTTACTGCTTTTCAAATATTAAGAACCTTCAGAACGGCAAGTTTTATAGCATTCACTGGGTGAGTTTCCTTCAATCCTTAGTGAAAGAAGTTTTTAAGTACAAGTTTAAGGACTTAAAAAAAAATTTTTTCTTGGAATAAACAGCAAAAGGGTGATTATAGTGTTGATTTTGGAAAGTTATAAATGGGCTAAGGGTCCAGATGGATTTGAAATAAGATTTATAATCCTTCCCATGGGAAACTGCTGTTATTTTGAATTCTTAAAAAAATGATAGGATGGGACTTTGAAGGTTGGACACTAGAGAAACTAGAAGAATCTAAAGATTATAATTAAAGCAGAAGAACACTTAGATTCAACATACTAATACAGAATGGAGCAAAATATTTTAACATTGGACATATTGAAGGATATTTTTGAACAATGGACCCAGAAATTAATTTTAAGAACATCTGCCATTATAGACAGACTGTGTGTAAATGATGTTATGAAAGAGGAACAAGTTCTACTGGACAAGATGGAAATTGATTTGAACATGGATTTAAAAATGACAGGCTACAAGAATGATATGGAAGATGATGATAAACTGGATATACAAATGAAACCAGCTGATGTCTTAATAATTAAAAGGGACATACAAATAACAAACCAGAAGTGTGACTTGGATAACTTTCCTATATTAGATTTACAAAAGAGGTCTGTTAAAGTTTTGAAAGATTTTGTGAGAAGGGACAAAGAAAAAAATGAAAAGAAATCAAGTTTTAGGACATTATTTGAAGGGATTAAAGACCAAGGTTTTTAGAAGTAAAGGGAAGGAATATAAAGTTGGTTTACTTGATCAAGGTTAAAAGAGATATGTTGCTATCTCTGGTAACCCTTAATGGACTTTTGCTGACCAGGACTGAATGACAGTTTTGTTTAGAGGTAAGAGATGAGATATTGGAAAAGGAGATTGTTTGTTGTTTTTTAAGAGAAGGTGATAAATTACTAAAATTGTTTATATTTGTTGTGACGAAGGGGGAAGTAATTTCTTCATATATTTCTTTTCTTTTTCTTTACTATATTCTTATTTTTTCTTTCTTTATTATTTTTCTTTCTATTCTTTTTTCTTTTCTTTTCTACACTTTTTCTTTTTTCTTTTTACTCTTTTTTTTAGTTTGTATTAGATTTTATCTTCTTAATTGTAACATTCAATAAAATTATCATAAAAAAAATTGGGGTTGATTTAGTCTTTTGCCTGGAATGGTCTTACCTATTTGTTAAATTGCTGGGCACCAGTGCACACCTGCTTCTTAAGGAAGAGGAAGAGGAAAGCTTAGGTAAATAGATGTGTCCTTTTATACAGTATACAAGTGCATCCTTAGACTTGCTTGCTTGCTTGCTTGCTTGCTTTGAATTCAAAATGTTGTTCATTGGTAGAAACCTAGCTACCTTTGAAATGCATGACAAATGAATTCTAGCACACTCCCCTCCCTCCCACCAGGTTGCATGGCCAAATTTCCTTGGCTGCCCAGCATTGTAATGCCATTTCAGTCACTACAGGATTTCAAATTTCTAGAATCTCATTCCCAGGAAGGAAACAGAGATGAGGTATAGCAATACCTGCCACCTGGAGAAATGACTAGCAGTAGCAAATAGACAGCAAACAAGGTAAGAAGAGAGGTTTACTCTTTCTTCCTGGAAACTGACACAGATTAGTATTCAGTTAGTCACAGCATTAAGGGCTTTGTCACAAGTATGCCATATGACCTTCTGGAAATCACATGTGATCAAGTAAGTTATCAGATAGATATCCTGACTGTGATTTTATCTTTGGAGATGATTTCTCCCAAAAGATGCTACAGAAATAAGCAGTATGCAAGTGCATCCTTAGACTTGGTGGTTTCTTTGGTACAATTCATAGAATGCCCATTATGTGACCTGGGATATTCAGGATAATTTACTTCTGAGTTGCAAAAAGTACAGTCTGGGAGCCACAGGCAACCCATCAGCATCCCTTTTGTGACTCTTAGAGTTCAGAGTTGCCGAGGTGAACCTCTATCTCTCTATCTCTCTATCTCTCTAATTTTTTATTAAGAATTTTGATTACAGAAGTAAAATCTAATGCAAACTAAACTTAAAGAAAAGAGAATAGAGAGGAGTAAAAAGTACAAGGAAAAAGAAAGAAAAAAGAGAAGAAAAAGAAAAGTAAGAATATAATAAAGAGAAATGTATAAATAGGTGACTTCCAACCATCACAAGTATAAACAAATTTATTAACTCTTCACCCCGTCTAAACTTACAAACATTTACCTCTTCATCCCATATCCTATCTCTTATCTATAAACAAATTGAAAAAAACAAACATTTTTTCAGTCCTGATGTCAGCAGAAAGTTCATAAAGAGTTGTCAGAAGTAACAACTTATTCTGTTTTAACCTTGATCAAATAAACCAATTTTATATTCATTCCTTTTACTTCTAACAGTCTTAATCTTTAGTTCATTCAAATATTGTCATAGGATTTGATTTCTCTTCATTTCTTCTTTGTCCCATTGCACAGAGTTCTTCAAGTCTTTAACAAGCCTCTTTTGTAAATCCAGTAGGAAAAAATCCAGGTCACTCTCTTGGTTTGTCATTTGTATTTCCCTTTTAAATTTTAAAACTCCAGCCAATTTCTTTTGTAGATCCAGTGAAACATCCTTTTCTAAATCATTCTCTTGGCCTGTCAGTTGTAAATCTACTTTCAATACCATCTCTATCTTGTCAGATAAAATTTGTTCTACATCTGACATTTCTTCAGTATGGAGATAGTTTATCCATAGAAGCAGACATCATTACTAATATTGTTGATATAATGGCTACTATTTTCTGACTCCACTCTTCAAAATTCTCTTTCAGTATTTTTATTGTTAGAACATTTTGCACCATCTTGCAGGCATGTATATCTTTCTTCTATCTAAAATCTTTAGTCCCCTCTAGTGTCCAGTTTTTGAAATTATGAAATTCTTTATATATGTTATATCTTGTAAAAACCAAAACAGGATCTATTTCCCACAAGAAGCTTCTTTGTACATTTAATTAGCTGTTCATACAATTGAATTTAATTAAGCTGTTGGTACTGTGTCATTCTTGGTATAGAAGTTTTAAGTAACTTAGGCTGTTGGATAAGAAGAACTTGAATTCTCAAGCTATTTTTCCTCTTGAAGCATAACTGTTCTGAGTCAGCTTCAATGGCTAACTTACCAATCATAGATAGATAGATAGATAGACATCAGATTTTGAATATACTTCTAAGCAGAGATGAGTGCAAATGCCTCCTTTACCTCCCTTTAGACAGCTCATCCACTGATAAGTAATGGCAGAAAATATATAAGATGCAGATGATAAGGGGTTTTATACAAGCAATGAAAACAAATGTGGTTTTAGAAGGCAACAAAAACAAAAACCCATCCCATTGGTTTTCTAGATAAATCAACACCAGACAGGATAATATGTTGAGTCCCTTTTGTTCATTAAGCAAGTCTTAAGGCATTTGTCTTGTTTATTACAATAATAAACTAGAGACAATGAATAATTGGAAATCTTCCATAACTAGTCTGTAAGGTGAGCATATGAGCATCAGTGAAATACAATATTACATTAATTAATTATTCCCATAAAATGTAAAAGGTTTCCATTAAATTGATTTTCCTCAGTGTTATTGATGGTGGTGGTGAGAACATAGAACTTCCTTGGTGCAATAAATTTTGCTTTCTTTTGCAGACACAGCTTGGTTGTGATTCAAGAGTTTATGGGAGACCATGCTTTCCCATTTTATGCAGGAGCTATGGTGAGCAGACATAAATTATAAAGAAATAGAAATAAGAATATTTCAACAGTGGAACCAATTATCCAGAGAGATGGAGGATTCCCCTTCACTGGATTTTTCAAAAAGAGACTAGATGTACGTTTTGGGCGATACTTTAATTTGTCTCCTTCTACTGAGCAAAAGTTTGACTTGATGGCCTCAGTGTCCATTTCCAACTGTTTATCTCTATGATCTGTGATTCTATGAATACCTGCCTTGTTAAGGCAGTCAGATAGTGCTTCTCTTCCCTCAGTGGACTTGGGCATGATGGATGAGAAGTCCTTCAAGCCCATGCATCACAGCTGATAGGCACAATGACAGAGGTCTACGTTGCCAAGTTACCTCCACTACTGTGATGACAGACAGCCTCTTTTGGAGATCAGCATTGCAATCCCTGAAGAGCTGGGTTTAATGTTAGGCCTGTAGTATACTTTACTTTTTGTGGTTCCATCAATACAGTTGTGGCCTCATTTTCTCATTATGTTTACACTTTAAATGCTGGGAGGACAAGCGTTATCCTTCCCTGAATTCCTCCTATCATAACACAGTTAAGACTGCTTCTTATATCTGATTATCTCTCCTTCTCCTTTGTGTTCCTGAAGAGCAATAATCAGGCTTAAACTGTCAACAATTCACTAACTAGACTTAACTGAACTCATGATTCCCTGAGTTCAGATGTCACAAGGGACTAAACTTCATTTAAAGTTGACCAGGAGTAACATGGCTATCCTACTGGAACAGGGATGCAGGACGTGAAGTTCTATGGCTGTACATGGTCCCAAAAGTTTTGGATACAGTCCACAGAGCCTCTATAAAACTTTTGCTGAAAGTTATATTTAATACTTAGAAAGTATATTATTTAAATTATTTATTTAACTAATCCAGTTGTGGAAGGGCAGCACACAAAATGAAATTAAACAATCATCTAATTTATTATGACTTAATTAAATTTAGGTTATTTTTAAAACTCTTTTTATCCTCCTTTCCTTTTGGAGTGTGGCCTTATCATACCAATCAAACACCAAGCAGAGCCGTCAGTTTGAGAAACTCATGTATCCATACTCTAAAATAAAAGCAGAACATTCTACTATCCATAGCATATAATTCTTCCATTTCAGCATGTGCATATCCCTTAGGTCTCATTTAGGAACTTTTCATGATATATAAAATTAAATGTAGAGCTAGCTGCATTTTTATTCATGCTTGGGTGCATATGTTTGAAATCAGTGACTGCCTTCATCTATTCTTTGGTAGTACATACAGTTTTTGGCAGTGAAGGCCAAAGAAAGAAATGCCTGAGTACTCAGAATTTGGATTGATCTTCAACCAACTAAAAGAGAAATTGGGCCTAGAGACTGTGGATTCTAGAGCAATTTATTAATGCCTCTTTACAAGTCTCATAATAAGCCATCTTGGTAAAGCTTGATTTTACTGCAGTCCTATAAATTGACACTTTGCATTCTTTTTACTTTTTACTTCCCCAAGTATCTTTGTTTCCATTCCATTCATTTTGTCAAAGTATGTGGGGTTTTTTAATCTTCATCCATTGTGACTTCAGTCCCCTGTCAGTTTCTTTTTCTTTTCAATTAACAACTTGAAAGAAAAACAGTGTTCTCCAAAATGAATGGCCATGTTGAGCCAGAGCTTCCATCAGTCAGTAGCAAAACAGTCCATTACTTTCCCTGGCCTCTGCATTAAGTATTTCACAGTGTGCAAACTGAATTCCATTAGGTACTGTTTATAAGGCGCCTCTTCAATGCAGTCCCTAGAGGAGATGGAGAATGTACAAAGAGATAGGCCACAGAGTAGAGGCTCAGATGACAGAATGACAGAAATGCTGGGGGAGGAGGATGGATTGAGGAAAGAGTAAAAAGGAAAATGGACTCCAAAAAAGCCCTTAGCAGGTGTCTCCATTATGGACCAGGAAGCTTAGAAGAACATTTTCTGCTTACAGCTATACCAAAGTAAAGAAAGTAATTTCATGCAAGTATTCTCTAAAGGCAGATTTTCTGCCTAGGAGGCCAAACTACTTAACTCTGTAGTTTGCAACATGAGGCCCCAGACCACAAAAGTTATTACCAAATTCTAATCTTTAATATTTGGGGAAAGTCATTTTAATCCATTGGTACTTGAACCCCCTGTCAGTTGGAGAAAATAAAGGGAAATTATGACATCAGACTGTATCATATCAACTATATTTAAATTTAATTTAAATGAATTAAATTTTACTTTTTGTCCTGACCTACCTATTGCTTTTCAAAGTAAGGCTCTCTTTATGACACTCAGAGGCCTATAGCAGCCCTCAGCCATTAGGAAAAGAGTGTATGATTTACGTGCCTGTGTCTATTGTTAGAGCTAGAACTGGACATAAATGACCTTTCTAGGGTAACTCCATCAAATCTGTTGTTGTTGTTCAGTCGTTAAGTCATGTCCAACTCTTCATGACCTCATGGACCATTGCATGCCAGGCCTTCCTGTCCTCCACTGTCTCCCAGAGTTTACTCAAATTCATGCTCATTGCATTGGTGATGCTATCTAGCCATCTCATCCTCTGCTGTCCCCTTCTCCTTTTGCTTTCAGTCTTTCCCAGCATCAGGGTCTTTTCCAGTGAGTCCTCTCTTTGCATTAGGTGGCCAAAGTATTTGAGCTTCAGCTTCAGTTTCTGTCCTTCCAATGAGCAGTCAGGGTTGATTTCCTGTAGGATTGACTGATTTGACCTCCTTGCAGTCCAAGGGACACTTAAGAGTCTCATCCAGCACCACAGTTCGAAAGCATCAATTCTTTGGTGCTCAGCCTTCCTTATGGTCCAACTCTCACAGCCATACATCACTACTGGGAAAACCATAGCTTTGATTATACAGACCTTTGTTGGTAAGGTGATGTCTTTGCTTTTTAATATGCTGTCTAGGTTTGCCATAGCTTTCCTCCCAAGGAGCAGGTGCCTTTTAATTTCATGGCGGCAGTCACTGTCTGCAGTGATCTTGGAGCCCAAGAAAATAAAATCTGTCACTGCTTCCATTTCTTCCCCTTCTATTTGCCAGGAAGTGATGGGACTAGATGCCATGATCTTAGTTTTTTAATGTTGAGTTTCAAGCCAGCTTTTGCACTCTCCTCTTTCACCCTCATCAAGAGACTCTTTAGTTCTTCTTCACTTTCTGTCATTAGGGTGGTGTCATCTGCATATCTGAGGTTGTTGATATTTCTCCTGGCAATCTTAATTCCGGCTTGTGATTCATCCAGCCTGGCATTTCTCATGATGTACTCCGCATATAAGTTAAATAAGCAGGGTGACAATATACAGCCTTGTCGTACTCCTTTCTCAATGTTGAACCAATCGGTAGTTCCATGTCTGGTTCTAACTGTTGCTTCTTGGCCCGCATAGAGGTTTCTCAGGAGACAGGTAAGGTGGTCTGGTACTCCCATCTCTTTAAGAATTTGCCACAGTTTGTTGTGATCCACACAATCAAAGGCTTTAGCACAGTCAGTGAAGCAGAAGTAGATGTTTTTCTGGAACTCTCTTGCCTTCTCCATGATCCAGTGAATGTTGGCAATTTGATCTCTAGTTCCTCTGCCTCTTCAAAACCCAGCTTGTACTTCTGGTAGTTCTCGGTTCACATACTGCTGAAGCCTAGCTTGTAGGACTTTGAGCATAACCTCACCTGGAATCGGAAGGGCAATAGCTCTTCCTGGGTGTGGCTGGTGACGTAGAGTTCTCCCTACCAAATGGAAATTTTCCCACTTGGATTTTATATTTATATTTATTATTTTAGTATTATAGGAGTTGATTCGGTGATTTTATTATGTTGAGGTTTTAAGGAGAATTTTATTGTAAACAGCCCAGAGTCCCCCTCTTGGGGGGAGATGGGCAGTAATAGAAATTCGAAAAATAAATAAATAAATAAATAAATAAATAACCTTGCTAAATGATTTCCCTATATTTCTTTAGAGGTAGGAGGCTTGCTCCTTTCAGTGAAAATAGTACTGTTATTGAAAAGGCCCCAATGGGTGGAATTTCCTCATGATATATTCTCTTAAGATTTAATTGAAGCAAGAGAATCCAGGGAGGTTGCAAACTACTGGAGAGATGACTGTACTGTACACCATATGGGTCGCTTGGCTATTTTACAATTAAATATATTAGAATTTAGGTGGATTAGGTGCCTTAACTGACTATATACAATCCATCACATGCTCTGGATGTTGCTGAACTGCATCCTTCACAGCTGGCCATTGCTAAGAGGTTACCAAGATGAGTCGTTTAGCAATATGTGAGGAAGTACATATCCCAACTTTATTTCTTGTAGAAGACTACAAGAAGAGGAGATGTTTTACTCTTTTTAATCAGTTATCTTTGCTCAGATCTTTTTCTCAGGTAGAGGAACTATATCCTTTCCTCATAGGTAGAAAAAGCTCCTGGGGTTGTGAGTCTCAAGCACAAACCTTCTTCCCCCACACATGCATCCATTACTTTCGTTCAGTCATCTACAAATGTTTTTGTTTGGAAAGTATAAAGCAGTCATGAAAGTACAGGGCCATGTCCAATTGCATTTGTTGCCTAGTCCCCCATTCCATGTTCAGAAGCTGATTGGACTACAACTGCTTTTTGTTTCAGCACCACTCTGTGGGCAGCAAGACAGTTTAGAGGTGTGCAAGGCAAGTTCAAACAAAAGGGGAACTGAAACTGAAGGAGAAACTGTTGGGTGATGGTTCCTGCTGTCTATGGCACTCACCTCACTCAACCTAATAACAGGGCCAGGTCTGTAGAAATGCATAAAATGTGTAGGTCATCCCTTACAATACATTCCTTACAATACATTACAGTATTTTTGTAGAATGTACCTCTGTGAGAGCACAGAATAGTATAGTTAAGAAAACTGAACTTTATAGTTTAGTTTGAAGGTTAATTATTATATATACAGTGCAGAGAGAATGAATCAATGCAAATTATTTTCCCGCAAACACACAAACAGAACAGACACAAGAAGCAAACTGAAATGCCAAGAAGAGAAATCTTTTTGCACAATTCAATTGATAATAAAATTACAAAATGTATTACTGTGGGATGTTTTGGTGACTAGGGCTGCAGATAACCTTTTAAGACTGGAGTATTGATGGCCACTATCAAAGAAGATAAAACGAGAACACCCAATAGTTGCAGATGATCATATGCAATAGAGGAATAGGAAGCAAATAAGAAACCATTGAGCAAAACAAAACAAAACAAAACAAAAGTTGTCTTTTGCCTCTTGATTCATAGAAATCCTTAGAACATTTGGAATATGTGGCCCAACATTTGTTTTACTTTTATTAATGTTGCATTGTATACACATTTCCCTGCAGATAAGACATGCATGGTACTGAACTGCACATCAAGATATTGAAATTTTATCTCCCACCCCACTCTGCCCACATGCCATGCCAGGCACTTTGTTTTTTAAATGAGTAACAGCTAATTCATGGCCCCCTCCTTCTAAATTTGTCTGCCTAATTAGCTCTCTTCTTTCCTAATACAATGATTAAAAGCTCCCAGGGCAGGCTCACCTAAGTGTTTGCTAAATTTATCACAGGATAATATCTAATGTTTTTTTTTAATGAATAGAGGATCTGCTGCATAAATGAATTTAATTTAAATTTCCATAGCCTCTTAAGAGTGTATTTTCCTCCCCACTTCTTCAGCTCCCTCCCTATCAAGCAGATTATTGAAGATAATAAGCAAACCTACCTGTTATCATTCATCATTCATCAGGGGTGTTTCAGAAATACTTCAATGATGAAACCTTCTTTAAAAAACAGTTTATAGGGTGGGAAGGAAACTATGAATTTCAGTATACTTCATTTCCATATTTTTACAATGTGTTAGAAAAAAAGTGAGACAATAAAGTATTAAAAGATGATTTTTGGACAATGCAGGTGCAGAGCTTGGATAATACCTTGTGTTAATTTCCATGGGGAGAAGTTGATCTGCATTTTGGAAAGCTATTGCTGTAATGGATTAGGCTTCACTACAAGGCCTATATTTTTCAGGATTATGAAAACTGATTCTAATGTATAAAATTCTGATCTATTTAAAAAGCAGGAAGGCTATGCTGAGGATGTGAGTTGTATAGCCTGTTAAGAACTAACTTCATCTGATGCATGAAAAGACTGAGAGGATTGAACAGCATATTTGAAATACAAGGAAAGATCAAGTAAGCTAACAAAATGAGAACAGAGGATAATAGGAATACAAAGACAAGTATATCAAGCATAAATGAAATAGCATTAATGAAGCATATCTGTTCTGAATAAAACAAAGTAATGGCATGCTATATCTGATTATCATACAATAGTTATTTATTTATTTATTTATTAAATTTCTCTGCTGCCCATCTCTTGTACAATGACTGGGCAGCTTACAATAGTAAAAATGGCAAATCACTAACAATTCAATATAAATACATAAAAAATACAAATATAAAGTATAATATATAAAATATAGAATGTAAAATATAAAATATAAAATTCAAGATATACAGTAATTCAATTATATATATCAAATATATATATATATATATATATATATATATATATATATATATATAATTCAAAAATAAATTCAATATATAAAGGGAGGGTAAATAATTTTACTATTGTAAATTCTTTGAAGGGTGTTTCACTTTAACATTTTATGTGTCATAAACTCCCCCTGCTCCTCAGACCAAAGTGAAGTGGCCACATAATTTTGCTTCAAGGCCTCATCCAGCAGTTTTAGTAGCCAAAAGAGGCTTTCAGTCAACCACAATGCAGACAAGAAGCTTCTCCTGTTTATTGAGCTATCAAATGAGTCTTCAAAGTGATCCAAAACATCTCAGTGAGAATTCTTGTGCCTCCTCACCTGAAACAAAGAAAATTATTTCTGTGTGCAAATTGCCACATGTAGACAAATAGTGGCCATCTTGCATACCCCTGGAGAAAAAAGGCTGCCAATCTTATTCAAAACACATTGGTAAAGTAATGTATTGTAAGCTGCCCAGAGTCATGTTTGAGATGGGCGGTGGAAAAATGTGCTAAATAAATAAAATAAAGCAGCTCATCTCTTTAAAGAATTCCAGTTCTAGAGCCCAAAGAACTAATCTTAGAATTCTGCAAACTGTAGTGCTAATACATTTGGAAAGTGAAGCAGATCAATGGATAGACCTGCAGCTCATTGGAGTACGAGCTTAACTATGTGATCTGGAGACTTAAATTCTTCCCTACAATCTCTTCCTGTGTACTCTTTGAAAAAATTCCTTGGAAGAGACAAGATTCTGTGGAAGGCAAGTCATCGTCTTCATCAAAATATAACTGAATTCAGCAGGCCTTGTGAAGCTTCAAAGGGGCCCTTTGCTTTGACAAAGTTTTGAAAAAAGCACCCCCTTGAAGCTGCTTCACAAAGCAAAATGTTTCCCTCTGTTGCTTGCCTCTCTCTGCTTTGGAGGTCTTGTCAGCTTTCTGAGCCCTTCTCTACAGAGCTCATACTACAGGAGAAGACTGAGAGGACCTTTCACCCACAACATTGGTTGGAATGCATCCAAGCCGAGCAGCTTCAGAAATGTGCTGCAGGATAGCCTGGAGTAACCTAAGGTGCATCTGAGGTCATCCACTTTGTGCAGCACCCAACATGCTGTGGGCAGTTCCAAAGGACCAAACCTCAAAGCACTTCAGCCAGCACTAGAGGAAAAGGCTGAGAAGAATCCTTCTCCTGCAGCTCTGGTTTGAAGCAACTCTGAGGTCATCTGAATTGTTCAGCAAGATAAATGTGGGTCTCTATTTTACATTGCCTCAGTGGCATGAAATGCTTCGACGGAGCAAATCTAAACCCCTTCATGTAAACCCAGGGCATTTCCTCACTTGTGCTTTATAGTATCTTCTTGCATCACACAGTCATTGTTGAAGTGATATAAAGCCTGTTCTTATTACAGCTGTATTAGTACAATAGTTGGATGACTCTGGAAGTTGCTTTAAATCACTAGTGAAGAAATGGCTTGAGAATGCAGCTTTTTACTTATGTAGTGATTTTGGAAATGATGAATAAATGATATTACTGCATTGTTCCTAATAGTACAATCAGAGCAGTTTGATAACGGAACCAATTATCTAGAGAGGTGGTAGGCTCTCTTTATTGGGTATGCTTGAACAAAGGCTGGACAGGAATCTGATATGGATGCTTTAATTTGGGTTTCTGCATGGAACAGGGGGATAGACTTAATGTGCTATTTCAAACCAGATGGGGGAGGGAATGTTTGGGGATTCTGCTGTATAATTTTTGTTAGGGATGCTGCAGTAAACCAACCTGTTTGATTGCACATTAAGTTTATGTGTACTGTTCATAAAAATAGTAATATTGAATATATGTTCTATAAAGTCTCTATGGACATTATCCAAGCTCTTAGAACATAAGATCCCCCCCCCCCCAGTATTAACAAACAAATTGCGTACGTTTGTAATTCTCATTCAGTTTTATTTTATTTTATTTTAAAAAAACAAACAAACCTGGAGTACTCAACCTAATCTAATATGGAGCCTGAGCACATGAAGCAGAATCTATTTCTCCTGTGCTAAAAGAGCTGCACTGTTCTGGGGTTAGAATAATTTATCTGCTCAAAGGGGGTGGGAAGAAAAGCAGTTTTTGTTTCTAAGGTAGAAAGGTAGTATCTGCACCCACTCATCTACACATCAAGCCTTTCATTATATCATTTGCAGAAAGGCAGCAAATCTGCTCTTCATAATTACAAAGGATGCCCACTACTGAAGAAATTAAGATGGCTTCTTATTGAAGATTTGAATTATTCCAATTGTTTCTTCTGAAGCCACCCATTAGGAAAGTGTAAAAACTGGGGAAAATGCATTCATCAATTCTGCCTGATTGGTTATACTGAATACAATTTCTCCCTCCATTCCTCCCTCTCTCCCTCCTATGCCAGTTTGAAGGAAGATTGAATTTCTGTTGTTTTCCATATAAAACACTCCAAACACTACCCAATCTTTGCCATAGACATTTTAAAAATTGGGAATTATCTGTGTGTATGATTGCTAACATATAACACATTCTGAATTGTGTCAGAACCAGTGCATGGGTAGAAGAGGAATTAAAGACCATGTAGTGCTTTGTTATCTTACCAGCATGGTAGTTAGCTCCTAGAAATACAACTGAAGACTTGCAAAGCTATGGAGTAAGTTGGCTGGGAACTCACTGGACATTGCCTAACAGGAAGAATGCTCTTCAGAAAATGAACAGATGCCCAGATTTTTGAAGGTAAAAAAAGTAACTGTCATACTGTGATTGGGGAGTCTTAATCTAAGTTTAAGCATGGGTTAGTGGCTCTGTCATGGAAATGGTGTGCAAATTTGGGGTTAATGAAAAATTTCACTTCACTACAACCAACTTGTGCAGAAAGATTCTCTGTAGAAGAAGGGAGACTATGATGGGAAAGGGGGTGATACATTTACAGCTGCAAAATGACATAAAGTTCACACTAAACGTAGCAAACTCTTCACAATTACTCAACATTAAAATGATTTTGCTGTCCTGGTGTCTTCTTCTCTGTTTTAAATCAGTTGTGCTTCTTAACTTCGGAATACTTTACCATGGAGGAGACAATACTTGTCCTTATATTTTCATTAAGAAAAGAAATGCATAGGTCTCAATACCAAGAGGGATGAGGCTACAGTTCCAGTTCTCCTGCTGTAAAATTGGGTCTTACAGAGGCCACTCCCTCATACTTTACTTCTTGCACCCTTCCTGGTGCCTTAGATCCCACCTGCCTGCTCTTGCCCAGCCCTACCCCATCCAACCTCACATTAAGAAGAATGATTGATGATTCTCCTCCTGCCAGCAGTGAGAAAGAAAAACAAGAATTGGGGAATCCATCCATTCCTTTCCTTAACTAGGCCTGCAATGTGTGCAAAAGGGCAGCACTTTTCACAGCCCCATTAGTGAGGATCAACAATGGGAGCAGCATGATTTATACTGACATACTTTTCTGCCAGCCAGGGATAGTAGTAGATAGCACCTTAACGTGGCTGTCTGAAAGATCCTTGCCTCCAATAACAAATTAAATAACTAAAGATGTACTGGCATTTCATTACCAAAATCTGCTACAATCATCTCACTTTAGTGCTGTCTCTGTTCCTGTTGTAAACTCTCCAGGACAGCAGCATGTATCCTCATGTTCCCTGCAAAGCTACCAGACCAATTGCAGCACTCTTGTCTCCAAATTCAAGCTTCCATTGTTTAGTCTATCTAACACTATACCTTTCAAGAGTTTGATTGGGACAACTATTTCCTTTTCCCACTGTAGAGTCCATTAGTAGGAAAATATGTGGATACCCTAAACAATCTGTATTTCTCATAAAACTAATGACAACAGGCCTAGCCATAATTTCCAAGTTGTGAAGTATGTGTGGGGTATTTGTGTTGACATAGTTTGTCTGTCAGTGTTTCTCAACCTTGGCAACTCTAAGATGTGTGGGCTTAAACTCCCAGAATTCTTCAGCCACATGAAAATCAAATAGCAGTTTGCAGGGCTAGGGAAAGGTGTCAGCACACAATCTATCTACAATAGAAATGTAGATAAAGAAAATGTCTTTCCCTTTTGGCAACTTCCCCCCTCAAAATTATTCCCCCAGTGCTTTTTCATGTAGGAGGTGGGTAGTCAGCTCTCAGAAAGCAACCTAATATTCACTCTTGGCTAAAGAATTCATTTGTTCTCAGGGTGAACTTAGTTTGCCAGAAAAATCCAGGTGCAGGTTTGACCTCCAAAATAATGAGGTTCCCTGGGTGCTAATTAAAATGCTGTTTTTCTTCCTTTGCTAGTCAGTAGTATAAACAGCAGGCCATCAGCATGCAAAGGGCTTGCTTTGGTGCACTGTGGATTCTCAAAGCCATTTTATAGATTTAGAGAAAAAACACAATGTTTGCAGAAGTATGTATTTATTCATCAGCTAATTGTATTATTCATCATCTACATATTTAAAATATGTGGTATATTCCTCAATGGACTTTATTCCTCCACAATGTAATAATACAGCTCCCTGACAGAGCAGCTTCTCTCAAATGTACTTCCCATCAGGTAAAATCTGCAAAGGATTTGCTCTCTGGCAATCCAAGAGAATATACTGTTTTTATAAGCAACTTGGTTGTGAAAGTCCTTCCTGCTTAGTTATGGTTTAGAGATGGTTTATAATCTTCTGGTGACAACTGCTTTTTGATAATCTGGCTTTTTGTTAATCTGATGCTGCTATACTTTTCTGGTCTGGTCTAATCTGTCCAGTTCTTTCTGGCCATATTTTAGAACTTTTAATTATTTTAGACAGATTTAAAAATACACAGACACACCTTATTTAAGGTTTACATTTTTTTAAAGTGCTTTTACCTTATTGTAAGTTTGACCTTAACAACTAAAACCCACATTTGGATTGTTTAAATGATGAAAAAGTGGAATCAATATTTTACAAATAAATAATAAAATTTAGGAAGTAATACAGTATTTCATGAGAAATTATACTATGCAAAACACCTAGTCTCTGTAAGGGAAATGGAGGTGGCTTATTTATGGATTGTTTATATGCATCTGAATTTAGTGGAATTTAGCTGTAGTCCTGTGATGTCTATACAATTTTCTCATTTCTATTTCTATTTTTTTTCTTGGGATGTAGAAAATGCCACTGCCTAAAACCTTTGAAATCTGATGGCACACTTAATTGTCATAGCTGCATACCTGTAATACTACTAATCCATGAATTATTCTGAATTTATGCACTAAGCAAAAGGTACCTGGCTTGAGAGTGTCATGTTTTTAGTGTGGGGATAGACCAAGCAGTTCAAGACCAAACAATGGCTCATGAACTCTTCAGCTTTGGTTTGCATGCAGATTTCTGCAACCTTCTTCAGAGCCCCAGGAAAATTCAGGGATGTAGTTTAAACTGAGACTAGTTTACTCCAAAATTCCATGTAAACTTTTACTTGCAATACGCCCTATCATAATATTTAATAGCTGAATCAGATCAACTTTGAATGGAGAGAGGGGATTTTTTTTAATAAAACCTGAAATTAAAACAAGGAAATAAATAAATAAACAAATATCAAATGGATCTGTCTTGGACCATAAGCTAACTTTTCTGAATTTAGACCTTGGTCTGAAATCATACCACCCCATCTGAGAGAGCACTGTCTAATTCAAGCGAGAGACTGCATTATGGGAAGAAATAATTCCATATGCTCCCAAAGGATATTAAAGAGGTCCCAAAGGACATTAGAGTCACACTGTCTCTGAGAATAAAAGACCTGGAGCTATCTGCAAAGATGTCTGGACGCTGTCACAGGGAGCTTTTCCATGAAAATACTGCACATCTCTCAGCACAAGCTTTTCTGCTCTGAGCTTCACTTTGCAGGGAGAAAAAGGGCAGAATACAAAGAGGCATTTTCTAATGTGCCTTTTCTTTTATTCCATTTTGTTTGTATGTACAACTGATTATGTCTGAAGGTACAGTTGATTAGAAAGTGACAGCTACATTTGTTCCTTTAGCTTTTAAAATGTGGCACAATGAGATTCTCTTCTGCAAGAACATAATTCTTCTGAATGAAAAAGAACAGAGCAATCTGGCTTCTCTGAAGTCAAATGGCTGGTGCACCTAGCTCAGCATGGAGCTAAAGGCCTTTCATTCACACAAGCAAGACATTACTTGATGCTATCAACCAGTAATGAGCATATAGGTTTGTTTATAGCATCTGTGTCACTTTCCAGCTTGTATAATTCCTAAAAAAAGGGACGCGGTGGCACTGCGGGTTAAACCACTGAGCTGCTGAGCTTGCCAATTGGAAGGTCGGTGGTTTGAATCCGTGTGATGGGGTGAGTTCCCATTGCTAGTCCCAGCTCCTGCCCACCTAGCAGTTCGAAAACATGCAAATGTGAGTAGATTAATAGGTACCGCTTCAGCGGGCAGGTAACGGCGTTCTGTTTAGTCATGCTGGCCACATGGCCATGGAAGTGTCTACGGACAAACGCCGGCTCTTCGGCTTTGAAACGGAGATGAGCACCGCCCCCTAGAGTCGGACACGACTGGACTTAATGTCAAGGGAAGCCTTTACCTTTACCTATAATTCCTAAAGCTATTTACAGATTAATAAAAAGCAAGCAGTCCTTGACAACCACCTAAAAAGACACGGCAAAGAAGGAAAAGGGGATGAGGCAGGCAAAGGAAAAGGATTGCATGATTTCTAACTTTTTCAGCTGAAGTACTCTGTCTGGCAGATGTCTCCTTTGAAAACTTGTGTAGACTAAAACAATAGGCCCTTAAAATCATAGGTAATTCCTTTTTCCAGTTCCTCCCTTCACAGTTTGCTCCCTTCACATCTTCATGCTTTTTTTTCCAAATAGTGATGAAAACATTCTCTCTTTCTGTTATTCTTGGGATTTGTAGTACTACAATGCACCAGCTAATGACAATGAATGGAGATAACAGTTCTTCACACAGGAATCAATGCACATGTGAACCAGCCATGTTGCCTGAACATATCAGAATTGATTCTACTGAAAACTTTTTAACCTGCGTAATATTCTCTGACAAGCTGTTCAGTTAGGCAATTAAAGAATTATGGAATCAGATTCTTATACGGAAGGTGCCAAGATGTTTTGAAGGGTTCTCTTTTTTCCACCATAAAGAGTCAGATTAACTGAATTGTGTTCATGCAAGTCCCACAAATAAAAGAAGCAATGACTAATTTGGTTTATGACAGCCAGTTTAAAATCTATGATAGCTTCAGGAGAGGGAATTGTTACTGTCTTTGGTACCCTGACAAAATCCTTATCTTTATTTAATGGCTTTAAAATACTGTATATCACATTCCAGAGCCCTATGAAATCCACAGAACAGCTTATGGCTGTTAAATATTGAGGGTCATGCAATCCAACACTGGAGGATGAGGGATGTGGCCTAAGTGGTAGGATTTCTTTTAAAAGACACCTCTCACTTTGTGATCAAAACCATTTTGGAACTGATTTCAAATACATAGCTGCAATACACATTTTTGTTGTTTATTCGTTTAGTCGCTTCCGACTCTTCGTGACTTCATGGACCAGCCCACGCCAGAGCTTCCTGTTGGTCGTCAACACCCCCAGCTCCCCCAGGGATGAGCCCATCACCTCTAGAATATCATCCATCCACCTTGCCCTTGGTCGGCCCCTCTTCCTTTTGCCTTCCACTCTCCCTAGCATCAGCATCTTGCTTGGCATTCAAAATAAGCCCAGGTATCCTGCTGTAATTCAGTGAGTTTGTGCATTACCTGCTAAGAGCCCTTCTAGGTAACTTGCAAGCCTCTTGGGCTGTCTTCAAACCCCTTACAAATCAGCAAACTGGAACAAGATGCTTTGCTGAGACTTCCACCACACAAGCATTAGGATCTGCTGCTTCCTTGTTGTTATGTTGAAGAACTGGAGTACATGTCAGCTGTTCTCCTTCCTTTGAATGTTTCCAAATGTTCTGTGAGACAGGGAGATTGCTTCAGCAATGCCTCTATGGTTTTTTGGCCAGAGACATATATTGTGGGCTATGCTGATCAAGGAAAGGTGTGACTTGATCACATCTCCATCCACAATGCACAGCAACAGTCCTTATTTACTTTGTTGGATTTGTACCCTGCCTTTCCTCTGAGAACTACAGCAGTGTATGTATCCAGTCCATTTTTTTCCCAGAATAACCACTTCATAAGGTTAATTGAGCTGACAGTGACTGGCCCAGAGCCATCCAGTTAGCCTTCATGGCTGATAACCTGTGTGTCCCTAACCCTAGTCCCAATACATTTTATTTATTTATCCAATTTATATGGCTGCCCATCTATCTGGGAAACTCTGGGTGGAAAACAAAAATAAATAATTATATTAAAACAAAACCAACTAAAACCGCATCAAGACTCAATAAAAACACACACCCATGCTGGACCTTCCAAATTAATGTCCTGTCCCCAATGCCTGTGGAAAGAGCCAGATCATCATGGCCTTGTGAAAGGCCAATAGAATTGGGGCAGTCTGTATTTCAGGAGGGAGGCTGTTCCACACAGCAGGCACCATAACAGAGAAGGCACACTTCCAGGGACCCAATAGATGACATTGTTTAATTGACAGTACCCAGAGCATGCTCACTCTGCCAGATCTGGTGGGGTGGGCAAAAACCATTGGAGAGAGGCAGTCCCACAAATAATTTTGTTCCATTCCATGTAGGGCATTAAAGGTGACAACCAACACCTTGAATTACACCCAGAAGCTTACTGGGAACCAGTGCAGCTCACATAGCAGTTGTGTCACATGGGTGTGCCCCAAACTGTACATGCCGCTGCATTCTGGACCAGCTGAAGCTTCCAAAGGGCAGCCCCATGTAGAGCATGTTGTAATAGACCAATTGGGAGGTGATTAAGGTATGAATGACCATGAGCAATGCCTCCTGATCTAGGAATGGCTGCAACTGGCACACAGGTTGTATTTCTGCAAAAACCCTATTGGCCATGGCTTCCAACTGCTTCTTGAGCAGGAACCCAAAGTCCTCCAGATTGCACCCTGTCTTTGTGAGGGGGAATGCAGCCCCATTCAGGGTTAGTTTGTAAGTCACTGGATCTGGGGGGTCCTAAAACCCATAGCCAAGTTACACTTCTAGCCTTCTTCTAACAGCTCATTTCCCTCCTCCTTTGCTTTGCTACCTAATGGCAGATAAGAATGGCCTACCTTACCTGCATTGGGACAATTATTTCTGGAACAATCCCTTGTTGATTCATATTAGTTCTGCAATGCCAGACATCACAGAATGAGGTTAAATGGCCATAATGATGTAATTCATTGCTGAGTACCACATTGTTATTGACACTATTGACTTTAACCAAAAATTAAAAGGACTGAAAAACAGGGGAACTGTTAGGGAGCTCCTAAAACTAGTATTCAAGAAATCTAAATTGACTGATGAGATTTATTGTGACCAGCGAAGCCTCTGCAGCTGAAATCACTCCTGTTGGCTTATATATTAATTGGTCATCAGGAGCCTCACTTGCTAGAATTCAAAATCCAGGTGTACCATGCTATAGAAATCCCATTAGTATATGCAGATAAAATTGTTATTATTGTTATTACTGTTATTATTCCTTTTCAAAGGAAATAGTGGAAATTTTATACTGACAATCTCTGGGGACTTCAGCCAGATAATTAGCTCACTGGTAGGTATTATTGGTCCTGAAATGTAAAGTTTACTACTGCATCTTCATTATAAAAGTCATTCCATTTGCTTTGTGTCATAGGGTATCTCAGGTAGGAATAAAAAAATAATTTTGTCACAGATTCCATGGGAAGAAAATGCAAGTATTCCTTTCCTGCTGGACTTTCCATTGGGATAAACACTAGCATCAAATAAAGTATGCTTGTTTTCCTCTTTCCCTGCTTAGTGTCTGAAAAAAACATTGAATACTAATACTAATACTAGACAGCCTTACGCAGGGAAATTTGCACTTTAAAAGTGTGCATCAGAAAAAATTATGTGTAAAACACTGTAATAAAACCTGAAATAAACGACTTACATTAACAGTTATGTTATGAAAATTTAGGTACATATCTAAAAAGGCTCCAGCCTCCATATGTTAGGGGATGTTGTGAGTATAAATAGTTAATTAAATTTTCTCTGCTTCTCTTTAATTTGTAGGGAAAACAAGCAAGACTGGAACATTGCCCTACTAATGTTGAAAGTAAAAACAAGACGGTGTTTTAGTGATTCATACATCCCAATTTACTGTCAGTGTTTATTTTCTGGATGGATGAGAGGCTGAGTCAAGTTTGAGTCAGGTTTAATAACAATGTGGTTATATGTAGAGAATAATATTGCATAGACATGCATGCTGTTTAATGTTCTGTTATCGTATGTCTATCCCATCATCTTCTCATATACATCCCATACCTCCTTATTTTATACATACATCTCAAAATTTAGAGAGTTTTAGTATATTTTGTTTCTGGGCAAGAATGGCAGAATATTATTTCTCAAGAGACTGGTCCTTTTTCTACTACCAAAGTAATAAGGAAATATTTGAAAATTCACTCCTGGCCCCTTGAACTTTGGAGAAAGTCATATTAACAATAATAGTAATATTAATAATAACAAATGAAAGAAAGGAGGGGTTGAATCAGTTTTTTAATAATATTTTTGGATATGCTAGTGTGATTTGGAGAATACTTGATTTATACAAATTGGTTGTTTCTGAAGCAGATAAGCTTCCTGTTCATGAGATGGTAGAAGAGAGTCATCCTGAGACTAACACATATGTAAATGTTGCCTGATTTTGTTTTCTTTAACCATTCAAATTGTTCTGGAGTACCACCTTTCCTAGCTGGATCAGAAAGTGAGAATGGTAGCTTTTAGACATATCAGTTCAAGCAGATATATGGAAAGTTTTGTGTACATGCATTTTGGGGAAGATCACAAAGCCATTTTGTAATTTTTGATGCTGCATTGAACTTGTCCCTTGAACTGGAAAATTTGTAACCCAGAGTCAGGAATGAAAATAGTACTACTAGGGAAGTAAATATAACATTGTTATTGACCTCTATTTACTCTGACAAGTTTTAAAAACCTATTCCTATAGCTACATCTTTATATTTTCACTATATATTCTAATATTTCTAGCCAAACATTCCATTTATCTTCACCCTCTTGTTCACCCACATGGCATTTTGCAAAGCTAGGAGAAAACCAGAAAAAGAAAAGAACTTTCAAACAATATTTTTGCCCAATCAGGAGGTTGACTTTGAGTAAGGCACAAATCACAACTGATGGAAACCTGCAGTGAAGGCAACTCCAATGCAACATGTGGAACTTTCAGGGATTTAGGCACAGCAGACCCTTATGATTGTCTTCAGCATAACTGAAATGTCAAAGTCTGGCAGCTGGATGCTGCATATGCTAAGAGCAACCTTCTGTGTGCCATGATGCAACTGGTTCGTCTTTTCAAATGTCAGAATAAGAAAAGGGAAAATAGTATGGTGTTTGATATTTCAATATTGCTGGGGCCCACCAAACAAGCTTTACAGTTAGTATAAAGCACACTCTGTTATTAAAAGAGCATGATATATTATAATATCTTTATCTCTGCTATTCTATCCATTCAGAAGGTTGAGGTGCCCTTTCTAAGGATGCAGATTTGCGGGTACCATTAAAATGCATCAAGCAGGCCAAAATTTAGCATGTCACTAATCAGTATGTTTTAGGTCTATTTCTGTAACCTTCATTAAAAGTTTTTTAATGTGTACTGAATGCATAGATGTATGCAAGCTGTCCCTTTGGCTTCTTGCCAAACACATTGTGAATGTAGCACAGACAGACATGCTCACATCATATCAGAGACATCACCAGCAATTGCAGGTGATATGCTTGTGTCTCTCATAAACAACTTTCTTCAATCTAATGCTTTCTAAATATTCTATAACAGCAACTATCACAATTCCTACCAAACAATTGCATTCTCAATACATTTTGAGGGCACCAATTATCTGTTTGAAACTGTAGGAAACAGGATGCAGGATTAAATAGGCCAAGATGAGGAACAAATACTGAGGTGGACAGCCTGTGACACCCAGATATTGCTTAGCTACAATTCTCAGAATGTGTGGTAAATGGAGAGGAATACTGGGCATTGTAGTTGAGTAATATCTACAGGGCCATAGTACCAGAAAGTATATTTGTTAATACTAACTTAAAGTATTCCTCCTTCATCTCCTTTAAAAAAAAATAATGTCAAGATGTGGAACGTGTTTGAATTCTGTTGAATTCTGGGGAAGGGAATATTAAAGCAGAGGCAAAATGTTTGCCCCACTTACTGATAGCACTGCTCTCACTCTATGCTGCTATCAAGAACTGTTTATTTAGTGCCTTCCTGGTGCCTTCTTATTCAAGTGAGTGAGAAATATTACTTTATTCTCCTACTCTAATTCTGAGGCTTCATCAGGTGCTCCATAGACCCAAGTATATACATAGACACACAGCCAATGCAATAGCTTAAAAGTCTTAAATACTTTAAAAGACTGATAAGAAAAAAAGGAACAACAAAATTTTTATGATAAAATGTTATGAGCTGTTAATGTTCACACTGCCCATGACTCCTTGAAAAGATTGAACAATGGCACAAAGGGCATCTAGTCTTCTGTGTCTTTTTATTTTTCTTTAAAAATTAGACCTTCAACAAGTAGATAAATGATGGAAACAAAGCTCAGGAAAACTCAGGAGGATTAGAAATACATGATAATGCTGCATGAGCCTATGATAAAATGTGATTCAGCAATCTATGCTTCATCTGCTAGCACCCTTAAATGCCCACTTCCAGCAGCCAATGTAATACCTGTCTTCCTCTATCTTCAAGGTTACTGTTTCAGCCTACATCCATTCCTTTCCCTGCCCCACACAACTAATTGACATGTCTCTCTCCTTAACTCAAAACAAAAGCCATCCAGCCTTTTGCTGCATGCATCAACATCAATAATCATCTATATACCCATTAATTTATTCTGCCTTTTCATTTTTCTGCTACCCTCCAGGAATTAACACAGCACTTATCACCATGATATCTGAAATCTAAAATGACAATAAAACAATCAATTTGGCAAATACATTTCATTCATAAAACTGAAAGGCATTAAAGTGGGTTAAATGACAATAGATAGGGCCCTGTGCCAGAGATAATCATATTAGGAATTAAATTTAGGACTTTAGAGCAGAAGTGCTTGAAAATGTTAATTACTAGGCCAAATCCTTCCTGTATTCCCTGCTTATATGAGCAAAACAGACTTAGCAGAGCTACTTGTGACTGTATATTTAGAGTCTCATTAAAATTGGAAATGGTGCCATAAGAGTTCACAAATGGAATGGTAAATTAACCTGAATAGTTTGTATTCCTTGAACAGTGAATGATGGTAAAGAGGGTGCACATGAGCAGAAAAGTGAAATGTGCAGATATTACATGTGTATGCCATCAAGCTGTCCAATCTCATGTAGTGACTAAATTAATAACTAACATTGCATTAAAACTTGTTTCCTGGACCATTTTTATTATATTTATCAATAAAAATTCACAAAAAATATTATATTTATCAATACAAATATTATATTTTTATTATATTTATGACTGCCTATCTCCCCCCAGGGAGGGATTCTGGGCAGTTTACAGTAAAAGTGGAATTGAAACAGTACAATATAAAACTGTACAATAAATATAGATACACAATAAAATATAAGTATGATAAAAACCAGACGGCTAAAAGTTCTCTAGGAATCCGCAAGTAAAACAGGGTCCTTCTAGGGAGCTAGCCATC
This sequence comes from Candoia aspera, assembly GCF_035149785.1. Taxonomy (NCBI): domain Eukaryota; kingdom Metazoa; phylum Chordata; class Lepidosauria; order Squamata; family Candoiidae; genus Candoia; species Candoia aspera. Next base: position 39,959,986 of record NC_086155.1, read on the forward strand.
CCCAAGAGTGACTGCTCTCCTTCCTGCCCAGGCAAGATGGCAAAACCAGGTTTTCAATTGCTTGCGGAAGACCAGGAGCGAAGGGGCCTGTCTCAACTCTGGAGGAAGAATGTTCCAAAGGGCAGGTACTACTGCAGAGAAAACATGCTTCTGCAACCCCACCAGATGGAATTCTCTAACAGATGGGGTCTGTAGCATGCCCGGGTGGGACGGGTCAATGTAATGGAGATGAGACTGTCCCTCAGGTTCCATACCATGTAGGGCTTTAAAGGACATAACCAACACCTTGAATTGGACCTGGAAGCAAACTGGAACCCAGTGCAGCTCACACAGCAAAGGTGTTACCTTAACCCTCTTCAAAATCCTCAACTCCTCCATGAACCACAGAAAGTATCGGGTTTGAGCAGGCAAGAGATGCCACGCAGGCGCCATCCTGTCCAAGGCCCCGGCCACCGCTGCATTCCAGGTGACAGCCAGAGCCTCCACTAGACTGAGCAGCAGGTCCTCAGATATAACCCCCCGCTCCCTCTGGAACCCTAGAAGGTCCATCAGTCACTGGGGGTGAACCAACTGAATGGATCCCACCTCCCTGCAGAGGGGGGTGGCACAGGAGAATCTCAAGGTCACCAGAGCATTATCTGACCATGACAAAGGGGAAAGATGTAACTCTCCCCTCAGATCACACTGCCACTGCTCCGACAAGAAAACTAAATCTGGAGTGAGGCCACTGTCTTGAGTTGGGTCCTGAATAGTCTGAAAAAGGCCCATGGCCACCATGGTGGCCATGAACTCCTGAGCTGCTTCCAAGGCCCATCCCAGGGAAGGCAGATTGAAGTCCCCCAAAACCATAAGCCTGGGGAACTCCACCACCAAACCTGAGATGGCCTCCAGCAGCTCAGGCAGGGAGGTTGCTACACAGTAGGGAGGCTGGTACAATAGCAACACTCCCAATTGTTCTTGGGAGCCCAACTTGAAGAACAGGGTTTCACAGCCAGCCACTTGTGGAGCAGAGCCCCTGAAGGCCACTAGGGATTCTTGGATGACAACAGCCACCCCTCCTCCGCTGCCCTGAGGTCTCGGCTGATGCCAGACTTGAAACCCGGCCAGGCATATCTCCAAAAGAGCAACACCTCCTTCTGGGCCCAGCCAGGTCTCGGTAATACACGCAGGGTCTGCTTCCTCCTCTGTGATCAAATCACATATGAGGGGGGCCTTGTTGTTAATTGACCTGGCATTACAAAACAGCAGCCAAAAGTCAGGGCCACCACAAGTCTGCTGTCCAGGACCTGGGTTTGAGCACGGAGGGCTGGAACACACCACAGGTAACAAACACCGGGGGCATCTTCCTCTAAGATGACCCACCCTCTGGCTCCTGTCATATCGTCCGCTGCCTGTTACCACCTCAATGGCCAGGCCCACCCTACAACCCCCAGAGTCTTAAAATCCATTAGCCCCCACTCCTGGACCTCCAAGATCACTGGTTAATTTTTTTAAAAAAAATTAATTTAAAATTGAATTTAATTTTAATTTTTTTAAAAAAATTGTCCCAAGCAATCCTAAAAAAAAGCACTGGGAGGCTGAGGGGTCAGGGGCTATTTTAGTTACTCTGTGCTATTCTTTAAAAATGCTTGGCCAATTCAGTTTGTTGTTTCCGTTTTGCTTTTGGGTGCTTTGAAGGTGGAGATGGGAACAGGAAGCCTCCCATTCAACCCCTTAAATATCTCAAATTTACACTGCCAGAACATGGCCCTTTTGTTTTTGAGTTTTGGTGGCATGATCTTAGAATGCTGAGAAGCTACAAATGTGGAATTGAGAGGTATAGGCAGTGGCTCCATCACTGGCCACAAACCAGAACAGCATACCACCCACCCTGTGGGACATCATCCCCCTCCTCCAAGGTTAGATTGGCCCCATTTCCGATATCCTTCGGGAAGTCTCTTAAAACATGGTTATGCCAACAGGTTTGGGGATGTCAAGGAGGTGGTAAATTAGTGAGATGGCTTTATTGCCCATAACAATAACTTTCTCTGCCATTCTATTATTGGTGATTTTGATTGGTGATTTAATTCCTGAATTTTTAGTTGTTAGTTTTTTTAGCATTGCTTTTTATTGTATGCCACCCAGAGTCACAAATCTGTGAGATGGGTAGCTATATAAATATGATACATACATGCATACATACATACATACAGTCCAAGAAATTTAGTAGCTAGCTTAGTATTAACATGTAAAGCAGCATTTCCAAATCTGATGCCCTTGATATGTATCAGACTATAACTTCCATAGTTTTCTGCTAGCACAGTCATTGAAAAGCTGCTCACTAGGAATGATGGGGGCCATAGTCAAGAATAGTTTTCTGACTCCAAATCTTTGTTTTGGCAGCAGCAGCTTGATTTAAAAATGTATAATATTAATATATCTCCAGAAGATAAAGTGGCAGCAACAGCACTAAAATAACAGATGTGAAGTTGTTTATTGTTATTCCCAGACTCCTTTAAAGTTGGATTCGATAAGAACAGAATCACAAATGAACACAGGCAAAATAAACACATGTTCTAATTTGTTTGCCAAACTAAAATATGAAACATAATTAAACGGCTAGTTAATACTACATTAGCTTAAAAGCAAGGTCCGTATTTTTTCCCTAACAAGGTTTTTATAAATCTTGGGAACATTTACACATTACGATACTCTTCCCGTATACTCTGCATATAGAGAGCAGTGGTAGTTACTTGTGCACCTCCCCCTTTTATTATCACTGAATTAATAAAATGTGCAGAAACCATTTTAGAGCAGTCCAAATCTATCACAGAATATGTATCTTAAAAGCTGCAGGGAGGAAATCCAAGCTCAGTGAATAGGAAGAATCAACCATTCAGAAACAGAAAAGAAAAAATGGAGGCAAACAGAGGCTACAATACAAGATTGTGCCATAAAGTCACACACCTTGCAGGTGTTTCTGTGCTTTCAGCAATCTTCAATTGATTTACTTTTTTGTTGTTGTTGTTATTTCCCCCCTGACTATTTGCATTTAGTGGTATTATTATAACTATTAGCCAAGGGGAGGGGGATAAAATAATGAAATCCTTATGAGTTGACTTAATGAAAATTCCATGGCTTATGATGGCTTTCACTTTTACATGAGCAGACAGCTGGGCATTTTGGAAGGGTACTTTGAATATGTGGAATCTAAGGGCTAGATGAACCAAAGAAAATCCATGTTGAACAGAATGTAACTTCTTTGCAGGCTTGCCCAGCAAATTACCTTTTCTAGTGATCATGATGGATAATGGGGAGTCAGTTTGGTGTAGTGATTAAGCATCAGGCTAGCAATCAGGAGACCAGGACTTCTAGTCCCACCTTAGGCACAAAGCCAGCTGGGTGACCTTGGGCCGGTCTCTTTCTGTCAGCCCTAGGAAGCAGCCAGTGGCAAACCACTTCTGAAGAACTTTGCCAAGAAAACTGTAGGGGCTAGTCCAGGCAATCACCAGCAGTCAAAAACTGACTCAAAGGCACAACCTTCCCCCCACCCCCCCAAAAATAGATAACATGCTTAATGAACTAAATTAGAATACTCAGTCTGAGTATTAGATAGATAGACAGACAGACAGACAGACAGACAAATGATAGATGATAGATAAATGTAGATATATAGATATACCGTGTATATAGATATGGATATACTCTGTGTGTGTGTGTGTGTGTGTATCGAATCGAATTATCCATTCAGTCGAATCCGACCCTTGGTGATTCCATAAGCCAGCTCTCTCCATGATTTCCAATCTTGTACAGCTTCTTTTAGTCGCTTTATATTTTGGCCTGTGTCTGCTTTGATTACATCCAACCAGCGCATTTATATATACAGTATATCTGTGTGTGTGTGTGTGTGTGTAGAGAGAGAGAGAGAGATTCTGAAAGAGGAAGAAGTAAGTTCTCTATATTTTCCCTTTCCAAGAATTTTGAGACTTTGGGAAAACTTTGAGCTCCTAACATTGTACTCCCATCCTGATTGTGGATGTGATTTTAATTATGTGATGTCCAGTTGGTCGGCGATTCAGCATCAAAGTCATCATATACCAGCATGTTTCCCCCCTATACTGAGAATGAGTCTGAGGCTGCTTCACCAAGCATTGGCACATCTTGTAGAACAAGGAAATGAGGCATGAATCAAGTACAGTATGACAGTTCAGACATGTTGGTAGTCTCCAGTGAAATAGCATCTATATGTCAACATTCTTGATGGGAATTTCTTTTGGAGTTTAGCCCTACTGCTGAGGGTATACCACAATTAATCAATCTTCTAATTGTGATAATAGTGGGAATACAGATAATTATACTAGAAGGTACTGTTTGGATTCTGTATTTGGCAAAAGTCAAAGGTAGATAAAAAAATTAGAAGACAGAAAGTTTGTACTGTTGTTATAACTCAGGAAAGAGAAAAACACTAATGATAGTGGCATGGAGAATGTTCATGATTAAAATATTGCCTGAAACATGTAAACTATATTGTATAAGTCATTCCATAATCCTTGAAACCTGAAAAGCTGGTACAAGAATGCCCACATCCCATCACTTAGTTTTGTTCCAGTGAAAGAAAGTGATTCTGGTACAATGAGAGATAAGGAAGATTCTGGCCATCTTTATTAGCTATCCCTGTGGAAGGAAGGAAGGAAGGAAGGAAGGAAGGAAGGAAGGAAGGAAGGAAGGAAGGAAGGAAGGAAGGAAGGAAGGAAGGAAGGAAGGTTCATTGCTATTGTAGAAAGTAAACTATGATTCTTTGTACATTGAACAGTTTCCACTGTATTTCTTCCTTTGTTCTGATCTTCTCCAGCAAAAGATATCTGCATATGGCTGTACAATAGGTATGGCTGTGAAATACGATGAAAAACATTCTTTTGATTTTTGATTCCTTCCTCCTCTTTCTGATTCTCTGCTCACTCCTTATACTTTTGTAGGGTGACAGCAGGAGTTGCCATGGCAACATAGCACAAAGCCATCTTTTGTGGTAAGAAATGTTGAATAGCTAAAGAATTGACTGGTGTGGGGGGATTGCAGGAAAGAGGGTACCTGAGAATTAGGCTAAAAATAGAAAATTTAATAATGGAACCATTAAGGAGAAACCATCTGGGGGCTTCATTGCATCTAACCTTTTTCCTGAAGCCTTATTAGGCCACTAAGTATAATTTCATATCTTTTGATTCTGAGAAGGGAGGAGGATGAGGACAAAGATGAGGACAAGGAAGAAAAAGTGAAGGAAGTTGCTTTCTTTCCAACTGTAGGCAGAAGGATGACACACTGGGTGTCCATATTGTGTTTATAGTGCTAATTACCTGCCCAATTTTAGATTAATAAAAGGCCATTCTCTTTCAGAAATAAAGAAGTCTCTATCCTTTTCTTTAAAATGGATGTAGAGACTACCTTGTTCATTACTAAGCAATAAATCAGAGTAATCTACACTTTGGTGCCTTGCCTCTTTTTACCCTATGAAACAAATTAGTACTGTTATAATATTGCCTTTGATAGCCAGTGTGGTTGAATGAATTATGATCAGTGCTGTTCCTCACTGACAGTGTGGGAATCCAGTGCATCATTCCACTAGAGAAGTATTTACAGGCCACGTGCATATGCATTACAGCAAGCTGCAGCTGATTTGACGTCAGCTTTGTATGTTGAATATTTGAATCTGCCATCTTGTGATAACTAGCATTTACCACTTTATGGTAACCATCCTTTTAATCAACTCACGGTTGTTCTTGATACCTGAAGGGGAACTTTGCATTTTTCCCAATCAAAATAAAATGCAACATGTTCAAGTATGAACATTACACAGAGGGCTAGTAACAAGAAAAATGAAATGAAAAATGAAGAATTGAAATGAAGAATCAGCTCATTTATTAGCCCATATCTTTCTGAAAACAATAAATATGTCAGAATTATGATAGAAAAGAATACCATGTCATAAGAATGATGGGGAACATACTCAAAAGTACATGTTAGCATAGAAAAAGATGAGGAAAATACATGAGTTAGTGAAGTAGGAAACAATCTTCTGTAGTCCTCCTCTCCTAATACATGGTATGGAGTTTCTTCACATCTTGAGGGCAGTCCTTGAGGTAAGCAGTTAATTCCAGCAAGCTTTAGAAGACTGCTTGGTGCAACTCAGCACCAGTTCTATACCTAATATGATCCAATAGAAATGTCTGAAGACTCTCAGTCACTAATCTAAGAATGTAATTTCTTACAAACTTGGTTCAGCATCAGCCATATCCCTTCTTCTTGTATGAACACATATGGATTTTCTTCCAACTATTTTGTAAGCCTTCTGTCTTCACAATAAAAGGGTTGCTTCAATATAGGCTACAGATTATTATTTTTTCTTTTTATAAAATTTTATTAAGTTTCATGACAAAGATAAAAGCTACAAAAAAAGAAAAAGGAAGAGTAACTGAAAAGGTATGAAAACCCAAGAGATTTTTTTTTTTTCAAAATTACAGAAAGATGTGGCTTCCAACTTTTAACAGCAAGGATATACAAAAATTTTCATAATCAACCTCTTTGTCATGAGTACTGATGGTGAGCTGGAGGGTGCCCCTAACAAGGGGGAAAAATGCATGCATAGTTTAGAGGCTTTGAACTTTCCTTCAAAGAAATTCAGAGCAGACCCGCATTGAGTTTTGGGTTTATCTGTGTGGGTTTCCCACGGTCTTTCAGTTTGGCAGAATTTTCTGTCTACTAGAGTAGGACAATAAACACTAGAGATCAAGATACCATCCCAGCATGGTTCTTCGGTCTAAGATAGGACACTCTTACTTATATTAAACCAAACCACATTATTTCTATAATTCATTCCACTTCAGCACATAATAAAAATCACTAAGTACAGTTACTTGTCCCCCTTATATTAAAAAAGAAAAGAAAAAATTCATATAGACCTCCTAAACAACTTTCCTCCCAAAAAGATAACACATATTTAATTATTCCCTTCCTACTACTATTCTATACATTTGTGTCTCCTATAATATAAAATCTGACGACCGACAGGAAGCTCTGGCGTGGGCTGGTCCATGAAGTCACGAAGAGTCGGAAGCGACTAAACGAATAAACAACAACAACAAACATAATTTAAAATCAAATTGAAAAGCACATAAATTGTCTGCCATTATACTTAATAGTTCACATCAGTCAAACACTTAAAGCAATCCAGGTAAACATTCCTCCCATACATAATGACCCCTTCTTCTTCATGGCATTCCACCAGGAAGTCCATTTCACTTATTGCTTGCAGATCCCTCTCTCATTTAAATTTCTGCAACTCCACTATCCAATCTTCATCCAGCATCTCATTAGAAATCCCAATCTCACTCTTAGGAGAAATATTTCTATCACTGTTGAATTCCTCGATTTTATCCACCACATCCCCAACCTGATGGCACATTTTAGATCTCATATTTTCCATGATGTCCTGAATATCTTGCATAAAAGCTTGGTAGAAGTCAGAAAAAATCTGTTTAAAGTCTTGGTGGAATTCAGAAAAAAAATAAGTTTAAAATCTTCCATGTCTCATGCAGTAGATCATGGTGCCCCCTAGGAGATTAACCAGCGAAAGTCAAATACATTGAAAAGTTCCAAAATGCATTTACACAAGTGAAAGTGAGATAAGCAGACAGTTCCCATGGGAAAGTAGAAACAGAAAGCTGAAGATTCAAATCAGCTGATTCAACATTCAGGAAAATGCTGATATCTTCAAATTTAATACAAAAATAATAACAGGAAGACAACTTTTACTATCAATCTTCCTTTATATTTGGAAGGAAAATGAAACAAAACTTTAAAAAGAATTTTTAAAAAGTAATCCCAAAAATAATGATAAGCACCAAGAAAGCCAGCTTCTCCTTGCTGTAGAAAGCCTCTCTTAGGGTATGCATATTTTAAAAAAATATATAAATTGGTGATTTAGAAATGGGCCGGTCTTAGTGTCCCTTTAAGGCTACAGCATGGCTTGGAAAATGACGACATCCCCACCTCCCAGCTAAAGCTCTTACTGGTCGAACGAGACACGCTGTTTGTGATCTGGCTACAAGCAGCTGACTGGAGGACAGATGGGATGATTCCAGGTGTTCTTCTTTATCTGGAGAATATTTTGGGGCTTCAGGAGAACCTGCCTGAGCCCAAAAAAAGTTGCCATGTTGTCATCTCTGCCAGCTTAGCCCATGGGCACAGCTGTTCAGTCCGCCGTTCCCCACTGGGAGCCAATATAGGCTACAGATTATTGACATATATATAACAAAGTACTTTGCAGAAATATGCTATATAGCACTAATATTGCGATCTTATTTAATAGTATTTGGGAGCACATCGGTAGGAAGACATTTTTTTCTACAAACTTTGGGGGATTTAACTTAATAGATCTTATTTTTAAATAAGCATTTGTAAGAGCTATAAGTATTCTTATAAATACTATTGTCATGAACTCATATCACAAAATATGGGTATTGCAACATGTTAAGTAGCTTTTTAACATGTCATTAAATTGTGTTGACACTAATATACTGTATACTGAAACTGGTGGAACTGATAACAACCCCGGCAGATAGTCATGCGAGTGGGAAGTCTCAAAATACCTAAAAATGGAATATCTGAAAATTGAGCTAGAATGAAGTAGACAACTGTCCATAAAGATTCATAATCACCTTTAAAATGATTAGTTTTAATAAAAACTTACGTATATTTGCCTTTCTTTCAGGTTCACCATAATATTTGCCTGTTTGAACCTAAGAGAATGGGCAAGTCCTTGAAAATTTTTGTCAGTTAAATTTTGTCAGTTCAGTTAGAAATTACTATAATCAGCAAGATTTGATTCTATGGACTACAGTTTTATCATTTTGCTTTCTGTTATAACTTTTCTAAAATTTGAATGGAAGTCCTTTCTTTCATAGGGTTGTACCATTTGAAATTTTATACTAGGCTTGATGAACCCAATTTAGCTCTATTAAAAAAAATTCAAAGCATAAATTATTGCTTCTGACTCCTTTAGAACAATTGCTATGCTTCCATCACATACTATATGTTAAGACCCTCAGAGACTGAAAACAATGGAAAAAATTCAGCCATGACCAGGAAATGGTTGTCCTTATCTTCCTTAATTGATAGAATTCCCATTTAGCAACACTTAATAACTTACCGCACATAAGTCTTGCATTGGTTACGTAGTTTTATAAGACTTTTATTTAAGAATTGTTTCAGAAGTTATTTTTGAAAAAAACACCATTAGTTATTTTAAGTAGAGCATGACAAGCCCAGATGAGCACTTACTGATTCATCCCATTTTTTTTTTTCAAAAAAGGCTTAAATATGTTTTACTACAGCTTGATCATAATGTCACCTACTTCTCACATTAATTATTCATCCTGTCCTATTCCTCTGGAAATGCCAAAAGGATTCCAAGGCTACTTGGATCAGAATGTCTCCTTTTGCCAAAAGAACACAGCCCCATATTTTATAAGTGACATGCATAAGGCCAGCCTCCAATTTGATGCCCTACAAATGCATTGCACTTCAACTCTCATAAGTCCCAATCAGCACACTATGCATGCATATACTAAATCAGCAACTGGGAACTGGCATTGTTCACTGAAGCAAGGATGAAATGAGGTTATATCCTGTCAACCACAGGATCCCAGAATCTAAACATTAAGTAAAATTTGGCTCTATTTTGGGTTAAGTGCTTCTTTTCTCTAAATTTTGAAGGCATTTGTCTGATTCAAAATATTCAGTGGCTGACATTCTGCAGTTAGAAGAATGATATCAGACATACAGATGCCCCAAATGTTATGGAAAACATAGGGTTACTCTGCAGTTGATTGGTGGTTAAAATTCAGGCAAAAAAGGATGTACGTATGGAAATAAAGCTGATGTTTGAACTATGTCTGACACAGCTGACATTCTCATAAGTTCATATGACAGTCTTGAAAGAGAGACAAAGAAAGACAGACAGAGGAGAGAGATCAGGCAATGCCTTGCCAGAACAAAATTTGATCATCCAATCTGGTGAGCTAGAGTAGATATGCTGAGATTTTGCAAAGGCTTATGGGGTATGGGCCTCACAACAGGTCTTCTCCACGGTAAGTTCCACTCAGTGGAACTCTTTCTGCTTAGAAATATGTGTTGTCCTGCCTTGTTAGCATTCCATAAACTAATTTAAACTGTATTATTCCAGTGAACTTTTAGACCCTAGTTGACTTGAATGAGGGGAGCATATATCTTAGGTATTTAATCAGTGGTTTTATTGTTGCTACTGCTGTTGCTGATATTTTCTTTATTTGCTGTTGTATGCCACCCAGAGTATTTGGAATTGGGGTGGGTTAAAGCATTGTTAAACAAACAAACAAATAAATGCAAGGTGTGAGTGAAGACATTTACCTTCAACAGGTACCTAAAGTACATCTAAGAAATGAAACTATTCTAAAAATCTAACAAGAGAGGAAGAAAAACTTCGAACTGCATATCTCATGGGGGGGAAAAAAGCAAAGCAAACAAAAATATCCCAAAGAATAAAAATTGTGTGATGATATATTCTATAATCAAATGGCAAGGCATATCTGTGAATCAGCAATAAGTGAAGATAAAACTCTTCTTGAGGATGTCTGTCAGGCTGCCATATCAGAAATTATATCGATTTCCCCTATGCTGCTATTACCTAAGGGAGGGCCTTTGTCAGTTCTATATTTAGCCATCAGATTGTGTGCATTGCTAATATTCAGGTAGCGTTTCATCAGTTTCCATCACAGTAGGGACCAGCTGGAAGAAAAAAAATAGGGAAGGAAGGAAGGAAGGAAGGAAGGAAGGAAGGAAGGAAGGAAGGAAGGAAGGAAGGAAGGAAGGAAGGAAGGAAGGACCCATGTATAGACAATACACATACACACACACAAAGGCTTACACAGAGACTTTGGTATAATCACTAGAGGAATTTCACAGAGCTGAATAAAATGACAGTGTTCCACAGAGGGCATAAATGGCACACTTACTTGCCAGGATCAATGCAGTGAAAGCCATCAAGGTAACAAGCAGGATCAGATATCTAAACAGTTTGTACATAGTTTAGACAGGACACAAATTACATTCAGTCCCTAGAATGCACAGCCATAGTGAAATGTAATGGCTTCCCCTTGCTTAGAAAAGGGGCCAAATTAATATTAATTGTCTGTGAAAACAATGTACATCATCGGTCTTAAATTGTCAATTTAGTTTCAGTAGTCCATCTTGTCACTATTTCATGGTCTGTTTTCAGTTCAGATACAAGTTTTATGCATTTTTTGGGAATAATTTAATATATAAAACTTAAAGTACAGATCTTAAAGCAAATCTATTCTCTATCTACCTACCTACCCACCCACCTACTTATATATCTATCTACCTTTTCATGTACACAGTCTTTCCAAGAACTGTTGTAAGAAGTGTAACTTTTTTTTATAAAGACCTTTGCATTCTTGAGAATGCCCTGCCATTCTAGATAGCATTTCTTCACTGGGTAAGTCCAATATTGTTCCATGTCTCTTCTGTAGTTTTTAAAATTAAAAATCCATATAGTACTTAAAAAAAAACCCTTAATGGATCAGTAATTGGCAATGGTTAAATGATGCACTGCCCTGTTCATTTTAGGTCTTTCAGACTGACTTTAGGTGGGAAGTCTTTGGCTTAATTTGTAAACATGCAATGTTTTAAACCTATCTGTAATCTGTTATTCAGTTTATGTAGTATAGCAGTGAAATGAAGTCTGCACATGTTCAAAAACCTTGTTCTTTACTACCACATCACATTCTATAGGTAAATTGTAGCAGTAAGTCAAGAACTATATCCCAGTTAGTTGTAATTGAAATTATATCTTCATTAGGATAAAAACATTATGCCCATAGGCCAGGCCTTTCTGTTAATTAAGCATTAGTTCAAAAAATAAGATTTTATATATGCCATGGGTATTATGTTCATAAGCATTCTGTAGATACCGAACTTTCCTGGTTCATGCGTAACTGGAGGTTTACATCCTTGCCTCGGTAAATGTCAGGAATACAGATGGTGGACGCCCAAAGAATTCCTTTCAACAAGGCCAATTTGGGGGAGGAAGAAAACAGTAAATATTTCACATTTGTAAAATAGGTGTTCACAAATACATTGCTGGGGTTGTGGGGGTGGCTTTTTCTCGTATTTTATACTGATGTGAACTAATAGTTTGCTATTTGACTTGAACAATCACTCTTATTTTCTCCTATCAATGCAGTCAACCCAAGTTAGAACTGCCCAAAATACTTAACTCTAAATCTGCCACTAACTAAATGTGACAGGCATTTCCACAGCCTGCCAAGGCATGTTTACACATAGGTGATTTTTGTGGACAAAAGTGGCAGGCTCAGAAGGAGAAGAGAAAGAAAACAAACTTGTTCCATCTTTCTCTGTCTTATTAGGAGTCTTTGAGGCTTCATTAATTTCAGGCAATATTGTTTTGCCTAACACTATAGTTGTTGTTGCTGCTGCTATTGTTGTTGCAGTTGCTGTTGTTGTTTTACAGAACAGAGCCAGCAGTTGGATGACAGTATCTTTCAAGGATGTTCACAGGGTTTTGTCAAAAAAATCAAGCTGGTGGCCATGACAATGGGATCAAATCTCCAGTCTTGTTTATGTCCATCTTTGCACTGTTCTAAAGTCAGCTCTTGAGCTGTATGATCACATACCATTCGTATTTTTGGCTTAGCTGCAAAACATCCAAAATCAATAAAAAGTAATGTTTCCATTTACAGAGCTACCACTCCGCAGAGCTTGTGGGCAGGTGTTTTTCCATTTGCTGGAACTTGACTCTCCCAGCCTCCCAACTCCATGGGTCAACCATCGTCTCTCCACTTCCTATAGAGGTCCAGCCATAGCTTTTCATCTCCCCCTCACAGCTGCACAGTTTGCAACATCATTTGATCAGATTTCTGAGAAGCTTATTCTGAACTGATATAAAGTCTTGGCATAGCAGAACCCTTAGTCTGCAATGATCAGTCCATACATATGATAGATAGATAGATAGATAGATAGATAGATAGATAGATAGATAGATAGATAGATAGATAGATAGATAGAGCTAAAGTACAGACAACCATAAATCTTGATGGAGAAATTGCAAATATGTATTTCAGAAATAATACATGTCTCTATGTCTTCCTCTGCTATAATAAAAGAGAAAACCTCTGTGTTTTGCACCATTTTCCATACAGGTTAGTAGTGGTGCAGTTAGATCATTTTAAAGCTTAGTCTAAATGATCTTCTCATTAGATCAGGAATTGCTCACTCTATCTTCTCAAAAATAAAGTTTTGACCATGAATAGGGATAAGTGAATAATGGTTATAGCCACACCCAAAGTAGGTGGGGACAGTTATACGGTCTATCATTTCCTCCCCTTCCCCCCAACACTGACACTCTCTTTTCTCTCTCAGTCTTGCCTCCCCAACAGCTGCTTCAGCTGTCTGAAGGGACAGACAGCTCTCACCAGAGACTTCAACTGATCTGCTGGGTTGGTGCTTCCAAAATGAAACAAATTAAATTAGCCTGAGGACGTCTGCTTTAGATAGCTATGGAACTTAGTTGGGAATAAGCACCATTTTATTTCATAAAATACTAATCACTTTTAAAATAAATATAATAAAATGAGCATCTATGCTCTAGCTAGCCAAACACTAGCTGGAGATATACAACAGAATAAGATATACAAAGATATACAACAGAAAGTATGTTGTGGTAAGCAGCGTTCCTGGAATGCCCATTTTAGCACAGATATTGTTGAACAAATTTCTGATTGATCATGGGGGCAGGGGTTATATGTAGAGTTCTGGGCATGTGCCCTCATGTAAGTAAGGTGTCAATGGCACCATTTAGGACAAGCATTCACATGGCATGAATTGGTTCCTACAGCCAGCTCTGGTTTCTCTTTGGCACCCAAAACTCATGTCCAAGCTCAGCCTAAAAGTACATTTTTGTCATGTATTTTCCCTTGTTAAACAAAACTCTCAATATGCTTGCTATTTCTGTAGCATGTCCAGGCTTTGTTTCCTTCTGACCTATTGCAGATAAAGCTTAATAAAAAAAAATAATGAATCTTCTCAGGAAAAGAGCTTCCCTGGCAGACTCATTCAGAGCAAATTTCACTTTGAATTCCCATAGAAAATACCCTTTTACTAGCTATCTGTTCACACTATATTTTACATTGTGTTTTAATCCCCCATGACATTGACTTAAATCTCAATCAGAATGTTTGTGCACGAACATGTTAGTGTGTCACATCCAGAATCAGTTTCCTATTAAAAAATGTCTTCAGAAAGAAGAAAAAGAGAAAGAAATACTTGAAAGGATTGTTTAAGAATAGGTTTTTAAAAGATATTAGCATATACAGATATATTAAGAATCAAAAGGCATAACAGTTGGGTAAAAAGGGTTTTATTCTTACTTCAGTTGCTTAAGCAAAGTTACAGTTTTGCGTTTTTTTAATGGAGACTGGAGATTGTGGATTAAATAAATGCCATTCATGCTCATTAGTCTTGCTTTTCCTTTCATTAATATCTTTAATGAACATGTAAATAATTAGCAGGGAGGATTATCTAATTGGTTATTCATTCTAAGCAGCAGAGGTGTCTTTATTGATTTTAGAAATATGCATTTGGGTTGTTTTATGGATTTATGCAAATGTAGGCTTTTTCCCCTAACTCTACAGAATAGTTGCTCCCCTTTCTCAAAGTTCTGTCTCTATATATTCAAAGGTGAATAGGTCCTAAGGGTCTCTTAACCTATAGAACTCAACCCTGGGTGAAATATCAACAATTAAAAGAATTGGGAAATTAGCTTTGTGAGGGTGCCAAGTTCCTTTGCAAATATTGTCATTTAATGAGCATTTGTTGGATGCCAACATCATAATCTTGTACAACCCTGCAGTGTGGCCTTGATCTAACTCACTTACGAAGAAGGCTATCATATTATAACTTTATATATATATTATTTCTTTGGCTGTTGTTTCTAGATAATTGTTTATGGCAGCAAATAACTTTTAAATTCCCACAAACTACACTGAGAAAACAACTCTTTGGTATTTTGTTCACAATAAATCCATTCAGTCAAGTTACATGACTAGTCTACAGAGAAAAATACCAATCACCTTTAGGAAGAATAATCAGATGGGCCCTTGCATGTTAATCCAGTCTTTAAAGGGCAGTGGAGAAATGTGGTTCAGATATGTGCTCATATCATCTACTTAATTCCACTGAAAATGCCTAAAATATCTAGAGACTGTATCTTGACATTTTTTGTGTCCTTAGACTCATCTTGCCCCATCTTGGCATGTTGGACTGTATCTTTCATCATGTCCAGCCAGCATGGTTCAGATGATGACAGTTTAATCAAAGACATCTATAAGTCTGGATAACTTTGACTGGATAAAATTTTATTTACAGCAGTGTTCCCCAGCTTGGTGTCTTCTAAGCCTGGTGAGTTTATAATTTCCAGAATTCCCAAAGATCAGGTTAGTTTGAAATATGAGAATTGTAGCACATCTGAAGGACACAGACTGAAGAAACCTGATCTAAATAATACAGAATAGTCATGTAAGGCTAGGATCTTCCATATGAGATCTGGAGGCCACAGCTTGCTTACAAACAGCTTTCTTTATGTCCATCAGTTTCCCAACTTCAACCAACTTCATTAAGAAAAAAATAGGATGCTAGGTTGCTACAAAACAAAGAATCAATCTCCAGAATCATCATGAGTTCCAAAATGACTCTAGGCATAAATTAGACTTCTTAAGCTTTCTTAGAAAATAATAGGTCACTGAGCTTAGTGATGTGTTTGAAAGTGTGGCTCTGAAAAATAGCAAAGATAAAGTAAATGGGGGTAGTAGTGAGAATCCTGTAAGAAAGTGGGACATCAATGTTAAGTACTTGCTTTATAACTGGTTATGTCCCCATGGCAGTTATTTTATGAATGATTAAATCTCCCTAGCAGCTACGTAGAATTCCAACAACATGTTTTCAAAATTCCAAGTATATCCATCAGCCCAAAGATGTTGGGAATTTGAAACCTAAAGGTTACATGCCATATGCCACTTCTAACCTGAACAGAAGCAAATCAAGTGAGTTGGAGAATTCTGAAGAATTCTTAGTTTCCAAAAGAAGCCTGAAAATCAGTTAGTGTGTAAAAGACTTGAGTAGAAAATGTAGACAGCAGCCTCTATTTTCCCCCTCTCAGTAGGAGTTTGTCTGGCAGAAACTTAATAGTGTGGTGCTTAAAAGGAATGAGCTATCAATTACACCAAGGAAGAAAGCATTACAAGTTTAATCAGAGGAAGAAAGAATTGTCAGGAGAAGCTGGATAAGAGAAATTTACATTCCAAAGGAGCGACTGACTTAGCTAATACCTGCTTGGAGACAGAAAAGGAGAAAACAAAGTAATGGCTTTTAA
Source organism: Candoia aspera (assembly GCF_035149785.1). Lineage (NCBI taxonomy): Eukaryota > Metazoa > Chordata > Lepidosauria > Squamata > Candoiidae > Candoia > Candoia aspera. Next base: position 39,976,463 of record NC_086155.1, read on the forward strand.
TGAATAATGAAATCATGCCTTATTTGTTGACAGAAAGTTGATCTTTAAAACAGAACCCATAAACAACTCTAACAGTATCACTTTGATCCAATGCAGAGCAAAAAACTAAGCTCAGTGATTTCAGTACAGTAACTACATAACATCAGAAAATTGCATCTCAGGGCGTACATCTCAAACGCTGCCTTCCATCTCCTAGTTCTGAAGGCAGTTAATTGATGTGCAGTTTTGATACTGGGTGCCCTTATAATGGCTAGATTAGTGCCAAGTTCTGATGTTACTATAACTCCACAAGTTGTAATATCGTTTTAACCTCATAGGGTGGGGTTCACCAAATTGTACTAGTTACTCTGAGGTTGGACCACTGATAAAAACTGGCTACTCATCATCTTACTTTTCAACAGTTCAGGTTATATTGAATTCTATGTTACATTAACCAAAGTCTGGTTATTTAAAGGGTTGCAATGATAAAAATGAATCATATGAATTTTGGTGTACACATAATTCATTAGAATTCCTCCCCCTTTTTGTAGGAGAAAACCATGCTAATATATAATGGCAAAAAAATCAGGAATCTGGTAGCACCTTTTCTGACTAACAAATTGTATTAAAAGGCATAAGCTTTTAATACAATTTGCTAGTTAGAAAAGATGCTAACAGATTCCTGATTTTTAATTCTTTTTTTTTAAATTACAATTCCCTTTATAAGAAAACCTCTAGCTTTATGGGAATAATCAGTATTTTTCTTTTGGTGTTTCTTATTCATGTGTTACTATTGATCTTAAAATTCTGTAGTGTCAAGGATCTATGTAAACTCAAGCTTATCTATTATCTAAGTTTTTCCTCTATTTTTATTTTGAATATGTTTCTATTTTAATTCTCCATATATCAACCATAACTTTGAAAATACTCATCTCTAAGCTTTATGGTTTTCCAGAGAGTTCATTACCATTTTCTCATTTTAATCAATTCACAAGTAATGAAGTTTCTAAGATTGCTATTTAGATTATCCAGTATAATGAATTAATCAACACATTTCTCTGCATTATAAACCTTTCTGCTGCCTCTGACTTGCTTCATAATTAACACTAGGTTGTGTTAAATGGCATAAAGGTTACTTTTAGGGTGGAATAAGAGATCCAGTTTTAATTTTCATCCAGCAGTAGATATGCTTTGGCAGGTAACAATAAAATAAAGCAATTTTTCCTGGTTATTTTGTAGTTGCTTTTCTCCACAACTCATCTTTTAGTATAATGATTGTTTTAATAAGTTGTGTTTGATAAAGGTTTAATCAGAAAGTAAGAACAGGGAATAAAAAAATATGTGATTAATTACTGCCTTCCTGCCACACTTCCTAGGAATGTCATAGAAATCCATCCTGATTTTTTATTCAAACGTAATAGGATGATCTGTTGTACTGAATCAGTTGTGGTATGGATAGGCATATAATTCTAGTTTCTAACCTGGAGTATTTCTGAATTCAAGCACTTATTCATTTATTCATGCATCCATGCATGGACACATACATTCATACATTTTCTAATTTGCTTTTTTATGGTTAAAAGCAATTCCAAATTGCATACAAAATGCATGTTTAGGAAACTGTACCACATGTTGAAAGATTTTAACGTGTGGAGAGATAGATATGTAGAAGTAGATGTAGATGTAGAGAGGTAGAGGTAGAGGTAGAGATAGGAAACGTGCCTATAAATAATAGTGTATTATGTAAAAATATGTGTAAAATGTATTGATTGTCTTGCAGTCTCTTTTTCTTTTTTAATGCGGAATGGTGTGCAATTTAACAAAACCACCAGCCTCCTTGCCCTGGCATCAGGACAGCCAGTAACCATTTTCAGAGGACATGTCCACATGCCACAACTTATCTCTCATAATCTGCCCACAGCTGAGACTGCCTGAGGACACCTTTAGGTCATCCACTCTGGAAATGTTGTTTCCTTCTTATTTTACCTCCAGATGTTCTATGGCAGCTATGCAGGCTTGGCTGATGCCTGTGGGGAGACAGCCTGAACTATGTTCTGAATCAGCAAACCTGTGGCTCCAATTGGTCCTGCTGGTTTCCTGTGGGACTATCTTCATCCATCCAGTCCTCCAACCTATGTTGCGTGTAAGTGAGACTGGAACCCAACTTGCTTCTTGACTATTGAAACCTACTAGCCTGTCTCCAGCTTAAGGCATGTAATAAGAAGTGCAATTGAAAAGACTTGTCTCTTGTTTCTAGCAGGGAATTCCCTTCCCAGTAGCAGCTTCTCCCAGGAGCCTATGCATCTCACTTCCTCTCCTCACTTACATTCTTAGAGTAGTTTACAGCTCCCACACTGATCCCCACAGCTAATCCTCTTTCTCAGACTCCAGGGCTGTACAAATCCAGCCAACCACTAGATGGTAGCCAAGAATTACAAAAGACACCAACACTTTACTGCCACCTATTGGTCAGTAGGCTGAATGGCCATAGCTTCAAGAAATAAATGAACGTTCAAATGGGTCAAAAGAAAACAAATGCAGTGCATACAGCAACCAGAGCACTGTTCTGCCAATTGAAGGAGGTTTCTCATGTGGATGAATGTTGGGTGGGGCTGGAATTTCAGCCAAGAAAACCACCAAAGCCCTTGGAACATTGCATGTTAAAGTTGAATGGCCAGCAGCATAGGACAGACCCATTTTCGGTGTGCAGTAAGGAAGATTTTAGGTAGTATGATTTCTTGATGGTTCTAAGAGATGAGGGAAGCATCTGTGAGGATATGGCCAATATGTTGTCTTGATATAGAGTAATTCATATTTCCTTTTACTGTCAAACTCATATGGCTCCCTAACTCTGTAAGCATCATGAGTTTTTACAAAATGACTTACTTTTTTTGGAAGTCTTCCTCTACTTGAAAGATGTAAGCAGAGTTTACCAGTTCACCTAACATTTACAATGCTTAGCCAGCATTAATACTAGCTTTCTTTAGTACAACTACCATTGATCATGGGGTTCTTTGACACTTTCAGAGAAACAACATCAGATTTTTTGTTCATTACAAATAAAACACTGATGCTGTTTCATTGGAGTCAAGCAGCACACAAGTTTAATAAATTATTACATTATTATTATTATTATTATCAAACCATCACTTTGAAAAAGTATTTTCCTTCTGAGCACAGCCAAATCCTTCAAGTCTGCAGTGTGCTGTTTCACTAAAATGATCATGATATCAGAATAGGGAGGATTATATTATACATTAAGGTCATGACAGGAAGCAGTTTCATTCTTCCTTAACTGAGAGAGAAAAATACTGTATGTACAGGAGGATATTAAAAAAGGAACACACAAAGCACAGCAGTCAGTTTGCTATAATTTCTAAAGTGCTTATGTTTTAAGAGTGGTGTGGTTACCAATCCTTGGGTATTCTACCCCTAATCTAGTTTGTGGCTTAGTATGCTGTGTAATGATTGTTCAATGATTGTTGAAACCCAGCAACCCAGAGATAAAGAAATCATGGTTTTATGTGATTGTGATCCCGGTCATTGTCTTGTTCCATATTACAGAATGGCTAGCAAAGACATTTCATTCATTCATTCATTCATTCATTCATTCATTCATTCATATCCTGCTTTAATTCAGTGACTCTTAGCAGCTATATGTAGATACATACAACCAACACCATCCTACACTTACAGCAGTTCCTTTCCTAGGAATTGAAGGATGATGCAGTCGTAATGAAAGAAAGAAGCATTTTTCATATTACCACCTTTGGAGGGTGTGCCATATTAACATGTCAGCACTTACGTTAGAAAAATAACGACAAATGAGAGAAACCCATGAAATTAATACTTATATCATGCAGAAAATGAGTTGTCTGCTTCTGTAACTGGTGCAGACAGATATACAGTCGCCTCAGATATTTACTGTTATAGCCAATGTATTTAAAGGGATTGAAATTCTATTTGATTTTTGTAGTGGTGGGTGGAGAAAGAAATAGTAACTGGAACAATGAGGGGAATCAATGGCACTTCTATCTTTCAGCTGCAAAGTAAGACAAATGAGGTCCTGCTAAAAATACCCTATAAGGAACTATGTTCTTTTATTAAAAAGTAGCAGTTCATTATTTAAATTTAGTTTGAAATTTGTTGTAATTACTTAGCCATTGGAAAGCAATTTGATACTGTTCAGCATCTTCATTAATCTCTTAAAAAAACAGTCAACTGGGGAGCAAAACAGAAAAAAACACACAAAGTAGAAAATATAGATAAATATAGATAAACATTTGTGCAATATATCTTCCAATAAGGCTTAAATAATAGAATATTGTTTTGGTCTGTTCATTATTTAAGGCACTCTATGCATGATTAAGGGATGCGGTGGCACTGCGGGTTAAATCGCTGAGCTGCTGGGCTTGCCGATTGGAAGGTTGGCAGTTCAAATCCGTGTGATGGGGTGAGCTTCCGTTGCTCGTCCCAGCTCCTGCCAACCTAGCAGTTAGAAAACATGCAAATGTGAGTAGATTAATAGGTACCACTTCGGCGGGCAGGTAACAGCGTTCCATTTAGTCATGCCGGCCACGTGACCATGGAAGTGTCTACGGACAAACACCTGCTCTTCAGCTTTGAAACAGAGATGAGCACCGCCCCCTAGAGTCGGACACGGCTGGACTTAATGTCAAGGGAAACCTTTACCTACCTATGCATGATTACATGTTTGTTTATTCAAGTTGTATACCAGAGTGGGAAACCTGAATCCCTACAGCTGTACCTATTCCCTGAGCCACTTTTTGTGGGTGCTTCAACCACTCCACTACTAAATGTTGCATTCACGAAAAAGAGGGGTTTTTTTATGCTGCTGGTTTAATTACATTATTTGTTATACTGAATTTTAAACGTTGTAAGCCACTTAGGATTATGAAATGGGAGTGAGCTGCATATATATTAAACAAATGCTTGTGCAAATATGAAGCCAGTCTTGTGGAGCCAGGGAACCAACAAAACTGTGCAGAAAATACTTGTTTGACATGTTCAGCAATTGTTGAAATGTTTTTTAAACACCCTAGTTTTGGCTGAAAATGGACCTCCATTGTAGAGAAATGATGTGTCACTAGCCATAAAGGAGACTACATCATAAACCACCTGGTACATTTGCTTTGCTTTTGACATACTGCAGATAAACTAAATTTCAGTCTACTTATCTTATACCATTCTTGCCACAGCTTGCCTCAGTGATTCCTAAGGTTTATCCAGAGAATGTAGGTAAAAAGACATAAAATGACATGCAGCCAGGGGATATAGAAAGTACTAATACAAGTCATTTCAGTGTACTGTATGCTGAGTATTGCATAGGTTATAGAGATCTTTAATTGAGAAAAATGCCTCTGAATGAGAAGATGAAATAACTAGATCTCACTTTTGAAAATAAGCATATTTTGTTTTCAATATTTTTAATAGCAGTGTTATTTTACAGAAAAAATGCTACTAGTAGATTTTAACAATTATTAAGGGTATCTGGTCCAGGCTTCCCCTTTGCTGGCTGGAGTGAAGGAAGTTGGGAACAGGTCAGGAAAGAGTAATCTACCCTGAATTGACAATTAATGACAAACTAACTATTTGCCTTAGGCATCCTGAATGCTTTAGTAGAATGTTTTATTCTAAGTTGATGAGATATGGGCAACAGTATGTTGCCTCGCAAGATAGTCCCAAAATTAGACAGCTTGCATTGAATAGTATGAGCATACTTGGGATAAAACTGGGTTATGTTTATGCTTGTGACATACTGACCAAACTGTGTCAAAACTGATCGCATATGCTGTCATTTATGTTAGTAGGGAATGCTGCACGTGGCACAGATGCAACTATGGATAGTGGCATAGTCCAGACCTTTTTTTCCCCCCTTACTAAAAAGCATAATGTGAATGCCGTCATTGACCAAGGTCACAATGGGCAGTAGAAGTTAACATGTATGGCCCATCTGTTAATGACCACAAGATATAAAAGACTGCAATGTGGTTTAGAAGGGGAGTACATGGCAAAGTGTATGAATTAACAAATAAATTCCATATTTTGTGAGCCTATGAAAAGAAGAGAAAGGTGATGAATATGATAGATTTGAATGAAAGTGGTTTGAAATTGTTGGTTTGAGTTGATGAATACATGATGGGAATTATGCATTCCTGAAGACACCACATGTTATAGGGTATAACAACAGAATCTTGAAAGCCTAAGAGAAATTATCCTTCTCCCCTCTTATATGAAAGAGAATCAAGATGGGGCAAGTTTTTCCTCACCCCCTCCTATCTATCTATCTATCTATCTATCTATCTATCTATCTATCTATCCTATCTATCGAAGTTTACAATGGTCATTGAATTCCCTCTCCAACACACTCCCCATACTCCTCTACAAGAAGTGAAGGTATAGGTTTAATTACGAATAAGAGAGCAAAAATTTATGTCAGATACTATGAATTAATGTTATTGGGGTTGTTGGGGGTATATACTGTATGAAAGTAAGATTTCACACATTGATGATAGGTGCACATTATACTCTAGTGAATGTTGATAATAGTAGAACCAGAGATGAGTTTGGGAAAAATAAATAAATGTGTTCCAAGGGAAAACAAATATTTTGTTAGGTGACAGGAATGGATAGGTGGGAACAAGAGAAGAGGGTACAGACACAATTACTGGTCTATTTGAAGACCTAAGAATGACTGCTTGATGATATTTGCTTAGAAAAAATGTCTGTTTCAAATACAAGGTTTAAGTGTAAATATATTTCATATGTAAAGATGGCAAAAGAATGGATATATAACTAAAACATAACTAATTTGATTATTTATGATAAAAGATGGAGAGAATTTGTGAAGGATATAAGGCTGATGAGAACTTCTATCTTTGGGATAGATCATTGTTTGGTAGTGTCAAGAGTGGGCCTTGAGAAAAATAGAAAATGGAAGAAAAAGAAGTGAAATAAGTTTTAGGAAGCAAAAGTATGAGTTCTGTATGAAAAATTATTAGAAGATAAAGTAGTTCACACTCCCAACAAAATTAAAAGAAAGTGGATGTAAGGAAAAATGTTATGGAAAGTAATTGGAACAGACTGAAAATAATTGTTCTGCATACCACAGAAGTATGCAGAGTTACACTAATGGGGAGTGTGAAAAACAATGTTTAGTGGAATAATGAAGGAAAAGAGGCTATGGATTAGGGAAAAATGCATATAAGAGAATAGTTGCTGCAAAAAAAGAAGAGGTTGACAGAAATATATAATTGCATAAGGAAAAGAAGAGTATTGCAAATATAGTGAATGAGAGCAAGGAATAGTTAAAATTAAAAAGGAGAGACTATGCAGGGAAATATAAAGTTATGACATGGATCAAGGGGCCTAAACAAAGAGCCTCCAACATATTGAATTAAAAATTAAAGTGATGAAATGAGGTGGGGTGAAACTGAAGTGAGAGAATGCTGAAAATAGTATTTTAGAGAATAATAATGGGAATGATAGTCATGTGTCAAGACTGGAACTGAAACAAATGCTATAATTATTAGTGTCCAAAAAAATTGATGAAAAGGAAGTCATAAATGCTGTAAGAATGTTGAAAAATGGAAGGGCTGCAGGTATAGATGGTGTAACTGGGGAAATGTTAAAAATGGAAGTGGTTTACATATGAGTGGCTATGCAACCAAGTGTGTTTGTGTGTGTGTGTGTGTGTGTGTGTGTCTAGGCTGCATCTTTGCCTAAGAACTGGAAAAATGCTATTATTTCTCCATACAAAGAGAAAGGCAGCAAAAACTACAGGGAGATGATTTTGTTAAATGTGTCTGGGAAGATGTTTGGAAGAATTCTGATCAAAAGAGTACAAGAGGTAACCGTGGATATTTTGCATGAATATTGAGTTGAAGGCTGATTGCTGTATGCGATAAGGGGTACACAATGGAAGTAAAGCATGTGTGAAAATAAACTGAATGCTTCGTAAATAGTTCGACACTGAGCAGAAAATAAGACAAGGAGATATTATTATGTCCCCTTATTTAATATATTTATGGATAAACTTAACAACTGAACAACAAATGCTTATAATGATGGTAAAGATGTGTTCATTGGGGAGGTAAATGTACAAGGATTTTTGTATGCAGATCATGCTATGTTGTTTGCTGAAAACCCAACTGATTTGCATGAATGTTAGATCAATTGTATGATGCAATGTGGAGCCTGTTTTTGAAAATTAATGTATTAAGGATCAAGATAGTTATATTTGACCAAGTATATTGCTCTGTTCCCAGCCCAGGATAGTTGGGTCACAGGTTCTTTTCAATTCAGAAGCAATGACCACACTAGTATGAGTACTTAAGGCTTTATTCTAAGGTGGTAAAAGAAAATATACCATAACATAACATGAGACAACAATAAAAGAATATATAGCAATACTGAAGAATATAACATAATCCAAGACAGCAATTAAAGGATATTAACACAAGACAGCAATCAAAGAATATTCAATAAGACAATAAGGCAAACAAAGACATTATGCCCCATCTGCCGGTCAGGGAACCCCAAAGAGATGACAACAGGCATACTCCTTCAAAGCCAGCAAATATGCAACTCCCTCCCAGTTAGTCTGCATCAAAGTTCCATCCTGTGGGGGTTTCTGATTGGCTTATATATGCTCTGAACCACCATTATTTACATCTATTTTTGATGGTCTCATTTCACTGGAGTTTACTAAGGACAAGTCTGTCTTAACTTGTGCTTAGAATACTTCGTCTAGTTCTGCAAGAATGAAACCATCAAGGTTAAGGAGTATTTGTTTATACCAAGTGGCTGGAACTGAAGTTTAAACAGCAAAATGAAATGTATTAAACAATGTATTTATATGGAGGAAGCACAGATGATTTGCAAGAACAAAGTTATGGAGAGCTGTAATAAATAGTGTTGGTATAAATTGGATTTAACTACTCTGTTCTTTTCTTTTCTTACCTTGTACCTTTACTTTCTTTGGCTTATTACTTCTTATTCCTTTTCTGTGCTTTGTATAATGTTACTTACCCAGAAATGAAATAGCATGATGGGTATGTATATATCTATGAATAAAGGCCTTAGGAATTCTGTGAGGTTAGGGAGCATACCTTAACTTCATTTTAATTAACCTATAAAACACTCAGAAAATATCTTTGTCAGAACACTGAAACTCACTAAGATTAGGCTAGCCACAGTGTGATTTGTTTTATTTTCTAATTTTGATAGAAACAGCAATGATCATGATGCTGCACACCAACAGACCAAGGTAGCTGTTTGATTTCACTGACATCTGATACTCAGATCTCACGTGGGACCATTTCTATTTTTACTTTGGAACAGGGAAGAAATTAATTTGGTTAGCATTTTAATACAGAGTTACTTAATTCACACTTATTGAGCCAATACACAAACTGAAATGAGGTTACACTTCAATAGTCTTCTCAATTTTGTAATGCAGATCTCTAATCACAAGGTGCACAAAAATGCATTTATTAGGGGAAAGTGCATAGAAAAATATAGATAGGAAAAGTAACATATAAAAATACATTATCTTGGGGGAAATTACTTGCAAAAGATGTGCACAGAAATATGCAAGCAAATATGAATGAGCTTTCATCTGATTTTTTAAGACAGTTACCAAACTGATGTCAAAAGAGGATAAAACAAAGGTGGAGAGAGAAGTCCACCTTCATAGGTAGTCTCAGATGTCTCCTCTCAGCCATTTACCACTCATTCTTCCATCTACAGTAATTGAAGAGATTAAAAGGGCACAGATCAGGACAGTACATGCCAGAGGAGGTTATAGATCCAGAAGCTCTTCAGCTCTTGAATATCTCAATACAGTGACTGGATGGAAAATATGCCAGCACTGCCGTTTGCACAGTTCATTTCCCTTCCACTACTTTTAACAGAAGGGAACCTTTCAACAAAGGAAATAAATTCCATGTATAAAGCCTGTTGATCTCACATTGACCAGCCTTTGGATTCCTTGGAATTCTCACCAAAGTATAAGATACCAAGTCTAGAAATCTAAGACATGGAAGAATGCCAAAACTGAAATAAAGTGCCTTGCCATGTATGGTAAAAATGCCTATTACTAGGCCTGGAAATAAACAACAGCAGCAACAACAAACAAAAACAGGAAACAAAAATTGTGTATCAGTATATTACAATGGATAGAAACATGAAGTTTCATCACTTGTAAGCTTTTTTCTTTTTACTTATCCAAGAACCATTAACACTGACATAGTTATCTCTCTGATGAACTGGGTAGTGTCAGTCAGCAAGTGGGCAGCTGCAGTCTGAGCCAGCTATAGCTTCCATATTGCCTTCAAGGGTAGTCTATCTGCAGCTTTCAGCAGCTCCTGGTCAGGAAGGATCACAATTAATGGATCATCTGAAGCTGGCTGAAGGTTGTCCTGCCCATGACCTCTACCTGCTGATCTAGCAGAAGCCAGAAATCGAGAAGATCATACATATGCTTCAGGGAAAGTACAATCCCATCAAGAATGATTGATGGCAGGTATGTACAGTATTACAGGTTTAGTCTATGTATTTCTTTGCTGTTATTGCAGTATCCATGGATTATTTCTGTCTAATTAAGAAGCAGAGGTTGGGGCTTCAGTTCAGATTTATAAATTAAATGGAAACCTTTCTGAGCAGCTATATTTAATCCTCAATTTTGTTGAGCAAATTGCTATGGCCAAGTTAATCCCTCCTGAAAAGGAGACTGGTATTTTATTATGGCTATATGGTTAACTGAACTTGAAAAAAAATACAAGATCTGTTTTTCTATGTATATCTTTCCCTCAAAATGCAATTGGGAATTGAGCTCTGTTCCAGGCAGAGCTGTGAATGAATAGAAAAACACTGGAGAACCACACTCAAGAGCTATGCTTTCAAAAGCACCAGGCCTTTACAAAATGGACCATCTTGTGTCATTAGAAATACAGCCCAGCCTAGCACAACAAAACTTGCTGTCTAGATTCTAACAAAATCTGCCACAGTCATATTTATTAAAACAGAAAAGAGATTCAGTTACTGAAATCTCAACAACTGAATACCTTAATTTTAGCATCTAATTTATCTCTAAGTTCACCAGGGCAGGGACTTCTTAATTCTCTTGCTAGCAATCATTTGATGGCAGCGGAGGTGGCTAATTGTTTTTTGATAATGGAAGAGTGTGCAGATGTTCTGAGCTACCAATGTTTTGCAAACTGTTACTTACTATCTCAGCCTTTATGAAACCTATGGCACTTATTAGGAAAGAACACATTTCTTTTGGAGAAAGAAAGAAACAAACAGAAATTCTGATATAAATGCTCTGAAGCACAATGCATTTACAGTATCCTGTATTGTCAAAATAGCTGCAGGTAGATTAATTTTGTGTGTGTGTGTGTGTGTGTCCTCCTACACTTCTGGGTCACAAACAGGTTTAAAAGACTGAAAAGGATAAGACTTAGATTTGTACATAAGAGGCAAACATATAGTATATTCACTGATGAAAAGGTTGGCCACTGATTTTCTGCTGCTTTTCTGAACATTCATCAGAAATTATTTTGTCATTCTGGAGAGATTTTGTTTTGAAAAAAATCTCCTTCACTATGCTATTATTATTACACCTTGGCTATTATGCTCTAGCAGAGGCTAAAAATAGACTGTGATGATAGATGTCTCTTTAATGATGGAGTTTGACTGGAGAAGGGACAGAGAAAAGAAGAAAAGTCCCTAAAAGAGTGACTATTCAAAAACAGTAAATTGTTGCTTTCAGAGTTCTTTTTTAAAAATGAGCATTTCACATGAGTCAAAATTGAGACTGAAGATATGGAGTGAAATGGAAGAGAGTAATTTAAGCACACAGATGCATCATAAAATAGAGAAGATTATTAATCTTGGTGTACAAATCACCCATCTTCATTCAACAAGAAAGGACTGTTGCCTACTAACCCCCCTATTGACAAGTGGGATCTTTTCTTCAGATGAACCACTGGAAGAGCAACAAATTATTTCCCCATGCTTTCCGTCCTTGCCCGAGTGGGGTACCATGCCACCAAAAGTATTCCACTCTTGCAATGACTATAACCACTTACCAATTGCAACGGCTACAACCCACACCAACTAGGTCTAGTACTTTGCTCTGGGGAAACATCTATTAGAGGAGGCAGTGGGCAGAATGAAAACTCACTTTGAAGTTGCATGTGACCTTAGTGTAATTGGTGTCTTACCACAGCAAACTTATTCTTCACTGAACAAAATTGCTCTTCCAGTGAAGCAATTTCCTTAATAGTTCAATTACAGTATTCAGTCTTCTGTAATCTAGCCTTGATCAGACATTTTTTTAAATAGCACATTCTTCAACCAGATTGCATCTCCCACTCATTTTATGACCTCAGAATAATAAAATGGTGGACATTACAGATAACTAATGACTAAGTACAGATATGTAAAGGCCTGTGTGGTGGAGAAATTAAAGTACATAATCTTCAGGGCAATAACTGAGGAAAAGAAGGATATTAATGTAGATGGAGGGGCAGGGGTGAAGTTTATAGTTGAATGAGCAAAGTTTAACAGGTTCTCTTCAAGATGTCGGCAGTACAGTGAAGATAGACAGGCAGACATCTCGATAAAATAGTTAAGAGCAGAGACATCACACTGACAACAAAGGTCCGCATAGTTAGAGCAATGGTGTTCCCCATAGTAACATATGGCTGCGAGAGCTGGACCATAAGGAAGGCTGAGAGAAGGAAGATTGATGCTTTGGAACTGTGGTGTTGGAGGAAAATGCTGAGAGTGCCTTGGACTGCAAGAAGATCAAACCAGTCCATCCTCCAGGAAATAAAGCCAGACTGCTCACTTGAGGGAATGATATTAAAGGCAAAACTGAAATACTTTGGCCACATAATGAGAAGACAGGGCACCCTGGAGAAGATGCTGATGCTAGGGAGAGTGGAGGGCAAAAGGAAGAGGGGCCGACCAAGGGCAAGATGGATGGATGATATTCTAGAGGTGACGGACTCTTCCCTGGGGGAGCTGGGGGTGTTGACGACCGACAGGAAGCTCTGGCGTGGGCTGGTCCATGAAGTCACGAAGAGTCGGAAGCGACTAAATGAATAAACAACAAAGACTATACATTACATTACATTGATAGCCAGTTTTGGTGTTGAAACTCATTCTTAACTGAAATTTTAAAACTTATGTTCTAAAAGGTAGAAAGTTCCAGTAGCCAACAGTCCAATTTTACTGTGTTTCCATTTTAAATGTGCCTGAGTTTCCCCTGTGCACTGTATTGAAATTAAGAAAAATATTTAAAAAGATCACAAGAAAAATGATGAACTGTTGTAAAAAAAACCAAAATATTTAGTTTACCATGAAGATTTTATCAAGATTAAAAGCAAATAGACATTTTTGAACACCCTAAATGAATGATATGAAAATGTGTACGTGCACACCTGCATACATTAAAATAAAGAGGTAGCTGTGGATCAAACAAATAACATAAACAATACATTAACAAGAAAACATATCCAGAGGGTAAAGTGCTGATAAGTATGGTACAATGTTAAACCAAGAAAATCAAAACACATAAAATGCTTCCAATTACTACTACTTCTATTACTACTAATAATGAAGAAATCAAAAAGAAACATGATGGCAAATAGTGTGTAGTGCCCTTTAAATTTATGTTCTATTGTCATCTATAATTGAATTAGACACAATACATTTCTGAGAATTAGATGCAATAAGTTTCTGAGCCATCTAATGAATCAGAGACTCATAATGTTGAGTCCAAACCTGTGCTCCTTGCAGAATTCCAGAGTAAAGCATCCCTGACAGATGGCTGTAGTGTTTAGCCTCTGCTTGAAGTATACCTTCATTCCTCTAAAATCTGACAGTATGGGATTGAAAGGGAAAGAGAAAGAATTTCATTACTGAAATGTGTGTGAAAAAGAAGTTATTGTATAGGCAGTATTGTAGCTTTTAATATCACACACGGCTTTCTCCAATTTCCCTGTTGGGATTTTATTATTTGCTCCATTTCCTTGGCCAACAATATTTGACAGCATCTTTTAAAGCAGCTAGACTATCTACAGTTTGATCATGTTTTCATGTGTGTGCTGTAAAATATATTGGGAAGTGGGTTCTTCAATACCTGTTGAATGTTATGCCAGGTTAAGTTTGGCACTGTAATTCTGGGAGAATAAGCAAAACCTGAAATTCATATTTCTAAAGACAAAAAGGACATATCCAATTTCAAAATCAAGGGGATTTCTTTGGTATAAGCAATTTGAAGTCTCTCGCTCGCTCGCTCTCGCTGTGTGCATGTGGTGTATCTTTCATATAGAGTCCTGAAAATCGATTCACACCAATGATGAAGTTTTTTGCTTTGTAAATTGGTGGAGGAAAAGCTGAAAAAGTTCTGCATTGGTTTAGTACCAGTTTTCTATGGGGAAATAGATCTTTGTTGGGCAAGCAATCACTTCGAAATGAACAGGATGATTACCAGAAGCTAGCATGAATTTGTTAAAAAGAACTCATGCCAGATAAATCTTATTGCTTTCTTTGATAATGTGACTAGATTAGTGGGTGAGGGACCATCTCATCCCCATCACATCGGCCCGCCCTACCCGATCATCCAGAGAGGGCATGTTGCGGACCCCATCTGTGAGAGAATTTCATCTGGCGGGGTCCAGGAAACGGGCCTTCTCTGCAGTGGCCCCTGCCCTTTGGAACATCTTTCCCCCGGAGGTGAGGCAGGCCACTTCACTCCTGACCTTCCAGAAGGCCCTGAAGACTTGGTTCTGCTGTCTCGCTTGGGGTGGGAAAGTGGGTAACCATTTTTGGGGTTGGCTCGCACCCTAGAGTCCCTCCCACCAGTTTGGAATTTTATAGCCTCTTGGATTTTATATTTATTGCATTTTATAATTGTAATGTGTCTGATTTTTATGAGATTTTAATGTATATGGCTGTAGTTTGATTTTATTGTAAACCGCCCAGAGTCCCTCTTTTGGGGGAGATGGGCGGTAATTAAATTTGAATAATAAATAAATAATAAATAATAAATACTTAAGGCATTTGATAAATTTGATTATAGTCTCTTCTTGATAAACTGGAATAATGTGAAATGGATGGTCTGACTACCAGATGGATTCACAGTTGGCTGAACAACCATAGCCAATGTGCGGTCCTTTTAAAATTTGTATTTATTATTTAAATTTATTATAGCTGCTTATCTCCAATGGACTCTGGGCAGTATACAACCTCCCACCCCCAAATTCCATAAAAATAGATAAACATGGACTTTTCTCATGTCAACTACAAGCTTCCATCCTGATTGGGTTTATGTCCACATGGCGGGAAGTATGCAGTGGGGTACCTCAGGTTTCTGTCCTGAGCCCAGTACTCTTCAACATCTTCATAAAT
Source organism: Candoia aspera (assembly GCF_035149785.1). Classification (NCBI taxonomy): domain Eukaryota; kingdom Metazoa; phylum Chordata; class Lepidosauria; order Squamata; family Candoiidae; genus Candoia; species Candoia aspera. The sequence continues at coordinate 39,991,886 of NC_086155.1, forward strand.
GGCTTACATGAAGAAATAAAAGGGATGCTCATAAAATTTGCAGAGAAAATGAAGCTGGGAGGGGTGGGAATTGTTAGTGCCCCAGAAGACAGGCTCAAGATTCAAAATCTAAGGTTCTGCATTTAGGCAGGAAAAACCAGATGCTCAGATATAATACTTCTCATCATCTTGGGACCGCCTTTTCCCCATTTCATCAACCCGTCCCACCCGATCATGCAGAGAGGGCATGCTGCAGACCCTGTCTGTAAGAGACTTTCATCTGGCGGGAAGGCCTGCTTCATCCAGGAAGCAGGCCTTCTCTGCAGTAGCTCCCGCCCTGTGGAACATGCTGCCCCTGGAGGTGAGATTGGCCCCATCGCTCCTGGCCTTTTGGCGGAGTATGAAGACCTGGTTCTGCCGCCTTGCTTGGGGTGGAGAGGGGAATAGATATACATGGGGATGGTTGCTATAGACCACTCCTCCCACACTTGGATGGTTTTAGATTCTCCACCACCTGGATTCCTTATTTTTACCTTAATTTATATTATTTATTATTGTATTTTATTCTGCGTATTTTATTGTTTTTAATCGATTGTTGTAAACTGCCCAGAGTCCCCCGACGGGAGGAGGTGGGCAGGGACAAATTAGATAAATAAATAAATAAATCTTGATGTTATACATCCACTGATGCAGCCCAAAACTGCATTGGCTCTTTTGCTAGCTGTGGCAGATTCCTGGCTTATGCTTAATCTTATGTGGTCCACCAAGAAACCCAGACCCCTCTTGCAAGTACTGCTGCTAAGCCAGGTTCCACCTATGTTGAACCAGTGCATCTGGTTTTTCCTGCCTAAGTGCAGCTCTATCAAGTTTCTTTTGAAATAAGGGTACACATCCTGATTGCAAGAGCTATAAAGTAGTGGAACAGCCTACCTCCTGAAGTTATGGGTGTTCCATTACTGGAAGTTTTCAAGAAAAGATTGAACAACCATTTGTCCAGGATGGTATGGAGATTCCTGCACTGGACAGGGACTGGACTCCCTTCTAATCCTATTATTCTAAATCTGATGTCTACAATCCAGTATATACAGGGCTTTTCTTTTTGTATTTAAATGGACTAGCCCTGTAGCTTCAGCTGTTTACCAAAGTTCTTATTTGAGAGGCTACAGTAAGGCTCTTCAGTATATTTAACAAAAAATAATTATCTTTTACACATAGGATACACATTTGTAAAAATCAACTCATTTTGATTTAGAGGATTTATTTTCCTGCAATTGTTTTCACCAGTGATACACATGGGAGGATAACAGTGATTAAATGATGTCATTTGCTTTTTAGGTCTATATTCTTTCTGTAGATATAAGGGCTGTAACTTTCAGAAGGAAGGCTAACAATGCAAAGAGATGTTAGCATTGTTTAAAAACCAAACTTCCTGATCTCAAAAGGCTTTAGTTCTACATCAGAATTTAGCATGGTCAGAAAAGAGAAACTGATAAAACTATGAGGATGGACTCTACCATCCTGCTGTCTTTTTGCATTAAAAATTAATCTCCATAAGCCTTTTCTTTTCAAGGATCAGATGCATTGTATGGGGGCTGAGAATCCTTGCAAAGCACATATGGCCAGAGCGAAGGTCAGTATTAAATTTATGTCAACCAAAATAGCATAGAGAGAGGAACCACAAGCTTTCCTACCTTATAATCCAATATGCAACATTTACATTTGGGGGTTGCTAAATCATGATTTAGTGGTCTTCCACCAAAGGCAGATTCCAAAGTAGTCTTTGGAATCTTGTTTCAAAACTCCAAATTCTAATTCATAGAACCTGATGACCTTTTAAAAAGCTGCCAAAGATTTCAAGATTATCTTGGCACCAAATTAAACTAAAAGACTTTATAGGTAGTCCATGTTTAACAACCAATAGTTCAGCAACCATTCAAAGTTATGATGGTGCTGAACGAATGTTATGATGGGTCTTTAAAGTTATGGCAGTTGTGGTGCCCCCATGGTCATGTGATCAAAATTTGGGTGCTTGGCAGCCCACCCGCATTTACAACTGCAGCGTGCACTTCAACTGTCCCCCCACCTACCTATCTCCCCCTCTTCTCTGCCCTTCTGGCTGCCCTGCACTGCACTGCCTACTCCTGCTGCCCCCAGCTGACCTACACGGTTTTCTTCCTCCTGCTGCTGACAAGGCAGGCCCAGCTGAAGCAGCTGCTGGCTGTTCACATAGCCTTGTGCAGCTTCCTTGAAGCCTTGAGAGGCCTTTGCACAGCCTTCCTAAAGCCTCACAAGGCTTTGCGGAGGCCGCATGAGCCTTTGGAGAGGCCTCATGAAGGCCTTGTGAAGGGCCAGCAGCTGCCTCAGCCAGGCACGCCTTATCAGCAGCAGGAGGAAGAAGACGGCGAAGGTCAGCTGGGGGCAGAGGTGGAGTGCAGGGTGGCCAAAAGGGAAGAGAGGGGAGGGAGGGAGGGAGGTGGATAGGTAGGGAATTGAAGCAGAGGCAAGTGTGGCAAGGCAGGAGAAGCGGGAAGTCCTTACCTGATGGTGGCCTGGTCCTGGCCTAATGACTGCAACCAGGGCTACTAGAACTGCTGTCACTATGCAATGTAGTCATATGATGTTTCACCTAACAACCACATTGCTTAGTGATGGAAATTCCACTCCCAATTAGAGTCGTTAAATGAGGACTACCTCTATTGCAGTCATTAAGCAGCAAAACCAAATTAAACAATCATTTGTGCAAAGTGGATTTTCATCCAGCTAAGGATGTGTACAGAGACTGAGGAGAACCAGAATAGGTGTGTTCTTACAGTACTTTCACAGAATAACTTCATAGAAAATATTTCTTTGTATTCAAAGCTGCTAGAGATAAGGAAGGAAATCATTTGGCTTGTATTTTAATATTTGCACTTAAGCACTTTCCAGCTTGTACTCAAAATGAAACACAACTACTTTTTGGTTGTTGTACCTCTTCCAAATTGTGATACAGTTCTCTGATCAAAAAAAAAAAGTACAAACATGGAATCGTTACAGATAAAACACATACTTTAGAGGAAAGGAACAGATGCTTGCTATAGGGGATTTAAAAAATACATACACATATTACTGTAGATGTTTTTAAAAAATCATTTCTAAAAAATATGGGTGAAAAAATGAATATGTGATTAAAAATGTCCATCCATACTTGCAGCAATCCAGATTTTTGAGTTAAACTCCCAGATTGATGAAACTATCACTGAAAATTTGAGCTACTGAATATTACCTTATATTTCAGACAATTAAAGAGATTTTGGCTTCAAATCTGGACCTCATACTACTGCTTTAGAGATTACGTGTACTCTGTTATAGTAACCAGAATGGTTGTTTCTTCTTATTTTCTTTTGGGTTTTTGGTTTGATTTTTATGTATAAGATGTTTAGTTCCTCTTTCAATACTAACAGGCATTTAGTCCTTAGTTGAACAAAGCTTCTAAAAAATTAGCAAAATTTTTGGTACACTCTAATTTTCTTGAGAGGAAAATGATACCAAGCACTACAGAAAAATGGCTCCAGCTTGACATCACCTCCCCTACCACTGTTGCCATGCTGAAAGGACCGTAAAGATTTATTATTTGGTTTTGAATACATTCATTACAAAATTAATTATGCTTGTTTATATTGCTTATAAGATGCTTTGAGAGGATTGTTGTCCTGAAAGGTAGCAATAAGAGTAATAAAGAAATTCTAAGAATCAAATTTTCCTGCTTAAGTAGGATTGCTGAGTTTTGGTCTAGGTAACTAATGAAATTTGATATGAATCATTTAGATTTTTCCTCAATCTCATTAATAATCTATCTAGAGCAATCCTATAAATTAAAGTTTAGGTATCTATCAGCTTTGCATGAATTTTGTGACAGGCAAATATAGTAATATTGTTACACAGTCAAGATATCTGGGCTAAAATATCTATAAGACCCAGCTAATTTCTAATGGTCAGGAATGTCTTAGGGGGTTGGAGGGAATGAAAAATAAAAATAAAATTCTGTTACAAATTCAAAGCTAATTATCTTGCCTCTCCTGCACAAGCTAATATCTGCATATATACACAGCAGTGGATGAGACTAAAGCTTACTGAAATGCTTAAAAAAATATGCCTCATTTAAAGCTGCAGATGTGGGAGCAATATATTGTTTTAAAAAAGAATCTTAAATTTAGCAATAAAAGGTATCATTGAAAGGACTTGGCTGGGGCAGAATACCCCTTTCCCTTATGTTTTAAATAAATACATAAAACATGGGTATTGGAGAAAATAATGGATTTCATACCTGCAAATACAACAGGGTCCACTCTCTGACCTACTACTTTATTTTGCTGCATGCATACACCAGGTCTGAGGCAGGATTAAATTTAGGTATCAACCAAAACAGTAGGATAGCTCTGTGTCCTACTGAACAGATGACAGTTTTCTGTTTGAAGGGCTGTCAGAAGACAATCCCTAATATAAAGGCATCCATCCATTATTTGAAAGCATCAGCCTTTTGAGGTACTCCAAGTCAGGAAACAGACTCTACAAGTTTAACCAGAACTATACTTTATTGAGATAGGCTCTAGTAACACATCTTGAAAGCCTGTGTTTTCCCTTCCCTTCCTCTTATACTCCAGGAAGTTAGCGAAGAGCCAGTTTGAATTCCTTTGTGTGGTTTCTTCCTGTCCTGAGCTTAAAGCCTGTTTTTGTAACTGTCACTGCAGTTTCTTCAAGGTCCTCTCTGTGGCTCTCTACAGAAAGATTGTTCATTCCACATCTGGTTTAAAAACAAAGAAATATAAATAGGAAAAGCAGTTGTTTATCAAAAGTTGTCAAGACTGACAAATCAGCTCGTCTCTCCACCAGTGATAGGTACTTAATTCTTATTTACATTATTTGCAAATTTGCCTTGAGTTTGATGATACTCCTTCCTTCCTTATTCTCTCTAAAAAAACAACACACATACAGCCATGCATAGGCTGTTGTAGATAATTAAAGGGAAACAGAGATTGAAATTTATTGACTGCCTTTATAATGCCCACTAGTAATCACTGAGTTATTCTCATAAGTGCTTTTTGAATGTTTTCTACCCACAGTGCCTTTAATTAGTCATGGAAGTGGAATAATTTGGCTGCTTTTGAATTTGGAGCATGATTTATAATGCAACCATGCAGGCAGCAATATTTATTGAACCTGAGTTAGTCAGACTTGTTTGGTTCAGAAGCTAATAGGATGGATGACATGAGATCTCCAGAAGTATGGATTAAACTAGGACATTTTAAAACAAAACCAGAAGGCAACAACATACCTCTTCCAAAACATTGTCATGAAAACTGTATGAATGTAGTCATCAAGCTTCATCTCAATATTACTTTTAACTTTATCCCAAACACCAATCCTTTATTAAGGTGAGAAAGTCCTAAATGAGAAACCCACATGCCTGAACCCCGTTACTGCTCCAGAATGCCCTGCTTGGTACATTCCTTGTGTCAGAGATCAGGTATCTGGCTTGCAGCTCTCGGAGAACTTTAGGTCCAGAAGAATAGTTTTCAACGATATCAGATTAAGAACCCAGGATCCCTAGACAACAGATTTAGGCTCAGGGTTGGTTATCATATGTCCACATGTAGCACTGGTTACCTGAATTCACCCAGCTTCTTTTTCTCTCTGAGCCCTTAAGGTTTGAATTTGGAGTTATAATAGCATCATTTTGCTTGGACTAGCCAGGATCTGAAATAACTTTGTGAAACAATTGTGCTCATTTTAGGCAAAATATCAATTACTGTTTTATTTGAATAGCTGTTCTGGAGTATTAATTTTCCTGAGCTTGATATCACTGCTGCTGCTTTTAACTTTGCTTTAGTACTATAGTACTTTTAAGGTGCTTTCAATTAATTATTGTTATTGTTGCTGAAAAGTATTTAGATGTTTGTAAACCACCTTGATTAGAGAAAGGTGTGATGTAAACATCAGTAATAAGTAAATAAGTGTATTCACATATTTACAATAAATATATTGATTCCCACAGAATCTGCTGAAATCAATGGATCTGAGCAAGTTCACAAAGTCAGTCTCAGCCATCAAACCATTTGTATCTGATTGCTAACATTAGCAAGGACAGTGGGATTAAGCAACAATATCATTGATTAACCTTTCCTCTTAATCAACAAATGGAGAGCAAGGAGCATCCCAGTAGATATGAAAGGCCATGCTTTCTGCTGCTACAAATTAACAAAGCTCTGAAGCCAATAGAGCACATGAGGTTATTTATGGCCATGGATAATTTGGCCAACATGCCTTGATTAACTCAGTAATTTGTCAGTCTGTGGCTATGTTTGAGTATGAAATACAAATCAGTAGAGGGTGGAGTATTTATCATCCTACATAACGTTTCCAATTCTTATTTTTCAAACTGAATAAAACTTTAGAAGGTGGCAATTATATATATATTTTTCCTCATATGAAACAATAGATTCTCTGTTAGTCCTTTCTAGGAATGTTTTACCTCCAGAGGCACAGCCTCTGTCTCCATCATCACACCTTGTAATCGGCCACATTCAATCTCCTTCCAGTACTATGAGACTTCCTTGTGCTTGAAATAGAAGGCAACCTATCCATTACTAAACTGCTAAGGAGCAGGGATAAACCCAGAAAGCTTTTGTGGGTGCCTGAGATAACAGAGAGGCATTTGAAGATAAGGAACAGAGATTTCAAAGTAAACCATCAAATATTAGCTTTCTGAAAAAGCATACCCCCCATCCCTCCAAAACCAACCCAATTCCCCAATAAGCAGAGCAAACCTACATTTAAAAACCACAGAATGTGGAAACCAAAGTTCTAATCAAAGGTTCTTCTTGCCCTTCAATCAATAGGAAATCACAACCAAGGGGGGAAATGTGAGACACAACTCAGTGAAGAAGATGCAAGTGGGAGTATGGAAGGTACAAATTGCTTAGAAGAAGCCATTGTTGCATAATTAAATACTGTCATCTTCACATCAAATAGCAGAACATATCAGAATCTTCACACACACACACACAAACCTGATGAGTGAATAAAGGATCTTCAGAATTTCCATTTTCATTAAAAATCAGCAACTACTATCATAGTAACCCAGGACTTTAAATGTAAAAAGTGCAATTGTAATGCTTTCCTAAGAAATACACAATTTTAAAATATTGTATATGGCTACAAGTATTGAACACATAAATAGGAATCACATATTACTTCCAGGAATGGATTTAGTTCCTTCAAACATTTCTTTGGCTTACAAAATTCAAAGGCAACAATTACAAAGGTAGCATTCAGAATAACAAACAGTATTAAATAATGTTGATTATATCTGCAGCTATCAGCATATACACATGGATGATTATATGTGGGAAACACTAGAATCCTTTAAAAACATAAATATATATTTGCTAAACAGCATGCAAAGGATATTTACATAGCAAAAAGGGAGGAATGTAAACCTAAATATTGTCTTAAAAGAAATACTAATAGTATGACATATAGTTTTGGAAAATTAATGAAGGACTGAAGGAAAAATAGTAGAAAAAAATGAGAAATTAGCTTTCTTAGCAATACATTATTAAACAACAAAAATCCCAAAAACATTCTGAGCATTTTTGTTACTCTTGTGTTATTGACATTCCACCACATCAACACGCTGAAATTTGCCCTTCAGTTAATCTTGATCAAAATCCTTACCCAAGGATACCTTTTCCAGTCCTAAATTTTATTTTCTTGCTTCCTAACCATTTTGTTTTCTGGCCTTTTCTCCCTCCCCAGCATGAAATTTCAGACCTAATATGAGTTCATTATAGATTCCATGTGTCTTTATTGCTTCTACATCATGGTAGTATAAATCTGCCATACTGTCACAGCTGTTCTTCACCAAAAATGTCAGAAGAATGTTGATAATGAATTATAATTATCAATATGTCTTAATTTGAGAGTGGGAGAAGGTAACAAAGGCTAAATTTACATTACATTATTTATTTAGCATTAAGCAAGGACCATTACCTATTGTGGGACTTAAGCAATCATGACTGAATCAGGATGTTTAACTGTTGATGTACATAACACACACACACTTCTAATATTCTTCTCATTTTGAGGTCCAAATATACTTGCAATGAGAAAGTAAATAGAGCATTAATTCTGTATAATTTTATAAACGTATTTTAATAAATAAGGTTTCAGCAGTGACTGGTGATTAACAATTTGAATCTCTTCTCCCAAGAAAAGCAACTCATGTTCTGTCTCATCAGCTGAGCCTTTTTTCTCTCAAGGTGACACAGTCCTGTAACAATATTTGTCAGTGACAAGCCTCTCAGCATGGCAAGTTGTCGATGTCAATGCTCAAATGCCATTTGCAAGGTGCAAATGTCAAGATGGGGAAGGGAATGGCACCTTTGGTGAGCAACACTTACAGACACAGAAATAAGCTAATTATTTAAAAGGCTACAATTTAGCCCTTTAGTTTCTTGCAGAAAACAGCTTCCCATAAAGCTTTTCATAGTTTGCAAATGCAAACAAGCAGCCATAGCAGCATGGCTGACCATCTATTTTTCATACAAAAAGCACTAGATCCTATTTTCAGCAACTTTACTAGTCTATGTTGGTTCAGGTTTGGCTCCCTTCTCAGCTGCCAGCAGTTTCCATAAGCTAGAATTAAGTCTTGTAATTATGAAAATGGATAAGATGAGAGATAGTGTAAGGCAGGTGAAGTCAGTATATGAAAGTAAATGGGTAGGGTTTAGGAAAGTATACCCACATTCCCTCTTAAAATATCCATATGTCATTCCCAAGATATCATGCAGACCCGATCTGGCACTCACCCTCAAAAGCACAGTGCTGATTTAGCTCAGAGTCTTAAACAAAAGAAGTCTTTTATATCACAGGCTACTTGATCCAATAATAACAACAGGGGCATATAAGATTGTTGTTGTTTATTCGTTTAGTCGCTTCCAACTCTTCGTGACTTCATGGACCAGCCCAAGCCAGATCTTCCTGTCGGTTGTCAACACCCCCAGCTCCCCCAGGGACGACTCCGAATATCATCTATCCATCCTGCCCTTGGTCGGCCCCTCTTCCTTTTGCCCTCCACTCTCCCTAGCATCAGCATCTTCTCCAGGGTGTCCTGTCTTCTCATTATATGGCCAAAGTATTTCAGTTTTGCCTTTAATATCATTCCCTCAAGTGAGCAGTCTGGCTTTATTTCCTGGAGGATGGACTGGTTTGACCTTCTTGCAGTCCAAGGCACTCTCAGCATTTTCCTCCAGCACCACAATTCAAAAGCATCGATCTTCCTTCTCTCAGCCTTCCTTATGGTCCAGCTCTCGCAGCCATACGTTACTACGGGGAACACCATTGCTCTAACTATGTGGACCTTTGTTGTCAGTGTGATGTCTCTGCTCTTAACTATTTTATCGAGATTTGTCATTGCTCTTCTCCCAAGGATAAAGCGTCTTCTGATTTCCTGACTGGAGTCAGCATCTGCAGTAATCTTTGCACCTAGGAATACAAAGTCTTTCACTGCTTCTACATTTTCTCCCTCTATTTGCCAGTTATCAATCAAGCTGGTTGCCATAATCTTGGTTTTTTTGAGGTTTAGCTGCAAGCCAGCTTTTGCACTTTCTTCTTTCACCTTCATCATAAGGCTCCTCAGTTCCTCTTCGCTTTCAGCCATCAAAGTGGTATCATCTGCATATCTGAGATTGTTAATGTTTCTTCCAGCAATTTTAACTCCAGCCTTGGATTTCTCAAGCCCAGCTTGTCGCATGATGTGTTCTGCGTACAAGTTGAATAGCTAGGGTGGGAGTATACAGCCCTGCAGTACTCCTTTCCCAATCTTAAATCAGTCCGTTGTTCTGTGGTTTGTTCTTACTGTTGCTACTTGGTCGTTATACAGATTCTTCAGGAGGCAGACAAGATGACTTGGTATCCCCATACCACTAAGAACTTGCCACAATTTGTTATGGTCCACACAGTCAAAGGCTTTAGAATAGTCAATCAAACAGAAATAGATGTTTTTCTGAAACTCCCTGGCTTTTTCCATTATCCAGCAGATATTGGCAATTTGGTCCCTAGTTCCTCTGCCTTTTCTAAACCCAGCTTGTACATCTGGCAATTCTTGCTCCATGAATTGCTGAAGTCTACCTTGCAGGATCTTGAGCATTACCTTACTGGCATGTGAAATGAGTGCCACTGTTCGATAGTTTGAACATTCTTTAGTGTTTCCCTTTTTTGGTATGGGGATATAAGTTGATTTTTTCCAATCTGATGGCCATTCTTGTGTTTTCCAAATTTCCTGGCATATAGCATGCAATACCTTGACCGCATCATCTCGCAAGATTTTGAACAGTTCAGCTGGGATGCCATCATCTCCTGCTGCCTTGTTATTAGCAATGCTTCTTAAGGCCCATTCAACCTCACTCTTCAGGATGTCTGGCTCTAGCTCACTGACCACACCGTCAAAGCTATCCCCGATATTGTTATCCTTCCTATACAGGTCTTCTGTATATTCTGATCACCTTTTCTTGATATCTTCTTCTGTTAGGTCCTTGCCATCTTTGTTTTTGATCATACCCATTTTTGCCTGGAATTTACCTCCGATGTTTCCAATTTTCTGGAAGGGGTCTCTTGTCCTTCCTATTCTATTGTCTTCTTCCACTTCCACGTGTTGCTTGTTTAAAAATAATTCCTTATCTCTTCTGGCTAACCTCTGGAATTTTGCATTTAATTGGGCATATCTCTCCCTATCACTGTTGCCTTTTGCTTTCCTTCTTTCTTGGGCTACTTCTAGTGTCTTAGCAGACAGCCATTTTGCCTTCTTGGTTTTCTCTTTCTTTGGGATGTATTTTGTTGCCGCCTCCTGAACAATGTTGCAAACTTCTGTCCAGAGTTCTTCCGGGACCCTATCTACTAAGACCAGTCCCTTAAATCGATTCTTCACCTCCACTGCATATTCCTTAGGAATATTAGTGAGCTCATATCTAGCTGATCTGTGGGTCTTCCCTAATCTCTTTAGTCTGATCCTAAATTGTGCAAGAAGAAGTTCGTGATCGGAACTACAGTCAGCTCCAGGTCTTGTTTTTACCGACTGTATAGATGTCCGCCACCTTTGGCTGCAAAGGGTGTAGTCAATCTGATTTTGATGTTGTCCATCTGGTGAAGTCCATGTATAAAGCCGTCTCTTAGGTTGTTGGAAGAGAGTGTTTGTTATGCAGAGTGAGTTGTCTTGGCAAAATTCTATCAGCCTATGTCCTGCTTCGTTTTGTTCTCCCAGGCCATGCTTACCTGTAATTCCAGGTGTTGTTTGACTGCCCACCTTAGCATTCCAGTCTCCCGTGATGAAAATAACATCTCTTTTAGGCGTGTTGTCCAGTAGGTGCTGCAGATCCTCATAGAACTGCTCTTCTTCAGCTTCTTCAGCATCTGTGGTTGGGGCGTATATTTGGATCACTGTGTTAGATGGCTTGCCCTGAATTCAAATTGAGATCTTTCTATCGTTTTTTGGATTGTATCCAAGCACTGCTTTAGCCACTTTACTATTAATTATGAAGGCTACTCTATTTCTTCTGTGGTCCTCTTGTCCACAGTAGTAGATCTGGTGGTCATTTGATGTGAAGTGGCCCATTCCAGTCCATTTCAGTTCACTGACGCCCAAAATGTCTATCTTTAATCTTGACATCTCACCAATAACCACATCCAATTTGCCCTGGCTCATAGATCTTACATTCCAGGTTCCAATGGTGTGTTGATCCTTAGAACATCGGATTCGTCATTCAGCAGCAGCACCGTCGGCCGCTAGCTGTCGTTTTGGCTTTGAGCTAGCTGCGTCATGACGTCTGGGGCTAGTTGAACTCATCCTCTGTTCCTCCCCAGTAGCATTTTGACTATCTTCCGACCTGGGGGTCTCATCTTCCGATGGTATACCGACATATCTCTGGTTGTACTGATCCCTTTAGTTTTCACGGCAAGAATACTGGGGTGGGTTGCCATTACCTTCCCCAGGGATCGCGTTTAGTCTGACCTCTCTGTCATGACCTTCCCGTCTTGGGTGGCCCTTTACGGTTTAGCTCATGGCATCATTGAGGTGCTCAAGCTCCAGCACCACGACAAGGTAACGATCTTTTGCTGAAGTTTAAGTATAAGTATAGGCCTATAAGATACCTATATGTATGCATAAATGGCTTCAGCAGAAGATGGTGCTAGGGAACTTTGCTTAACACATACTGTAGGTCATGGACCTTCAAGATTTTATCTAGTCTTCTTTGATTTTTAAAATCTATATGAAATCAGGTTTCTTACTTTTTGCTTGTTAGTTATCCTCAGTAGTGGGCTGGATTGAGAGAACAAACTGAAATTAATTCCAGAAGTGCTAGTGGTAAGGAAAAAGCTAGAGTCTTCAGCTGAGGTACTGCTTGTTCTGGACTGGGCTGTACTTCCCCAGAAGGATCAGGTTTGGACTTGGAAGTGCTCCTTGATTCCCTGCTGTTTCTGTACTTGCAAGTGGTTGCTATGGCAGGAATGCATTTGTACATTTACAGCTAGTATGCCAACTGCAACCCTTCCTGAGGTGGCCAAACATGGCAAAAATTACGACCTGTCTTGACTATAGCACTGTGTGTTGGGCTACCCTTGAAAAGTGTCTGGAAATTGCATTTGCGGCAAAACCCAGCAGCCAGGTTGCTGACTGATATGAATTAGAGAGATAATATTATTCTGGTACTGAAAGATCTACACTGATTGCCAATTGCCTAACGGGCAAATTTACTATTGACCTATATTTATTTTATTATCTATTAATCAAATTTACATGCCTCCCTTCTCATTGTGCCAGTGACTCTGAGTGGCTTACAAGGCCAGGTTATCTGTGAGACTGCCTTTGTTGTGATGGGCCTGTCCAGCTACTCAGTTCCACAAAAGAGGCCCTTCCATTGCTAGCAATTTACCTATCTGACCACATTAAAGGTTTTCTTCAGTTTGGCCCCAAGGCTGTGAAATAGGAAATGTGTTTGGCCCCCACTCTCCCAGTATTCAGGAAATTAGCAAAAACATCTCTTTTGCCAAATCTTTAATTTTAGTTTATTTTCATGTTTAATTTTTATTCGGATCTTGGTTTGATGATGTTTTGTTTGTATTTTCTTTTTTCTTTCTTTTTTTACAGCTGTAAGCTACATTGATAGTCAAATAGATGAAAATTTGGGGCATTAATCCAATAATAAATAAAAAAACCCCTACTCAGTTCTCTGTGGATTCAGTTTAAGTGTTAGTAAGAACATCTGAAACAAGCTGGCATCTTACTGTTTGAAACAGTAATGTTTGTCAACCTGAAAGAAAAGGTATTGCTTCTTTTCTACATTGTAAAAGACCAAGTTCCCAATGTCTAACTTCTTTTACATCCTGTGAAACTGAGAATGTAAGATATGACAAGGAAAGTATGATCATATCCAGAACAGTATGACCAATAGGAAGACTATGCTATGTGGTGAATCAGATCTTAGCCTTGGTTGGAGAGGACTCAGAAGCATGTGTAAAGGAGAGATAGAGGAGTTGTAAAAGATATCATAGCTTAGTACACTTTTCAAATTGAAAGGATCACATGTTCAAAGGCAAAGATTTAACCAAAATCTGCCTGATACATTGAAGCACTTTTGATGATTCTAAGCTGAATTGACTAATACTCAGTATAAGGCTATGTCTAATACTGGTTCCCAAAATGGGCTTTGCACAACTAGAACATACCAGAGAAGGTTATGGTACACTTAGATTGGTGATAAAGGCAAAGTGCAGCATAGACAATCCTGCACCTTACCTGCCTTTACTACTACTGCTCTTTGAACCAAATTGACTTTTGGGGGGCAGGGAGATTTTAATGTTATGCAGCACATATTACAAACATAAGTGACTTAATGTGGGGGCAGGGAGGCAAATGATAATAGAAATCATGACATCATCATACAAATCATGTGATCTGTGTCATGACACTTACATAATTGCATCAATCATGCAGTGACATCATGATGTATTTGTCATCACTGTCATATTATCGTGGCTTGTTAGAGATGCCTATGGCTACAATGCCATTTATTTTAGCACTGCATGCTTGTATATATAGGAACAGCATGCAGATTTATTGGCTGCATACAGTTCTGAATCAGTATTTTAATTCAACGTGCAGAAATGCTAACACAATTTTGAATACACAACTGTGACATATGTGTGTACAATCAGTCTGCGTGAGCCCCATGAGACTTTGATTGTACTAAGAAAGCAAGACTTGTAATTTAAATGGTCTTAGAGATTCATGCAGGATAGAGAATAAAAAGCAAATTCATTGGCATTAGTCATAGAAGCACAACAGATTTTTTTCCACCCTCATTTGTGATGTTGAACTTCTCAATTCTTTGTCAGTTTCTTGCAGGGGCAATACGGTGATGCACTGTGACATGACTCATATCCCAGAAGACTGGTCCTGGGCTAGTTCACAGGTAGCACTGATACAGGCAGCACATAATTCTCTACTTATGGGAGTAAATATAAATGGACTGGTAAATTCATAGGTTTCATTGCTGACAGAGATAGTAATATCTGGACATTTTAAGTGAGAGCAGAGTTAGACATGTTACACCTGTGTTGGGCCGAGTTTCCCCTGTTGTTTAAGAGGACATTATAATGTATTTATACTGTTTTAACAAAGAGCTATTATTACAGAAAGTGATCTTCATTATAGGCATAGGTAAATGCCAGTGGCTGTATGGTTAAAAAATTATCCATTTTACCTGAGCAATTATTTAATCTAATCTTCTGGTTTCACGTGACACAATGAACTATTACCTAAGCACATGGACTGAGCTCCAACAATACGTTATGGTACATTGTGGATGGGTAATTTGTCATTCAGTATTGGCGTAGTGGTTAAGGCACCAGGCTAGAAACCAGGAGACTGTGACTTCTAGTCCTGCCTTAGGCATGAAAGCCATCTGGGTGACCCTGGGCCAGTCACTTTCTCTCAGCCCTAGGAAGGAGGCAATGGCAAACCACTTCTGAAAAACCTTGCCAAGAAAACTGCAGGGACTTGTCCAAGCGGTCTCTGAGAATTGGGCACGATCAAATGGCTTAAAAAAAAATATTACCAAGAAAACTAATTGGACATATCAAACCCCCAGGGGTGGAACTCTACTTGTCAAAGTCTTTACATATTGTGCTAATACATCCATTGAAATCAAATGTGTTGCAGTGGTTACGGTGCTGGACTTGGATTGGGAGATCAAGGTTCAAGATCCTATAGTACATGGACATGGAATTACTGGGTACCTGTCACTATTGTTCTCTTTAACATCTGACACAGATGTGAAAGCAAAATGAGAGGAGGGAACATTATGTATGTTGCCTTAAGCTCCAGGAGGAAGAATGGAAAATAAATCTTAAGAAATTACATCAAATATTAGCCTACCCAACCCCTAAAGGGCTTATGGATTTGTTATTCCATTATAGCCTCATGGCAATCCTGTGAGGTAGATCAATCTAAATAAAAGCTGATTGGATGAGATGACCCTTGATGTAACTCTGTGTTCATGGCAGAAGTAACATGTATATGCTGTGGCTTGTATTTCGACAGCATTTTGTTTATTTCCAATTGATTATAAACAGGAATAACAGCCCTGTAGTAATACTGAAGACAGGATTGAACTTCATTAAATGTTTAATTTTCAGCCTAACAGAGAATCAAGAATTTAGTGGACAACATTACAAAGTAAATGCCTTAGTGACATTTGATGGTTGTTGCAGAATTCTTTGTTAATTTTATACTCAGATCTGCCTCAATCTAGGAAGAAATTTTAAGGCACAATTTTTATTACATTGTATTGTATTCTTGTTCAAATTATTACAATTCTTGTTCAAATTATGAAATTTTACCTAGTAATTTTTTAGGTTGTATTTTAATTTCATTTTCTATTGTACTATTTCATGTAAGCTACCCAATGTATTTTTTGTAAAGACAAAGGTTATATTTTTAAAAATAATTCGAAGTAGTTTTCCCCAAATTCAGACACTCATGTTGTTTCTATCATTCCCAGCAAGTCAACAGATCTGGAGGCTGTCAAGTTGGAAAAGTCTGGCTATTGTTTTGATGGGACTTTATCCTGTTCATCTTTAACTAGATTGGTTCTTTACATGTAGTCATTTATGTAGATACAGAGATATTCCAATGCACACATCTGCATAAATGTCTTACCTAAACTGCCCCTTAGATACATATTAATATCATCAACTTCTGATAACATCATGTAAAAAACAGCAAGTACAGCTGGAAATATAAACACAGTATATTTAAAATAATATTATTAATAACAATTAAAGAGTCAATGCTATCACCAAAGCACGTAACCTAGGATGAGTCAACAGTATATGAATAAACATGAGATGTATGAAGATTTAGTAACTGTCCCTGAGTTAAATAAATAAAAAAATAAAAAAAAAAATAAAAAAAATAAAAAAATAAAGGCAGCTTGCAGCTGGTGCCCTTCTTCAGACACAAATGATAGAAGGTTTGCACTGTTCGGGAGGTTGTCAGATTCCCGACCCCCCCCCCCCAAGCTAATATGTTAGCAACTGTCTAACAGCTTGTGAGCCATTCTTTTGCCTCTCTCTCCTTTTCTCCAGGTTTCCAAAAGCATTTGCCTGGCATGATGTTAAGCTGAGAGGTTCTGGTGTTCTGCTAGACACCAGATGTCTCGCAACAGGGTGGCATCTAACTTGGTAGTCATTCATGCAAGCCTCAGCCATCTTGAATGAACATGGGCAGATGTCTCCAGCAAGCTGAGCCTGTAAGTGAATCTGGCAGGCAATCTCAGTGGATGGTGCTCAAGGCCAGGGGGTGTTTTGCTCAATAACTTCAGAACATAAGAGCCAGGTTGTGAGAGCAGGATGCTCTGCAAGATAAAAGCTTTAGAGAGAGAGAGAAAAGTCATTTAGAGAGATATTAGAAGAGCTCAAACTCAGCTTGGATGAAAATGAATCCAGAGAAACATTGACAGATGTGATATGGGGCTTATTTTCAACTGCTGCCAAGAGTTAGAGGCAGCAGAATAATATGGGGAAAGAAGTATCAAAGATCTGGTTTGTTAGGGCCATGGCATATAGACACCTCAAACAGGACTTTTAGAGGAATCTTTTACTTCCAATGACATAGGCCAATAAACTCCAATGGCAAATATCACAAAATACCCATTGTATTTGGAAGACACTACAAAGGGCAGCCAGACAGATTAGCTGATTAAAACACTTCCTCTGCAAGGAATGACTGAAGTAGAGTTGTTTTGGTTGTAACCATTTTTTTAAAAAAATGGTTTAGCAGGTAGTCACATTAACATTGATAAAACATAGATGGGAGAACACTTACTCTTCTGTGTCTTGAAATCATCCAGAGCAATTGATTGGTGGTAGGTTTGAGGCAGACACAAGAAAGAATTCATACCAATTCACTGCCATAAAACTGCCATTGGCTTAAAAAGGATGGGACAAATTGAATATAGCTTCACCAATGGCAAATGGTTATAATGATTATATAGAAATTCTACTCCATACATACTAGGAAGTGACAGAGTGAGGATCATTTATTGCCTTTAAATTTTCCTCATGGGATTTCTAGATGTACCTGGCTAGCAAAGTGAAAAATATTTTGAATAATCTGGAGTACTGCTTTGTTCAAGAAATTCTCTTGTGATTTATCTGATGATCAGACAAGTCAGTAGGATGAATTTTATTGATAATGGTATGTCTGCCCAACTCCTGTAGCAAGAAATTAGAAATCTCATGCAAGTACAGAAAGAAATGAGTGAGCATTCGTTGACCAGCACAGAAGTGCAGTACGCTGATGAAGAAAATTTAATCTATTCACGCTCCACTAGTTGGTTCAAGACATTTTTTTCTATATTTGCTTGATAAGGCTCCATGATTCTGTATATCCATCCTAAGTACAGAAAGGAGCCTTTCTATTCTTCTGTGTTCAGCATAGTTATACAGCTTGGATGAAAATCTATCTAAAAACTAGCCTCTTATTAGGCTAGGTGTTTTTTGTTTGTATTAAATCAGCTTGACTCTTTTTAAAAATCTGTTTGAGTTCTCAAACTGGAGCACATCAATGATGTAAATAATATAGATGATTTGAATCAAATTGGAACCAATCTCATATCGCTTTCCGTATTACAACCAGAAAGGGCAAGTGGGTAGGAACAGAAAGAATTCTGAAAATCACTTAATAGTACATGGTTCTGAATATGAAGTTATGCTTATATTCCTGTCATCAGTGGCCAGGACATTTGGGGATGGTGATTATGCAAACTAGTTCTTCTGGTGTAATTCTTTTCCCATAATACCGAACATAATTTGCTTCCATATTGGTTTAATCTCAGTTTAAATGACCATTCAGGTACAGGGAGTGTCTGTTAATCTAAATATCCATTAAATCTGAATTTATATTATTTGTATCAGTTTATATCAATTACAGAATTACTTAACAGACATAAATGATATCATTTGCAGGAAAGCTTTTATTTAACAGACATGGGGTGAACAAATGAAAAATTTGTCCATTGTTTCTAAAAGGCATTCAACTTGGGCTTTACTGTAATTAAATGTGAATAATTGGATAGAAGACACTTTTATTCTAGTTTATATTCACATGGATACATAATGCAAGTTTTATTCACTGCTACAGAATAACAGATTGTATATGGAACAGCAATCTCTGCCATCAAACTGGCCTTATTTAAGCATCCAACTTCACTAAGACTTTTTTGGAGCAATTTATGCCATGTAAATCTATACGAGTACCCATTATGCAGAGAATTAAAGTCACTGTGGGATTAAGTTTCCATCTCTTATCGAATGTAAATGACAGATGGGATTAATAAATGAATATACTATTGAAGTAAAGAGGGTAGATTAATGATGGAAAAAAACTAAGGGAGATAATCAGCCTTTTAGAAAGGAAAATTTAGTGGTACAGGTTTAGTTACCATACTGAGAAAGTGACATAGAAAATGAAAAATGGGATGGACCATTTTATGTTAATTCATAGCCGTGGATGGACAGAATATTGCCTGAGGAAGTCAATTACAGACCCTAACAAAAAGAGAATTTTTCTCTGAAAATTTACTGCCCAATTTAATCAATCCATAACTAGGCAGATTAAAATCCCATTTCAGATCTTATTGCTATGGAAGGCATTTTAATCTCTGTTCCAATGTAAATCAGTGGAAAGATTAACTGATGATTGATAAATGACTAGCTCCTAGGTTTAAAATGGCATTCAAGCAAAGAGCTAGATAATTGCAATTTATCTTTTCTGTCATTAGATTTGGTTAGCTGCCTGGCTTATGGAAAATCTAAATACGATAAAATCTAAGGAATAAAAGCTCCAATATTTGTTTTTTGAAAATGTATTAATCCCTGTCAATAGGCTAGCATTTTTATGAATATGCAACGCTAGAGCATTTTTAAAGGAATGTGTAAAAAATAGAGCCAGTTTGGTGTACTGTTTAAGGCACCAGGTGAGAAACCAGAAGACTGTGAGTTCTAGTCCCACCTTAGACACAAAGCTAGCTGGGTGACCTTGGGCCAGTCACTCTCTCTCAGCCCTAGGAAGCAGGCAATGGCAAATCACTTCCAAAAAACCTTGCCAAGAAAACTGCAGGGATTTGCCCAGGCAGTTGCCAGGAGTCAACACTGACTCAAAGGTACGGGGAAAAAAGAAAGAAGTAAAAATTACATGACATTAGTCCAAAGAAAGGGAATTTATTTTGTCATGAAAAACTCTTGATATCTCCTATAAAATCCTCTTTATAACTTGGAAGCCAATGCTTAAATTACTGGCGAAGAGGAATCTTTTTGTGATGGCCCCTTAGCAGCACTTTAATGGGTTACAGCTCTAGAGAATCAGAGAGTGTAGAGTCTACATTTCATTAATTTTCTACAATCATTCAAAACCTTTGAGAAGCTATTTTGGTGGGGAAACGGGAAGTAGGCAATTTTTTTAGTTGCCTAGTAAAAGAATCACTTGAGGCCAACACAGGTTATGTTTCCCAAGGGCAAAGATAGTCTCACTGTTGTAATTGTGAGGGCAGGGAATTAGAATCTTAGAAATAAAATAGCAAGAGTTATCTAGAATGTAAACATTCAAGAGTCTGGCAGCACCTTTTCCAACTAACAGTTTTATTAAAAGGCATCTCATAAAGTGAGCTGCAGCTCATGAAAGCTTACACCTTTTACTGAAATGTGTTAGTCAAAAAGGTGATTTTTTGCCACCATAGACTAACTTGGCTTTCTTGCTACAGTGTCGAGAATGTAAACCTAATCAGCAGTTTTCCTTCTATTGTTATTGTAACCAGATGGACCCAAAGATGCTGATCTGCTTTTGCAGAAAATAACAGATAACAGATTCTGTTCTAGGATATAGTGTGCTGCATCTGTTGTATCCCTCACAAGTCTGTCCTGAATTTCTCTGCCATACTATGAGAAGACTTCATTTAAACATGTTTTTAAAACTGAGTTAGCCTGTTGAGCTTTTAAATCAAATACAGTGTGCAAAATTTTTAACTCACTGGATGTAGCCTAGTTATTGAGTGGGATTGTTAATATTCACTCTCAGTTTAGTATAGAGTTCAGAAACTTTGATAACCCAAAAGAAGGCTGAAATATCTGCTGGCCTTTATTTTGTTTTAGGAGTCACCAAGTTGTGCAGGTTTGGACCAAATGTGGCTTTTCTTCTGTTCTTCAGTTCTTCAGTTAATTATGAGGTTTCTGACTGTGTTGAGGTAAATTGTTTTAGGGTCCATGCAAAATGGGTGCTGATTAGCACTGGTAAAGGGAGAGAAATGTAATAGAGGGGGTATTGCAATGTTAAGAAAATAAGACAGGAAATCCTTGCCTTCCTTGAAATGTGTGAGCTATGATTTTAACCCAAAATAATTTACACATGGCTCTATATATGTACCTTCTTTGTTTCTGCTAAAAGGAACTTTTTTTTTTTGAGTTTGCAAAATGATTTTGCAATCAACATTTTTGAGTCTGTGCTTAATGGACTTGCAATTGCCCCCCTGCTTTAAATGGTAATATGCATTCCTGCAATTACTTCAAAATGAGGTTTTGATGCCATCTGGAATCTTAATGCTTATTCTTCTGGCCCTGGACATCTGCCTTAAAGTCCTAACCTGATGGCACCACTGTTCCCAGGTTTTTTTTTTTTTAGCTAGCATAGGTTTTCAGTGTGTGCAATTCCAATCAAAATGAGAAGGGTCTAAATAATCTGACTGGCAGAACATTTTAATTTAGATTTAGTTACATTCATCTGTGCTCATCTAAAGTAGGATTTGTTTTTCCAAATTGACAATTATAGTTAATCCAGATTTGTTTCTCTACAAATCTGGTTACTATATTTTGAATAAAGTGATTCATTATGGGCTCATTTAGGTTGTTTCAGAATTGTTTTTTTATAAAAAAATTATTAGATTTAAGACAAAGATAAAAGTTACAAAAAAAAAACCTAAAAAAAAGAGAAAACTAAAAAAGTGTGGAAACACAAGCAAATTTTTTTTTTTTAAAAGTTAAATAAAGAGGTGATTTCCAACTTTTAACAGCAAGGATATATAACAATCTTCCATAATCAATCCCTTGCTCTATATTAAAACCAAAATCACATTATTTCTATATATCATTCCATTGCCACAATATAAAAGTCACTAAATACAATTGCTCCTTCCCCTTATTTTAAAAGAATATATCCATATATCTATATATCCTAATCAACCCCACCCACAGATAACATTTAACTAATTATTTCCTTCCTACTACTATTCTATACATTTCTGTCTACTATAATAAAGATCAAACTAAAAAGCATATAAAGTGTCTGCCATTATAATTAATAATACAACAATCATAATCATATTAAACCTAAAACCAAGGATTTATTATTATACCTTATTAAACTTAAATTAAAGATAATGAAGTCAAATAAGCCCTAAAAGCAATCCAAGTAAATATTCTTAAACCCTTACCTCACTTCAAAATAAACCAGAGCATTTGCATATCCCCACAATACACACAGAGCTATTTTCATAAAGAAATCAGACAGCCCAACTGCCCCCTTAAAAACTCCAACTTCTCAACAGAAAGTCTCCCATACATAATAACCCCTTCTTTTCCATAACATGCCATCAGAAAATCAGTTTCACTTATGGATTGCAACTCGATCTGTCCCTTTAATTTCTTCAGCTCAACCATCCGATCTTCATCTAGCATTTCAACAGAAGCCTCAATCTCGCTATTAGAAGAAACATTTCTATCATTGTTAAACTCTTCAATTTCTTCCATGATATCCCCAACCAGACACATTACATTGCTCATGTTTTCCACAATGTCCTGAATGTCTTGCATAATAACTTGCCAGGAATCAAAAAGAATCTGTATAAAGTCTGGATGGAAATCCATGAAAGTCTGATTGAAATTCTCCATGTCTCATGCAGTAAATTATGGTGTCTCCTAGGTACTTAACTAGTGAAAGTGGGAGATAATAGAAAAATTCCAAGATGTGTTTACATAAGTATAGGTATGATAACAGGCAGTTCCCCAGGGAAAGTAGCAGCAGAAAGTTGAAAGTTCAGAACAGCAGATTCAACGTGTAGGAAAATACTAAAATCTTCAAATTTAATGCAAAAATAATAACAGGGAGACGATTACATACTCTCAAACTTCCTTAATATTTGGATGGAAAGCAAAATCCAAGACTTAAAAAGAATATTTTTAAAAGAAATTAATCACAAAAATAATGATAAGCACCAAGAGAACACTTTTCTCCTTGGTGTAAAAAGCCTCTCTTAGGGTACACATACTTAAAAGAAAAAATAAATTGGGTGATTTAGAAATGGAGTGGCTGGTCTTAATGTCACTTTAAGGCTATAGCGCGGCTTGGAAATGATGGCACCATAGCCTCCTGGCTGCTCTTACCAGTCGATCATGAACGCTGTTTGCTATTTTCTGGCTGCATGCAGCCTTCCTGAGGACAGATGGGGTGATTCCAAGTGTTTTCCTTTCTCCAGAAAAATGCTCCAGGGCTTCAGAAAAAACCTGCCTAAGCCCAAAAAGTTGTCGCATTGTCAGTTATTTTCACAGAGCCCACAAACACAGCTGTTCAGACTGCCATGTTCCCACTGGTTGTTTCAGAATTCAAAGGAAATAAGATTAAATGTACTGCTAATTAAAAACAAGATTGTTCCAACCTATACAGAAATTTTATCAAGATTGTTTAAATATACAGTATATACACTGAAAATCTAAGCTGTTCTTAACTATTTCAATTCATGCAGTGGGAAGATCCAATTAAAGGAGCAGGATGATAACAGTTGTTCAAGAAGCTAAACCCTTTGCTTATTAAGACACTACCATTGAAATTCTAAGAACTCTACAAGGTCTGGCTATTTGTACTCAAGGTTCCTTATTTTCATGCATTTCTGGGAGTATGTGTGTAGAGTAACTAGCAGTAAATCTTTAATGATGAATCTATAACATGATAGGCAGGGGGCACATGTCCGTGAAAATTTAGATGGGTGTCAAAAGAGACAGATGGTTTGTAGCTGGTTGAGTCTGTATGAAGGAGCTGATGCCTGGTTGGGAGTATATTGTAAGTGGCAGTGGCATGACTATAAGACAATTAATAATTGTTCAAGGAAGGAAGGACAAAGCTGGAAATACCGTTTTTTTTAATGGACAATATATTGTTCATGGGAAGGATCCAGACTCCTCATCACTGTTTCTAGGCTTTTGCTCTAAACAAAGAATATACCCAAACATGGCAGGAATAAGACCTACTTGAATCCACATCCCTATCTGATTTTCCTATGACTCAATCTGATGCTCAAGAGATACTGCTCTGTAGGAGTCACGTAGAAGAAATCTGATTAGGTTATTCAAGGCTCTGATTGATCAGCTGGAGTTTCCTTCCTTCCTTCAAGAACTCTCTGTTTGATGAGGCTGGTTTGCCTTCCAAGTTTGGCAAACAGGAAAAACAAGATCCTGTTTGGGGTCCCAAGGAAACATCAAAGGTTAAGATTCCTGATGAAATTGAATAGCTAAATCTGATAAGTCAACAAAACTGCTGTTTTATTTTATTTTAAACTCCAGTCAAACATTTCTGACTTCTTGCTGCTGGGTTCTTTAATAAATCTACTGAAATGGGAAGTGGAATTGATTTAGTCTTTTTATCTTTATTTTATCTTTTTACCGCCTTGAGAAGTGTCTTATCAATATACCATACTGCTAGATGTAATATTTATTAGTTCTTAAGGAGAGAAAAGAAAAGTTCTGGAAGGATGGCCTGAATTCCCCTGTATGCTAGCTAAGGTTTAATAACTGTAAATCTAATGGGTGATGCAATATGTGTATCCACAAAACAGGTGTGGCTATAAGATCTTCATTGCAGGTTGTTGTTGTTCAGTGCAGACACACCCTCAAATTGTCTCAGACAGAAATGATGGGCATTCCTGGCTGCTGCCAAAAAGTATTCCAATGCTATCTTTTTCTTCCTTCTTAAGATGTTTCCTAATGCAAAATGCATAATGGGATACTGGCACACTGAATATTTCTCCCTTTCTACTTTACTTTATTGGTTGCTATTTTACTGGATGGAACACACTCAAAGTGGTAATCCTGTTCTTTAGCAGAGGCTGAGAATGAAGGAAAAACGTGGCCTTGCTGTTTTAGCCATGCATCAACTGTCATGTCTATAGCCAGTTAACATTCCTATGGGGTTGAAACTGTAGAGATAACAAAGGAAATCTGAAAAATATGAAAGAAATTAAAAGGAAAATGAACCCTATTTTTCACTTTTGGCCTCCTTTCATAGCATCCTTCTTAGCAAACCAAACAAAACGGCCAGAAGTTATAATTTGATTCTAGGCCTTTGGAAGCCTTTGTGAGGCTTATACCTCACAATAACTTAGTTATTAGGCTCTATAACAAAGGTTATGACATATACCTTTTTGACTGTTTCACTACTTTTGATGCATAAATGCGAATTGCTTCTCACAGTTCTGCACGATGCTTGGACTTGGAGTGTATTGCTATACGTATAGTCAATTAACGTAGCACAGCTGCATTTCTAAGCATCTGCTTTATAAATTGGACTATGAACACACTATTAGGCAAAAGTCCCACAATTTATATTTATGAAAACAATTGCCCACAGAACATGAGAGGTGCTTGTTCAAGTAGCTCAGCATTGCTCTGGACGAGGGACCCTGTTTGGTTATAACCACCACTCGGAGCCGGCGAAGAACTATACAAGGTTACTTTTAAGCAGATGGGCCTTCATGCGTAGATATGTGTTGACACACCACTTCATCAAGTGTCAAAGACATCAATTTCTAAGACCCTGGCAATTTCTATTTATTTCCAACTCCTGCCAACAATACCATACACATTCATTTAGCTGCGACTCTGTGCAGACCTACCTGAATGTAAGACTTCTTGGTCATAATAGGACTCATATCTGAATAAACATGTATAGGATTGTATCATGAATGTTGTAGATGTATAAAAGCAACAATCACCTCCCCTTTTTGTTTGTTTAGCCGTTAATTGATAGAAATAAATAGGCAAAAGAAACAATGCATGTTGTTGGTATGTGCATGTGTACATGTATACACACATTCAAATGTCAGCCCAAAACATATTCTTTAAATTACAGAGACATTAACAATATGTGTGATTATAGAGTATAGGTTTCCATAGTTATTTACTGATGAAATGACTTCTCAGCAGGGCTGTGGAAGACAGTTCATACGTGCTGATGTTAGACTAGCCATGCTAATGGTTTCTTCAGAACAGATCTGAAACTGAACTTGGCAACATGTCCATCTCTTGATCCAGATGTATTGGATAACTTCTATCCAATCTCCAGTCTTTCCAAAAAGGATTTTGGAAGATTTTGGAGAAGTTTGTGGGGCTTCACTTTCAGAGGATCCTAGAAGAAATGGATCCTCCAGATTCCTTGGAAAGTACAATAGGTCCAAAACACCACAGCCAGACTATTTACAGAAAAGAGTAGGTTTAGTAGCATTATATCTGTTCTTCAGTTGCCACATTGATTTCCAATAGGTGTCTGGGTCCAATACAACTTACTGCACATTCTTTATACATCTCTATTTTATTTATTTATTTATTCTCTATCCCACCTTTATTATTTTTATAAATAACTGAAGGCGGCGAACATACCTAATACTCCTTCCTCCTACTGTTTTCTTCACAACAACCACCCTGTGAGGTGAGTTGGACTGAGAGAGAGTGACTGGCCCAAGGTCACCGAGCCGGCTTTCAGGCTTAAGGCGGGACTAGAACTTTACCTTCCTTGGCACCCCAATACTTAAAGATCTGTCTCTCTCACACAGAGTTTGCTCATTCTGTTTGTATTCAACTTGAAAGGGATAGCTTAAGATAACAAAAACGTATGGGGTCTGGAAGTGTGCCTTCTTGATTGAGACCTCCACATGACTGAAGTACATTCCACTTCAAAATCTATCTGAGAATTTCCCCTGGGATCAATGTAAAACTGAATGTTTTGTAGTTACCCAGCTCCAGGATGGTGGCCATAACTACACATTCAAAGCCCCGTCCCTTTTTATATGCAGATTTATGTGTTCGTACATGGACACTCTTGCTTTTTTTTTAGTTAGCACCAATCAGAATTCATATCCATTCTACATTCTTTAGAACAGACACCCCGCTCCCCATATGCAATTGACTCCTACCCTGCTGGCCTTCAGAAAGGCTGAAAAAATCTGATTATTAAAAATTAGGCATTAGGGTCAAAATGAGTAGGGTTCCCATCTGGAGGTGGGTATCAATATGAGTCCTAGTAGGTAAAGGTAAAGGTTTCCCTTGACGTAAAGTCCAGTCGAATCCGACTCTAGGGGGCGGTGCTCATCTCCGTTTCTAAGCCATGGAGCCGGCGTTGTCATAGACACTTCCGGGTCATGTGGCCAGCATGACGACTCGGAACGCCGTTACCTTCCCGCCGAAGCGGTACCTATTGATCTACTCACATTTGCATGTTTTCGAACTGCTAGGTGAGCAGGAGCTGGGATTAACAACGGGAGCTCACCCCGCTGCGCGGTTTCGAACCGCCGACCTTCCGATCAACAGCTCAGCGGTTTAACCCGCAGCGCCACCGCGTCCCTAATATGAGTCCTGGTAACCTATTAACAAATGTCTGGTTTTTAATTGGAATTGCTGTTTTTGTTTTATGTTCTTTGGTTTGTTATCAGTCACACAGAATTGCAATATTTGATCCACACACATGCTTTAAACAAACAAACAAACAAAAAATTGCACAGGTCACAATGAATAGTGCACAGTGCATTTTCTTTTGTTTAAGAAAATGCACAGGACAGAGATAAGAAGGTGGTCTTGCAATCACATTAGCTAGCCGAATTAGTTTATGTGTTGTACAAAAGTGGTTTCACATATGGTACTAAAGCATGTTTTTTTTATTAATCATAGTTTATTGAAAATGCCACCATCATCTGGCTTCACACAATACACTAAGCCTTAAGTTATGGCCCTTAGACCATAATGCCTACAGGTAGTCCTTGCTTAACGACCACAATTGGGACTGGAATTTTGGTTGCTAAGTGAAGTGGTCATTAAGTGAATCCAACCCAATTTTTCAACCTTTTTTTCGGTGGCCATTAAGCAAATCACCATGGGTGTTAAGCAAACCATGTGGTCGTTAAGTGAATCACACGGTTTCCCCATTGATTTTGCTTGCCAGAAGCTGGCCGGGAAGGTTGAAAATGGCAGTCATGTGACCATGGGATGCTGCGACAGTCATAAATGTGAACTGTTGCCAAGCACCCAAATTGTGATCACATGACTGTGGAGACGCTGTTGCAGTCATAAGTGTGAGGATCAGTCGTAAGTGGTTTTTTTCAGCACTGTCATAAGTCCAAACCATCACTAAAGAAATGGTTAAGTGAGGACTGCCTGTATATTCCCAAAACATACAAAGTCAAAACCAGTTGCTTGCTCTAATCTTCAAAAGGTAGAAAAATGAGAGCTGGATAACTACAAAACAGTCAGTTTTACATTGATCCCAGGTGGAAATTCTTGGATAGATTCTGAAGCGGAATGTACTTCAGTCATCAGCCATCTCTTGCTTCACACATTTTTGTTGTTATTGTCATAATGTAAAAGGGGAGGGAGGGACAGATATAAATTATAATGGAAATGCTGCATGGTCATGTCAAAGGAAAGGGGAAAAGCAAAAAAGCAAGCCTCTTTAAAAATAAAGTATGCTTTGCTGATATTTCTAGGTACTCAAAGGTCTTTACTTGTTTCAAAACAATTCTGGTTCTTCTGATAGTCCAACCCATTGTAAGTGCCTGTTTTTGGAGAGGGATTTTGAATAGAATTCCTTAGAAGCCCCTTCCCTAAATAACCCCATCTTATATTCAAAGCTGTTTCTGTTGTTTATTTACTTGCCTTTTCCTTCTGAGCCTAATCTATGTCATTGTCCACATTAGAATAAGATCTGTCAAATTTGAATTCACTCAGCTTCCAACCTAAAATTCCTTCTTTCTTCTTTCCATATCAGTTTACAATTTTGGAAAAAAATCCCTTAAGAAGGTACATACTCATTCCTGGTTACCCTTTCCTAAATAAGCAAGTCTATATGCATTTGTCTAATATACAGTACATATGTTTGCAAGCTATTTCCACCATATTGCTATTTATGAGCTCATTTTTAATTCCTATAAAATACATGTTTGTTTGCATTTCTGGAGTTGTGAACAGCATCATTAATTCAAGAATTGATAAATATCGGCAGATAATTGCACTGCGGTTTTGATGTTGGTTTAGGAAGCTTAGAGAGCAAACTCATTAAAACTGTCCCCGCTCCTATGGCCCAGAAGGAGAAGGCCAAGAGACGGTAAGATGCTTTTCTTTCTTTCTTTCTCCCATCATTACTGGCTCATCTGTCAGTCTACAGCAGCTGCAGCAAGAATCTGGAGGTGCTCCACGGTGCTCTAGAATTAGCCTCAGGCCCCTACCTGGAATGCAAATTTGGATAATAAGCAATGAAAACATCTGACAGCCGCCCTGGTTCAGTCCTAGGCATGTCTGTTAACAGTTAACTCCCACTTCATACAGTGGGGCTTACTCCAAAAGCAGCGTGCTTAGGACTACCAACAAGTTGAGATTCATATAAAGGAACACTCTCTGAATGCATTCTTTTCCTCATATACTGTACCTTGAAAAGAATTCAACTAACTCACCAACATTTAGAATTGGTGCAGAGAAATTCTCCTACACTTTCGTTTTACTCGTTTCATAAAGAAAGAAGTGTGCGTGTGTGTTTCAAAAGAAAAGAGAATTTTGAAGGAATCCTCAAGGCTAGAGAGGTATATACTTGCCTGTGTGACTGAAGAGATTATACAAATACCCTCTTTCTTTCTTTCTTTCTTTCTTTATTTATTTATTTATTTTATGTCCCGCCTTTATTTACTTTTTTTTTTTTTATAAATATACAATCTTTTCTCCAGCACTCCTCAGTTTTCTTTGTTTTAATCCAAAGGGAAGACACCATGAGGAAACTCCTTCTACTGGGTTTTCCAATAGCAAGACTATTCTCCCTAATAAGGGGCAATCCTGCCCTTAAAAACTCTTGAAGAGCTTCTCCTTCCCCTTGAGAAATAATTCATCCAATTTATTTCCCACAAATTTGGTGGAACTTTCAAAGCCCATCTATACATGAAACAATCCTTATTCCAAAATATCTCTGCTAGGGATTGAAGCCATTAGTGGACAGCTAGGACCACAGAATGGAGCAGAGTTTAACACTGCTGAGAAGCTGTGCACAGAAAAAGAATATTATCTTAAATAACTTTCATGAGCACATCAGAGAAACACAGGTTATTGATCTTACACACTCAGCCCTCCCAAGCATAAAGAATCACATGCTTAGAGTAGGTTTAAGAGTAAAAAGTGTCTTACTGATTTTATTCTTGGTTCAGTTACATATATCTTTGGTGGAAAAGATGAAATCTTTGTTCTTCTGTTCTTTCTAAACTTAATTCACCCTAAACTCTCAGCCCTAATTGCTTCTAAGAGCTGCATGGAAGAAAATGGGAACTCCAGGCCCACTCCATATCCCAGAGATATGGGGCAGCACA
The DNA here is from genome assembly GCF_035149785.1 of Candoia aspera. Lineage (NCBI taxonomy): Eukaryota > Metazoa > Chordata > Lepidosauria > Squamata > Candoiidae > Candoia > Candoia aspera. Next base: position 40,022,110 of record NC_086155.1, read on the forward strand.
CAGACGCATGCTTGCTCCTGGTGGAAGAAGAAGGAAGAGAGAGAGAGGAAGTGAGAGTGGCAACAAACAGCTTCCTTAATAGCACAGAGAGTTTGCATCCTAGAGCAACCATCCATATACTAATGAGGCATGCTGGATTTGCCAGGACTTCCAGCAAGGATCAGTTCAGATTTCTGACCAGAACAATCTATACCAGTGTTTCTCAACCTTAGCAACTTTAAGATGTGTGGACTTCAACTCCCAGAATTCCCCAGCCATCTATATCTATATCTATATCATCTATATCTATATATCTATATCTATATCTATCTATATATCATCTGTATCTATCTCTATATCTTTGATACATACCTTTCTCAGTGACCAGAAGATGGGGATGACATTACCTTTGACCTTGCCAACCACAGCATATAGATCTCAGCAAAAGGAATGTGTTCCATACAATTGATAATAAAAAGTCCCCCTTAGAATATTTAATCTCACATTTGATCTGATTGCAATCATAAAATAAAAATTAAAACTCTAAACTCTCTCAACAGTACTTGCTATTTCTTTGGGATTTGCAATGTATTATTCCTGTCCCCCTCCCACCCGCTTCTGAGATTTATAGGCCAGTTCTGTGCAAGTATAATCAGAAAGAGTAAGTCTTGTTTTATCCAGTGAGAGTTACGCCCAAATGCTTTAGCACAGGACTGCAGTCTTAATACTTGACATTTCAAAAATGAAAATTTTAACATTGCTTTAAATGCATTCCCTCAAAAGAGAATTGTGACTTTGCAGGGACTAGAAAGTATTCTTGGAATATAATTAGAGCTGAAGTGGGGAGTAGTAGAAGTGATCTTACATTCTTACTGAGGCAGCAGCAGCCTAAACTGGAAAACTGCAAACTTTATTGGCTGCATAAACAAATAAAGCAGTTTAAGTCCCAAAGTTCTATTTATTAGTAGATAACTTGGATTCAACTGGAGAAGACAGGAGAAGCTTCCAATTTACATGATAAATACAAAAACCAATTTTCAGGAGAACTTCCTGTTGGCGTTATGCTTCACTGTTTTTAAGACAGGGCATCAGGGTTTGTAGAGTATATCCATGCAGATGCAGCAATTAAACTTCTCTATTGTTGACGGGGGGCGGGGGGAGGGAAATAGCCTTTTAGAGGACTCTGTCTAAAAGCATGAATTTGTTGACGAATCTGTCACAGATAACTGTAACGGTTGCCTATTCTAAAACACTATCAGGCTCATGAGCAGGAATTCAAAGATATCTGATTTATTAAAGAATAGTATGCAGGATCACAGAGAAAGCTGAGAATGATAAAAGCGCGCCAAATGCAAACTAAAAACCCTCGTTGTAAATGAGATCCCTCCCCCCGTAGAATCTTCCCAAGTTCACAATCCCAGGCGCTCCTAACGGTTTCTGATGGTCTGCGGGAAAAGTCCTTGAACAGAGAACATAACCCAAACACATTCCATTGTAATGAACACAGATACAGAGCTTGGTACAAGGTTTCACAGCAGCTCCCTCCCAAACAGAAACGCGCGTCAGTGCCATGGCATGTGAAATGTTACGATGTATACTACACATTGAAACAGTGAACATGACATACTGCCCCCCCCCAACACTAAGAAAACACTAAGCAGCAGGCTTCAAAGGGTAAGCAAGGTGGAAACGGAGAACTAAATCAGGAGCATTAACATGGCGGGCAGACACCCATTCAGGATGAGGAAAGTGTTTCCATCGGACCAGATACTGGAGGGTGCCTCGAAGCTTGCGAGAATCAATGACCTCCTGGACCTCAAAGTGCTGTTGGCTGTCAATCATGATCGGAGCAGGAGGAGGGGGTTGGGGATGCCAGTGGGAGGAGTGGTGGACAGGCTTGAGCAGGCTGCAATGGAAAACAGGGTGCAAGCATTTCAAATTGTGAGGCACGTCCAATTTAACAGTAACTGGATTGATAAGACCAACAATAGGGAAAGGACCAATGAACTTGGGAGCAAGTTTTTTAGAGGGTTGTGGTGACTTGATAAATTTGGTAGATAGATACACCTGATCCCCAATCTTGAAGTTGTGTTGCAAGGAACAATGCTTACCGGCTTGAAACTTGTAAGCAGCCTGGGCATCAGCCAAAGCTTGTTGAATCACCAGCCAGGAATCAGCCAACTTAACAGCCCAGTCAGATGCAGAACATGTTTGGGAAGGGGGTTGTGGCAGTTCAGGGATGGGAATAAAGTTGTGACCAGAAACCACACGAAAAGGGGTTTGCCCTGTACTTTGATGGACAGCATTGTTGTAAGCCACTTCAGCAAAAGGTAGTAACTCCACCCAATCATCCTGATGGTAGTTAATGTATGCTCTAAGAAATTGTTCAAGAGTGGAGTTTAAAATCTCAGTAGAACCATCAGTCTCAGGATGGGAAGACATGGAGAGCTCTTGTTTGGTGCCAATCAATTTTAAAAGTGATTTCCAAAACTGGGAAGTAAACTGTGTCCTGCGGTCACTGACCAAACAGGAGGGGCTACCGTGGAGGTGGTAGATGTGGATGAGAAATAGGCGGGCCAATTGCGGAGCTGACAGGATGGATGCTAATGGAATGAAATGTCCTTGTTTAGGAAAAAAATCTTTTACAACCCAAATGACAGTTTTCTTCTGACTGGGAGGAAGATCCACAATAAAATCCATAGAAATCTCATCCCAGGGATGGGATGGGCTGGCCACGGGCTGTAGAAGCCCCTGTGGTCCCCCCCCCCTTACGTTTTGACATTGCACAAACAGGACAGGAAGCCACGTAGTCTTTTACATCACGTCTCAAGGTAGGCCACCAGAATTGACGACAAACCAAATGTAATGTTTTGACAAAACCAAAGTGCCCAGAAAGTTTATCACCATGGGAACGCTGTAAAATCTCAGTTCTTAAAGTTTCAGGTACATAAAGGTGGTGTTCCACCCATGCCAGACCGTTTTCAAAAGAAACAGTGACTTTATTAGCTAGCAACCAAGTGTCAGATATCAGCGCCTGGAGAAAGTCCTTCTGTAACTGACAAGGAACTTGCACTTTCTGCTTCCCAGACTGGGCTGGGGGCAGGGTTGCTTGCGCACAGATCTGGCTCCGAGTGACAGCAACCAAACCCAGTTGTGGTTCAATGAGAATGGTCCCAACCACAGACCATCAGAAACCGTTAGGAGCACCTGGGATTGTGAACTTGGGAAGATTCTATGGGGGGAGGGATTTCATTTGCACCGAGGGTTTTTAGTTTGCATTTGGCGCACTTTTATCATTCTCAGCTTTCTCTGTGATCCTGCATACTATTCTTTAATAAATCAAATATCTTTGAATTCCTGCTCATGAGTCTGATAGTGTTTTAGAATAGGCAACCGTTACAGAAAGCTGAGAGATGATGATATCAACAACAACCAAGCTATGAATGACTGTATCTTTTCTCCTGTGGAGCAAAAAGCAGTTCAAAGGAGACCACTTTCATAATAAAAGCAGCATGTATGGAAAGGAATAAGTATTTCCCCCATCCTGTTCAATATTTATGATCCATGGGAAAAAACTTTCATGCGGAATCATAAATATGATCATTTACAAGTTAAAGATCTTGACCCTGTATTTACCAAGATTCTTATTATTAGCTGAACTAAATCATAAGCAAGATCCCAATCTCAAGCAGCATGTACAGTAGCTAAGATACAAAGAATTGCTCAACAGAAAAGGTCTTACCTCAGAAATAAAATTAACTCCATCAAAGGACCATGAACATAGCACAGAATAAATCATTGCTATGAATATTGTTATAATGGGCTGAGAACATGCATAGAATAGCATTCAGATACCAAGTCCTTTCCCATCATGGATCTGCCAGTCACTAGTTCCTATCTACAAATTAAAGATATACCAAATATTTTTTTTAGTAACACTGGATAGGAGTTTGAATACCATAATATGTATACCATATTAGCGGGATGCTATGGATGATGTCAGACAATAATAGCTTATTGAAATAATAGCTTTCTGGAGCACTAGACTTAATGAAGTGGATCAGTTCCCATTTCTTAGTGGGTCCACCAATATTATACAGGTAGAGGCTGACATATGAGCCCTAGTCAAATTTATCTTTAGATTCTACTCATGTGACTTGTTTACACTATGGATGTCTTGGTAATTCACATTCATTCTTATCGTTTTGTTAAACCAAAGTTTGGTTTGGTTTAGTTTTTGAATGCTTCAAGGCTTCAAATACAAATGATGTCAAAAATGCATATTTTAAAACACCACACAAAATGATGATTTGTGTGCTGTGACTTAATCAGGACACACATATAGAAAATTATTTCTTCATAGTTGGTTGGCCCCAAAATATTTCAGATGGCAAGAAATGAGAACTGCATTCAGCTTATTTATTGCTTTGGGTAAAGATCACCATGGACATTCTTACTGATAATAGCTATTTTCAAAGTACCAGAAACTACTATCTTAATGATAACTAACTATTTGATAACTATCAAATTCCTAAATTCCTAAAATGCTTAATTTGCAAATGGCATGCTAATGACAACAGGTACTGGACAACAACCAACCTTATAATTGACAATGAAAATATAAAGTGGTAGAAAGCTTCTGCTACTTACAATCAACCATCAACAATAAATGAACAAGCAGGCAAGAAATACGTGGCAGACTAGCACTTGATAGAGTAGCGATGAAGGCCTTGGAAAAGATACTTAGATGCTGTGATGTGTCTGTACCTACAAAGTTCTGAATAGTGCAGACAATGGTATTCCTTGGATCACTATGGAAGTAAAAGTGGACTTTGAAGAAGCAGGATAGGGACAGTATTGATATTTTTGGAATATGGTGTTGGAGAAAACTGCTGAGAATGCCATGGGTAGCCAAGAAAAGAAACACATATCCATCAAACAAATCAAATCAAATCAGAGTTCTCATCTGAGGCACAAATGACCAGGCTGATATTATCCTATTTTGGAAACATTATGCAAAGGCTCAAATGTTGGGAAAAGTTGAAGAAAATGACTAGCAGCAAGGCGGATGGACTCACAGTGGTAATAGGTGCACCGTTGGAAGACATGAAGGGCCAGGTTAGGGACAGATCATCATGGAGGTTATCAATTAATGTGGTTGCTAAGAGTTGACAACAACTTGATGACATATCCATCCATCCATCCTAGTACAGACCAATCATATGATGAAATGATTTGTAGGTGAATAGAGTTTAAAATGCCATTTATGTTCAGAGTTCCCTTAGCAGCAAAGCAGAATAGAATAATCAGTTGGTCAAGCAAAAGTTTGAAAAATAGTTTTACTGTAGCACTGTTCAACACCCACCTGGTTCCCTGGTCTTGATATTGTCTTTGCTTCACAATTAATCACAGTACACTTAATGCTTTATTGTTCTCATTTCAAGGACCAAGCAAGGTCCTTGAGGGAACAGTTGGACCTAAAGCAAGGACACAGACAGTGGTTGAACCATATCTTGTTTTAACCATGGTTTGTGAATAAGTTCCACGGGGCTTGTTCATGGATAATATTAACTAATAAGCCATGGTTTACAGGCTACAATGACCAAAACATGATGTGAAAACCTAGCCAATTTATTTTGGTTTCATATGACCTGAGTTCAATCCCAGCAGAAGCTGGATTCTTGGGTAGCTGGCTCAGGTCGACTCAGCCTTCCATCCTTCCAAGGTTGGTAAAATGAGTAGCCAGCTTGCTGGGGAAAGTGACAACTGGGGAAGGCAATGGCAAACCACCCCGATATAGTCTGGCAAGAAAATGTCACGAAAGCAGCATCCCCCCAAAGGGTTGGACATGTCTCGGTGCTTGCACAGGTGACCTTTCACCTTTTTTTTTTACCATATTATATTTAAAAAGCAAAACATGACCATCAGATCTGCACATCCCTTGACCTTCTATTTCACACCTCTACTTGTGCAATAGCTTCAGCAGCTCATTCCTGGCTTGCATTAAACCATAATTCCTTGTTTAATATAGGATCCACTTAGTGATGCAAGGAGCCCATTGTTTCCTATTTCATAAACCACAGTTTATCAGTCCAGAAAGATTATATATAAACATGAGATAGATTATTGTTTAAATAATGAAGTACAGCATGAATCAACTAACCAAGAATCAGACTTTAAAATTAAAGGAAATAACTTCAAAACTTATCACCAGATATTAGATCTACTTCATGGTTGGCTTAGTGCTTAAAGAAAAACCAGCTTCCTTTTTCATTGCAGGGATCTGATTTCCTTTGTATCACAGCATGCATGAGCCAGATTAGAAAATAAGCCCTTTTAAGAGAGAGCCAAAACCCAGATCTTCTCTTTGGTTTAGGTCACAAGACTCTAAGACTCCCTCAATTAAGCAGATTGAAAATTAATAATATTGTGTAATTGATGAATCCAGTTTAGCTTTAAAAAATTATTATCATCTCAATGGTGCATCAAAATAGCAATTATGGCCCACTGCACAGCAAGGGAACTGGAAAGAGACCAATCTCTGAAACTCAAGTCAGTGATTAAGCTTTAATCCTTTTACAATGATCCAGGGTATTATGCACATTCTTTACTCACTGTCTCTGCTAGTTAATGTTTTCGGATTTGTAATGTTCACACAGCTCTGGATTTTTCTCTTCACACAAAAGCTGCTTATCAGCATCAAAAGGAATGAACTGAATAAATATGATCAGAAGAAGAAAAATATGTGTGTGTTTTTCTTTTTTAAAATGGATTGCCATATTTAAGAGGGATCTTTTCAAAGCTTGCGTTTAACTCAGAAATTTTGAGTTCCTTTAGATCTAGCCTTTTTTTTTCTTTTTGGAATGGGGAGATGGGGAATTTGTAGTTTAATTTTTGCCTTCTAAATGCTGTGAGACAAAACAACATTTCTTCCACCCAATAATAATGTCTCTTTGCCATGAATAATGTGTTGTTGGGGTCTAATATTGTATGAGATGGATATGATCAACAGCACTTCTATTATTTCTGGGAAAATAAACAGCATCCCATCATTGTAATCACAAACTCTCCACATTGCAGAAGCAGCAGCAAAGTGGAGACATTAATAAATATGAATCTGAAGGGAAAGTATTACAACTTTCTGATTAATAATGGAACAGATTACCAAAGGAGGTCAAATAAACCAGATCTCAATTCTGAGGTTCAACAGCATCCTAAGTAAAACACAAATGTGTTCAAATACTCAGCTGAACTAGATAGATGGTCTGGATAATCAATTCCAGCCTTATCCTGTGTGATTAGCAGTTAATTGAAAATACCAAGGGAGTTCAACTGTTAGTTTAGGAAAGCAGGGAACCAGTAGTTCAGTATGTATAAATCTCATGTGGCATTTTTAGAAGTGTATGATTTTTTGGTGTAGCTTCATGTTCAAGGGGAATTTGAACCTGTGTCTCCTAGTTCTGATTTGACTTAACCACTGCATCACATTCATGATCCATGCTTCTGAAGTCGCATAACACACTGAAATTTGAAGCTCACAAGCACGCTGGATTAAAATGAGACTACTAGTTTATGGTTTAGTGAGTCTTGCAGTAGAGCTATTATGATTCCCTGGAAGTGTCAGCCAGTTTTGAAAGGAAGCCAGGCTATTTTGAAAGGAAACCAGCCTATTTTTCTTCTTGCTTCATAGAGATGCTCTGTAGTAGGAAAATAAACTGGATCTAACATATTTTATTATTAAAATTCGCTATGACTGGAACTCTGAGGAAGTCTATATACTGTATTAGTTTTATGAAATTGAACAAAAAATACACTACACTACTGGATGACAGTGCTGCATATTCCTTAGAATTGCAGATCCAGCTTTGATCTTCTTTGAAGAAGTTTCTAAAACATACACTCCCTGAGATATCAGTTGGACTCTTAATGGTGCCATTAAAATATACTAACAGTTTTAAAATTATGTTACCAAAATACAGTTTACCTACCATCACCTCTCTTCCCCTGAAAAGTGAAAATTCTGGGAAGAACTGGATGAAATCTGAGCAATAGGTTCCATTCATATCTGTGAACAGTAAAGCTCAGTAGATAGCCATGATCTTTAAAAATGTTCCCAGAATCCTCTACAATATGAAGGGTTTCTATGACAGATACACATGCCTAGGTTTATGTATTATGCTTAGTTATGATTTGTTTAAGCATGTTTTACTGGCCAAACCCCATTTGTCTGGGTTTCCACAAACATAAGTCATAAACCATAAGTTGCATTAAAGGGAGGGAGGGAGAGTGCAGTCATTGGCATACTTCCATATAAAGGTGAGACACCTGCTTTACAATACCTTTCACTATATGTACTAAAGGAAGGAGAGAATCATTAACTGAGTTGCAAGCAGAAATTAGAACTGTCCTAACTGGGCTTCAAAAATGTAAATTGCAGCAAAAATTTGGAATTGTCTTTATCTTTTTGCTGCCATCTAGTAGTCATCTAGATTTGTGCAGTCCCACTATGGCAGCTCTCCAGAAGTAGCCAGGTATGTACAACTGGTAATAGGGAATTTTTAATTATCATTTCCCAAATTGACATGTGCAAATAGAGCATGCACGTACTTCTGTTTTTTTTCCAACCTCTTTCTTGCTGATTTGACATGAGTTGAAAATGGCAAGTAGGGCATATCGGACTCTGGAGTGTTCAGGAACAATGCATTGTTCTGGTGAATGATGTAGTGGCCTAGATCTTGAGCAGCCAAGCCATGAGAGACAGAACATTTCAAATGGCATTAAACAAATGCTAAGGGCATTTCTTAGGGTGAAAGCAAACAGAAAGCTATGCCATTCTCAGGCTGCTGTAAAAGTAAGTAGTTGTATGTTTATGATATAGCTGCAGAAATCCAAGCAATCACTAATCAGCAGCAAAGAGATATACAAAAATCATCTTTGCAGCCCTAATATGGTATGGCTAGTTTGAAAGCAGTTCAAGGAGATACCTCCCTAATTCACTGAACTATAAGAAGGAGGAGGTACAGCACAATCAGACTTGCAAGATTGATGTCAGCCCCACTAGGTAGACCAGACCAGGAAATAAACTCCCCAAGAAAGCTAAAACTATTTTTACTGAGATTGGCTATAAGAATAGAATCTTGCAAGTCTGATTGTGCTGTACTTGCTCTTCTTTCTTAAAGTTCAGTGAATTATGGAGGTATCTGCCTGAGCTGCTTCCAAATGCTATCTCATAGTTCTGGTTTTGAAAAATGCTTCAGCCTCCTTTGCCTAGGTAACAGTTCCTGCATACCCCCATCAAGGTCATCTTCCTTACTGTCTACAGACACAAGGAAGCTCACTAGTCTCTCGGTAGATGGTCTTCAGAGGCAGTCACACTACCATCAAGGCTAATAGCCATTGATCCCCATGACTTTCATGAATTGGTCCAACCTTTTATTGAAGTCAGCCAAGCTGGTAGCCAGCACCATATCTAGTGGTAGTGAATTCCAAAGTGTAATTGTGCATTGTGTAAAAAAAAAATCCTTTTGTCTATCCTGATTCTTCCAGTTTTATGTCCTGTCCTATCTTCTAGAATTCAACCTTTGGTTCTAATATTTGGAGAAGGGGAAAATAGCTTCTCCTTGTCTACTTTATCCACACCATGCATAATTTTGTACATCTCAATCATGTCCCCTCTCATTTACCTCCTTTCTAGACTAAAAAGCCCCAAATGTCACAACCTTTTCTCATAAGGAAACTCTTCTGGCCCCTTGCTTAACCTGCATGATATATGCTTTAACATGTATTACTGATTACATTAATTTATTGTTTGTACAGTTTTATTCCAATTATGATTATGTGCAAAGACTTCCATGAATTTGTCTTGGCCATCAGTATGCCAGCTTGTTCTGTACATTGTCTATGAGCAGTCCCCTTTATGGATTTCAGCACTATAATAGCTTAATTCTTCTAGCAAAATCTTTTCAAAATTATGCATCAATCTTCAACGTTTGCTATTAGGAATACAGAACTCAACTCATTTAGCCAAAGTAGCATTTTCTTATTTATGTTGTGCATAAAGACAACCAACATTTCTAGTCATTTTTATTTTTATTGAACTCAGGGTCATGAACAAAAAATTAAAAACATAATACACAATCAAAATCAAAATCAAAATCAAATAAAAGAACAAAGTAGAAACCCTTGTAAAAATCTCCTGAAGCACATAATAAACATACACAGGCTAGGCTTCACTAACATCCCAGCCCCAGCAGCTGGGGGAAAAGGTCTTCAGGGCATTCTGGAAGGCCAGCATGGTTGGGGCTACCAAATATGTGGGAAAGCCATAAAGCAGCACCATGAAAAGGATTGTCATGCTTCCTAGGATCCCCCATGGAGATCCTGCTTCACCATGGAGGATCCATAGTAGAATGTGCTAATGGAGTACAACATCCATTTATTAAGATCTGTTGGAGAGGCACATCTTTATGTCCCATCTTATAGAGGAGGCTTCATAGATGGGAATGAGAGAAAAGGCCTTCTTGGAGGCAGCATATAACATCTCAAGAGTGGCTGTTGGCACCATTTTTAATAACCTTTCACCATTTTATGGAGACCTTCTTATTCTGTAAACCATTTGTTTTAAAGGGAAGAACATTTTTTTTTGCCTTATTTGAGATTCAATATGCCACCCTTAGCATCTCTAGAAGAACAGAATATACAGTAAATTCTTACACTGAAATAAGACTTTTAAAAATCATGTTTCATCTATAGATGACTCTGCTATATCAGGAAGAGAGAAATAGTATCCATTTGTGGTTCCCACAGAGTGCCCATTATTTAGTATACTCATACATTTATAGAATCCTGATGCACCTGTTTAATTGTCTTCGTGAAGCCTCATAATAATCTTGGGTAATTTCTGGTTTTGATCTCTCAGGCACTACAGAAGACAAATCTATCTCTCTAGTACAGTGTTTTTCAACCTCAGCATCTTTAAGATGTGTGGACTTTAACTTCAAGAATTCCCCAGCCAGCATGCTGGCTGGGGAATTCTGCGAGTTGAAGTCCACACATCTTTAAAGCTGCTGAGGTTGAGAAACGCTGCTTTAGTAAAAGTGAATGCTTCTCAACACAGGAGTCTCGTCAGAAGATGAAGGGAAATCTGAAAACAGGGATCTTGGATTCTGAAATACGGACTGGATATTTCCTTCAATGAACATTGTGGAGAAGTAGCATTGATAGCATTACATAGCTGCCAAGAGTTATTCTTTGTCTCTTTTCTGACAAATCATAATCATCTGAATATAGCCCAGATGAAGAAGCCCTAGGCTATAAGCAACTGTTTCATTTCTGGGGAAAGAAAACAGTAATCTAATTTCTCCTTTACTTTTCTTTCTAGTGTGCTGATAGACTCTGATCTTACCCAGTGAATGTAGATGAGTGCAATGTTCACCTCTTCACTGAGGTGAGCATTGTAAGTCCCCAAGCTTGTATCTGGATGTAAGCCAGTATTTCTCTTTTATATCAATGATCTCCGAGTGCACTGTGCTGTGCCATTTAGCCATTTGCAAATGGTTTTATCTTGTTACGCTTGTGAATGCACATCTTCCAAAATTGTTTACCCTAAAAATTCATCTTTTTAAAAAGAATCTTGATGCCTTCCCGTTTAGCAGCTACAGTTCACAAGACAGGTGCCAAATTATGTTATTTGTCCCATATACGACAGCAGTAGTAATTGAATAAACTGAGTGTTGCAACCTATATTGTAACTTAAATGCACTTGCTGTTTCTCTTGGCATTAATGATGTTTTCTTTAAAAAGGGCCATCTCCTCTGATCAATGTATATGCTTTGCTGCCTTCTTCACTTAAGAAAATTTCTCTGAGGATTTACTAGTTTGCTTCCTATCGATTCAGCTGTGAATTTGGAAAATTGGCATTAAAACCTAATTAAACCTGTATCAATATCCATTCTCCTGACCCCTCCACCCTGCCCCAGTAACAAGCAAACCTAGGTGATGCAATGTAGTACTCATGCCAAAATAAAAAATAAAAAAGAATCCCTGATTGGAAGAGGAGAAGGGGGCAGGCAAGTCAGAACCGACATGGTGCTAACTGGGAAAGATGATTCATCTTTCTACCATTCACCCATTCAGCGTTATCTATGCAAGATCAGTGAAGGAGTTTAAAAATAAATTAAATGTATTACACAAATATATTCTTGGATTTAAACAAAATCAGTGCCTTAGAAACAAAACACAGAACGAATATAACTGAAAACATTCATGTTTAATGTAACATTACTGCAACATCACTTCCCTCTTTTCATATGCCCTAAGTATAATTCATAAGGAAAAAAAAATACCAGGCAACAGTAGCTTCTTTTGAGTGTCAAGCGTTCTTCACAGTCCATGTGTTGCAAAAAGTCAGTCGATGATCTAAGGTATGAGTTCAGTTAACAAAAATCCAACTGACCAAAGGCTTCAGTTGGTCCAGGTGGAATGAACTGCTCCAGAAACTTGAATAGCATTAGGCTGATTTATAGTCTAGGACCTTTGCCTCCCAAATTTGATGTTTATCTGAGGAAAAATATGGGGACAATATATAAGGGAGTAAGAAAGATTGGAATTTAACAGGCCAAGGTTTAGATCAATGTTACAGCCACCTAAATAAAAAATGAAGAGCCCATATAATACCTGTAGAAAAGTACAGAGGCTGGGTCATGGTTTATTAAAAACAACAAAGGAATGAGACTACTCAAATAACAATGGCGCAAGTTGTTTGTGGTTGTATTTTGCTTTGTAGGGATATGTTTCAGCAACGATTTTCTTTGCAGACCTTTTAGCCTTCTCCTCCTAGAATCTTTCCAACCATCCCTACAACCCAGGACATTTTCCCCTCTTCTTCTAGTCTTTGCAAGCAGAAAAGTCATGGTTGTCATCTTGGCATAAGCATTCTTCCAAAATGTAACACATAATTTTTTACTTTGAATTATCTAAGTTTATTAGACCATTCTCTAACTTTTGGGGGGGTGAAGGGGAGGGGAACAGATTGTTGTATGCTGGGCCATTCTGTAATGGAATGTAGCTTGGTCATAAAGCGCATGTTCTTTATTCAGGTTCAATTCCTGAAAATGCCAGGTTGGGATGGGGAACACCCCATCTGATAAGGTAAAATAATACTGTTGTGCCTGACTCAATGTAAGGTAACTGTTCTTATCTGAAATAAATGGCACTATTCAACACAGCAAGATAACTCTCAAATTAATCGGACTGCAAAATGGGAAATTGAGTTTGCATGTGCTTTTAAGTGATGTTAGTGCACATGTTTGATAGAGCAAGATCAAGTCATCTCTTGTAGAGGCTGAACTGAACACAGCAGAAGTACTTTAATAAAGAAAGGTGGCTTTGTGAATGTGGCCTCTGCTGTAAACAGAGCATTTTATCAAGGTCAGAGTCACCTGCTCAGAAGATGGCAGCTGCACATGAAGAGGTCATCTATGAACTGAGGTTCAGGGAACTGAGGTTGTCAGACGGTTTAGAAATGTGGTATGCAAGTAAGCTGGAGATGAGAAAGATAGGTGATATCTTTATAACAATACCCAGCCTACTGTGTGATTATATCATACAGCTTGCATTCTTACTGTTAGAGACATAGAAAAGACCTAGAAGGTATTATCACACTTGTAGCCCTAAAGATTCTCTCAGTGCTCTTACTGAGTATGTTTTGGAGACTGGGAAAGTCTGAGATGTGAAAATAGCAGAGCAGGGATACCCGGAGGGAAGTATGTTTGCTTCCATATGCCTGCCTTGATGTAAATAGAGATGAATGTATGGCATTGGGATCAGAGAGGATCTGTCTGTTTTACATTCTGGGATAACTTAAATTGTCCCTGTGCTTTCCATCTATAGCTACTGTATATCTTTTAAGAGCAGGTAGAAGAGAGTCTAAACTCCCTGCTTGTGTTTGTATGAAATGACAAACCACGCAGAATAAAGTACTGTATTCAAATCTAAGAAATCATAGAATAGTAACATAATAACAATCATCTCTATCTTAAGTGACTCACATACTCTTCTGTAGAATATTCTCTCTATCCTAAATGTATTAGACTTCACATTTTTGCATGTGTCACCGAGATTATCTGGTGCTTTTGAGAAGAAAACCACTTATGGATTCCAACAAAGAATCACCCTTAGTTGATTATAAGGAATAACAAAAGTTTAGTAAATAGGCAAAGTAAAATGAAAGAGACTTTTAAAAAAGGTCCCACAAGTTTTTTATGGATTTGACACATTCTGCAAAATACTTTCTTAATAAAATTTCTGGTAAATTCTACATTATCTTCTTTTGTATTGTGCTTCTGGCAGTGCTTATAAGAAAAGATAGATAGATAGATAGATAGATAGATAGATAGATAGATAGATAGATAGATAGATAGATAGATAGATAGAAAATATTTATGTAATACAATGAGAGAAAAACATAACAATGTGACAATAGAGAAAGTTGTGATGATACCATGGTTGAAAATGAGTGGAAAGTCAGAAGATGCTCATTACAAATAAAAACATTACAAGAAAAAAAAACATACCACATGCAGAAAAAAAAATGATGTATGTCTGAATTTACTATTGAGAAAATTGTGACCTTCCTCAAGAAGTTACTAAACTATTACTCTTTTCATTTCTGACCAATGGCCAGATTAGTGACAACTAATGGATGTTTGAATCTAATGTCAACTAATGGGATTTGGAATCTAATAATCTGTGAGATAAAATATTGGAAGAGACATCTAGATACTACTAAAGCTACTTATGATTTCTTTTATTGCTTCGCTGTTGTGAGACTCTACTAATAATAATAAAACAAAATTGATTGAACCACCATTTTATCTCCCCAAATAATTTCAAGACCCAAAAAATATTATTCTCTTTTCAAAATGAGAGACAAAAAAAAAAACGTTTCTCAAATATTCTAGCCATGTTGTGTGATTACCTTTGGAGAATTTCTCTGTGATCATAGCCACAAGAAGGCATGTGAAATCTTCATCAAATGAAGGCTATCTTGACCGAGAAGTCAACCATCAACTGTGAGCTGGAAATGTTTCAGGTGAACTATGACTTCAACCTGGATTCTTCTGTTACACAAACACCTCCATACATAAATAAATATGGCATTGTAATACTTGGGGGAGGAAGTCAGTCAAAACAAAATGATATTTGGGAGAATAAATTGATTACAGTGGAATCAGAATGGTTCTGAGCTATATTGCAGTCCAGAAAGCAATCCAAATTTGGAGATCTGAAAGTCAGTTTAACTTTACTTTTGTATAAAATGTAGCATGAAACTAAAACTGTCCTTATCATACAGCTACTGGGCCTGAAAATCAGAGTGCAGGTTCAAGTGCATTTGTTAAATTTAAACAAAATCTAAGCTTTGAAATACTGTCAAAGGCCTCATGAATATAAATCAGCTCTTTAAAAATTAACTCCCTGAATGCTACCCCTTTTATTTCTGTGTCAACTATGCATCTGAAACCACTCAGAGTAAAACTAATTTCCTTTCCCAAAGAATCACAAAGGAATCTAGGTCTGAAACAGATGTGGAATGGATCTGATTTTTATGAATATTGAATACACATCCAAAATAGCAAGCCCAACAGATCAGCTGCTGAAATTGGGTCTGTAAGATATTGATGGAGCCTCTAAATAAAGCAGTTTATTCTATAAAGCATCATATTAAAAAAACAAAAAACAAAGCAAGCAGTGTATGTTACCATGCAAATTGTACCCATGTGAGCAACCTAGCCACTCTGGTTTGTAAATCATGGTTTATGGTTTAGTATACTATGTGAATCCTGCCAATTTTAGCAAGCTAAATTATATTACTATATTTATTAAATTTGTTGTGGCTGCTGACTCCAACAGACTCTGAGCAGCTTACAACATAACAAGTGTACAATTAAAATAAAACATAAAACATAATAACAAAACATAACAGGCCATCTGAAAAACAGCCATAACAATAATAATAATAAAAAAAGAAATGACAAGGACTCCACAAACTGCTCCCTAACTCCAGGGCTGAGAACAGAGCCAGGTCTAAGGGCCTTCTGGAACCCAGGAGAATAGGCACTATACGTATCACTGGGGGCATGCTATTCCAGAGGACAGGGGCACCGAGAGAGAAAGCATGCTTCCTTGGTTCCACAAGATGACAACATTTAATTGAAGGGACCTGGAGTGCACCTACTCCACCTGAACATATAGACAGGCAGAAACTATTGGAGAGAGGAGGTCCCACAGATAACCAGGACCATGATTGGACACACCATGGCTAAGCATGATTTGTTAACCCAGTTCTGACAAAGAAAAACATGAGACTCCAGGGTAAATAGATTACAATGTGGAAAAGGTAGGTAGGTAGGCATTGGTAGGTAAAAAGGGCATGTACATAGGGAGTCAAAGGGGTCAAAAAGGGCAAATTTGACACCCAAGGCTCTTAAAAGTAAGGAACATTTGTCTCTGGAGTACAGCTACAACTTTATCCTAGGAGTTCTTAGATTCAGATGTTCCTGATTACTAGAACTGGTCTCACTGTTAGAATGTGCTTTTCATTATCTTTTTAATCATATGTTAATTGATTCTATTATTATTATTATTATTAGTTTTATTTTTATCAGTATTACAGTTTGCCATCTTGGTTGCTATTTTTCATAGGAAGGCAAGATACATGAATTTCATAAAACAAGGAACTAATAAACCCAGATCTGATGCTCAGGCAGATACTGCTGTTGACTGACCTGGTCTTTCACCATCTGAATAAGTGTCCACATCACTGCTGGCATTCAGAATCCCAAAACAGTGAAAGGGACAATATCAGAGGAAGATGTGAAATAATTTTCTCTCCAGAGAGCACTCTGATATAGGATGTATGAAGTTAGCATGCATTTATCTGAGGACTGGTGTGTTTCAGCCTGAACCAAAACTCAAGTGAACACCTAGAGTTACAAATGAGTATGGGCTACTTTAACTGCCCCATCCTGTATACCAAGTAATTATATGCATATGGAGAGATCTCTAATAGTCTTGTAAGATGCTTCATCTTGTAGAGCTGAGTTTCTCCACTGCAGTGGAGGTGGAGCTGATCTTCCTCAATTGGCCACATGGCTTCATAGTGGTCCTTCTGCATGCAGTACCCATGACAAATAACTCAAAATGATATA
Source organism: Candoia aspera (assembly GCF_035149785.1). Classification (NCBI taxonomy): domain Eukaryota; kingdom Metazoa; phylum Chordata; class Lepidosauria; order Squamata; family Candoiidae; genus Candoia; species Candoia aspera. The sequence goes on from NC_086155.1 coordinate 40,039,296, forward strand.
GCTACTCCACTAATAATTAGAAGTGGGGTATGGCATCCTTTGTGTTTCAAAGGAGTTCTTCATGCAGATCTCCATCAGCAAGATGCTCTTTCAAAGAATTGCATTACCGTAACCTCTAATATTAAAGACCATGAGGAAGTACATGAGTGCTACAAGTTTATTGTGCAGGTTAGAACATCCTGCCCCTTACAACCTGCTGAATCATGGAAATTTAATGAGGTATAGTTATTTAGTTCTAAACCAGAAAAGGTGTTTTGAACAGAACATAGGCATACTTCCTACACCTGTGAGCACCTCCTTAAAGAAAGCATGCCTGTTCTTAGATTTGCATAGTAGATGCACAGTCCCAGGGAAATATGCATTTGAGTTAAGGAGGGAATGACTGGCCCTTCAAGATAGACCAGACTAGGAAACTAAAGTTATGAATGCTAATGCTACTTTTATTATAAGGTTACAGTAACAGAATCTTGCAACCGTGAATATGCTTCCCCCCTCCCTCCCTTTATCTTCGTGAGGACTAGGGAGAGTCCAGTCTGAGACACTTTCTCAAAATTACATTTCTGCTCCGGACTTATATTTCTTTTATCTGACTGTTGTCGTGGTTGTGGCTCTTCCTTCTGTTCTTCAAGCTTATTCCTTCTGCCCATTACTGTCAGGTTAATTGGCAAAGAAACTACGCTGAGTCAAAGTTCCAACTCCAGCACTTTATTGTTTCTACCATACACAGAATCTTGCCAGACTAAGGTTCCTAACTGAGCTAAAGGTAAAAATACTCTTGGGAATCTAGGGTGGGGCTAGTCAAACTTTCTTCCTCAGCCCCCCTGCACTCTCCAAATATGCAAGCTGTGGAAACGCTTATCTGCCTGGAATGCAGTCTCTACTCCCTCATCTCTGAGCTCCATCACCATTACAATGGTAGAGAACAATGACCTCAACACCCTGACTAGTCTTCCTAATTTCCAACCCATACCTTTCTAGGGCTGTGTGGCTATCATGTGAGGTGTAGTTTCTTTAATGTGCCTTCAACAGGTAGAGGCCCCCTGTAGTACTTTTTCTACTTCAGATTGGAACAGCTGCACATCCCTAAAATCCTGTCTTGAGAATGTTGTTGCTATTAGGGATTGTTAATAAGAACCAATTAACCAGTGTACGTTGACTTAACATAATAACTTGCACAACTTTGTATCGTTCTCCCATTAGGCAGACTGAAAGTTTTTCCTTAGAATAGAGGTGACCGTTTCTCACAGTGGCTTCACATCAAAATATTCTGAGCTAATACTGTGAGATCCACATGATTGGCTCCTACTTCAAAACCTGGAGTTTATAGAAGGAGAATGTTAAGGGGAAAGAATTTGAAGCCTTCAGGCCATCTTCACCCAACCCATATAAAATTCTCATAATAGACAAGTCATTTCATTTATTCTGGGCCTTTCCACTATCATCCAAGCAGTGTGATGCAGGCTTTCCTGTAACACTTGAGTCCAAAGAGCTGGAGATATAAAAATAAATATTTCTGATTAACTTCTGATAGACCTACTCTGAGATTTGAAGACTGCAATCCAGTTGGGGTTGTAGCTCTATCTTCACCTCAGCCACTGAAATTCAGATGGTGGCAATGATGAAGAATGCCTCCAGATTACCTAAAGCAGTGTTCCTCAACCTTGGCAACTTTAAGCTGTGTGGACTTCAACTCCCAGAATTGAATATAATCACTTTTATTGATCAAAATTTAATAATAAAATAAATAAATTAAATAAATAAATAAATCCTATGAGTGGATGTACCCTCATATTTTTTACATCACTAACAAAGAAAATCTACAGTCTATCCTTTCTGATGCATTCTTTGAAGCATCCTACGAAGTGCTAGGATGAGGTACCATGCCTATAGACATCCTGCCCTGATTCTTCTAAAACTCAAACCCAGCCTGGCCAGCTAGATTGGGATAGACATGTGTATATGTATGTCTGTCTGAGTTTTATTTCACAAAATGAGTTGGAAACCTGCATTTGTTTCAACCTGTCCAAAGTCTCAGGATAAATAAAAACAATAAATAGCAGTAGGGGTGTTACAATGATTTTCTTTATGACCTTCCCCAGTGGAGGGGGGAAAATTGAAGGAGGGAGTGCTAGGTACCCTATGTTAAACTTCTAGGATAAGTCTTCTAATAGACCTATTAAATTACCATGTCTAGATTAGATTTTGGAATAATGGTTCTAGCAAAAGTGGGGTTTTAATCTATTTTGGATGTTCTTATTTATGATTTGCTGTGGATTTTTTTTAATGCTATTACTCATGCTATGAATGTGAAGATGAGAAACAGAATAGACTCAATATCAATAAACCAATATAAAGTAAGTGGAAGTCTCCAGGGATCAAGATGCTTTCCTAGACACCATCAATTTATTTAACTGGCTGTAAATGAGACATAGTTGCTAATCTAGGATGAAATTCCCTCAAAAAAGAATTATTTCCAGTTATGAAAAGAAATTGCTTTTTCAAGCAACTATCCAGGAGATCAAATCTATCCAATAAATTAAGGAGAAGGATGGGGGGAAAACTAGCTAATGAATTACCTGCTTCCTTGGATAATTATGACATTTGTTGTATTTTATATCAGCTTACTGCACACTTGAAGATAAAGAAAAAATGCCAAGCATTATGGCCAAGAGAATGATTTAATAGATTAGAGGAAAAAATTATGTCATAAGAACCATAGACGACACCATTTCTTGGTTTTTGTAAATCTATTTAAAGACAGATTGATTCCACTGTCAGTAGAAGCTAAACCATCCAGGGTTGTGAAGCAGCTTTTGCTCTACATATAAAAATGTTGTCACTTCAGTGCTTAATTTAGGAAATGTAATGGCAACAATCTTTTAATTACAAATGGAGTCAGACCGATGATCAACCTCACTTAGTATTGGCAACACTAACTGGCAACAACTCTCTAGAATTTCAGGCTGCAGATTGAACCTTGTGTATACAAAGCATGAGCTTCCTATTCTGTTCTGAGATACCCCTAAGGTTCAGAGTCCATTCCACCCCAGTTCTCTCCCCAAAATAAAGAATGACACATTTCACTTCATAATCATCTTGTTATCAGAGAAAATAGGTGAATTGTAATAAAACAGAATGCAGAAATACCTTATCTTTAGATTATGGTGAGGTACCCTCTTTAAACCCCCTTCTGCAGTCTCCAAACTTAAATTTACTTACTTGAGCCTTAGAACAAGAACCACTTTGGTCTAGTGGTTAAGGTTCTGGGCTAGAAACCAGGATTCTGTGAGTTCTAGTCCCACCTTGGGCATGAAAGCCGGCTGGGTGACCTTGGGCCAGTCACTTTCTCTCAGCCCAACTCGGTGCAATGTAGACTAGCCTCCTCATGGTGCACCCCGGGCAATGTGACTTGTCACGGCTAAATAGTCTACACATCTGGCTGCTGGACCTCACAAGGATCTCCCAGCAAGAAAAAGCAGCATGAACACTGAACTGCTATCCCATATGATTAAAAACAAAAACAAAAAGCCTTAGAACCAAATGGAAACCACTGAAATCCATTATCAATTTGCATAATCTCACCCATTTATCTGCAAAAGGATCATAGATTAGAAGAATGCACAATTTAGGATCACTGATCACAGTGTCATGGATTATCTGGTCATTTCTAATATTGGAGATTTGTGACATTTGGAAATTTGAGAGATCCTAGAAGCTGCAGGCCTTTAATGACAAAAGCAAACACCCCACAGACAAAGAAACATATGCTTCAATGATCTCCATGTAAAGAGACCTCTCTTACATATCCTGCAAATCTCAAGATACATTCTCACCCCCCCCCCATATAAATTTGTTCCTATTTTAATTTGTCTTTTCCCATCTTCCTCAATATGGCAGATTAAAGGACAGCAACAGTTCACCACTCCATTAAAGTTTTTAATCTTTGTATTTTTGAAAAGATGAATTTCATGGAGTTGGCAGTCCTCGTTGTCGCAACCTATATGTCAAATAGGATTAAGTAATGCTCATCGTACATTCATTTCAAGACCCAGAAATATCTGGAGCTGACGTAGGACTAGCAATGGGCCAAACAATCAGTCCTGCTTCATTTCAGCCCCATTCATCAAGGAGTAAGGCAAAATCAAACAAGAATAATAAGTCATAGATTAGGCCTGAAATTACTTCTGCAAAGAGTAAATTTACCTTTTCATAGGAACTCTGCCATTTCTCACATTTCTTTAAAAAATAAGTGAGGTAATTGCTTTGTCACCTGATTAACCTACCTTGTGAATAAAGTTAGAAAGATAAGTTGCTAACCTTCCCCCGTTGTCCAAATTCTTCCCAAAATTCTTTTACTCAGAGAAAAAACATCATGAATAAAGAATTTGCCAGATGTTAATGTCCTTAATCTAATACAAACTTTAAAAGTAACTACATTTTTATTGGTGACTTGGTTATCTGACCATGGAACTGTGGACATCGTTCAGAAGGAGAGTGAAAATCCATGAGTATTTCATGCAAGATTACATTACTCTCGAAACCAAACATTTTCTGTTTGGTTTGGTGAGTAATGTAGTCTGCATCAGCCCAGACTGCTGGGTTTCATTTCGTGCACACTGATAGTTCACTCCACTGGCTCAGAACTGTGACAGTAATGATGCCATATTCCCACTGAAACCCAAGATGCTTCCTTCCTCAGAACTAAGAGGAAAAGTGATTTGCACATTTGGGAAAAAATGTAGCAGGCTTTTTAATGTGTGGGCTAATTCTTTATTTGCGGAAAAGAAATATTTAGTTCTCTCTCTGTCTCTCTCTCTCTCTCTCTCTCTGATTTAATATTGTTCCTGTTAAAAGAAAGCAGACATAGGACACAGGTAAAGCACAGGCTCTGAAAGGTTTGAGAAATCTCCGGATAAAGCAGTAAACTAGAAGGAGCTGAGAAAGACTTTGGTCTGAAGCTCTGGAACAAACTTTACTGGAATAGATAGCAGCAGCTTGAACTGTGGTCTGGAGGCTGGCTGTCTTTGGAAGGGCAAAGTTCACACAAATTAAATATATCTAAGACTAAATTGCTGTACATCAGTAAACATCCAGGACCATTGGTCCCAGAAGTTATCTGGATGCATCATGCTCCCCCCGAAGCATGACTTGGACATCCTCCTGGACTTGCAGCTATTGTTTAAACAGTGAGTGGAAGCTGTGGCTAGGGAAGCTTTTGCACACTTTTGCTAGTGTACCAATTATAACCCTCCTTGGACCAAGATGCTCTGGTTTGAGTAATCAGGGACCCTGCCAGCATACAAGGCACCCTTGTGCAAAAAAGTAATTGTTTTATATTCTAGCTGTGGCCACGTGCATTCATATGCCATTAAAAACATTTTTCAAAATCTTGCCACTGGTGCCCTTCCTCATGTGGTGCCCTTGTGTGGTGCAGAATTTGCACAGTGAGTTGCAGTGACCCTGTCAGTGTTCCGTGACTTGATCACCACCTGGCTAGATTGCTGTAAGGAACTCTATGTGAAGCAGCCTTTGACATGACCCAGAAATTATGACTGCTTCGGATTGTGGCACAAAATTACTGGCAGATCAATCCCATCATTGCAGGTTAAAATCCCTTCAGAGGTTGCTCCACTGATTACCAATAAGCTACTGGGTCCAATTCAAAGTACTGGTTTGGTAATAACCTATAAAGGCATAGCAGGGGGTGATATCAGGACTCCTTTGACAAACTGAATCTCCCTGTCCAGTCAGGAAGGCGTGTTAGAAGTCCCTCTTTTATCTGAAGGGGGACCTAGATGTGACTTCTCTGCCCCCACACTTTGGAACTCTTTAGCCCCAGAGGCCTGTAAAACTCTCTTCCTCATAGTTTTTAGGAGAGATTTAAAAGCAATTTTATTTCATCATGCCTTCAAATCTAGCTAGGGTTTATTGGCATTCATTCTGTGGGGAGTGTTGATTTATTATTTGTTTTATTACTATTTGAGTTATTATTGTTGTTGGGTTTTTAAATAATTTGATTTATTACTATTGTTGCTTTTATCATTTTATACTCTGTGATCTGTCTAGAGCCTTTTGGTTTGGGACAGCTATAAAAACTGTAAAATAAATAAATATCCAACATACTGCAGAAAAATTAGGTAGCAGATCCATTCCAAAATTGGGTATTCCAATACAATACAGTAGAGCAATCATTAGACTCAATATAAGGTCTGTTCATAGTTTTAATTATAACTCTATTTCAGCTAATTATCTGGACAGAGAATATATAGTTACCTCTGATGTTCTGAGCTGCAACCTAATACAATATTCTCTTAAGCATTTTACTCATCAGTATCAACTATGAAAAAAAATAATCTTGTTTACTTTTTATAAACATGGAAGCTTTTTAAATGGAAATTATTTTATGACCTGTAAAATCAGAATTAAAACCAAGTATTTACTGAAGCACTAACTAGGCTGAATGCATGTTTTCAGTTTCTTCTTTTTTATTAAAAAAAATCAGACAAATGGTGATCAAGAAGACATTGAAAAAAAGAAAAACAGCAAATAAGATCCGCACAAAAGCAAAATGTATGTATTGTATGTATCTCTCTATCTCTATCATCTCTATCTGTAATACTAAGATACAAAAAGTTCCACATTCAATATTTTTATCAAAAATATATTTATATAGATGGGAGTAATATGTTAGGGATTAACTTGTTGATAATAGTTTTAAAAAGGAGATCAGATTTGTATGATTTTAATTAAAGGATCTTTCAAGATACTTTGCTGCTATGTTAATTTTTCAGCCAATTTCCTGCATGCATGCTCCAAAGAAAGATATGCTTCAGCTTTCCAGTGTTTTGTTAGAGTAAATCTGGCATCTGCTGTAACAACAAAAACTGAATTCATTTTTTGTATTGCACCGTTTTCTTTGTCCTGGAAAACAGACAATAAAGCTACTTTGGCATTAATTATTAATAACTGTTGTGGAAATTTTCCAGTTTCCTCAAATTCCTTCAGCCAAAATTAGTAATTAAATGGGCATTGCCACCAGAGACAGTAATATGTACCAACACAATATAAAGACTATAATTAATATAATCCAATTTTAAGAGGGTGTAGTACCATTATTAATTAGTTCTAAAGCTGAAATATGATGCTGAAATAAATGTAAAAGGAATCACATACCATTGGGGTTCCAACCTGACTCATCAAGTTCAAATTCCAAGTCAACTTGTCATGCTTAAAGATTTTCAAGTGAGTTTGATCTATCTGATATATTCAGTATAATATTTAAGAGGGTCTTTTAATTTCAAATGTAGCTACACATGAAGATACGCACGTCTCTTTAGGCAAAATGCATAATTAAAAAAAGTAGTACTACTGGGGCATGTAAACAGTGAAATTGTGAGTTTAGATTGTGAGCAGCAAAGAGAGGAACATGGTTATTCGACATAATCCTAAACTTTTGGGTGGGGGGGCACACTCGCACACCTTTGAGTCAGTGTTGACTCCTGGAAACTGCCTGGACTAGACCCTGCAGTTTTTTGGGCAAGAGTTCAGAGGTTGCTTACCATTGCTTTCTTCCTAGGGCTGAGAAAAAGTGACTGGCCTAAGGTCACCCAGCTGGCTTTGTATCATAATATTGCTTCTTTTTGCTTTGATTCTATATATGAAGTCAGTAAAGCCACTACTGTTTGTTCTACCATAATTTAAAAATCTTGGCTTAGTGTTCTATGTGCATTCAGCCAATGACTAGATCAAACAGGTTTGGTTTTAGCATCTGACAGACTGACTTGCCTCCATGAGATCAAAGTGAAAGCACAGGATTGAAAACTTGTCTTATTTCCACATGTCAACAAAAATGAACAGCTAATGTTAAATTATTAACACTATAAATGATTGCTAGGATGTCTCAAATATTCAGTTCCATGTCCTAGCTGCTATAGATTAGTTATGATTTATGGTATCAGTGGTATCAATTAAGGTATCAATGCTTATCATACATCTGAGTTAAGCAAAGGACTTTAAATGGCCTTTCCTAAATAGTGCCCTCCAGGTAAGTTGGAACATTCACTTCTAGAATTCTTAGCAAACACCAAAGGCCACTAGGTGGTAAAGGAAAATTATGGCAATAAGAGGCAGAATTTGGAAACTTCAATTACTGGAAAGGTTCAAAACAGAATAAACAAAATTTCATGGGAATTTTCATTTGTCTCTGAAGGCCTATTCATTTTCTATTTCTGAATGCATGAAACTTCTATAGTTCCTGAATTTTCTTCTCCTAAATTCCATGCACACTAATCCTAGTTGCCACTTGATACAGCAAGTCCTGGATGGAAGTTCTTCTTACAGCTAGATCTTGTCTTGCTAAATGACAAAGCCAGGAAATGAAGAAGTGGTGCCTGCATGTACAGGGATGTGAAACTAGGACTAACAAATGTTATATGCTTCTCCTATCTTTTTCTCTCTTTTTTGCTGTCATGTATTTGGAAGAAATGTGACTGGAACTGTGTGAATTTGTGTCTAGTGATAACTTTTTCAAGACTGAGAGGATCAGAAGCACAACATTCATTTGATTCTACCCACACCCACATCATTTTCTTTTCACTGCATCATATAATGATTCTTTTTTTTTTGTCAACTGAAATCAACAATCCAGAAAATAGTGTATGGGGTAACTCAAAATGCTTTACAATAGAAAGTCTTGTGGCACCTTAAAGACTGGGTGACTTATTGTTACATAAACTTTCATGGATCACAGTGTACTTCATATGATCCATCTGATCTATGATAACGTGGGTCACAATCCACTTCATCCATGAACATTTATATGATAACAAATGTGTTAGACTTTAAATTCCACAAGACTGCTGTTTTTGCTGCAAAAGATTCACACTCTCCCCAGTGAAAGTATTGACATAATTATATTTCAACTGATACATTTTCCTGCCTTGAAGAGTGTTAGTCCATCTGATCCTTCTGAATATGTACCTTATTTGGAATAAGCACTTCTCCATTCCTAAGGCAATTGCCTCACTGCCTGCCTCAAAGACTCTGGGTATGTATTTACAATGGGTTCATTAAGAAGACAAGTCTGCATATTTTTCCCATCAGTGTCTATAAAAGATGAAGCATTTTTCTTGCAGTCATCGCTGTTTACAACACCGTGAACAACAATAGCAGATATATCTATATATAAATATATTTTTTTAATGGAAACACTGAATGTTCTGGCTTATTAAAAATGAAATCTGCAATTTACCAATGTGCATATCGTGCAAGCGGAACAATACATGTTGCTTTATTGATGTGTGGTGCCTAGGATAATCATCATCATTTACCCTCACAGTCTCTTACTGTCAATGGTGTCAGTGCACTTAGCAAATATGTGAATTCCTAAAAATAATCTGATATGTAAACTGAACAGTAGAGGTGCCAAATGGTTTCCACAAAGGTATAGATCATCTGAAGGACCAGGGAAAGACTGAGTCCAAGGGGTCTTGCCTTCATCACTTGACTATAAAATAGCAGATAAGTTGTACTCCTGTATGCATCAGAACATATGCTGCCAGAAAGGAATAGCTGATTTTCCTTTAAACATTAAGGTCTCACTCAGCAACTGTCTTCTGAAGCTAATGGAACATCTGAAATAACATGTGCATTTTAAAGGAGAAACTTGTCCCTAAAAGGGGATTGTAAACAGAACAGAAAACTTCAGGACATCTTGAATGCCACCTGAATCCAAGAACAAATGAGTTCTCTGAAAAGAGTTGGCTTTTCCATAACTCAGAAACAGGCTGAGATGTTTTGGAGTGAGATTTTAAACTGAAAAAAGTTCACACGTGTTTTAAAAAATATACAATCAACTCAAATGATGAAAGACAATAAGCAAGGTTATGAATTTTCCAAAACTATTTATCAAGCTACAAAAAACAGAGAATCCCAATGTTAGGATTGTTATTATAGTTACAAATTTAGATTTAGGTAAAAAAACTCAGGGAAAAAAAAATAGTCAGAAAAGATGCTACCACTCTTCCTAATTTTTTGCCACCATAGATTAACATGGCTCTCCTCTTACAATTTTGGCATGGGTGTAACTCAATATCTGCAGTATCCAGTAGAGCTAATTCTTTCAATCTCTAATCTCCATTTCATTACTATAGTCTATTTTGTACCCTATCTTTGTTTGCTTGCTTTTATTTCTTTTCCCCCCAGTCCTGATTTTTGTATCACCCAGCTTGATGAAAAATATCTGTTTTGTGATATTTGGGTTGGTCCTAGGAATTAAATTTTGTATTCATAAGTTTGCATGGTGGGGTAGGGGACAGAAAATAAAATAAATAAATAAATAGATAGATAAATAGATAAATAGATAAATAAATAAATAAGCTAATTGATCCCATGATTGTTTTAAAAAGTCTGTTTCCTCCACACATAGCCCGGTATTATAGTTTCTGTAACCCTCTGATTCTTTAGGTGCCTTGCTATACTGGCTGATGGACTAGTACAATGGCAAAAATTTGAAAATTACATTGCTTGCTTTGGGATATCAGCAAAATTCCTTTTTATATTTTTTCCCCCTAAATTTACTTGTGATAGAACTTCATTTTTCAATACCTACAGAATGTAAGCATAGATAATTTCATTTTTCAGATTTAACAATTTACTTTAATAATAACTGATATTTAGGACACCTCCTTTTGTTTACTGAAAGCATTAGATAAAATTATTACTGTAACTGTTATGGGATTAATGTAGGCCATGGATGGATGGATGGATGGTATCATCAAAATGCCAGAGACTTCAGACACAATGCTATAATAATTCACTATGATAGCATTTATCTACATGGTATTACATATTTGTCTATACAGACACATTTCTGGGTCTTTTTTTAATATATCATCTCATTTGAGCATTTGACAGAGGAACAAAGGTTGCTTCTTGTGCCTGGGTATGTCTTATCTCCAAGTCATTGGAAGTGTATGTCCATTTAGAAGTTGTAGCAGTGACAACACACTCTGATTCACTATTCCATAAAGGAATTACACTTTCCTCCAAATTTTCTAGTACCTTCTATGAAGAAAGGGTTTTGCCCTTCAAGGGATACTGGCAAGTACATCTGACATATTCACTATGCTCTTATAAACAGTGACAGAATGTAAACACTTCTTAACTTCCAAGGATGATATGCATCTAAGATACAGTCTCCATTTCCATGAATAAAATTGAAGTATTTAAGGAAGATTTCTGTGGGCACAGGGAGAAATCTGGAGAGCTTCCTATCTATTGCAGAATCTCTTCTTGCAGTTTTCAAGTATCACTGAGGCAACAGTCTCTGGCATATTCAATGAAACTGTCACAGCAGGGAAATATGTTTCCAGTTTCATCCCAGATCTCACCAAAGTCACAAAAGGCAGTTTACAATCCCTTTCTATTATTGGGTGTTATGGGAAAAGAAGAGGAGGAAGAGATCTTCAGTTCCCTTGGCAATGAATTCCATCAATAGTACCAAATCGTTGATGTCTACTTAACTGTGCAGAAATTCTGTCTTCAGTTCTGTCCCCCAGCCTTGTTTCCAAATCTTCCAAGATGCTATTCAAGTATCTTCCATAGGAGCATAATTTGGCTTACCAATTTTATTAATACTAAAATAGTAATGCAGAAGAAAATATAAAGGAATTAAATGTATATGGATGGGATGCATTTCCATTCATACAAGGTTTGGCATATCTCATTTTGCTTTTTTGTAAGGGAGCAGAATCTGTGTTTCTTATTCAAATCTGGATTTTAAAAAATGTATTATTCACTGCCTACTCATTCAATGGAGACACAAACTCTGTTTGGCTCTAAACACTACAACTGAATGCATTAACAAGGAAGTGCATTGAGGAATTAATTCAACTTAATTCACTGATTAATTAAATCAATTAATTAAAGACTACTGATCTACATCTTTCAACACTCATTTCCTTAGAGGAAAGCTGTTAGGACTCTATCGACCTCATCCTTGTCAAACATAATTTGATGTACTAGAATAATCAGAAGTAAACTTTCCACTAATTTTTGAGCCATTTGGCAATAAGAAAAAAGGTTGGGATGGTTCCTCTTCAGCTTCAGGTATCTCAAGATGCTTATCAAAGCAGTGTATCATCCTGCATGGCCACATACCTGGAGGAAAATAAATTAACAAAAACTAATATGTATCCTTGCCAAAATATACAATCTATTATAAATTGAAATATATATTTTGAAACAGCATGTAATACTTCATTACTTCTTTATCCATACACTTAGTGGGAGAAGAATTTTAAAAATGAGATAGATAGATAGATAGATAGATAGATAGATAGATAGATAGATAGATAGATAGATAGATAGATTCTCCAGATGAGTAGTTATATAGAGCCTCATTCTTCCTTGCATTGTTTTAAAAACTATGCTCCCCTTTTTCCCTTATTTCACCAATATAGAAAGTGATTTCAGGGAATCCTGAATTAACTTTATAAAAAGGGGGAGACAGAGAAAGACTCCTTGAGATGGGATTCATCCTTTAATGTATTCTGAATGCCACATTTATTGTCAGAGGTTTGGATTTCAAATTCTGGAAACCAGTTTGTACAATCTATTCATACCATCCAGAGGGCTGCTTCTCACTTAACATATATTCTTAATTATAAATTAAAATGAATACAACTTGCAACTATTGTAAATGATTCAGACTCTCTTCTGTTCTTAGTATAATAAAAATATCTGAGATCAAATTCTTTCCTAATCACCATTTCCAGAATTGTCCTAAATCCTGACTGCAGGCAAACTACCCACAAAGTAGTCCTTGCTTAACAACCATTCATTCAGCAACTGTTCAAAGTTATGACAGTGCTGAAAAAAGTGTCTTATGACTGGTCTTCGTGCTTACAACTGTTACAGCATCCCTGCAGTCACATTATTGTGATTCAGGTGCGTGGCAACTGTCATGCATTTATGATGGTCACAGTGTTTTGCGAGCACATGATTGCCATTTGCGACCTTCCCAGATGGCTTCTGACAAGCAAAGTCAATGGGGAAGCCAGGAGGAGCTTGCAAGTCATGGTCATGGGCTGTGTCACTTAACATCAGTGGGCAATTCGCTTAACAATTGCAACCAGGACCGATGGAACTGCTGTCGAACACTTTACTTAGCAATGGAGTTGCTGGTCCCAATTAGGGTCATTAAGTGAGGACTTCCTATACTAATAATATACTGTGCTTCTTCCATAATAATAGACAAATGACCCCTCTCAATATCACAGAACAAGGAGAGGTGTACCATCAGCACAATATCTCACATTTTTCTTAATCCCTTTTTCTTCCCCTGGAACCCAGTCTAAGCCTTCCATCGAACGTCAACCACAGCCAAAAACTGAGATCTATTCAATTCCCATTTGAAATTTATCCAGAAAAATCCATTTCATCTATGACCACCAGGATCTGCCAAATCATAATAAATCTGGACAGTTTGGTAATAGTATTATTGGATATAGTTAAAAAGATCTTCTGACTACACTGATTCTTTCAGGATTGGTTGAACTATCATATCCTTTAAAGAGGTAAGAGCAACACCCTTTCTTAAAACGGTATTTATATTTTCAGGACAAAGCTTCCTAATATGATCATTTACAGTATGAGGTGCAAGGGGTAAGAAAACAATTGCTTGATCAAATCTCATCAAGCATTATCCATATCCTCATAAAACAGCCATCTCTCTAGGCTGTCCTAATAAGGTTTGTCTCAGTACCCTTACAGCAGTGATAGCAAAGAATGCTGATGCTGTCGACTTAGTGGATCTGTAAACTAAAGAAATTACCACTTTCTCTAATTTATCCCTAAAGCAGCAGTGATGGTAAACTGAATTTATCTGCCTGTTATCTTGCGGAGGAAAAAAAAAGATGTGGTGAGGTTCTTCCTGCTTCTGCCCTATATTATGCTTCCAATTATGGGGACTGTGAGAGTTAGTTCTCATAAAGTCAACAGTAGGTAAACTGATAGTCTATCTAGCCATTATCAAAACAAGGAATAAGTGGAAACTGTCTCTTCCAGCTCTTTACATACAGCACATAGGAAAAGAGTTGCAAAAAATTGAACATTGGTTGTAGTACAAATTTGTTGTTTATTCGTTTAGTCGCTTCTGACTCTTCGTGACTTCACGGACGAGCCCACGCCAGAACTTCCCGTCGGTCGTCAACACCCCCAGCTCCCCCAGGGACGCCTCCGTCACCTCTAGAATATCATCCATCCATCCTGCCCTTGGTCGGCCCCTCTTCCTTTTGCCTTCCACTCTCCCTAGCATCAGCATCTTCTCCAGGGTGTCCTGTCTTCTCATTATGTGGCCAAAGTATTTCAGTTTTGCCTTCAATATCATTCCCTCAAGTGAGCAGTCTGGCTTTATTTCCTGGAGGATGGACTGGTTTGATCTTCTGGTAGTCCAAGGCACTCTCAGAATTTTCCTCCAACACCACAGTTCCAAAGCATCTATCTTCCTTCTCTCAGACTTCCTTATGGTCCAGCTCTCGCAGCCATATGTTACTACGGGGAACACCATTGCTTAACTATGCGGACCTTTGTTGTCAGTGTGATGTCTCTGCTCTTAACTATTTTATCGAGATTTGTCATTGCTCTTCTCCCAAGGATTAAGCGTCTTCTGATTTCCTGACTGCAGTCAGCATCTGCAGTAATCTTTGCACCTAGGAATACAAAGTCTTTCACTGCTTCTACATTTTCTCCCTCTATTTGCCAGTTATCAATCAAGCTGGTTGCCATAATCTTGGTTTTTTTGAGGTTTAGCTGCAAACCAGCTTTTGCACTTTCTTCTTTCACCTTCATCATAAGGCTCCTCAGTTCCTCTTCGCTTTCAGCCATCAAAGTGGTATCATCTGCATATCTGAGATTGTTAATGTTTCTTCCAGCGATTTTAACTCCAGCCTTGGATTCCTCAAGGCCAGCTTGTCGCATGATGTGTTCTGCATACAAGTTGAATAGGTAGGGTGAGAGTATACAGCCCTGCCATACTTTCCCAATCTTAAACCAGTCTGTTGTTCCGTGGTCTGTTCTGACTGTTGCTACTTGGTCGTTATACAGATTCTTCAGGAGGCAGACAAGATGACTTGGTATCCCCATACCACTAAGAACTTTCCACAATCTGTTATGGTCCACACAGTCAAAGGCTTTAGAATAGTCAATAAAACAGAAATAGATGTTTTTCTGAAACTCCCTGGCTTTTTCCATTATCCAGCAGATATTGGCAATTTGGTCCCTAGTTCCTCTGCCTTTTCTAAACCCAGCTTGTACATCTGGCAATTCCCACTCCATGAATTGCTGAAGTCTACCTTGCAGGATCTTGAGCATTACCTTACTGGCATGTGAGATGAGTGCCACTGTTCGATAGTTTGAACATTCTTTAGTGTTTCCCTTTTTTGGTATAGGGATATAAGTCGATTTTTTCCAGTCTGATGGCCATTCTTGTGTTTTCCAAATTTGCTGGCATATAGCATGTATTACCTTGACAGCATCATATCGCAAGATTTTGAACAGTTCAGCTGGGATGCCGTTGTCTCCTGCTGCCTTGTTATTAGCAATGCTTCTTAAGGCCCATTCAACCTCACTCTTCAGGATGTCTGGCTCTAGCTCACTGACCACACCGTCAAAGCTATCCCCAATATTGTCATCCTTCCTATACAGGTCTTCTGTATATTCTTGCCACCTTTTCTTGATCTCTTCTTCTTCTGTTAGGTCCTTGCCATCTTTGTTTTTGATCATACCCATTTTGGCCTGGAATTTACCTCCAATGTTTCTAATTTTCTGGAAGAGGTCTCTTGTCCTTCCTATTCTATTGTCTTCTTCCACTTCCGCGCATTGCTTGTTTAAAAATAATTCCTTATCTCTTCTGGCTAACCTCTGGAATTTTGCATTTAATTGGGAATATCTCCCCCTATCACTGTTGCCTTTTGCTTTCCTTCTTTCTTGGGCTACTTCTAGTGTCTCAGCAGACAGCCATTTTGCCTTCTTGGTTTTCTCTTTCTTTGGGATATATTTTGTTGCCACCTCCTGAACAATGTTGCGAACTTCTGTCCAGAGTTCTTCCGGGACCCTATCTACTAAGACCAGTCCCTTAAATCGATTCTTCACCTCCACTGCATATTCCTTAGGAATATTAGTGAGCTCATATCTAGCTGATCTGTGGGTCTTCCCTAATCTCTTTAGTCTGATCCTAAATTGTGCAATAAGAAGTTTGTGGTCTGAACTACAGTCAGCTCCAGGTCTTGTTTTTACCGACTGTATAGATGTCCGCCACCTTTGGCTGCAAAGGATGTAGTCAATCTGATTTCGGTGTTGTCCATCTGGTGAAGTCCATGTATAAAGCCGTCTCTTAGGTTGTTGGAAGAGAGTGTTTGTTATGCAGAGTGAATTGTCTTGGCAAAATTCTATCAGCCTATGTCCTGCTTCGTTTTGTTCTCCCAGGCCATGCTTACCTGTAATTCC
Source organism: Candoia aspera (assembly GCF_035149785.1). Taxonomy (NCBI): domain Eukaryota; kingdom Metazoa; phylum Chordata; class Lepidosauria; order Squamata; family Candoiidae; genus Candoia; species Candoia aspera. Next base: position 40,055,802 of record NC_086155.1, read on the forward strand.
AGGTGTCATTTGACTGCCCACCTTAGCATTCCAGTCTCCCGTGATGAAAATAACATCTCTTTTAGGTGTGTTGTCCAGTAGGTGCTGCAGATCCTCATAGAACTGCTCTACTTCAGCTTCTTCAGCATCTGTGGTTGGGGCGTATATTTGGATCACTGTGATGTTAGATGGCTTGCCCTGAATTTGAATTGAGATCATTCTATCATTTTTTGCACTGCTTTAGCCACTTTACTATTAATTATGAAGGCTACTCCATTTCTTCTGTGGTCCTCTTGTCCACAGTAGTAGATCTGGTGGTCATTTGATGTGAAGTGGCCCATTCCAGTCCATTTCAGTTCACTGACGCCCAAAATGTCTATCTTTAATCTTGACATCTCACCAATAACCACATCCAATTTGCCCTGGCTCATAGATCTTACATTCCAGGTTCCAATGGTGTGTTGATCCTCAGAACATTGGATTCACCGTTCACCACCAGCACCGTCGGCCGCTAGCCGTCCTTTCGGCTTTGAGCTAGCTGCGTCATCACATCTGGGGCTAGTTGAACTCATCCTCTGTTCCTCCCCAGTAGCGTTTTGACCATCTTCCGACCTGGGGTCTCATCTTCCGATGGTATACCGACATATCTCTGGTTGTACTGATCCATTTAGTTTTCACGGCAAGAATACTGGGGTGGGTTGCCATTACCTTCCCCAGGGATCACATTTAGTCTGACCTTTCTGTCATGACCTTCCTGTCTTGGGTGGCCCTTCACGGTTTAGCTCATGGCATCACTGAGGTGCTCAAGCTCCAGCACCACGACAAGGTAACAATCCTTTGCTGAAGTAGTATAAATACAGCAATATAAATTTGATGCATAGCAATTGGTGGAATTTTTTCATAATGGTTTCATGACTTTGCTACAATAAATCTACTTATTTTAGATTTGTGTTATGGGAAATATATTCTTGCCTTGCTAGCCAAGAGATATTTGACAGAGCCCAACTTATTCATTTATTCCTTATCTTTGGTTACTATCCCCCATAAAAGTAAAGAAACAACCACTTTAAAAAATCATAATTGGCTAAAAAGTATTGTGGGGGGGGTCTTTCTTTTTTTGCAAGATTATTTTAGATATGCATGCTTGTCATTCAAATTAAGCTATGAATTGCATGTGATATGTGAATGAACCCATTGCAGATAAAGTAGAGCACTCATATCTCCCAATGTCAGCTCAAAAATAACAGTTTTCAAAAGAGGTAATTCATCTGTGCAGAGCTGTGAATCACTGGATGATGAGACATGAGATATATATTAATATTGGCCTTGACATGCACTGCTTAGAATTTAAATTCTCAACATGGTTTATAATAATTGATAGCTTTTGTTTTTATGCAGAAATACAGAATGAGAGGGTACTTTAGAAACAGTTATGCTAGCTTGTTGTGAGAGATACAGTGTAGGGGGAAAAAATAGGTATTTTTCTCAGGTTAATGTTACATTGTGAACCTAATGGAATATTCCTCATCTCACACTGAGGATCTGGTGTTTCAGACTTTCGATCGTTTTGACATGATGTTTGAAAGACAGAAAATGAAAAAGTAGCTAACTAGTAAGGAACAAAGGAACAAATGGAAAAAAACCATTTCCTTTTATGCTAGTGTCTGTACAGTTTTGTCTCAGTCTTGAGTATGTAGGATTTTGTCAGTATTGGCAAACGATATCTTTGTCAACAGTTGAAGCCTGAAAAATCTACCCATGCAAGTATATTGTTTTTGTCAGTTTCACACTGACCATGTTATTCATCCGTATTCTCAGGAATTATGTACTGCTAAAGAAATGTGTCCAGAAGTTGTAGGATATATTTAGGTATGTAACAACACAGCACAAAGAAACGTACTTGCTGAAAACCTTGAATAGTACTCCTAACTATTACAATAATATTTATGAGGTGGAATGCATATGCTGACTAATTCACTTGTTGAGTTTAAATAGCCATGTTGTTCAGATGTATGCATATCCTCCAGAAAGTGATAAGCTGGCCTCTTTTTCATTAGATGTGACAAAGCTTTCACCTAGAAGCTGCCAGGCTTCAGATGTATTTTATCATCCTCTCACTAAGCAAGGAAGGCCTCACTTGGGGAAGAGGATAGGAATGAGAGTAGAGCAATTTTTTTTTCCTCCAACCTTAATGAGCCACCCATGAAATATATGCCCAGTCTATACCTATGGGCAATTCTCTCTCTTCTATGTAATAATCAGATTAAGAATTCCTGCATGTTTCTCCTTTCTCCTTTTGTTAAGTATCTATTCAGTGTGACTTAAACTGAACTAATTTAAATTAGCCAGTTTTGTGTAGTGGTTAAGGCACCAGGCTAGAAAATGGGAGTTCTTGTCCTGCCTTTGGCATGAAGCCAACTGGGTGACCTTGGGCCAGTGATTCTCTCTCAGCCCTAGGAAAGAGGCAATGGCAAACCACTTCTGAAAAGACTTGCCAAGAAAACTACAGGGACTTGTCCAGGCAGTCATCAGGAGTCAACCCTGACTTGAAGGCATAAAAAATAATAAATTAATTAAATTTAAACTAATTTAAATCCCTACTTTTAGAGAATTCTTCACCCCTGGAAGCCCATTCAAATATCAAGTGCTCTTCATTCCAAAAGGCTGCACAGCTTTGATCTAAATCATTTGTTTCAGGGGGGAAATCCATACTTGTTATTTTTTTTTCCTAGAGTGGAATCAGTGGGGTTTTCCATTCCTCTTCTACCCCAACTCCATGATATGATATGGCTTCATATTCCATTCAATGACTGCCATGTAATCCAAGCAGTGTATTTATGATACATTTCCCTGACATAATAAACGTGACTTCCAAATATCAGAGTTTCTGTCTTGGAAGGAAGGATAATAGCACTGGCAAAGAAATGCTGAAGTCATTTAGTCTGTTGCTAACTAGACACAGGTGTGCACTTTGCCTCTCATAAACAGGTGGGATTATGATTTATAAAGTGCAATAACGGTTCTGCAATGATAATGGAATCTTCCCATGGCATACTGTAGTCTACGCATCTGTTATCCAAACTGTCATGAATAGTTATTTAAGCAACAGATTTCCCAGTTTCCCCATTTATCCTATAGAATTAAAAAAGACTGTGACATTTATGATATAGGACAGAGACATTGATTGTTTATAGAATAGTTGTAGTTTAAAGAAGTAAAAAAATCCTAACTTTACTGAATTACTGGAGTACTCTTTGATCAGATGTGTCAAGCCTAGAGTTGTATTTATGCAGTCTGGGTAGGGCTTACCAGGAAGCACAATAATCCATTGTGTTCATTTTTCAAAAAATTATCAGGAGTTGAGATTTTGCTGGATTAGTAGTTTCTTTATGCAGTTAAAGATGTGTAGAATTATTTGAGAATTCTAAGGATTATAGATAAAGATATCTGGATGGATAGGTAGGAAGAAAAAGGACTTAGGAGAAGCTCTCTGACCCAGAGTTTCTTGCAATACAATTCTACTAATGATTCAGCCTAAGAACATAGGAAATTGCCTTCAACTGAGAGGCCCACTGCTCCATCTAATTCAATATTGTTGATGTGGATTGCCCATGATTGTCTGTAATTCCAGGAAGGAATTAGTCTGGCCCTATGTGAAGATGCTAGAGATTGCATCTGGCAAGTTGGCACACAAAGCCTGTGTTCTTCCACTGAACCACAGCCCACCCTACATCAATGGATTGATGGCAGAGGATCCAAAATGGAGGAGGGAAGGAATGGATTTACATAATATTCTTCTGTCCAATCCCTTTTTCAGTCCCTATACTGCCATGGAGCAATGATGAGAAAAGAAGTGATTTATTTTCCCTTTTGCCCCAGTGGAAAGCAAAACTAAATTAAAACACACAGACATACCTTTCTAGAGCAAAAGAATGAAATGAAGTACACAAAGATGATGCTGTAGAAGATCATAGCATATAATTCTACCATAACCAAAATAACAAGATATAGTAGTCACATGAGACTATAGCCCCCTGGACTTTTTTATGTGTGCTTTGATCATATAAGGCGGAGATTTCATAGTGAGAAGGAGTATTTTCCACAAGAAGAGGGCAGCATACAAAGGCCTGCTACTTCTTTTTCAGGCAGGTATAAGTGTGATCACCAAAGGTACCCAGCTGGAGAAAATTGCCAGTGGCAGAGAAACAACAGCTGTAATTGTAAAGGTTTTACTGAACAGTCCTGGAGTGGAGACGCTCTGAAAGAAAAGGCACATGGATGGAGGTGCCTAATTCATTGTCCCAATAGGGTCCTGGGCCTTTGAAAATTGTGTGAGGCAGTGAAATGTGGCAAAGGCCACTAACTTGGATGTTTATAAAAGGGAACTGAATACACTTTGGAAACCAGATTTATCAAGAGTTTTTAGTCTTGAAGACCAGTGTTATCTCTAGATTAGGGACAGCATGCCTTCAGATTCCAGTTTCTGAAGATCAGTGGCAGGAGAGAGATATGTCTCCATCTCCTACTTATGAGCAACACAGAAATATTTGGTTGGCCACTCTAAGAAGCAAAATGCTGGATTATGATGACTTGGGGCTGATCTGGCAGAGTTCTCATGGAATTAGGTAGCTGTTTCACTTTTTATTCTTCGTAATCCCATAGGGTTTTGGAAATAATGTAAACTTGTTCATCTGTCTGTCTATCAGCAGGATAACTCTCTGAAAGAATGGGACCAAATTTAGTGTGGTGGGAGAAGCCAGGAAAAAAAAGGCTGAGTTCAGACATGCTGGATCATGCTGGGGGCCGAGGAGAAAAAAAAAAAAGTCCCCCAATGCATCCCTGTAGGAGAGGCTATGGGGCAGCAGTTGGGAATGCCGCCAACTGTCCCATTCTGGAGGCCCCTACCTTCTCCCCTTCTGATCATCAAAGCTGAACCTTGAGCTTTCGAAACCACTCACTGACACAAACATATAGACAGTAACATGAGGGGAGAACAGAAACCGATGCAGCACACATTCATCAGCCATGATTAGACGCTCACACATACACAATCCTTGGTAAAGGGATTGGAAAGAATTCCCAAATTCCCCTGATCTTCATGCTTTCCCCCCCATGTTACTGTAAATCCTATTGTTGCTTAGGGCTACTTAATTACTTTGGGATTGGGTTGGTTGGTTGGTTGGTTGGTTGGTTCACAGTTTTTGTAGCCCACTCAGATCAGAAGTCTCTGAGCAGTTTTACAACATATTTAAATGGTAAAAAGCAGTGATAAAAATAAATCAAAATTACAAAGAGCAGCATTACTAACCAAAAAACTCTCCCCCAATATGGATATCAGTAAACTCAGCTAGGATTAAAGGCCTGATAAATAGGCTGACCATACATCCCGTTTTGAATGGGATTGTCCTGTTTTTTTAACATTTCCAGACCATCCCATTGTTTTAATATAAATGTCCATTTTGTCCTGTTTTCTTCAAAACCTTACTTGAAAATTTGAAAGTTCCCATGAACCTGTCAGAAAGCAGTCCGTCTTTGAATGGAAGGAGGGGGAGCTCAGCAGAAATGGCAGGAAAAAAGCCGCAGAGCTCAACCCAGCAAGAAACCTAAAAAGAAAAAAACAGGATCAGCTGATAGGCAGTGATCAAAGGGTGAGCTGATTGGCTCCTGCCTTGAAATGGCAGGAAGAAAAGAATGTAAAAGTACAGCCAGAGGAAGAACAGCTTGTTGGGGACAACCATTCACTAGACTCTCCAGCCCAGCCTTGCCTCTCGCAAACGAAGGAATCCAAAGATTCCCAGTCCGAGAAAACTGGAGAAGTTCCTGCCTGCCGATCCAGCCCATCACCCAGCCCCATCCCATTTTGCCATCCCAAGGTCCCATTTTTGTCTTAAGGAAATATAGTCAGCCTACTGATAAAGCAAGGTTGTCTTTAAAGATCTTCTAAAAACCATGAGGAAGGGAACTTTACAATCCTCTGGGTTGCCATCATATTATTAGTGATCTTTCTGCACCATAATGCAAGTAAGCATTTCAGAGAGAGAGAGAGAGAGAGAAACAGTAACCATGATTTGTCTCAGCCAAGCACTTTGCATCATGAAGGCAACATTATTCATCTCAAGAAGCTCCGGAGTGATTTGACTTCGCAACATTTTGAAGCCTCAACCTATAGCCCTATGAACAAGGAGAAGCCTCAGAAAGAAGGCAAAATGGAGCAACCTGACCACTTCACTTTGCTTTTAAGTGCATTGCTTCACAAGCATCTTCAAAGGTTTGCTTTGAACAAGTATCATTAAAGTAAAGCATCTCTTCAAAGCATTGCACAGGCATAATTTCTAGGGTTATCCCATGAGATATCTCACTATGTTTTTGAAAATTGACAGATTTCTCCATTGGCAAACTGACTAGCCAGATTCTGAAATTATTTTATGCTGCCTTGAAAAGCAAATGAATATTAGAGAAAGGCAGTAGTTAAGAAAAGCAGCAAAAATAATCCCTAACTTGTTTGTTATTTTGTATGTCTGTTGTTCTGGACTACTGAGTTCTCTTTGCTGAAATGTTGGCTTTTGAATTGTGCAATCAAGGAGAGGAACAGTGGGGAATAGACTTCCCCCAAACCTCATCTTGCATATATAGAAGCAGTAATTCTAGAAAAGTAACTTTCTGAGTCTTTAATTCTTATTTTGCATTTCTTTACTGTAGAGCCATAGGAACTACAGAAGAATTCAAAAGGTAGCTAAATATATGGGGTTTGCAGAGTTCCCTTTTGCCTATCCAGTAGACATCTAATGATTTAATTTCATTAGATTATCCCTAACTTTCATGGTCTACCTTCCACACTGGGGATTGACAGGTTTGATATCACATAGTTTTGGTTTCCCCTGGGGGTCAGGTCGCTGTTGTTGTTGTTTATTCGTTTAGTCGCTTCCGACTCTTCATGACTTCATGGACCAGCCCACGCCAGAGCTTCCTGTCGGTCGTCAACACCCCCAGCTCCCCCAGGGACGAGTCCGTCACCTCTAGAATATCATCCATCCATCTTGCCCTTGGTCGGCCCCTCTTCCTTTTGCCTTCCACTCTCCCTAGCATCAGCATCTTCTCCAGGGTGTCCTGTCTTCTCATGATGTGGCCAAAGTATTTCAGTTTTGCCTTTAATATCATTCCCTCAAGTGAGCAGTCTGGCTTTATTTCCTGGAGGATGGACTGGTTGGATCTTCTTGCAGTCCAAGGCACTCTCAGAATTTTCCTCCAACACCACAGTTCCAAAGCATCTCTCTTCCTTCTCTCAGCCTTCCTTATGGTCCAGCTCTCGCAGCCATATGTTACTACAGGGAACACCATTGCTTTAACTATGCGGGCCTTTGTTGTCAGTGTGATGTCTCTGCTCTTAACTATTTTATCGAGATTTGTCATTGCTCTTCTTCCAAGGATTAAGCGTCTTCTGATTTCCTGACTGCAGTCAGCATCTGCAGTAATCTTTGCACCTAGGAATACAAAGTCTTTCACTGCTTCTACATTTTCTCCCTCTATTTGCCAGTTATCAATCAAGCTGGTTGCCATAATCTTGGTTTTTTTGAGGTTTAGCTGCAAACCAGCTTTTGCACTTTCTTCTTTCACCTTCATCATAAGGCTCCTCAGTTCCTCTTCACTTTCAGCCATCAAAGTGGTATCATCTGCATATCTGAGATTGTTAATGTTTCTTCCAGAGATTTTAACTCCAGCCTTGGATTCCTCAAGGCCAGCTTGTCGCATGATGTGTTCTGCATACAAGTTGAATAGGTAGGGTGAGAGTATACAGCCCTGCCGTACTCCTTTCCCAATCTTAAACCAGTCTGTTGTTCCGTGGTCTGTTCTTACTGTTGCTACTTGGTCGTTATACAGATTCTTCAGGAGGCATACAAGATGACTTGGTATCCCCATACCACTAAGAACTTGCCACAATTTGTTATGGTCCACACAGTCAAAGGCTTTAGAATAGTCAATAAAACAGAAATAGATGTTTTTCTGAAACTCCCTGGCTTTTTCCATTATCCAGCGGATATTGGCAATTTGGTCTCTAGTTCCTCTGCCTTTTCTAAACCCAGCTTGTACATCTGGCAATTCTCGCTCCATGAACTGCTGAAGTCTACCTTGCAGGATCTTGAGCATTACCTTACTGGCATGTGAAATGAGTGCCACTGTTCGATAGTTTGAACATTCTTTAGTGTTTCCCTTTTTTGGTATGGGGATATAAGTTGATTTTTTCCAGTCTGATGGCCATTCTTGTGTTTTCCAAATTTGCTGGCATATAGCATGCATTACCTTGACAGCATCATCTTGCAAGATTTTGAACAGTTCAGCTGGGATGCCGTCGTCTCCTGTTGCCTTGTTATTAGCAATGCTTCTTAAGGCCCACTCAACCTCACTCTTCAGGATGTCTGGCTCTAGCTCACCGACCACACTGTCAAAGCTATCCCCGATATTGTTATCCTTCCTATACAGGTTTTCTGTATATTCTTGCCACCTTTTCTTGATCTCTTCTTCTTCTGTTAGGTCCTTGCCATCTTTGTTTTTGATCATACCCATTTTTGCCTGGAATTTACCTCCAATGTTTCTAATTTTCTGGAAGAGGTCTCTTGTCCTTCCTATTCTATTGTCTTCTTCCACTTCCGTGCATTGCTTGTTTAAAAATAATTCCTTATCTCTTCTGGCTAACCTCTGGAATTTTGCATTTAATTGGGAATATCTCCCCCTATCACTGTTGCCTTTTGCTTTCCTTCTTTCTTGGGCTACTTCTAGTGTCTCAGCAGACAGCCATTTTGCCTTCTTGGTTTTCTCTTTCTTTGGGATGTATTTTGTTGCCGCCTCCTGAACAATGCTGCCAACTTCTGTCCAGAGTTCTTCTGGGACCCTATCTACTAAGTCCAGTCCCTTAAATCGATTCTTCACCTCCACTGCATATTCCTTAGGAATATTAGTGAGCTCATATCTAGCTGATCTGTGGGTCTTCCCTAATCTCTTGAGTCTGATCCTAAATTGTGCAAGAAGAAGTTCGTGATCTGAACTACAGTCAGCTCCAGGCCTTGTTTTTACCGACTGTATAGATGTCCGCCACCTTTGGCTGCAAAGGATGTAATCAATCTGATTTCGGTGTTGTCCATCTGGTGAAGTCCATGTATAAAGCCGTCTCTTAGCTTGTTGGAAGAGAGTGTTTGTTATGCAGAGTGAATTGTCTTGGCAAAATTCTATCAGCCTGTGTCCTGCTTCGTTTTGTTCTCCCAGGCCATACTTACCTGTAATTCGAGGTGTCATTTGACTGCCCACCTTAGCATTCCAGTCTCCTGTGATGAAAATAACATCTCTTTTAGGCGTGTTGTCCAGTAGGTGCTGCAGATCCTCATAGAACTGCTCTACTTCAGCTTCTTCAGCATTTGTGGTTGGGGCGTATATTTGGATCACTGTGATGTTAGATGGCTTGCCCTGAATTCGAATTGAGATCATTCTATCATGTTTTGGGTTGTATCCAAGCACTGCTTTAGCCACTTTACTATTAATTATGAAGGCTACTCCATTTCTTCTGTGGTCCTCTTGTCCGCAGTAGTAGATCTGGTGGTCATTTGATGTGAAGTGGCCCATTCCAGTCCATTTCAGTTCACTGACGCCCAGAATGTCTATCTTTAATCTTGACATCTCACCAATAACCACATCCAATTTGCCCTGGCTCATAGATCTTACATTCCAGGTTCCGATGGTGTGTTGATCCTTAGAACATCGGATTCGCCGTTCACCACCAGCACCGTCGGCCGCTAGCCGTCCTTTCGGCTTTGAGCTAGCTGCGTCATCACGTCTGGGGCTAGTTGAGCTCATCCTCTGTTCCTCCCCAGTAGCATTTTGACCATCTTCCGACCTGGGGGGTCTCATCTTCCGATGGTATACCGACATATCTCTGGTTGTACTGATCCATTTAGTTTTCACGGCAAGAATACTGAGGTGGGTTGCCATTACCTTCCCCAGGGATCGCATTTAGTCTGACCTCTCTGTCATGACCTTCCCGTCTTGGGTGGCCCTTCACGGTTTAGCTCATGGCATCATTGAGGTGCTCAAGCTCCAGCACCACCACAAGGTAACGATCCTTTGCTGAAGAGGTCGCTGAGTAGAACCATTTTGCATTATTCACTGGGATAACTGAAAGTTTAGAGCCATGTGATTTTTCTCTTTATATCGTCCAGACTTTGGAAAACTGAATAGGGTTACTGTGCAGAACGCAGTCAATGAAGTTGCATTTTTCACCTCTCCACCTCCTCCATCATACTGAATGCCATTTAAGATGGAGGAACTGGAGCTTCTTGCCATATCTTATTGTGCTTGTTTTCATGATGCATCCAGCATTATTTATGATTAAATGGATAGATATTTGACTAGTTCAAACTAGTCTACATCTGAACAATATCCCATACATGGCAACATAATTTTTCAATTCTATATGTTTTTCTCTTTTTATCTTTCCTGAGTGCTTTCCAGACTGATAGTTACGGCCTCCTTCAAATTCCTCCTGCACACAAAAATGAGCAGGCATTTTTGCTCTTCCTCTTCTAAATAGGAAGATGCACCATTTCCTAACGTGGTAGAAATTCTGCATCTGTCTGAGAGGAGCCAGCCAACTAAGAACAGACACATGCACATACACACACACGCACACACATGCACACACACACAAAACTTATTCAGGGGGCTGTACTTGGGCCACCAAATAAATATTCAGTCCATTTCTAACCACTTACTTTCAATCTCAGTGTGATGGTCCCACTAGCAAGGTCTTAACTTAGAAATTCTCCAGACAGTCCATCAGAAAGCTTAAAGAATTCTTTACTAAGGATCCGATCAATGCAGGACAGTAATCAAAGCTCCAAGTGAGAATTTGGCGCCAAGACATTCAAAGTGATTCTTTCCCTCCTCTGATCTCATCCCTCCTCCCTGTCTCACAAACAAGCTGTTTCTCACTCCTGAGTTCCCCCCTCCCATCTCGGCAATTCGTTAGAGTGATTAACAACCCAGGTGCCTTATCAGCAGCAGAGCTTCCTTGGCTGAAAAGCCTGAGGCAAAGGAATGTGAAGCTAACATGGGTTGGTTCTGTCTCTGGGAATGTGGTAAATGCATGAAGCCAGCTAAAGCATGTAGAAACCTCTAATGGCAGGTGAACCAAGAGAAGGGAACCTGACACTCAGGAGCAACAGCTATCAACTTCATCCTTGGAATTTTTGTGACACAGTGTTGGATATTAGTTTGGCCTTGAAAACTATTAAAACTACCACAGATTGCAGCAGCTAATCTTTGGAGGTGATGGACAGCACTAGCATAAGGTCATATGTATTTCAGGATTTAAAGAAGTGTGGAAAACAGTAGTTTTAATCTATAATTTCTGAGGCTGTTTGCTCATTTTTTAAAAAGAGAAACTCCAGCATTTTATCCCTTCCTGATCTTGCTGGTCTGCCAACAGATAATGTGCTGGGGTTTGGGGGTTTTGTGTGTGTGTGTGCCTTCAAGTCAGTGTTGACTTCTGGCGACTGCCTGGACGAGTCCTTGCAGTTTTCTTGGCAAGGTTTTTCGGAAGTGGTTTGCCAATGCAAACTAGAGGAATTCCTTAAAAATTTAAGGAATATTCCCTTAAATATTCACAGGAATATTCAAAAACTGGAGGATATGGCCGGCCTGCCCGACTTTCTTTCTTCACTTCCTAACAAACATTTACCAAATTCTAACATGAAGACAATACCATTTTAAAGGCTAACCCAAATCTGAACCCAGCAAGAAGACACTGGCCACTAAACAATTATTGGATTGCCTTTAGTGTAGCAAGGCCTAAAAATCTTCTAGAGACACATATTCAAATCTACCAAGTTCAAATTCAGGCACAGTAATAAACCTGAGCCCACTGGGTTAGGGCAGTTCTGATGGATTTCTAATGACAGAATGTCCTTTGATTTTTTTTTTTTTTTTAAGTTCTCTGCATACAGAAAACTAGTCATTGGAAAGAAGGGTTTGGTAAAATGTCTCACTGTCACATTTATGTATATGTATAAGAAGGTTCCCTTAAACATTCACAAAAGTATTCAAAAACTAGAGGAATTCAAAAACTGGAGGACTTCCTGCCTGACTCTCTTGTTTCACTTCCTAACAAACATTTACCAAATTCTAACAAGAAGCAATAGGAGTAGGCCTACCTATCTAGACTGCAAATATCTGGAAAACCACTATATGGCAGCAAACAGATTCAGAAAGCTATGGCTTTGTGTTGCCATTTAGTGATCATCCATGATTCTGCAACCCAAAATATGAGCCCAGGACCAAAGCTTGAAGATCCAGGGCTCATCTAAGATGGACCAAAATCAATTCTCCTATTCAAACTTTGCCTTAGCCACTGCTTGGGTAGTAGCAAAATCTCCTCAGCTTCATTGTTAACATGAAAGGTGACGTCTTTTTAACTCCCCGCAGTTTCTAATCCAATAGTTCAGAAGGACTGAAACCTGCCTCAAAGCTGAGGACTTTTTAAAAAGGTAATTTATTCCTCGTAGGAGCATTTTGGACCCTGAACAAGTCTCAGGGCTTGCTTTTCATATAATCAGTGTTAGCAGCTCATTAAAATACACAGCATGTGTGTCGTTTAACTGTGGCATGGCTCAGCAAGGACACCAGAAGCTGTGGCTTTTTTCCCTAAAAAAAATCAATAATAATAAAAATAAGGGGAAGAATAAGTGGAGATAAAATAGAACAGCTTCGCTTGGCGCTGACACCATAATTAAGAATATATGACAGAGGTTACAGTGCCTTTAACCATCATTTCAGCTGAAAAGATTAACTGATCAACACCCCTTTTTCAATTTCCAGCTGTGATGTCTTCTATCACTTTATGGTTTTCAAATAAATGGAATCCACTGATGGCTATTTTAAGACTGTTTTCAGCTCTGTCCAACATGATGTCTCTGCCAGAGTGAATAGCAGATTGAATCATTAAAAAATCCTTCAGAATGCACAGCCAGAAGAAAAATAACCCCTTTCTATCAAAAGGGATATAATTCTTTCTTTTGTTTTGTTTATACTTTAAATAACACACTGAAACTCCATTCCTTTTTTTAATATTCAGATAGACAGATACAAGGAAAAATATATAAGAGGATATTTTTATTATGAATATCGTAAGTATTCCCAGACTAACTTTTTCTCATATTTTAATTTATACCTTTCTTAGTAGTTTGTGGGACTTCTGAATTGAAGCCAAAACATATCTTGTCTTCTGCAAAGCACGTGACATGACATTTTGATTAATATTATAAGCCAGTAATTTATGGGCTGGATGTTATGACAAGTACATGGATTGATTGAAAATAGCTGGCTTGATCTCATATTCAAAGAATTCTCATCAATAGTTCCTCATCAAATTGAAGTAAGATACGAAGTAGGATGCTGCAAGATTCAGTCCTGAGCCCTATAATTATAGTATTTTTTATTCACAACTTAGATGAAGAGATGAAGGGAATGCTTATCACATTTTCTGGCAAAACAGAATTGGCAGGATAGCTAAATCCCTGGAAGATAGAAATAACATTCAAAACAATCTTGTTAGGTTAGAGAAATGGACTGAAAATAATAGACTAACAGAGACAAATGCAAGATTCTGAAGAAACAGAAATCAAATGTACAATTACAGAATGTAATTAACTGCTATTCCAACTATTAGGTGATGATTAAGAAAAAAACAAATGCAATTTTCAGGTGGATCAATAGAAGTGCAATTTCACTTTAGTTTGTGTTTTCAATTCCCACCTTGGAATGTGTCCAGCTCTAAGTCCCACGTTTTAAGAAGGATTCAGACATACCAGTACCGTGACAGAGAAGGGCAGCAAGGATATCTTTCTGCCTTGTGTTACACTTTTTCTTCCTGCTGGTTCCTGGCCTCCTTTCACCAGTTAATTCACAGTATGGGCTGGCTCGCTTCTCTAAACAGGTATCTCTTAAAACCTGGCTAGTGCCTGGGAATAGATTTCAGCGGAACACTGCAGATGTGTTCATGCACAGGTTAGACAATAACCATCTGATTCCTGCAACTGATCAGAAACTTGTATTTGATGGCCTAAATGGCCCCTTGCAACTCAATGATTCTCTAATGAAAAAGTGAAAGGGATGACTAAATAACAAAATTTAGTTGCTTGCCGAGATGGTCAGTGAAGAATAGAATGGATTAAACACACACACACAAACACACACAAAGCACTTTAAATTAAAAATGAAGGACATAACCAGATTCTGTGCAGAACCATCATTAGTGCCTCCATTTGTTTCTGTTACTTCTATTACTTCTGTGCAATTTGATGAAATAAAAGGACAGAGGACTTTGCTGAAAATCTCTTGGATGGAGTGAAGTGTTCTTGCACATACTTAGATATGAAGTGACCGAGAAATGTATGTGAATTTATTTTCTTTCATTATACAATTATTTCTTCAGTAGTCTTGAAACCTACCTGGATTCTCATACTTCAGTAGGGTCCCAGGGAAAAATATAGTGAAGGAAACTCCTTCCATGTTGTTTTCTTCCAAAATCTGGGCATAGATTTTGAATAAAATAGAAATGTGGGTGAGGGAAAACAAGAGCAGCCACAGCAGAAACATCCTTTGCCACTTCCATCCACAAAGGACACTCAAAAACAGACCCACCCACCCCCAAAATTGAGAGAAATTCTCAAGCACCCTGAAAATAAGGTAGAAATAGAAACTTCTGTCACAGGAGAAGAGAAATTGCAAGTCTTGGTGTTAACTGTTACCCAGATCCCACAGGGTCCATATGGGCAGATTATCCCATTCTATTATAAAATAATTCCACAGCAAATTTATGTTATACCTCTTCCAAGCAAATGCCAACTTCTCCGAGAAGAAAGGTTGAAGTCCATTTGCATCCCAACAGCAACCCTAATAATTATCAAGTATATTTGCCCCCACCCCAATGTTATTTCTTAAAATCCACTAAATGCAAGACACATTTAATGTCACTTTGCATCGGGATGAGTTTCTTCTCATATGTGCTAGGGACTTAAACAAGAAATTTTCCTAGGAGCTTTTTTTAACAGGTTAAAACAGTTTACTCAAATTTACCAACTCTGACTTTAGCAACTATTTAAAAACTGTTTTGAAGCAGTTATCAGTGGCTAAGTTCACCCATACTGCTAAGGCATAATGTCGTCGCTGGCTTTTGATTTAGTGTAGCATGTGAATGCAGGCATAGTCATTTGTGAATCAGTTTACACTAATGGATTTACCTTCTAGAACTTGCAGTGGACTTTCAACTGAATTAAATATTGACCGCCGCAATGCTTGCTTCCAGCATTAACATGAAAAGTTTCAACTATCAAAAAAAAAAAAGACTCCATGGAAAAAGAATCAGACTTTTATCTTCAGAAGAAAAAAAAATGCTATCTCTAAAGATATATCAAATGGGATGGACAGAGAGCCTGTACACAGTGCTGATTCTGCCATGTTTACATGTTACATGTATTTACCATCTAGTTTGCCAATGAAAGCTGCTATTCTGTTTTGATGGAAGGATCATAACTTAGAATGGGAATGAGATTTAGCTATGTCTTCAGTCTGTGTCATTCCCTTCAGCTAGTTTCCTTGACAGTGTCCAGCTCCAACCATGGCAGATAGCTTCAGGAAAGCAAACTATACTCTACAAAATGTTATGAAGTTAGTCAAGGTTAGTCAAAGAGTCACAGGCAGAGTCAGAAGGTAAAAAGATAAGAGTGTCCAATACAAAGCCAAACTCAGTAGGTGGGACAGAGTGGCAGTCAAGCAAAGGAGTTGTTTCCCTTAGTAATAATTTGCATGATTGAAGCATCCTAGAGGATGCTATACAGCAGGCAGTTGATTTGTGGCTAGTTGATCATCATCCCCAAATCTTTGGCTTAAGCATGTCCCATAAAACAGTCTGTGTTTGCTGGCCAAAAGCTCAAGCTAATGCTATCAGCTCTCTTTCATCAATGTAGTAACTAAGGAAATGCCCCTGGCTTAAGGTTTTTTGACTTCTTGAAATAGTTCATTCTTGATTTCAAAGTGTGCTGAATTTTATTCAGGAAAGCTAGCTAGAAATATCTGGGATCCTTGCTTTTGTTGTTGTTTATTCGTGTAGTCGCTTCCGACCCTTCGTGACTTCATGGACCAGCCCACTCCAGAGCTTCCTGTCGGTCATCAACACCCCCAGCTCCCCCAGGGACAAATCCGTCACCTCTAGAATATCATCCATCCATCTTGCCCTTGGTCGGCCCCTCTTCCTTTTGCCTTCCACTCTCCCTAGCATCAGCATCTTCTCCAGGGTGTCCTGTCTTCTCATTATGTGGCCAAAGTATTTCAGTTTTGCCTTTAATATCATTCCCTCAAGTGAGCAGTCTGGCTTTATTTCCTG
This sequence comes from Candoia aspera, assembly GCF_035149785.1. Classification (NCBI taxonomy): domain Eukaryota; kingdom Metazoa; phylum Chordata; class Lepidosauria; order Squamata; family Candoiidae; genus Candoia; species Candoia aspera. The sequence continues at coordinate 40,072,207 of NC_086155.1, forward strand.
GAGGATGGACTGGTTTGATCTTCTTGCAGTCCAAGGCACTCTCAGAATTTTCCTCCAACACCACAGTTCAAAAGCATCGATCTTCCTTCGCTCAGCCTTCCTTATGGTCCAGCTCTTGCAGCCATATGTTACTACGGGGAACACCGTTGCTTTAACTATGCAGACCTTTGTTGTCAGTGTGATGTCTCTGCTCTTAACTATTTTATTGAGATTTGTCATTGCTCTTCTCCCAAGGATTAAGCGTCTTCTGATTTCCTGACTGCAGTCAGCATCTGCAGTAATCTTCACACCTAGAAATACAAAGTCTTTCACTGCTTCTACATTTTCTCCCTCTATTTGCCAGTTATCAATCAAGCTGGTTGCCATAATCTTGGTTTTTCTGAGGTTTAGTTGCAAGCCAGCTTTTGCACTTTCTTCTTTCACCATCATAAGGCTCCTCAGTTCCTCTTCACTTTCAGCCCTCAAAGTGGTATCATCTGCATATCTGAGATTGTCAATGTTTCTTCCAGAGATTTTAACTCCAGCCTTGGATTCCTCAAGCCCAGCTTGTCGCATGATGTTCTGCATACAAGTTGAATAGGTAGGGTGAGAGTATACAGCCCTGCCGTACTCCTTTCCCAATCTTAAACCAGTCCATTGTTCCGTAGTCTGTTCTGACTGTTGCTACTTGGTCGTTATACAGATTCTTCAGGAGGCAGACAAGATGACTTGGTATCCCCATACCACTAAGAACTTGCCACAATTTGTTATGGTCCACACAGTCAAAGGCTTTAGAATAGTCAATAAAACAGAAATAGATGTTTTTCTGAAACTCCCTGGCTTTTTCCATTATCCAGCGGATATTGGCAATTTGGTCCCTAGTTCCTCTGCCTTTTCTAAACCCAGCTTGTACATCTGGCAATTCTCGCTCCATGAACTGCTGAAGTCTACCTTGCAGGATCTTGAGCATTACCTTACTGGCATGTGAGATGAGTGCCACTGTTCGATAGTTTGAACATTCTTTAGTGTTTCCCTTTTTTGGTATAGGGATATAAGTCGATTTTTTCCAGTCTGATGGCCATTCTTGTGTTTTCCAAATTTGCTGGCATATAGCATGTATTACCTTGACAGCATCATATCGCAAGATTTTGAACAGTTCAGCTGGGATGCCGTTGTCTCCTGCTGCCTTGTTATTAGCAATGCTTCTTAAGGCCCATTCAACCTCACTCTTCAGGATGTCTGGCTCTAGCTCACTGACCACACCGTCAAAGCTATCCCCGATATTGTCATCCTTCCTATACAGGTCTTCTGTATATTCTTGCCACCTTTTCTTGATCTCTTCTTCTTCTGTTAGGTCCTTGCCATCTTTGTTTTTGATCATACCCATTTTGGCCTGGAATTTACCTCCAATGTTTCTAATTTTCTGGAAGAGGTCTCTCGTCCTTCCTATTCTGTTGTCTTCTTCCACTTCCGTGCATTGCTTGTTTAAAAATAATTCCTTATCTCTTCTGGCTAACCTCTGGAATTTTGCATTTAATTGGGCATATCTCCCCCTATCACTGTTACCTTTTGCTCTCCTTCTTTCTTGGGCTACTTCTAGTGTCTCAGCAGACAGCCATTTTGCCTTCTTGGTTTTCTCTTTCTTTGGGATGTATTTTGTTGCCGCCTCCTGAACAATGCTGCGAACTTCTGTCCATAGTTCTTCCGGGACCCTATCTACTAAGTCCAGTCCCTTAAATCGATTCTTCACCTCCACTGCATATTCCTTAGGAATATTAGTGAGCTCATATCTAGCTGATCTGTGGGTCTTCCCTAATCTCTTGAGTCTGATCCTAAATTGTGCAAGAAGAAGTTCGTGATCGGAACTACAGTCAGCTCCAGGTCTTGTTTTTACCGACTGTACAGATGTCTGCCACCTTTGGCTGCAAAGGATGTAGTCAATCTGATTTCGGTGTTGTCCATCTGGTGAAGTCCATGTATAAAGCCGTCTCTTAGGTTGTTGGAAGAGAGTGTTTGTTATGCAGAGTGAATTGTCTTGGCAAAATTCTATCAGCCTGTGTCCTGCTTCGTTTTGTTCTCCCAGGCCATACTTACCTGTAATTCCAGGTGTCATTTGACTGCCCACCTTAGCATTCCAGTCTCCTGTGATGAAAATAACATCTCTTTTAGGCATGTTGTCCAGTAGGTGCTGCAGATCCTCATAGAACTGCTCTACTTCAGCTTCTTCAGCATCTGTGGTTGGGGCATATATTTGGATCACTGTGATGTTAGATGGCTTGCCCTGAATTCAAATTGATATCATTCTATCGTTTTTTGCATTGTATCCAAGCACTGCTTTAGCCACTTTACTATTAATTATGAAGGCTACTCCATTTCTTCTGTGGTCCTCTTGTCCACAGTAGTAGATCTGGTGGTCATTTGATGTGAAGTGGCCCATTCCAGTCCATTTCAGTTCACTGACGCCTAAAATGTCTATCTTTAATCTTGACATCTCACCAATAACCACATCCAATTTGCCCTGGCTCATAGATCTTACATTCCAGGTTCCAATGGTGTGTTGATCCTTAGAACATCGGATTCGCCGTTCACCACCAGCACTGTCGGCTGCTAGCCGTCCTTTCGGCTTTGAGCTAGCTGCATTATCACGTCTGGGGCTAGTTGAACTCATCCTTTGTTCCTGCCAGTAGCATTTTGACCATCTTCCGACCTGGGGGTCTCATCTTCCGATGGTATACTGACATATCTCTGGTTGTACTGATCCATTTAGTTTTCACGACAAGAATACTGAGGTGGGTTGCCATTACCTTCCCCAGGGATCCAATTTAGTCTGACCTCTCTGTCATGACCTTCCCGTCTTGGGTGGCCCTTCACGGTTTAGCTCATGGCATCATTGAGGTGCTCAAGCTCCAGCACCACAACAAGGTAATGATCCTTTGCTGAAGGGGATCCTTGCTGGAAGAGCTCAAACCTGAACTCTCAGAGAGGAAGCATTTTCCTGTTTTCAGTGTGCATCTTGGTGTGATCCCTAGTCCAGAACAGTGTTTTTACATATATGGATCCTGCCCAGGCCCTACTACATTGCTCATTACAACTTCTCACACAGATGACCTCTCATGAAGATGAGCCCAACATTATACCTGTTCCAAAACCAACTGGTGTAAATGAAAATTAGGGCTTCAGTTTGTATTTTGTTGGGATGGTATGGCATGATCCTTGATGAAGATGGCAAAATACTACGGTGATCCTGTTCAAGGACAATTCTACCCTAGTAGAATATATTCTTACTATGAAATTAATTCATAAGATGGTGAATTTTCACTTCCCTCTAGGAGCAATGGCCATCCATGCTTATTGCTATTCTACCCGCTCCCCTGAGTAAGCTTAGAAGACCTGCTTGATGTTGCAAGTGTACAGATAGAAAAAGCTCCTGAGCTTTTTCTTGTTGTTGATGATGATGATGGATCAGAAAATACTTTTACACACAGTAGTGCAATGAAAGCCTATTCTAAAACACTGTCCAGTTTTAGCCAGTTTTAAGGATGTTTTCCTGAGTTTTCAAGAGGAAAAAAAATGAGAGGAACCATAAAATCAAAAAAAGCACATGGCATAGGATGAGTTTCAAAACAAATGTGGATTTTCATTACTATGTCACCATGTGGCAACATGCACAGCTTATTATGTAGCTTCATGAGACCCAAGAGATGTTTTATCCTATAGTGATCATGTTATCCAGCTAAAGTGCTTAAAAATATGTTCTGCTATGTGATTCATGAAAAATAGGTGAGGTTTTCAATTTAAATGTATAATAGAAAGATTCTTTACTTAGTGCAAGCAATGACTAAATGGCAATTTGTGGGAATTGGGAATTTTTACAGCCTGGCATCAGGCAACTGAGAGGACTATCATGAGAACATACACAGTATTAAGAAATTAGGAAGAGAGACATTCTCTCACTGTTTTTGTTATAAAGAGTAAAGTGTTTTATTTTCCTATGAATTTAATATTAATGTTTGGGTTTTGGTGGTTTTGTTTGTTGTTTTTGTTTTTTGCCGATGCTATTTTCTTTTTCAATCTGTTCGATCGTGTCCAATTCTTGGGGACTGCTTGGACAAATCCCTGAAGTTTTCATGGCAAGGTTTTTTAAAAAGTGGTTTGCCGTTGCCTCCTTCCTAGGGCTGTGAGACAGTGACTGGCCCAAGGTCACCCAGCTGGCTTGGTGGCTAAGATGGGACTAGAACTCATGGTCTCCCGGTTTCTGGTCTGATGCCTTAACCACTACACCATACTGGCTCTCGCCAATGCCATAACGGCTATGAATTAATGTTCTTATATTTAGATATTTTTCTTACAATTGGAACTCCACAGCATACATTTATAGGCCCTTGTTTATGGATTCATGTCTCAGTCTTTTGTGCTTAATGAATAGAAAATAGGAGGTCCTTCATTAGCTGTTCCTCCTCAGTTTATGACCAGTAGCTTTGGCTTTCTGACCTACTTTCTTATCAGAAAAATGCCGTTTATAGCTGGACGCTTCTTTTCTTTGAGTTTATGCTAGAGAATCCAAGGCTGGAGTTAAAATCTCTGGAAGAAACATTAACAATCTCAGATATGCCACTTTGATGGCTGAAAGCGAAGAGGAACTGAGGAGCCTTATGATGAAGGTGAAAGAAGAAAGTGCAAAAGCTGGCTTGCAGCTAAACCTCAAAAAAACCAAGATTATGGCAACCAGCTTGATTGATAACTGGCAAATAGAAGGAGAAAATGTAGAAGCAGTGAAAGACTTTGTATTCCTAGGTGCAAAGATTACTGCAGATGCTGACTGCAGTCAGGAAATCAGAAGACGCTTAATCCTTGGGAGAAGAGCAATGACAAATCTCAATAAAATAGTTAAGAGCAGAGACATCACACTGACAACAAAGGCCCGCATAGTTAAAGCAATGGTGTTCCCTGTAGTAACATATGGCTGTGAGAGCTGGACCGTAAGGAAGGCTGAGCGAAGGAAGATCGATGCTTTTGAACTGTGGTGTTGGAGGAAAATTCTGAGAGTGCCTTGGACTGCAAGAAGATCAAACCAGTCCATCCTCCAGGAAATAAAGCCAGACTGCTCACTTGAGGGAATGATATTCAAGGCAAAACTGAAATACTTTGGCCACATAATGAGAAGACAGGACACCCTGGAGAAGATGCTGATGCTAGGGAGAGTGGAGGGCAAAAGGAAGAGGGGCCGACCAAGGGCAAGGTGGATGGATGATATTCTAGAGGTGATGGACTCATCCCTGGGGGAGCTGGGGGTGTTGACGACCGACAGGAAGCTCTGGCGTGGGCTGGTCCATGAAGTCACGAAGAGTCGGAAGCGACTAAACGAATAAACAACAACATGCTAGAGCCTTGAGTCTGAGAAGATGCCCAGGCCAAGGAAGAAACAAACTGTATGTTTGTGTAAGTGTGTATCACTATATGATGCATTTTATGTCTAAGATGTCTAAATTAGCTGGCATACATATTTTTAGCTTGTAGAAAAGCTCATGGAATATTTTTTTGATATTTGATAGCCTGGGTTAAAATTATATTATTTCTTTCTTATAGCAAAGCAAAATGTGTTGTTTACTGTGACTGGAGAGGAAGACCTGGGACATAGCACTATGTCAATCCTGTAATTTTAGCAGAAAGGAATTAAAAACAAGGAAAGCATCGTTATCATGTGATCATATCAATCAATCAAATCCTTTATTACAGTTAATGACCAGATGTCATGTGATCATACAGAGTCCTGGAAATATCTATACTTTTGCTCTTTTTAAAAAATATAGCTCTTATGTTGAAGTTAAGCTTGAAAGCATAATAGTGCTATGAAATTAAAGAAAATTAAAGAAAAAGGAGGCAAATTTCCTCCATACTTATTTTCTTCTTCCTGAAATCAAAAGTATTTAATATATTCTTAAATGGCTGATTTTTCTGCTCAGTTATTTGCACATAACACTACTGGGCTGTTTTATATAATGAATTCAGTCTAAGCATACATATTGTGCAAATGAGTTCCCCTTCCATCTTCTACCAATTTCTCCAGTTAAAATCATGTGTCTTGCCTCAGAATAGTAGTGAAATGCACCACTAATTTTCAGCAATTATTTCAGAGGGAGTTGTGGGTTTGGTTGTTGTTTTTGCATCCATGGCAAATGCCCTTCTCTGTTCAGGAGCACAAGAATCATTTTTTAAAATTCTACATTATTCTGCTGTTGTTCTTTGAATTCTGCTATACTACCATCCATGTTATCTGTAAATCATTCCTAACAGACCTCAAACCCAATCTGTGAATCCCTCACTTCATTCTCACACCATCTGCTGTTCCCAAACATATTCAAGTAAGTTCTTTCTTTTCTTTCAAGGGAAGTTAAAGTGTGTTCCTTTAAGGATACCAGTGCCCCCCACCTCACTTTTCAGATGCTGGAGACCATAAATATTACTTCTGGTAATACCTTGAGAGAGAGATAACCTTAGAGTGAGAGGTTTTGCACTTTAATGTTATAGGTCTGGGAGAAATGTTACAGATGAGTAAAGTTGGAGTGAAAGACAAAACCATAAATGGCAGTTTCTCTATAGCAGCAAAAAGAAAAAAAGTGAGGAAATAACCTGTCAAAGCAAAATAGTTTCTGTTATAAAATTCCATTTAAAAAATCCAAAACAAAACCCTAGCTAAACTTAAATGGAAGTGGGTTAATGCTATCTGCACACATGTTCCTGACTTTAATGTAAATATCCTTGAGGTAATCCCTTTTTAAAATAGAACTACTACTGTCTATATACAACTTTCAATAGTGTACTTCCTTTTCAATATAGCTCATTGCAGAGGGTTCATCAAGAGAGAGAAAGAGTAGCTGGACTTCATTTAGTGTCTGTCTTGCTGTGAAGTTCTGTGGGAGTGGAGAAACCATGGCAAAATTCTTATAAGCCCCTGTGCAGAATAAAATAGGCTCTTTTTGCTTTCTTGTATAGAGATAGTACAACTGATCCCTACAATATGATGTTGCCATGTAATCTCACAACTATTAATAGAACTATTTATATTCAGAGTACTAGCAACCAGCCAATCAGGTCCTGTTCCAGTTGACTAACCCATCCTCTCCTTTTAATTTTCAGTTTTTCTTTTCCAACAGTGAGTTAATATTCTGATTGGGTTAACATTTAATGTTGACTGAATGTACTAGTGAAGGGTTGCAGATATAGATTTAGATATAAATATAGATGATACAGATATATAGTTATAGAGATATAGATAGATGTTTTGTGTTTGGGAAAACATTAGGGTTTTTTTAGCAGGCTGGTGTGACTCTATTTTTCTGCAGGCCAGGGCTGGCTACAGACTGGTTAGCATGCATCAACATATTTTGTTATTAAAAGGAATGGTATTGTTCTGCAAGAAGCATAAGCAATCTTTTGAACATCTGTTAGGTCATATTGGCCTTTGATCTATATAGTTTGTTTAATTAATTAATTAATTAATTTTTATCCCACCTTTATTATTTTTATAAATAACTCAAGGCGGCGAACATACCTAATACTCCTTCCTCCTCCTATTTTCCCCACGACAGCAACCCTGTGAGGTGAGTTGGGCTGAGAGAGAGGGACTGGCCCAAGGTCACCCAGCCGGCTTTCACGCCTAAGGCGGAACTAGAACTCCCAGTCTCCTGGTTTCTAGCCCAGCACCTTAACAACTGGACCACACTGGCTATACATTTGGGTTATGTTTGTTATGCCACAAAACATATGTATACATAGGTAGGTGGTATGGAATGTACATGTGTGAATGGATCATTCCCCAACAAAGAATAACTAATGGACTACTTTCACCAACTTTATATGACTGAGTATAGAAAAAATATATTTAAACATTAGTCCTGTCTCTAACAATTCCTACAGAAAGCTAAAGTTATAAAACAGACTCCTTTTATTAAATGCATGTGAGAACTATTGCCTCTTCTGGAAAAGAATGTGTGAAGAGACGATCAGAACCATGTCCACTAGTTACAGCCTCATATGTTCAAGGTCCCATTTGCAAAGGGAATTGCTGTGGAATTCCTTCCACACCCAGATACAAGAGAATTGGCTGCCCCTTTCTTTTACTTGGCACCAAGGGTCAACAACCCCATAGAGCAGGAGAAGTGAATGACTCAGCTAACAGACTTCTCTGTTCATATAAGTTGGTGTTTTCACTCCAATTACATAATTAAACATGCACACAAACTCAATCATGTACATATTTTAAGCATGGGTATTTTGTTTAGCTTATTTTCTCAAAAACTAATTTAAGACCAGTTTAAGAGTCTTTTGTGGTTGTTACTCTCTGTGAGTTAAAGTTCACACACATGAACAAACCACCTAAAAAACTGATTGGGGACTGGCAACAGCTGCACATGGGTTTGGCTTAGCAATCTGACACAGTCTAGATGTTTGCCTACTGAAACAAACATGTTGCCTAATACTGCATTAGTAACAATGTCCAGTTTCTAATATTTATTGACATTGCTTAAGACAACTGCTTGTCCACTGGCTCCTGTTTTCCCAGTTTTAGTTTCTTATAAACAAGAGTGTTGACACAAAAAGCAGAGCAGAGCACACAGCATAGCACAGCATGATGGATTTATATCTTTTAAATATTTTTCTTCAGCAGAACCATATGGAGAAGCTCCCTATGCACATTCCATATTCCATAAAATAAAGAATAAGTACAAATATTGTTGTGTTTCTGTCCATGAGCAAATAAGTCCTAGTACATTTGCAGCATTCAATTTCCCTCTCTACCATACATGGGCATGAATGTACATGTGTAGACTCATTAATGCCTACAGAAGGCTTGCAACATAGAAATGTAAACCCATCAAACAGTAATTAATTAATTAATAGTGTTGTTAATAAATGGCTACTCATAACTTCACAATGAAATAAAAATATTTTTGTAGCAATGCCTAATTTCTGAAAAATATCTATGGCACATGGATGTATCATTTCTTATCCTCTTATGAGTTCTTTAGCTGAAATATGAATTTCAGATAGCGTAGCTGTGGAAGTGACTGTCCCCATGCAAATAATATTAGCTAATATAGAAGAAACTCAGCACAGTTGAACAGTTATGAGCATGGAACATAAAAATTGAGTATCCTTAATATAAATGAATTCTTGCATGAAATGGTCTCTGTATTTCCCTAGACATGCTTGATTTGCTATTTAAGATTGTCATTTGACAGTTTTCTTATTACTGCCTGTGTTTGTCACATTATGGATTTTGAAACTGCCAGCTCTTCTGTAACATGATGCAACTTTATTTGCATGCCAAATTTCTGAGTATATTCACTTCTGCAGTTTTAGAAATTTCATCTCTCCAAAATCCAGTAAGTTAAGTTAGTGCTAAGAACATCCCCGTTCAGCAACAGAAATAGACTTTGGATAAGCACTTGTCCAATAAAAGTCAGATGCTTAAATATCCCTCAGTATGAGATGCTTGAAGACATTAAATCAGATTTTTAAAATTCATAAAGGAATGGAGAAGATGAGTTATGAGTCATGGGGATGGGGGATTGTTCAAAATCAGAATTCACATACAAATGAGAGCATCATCTAAGAAAAGTATGTAATTGTGTTCGGTGAGAAAGTTTGAAATAAAAATAAAGTGGGCTTTTGAGATGTCTTGGTAAGGTGGGCCAGAATTAATTTAAAAACTTAGACTCTGAGGGTGTCATCCTTGACTGAGGAAAGGGTCACAAAGTAGTATGAATGAACCATGCAGTTACCATCACCCCTGTCCAGAGCTATCATAGTACATATAAGGCAATTTAGAGAATCTTATTATGTATTTTGTAATCTACCTAAAATCTGCCTAGAATCTGCCTAAAATATTTTCAGCACAGAAATGATGCATCTGTTCTGTGCATATTTGCTGTGCATTGTTGTGTGCATTTTAGTCTTTCATCCCATTTAGTCTTTTAAATGATTTTAAATAAAAAATATTTATTTTAAATGATTTATAGAGCTGTCCATCTCAAAACAGTGACTCTAGGTGGCAAACAGAAGCTCACTGGAAGCAAGTGCAGCTCACCTAGCAATGGTGTTACATGGGCATAATGTATACACATCAAACTGTCTGTGCTGCAGCTTTCTAGACAAGCTGTAGCATCCTAATGCTCTTCAAGGACAGCCCCATGTACAGCATATTACAGCAATCTAACAGGAGGTAGCCAAGATATGAATTACTGTGGATAGGGCCCCTTGATCCAGAAAAGGGTACAATTGGCATATGAAATTAATCTGTGTAAAGGCCCTCCTGTTCATGGCTGCCATCTGCTCTTCAAGCAGGAGTCATGAGTCCAAGAGGACCTCCAAGTGCTGCTACTCCATTCAGAGCTAGAGGTAGAATATCTCTGGATCCAGAGGGGTCAGGATCCACAGCCACTCAGCCTTGCCAGAGTTGAAATGAAGCTTTTCTCCATTGAGATCCTAACACCTTCCAGACACTGGGAAAGAACCTTGGTAGCACTTTCCCTCATGCTTCCTGTGTGAAGTATGAAGTGGGCTATAGTTCTTCTTTTGTCCTTTGATGAGGGAACAAGTCATGTCCTTCCAGGGACCATTAAACCTTTGCCCATTCTTTCCCAGAACATTTGAAGAGAAAGTACAAAAATATGCTTTGCCTAGGGCTCTGACTGCACTATTAGGAAAATAGTGGATCTAGATGCAAAGAAGGAGACTGAAGGGGGAAGGGAGAAAGTGCATGGCAATATGCTTCCTCTAGCTCCAACTACAGACACACACACACACACACACACACACAAACAGAGGGAGGGAGGGAGGGTTCCAGAAAAAGAGTTAAAGCCTTAGTTAAGAAGTGGATGGTGAGAAGGCTGAGTCATTCCTAAAGCAAAGTACATGATAGGGTGTTTCCAGAACTAAGAATTCTCAGAATAACAAAGCAGTGATTGGCTGCTGAGTATGTTCTATGCAGGCATTGGGATGTATGTTTATTTATTTATTTATTTATTTTATTTTATTTTATTTATTTTCTATCCTGCCTTTCTTATTTTATAAATAAATCAAGGCGGAGAACATACCTAATACTCCTTCCTCCTCCTCTTTTCCCCACAACAACAGCCCTGTAAGGTAGGTTGGGCTGAGAGAAAGTGATTGGCCCAAGGTGACCCAGCTGGTTTTCATGCCTAAGGCGGGACTAGAACTCACAATTGTTGGCAGACTGCTAGAAAGCATTTGGCCCAGGAGAGATCAGAAAAGTCACACACCAGGCATTTCTATAAAAATAATTGTATTTGCAGAAAACAAACATATTTAAAGGCTGTTTGCTGAGAGGAGAGACTTCTCTCAGCTGCATATTCTCTGCAAGCCTACACAGAAGGGAAACTGAAACTAAAACAAGTCCAGGCAAGTTCTTCTCCCCCCCAGTGCAACAATTAACAACTGAAAAGGGGACAATTAAATTCAACCTCTTCACCCGGCCAAAATGATTAGTTACCATAGTAACCTTAATCTGTAGTAGAAAACTTATTAACAACAATCTCCTGGTTTCTAGCCCAGCACCTTAACCACTAGACCAAACTGGCTCTCTTGTTGCCTAATTAATGGCCATAAAGGAATATTAATATGTTTACAAGTGATGGATAATAAAATATATCTTGTATAATAAAGTGTATCTTGAATAGCTTGATTGGCCATGCAAGATGGGAACTGTGGAAGTTGCAGTCCTACTGCTTCTGAAGGATGCCAAGTTGGGGAAGATCAAAAAGGGCATTTGCAAGTTATGTAATATCTAACTGGAGATTCTTTTTGATAAATCTAGAAGTCAGAAAATTCAGTGAAACACCCATGGGCCTTGTCTGATCCAGAGCTCCTGCTTAGCTGACTTCTTAGGATAAAATGGAGGCTTGAGAATGAAGGGATATGAAGCAAAATGTGAAGTCAATTGGACACATGGGCATCTTGCTTTATTGCCGCATCAATTATCCACTCTTCCTTCTTTTTACCCACAGTTAAATCTTGTGTGTTATGCACCAAGACTTTTATCAGCTTGTATTCAGAAATCCCACAATATTTTAACCTGCTCATTTTTATTACTTTTTCAGTTGCACATTCCCACCAATTTTTCATTACTGGCAAATGATAATTTTTATTATTATTATTGTTATTGTTATCTTTTTTGCACAGTCAGCCAGAAGTTTAGACTAGATTTGGCATTTTTATCCACCTATCGAGTCCTTCACAAGGTCCTGTGATAGGCAGATGTTGTTGTTTAATAATGTTAACGGTATCGTCACAGGATGTAAGCTGTTCCAAGTAGACCTGCGTTTACAATTGACTAATGGTGGTTTTGTCAATGTTGATGGTGTTCAAGTGGTGTTCCAAATGCTTTGGAATTGCACCCAAGGTAGCTATTACTATTGGTACTATCTTTGCTTTCTTTTGCCACAGTCATCTTACTTCTATTTGCAAGTCTTTGTATTTTGTGATTTTCTCCAGTTCTTTCTCTTCTCTTCTGCTGTCTCCAGGTATTGCGATGTCCATTATCCAGACTTTTTTTGTCTTTTTTATCAATAATTGTTATGTCTGGGATGTTGTGTGGCAGGTGCCTGTCTGTTTGAATTCCAAAGTCCCAAAGCACTTTGGCTTCTTCATTTTCTATTATTTTGTCTATTCTGTGGTCCCACTTGTTCTTTCTTGCAGGCAAGTGGTATTCCTTGCAGATATTCCAATGTAGCATTGTTGCTACTTTGTCATGCTGTTGTCTGTAGTCAGTCTGTGTGATCTTCTTGCAGCAACTAACTAGGTGGTTCACTGTTTCTTCAGCTTCTTTTCAGAGGCAGCATTTGCTGACTGTTGCTATCTTGTCAATTCTGGCTTTATATGGATTCGTTCTTAAGGCTTGGTCTTGTTCAGCCAGAATTAGCCCCTCTGCCTGTTTCTTCAACTTTCCTGCTGTTAGCCATTGTCAGGTCTTATTATTATCTGCTTTGCCTGCTAGATTTTTTGTGTACTGGCCATGTAATACTTTGCCTTGTCATGTGCCTTTTCTATTCTTCATTTGGGCTTTCTGGTAGGCCAGTTTGGTCTCTTCAGTATTCAGTAAGCCTTCATGGTATACTAGCTTCAGTCCATCTTCTTCACTGTCCCTCAGATATTCTTCCAATGCCCTTTTTACTTCTTCAACTGCCTGGCGTACTTGCAGCATTCCATGCCCACCTATGCTCCTTGGTAAGTAGAGTCTATCAATGTTGCTGCATGGATGAAGGACATGATTCATTGTCATTGTTTTTCTGGTATTCCTATCCAGCCTTCTAGTTCAGCTTGAGTCCAGTCCACTATTCCAGCTGTGAATCTAATGACTGGAATTGCCTTAATGGTATTTCTGCCACTCGGTTTGAACTTCAAGATCTTCTTCACTGTTCTGATGTATTCATTACTAACCTTCTTCTTGCCTTCGGTGTGCTTGATGTTGTGAGCCTGAAGGATGCCCAGGTATTTGTAGTGATCTTCTTCATCCAATCTCATGATGTTATTTCCATGGGGCATCTTGATTCCTTCAGTTTTCACTATTTTTCTCTGTTAATGGGGATGGCACATTTGTCCAGTACAAACTCCATTGCAATATCTTGACTGTATATTCAGACAGTGTTGAAAAGTGATTCTATTTCGGATGGTGGTTTTCCATACAGCTTCAGATCGTCCATGTAAAGGAGGTGGGATAGCCTGGCAGATGTTTTTGATGTTTTATAGCCATGGCCTGACTTGTTCAGTATTGTTGACAGAGGAATCAATGCAATGACAAACAGTAGTGGTGATAATGAGTCTCCCTGAAAGATTCCTCTCTTGATGTTAACCTCTCCTAGTCTATCACTATTAACCAGCAATTGTGTCTTCCACTGTGCCATTGATCTTTGCACAAAGCTTCTGATATTTCTACTGACTCCTGTTATTTCTAGGAACTTGATTATCCAGCCATGTGGCAGGGAGTCAAATGCCTTCTTGTAATCAATCCAAGCTACATCCAAGTTGGTTTTCCTTCTCTTGCAGTTTTCCAAAATCATCTTGTCAATTAGGTGCTGATATTTTGTTCCTCTGCTGTTTGGGCAGTTTCCTTTCTGCTCAGATGGAAAAAGCTTGTTTTCAACTAGATGCTGTTGGACTGCATCAGCTACAACACCAGTTAGCAATTTGAAAGTTGTTGGTAAGCAGGTAATTGGCTGTAGTTGCCTGGTGCTGCCCCTTTTGTTGGATCTTTCATTATTAGGTAGGCTTTGCCAGATGTTAACCAATCTTCAATTTCACCTCCTTGCAGTATGGTGTTACATTGCTTGGCTACGAGTGGGTGCAGACCAGTCAGATGTTTCAACCAAAAACCATGCAGTTCATCTTCACCTGGTGCTGACCATTTCTTGATCTTCCTTGCCCTTTTCTCCACCATTTATGATGTTATTACATTCGTTTTTTTCCTTTTCTACCTCCTTTATCCAAGCTGCGTTCTTGTTGTATTTCTTTGGGTGGTCCCAGAACTGTGCCCAGAACTGCACTGTTTCTTTTTTGTCAGGTGTTGGCTGGTTCGTTGCAGTTTCTCCATTGATGGATTGGTAGAAATGTTTCTGATTTGACTGAAATTGGAGATTCTGCCTGTAATGTGCAATTAGAGCTTCGTATCTGCTGATTTTCTTGGCTATGGCTTTATTATTTCCAGTGCTTCCCTGATCTTCCTTGTCTCTAGGCAATATTTTTTGATCAGGTATTCTTTGGTCTTCTTGTACTTCAGCGTCTTTGCTTTCATTTGTCCTAGCTTACTTGCATCTGATCTTAGCATGCTATTTTGCAACCCAGCCTTCCATTTTGGTGATGCACTGTTTGGCTTTTTTCCTTGTTTGTTGATTTTGCATCCGAGGTCTTCAGTGATAACTGCAGCTGTGCTGTACATCAGTTGGTTTGTTTCTTGCAGTGAGCTGGTGCTTATATTTGATATTACAGTATTGGCATCTTTTAATACTTGTGCTAGCTGTTTTTTTTTATAACAAGCTTCAATGAAGGCAACCTTATTCTGTTGTTTTTGTGCTGTTCTAGATGCTCTGCTATTCTTTGTTTCAGTTCCTCTTGTTTTTCAGTTAGAGGACTTTATTCTTTCTGAGGAAAAGGCAGAGGAGAGGATGCCTAGTTTGGGAATGAAAACGGTTCAACAGCAATGCTGGCTTCCTCTACTGCCAACTCCCCATGGTTTGCCTCTACTGGCTGGGCTACTTCTGGCAAGGTTTTGCTTTCTTTGCCCTGGGTAGACTTTTGTAGTGCTTCCAATTCTACTTCTATGAATAGTTTATTTAGTATTGTAAATCAACACTGATCTGCTAGCCTCTGTTCTGTTATTTCTGATTCTGGATGTTTTTCTTTCCTGAAATGGTGTATTCTTTATAGATATCCTCTTCTCATTGGACTTGATTTGTAATAACAAATCATTATTTCTTTGTTTTCAATCGTTGTATGTTTGCGAGGGGTAAGCAACTTTTCTTCCAGTAGTCCTGCAGCTGCTAGACCTGGTTGCTCAGCCAACAGTCCTGAGTCCTGTAGCCCATTGTCACCAGATGTCCAGGAACTCCAACACCTAGTGCGGTCCTTGCTGACCTGGGTGATGACTAATCTGGGAAAGGTTTCTGTAAGTTACATCTCACCATATTGTTTATGGGAAAGACACTCTTTGTCTGGCTTCTCCGATGAGACCTGTCGAGTATGGTCGAACCTCTGGCATAGCTCTTTTCCTCCTCAGAGCACACAAGCCCCACAACCATGTCAAGGTGGTGCCTCGCTGGGGATTGTTGTTGTTGTTGTTGTTATTCTCCCTTCAATGGATGTATAAATCCTGACCAATAAGCCTCCATCCAGTATCCCAAAAGACTGGGATATACCCCAGAGTTCCCAAAGCAAAGGCAAAAATGATTAAATATAATTTAATCAAATGTAGTTACCATTTTTATCTAATAGGAAGAGTAATTTTCTCCCCCCATTATAATTATGAGTGAATCAGAGGGAAGGGAGTCTTACCTTTACTGATCTGAATAAAGGATGAATCGGTGGAAGGTGCAAATGATTACAAACATATTAGTATTGGCCTTAGATAATTAGGGTAGTTGTCACCAGCTAAAGTAGGACAGTCAATTCTCTTTCCTGTTGCTTGCTTGGTTTTATGTATTTATTTTCATAACATTTAAACAGGATTTCTGTCCTTCTCCTTCCTTCCCTTCCCTTCCTCTTCTCTCCTCCTATTCCTCCAAATTTATTTCCCTTCCTCTTTTTTCCCTTCCCAGTATACCTATGCCTTCCTTCTGTTTTATTCTTCTTCTTTTTTATTTCTGCTGGGAGGAGGAAGGAAAATGTGTGAACTTGTGAAAAGTGTTTTATGTAAAGAGGGAATAAATTAATGGAGTACTTTATTTTATAGGCAGTTTTACTCCATAGCTATTAATTGGATTAATTTGTTTTTTCATCCTGACCTTAGTTTTTTCTTGAATTATGGGTTCTAACACAAACATATACAGCCTGCATATACAAATCTATTAAATGCACTCATTTATGGGGTGTAGGAATCTACAGGGTTTTCAGGTGAGGGTGGTAACCTAGGCTGACAAAGTGGGGAAAGCTGGAAATTGCACAGGGCGTTTTGTGTCTGTGTTTGCCAGTTTTCTTTACATTCACTCTTCTATGTCTATGATAACTTCACGGCTGTTCAAAGCCATCTTCCTTTTGGGTGAATATGGTATAGTTTTGGCTCCACTCACTTCTTTGCCTTAGTACTATCATGCTACTTCGGCATGCTACTCAAAGTGCAAGTGTGGCCCACAGCTGGGAAACAAATTGTTTACCCTCAGTCTTTCATACAGATCACATTGTAATGCTTCTAAAAGCATTAAGCATAAAATGGCTTCAGTTATGCAGTTTGGTTATTCATATTTTTCATTGTCCCCTTGAAACAACATGCCAAATGTTTTAGGGATTAAGACCTTGCATGGTGGAGTCCTGGGCTTGTTTAATCAAAAGTGAGTTCTCTTGTGCATGAAGGGCTTGTTCCCAGATGCAAGTAAAGAGAATTACAGTTTTAATAACCAAAAATAAATGGTAGAACTAATAAAATAAAATCAACTCAATTTTTATTCAGTCATAGACCAGCAAAGATAGTAGAACTATGCTAAAGCTTTACCGGCCTACCATACTCCATTAAAAAATAAAAAAGCATGCCACCCACATGCACATTTTAAGATGTGCATGAAGTTTAACATAGGGAGGCCAAATTGTGACCCAATTCCATTAAGAAAAATGTTGGTTGACAGTTTTTACTGAGGATACCATTCTCACTTGCTCTTTACTTGTTATTTGTCAGGTTAAAGTGTTTGAGAGATGCCACAAAAAGCTCCTGACTGTCTCCAGTGTGTATGAATCAGGAGAGTTATAAGAATAACAATGCATTTCTGAGCAAGGCTCCATTTTCTGTGAGTTTGTGTATCTGTATTAAACTGTAATATTATGTTTTTACAATGACTCCCCCTTGATTTTTGTTAAAAAATATTCACCAAATAGAATAACAGAGCTAATCCTAATGTGTGATTACCCAGAAAATGATCTCATTCATTTCAACAGATCTTACTTCTATTGATTGGCTTGACTGTTGTAGGTTATGGCTGCAATCCTAAAATCTTTATACAGAAGTAATTCCCACTAAAATCAATGGGACTTTTGCTCAAGTAAATATGTACAGGATAAGAAAGCTCAGCTGCTACTGAAAATAGTAAAGGAGCAAAGTAAGAAAACATTTGTCTATGTCTTGTCTGCTTTTACAAGGAGTTAATGAAGATAAGGTTCAAGGAATTATAAGCTAAAGTATTAGCATACATTAAAATATCTTGTTCAACACTCCTAGTTTGTTAGCTACAAAATTTGCATGATGTTTACACAGAGCTAATCAATTAAGACTGTAGTTCATTAAGCAAATTAATAATTTGCACAATTGCCTAGCCTTAAAGCTGCTTTTTATGGAATCAGTCAGTCCATCTAGCTCAGTATAGCCTACACCAAGGACGAGCCACACAATGCCCATGAAGTGCCAAAGTATTTATTTGGCCTCCTTGAGGCATCTCCACCCCAAAATAAAATAAAATAAAATAAAATATAATAGTTTAATTTCCAAAGCTTCACCTGATCTGATATGAAATGCCCGTTCTTCCTTCCATCCTCCCTTCCCTTTCAGAAAATATTGCTTACTGACCTACACTGATCAGCAACTGCTTCATATAAGAGACTTTCAAAATAATGGATGAACTTGTCACTAGTCAAGGTTCAACACAGGATCTTTTGTATGCAAATCATATGCTTTTTCACCTAGCAGCAGTCTTCTTCAAGTGGTCTAAATTATAATAAATCTACTTTGTTAGCAGAGTGCCTGAATGAGCTGATTAAATGCAGTGGACTAAAAGATCCTCAATTTTATAACCTCCATATGTGCTGAAAATGCCCAACAATTCCCAGCCAGTGATTGTCCATATCTGGAGACCACCAGTTTACCAAATGTACAAGAGAACCAGAAAACCTTTTTAGCAATCTCCATTTTCCCACTTGTAGGCATATAAATTCAGGGTTGCTAAGTTAGGTTTCCACCATGGGTTATCTCTGCTATGTATCACTACAGAGAAATTAATCCTGAGTTTCTGCTTTCTTGGAATCATTTATTGTTTTTCCAGTACTTCAAACATGATGATGATTACATGGATCACCTGCAAAAATCTCTGATCTGAAACTAGGTTTGAAACTCCCTGCTAGACCAGTGCTCCAGTTATTCACATGAGTCCCACCTGCCAGTCTGGCCTGTTGAGCTAATTAATCTTCCCACTCCAAATAACTTTAGGATTTGCCAAGCTGAGGATACTAAAAGGCCTCAGTCAGTATCCCTCAGTGCTGTTAATTAGCAGGAAAAAAATAGGCTGAACTGCTACTTCCTTAGTATTTGGAAAAGCATTCAGTGTACAGCATTTCCACTGCAATGATACTTGTGTTCCTTTGCTGAGGAAATCGCTTCAAATGGCATAGGGACCATAGTATTACTTAATCCCTGAGAAGAAGGTGGGGTTGTAGGCAAACAATCTTCCGATTTATTTGCCACGTGTGTGCGATGGGAGGATACAATTTCCTGCTTGGCTCTTCTACACCTGAAGAAAAATGAATGAGACAGTTAATTATACCCTAAAAGACTCTTGGGGGACTTAAGGTTAATTTTTCAAACGTTTTCTTCCTGGATCCCAGTAAAAATTAATTTGCTTCTAGTGTTAAAGAGTAACGCAAGCTATTCTGCAAGCTGTAAAAACAAGATTTTAGACGACTATATTTCTGGGAGGTGGCCTTGATTCTTTCTGTAGTGCTAGGTAACTTCTGCTTCACTTCATATGGCTGCAGACTCTCTCCTTGCTGCTCTGTTCTTTAGATCCACGGAAGCCTTTTGGACCTCAGTAATTTTAAGGGGCTTGACTTGTTCTGACCTTCTCTCCTATTGTATTCTCCTTACTAATTGCCTTGCCTTTCCAACCTTTTTGCAGCAAAGTAGTTGCTCAGATATTTTATTTTTCAATTATTTATTTAAAATATGTATATATCACTTCCTATCATGGACAATTCTGATAGTTTACAATAATAAATAAACAAGCTAAAAACTATCCATGAAGAAGAGAGCTGTTCGGAGGAGTTTATGGCTAGGAATGGCCACCATAAAAAGATGTACTTCTAAAAGGCATTTAAAACACATCAGTACTGGGGCCTGACATACTACCAAGAATGGTATGCCATTCTGGTGTATCATAGAGGGCATTCTGCTGGGTAGATACCATTATGGAGAAAGTATGCCTTTGTATCCACTGCCAAGTAACCCGCCAGAAAGCGGGATCTCTACTCTAAAAATAGCTACATTCCAGGGAGGCTAATGTATTCTAGATATTTTCTAAGGTCCCCAGGTCATGAAGAGCATGCTCTGATATTCACTGGATTTACTACCGATGCCCCTTTCTAAATCTGCCTAGTCTGCTTACAGGAAATTGATTTCAACTCACTTCACTCCTGCTCAAGTTAAATGAAATGGAACATAACAAAAATACTGATCTGGAAGTATTTGCATATCCTTTTTCTGTATTGGTTTGGGTGTTGGGTGCATGGCTAAGCTACAGAAACATGGAACACAGACCAAGGTGTTAGGGGATCTCTATATATGGCTCCATGGGTGACCACATATTATCTACCTACTAGAACATAAGCTTCAAACTTTATGTGGTCCATGAATTTGTTGTGTCTAGAATTTTTTGTGTTATGGTCATTTTCATAAATAGCTGCTGTGATGCCAAAAGACAGTCTGGCAAAATCAAGGTAGAAGTTGCCCTTCTTTTGAACCAGTTTTTTCTTCCAAAACAGAAAGTAATAGCTATGACACAAGAAGATTAACTAAGAAATTAAGTATAGGGCAGATGTGGTACTGAGATGGTAATGGTGGTAGTGGTTGTGGTGGTGATGAGGAGGAAGAGGAGGAGGATTACATTTACATTCTGTCTCTTCTTATTATTAAGCAACAATCTTGACAGTGAATACCTAAAGTCATGCAATACATTTCATGGTCAAATGGGATTTGAATCTGTCTACCTAATCCCAGTGGAACACCTTAACCACTGCATTGCATAGAAACTGGTAGTGCTTGTAGAAATATAAATTGTAAAGCATAAATAAAAATGTAGGGTTAGGAGATTATGGGCACCAAGGGAGGTATCCCCAGGGACACAAATGCACTATTTTTATATTAGTATTAATTAATACTAATGAAAGAACTAGCAGAACTGCCTGGAGAACTATCAAGGTCCCGGAAGACTAGGGGATATCTAAGAATTCAACAGAGTTTCTCATGATATCTTGACTAATAAAATGATGAAAGATATTATAGATGATACAACTGTTAGAAGGATTCATGAGTAATTGAATGTCCACACCCAGAGAACACTCATAAATGGTTTCTCATTAGCCTTGGAGAGTAGTATCTAGTGGAATACCAAAGTGCATGGTTCTATGCTCCATACTGTTCAAATCTTTTATTAATGAGGAGGTGGAGTTGAGTGGATGATTATCAATTTTGTAGAATGCACAGAAACTAGAAGGAGTAGCTGGTTAGCACTTAGAAGAGAAAGAGAAATTTTAAAGGATCTAAGCAGAGCTGAGTAGTAGGTCAAAATGAACAGGATGAAATTTAACAGGGAGAAATGCAAAGTTCTGCAACTGGGGAGAAAAGAAAATGAAAGACATAAATATAGGATTGGGGGGACCTGACTTGGTAACAGTATATGTGAAAAGGTCTGAGTGTTCTAGTAGATCACAAGTTGGACATGAGCTAACAGTGAGATGTAGCTACTAAATAGACAAATGCTATTTTGGATGCATTAATAGGAACATAAGAATCCAGCTCACAAGAAGAAATTGTTCCCATCTACCCTACCCTGCTCAGATCCCATCTGGAACATTGTGTCCAGTTCTGGGGACAACATTTCAAAAATGACAGTGACAAATTGGAGTAAATTCAGAGGAGGTCTACCAAGATGGTGAAGGGACAGGAAACCAAGGCCTATGAGGAATAATTAAAGAATCTCTGTATGTTTAGCCTACAAAAAAGATAACTAAGAAGATATATTTATTTACATTGATATTTATAGTCACCCATCATGCAAACTGAAAATTCGGGCAATGAACATAAGTTTAAAAAACCAACACAAGAGCAAAAAGAAAAAAACCCACAAATAATAACAATGATAATACAATAATAATACAATAATAACACACTAGCACTTGAGGACAACCTAGGACAACTCATATAAAAGCAATCACACTCTGAAAAAAGTCACATTAACAGGCTCCATACCTCATGCTGAAGGTAACATCTGGATCTTCAAGGATTTAGAAAATACCAGCAGGGTCGAGCCAAGTGAACCTTGGGGAGTATGGTGTTCCCAATGGTTGTGACTGTGATGGAGAAGGCAAATTTCCTGGGTCCTGTCAGATGGCACTGTTTAATATGTGGGACTGGAAGCATGCCCATTCTGCTTGATCTAGTGGAATGGGCAGAAACAATTGGAAAAGAGCAGTCCCACAAATAACCCAGCCACATACCAAGAAGGGTTTAAATGTGGAAATCAGTGCTTAGAATTGTACCCAGAAGTCTATTCAGAGCCAGTGCTGCTCACAAAGCAGTGGTACAACATGGGCATTGCAAGGTGTACGTATAACTGCCCATGCTGGTGCATTCTGGACCAAACACCTTCTGAGTTGTCTTCAAGGACAGCTTCATGTAGAATGCATTACAGGAATCCATTAGGGAGGCAACCAAGGCATGAGTTAGCATAAGTAATACTTCCCAATCCAGGAAAGGGCACAATTGGTATGGAAGATGAATCTGTGCAAAGGCCCTCCTGGCTATGGCTGCCACTTATTCCTTGAACAAGATTTGCAAATCTAGGAGGAATCCAAAACATGCACCAGTTCTATTGAAAACTAAAGATGGAAAATTCCCAGATCCAGGGGGGCCTAAAACCTAAAGCCACTTGGTCTTGGTAGAGTTGAGCTGAAGCCTGTCTTCACCATTCAGACCCCCACACCATACTGACTATTTATTTATTTATATTTCAAATTTCCATCACCGCCCATCTCCCCCGAGAAAGGGACTCTGGGTGGTTTACAGTCAAAATTAAAACACATAATTACAATATAAGTACATGATACTTGCCTCATGCCAGCAGATGACCTCACCCAGCAGTTTCATGTTAAACAGAAGGAAGAGTGAACAGATCCCTGAGGGATCCCCCAAAGAAATGGGTTCTGGACTAGAGCTCTCCCATCCTATCAACACCAACTGGAACTGGCCCTGGAGGCCTTGCAATACTGTTTCCCCTACTCCTAACCACTTACCAGTCCCACAAGGTAGACCAGACCAGAAAGCAACTCCACATGAAGACTAGAACAATACTTTCATGAGATAGTCTACAATAACAGAATTTTGCATGTCTGATTGTGCTGTCCCTTCACAACTACAAGCTCCTTCTGCAACTCAGCCGGGTCCATCAGATGCCTGGGGCACACCAATCAAATAGGTCCTGCCTCCCTGCAGCAGGGAGCAGCATCAGAGCATTCCAAGGCAATCAGGAAGTTATTTGTCTATGGCAAGGGAGCAATGGTAAATGTCAGTCCTATAAGGTAGACCAGATCATGAAATCAATGCCATATGCGTCTAAAACTATTCTATCAGAACAGTTATAGTAACAGAATCTTTCAAGTCTGAATGTAATTCCCTCTTACTTTATCTTCATGTGAGTTAAGGAAGGGCATGTCTGAGATGTTTTCTCAAATTAGTTTCTTGGAATGAACTCAAGCCCCACTTGTCTGATCTTTGCCTTGGTAGCAGTTTTTCCTCCTGTCCTTCAAGGCCATTCCCTTTCCCTCTAGAGTAGTCTCCCCCCAAACCAAATCATGTCATGCCATCCCTGACCCAAGACAACAACTAGATGCAACATGTGACCACTGCTGGGTGTCAGGCTCTTAATGACCTGGGTCGAGTCCATGACTGCTGTGGAGGCTGTGAACTCCCAAGCCACGTCAAAATCTACAGTCAAGGAAGACAGGTTTAAATCCCCTAGGATCATAAACCTAGGGAACACACTGCCAATCTGGCCACAGAACTGAGCTCAGGCAGGGAAGCTGCTATGGATCAGGGAGGCTGGTACAGCAACGACAATCCCAACTGATTCCTAAAGCTCAACTTTACAAACAGGATCTCACAACCATTTATCTGCAGGGCAGTGCTTCTGAAAGTAATCGGAGCATCTTGGGTGACTGTAGCTACTCCACCACCCATGGAATCTCTCCTGATGCCAGACTCAAAACCCAGGTGGGGCCATTTCCAAAAGGGCAAACCCCCTCTGAGTCCATCCAGGTCTTGGCAATGCACACCAGCCCTTTCATCCACAATTAAGTCACAGATAAGGGAGGCTTTATTATATCTTCATCCTGTCACTCTTATTTGCAGGGGTGATCTGATTCCCAGGCTACTTCTTATGCAGCAGATTGTGGAGGCACTTCATAGTTGCTTGTATTGTTTCTACTCTCCATGTGAGACCTGAAAAGATCACAGTCCATATCACTAAAAAGGGTCCAAGTTGAGAGCTAATAAGAAATATGAACTGAGACATTTTTGTTCCCAGATTTTTATGTTCCTTTCATTAAGCAGGCAGCTCAACTTGAGAAGTAGATTAAAGAACATTATTCCCAATGTTGTATTTTCTTTTAATTTCCATTGTGGTAAATGTGGGTCTTCTGTGCAGGCAGCAAAACAGTCTGGGCTATTGCTATTTGCTCTGTATATCAACTATATCATTATCAGAATTATGGAATTGCTTACAATAAATAATTTGTACATTAGAGCTATATATTACTGTAGAGCATAATCAGTGCAAAATTCAGAATGCATATAGGACATTTGAGATTTAAAGATAGCATATTCTGTTCCATTACTTTTAGTATATGATTTAGATCTATGTGATCTTCTCATGAGATTGTATTTCCTAAGCAATTATCTGACTGACACCTAACATTTTTTTAAAAGCAAATTAAAGATTTTAAATATATATATATCTTGAAATTAAGAGCCAATACTTGTAACCCTAAGTATTGGTCTTGGAAAGAGGCAAATAGAGAAAAGTTTCTAAATATTTTGCAGAAAGAAGGCAAGGAGTTTCTACAAGATTAAACTCAGTTTAGCTTTTAATGCTGGTTTGCCTAGATCTGCCTTGTTTAAAAGGTCGAATGGCCATATTCCAAGGCTTATATAATCTATTTGTCATTTAATTCAGTGTAACTAGAAGTGAGAAAAAAACTTGTGATTTAACCTTTTTAATTTAGACCTCAATCACAACTGTTAGGTGTTTGCAAGACTGGAATACAAAAAGTATGTCAGGTTATATCACCTGAATATTTTATCTTCTAACATTTACACTTGTAAATTAAACTGTTTTAAAAAATTTATCCTAAACTGAAACAGATAGAAATCCAGTTAGAGCCCATTGTGGAAGGTGGGCATATTATACTTCTGAGCTGTAGCTACTGTTGCCATGAGATGACAGAAAAGAAGAAAATGGACTGTACATAGACCACCTGTCAAGGAGTTCCAAGAACAATTATAAATACAAAATACAATAAAAATTAGGTATTCAGAATTCTAAAAAAGTCTCTTTAGGTTCCTGCATAGGCTAATCACCATAACACTTTATTTCAAGCACTAGGACCTTTCTTATTTTAGTCCCAGTGTGACTCCATAAAGTAAAGAAACAAGTTTTTTATCCTGTCATTGGCAGGTGCTCATGTAAGAACAGTCTTGGAATCCACAAACAGAGATTACAAATGTAGTCATCCTTCTGATCCCTGCTTTCCAAGGTCCTTCTGTTGTCTCAAGATGCCAGAAACTGAACTGAGAGGTCTCTTAACTTCAAAATGTATACTCTGTAAGAGATAAGATCAACCATCTGGAAGAAGGTCTTCTTCTTCTTTTTTTTGCTGAGAAATCTAAAATGACCAGCTACATTTCTGAGAGACTAGCATGAAAAAGAGATTTTGCAATGCCATGAGAAGGTTTGAGCTGCATCTGTCTGGTTGAGATGTGCCAAGAATGTACCAAATGATCTCTGAAGTCTCTTTTATCCCTATGATTCAAGGCAATGGACTAAAACAATCATGCAGTTAGGCTGTCAATGATCTTGAGAAACTTGATTTCATTATGATCACACCACCACTGGAAAATCATATCTACCATTCATCTAGTGGTAGTCATGAGCATCATTCAAGTCTAGAATATAGTATTTATTTCACATTATCAGTGTGTTATTAATAAACACTAACAACAACAGCTTACATCACTTATCAGTCAGTTCTTAGTAGAATGTATTAATGCCTATTTACCCACAGTGGTAAATTCTTCAGGAAAAAAAATAGCTATGGTTAGTCTAATGAGAGCTGACAAATAAGAGATGTGGCGTTTTGCAAACTGTGAGGCATAAATTGATATGTACTGTAAATGGCAAGAAGGTCTTTGGAAATCAGTCTGTCAGTCCTACTGTATCTTAGCAAAATGGTATCTTAGCAAAATATAAATAGTTTAAGAAGATCTACAATATATTACCTCACCAAGCCCTTAATAAAAATAAATGCATCCAGTCTGCAGGGCAACCAAGTGGTAGCTTAACCAGGGCTCTGTAGAGTGAAGAAATGTAAACTTGTTCCAGAACCAGTTTCTCATGTCCACCCTAGACTTTGCAAAGTGGTCTTTCTAAGCATGTATTTAGCACCTGCTAAATAATCCCATCCTTTTGAATACATACATTTGACATTAGGCACAGGACTTCCATGTCATGGATTTTATTTATTAGCTAAAAATTGCAGCAACCAAGTAGAGAAGAAAACAGCAATCTAATCAAAAACTTACTTTGCAAGTCTTCATTATTTCTGCAGCTGCTAATGTCTCTACACTGTAGTTAAAGGGCTTTCAGCCTTTTGATTATCATTTTCTATTTTTAGGGGCTGCGTGTGTTGCACAGAGAGAGTGTGTGTGATAGAGAGATAATCATCAGAGAAGGCTGCTGGAAAAGCTATTTTTAGTCCCCTGATGAGCGGCTCAGCACCTTATTTATTACCAGCTGGAAGAGTTCAAGTGCTGTCCAGACAACTTCTCTGTTTAGCTCAAAGTCCTGAAGAAGTGATCTCCCTCTGATCATACTTCCATCTTAAAAAGAGAGAGATATATAATAAATAACACTGAGTTATAAGTCCATTAATCAGTAATATAATCCTATGTCATGACATGCCTCTTGAAACCTAAGAACAGTATTTTTCTTCTGAGGTCAAGTCTTCACTAAAAGTGGATTTATTAAGTTTGTAGCAGTTAGAAAAAAAGAGAGGGGGGATACTAAGGAATAATAGCACAGACAACCTGGATGTCTACACTGGAAGGAAATAATATGTACAATACAATACAACGGTAGAAACAGAAGATGCCCAGAATCATCTTAAGGTGTGAATAGCATATGGTATGGAAACTCATCTGTGGAAAAGGTTGCTGAGCTATCATTTCCAGCATTACTAGAAAATGTAGCCAATGGTGGGAGTTGCAGTGGAGCAACACTGGAATGCCACTACTTGTCTATTCCTGGACTAGATGGTCAAAGTCTGACCTGACATGAGGCAGTTTCCTATGCCTCATATTAGAATAAAAAATCTTTCCATTAATGTTAACCAGTGTGTCTTCCAGCACCTTTCTCCCATTTGACTCAAGAGATTACTCATTTACATTTCTCTGAAGTTTTCTTCAGAGAAATACAGTTTCTCATAGTCATCTCTTGAGAGCAATAATGATGGAGATTAAGCTGAACCCCTTCAGAAAAATATGACATGGGAACTTGTAAGCCATATCTTTGTGCTATCACAGTGAATATTATTTTATTGTGCTATTTTTAGACCCAGATGATTTATTGTGCATTCATTTTGTAGACACTGAGGTCCTTGTTTGATGCCATAGTATGATATTAATCTATCAAAACAAAGCTGATATTCCCTGCAGGTCTATGCAGCAGTAGGAAATGAATTGCCTTCAGAATGTTTTCTGAAGAACCCTTCAGTCAGAAAAAAAATGCTTTCATCTTGTCAGGGAAGCAATACTTTTTATATATGGCTGCTTAGATGCCACAATGTGCTATATTTGGCTTGCATGGAAGCATTGCTGAAAGGAAGAAAACAGATGGGCCAATCCAGTCAGCCAAGAGTTTGTTTGCTCGTCTCACCTGACTGCTGCTAGTTGAAAGGCAATGCATTTGCGTGCAGCAACTAGACAGTTCAGCATAGATCAACATTGTTGTCTATGTGGTTCTCTTGATTTGTATTTCTGAAACAGTCATGTTAACAACCATGTTGCAGTAGTGTCTCAAATTGTGCCTGGTAGCTAACAGAGTAGTTTATGAACACAATGGAATAAGGCATATCCTGGCCACATTTTATTTTTTAGTATGATTCTGCAGACTGAAGCTGTACATGTACTATATTCAGTTACAGCTACACAGAATATATATTCTGAGTGTGGCTCCAGGAAGGTGTAATTCAGTGATGACTGGAGGACCACTGGCTCCTCATCCTTGCTCCAGAGGCATCTGGAGGGACAAAGGGTGGAGGAAATCACAAAATGTGTGTTGCACCTTTGCAATGCAAACCCTGCCCCTTTGCATTGGCACTGTGAGTCATTCTGGAGTTGAGTGGCACCTAAATCAAATAAATTAATGTTTTGTCAGTAACAAGCACTGGCTTGCTGTGGATGCCCCTATCTCACTCTGAAGTATTATTTTAAAATGATGCTTAATGGTACAAAAATGGTAAAACAATACTTGGAAAGTTAGTCACATATCACTACTGATGTCACAAGTGCTATCCAAAAGGTATCCAACACTTGCAGAACCAGTCAAGGTATTGTTCTCAGTTGCATGCCCAGCTGTCAATGGGCTTAGACTGAGGAAGAAAGATTGACAAGAACAGACTCTTATATGAAAGATTGGGGGGAAAGCAGGTTTTATCTTGCTCAAAATGTTATTTAGCAAGATATCCATGTAATTGAGACTCACAAGAGTTAAGAATAACTTTTCAATTTATGCACCATGGTTGCCCAGAACATATTAAAACTTGGCATTTTAGATTGCAGCATATTTCTCTCTTCCCAACACTCTTCAAGAAATCTCCAGGTTTTAGTAATATATAACTTTTATTGGAAAGGCTTCCTTCATTAACAAGCTGTGGGACCTTAATCTGCTGGTTTTGCTTGATGATCTTGTTTGTTTTAATGCTTCAATAAACATTATATTACTTGGAATATACTTTTCTGCCCCTCATTTTTTATGGAATTCTCTATAAATTGAAAAATAAGAGTATGAAACATCTGCATGGGAAATATCTCTAATGGCACATTTCAAGGCTTAAGACAAAGTAAAGTTCTGAGGAGATATTTACCCAGGAGTGAAAGTCCATATCTGTAGAAAACTCTGAGGATATTTATATTTATACACACACACACACACACAGGTAATCCTCACTTATTGACCCACAATTGGGACTGGCAACTCCATCACCAAGTGATGAGATCATAAAGTGAAACATCCCATGACCGCACCCAACTTATGATGTCAGTTCTGGCTGCAGCCATTAAGTGAATCACCACAGTCATTAAGCGCGATGTCATGTGACCATGACTTGTGACTTCCTGCCAGCTTCCTCATTGACTTTGCTTGTCGGAAGCCAGCTGTGAAGGTTGCAAATGGCGATTACATGACTTTGGGACACTGTAATCATCATAAATTTGTGTTGGTAAACAAGTGGCCAAATCGCATCATGTGACCATGGGGATGCTGCCATGGCCACAATTTCAAGGACCAGTCCTAAATCTCCTTTTTCAGTGCCATTGTAACTTTGAACAGTCACTGATCAAGCAGTCGGTAAGTGAAGACTACCTGTACACACACACACACACACACACTTCCATGTATATATTTCCATCAGCAAAAGACTGCAGTTTGATTGTAGTATCTCACACAGCTCTCTCACAGCTGGAAAACACTTGGAATCATTGTAATAACTATGAATGAGTGTACCAGAAACCCAACTCCCTGGGAAAACCTTAAGTACCCAATGTAGATGTGGCAGTACTGTATGATATATTTTCAGCAAATTTGATATATGGAATAACAAGAACACACTGGGAGGTAGTTCTCCAAAATTATCTTCTCAAGTGTAAGCACTACAGAGTATGTTCTAGCTACTTTTATAAGTAGGCATACTTTTCAATTAATCAGTTTAACATATCAAATAGATGATAGATAGATAGATGATAGATAGATAGATAGATAGATAGATAGATAGATAGATAGATGATAGATAGATAGAGATATAGATAATAGAGATGAGAGATGAGAGATACATACACAGACAGACAGAAGGCTACTCCTAGTGGCTCATAAAACAAAACAATAACATAATAAAACATAATAAAAGATATAACCCAAAAATAGTACCTTGGCCTCAACCCCCAAAATACCTTTTGAAAAAGCTCTATTTTTAACCATTTATAGAAGACAGATAACCCTGGAGCCAAACAAGCTTCCCACAGGAGGCTATTCAAGAGAGCCACCACCATTATGGAGAAAGAATGTCTCCAGGCTTTGATCCCCCAACCTCCCCAAAATAGGGAACAACTAGCCACTTCTCCCAGCACATTTGAAGTGGTTGGGTGAACTCCAGTGGAGAGATGAGATTGAGATTGAGCCTGTTGCCTCCCATCCAAACGCTAACAGCCTCCAGAAACCGGGACAAGCCTTCAACAGCATCTCTAGGATGGCCCAAGGTTGCAATATATAGCTGAGTATCATCAGCATACCAATGATACTGGACCCTGAACCACCAAATGACTTTTCCCAAGGACATCAAGTAGATGGTAAATAGGGGGGGAGGGGAGAGCGAGAGAGAACTGCCCCCTGTAGCACTCCAGTATGCTAATCTCTCTTCCCCAGTTATCACCGATGGAACCAAAAACTGAGGAAGGAATAGAAGCATTGTAAAACAGTGCCTCCAATCCCCAACCCCTGCAGCCAGTCCAGAAGGATACCAGGGTTGATGGTATCAAAGCTGCCAAGGAGTCTAAAAGGACCAGGATGAGTGCACTACCTCCATCCAGGTCCAGACAGGGTCATCAACAAGAATGACTAATGTGGTCTCTGTCTTACATGCAGTTCTGAACTCTGACTGATAACAGTCCAAATAAGAGAGGCAGTTTGGTGTAGTAGTTAAGGTAACAGACTAGAAACCAGGAGACTGAGAGTTCTAGTCCCACCTTAGGCCTGAAAGCCGGCTGGGTGACCTTGGGCCAGTCACTCTCTCTCAGCCCAACTCACCTCACAGGGTTGTTGTGGGGAAAATAGGAGAAGGAAGGAGTACTAGGTATGTTTGCCACCTTGCGCTATTTATAAAAATAATAAAGATGGGATAGAAAATAAAATAAATAAGTAAGTAAGTAAAATAATCCACTTCCTTTAGGACATTCCTTAGCTCGTCCTCAACTGTTATCTCAATAACCTTCATTAAAAGGGAAGGCTGGTGACTGGGCAGTATTTATTCAATAGCTCTGGATCCATGGAAGGCCTCTTCAGGAGGGGATGAGCCAATGCCTCTTTCAAGTCGGCCAGCATTGACCTCTCTTGCAACGAAGTGTTCACAACCTCTCAGTTCCAGGGAACAACTTCCCCCATCTGAAAAAGCTAAAAGGGACAAGGATCCAGCCCACATTTGGTCAAGGACATCTAGTAGCGTACCCTATCAACTTCCCCAGAGGTAACAGGCCCAAATAAGATCAGATTAACAGGGCAAGATGATGCCCCAGTTATTACACAAGACCCCATCCAAGTGGAGTGCAGATTGGAGTAAATTTGAACAACTTTACAGCAACATGTCAAGCAAACTGGTTACAGTGGTCAGATGGTCGCTTTTACCCAAAAGGGCCTTGGCTACTGGAAAAGGGCCATTGGATGACAGCCTGCTGATGCAATAAGAGAAAAGTGAAAGCCCTTTGCCATCCTTACTACCACAGAGTTGGTGTGAACATACCTGCACTTGGTCAAATTCAGTCTTCATTCTTCTCCACCTTCATTCTAAGGGTCACTTCTGCCACTTCATCTCCTGAGGTTCTCAGAATACAAATTATCCATCTAGGATTAACCAGCAGAGAGGCCACTTGGGATGATCTCATCAAGGGCCCAAGATACCACTTCTTCCTAATCTCCCTGCAAGTTCCATAAGATCAAGCCAGATCCATAAAACACCATTGGCAGACCAACTGAATGGCTTCAGCTTTAAAGAGGAAATTAGCAGCAGACAATCGCATTTGGAGCAGGAAGTGATCTGATCATGGCAAAGGGCATATAGTAATACCCTCCACATCCAGATCATACAACTGCTTGGAAGTGAACACTATGTCTAACATGTCTCTGCCCACTTGTGATGGGCAGAGATAACCTGTGAGAAGCCAATGGCTGTCATGGAGGCCATGAACTCCTGAGCTCTACTAGACCCAGGGTCTCCCACCTGGAGATTGAAGTCCCCCCGTACTAGTAGACAGGGAGTGTCTATCACCTGACAATGAGGTCCAGAAAGTCAAGAAGGGATCCTAAGGAGCAGCAGGATGGCTGGTGTAACAAAAGGACTCCTAGTTTGTCCCTATGGCCTAACCAAACACATAGGCATTCACACCCAGCTACCTCTAAACAGTGACCCTGGCCACAGAGAAGGTATCACAATAGATCACCATCCTGCCTCCCCAATCCTAATGTCAAGGTTGGTGCAGGACCCAAAAACCTGTCTGGGCAAATCTACAAGGCAGCAACATCAAAACCCTCTCTCAGATGGGTTGCAGTAATGCATACCAGAACTGCTTGTTTGTTCACCACCAAATCATGGATGGACATGGATTTATTATAGACAGACCTGGCATTATCACCACCAGCTTGAGGCCAGGTGCCGCAACAATCTGGCCACCAAGTAGGGGTAGCTGAGTTGGAAGAGGAGACCACCACCAAACTGGAGACCTATATTTACCTGGAACAGCCAACTTGGCAACCCCCACTATATCTCACCCTGCCCAACAAAAATAGGAGATTCTAGCTCTGGTCCTCCCCCCACCCAAATATTTATTAGCATTTTTAATAATTTATAGTACAGAAATACCTGCACTAGAGTCAGGGATGACTTAGTATCATGACATGTTTTTCACTGTTTGGCAAGAAACAGAGATAAGATGTGCACCCCTCATTTAGGTGCAAAAAAAAAGGAAAAAGCAAAGGTTCAAACTCTCTAAACAGGGCTGCAAGCAAAAGTTAATTTACAGTGTGGGGGCACAGAAAATGGAATAGTCAGATTTATGCTAAGGTATGATATTTTGACCAACAAAAGCTTTTTTGGGGGGTGCAGAAGCAGAACATTGAAAACTTTCCCTTGACTGCTTTGATGTTGTTGACAGGGCTAGTTAGGACCTCAGGTTGCTCATCATAAGATGTTCTTTTATCTCCCAGACACACTAATGAGACTATTGAGTAATTACTTAAAATATACATTCGTTAGAAGCATTAATTGGTTGTTTGGTTTCTTTTTTAACAACAAAAAACTTTCAAGATGATTAGTTGCCTTTTAAAAACAAATAATTGGAGGCTTCTATGGGTCTCCAATTGATAATAGGGATGCGGTGGCGCTGCGGGTTAAACCGCTGAGCTGCTGAGCTTGCCGATCGGAAGGTCAGCGGTTCAAATCCGCGTGACAGGGTGAGCTCCTGTTGCTAGTCCCAGCTCCTGCCAACCTAGCAGTTCGAAAACATGCAAATGTGAGTAGATTAATAGGTACCGCTTCAGCGGGCAGGTAACGGCGTTCCGTGTAGTCATGCCGGCCACATGACCAAGGAAGTGTCTACGGACAAGCGCTGGCTCTTCGGCTTTGAAACGGAGATGAGCACCACCCCCTAGAGTCGGACACGACTGGACTTAATATCAAGGGAAACCTTTACCTTACTATGGGTCTCCAAGTCCTGGTGGAGGAAGAAAAAATTAGAGTGCATTTGTGTTAAGAACATTCAATTAAAGCTTATTGAAATACAATATTTTTGAATGCTAGACATTTTCTTCATTATACATGTTGTGAGACAATTAGTCCTATAAATGCAATTGATCATAGATAAAAACAAGGGAGAAGTGTACAAATTAATTGACTCCTATGATTTTTTAATTTTTTAAAATAAATTTGTAATTCACTTTTCAACATTAAAAAGATCTCACAGTAGTTCAAAAGCAGTTTACAAGACATTAAGGGTCATTAAAACTTATGTAGTTCAATAAAGTATACAAAAGTAGCATGCTTGAAACCATAAACAGCTTAAAAACTGCCATACAGAACAGTGCCTAACCACCTCAGAAAAAGGTACAAATCATCTGCTGCAATGAACACCTGGCTCCACAGGAATTTTTCCACCAGGTCACTGATCTTGACAATGCCCACACATCTGTTGCTGCATACTGAATTGCTGCAGATGTGGACTCTCAGAGGTTAACCTCCCTAGATCTTCATGCATCTATGAAGTTAGGAGAAGTGTAATAGCCAAGTTTTCAGGTGGACATTCAAAAGATTAAGGAATACCACAAAGCTGTGATATTTATTGTATAAACTCAATCAATAAAAACAATTGTCTCCTTGGTTCCTATTTAATAAATTAAGAGAATGTCACACTGCTGCCTTTATGTGCTATTGCCAACAAGAGGGTATTATTTTTCCTAATCATTTGTATAATCATGTCAATTAGCAGAAAAGGTAATTGCTGAATGGTAATGTGCAATGCAGAATAAAAATGATAACAATTGAAAACTTGAGAATGTGAAGCTGACCTGGACTGATATCAACAGATTTAAGTAGAGTTAGTGATTGGATGGGAGACTACCAGGAAATCCCAGAGCTATACTACACTAGATAATTGAAACAAGTCCCAAAAGGCAATGGCAAACTACTTCCAAGAAAAGAAGATGAATAGATCCATGAAGTCACCAGGATTTGAGCTCAAGTTAAAGGAAACTTCCTTTATTCCATTCAGAGGGCCCTGGTTAGATCACTTGAGCCTCATTCTTCCTCTGAGGGAACTGAGAATGAGCCACAGTTCACATCCATTAATTCTCTTGGCTTCATCTTTCAGGGAAATAATAAGGACAAAATAAGTCAGTTACTCTCTTTCAAGGAAGGTTTTCTACCATTAGCCATGGGGCATCTCTGGCAACTTCCAGGGTTCCAGCCCCCAAACAGCACCTACCATTTGCCAGACATTACTAGACTGGTGTCACCAAATTCCGTCTGAAGCCCAAAGTTGTCCCTGATTATTAATCTCATAGGAGACACCCTGATAAGCTTCAGAATAACTTAGGACACAGTGGAAAAATTACTATCGTAGCTGAGAAGTTTTGGGGAAGTTACACTCCTATGCCTCTGAGAACAATTTTCAAAAGCATCTACTATCATGAGTCTTGGAAAGAGTTGCCAGAGTGGTATCAGTTTGATAACTTCTAATGCACAGTAGATCTTTGCTCCTAGTATACTTAATGTAAAAGAAAATGGTTCTAGGCAATTACTGGGCTTTTCTTCTCTCAGGATAATTAGCAAACTGGCATCCATAAGAGCAAGTTGGCAATTTAAAATTCCCTGAGGTAGTTCATACAATGACAGGTACTTTAATTTCACTGTGTTTAATCCACAGTTACAGAAGAAATTTTTAATGACCATCTACTTTGGAGACTAGCTTTATAGCTCATCAAGGCCTGGTTGCCTCCTGTATTAGGAATTAAAGCTTCTCAAAGCCAACTTGCAAATGCTCTGCATTATCACAGTGAATGAATCAACTTGTTCTTCACCCAGATAGCCTAGAAACTGAAGCCAAAATAATAGGAATGGTTGAGAAAGTAGTACAAAGTCACATTTTAATTACAGAAACATATGTCTGTGGTCTTGGTTTCAAAAGTTTTAATTGGGCTAGAAAGGGCTTGACTGTTCCCTTGAAAATATAAAATAAAGAAATCAGAGATATGTTTTACTTTTTTAAATAAAAGACCAAGTTCAGTCTGTGACCACAGTCCTGTCTACCTGAAGCAAAGAATGCACTGTCTTTGGGTAACGTGTTATATAAACTATATTAGACCTATCTTCTAAGACTGACTCTATCATGCAAAGATTACAGATCAGAATTCCAGGTTGTATTTGCATCAGAATATTCAGCAGTTGATGAAGAAGTCATTGCAGGCTTGTATTTCTTCACACTCAACTAATCATCAAAATCCATATTATAAAAACAGGACATGAGGATGAACTTCAGATATAAATTTCTTCCATGCTGTTCTCACATCAGTGTCTATCATTATCTTTATCATTTCTATAAATTGCCCAAACATACATGCTTATTTTTGCATGCCTTTCCTCTAATGCATGAGTAAATTAATTCCAGGTAATTGCAGGTAAGGACTCCCACGTCCAAGCCAGTAGAAGCATCCTATTAGGTACTGACATTTTCCTGGAGCTGCCCATACTCATTCCAGTTTTACATTTTGGATAGCTATTCACTCTACACTACACTACACTACACTACACTACACTACACTACACTACACTACACTACACTACACTACACTCTCTCTCTCTCTCTCACACACACAAACAAATTTTGATAGGGATTACCTTTTTCAACCATTCTCAGTGTCACGGGTTTCTGTACAAACCCCTTTTCACCCACTTTTCTTCATGACACCAAAATTTCTAGCCCAACTCGTTGAGAAAAAAGAAATCAGGTTCTGTTTTATTTCTGTAGTTACCTAAAAGTCAAACCACCCCAGGGGACTATCCATAAGGAGGGTGGCATGTCAAGGATGAGGAGGAAGCAGAATTGTGATCAAGAATGTATTGCTCAAAAGGGGACTAACAGCCTTTAAAACTTTAACAGACTATGCTAACAATCCTGTTAGAAAATTCAGACAATGGAATAGCTTTCAGGGGTAGACTGACTTGCACATTCTTGTACTTTGGTTTACAGTATTTCTGTGGACTACCAGTAACAGCTGTCTTACCCCCATGGAAAGGATAAATATCAGACTGTGACACTCACAGTACCGCTGAAAACTATTTATTCACTGTTCAACTGTCCCAGAGGCAGGGACAGCCTGTCTTTTGCTAGCATTTCATTTATGAACCCTCTAGCCAAATCAAATAATCAAACAGCTGCAGTATTAAAGGGACACTGATGGGAAACACATGAAAAATGGGTAAAAGTCCTTCAGTTTTTGCTTTGCAAATTGTTTTGTTTTCTGCTATGTTTTATATTTGTAACTTTACAAAAATTACAAAAACAAAAGGTGTCTTTGTCTTTGCTTAGGTCACCTATAGGCAGCCTTTTGGGCAAATAAGGACAGTGCTTAATTTTTTGGGTGGGATGACCACAGGGTCTGGGCAATGATGTTGCTTATGTACATGGGTACAGATCTTCTGGCCTGGGAGTAAATTGTGGTACCCTTATTTTTTTTAAAGGAACATGCAATTTGTATGTACAGTTTGCGGTTACCGTGGCTGTGAAAAAGGGAATCGGGATTACCTGCTGATCTGACTCTGAAGACTCATTATAATACCAACCACCAACCAGCCCTATGAATCTGAAAAAATAGAAATGTCTCCACCCAAAAAGGATTTTTACAATGTGGTTCCTGTCCCTATTCCTGTCTCTCCTATAGTCATATGCTTTTACTTTCCACACAGAAAATGGCCTTATTCCAAATCAGATCACTGTTTCATCTAGCTAAGTATTGTCCATATTAGCAGAGGTTGAACATACAAAGCAAGTTCTCCACACCCAACTGTGACCCCTCTCCCAAAGATACATCCTGAGAAGCCCCTTTTGCATATAGTTCCTTCTATCCTATATCAAAATGATAGTTTATAGCGGTGTTTCTCAACCTTGGCAACTTGAAGGTATGTGAACTTCAACTCCCAGAATTCCCCAACCAGCCATACTGACTGGAGAATTCTGGGAGTTGAAATCCACACACTTTAAAGAAGCCAAAGCTGAGAAACACTGGTTTATAGTATAGTGAATTAAATCATCTGGTGACTGATATTTTGCAGTTGTAGAAGTACTTGTTTTCCTCCAGAGAGCCAAAATCTGCAGACTCAAGATTCCAGAGCCA
This sequence comes from Candoia aspera, assembly GCF_035149785.1. Taxonomy (NCBI): domain Eukaryota; kingdom Metazoa; phylum Chordata; class Lepidosauria; order Squamata; family Candoiidae; genus Candoia; species Candoia aspera. The sequence goes on from NC_086155.1 coordinate 40,110,087, forward strand.
TCCATCTGAAAACTGTTTTTAAGCCCCCTATCTTACCTTGTCCTTTTTATACAATTTCCCATTTGGTATTATATGAGGGGACTAGTAGCTGTATCACAACACTGTTCATATATATACACACACATACACATACACATACACATACACACATATATACACATACATACACATACATACATACATACATTTTCATCTCCTGATAATTTCTAAGTGTTCTAAGATCTTTTGAGCTGTCTGAGCAAATAATTCCAGTAAAATAATGACGCTGCTTTTGGATATCCACTGCTCATTTAGAACTCAGCAATATTGCATTTCCTGTGGAGCTGGCATTTTCTGCTACCCCATTTATTGGCAATTTGCTTATTTTTGTGAACTACCTCTGCAATAATTCTTCACAATGATGAAAGTTTTCTGTAAAATTAAGCCTAGTCATGTCTAATAAAAACACAGATGTGCTGCTTTACAGATTAAAAAGAGATATTTCTTTATGGTGTTTTTTCTTGATGGTCTCAGTCCTCAGGCTGCAGGTTTCAGCTTTCGATCCATCACAAGTTCTGAACATAGCTTTAGCCCTCCCCACCCGCTAATAAGAAAGGGCTTTGTTCACACTTGCAAATAAAATACTTTTTTCCCATATCAGGAAAGATTTGTTGATGCAAGATAGCTTTGAGAGCTCAAAAGTCAAGTCAAGTCATAACCCTGCTTATATTCTCAGAGCATGTTCATATTGTCCATTTCCCCAATAGTGACTTAGAGCATTTTATAGAGTCTTCAAACTATTATTGTGCTATACAAGAATAATGAGGATAGGCTTTATATCACCTCACTGCTAGGTGACAATAGAAGACACTATAAGTCATGAGCAGGAAATTGGGCCTTCTTCATGCTTCCTTGTAGTAGTGTTAAGGATGTCTTGTGCCCTACCCTGAAATGAAGAATCTAGACATGGTGGTAAGGATTTAGAAGGAGTTGAAAAATAAAGGCACAACTTACTTCAGACCTGCCAACTATCTTGATCTGGCTGAGACAGTCATGGTTTGGGGTGGGTCCTCTCCCAAAAAGACATAGTATAACATTCCCAGTGACAAGCTGACAGGAGGAAACATGTGACATTGACAGCAAGAAGTACAGCCAGTAGTATCTTGCCTCTGTCTCCCCTGACTGCAGATATTGCAGCTGGATGGTCTGGTACCAGCACCAGACCATCAAGGATGGGAGTGAAAGTGGCCAGAAACATTAGTACTTTGGTAAACCATTCTCTGTATGATTAGAAGTTAAACCTGAGAATCATTTGTGTGTGCACCCATGCGGACAGACAGATACACAAAGGCATTTTTAGTTAATAGTTCATAGTTTAGTGTGGAACACCTTGAAAATCATTTGCATTACTCCTTTTCACATGCTATTGATAGACATGATGCAAGCATGATGGTTAGTTAGCCTTGATTTGTCGCCATTTTAATTCTCTGACCAGAATACTTGAAGGATAGTTATTAGGCCATAAAAGTGTTTTACGGAGATCAAACATCTTTCATCAAACCTGTCCATTTGGAAGAAGTTACATGTGGCCTACCATATTTGCCCTCGAAAAAATATTATTCTCTGCTTTAGATAGTTTCTGTTAAATGCAAGGTTACTAGGTCATAACAATCTCCAAAACCATAGCTTGGTTAGCCATTATAGCAAAATCTACAAAGAATATTAAAGCTATAATACATCTGTTTGCTCATTTATTATTTATGGATTTCTTACACAAATAATCCACTTTTTCTCTCAGAAAATTAAGATGGCAAACATGGGTTCAGGCATCATTTTAGCTTCCCAGTAACAACCCTGGGAAATATAGTGGGCTGAAAAATAGTGACTGGCCCATAGTCACTAAGGTCAAATGGAAATCCATAGTCAAATGGGGGATTAATTCTGGGCCTCCTGGGTCACAATCCAGCACTCTAAACACTATGCCATACTGGATTTCCATTAGACTTTAAGAAGTCCCAGAACTCTTAAGTTATAAAACCAGTAAAAGAAACCAAAAAAAAAAAACCTGAAGAGTTTTCTGTAGTATCTATGAAGTATTTGTTCAGAGGCCCCTTCCTTTCATATATGCTACAAGACTATATGAGGTTTAACAGAAAATTTGTCTTGGCTGACTTTGAAATATTGTTTTTTCAAATGCTTCTTTATTACTTTTTTATTTCTAATTGCTCAATGCATTGGTGAAAAATAGAGAATTATCCATAGACATCAATATTATCGAAGTAATCAATTGTCACCTGGATTTAGTTCAGTAAAAAAGAAAGGTTGAACTTTAGATTAACTGCAAAATAAATTGTTTTTGAGAGAACAACCTGATTATCATAAGAAACAATATATGAAAATTTGCAAGATCCAATGCAGTGCGAAACAAATTTTTCACCCAAGTAGTTGTTAGAATGGATGAAGGTAACAGTCATTAAACACTGTAATATTTCGGTTTCTGTAGGATGAAATGAGTCTGTCTCCCTCTTTGTGAATTTCATGTCAAACATTTAATAAGGTCAGTTGCATTAAAACAAAACTGCAGTATATCTAAAACTCTTTAAAACGTCCTTTGCTGTGTCAGCAGTCTTTCTTGTTTACACTGATAGTCACTCTCACGATATTCTATCATAAATATATATCCCGTCCAATGCTTTGTTTGGGCACAAAATAGAGTAAATCATTCTATCCTGGTACCAATAATAGTTAATGCAGGTAAAAATGAAATCAAAACAACTCAGGGTATTTATCTCACTAGACCTGGAGATCCTCTACATACAGGATAAGGATTGGGATGGGTGCAATTCTTCTGAGTGAATCTTTTTGTGGCAAGAGTGAGACTTAATATTTTAGGGAAAATAAAAAGCTCAGAGTGGGTGAGACCACATCACACAAGTGCCAGAGCCGTTTGAGGGTGGGAGGATTTTGAGACTTTCTTTGTATTTAAATGGCATGCCTATTTTAGGGCATCATTCTTGTTCAGGCTCTTCCAACTCTTTGTGACCTGATGGACACAATTTCACCAGAACGGTCTGGCTTATAATAAATTTTCCACCTCAAAATGGCAAGAAAGCATGCCTTCAATTTTCCACAATCATGGTTAGAGAGGGTCCAAACAGTCACTAAAAGGGCTCCCAAGGGCTACAGGTAACTCTGGGCCACAATTACCTCTTTCCTGGGATAGAACAGGTTCAATACATGTTCAAAATATACAAATTCAAAATCAAAAAGGCTCAAAGTTTAATGTAGGAACATAGCCCTCCACCTATTTTAGGCAAGGAGGTAGTGAGCTGGACAGTGTCTTATTTCCACAAGCAAATTTATCTCTTTTTTGTTCTTTCAAAATGTAATTTTTTAAATTTATAACAGAGATATATTTCCAAAAAGGATAATATCTATATATGGACAGATAATTACTGAGGTTATACAATTAAAGCTCAATATAACATTTATAACAGCAGAGTATATTGTTTTCATGATAGTAAAGAAAAAGCAAATATGAATTTTTGAGCTTAATAGCAAAATCTTTGCTATATTATTATTTATCATTGTTAGAAGAAAAAGAGACCAAAAAACCCAAAAAACATATAGATAAATATTTAATTTCTGACTTCTCCAACTGATTTACAGCATACTTTAGAAGTAAGCTTTAGAAACCATACTCTTAAGTGTTTGTATTTACCTTGCTGGGTAACAGGCAAATACATCTCAGTGCTACTATCCTGGCCTTGCTGATGTACCATTTGGTATGATCCAAAGTTTAGCTTGGACTTTAGCTTGGAAACCACAGTTCCTTACTGTTATGGATTGTCTAGTATTGGCATGGGAACATCAGGCTTGTTCAGTTGTGCTGTCAATGTGGAGGGGTCCATGAGGAAGATATCCTATGAGGCAAACCATCAAAGTCATCTCCTCCAGTTTCTTTCTAGTATCCTGATCCCCTCTGCTCTCCTCACCAACAAGCTTGTTCTTTTTTTAGTTTCTCTCCTCCAACCTTACTAGAAATTGGCACTGATTTCTTTTTATTCTTTTAAAAAGAAGTAATTTTTTTCATTTATTTATTATTAAATTTATACACTGCCCATCTCACTATAAAAGTGGATGCATATGCAATCTTAAGAAAGATAAACATTTTAAATGTCTGTATTTAATATTTCTACTGAGAAATAGATACTTGGGTAATATGGCTGAAAAAATGGAGAGCGATTTTGAATAAAAGGACTCTTTCTAAGATTTTTTGTTGCTGTATTTGTTTTTTAGAACATACTATTTCCCATGCTTTTAAATACTATTTATCCAAGCAGAGAGGTAGTTTAGTTTTCTAATATGGAGCAATAGTAAATCTAGAAGGTATGAATTTATTTATTTATTTGTTTGTTTGTTTATTTATTTATCACATTTATATGGCCACCCATTTTGCAAAAAGCAACTCTGGGAGGCATACAACAATCAATAAAACAACAAATACATGCAAATACAAATACATAAAAAACAGTCATTATAAAAATATAAAAAGTCATTATTAAGAATAAAAATATTATCAAAAATTTAAAATATACAAACCCCATGCAGAGAGTAAAAATATCAACCACAGTGGAGCCATCTGAGGAGGTGTCCATTTCCCTGGGGTCCCCAGGCCTGATGATATAACTCTGGCTGGACATTCTTCAAAACTGTAAGCATGGACACCTCTTCCCAGATCATGAGAAGTATAAAGCCTTGAGGGACTTCCAAAACAATAGCAGGGGTGGAGCTAACCTAACCTCAGGGGGAAGAATGTTCCATAAGACAAGCACCACGGCAGAGAAGGCCTGCCTCCTGGGACCCACCAAATGCAAGATCCTGGTAGATGGCACCTGCAACATGACTTCTCTGCCAGATCTAATGGAATGGGCTGATGTATTTGGGGTACTAATTCGTTGTCTTGCAATGGTTTATAAGTGTTGGAAAATGAGGTCAGTAAACTGATGCTTAGATTTTTATAATAAAGTATTAAACATTTTTATAGACTCCCCAAAAACTTTCAGCCAAAATAGGCATTGATTATAAGCCGTCAAGAAAAATCTAGAAATATTTCCATTAATACATTATAGTTTGAGCATGGTGTAATGCCATCTATACATTATTTTTCTGGTTAATTCTGAGAGTGCTTACATTGCTAAAAGACTGCCTTCTGATACTTGTAGCAATGCTTGGCCTTATACTTCTCATGATCTGGGAAGAGTTGTCCACACTTAGGGTTTTGAAGATGGTCCAGCCAGGGGATTGTGGTGCTATTGGTCCATCTGCCCTGCCTTAAGGGTCACTTGAAAGGTGGAAATGAAAAATATATTGTGTTGAGCAAACCTTTCAGCATTTAGTATATTGTATACTATTGTTTTCACTAGTTGTGGAGAAATACTGGGCTAATCTTGAAGAAGGAATGCAAGAATACTTAGGTAAACATCCACTTAGCCCTGGGAAGAAACAGTGGGTGAGAATGAAACTTGATTCTCTTTAGTAAAAGAGGGGTCAGGTAGAAACTCTATCAGGTTTTCATGATTCTGTTATTATATCCAACAACAATAAAGTAGTGTGCTATGTGTTTCCTGACCTGGTCTACCTCAAAAGGCTGACACTGGGGTGACAACAAAAGGAATTAGTCTTACAATTTAGTTTAAAATGTGCATGTATTTTTCACTATTTGCACTCAAGTAGTTAATAGAGATATGCAAATACCCCAAATCTTACATGAAACATTAATTCAATTTAATTTGTTATGTATGTTCAGCCTGAACTATCAAACTGAACTGATTCTATTCAAATTTGGAATTACTTGATTTGGTTCAATGCAGCAAACTTATTTGGTAATTTAATTGGAAAATTCAACTTGAAGACACAACTCACTCGAGCTATCTTCAGTTCAAAGATTCGTACAGCCCTTCTAATTGGTGTGTCTCAAAACTGATTGTGAAGATTTGATGTGAGAAGAGTGATTTTTATTGTCAGGTTTTCCTATTAACTCCATTTTCTTTACTGGTTGTACTGACTACAGATTATGGAAATTAAAATCCACCATACATACCCAGTTGGGGAAGACTATCTTATTATTAGTTTTTCCAGGTTTTGTTTCTTGCTTTGTGTTCAGTACCAATTGTTTACTACATGGATGAAAATAGGAAAATGATCTCTAGTCTTCAGTATTACAACAGCCATTATAATGAACTATCTGCAGAAGATGCAGTTGAACTATTACCTGCAGATGGAATTATATTCTTGCTTTTGGGCATTAGGCTAATATTGTACAGGACAAGTAAGTATGTACCACGCATGGGGGCGCACTTCAATTCTTTTAAACTCCAGGCACAAAGCAGTCTGATCCCAGTGACGTTTAAAACTAACTGAAAACTGTAACATATCTCCTGGCTGAGAATTCATAAGGCTAGAAAAATTGATGCAAAACCCAAAGTCATCTCATTTTTGCTAAAAACTAGATCCAGGGTAGCTTGAAGAAAAGCAGTCGAAAGCTTAAATAGCACATCCATCACCATGAGATTGTTGTTAATGTAAACTAAGCAAACATGGGGTAATGCATCATCTGTCACTTTTATAGAGCTCTACATTGCTTTTATATCTTGGGCTACAGGGGTTTATTCTGCAGAAATGCTAAATGGAACATCTGATGAAGCAGGTTGTTGCCTAGGTAAGTGCTCACTACACTAAATGAAGGAAAGCTAAAATCCAGTAAGGAGTGCAGGAAGTTTAAAGTAGATTTGGCAGAGTTCTTAAGTTAGCAGGGTGTTCAGTAAGCTGCCCATATTCAATCTAGTCAATATGACTCAGTACAAGCCTCTAGATCATGTTTCACTGCACTTTCTCTCATAGAATCCCATCAAGTTATTGTGGAACCTCAGAATTCCATGGAACACATTAAAAAACCCTGCTTTAGATCAGTGTTTCCCAACCTTAGCCAGTTTATGATGTGTGGACTTCAACTCCCAGAATTCCCTGTGCTGGCAGAGGAATGTTGGGAGTTGAAGTCCACATATCTTAAAGTTAACCAGGTTGAGAAACACTGCTTGAGATTATCAGATTGACCAGTGTTTACACGTGCTCAGTTTAGTACTAACACTGCTATCTTATCTGTCTCCTTTTTTTTCCATACCAGTTACGGAGATATGGTGCCCAAGACAATTGCTGGCAAGATATTTGGCTCCATTTGTTCACTGAGTGGTGTGCTTGTCATTGCTCTTCCTGTCCCAGTTATTGTTTCCAATTTCAGCCGAATTTACCATCAGAATCAAAGAGCTGATAAGCGACGAGCACAAAAGGTAAGATATACTGAAAGATACAATAAATGGGCATATTTTAGTTTAGTTCTACATTATGCATTATTCATTATGATAATATTGTGGGGCATTCAGAATAAGTTAACATCTTTTAGTCCATGTTTTATCAACTCATGTTTTATCTTCCTTTCATCCTTTTCATCTGTTTTTTCTCTTAACAACATTAATTTGTTCAGGCAGAAAGACCCTAAACAGAAGCATAAATCTCCAAAAACACCTCAGTTGCTGTGGGCATTCATAAAGGTGAACTCAGGTGTTTTGTATCCCTGTATCTATTATCATAATTATCATAATTACTTAACATCAAATTCTGAAATGTCACAATTTTCAGATAGTGAATACAAAAGCAAGCTGCCTTAGTGACAGGTAGAGGTTCCCAAAGGCTCTAGTTCCCCTTACATTTTCTGACAAGAAATAGGAAGCTCATATAAGGCTGACTTAGCCATGAGAAGTGTGTGTGTGAGAGAGAGAGTGTGTGTCGTGCAAAAACAGGAGGACTTACCATCCTTTTTTGGAATCTGGCTCTAACCTCTACTCACTTGCATGTTCCACTGTGCTTCTCCAGAACTGAATCAAATCCATCCCCCACTCCTTCTGGCCCTCGTTTCACTATTCAAGTCTTTCTTCTGAGTATTTCCATCATCTGAGGTAAGGTGGATGACTTCTCTGAAAAAGTATTTAACTTTATGCCACATCCAAATGAATATCTTCATGTTCTGAGGTGCATGACCAGTTTTCTTAAGATTCAGAGTCTGTACCTATGCATCTCAAGCTATTTTTCCTTGCTGGCATAATATTTTGTTCTGTTGGAATGCAGAATTTAGTAGTGATCCTGATACTGACAAGTTAGAACAGGGTCAGAGAAGGACAACAAAGATGACACAGGGACTTAAGGACATATCCTGCGAGGACAGTCTGAAGGAACATGATGTTTAGTCTGAAAAAAAGAAAACTGAGGGCAGGCATGAGATCAGGTATGTAAAAGAATACCATAGAGAAAATGGTCAGGAACTAGGAACAGAAATAATGAATACCCTTGAAGGTGCTTACATCTTGTTTAAATATAAAGAAAATCATCCTGATGGTAAGTTTTGTACTACAGTAAAGCAGTCTATCTATTGAGGTTGAGGGTTATTCTTCAATGGAGGTTTTAAAGAAGAAGCCGGATGGTTTAACTGGGTTTCTTACACAATCAGACAGTTGGGCTAGATGATCCTCATAGTCTCTTCCAGTTCCACAATTCTGTGATTCCATGATTCTCTGCAGATTCTGCAGGTATCACTTGAGGATAGGACTGCACTTTAATAGCTAGTCTATAAACACTGGATTTCAAAGCCCAAGAAAACTCCCATACACACACATGGAGTGAGCATTAAATAATGTTGTTCTCAGTAAACCTACAAATAAAACAAAAGGCATCTGATGTGGCTGTCTGGCATTTTTAATCCTCTGGGGAAAAATCTCTGGTAATTGACTTTTTTCTAATTAGCTCTAATAGCACCTCAGCATCTCCCTCTTTTTTTGCAGAAAAGGCTGAAGCAGACCTCTTGCATATCACAATGTTGGCTGATAAATCCAAGTGAAAGGCAGAGAGACATGAGCCATAATGACTTGGATGTTCTTTTCTACCTGCAACAAAGAATGAGGAACAAACTATTGTTAAAACACAAAAGAAGGGAACAAATGAAAATGAGTGAGCTGTAAGAGAAGGGAGGAAAATAAAACATCTGCCATCTTCCTTGCATTTCACTCTCTATCCAACAACTTTTAAAAATAAGTTTCTATTATGTTACATAAATATTGCATTCAGAGCTCATTTTTCCATTAAAAAGTTCAGAACAGCTTCAGTGGCAAGGAGCTTCCAATGAGTCTCCATTCCCCATACTAACTAGGCTAGGACCAGTATAGGTTTTCATAGTGTGATGTCAGAGGATAACTTGAAAACTAGTGGCAGTAGCATAGGAGGAATGGATAGAGTCCAAGACCAAGATGGACCATATGTCATCAAGAGAAATATAGGTGTGGTTCTCTTGATGTTAGTCAATATTCTTATACAGACCTGATATGGAATCAGTATGTATCTAGCCATGGCCTAAAAGAGTTGTCTATGTAGGCATGTTTGCTTCACTTACCAGATATCTGTCATAGTTTATACAGCCTATCCATCTCATGTGGCTAACAAATGTATAATGTTAATTATTAATAAGATCAATTCAAGTTGCCTTCCACTTGTATGCTGGTTTATACTCAAAAAGGCTATAGCCTTATTAAACACAATGAAATTCCACCCATGAATATATGCTGGCTCCTGGACTTGTGTGCCAAGTTCAACACCACATTCATAATGGGCTTCTTCTACATGCAAGTCAACCCTGATATTGAAGTTCACTAGTCTTTTTGGAACAAAACCATCATTATGAAGGTGCTTGTGCCTAAAACACACTTCTCTGCTACATCTTAAATCTTATGACACTTTGCAAAGATATATGTACCTACTATTCTCAACTGCAGAAGAAAGCCCTTCAGCTCCATTATTTTGCTCCTGAATTAACTTGAGGACACTTTTATCTTTCTCACACTTTCTTAAACAGGATTTCTGGATACTTAGTGCCAATATGAGGCAGCTTTTATAGTGCTTTCATTTCAGCACTTTTTTCCAGCATTCCAAAAACATTCTTGAGTAAATAATCTGATATTTATTCACCCTTTCTGTGGATGGAAGATTGCAGCTGAACAGGTTATGAACTTATCTAGCTTATCTTACTAATGGCACATTCAACTAACCTACAGCAGCATAATGCCATCCTTTGTTGTGACCTTGACAATAAAAAAGAAAACTTACCTATATTCCTATCTCATTTCTTTATGTATACCAGTTTTAATTCTTAAAATATCATAAAATGCAACAAAATCCAGATAGTTCCAATAATTTTAAATGCCCATAAGCACAAACCTTCTTCTGCTATCATCAGCAGTAATATTCACACCTCCATACCTCTCGTTTAACAAAAATGGCACTTTGCTTGCTTAAAATAGCCCTTTTGATCACACAGATTCTAAAAATAAACACATACTTTTCATAGAGAACAATTTTTTTCTTGAGAAATAACACCCCGAAATCCTTATGATTTGCATTATTTTACCTTTTGTATTTGCCTGTATGTTCTCTTTTACTTTCCCAGAATCAGTGGGTCACTTTAAAGATACTGTTGTATCAGCTGTCCAGAATGTCACTGAATTCATCCAAGGATACTTACCCTGAAGCCCCTAAGTAGCAATTATTGCAACCACTTATCTAAGGAAAGGTGACCATTTTTTTAAGTTGAACTCTACTTTGAGTGACAATATGGACATGTGCTTTAAATAAATAAACAGGGTTGGTCATTGTCTTTTTCCAGGATGTTTTTTCAACATCCCAGTATAGCTACAGCCATGGGATTTCCTGATGGTCTTCCATCAAGTAATAGATACATTTGACCCTGTTTAGCTTTTCAGGATCAATATTCAAAGTCAATATTCCACATGTTATTATTTTTTAAGTAAAGATCTCTGCACTCGAAATTTGTTCCCTGTTTCTTAAGGGGCAGCTTTATCAGCTCCTCTCACTTACGTACTACTATATACTGCTTTAACCCAGCACATTTCGGTGTGAAAATCCTGTATCTTTTACAATATAATTTATAAGTAATATCACCCTTTGAAAGATGAATTTAGTGCTTAGATTAAACAAAAAAATTGATTCCCCCACCTGTTTCTTCCTCTATCCAAAACTACCAGTAATTTATAATCCCCCAACACACACACTTTCTGACACTCAATTTTCTTTGTTACTAACTGCTAAGATGATTGATTGCTGGCCTTGCCAGGTTAGTGTTGTTCTCTCTCTCTCCCTCACACACACACGCACACACACACAGGCACAGACATTATATTTTCTCATCACATTTGAATTTCTAATTCTCACTATGCTGAAATGAATGTCTGAATTAAATAAAGTATACTAAATGTAAACAGGCAAGTCATTTTCACATAGCATATATTCCAGGGCTATTAAACGTACAAGCAAAATTTGAAGATGCTGTGGAGCGTACTCATGAAATTTGAGAAGCTTTTATAAATCTTACATACCACTTTTTAATAACTATGTTTTCCATCATTTGCAACTAGATAAATAACTAGGAAGGTGCTAGTTCCATATTGCTACCAGTTCCAGAATGATGGGCTAACAATTATTTGTTAAATGACATTATTTATTCACATAGCATCCTTGGAAGTGATGTCCTTTGCTTTTGGAGTTTTGCATTGTTTTGTTCTTATAGTGAAAGGAAAGCATTCTGTGCCGCTTTATCTCATAGTTTTGTCTCCACATTTCTATGAATTCTTCCTTGCTTATGAAAGATTTTGCTTTTGTGTAAAAGAGGGGTGAGCTTGAAAGGAATTTCACATTCAGAGGCTGATGCTAACCTTATTAAATATATTAAGGGGACTTCATTTCATGGTTGAATACATCTAAAGTTCTTTGCAATAATCTGTGGGGGGAGATGCAAAGCCAGAAATCTTGCAAATTCAAGATTGGGATGGAGAAGGGCTTACTTTTGATGTGAATGGAAATCAGCAAAGAACTGGCCACGCTGATGCCCAGGTCCAGAAACTGAAGTAAAGGGAGGGCTGGAAGCAGGCAAATATTATGCAGGGACCCTGAATGGGAATAAGTGGCAGATGCTGAAATATAATAAGAAGCTGTTCTTTGGCTTTTGAAGACTCAGCTGAGGAGAAAGTCAAGATAGAAATCAAATCAAATCAAATCAATAAAGTAAGCTAGCTCAGGAAAGGATCTATAATATGACAATTGAGTGGTCATGAAGTTGAAAACAGAGTTCATGGCACTATATCCACAAGGCATTTCCACACCACATGGTTTTCACTCTATTTCCACACTCTCATTCCCTTACAAATTAGTTTGAAATTGACTTTTGATCACCTCCACTTCTGTAGCCCTCAACACTTCTGAAAACAGATAGGGCATCAGTCCCTGATGATAAAAGAGCTTAAAAATGAGCTCAATGTCCTGTTCCATGAACTGCCACAACTCCAAGAGTAGTAAAAATGCCTACTCTCCATGAAAAAGAAGATCTCTTGCCACTCCTCCACCATCAACATTTTCAGGGCATATTCTATGTATTTGGCCATTTGCAAAACAAAAGAAAGAAAGAGAGTGCGTGCAGATGGTATTGTGTGCAGCCTCTGTGTATGGGAATGTTGGGGAAGAGAGAGAAGGGATAATGGTTTTCTTGAGTCCAGAGGCTGGGAAGCAGAATGAGACAGAAATTCATTACATACTACATAATATCCTTGCTATAGAAGCAGGGAAAACCAATCTGAACATTTTACACCAATTGTGCAACTGATTCAAGGTCGACTTCAAGAATTAAGACTGAGTTCCCTGATTAGGTTACCTTGTGCCTGCCTTAGCATGATTAGGTTGCAGCAGATGCTTGTACCCAGGAGCTGAGAGACAGGTAAAGCAAGAGCAAAACCAAGAGTAAAACAAGCAAGCAATGGTCCTAGGAATGCAACCTCCCTCCCACCACCTCCAGTTTTGCTCCAGTTTCAGATAAAGTAGCACTAAGCCAGGAAAAAAAAAAACGCTGCTTCAGAATTCAAAACAAGCTGCAGTCATGGGTGCAGTATAGGTCAAGACCTGATCCAGGAGTAGTGCATGTGAGGGGCCCTTTCTCTGACTGAAAACCTGAAACTGATTGCTGATGCACCAATAAGTCAGGCAAATACAGAGCATATATGAAACGACCATTCCCAAAACTGACATACAGTGGAAATAAATTAGTGAATGATCTGCCTGAATTAAACATTGAAATCTGTTGTCCAATTTCATGCTGGTGTTTAGACATAGTAGTTTGATAACTTTTGTAAGGTTCACTTCAGTAAAATTGAGGATAAAGGCTCTTCACAGTGAATTTTTTAAAAATGTTCTTCTAAGAATAGAACACTGATAGGATGCTCCTTCTGCGTGAATGTCAAGGCTCTTATTCTGTGGAATATATTTAATAGCTCAATCATTTAATGACCCTCCAGACTAAACTAAGCCTATATTATGTAATTAATTTTGGCTGCAGGATCTGAATTGTTAGTATGGGTCTAAAAAGACAGGAAAAAATTGGGCAAGAAACTAGAATGTATAGTTTAGTATGTGGTGGAGATGTAGAGGATGAAGATGGGGAAATAAACTGCCTTCCAGGTATTTTGTTCTACAACTTCTGAACTCTCGTGCAATTGATCTTGCTGGTTGGAGCTGGTAAAAATCCCAAACATCTAGAAGGCACAAAGTTATTCCCTAAATAGAGCTTCCGACGCAAAAAAAGGACTTGCACTAATTTTCAGCACTGCAAAAAGCTATTCACTTCATGAACAGTTATATAACCTGTAGTACAAAAAGAGAAGCTGCATCGAATCTGGACCTAGAGAGTCTGTGGGACTGATTATTTCATGGAGGCAAGTCTTTTCTCCTCTGAATCTTTCCAGAACTGTCTTTCCTGCTCATATAAATAAACATAATATCCATTGTATTGGAACTTTATTCATTCCTATGGAACCAATTCCAAATTACATCTTTGTTCTATTGCTGGCACCTTTTTTTATAGTGGGCAACAGGTGGGTGGGAAGTAAATTGGTAGAAAATACAGAGAAATGAAAAGCAATGAAATGAAAGCAATGTGGTAAGCTGGGGTGGGCAACTTGTGGCTCCCAAATAACCTTTTTGGAGTCACACACACACACACACACACACACACACAAAACCCAGCCTCCACCCACACACAAGATGTGCTCCCAAATGTTTTCCAGTCCCTCCCCCACCAAGGTTGCCCTCCTGGTGTTATGCCAATCAACTGGAAGAATAATGTAGTAACTTCTAGGCCTGTGCAAATCCTTCAAAAGAGGTTCTGTCAAATACATAGGCGTGTACACAAAACACCTATTTTCAAATAGTTGAGGCTGCTTCAGAAGCTGATCCCAGCTGTGTCTCTGCTTGCAAGCCTGGAAAAAGATACAGCTGCTTTAACAGTGCCAAAAGTTTGTTTTCCCCATACAGTTCAAAGCTACTTTTTTGAAGGTTTTCTGCAGTGCTACTTTATCTGAAACTGGAGCTTCAACATGCCCAACTTTTGTGCTTTACCAGAAAAAGTTATTGCAGGAGATTTGTACCTGAGGTGTTAAAGAAAGATGTGATTGAGGGATGTGTTCAAAATAAAGAAACTATCAGAATTTTTTTCCCATTTCCACCCACCCAATCCCCATTGACACAACAGGTTCCTCTTTCTCCCCAGCATACTGAAACATATACTGTATTAGCCTTTGTATTGCTTAGATTGCTCTCCTTTTAATATAACCAGGTAGAAATGGCTCATTGAGCAGGGAGATTCGGTCAGGTATAACAAATCACATTTGTTTGTTCTACTAGTCATACTGAAACCAGGCTTTTGAAAGGAATTACTACAGATTCTCTTTAGTACCACTGAAGAGAGGAGGTTGGTGAGTTTACAAGAGAGAGAGAGAGAGAGGAAAAAACCCTATTGTTAATACTGATTGCAAAGGCCCCCTATATGAGTTATATATAGACCATCTCTATTGCTTGCTACTCATGAATGTCATGAAATGAAAGGATGCACACTAAACATTTTGAAATGGTTCACCTAATTTGGCCCTGCACCAAGGGATTCTCTGCAATTAATTCAGTTTACAAACTAATTCTGATCCTACAACTCATTCACACTCTCAGTCTTACAGGAGAGTCTGAAGTTTTTAAACTTGAGACCTAACATTGAGAAATGTAGAATGCATTTCAAAGGTGTTTGTGTCTTTTGCAATTTAGTCAGTAATCTTACCTTGAATAAAACAAACATTATTAGTGCAATGAGGTGATTAATGTGTCAGACCAGAATCAGAGAGAGATAGGGTCAAATATAATTTATGCCTGTGACTATCTTGCAGCCTAACTTGCCTCGAAGGACTATTCTGAACATAACTTTGGTAGCAGGGAGATCAAGATGACCGCAACCATCCTCAAAAGATAGTAGAAATAAATGACATGGGAAAACTTGTTAATTGCCATTAGTTTAAGGAAATTACAATGTGATTCAATATTATTTAGGGCAGAATTCATCACCTTTGCTAAGACTGCCATGATTATTACTACTACTAGAGGTATTGCTATGCTTGAAGTTAAAGATTTTAGATATTATGGAATGCACATGTAATGTCTATGCTTCCCATTCTCCATGCTTCTTTATAGTATAGAACCTTCATCATTTCCCCAGGATACTGTGATTTAGAAGAAAATCCATCTGTTTTGCCATAATTATTTTGGCATTTTATTTATATAGTTCTGAAATGTACTAGTTGCCTGACAGCTAGAACCTCTTAAGGCTAGGTGCAATAAAAATAAAATCCATAACAAAATCAAGTGGTAAAATGTTTGTACTTTGGTCTGCAAGATAGCAGCCGACCATTTATACTGCAAATAAAATCAATGTTGCTAGCCAGAAGTCAGGAAACAGTTGGCAATTCAAAGCAATGTCAGAGTAGATACAAAAGGTCAGAATCCAGGAAGCATGCAAGAGGAAGCTAAAGGAGAAAAAGCAAAACCACAATGCATTAGCTTTGAAGAGATGTATCAATTCAAGAAAGCTACAGTTAGATCAACCCATCAAACCACATTTGTAAATCTAAGTGGGGATCTATCAAGCCCCTAAAAGTAGAATATAATCCAGAAAGAAAGATTCACAGTGAGTCTAATTAGTTAGATTTATTGTCAAGAAGGTAAGGGATTAACATACAGAATCCTGGAAACTGAACTGTAGCATTCATTTATTAGTGAATTCATTAGCCAATTAAACTTATTTTCTCCCAGAGTGCAAGACCAAAGGGTTAACTTTCCTTTTCCCAGATAGAACTGACCCTGAAATATGCTCATTGTTGGTAACATTTTGAGATACTCCCATTTTCCCCAGCACCAGAGATCTCTGTTACAGGAATCGTTTCAAAGCAATAAATCAAATCAGGTGATTTCATAGATGTTCAGACTGCTTTGTTGATTCAGTGATTTTTCTGCTTTTTGTGAGATTGTTACAGTAGATAAATAGACAGACAGACAGACAGACAGGCAAGAGAGAGAGAGATGGATGGATGGATGGATGGATGACACGCGGGCGGGCGAGTTGAGTAGTATGATGGGCTTTTTGACATTGACTATGAGCAATTGGCCAATGAGTTATGAGATCATTAAGAGTCTACAAGACTATAAGAGTCTCGTAGAATGCCAAGAATCAAATTGCTTTGAGGTTTATTCTTTTTTATTATTATTATTATTCCTCAGCTTCTTAAATGTGGCCAATCATAACCCTTAACTTTGTTGTAATAGAATGTTGTGCTTCTGTGCTGATCCTGCCAACACAGCTGCAAATTTAGTTCTGCTCTCAGCACTCTAAATATGGGGTCAAGCCTGATCAGTCCAATATACACTGGATCAAAGTAGTATGCACTCTTGCATCAAAGTTTATATTTCAGTTCTACATGATTGGGATAAATTTAAGTCTTTTGACAATTAGTGAATGGGTACAGGTTAATATTTATAGAGACTGTGCTAAATGTTCATTCTTTTTCAAAATAGGAGATGGCAAGGCTACAAATGTCACTTGTTCTATGCCAACTTTTTTCTCTGCAGGCTACCTATCTCTGTGGCATTGTATCTTGCTGGGAGTTGGGTGGCATATGAATTTAATAAATCATCATCATCTCACTGGATCAGCCTGCCTGTGCTGCCTATACAAAGTACAGAGGACACTTCAGTCCTTCCCATGATGAAGGCATCCATGATGAAGGATCTTTCCCAGGAGGGGGTAAACTTGCCAACCCTCCTGGTGCCCCAGAAACTCACTATCAGAGACAACAAAGCTACATCATCCCTTAAGGGCTAATAATGGTTATTTTTCCAAGTCCTGCCTAGATGAGGTCAAGCCTTACCAATGTGACCTGCCCAGCTGGCACTTCATTGAAGCCAGTTATAAGATGTATGGCAATAAAGCTACATACCAGCATAGCATAGGAAACTAAAAAGAGCTTGCAAGAATAAAAGATTATTTGCCTAATGTTTCAAAGATAACAAAATAGCTGTCAGGATATTGCCTTGTTGGTTGGAGGTTGAGAATGCTGTTGCAAAGTTCCTGTCGTAATACCCCATATCACATCCCAGCTTGCAAGGAGACTCAGAGCAGAACCTCTGGTAATAATCTATTGAAAAATATACTCCTGAGCCATTTTATAGGTGGGCTTCACCGCTTTGTATTCAGCATAGAAAGTTTCCAGATTTGGATCATTTCCTGGGAATTCTAATTCTAATGATTAGAAGGTAGCTGAGTGAAATTTTTTCAGACATTTACTTCTAATGCCTCTCCCCTATCTGTTGTTTGCTAATCACTTGCAGCCTTCTTGTCTGCAGGGACCATTTCACAAGTGTTCTGGGAAATCCAAACAGGTATGGCATCAGAATCCCAAGCATAGGGAACTCCAGGAAGGATGACTTATCGTATCTTCAGCAGCAAAAAGGCAATTTCCTCAGTCTACAAAGAACAGCTCCATAAATTTTATTATGTATTAAGAATAAATTACACCATCTTAAAACAATTCCATATAAATTCTCAAGAGTTCTAATGCATATAGAAAAAGGTGAGAAGTAGTGATATCACACATCAATTATTTTGCTTTCCAGTTAATATGAACAATCAAATATAATAACCAAAATAGTCGTGGAAGTTCATTTCACTGACTTGGGTTTCATGTGGTAGAAAACAAAAGGAAGCTGTGCAGCAATCCAGGTAATGAGCACCTGCAGAGTATACATAATAGCACAATGTAATTCTGCTTTCCTTTAAAAAAAAATAAAAGAGTGAGTTTCAGAACTGCTAAGCACCAAATTTATCTTGTAAAATTGGCTTCCAGCTGAGTAGCCCAGGGCTAGCCTTAGAACATGGTATGGGTTAGTAACAGGTCTGTTGATCTCCATCCAAAACAAGGAACCAACCATATAAATGGGAGGAAACAGCCCTGAAATATTTTGAACCAGGTTATATTAAATTTAAAAAGAAAAATGCCTGAAGGAGAAAACAAGCAAACAAATTAAAAGTGAGGAAAACCCCAGGGATGTGACTTTAGTCCAGATAAAAGTTATTTTTTTATGGTTGATCACCCAATCATCCAGATGTTTAGACCGGATTTGGCATTTTTGTCCAGCTATTGAGTCCCTCCTAGGGACCTGGGATAGGCAGAAGTTGTTTAATAATATTAAAGGTATTGCAGGATGTAAGCTGTTCCAAGTAAAGCTGCCTTTTGCAAATGACTGGTGGTGATTTTGTCAATGTCGATGTTGAACACCAAAGCGGTGTTCCAAATGCTTTGGAATTGCACCCAAGATGCCTAATGCTGTTGGTACTATCTTTGCTTTCTTTTGCCACAGTCATTCTACTTCTTCTTTCTCTTCCATTCTGCTGTCTCCAGGTATTGCAATATCAAACAGACAAGTATCTGCCTGCCACACAACGCTCCAGACTTAACAATTATTGATAAGGAAGAAAGTTGTTGTTAAACTCATATGCCCCCAGACTCTCAACAACTGTAGGCTACTCACAAAAATCAAACAAAGAAATTACAGTAAAATCAATAAAAGATAAAAGATAAAGATAAAAGACGGCAAGCACAATTAAGTGAGGGGTCTCACTTTCCCTCACCATAGTTTTTCTAAACAGCAGAGTAGGGCCCATCAGATCTTGGGGGGGAACCTTGTTCCAGTGGACTGGCACTGCTACAGAGAAGGTGCACTTTCAGGGTCCCAATAGATGACATTGTTTAATCAAAGGAACCCGGAGGATGCTAACCCTGCAGGATCAAATTGCCCAGGCAAATGCTATGGAAGATAGGCAATTCATCAGCAAGACCAGTAAGTCCAAACTAGGCTTTGCTTCCTTGAAGAGGAAAAAATCACTTTCAGAAGAAAACAGTCCATAGAAGCTAGTGTAGAAAAAACATATTTATGAGATTTAAAGGAATTTCTTCAGTGTTGGCTTCTTCAAGGCATAGCTGATTCTTCAATATTAGCTGACCACAGCCTAATGAATTTAGCATCAGCTCCGCTTCTGACTTGTCTAATACCAATGGATCTCAGGGTTTTTTGGTAGCTGAATTAATAGAGGAAGACATTACGTTTCACATTGTCTACATTTACAGATCTGGTAAGCTGTAGTTTGCTTAGCCATAATTCACTGAAAGGGCCACAACTGCCTAGGTTCACCCATCACAGTAAGCCATCATACATGGTTTATAAACCACAATGGCTAAATTCATACAACATTTATTTATTTTTATTTATTTATTTCTCAAATTTGTACTACTGCCCATCTCCCCCCAAAGAGGGATTCTGGGTGGTTTACAATAAATTAATTAAACAGTAAAAACAGTAATCATAATAAAGCTTAAAATACAATACAATACAATATAAAATTTAAAAAAATAAACATCCAGATGGCTACAAAAGATTGTAAATATAAGGGGAGCACTCTAAGGTGCCAGCCATCCCCAGGAATGACTACCCCCCTCCCCACCCCAGACACAGCAGCAGAGCCAGGTCTTCAGGGACTTCCGAAAGGTCAGGAGGAATGGGGCTAGCCTGACTTCCAATGGCAAAATGTTCCAGAGGGCAGGAGCCATTGCAGAGAAGGCCCGCCTCCTAGACACCGCCAAATGGAATTCTTTCACCAATGGGGTCCGCAACATGCTCTCTCTGCATGAACAGGTGGGAAGGTTGATGTGATGGGGATGAGATGGTCCCTCAGGTAACCTGGCCCCATGCTATGTAGGGCTTTAAAGGTGATAACCAACACCTTGAATTGGACCCAGAAGCAAGCTGGTACCCAGTGCAGCTTGCGCAGCAAAGGTGTCCTTGGGGCTCCTAAAACCCACAAAGGTGTCCTTGGGGCTCCTAAAACTGCTCGTGCAGCCACATTCTGGACCAGTTGTAGCTTCTGGATACTCTTCAAGGGTAGCCCCATGTAGACCACATTGCAATAGTCCATATGGGAGATAACCAAGGCATAAGTGACTGTTCAAAGGGCTTCTCAATCCAGGAAAGGGCGTAACTGGCATAACATGCTAATCTGAAGCTAAACAAGACACATTAATGTTTAGAGAGATGCATGAAACCGGGGATGTGTGTTTGAGATTGTCCTAGGGACAGAATTCCCAGACATAATCCATGTGCAGTAGAATTTCCAATGAAATGCCAGGCTTTGGAGCAAGGTATCCTGGGAATTTCTAGTCAATCAATCAAAGTGACAAATTCTAGTTAATAGTTCATTGATTAAGGAGAATAACTGAGGTAAGGAGAAAGGGAGGAGATTCAACCCATAAAACTAAATTAACTGGCATTACCACCTTGGCCATTAAGCTTCAATGTGCTGTAGGAAACCAGGAAGTTTGGATCAAATATGTGCTCATCAACTAAGTAAGTGGATGACCTTTGGCTAATTAGAGCTCTCCTGACTTTCATGAGGAAATAGAGAATTCCGTACCTTCTCAGCTTTGAGCTCCTCGCAAGAAAGATGAGTTTAGAACTAATACAATCACAGTATAGCTTACTGTGCTTTCATAGCTACTCTGTGTGATAAATAATTTTGCTGAGGTGAAATGTAAACTCATAGACAATCATAATCCCATGTTAAACAGCATGGCTTATAGGGTTTTGGTTTAGCATGTTGTATTAATCCAACCATTGAGGCTTATTCAACAGATTATGGTAAAACAAGCTACTGCTTAACATATTGCATGAACCCAGTCAACGAAGCAAATATTGATCAAAAAGTTATCTAAGTAGTGTGAGATATTCTAGAATATATAGGAATCCAGAATATATAGGAATTCAATATATATATAGCTGGCTTATGCCAAAAAGCATTTAATTGTAAATGATTTCTCATTACTTTTTCCCCATCAAGTTCTCAAAGATGTTTCAAACCAACTTCTTTCTTCCTAGTAATAATAAAGTTATTACATAGTCAATAAGATTTGGCTATATGATAACTCTATTGAAGTCTTACAAATATAATTCAGAGTCAGGGTTAGGATTCCAAAGAAGCATTGTTTTCTCTATGCATTAGCTATGTTAAGCCTCAGAAATATTGTCACCTAGCAAAATCTAATTAGCAATCAAAGAGTAATACCATTAGTAAAATGAAGGGTGATTTTAAAACAGAAAACTGTCCTAAATCAGTAGCTATAACTGAAAATGATCCAAACATCATGAATACTATGTTATGTTTAATCTTACAAAGTCTTCTGTTTCAATCATTATAATAACTTTACCTGAAAAAACACTACCCGTCCCCCCCAAAATGATATTTTTTATTCCAGAATTATTTACCAGAAGAATATCCAACTCAAGCTGTGCCCTGGAATTATCTGCCACTTCTGAACAATTTCCCATCAGGGTTTGGATGCCAAAAAAAAAGAAAAAAAACTTCTTGGGGAAGGAACTATAATCCTTCTTTTCAGAGAGACGTGGCAATATGGATGACAACCTTATTGGAGAGGAATTATGAAGCAGTGTTTCCTTCCCTTTGTTTCAAATCTCTTATTACTACTGCTGTTGGCTTGAAATGTTCAAACACAGATTATCATTGTTGCAAAAGTATAATTGTAAAATTAATGAAGAATAGCTAGATTAGATTAGCTACATTTTTCAGAAGAATAGCTGAACTAGGCCCTGAGGAGCCTACCAGGGACCAAATTTCCAAGGGTAGGCAGATGTGTCTAGAATACAAGATCTTAATGTAAGATTAATTTACATTAATTTAAATAAGGATAAATGAGTTTACTCCCCATGTGAACTTAATAATTTCCAACTTCTGTTCCATTAAAAATTTAGTTTGGGCAGCTTCCAGGATCCTGGGATCTCAGGTTATACATTTCTAAACTAGATGAAGAAAACCATCAGGCATAAGAAGCTGCCTTATATCAAATCAGACTGTTTAGTCCATTTAGCTCAATGTCACCTGTAGCTGTAACTCTCTAGGATTTCAAAGAGAAATCTCTTAGGATATTCCTGAAATGGTAAATTGAGGAGGGGGCTTGCGTGGAAGGCATATGTTCTCTTACTGAAGTATGGATCTTTATCTACAAAGCAAAACACAAAGGAACCTTGGATGAGGCAGCCAATAGATTTTGTTAGCAACATTGCTAAAGCAGATGTGATTAATGCCAAGATTTGTGATGCCAGCAAAAATATCATAACATCTGATAATCTCTGAGGGATTAGTTTGGGTTTAGCTATGCATTTTACAGGAACAAAATTGAAGCAATGCCTTCCATCAGCATAAAATTTGGAGAGTTAAAAAAAAAAGTGTCTCTTTATTCATGGATGAAATGCATTTCTCAGCCATTGCGCCCTTTAATTCATGTTGCATGCTTCAGTGTCCTGGGCTTATGTGATTTTTGAAGGTGTAATCATCACAAATTCTAGAAAACTCTTCCCCCATTCTCATTTTTTTTTTTGCAGTACATCTTAAACATTTTGTGCAATCTGGATGTCAATCTACGAAAGAGTAAAAGTGTTGTGGGATATTGGTATTTAGACTGACATAGCTGCTGGGCAATATATTTTTTCCCAGCTTCAGATATGTATTAATCCCCAACCATACACTATCTACCAAGCCAGTTCCACTGTATTCTTCATATCTTTTCTTTTGCAAAGGCTTTATAACACTTACTTTATTTTATGTAATCAGATAACTATCTTCTTGACTTATAGTGATGGAGTTTTCCTCATCCCTCCATCCCACCCCCCACCCCCACCCCACAAAACTTTCTGTCACCTGAGAAAAACGTAAGGGGAAATGTTGATGATCCTGGTAGGGAAAAGGAGCTTTTGCTGTTCCATATGCTCAATTACATTAGTTTTCTAACGTAGTGTTTCTATAATTCTTGCTTTATTTTATTCATGTATTTATTACACCTTTTGGCTATTCAGGGCATGAAGCTCTGTAGCCATTTCTCAAAATAGAACTTAAAAGCATAAAATATAAATATAACCTTAAACTTAGAATATTAAAAATTGTACAGAACAGAAACTTTGGTTGCAGTATTAATCTGATTCAGACATCACACTGAGCATTTGCTTTTACTCATGGGGAAAAAGGCATTTTGTGCCTCAGCCTTCAAATGTTGTAAAATCATCTCTTCAAAACTATTTTGGAACAAAATGTTCCAAGTTTATATTCATAATGCTTGTTCTGGGAACCCTTAATCTTTTTCAGACCTTGCCTTCCTGTTACTTTTTCCAGTGTCACCCAGGGCATTACAGAAATTAGAAGGATGGCTAGACCCAGGTGCAAACTCATGCCCTGTCAGGCTTAGGGACAAAGGGTGGGGTGGGGTGTAGTACATGCCACTTCTGGTGCCACCTCAGAGCTCCAGGCAATCCTTCAATAGTTTTTATTATACCATGCTTTCCTACACCATGGAGGAAGAAGAGGTGAAATAGTTTTGTGAACTACTTATAGTTCATTCATTCATCTTCTCCTCCACTGAGATGCTTTGACTCATGACTGACTATGGGGATAGAACTATTTACAATAGCCTCTATCTATTATAACCTCCATCTAGTTTTGTTTAAAGATTAATGTGAAGAAGGAACAAAGATCCATATTGGAATGAAATTAGAATGGGTACAGGACTACTTCACTGCTTGGTAAATAAATGTTTTTCAGTGCTCTTTATTTATTAGCATTATGTGACCCTCCTTTTCAGTACATCTGAAAAACAAGTGTTGAACTGGTTCAGTTTTGATTGTGAAGCGGCAGAACCTTTGACTGCTCCAGGCTTTTTGAGTCTGTAGTATTTTCTTGGTAAACTATTGTGCACCAAATTCCATTTATATTTGTAAACTTCCTTTGCTACCACTTCTACTTTTTTTCCTCAGAATAATAATCTGGAATAGTTTGATTGCAAGCATAATGACCCCCTGTCTGGAAGCAATATTCCTTGTGTTCTTAGAATGAGATGGAACTTGAAAAAAACTAGTCCGATACCATAAAAGATATTGTAACATTGAGGGGAAACTTATGAGGAAATATGGAAATGCCACAATAACATCAGTGTTTCATTTCTATTGTCTATTTCATGATTAATGAAAACCAGTAATATTTCAGCTCCACAATCCATGTTCCCAGAGGCTGGGGGAGATTTGACAGCAGCTGGGAAAGGCAAAACTGAAGAGTGATGATGAGATGAATGTTTAGCACTAGATTTATGGCATTATATTGCCTCTGAGAAAGATGTCTCACACATCTGTCAATAAAGATGTCACTAACTTAACAGATCGGCTGACAAATTCTAAAAATATTCATTTATCTAATAAAAAATCAATGCCCAAAACAAAAGAAAAACAGAGTTTTGTGGGACAGCTTATGGAAGTAAGATCTCACCTTTTGAAAATATTGGGACCTCATTTAATTGATGAAACTGTCACAATCATTGTTGGATACCAAGAATAATTCAGAGTTTAGTCTCTGAAGCTCCCACTCCATTCCCTTAATTCACTAATAAGAAAGAAAAATCCCAGGATAGACCTTTTAGATTGTATATTGACCTAAATGTAAACTATAAGTTAAGTAAAGCATTCACATGCTTCATATTATCAATTTAAAACTAACAACTGATTGATGTAGTGGTTTCTAG
This sequence comes from Candoia aspera, assembly GCF_035149785.1. Lineage (NCBI taxonomy): Eukaryota > Metazoa > Chordata > Lepidosauria > Squamata > Candoiidae > Candoia > Candoia aspera. The sequence continues at coordinate 40,135,229 of NC_086155.1, forward strand.
ATTCCTCTCCAGATTCCTTGAAGTAGTTAAGAAACATTGCTAAATTTTAATAGCAGCTCATGTAAAACTGCCTGCAGAATTATAAAATGGAACTATTTAGAGTCTGAAAACAAAAGAGACTTGAAAACTGACTAAGAAGAATGCTGGGTAAGAAGGCTGAAACTAAGAATTAAAAGTAGCCTCAGCACCAGCCTTGGAGCATATGGACCAAACAGAAGCTTTTGAAGGAAGTGTCTAAGCAAATCTGAACATAGCTCTAAGCGGGTGAAGAGGGAGTCTTTGAGAATAAGCTCCTAATTTGTATACATTGGCATTTTGTGTATGTAGCAAAATCTGAAGAAGGAATCTATTGAAAGAGAGAGCAAGCTCAAGTCTTTTACTTTCACCTCCCATTTTTTCACTCCTTGCTCAATTACTTACCTTCATTTCTCCCTCATAGTTTCTGCCTTCCCCTTTAGGGCAGTAACTTTAATGTACACTGTGCACTAAGATTACTATGTGTCTAAAATGGGCTATTTTAAGTGTTCACAGAATATAAATTTGCACATAGTTCTGCCTCTGTGATCAAAGCAGTATCAGCCATGAACATCATTTACATCCCCAAGTCATCTATGATTCGACGTTTTCACTGTCAAGATTGACCCACCACAAGACCCATTTAATTGACAAAATAAAGAATGCATGAGTCCTGGGATATCTAAAAATCACATATAGACTAACAGAAGATTAAACAAAAATGGCAGAATATTTGGTGCTGCACATACTGCTTTTCATGGCCAGAATTTCTATCAAAATCAACCATACACTTTTCATCAAAAGTCTTTTAGTCATGCAGATTGTCTTTGAAGCAGTCCTTTTCTTCATGTATGTCTGATGATTAAGCCTAAATCAGCATCAACCAAAAGTAAAAAAACAAAGAGGCAATTTCAGAAAATTTTGCCTGCCAGCTCTCTAGTATGGCAGCCTCATACCATGTGGCATACAGAAAACAACTAAGCTTCATAAGCTATCAGTTGCGACAAATTAAGGGCCATTCTAGTTGAGATGCATAACATCACCATAAAGTGGAACCATGAGCTAGGGAAACAAGTCTCCATGACAACCAGAGTAAATGTGCTGCTGAAATGGATTCTTATTCCATATTTGGCAGAAGATTGGCATGGAGAACTTTTGTCTTTCTGCCTTTGGTATAAGGTTGTGTGTTCTTTGTGTAAGATTTTGGTTATGCATGCATCTTGAAGAGAGCTAGACTTATATACTTGTGAACTAATAAAAAAGGAACACACTCAGATTTTTTTAGAAAGATCCTTGTAACATTTGATATACTGGTTTATTATTATATTTAAAACATTTTAGGCCACTATTCAGGATGGCATAAAGGATAAAACATACAAACAGGAAATTAGAAGATTAATAAACCCCTATGATAATAAAAAAATCCCACCCAAAATATTAAGTGGTTTCCTTGTTATTGATTTATAGCATCTTACAGCATCACCCAGCTATCACTGTAGCAATAAATCATTAATAAGACAGGCTGTAGATCATCATAGCAATAGCTGGGTGATGCTGTAAGATGCTATAAATCACCAGCAACAGATCCTTTACAAATCAGACACCATTGCAGTCCCATAAAAACACAAGAAGGGCCATGCAGAATAAGTTCATGTTCAGAATTTCTTAAGTATCTAAAAATATACAACAAACCACCATTGGTGGTGTGTTCATGAAGTAAAGGGCACTTGAAAAGGCTCTCCCCTGTATGCCATCAATGTGACTACTCTTGGAACTGGCCCTCCCCATTGATCCTCACTGCACACTTTAACCTGTGGGCAAGCAGGGATAAGTGGAGGCAGACATTCAGATAACATGTCCACAAACTATTTAAGACTCCTGAGAATAAAGTCAGCATTTTCACTTGAGCTTTGCAATATCCTGGCAATCAGTGTTGCTGCTGAAACAGCTCCCTAATGACTAGCAAAGTTGGCCAGCTGCATTATTTCAATGTGAGAGAAAACATATATAGCTTATATTAAATAAACTACAAACCCAAATTTCTGTTTTGGCTCTGAGGTTTGCTCAATACTGAATCTAGCAAATCAAAAGTAGAGACAAAATGTGATAGGTCAGGGTTCAAGCCAGATAGGAAACTGGTAGATTTTCAACTGGGGCTGAAAGAATTTGACTTTCATAGAAATAATTGTTCAGATCTTATTATTGTAATAATATGATGCTGTTGGATCATCTGTACCACTCTGGATGATGTGAGTAATGCATTGCACAGAGAGAAAACTAGCCCAACATTAATATATGAAGGGTTTTCTTTTTAAATCTACATGAATATCAATTCATATGCAGACGAAACCATGTGTGATCAATTCAGATTTAAATCAGACTGAATGGGAAGCATTGTAGTATATCTAAAAGGGATTATATATGTTTTAAAAGTGACTAAATCCAGTCCAGTCTAGCTATCTGCCTCTCTAATCATCTTGTATGTCTGTGCTAACTGAGTTCCATATTCTGGTTATTGTTCTATAAATAGATTGGAAATTATGTTCTCCTGTGTTGAAGAAGATAAAATGATGCACTGCATTTGCAATGATGATCAGTTGCTTTACCAGCCAAGGGCAAATAAGATTAAAAAGGAATTCCATATAAGAAGAGAACAGAATCATTCATCTTTGAGAACTAATGAAGATAGATAAGGAATAAAGTGTAGCTCCATGTTGTTGTTGTTTATTCATTTAGTCACTTCTGACTCTTCATGACTTCATGGGCCAGCCCACGCCAGAGCTTCCTGTCGGTCGTCAACACCCCCAGCTCCCCCAGGGACGAGTCCATCACCTCTAGAATATCATCCATCCACCTTGCCCTTGGTCGGCCCCTCGTCCTTTTGCCCTCCACTCTCCCTAGCATCAGCATCTTCTCCAGGGGGTCCTGTCTTCTCATTATGTGGCCAAAGTATTTCAGTAATCTTCGCACCTAAAAATACAAAGTCTTTCACTGCTTCTACATTTTCTCCCTCTATTTGCCAGTTATCAATCAAGCTGGTTGCCATAATCTTGGTTTTTTTGTGGTTTAGCTGTAAGCCAGCTTTTGCACTTTCTTCTTTCACCTTCATCATAAGGCTCCTCAGTTCCTCTTCGCTTTCAGCCATCAAAGTGGTATCATCTGCATATCTGAGATTGTTAATGTTTCTTCCAGAGATTTTAACTCCAGCCTTGGATTCCTCAAGCCCAGCATGTCGCATGATGTGTTCTGCGTACAAGTTGAATAGGTAGGGTGAGAGTATACAGCCCTGCCATACTCCTTTCCCAATCTTAAACCAGTCCGTTGTTCCATGGTCTGTTCTTACTGTTGCTACTTGGTCGTTATACAGATTCTTCAGGAGGCAGACAAGATGACTTGGTATTGCCATACCACTAAGAACTTGCCACAATTTGTTATGGTCCACACAGTCAAAGGCTTTAGAATAGTCAGTAAAACAGAAATAGATGTTTTTCTGAAACTCCCTGGCCTTTTCCATTATCCATCGGATATTGGCAATTTGGTCCCTAGTTCCTCTGCCTTTTCTAAACCCAGCTTGTACATCTGGCAATTCTCACTCCATGAATTGCTGAAGTCTACCTTGCAGGATCTTGAGCATTACCTTACTGGCATGCGAAACGAGTGCCACTGTTCGATAGTTTGAACATTCTTTAGTGTTTCCCTTTTTTGGTATGGGGATATAAGTTGATTTTTTCCAGTCTGATGGCCATTCTTGTGTTTTCCAAATTTGCTGGCATATAGCATGCATTACCTTGATAGCATCATCTTGCAAGATTTTGAACAGTTCAGCTGGGATGCCATCATCTCCTGCTGCCTTGTTATTAGCGATGCTTCTTAAGGCCCATTCAACCTCACTCTTCAGGATGTCTGGCTCTAGCTCACTGACCACACCGTCAAAGCTATCCCCGATATTGTTATCCTTCCTATACAGGTCTTCTGTATATTCTTGCCACCTTTTCTTGATCTCTTCTTCTTCTGTTAGGTCCTTGCCATCTTTGTTTTTGATCATACCCATTTTGGCCTGGAATTTACCTCCGATGTTTCTAATTTTCTGGAACAGGTCTCTCGTCCTTCCTATTCTATTGTCTTCTTCCACTTCCATGCATTGCTTGTTTAAAAATAATTCCTTATCTCTTCTGGCTAACCTCTGGAATTTTGCCTTTAATTGGGCATATCTCCCCCTATCACTGTTGCCTTTTGCTTTCCTTCTTTCTTGGGCTACTTCTAGTGTCTCAGCAGACAGCCATTTTGCCTTCTTGGTTTTCTCTTTCTTTGGGATGTATTTTGTTGCCACCTCCTGAAGAATGTTGTGAACTTCTGTCCAGAGTTCTTCCGGGACCCTATCTACTAAGTCCAGTGCCTTAAATCTATTCTTCACCTCCACTGCCTATTCCTTAGGAATATTAGTGAGCTCATATCTAGCTGATCTGTGGGTCTTCCCTAATCTCTTTAGTCTGATCCTAAATTGTGCAAGAAGTTCGTGATCGGAACTACAGTCAGCTCCAGGTCTTGTTTTTACCGACTGTATAGATGTCTGCCACCTTTGGCTGCAAAGGATGTAGTCAATCTGATTTTGGTGTTGTCCATCTGGTGAGGTCCATGTATAAAGCCGTCTCTTAGGTTGTTGGAAGAGAGTGTTTGTTATGCAGAGTGAATTGTCTTGGCAAAATTCTATCAGCCTACGTCCTGCTTCGTTTTGTTCTCCCAGGCCATGCTTACCTGTAATTCCAGGTGTCATTTGACTGCCCACCTTAGCATTCCAGTCTCCCGTGATGAAAATAACATCTCTTTTAGGCGTGCTGTCCAGTAGGTGCTGCAGATCCTCACAGAACTGCTCTACTTCAGCTTCTTCAGCATTTGTGGTTGGGGCGTATATTTGGATCACTGTGATGTTAGTTGGCTTGCCCTGAATTCGAATTGAGATCATTCTGTCATTTTTTGCATTGTATCCAAGCACTGCTTTAGCCACTTTACTATTAATTATGAAGGCTACTCCATTTCTTCTGTGGTCCTCTTGTCCACAGTAGTAGATCTGGTGGTCATTTGATGTGAAGTGGCCCATTCCAGTCCATTTCAGTTCACTGATGCCCAAATGTCTATTTTTAATCTTGACATCTCACCAATAACCACATCCAATTTGCCCTGGCTCATAGATCTTACATTCCGGGTTCCAATGGTGTGCTGATCCTTAGAACATCGGATTCGCCGTTCACCACCAGCACCGTTGGCCACTAGCCGTCCTTTCGGCTTTGAGCTAGCTGCGTCATCACGTCTGGGGCTAGTTGAACTCATCCTCTGTTCCTCCCTAGTAGCATTTTGACCATCTTCCGACCTGGGGGTCTCATCTTCCGATGGTATACCGACATATCTCTGGTTGTACTGATCCCTTTAGTTTTCACGGCAAGAATACTGGGGTGGGTTGCCATTACCTTCCCCAGGGATCGCATTTAGTCTGACCTCTCTGTCATGACCTTCCCATCTTGGGTGGCCCTTCACAGTTTAGCTCATGGCATCATTGAGGTGCTCAAGCTCCAGCACCATACAGTAGCTCCATACTGTTAGCAATTTTATTAAATTATGGAGGAATATAATGAGTTCTAAGCGTTTAAATTTCCATGTGCATGATTAATATCTTCCCTCAGCTCTTCAAAAGGTAGAGCAGAAGCAAGCTTTGCAGTTTTACATGCATCTTTTTTTTTCTTTTCTAAATGAATTAAAATGTATGGGCTTGTCCTTCATCCCTACGCTATCATTACAAATACAAATGCACTGCAAATGTTCCCAGTTCACTACCAGATTATCTCTTTGTTATATGGGGAAGTGGCTTAATAGATACTGAATGGCATGCACATGAACAAATGTGCACCATGTTGCCATTTTTAGTTATTCTGAGATGGACATAGATTCTAGGCCACCTTTATATGAGCAGTCATGCACTCCTCAATTTTTTTCTACAAAAAGAATCACACTCAGTGATTTTCCTTGTGTCATATGAAGATTTCTTAGAATTCTCTTCTATTCTACTTTTTAATACTAAGACAATTTCATCTTTATAATTGACTGAGGTAGATGAAGCATGGAAAGAATCTACACATTACTGTTCTCATGGGCAAATTAAGCACTCTACTTTATGCAGAAACAAATACACTTTTCCTTTTGCCACTTCACTTCTCTTTGAGAACAAAATGGAAGTTTGTTAACTATTCACTGAGTTACTACTTATCTCATCATAGCCTGCAACTTTCCTGGATGTTCACTGGTTTGTCCTGTAGCTTAGTAGCTGACATTTTATCAGCATCTCATGATAGCACAGGGGCTGTAATCAATCTTAATCCCTTTTAGGCTGAAAATTGTTTTTAAAAACTTTTTGAGGTGAGAATGTTTTTCTAACTTTGTGAGGTGAGAAACATACAGAAACTGTAGTAAAGACCCTAAAATAGGCTTAATATATATGTTAATCTACATTTATTTGCAAACATAGGAGGGAGGGAGGGAGGGAGGGAATCAAACTTCCCTCAGAACTCAGGGAAAAATACTATATTGGCTCCACCTACTTTGCATCATCAGTTTGCCCATTGTGGCCTTATCACCCTTGAAAAGTTAGCTACCTCTCCCCATCAAAAGGTTTCTCACCTTTGTGCTAGGATATCACCAGGGAAAATTAATACAGGATTTGAGGGAAAATTGAAATAACTTTACTACCCACACTGTAGGAATGTTTCTTAATAAATACACTATTTATTAGAGAATTAAACCATGATGGGAAAGTAGTGAGAACAGCAAAAGCAAAATACACTATGATTGTTACTTCATCAGTTTATTTGAAGGGTAACTGGCATATGTATATTTTGTTACCAGGTTAGGTATTATCGTAAGTGCATGGGAGAATGGAATTTGCTGGTTGTTTATATATAGTAACCTGTCCTGCCAGTCTTGGTTGGGGTGTGGTTTTTTCCTTGATAGTTCCTTGATTAGGGTATTGTTTCTTCCATGATAGCCTGATATTACAGTAAGTATTTCAACTTTTGAAGTTGTATATGGGAAGGAAGGGAGGGAGGGAGGAAGGGTACTTTTAGTGACTCATACACTAAGTGGAAACTGCTGCCTTACCATGCAAAACCTTGTTGCACCTTCTCAAGTGATAGCTGCAGAAGGCGGCAATGCAAATGTTAATGTTGGAACTGATATTATTTACCAAGGAGCCAATCTTGAGAGAAACAGTTTAGCTTACTATTGTTAACTTGTATGTGTTGCTAACTTCAGCTGGTTTTGTTTTATAATGAACTGGGCCCAAGTATACTTCAGTTGTTCTTAATATATTGAAAAGTATTAAATTAAAAATTGAGTGGGTAGAAATATTTCACCAAAATATATTGGATGAGATCCAGTCTAAGTTAGCTGGACTTTGTTCTGACTGATACTAATGTAATTAAACTCATAATTAACTTTTCCCATTGAAATCAATAGTTCAAGTAAGGCTATTTTTCCTCTAATCTGTTTTCTCTTCCTCCTTCATGAATCAATCACATACTGTAATACCAGTCAAGAATTATGTACGCAGAATGTCTCTGAAAATTGGTTAGTAGAGTTTTACTTAAATCAAACCTTCACTGAAATGTCCCTTTGATGTTACTCTGCATAGTAAAGCAGTGCTTAGTTTCCAGGCATCACAGCTAATCTTTTGCATTGCACCAAACCCATTATTTCCACTGGTACAGAAGATCCTTTCATTATCTCTATTGCTTTTGCATATCACAGCACCACCCAGCTCCAATAATTGGTGTCAAAGAAATTCAGCAAAGGAAACTGGCAGAACTTGACATGGTTTCGTGTTCATACAGTATACTTACAGTATATTTTAATGGAGAGCCATTGCTGATTGAAATGGATAATATTGGATTAGATATATTAACAGCATGATTGTCAGAAATGTCTGAATATTCATATGCTACAAAACTGTAGTGCCCCGTTTAGATACCTTTGGTTCTAGATGAAGCAAACATAGCCACAAAGTGGTGTATCAATTGGCAGGATCCATGTAAACATATGTTTGCCTATATGGCACTCAGTATCCATGGTTAACATAGAATTAGGGCTGGATATCTGCTGTTGACTTAAACCGTGGAGTTGTGGTGGGTGGGATGAAAGAATGAAAGAGCACAGTATGCTTTTAAAGTGTTCAGGAAGAGTCCACGAGAAAACGAATTGCCATACTGGTGAACAGTAATGCTGTTATGGGCATGTCTGACAAGCTAGACTCTGAATTGGAGAAACAGGGTTTGAGAGGCTTTGCCCTTACTTCATGTTGTGTGTCATCTATGCCCTAGTCAACACTAGGCCCTTCTCACAGTCATCTATGCCCTAGTCACTTCCCGTTTGGACTATTGTAATGCGCTATACATGGGGCTGCCCTTGAAGAGTATCCAGAACCTTCAGTTGGTTGAAAGGCAGCAGCCTGCATAGTTTTGCACAAGCCTAGATTTGCGCATGTGTCACCTCTTTTGCGGGAGCTGCATTGGTTGCCAGTTTGCTTCTGGCCAGGTCCAATTCAAGGTGCTGGTTATCACCTTTAAAGCCCTACATGGCTTGGGGCCAGGTTATTTGCAGGACCGCCTTTCCCCAGTCACATTCACCTGGCCCACCAGAGTGGGGAGGCAGGGTATGTTGCAGGTCCCTTCAGTTAGGGAGGTACATCTGGTGGGACCAAGGAAAAGGGCCTTCTCTGTGGTAGCTCCCTCCCTTTGGAACATCATTCCCCCAGATATAAGTTTGCCCCCCTCCCCTACGGCTTGCTTCTTTTCTGGAAGACGTGGTTTTGTTAGTGGGCCTGGAGATCCCAGGTCTCTTTGGAGCCAATCAAATGGCTGACATGAGTGTGTTTGCTGCCACAGTGGGGTGTGTATTGTGTTTTTATGGTTTTTAATTCTGTAAGCCACCCAGAATCACATTGTGTGAGTTGGGCAACCTTATAAATTTGTTTAATAAATAATAAATAGTTTTTGTAGGAGATAGCCTCATCCGCCAGGTGGATGTACACAGATAATGCCCACATACAACTGGTTATAAGTGGTTTATATTACAAATTAATTTCAAGCAACTCTTGGCAAAGAATACAATGCAGTGCTGAACAGAGCAGATGTGACTACTGCAGATACTCAGAATATTAATTACCAAAAGAAAAAATTTGAAGCAGCTGTTAAATATGCAGAGTATTGGGTTTTGCCAAGAGCATGAAATCAAATTCTATAGATCGGAGCATGGTAATAAAAATGGCCTGCCTGGGAATTAGCATCAAACATGTATGATAAAATTCATTCTCCTTTTTGTAATGACTACAAAGAAGGTGTCTAATGCTTAGGCCAATGTAAAATATTATTACTGGATTCCATTTTGAAGCCAAGAATGTTATTAGAACACTGTGGTAAATGCAAATGATACAAATTGAATCTCATCAGCATGGAACTAACATGTTCATTTTTTATTAGTATTGCTATAACTAGTGTTCTATTGAACTGTTCACTCCCAGTTGTGAAAGACAGTGGAAATTTTAAAGAAGAGTGAACTAAAATGCAAGAATAAGAATTCCGTTTCAAAATTCTCAGTGACGACAGCAGGAGAACAAAATCCTTTTACCTTGTGTGTCATAGTCAAGAGGGTGGGCTACCTGCCTATTTTTTTTTTAAAAAAAAGGTCTGTATCAGCATGTTTGCTAGGGAGCTCTCCCTTTTTTATTGCATTGTCACCTGATCATTCATGAAAGAAAAAAAAATTCAGAAGAAAACCCCCACACCACCAAAAACAAGTACACAAGTGAAGAGTTTTATAAAGTTAAAGAACAGATAGACCCCTCTTAGCTGCAAGCTAAGGTGATCTCTCCTACCCCTACCATAGTTTTTAAAAGCCATTTAGCCCCTAAGAAAAAAGCAGACACATCCTTGCCTTATTTTGCAAGGAATAAAAAACTTCCCAAATGTGAAGAGCAAGATCTGGCCCAACTTTAATTATAGCCCTTAGAACAGGGCTGCAGAATGTTTTTCAAACTAAGGGCTGGGTTCAGTGTTTCAGTTAGAGATCCAGGGTTGCATACATGGGCAAGGCCCAGACAAAAACTATATTTGCTTAAAATTAAATTAAACACAGCAGGCATATTTTACTTCCCATATATGCAATATTTTCCCTGCTTTCACATTATGTCTTAAATTTGGTAGCAATTTTGCTGAAGTTTTGACAGATCTGGGAAAGCCCATTTGACTCTGGTGCCTCTGGTTAGGCCCCCTGTCTTAGTACCCATAGATACACCTTAAGTATACCATTTAGATCTGTGGTATAACTCACCACAGCCATTTTTCAGGTCATGGGGACTATTCATTTTCTTGAATGACAGATTTGCAGCAGATGAGCAGCATGTTGATTGATTGGCTGCATGTGCCCTGATGATAACCAATTCTTCCTAAATATTTCATGGCAGTAATTCTCAAAGGCTAGCATGACAGAGAGCACCATCTCTATTTCTGGACATAGGTTTTCTGCACACAGATGTTTCTCCTCCTGCCACCCCTATAATGAGCACTTCATTTTGTGCATGAGTGCAAATATGATGTCAGTATGGAAATGATAAGGAGGGTTGCTAGGAAACTACCGCTTGTTGACATGAACCTTACCACATTTGAAAAGTAATTCATACAGAATGCTAAAATGACAGGGTTTCCAGTATCTGAACAGTCATACTTGCTTGGTCTTTGCTGAGAATTTGAAACACATCATTTTTATAGCATGGAAGCAGTCTCTATTATCATACTGCTCTATATTTATAGTCCTGATGTATGTGCAGTTCTATGTTTATGAAGAGCCATTGATAAACCTCAACTCAACTGCAGTTCGAACACCTGAGAGCTTCTGTGTGCAATATTCCCAGTCTATAGCAGATATGGATGGACTATATGTCTGGCTAAATGTTAGCTAACTTCCAGAGTTGGGATCCAGTTATCTATGTCATGGTGTCAGCATTCCCTAAACTGATTTCAGTGCTCTGGCAGTAAAGAGAAATAATGTGCTTAAAGAGTGAAGAGAAAATAATATATACTTATGAAATCTCTGTAGAGAAGCTTCTTTTAAATGAAATGAAAAAGTCAATACACCAAAGGAGTGCAACTGTTTCTGCAGGAAAAACTGAACTTTACCTTGATGTGCCAGGGGCACGCTCCAAAAAGTAGCAGATGAAGCTAGAACTGAAACTGAGTCTGCTTTCACTTCAATTGCATTTAATTAAACTAGAGTGTTGATGTCTTCAAACTTTTGGGTTGGAAAAGATCCCTGAGAATACTGTGAACAGCCAAGAAACCAAACCAATGGGTCATTGAACAAATCGACCCAGAGTTGTCAGTCAAGGCACAAGTGAAAAATAAATAAATAGTGGCTCTATAATTTTTAACATCCCTTTGACTTTTATTTTTCATTTTAGTTGGGTTTTATATCTTTTAATGTATTTGTTTTCAGTTCTTTGTATGCTGCCCAGAGTCACCTGTTTGTGAGATGGGCAGCTATATAAATTTGAAAAATAAATAAATAAATGACCAGGCTCAAATTATCCTACTTTGGACACATTATGTAAAGACCCAGCTCTCTGGAAAAGGCTCTAATGCTGAGAAAGGTGGAATGAAAGAGAAGAAGAGGATGACCAGTAGCAAGGTGGATGGACTCAGTTACAATGACAATGAGGGCACCGTTGGAAGACCTGAAAGATCAGGTTAGGGATAGATCATCTTGGAGAAAATCTATCTGTGATTGCTAAGAGTTGAAAACAACTTGATGGCACATAATCAATCAATAGATAATATAGTTATTCTCCAGGTTTTTGTTTAAATATTTTTCCCTTCTGTGCCTTTGAAAATTACAATTTGGTAACAACTTTTAGAGGTCTCTGCAGCTGCACGCAAAGCTTTTCAAGGCTTAGGCAGCCCTAGGTGCTCAGGAAAAGATGAAATGAAAGAAACTAGCATGACAGTAGAATGACTGCAGAAAAAGTAAGCATGAGTCTTGTATGAAAAAAATATTAGAAGATAGATTAACTTCCCAAAAGAATGACCACAAAGAGAACGTAAGGCAAAAGGAAGTAGAAACTGTTTGGAACAGAGTGAAAAGAATTTGCTACAGAATACTATGGAAGTGCATGGAATTACATTAATGGCATGTTTGAAAAAGAATACTTGTAGTGATTGTACAGGTGTTTCAGATGGGAATGTGAATATATTGTATATGTACTTCTGTAGGCAGATGATGCTGTGTTGTTGTCTGAGAATTCAAATTATTTGCAGTAAATGTTAAATAGATTGTACGATGTAAGAAAGAGTATGGTTCTGAAAATTAATCTGTCAAAGACTAAACTAGTTGTGTTTGACAGGGAATATGGAATGAACAATTGCAAGTTATGTATAAATAGCAAAGTAGTAGAGTAAGGATATGAATTTGTGACTCTTAATTGTGTACTAAAGGCAAGGAAATGGATGGAGTAATTTTAAGATATGTAAATGCTGGTAGGAAGCTAGTGGTTAATTATACTGCAAGAAGAGAATGTTGGTTGAAAAAAATGAAAATGAAATAAGAACTTGCCTCTGCCCAGTTTGTTATATGTAAGTGAGATTGGGTGTGTCAGGGGAAACGTAAAAATAAACTGGATCTAGTGGAAACGGGGTACTTAAGAATTGAGTGGTAAAACAAGAAGTGATAGGGTTAAGAATGAATGAGTTGATTGAATGCAAAAGTGAGCAACCAAGGTGAGAAAGTATGTAGAGGTGATTTTGTCATACAGGGAAAATAAACGAGGATCAAATCACAATGGAGGAAAAGTGAAAGGGTCAAGAGGAAGTGGAAGACCAAGAACACTGTGGTTGGATGGAACTGATGAAATCCTGAAAAAAAGGAGAGAGGAGTCATTTAAAGAACGAAAGACAAAGTGTATGGATGTGATGGAAGCAAAGATGATTTGCAACAATAGAATGAAGGAGGCACAGAGAAGGGTGGTCATATAAACTAGATACTTATATTTCCATTTTCCTATCTCATGACTTTAATTTTTTGGCTTATTCTTTTTTACTCACTTCCTACATTTTGCATTATACCCACTAACTACCTCAGTTAACAACCATTCACAAATACAACAGTAACAAAAAATTCATTTCCCAGCCAATCCACACATTTACAACCATATTTTGTGCACCTGACAACACATGCTGGAGTGAGAGTAACACTGGTGTAGCTGTATGAGAGAACTTTATCTGAGTGAGACAGCAGCAACCAGTGTTCTTTGCAGCATCTCTGTCTCTCTGAGTCCCGTGTTCGCTTAGTGACCATTTTGCTTAACAACCTGGTCATTGGTATAGAACTTGGTCGCTAAACGAGGAGTGGGTGTTCATTATTTACTCTGAAAGTGAATAGCATGATGAGTATTTATGTATGTATGCAAGATATTTCACATGCCATCTCTACTGCTTGTGATGGACATTTGAATGCAATAAGTATACTAGGACTCAAGTGCATATTCTTGGCTGTTGTCATGAGCGCTGATGGTGAGCAGGAGGGGGCCCCTATCCAGGGGGGAAAACACATGCGTAGTAGCGAGAATTTGAGCAGCCATTCAAAGAGACACAGAACAGACCCGCCTTGACTTTGGGGGTTTATCTGTATGGGTTTTCCCACGCTTCTTCAGTTTGTTAGGATTTTCTATCTACTGTAGCAGTAATAAAACACTAGAGACCTATTCCTCATCTCAGCGTGGTTCCTGCTTGTCAGGACAGCTGTCTTATAAGTCTCTTAGACCAGGCAGCATTGTTAAACCAGAAGCAACCATGTTATAATGTCAGTTATAATGCCTGTTATAATGTTGGTTGTTGGGGGTGGATGGCAGTACAAAAAAACTGAACTCCAGTCGGTGGCCTATAGAAATTAGTTAGAATGCATCCCACATCCTCATTATGCTAACTGCAAATGAACAAAATTACTTTGAACCACAATGATTCTAAAAGAGTCGACGTGATAAGTTTTCAAAGCTGAGTTTCACTGCCAGCAAGCATATAACATACTGATATGCACCATATGGACTGAACAAAGACAAACAGGCAGCAGGCAGTGGGTTCCTGAAATGATCAACTGAACCCTTTCAGCAGGCTAAAAGGGGTAGTTTTACAAAATGTTTCTCTCTCTTGTTTTAAACCTGAAAGTTGAAACCACCAGAGCTGGTTAAAAGTTTTCTCCCTGCCACACTAAGCTTTTACTGTGAGGGACAATTCTTTTACGCTTTCTGTATTGTTTTCTTTGGTTTGTGTTTGTATGGAGAGCATTTAACGTTATGCCCCCACCTGCCAACTGAAATGGTACAACCTGGCCTAGCACCATGAGACTTTACCACAACATCAGTTTGCATGGGTAGAACTAGTAGTATAATATTAGCTATTCCTTTTATAAACTCCCGGCATCAAGCTTCCTTTGAAAAATCTCAAACTGAACAGCTTTAGAAATATCAGCACCTGTGATACCAAACAGCATCTACTAGTCAATATGAATAGTATTAAACTGGACTAATAGCTTAATTATTTTTTATGAATTTAAATTTAACATTATTCTTTATTACGTCAAATATTGTGTGAAGATGTAGCACTGTTTATTTTTCCTCATGAAAAATAAACACCTCTGTATGAAATTAATTAATTTGTATAGGGTTTTTTGTTCATATGATTTGTTTTAAGTATACATTTTGCTTCATACTTTTCCAAGGGGGAGAGTGGAGATAAGCTGACCTCTCTCCAAAAGGAGACTTGTGCTCACAATCAGCAGAGATAGATGCTTTGTAACCTTGGCAACACAGGCACAAGGTTTGACTGAATTTGAAACATTGTTTCACAAAATACTGAAGTCATGAAAGCTCATTATTCACACAACTATAAGCTATTCTAACTCTGAGAGAAGGGACATCTGGCCTGGAGACAGGGGAAAGGAACAATCAAACTGTTAAGGGAAGAGTCTCAGGAAAGATTATTCAGTTGAGGAAGAGGAAAGCGTGAGAAAGAAACTCAAGATAACCCTGCCTTGATGTCGCTTGGGATAAGATGGAGTAAAGAGAAATGCTGACAGGCTTTCAAGATTCTGTTATTCTACCCAAAAGAATAAAGAGCATTCCTGAAATCCCTGTGGGTCTGTTTCTTGACCTGGCCTACCTTGATGGGATGACAGAGTCAGAGGCTGAGGACGTGACCTCAGCTAGTAATCAGCAGGAGCAAGTGAGCACAGATTCATATGACAAGGGCCCAAATCCTGGCAATTTTTATTAATAGTATTTTTGGCTTTTAATGGTTTTGATTTATTAGTATTTCATAGATAGTTTATTGTGTTTATTGTAACCTACCTAGAATTGTGAGAATAGACAGTATACAAATATTTGTAAATAAAATAAATAAATAGCTAAAAGATATCCCAGCAAAGTGTGAGAGGGACCCACCTCATTAAAAGACAAACGTCAGTCAAGATGTTCATCAACCACTTTGCCAGGCAAAGCACTAGGAGATAAAATAGTGGTGGTTGTTCTCCCTTTAGAAGCATGTATGACATTCAAAGTCTAGTTCAGTGCTTTGAAGGTTTCAGTTGTTCTTAATAACATTTTGAGACAACTTCTGCTTTCTGCCTATTTGTAGTTCTGAAGCATCAGAATCAGTTGTAACCAATTGGTCCACTCACAAACATGCTGTTTAATGACCTTACCTTTATAGACATGAAATTGACAGTTGTGTAGTTTCCCAAGTCCTCCTGCTTTTTGAGGATGGGAATGACATTTACTCTCCTCCAGTCTTCTGGAGTTCTCCAGGAATTCTCAAAGTCTACCAATAGCACTTCTGCAAACTCCTCTGTTACTTACATCCCAGATTACTGAGGTAACTATCTAATTCACTTAAATTGGCTACAGAGGCAAAGTAGGAGTTAAGAAGTTCTGCCTTCTCACCATTACCCTTTACCAATTCACCCTTTCCTCCTTGCAAAGGACCTGCACTGCCTTGGCCTTTCCTTTTGTTTCTAGCTACTCAAAGGAACTGTTGTTGATGTTGTTGTTGTTTTGGTATCTCAAGCCTGAATCATTCTCAGCTTTAACTTTTCTGACACAGTTCCTACAGTTTGGGGAAACAGCCTTATATTCTTCTTTGCTTATGCACCCCTCCTTCCATTCCTTTTACATATCCCTTTTTGTCTCCAGCATTTTGTTCATGCTGGCCTCTTTAGATTTCTCCAATTTCTGCTCCTTGTAGGTATTGTTCATCAGTGTGTCTCTTGCAGTCTCTCATTTTATAGGATTTTCCTCTGTTCCTGATGCTTTTCTCCTTCAGGATTTCAACCCGTAGGATCCAGCCTACCTTCCTTCAGAATTCATCAAAAACCATTCTTCCAGGGTCCAGTACGCAGATCTCAATTTCTCTTCCCCTGAATATTACAAATTCAAAGATACCATTATACTTTCCTTAAGGTAACAGCTGCCATTACTCCTTCAAGTAATTCCTCTGTATTGCAGAGGATTAGGTCCAGAATAACAGATCTCCTTGTCTTGTCTTCCACCTTCTGACAAATGAAGTTGCCAGCAAAAGAGAATCTGTTGGACCTCTGACTCTTGGCAGACTTAGCTTTTTCAGCAAATGTCAGGATAATTGAAATCTCCCATTATCCCATTATTGCATGCATCTCTGAAAGACTGGTCATTTGACACAGAAAGACCTCATCGGTTTGTTTTGTCTGTCTTGGTGGTCTAAAATAAACGGT
Organism: Candoia aspera; assembly: GCF_035149785.1. NCBI lineage: Eukaryota > Metazoa > Chordata > Lepidosauria > Squamata > Candoiidae > Candoia > Candoia aspera. The sequence continues at coordinate 40,152,074 of NC_086155.1, forward strand.
GGCATCACTTTTCTTTCTCTCTTCTTTTATTTTTACCCAAATATTTTCAACAGGATTTTCGTGCTTTGATTCCTGGATTTCTGTGCAAATATATATTTTTTCTTTTATATAGTGCAATATCCATACATTTTCTGTTGGATTTGTTCCTTTTGCATAAGTTATAGGTTTCCAATGCTATGTGCCAAACACAAGTAGCATCCTACCAAGTTTCATATTTGTCTTTCTGATTTAGGAACCCTAGATTACCCTGTTTATTTTCATACTTTCTGCATTAGTACAGAGACAAGACATCTGGGATATTGTGAAGCACACCTACTAGGTTCACTGTTGTAGTTTCCTGCCAAACTCTGTATCCCTGTCCTGAGCTCCTCATTCTCCCCTTGTGTTCTGCTTTCTTGGTCCCAGTCCTTGGCTGCTTATTCGGTTCTGGCCTTTTGCCTGCTTCCTCCTTTTTGTTCCAGTTTAATGCCCTCCCAATGAGAGGTGCAAGATGCCTGCCAAACACTTTCTTTCCAGCCTTTATAAAAGTCAGGAATCTGTTGTGATGATTGTACAAGCCATTATTACAGAATCCAAACACTTCTCAATAGCACCATCTACATAGCCACCTGATTTCCAGGATCCTGTTTTTTCTTCTGCTGTCATGACCCACAGCTGGAAGGATTGATGGAAAAACTATTTGTGGTTTCAGCTCCTTCACCTTCCTGCCTAAGGCATTGTAGTCTCTGGAGATTCTTTTAAAGTCTCCACAAGAAACAAGAAAAATGGAAAGTTGTTGTTAGGTTTGAATAGTCTTGGTAATTTCTATCATGTCCTGGGTAAGAAAAAATGGAATACAACACATCTCCTGTGATGTCATGTTAGGTCTTCACACAGCTGCCCCACTTCCTCTCAGCAGGAAGTTATCCACCACCACAACACACCTCTTCTTTTTCAATGTGGTTTTTAGTTTTTTTTATCCAGGGGTACTCAAGTGTCTTCCACAGCAAGACTGCTCAGGTGGCTGTTTCTTTGTCTAGAGATAACATGTAAAACCAGTTCTTGAGAGTTATTGCTGGATAATTCCCAATCCACTTGGGGTTTTGGGGGTGGAAAACCACTTCATCTCTCTGTATCTGCCAAAGGAGGGGCTTCTTGTTACCTGATGTTCTGTTCACTTCTTTGCCCCTCCTGAAGAACTTCAGTTGTCCCGTCCAGGAAATTCTTTTCTTCTCTGAAGTGTTGCAGTATAAAAACTCAAGTCCCTTCACTTTCTCTTCCAGTAGGGAAAGCCTATGTGATTCCTGCATGTGAAGCAGGTATAGTTTGAATCCTCTTCAAACAGAAAGACAAACATCGCACATACCTTGCAGATCATAGTAATGCTTCTCTCACTTGTCCACCTTGCTTGTTTGCTTGCTTTATTTATTCATTCATTTATTTTACTAGGCTTATATGTTGCTCTAATTGAATATCAATTCTGAGCCCTTGCAAACCTGTTGAAACTACCAAGCTTTTACTGCTTTTCTAAATGCCAATATGATTGGTGTTAATCAAATCTTGGAAGGGGGAGTGAACAAGAGAAAGAGGGCAGTGATTAAGAGTGATTGAGGAGGGCAGTAATTGAGAGACTGAGAGGATCATTAGGAGTAGATGGTTCTGTAGATATCTAGGTCTGGAGCCTTCCTTGCCAATTCCTCTAGCCAAATTCCCACTGAAAATGTCCCTTTTTCATGCCTTTCTAGGAGAATACTAGCCTGGATTAGAGGGGAGGGGGGAGGGAGGGGGGGAGGGAGGGGAAAAAGTAGCCTTTCCCTTGACTTCCCCTACAAAATTCTTCTTTACCCTCTTTGTCCACCTGTTCAATATTTTTTTCTGGGTTCTCAGAATGTTGCATATGCACTGGTAAGTTTTTCTACAGAAGAAAATGCTGGTGATAGGAGATGTTTAACCTTTTTCTTGTCTGGTGTTTTTCTTCTGCAGCTTCCCTCTCCAAGCCATTTCCCCCAAGCAGTATATTCTTATTTTTCTAGACTTAAGTTGCTTTTTACTATTTCCTATCAGTTTGCTTTTCTCCTTAATTCTGCAAGTTTGTGTTTAATATGAACGCTTTATATATACATATGCATAGTCTTCCAAGCAGATTTACTCACAATATGTTTTTGTACTCGATTGTCATATATGCATTACTTTAGATACTTTTTCCTAATATATGCATCACAACATTTGGAAAAATAGGGTTTTAAAGTATAATTTCAATTTCTGTGTTATCTCAAAAATAGTCAATTAGTTAAGCTCACATTGCAGTACGAATAAAACAAATTCCTCCTCTATCCTACTCTCACAGTTTGGTGAAGGAACTACCACTGAATATACATGTCAAGAGTTTCATCCTTACATTTATATCCTAAGTATACTTTCCTGGAAGTAGTTTCCACCAAATGCAGTTTAATTTAATTTAGTTTAAATTCGATAGAATTGCAACATAAATATACAAAATGTTCTCAGTCTTTTTCCATATTCAATTGTAGATAAGTCATGAGTATTCCAAATTAACAGTGAAATGGGCTTGAGAGATACTGGTCCCTTTTAAGTTTGCAAGCCATACCCAACAGACGATGAATCCAGCCCATCAACTCAACCTGTCACCTTCATCTGCTTTTGTCTGCAACCCATGAGCTGAGATCATTGCAGGCAGTCACCCTTCCTAATCAGAAAATAAAGTAGAGAATATTCAAGTGCACATTATTCCAGAAGCAGAGACCCAGGGACACATGCAGAGGCCTCATTCGTAAAAGACAGCAAGGATACAGCACTCAAAAATTTACTGGGCATCAGACATGCTCTGCTGCTCCATCAACAGGTGGGGGGTGGGGATCAAGCTCCAGAGGCAGACATTCCGTGTCTGAGGCATTTTTCTTACGGACTTCAAAGTTCAAATCCAGGTCTAACCAATGATGAGTAGAAATAATAAATAGTAGCAATGAATAATTTTCATGAATAGTATACACTTTTTTATCTTCATAGTAAATACTGATGCTAGCCTTCAGCTGCATGGTTCTGCCATGATCACTAATACTGAAATGAAAAATTAACAGACCTTCTTTTTCAGAAACAAAAATTTGTTGAATGGGGGTGGGGGTTTAATGTAGAATTAATTTAACTGTCAACTGATAAGAAGAAATCCATCTTTTCTGAAGAATGAAATATTGAAGTTATCTAATGGTTTTCAGTAAAAAGAAAGGCAGTTCGATAATGATGGGTTCAATTTTTTTTAAAAAAATTGCTTTAATATATATAAATAAAAAAGAATACAATAACATAAAAAGAAGAAAAATGGGGTGAAAGAAAAGCATAAAAATGAAACACCTATAGAAAATAGCTCAGTTTTTAAACACAGCATTAAACCTTGATCATATGGAAAAATTGATCAAACCTTCCATTACATTACTACAGATCCAGTTCATTTACAGAGGGCAAACACATATCAGTCCACATTTGTATGTTCTCTCCAATATAAAATGATGTTGTTTTTTTGCTATAACTATCTCAGTAAATCCAGTCTTTATGTAACATAAGATTCCAACTGTTGGGTATATCATTCAAAACGTATTTACATCTCTCAACCATATTACTCTTCCCAAAATCATTTTTACAGACCTATATGATAAATAAAAGCAAAATAATAGGAGGGCAAGCCCATGTCAACCTCCACTATTTTACACTTCCAGCATAATGGAGTTTTAAACATTCAGATTCAGATATCACTCATTAACCTTTAAATTTAACCTTTGCTTCCTTTTGCAGAAAGCCCGGTTGGCCAGGATTCGTGTAGCCAAAACAGGAAGTTCCAACGCCTACCTTCACAGTAAGCGCAATGGCCTTCTCAATGAAGCACTGGAGTTGACGGTATGTAGACCAGAGAATAAGAGTCTTACAGGAAGGTTGAACATATCTCCACTCTGTCTAACCTTGTCAGTTTTGTAGGTAGGCTTGAACAGTGCTATAATTAGACTTTAATTCTATGCTATATGCTAAGTATACATGTCTTTAACATGTACATTTTACTAATATTAAAAGAGGTTAATTGTTAAATAATGAATATTAATGTTAACAGAATAACCTCAGAGTTCAGTTCACAAGTAAGCACTCCACCAGGGTTAACAAAACCATTCTTTTCAGATTAAACATTTGGATGGTCATCAATCTCCACTACTTTTTGTTTGCTTGTTTAAGTGATCCATTAAGTAATTAAGTAGTCCCTCTGTGGGGGAGAGATGGGTGGACATATAAAATTGAGAAATAAATAAATAAATAAATCAGATCCATTTCAATATGTCAAAATGTTTAAATTCTTTAAGTTCCTTAAGCTACAAGGTTATCAGGATATGCTCAGCAGTAATTATGCTACTTGGAATCTCTGAAAATAGTAACAATCTTAGTTTTCCTTTATAAGCACAAATGATTGGATCCAGACTTAGATATTTAGCATTGTCCACCAAAATATTTCATCTTGACTAATCAGAATCCTAACATTCAATTGGCCGAAGCTAAATATGATAAAGTAGGATGGAAGTTAGAGAGCAAATTTTCCAATCTGCCTCTGCAGAGGGAAAAAAATTCAATTTTGTTAGAAGCCCAGGAGCCAGAGCTTGCCAAAAACAATTTAAGAGGTAAATTTTGCTAGAATTAATAACTAACTAGACTGGGAATAAGGATGAATGGATCCTATCTCCTTAACTTCACAGATTTTCAGGGTTTTTTTTTTCCCTGAGGCCTTTTTTTAAAACAGAATATCATTATAACATTGTCAGAATACTGCAACGCTGTGTTTTTCTGAATTATGGATTTTTTTTCTGAACTGGATCTGTTTTCTTTCTTTCTTAACAAAACACAATTGCAGACTCAGTATGCAAAGAACAAGTTAGCTTTAATTAATTGTACCAAGTTCATTTTACCGCCCTTTAATAAAATATTTGACTGATGATGCTGACTAACAATAAATCAATCAGCCTCATTGCCCCTTGTTTCATCTTTCTTTGGAAGGATTTCAGCTTTTTACCATCCTAATGTGAGTTCCTGTTAAAAATTATTCATTCACTTTTCTTGTTTCTACTTGTTAATTATAAAATACTGATATTAGGGTGGGAGGGAAGTATTGAATCAAATCTTACTATTTGGGAAGAGAAGCTGGCATTGGAGTACTTGACAGGCTATTCCTTTCTCCTTGCTGCCCTGGAATTCTAGAAATTACAGCCACAAAACAATTGAAGAGCAGAGGGAAAGGCTGCTATTTAGCATGGCTGTTCAAAGCCTGAAAGGAGTATTTTGATTTAAAACCCTTTTATTGAATCAACAAAGATTCACAGATTGAAGCAGGAACATGCTTCAAAGCAATTCATCAAATCAGGTGGCTTCAGAACACTTCACAACTTTGAAATTATTCTACAGATTTTGTGGGTTTTCTTTTGCTTCAGAATTTGCTACAGTCAGTATACATCAGGGATATTCAAAACCGTTGCAGGCACAAAATGTTCTAAGAATCTCCAGAGCATTCATTTTCTATACTGACCTTGCAGTTCTGGATGTGCTCTAGCATTCCATTCCCTGAATGGTTAGATTTGCACTTCCCAATATACCACATTGCAGCTTCACTTTTATGGTGAATACTGAGGTTGTGGGTATAAAGTGGTGTTTCTGACCTGTTATGAGTAGCCAGCTAATAATTCTAACACCTCATCTCTGTTAATATGTTTTCTACTACAGATTAAGGTTACTATGGTAACTAATCATTTTGGCCGGGTGAAGAGGTTGAATTTAATTGTCCCCTTTTCAGTTGTTAATTGTTGCACTGGGGGGGAGAAGAACTTGCCTGGACTTGTTTTAGTTTCAGTTTCCCTTCTGTGTAGGCTTGCAGAGAATATGCAGCTGAGAGAAATCTCTCCTCTCAGCAAACAGCCTTTAAATATGTTTGCTTTCTGTAAATAAAATTATTTTTATAGAAATGCCTGGTGTGTGACTTTTCTGATCTCTCCTGGGCCAAATGCTTTCTAGCACTCTGCCAACAATCTCCTGGCCTATCATAGCACTTTTGAGGTACAAGGTAAACAACATTTAGATTTAATTCATTTTCTTAGCTTTCAGCTTCTTTGATGGGATCATCCACAATGTTTAACTTTACTTTTACTTGTACAAATGGAATGATACTTTTCTGTGCTGGTCCTGAATTTAGTTGCATTCTCTTAGCAGTCTAAATTTGAGCTCCAAGATGTTCAATCTTGTATGCATGTATGGATCAGTTCCTACTTTTAAATTCTGTGAAATTAGGGCAGATTTAAATCTCTTGACAATGAGTAATTAGATACCAAGTTAACACTTAAAGGTACTGGTATAAATGTTTATTGTTTATAAGAATGGGGGTGGCAAGATTATGAAGACTACTTGTATCTCACTATATACTGATAAGATGATCCTTCCAAGGAGGGTGCAAGGGTGGCAAACCTGCCTTTTCAAGGGTCTCTTCTGTCCCTGATGTCCAACCAAAACCTACTTCTTGTGTTAAATTTAGGGTTTCTTGTTTTACCTTCTGGAACAACTCATTTCTGCCCTATCTTCTACATGATAGTATAACTTGATCCGAAATATACATCCAATGAAGGTTTTGGAATGGTCTTCCCTTGAATGTTAGTAAAATACTGAATATTATTGAAAATACTTGGAGAGATCTCAAACATGCAGATCACACAAAGAGAATACTGTAAGAATATTTCTGAGCTAGAAATGTTCTTCAAGGAAAAGTGGGGGCAGGGGGACAGATCCAAAAGCAATAATAGAAAGCCCCTTAGTTGGCCACAGGACATGTTGGGAAGCTGGGGGGTGGGGGTTTGCCAAAGGAAGTGTCACAAAGAACTTTTCTGGAAGAGTCTCCAAAACAGTATGTACTTTTTCTCATGTTGTATCTCTTACTCTAAATAGTAAATATGCATTCAAATTTGCAAAAAAATGTCATGTTTAACTTTATCCATTGTAAAGGTTGCATTGGCTTCTGTTCACTGAAGGGAATCACTGAAACATACAAGTAAACTTTTGTATTCAACAAACAAAATATTTATAAGGTGCCCCCCCCAGGCCAGCTTCAATTAAAATTAACATGTAAGCAAAAACAAAAGTGAAAATTACACAAATGCTATCAAATCAATATATATCACATTTACAATCACCCTAAAAATAACACAAAAAAATCAGTACATATAATCTGATACCATGCCTTCTGACTTTACTAATAATGTGTGTGTGTGAAAGAGGGGGGCAGAAGAGGGGAGAATATGCATGCACACACATACTCAGGTGTATTACCACCCAAGATATCCATTTCCATTTCTGTTTTGATATTCTCTCCATTTGTTTGTAGTGTGGGGACAATTGATTTACTCAAGTTTTGATTCAGATTGTCCAATCTTACCCTTGGTTTGGACTCTAACAGCCAAGCTAGCAGCCATCATAATAACAAAATTTAAAATTTATTTTCTTTTGTAACTGCAAAAATGCAATCATGGAGGATGAGTGTTGTTGTTTATTCGTTTAGTCGCTTCCGACTCTTCGTGACTTCATGGACCAGCCCACGCCAGAGCTTCCTGTCGGTCGTCAACACCCCCAGCTCCCCCAGGGATGAGTCCGTCACCTCTAGAATATCATCCATCCACCTTGCCCTTGGTCGGCCCCTCTTCCTTTTGCCCTCCACTCTCCCTAGCATCAGCATCTTCTCCAGGGTGTCCTGTCTTCTCATTATGTGGCCAAAGTATTTCAGTTTTGCCTTGAATATCATTCCCTCAAGTGAGCAGTCTGGCTTTATTTCCTGGAGGATGGACTGGTTGGATCTTCTTGCAGTCCAAGGCACTCTCAAAATTTTCCTCCAACACCACAGTTCAAAAGCATCGATCTTCCTTCGCTCAGCCTTCCTTATGGTCCAGCTCTCGCAGCCATATGTTACTACAGGGAACACCATTGCTTTAACTATGCGGGCCTTTGTTGTCAGTGTGATGTCTCTGCTCTTAACTATTTTATCGAGATTTGTCATTGCTTTTCTTCCAAGGATTAAGCGTCTTCTGATTTCCTGACTGCAGTCAGCATCTGCAGTAATCTTTGCACCTAGGAATACAAAGTCTTTCACTGCTTCTACATTTTCTCCCTCTATTTGCCAGTTATCAATCAAGCTGGTTGCCATAATCTTGGTTTTTTTGAGGTTTAGCTGCAAACCAGCTTTTGCACTTTCTTCTTTCACCTTCATCATAAGGCTCCTCAGTTCCTCTTCACTTTCAGCCATCAAAGTGGTATCATCTGCATATCTGAGATTGTTAATGTTTCTTCCAGAGATTTTAACTCCAGCCTTGGATTCCTCAAGGCCAGCTTGTCGCATGATGTGTTCTGCATACAAGTTGAATAGGTAGGGTGAGAGTATACAGCCCTGCCGTACTCCTTTCCCAATCTTAAACCAGTCTGTTGTTCCGTGGTCTGTTCTTACTGTTGCTACTTGGTCATTATACAGATTCTTCAGGAGGCAGACAAGATGACTTGGTATCCCCATACCACTAAGAACTTGCTACAATTTGTTATGGTCCACACAGTCAAAGGAGGATGAGTAGGGGAATAGAATTCCATCTGATAGTGTAACAATTAGGGATGGAATTAAAATTAGGGATAGTATCAACAGTTTATCAATTTTTTGCTGTCTATAGTTTTATTGCCCATTAAATCCAGGTGCCAGTTTCACCTAATGGGAAAAAGTATTTAACAGTCACAATTCCTTTATTTTTCCTAAAATAATATATCTTTGAAATCTTGCTGGCAAACACATTGCACCCTTTGAACACAGCACAGTATTGTCGTGACTTGGCTCCGGCTCCAAGTGCCAGCTCCAATGAGTTAATAAGATTCTATGATTTAAGTATGCAGCCCCAGGGAAAATGCTGCAGGAATGTAAATCAGGCTCAAGACTGCTTGATGTTTTATAGCATCACAGTTGTTTGAAACAGATGTGCAGAACTTCCTGGATCTTGTTTCTACTCTTTTCTTTTATAAATTCCTTCCATCAGTGAAGTCCCCCTGGACAAATTAGTGTCAGTCTGAATACAGCCCTCTGTACACAAATACACACAGCTAAAAAGGAACAGGAAAATATGTTGCTGAAATGAAGTTTTGCAAGAACTGCTGGTATTTGGATATCTTTCTGTTTGGATAGCCTTTCTGTTTCATATAAATTAAAAATCTAATCATAGCATGCAATAGTGGAGAACACAATAAGCTGATACCTGCATTCGGATTCTGATTTGTACAGCATATCTGATATGAAAATACTGTCCAATCCTTCTCTGTTTCTTATTCACTACAAATATTATTATGTGCCATTACATTTCCCATTGTCTTGAACTGAACTGAGGCTACAGACTGGTCCACAGTGAGATCTGAGAGTACCTGGTTTAAGTACTAACCTCTGTGACAGAAATCTCAGCTTCCACTGTGCTTATCAAGATGCTTTTGCTTTTCCTCTCTCACTATATGGGAGCTACGGATTAGTAGATGATGGAAATACCAGCTGCTTAAATTCAGGTTGCCATCTATGAAAGAACAAGGTTTTGAAGCTTACTTTCCTTCCCAGTTAGACAATTTATAAACAAACCAAGTTTGTAAAGCCAATAGAACACAAAACCCTTCTATGCTGCCCTCTGTTGCCAGATTTTCAAAAGTTACTCATTTCAGGAAGAAATAGGAAAGCAGTTTTTCTAAGAATCTCAGTTTTTGGAAAAGATATAAGGCCAACACTGCATTTAAACTACAATGCTAAACTGGTGGGCTTAGAACTTAGTGGAGCTTTTTCCTGAGTAGATATGTAACGCTGTACATGCACTGTACATTTCTGATAGAACAGGGAACACATTTAGATCCTCAGTTCAGCCTTAGCAGACATCTAGTGGATTGAGTCTGACTTAGTGCTTTTTTTTTTTTAATTCTATAGGTCATTGACTTAATATACCTGATTGCATTGCCAAATTTCTGTTGTAAATTGCAGAATTTAAAGCCATGATGTATTATTCTTCATTTAAAAAAAAACAAGGAAAATAGTTTTGTTAAGTCTCTTCATTTGAAAGGAGATAGAATCCTCGACAAAATGTAAGCCCTACCCCACTGAGGACATTGCTGTGTCACTGCTATGTCCCCTTTGATCTTCAGATGCCACTGATGGTGCTGTTGTACTGCTACCAGTCCCAAAAAAGGGCTGTTCATCTTTACTACATCTGAAACAACATTGCACCCTGTTCATGGGACACACTTAACCTTATTAGACACAAAGGTTTCCCTTGACATGAAGTCCAGTCGTATCCGACTCTAGGGGGCGGTGCTCATCTCCGTTTCAAAGCCGAAGAGCCGGCGTTTGTCCGTAGACACTTCCATGGTCATGTGGCCGGCATGACTACATGGAACGCCGTTACCTGCCCTCTGAAGCGGTACCTATTAATCTACTCACATTTGCATATTTTTTTCAAACTGCTAGGTTGGCAGGAGCTGGGACTAGCAACGGGAGCTCACCCCATCACGCAGATTCGAACTGCCGACCTTCCGATCGGCAAGCTCAGCAGCTCAGCGGTTTAACCCGCAGTGCCACCGCATCCCCGAATTTCCTTACTTATGGTTCTGGCAGCACATAATCATACTAACAGTCTCAAAGATTACCATTAGAATGCGTGCATAAAAAACTATGAGCTCTTGCACCAGAGGAATATAGGCCAGGCTACTTTATATCTCTAGCCCCTTTTGTACTGGACAGGCATGCAGCAGTAGGTGGGGTTTGGACACTAGAAGCAATCATGTTGCCAGGTCTTGGAAATGAGTTCTATAATTGAGTGGTTTGCTCTTTAACTTCTGTGTATTGCTCTGCCCTGCTTCACTTCACAGACTGACTTGGAATGAGAGCAATTTAATGCCAAACAACCCTAGCCCCTTTTGCCTTATAGCTGAATTTGGTGTTCCGATAACAAACTTTACCCACCATTGACCCAGTTGAGCATGTTGCATGAAGAGGGCCAGCAAATCCTTTCCTATCTAACCTAGTCTTTTCAGGATTAGGTCTGTTAATCAAATGGAGCACTAGATGGCAGCAAAGAGATAGCAAAAGCCTTACCTCTTTACTGCCATCTGGATTTCTACAGTCTAGTTCTGGTCACCAGATTTAGGACGGTTTGGTGAAGAAGAGTTTAGGTTCCTTGTAAGTCATCCTCATGAATCTTTCACTTCAGTGTTATAGGCTATGTTATAATACAGTATTACCATAAATATGTCTAATATAAAGACTATCTTGGATTGTGGGATTATTAGAAAGGCAGCTTTCAAATTATATTTAAACAGAACATGAAGGAATTCTTTCCACTGGGTTTTTTCAGTAGCACTGCTGCTGGTCCCATTACAGTATTGAGAAATTGTGAGATAATTTGTCCTTAATCCCATCCTGAAACTTCCCCAGCTTCTCTGAATCTGAACAGCACTGTAAATCACCTGTTCCAACCCATCTGAAGCACTAAAAAGGAAATCAGTATGAGAATATCTTCAATACTTTCAGATTAAACTGTTTCTAACAGTTAAAAGATTGGAGAAAATTATGGTTTGGAAGGAATAATCTAATCTAATTTTCCCAGTTTAGGGTTCCCCTGCCCGGTGCTCTCAACTTCCATAAATACAACCCTTCTGGGATGCTGGTTGATTCCTTCCAGCTGAATATTTGAGGCCACTGTTTGGCGTAGGATGCTGAATTAGGATTTTTAGCATCATTCTAATGTTTTGGTATCTTGCTTCAATCTCACTTTTCAAGGCTTTTTTCCCCTCCACCCATTTCTATAAAGAAGTATTTTGCTAATGACAAGGCTGGCGTTACACACCTACAGCAACCAGAGGCACATCATCTGCATAAATGCACTCTTGAAATTCATATTCTTGCTTGTGTAAACATGTGTGTTATACTAGTACTTAAGATGTCTACTTCTGTTTATTACTAAAAAAACCCTATGTGAGTTGGTATCAGCAATGGGTTTTTGTTTTTGTTTTGTATTTCAGAAATTTTGAAGCTCAAGAAGTTATATTGTGATCAATCTTTTCAGTAAATTCATTATGTTTGAATTACATGTAATTCAAGTAAGGTCCCTTCCCTTAAATGTTGCCATCTAGTGGGGACTAGGAAGTGTGACTTATCCATCACAGCCCGTGCCCCATGAAACACCCATCCCCTAGGATCCAGCAGGCCTTCTCCCTTTAAGCCTTCTGGAAGGACATAAAGGGCAGGCTTTCCCCCAGGTGCTGGGATAGTAAGGTTGGAACCTGAGTTTTGTACAGATGAACGGGTGGAGATGATGAATCAGATGGCTGTTTTTTTCTTTGTTTTCTTGTTTTCACTGTTTGTGGTTTTATTATTGCTGTGAGCCACCCAGAATTGTGTTTTATATGATGGGCAGCCATATAAATCTTTTAAATAAATAAGATTAATTTTCATACATTCTACCTGGAAGAAGCATCTAAAAATGGGAGTATATTTTTCCAGCCCATTCAGTTCCATCTGCATTTACAGCCTAATTTTCCTTGGCAAGACAACTAGGAAGAGTACCTTAATTTTTTTCCCAAACTTTTGGTAAAGCAAATATACTTGGATAGATAAAAGGTAGCATGTCTTTTTCCCCATGCTTAATGACTTAATGGACAGGTAAGGAATTCCCTAAGCATGGTGGGTATATTGATAGAAATTAAACAATACAGGACCCTGCTTGTTGGGGGGGTGTTTTAATATTAAATGTCTTTATACAGTTATAATAAAATATTTCGGAGGAAATCTCATAAATAATAGCAGGAAATCTCTTGTGTTTGTATGGTGTGGGGGGTATTGCTACAGTAGGTTCAGCACTAACTAAGAAATGGTTATTGGTAGGTCAGTGTAAACAATATATGTTCATTTTAATGCAAGTCAGATAGCCTCAAACCACTTTTTCATTTCCAGAATCTTTGAGGGAATCAGACTCATCCTGTACATCTTAGGCATTTCATGACAAAACCATTTGTGAACAAATGTATTATGTGAACCATTCAACTTCACAATTCTGGTTGTTTTGATCCCATGGATGAGTCCTGAAAGTTAATAGATGCACCTTTTGGTGCAGTTGAAGGTAAGACTGTTTAGCACTATATACATTCCAAAACTGGAAAAAAAAAACGCAAGTATATGGCGACCTATTTGAAAATGTGCAGACCAAATGGCATTTCAGATACTATGCCAGAATTCTTCAAAATGAGCAAATGCAGCAAGAGAGGCAAAATAAACCATGGAAACTCCTGTGATTTGTATAATGTGATAACTGAACCAGGACCTCTGGCTTTTTCCATCACAACTACTCAGAGAAGAAATCTAAGAACAAATTTTCTTTCAGCTTTAGCTTATTAAGGCATCCTTCTTTAACTATTATGCAAAACAACCATATGAAATGCTTCTACTGGTAGCAACATAAAAGGGGCTCTGCCAAATCAGACCAAAAGGCAGTGGAGTTACCTAGTCATTTTAGCCCAAATCTTGTTCAACTGTTCCTCTGAGGAACAGACTGAAGCCCAGTAGGCTCAGATTCAAGAAAGAGCTAATGACCTCCAGTAGACAGCTTAGTTGCTCACCTCTGCACTTCTGGTGCCTGAACCCATCCCAGCTGCTTCCTTTACAGCTATTGCACCTTTTGGTGTGTGTGTGCTGTTGTGGTCTGGGAATGAGGCTAGAGGACAAGAGTTCAGTGGGCTGGCCAAGCTGGAAAAGTATAAGGAGCTCAGGTAGATCTGGTTGTTGCATAATTTAGATAACACCTCTGTTAGAGGGCTATTGTCTGGTCTTTAATGTCATCCTGTAGCCAGCTAGAAGCTCACAAACAAGACACAATGGCAATAACTTCCTTCTCTTTCTGCTCCCCTGCAGTTTGTTTGTTTGTTTATTTATTAAATTTCTCTGCCGCCCATCTCATGCACGACTTTGGGCAGCTTACAAATAATAAAAATAGTAACAATTCAATATAAATACATAAAATTACAAATACAAGTACAGAATATAAAATTCAAGATGGGAAGATCTTAACCTTAGCACCCTCACAGGGCCAACCACCCCCATGAGTAGCTGCCCCCTACAGTTGCTATTTCAGATACATTGCTTCTGAGCCAGGAAATAATATCCAAGCATCAAAACTATTCTTTGAGCCCTCTATAATCCCATCTTAATTGATGGCTATCACTATAGCTAACTGTAGAAATTTCCATAGTTTAACTATGTGTTGTGAGAGCCAGTTTGGTGCAGTGATTAAGGCATCAGACAAGAAACCAGGAGACCATGAGTTCTAGTCCTGCCTTAGGCACAAAGCCAGTTGGGCAACTGGATCCCTCAGTCCTAGGAAGGGGGGAATGGCAAACCACTTCTGAAAAACCATGCCAAAGAAAATGCAGGGACTTTTCCAAGCAGTCTCTGAAGATTGGACACAATTGAATGGATTAAAAAAAATGTGTTGTATAAAGAAATAACTCCATCAGTACTGAATTTCTCCAATGTATTGTTGCAAACAAACAAACCAATACAACCATATAAAAGTTAAAAGTTAAAACTATAAAATAGGATAATGATAACAAGGGCAGAATGATATAGCAGCATAACTTCTGAAGAAAAACTGTATCCACAATTGTCATACCATTATGTCCTCACTCACCCTCTCATTCTTGTTCTGCTAGAATTCTGAAACATAAAATCTGAATGGAGTCAATAAAAGCAACCTATAGTGATGCCATAATAACAGTAATGATAATATTACTGCGCCAGTGGCGCGGCGGCGGACCAAGCCAGCACTGTGATGGGCAGGGCGGCAGTGGACCGGGCCAGCAGCACGGCAGCAGACCAGGCAGGGCGGCAGCAGACCGGGCCGGCAGCGCAGCAGCGGACTGGGCTGGGCGGCAGTGGACCGGGCATGGCGGCAGCGGACAGGGCCAGCAACATGGCAGCGGACTGGGTTGGGCAGCAGCGGACCGGGCTGGCGGCGCGACAGAAGACTGGGCTGCACTGCAATACTGCAACACTGCAGTGGCAGACCAGGCCGGTGGCGCAGTGGCAGACTGGGCCAGCGACGCAGTGGCGGACCGGGCCAGCAGCAAACTGGGCCAATGGTGCAGTAGTGGACTCTGGGCTGCACTGGAGAAGGTTGTTGGCCTTGGGGTAGCAGACCATGTGGGTGAGGAGTGGGGAGTTAAAAAAAAAAAAAGTTACCCATCCCCCCCAACCACCCCTGAGGCAGCTGGAAGCTGTGAGGGCCCTCCAGAGTGAATGAGAGACTCTCCCCCAGGGTGAGAGATGAGAGGGGGAGTCTGGGAGTGTCTTTGTGTGAAAGGCCACTCACCCCCTGAGTGAGAGACAGGGGGTGGGTGAAGAATGAATGAGTGCCCCCTGTTGAGCAGTGAGAGAGTTCGAGGGGGGGCATAGTGAATGGAGAGGTGAGGGTTGGACTCTGACGGCACTGAGAACGGAAGCTGGTGCACCGGAGGGCCTACCATCACTCTGTGGGAGATTGACTGTAAGGATGTATGAATGGAAGGAGGGAGCCCTACTTAAGGCCAGAGACTCCCAAGGTTCAGGAGTGGGGGCTAATGGATCAAGAGTCACTGGGGGCAACATGGCGGGGCTCATTATTGAGGTGGTGACGGGTAGGGGACATTATGGCGGGAGCCGGAGGGCAGGCCATCTTCGGGGAAGACGCCCCCGGTGTTTGTTACCAGTAGCGTGTTCTGGGCCTCTGCGCTCAGACCCAGGCCCTGGTCAGCAGATCCATAGGGGCCCTGGTTTCCGGCTGCTGTTTCTTAATGCCAGGTCAGTTAATAACAAGGGCCCCCTCATATGTGACTTGATCACTGAGGAGGGGGCAGACCTGGCATGTATTACTGAGACCTGGCTGGGTGCGGAAGGGGGGGGTGCCCCTTTCGGAAATGTGCCCAGCTGGGTTTACGGTATGGCACCAGCTGAGATCACAGGGCAGGGGAGGAGAGGTGGCTGTGGTCATCCGAGAGTCTCTGGTGGCCTTCAGGGGCCGTGCTCCACAAGTTGTTGGTTGTGAGACCCTGTCCTTCAAGTTGGGTTCCCGAGAACAGTTGGGAGTGTTGCTGCTGTATCAACCTCCCTGCTGCATGGCAACCTCTCCACCTGAGCTGCTTGAGGCTGTCTCGGGGCTGGCGGTGGAATTCCCCAGGCTTATGGTTCTGGGTGACTTCAATCTGCCATCCCTGGTGCGTGCCTCAAAGGCAGCTCGGGAGTTCATGGCTACCATGGCAGCCATGGGCCTGTCCCAGATAATTTGGGACCCGACTCGAGACAGTGGTCACACCACAGACTTGGTTTTCTTGTCATAGCAATGGCAATGTGATCTGAGGGGAGAGATAGATCTGTCCCCATTGTCATGGTCAGACCATACCCTGGTGGCCCTGAGGTTCTCTTATGCCACCCCCCTCCACAGGGAGGTAGGACCCATTCGATTGGTCCGCCCCCAGCGACTGATGGACCCAGTAGTGTTTCAGAGGGAGCTGGGGGTTATACCCGGTGATCTGCTGCACAGTCCAGCTGAGGCCCTAGCTGCAGCCTGGAATAGGGAGGCGGCCAGGGCCTTGGACAGGATTGCGCCTGTGCGGCCTCTCTTGTCTCATCGAACCTGGCACTCCCCGTGGTTTACAGAGGAGCTGAGGGTGCTAAAGAGGGTTAAGAGACACCTAGAGCACTGCTGGAGGAAGACGAAGACTGAATTCGTCCGAACACAGGTAAAAGCCGCCATTAAGGCCTACCTTGTGACGATAAAAGTGGCAAAACGTCAATATTTCTCCGCTCTTATTGCATCTGCAGAATGCCGCCTGATGGCCCTGTTTAAGATCACTCGATCCCTTTTGGGGAAGGTGGGTTTAGCGACCCACCTACAGGGCTGTGCAGAGGAATTTGCTGAGCATCTGCAGGACAAAATCAGTCAGATCCGCTCCAAGTTGGACTCCAGGCATGAGGCGTGGTCTGGAGAGATACCAGGGGAACAGGCTTATCCAGTTATCTGGGAGCAGTTTGATCCTGTTGGACCTGAGGAAGTGGACAGGATCCTACGGACAGTAAATGCCACCACATGCCATTTAGACCTGTGTCCCTCCTGGCTAGTAAAAGCAGGCTGGGAGGTCACATGTGGTTGGGTCCATGCGATGGTTAATACATTCTTGGGAGAGAGGGTGTTCCTGGCTACCTTTAAAGAGGCGTTGGTGCACCCCCTCCTCAAGAAGCCATCGCTGGACCCTGCTGTTCTGGACAATTTTTGTCCAGTCTCCCACCTTCCCTTTTTGGGAAAGGTGGTTGAGAAAGTGGTGGCTTTGCAGCTCCAGAGGGTCCTGGAGGAAATGGATTATCTAGACCCCTTTCAGTCAGGTTTCAGGCCCAGTTATGGGATGGAAACGGCATTGGTCGCACTTATGGATGATCTCTGGTGGGAGCGGGATGGAGGCAGTGCATCCATCCTCGCTCTCCTTGATCTCTCAGCGGCTTTCAATACCATCGACCATGGTATCCTTTTGGGTTGGCTCAGGAAGTTGGGGGTGGGCAGCATAGTCTTACGCTGGTTCAACTCCTTCCTCCAGGGCCATTCCCAGTCAGTGTTGATAGGGGAGGAGAGATTGGCCCCGTGGCCCCTTCTTTGTGGGGTGCCACAGGGATCAGTACTCTCCCCTCTCCTTTTTAACATCTACATGAAACCGCTGGGTGAGATCATCCATCACCATGAGATGAGGTATCATCAGTATGCTGATGATACTCAGTTGTATATCTCCATCCCGGGTGAAATAAGTGATGCCATGACCACCCTTTCTGAGTGTCTGGGGGCTGTGGGGGCCTGGATGGGGAACAACAGGCTTCAACTGAACCCTGGTAAGACTGAGCGGCTGTGGGTTAATAGTTCTTCTGTATCCAGGACATTAACATCTTTTGTTCCAGATGGGGTTGCACTGCCCCAGACAGACCCAGTGCGTAACTTGGGGGTCCTCCTGGACTCATGGCTCCTGCTCGAAGAGCAGGTGGCAGCCGTGGCCAGGAGAGCCTTTGTGCAGTTACATGCTATGCACCAGTTACGCCCCTTCCTGGACCAGGAGGCCCTTTGAACAGTCACTCATGCCCTTGTTATCTCTCAGATAGACTATTGCAATGCACTCTACATGGGGCTACCCTTGAAAAGTATCCGGAAGCTTCAGCTGGTCCAGAATGCAGCTGCGCGAGCTGTTTTTGGTGCCCCCAGAAGGGTACATGTAACACCACTGCTGCGCAAGCTGCATTGGGTACCAGTTTGCTTCCGGGTCCAATTCAAGGTGTTGGTTATTACCTTTAAAGCCCTACATGGCATGGGGCCAGGTTACCTGAGGGACCGCCTCTTCCCCATTACATCAACCCATCCCACCCAATTGTGCAGAGAGGGCATGCTACGGACCCCGTCTGTAAAAGAATTTCATCTGGTGGGGTCCAGAAAGTGAGCCTTCTCCTCAGTAGCTCCCGCCCTGTGGAACATGCTGCCCCTGGAGGTGAGATGGGCCCCATCGCTCCTGGCCTTTCGGCAGAGTCTGAAGACCTGGTTCTGCCACCTCACTTGGGGTGGAGAGGGGAATAGTTACATGGGGTGGTTGTTATAGACCACTCCTCCCACACTTGGACTGTTTTAGATCTTTCATCGCTTGGATTTTTATTCTTTATTTTTATTTCTATTTATAGTATTTTTATTGTATTTTATTATTCTGATGGTTTTAATCATTTGTTGTAAACTGCCCAGAGGCGTCCGATGAGAGGAGATGGGCGGGGATAAATTAGATAAATAAATAAATAAATAAATATTCATTATAATACAGTAAATGTATTTTAATGGTACTTTAGGCAATCTGGAAAGGAGTTCTCTAAGATATGTCCTTGTCAAACATCAACCCAAGTTAAAGGAGCTTTTTTGAACACATAATTACTGATAAAACATATCTAATGGTTTTTGAAAATCCCAACTACTGAACACAAATAAAATTGATGGCAGTGATTAAAGAAGACATGCTGTAAAATTGAGGTGGAGTTCAGGGTCAGGAAGTTTAAATTAAACACACACACATACTTAGCCATGTCATTTCTAAAGCATAGCAACAGAAAAAGGGACACTAAAAAAATAATGTTTTCAGTGTCACCAATGTATCTGGTTCTGGGCAAATCATGTCTTTGAATCACAAAATTAGTGATGTGCACTCCCCATTCACAAAATCTGGACCTCTGTAGTATATCACGAGTTTCAACCAAAGTGGTTAACTTGATGAGTTTTCTTTAAATAGGTGATGTCCTCATTAGATCAGCATTACAGCTATATTCCCAAAAAATGGGTCATTCACGGTAGATAAACTGACACATTTTATTGCATTTAATCAAGTTGATGAAAATGCCCATCAAATTTCATTTGCAATTTCTGATTATGTCAAAATATAATAAACCAAGGAAGATAAGCAATGAAATGTTACTGTTTTGCTAAGTTACAAATTGTTTTGAGGAAGTTCTTAAAACTAAGTAAATTTATTCCAGAGTTTGATTCCTTGGTTCCTTCAGGGTGCTTCAAAATATGTTCTTCAAGGACTCCTTCAGGGAGTCAGACAAAAAGAAAAATGATCAGCAGAGGCTCTAACATAACCTAAATAATCCGAATTGTAATTACCATTTTCAGAAGAGTGGCTATAGTTGAGATGGTACAATATGTGTTTTGCTTGCAAAAATCCCAGATTCAAATCCAGATACCTACAGCTCTAGGTAGGTTGAGGTCTGAGTCAGTATAAGAAGCTTCCCATGTTCCTAGCTTTAGCTCCTAGTTCTGTGTATTAGTGTGCCAGTAAAGTAACTGAGGAAATAGTTAGACCAGTTTTTCTCAACCTTGGTGTGGTAGATTCCGGTGCCTCCGCTAGTTCTCAGGAAGGAGGGAGCACATTCCAAGGAGATAAGAGGACTCACAGTTGGGAGAGCATTGATGGGAGAACAAAGAGGTTCAGGATAGCCCCGCCCTAGACTCTCCCAGGTTAGTTCCCCTTAGGTCAGTTAGAGTAGCTTTAGTCTGGCAAGATTCTGATGTCAAGGCCTAGCCGAAGAAAAACGATGAGTCAGCACATTCAAAACTCCAGTTCTTTATTTGCTCTTACCGTACAGACAGATATTATTCTCCTTCCTGAGAACTAGTGGAGGCACTGAAATCCACCACATCACCACCCCCCTTCAGGGACACATTCCATAACACTTGGCAAGTTTAAGATGGGTGAACTTCAACTTCAGAGCTAGCTGAGGAATTCTGGGAGTTGAGGTCCACCTGTCTTAAATTCTCCAAGGTTGAGAAACACTGAGTTAGACAAAGCTATAGGGCTGTGAATTTAGCCCTATTTGGAACAAAATTCCACTTCCTTTGAGATGACATAAGTGTTTCTTGCACCACAATAGGTAAATAAGAGTAATAAGGCTGAATTATCATCAAGCAATCTATAATAAGAGGTGCTTAATTGTTGTCTTTAATTCAAAAACAGAACACCCATCTGTCCAGATGGTGGGTATGGGCCAAAATATAAGCTGCAACTCTGTCAAGGTTTTGTGCAAGGTAATAGTTCTTTAGACTTGCTGCTGTAGAGGGTTTCTTTGGACATAACATTGTAAACACAAACCTGCAATTGAATGCCAGTGCCATGGTTTCATGTTGAATGCTGGGAAAATACAGCTTGCTTTCAAAAGACAAGCTGGGAGGTGAGTGGGGGGAGAGATTCATTTTGAATCCCTGCAGTGATGAAGCAGCAACCATTCATTTCTAAAACGATTGCTTGGAAAGGTCCTCTGTTTCCCTTCAGAAAGGGCTACCAATCACTTGCACAGAGGTGTGAAATCTTTTTTCCGAATAACTATTAGATCTGCATAGATGCTGATTATTGATAAAGTATCCACCTGACAGCAGCTCTTCACCTCTGAGGGCTCAAATTTAAGTATCTCCAGATAAATGAAGCCTCTTGTCATATGTGCAGGATTTAGAGAGCCATCACGATTTTTGTCCACATATTCAATCACCAGTTTACGAGTAGCTCAGATGTTCCATGCTGATAATAAAGCTGTGGTGCAGCTGTGGCAAATAAGGGGAGGTTAGATTTCCACCCTATCTTGCCTATGTTGTAAACAACAGAGTTTTTTTTTTGTTTTTTTAAGAAAAGTGTTGGTCCATTGATGTGTACTAACCACTTCCCATCGTCTCTTCACTCCTAACAGGGACCATGCAACCTGAATTAAATTGTGTTTTGTACTGCAGCTGCAGATGTTACTGGTTGTGTCAAAGAAAGCAGAAGCAGAGCTAACCTAAACACACAGAAGTAGTTGCTTTGAGTGCACAATTTGGGAATGCAAGCCTGTCTCCTTTGTGACTTCGTATCTGTTTAGTGCAGGGGCTAGAAATCAAGGGAGAGAGAAATTTACAACTCTAAATTATAGATTTAGGCAATATTTAGATCAGTGTTTCTCAACCTTGGCAACTTTAAGATGTGTGGACTTCAATTGCCAGAATTCCCCAGCCGGCATGGGGTTGGGGAATTCTGGGAGTTGAAGTCCACACATCTTAAGGTTGCCAAGGTTGAGAAACAATGATTTAGATCATCTGATATGTTTCTGTTCATTCTATTATCCAGGAGTGAAACCTTATTTGCTATTTTATAGCAGAAGCAGTCTGGACATCTCTTGCAGACCTTTACCATGGAATAAGATTTTCCCAATCTGTTGCTTTTCTGGTGTGCTGGATTACAACTTCCATAACCTTCCAATCATTCTTCAGGCTGTGGATTAGGGAAGGCTGCAATTGAGCTTTGTTCTGTAGCTTTACCTGCCAATCTCTCTCTCTTTCTCTCTCTGCCTTCGACCCTGGTTTACCGTTTTTTTCAGTCCTCTTCCTTTTCTTTAAATTCAACTGCATGTCTTGCAGTAACCCTATGCAACAGAATTGGGGCTACTTATTAGGCAAGGCTTTTGCATCTCAAGAGCACTTATTTTGTCTTTTTCTTGCTCATCTTTTCCATATTGCACTTTCAGATGCTGAACAAGATTGCTATTTTTCTGTGCCAATGGTCTCATGGATGCCTTTTCTGTCTGCTTAGGGGTCTATGGAAGATGAGCACAATATCAGCAAAGCAACATCCATCATTGAAAGTCAACATCACCACCTGCTGCATTGCCTGGAAAAAACAACTGTAAGTAGGAACAGGAATTGCCTTTGAGTCCGTTTTCACTCAAGTCCATGCAGTTTTTAAAAAAACAGAAAAAGGGGGGATGTGTTAAATTCAGCCTGGCAATATTGAGTTATGCCTTGTTAAGACTAATTTCTATTGGAGATCCATACTCTCCTCCCTCCCTCCCTGTTGTTATTACATATAATTTATTGCAAATATGCCAAACTGTTATTATAGACACTAATTAACTACAAATAGGGGGGGGGGGGGAAGAAGCAGAAAAAGGAAACATATGTATAGGTTCTGAAATAGAATTATGAAATCAGAGCATTACTGGCTAGTCAAAAATCATACTATTTAGAACAAGAGTGGACAATGGATGGTCCTCTACGTGTTGTATTACAGGTCCCCTCATTTTTCACCCTTGACTATGCTGGGTAGGGCTGGTAGGACTTGGAAGTACTGTAAGTAACATCTGGAAGACCATCTCAGTGGATTCCTGATTAGCATGTGTATAAAAGCAGTCTGCCATATACATATACAAACACACTTCTCTCTTGCTTACCTGGCCTCTGATCATTTGGCCAGATGTGTCAGTATGGGTGCATATAGAAGTGCATGTCCCTGTTGAGGGTCCCCAGCTGCTATATGTAACCACTTGCTAATGAGTACTGTTGCATTAGTATCCATATCTTTATTGTCTTAATAAGTATCTTATTTTATTTATTGTCTTAAACCTTCTTCAAATTATAGCATTTTCAGTCTTATTCTGCCTGTGCTGCTTTTTATACAAAGCAATAGACCACCCTAAATGTATGAATTATATACAAAGAAAGTCCTACTGATGGTCACTTGTGGGTACAGAATGCACAACCTTGGAGAGTTTGTCATCATTCTTGCAGCTGTAGGAACAAAGAGAAGACCTTCATACCCAGAGGCACAGAACAGGAGAATTCCAGAGACCAGTGTATTACATAAGCATGTTCTACCATATGCAATAAATGTTGAAAATATGTCTTGAATTCTATCTCCATGGTGAGATCTAACAGAAAAATTAAGAAGGTATGTATTCACCTACCTTAGGTGAATATGTACAGTATGTACAGCTAGCAAGTACAGTTATCTAGCTGTATCCTTCTTCCTAGACAATTTGAAAGTAATAAAAGGAGGAAAGTGGGTGTCCCTAAAATAGATAGATAGATAGATAGATAGACAGACAGACAGACAGACAGACAGGCAGACAGGCACATTTAATTTAATGCACTATGTAATTATTTTATAACTTAGGAAAGTTGCATCATCAGTAAGGGAAATTCAGGAGTTTTTTCTTCAGATTATAATTTGTGTCATATACAAAAGTCTTTTGCATTTTCAAACCTACAGATTTATATTAAATAGTATGTAATAAAAGCTGCATCCTGATCCTGACTGAACCATAACAAGGGAGTCCACTCAGGCACGGATAAGAAATGTAATCATTTTCCTTTGGATTCACAGATATAGTCATGATTTGTTCTGTCCCAAAAATATCCAAAACAAAACCTACAAATTATTATGCAAGGTTATTAGCATCTCTCAGTCCCATACTTCATCTCCAATATTAATGATGATGATGATGGGTTTCCTTGCAGGATTTTAAAAAATATTTGAGAAAATAGATTGTTCATTGCATGAATCACTTATAAATTTCTTTCCTGAAAGTATTATAATAGCTTATTAAATTGGTGTTTTACTAATTTATATGAAATACATATAAATAATATAAAGAAATAGTGAACCACTAGTTGTAAAAACAGAAGTGGCACACACCAAATGATGATACCTGGGTTCAAAGTTTTCCTTAACCATGAATCTTACTAGGTGGTCTTAGTTAAATCATACTGCTACTGTGAACATTAAATTGCATATCTTCATACATGCTATCCAGAATGCTATGGCTGAAAAATGGATTTACATTAAATATATAGAAATAAAAAACTAATTATGTAATCCCATCCCGGGTAACAAATATGCAGAATAAATAGGGGAAGAGTAACAAGAAGTTGCTCTCCCCAACTAAGTTTTCCAAATTCTATGTTTGAATGGAGTTGTGGGGCACAATATCATTCCTGCTCCTTACGTTATCTATTATATGTTCTTTAGAAACAAACTATATTGTCAGAATGATGCAAAACTACTCAGTGGATAACAATAGATGCAGATAATTAGTTGTTGAATTATTTTCAACATAAATGGGAAGTAGGGAATAGGGAAATACATTTCTAAAACTTTTAAAACTGTTTAAAGAAATAATTGATGATCAAAGTATATAGAATCGAATAGGAATGATGATAAATTATTCACTATGCAGCTTAAATCTCTACTGTATCTACCTGAAGTCCTAATGGAAATATATGTAATGCTACATCAGGAATTGGGGAATGGGGTTGGAATCATGTGTGGCTCACTGCAATCTCAATCAGTAATAAATTGCTGTTAAGTTATTGGAAAGGGTGTGCTGCTGTTGACCTAACCATCTATCACTTTGAACAGAGAGGTTGTCATTCAAGGACTGACATATAGCATGTTCAGTGTGTTTTTCAGTGCATTCATCAGAGTAGTTCATTCAGCATTTGTGCTGAAAATGCATGCCTTTCCATCATACTTAACTGATTAATAAAGCATCACGCTAACACATTGTCTCATTGTAGACTATGAATTCTAGAGCCACCAAAGAGTCATTTTGCAGTGTCCCACAAGTGCCAGTGGAATGAAGAATGACCCATACATAAACATTGCCAGCAGGTTTCAAGGGGCAATTCACCTTTCCTTAAATCAGAAATAATGTTCCTGGTATTGTCTATTCTGTTGAACTTCGGTGTTAAAACATCTGAATTTGTGTGATGAATCATCTCTAAATTCAGCTAATTAAGTAAAACAAAAGTCTTCATACATGCTATCCAGAATGGATTTGCTATAAATTTAAAAAATAAGCAAACAAATAATATTCTATTGAAAAGTTGGACCTTTTTCTATATGAATATGCAGCCTGTATTCTTTCAGGTGCTTCCAGGCTAAGGACTTCTCTACAGTGGAAGAGCAATACAAATCAGAATCACAATTCCCATTGTTCCCATCCAATATCACACCAGACTTTTTATCTTGTCTAATCGGTCTTTTCCCAGCTCTTCTGACTTTGAGCCCCTCTTCCACACACACTCCCACTGGTAGTCTAGAGCAGTGTTTTTCAACCTTGGCAACTTTAAGATCTGTGGACTTCAGCTCCCAGAATTCCCCAGCATGCTTAGCATGTTTAGAGGAGTCTATTCCAAATTAATCTTTTCCAGAGTTTTCTGCTCCCAACCATTGGCAGCAGATCTGGAAAGGGGAGTCCATTCCATCAGCAGCTTATAATCTGCAGGCCTTTGGCCATTACTGACAATTCCTCAAGAGTTTAAATGCTTTTCTCTATTAGTTAATTGTAGCATCATTAGAATAGCCAGTGAATGCCAGTTTTCTCCTTGTCCTCATGATACTGGCTTTGCTCATCCCCAGGCCAATATTTACTTAGCCTTATCTCAGTCTTTCCAGAACTGCCAAACGTACAGAGTGAATAGCGTTAGAACAATGCATCCTAATAGTGAAGCTTTTTCTCTTATCAAAGCCAGGGCTAGGTTCAGCTAAGGCACACTAATGAATAGGGCAGTGTGAACTATTCAAAGGGGGCACTTTATAAAGCACCCCCTTTTGAAACATGAAAGCAACCTTGTCCTCCAGCAGGCTCAGTGCAGTTGTTCCAAAGGCTTGCTCCATTTGCCTGCACTGTGTGTACATGCACGCAGCCATTTCCCTTTGCAGAAGTGTTTGCTGTGCATGTACACTCACACAGCAGCTGGGGAGGCAGGATGTTTTGTTCAGGCCAGTGCTCTGCTATGTACCCCATTCAAAGCCCTAATTCATTACTCTCCAAAAAGAGGATTTTTGGATACCACTTTATTTAGAAAGACTATTTGGGATTTTTTTTTCTTGGTAACACTGGAGCAGCCTCTAAAGAAGGAAAATAGCTTGCCTTATTCAGGGGTAGGACACTAAACAGCTTTGCAGTTGGAAATATGCATCATGTAATAGAGGAAGAAGTAGAATCCCTAATGTATTATCTATCTTTCCACAGGGATGAATCTCCCCATGTACCCCAGTTGCACAGTTTTCTGTCTACAGCTGCTAAAGAATTGTAGTAATGTTCTGCTTTTCTGCTCTGTGAGAGGATGCCCAGCTATTTAAGAGCAGCTGGGGCTCTCCACTCACTAGTTATATTCAGGGAATTACTGGTACCTGTAACTTTCAGTTAAATGTCCGATACTGCATGTAGACCTGATGATCACAAGGGTGCAAGGTGGCAAGAATGGGCATTTTAAGGCAGGATACAGGACAGTTAAGGGCAGCTTTCCTTTGCCTTGGTTGCAGCTCTGTGTGTGTTTGAATTGCTATTACTGACATTTACCACAATTAGAGCCATTTATTACTGCTGCTGAGGTTGCTGCCCAAGGAAGATGGCTTGGGACCACCCTGGAGCATGCTGAGTTCTTGGAGAAGAAGCCAGAGGAAAGCCAAAGGCTTTTAGAGCATCCAAAGAGTAGAAGAAACCAGAAAGAGGATTGGGGTTGAGGAAGGATCACCTGGATAAAAGGTTGAACATGTTCAAAGCAACTAAGGAGATCCAGAGAGAGAATCGGAGCAGATAGGCAGTGATCATGGTGGGGGTGATCCAGAAAGAGGACTGACACAACAAAGAAAGATCCAGTTTGTGAAGGAAGCCATTAACCAAGCAAGTAAAAAAATAACAATAAAGTTCCTACGTATCCAATTTTCCTTACCCATTTCTTTCCCATGCTAGCAGAATAACCTGTACCAGTGTGCAGGCCAAAATAATTTGTAATTAATACTCTGATAAGGAAGAAAGGTTATATCATAAATAGTTGTTTGTGTTCACTGCCTGGGAATATAACACCACAGTATCTTGAAGAAAAATTTCCACACAATTCCCCTCATCCCAACATCCTCCTTGCCCAATTTTTTTGCTGTTAAAAGCCTCTTACTATAATGGGAAAGCATGGGTTGATTATAAATAAATCATGGCATTACTTGCACTGAAAATTTCATTGAATAAGGCAGGGCAAGTGCACAATACAAACCTGGCCTGGAAGCACCCTCAATTTTTATCAATCAGCTATAACCCAGCTCTATGGTTCATGTTGCTTAAGTATTTCCATTTTACAGAACCTCAGTTAATGGCTTATAATTTGCTTTTTCCTGGCTACTTGGGAGTCTTCTGTTACCAGTGAGATTATTTTCTTTTTTGAAGCAACAGTTCAATCTAAAATAAGCTTAAGGAAAGGCCTCATTGCCCATTCAAACGTGTGTGATGCAAGATGGAATGCTGGGATTGGATTTTGGAATGCTGGAATGGACAATCAATGGTGTTTTTATCTTTTGTCGACATGTTGTCCTGTAGGGATTGTCCTATCTTGTGGATGATCCCCTGTTATCTGTACGAACTTCCACCTTCAAGGTATTTCTTTCTTAATTCAATCTGTTTACCGCAGTCTCTGTGCCATGTCTCAAGTGTTGCTTCCTTCCTTCCTTGTGGTGATCCTGTTCTTAGCAGATGGTGCATGTTGGAGCTTTTTTACTATCTGGTGGCTTTGAGTACTATTAAGACTATTGGATGAGGAACAGTAACTGCTTTATCTATTTTTAAATACTTTCTAGCTCAAAATATGCTAAATGTGAATGTTAATTATTTGATGTGGATTGGCAGTTTTGAATATGCTAAGACTTTTTTTTCCCCTTTAACTCCTATCAGAAGTAAAGATCCCATTCATTTCCTACCAATTTGCTGTACAGCTATATTATGCATTCCTGTTCTGCCTATAATTACTTGTTTAGGTTACAAATCATTACAATTCTAGTCCAGGATTTCTACTTTCATGTTCTGGATTGATATAAAATATAGTCAAAAACAACTAAGAGTTGTGGTACCCTGTTGTAAAATTTATGGTAAGTCAGTAGAGCTCAGTGTTTGAGGCCATTTCATCTTAGGATGAACTCACAGACAAGAAGCACTTATAGCATGTAAAAAGCATCTGCAACAATTTGTTTGATCGTTGTGAGCCACCCAGAGTCATTGACAGTTGGGTGGCATACACTGTTTATCATCAACATCATCAACATCATCATCATCATCAGTGCTGGCTAAAGCTTTTCACATGTTGCATCCCAGCAAAGAATACAAAATTTTCTGCCAAAATTGAAGTTTCACACTATTCAATTAAACTGACTTCATTAGCCATTATACAGTAAATGATTCCTCCATTGCAAAATACTGTCCTTCTAAATATCTTATTTCCACTCATTTGCTGTGTTAATCACAACAATGCCTTGCAGCAACTCAAGTGGGAAGTAACTGTGCATTAAAAAAAAGGCACAGCCACAAATTACTTATGACTGATTTATGCTTCTTTACATACTTCTTGTGTAACAGGCAAAATAGAGAGGTGCACCCCAGTTAGGAAATGCATGAATCTATAGCTTATCCATCCCTCCATGCAGAAGATAGTTTGCTTGTTACATCAGAGAGGCAAAAAAAGGAAAAAAAAGAATCACTAATCTTTCATGCTCCCTTTATCGTCATCCTTT
Source organism: Candoia aspera (assembly GCF_035149785.1). Lineage (NCBI taxonomy): Eukaryota > Metazoa > Chordata > Lepidosauria > Squamata > Candoiidae > Candoia > Candoia aspera. Next base: position 40,181,030 of record NC_086155.1, read on the forward strand.
GCTTGAATATCCAAAAATGCCTTTATGAAAAGCAGCTTGCATAGATGTGAATTGCACAATATCTTTGACAGGGTAATTCCCACTGTAATCAGAGGGATTTGCTTCAGAACAGAAGGATAAGTTTGTATTGTATTATAACTTAGTTAGGATATGTCTACATTAGCATTATGTGTTATACTTCGTTAATTTCAGTTTGTCACTAGTTTGTAATTCAAACAGCAGGCTTTTTTGGTAGAAGGCATTATTGGTAAAATAAAATCAAGCAATGAATTCTTGGTCAAAAGGCCTTCATGGACATAATCAAGTCTGTTCTTCTCAGATGTATTGATTATTAATGTGTGGTTTTTTAATTATGAATTGCACCATATAGTCAAAATTCATAAGCCATCTTATCAATTCTGTGTACTAGTTTGTTTAGCCTAAGATTAAATCTGATTATTTCACAAAATTCTTCATCCTGTTTTGAAGGAGTGCATAAAGGAAGCCATGCAAATGTAGTACTTACGTCAATATTCCTCTGAGAACATTCTAATATGGCCTATGCAAAGATTATAATATGGCCCCACTTAAAAAAGGAGAAATATGAAATAAAGGTAAAGAAAAATGACAAGAATATTTTTTAAAAATGAGGAAGTGGTAATTGATCCACTGTTGATCTTCAAACATTTCCCACATACTCTTCTTCTTTCTCAGATCAAAAACACAGATTAATAATCAGCTATTTTTATAATAATATACAATGAGTATTTTAAATGATCCCAATCTACCTACCTATTAAAAGAAAGCCTAAATAACAAACTTTTTTATACTCAAATAATAACAATTGTCTATAGGATAGTCATATCATAAAAATATTCTGTATATGTGGAGCACCATTTGCTATGGAAAGATAACTCATGAGTTGCTGCAGTCATCAAAAGATTTTCAGTTAGGCCTACAGAGGACATATAAGGGTACAAAATTAAGATGACCCAGTGAAGCTTAAGTTCAAATATTCTTTCAGAAGATTATTTGATTTTATCTACGAATCAAAGTTAGTGCTTAAGTAAAAATCAAAAACTCAAATCAAAACATCACATTGAACTGGATGCTTCAGTTGATAAAAACTGTCAAACTGAATTAAATCATCTTAGTTTACTGAACTGATATGACCCCTGAATCAGGTCAACTCAGTAATCCTAATTGAATCAACTACATCAATTATATTGGAGCTCATCTTCATACCTATAAAAGTTCAGAAAGTACTCTCAGCATTGGCATCCATATGTTTGGATCTCAAGTTTTCTAAAAAAAAAAACAAAACCCACTAAAATCTAGAAACAAGTATGCGACATCATGTTAGAGTACTTAGATTTATTTCCTTCTTGAACCACACCAATCAGATATGCAATTACTTCCACATTCAACTGTTGGGATATTTCCTCCTGATACTCAACAGCAAAGAAAATGTTCAGGCTGTGGAACTGGATATAACTGGAATATATTAGCCGAAGCAAATTATTTTTCAGCATGACAGCCAGATGCATTTAAAGAAAGAAAATGCTGTCATTATTTCCAGGGAGAATACCTAAAGTATTTGTCTGAAAGGCTAGCTGTTGAGTTGTAGTAGGTTTTTGCTTTTTCAAACAAAGAGAGAGATCATACTAGGAAATTACTGATATTTGTTGATGCTCTCTCTGACAGAACCATGAGTTCATTGATGAGCAGATGTTTGAACAAAACTGCCTGGAGAGCTCGATGCAGAATTACCCATCAACTCGAAGCCCTTCCCTTTCAAGTCACCAGGGCTTGACTACCTCCTGCTGTTCTCGACGTAGTAAGAAGACAACGCACCTCCCCAATTCCAGTGTGCCAGCAACCCGACTACGGAGCATGCAGGAGCTCAGCACCATACATATTCAGTGCAGTGAGCAGCCCTCGTTCACAACAAGGTACAGTGGGGAAGAGGGTGGGGTGACTGATGTAAAAGGACTAGCATATAGGTGTCCAGCCCAAACAAGGACAAGTGGTTCTGGGTGCTACAGAGTTTGCAATCAAGATGATTTACCAGGAGAGTCAAGATTAGAGCTAAACTGATATTTTGAAAATGTTTGGAAAACTATAAAATTTAAATCTGTATTTTTTAATTCCACATTTCCGACTTTGGGTATGAAACCTCTTAGCTGGATGGGGAACCCTGAAATGTATTTTATTACACTGTCATGGCTAGTAATGCTAGGATTAAGACAAAAGTAACATCTTCTTAAACAACCACCTTGAGATGTTTGGAATTGCAACTCACAGTATATCCAGATCATATCCTTTTTTTCTTAAGTAGGAATTCTCAGAAATGCATCCTAATACTTCTGGATGTATCAGATTGGGGAAAGCTGCCCTATGCAATGAAAAGCATTATTAAGTATACTTTTAAATAACAAACATATGAGACTCCAATGTCAGGACCTATCCTTCTTCAGAGAGCATTCATATGTTGTATGGGTTTTTATGAATGCCCATTAGATGGCAAGTTACTAGCAGAATTTATGCTAAGCATATCAAGAAACCAAAAATTGCTATAAAATTTGCACATTTTTTTAATGTGTGAATTAGCTCAGAGTGAAGGCAGACAAAAGCACACCCTTCAAAAACCAAATCTGGAATTTGCTTTTAATATAAAATCATATGAGATCTAATGCAGACTTTAAGAAAATTGTTGCATATTGCTGGAAGACCAAAAAAAACCCGCATAACCCCAAGGTGCTATTTTAGGGGATGCAGCTACTTAATTTTTCTACTTAATTTTGCCTGAAATACAAACAAAAGAACGTCTCTGGCTAGGCTATGGTTCAGTTGAAAGCAGTGTGATTTGACAATAGTTTATATGGTTCTAAAACATTTTTTCTTCCCTACCTTAAAAAAGTTTTCAGTGGCAAAAGAAAAATATACCAGTGTTTCAAATCAGTTGAGTTTTTCCTCTCTCAGTTGATTTTTTAATCTGCTTCGAGTTAAAAGCAAATATAACTTCGCCCCTTGCATTTTGGCTGGTGGATCTGAAACTTCAGCTTCTGTTCTCTTTTTAAATGTATTCTGCTTCTAAGTCCTACTGTCTCTTCCTTCTTGGGTAAAGATCCTTAGTAGGCTAGCATTAGTACTGGAAAGAGAAATAGGAACTGTCTCACTCACTCACACAGAAGCACTGTTAGAAGCAAGAACAAAGCAGCTACTTTTCGCAAATCAAGTTTGTATGTGTGTAGAAATTTGCCTATCCTTTTGTCCATCAAAACTGACTTGCAAATTTCAAGATTTTTTTTTCCAGTCCTGACCTGGTGATGGTAGTGATCAAACTGGGGCTTTAATGCAAAACATATGCTCTGCCAGTTAGTTCCAGGCCTTTACTTCATTCTCACAATTACCCACATAAATTCAGTGTGAATTACAGTTCTCTGCTAGTTGGAATTTACACTCTATGTTCTGGCTAGTGAGAATCCTGCTTAAAATCCTGTCTCTCCATGGAAACTCAGATAAAATCAAGTCAGGCATATTGCTTTATGGGTTCTTTTATTTCTCATATGCTTGTACAGATAATAGCTCTTTGTAGACTGCAAGGGGATAATGTCAGACTTTCTCTTTTAAGCAAATTATAGTAAGCTTTCAGAAGTATACACTGACATAGATAACTAATAATAAAAGTTGAAGGAGGCTTGGAACCACAGTGAGTAGGTGTTGTTTTGCTTTGATCTTTGGATGGCTTGTTCTTTGTTTTATGGCCACATTTTCTAATTAGGAATAGGTGAGTTAGCACCAGGTGATGCTTGGACATGAAGGCATACCTGGGTATAAAAGGAAGGAGGAAAATAAGTTTTAAAGAAATATTTAGTGCGCACTGAGGCACTGAAAAATTAAAGGGAAAGTTCCTAGATTGGGACCTGGATAGCAAAGGATGGAACTGAAGCCATTAGTGGACAGCTAGGACCACTGAATGGAGCAGAGCTTAACACAGCGGAGAAGCTGCACACAGAAAAAGAATATTATCTTAAATAGCTTTAATGAGCACATTAGAGAAATACAGGTTATTGGTCTTACACACTCAGCCCTCCCAAGCATAAAGAATCACATGTTTAGACAAAGTAGGTTTAAAAGTAAAAAGTCTTACTGATTTTATTCTTGGTTCAGTTACATCCATCTTCAGTGGAAAAATGAAGATTCTTTGTTTCTTCTGTTCCCTAAACTTAATGAACTCTTAGCCCTCATAGCTGCTAAGAGCTGCATGGAGGAAATGGGAAAAATCCTTCTTCAAGGCCCAAGCATGTGGCGATAAGGGAGGGAGGGAGCAGCATGCATGCTGCCTCCTCAGTCAGTGGAAGAAAGAAGAAGTAGGAGGGACAACAAACAGCTTCCTCTAGAAACACAGAGAGTTGCATCATGGGATCAATTCATCTATATGCTAATGAGGCATGCCAATTTGCCAGGACCTCCAACAGGAACATCTGTGTGGCTGGTTTGATACATCTACCATTATTTAAAAGTTTGAGCCAGAAACATAAGAATGGTCCTGCTGGATTGGCCAAGCCCATCTGAACCCAGCATTTTATTTCTCACAATGTCCCACCAGATGCCTCTGGGGTACCCACAAGCAGGAGGTGAAGTTGTAACCTTCTCCCACCATTGTTCTTCTGCAAGTGGTATTTGGAAACATACTACCCCCAACCCAGAAGTAATTCTGAATCTTCTAGACTGAAAGCCTTTAGGAGACTGTATCTGAGTATAGAACCCTTGCATTTCCTTTTACTCTCTGAATCCCCACACATCAATAAATCACAAGAGAAGAGACCAAATCCTTCCATGGAGCTTTTTCAGATCAGGATTACAAAGGCAGCAAGGGAGCCTCCAGAGTCATGGGAAGATGGCAACTGAAAAGCATACATGTGCCCTCTTCCACTTTGCAACAGCAAAGTTCAAAAGATGACTATGAAAGTATTCTGAGCCTGAGATAGAAAAACAGAAGCCTGCTTCATAAGGGAGGAAGACTCTCAGGAAAATAGAAGACAAACTTGGGTAGAGTATAAGTTTTACTGTCAACCTTTTCACCAGATGTTTTTTTTTTTGGTCAGAAACCCCATATTTCAAACATATCCAAAGTTCACAGCAGCTCTGTTCTTACCTTCTGCTCCTTTAAAACTAAAAGAAAATATCCTTTTATCTTATAGTCGCTCCAGCCTAAATATGAAATCCGATGATGGTCTGAGACCGAACTGCAAAGCTGCCCAAATAACCACAGCAATCATCAGCATCCCAACACCACCGGCACTGACACCAGAAGGTGAAAACAGGCCTTCCTCCTCCAGCCCCAGCCATTCAACGAACACAACCATGGCTAGCAGCAACATTGTCAAGGTTTCAGCTTTGTAAGACTGGCTTGATCAAACACAATGGCAGTAGATTGGAAGGCCAACCTTCATCCCTTCCCCCCAACTTCCATGTTCCTTCTTTGCTGCAAATTGTGCCTAGATGAATGGCTGGATGGACAGTGGACCAACCTGACCAACATCTAAGAACTAAGGATGAGAGCCGAATGAGGCAGCTTCCTTCAAACTCACATTCATGCTGCAGAGCAAGCTCAGAAGAATCAGGAAGCTGTGTTTGTGTGTGTGTGTGTGTGTGTATGTGTGCGCGCGTGTGTGTGTGCTTGCATGTAAAGAACAGAGTGGTCAAAGGATCTGTCTTTGACAAGATGAAGCCTTGTTCTAAGACATGAGGCACAGAATAGTTTTGGGGCAGTGGTATATAAGTCCTGTCATAGCTACAAGAAAGTCAGTAAAGAAGCAGAATTATAACACTGTGTATCTCAGCACCTTTTTAAAGGTTTTTAATGGATAATATTTATTCATGAGGAAATGACTGAAAAAGGTGACCAAAATGGATTTTGTGATTTTTTTTTCTGTCTTCATGCAGCAGGATCTTTTATCAACCAAAATGACTCCTTTGTTTTCTTTTATACCCAAACATTTAAAAAAAGAATCCACCTTGTCACAGGAATTTAATTTTAATTCTTTTGTGCAAGTGTGCATGCGTGTGTAAGAACGAACAAGAGAACCACAAAACTGGCATTCTCCAACTGTGAAAGATCTGAGCACACATTCCTGTTTCTGGGCTCAATCCTGCAAAGACTTACTGTTTGCATGGTCAACAACATGCTTTAACTACCATCTGTAGATCCAGTGGTTTCCGTCTGTCCACCCCTTTCTGCATGAGTGTGTCTTTGCAGGCTTCAGCCTTTAGTGCACAGTAGCAACACAGATGCCTGCATGCAATCACACACACACACAAGCACCAATGAAGCATTCATTATGGATGGCACTTTTTCTTAACACAATTCTGTAATTGCCTTTAATTCAACAAAAATTGCAGTTGCAAACAGTGTATTTGTCTGCTAATTATTGTCTGTGAAAAAAATCATATTTGTGGACAAAAAAGACAGGCTTTGGTAGTTCACAATTTTTTGCTTTTTAAAGTATTATTTTGGTATCACTGACTTGTAGAGAATGTGATTAGATTAACTAATTCTGTATTTTTTACAGTCCAAAAAAGGGGCCTAGGAGAAATTTAATTTTTAAAAAAATTATTCAAGCAAGTTTCAACGAGGGCAAAATCATCTGAAGCAGCTGCTGCAGATACTCATAAATACAATGTAATCTATGCCCATGCTTTCTTTTCTGTTTTATATGTGTTTCTTTAATAGTAACGGAAGTGTCTCCTGTTGTATATAATAGCCAATAGTCAGTGGATGTGTCCTTTGTTAGGACTACTTTAAGAGCCAAAAGTTTTGCATGGACTGAAAGTGAGTCTCATTTTGTAATACAGTCCTGTGGCTCTTAGTGACACCCTCCGGGTTGCATTGGCTTGATGGATACAGCAATATAATATTTTACTTTCCCTAGATAAAGCATCATTCCTTTTCAATGAGGCGATGTTGCTTTCAGATTTGGGGGCCTACTTTATATTAGAATTTCATTTCTAATCAATTTATAAAATACTGTTAATAGATGGTTTAAAAATATCTATGTTTCAGAATAGGTCACCAATTGTTAACTGTTGTCACACTGTTTAGAAAGTTTAGGACTGTGAGATATAACCATCTAAAGCTTTATACCAACATTCTCCTAATGTCCTTCTCTGGAGGCCAACCTGTGTGGCCACATTCATGCCAAGACACACTGCTGCAGAGCTCTGTAAATTGTACTCTTCTTTTGTTACAAAATTGTGCAATTTATTAACCATCTTAGATTTGTTTAACCGTTGACATATTTTATGTCCACACCATGCTGTCTTTTGATACCTTGGTTTCATTTTGATATATCTTCACAAAGTATAGCCCAAGACATTTTGAACTAGAAATTGTGTTGCAGAAGGAAGACAGACTGCAGATTCAAGGCATTGTTCGGGGGAAAAAAAAACTCTGCTGAAAAAGTTATCTTCTATAAGGCTTTTGATTTTGGTTGCTTTCTATACATTAAATTTAAAGATATCAGATGAACAGTTCTGGGAAGCCACTATAAGTAGATTCTCATGTTACCTCATCTTGAAGTGAGTCTAGAACTAAAACTTTAAATAAGATATGGCCAAGTTCAAAGTAAAAACTGGTTTTCAAAAAGCTTATAAAAGAATCCCACCTTCGCAAATGTTTCCATTTTGAGTTGTTAAAATAAGGCATTCCTGCACATTGCACCATAGGAGGTGTTATCAGCTCCTGAAGGAAGCAACTAAGGCAGCTCTATATTCTATCCATTGCCTTATACAAACAGCTGGGTCCATGTGTTAGCTAAGCAGGAAAGTTTGTTAATCCATAGTTCAACAGTGTGCAACCCATACCGCTAACCATGCAACTTAAAACATGTTTTAGTGTCTTGTAATAAAAGATTGACAATGCTGGGCATGCTACAAATCCCCAATAAACTGAAAAACTGTAACTATTCTAGTAATCTGAAGCAGGCCTTAATTTGCCACCCAAAAATGTCAGTGCCAGGGTTAAGCCCAGGGACTTCTGCAGGGGGTTGAAAAAAATCAGGATGGCAACCGTGACTATATCATCTAAGCTGTGCCCCTTTTTACATGTGTCTGATGCAAAAAAAAAAAACTGGTGAGACTTTGACCACGTACACCATCTTGACTTTTTTGTTTTAACCACTCCTGCAGATGCTTCTGACTTAGCCTCTGAAAACATTAACTGATTTTTGAATCTCAGAGTTGTCCATCACATACAGGACTCTTAACTACCACCTATCTCATGTACTTTGATGGGGGAAAGGGTTTCTGGCTGAGGGGCTGTTGCCTTGTTTTCATAATCTCACTGGTGATGCTGATTGAATTTACTGTAGAGAGACTAAGCTTCTAATCTTCCTCTTGTGATACTAGTATATAATCTAAGGGAATTGACCATGCAACTTACAGAAATGCCTTATTGAAGCTCTCCTTTGCTTCATTTAACTTCATTACACCTCATTATACCTTAACAGTCAGCTCCTACCTAGGCAATTTGAAGCATATTCCTCCGTTTTCCTTAACATACCGCATTGATTTTTATTTCTGTGCAAAGGATAGCTATAAAAATATGGGTTTTCCCCCATATCCAGTACTTTTCACTCCATTAGCAGAAATAAGCTTTATCTCGTTCAAAATGGCAAGTTATATAAAAATTGGGATAAGAGTTTGGCTTTAGTAAGTTTCAATCTACTCACAGCATAATCTACCTTTCTATAAGAAATGTTTGGTCCTCTAAACCCCTCCCGTCCATTGCAACATCCCTTCCAAATTTCAGTTGCCTACCCCAAAAGTGTAGCAGGTGGCTACATAAGGTGTAGCAGCAGGCATACATTTGCTATGTCTAGCCTAGCAATGATGTGTGAACCAGGCCACCATGGTTTTAAAACATGGTTTATGTTTACTAGGCCACTATGGCTTGTTCAACAATCCCATTAAAACAAGCCAAAGGATAGCTTGACATGTCTATCCAACAGTACATTATCATCCAGCAAGCACTGGTACTGATATATACTGTAGCATGCATATAGGTAACATAGCAGACTGGTACTGAATTGTATCAGAGGTGATTAGATGCAAAGAAAATAAAGCCCAGCCACTTTCATACATCTAGAGCATATTAGAATGCTGAAGCTAAGCAGCTGTAAGTCTAGCCAGTGCCTAGAAGAGAACTCACATGTATCTTCTTCTATTAGCACAGGAAATACATTTGTGGTGAAATTCCCCACACACAACTCTTAAAAACAGAGTACTCCTTTGATCTGACACTTCTAATATTGTTGTTCTCTATTCCAAAAAGCTTTCACTGCATCAGAATGCAGAGAGAGTCTGACTGCCAAACTGGTATTATGTCCACCTGGGCAGGCTCTTTATTTCAAAATTCTAAAGTTCTAAATGTGTGTTCCTGCTTTGAAAAGTTCAGAATGTATTTGTCTGAACCAGATCCACTTTTAAATGTAAAACTATCAGTGTTTGCTTACAATATACAGTCCATTTGCTGGGTCATCAAATGTGGTTTCCATCTAATATAACAGAATACTCTTAGAAATGTATTTGGGGCCAGGTCCCTGCAATTTTTGCATAAGACAGGCAGAAGTACTAGTAGTTCTGACTATTTTCTCTTTATAGAACATTAGGCTAGAATCCCATGTATAGTTAATTTGTTAAGAACAGACTGACTTCAACAGAATTTTAAATTCTGTTCCATTTCCATAAATGCAGGTTTCTTTTGGTGAAAAAAAAAAAGAGTGGGTCACTATTCAACAATACCAGGTCCCTCAATCAGACAAGATAAAACAATAATTTTTCTAAAACCTGGTGGTTGAAGTACAAAATGTGATTTCCTGAGACTTGATTTCCTGAACTTTCATATGACTGAGTCCTAATGGGCATATCACGCTAACTCTAAAGTACCTGGGCAGTTTAACCAGTGGGGATATTTGATTTAGCCCCAAACAGACTTGGTTGGCTAACATGCATGCTATTCAAGGTACTTACCAAAGCTCCCTTTCCTATATTCATGCTCAAGACTAATTCCTAGAAGACGGCCCACAAAAACTGGCCCAAATAGCCATTTCATCTTGGTGATCATTTTAGTGTTCACATACACTTTACCTACAGCTACATGGACAGAGAAAAATCAGAAATATCTTTGAGGATGATTATAATTATGTACTCCCAACTCTGCATGATTACAGGTAGTCCTTGCTTAACAACCATTCATTCAGTGATGGTTCAGACTTACGATGAAGTGCTGAAAAAAATACTTATGACCAGTCCTCACACTCATGACCGTCACAGATCCCCATGGTCACATGATCACAATTTGGGTGCTTGGCAACCAGTTCGCATTTCTAACCATTGCAGCATCCCATGGTCATGTGATCGCCATTTTCAAACTTCCTGGTCAGCTTCTGGCAAGCAAAATCAATGGGGAACCACGTGATTCACTTAATGACCATGTGGTTTGCTTAACACCCACGGTGATTTGCTTAACAACCACAAAAGCTCATAAAATTGGGTTGGATTCACTTAATGACTGCTTCACTTAGCAACCAAAATTCCAGTCCCAACTGTGGTTGTGAAGTGAGGATTACCTGTATGCCAACCTCAATCATGCCAATCCTTTTTAGAAGAGATATGGAAGAGGAAAATTGGGGAGGGAAGTGGCAAACTTTAGCCTCCTTTGGCAGTTGAAGTAACTTAAAATATGGCTGCCCCAAATACCCCAGATCAAACGCTGTCTGCACATGCAGAAGAGTGAATTGTCTGAGACAGATTACTCGGTCGGCTGTCTTATGAGAACAGGGCCATTATGTAGGCTACACATCTAATTATAATGAATATGGTTTCTTGCTCTCCGTTACCTCACACAACTAGTGACAAAATGTATTGCCCACCCCGATCTGGGAATGGAGACCGTTTATTTCTTAATATGTCAAGTGGTTCTAAAGCACTAATTTTATTTGGCACTACATAATTTATGACTTTTCATGCTCCACCCCCCAAAATCATTGCTTTTGAAATCTTACTGATTTCAAAAATACAGAAGTATAACTGGATTTGATTTCTGTCTATAAAATAATAGACAAAGATAAAATACTAGAGGTAGAGATTTTACATTTCATCACTTCGTATATATATCTTGTTCTATTGCCATATGTCCACAAGCCAAATTCTAATAATTTCCACATTCTAACGTAATTTTGCTGTTATCAGTGGTCAAAATATAAAATTTCCCTTCAGTTCCATTGAGACAGATATACACAGGAATTTCTTTTTGCATGCTGATGGCATTTTTCTTTTTAGAAGGAAAGGAGATCTCATTTATATGTATCCTTAAGGACTTGGATGAGAAATAAGGGATACCCTGCAAGTACTTGTAAGTACAAATCTTATTGAATAATTAAGTGCATAACAATGGTTAGATTTTAATGGGCCTAAGCATTTTCTCCCATGAAAATCATTGCCCCACATGCTTTATAATTTAGGGAATGTGAAATGTGTTGTGTTTTAAAGTAGCAAGATATTTTTTTAATGATTTTTGCCACTATTTTGCCACCAGTTGAGAAGTAGCTACATGGACAAAATGTTAATCTGACCAAAGGCTCTATCCCTAATTCTCTATTTGGTTCATGTTACTGTCACTGACAATTTTTCCTTCTTGTAACCAATTCATAGCTGATCTAATATAGTAAAGCAGACTTGGCTGAAATCATATTTTTCATTAAAGAGTATCATTCTAACTTGTGTTTTAATTTTTCCAACCAAATTCCATTTTTCTCAGCTTCACATTCACAAAGTAATTCTATAAATGTCTGTTTGGAGCACAGTGATACTGAATTTAATATTTCCGCAGTTAAGGGAAATAACCGTGTTTAGAACTGCATCCTAAGAGAGAGAGTTGCAAAAAGCAATAAAAGAGAAACACTTTAACATTCTGATTAATATTTCTTACATGGTCAGAATTTTTTCTATGGGAAGGTATTTTTTTTTTACAATGCTTTTAAATGTGTTGAAATGATGGTTAGTTTGTTTTTCCTGGATAAACTCTTTTAGAATTAATTCATAATTAAATTATTGTTCGCTTCCATCTCAAAAACAAGTTAGGCACAGAAAGTCAAACTCTCACTCTGTAACCAGGTTTTCAATAGCAATAACCATATCTAAATTTCACGTCAAAACTGAGAAAACTCCTCTACTGGTTCATTTATTAAGACTATAATCCTCTATATACCTAAGACTCACTGAACTCTGGGGAGCTTCTTTTAGATTAAACGTGATTAGGATCTACATGGATCTATATGTAACTATATGGATCAGAAATGTTGAATCCTGTCCATGCAGCCCATTACAAGTTACTTCTAGTGTCTAATTTCATTTATTAGATTGCAAGTGCTTTTAAAAATCACTGCTTCTCTGGTTCAGTGATCAATTTAAAAAGTAATAATGAAAAGTCAGCATTGACAGTGAAATGTATGTGAGATCCCATCATATATACATGATTGCTAATTGAGGTCTTTTTTTGTTGTTTTTAAGAAGCAAAACAAAATCTTGGAAATCAAGTAATGATTGAAGCCAAGATGCTCAGCAATGATAACCCTTAAATCTGACATTTATTTAAATAACTAGGGGTCTGCACTTTGATCCTCAGGAACATTTGAATGCAAATACTATCAAGGTGCCAGAGTGTATCAATAAAGGTACAATAAAGCCCATGAGGCAGCAGCAAATTTTTAAACAGTTCCTCCAATTTCAGAAATGAACATTGCTAAATACAACAGGGAATGTCTTTATCTTCATGTCCAGAGACTTGACAATGAAGTTAAAACATCCAGTGTGTTGCATTGTGAGATGAAAAGTTCAAGAAGCACAGAGTTAGACTTGATGCTGATCTAATCTGGCAAGGAATTCTTTTAATAATCAGTTATGGGGCCAAATATTCAACACTTCTGTGGTCTTGCTTGCAGTCAAGTGTTTCTTAATTTGATCGTAAGCATGTATGCACACATTACTTTTTCCTTCTTTAAAGACCAATGCTCATCACATTGGGTTATATAGCCATGCAGGTGAGAGATTATAATCTGTATCATATATTTTCCTGAATTACTATTGCAACCATGACTGGAGTTCCAGCAGTTCCGTAGACCAATAAAATACACTACAGAATGTGTGTGATGGTATATTTTTGATAAACCAGTGAGACATTACAATGCAATGATATTTGCATTAGAGGTTTTACGTTGTTACCAGAATTTTATCTCAATTGTATTATTTTCTATTTTCATACTCTAAATGGGCTTTGCTTACTACAAAACATCATACCCAAGAAAATGTACTGTACAAAACTGCAGATAGATTCATCTGACAAAACTTTCTAAAGGATCCTTAGTTTCTTGTTGTCTTTTTTTTGGAACTGTAGTGCTTATATTGAAACTTGTATATCATTTACAGTACTGTGTCTTGTGCCACTGCTGTACCTGATGTATCCAATCTGGATTAAATGGATTACATGCCACAAAGCAACTCTTGCTGCAGACTTTTTTAAACTGATATCATCTATTTGATTAATCGACTGTACTCCAAGACAAGATAGATCATAATCATAACCCTGCCAGATATGTCCAAAATCCATCTAGTTTAGCATCTTGTGCCTAGTTCTTCACAAATTATATGGGCTTCAGTGTGGCTTACTCCTAAATCGGTATGGCATTACTCTAACTCCCAGTATAGTATGGTATAAATAAGTCCCTGAAGATCGTAAATAAGCTTGCAGTCTCATCTTTTCCTAAAAAAACTATATATAATTATGGATCTGGAAGAGAGGAAGAGCTGATAAAAGGGAAATATATCATGATTACATGATTCAGTTACACACTGAAAATGGATTCTGCATTTCTGGCAGAAAGGGTTCTACTTTAACTGTTTCCCATATTGTGCTGAAATTACAAAAGCTGCAAGAACAGTAAAACAGAACATTTTATTCTTTTAACTCTCACCCTCCAAATAACCTTACATTTATAACTGTAGAACAGAAAAGGTAATCTAGCTGTAGTTTTGAATTCTGTGAGAGCAATGGCTTATATTAAAAAGGACTTTATGGGAGTCAGCTTTTAAATTTAACTTTAGATTTAAAATTAGATTTGAAAATATTGGAAAGTACATATCTAATACTAATTGTTCAATGTGTAGCTTTTAATTTGTACCCTAATGATTAAAAACAAAAACATTCATATGCTAATAATTACTACCTAGGAATATTCAACAAGGTGGATTGACTTGATTACAAAGTGATGGGTGCATCATTGGAAGACCTACGGACCAAGTTGAGAACAGACTGTCCTGAAGAAAATCTATCTATGGGGTCTCTAAGAGTCAACTCTGACTCAATAGCACATAATCAATCAATCAGTCAAGAATATTTAACAGAAGTGTTAAAGACAAACTGCAAAGACTTCCTTCTCAGGGAAAAAAAAAGACAGCTACTGAATCAAGTGTGAATGACTTCTAATTACTTAAGGTAATTAGTATTGGTATATATACTTTTTGTATATTATAAGCCATATTTACCACCAGAAAGCATCATTTTGTAAAACTAATTGTAGGTTAGTAGGGTAAAAAGTATGCTTCTAGGTTAAAGATCTGTTGAAATGGTACTCCAGTTGATTATTAGCACAGCAGCTCTTGGAAAGTAGTTATGCTACATGAGAACAAGGTGTATTTGGTCCTCTATTTATGGCAAAGTCAGCCCAAAGATAATGGAAATTCAACAGCAGGTCATACATATTGCAAGCTTCAAGGAGCAAACTGATTTCCAATGAAGCACTCTAGGTTCAACTGTGCTTCCTTTTGTTCTTTACATTTCAAGAGGATTTTGAACAAACTTTAAGCAGTTGTCACACAGAGCTTTTTTTTTTCTTGCCTGGGACTTTGGCAGTAAAATAAAATGCAACATTGCCTCTTCATGCATTTTTAATATCCTGTGACAATCTGAGCGCTGATTTCTCTTAGCTTGCTTATGTTCATGTACAAAAACAACTATGTGGACAATTTAGTATTCTGGGCTGTGCCATATGGTTTGCAGATTAGAGGCATTGAACATAACATACCAATAGCTAAGCATATTTAGGATTATCCAATTTAAAAAGTAACAGGAAACTCCAAATAGACTATAGAATTGGCAAAGGTGAACAGGAATTTAAAATCCCCCCATGCAAATCAAGCCTTGTCTGGCTGGGGACACAAAAATATTCCTCTGTATGGAAGAATATTTACTAATCATAAATATTAGAATGAAATAGCAGCAAGCTTCATTATTGTGAACCCACAATGCTCGATAAGCATGGTACTCCATGGTTACATGACAAAAGCTACTGTTGAATGACATGGTTACTTCTGTAAAACAACAGACAGCAGAAAATCAGGCCCTTGCACATAGGAAAATCGTGCAAAAATATGAACTCTAACATCACAACTAATTGTATTAAAAGCACGGGGAAGAGAAGGCTATAGCAACACTTCAGATTCTATACAGGTTGATAAAGGATAGGGAGACAAGATTCTCTGCATACCAGAGCTTATACATTCACCCAACTCAGCCCCCATTATGGGATGCTAGATAGGATATAAAGGAACTGGCATAAAGCAGGGCAATCAGTTTTGGAGTTGATAATTTCACTTCTAATTAAAGTTTTTGCTTATGTGTAGGATATCTATTATTTCTATCCTGATCAGATAATAGTTTTTTCATAGTTTTTAATAGTTACAAATATTTCCTATTATGTGGTCAACTTAATCTAAATATGGAAGTATTATAGAGTTTTAATTAAATTTCATTTAAATCAGCAACATGCATTAACTGAGATAGATCTATTTATGCCACTTCTAAACAAGAGGCAGCATTATACAGTATGTAGCTCAACAGGACATGTCAATGACTCAGAAGCCAAGACAACAGAGACCAGGAAAAAAAATGTTATGCTTCCTCATTAGTAGTATTTTGAAAATTAGGGTCAATGTATTGGAGTGACTAGATCTGCTAAAAGTTCACTGAATGACCTTGAATCACACACTATCTCAGGTTAAGTCAATATATAGCTTCTTTAAGAGTAAAATTGGAGATGTCAATACAAGTATTATATTGGCATATGAGAAAAATATGTTAAATATATTGATGCAGGGGTGGTTTTTTTTAAAGGTAGAAATTGATATTTCATGTAGTTTTCAGCAACAGAGAATGAACAGGACTACTCATAGGCACAGTATCAATAGCACCACCTATTGAACACTGTAGTGAGAGGGATCTTAAACATTTTATCAGTCTCGATCATATATAAAAGCTGTCTTATCTAAAAAGACTGCTTTCTAAAGTCCTTTAAATGGTTTGAGAACATTATAAAGTCTAGACTAAACCTTCGTGTTTACCCTAGCCCACTAGAAGTGGTCCTGATGCCCCTACTAACTTCTAAACATTTAAGAATAGCAAGTTGGGGAAACTCAGAGGAAGAAAAAACAGTGTTCTGGTCTATGGAACTCTATGACCAATCAAAACACTTTTCAAACAATGAAAAATTTTGCAGGACAGAAATATGCCTTTTGAGAACACAAACCAACTTCCATACTTTTTGGAAGAGCACACTGATTTTGCCTAAAAGCCTGAAAATAGAAGAAATTGGTCTGTTTAAGAGGCATGTCAACCTTGAACAAACACAACGCTTACTATGACAGAACACCATTCTATTTCAAGTGCCTATCTCAGAATAAAGGAGGGGAATAGGAACAGTGTGTGAAAATGGCTAGCATTAACAGGTTGATTCTAATACATGAAGACATCACTGCAGTGGCTATATAGCAAAAATGACAGTATTTCTTGTACAGTTTATTAGCAAAATTATTTCACTGAAATGCATATAAAATGAGACATATCCAATGAAAATTATACAGAGTACGAGTCAAATAAGATACCTAAAGTATAATTTAGGTATGAGGAGAGACTCACACTACTTTATTATTACTTATGTCTCTTCAACAACTCTTCCAGGTAGGTTGCATTGGCGTGATAAGCAGTCAGCATGTTTAATGGTCTGTGGTATCTTTGGTAGTATAAACGAGAAGCTTCAGCATAATGCCTCCGCCAGGCCTGGTAATATTCTCTCCAGTATTCCTCAGGACTTAGATTCTCATAGTGAGGAAAAGGAGCACTTTTGCCTTGGGATGCTTCTTCTGTAAATTCAGTCTTGAAGGGGTGGTTGGTGTGACAGTAGTGGTTATGTCTGTTCTGTTTACTCTGTTTCACATTCTCTTTCATCTTCTTTTGGACCAGAAAGGCCTCTTGAAATTGCTTTTGTTTAAGGGCAGCACTGAACTGCTGAGGATGTTTCTGATCTATTGACAGTATACTGTTATCTCTTTGCTGCGTATTTGAAGAGGCCTTGATACAGGATTGAGTCTCTTGGCTATAAGTGGATGATTCAGAACTACAAGTACTACTATCATTATCAGATTCCCCAGTCAATGTCCCAGCTGTTGTTGTTCCAACATAGCTACTGGATTCCATTCCTACTAAATCTAAAGAATTTAAGTGTTTATCTTGGTTTCTGGGATTTACGTAAGTTCTTATAATCTCTACATCTCTCTCCAATCCTTCCTTAATGAAACATTCATAATCCTCAATAACTTCAACCATGCTCCATGGGCAGACAGAATCTTGGTTCTTAAAAGAAGACAAGCAAGGGATTTTAGGAAGCATCTTCTTTAAACTTTCTTTGTCCACCTCTTCGTTATTGTGCACAGCAGTTTCACAATCAGGTTTCACTTGGTGTTTCTGCAGTGGGATATTATCATGTGTATTTCTGTTTATCATTGTTTCAGCATGCTCTCCTCTATTTTTAAGAAGCTTCTTTTGTTTGATACCTTGTTTTGACTTGGCTATTGGAGACTTTTCACGAACAATGATCTGTGCACTAGCACTAATTGTTGGGTGTTGCACTGCCCCTTCCAACCTTTTAGCTGGCAATAGAGATGTATGAAGAGATGCATTGGGATATGGGACAGCAGTAACTTCTACATCCCCTCCTTCAAAATGTTCCAGCAGCCCTGGTGGCAAAGGTTCTCCAAGGAAAAGAAAAACAAAATTAGCCATGCATGACTATATCAGTTGTTAAGGGACATACTAACATAACTTCAATGTTCAAATTATTTAAAATCTGAGTTTTTATTTTTCAGACTCCACTATCCTGAAGATTGAAGTAAATAAAACTGCTAAATTCAGGACTTGGAAACACAAAGCTTAAATGAAGCAGATTTTGAATAGAAATACATAGCAGATAAATTTTTAACTGTTACAAGTATTTATTTTAAAAGAAGGAAAGATAAACAAGAGCATTGCCAGAAGCTAAATGACAGTACACAGTGCCATAGAACAAATACAGTGATAGTTCAATTCATCCTGCCTCTCAAAATACAAGATAATGAATAATCAAAAGTCCTGACATTTTCTTGTCCAAAATGTACATGATTAGCATATTCTACAACTGTGCATTTGAGACACTGAAAAATATTCATGTCTTAATGATTTGCAATATGTACTGAAGTTCTTCATCATATGAAATTTATAACTCCACAGAAATAATTCCTCCATTCAGAAAACTTTTCATTAAACATTAGGATTCTGAGTAACAGGACTATGAATGCATGATTAACACTGCAGTAGTACACAACTGCCATCTACTTGTGATTATCTCTGGGACACCATTCTCAAAGGCACTTCTTAAATCCAAAAAATTATGATTATGCAACAAGAGACATTCCTACCTGGTAAAGGAAGAAGCCGAAGGTTACATTTTTGTGCAATTTTCATCATCATATTTTCTTCTTCTCCACGACAGCAGTATGTCACAGCTAGTCCTAAAGTTCCTACAATAAAGCAGAGATGTTTGATCTGTTGATCCATTTACTGTCTGTTTGATGCGTTGATCCATTTACTGTCTAGAAAATAACAAGTCAAAAGAGTGTTTACCAAAGCGTCCAGCTCTACCAATCCGATGCATATATGTTTCCCAATCCAAAGGCACATCTAAGTTAACAACCAGATTCACCTTCTCAGCATCAATTCCACGGGAGGTCTGCAAGAAAAGTAGCAGCAAATAGTGCTCATGAGTAGGAGCTAAGTCAAGCAAATCAGAGAGGTTATCTTCTTAAGATTTTTTCCCCTACTTGTTCCATTGTTTTAAAGGAAAACACTGCAGATTCTTAATGGCTTGGGTCAAATGCAAGTTCAAATACATAATTATAATAGGGAGCCCTATACTCCAGTTCAAAGAGAGTTTCCTTAATACAACAAGCTACACTCTATGAAAGTGCATGCTAGTAACAGTTCCATTAAAGACAGCAGGCATAATCCAGAAAAAAAATCAAGCATATTCAAAAATATTTAATAAGACTAAAGGGCAATTCTAGGAATACTTTGTTTTCTAGAGGGAACAGTATGCTAACTTTGGTTAACATTTCTAGATCCCTTGAGTCAGTCTTGTATTATGCACTTTTAATAGCTATATAAGATTAAATAGGACAACTAACCAAATCTGTTGAAATCAACACTCTGCAATGAAACTGCTTGAGCTTAGCCATGGCATCAAGTCGCTGGTTCTGATTCATACTGCCTAGAAAAACAAAGATAAATAATGCAAAAGGGAAATGAAGGAAAAACATGAAATCTACTAGCTGAATTGCTAAGAAAACTGGACGACATACAAGCTTGAAGAAAGCAACAACATTTAGTCATAAGCAAATTTCAGTGAATTTACATCTGTCAGGCAAGAACTTCTTGGCAAGAATGGTGAGAGCAGAATTTAATTTATAACATTTCAACTATGCCTTAGAAATTAACCTGGTAAGAATATACAAAACAGTACACAAAAACATTCCATAAGTAGATTTCTATTTCACAATGGACTTTCCAGTCATTGGGTTCCTTCTACCACCTTGCACGTGCCTCAAATCTGCACCCATCTCAGGAACAGATATTCAAATGGGAGCAGAGGGGGGAGCATAAGAATGGGAATGGGATTAAAACTGGAGAACTATATTCATTAACAGTACAATATCATTCAATAACAGTTAAAGAAATACTCTGTTAGTTATATTTACTCAGGAGTAAAACTTACTGAGTTCAGTAAGATTTACTCCCATGTTTTGTACACAGGACAACAATCTAGAGGTAGGTAGCAGTAACACACACATGTAGCTTTAAACAGAACAAATTTTATGTACACAATGCTCAACAAAGTAACAAAAGAAATCTACAAGCTTACCTGAAATATACTCGGCAGGAAAACCTTTGGATGCCAATATATCTGCCAAGTGTTGAGCTCTTTAAAATGACAGACAAAATGAGAGACAAAAATAAAAAGAGAGGAAAAGAGAGTCTCTCTCTCTCTGTATATACATCTCTCCCCCGCCCATAATAGTTTCCTTTGCCAGCTACTCAAACTACCTTCCAAGAATATGTGGCAGAATATTAAACAAAATGGTTATGTTTATATAAAATCATATTGCTTTTTATGAAAATACATTATTACACTGTGAATATTTTTCCTCTGATTGCTTCATCTGTTCCATTAGTAATAAACTCTTGATTTAATTCATTAAAAGCAGGTGGCTTTTAAAAAAACATTAACAGAGTTTTCTAGAGAAGAATATTCAGTCTTAAGCAATGTACTTAGCTTTCAATGACCAAACATCTCAGTCCTATAAATTAACGGGCTCAATGGTCTTAACCATACTTGCTACAGCTGTGCATGCTTTGAAAATGATTGGAAGACATGCTTCCACCACACAACCTCTATGCTACTCATTAAAACAGAAGCCTGAAAAAATGTAGGCTGCTTTACTGAATAGCAGAGATGCTGTGCATGGGTGAGGGCCAAAACACTTCTTCCAAATCACTTTTTAAGCATGCAGAGCTCTAATCCGTACCTTTCTCTCAATATCATATGTATTTTGATATTCATGCACGTGACTAACAACCCCCAAATATTTCTGTTGAGCTTTTCTAGATTAAAAAAACAACAACTCAAAATACCGGCTATGTAGATTCGAGAAAACCAAGGCCTGGTTGAATGGTATCTTGCTGAACAGCTCCTGTAAATGCTCAGCCTTCTCCTCAAAGGTCTTATGAGGTAATGGGTAAGAATTCACAACTTTGTAGTACTGCTTCAATCCTAACCAAAACAGAATAGGGTCATATGTCATATGCAAAATCAAAAATGCCTTGTAGAGAAGAATACAAATTTAACAATTAATATATTTGCACCACAATAGCTGGTTGAAAGATTATTACATAAAACAGTTGCACAAAAAATATAACCTATATGATGTACAATTAATCATAAATTCCATAAAAACTGGATATTTGTGCAAAAATGAAAAGAATTCATTATACTCACCAATAAGACTTGGGTCAGTAGGATTCAGTTTCACAAAGGTGGGTTCTCTCATGTATTTAGTCAAAGTATTGGCTAAGGATTCAGGATAGGTGGCTGAAACTGCCAACATCTGCTTGTTGGCTGGTAGAGAAGAATAAATCCAACTAAGATAGTTGTGAGAAAAAAAAAACACCATTCACAGTAAATATTTTGGACCAATTAATATATGTATATACCGTAATTTCAATTGCTTCAAATAGTGATTAGCAGCATTTTATGGATGAACACTTCCAGTGCAACATACAAAACTTAAGAAGATAGTTAAGTATAAGACGGCTTCACATCAGAACAAACACTGACAATTTATGAAATGCTTTGCTGATTCAGGTAAAGATCTTAAAGTAAAATATTAGACTAGCAATGTGTAAAAATACTAAGAAATTTAAAAATTTTCTTTAAAAAAACTATTGAGGATTCTATTGCACCAAAATTTTACCAGTCCTGACAGGCAAACAAAGACTCCCAAGATAACATGCATAGATGCAGTATTGATGAAGGTGGTCATTCTTATAACATTCTCAAACTGCAGCCCCAGCTCTTCAGAAAGACAGTAACCCCAATGAGACCAAGTTATGCAACATTATCATTATCACTGGCTACCTTGCTAACCAGGATCCTGTTATGTCCAAGCACTAAGAGAGGACCTCAATGTGAGATAAAACGGCTGTTAACTAGAAGGCAGGCCTACTTGGTAATGACTCCCACATTGTGGAAAATACTGCCCCCAGAAGTACCTGGCTGCAATCCTGTTTGCATTCTGGAAGACCTTTATGTTTCCTTATTACTTACTACACAGGATTATTTTGATTGGGGCAGTTTACAAATACTGAAAAATCAATAAATGGGTTAGGGTTAGGCCACAGAACTTCTGCATTTCCAGGATTACATTTCAGATTGTACTCCTACGTTTGTTCCAAGCCAATTCACAAATGTCTCAGACCCAGCTGTATATATGCAAAGTTACATATGAAAAGAAAAAAAAATATGTTTAACTAATTATGCTTACTTGACTTGTTCCTGGAAGCTGCCTTCTTCCAGAAGCTTATCTGCTTCATCAAGAATGAAAAGACGAATGCTGGATGTATTCAAATAGTCCAGTTCTATCAGTTGTTTAATGCGACCTTCAGATGAGGAAAAAAGAGGCACTACTGTGTAAATCTACACAGCTGAATGAAACATACAGGTAGGTAGTCCTTGTTTAGCAACCAAAATATGGACTGGCAACTTGGTCATTAAGTGAAGTAGTTGCTAAGTGAAACTGCAACTGTGCTTATGATCTTACTTCAGCTTTCCTTTGCTTTACAGACCTGCAAAGGTTGTAAATGCGAGGATTGGTCATAAAGTTACTTTTTCATCACCATTGTCTTGCTAAACGAGGATTATCTGTACTTTCTCCAAAATAATGTCTCTTAATATTTTTGATTTGTTCCTTCACTAGGTTTATATACCACCTTTTTACCAGAAGCTCAAAACCGCATATATACCATTCCCTTGTCCAAGTTTCCTCCAAAATAATCATCTTGGGAGGTAGGTTGGGACAAGTGACAGCAACTGACTAGCATAACATAGCAACTTTCCACTGATAAAGAATGGAGTTGAACTTGTGTGTCCTAGTCCAAGAAAATATCACATTAAATCATCCTAATTTTTTTTTTTAAGTCTAAGTATTTTTGTTTTCTGTAATTTCTGAGTATCAAATATTTTTTTATTTCACACAGAGGATAGCATCTGTTAGTTAAGTAGCACATGAAAAAACGGGATTAAAACATCTCAAATGCAATATTGTCTTACCAGGAGAGCCTACTGCTATGTGACACTTTTTCAGCCTCATTTTATCTTGGTTTAAAGGAGTTCCTCCAATGAAGACGTGACATTCCAAACCTTCCATTTTGATCCCAATAGTTGTAATTACTGAATGTATCTGCACAGCAATCTCTCGGGTAGGAGCCAAGACTAGAATCTGAAACAAATATAATTAAACATTTAGAAAAAAGAAAACTAAAAATAAAGTATCCTTCATACCACATTAAGCTCAACCTCTGGTGACTTCATGGATTCATCCATGTAGCTTTCTTGGCAACATGGAAATGATTCAGCATTGCCTACGTTTGAATGTTTCTTCTATTAACTATTACTATCGATCTAACTAACTGTTCTAGAATTTTGGTCCAACACTGTCTGGCTTTTTGAGATCAGCTGAAACCAAAAAACACAGTAACAATCTAGAATACTAACCCTCAACTTAGAAGAGCTCAGATAATCAGTAATTGATTTAATTGCATTTATATAGTCTGAAGCAGATTCAAGTCAGGAATTTTTGACATAAATACAGGTAATATTAGAAATATACTCCTGAACAGCAGCATACAGAACAGCTGCATCACTACAGTTGGTTGCTGTATTTGCTTTTGAAATGGATGCTGCTGTCAGAATTTAAACACTCTTGCCCTTACCTGAGTCACTGGGCTTTCCAAGATAAGGGAGTCAAGTGCAATAGTAGAAAAAACACAGGTTTTACCAGTGCCTGATTTTGCTTGCACAATAAGATCTAAAACAAAGAAAAGCTATGTCAGAAAGCACCAAGATAACTTTTGAAAGCCAGAACAAAAAGGTTACTGTATACAAATTAGGACAGTGCTCCTTCATCAGCATTTGGGGCTGGGAATACAACTAGAACTCCCTGAAAGCTTATACTGTACCAGTTTTCCTTAATAAAGTGCCCTACTTATCTTTCTCTTCTGTATGGAATTGCAGTAAAATGCCATATATGTACTTGTTTGCTTTGTCATCTCATACACTATGACAACGAATTGGGCAACAGACT
This sequence comes from Candoia aspera, assembly GCF_035149785.1. Taxonomy (NCBI): domain Eukaryota; kingdom Metazoa; phylum Chordata; class Lepidosauria; order Squamata; family Candoiidae; genus Candoia; species Candoia aspera. Next base: position 40,205,354 of record NC_086155.1, read on the forward strand.
ATATACCCTAAAACAAATTTCAAGAGGACTAGCCACAAACATATCTTTATTATGGTCAAAGACCAGCATAAAGAGGAAGCTGAAGCAAAACAAACAAACAAACAAAGCAACTGAAATCTTCAAGGACTATTTCATTAAGTTTGTAGGAATGCTAGAATAATTAAGTACTTCTCTCTCTTTTTATTTATCTTAAAAAGGTTTAACAACAATAAAAAAAATACAAAATACAAAAAATATATGAAAAATGACAAAAAATACAGCTAAGTTAACAAAAAGCAAAACAAAACAACTAAGGGAAACTATATATGTCGCATATTAATCAAATGTCAAACTAATTTCTAAATCTACATTAAAAAAAAAATTATAAACATTACAAGATATCACAAAATCCATCCCATAAAAACATATTGGCTAATTTTTTATTATTAGATAAAACTGCCTTTTCAAAAACAGATAAATTACACACCTCTTGAATCTAATCCTTAAAATAACAAATACTACTCCTTTTCCAATCATTCTCTTAGCAACACCCCAGGCCTGATAAAACCACAGCTCCTCAAAAATAGACAAAATCCAAAGTTTGGAACATAATGTAACATAAAAATCCTTAAGATTAAAAAAATGCCCCCAAAATCTGCTTATATAGATTAAAATATTATTCCAAAAGATATCAATGATTTCCAGGGCCAAATCTTAAGAGTCTATGACCGCTCGATTTTTTTTACGCTGCCAACCTTTCACATTCTTTGGAGCATCCAATAGACTTGAAATAAGGTATTTTGATGAATTAGTCTAATTTTAAATCCTGCAACAATTGAGATTCCATTCTTGGGTGTTCAAAATCTTTAATCCATGAGCCATCAATGTTCTTAGTGTCAACTTTAAAAATATTTTTAAATTTTTGATACAAAAAGAATGTAGGTTTAATTTCAGATATCATCTCTCAAGCATTAAACACTTGTTAAGCCAGGTCTCTTCTTAGGAATAAGAGCAAATTAATGGACTAGAAAAAATAACTATGCTTAGCAAGGCTGAAGAAAACAGAAGGGGAAGAAAATGGATGAGTCTTTGGAAGAGCTACAAGTTATTACTAGAGACAGGCCAAAGATGATGGGCATCTGTCCTACTCAATGGCAACTATGCTGCTGGCTGGAAGCATAACAAGTTGGTGAAAAAAGGCATTGATCACCATTCTCTACAAACTGAACATAAGACAAAGGAGAAGGAGAATGACCTACCCAACGTTTGCCAGTTTACTTCTACACAAGCCACAAAAGAATTAAGCCCTCTCTATGCAGGTAATACTGGAAACATGCTTGACTAGGAAATGATTGGTCTCTCCTTCCTAAGTCAACTTACTTCACTAGAGGGAATTCCACTTGTGAGGAATTACCGGCCACCTGTGCTGAGCAGCTAAAGCAAGACTGCTTTAAATTTTCTCAGACAGCAAATCAAATTTAACACCAGAATGTTTTTTTTTCTTTTTACAATGAGTAAAAAGCACGAATTTTGGCACATTTGGATTGCTGAGAACAAGAGGATGTGCTTGCAGAATGGATATGCTGGGTTTCCAATCCACAATACGCCTGGCCCAGGGGACCCAATCAATTGCAAAGCACAAATTTACCAGTATGCTACTTGCTTTTATTTCTAGTCTCTGCCCCCTTCCCCAGGATACTCCCTACTAATGTTGCTTCACCCTAGTAGTTTTCTGACTGGTCAACAGAGTGCTAAAGAACTGGCATTTTGGGAAATATAGTTAAAGTAGAGATTAATGCATTGCTTTGCTCATGCAAATTTCTCATTTAAAAAAAAAAAGTTTAAACAGGCAGCGAAGCAAGAAACCCAACAGACACCAAGTCACAGGTCGCCAACTCACTGGCATATCTGGATCCCACCTTCTGCTCTACTTTCTCTTGAACTCTGTTTGGAAGTGTAATACACAAGCAGAAAGACAAGGAAACGGTGGCAGCACCCCAGTGTATTAGGCTGCACTGAATACCAACCAGCTATCCGAAAAGCGGTATCACTGGAGAGCCACCCTGCAAGAGTTAAGCACGGCTCTCTTCCAAAAGCTTTCAAATTTCCGAAGCCTTTTCCATCATCCGAACGGACAACGGGATACGGCTCCCCGACCCGGAGATTTACGCCGCAGCATCACTCTAGCCCCAAGCCTCCCCTCATGGTTGCGGCTGTTCTCCACAGCCCTATTTCTACAGCGCCCCCCCCCCCATCTCACCTAGGCCGCAACGGCCTAGCGGAATAGCTTTGAGCTGCACCGGAGAAGGCCTTAGGAACCCCGCCGCTTTCAGCCCTTCCAGAACTGGGGCCGAGAGCAGCAGAGACCCAAAATCTTCAGGCCCCTCCTGAAGAAGGACATCCCGAGTACGCAGCCAGCTCTCCGCCTTCGGAGGAACCTCGTCCGGCGCTTCCATCTTGCAGAGTGAGCTGTCCAACATCTCGCGAGAAATCAAAAGGGAGTTGGAAATAAGACGCGAACCGTCGCAATGTGCTGTAGAATGCGCGCGCCACACAAGTGAGACGGCGGCGTTTACTGTACGCTCAAGAGAAGAACGAGGAGAAACGGGAGGGGGGCGGAAGGTTGGAAATGATTGGACCACTCAAGGAGGATCAAACCATTAAGGTGGAAAAAGGAAGCGGTGGGTGAAAAGAAAGTCCATTGTAACGGAGGCGGGACTATGAGGTGAGCGAGGGGGGATATCGAATTAGAAGATATGGTGCTAATGATGCGTGAAGTTGATGTTTCACCGCAATGACTAGTAATGCATTGTGACACAAGGAATCGTAAAGATCAAGCCTCCTTCGAGTCGACCTCGTTTCCCGAGAGTCCATAGGTACTCCAGTGTTGTTTACTGGGCAACAACACAGAGTGTTTTGTCAATGCCATCTTCCGGGCTTTTTCTCAACTTCTCAGTTTAGCTGCCCTACTGGGATTTCCTGGTGGTCTCTCATCCAGCCCGAACCTGCTTGGCTTTTCGAGGTCACCTGTAGTTAACCAGGGGCTGCACATTTTCCTTATTCCCTTCTTTATTATCTCGTGTAAAAAATAAACTTGAGTAAGCAAATCAATTAAGTCCAAAATAATAACTGCAAGTAATAACAGCGGCCTCTTGACAGATGGCTAAAGCTGTGCCTCTAGCCATTGGCCAAAACTGGCTGCCAGAACAGGACACAATATAAAGCATCACTGATCAGGAGAGGGAGAAGGCTCACCGGGAAATAGGCATTGTGTCATTACCTTTGTAACTGGAAGAGTTGTTTGATTCCTCATTTTTTTGAAAAAAACAACTTATAATAAATATTTTAAAAAAGAAATCATATTTGGGCAATAATAGAAGAAATAAGCCTACAAATTGGGATTCCAGCTTTTTATGTATGTAATAACTAAGGAATTTGAATAAAAAATGATTTTCTAAAATTAGTTTATCTAGTGTAAGGGAGGCCTAAATCAACACTTAGATTCCCTGTTGCTGGAACTAACTTTAATAAGGCTACAAATATATATGTGTGCCTTCCTGGAAATAAGTAGTATTGAATATATAAGGTGCAATAAAGAGAGATTCAACCAGTGCCTTCATTTCTATCTCCATTCTCTTTCCTCTTGTATTTGTTTCTAGATTGCAGGTACCTTTGGGTTCATCTCATTCTTTGTACAGCCCCCCTGTGGATAGAAAGAATAATACAAATAAATTAAGGTTGAAATTGGGTAAAGTCCTCTGCAATTTACTTAAGTGCAATTTGCACTTTGATTTTAGCTCAGCATGAAAACATACTAGATCAAGTAGTAACCCTAAATGTTATTTAATAGTAAGCCCATGGAAATTATTAGGACTTCTGCATAAAGATGCAAAAGATAGGATCCTGCATGGTTACTCTGAAATATTTAAACAGAAATAGTTGTGTTTCATTAGGTTGTATTCTGCTTTGAAGATTTTTTTTTAGAAAAGCTGATTATATTTTTTAAAATTGACACATTTTGTTTAAGTTGTGAAAATTATATGAACATTAGTCATAGCGCATGTAGTAAGAATGTGGTTTTAAGAACGTAGTTGGTAATGATCTCCAGTTAGTGCTCAATTTTCCATCTATATGTAAAAAATAAAACAAAATAAACATGGATTCCTTGCTTTCTCTAGTAAATCAGAGTTCTTGCTTAATAAAGGGCCTTTCCCCACTTGCATCTAACCAAGGTAAAAACATGTTGTGGTGAACTTTTTATTCTCTTAAGTGCCCATTATGTTGTCTCCATCTCATCCTCAGCCCATGATAAAAACAGACTTAAGTGTTTGAAGTTCTAATTTTAAAGAAGCATTTCTCCCAAAACGGACAGCAACTAGCATCAGTTTAAAGGTAAAGACCATCTGCTGTATTTCCATGTCCAAGCTGGCAGCAGGGTAGTCAGGTGACTCATAGTGACAGGGATTGGGGAGGCTTGTAACCTTTTAGTAACTTCACTCACTCTTATCTGGGCCCATTCATTTTTCCTATCTGGGATGGTAAAGAGCTGGACATGGTTACTGGCTGCTTGGTACACTGAGCTGCAGAGTAACCCCCATCTTGAAACAAGTTGCTGGACAGCTAATGGTTGGAGCAGTGTTTCTCAACCTTGGCAACTTTAAGATGTGTGGCCTTCAACTCCCAGAATTCTTGCTGGCTGGGGAATTCTGGTAGTTGAAGTCCACACATCTTAAAGTTGCCAAGGTTGAGAAACACTGGGTTAGAGGGTTGCCTGGCTTAGGTTTAGGGTTACTGAATAGCACCTACACACTCTGTCCTATCAGCTGTCAGCAGGTAGACTAATGCTCTAAGTGGGAGGCTGCAAATGCAGCATCTGATCTTTGCAGGGAGGAAAATCAACCACCTCTTCTACAGCCCCTGCTGCGCCATGGATCAGCTACAAACCTTGTGCCTGATACGTGGAGGTGGTCCACCAGTGAAGCAGAAGAGGCTGCCTCTTGACAGATGGCTAAAGCTGTGAGTCTAGCCATTGGTCAAAACTGGCTGCCAGATGCAGCAACATTGTGATTAAGGTAGAATTTCCCACTGCCTGGTGATATGGAGAAATGGGGAGGGCAATGGCTTTGCTGAACATTCCTTATACACCTTAAATTGGAATATTACCATCTGGTGGCAAATCAGAACAGATGCTGGAGAGAAAGCAGGACAGCTAACTTAGTGCTGGTTCGAGGACAGCATTTTAAGCAGGTTAAGGCCTACAACAGTTTAAATATATCAGTTGCACTTTCTGTTTCTCACCAGAAGAGAGAGCAACCTGACCATAACATGTATTTTTATTTTTAAAAAAGCAGTAGAAAGGAGTATTATGTATACTGAAAAGCCTGAGTTCAGTGGTACGTACTGTAGTTAAATATATCTGCTGATTACACCTGTTTAAGATAAACAAGATTCTTCCTCCCATACAAAAAAAAACCCACAATAGGGAGTGCTTATTGAAGCCTTAACATGAATCACAAGGAAGAGCATGCTCTGGTAACAAATTGAACTGATTATATCAAGAAATGAACACTTAATTTCTTATAAATAGGAAATTGGATTAGGTTGTATAGTAAATTTGTCTTTAGACTCTTGGATGAAACTCTAGTCCAGTGTTTGTCAACCTCAGCAGCTTTCAGGTATGTGGACTCCAACTCCCAGAATTCCCCAGCCACACATCTGAAAGCTACAGAAGTTGAGAAACACAACTCTAGGCTAAACTAGCATAAAGTAAAGAAACCTTTGGACGTTTGGGGCATCATGGATTTTAAACATTTGTTTGGTTATATAAAAAGCATCTGTGAGAGAGCTAACTTAGATTGATAGGAGTAGGAGCTTTAATGTGCCAAAAAGCACCCGTCCAAAGTTAGAATTATTAACTACAGAATGCGGAAACATTCTTAAACTCCTTTGGGTCTAACTGGGGCTTTGGGGAGGGATATTTAAATGAGGGAATTGATACAAAGGAATATATATCCTACTTTTTATGTTATAGCTCCTGGTAATATACAGCTCAAACCCTGCACCTGATTTTTCATCATAGACAGATACAGACTGTTAGTGTTTTGGAGTGTTTTGTTTTGTTTTTTAATTTGTTTTTATCTTGCTGTTCTGCCTATGCTAGTTGAGATGGTCTCAGACATAATGTTGAAGATGCTTGGGTAAGCCTGAGTTACTTTATTTCCTCATCATGTTTTTTATATTTGACAGTGTGTCTCCATTTGTCCTACATTTGTTTTGTGAAATTAATTATAGAATATGTTGCATCTGTATGTGTTTCACCAATCCATATACATCATGCAGTGTGTGTGTATGCACATACTATATAGTGTGCTCCAATAACCAACAGCAAAAAGAATTGATTCTACTGTTACAACTAGTCATACTCTGACATTTTATTGTACTATAACATAATGTCATCTTCAGAAAAGGAAGAAATCTGTAATATGGAATAGAAGAATCTAAAAAAGTAATTGATTCTAATTTCATTTTACAGTATAATATAATTTCAGCTTCAGAAAAAGAAAAAAACTGGAAAAAGGAACAGAGAGTCTAAGAAGGATCCCCTTCATCCAAATCCATAATCAGATAGATTGGATTTCTGGCAACTGTTGTTTTAATAAATAGATTTTAAATTAAACCCAGATATTTCTGTCTATGGATTTGTGTTTGCAGTGGAGATAGTGACACAGTGATAGAAAACTGGCAGCCAGAGTGCGCACTGACAAAGATAATCATTCCCAAACTGTCATGTGATATTACAGCTAATTTAGTAACTGTGATATTCTACTGGAGGTGTCACTGATGTCAGCCCAGCAACCCTGCAGACTTCCTAGAGGGGGTTATTCAAGTAATTGGTTCCTCCTTAAACAAGGTTGCCAAATCCAAATCGTAGCTCCTTATATCCAGTTGACATACTTTGCTTAATATACACTCCAAATACTGTAATCCTGCAAATTATTTGTACAGAATTAATCTCTCTAATTTCCATAATTTATGAAGTACATTCCTCTCTGTTCCCATCAAATACGGTGGATCTTGAAGAGGAAAAAAAATAGATATTCTCGCTTGGATAATTGTCTGCCTGACTGTTGTTGGAAATTAATGAAAAAGGTTTCCTTCTTGCATTAGAAGCTAGAATTCAGCAAGATAACATTTACACATATATGGACTGATGTCTTTATAGCATTCCCTGTAATATTCTCTAGTAAATATGATCCACCAAAATGTGGGCCTGATCATCACATTTCTGAAAGCACTGTAGGAACAGTGAGGTTTGGGGGTGGGTTTTGGTAATGATGGTTAAAGTTGCATTCCGATATGACTTACCTGAATCTCCCATTTCACTGGGGCAATTTATTTATTGGATTTACTCCTGAGTAAATATGGATAGAATAGATATATATGTTGGTTTGGCATGGATTTAACTGAACTATTCCTCCATCTTTCAGATTACTTGTTTTAGCATATTAGCAATAGGTAGGGTGTGAGGCGATGAACTCAAGGTTTGTTCCAGAACTGGGAACAGAATTATATTTCTCAGTTTTGTCTCCCTTTGAATGCATGCTTTCTAGTTTAATTGTCTAGTTATACTTCTACTTGAGGTAGCATAACAAAGCCTGTCTAGAAGTATTCCTCAATAAATATTAATAGGCAGTAAAAAATTGGTCACATACCAATATGCCATCACAATATTTGCATACTACTTTTTGGAAACCTGTTGAAATTTAATCACTGCTGTTATTCATTCCCTCTTGAATTCCATTAATACATACACATACATACCAGACCTACAGCAAAATGTTACATGCATATTTATCTTCTCTCAGGAGTACCTCCATTCAGGATTTCAGACCACCATCCATATTATACTCCAGAATAATCCATTTCTTTTCCACCTACACAACATTCCGTGACTCTTAAGTCAACTTTGTTCCCTCCTGTGATTTTATTTTTATAAAAGTTTTAAAAATGCATATTTACCTATTACACTATTTGGTTTTTGGGATAAGTGATATTATGCAAAGCACAGAAAAAGAATAAATAGTAAGCATTACTTAAATTTAATTAAGAATTAAAGCATAGGTGAGAAAAATAAAAGGAAATACGGAAAATTTAGTTTATACCAGCACCATTCTTTATACCTCTACATCTCTCTCTCTCTCCTTGCAAACCATCCATGCTTTCACCACACCCATACATGACTTCATACATTGCCTTTTGTTCTTTATACCTGTCTTTTTCTGAGGAATTCATCAATTCTATCCAATCACAACTTTCTTGATCTTCCCTTTGCTTTTCACCCTCACTCTTCGTCATACATTTGCTTTACAATTCACTGTTCATTCATTTTGTCTTGACATTTCTTCTGACTTACAGGGGCATCTTGTTCCCAGAGAGTGTTCTTTTGTGTTTTCTTTCTTCACTTTCTTGGGGGGCGGGGCAGTGTTACTGATCACCAGCCTCCCAAGTATTCCAGTATTCCAATATTTTACAACCACAACAAAATCAGAAGAAAAAACTTCCAAGTTATCTTTACCTCCAATCTGTGCTAATATTCACTGTGCTATACTTTGTGAATTAGAACTTACAAAGAACAATGACCAATCAGTCCTCATTCTAGCTGCCTCCAAACAGGTCAATAGCTAAAAGTCTCAACTTCTGAGCTTCCATGTGTCAAAACATAAACACACTTTCTCCAGTAACATCTTGCTAGCCTTGTCTTTCCCATGATCGGTATATTTGGCTACGTGGATTTTTGTACATTTCTCTATGGTTTGCCCTCCTCCCCAAAAAACCCTTCTGAGAAACTGCTATGAAGGGTGGTAGCGAGGGAAGTCCTTCCACTGAAAAATGGATCCATAGCTACCTTCTTTCAGTTCATGTCCCAGGGCAACTAACATTCTTTCTGGCAGAGAGAAAGGAGCACCAGTTCCCTGTAGCCGCTCCTTCTCTAGCTAATGGCTGGAGCCATGCTGATTACAATCTTATGACATCTGTCATTGTTTTTGCATAAACTAACGTCTAACGTTAACAAATATTCAAAGCATTTCATAGCAAAGGTAATATATTTCATTATATCTGTTCTGTTAACTAACACATGTTGGCTTTGGCTATGTAGTGTATTAAGGACACTTAACTAACAAAGCAGTACATACATTCTCACGTTGAATTACTGAAACTTTTCACCAAAACTGGCTTTAAATTCTGAATAATTGATCATGCTGAAATGTTTGTCCATAGGACCATAGGGCAAGCATATTACTTCCATGATGAAAACCTTTGTATAAAAAGATTTTATTTATTTTCTTTATTCATTCTACTTAGAGATCAGACACAAGTGTTGTCTGGCTCCAGCTCTGTTGGCATTCACCTACCAGATTTGTTTGTAGAGGGAATATTATAGATCAACTGAACAATAGATTAAATACTGTAAATGGATTGCTTTAATCTCTTATTTGTCACTCCTTATTTTGTAAGACATAGCCTGTTAAAATCACATTGTTTTTTGAAAAAGAAATTTGAGAAAGAGATTTCTTATTTCACATGGAGTGGACTATTTCTAATCAGCTAGGGTCATTCTTTTATAATACATCAAAAAGGCAGTAATACTATAGAGCTTTTATGTCCAAATTGTTTACAATGAAGAACAACACCCATTGTAAAGAAGTACATACGTAGTGGTGTGTGTGTGTTTGTGTGCGTGTGTGCGCGCGCACGGGCAACTTTGAGTCAGTGTTGACTAGGCTGACCATATTTCCTTGAGACAAAAACAGGACATTGGGATGACAAAACGCAATGGGGCTAAACTTACGTAATATTATGTAATATTCCATATTCATGAAAAAGACAATAAAAAACGTTTTAAAGAGCTTTTAAGATCCATTTGCTGATCCTTGCTGGGAAGGTGCAGGAGGGGGAGGTGCGGCAGTGGTTGGATCCGGAGAGGCTGGTGCAGGGGTGGCGTTGGGCGGAGAGGTTGCAGGAGGGCTGAGGGCAGTGGCAAGCTGGGATGGGAGGACAGGAATGGAGGAGTCTAGTGAAGGGTTGGCCCTGACAATCTGTTCCTCTCTGGCACACCGTTTTATTTTATTTTCTTCCCGCCTTTTTGGCCTGAAAGCCAATCGGCTTCTTTTCTGCTGGGCCCGCTTTTCCGACCATCTTCCACTGCAATTTTTTCCCGCTTTTCCCAATAACAGCTCCAACATTTTTTTTAAAAACGGGACAAAATTGACATTTATGTTAAAACGGGATGGTCGGGAAATGTTAAAAAAACAGGACTATCCCGTTCAAAATGGTACATATGGTCAGCCTAGTATTGACTCCTGGCAACTGTCTGGAGGAGTCCCTGCAGTTTTCTTAGCAAGATTTTGAAAGTGGTTTGGCATTGCCTGCTTTTTGGGGCTGTGAGAGAGTGACTGGCCCAAGGTCACCCAGCTGGCTTTGTGTCTAAGGCAGGACTAGAACTCGTACTCTTCCGGTTTCTAGCCTGGTGCCTTAACCACTGCACCGAACTGGCTCTCTACACAGCTATTATACATACCATATTTTTTTCTTCCTTTCTGTAACTCCCAAATTATTTTATCCTCCTCCAACCTAAGAATCAATGTTGAGGGTCAATGAATGTGTTTTTGTGTCTACTTTAGATTTTTTACTTTTTGCAGACGTTATGTTCAGATATTTTTTGCTGTTAGTAGCATCATATAATGAAATTTCTATGCTACATGCACTATTTGTTGTTCTGAGTATTTGCCATTTCATAAATTTTTGTGAATAAATCATTTCATTTCTCTCTCTTTTAATGCTATGCTTCCATTTTTAAGTTTAATCACTGCAAACAAACATCAATGTTGCATTTACAATTGCAGTCTCCACTAGATTAATCATTTCCCCTTTTCTTTCATTTAGATGGGTCACCATACTATGCTTCTAAATCTACTTTCATCAGACAGGCCCTATAAAGAAGGATCCAGACACAGTCTTTGCATGCCACATTTATTTTTTTTTTCTTTTTCAGTTCTAGGGCACCACATAAGGGCATTGTGCTGTCTGAACATATGCAACTGTGCATCACCTGAATTGCAAAGCAGGTTTTTTTTTCTCCTGACTCCACTGTGATTTATTTGGTGTTTTCTTCACAAGCTGTGGCTCTGCTGAGCTGCCTTGTCTTTTTTCCCACTAGTAGCAACCCTGACTTCACCTGTGAGTAAGGAAAAACTTCATCCCAAAAGGTTCAAAAAATGTCAGACACAAAAAAAGTTAAAGGAAAAAAAATTCTAATCTGTCAATCTAGATATTACACAGAGATGATCAGAAGGTAAACCAAATGTCAAAGAACCAGTCAGAAGTAGAACAAATTTTATTTTATTTTATTTATTTAAAACATTTATATAGTTGCCCATATTGTATCGAATTCTGGGCAGCTCCCAACCAAAATATCAGGGGACTTTTTAAAACACAGTTTGGGGGGAGGGTAGTCCATTTTGCCTTTGTCCTGGGCTTTTTCTCATGGGAGGAGGAAGCATCTCTCCCAGCTAGTTCAAAGCCAGCTAAACGTGCCCCAATTCTTCGAGAATTGAGTACTGGAGAAGCAGGACAAATATAGCAGTCTAGGAATAATAAAGATAGATGTGAATTAGGATTTGGGATTTTTTTAATAGAGAGATCTGTGTTACTGGGATTGTGTCTTGTTTGTGTATGTCACCCTGGCTGGGGAATAGCCAGCTAGGAGAAACTTCTTCAAATCAGTTGTTCAAGTTATCCTTTTCTTCTCCTTCACCCTTTGTCTTTCTGTCTCATTAATATCCTTATCATGATATACAGGATAAAGGGCTTGCATTTCTTTATTGAATCAGCCCACTGATTTAGAAATGATTAACTTTAGCACACTTTTCCTCCTCCTCACGCTAAGCTACAGAGAAAAATCAGAGGAGATCTGCCACTCTGCTCCTCTTAAATTAAACTGGTACAGAGAGGGATTTGCTCTGGAACAGAGTAGATAGTAAAAACATACCTAACTGGCTTTCCCAGGAGTATGGGAAGGTACAGTAGGAGGGTGATGGGTGAAGGACTTAGAGACCCCCTTTCATGGGTGCCACAGGCACAGACCACTCAATCCCTGTATATGAATATGGATGTGCACCCTCCATTACACCCTGTTTTCTGTCTCATAGGCTCGAAATCTAGTGTCTGCCTGTAGATATTGTCCAGCGTGTATCTCCCTTTCTCTGTTCTAGCTATTTCAGCATCATGAAACCATGGCACAGCTATTGGAAAAAGCACCATACTGCGAAATTGCTGTGATTGCAGCTTGCAAAAAGCTTTTTAAATAAAGAAAGAAGACTAGCCTGGTAGTCGGAAAATCTGCCCTTGTAGCAAACTTTCCATGATCTTTTAATTTCCAATGCAAAACACATTTTTAGTTCAAAAACACAGACGGGGAAGCGCAAGCCGTTTAGTTTAGTCCTCTTTTCTGTTGAATGTAACTAAGGGATTTTTGTTATTTCAGGAAACAGCAGCAACTGAGAATGAGGCACACACTTAAGGCTTTTTTTAGTACTCGCCTATTGGTCAGCTAAAGGGAACACTGAGTGTGATTTCTGCATGCTGTTTGCATTTCATGGTTGGCAGACTTTAAGATGATCACAGATCAACTTTGAACTGCTTTGGAGGGACAGGGGTGTGGAAACATTTCTTAATATTATTCAGTAATGTTCTTAATAACATTAGAGCCAAGGCAGAACAAATTGTTTATTTCCAAACAATGGGTGTATGGGGGGGGGGGACAAGGGGCTAGACAATGGATTAATAGTGATTAGGTTTTGTGCAGATATGGCTGGGTTGAATCTATGAATTTGAAGAGAAAGGAGCTGCCTTGAGCCAGGGTGGAATGAAAATCATATGATTTTAATTGATTTTAGTAATCAATTCAATCCATTTGTATTTGTTTAAAGTTAAACAAATGCTTTTAAATGAAAAGAAAACAAACTAGAAATTCTTCAGTTGTCTCTATACCACAGTAAAAAGAAAACCGTGATGGGTTTATTTGTTTTTTGCTGATTCCAGATGCCTGATTAATTTATGCTTACACAAACCTATATAAGCACAGAACTCCATGAAAATCAGTTGGATGTTTTGGACACAGGGAGACTACATACAAAAGTTGAGATGAGATTTCCAGGCACAGCTCTTGCACACAGGGAGGAACAGTTGTGTTAGCTTGAAAAATGAGGGATGGGGTGTGGTATTGCTGTTTTTTTAACAGGCTTTCTTGAGACCATGATCAAATTGCTGAGGCTACCATCTTGCAAATACTCATTGAAGAATTTTGTCATTGTTTTCAGGTAAATTTGTCAGGAATTAATCTCTTGAAGATGGCAAAGAAAATCCAGGCCTTCCAGGGGAGATATGGTGAACTGAAGATGGCTTTGCAAAAGTGGAGCCAACAACCATGGCAAAGACCAAGGAACCAGTGAGTAGACCGGTTCCTTGGTCTCTCTCTCGATAAGGAGAGGATGGAAAATCATCCACAACTGCTCTGGACAGCCGCTTCTTTCAAGGAGACCACAGGACAGCGGTTTTCCATAGGTTTGAGCACTGAGAGATGAAGGGATTAGCCATCTTGTTTGCAACCATGGTAGAGCATTTAAAGGACACTTAAGTTGGGAAACCTCACTCCCTAGTCACTTTTGGAAATTGCCTAGTAACCATTTTAAAGCTATTAGTGACCTTCAGAACAACAAATTGGAAAAGTCTTCATTGCGTAAGTTTATCTTCAACTCTGAGCAAAAGAGAAATTAATTATAAGTTTAAGAACTTAAAGAATCTGAAATGAACATTAAAAAGTTAAGTAAGATTTTGATCTTAGAAAGTTATAAATGAACTAAGAGTCCAGATAAATTTGGAATATTAAAACTTTTACAATAAGATTTTGGAATTAATTATTAAGAGCAAACAGCTTCTCATGAGAAATAGATCTGTTTTGGTTTTTGGAACACATAACACAGATAAACAATTTCATGATTTAAAAACTAGACACTAGAGGGGCCTAAAGATTTTAGGTAGAGGAAAAAATACAAGCCTATAAAATGCAAAATATTATAACTATTAAAATACTGAGGGAGACTTTTAAAGAATGGATTCAGAAATTAGCACCCACAGTATCAACAATGTCGGTAATGATGTCTGTTTCTCTGGATAGACTATGTCCAAAATATGTTATTGAAGAAATAACAGAAGTAGAACAAATTTTATCTGACAAGACAGAGATGGTATTGAAAGTAGATTTAAAACTGACAGGCCAAGAGAATGACTTGGAAAAAGATGTTTCACTGGATCAACAAAATAAATTGGCTGGGATTTTAAAATTCAGAAGGGAAATACAAATGATAAACCAAGAGAGTGACCTGGACAATTTTTTTTTCCTTTTGGTTTTACAAAAGAGGCTTGAAGAACTCTGTGAGATGGGACAAAGAAAAAATGAAGAGAAATCAAATCCAACACAATATTTGAATGAATTAAAGATTAAGACTGCTAGAAGTAAAAGGAAGGAATATAAAATTTGTTTATTTGATCAAGGTTAAAACAGGATATGTTGTTACTTCTGGCAAAACTCTATGGACTTTCTGCTGATACCAGAATTGAAAAGATGATGCTTTATGGATTTGTTTATAGATAAGGGATGTGATATGGGATGAAGAGATAATTGTTTGTAACCTTAGAGGGGGTAAAGAGTCACTAAATTTGTTTATACTTGTAATGAAGGTTGGAAGTCGTTTCTTTATATATTTCTTTTCTCTTTCTTTATTCTTACTTTTTTCTTTCTTTTTTTTCTTTTCCCTTGCAACTTTTATTCTTTCTCTTCTCTTTCTTTAAGTTTAGTTTGTATTAGATTTTATTATTATAATCAAAATTCTTAATTATATATTTAAAAAAAGAAGATAGAAAGAAAATCTCACATGCCTAAATGCAGATCCTGTAAATCTAAGAAGTCAGCTCATATCTATTGTTTGTTCCCAAGTTGTGAGATAGTAGCTTTTAAGCCTGATGCAAATTTTCATCCAAACTTCAAAGACTAACTGCAGAACTCTATGAAGAGTCCAGTTCCAAGTCTTCACTCCTCAGTGCATGTGTTCCAGGCATAAAACCTTCCTGGACCTTGCTGTCTCCCAGGTATCACTTTCCCTCTTGGAACAGTTACAAGAAATATAAAAGAGGATTATTTGTTTGTTGTTTGTTCCTGGCTTTTATTACAACAACAGAACTCCAAAGTGGCAGTTACAGCAGCACAATTGAAACTCCATCCTTTCAAGTGTGTGTAGGTGCCTCTGGAAAGAATTTCTTCATTTGTGTTTGCAGAGCCTCTTTGCTTTAGAATATATTCCTTTTACAATTTCAAAAAACAAGCACCTCCAGCTTGATACAGCCAATCCTTGTGGGTTTCCTCATCTGGTTTCTACTCAGCATGTGCAGCTTCAAGAGGCTTATCCTTTTATACCTCTTGAATTTAGGTTTTCTTGATTGGCACATATATAGGACTATAAGATCTGGGCTGCAAAACTCCAGATTACCAGATGGCAACAAAGACATCGAGTTTTCTTAATCTCTTGGAAGCTATCAAGTGGTCCTCAGGATTTTTAGTGTGGTTTTAGTAGCCCATAGCATATATTTTAAATGGAGTTAATTGCTGCCATCTCCACCTTTGAATATTAGTCCTCTTCAGCAGATAGATGTCATTTATGGGGCAGCAGTATTTATATATGTTTTCATATTTCCAGGGTGACTATTTTTGTTTTCCTAAATCAGAGCACTAGAATGAAGAGAGGCTGTTGACTCTGGCAGGAAGGCTGCCTCCATATTCATCATCAAAATGAGTATCTTAGAGCATTGCTGGTATCCACTTCCTTTATGTGAAAGAGACTGTAATTTGCCCATCAGTTGACAAGGTTTTAGGGCAGCACTTAACATCCCAGTTGCTTTGATAATTGACCAAGTGTCTCATCTTTCCCAGCAGGACTGATACAATGAACTGCTACAGATGACAGTATAAATAGGTTTTTAGGCATTCATTTGAAGTGTGTTTCTTCAGTTGAGAGAAGAAGGGGGTGGGGAAGGAAATGGGAGAAGGAAATTTCAAGGGTCCACAAAAAGAAATATTAGTTGGCCCCAAATGTTTTCAATTAATATTCTTCTTGAGGGGCACTATACATGTGAACAATGAGCTTTACATATAGTATAACTCTATTTGACCAAATAATACAATATACGATGGTGAACTAATAGTATAACATCTGTCAAAAGGGGAAAGGATGACAACTTTATTGTAAAGATATTATTGCTTACATTGAACAAAAAATCAGTACTCTTCAGTAAAAATAAAAATGGAAAAACCATTAAATTTTTTAAAAATTCCAGTAGCAGCAGAGTGAAATGCTGTCCTCAAGATTCATGCTGTTATGTTAGAGAAAATATATTCAAATCTGGCTACAATGAATCATACAACTGATTTTAGGTTCTAAAGCAGCTTTTCCTTGATTTAGAAATACAACTGCTAGAATTTCCATCCAAAAAGGCAGGCTGTCCCCACCACCACCCACCCACCACCCAAAAAATGCTGGTGATGAGAATTATCACATTCTAAATGGGGATTAAAAGTTCTTGCATAGGTATTGCTGTAAGTGAATTTGGATGGCTCAGTCTCACTGGATCTATGATGGGCCTAATGTCAACTTGGAATGACCTCTGCTATGCTATTGGTAGCAAAAAATCTATATTGGGAGCAGAGGAAGTTGGACTTGCTTTTTAAGGTAGCAACTGTCTGTCTTCTAATTGTAAAAATGACTTGTGTGCCCACTGCAGCAAATGTCTCTCTGAAGAGTTTTGTTTCTTCATTCCCTTGAATTCCCTTGCCCACTATACATATTCCAGAAGCAGATCAAATCCACCCTTCTGTCCAATGAACAGTTCAGTGGATTATTTTGTTGTTGTTGCACTGGACCATATTACCAAAGCTGGCAGAAAACACTTATCCTGACTTCTTTTTCTTTATTTTGGATAAGAATGGTAGCTGATTCTCTAAACAGAGTGGTTCTTCTCCTATGATGACATACACATCCAAAAAAGCTTACATTTGTAAAATCACATTGGTTGCTAGAATTATTCTTTGAAAGAAACTGCTCTAATGTACTAGTTCTGAGGAGGGAAAAGCAGTACTATAGAATCAAAGAGTTGGAAGGGAATAGAAGTCATCAACATCGTCTAATCTGCTCAAAGCAGGACCCATTATAGCATGTCTCACTGATAAACCATCCAGCCTCTGTTTGACAGTCCCTAGCATAGAACTCAACATGTCATGTAACAACCTGTTTCACCAGCTGACAGCTCATACACTCAGGGGGTTCCTCATGATGTCTAGCCTGAACCTCCTTGTAGTTTTAGCCCATTAGTTCTTGTCCTGACCTCTGCAGCAATAGATAATACATCCACACCCTCTTTGATTGTACAGCTCTTTAGATATTGGAAGATTGCTATCATATCTTCCTTTAGTCATCTTCTCTGTAGACTAAATATACCAAGATCGTTTAACTGTTCCTCATAGGACTTGGTTTCCAAACACTTAAAAATCTTGGTAGCCTCCTCTGAACTTGCTCCAGTTTGTCACCAAACTTTTGAAATGTGTCCAAGGCAGAGCAGAGTTGAATAATTACTTCTCATAATTTGGCTTTATGCTCCTGTTAAAAGAACTTCAAGAGAGTATTTGCCTTTTTAGCAGCTGCATCATATGGCTGGCTCCTGTTTAATGTGGTCAAGATACTTTCCACTTTTTCTACTGCCCAGCTAGGTCTCCACCATCCTATACTTATACCTTTTTTTTTTTTTTGCTATTCAGACGCAGAAGTTTATATTTCTCTCTGTTTCATTCCATCCTATTCATGTCAGCCCCTGGTTAAGCTTATTTAAAACTTTTAAAATCTTTTTTCTTTCATCTAAAATATTATCTTCCTTTCCTAGTTTTTAAGTGTCCTCTCAACTCCCTCACCTTAGTCATTTCTCTCAACTACTTCATCTTAATCATTGATAAAAATGGTGAACAGCACAGGACTTAAAATATTGCCCTGTGGCACTCTCTGCCCTCCAAGCTGAAGTGAAGCTATTAGTAAGCTGTCTTAGGATGCAATCATTCAGCCAACTGTGAGTCCATCTAACAGTGGTATCATATACTCCATATTTTACCATTTTATAAAGGAGAATCTCATCAGGGATTCTGGTGAAATCTTGGTTGATGTCCAAGTACACTGTCTGTGACATTCCCTTGATCTACTAAGCTAGTAATTCTATCAAAGGAGACAAGCTTAGTCTGGCACAATTTGTTTGTGACAACCCACACTAGTTCCTGTTAACTCCAGCCTATCCAAGTGCTCACAAACTTGATAATCTGTTTGAAGACCTTTCTCAGTATAGTTGTCAAGCTGACAGATCTGTAGTTTTCTGCTTCATCTTTTTGAAGATCTGAATAACATTTGCTGTCTCCCCCTGTTCTCAGACTTCACCAGCCTTCCAGGAGTTCTCAAAGATTACTGACAGCAGTCTTTGCAATCATCTTTGCTAGTTCCTTCGGTATCCTGGGGTATAATCCTTCTATAAGTCCAAATCTACAAGCAGTCAAAATCTCCTGTCTTCTAACAGAGATGGAGAACTGTATCTAGAGATAGAATTCTGTTCTACACTTGCTCCAGTGAGTTGCATGATGTCAGGGAGTAGTGTTTTAAGGAGGGGAAACCACTTATTTCAAGCAAGAGTTCCATTTTCTTATTACAGGAAGAACAAACAATACTTGCTGGTCTGGGAGGAAAGAAGCTGGATGGAGGGCTGGCTTGCAGGCTGAATAGACCCCTGGTGGCTACATTTAGCCCACAAGTAGGAGATTCCCCATCTTTATTCTAGCATATAATGTCCAAGTTATGCTTTTTAGGGAAAATCGCAAACCACAACACCTAAACAGAGATGCTGATACCAAAAGGACTAATCAAGTAACAATATTTTGTGGATTTCTAAAATATATATATATTTCTGGAAAAATATGCATACAGGTGAATAAAGCAATGCATACAAATTGCTTATTAATACTGAGTTAAGAGAACAGGAGAGAGGTAGAAGGGAAATGAGGCTGAGATGGACAGGGCAAGTGGGTAGAAGTTAGAGGACATCCAGATACAATGAGCCTACTGGATTAAATGGTAGTTTTTCTTTGCAGTAATTCAGTATAAACAGATAAATTGTGCTCTTCCATCAAAGTTCTATAAACAACAAAACCTGAAAATTAAAAAAAATGTAGAAGAACGCTGAAGTCTGGACATAGTCCACTTCTCAAACTAATTAAAGCATACGTCCTATGACAACTTTTGTGTCCAGTGCTAATTTCTACTAAAAGCTGCTCTAGATGTGATAAAATCTTGCAACAGTCTATTTTTAATTTTTAGAAATGTTTCAAAATATTAGAAATGTTTGCTTCTGCACAGTTTGCCTTGTTGAGCTGCTATTCATCCATGGTTTTTCTATTTCTATCATGACTGGTAATTTTGTAGCAGCTTTGAAAACTTCAGAACATTACACATAAAAGATGTGTAGGCATATGAGTATCAAAAACATTGCAATGATTCAACTAATGATAACAGTTTTAAATATGAAAGCCAAGTACTGGTGGAAATTACACCACAAGCAAAATTGGGGGATGTTAAATGAAATAACAATAATCTAAAATGCAAATTGGCCAATCACTAGAATGAATATGTGTTGTTTGAATATGGAATGTTAACATGCTGGTAAGCAGCCAATTTCCATTTTATTAATATTCCACAGAAACATAAGAAAATGGATTAATAATTATGCAGTTAATTATATCACTAGTCAGACTGACAGTCAAACTCAGACTATAAGACTTAACAATACACTATATAAATTATACTTGATTAATGTTTTGTCATTTTTTTCTGGCTTTTCTCAGCTGCACTTTCTTAACAGCTTGGTAGCTATCTGGCTTGGATCCAAGTATGTCATGAATTGCATTTTCCCATATATAGCTGCATGATCACCTTCACAGACCTTAATCCATATGCCGCTCCCCATATCTGATGTGGGAGATGGAACCTGGGAGAAAAGATAGAAAATGTTTTTACTTAAAAAAATAGTGTGGCAAACACCATTGTTGCATAAAGATGCAGTCAGGCTAGTGCTTCCTGCATCAAGACTCATGTACCAGGGGACACAGATTAGGTGTCTGTACTTTTTAACATTTATTTTTTATTCAGGAAAGACTTTTCCACATAATTTCTCAACCTGCCATTATAGAAATCCAAATAGGATTCAAGCTGTGTACTTACTTATTTACTGACAAAGTTCATCTATTTTTAAAAAACATTTTCATCCTCTTTTGCCAGAAAAACTCTCACAGCTGCTTAGATAAGATGAATAATGCACAAAATACAGTAGCCCTCTTAGTTTACAAAACATGATAGAAAAAAAATAGCAAAAGAAATGGATGAAGTAAGCTGAAGAAGCTAATCCAGTGTTTCTCAACCACAGCAACTTTAAGCTGTGTGGACTTCAACTTCATGCTGGCTGGGGAATTCTGGGAGTTGAAGTCCACACAGCTTAAAGTTGCTGAGGTTGAGAAACACTGAGCTAATCCTTAAACCTGCAGAGGTTTTCAAAATGACTAGTTTGAATTAAAGTGTCAATGGTGAAGGAAAATAGAGCTGATTTCTCAGCAAATCTAAAGGTGTAGCACAGCATCTCCACTTCTCTTTCTGCTATAGCTTTATGATATACCTTCTTTTCTTCATCTGTAAAGGTAAGAGAGAAAAGATTTATTTCTTCCTTCTAATGAAAGAAAAATAGATATTTTGATATCATTTCAACCTGCCTTCAGTAGTCCATCGGATGCCCCATACGATCCTTATTATTCCACAGGAACCCAAGAACATTATTTGGGCAGACTAAGAAGAAGATAGCTACCCCTATTACCCTAATGACCTACTACTTGGTCAGTTCTCAGCCATATTCTCCTACTTGCTGCTAATGAGCATGTCTGAAATGGGCCCAGTGGGATAATACTGACATCATGTCCCATTCTGACCATGACAGATATTCAGCACAAGTTCTCTTAACCTGACAACTAGAATCAGGTGGGATTTGCAGGACATTGGACAGCTCCCAGCAGATAACATGCCTTGGCAGGGGAAGATACACTGTCCTTCCCAGACTCTGCCCATTTTCTGGACATCAGAGAATTCTAAAGGGACTTTGTCCCCTCTTAGCTCCCACCTTCCACATTGGCCACATTGCTGCTTAGCACAGGGGAGTATGAGGTTCCTGATATAAAGAGGACTGGACCTTCAGGATCTTTGCTACTCAGGGAGAGTGAGCTGGGTCATGGGTGTCTGCAGAGGATCAAGGAAGTCAAGACGCACATGATGCCATGATGGCCTCTACTGGACATCTATGAATTTCACTCAAAGATACTACCTGACTAACAATTTCAATATAGAACATGAGTTCAGTGCATCCTGAATTTGTATAGATCCATCTATTTTCTCATTTTTTGTATCGTCTGGGTGCCATTCAGGATGAAGTTTATGAGTAACGGTTTCACCAACACAGAGAATAGTGTAAAGTAAGTCTGCTAGGAGCAGGAGGAAGAGGAGGAGGAGGATAAATTGTTCAGTAAACTAAAAAATATTGCCATTCAGCATTATATACCTGTATTAAATAAATGCCTCATCCTCAGAAGTTAACATCCAAGATACAGACAACATGCACCGTATGCATACACAACCACTTTCTAGAAAGTAATATTAACAGCCATATGCAGATTTACTCAGTAGTGAGTTCACTGTGTTGATGGGGCCTTACTCTCACCTTTAACATGCTTTGCTGCAGCTTCAGTTTATGAGGAATGAAGTCATCTTGCCAGAAACAGACTTCAACTTTTTCACAATATGTAATGCATTGTCTCTGTATATGTATATATCAAAAAAATCAGTTGCTTTTCAAAGTTGCCACATTCTATCTGACATCCTTTCAAAGCCAGGGAAAACAGGTACCTAAATCTGAATTAATTATAGAGAAAGCCCAGCTGGCCAGGAAAAGCAGATGGACTGTGGAAGTGGAGTCATGGCTTCTGGGCTTTGATTTTTGGTCCTTAGTTGAAACTGGCAAATCTCCCACTTGCAAGATGGAAAGAACCTTTAGTGGAATTTGTCATTTTTATATGTAAAATACTGTATTTTGAGTAACGTGAGACACACATACTTAAATCAAAAGTCATATTAAGCTTTCTGAATCAAGATATTTTGTTCTCACCTTTTTCACAGATTAATGAAAATGTTAAAACAAGGCAAGACTTTGGGTAATTATGCTACATAACATAGTAAAGTGCTGTGAAAAGAGTAGTGTGGAATGAAGTAGAAGTCAGGGAAAACCTTAGGCTTTGGAGGTTGGGCATTCACTAAAGCAGTGTTTCTCAACTTCGGCAACCTCAAGCTGTGTGGACTTCAATTTCCAGAATTCCCCAGCCAGCATGGCTGGCTGGGGAATTCTGGGAGTTGAAGTCCACACAGCTTGAAGAAGCCAACATTGAGAAACACTGCACTGTCTCAAGGTTGAGAAGTCTCAAGATTGAGAAACACTGCACTGAAGCATCATTAAAGTATCAAGCCATGTACAGGCTTGCGAGTGTGCCCCAATAGTTCCAAATGGTTCCATTATTCTGTTGAATAAACTTCTTCACTAAATATGCAGTAGGATCCTATGCCAAAATTTTGAAATATTGTATTCTGTATTCTAGGAAAGATGAACGGCTCCATCCCTCCATCCTCATTCTGCTATTCCTTCACCTTCTACTGTCCCAGTGGAAGGCAGAGTCAAAATCACATGCATTTTAAAGCTTGTTAATTACGGTATTGCATAAGGAAGTTTTCCTGCTTCAATTAATTGCTTCAGTTTATGGCATTATCACCACTCACTAGCTATGCATTTCTTATTTTAAATGTCTAGCCCACCTTCCTGCTAATGTAAGAAAAAAGGCTATAAATGCCCATCCAAGATGCTGGCCCATGTTACTCCAGGTTCAACCCCAAAGGAATCCCAGCCTACCCAGGGATTATTTTGTTCAGAGTCCTTCATTGGTTTCTTTCTTTCTTTCTTTCTTTCTTTCTTTCTTTCTTTCTTTCTTTCTTTCTTTTTCTTTCCTTCTTTCTTTCTAAGATGACACAATTGGGGAAAATCATTGTCATATCACTGGAAAGTACAGAAAGGCAGTGAAGGAAGTTATGACTGATATAGCAGGTTTTCCCATCACATTTTCATATATACCACAATACCTCATATGTGGGAGTCATTTCCAAATATGTAGCTTATGGCTACAGCCCATTCCAGATGGAAAATATGTATTTACTAGTATTAAAAACAAACAAACAAGAAGATTGAAATATGTCTCCATGTTTACTTTTCTGCTCCATCTATCTACTTACCTAACAACTGATATTTATCTTTCACTCATATAAAAATAGTAGAGAAGAGAATCATAGGTATTTTAAATGTGGTTGCATAGTTGTTGGGTGGAGGTCAAAGATGAAACACATGTTGCAACTTTATGAAGCAAACTGCATCCCTCAATACTTGCCTTCAAAAAGTTGTGATGTAGGTATGAAAGGGCAGACCTTGTGTCAAGATGCTGTGATGTATATTTTGGCATTGTTGTGGTTACAAGTGAGCACCTATGAACAGACATAATCTATAAATAGGCAGGGTTTGAAAGAGATATTGAAATGTTGACAGTGGAAAATTTATCCAGCTACTATTTTTTTCTATTTTTCTTCTTTCCAGAGCCACACTGGATATGCTTAATATGTTAGCTGGGACCTTGATAGCTTTCTTTTTAATATCAGCAGCATTGCAGTGACTAGAGATAGGCCCATACAACTGGCCTTTCCATATCATGGTAATAGCAGTGGGTCTTGAAATGTTACAGTAGTTTTAATTGACTCATTCAATTTAATATTTATATCCATTCATGATTCCTCCTTTCAGAGTTAAGCTTAAACAATAACCATATTCATGAGTTCAAAATAAAAAAAGACACAGCTCTCTATAAAAATCATCCATGGGAAAAGTAAAATTTAACATTTAAATGGAGGCTAACTCTTTGGTGTAGGGACGCGGTGGTGCTGCAGGTTAAACCGCTGAGCTGCTGAGCTTGCCGATCAGAAGGTCGGCGGTTCGAATCCGCATGATGGGGTGAGCTCCCGTTGCTAGTCCCAGCTCCTGCCAACCTAGCAGTTCGAAAACATGCAAATGTGAGTAGATTAATAGGTACTGCTTTGGCGGTCAGGTAACGGCATTCCATGTAGTCATGCCGGCCACATGACCACGGAGGAAGTGTCTATGGACAAACGCTGGCTCTTTGGCTTTGAAACGGAGATAAGCACCGCCTCCTAGAGTCGGACACGACTGGACTTAATGTCAAGGGAAACCTTTACCTTTACCTTAACTCTTTGGTATTAGCTCCTATTCAAAATACAACTTTTAACTACTGTAATTCATAGTGAAGCATACATTGCACAAAAGCATGAAAATGTTGTTATTCCAAAATTTTTTAGAATCTTTCAGCACATGTTGATCCCTTGTATAAGCATACTGTTATGAAACTTGCCATCATAAAAGCTGGAAGTTAGTGCATGCCGTGGATGTAACTCAGAAAGTCAAGCTAAGCTACTTTATATGGGATTGTGAAACTGACTAGGATTTGCTTAGAATGATTAAGATTGGGTTTGTTGATTAATTGTTGCTTATGTAAATTAAGTCTTTAGAGTTAGCTTGACTTATTATTTCATGGACACCTCTGGTTTTCTAGTTAAGTGTCTTGCCATAGCTTTCTTTCAGGATGTTTCTGTATCTTCCCATTCTAGCCTATAGCCCTGGAAGTGCCTGTGTTTCCCATCTAAGTACTAACCACAACTTATCCTACTTTGCTTTCCAGACTATACAAGGTTGACCCAGTTGCTGCCATCTGATGAGATGCTGCTTACACAAGCAGGAAAAACAAATCAGGTTCACTATGAAGATTCCCTGTGAAATTGACTATGAAGCTCCAAGTTCAAGCAGTGGAAAGTGGGTAAGGTAGGAGTTTCTGCAAAGGGAAAATTAACTTACTTTCAAGCCCTACAGAGCTCCAGCACTGCAAACCACAAAATAAAAGTTTTGTGATTTGAATTGTTTTCAGCCTAGCCAGGAGAGAATTACATTGGCTGTCCAAGGTGGACAACGCTGTGGGAAAACAGCAGCATTGCACCCATGTCAGATCAGTACAAACTCCATGTGTAGATAGGCTCCCACTTGCTTTGCTTGTGCCAGTCATTATTCCTATTTGCCTGTTGTAGCAACTTGCTTTTAGCAAATGGGCAGCCTGTCGTTCATCATAAAGCAGAGTTGTTATTTTGAACACCACTGCAAAATGCCCAAGTATCCGCTGAATAGTTTCGTGCAAATGTCAATGAATAAACCAGCACTCCTTTATTACTACAGCTATGTAAAGGAATAGTAGCAAAGAAGTAACTGGCTTCTATAAGCAAGGTATGTGTATCCATGAAGTCCCTGCTAGAACTCAGTTTTTCAACAATTGGATTTCATCTCACTTAAAGCAATACAGTATAGCATAATCTTCCCAAATGTGGCATTTTCTGTGGGTGGAGTACAACTCCCCAAATCTCTGTAATATCTTGATATTTCTCTAGAGGATTAGAAAATCAAACAGATGTATTTTTCTATCTTGTCATTTATTATCATCCGGTCGTCCCTTTGTTCTGCCAGATCTATGAATTTTGTGTATCACAACAGGTTTTCAGGTTTCACAAACATAAATATTACTTTTCACTGATTACTAGAGTAACAATTTCTGCTCTGAATATAATGCTGAATCTATATGTTGTGTTGTCATCCAGATTTTAAGAAAAAATGCCAAAGAGCTGACTTGGATAAGAAGCGTATTTTTTTCCATTATCTAAGAAGGAAAGGCTTTCACACAGCATGTTTCTGTTTGAAAGCCATTGGTAAAGATAATACCTGCTGTGAATGTCAGAGGGTCTCCCACTCCTTCCCCTTAAGAAGTCATTAAAAGAATAAAGATGTAGATCTCTCAAAACATAATTCCAGCTGTGAGGGCAAATGTGGGCTTAGCTAAAAGGGAATAAGAACACGTCAGTGAAACGAACAAGTCCTAGAGCAATTTCTATGTGTTTAAATAGCTGGTAAAATTATTTTAGTATCTAAAAATAATGATCCTGGCTGCTGTATAATATGTCGTCCTAGAGCAAAGACAATGGAGCATCTTGTATCACGTCTGACAGAAGGATGATTGAGCAAGTTCGGAGTTGCCATGATGGTTTCATAAAGCAAAAACCAGGAAAAGATTTGTTGCACCTTAAACAGGACTACCATCCATCTAGTGGTCATTTGGATTATTGTAGCCCAGATGTGGTAGCTCTACCTTAAAGGTTTAAATTTTTGTGGATTATAATCCAACTCGAAATAGATACATTGAGAGTTGTACAATTGAAAGATGAGGAATCAAGCAACAGGCATGCATGTATTCTTCTCTTAAATATTTACATTTATATTTCTAACAGCAATAAATAAACTTTGAAAATAAGAAAGTAAGATTCTTTATTGTTTCATATGCCTAAGAGGGTAAAGCATAGCATTAAGCCATGGCTGGTCTTTGTTCCTCTTGTTCCTGTAGCCTTTTTCTCTTTGACCTTCATAAATTCTTTGACACCATTTTGAAGCAGCATGTTGGTTTCTTTGACTCAAAGTTAGTGCATGAATTTCCTGCTAATAAATAATGGAAGGTTACCATTAATAAATTCAGGCATACCTGTAACACTCAGCAGACCAGACGTTTTATATCAGAAAATACGCTGTGATACATTTAGTGACAGAGCCCTGCTCATCAGAACAGTCCCCCAACAACAGTACTGTAGATCGGGTTTACTGCAAATGAAGTACTATACACATGTGACCGCAGGGATGCTGGGCAATCATAAGTGCGAGGACCGGTCATAAGTCACTTTCTTCAGTGCCATTGTAACTTCAAATGGTCACTAAATGAATGATTGTAAGTCGAGGACTACCTGTATGAATTAAGGCTTTGGCTGTATTTTTTGATAGGTTTATTGATAAAAAACTGTTATTTATTTATTTAAATAATTTATATGGCCACCCAACTCTGACCCTGGGTGGCATCCCTCCCAATAAAATAACAGTCGACAACAGCAGGATTAACAGTAACAATAATTAATATGCATCCTGGCTCACATGCCTATACTCATTTCAGCTCCAGCATTTGAGTAAGTAACCATGTTTTTAAAGGTCAGCAGCATTAGAGTCAACCAAACATTAATGTCTGTTGATTATAGGTTGGTTGGAGGTCACACTTTTAAGAATTCTCCAGTATTTTTGATGTGGCTTGTTCTAAAATTTCTACTATTTCCCAGTTGAAATGTTGTCTGAGATTGTGTGGAAGATTAGTGATGTAGCATCACGTCTTTTGACAGATTTGTCTTCGCTGAAGCAGTTTTGCTGTTTTTCAGCTGAAAAGACCCACAGAGCAGTTTACAAATCTCTCTAGTCAAATGACTTTTTCTTCAAACATACAGAACAAAAAGAGAGGGCAGAATTAAAAGCAGATTTAGACACTAACTCTTAGTTTTAAGTTGTTTTTTTTTAACAACAGAGAAGTAGCAATTAAAACAGTTCAAGGGTTTAAGTTGCTGAGCTCACAGTCGTACTAATGGTGTGGCACTCTTATTTCTTCCCAGTCACCTTGGGCTGATGGGTGAGTTGCTCCAGTCTTTGGAAGGAGGAGCCTGACAGAACTGGCTGTTTTGTTTTGTTTTCTCCTTTTGCCACAGCCTGATAAAGTGGCTGTCTGTGACGTGTTTCTCTGCTAATAAGAGCAGGCTGCCTACCTACATACATCTTTAGATTCCCTCTGCCTGCTAGACTGCCTTTCTGTTTTGACTGTTGGGTGTTGCTCTAGGAATCTACCTTGAGGAAGATACTTCTAGTTTGTTAATAGTCTAAGGATGGACATTTCAGGGACAAAAGCAGTAGTATCTTGGGAATTAGGGACTGGAGCCTGATTATGCTTTGGAGCAGATGTCAATGTAAAATTCCAGTGCCAAACTGAAGTATAGCCTAACACTTCTGAATTGTGCATCCATTTCTCTAAATCCCTTTTCTGAAAACTGAGAAGCAAATTTCTCATCGTTTATAAGAGTTAAAACTATGTGGACTCTTAAAGAATGCAGTAAGGATATAAGATCATATGCTAACCATGTATAAACATATTAATACCACTAGTGAGTAATGTTAATAACTGTATAATCCCAGGGTGGAGCATTATACCACGTATTTGAATGGTATGAATGGACATGTGCACAAAGGCATGAAGGGGCATGAGACTCACTTAATACAGGCATTATAGGTTTTAGGAAGATTTTAGCTTGTACAATATGTAGAGAATAATGACTGAAAAATCCACTACAAGATATGGAAGACAACAAAAGACAAGTTCTTGCAATAAAAGTAGCCAGTTCCCACAGATGAGGCAATGGCACTCCTGTGGATAAGTACCAGAATAAAAGTCCCAAGGTAGGACTGACCAAGCTGTTTTGTTATTAAAGTGTACGTTATCAGGGCGTATAGCAGTTCTTTGGAGCCATCAGGGAGAATGAGGAACTGTGCATGATGGGCATCTCACCTCAGTTTTTCTGGAACTCAAATTTAGCCTGGCCAGTTAAACTTTGAGTTGGGTAGGTATGCACCAGGGCCTAAATATTAAGCTTTTAATTCAGAAAGTGAACTATAAACCTGTATTTGATTCTACTGTATGTGCTAAGTCTCTGGATAAAAAGAACAAGTAGCAGTGAGCTGTACAAGCCTCAGTGTGAGAACTGATCTTGCTTTGGGGTATCTATCGGCTCACAAATGTCCTTGGTGTCAGCTAGGCAGTGCTGGAGGGTGTACAGTGGTTGTGAAGATGGCCCTGATCCTGGAAACTGGATCATGTGCAAGTTGCTACTTGAACTGGACTGTCTGCAGTCCTCAAATCTTGAGCCTCTGTGCAGCTATGGCTGGGCCTCCAGGTGGAGGCCTAGAGCCCATTAGCCAAGAAGTCCAAATAATTATCCAGGGATGGCAATCAACACCTGATCAGCAAGGCAGGAAAGAGCCTCCTGGGACCATGCTGTTCTACACAACATTTTGACATCTTTCTTCTTTTAAAGCTACCTTATAGTCAGGTGGCTGGACATTGTTACAGATACTTTTTGAGGATGATGATGATGAATGTGTACACACAAAACCCAAGTAAATTTCTCTAACATGAGAGCGGCAGAAGCAAACTCCATTTTATTCCTGTTGTCACAGTGCTGTGAGATGAATTCACAATGCCAAAGACCACTTGTTCAGAGTACTTTTTTAAAAACCCAGGATATCAAATAACGTTGTGATGCCTGAGGAAGCAGTTGTGTTAGACAGGCATGGTGGGAGAATGGGGAAAAATCAGTGGTAGGCTTCACTGTGATCTACGGGACCATATATGTAACAGCGCTGCACCAGAACACCCTTAAGTCCGGGCTCTAAAATTAGCCAGTTGCCCCTCAAATAACGAAGGTGCTGCCCGTGCGAAGCAGCCTCCCGGTTCCACGTGGGCCCCATAATGTCGGGACTGCAAATGAAAGCCGAGCGCCAGCGGACTACGATCACTCCATCCACCCTCTGGGGCGGGGTGTCCTTGCCGGCAGGACCGCAACTAGGGTCTGTGTCACCGGGGAAACACGGATTCCGCGCCCAGAGCCCGGGGCACATGCCCTGCTTGTCCCCCACCCCCCGCCAGTTGTGGCCCTGCTTGCCGGTGCAAACAAGCAGCAGCACCCCCTTTAATTAGGCTGCCAAGTCTCTCCTCTAGTCCTCGCCTTTGCTACCACGTGCTAGAGCGGCTCGAGTTGCCAACCAGCGCGCCGGAGCTCCCCTTCCCGTCGCTTCGCTCGTGGCGTCTCCCGCCGGCGGCTGGCGCTTTGCCAAGCAACGGGACTCTCCGCGCGACTCGTGCAATTGCAAGCTAACGCAGGCTGGACTGACGAGCAGCGCCGGAGAGCAAGCGCGCCCGCCTGTCTGCAGCTCCCAGTGCCTGCAGAGGGTTGGCGGGCGAGAGCCTGGCCAATCCCGTGCCTTGCCATTCCAAGCCCTGACATTTCTCCGCGCATATTTAACTTTTAAAGAAGGCGATTTGGCTTCTGGTTTATGTCGAGGCCACGGTAGCGGTTTCCCCGCGGAAAAAGTTTTTGCGATCTTCTGCGGGAGAGCGCATTCCTAGCGGGGAAGCGGCAAATGGGCATTTAAAGGGGCAGTTGGATTAAGCGGCGGGACGGGAAAGAAGTGCCGCGGCTGAAGAGGAAAAGCTGGGCGCGGCATCTGCGGTGCCGCTGAAGCGTTCGGGAGCTGGACTCGGATGGGAGGATGGAAAAGAAAAACATGGATCATTATCTGCGCCGTCTGAAGCAAGAGTTGGTAAGGCGTTAATGGGGAAATAAGGGAAGGAGATTCATTAAATGTTGCAAACTTCACGCGCGTAACCCGCCCCCCCTCCCCGAGTTCTTCGCCCGGGTTTGCAACTTTCCAGGCACTTTCCTGACAAGAGAGCAATAGCAATAGCCACGCCAACACTGACGATAGAAACGCTGCTTTCATTACTGTTATATCGGTCCAACAATAGGCTGATGCTATAAATCCCCCCCCCCCACCTTTCATTAAAATGCGTATTTTCCAGGCTTTGTTAGAAAAACCTTCCAGTGTCTTTTATCGCAGGGTGCAAAGACGGGTGTATCCTCAACCCCTCAACTGATTTTTTCCCCCAAAATCTATTTGCACATTTTGGATTTTCCTCTGACATGAAAACTAGATCTAGTTGGCCCTGATAGCTTTTTGGTGAACTGTATGGCGGGGGGGTGGGGGGTAGCAATGCACAGGTGATTATGTGCTAACGTTCTACAAAAAGCCTGTATCCTAAACTTTCCTGCTGAGAATACTATCACCATCCCCACCCTTTGCCTGTGGTGTAACTGACAAGAGACTGGCAAATTTGGTAATCCATTCAGATACCTAGTCCTAGCCTGGAAAGTATCTGAATGGATGATAAATTGACATCATATCCCAGTCTGTTACTGAGTCCTTTGATATATACTTGCTTGTTTAATAAGCAATTCTACTTGGAGCAAAAAAAAGAAAAAAGGCAGCAGCACCTCTCTAAATACTTCACTTCATTCTGTTCTTCCTGATATGGATGCATTGTGAAGGTTTATAAAACACCCACTTTCAATTTCCTTTGCACCAAATGACGCAGACTTGAGTCGTGCATTTTGTTTTCCAGAGAACAGATATGCCTGCTTATACTTCGCAGACTTTTTTTTTTGCAAGACACTTCATATAATTATAGGGGTTCCTACAAATCCTCTGTAGACATCACTGAGACAGTTACATACTCCAGCTGATATTTCCTCTCTATTAGTTGCCTCATAAGTTTCCTTTTTTGTTTCATATTGCATAGGTTTCTGTAGTGTCATTTTTATGCAAAGGAGCTGCCCAAGTCCGCTTAAGTACCCATTCTGGAAGAAACAAAATACCACTTGATTGGTATCCTGCAACATATTTAGAAAGTGCCTCTACACAGTTGCACTTTTGAAAAAGGTAAATTTCCAACCATCTGAGTTGGCTTTGTTATGATCCTGTTGTATAGATGAAAAACTGAATTGTCACAGTAAATTGGGTACAGTATTGAACTGTGATCTCCTAAGATTTGCAGTGGGCTGCATTTCCATTTCGAAGCTGAAGAAAATAGTTACGTTGATCTGTATTGAATTAATCCAACTGCATTGAATTAATCCAGCTATACATTATAATTAAAGAACTCTGGAATGCCAGCAAATTTCCACAAAAGGAAGATTCATACACGATGAGTTGTTTGCAAAGAGGTTTGCTTGAAACTCATCACTGTACCCTGCAATGTATCTTGGCTTCCCCACAATCATTTTTAGCCTCTTACCTGGCTTGTCCTTGCCTGTTTCATCTGTATACTTTTAAGCAGATTTATTCTCCTGGAGGGAAGCCAGTCAGCTAAATTTTTCTCCACCCAGACTTATCTCTTAAGGGCTTGCCTACCTTGCTTTGCAAAATCTTGCACATCTTCATCTGAAATACAGCCATCGTGCAGTTTCTATAACACCTCTGACATAGATACTATTTTACAATTCACCACAACCCTGTGAGGCAGATCACCTCTTCTTTATTACCATCTACGGAAGTCCTTGTCTCATTCTTTCCTGATGTCTTAGACATCAACTCCTGCTTGAAGAGCAGGTGGCAGCCATGGCTAGGAGGGCCTTTGCACACCTTTGGGTTGTGCACCAGTTGTGCCCATTCCTGGACCGAGAGCTTTGCTCGCGGTCACTCACGCCCTCATGACCTCCCGTCTGGATTACTGCAATGCGCTCTACATGGGGCTGCCCTTGAAGAGCATTTGGAAGCTTCAACTGGTACAGAATGCAGCTGCATGGGTAGTAAATGGTGTCAGATATTCAACACATGGAACACCACTACCATATGAGCTGCATTGGTTGCCAGTATGCTTCTGGGTGCAATTCAAGGTGCTGGTTGTCACCTTTAAAGCCCTTCATGGCTTGGAACTGGGTTACCTAAGGGACCGTCTTGTCCCAGTTGTTTCTATCTGCCCAATTCGGTCTGGTAGGTTGGGTGTCCTATGGGTCCAGTCAGCCAAGGAATGTCGGTTGGCAGGGATTAGAAGACGTGCCTTCTCTGCTGTAGCACTTGCCCTCTAGAATATTCTCCCTTCAGAGATCAGGATGTCCCCGACCCTGTTGGCCTTTCGTAAGGCCGTGAAGACCTGGTTATGTGCCTAGGCCTGGGGCCCTGAGTGTGTTAAGGGCCCTGTTTCTTGGCTATATTAACATCCATGCATTGTTTACTCGGCGACTATATATATTTATTTGTACGTTTAATTGTTTTAATTGTTTTAACTGTTTTATAATTTTTATGATTGTAAGCAACCCCGAGTCACTTGTTGAGATGGGTGGCTATAGAAAATAAATAAATACATACATACATAGAAAATAAATAAATAAATAACCTGTCAGGCAGCTTAACTGGAAACAGGTGGGGTTGAAGACTAGTCCACCTGGAGATAATCTGTTTGGGGAAGGGTGCTGTACAGATTGATATCTACTTAGTGAGACTGTGAAGTGAGGCACTTTCCTAGTCCAAGTAGCTTATCAATGTTACTTGACTGCACTGCCTGGGCTCCAATTGTTGCTTCCATTGCAGTGAGAACAAGGGCCCCTTTGGGAAGAATCCAGCAAGTGTGATGTTTTGTTCTGCCTGTCAGGGTTCTGCCCTTTCTCCCCGCTGCTGCTCAGACGGAAGCCTTGCTTGCTGTGACAGGCTTAGGCTTGCCCACCAGCAGATGCTTCCTTCTGGTGCCCTAGTTTTTGTTCTAATGGATTAGTAATGAAGATTCAGGATGCTTTTAAATAAAGCATTTGCAAGTCCAAAAGAAGATGATGACGAAGAAGAGGCATGGGAAGTATATGTCACAAATGAATAAATAATAGCAACTGCAGATTTCATTTTTTTTAAAAAAAGGTCATGCAAAAGTCATTATGAGAGGAAGAGCTTTACAATTCAAAAGGCTCCTTTCCATCCAAAAGATTACTATCACCACAGAACAAACTCCAAGCAGAGCTAGATGAAACTAGGGTATCCTCAAAATGCAAAACGGAGGAGCCAGGAGATACCCAAAGGCAGCCACAGACTCATACTGTGAGCATCATCCAGTATTGGCTCAGTCCACAGGTTTGGGAAGTTGGAGCATACACCCACATGTACACTCAGAAGGAATGATTGCACTATTCACCCTTTCACCTGACTGAGTAGCAGAAAGTAGTTTTATGGAAAAGGAGATAGAAGCTCTTCCTACAGTGTTAGAACCCAAGGACTTCATTGAACTAAATCCAGGGAGATTTGGGACCAAAGAAGCAGTTCTTTACACAATGAATATACTGGAATTTACTCCATCAGAAGTAGAGATGGATACCAGTTGAGACATTTGCAAAAGAGGACTGGGCAGATTTATAGAGGACTGGGCTATTAATGTCTATGAGTCTTGGTGATTGCTGATTACCTCAAGAATTATAAGTAGTGTACTTCGAAAACTCTCTGTTGTGTAAAAGAGCTATTGCCTTTGGCCACTGCAGCAAAAATATTGGACTAGAAGGACTGTTGGTTTGACCCAGTTGGGCTCTTCTTAAGTTCTTAAGAGAAAAAATATTTGCCCTGCAGATTCCACAGAAGCCTAATCATTCAGTCTGATCAGCAGACAAGAATTACAGTAGATGCATCATCAGGTAATTATCTTTCCAAAACCATATTATAGATGCAGGAAGAATTCAAGCCAAGAACAACCCATATACTTGTCAGGGTACTGAGTTCATCTGACAATTGAAAAGATGGGGAGACTTCCACCACATATCCAGGCACACCTGAGCTAATCAGGAGAAGCAATCACACTGGTCCAGCTTCAGGTAACCAGTCCCTTTCTCTCCCTCCAGCAACAATATGATCAATGGCATGCTAGTTTATCTAATAGGCTAGTCCTACTGGATAGTGACCCAGTTAAATTCTTGCTCCTCTGCCTTATTCCTTCCTTCTATCTCAATAACTAATAACCTCATAAACCCTGCAGGAGCATTCCTCACAAGTATTCTTTGCATTTTGTAATATTGGGTACTAAAAGAGAAAGGCCACCTGTCTTCCTGCCTGCCTCCTGCAGAGTTCTCTCTGGAGCCAGCTAAACTGATCAGGCAGAGTAAGCAGAACCAGCTTTAGGCTAAGGCTGAGTGGGCACTGGCCTAAGGTGCCAAAGCTTTTTTTGTTGTTTATTCATTTAGTCGCTTCCGACTCTTCGTGACTTCATGGACCAGCCCACGCCAGAGCTTCCTGTCGGTCGTCAACACCCCCAGCTCCCCCAGGGACGAGTCCATCACCAAAGCTAGGGGGCATCAATTCCATCCCTCCTAAATTATTCTAAAAATACAAATCTTTGCATTGGTGGGAGGTGGCGCCATCAGTCAATGTGGCCTAGCATGCCAAATTCCCCTGAGCCAGCACTGAGGGAAAGGAAACTGAATTCCATCCTATCAGCCCAATGAAAGAAAGTTCTGATCTAGAATTACATGGTGAGTGGAACATGGTTATCAACTGAAGCAATAAAAGGTACAACACAAGGGTGCTCATCATCTCTGCTGCTTGTGTGCATTTTAGCTTTTCCATGAGAATTACATTTTTATCTATCTGGAGTTTTCTGCTAGCATATTTTAATATAGTAGCAGATCTGCTGTAGCAGAAGTGGTATAGGTCAGTGACAGTCACTGCTGATTCAAAATGTCAGGAGGAGGAACAATGATTCCATAGATGTGCAAGAGGAGAATCAAGCCCGCCCTGTGCATCCAAGTATGGAATAAGTGAGACAAGAAGTGGGAAGAGCTCTTGCCTGCTTTTTACTTGTCAGCCTGAGATTGCGTTTATTCTGAAAGTATACACATTGTTATCTCATATCTCCTCTCACATCACACCTTGGGAATTTCTTCTGCAGTAGTGATGATGGGTAGAATTGTGCTTTTTTAAACAGAAAGCTGAGAGTTTGTTTATGAAATGGCAGCCAGAATTGCCTCCAATCGCTTTTTTAATATAAATTTTATTAGAAGTTTTACAAAGAATATAAACACTAACACAAACTAATAAAGAGTAAAAGAAGCAAAAAAGAAAGAGGAAAGAAAAAAAACAAAAGTGCAGAAAGAAATAGAAAGAAGCTTCTGATTTCCTTTGCAGCAAATATAATTACAAAATTGACTCTTACTTTATGATTATAAAAAAGCTCATTTTTTCTATTATCCATTTTTTAATCATCAAAACCAGAAGTCAGAAGTGCATTTCTTTTTTTCATTTCATGCAAAAAGTCTATAAGGGGTTCCCAGTCAGCCATAAATGTAGGTACTGTCTTTTCTCTAATCAAGGAAATTAATTTAGAATTAATTGATTAATTAATTAATTGAGAATTGCCTCCTCTTGCTATTCACCATACAAGGGTACAGATATTTTGCCAGTGTTCTAAAGTGTCATTCTACCCTGACCCCTTGGCAGTGTTTCCCTGCTAACCATCAGATCCTTTAATGTGCATTCTGAGCAAATGCATTTTTCACTCAGAAATAAGTTATCCTGGATTTAACTGGAGGCAATATTCAAGAATTGCAGTCATGTTTATAGTAAGCTTACTTTATACATAATAAAAACAGAACAAAAGAGGTCACCTTTTTTTGCTTTAATGCATCTGACTGTTCCTGGTATGTCATATTTGATGAACAGCAAAGTGGCTGAGAAAAGATAAAATCCATTTTCTTGTATAATTTAACTATATTAGAGGCCCCGTGGTTGTGCCACAGATTATATGTCTTGGTTTTAACTAAAAGCATCCCAGCTTCCACTTGATGAAGACAAAAGCCAAAGAGAAATTGAAGAACTTAACAGTTTCATGGTTAAAATGACTAAATTCTATGGAGGGTAAAACTGTATATGATCTTCACTAGATTAAAGGTGTTCCTTGGCCTGATCCAGCAAGGCTATCCTTTGGTAAGGTTAAGCATGTTTCTTTATTTGCCAATTCTCTCTTGCAGTTCTGTGTGAAAATACTTAGTTTGCATCCACGAGTCATAGCTATCAGAAGGAGTTTTGCCATTTGACATAAGTTGTCAGTAGATTGTATGTTTGTTTACTTTTGATAATATCCATACAGTGGGCTTTCATTGCTTATTTTTCAAGAACTTTTGATCCTTACGACTCAATGAAATTAAGTGGCATTTTTCAAAATGGAACTGAGGTTGCATCTTTTAAACTACTCAAGAATCTTCAATATGGAAGAAAGATTTCAGATAAATTCTGACAGAACTTGTGGACTGTAGATCAGGTTTTGTCTGTGCTTATGTCTGGTTTGCCTGACTGATAGTAGGAAAATGTCTTCCTGCAGTATAACTATCTGCCAATACCACACCCAATGCTATAGCCTTGGCTTAGTAGTTTAGCCGTCTGGCGTTGTTCAAAGTGTACAGGTTGGATTCACATCGTTGTGCATTCATTTAAGCGCTGACACGCTGAAGTACTCAAGGGTAGCAAATACAACCTTAAACTAAATTTCCAACTCTCTTTATAGGGCGAGACAGGGCTAGGCAGACAAGGCTAGACAGAAAGCCTGGAGATGCAGTGATAAGAAAATTTTCACTTACTGAAATATTAGCAGCTGTTATGCAAATATTATGTGCACCAGGAACTACTAGGGGAAAAAAAAGTATAGCAAACTGGAGCTGAGAGTGCAACCTCGAATCTTTACATTCTGTAGAAATGTTATCATTATTTTAGTGAAAACTTAATTGTGTTCTTACCATCCAGTCATAACTGCATTTATTTGGCAGTTTGTTCATTGATTTTTCTAGGACTGGGTCAATTTAAAAAACATTTATCAATCAGGTCATGGGTAATCTAGCTAATCATGGTCTTATTTTCCAGAATGCAGCCCTATCACACTTTCCTTCCTGTCTTTCTCTGTTTTAACATTTAGGTACATGTGTTGCCTCTCTGCTAAAGCCAGAACTCTGGAAGTTTGGTCTCTAGCCTGGTACTTAAAGCACATATTAAATTTTGAGCTTGCTAATGAAAGCTAGGAACACATGTGTAATGGCTTTAGATAGGATAAAAGCTCTAGACTTTCAGGATATGGTGCTTAATTTATGTTCAGCATTGATTTCAGCTTGGGGCTATCATCTATATATGTACATATCAATCATACCCCACCTAACTGAGTGGCAACATACATTTGCCAAGACAAGAGAAATAAATTAAATGAAACAATCTTACATTCACCTCCAATCCCACATTCAGGTCTTGATGTAAATTATTTTACATCAATACTTCCTTCATTAAAAGAGATGAAGCTTTAGATGAAAAAGGGCAAGCAGTGTAATAGACAGCTGGAATTTTCTGGGCATATTGGAGTGGGGGAGGATTGACTCTTTTTCAGCATTTTCTTCATGACCAACCCAATTGTGACTTAAGCTATGAATGTGCCATAGCCCAAAGCCCTCTCTCTATATCTCCGGATAACAATAAATAGTGTGTGCACAGTTTAAGTAGGAGTTTGATATTATGAACTCAGTTTGCATTGAACAAAATGCTGATTTGTGTAATATACACAGAAAAACTTATTCTTTTCCTTGTAAGCAGGAGGAGAATAAAGGTCACATTACAATAAGATCTAAGGCTGGCTCACTTAAAGAGGCAAATCCTCTTAATGGTTGTCAAAACAAAGAAGGGGACAGCTAATCAGAGTCAGAATTTTAGGAGTTTTGCTTCCCTTTGTATTATGGGATGTTTCAACTTTTTATTATTCAGCCAGGAAGAATGATGATGGTGGAGATGTAACCTGTACTTCTTGCACTTTACATAGAGGGATTAGTTCTGAATGAAATCCTTTTCCACTGTCAACCTTGGTAACTCTTGACATTAGATGCTTATTCATTTTTTTAAATCTATTTTATTTTAACACATTCCTGTCTTGAAACATCTCAAAGCAGCATCCATGAAACACAATTAAAATAAGAGAGAAAATGTGATTAAAATACAAGCAAATGAAATTTTAATAAACTACAGTGTCGAGGGGAGAGAAGTGAAGTTTTACATGGTCAGAAGGAAGAACAAAGGCTTCCTTCTATGTGACTGTGGGTTTAGCAAAACATGCTGGACTTCCTGAAATAGTCATACATATTTTCAGATCTATATTGGGGAACTTGATTTTATTCTCCAAGGATTTAAAATCTTGAAACTTGCTCATTCAATAGCAAACAGGCTATAGTTTGCTTATTTAGAGCAACATCAGAATAACAAAAGTGGCATTGTGACATCACAGTGCTGATGCCAGTCTGCCCCCTCTTGCCCCCCCCCCCGATGATCACTGCTGTTTATTTATTAATTAGCTTCATATCCTGCTTTTCATCCAGGAATTCAAGGAGTGTATTTGCTTCTCTAATTTTTCCCCACAGTAATTATTCTTTTGGGTAGGTTGGGCTGAGAAATAGTGCCTGGGCCAAAGTCATGACTGAGCTTCCATGCTGAGGGAAGACTTGAACCTGTGTTCCTCTAGTCCTTTAAGAACTGGCTGTTGTTTCAACTCTGGTGGAACATGGGCTTGGTTGAGTATCCTACTCAACAAGTTAAAATATTTTGAAATATTTTTGTAAAAAGTGGTCTAGAATGGTCAAATAGATCCAGTTTTGAAAGTATTCTTTTTCAGAAAAATCAAATCCTGTATGCTCACACACAGGTCCACTCTTTGAATTACTGCTTAGTGGCATACTAGTGATTCATTACTCTTCCTTGAAATACATATATATTTTAAGAAGAAATGAAAGTGACATGGATGCGTTCTGTGGCTGTACCTCCTCCCCATAAACTTCATTTTGATAAGGGAAGTCTGTAGGAAGTATGTTACAACCCTCCATGGGAGCACAATCCCCAATTACTGAAGAATTCACCCACCTGTGAAAGTTGTAATCCTGTTTATCATAATATAGTTCCATATTCATTATAGGCTTTTTTTATGAGCACATGTCTGTGTTGTAAATAAATGGTGTGCAGAACTTCCAAATCTTATATAATTGGTGAATTAAATGTTCTGGTCATCTCATTTTACGAGTGGGCATCCTACATTCTTAGTCATCTCCCATGCCTCTGGCTTAGCTGCTCTTCTGGAATAAATGGTTCTGAACCAAGTATCCAATTTATTTCAGTGGCTTCTGTCTTGTCTCCCATTGTTCCAATATTTCACTTTTAATCATGACACAAGCCAAAGTATGATGCATTCATCTTACTACTTAACATTCCACTGCAGCTGCTCCGAAAAATTTTCATTTATGTGACTGCATGGAGAAGTATAGCACCTGAAGTAGCACTGTATCAGTAAGCCAGCAAATTACTTTTCTTAAATACAGCTACCATAATCATGGAAATTGCTGTTGAGTCATGCTGCTAAGTCACACCTGGGATGATTGAAAACTGTCCTAATTAAACATGCATCTAACAAAGTGCATTGTGAATGGGCCTGGACTTATTCTATGATGTCAGATGCTTTTCCTGAGCAACAAACTCTGAAAACAAGCTAGTACAGTTCATTCTGACTTATTTGTGGTACATTCAGCATCCTAGAATGTTGCAAAGACGGTCTTTGTGGTTTTGTGCAGATGAGTGGCTTAAAGGCAACATCTGCGAGTATATAAATTTCATACATTATGTGTTGAACCATAAGCTAACCAGTGCTTATAGAAATATACACTGAACATAAAGATACTAATATTGGGTTTCGTAGCAACTCTCAAATTTAACCTCTCAAACATCTGCTTGATCACATCTAGTCAAAATAAATGCAATTGTAATGGATGGAATACCTTTCATATTCATATTCTGAGATAACTTTTTTCCATGAAAGCTAATAATGATTAATGCATTCAGATTTCTTTCGGGACAGCTTTCATTCAGATAATTTGAACTGCCTAGATACAAATTTTGATCTTCTCAACTGGCATTGTCATTCATGAAAAAGGATACCATTAGACTTGTGAAGCTCAGTGGATGAAAAGCCAGCATATTTGATCTGTTGTACCATATGGAAATGTATGAATTTTCCCTGATAATTTGAAAATGCTGAAAATGTGAAGCAAGAGAAAACAGAGATTTGCTAGCACTGCTGCAGATGAATAACTATATGCCACTACTTGCTGTATTGGAAAACTTTATTGTGTGCCTGGAATTAAAATGGTGAGGCAGTATTTATGTGTGTGTGTCTGCATGTGTTCTCAAAGCTTCAGAAAAAAAGCAGCAATTTTATTTATTTCTTTGACTTATATGGCTGCCCATCTTATATATAATAACCCTGGGCGATTCACAGAAACAGCAATAAAAACATTAAAAGACAATAAAACCAGCATCAAAAACTTCCAGTGCCCCAAAACCAAACACTCCTCCATACAGCAACATTTACATTGATTGGGCTCCAGCCTCACCCTAACCCAGTGTATTTCAAAATTCGCAACTTTAAGATGTATGGACTTAAACTCCCAGAATTCGCCAGCCAGCGTAGGAGTTGAAATCCACAGATCTTAAAGTTGTCAAGTTTGAAAAACAGTGCCCTAAACACAACATTTGGGGGAAGAGACAACTCTTGAAGGCTCTCCAGAAGATTAGGAGGGTAGGGGCCTGCTGAATCTCAGCGGGAGGGGATTCCACAGGGCAGCGACCACTACAGAGAAAGTATGCTTCCTAGATCCCACCAGATGACAACATTTAAGGGAAGGGACCTGGAGCATGCTTACCCTCTCTGACCTGGAGAAACAGGCAGATACCCTATTACATGGTAATAGAAGCTTTATGTGGGTGAAAAATTAGTTCTAACTGAAATTTTATGAATATTTGCCAGTCTTATATTTATCTACACAGAGTGAGGAAGTACAGGAGATACCCTAAATTATGTCTTTTCCTAATTTCTAAATTATAACAATGTTAAAAATACAACATGTTTATTAAAGAAAAATGCACATTAAAATGTACACAGTCCATTAAGTTAGTGGAAAGTGCTTGCAAAGAATGTACACACTCTAGATTGTGCTTCAGTATATGAATTTGGTACATAATATGTGGCAAGGATCTGAATATAGCATTATACCTGTTATATGTATCACAACTTATAGAATGCAGCCGCACGGATAATCTTGGGCGCTCCAAGATTTGCACACGTAACACCTTTGTTGCGTGAGCTGCACTGGGTCCCAGTTTGCTTCCGGGTCCAATTCAAGGTGTTGGTTATTACCTTTAAAGCCCTACATGGCATGGGACCAGGATATCTGAGGGACCATCTCATCCCTATTACATTGACCCACCCCATCCGGTCATGGAGGGAGGGCATGTTACGGACCCCATCTATAAAAGAATTTCATCTAGCGGGGTCTCGGAGGCATGCCTTCTCTGCTGTAGCTCCTGCCCTTTGGAACATCCTTCCCCCAGAGGTGAGACAGGCCCCTTCGCTCCTGGACTTCTGAAAATGACTAAAGACCTGGTTCTGTCAGCAGGCTTGGAATGGGAGGGGGAACAGTCATACCTGGGGATGGCTAGCGCCCTAAGTGATTTTGAGGGGCGTCCTACACTCATGGACTGATTAAAATCTCTTGCCACTTAGATTTTACTATATTCTTAATTTATTGTATTGTTATACTGAAATGGTTTTAAGTTTTAACTGCATTTTACTGTAAACTGCCCAGAGTCCCCCACGAGGGGGAGATGGGCAGTGAATAAATTTATAAATTTATAAATAAATAAATAAAATAAACTTATATCATCACACGCATGACCTAATTTGCCACCTTTGTCTCCTCTGGGTGCCCATGGAATTCTGTGAAAAAAATCTGTAGGTTTGGATACAGAAACACCCATTGTGGTTTCCGACATTTCGCTTGCAACTTGTTATAAACCAGCAGGTTTGGAAAAGATACTATCTTTTGATCACAAGGAACCTACAATTTTTTTTTTTCAGAGACCAAGGTTGCTCATATGAGAAAAGCTTTGAAGCATGCTATGTATATCCTATGGATTTTGTACATGCTTTTTTGTTGTTGTTTTGTTTCATTAAAGGCACAACCCTTTCAGTGATGGACAGAATGAGAATTCACACATCCTGAATCCACTAGAACAATGTTAAGAGCATAGTTATAGGTAGCTACAATAGCAAACTCATATTTGGGGTTTGTTATAATTAAGTGTAATTGTTTATATCCCACTTTTCAGGCTACAGGTACTTTTAAGGTGGCTTATATAATTAATAATAAAATAATGCTGAACAATATTTAATACTGTGATTGAAGGATCAGAACTGCAGTCTGAGATTATTAATAAACTGCAATTTGGGTATCAATACTGTCCTTCCCAACAGTTGGAGCTGAAGTTCAGAAACATGGAGTGATCAGTAGCTGTGTAATAAAGAGACAGAGATTTGGTCTCCCCTGACTAGTGATTAGATGCTGGTGTGAAGGAAGGGATATAGTTATAAAGAGTCAGGTTGCAACTCATGTGATGGGTAAGGCATAGCATATTCTTTTTAAACTCAGGATTTAAGAAGAAAATAAAGCTGAGATCCTAGGCAGAGGCATACTCTGTTAATAGCCCGGAAATGTTTATATGTAGAAATGGCTGATCACTTGCTTTAAGG
Organism: Candoia aspera; assembly: GCF_035149785.1. Lineage (NCBI taxonomy): Eukaryota > Metazoa > Chordata > Lepidosauria > Squamata > Candoiidae > Candoia > Candoia aspera. The sequence goes on from NC_086155.1 coordinate 40,248,852, forward strand.
GGATGTACCCTTATTGCCACATCAAAATCCCCTGCAGGATAGACAGAGATACAGCCATAGAGCTTTGTGAACACTGGTTTTCACCCTGCATGGCTTTCCAGAAAGCCATAGGTATAAAACCATTCTTTCTTGCTCAGACATCTGTGATCAACATACAGATACAGGGCTGGGGGAGACAGCCAGGCCCACAGCTAGGGTCTGTGTCACCTGGGTCAAACAAGGATTCCACACCCATTTTAGCACCCCTCCCAGTGCGGCGCCCGGGGCACATGCCCCACTTGCCCCCCCTAGTTGTGGCCCTGGAGACAGCTAGTGTCTGTAGTGGTGATAGTAGATTGGCCGTTCTGTTTATGAAAGCTGCTTCCTACATATGACATGTGCAAGGGGCTCTATTCTCTTTAGCACTTGTACGTGGCTTACAAGAGTGTGGTGGTTCCAACTTTGCTAACCAGCATCCCTTGATATTAATTCCTTGTCCCTTCAGTATCTCTTGCCTAACCTGAATGTTTCTTGGTGTGTTTCTTTTCCCTGTAATCCTTTCAAAATGCTGGTTTTAAATTCTCTGTTTAAAAGGAATGGTGTGAAGCTAACAACTCATCATATGCCAGAACACGGGTGTTATTAGACTAATAGTTGGCTGGTAACTTCAGGGCAATTCTTGCGTTTGAATACATTTCCTATGACAGGTGAAAAAATTGTCTTACTTTGCCATCTTGCCACCTTTTTTCATTCTGAGCAACTTTACACTGTTACATCATGAAGCACTCCCCAATATTCACTTTCTGAGGAGACATTATCTGAACAACATTGTTCCAAGAAGATTAATTTGTTAAATTCACCACTCTGGCGATAGTGTGTAAACGCAACTCTAGAATGTCCCATGCATTATCTTGCTGACCACCTGTTACCATCCCAGCCTCAGTTGGCAGAATTTGGAGCGGAAATGTAACCAGTTCCACAGTCAAAGTGGAAACCACAGAATGAGAGAGGAGGGAGAACTCAGAGAATAGAAATTGTCCTTCGCTGTTCATGGAACTTCATGAAATACAGACATGCACTATAAATGCGCCTATAGCAAGAAGTGCTCGCTACTATATTAAATGCTTCCTTGCTTTTCCCCCCCTAACCTTTAAAGGTATGAAGCAAAACAATTGAAATGTTTTACAAGCTACGTCTACAGGTCTGTAAAGATTTTTTCCCCATGTAGACAGTTGTTCTAATCTTGTGGGCTGGGTAGTCTCTTCAAGATACCTGAGAATGCCCCTCAACTGATTAAAACAAGTGCCTAAGGCACAGTCTACCCAAATTCCCCACCTATTTTCAGAGCAAACAGAAATCTTCACCTGTAAGATTTCTTCACCATACACAAGAAGATTATTGGCTTGAGAAATCCTGTGCTATGCTGTAAAACAGAAGCACACAACCTATTTTCCTCTGAAGTCTTGGATGTGCCCCTGGAGGCCCTTCAAAGTTGCCGTTGAACTGTTGTTGTTGTTGTTTTAATATATATGGAGTAATCATATCAGTTACATTTTTGACTTCTACTTTGGAGTGTAGTCCCTGGCACACCAACAAGGCCAAGTACAGCCCTCAAGCCCATCCCTGTTGCTAAGGCTAACAAAATTAAACTCATAGAGGTGTGGTTGGAAATTGGAGTATGTGGAGGAGTGGTTCCGTCACCCTTAAGGAACTGGCTTGTAGTGACATGTGCCTTTTGATTCGGTTTTCCTTGAGAATGCCCAAGTGGCATTTGTGATAGCCTGAAGACTGTAGAATGATTCCTTATGCTCAGTCAATATTATCTTCTCTGACAAGCAACATTATTTGAAGGTGCCAGGTGGAAGTCTTTCCCATCACTTGTTTTCTGAGCCTTTTAACCAGGAATGGTGGCTGCTGCTACTGCTACTACTATTACGACAACTACTATTACTGCTTTCATTAGGAGTCTCTGAGGGTTGCAGGGGGCATGCTGAATTGTGGGGCCAATCTTTCAGGTCTTTTAGAAAGATAAAGAGGTGAAAGCTTTGCCCTTTAAAACACCCAAATAGGGAAAACATCCCTTAAGCATCCCTTTTGTCTGTTAAGCCTTTCTAAACCCTTCCAAAAGACCTGGGAATTTGGGGACCTTTACTCTGGGTTGATTGAAGGAACTGAAGGTTGCAAAAGGTGAGTTAGGGGATGCATGTAGTTCATGGGTTATTTGTGGCTCCTTTTAAGCGTAGATCAAATTAGAGCCTTTTGCCTGCCTTTTACATATCCTACCAGAGAATTGTGTCCCTCCCACCCTTATGCTCAATGTTCTGGAGGGCAAAAGGCATGGGGTTATGTTATGCATGTGGGCAGAATCAAGATTTGTGGGTGAAGTTCATTCTTTGTTTTTAAAGGTATGAAGAGGGGGTTATACTATAATCCCAGTGTGCTTCCTGAAGGAACCGTTGTGCTGACTTTAGTCAATTAGAATCAAAGGGAGCTCAGGTGCCCCCCTCCCAAAGAAAGCTGCTATAATCACAATATTTCTCAAAATGAACAAATTAATGTACTGGCAGGTCTGTGAATATAGCCCTCAGCAATTTATGTAACTTAATAGCAAGATTCCTCCCCACACCCTCCCAGGCATTGAATTCCCAGAAATGGATGATGAACATCTCTGTGAAAAGCCTTCCCCAACTTAATGCCTTCCAGAGGCATTACATTTCAATCCCCATGATTCCTAGTGAGCATGCTGGCTGGGAATTTTGGGAGCTGGAGCCCAATTAGAGGGCAGCATTGGAGAATACTTGATAACTTACTTGAAAACGACTTGATGGCACACAATCAATGGGGGAATACTGGTTTATAGAGAAAGGTGAATGGTGTTATATGAATCGGGGGGGGGTTGCTTTTTGTACCATCCTCCCAGTTATCTGGCAACATCGCTCACCAAACTGCTTGACCTAATTGCAGGGGTGGTTGTGGGGCCACTCAGACTCTTAATATTCAGAGATCTTAACTTTCTCTCCTTGGGATTGGAGGTGGCTTGGGAGTTCATGTCCTCCATGATAACCATGGGCTTGTTACAATTCACTGCCCAGTTCACATGGCTGGCCGTAGTTTAGATATGGTATTCACTTCAAAACACTCCTTGGTTTACTGAGGAGCTCTGTGAAATGAAGCCGGTGAAGAGATACCTGCAGTGACACTGGTGGAAAACAAGAAGTGAATGCAGCCAAGCACAAGTAAGAAGCCAGAGCCTACTTTGTGATGATAAAGGCAGCAAACCTAACAGCTAATCTTAACTACATCTGTGGAATGTCAACCAGCTATGCTGCTTAAAGTATCCCAGACTCTTTTGGGGAAAGATGGGCCAGAAGACTCAGTCAGTGTATGGTATGATCATCTGGGTGAACTTTTTGTGGGTAAAATCAGTTGCATTTGGTCTAAGGTAGAAGCTGGATGGACAGAATCTATTGACATGACAAAGGTGACAACCTACAGAGTTACTGGGAGGCTTTGAGCCTGCAGATCCCAAGTGGACAGAGTCCTCTACAATTTTAGCTGTGGATTAGACCCAGCCAACATGGCTAATTAAAGCAGTCAGGGAGGGGACTGGGACTTTAATCCAGGCTGTAGTCAGTCCCTCTTTAAGAGAAGGGGAAATGCCAGAGATCCTTGAAGAGTCACTGATTTGCCCACCTCTTAAGAATCCAGGGCAGGATCCAACAAAACTGGAAAGCTGTCAACCTATCTCTAACCTTCCCTTTCTGGTTATTGAGAAAGTGGCAAGGCTGAAGTTGCGGAGGGCTCTGGAGGCTACTGATTATCTGGACCCTTGGCAATCTGGGGTCAGACCTGGGCATGGGAAGAAATTGCACTGGTTGATCTCATGGATTACCTTTGACAGGGTTTGCGTGAAAGTGGTGTGACCATCCTTGTTCTCCTAGATCTTTCAGCTGCTTTTGTTACTATTGATCACAATACAGTTTTGGACCCACCTGCAAGGTTTGGGTGTTGGAGGCGTAGTATTATGATGGTTCCACTCCTTCCTGAGCAGGCAGGCCCAGTGTGATTGTGTGGGAGAGAGGTTGGATCCCTATCCGCTTTATTATAGAGTGCCTTAGGATTCAGTCTTTTCCCCTTCTCTGTTCGTTATCTCCACAAAACCAGGATGAAGTATCTTCACCTTAGGCCCATTGAGAGATAAAGTAGAAGTATGGTGTCTGGAGGCTGTCAGGGTTTAGATGGGGAAAACAGGCTCAAAATCAACCCAAACAAAGCAGAAGGGCTATTGATTCAGAGGCTCTACCATCTTTGGCTCTTGAAAGGCTTGTGCAGAAAGAGGAACGAGCAAGCTCGCAAACTGCATGGCCAAGAGGGCTTTTGCACAGTTCTGGCTGGTGTGCCAGTGATGGCTTTACCTGGAACAGGTTGCACTGAAGATGGTCACTCATGTCCTTCTTAATTATATTACTGTAATTTGGTCTACATGGGGCTGCCCTTGAAGGCCAACTGGAAACTTTAGCTGATCCAGAATGCAGTGTTCAGTAGTCACTTGAGATACTGCCATATTACATCTCTGCTACACAATCTGCACTGATTGCCAGTAAGTTTTTGGGTAAGCAATTCAAGGAGCGGGTCACTATACTTAAAGCCTTATATGGGGCCTGGGTACCTTAAAGACTGCATTTCTCCAATAGTTTCTGCCCATCCTACCAAACAACTAGGAAACATGTTAAGGGTCCCTCCTTATCAGGAAGCATGGTGGAAAGGAGCCCAACAGGCGTTCTGTGTAGCAGCTCCCTCTTCTGGAATAGCTTGCCTCCCAAAACATGGATGGCCCAACTATACCACTGCTATCCCCACATCTGTTCTCAGACCTTCATTTGCACTCATGGAGGTCAGGGTAGGATCCAAGTCTTAGCAACCATGGGGATATGAGTAATGGTGAAAGAATTAATGGAGGAGAACATCTTCAAGGAACTATAGCTTTTCACAGTAAGCAATAGTTAACTAGTTGAGATTTTGTAGAAGCAGCTTTCCTCATGCGAAATACTTGCTTTGTAGAACAGAAGCAGGCAACATTCTGGCCATCGGTGACAAAAAATGGTACCATTTTTTGGTATTCTTGCCATTTTGAGGTGGGAAACTATAGCATAAGCTCTATCATTGTTAAAACTCATAAGCAAACACAGACACACAAATGGCTTCACCTTTGTATGAGATGCAACTGTGACCATAAGCATTGGAGGGGAGGTGGGAGTGCAAGGGAGCAGATATAATGAAATATATGTTGCAATCTTGCAGTTCAAATCACATAACTTGCATACTTGTATTCAGTGTCAGGTCACAAGTATGAAAGGCTGTGGTTTGCGTCATGATACTTTAGTAGATGTTTCGCCATTTTTGTATCTTTACAATTTGTACCAGATGCCTCCGATTGTGATTTTTTTGTATCATCAGTCTTTTTCTCTGAAAAGACATCAATAGCAGCTCATGACCGGAGGATTGTCCACAGTGCATGGACACGTTGCATTATAGCTTCTATAAATGAGATACCATTTCCAGGTGATTCTACAAGATATGGTGTTCATGCTTAGTTCAAACAGCCAGTTTGATCGTTACGCTAAAGCCAGCATGAAAAGGGCATGAAGAAGTTGCACATTTAAAGGTGGATATTCAGCAAACTGAGGATGGCTGTAGGGATAATAAGCAAGCAAAGTGAGATATTGGACAAGGATACAAATCTCCCAGTTCCACTCTAAATAAAGTTATCCCCAATTTCCTAACAGAAATTCAGTATTGCTGGGGGAAAGGGGGTACACATAGAGAACTAAAATTGAAACTAAATTATAGATAAGTAGTTTAGCAGCATGTTCTAAGAACCCTTGTACTAGAAGTAGTAGAAAAGTAAAAGGTAGAAATTTTGCATGCATATTTAGTTAGATAAGGTCTGGATAAGGCCAGAAAAAAGAGCATTGACTCAATTACTCTGCCTTTGCCATTCTTCCTTGCGACATGGAAATGTGGTTTGTAGCTTATCCGTGTGGTGCCAACTTTAGAATACCTTTTACACATGACTAAAAGGTAAATGTTTTGGTAGATTACCTTACAGGGAAATCAGATCAGTACCATTTGGATAAATTCCTTTGGTCTGTACAAACCGACAGAATTATCCAAAGCATACTTAGTCCAAAACAGTTTGAACTGGTTCTTACTTACTCAGAAGCAATGCATGCAAGAGATAGCTTTCTTGTGCCTTTTTTTAAAAAACACTCTGCAAATCATGCAACATGACTCCCTGACCAGTCCAGATTTGGGGAACTGTAGACACTGAAGTGACTTGGTTGCATCAGAAAACAGGTTAGTTTAGCCTTAGAATATTCTTGAAGAAGATTTTTAAGAATCTGTGGCTTCCTCTGTGCCAACGATTAGCACTCCCAGCAGTCACGTCTTCCGAAGCAATGATGAAGACAGAATTTAGGAATAAGGAAAATACAGTAATAATATATTTTCTTTTTTTCTGTTAAAAAAAAAGTAAGAAAATCCTAAGATATGTACATTTCAGTAGTGTCAAGTAGGAGTTTGGTAGTTTTACCCAAACTTCTAAAAGGTGGAAGCTCAGTTATAGAAATATAACAAGTTGTAATGTTTTGTTAATTAACCCATTCACTCAGACTTTAACAAGTCAAACAGCAGACAAAAGTATTAAGTACTTGAGAATGTAGGTTCCATCTTAAAGTATTCCTCCCTCTTTCATGCAGCATGAATTATTTCTAATTGGATTATGCTTTCTGTGGCAAATATGAGATAACTAAAACAAAAAATTAGGCAATAATCCAGGCAATAATTGATCAATAAATAAAATACCTAAGTTATTTATTTAGCTAAAACACCTTTAAAAAAGGAACAAACTTGAACTAAAAAAATTACCTTTTCATAATTTTTCCGACTCCTATTCCTTCCAGCTGTTTAAAAGGAAGCATTTCCTGTTGGAACTAATAGGTAATGAGAGAGAGAGAGAGAAGAGGCAGGCCTTTTTAGGGACATGTTGGGGCAACAAGCAGACTTTTGGATCCAGAAAATCCAAGGCCTTCCCCTATATGTAATATTTTCAGTCCCACAACCCATCAATTACAACAGCAAAACTGTCCAGTATGTTTCTGGGAGAGAGAGCCAGGTTGGTCTAGTGCTTAAGGCACCAGGCTAGAAACCGGGAGAACATGACTTCTAGTCCCATGTTAGGCACAAAGCTAGCTGGGTGACCTTGGGCCAGTCACTCTCTCTCAGCCCTAGGAAGGAGGCAATGGCAAGCCACTACTGAAAAACCTTGCCAAGACAACTGCAGGGGCTAGTCCAGCAAGTCACCAGGAGTCAACATTGACTTGAAGGCACCCAAAATAAATAAATAATGTTTCTGGGAAGGCCTACAGTGACACACACACACAACCCCCCCCCCAACTTTTTTTCCCCCCATAATCAGAAAGAAAGTTCTGCTGCATCTACTTTTCCATCCTTGGGAGCTTAGCATGGGTCCATTGTTCATTTTTGTTTTGTAATTAGTAATATGCATGTGGTACAACAGCTAATCATAACATATAAAAACTGCAGATAATTTATTAACATTTCTTCCATCACACAAAAAAATAGCATCTGGAAAGGCTTGGAAAAGAGAGCAGATTTGCTAATGTGTATTTCCTCTCCTATTTATCCAAGGAGAAAATATTCCTTTAGGAAGAATTTTATTTTCTGCAGAGCTGCCAAGCGATCTGGTTTGCAGATCTTCTGCACATTTGGAGTTACTTGGATCAACTACAGCTAGAATGAAAAGGGTTGACTTACCTATTCCCTTTCCACTGAAGAACTCCAAAGTTTATGCTAGATCATTCTTGTGCACCTAGGAAAATATTAGGAGTTCCAACTTATATTCATTTTCTCATTAGGACAGGGGTACAAAAATATAGTATTGGTGGAGGGAGGTGACATGGTTCTGGTAGTTTGCAATCCCCATTTGATCAGAAGTCTTTTCATGGCCTGTCCAAGAGCCTGGTTTTCAGTTATGGGATCAAATCTGATATTGTAATTTAATCCCCTCTTTGTTGCAAAGGGAAAGGAAAAGCAAAGCTGCCATTAAAGGGTGGTAAGAAGTGACCATCTCAGCTTAAAGTGTCTGACATAAAGTAAGTCCAAGAATACCAAAGTATGATCTGGAAAACATCCCACCTGAATTTAGAGATCACTTCAGAAATAGATTTGATGCACTGAACGCTGATGACCGAAGACCAGAAGAGTTGTGGGAAGACATTAAGAACATAATATGCGAAGAAGGTGAAAGATCATTTAAAAGCCAGGAAAGAAGGAAAAGATCCAAATGGATGTCCAATGAGACTCTGGAACTTGCTCTTAAACACTGAGTAGCTAAAGCTAATGGAAGAAAGAATGAAGTAAGAGAATTAATCAGAAAATTTCAAAGGGCACCTCAAAAAGATAAGGAAAAATATTATGATGAAATATGCAAAGACCTAGAGCTAGAAAATCAAAGAGGAAGAACATGATCAGCATTTCTCAAGCTGGAAGAGCTGAAGAGAAAATTCAAGCCCTGAGTTGCTATCCTTAAAGATTCTATGGGCAATACATTAAATGACATGGGTAGTATTAAGAGAAGGTGGAAGGAATATACAGAATCACTGTATACAAAAGAATTAGTCGGTGCTCTGCTATTTCAGGAGGTAGTATATGATCAAGAACCATCGGTACTGAAGGACGAAGTTCAAGCTGCACTGAAGGCATTGGCGAAAAACAAGGCTCCAAGAATTGATGGATTACCAATTGAGATATTTCAACAATCAGATACAGCAGTGGAAGCACTTACTCTTCTATGTCAAGAAGTTTGGAAGACAATGACCTGGCCAACTGACTGGAAGAGATCTGTATTCATGCCCATTCCAAAGAAGGGAGATCAAACAGAATCTGGAAATTATCGAACGATTTCGTTGATTTCACATGCTAGCAAAATTTTGCTGAAAATAATTCAACAATGTGTGCAGCCTTATATCAATAGAGAACTACCAGAAGTCCAGGTTGGATTTAGAAGAGGATGCAGTACGAGAGATATCTTTGCTGATGTCAGATGGATCTTGGCTGAATGTAAAGAATACCAGAAAGATGTTTACCTCTGTTTCATTGATTACGCAAAGGCATTTGACTGTGTGGACCATAACAAGTTATGGCTAATATTACAAAGAATGGGAATTCCAGAGCACTTAATTGTACTCATGCAGAACCTGTACACGGATCAAGAGGCAGTCATTAGAACGGAAAACGGTGACACTGAGTGGTTCAAAATTGGAAAAGGTGTGCGGCAAGGTTGTATACTTTCACCCTACTTATTCAATATGTACACTGAACAAATAATTCGAGAAGCAGGAATGTACGAAGAAGAACGGGGTATCAGAATTGGTGGAAGACTGATTAACAACCTGCAATATGCAGATGATACAACTTTGCTTGCTGGAAATGAAGAAGACTTGAAGTACTTGCTGATGAAGATCAAAGATTGTAGTCAGCAATACGGACTACACCTGAATGTGAAGAAGATGAAGATTCTCACAAATGGACCAATAAACAATGTCACAATAAATGGAGAAGAAAATGAAGTCGTCAACGGTTTCATTCTACTCAGATCAACGATCAACTCTAAGGGAAGTAGTAATCAAGAAATCAAACGATGTATCGCACTGGGAAAATCTGCCATCAAAGACCTATCTAAAGTTTTCAGAAGTAAAGATGTCAGTTTAAAAACAAAGGTGCGTCTGATTCATGCCATGGTCTTCTCAATTGCCACATATGCCTGTGAAAGTTGGACATTAAAAAAGGAAGATAAAAGAATTGATGCATTTGAATTGTGGTGTTGGCGAAGATTATTGAAAATACCATGGACTGCCAGAAGAACAAACAAATCAGTTTTAGAAGAAATGCAACTAGAATGTTCTCTAGAGGTGAAGATAACTAGTCTTAGACTCTCAGACTTTGGGCACATCGTCAGGAAAGACCAATCACTTGAAAAGGACATCATGTTTGGTAAAGTCGAGGGCCAGTGGAAAAGAGGAAGACCTTCAATGTGATGGATTGATACAATTACCACAACAATGGATGCAAACATTGGAACAGTCAGGCATATGGCGCAAGACTGAACAGCATTTCATTCTGTTATACATAGGGTCGCCATGAGTCGTAAATGACTCGATGGCAACTAACAATAAGAAGTAACCATCTTAGCTTAAGGTGTCTGACATATGCTGACTCAGGTTTTTCATTGTCAGTGTTATCTGCAAGAGTAAAGCCACCTAGGATGTGGGACATACCAGCTCACCTACCATTTTGAAGAGGGTTAGCTAAAATGGGCCAGTGGAACTTCCTTGTAGTAAAAGGGCCTTCTGTGTGTACATTCGGCCACATCTATAGCTGTCTAAGATGTTCAGTCTTCTGATTTTATTCTTCTATTATATTAAAAAGTTTCATTTTAATATCAGGCATCTTTTAAAACTTTGCAATATGTGCATTTCTACCTTGGAAAAATGTCTTGAATACAAACACCTGGATTCATTGCTTTAACATCCAACCCTCTCCCCCTTATCAAAGAATAAATCCCAGTGGTATTGATGTAATTTCTATACATTCCTTTTGTGCTGATTATAGCATCCTCTTCCAATAACCCAAATATTGTTCACAGAAGGTTCGGTTTCCTCCCCCTTGTTGTTAAGAGCTGCTGTGGCAATCCTTTCTTTCCTGTTCTCAGGATTTCTCTGAACAACAATTTCCTCTCACGACACCTCTTTCATTCAGGGGAAGGACATCTGTCTTCCTTCCAATTACGAGAAGCTGCTTTTCTGGCCTCTCATTCAGCTGGGCTATGTTATCACGCTGGTCTGTACCAAAATATGAACACACTTTCTAGCACAACAGATGTGGTGACAAACTAGAAATGAAAACAAGTGCGGCCCAAGGGGATTGGGTGGCACTGAATTCCAGGGAAGCCCTGCAGACTCTGAGAGAGAGAGAGGGAGAGATGGAAAAATCAGAAATGGAGTGTGTTTAGATTAATCCTCTTTTAACTGTGTCTCCGTATCCTGAAATGTTTTAATAAGACAGGAAAATAATGGATAGTCCATCTCTCATCCAGGACATTAAACTCTGTTATATTGTGGCTATAATTGGGTGTGCCTGAAAATTTTTTTATCATTTTTAATGAAACATTAATATTCTACATGTCTTTTTTTAAACAATATTGTCTTGCCAGATTCTAAAGGCTCAAGACAGTACCAGCATGTTTAAATGCATGTTCTGTTTTGCACAGCTAGTACACCTATGTGAGAATGTCACTGAAATGCTATTTTCCTTTGAAATAAATTTTGAAAGCAATTTTCCTTGAAAGAAATTTTTCTTTCAAACTGAATAAGAACCAGTGGGGGGGGGGATCAGGATTTTTTTTTTCTCTGCATGACACTGCTCTCTACCATAGGCTTCTTCTATAGAGGTATTCTTAAACTTTTTCTCCTTTTGTTTCCTTGCATCTATTTCCATTTCTTAATTGTGAGAATACACAATGAATTGCTGTGTTTGAACAAAAGTGCCACTTACGGTTTTGCATACGGCATGATTTCTTCAAATGTAATATATATAAATGTATTTCTTTTGCTTCTGGCTTAAATTTCAGGCAGACTATTTTCATGTTAAAGATTTGCAAGTACAGCTGTATATCTTTAATATTTCAAAAAGCAGAACCTGAATTCATTTCTCTACCAACATTCATACATTCAGAAGGTGAATCAGAAGCTGAAGTATAAATGTTGATACAAGTAATGAATATTACCAAAAAAGCATTACTAGGGATTTGGAGAGAAAGTTTTGAGGGCATTGGCTTCCTTTTGCCTAAAAGAACAGCATGTAATAAATTATTATTTGATAACATAATATTTCTTCAGCAAAGGATCGTTACCTTGTCGTGGTGCTGGAGCTTGAGCACCTCAATGATGCCATGAGCTAAACCGTGAAGGGCCACCCAAGACGGGAAGGTCATGACAGAGAGGTCAGACTAAACGCGATCCCTGGGGAAGGTAATGGCAACCCACCCCAGTATTCTTGCCGTGAAAACTAAAGGGATCAGTACAACCAGAGATATGTCGGTATACCATCGGAAGATGAGACCCCCAGGTCGGAAGATGGTCAAAATGCTACTGGGGAGGAACAGAGGATGAGTTCAACTAGCCCCAGACGTGATGACACAGCTAGCTCAAAGCCGAAAGGATGGCTAGCGGCCGACGGTGCTGGTGGTGAACGGCGAATCTGATGTTCTAAGGATCAACACACCATTGGAACCTGGAATGTAAGAACTATGAGCCAGGGCAAATTGGATGTGGTTATTGGTGAGATGTCAAGATTAAAAATAGACATTTTGGGCATCAGTGAACTGAAATGGACTGGAATGGGCCACTTCATATCAAATGACCACCAGATCTACTACTGTGGACAAGAGGACCACAGAAGAAATGGAGTAGCCTTCATAATTAATAGTAAAGTGGCTAAAGCAGTGCTTGGATACAATCCAAAAACGATAGAATGATCTCAATTCGAATTCAGGGCAAGCCATCTAACATCACAGTGATCCAAACATACGCCCCAACCACAGATGCTGAAGAAGCTGAAGTAGAGCAGTTCTATGAGGATCTGCAGCACCTACTGGACAGCACGCCTAAAAGAGATGTTATTTTCTTCACGGGAGACTGGAATGCTAAGGTGGGCAGTCAAATGACACCTGGAATTACAGGTAAGCATGGCCTGGGAGAACAAAACGAAGCAGGACACAGGCTGATAGAATTTTGCCAAGACAACTCAATGTGCATAACAAACACCCTCTTCCAGCAACCTAAGAGACGGCTTTATACATGGACTTCACCAGATGGACAACACCGAAATCGGACTGACTACATCCTTTGCAGCCAAAGGTGGCGGACATCTATACAGCTGGTAAAAACAAGACCTGGAGCTGACTGTAGTTCCGATCACGAACTTCTTCTTGCACAATTTAGGATCAGACTAAAGAGATTAGGGAAGACCCACCGATCAGCTAGATATGAGCTCACTGATATTCCTAAGGAATATGCAGTGGAGGTGAAGAATAGATTTAAGGCACTGGACTTAGTAGATAGGGTCCCGGAAGAACTCTGGACAGAAGTCTGCAACATTGTTCAGGAAGCGGCAACAAGATACATCCCAAAGAAAGAGAAAACCAAGAAGGCAAAATGGCTATCTGCTGAGACACTAGAAGTAGCCCAAGAAAGAAGGACAGCAAAAGGCAACAGTGATAGGGGGAGATATGCCCAATTAAATGCAAAAGTCCAGAGGTTAGCCAGAAGAGATAAGGAATTATTTTTAAACAAGCAATGCGCGGAAGTGGAAGAAGACAATAGAATAGGAAGGACAAGAGACCTCTTCCAGAAAATTAGAAACATCGGAGGTAAATTCCAGGCCAAAATGGGTATGATCAAAAACAAAGATGGCAAGGACCTAACAGAAGAAGAAGAGATCAAGAAAAGGTGACAAGAATATACAGAAGACCTGTATAGGAAGGATAACAATATCGGGGATAGCTTTGATGGTGTGGTCAGTGAGCTAGAGCCAGACATCCTGAAGAGTGAGGTTGAATGGGCCTTAAGAAGCATTGCTAATAACAAGGCAGCAGGAGACGACGGCATCCCAGCTGAACTGTTCAAAATCTTGCAAGATGATGCTGTCAAGGTAATGCATGCTATATGCCAGCAATTTTGGAAAACACAGGAATGGCCATCAGACTGGACAAAATCAACTTATATCCCCATACCAAAAAAGGGAAACACTAAAGAATGTTCAAACTATTGAACAGTGGCACTCATCTCACATGCCAGTAAGGTAATGCTCAAGATCCTGCAAGGTAGACTTCAGCAATTCATGGAGCGAGAATTGCCAGATGTACAAGCTGGGTTTAGAAAAGGCAGAGGAACTAGGGACCAAATTGCCAATATCTGATGGATAATGGAAAAAGCCAGGGAGTTTCAGAAAAACATCTATTTCTGTTTGATTGACTATTCTAAAGCCTTTGACTGTGTGGACCATAACAAATTGTAGCAAGTTCTTAGTGGTATGGGGATACCAAGTCATCTTGTCTGCCTCCTGAAGAATCTGTATAATGACCAAGCAGCAACAGTAAGAACAGACCACGGAACAACGGACTGGTTTAAGATTGGGAAAGGAGTACGGCAGGGCTGTATACTCTCACCCTACCTATTCAACTTGTATGCAGAACACATCATGCAACATGCTGGGCTTGAGGAATCCAAGGCTGGAAGAAACATTAACAATCTCAGATATGCAGATGATACCACTTTGATGGCTGAAAGCAAAGAGGTACTGAGGAGCCCTATGATGAAGGTGAAAGAAGAAAGTGCAAAAGCTGGCTTGCAGCTAAACCTCAAAAAAAACAAGATTATGGCAACCAGCTTGATTGATAACTGGCAAATAGAGTGAGAAAATGTAGAAGCAGTGAAAGACTTTGTATTTCTAGGTGCGAAGATTACTGCAGATGCCGACTGCAGCCAGGAAATCAGAGGACGCTTAATCCTTGGGAGAAGAGCAATGACCAATCTCGATAAAATAGTTAAGAGCAGAGACATCACACTGACAACAAAGGTCCGCATAGTTAAAGCAATGGTCTTCCCCGTAGTAACATATGGCTGCGAGAGCTGGACGATAAGGAAGGCTGAGAGAAGGAAGATTGATGCTTTTGAACTGTGGTGTTGGAGGAAAATTCTGAGAGTGCCTTGGACTACCAGAAGATCAAACCCGTCCATCCTCCAGGAAATAAAGCCAGACTGCTCACTTGAGGGAATGATATTAAAGGCCAAACTGAAATACTTTGGCCACATAATGAGAAGACAGGACACCCTGGAGAAGGTGCTGATGCTAGGGAGAGTGGAGGGCAAAAGGAAGAGGGGCTGACCAAGGGCAAGGTGGATGGATGATATTCTAGAGGTGACGGACTCGTCCCTGGGGGAGCTGGGGGTGTTGACGACCGACAGGAAGCTCTGGCGTGGGCTGGTCCATGAAGTCACGAAGAGTCGGAAGCGACTGAACGAATAAACAACAACAAAACATAATATTTAAAAAATCCTAAAATGGTAGTTTTTTTAGGACACAACTATAGGATGGATAAATGGTAAATTAACAGAGCTCCAGTAGAGCAGGTGTGAGCTTATAAATATCTTGGGATACAGTTCCAGGCTTCTTTATCTTTGGGCACACATTTCTCCTATTGGGCCAGTGTTGCCCAGCATCGCTCCTCAACTGTCTTGAGTTCTTCCATTCGGGGGGGGGGCACTTTTTATTCTTGCAGCTTGAAACTTTCTTGCTAAGATTATTTCCCATCTTCTTTATGGTGTCTAGATTTCCACTTTTACTTTTACCCTAGAATCTTTCCAGTCCAAGTTTAGAAGATGCAAACCAGAGCCTGGTACTATCTCATTACTTTCTGGTCAAAATTAATTTTATTCGCTTAGGTCTGGCTTCACTGGTTCTCAGTGACCTTTTTAAATCAATTTTCCTAACAAAGGCTAATGAGAGCCAGCCTGGTGTAGTGGGTAAGGCACCAGGCTAGAAACTGGGAGGTTGTAAGTTCTAGTCCCACCTTAGGCACAAAGCCAGCTGGGTGACCTTGGGCCAGTCACCCTCTCTTAGTCCTAGGAAGGAGGCAATGGCAAACCACTTCTGAAGAACCTTGCCAAGAAAACTGCAGGGGCTAGTCCAGGCAGTCACCAGGAGTCAACACTGACTTGAAGGTGCACGCGCACACACACACACACAGGGGGGTGGGGGGGAGGGTAATAACAAACTCTAGTTCTTGGGTATCTCTTTGGGGAGCCTCTGCCCATTAGAGTTTGAAAATGCCTGGAGTCATCTTAGGCAGGGTATCTAGGATATTGATATCCAATCCAGTCTAAGCTAGTATCCAACCCCACGGTTTGTGGATTAGTCTCAAATGGGCATGTGCCAGTGTCTTGTGTCTCCTCCATTCTAACTCTGAAATTTGGGGGCCTTTACTTTGGCCAGGTTGGACATGCTCCTCAGTCTTATGGGGGCATTATAAAAACATTCCTCTTCAGCAGTGTATATGCCCATGTGGGAACAGCTCAGTGGAGTCCCTAAGCCACATTCTCCTTTGTGCCCCTGTTTACAGGAAATCTTAGAAGACATTTATCTATCCCATTTTAAAGAACTACCCTGGTAGAGAACACAATGCTTATCTGTCACTGCTTCTATCTGACCAGATCTCTGATGTATCTTTTCAAGTTGCTTGATTTTGTGCCTGTATTTGTTCTATTTGTCCCACTATAACTGAAGATTAGCACCAATCTTGGTGACTACCACTCATATTTGTATTATTGTTATTATATTAATGTTGTTGTTATGTAAGTTTATTACATTTTACAGTCACTTTTTAGTCTTGTCAGTAATTGTAGGTGAGTATGTTTCTATGTATTGTTTTCTGGCCTAAAGGCCGTATTATAGGCTTGTTTTTGTCCAAAAGCAGCTTTCCATATTTGTGTGCCCCTACACTGGGAACTCAATTAAGCCAAAAGAAGATAGAGCCAACAAGTAAAAATTGTGTGATTTCTTTACCTGAAAATAAAACACTTTTAAAACAGAAAAGCAGGAAGGAGGTGTATTAAAAAGGTAACCATTTTTAGATACTGAAAGAAAACAAAATGTGTTATCAAAGAAGGCAAAAATAGATTTGCGTGATATTTGCCTATGCTCATTTATTGGTACAGAAAAAATTAGCAACATTTGCTCTAATTTAGAAAGTAAAGTACAGAATTGGGAACAATATTGACCAGTTGACCTGTGTGCCTCATCCATTCAATGGACTCTGTTTTAGAACTTTGCAGCTCAAAAGCAATAGGTTCAATAGGTTGGAAACCACAGATAATGGGATAATATAAAGGCACAGTCTTCAAAGGCTGGTATACTGAAGTACTCTAATGTGGATCATCAAGGCACATATGACAGTGGCCAACTATCTACACATTAGCATCTGAATGCTTCTCTGTGAGGTGATGGGGATGAGGTCCATGGGGAGAAGCAAATAGAAATAGCGATCTCAGGGAGGACTGCCTAGTAATGTCAATTTGTCCACAGGCTTTTCCAAAACTGAAGCTGAATGCTGGAGTTCACTAACCCTATAGAAGTCTCACATTATGGACCATATATTCTGATTTCTCTTCAGGCTATATCCATAAGGAATTGTTAATCTTTTTAAACTGCCTCTAAGAACAAAGAACAAAATGTGTTTTAATTGGCTGTTATTTTTAGGTTGCTTGCAACCCACTCTGTTGTTTTAACTGACTTCACAGCACAATCCTCCTATAAGTAGAACACCAAGATCTGGTGACTTTAGACATCCAGCTGCAGTGTGTCTTATGTAACAGCCTTTATATAACTTTTGCTAATAGCACCACTAGAAGCATCATGTGCATTCTGTTTTTTTAAATACTGAAATACAATCTAAATTTGAGATTATAAAATAATTCAGTATATACAAAGAGAATCCATATGAAATGTTGATTAAGTAGGATGAAAATGTCTAGTTCAAAATATGTATGTGTGCATGTGTGTGTACTGTATATCACTATTGTTTCATTTTTACCTGTGTTAATTTTCACTAAGAAAAAAATCTAGGTTGCAGAAATCAAAGTAACTGCTAGATGGCAACAAAGAGATTGAGTTTTCTGTGGTCATCTGGATTTTTGCAGATATAGTAGCCCTAGACTAAGGCAACAACACCAAACATACTGTACTTACCCTAGAACAATCTTGTGCTTTCCGAAAGCTTTTGCTTAAACACTCATCAGCTCCTGATAATAAAGAGCTCATGCCAGCAACAGTGTAGACTGAGAAAGTCTACTTTGAAAAGTAAGATCCATTAGAGGGACTTTCTTCTGAGAAAGCATAGTTAATATTGTGCTGCAAGACTGCTTCTATGTGGGAATAAGTACTATTGAATTAATTTACTTCTAAGAAAATACACATAGGATGGTATTAGTTAGGTACCAAATAAATCATTAGGTTGGACGTCTGCAGAGGGTCAGATGGGAACAAGTGATATCATTACATAATTTCTGGCATTTGCATAAGTATCATGATGCCAATGACATTATTCTAGCTTGTACTAGATGCCTATGCCCATTAGGAAGATTTGTGATACAGTACAGCAGTATATTTTGCCAACTAGACCAAATCTTTACAGGGCACTTTTATTACTGACATTTTTCTCATCATGGTCTTACATCCTTTGCTAAATTATAGCCTTCTCTGACTTCTATTAGATTTTTAAAGCTTTCTTGCAAGAATAGTTGAATTTACTGCCTTACGTTTAATTTATGTGCAGTTGCCAACACTTATAATGTGTAAGAATAAGCAAGTGTTCACCGCACACATTTGCAAAGTCCTGTGGCCCTGGGTGGGTGCTGTTGGATCATAGTATGTACTTCACTCTCCATAGTTGAAAGAGGAGTTCCACCATTGAATATCCCACTGCTGTCATGTCAGTGATGGAAGGATTGAAAAGGAGTGTGACAGGGTACCTTGGGACACTTTAGGGAACTTTGGATCCAAAGGCCTGCCATTCTCAATAAGAGGAGAATTGTTCCTGTCTTGGAGCAGTGAATTGGAAATGAAAAAAGTGATGGAAACAAAATGTGGGCTTTCATAGGATACAGTTTCACATAATAATCTAACACTATTCCCCCCCCTCCCATTTGTAAGGCCTCTGGTAAAAGAATCTTTCCAGTGTAGTAGATAGCAGGTAGGACTGGGGAGGCCCAGGTTCAAATCCCCAGGCATCTATTAAGAGTACTAGATGACTGTGGGCTAATTATTCTTAGCCTAACACTTCACAGGATTGTTGTGAGGATGTTAGAAAAGGAGAAACCCAATTTGTAGTTCTGCTGCTTAAGATAATTCATTTGAATATGCCAGGCATAAAATCTGGAGGCAAATTTTATGTGTAGCTGGGAATGAAGTTCAGGCCATAATGGCTAGAGTGGTGAATCAGCCTCTAGGGAAGATCCTTGGTTTTGTGTTTCTTCCAGTTCCCTCTCTCAGTAGAAGCAGGGAATGAGGGCCTCTGAAATATTAATAATTCCTAATGGCTCCTTGTCACATGAGACCTGGTTTAGGAGGATGCCCCCTCCTTTCCCCCAAAAGGGGGAGTTATAATTGAATTGATGAACTGCACAGCCCAGCTATCCAGCATATGCTGACTTTCCTATCAGCTACAGTCATTACTGCAGGACCCTTTGTCACTCATCATTGCTTGATTACACCACTTGGCCTGCAAGGGGATTTGATGGGAAATGTCCAATAAGGGCATCCAAGCTGTTTCCAAAGTCAGTTTTGCAAAGCTTCGAATAAAGAGAGTGGGGAGTTCCATTTACAAGGCAGGATAGATTAGGAAGATACAGTACTGTAAATCTGGAAAAGAGGTAAGGTGATAGTTTTCTCTGAGGCTTAGAGAACAGATGGCCCCCCCCAGGAGGTTCTGCATGTGCGTAACTGTAATAGCTGTTCTATAAGAAGAAGATGGCTGTGGCTTGTACAGAAGGTGGATTGATTTGAATTTAGGGTTTAGCTGTAAACTGGCCAGAAAGAGAATTTTGAAATGGAACCTGAATTTAGGGACTGTGCTCAGCAGCTATATATACATTCTGGCAGGCAGGCTGGATTCTTGCTTCTACTTCAGCTGTTTCTGAATCCAGTTTTGAAACTTCTTACAGAAGACATGGTTGGAAATAGCTGCAGGGTCATACAGCCACTGGTTCCTGAAGAACAATGCCAATGAAATTCTGCTCCCAAGGACGTGGAAATTGCAGACATAGAACACGCTTAGTAACCTGAAGGCAGATAATGCCTGGGGGTGTAATTGTAAGCCATGCGTACAGGTGTTAAATGTATAGCTGCATTACAACAGCGCTCCAGAGAAAGAGGTTGAAGTGAGCCTGACCAAAATACATATTAAGGTTGTCAGTGGTTTTTTTCAGCGTCTTTATAAAACTGGCTGAAAATGCTAAAACATCAAACAATTCCACCTTTCCCTTCAGTTCTAGAAATGAGAGAGCAAAGAGTGAGTAGTGACAGCTGATAGGAAGTATGCCCAATTTGTTTTGTGAAGCTGCATGGGGAAGGAGATCTGGTTCCTTCAGAAGAGAAAGAACAAAGTGGAGCATTTAGAAGTTGGGAATGCTGGCATGTTTAACATGCTATTTAGGTTAAAAAAATAAATGTAAAGCTAGCACATTGGAAAGACGGATTCCTGCTAGCCTTCCCCATATACTTGCTTTCTATGCGCAAAGTTCTTGGAATCATCAGTTGTTTTTTGTGAGGGATTATGGAGGTGATTCTTGAACTCTGAAGTGGTAGAGTCCATAGATTTGCTATTACATTTACGTTTTATGAGAATTAAGAAAAGTTTAACAATCTCTTGTTGGTAAGAAATAATAAAACTTCACATGATGATAGGAATAATTTCCTAAAAGGTTTATTGACGTTTGATTAAATATACTGTATATCATGTTCTGAGAAAATAAAGGGATAGAACGTGGTATGTGCTAATTATTTAAAATCATACTTTGTTTCCTTGTGTAATAAAAAGAATGGTAAAAGACTAAGAAGACTAAAATTGATGCAATCACTTAATGAAATCAAATCAAATTCTCCCAAAATATGTGACTTGTTATAAGCAGCTAAAAAGAATAATAACTAGAAGCATAAAATGTGAGAACTTTACAGCTATACATTCTTTTAAAAATCAGGAAGAAAGCTGAATGTACTGGAAAATATTGTGGTAAATGTAAGACACACAAATGGATAACAGTGGATTTCACTTATATCCACATATTGCATGTATATTTCACACGTATTTCAGTTACATATGTTTGTGAACTCTGCCTTTTATTCTGTGTCTTTTTCTTTTACAACAGTTATCCATGAAGGAGGTTGGGGATGGGCTGCATGAACAGATGAACTGCATGATGGGTGCTCTGCAAGAACTGAAACTGCTCCAGGTCCAGACAGCTTTGGAACAGCTAGAGATTTCAAGTAACCCAAACCAAGTTTCAGAAATTGGCCAGCATCAGTATTGTCAAACCAGTAAGGAGATGCCAAGGGCAAAGCATGATACCAGCAAAGAGAGTGAGACCTTGCTGGGAAAACGTTATTTGGAAAATTGCAGATCTTCAGCCTTTTTATGCTCATCTCCTGTGTCACACTCTACCAGCCCACGTTGTCATATTTCTTTGCCGGATAGTAGCCAAGGGCACATAGCTTCATCCCTTAGCAGCATAGGTAGTGAGGATGACAGTGAACCTTCTTCAACTGTGAGCACAACAGAGCATCATTCACCAAGAATGTTGGAGTCATCTAGTGACAACACAACTAGCAGTTGGCTTTCTCAGGATACCAGCAGCTTGTCTGAGAATAAGTCCATTTGTAAGGACTGTTGGTTTTCTGATGAGAACAAAGACTGGACTTCCTCATTAATGTCTCAAAGTAGGAACAGACAGCCTTTGGTTCTGGGTGATAACATCTTTGCTGATCTAGTTGGGAACTGGCTGGATTTGCCAGAGATAGACAGAAAGGGAGAAAAGAATGAGGCATCGCTACCAAGCAGCAAGTCCCAAGAATTCTATAGGAAATTTTCCCTCACAGCTAATCTGTTCAAGAAATTTTTAAGGAGTGTCCGGCCAGATCGAGACAGATTGCTAAAGGAGAAGCCCTGCTGGCTGCCAACAAAAGACAAAGAGACTGAGATCTTAAAGAAGCCCAAAACAGTTAACAAACAGAAGGGGCTGTTTTACTTCCCAGTTCATGGGAGCACACCAGACTCTCAAGACAAAGCCAACAGGTGCCAGAAGAAGGAAGGAAGGAAAGCCAAGCCCAAACTCTGTGCCAAGAAGATCCATACCACAGTAGAACAGACTCAGTCAGGGTTTGATTTTAACACAGCAGTCTGGGTGTGAACTCCAAGACTCATCATCTCAGTTGCCAAAACTAGAGAGAAAGAAGTAAGAATGGTGAAAGAAATACCGTTCAGACCCAGACCAGGATGAGGAAACAGTGAAGAAGATGACTTCTATAGAACAAGTTGACACATAAGTAGATAAATATTACCACCACAAGCACAATTTTTATGACAAAATGTATTTGATAAATAGAACTAGAAGTCTCCTAAGGTAGTGGTTGCTACCTTGGATCATTTTGATAAGCTTCAAGTTTGCCAAATGTATTCACTTTATCTCCAGGTCAGGTAGCAACAGAACATTAGATCACAAGTATGAGCGTGTGTTACATGCACTTACATGTCTGTCTGTCTGTCTGATTGTTTTTTTTAAAAAATCTTTGTTTTTTTGTGTGCACTAATTTCTGGATTATGTACCAGGCAAATGAATAAGCACTTGACAATGAAGTTAAAAATGATGCATGAGTTTGTGAGAAAAGACAGACTGTGGGTCTTGAATGTAGATGAATGGAGTTACTACAGCCAGTTATCCCTTTGGTTTTAACTATTCTTTTTAAAAATAATTACTTCTGGCACACCCACCATTATCTGTCCTGTACTAGAACGTGTCTAAGGAGTGCTGTGTACTAGTAGTCTTACCATCACTCCAACCTCCTGATGAGCAAGAATTATTCATCTTTCATTTTGCCCTCAAAGCCTTAAACTCTAGATGTCACACTGAAGTTCCAAGTTCTAATAGACCTTTCCCTGATTCTGTAGTTTCATTTTGCATTTCTTACTGTGTTTGAACATAGTTTTGTAAGAATGTAGTTTTCTCTAGGGATCATCTCCCCAAGGGTTTATTAATAAAAGTGACATTCCTCTCTCCAAATGGGACTGTTTGTTCATTCTTTAGCATACCGTTATATTCTCTACATAGGGAAATGGAGAAACCTTTAACCCCAGTCATAATGGCAGTTATATAGTGAGATGTTCTTTTATTAGTATTGTGTCCAAAAACTGCAATACATATCAAGAACCATTTGTATTTACTGTATTATGATTTTCTTGGAGATCCTTATAATCTTGTAGACACTAAAGACAAATCAGAACCCTTATATTCTGGGTGGGGAGGAAGTAACACAATAAAAACTCTGCTGCATGACTACAGCTAGCTTTTATCCCAGGTTTGAGTCCTATTTGATCATGGAGCTTACTGGTGACTTTGTTCTAATTACTGTATTTCAAGCTAGACTACTTTGTGAGGTTCTGTTGTGGGATAATGTGAAGGTGTACTCTTTCGCTCCCTGTATACCATTTGGAGCTCTGAAAGGAAAGCTGAGATACAAATGCAAGAGGTGGATGTGATCAAGAGATCTGTGTGGGTGAGCTTTCTCTGGGCATGCAGATCTGTGCCCATGGAGTCCCTGTTTACTTCAACTGATGGAATCACTCTGTATTATCAAGGTGATAAATACCCAATCTTTAGTTATTTTGGAATTAATGTAACCTTTTGCTGATGGGGGCCATACTTAACAGTTTGATGAAAGGAATATAGGTCTCTGACCTTTTCCCACCATGAATTCGAAAACCTGTGTGTATAAAAATCTAACCCCTCCACCCAAAAAAATTTCAATGGAGTTCAGTTTAATTTATGCAACTTCAGATCTGTCTTAAAAATTGATTTCCTGTAATAATTCAGGATGTGACAAGGTACTGTATAATTTTCACGGAAGGAGAAGAAAAGTAAAAGCATAAATGCCAGGGCTGTCTAATTACACGAAGTATGTTTCTGTTTCAGCTATCTAAAACAAACAGCCAAGTTTGAAAGACCATCAGGAGACTATTATCTGGAGGTGGTTGGGTGTTTTTTTTTTAACCCCTGCAAGTGAATTAAACATAGGCATAACACACGCACTACTTTTGCCCTTAGAAGGAATCAAAAGCTGCTGAAAAATCTTCCGTGGGCATGAAAGCAAGCATACACTTTCTTTTTTCCACAAACTTGGAAGCACTTTTCTTACCCTCTGTGAATAGCTACCCAATAAGTTGAAGATTGCATTATATTTCCAAAATGATTGTTAACTATATCTTAACACTGTTAAATAATTGAAGACTTATAAGGATTTCTAAGGACTCGGGCATGCCAATGATTTTCAAGATTATTACCACCTCTTCTCCATCACTGTTGGTGAGATCCTTGCTTATAAACCCAGCAGGAAAACTGTTGGCTGGAAAGAATGTTGTTATTTCTTTAGTGCAGTAGTTGATTTAGCAATTCCTGTGGACAGGAGAAACAAATTACTTGTTCAAAATCAACAAAATTCATTCTGATAATGATAAGTGGATTTAGGTTAAGATGATGGCTGCTGGCTCAGATTCCTTGAACAAATCCAATAGAAGTTACATATGCTTTTCTGCATTTTATTTTAAACCATAGCAGTATGAACAGGTTGCTTCTCTGAGCAGAGAAAAAGAAGATAAAGAAAGCATGTTTCACTCTTTTACTGCTGCTCTCATTTTCTTATTCACCTCCCTGTTTTCATCTAAATTGGGGAGAAAATGTAGGTGTCTCTGTATTTTCTCCCCAAATGGCTTGGGAAGTATGGTGCTGGAAAATCCTCCTGCATTTTTTTCTATCTGTCAAGCAACATATAATTAAAAATAACTAAAGCTCCTCATGAACTGTCTCAGTTAAAAATGGAAAAATCAGATCCGGATCAAGGGAACTTTAAGACCTACAACCCTTCAGTCTTGCTAGGGTTGAGTCACAACCTATTCTTTGCCATTCAGAGCCTCACAGTTTCCAGGCACTGAGAAAGAAGCTTGACAGCACCACTTGGATGGCCCAGGACAGAGATGTATAACTGAATATCATTAACATACTGATGATGCTTAATTCCTTGCCAATGAATGATCTTGCCTGATACATGTTCACATACTGTACATGTTAAATAGGAGTGGGGAGAGAGTTGAGCCCAGAGGCACCTTTCAAGACAGAGGTCTAGGACTCAATCTCTCCCTCTCTACCAATTACAACTGGAACCACCCCCAGAGGAAGGAATAAACCACCACAACCCCATATTCCCCACTTCAAAGCCCCTGAGGCAATCCGGAAGGATAGACAGCCAGTTTGGTCTAGTGGTTAAGGTGCTGGGCTAGAAACCAGGAGTCTGTGAGTTCTAGTCCCGCCTTAGGCTAGACTAGAACTAGAACTCTATCTCAGCCCAACTCACCTCACAGGGTTGCTGTTGTGGGGAAAATAGGAGGAGGAAGGAGTATTAGGTATGTTCACTGCCTTGAGTTATTTATAAAAATAATAAAGGTGGGATAAAAATTAAATAGTATGATCAATAGTATCGAAAGCTGCCAAGAGATCAAGGAGGGCTCGGACAGATATATCACCCCCATCCCAGCACAGGTCATCCACAAATGCAATCAACATTGTTTTAGTAGTATAATCCAACCTAAAAACTGTCTTGAGGGTTTAGATAATTTGTTTCATCCAGGGCCCTTTGGAGCAAACCTATCATCTTCTCAACAACTTTGTCTAAAAAAGAGAAGGTTGGAGACTGTATAAAAATTATCTGGTACCACCGATCCAGCAATGGCTTTTGAGGAGAAGGTGAACTAGTGCTTCCTTCAAAGTAGGTGGAACCATCCCTTCCTGCAAAGAGGGTGTTCACCATTGCTTAGATCCAACTCCTGGGAGGCCTTAACCAGCCAGGAGCGATATGGATCTAAAGCACAGATGGCGAGACTAAAAGTCCAAGGATCCTGTCCATTTCTTCAGGACTAACAGGCTCCCCAGATAATTGGACAAGAACATGCCTCGGTCAATTCCATAGAACTTCCCCAGCCAAGTGAATCCAAGCAACTTTATCCAACAGATGCCTAGAAGAATCCTCAAAACAACCTTGCAGAACTTCCCCAGGCCCTTGCTTACCAAGGAGGGAAGAGTAATCTGAAATAGGATCACCAGCCAGCTTTCCATGAACGCAGTAAAAGCAGAGAAATAAGTGCATTTCAACACTCTTGTTGCCACAAGGTAATCCCTAATAAAGGCTCTTATCTGTGCTCAATTGGACATGCTTTTTCTTCCTCCAGTAATGCTCTAGGCATCTCTTGTGCCATTTCATCCAGACTTCCACTGAGAACCAGGGGGATGGGATCCACATGCGCAATTTGATGAAAGGGAAGGTGCTTTAAAATTTCTCAAGACAAATGTTCATGGGAAGAGTGTGCGATTGATTGATTGATGTGCCATCAAGTTGTTCTCAACTCTTAACGACCATCTAGATTTTTTCCATGATGATCTGTCCCTAATTTGGTCCTTCAGCTCTTCCAACAGTGCTCCCATCGCCACTGTAACAGTTTATCCACCTTGTTGCTGGTTGTCCTCTTTCCTGAATGTGCTATTGCACATGTTTATTTACAAGATGGCCAAACTTGATGTGTAAATGCCCTGTCTTTCAGGAAATTTCTTTGCTGCAAACTGCAGTTTCATGGCTTCCCATGCTTCAGTTTTAACCATCATCCCTTTGTCATAGATCATTTCCTGGGCCAGGGGCAACTGATGACCACCATAATCTCCACAGGGCTGGACCCAGGGACTTCATGGATCTGGATGGTTTCTGGCAGGCACTTGGTGATTTTGTCAAGGGCAAGCCCATTGGTTTGCCACTGGGAATGGAGGCATCCTGGATACTTGACAAATTAATGCAGACATTTACAGCAGCTATTACATGGGTCTCTGTCCCTTGCTAATTAAAATCACTTTTCAAAGGAAAGTCAGAAGAAAAGACAATATGCAGTGTGATAGCCACTTTTTAAACCCAAGAAACAGAAAAGAAGTAGGTATCCTGTGTGGTGAGTGAATCCATATTAAAGAGGATTATATACAGAGGAATCAATTTTAAGGAATTGGAGTAATGTGCATATGCAGCAATGGGGTATGCCTCAGCCCCAGTGGCAGTCCAGGTAAAAATGGAAAGGATTTCAAGGACAGACAGTAACTAATTGTCCTACTATGTAAGTAGTCATAAAAGGAGAAGGAAACATGGTTGGAGGGTATATCTCTTCATATAGGACTCATAAACCTTGAGAGATATAATAAAAGGTAATGTTGTGGCAGACATTTACAAATGCACATAAGAGAATGAAAGCTATTGAGCCTTATGTGCAGCATGCAACATGCAATATACAACTGCTTTCTGATATTTTTCATCGCTATAAACTCCTCTCCCCAGCCTGCCTGTTCACACAAGCAAGGGCCCTGTTCAAGCTCACTACTCGAGGATTTATAAATAAGGTAATATGAGCCGATTTTGCCATGACACCTGGTTCTTAGCAAATGGTTTAATGCTCCCTCCCCCGAACAACAGCTGTCAGCAGCCCTGTTTTCCTGCTGTCTGACAAGGAAACCAACTGGAACATGTCCTGAGAAAGAGACCTTTGGCCCTACTGCCTTTTCCTGACAGCTGCACTGAAGGCATCAGAACACTGTCCCCTTTATATGAGAAGGAAGAATAAAGAGATAAGTGAAAGGGAGATATTAAAAAGAGAAAAGATTTCAGATAGAAATTCTTCCCATTACCATGTTTCAGTGTGGGGACCGTTAAGAGAGCCATAATGATGACATTTTCCATTTTTATGGGAAAATACTAAAAGCTAGCAAGAAAAAAAATGAACTTCTCATGGGTCTCGCATACCTTCTTGAACACTGCATAGAATTTCTCTTAGTACAGTCTGAATTATTTCTGCATTTCTTGTTTGAATATCTTGTCTGTACTATTTAAGCATCTTCCCCAAACTTTCTATTTGGTCATCGTAAACCAAAAGCATATAAGATCCTTGCTGGTCCATTATTTCTCACCCTCACATTCCCCTAATTGTAGCTCAGTAACTTGTTCAGTAACTCTTATGATGACACATGTCCTCATGATATTACCTTCGTCTTATTCCCCACTCCAGGGAATGGGTCTTTAGCTGTCCAACTTCTAAGTAGTGTTTTCCCTCTTCTCCCAATACATTTTTTTTGCCATGGGAATATTCTAGCACAATTGATCAGTGATGCCGTTGTTGATGCAGCTGGTCTGGGATCTGCCCAGCTCCTATTGCCAACTTTAGGCTGCATCAGGCTCACACCTCCCTTCCAGTCACTGGGCACCGCTCCTTATCGTCATTTTTGCTTGGGTTCCAGGACAGACAGAACTCTTGGCTTCTGCAGAGGGATTTGTCTATGCAATGCCTGACAAGCAGTTTTTCAAGTGCTTGTCAGACCTTATGCTTCTTATTCTCGCAGAAGTTTTTAAACACAGGTTTAGCAATCTTTTGAAATAGTGCTAGACCCGTGTCTGAAAAACAGACCTTGTGCTCTCCTGAGAGACCACTAGCCCTGTGCTGCACAGAGGCCCAATGTGTCATGTTCTCGTTCTAATGTCTGGTTAACATTGTAACGTTTCCCATGTCTTTTTCTGTTCCGTATTCCTTCACCCGGGGTTTTTCCATTCCTTCGCCTTCCATTGTTTTGAAGGCTTGGAATGCATGTTTGGGTTTGCGCTCCTGTTCAAGGTTACTTTCCCAGGCGCGTCTAACGGCTTCTAGCACCTGGGAGAAGGAGCGTCCTGACGGGCGACGGGGCGGGACCTGCTCACAAGCAAGGCTTTTAAGTTTGTATTTGGCGCGCTTTTGCTCATTCTCAGCTTTCTCTGTATTTGCATACTATTCCTTTAATAAATCAGTTATCTTTAAGCCCGAGCTTGTGAGACTGAGTATTTGGGTTTAGGCAATCGTTACATAAAGCTGAGAATCATTTTATCCATTTTCCGCTAGCCCCATCCAATCATTGGATAAGAGGGTACGCTAGCGATGACAGAACCTCAACTTCGCGCAAGTGAGGGAAGCGAAGAGGAGCGGGAGGCGGCCAAAAGCCGGCCAGCGCTAACCTCGAGAGCGCAAAGAGCAGCACGTCGGGAGTTGCGAGATATCCAATTGGACGAGCTGCTGATATCCATGCAGGAGAGTCTCAGGAGTGAACATAGAACGGTTATGGAAAGAGCACCGGGGAGGGGGTCTCCACAATTGTCCTGGGAGCACGAAGTCCCCTTGTCACCGAGGGTGGTGGTAACCAACCAACCCCCGGAGGAGCCGGTCACTCCGGCTCGTATGAGGGCATTAGAAGATAAGATGGATTTAATAGTGACGATCCTCAAGGATCTACCCAGAGAGGATCTACCCAGAGAGGCAGAGCCCACCCCGGAGGATTGGGAAGAAGAGCCGTCACAGTACCCCAGGCACAGTACTATGTCGACCCGGGGGAGAAGCAAGACTCGATCAGCCCGTCAAGGGGGGGAGCGAGAGGCAAGACCTCCTAGGGATCGACCACCCATGGGGGCTCGGCGCACGCTGACATTCGCGGCACCGCCACAGCCAGCTGAGCCGGCAAGAACCTTCCCACCATTTGGAGTGAAGTTCGATGGGGATCCCACAACGCTCTCCTTCTTTATTACTAATGCCAAGCATTATATAGAAGATTGGGGTCGAAACTTTCGGTCTGAACATGGCAAGGTCAATTTCATTGCCAACAAGCTGAGAGGAAGGGCAGCGGATTGGTATGTGCAACTATGCCAAGCTGAGGCAACTGAGTTAGAGGACTTCGATGACTTTTTGTGGGCACTTAAAGAGCATTTCGAAGACCCCCTAGCTCAAGAAACGGCCAAAAATGACCTGCGGAAACTCTACCAAGGGTCCCTCTCAGTTGCCAAATATGCATTGGAGTTTAAAGCTTTGGCAGGAAAAGTGGAAGACTGGTCTGAGCCAACAATCATCGAATTGTTCAAGCAGGGGCTTGAACCCGAAATCCTTCGATGGGCTCTGGGCAGAGATGATCCTAAAACGCTCTATGGGTGGATTCAGTTGGCGGGAAGCGCAGAAAATGCCCTACGAACCTATGCCCATACCAAAGAACTTAGACAAACCCGTCTCGCTAGAGGAGCGCGCACATCTGGACTTGCCAGCCGCCCCAAACCGAAAACCTGAGAAGAAGAGAGGGAGCAACGGTTCTCCAAGGGTCAGTGCCTCCGATGTGGGAAAGAAGGGCATCGAGCCATGTCGTGCCCGAGACGCCGTCCAGAGGAACGACAGACGAAACCCACGGTAAAGACGCCTGCTCCTGCTCCACCGCGAAAACTGAAGGCAGCCCTCGCGGAACTGGACCCCCCAGACCTTCCCTTCGGAGAAGAGGAGGAAGAGTTGCAATTCGAGCAACCGGCGGGAAAAGCCTACCACCTGCCCTGAAGGGCGCCCTAGGGCAGGTGGAAGAAACCGGGCGTAACCATGATTCGGTGAGTGGAAACTTCCCCACACTGACTGTTAAAGTTAAACTGAGCTCAAAAACCAAAACGGTGGAAGTGTGGGCCATGCTAGACTCGGGTTGCTCCCGTTCCCTAATGCACCCTGATGTCGTAGCGGCTCTGGAACTGCCCACGTTCCCTTTGCCAAGACCCATGATTTTCACTCAATTGGATGGAACTATGGCGGGAGGGAAAGCAGTCAATCTTTCCACGGGACTGGTCGCCTTGCAGATGGGCTCCCATCAGGAAAAGCTGCCATTTGTGGTAGCTCCAGTGGGGGGTCCTCTGGTAATCTTGGGGATGCCTTGGTTTGTGCAACAAAACCCTTTTATCAACTGGCTGCATAGAACTGTGACGTTTGCAGATGGATTTTACAAAGTACCCGAAAAGGACCTACTGGAGGACATGGAGGGTGGAGGGGTAGCGTATACCACTGTGCAAACGCTTCAACCTCTTGAGGGACTACCCAATCAGTACCAAGATTTTGCTGAAGTATTTGGGGAAAAGGAAGCGGATCGCTTGCCACCCCACCGAAAAACGGACTGTGCCATTGAGTTTTTACCAAATGTAAAATTGCCTCACCCAAAAATATACCCCATGTCTCCCAAAGAGCTTACCACGCTAAGGGAGTTCATTGACAAAAATCTGGCTAGGGGTTTCATTGAGCCGGCAAATTCTCCGGTAGGAGCTCCTGTCCTATTCAGGCCAAAAAAGGATGGGTCATTAAGGCTTTGTACCGATTTCCGCGGGCTCAATGCGGTCTCAATATTAAATAAATATCCTTTGCCCCTGATCAAAGATATGTTATCACATCTGGCCAGAGGCAAAATTTTCTCAAAACTGGATTTGAGAGAGGCTTACTTTCGCATTCGCATAAGGGAAGGGGATGAGTGGAAAACAGCGTTCAACTGTCCTCTTGGGGCTTTCCAATATAAAGTCTTACCATTCGGGTTATCTGGGGCACCTGGGGTTTTTATGCAACTAATCAATGAGGTCTTGCATGACCACCTATTCAAGGGGGTACTAGTATATTTGGATGATGTATTGATTTATACTGAAACCATGTCCGAACATATCCACTTGGTGCGTCAGGTACTGGCTAAATTGAAAAAAGCAGAGTTGTACGCAAAACTGTCAAAATGTGCGTTTCATCAGTCACAAATTGATTACCTAGGGTACCGGATTTCAGCTCAGGGCATTGAAATGGACCCGGCAAAAGTAGAAGCTATCGTGGCATGGGAACCTCCC
Organism: Candoia aspera; assembly: GCF_035149785.1. NCBI lineage: Eukaryota > Metazoa > Chordata > Lepidosauria > Squamata > Candoiidae > Candoia > Candoia aspera. The sequence continues at coordinate 40,280,511 of NC_086155.1, forward strand.
CGTACCAGGAGACAATTACAAAGTTTCCTTGGATTCTCTAATTTCTATCGGGCATTCGCCCAAAATTTTGCAGAAATCGCCCTCCCCCTTACTGAACTGTTAAAAACTAAAGGACAGGGGGATACGCGACGTTCAAAGAACCCAGGCGCACTCCTTAAATGGACTCCAGCCTGTCAGCAAGCGTTCGAAGCGCTCAAACAAATCTTTACCACTGAACCAATTTTACAGCATCCAAACCCCTCTAAGCCTTTCGTTGTACAAGTCGATGCTTCTGATTTTTCCATAGGAGCAATTTTATTACAATCTGACCAATCTGGCGCTTTAAAACCCTGTGCCTACCTCTCTCGCAAATTCACAGAAACAGAGAGAAGATGGCATGTTTGGGAGAAAGAGGCTTTTGCTGTAAAAACGGCTTTAGAGACATGGCGACACCTATTGGAAGGCACTTCAAACCCTTTTGAAGTCTGGACTGACCATAAAAACCTGGAAGCTTTAAGCACCAGTCGGAAACTCAGTCCCAAACAGCTGCGCTGGGCTGAGTTTTTCAGCCGCTTTGACTTCACTCTTAAATTTATACCAGGCAAGAAAAACTTTTTAGCTGACGCACTCTCGCGCAGACCCCAAGATGCTGGCCCAGGGCCAACGGTCCAAGGCACCGTCTGGACCGACAAACAATTAAGTTTGGCAGCAGTGACTCGCAGCCAGACCCGAGCGCAATCAACTCCGCCTCCAGCCGCTCTGCCTTCCAGCCACCCACCGCCCTTGTCAATTCCCTCCGATTTGCAACAACAGTTGCTTTCCCACCTTAAAACAGATATTTGGTTGCAGACCAATAGACACATTTTAACTTTCACCGATGATCTTGCCTGGCGCAACGATCGTCTCTATGTACCCGAGGCAATGCGGAAAACCATACTCCAGCGCTGCCACGATGACAAGCTAGCTGGACATTTTGGCTACGTAAAAACTTTGCACCTCGTTCGCCGCCAATTCTGGTGGCCAACTTTACTCAAAGACTTGAAGGAATATGTCACTGCGTGCCCTGTATGTGCGGCGATAAAGCGCAAACCAGGCAAACCCCAAGGTCTCCTTCAACCCGTTGCCACTCCATCTGTCCCTTGGCAGGATATCTCCATGGACTTTATCGTTGATCTACCCCCTAGTCAACGCAAAACTGTCATTTGGGTCGTCAAAGACTTTTTCTCCAAACAAGCCCACTTTATCCCATGCGCTTCTATCCCCACCGCGCAACAGCTGGCACGCCTCTTCCTCATCCACGTGTACCGCCTCCACGGTATCCCCGCCCGTTTGGTGAGTGACAGAGGCACACAATTTACGTCACAATTTTGGCGGGCATTTTTAAAACTTTTGGGTACAAAACAGTCGCTTTCCACCTCCTGGCATCCGGAAACGGACGGATCTACAGAGGCGGTTAATTCTACATTGGAACAATACCTCAGAGCTTTTGTTAACTACCAACAGGACAACTGGGTCGATTTACTCCCATTTGCTGAGGTCGCTTACAACAATTCCATTCATCAAACCACTGGTCAAGTTCCCTTTAAAACAGTTTTTGGACGTGAATTTGTTCCGATTCCTGAACTTCCTCATCCTCAACCGCTACCAGCCACCCTTGCTGACTGGGCAGACTCTCTCAAAGACTCATGGTCTAATATTCTACTCGCTCTCCGCCATGCCCAGGCTACCTATAAACGCCATGCCGATGCAAAGCGTTCCCCAGAACCATCCTTTGCGGTCGGGGATAAAGTCTACTTATCAACTAAGTTTATCAAGTCCCCACAACCCTCTAAGAAACTTGGTCCTAAATTTGTGGGTCCTTTTCCAATTGTTGCTCAGCTCAACCCCGTTACGTTTAAACTTGATTTGCCTCACAACCTTAAACGTTTACATCCTGTTTTCCATTGTAGTTTACTCAAACCCTGCCTGTCGTCGGACCGTTGGCATCCGCAACCCATTCCTCCACCTCCCCTCATGATTGACAACCAGCAACACTTCGAAGTGGCATCTATCCTCGACTCCAGACGCCAGCGCTCTGCTTTACAGTACCTCGTCCGCTGGAAACATTTCCCTCATCCTGAATGGGTTGCTGCTCCAGACGTCCATTCTCCTCGTCTCGTAACCCAATTTCACTCTGCCTATCCTGACAAACCGGCTCCCTAGTTTCTTTTGGGGGGGCAATATGTCATGTTCTCGTTCTAATGTCTGGTTAACATTGTAACGTTTCCCATGTCTTTTTCTGTTCCGTATTCCTTCACCCGGGGTTTTTCCATTCCTTCGCCTTCCATTGTTTTGAAGGCTTGGAATGCATGTTTGGGTTTGCGCTCCTGTTCAAGGTTACTTTCCCAGGCGCGTCTAACGGCTTCTAGCACCTGGGAGAAGGAGCGTCCTGACGGGCGACGGGGCGGGACCTGCTCACAAGCAAGGCTTTTAAGTTTGTATTTGGCGCGCTTTTGCTCATTCTCAGCTTTCTCTGTATTTGCATACTATTCCTTTAATAAATCAGTTATCTTTAAGCCCGAGCTTGTGAGACTGAGTATTTGGGTTTAGGCAATCGTTACACAATGTGAATCAGGAAAGAGAACCAGCTGTGTGTTCCTGGTTCTGTCACCACTGAGTCCATTACAGCTTTTCCACTGCTTCTCTTGCTGAGAGGTTTTTACATGGCTACACGTTTTACTGGTTTGATGACTTTGGTGAAAGGGCTGCTAATTTCCTTAGCTCTATGCTCTTTTACCAATTCCACAGGCTACTTCTAGGTACTGCTGGCCACTGCCAGCACCACCATTCACATGCAACACTAGCTAAGAATAGAGTCTGTTTCTTATTCATCCCCCCTACTTCATCTTGTACCCCTCCTCCATGCCTACAATCTCTCAGTTGAGTTATTTTTGGATACAGATTTAGTCCTCTTAGACATGTTTTTAAAAGCACATTTAGGAAGAGCCCAAATGACAGGTCACAAGTGCAGAACACTTCCATGCCTGCAACTTAGTTTGGCAACTTGCCTGGTGGCTAAACAAGCACTCTAAGCACTCAGCTATACTCAACCATCCCCACCCCACCTTTCCTGCCAGCAGGTAACTCTGATTGAGAAGAGAAATGAAGCCAGGGGAATCCAAAAATGCTTTTCCAAATGTGTCCCTCATTAATATAGTAAGGACCCCACCACTTATTTCTGAGGTTAAAAATAGGTCTGGGGCCCAGGAAGGCTTCAGGCATATTGGATTTAGAAAACAATAGGTCACTTCTTTTAATATCCACTTTTAATATTCAATATCAGCATTTTAACGGGCCTAAGAGCAATGTATGTGGACCTTAAAAGAAGGTGTAGCTTCAAAGTCTGCTGCAGATAACTATGAACTGAAACTAGCCATCTGTTTGCTCCGTCACACAACCAGGGAAAGTACGAAAATCTTAAACCCCACCGCACCCTACTCAATCCATCTCCCACTGAAAATTGACCTGGCTGGAATCAGATACAGTTCACAGATGGACTGCCATAACATATTTTAAATTGCCACATGTTCAAAACCAACTTGGGGATTATGCAAATTGGCTCTCAAATGATCAGAAATCATACCTTTAGGAGAAATGCAATAATTTTAAGCCATTAAAAGAGTCAAGGATTGTTACAATAAATGGAACTTGTCCTGATGGAGGTAAGATTTGTGAATCACAGTTACAGTTTTGGCAGAATCTGCATTAGACTTTTGGCTGTATTCCCACAAGAGGAAAGTCCACACTGACAACATTGTGCAGACAGAGAGACAAATTAAGAGGAACACAATGCAAGCTGCAGTCATGCTTGCAAATTCCATCTAATCTAGACACCCAGACCATCTTGTTCAAGTTAGAATTTCAAAGGCACCATTAATTGCTGTCTTACTGCCTTAGTGACTTTTTCTGAAATTCAAATAAAGGCCTTCTTTTCTTGCTTGCCTGCTGATATAAAATGATTTACCATTTTTAGGAATGGGAGGTGTCTAATTAGCCTGAAAGAGGTATTTAATGAGGCACCATTAGTTTCCTGCATGTTGGATAGGATTTGCAGTACAATAGCACCATTACTTCTCATCCCACCCCATTAATTACCGGGCATTCACCCTTTCTCATCCACTTATTTCACAGTCTTTGGGTGGAATAATAAAGAATGCAGGCCTCTAGACTTATGCCATTTTTCTGTCACAGGCATGCATTCCTGAGCATTCTTTTAATTAAAACATTATTGCCTAGTTTCCATGATACCAAAAGCTATTACATAATACCTAGGTTTGACCTCAAACCAAAATCAAACCAGTAACATTTTAGCTTAGTGTAAAGTATGAATCCAAACAATGGCAGTGATGCATTCAGTTCTGCCCTATCTGTTCACATAGGCATCCAACATAAATCACAATGACATCACATGTGTTAATCACACAAAAGATGCAAATCATATAATCCACATCATTCGTGCAATGCTACAATGATGCACATAACATTCCTTAGACACCAAAAGACAGCCATAATCAAAGGAGCACATCAACCCATCCCTTGCCGAATATATATTGATTTTACTCCTGAGGGGGTAGGGTGGGGGAATCATCATAAATCATAGGATTTGAATTTTGGATCTATGATCATTTAATGAAACATCTCTTCTCAATAATTTGCCACATTTATAATTGCCATTTCTTGTCACTTGCAGCTTTGAATTTTGATCTATCAACTGACCTTTATAGTTTTATTCTGAAAAATTGACCAATTGTCAGTATAAGTGGCAATAATAGCAGTCTGTTTTTCTGCACATATCTGTTCCAGGTATTGTAGTTCCTAGATAACAATGCCCACAACGTTAGTACCGTATGGATAAGCATCCAGCTTGGCAAAGACTAATCCATTTACTGCGAAGGATTCAATATTATGTTGCCTGGGGAGCATGGGGAGAGGATGGGCATTTTGAAGAGAATAATATTTCTGTAGTAGGGAACATTTTTGCCCCTTTGGCAGGAAAACAGGTATGTGATGTGCAGATTCCATCCACAACTGGTTTGAACAGTTTAGGCTGAGCTGTATTTGTATCATTTATCATGTTCTAGTATCTCAAATACTCTACAATTTTTGGTTTAATTATCCTCACAGATGTCTGAATAGCAATGTCAGGGCATCACACCTAGAAGGTGTAAAACTAAGCGTTCATTTCTCATTAGAAGCATAAAAATGTATGTTAGCAGAGGTCACTCAGGGTGAGCAGACCTAATTAGGAGTCTTGCTCCTATGTTCCTTAGCAACCAGGTAGAGCAAACATTTGTTTAAGTTTCTTGCTTCTGCTGGGTCTTCCCAAGGAAAACGGTTGGATTTTTTTTTTAAAAAAATCTCTGTTGTGCCCATTTAACTTCTAAAACCGAATAAATTTTGAAAAGTTCTTCACTCTTGGATTCATTCTGTTCATTCTGATTAATCCAGTCAGTCAAATCAAAAAAGTCAAAATGGTAGCCACAAATATCCATATGTAATCTGCCCCTTTTTATGTGTATCATGCATGAAAATACCTCTGTGTTAAAGTATATTCAGTGTCAACAGCCATAATTTTCTTTCTCCCCCTTTTTTCTGGCTTCTAAACATCTTATCCAACAAAGAGTTCTTGAAAACTCAAAAGCTTACAACTATTATGTAAACCTTTGGTTGGACTAATAAAGGTGTTGCCTCTATAGATTTTTTTCCCCCCAACACAGCTGCTATTGTGTTCTTTTCCATACCTCCTTTTAAACAGCTGGAGACCACTTGTAAAGAAAACTCGTCAGTAATGAAAACCATTGTCATCATCACTGTTGTCATCAAATTAAATATCTGTGGAGTATTTTTCTTGCTACGAAATTGAATTTCTCAAGCATTCCTTCACTGAAGGAAGGAGAAAATTCTCATTGTCCTTCTTGTCTGTTTAATTGTATGTTTAATTTTTATGGGAAACTTGGAACCATTTATGCAGCAAGATTATGCAGCAAGGAAGCATTACAGTTTCAAATCAATAAAAAATGCATGACAGAGGCTGCTTCCCAGGATTGCACTTGCCTTTCCTTCACAGGTCACACAAGGTATGGAAATTATCTGTACAGCCCATGTCATCTGGTATGCCATGTGCTTTGCTCTCCTTTTTTATTTTTACTTTGTGCATTAACAGAGAATGGACTCATGTGTTAGACATGTTAATTGATTTATTTCATTTTTAATCAGAATTTAACTTTTGCCATAGATTTTCTTGCTTATTTTAGGCATCTGTCCATGACTTATTCCTATGGATTTGTATACATGACTTGGATATCAGCAGTCTCTGAGCAATACTATGCATAGCTTTATAAACATACTAATGATTAGTCCGCTAGGAGATCCCTCCAAAACTTAATTTTTTACTATGATGAAGAGAAACAAGAGGAGGAAAAAATGGATATTAACTGAGAACAAGAAACTTGGTCTTTCTATATCTCTGAGAGTCATCCAACAGCTAGGCTTAACTCCTTTCAGATAATCCTGTGAAGCTATGGCTACTATACCCAAACTTCAAAAATACCATTTTCTGTATCTTTGCTGCCATCTAATGGTTATCAGGATTTTTGCAACATAGATATGGTAACCCTAATGAACCACTTGTCCTCCTTCCATCCTAATACTACTTTATATATTTTCCAAATGAAAATGCAAACTACTGCCAGCCAACATGTTAGTTCCTCGAAAGGAAGTTGTAATTACTAGAAGTTGAATCTGCCCATATTATGAAGAGTAATGGTATGTCCCTAATGTTATGAATATGTTAAATTCCTTTTTGTTCAAGATTAGAGATGATTCCAGGCAGATTGTTATAAAGACCATTTGTTTCTTGTCACATTGCCTCCTTACAAGTGAACAGCACAGCTTCCAAGAACTGGATTTCAATGGATTGTGCATTTTGCTAGTGTAATGCTTAATGCACAACTGCTGTTGTGCTTTGATCACGAAAGAAGGCAAAAAAAGGCCAGTTATATCATAAAGGGAAATAACTGGTAAATTACAACAGAGGTATGAAAGAATTTCAAGCAAATACAGCAGAAGTGGAGTTCATTCTCATGTAGGCTTCTCATACTATCCTACAGCAATGTGAATTAAGGCAGCTATGCTTCATTCAGACCATCTTTAAATGAGGAAGCAGACCACATTGGACTTTCTCCTAATGCTTTGATGTACACAGGATATGATATCAATATCCCAAATGGAGTACCTGAAACAAAGAATAATTAACATGGTAATCTATCTTGCTTGATTACTGACCCCATACTCTTTTCTGCTCTAGTGTATTGAAAAAGAGAAAATCCAGACTACCAGCAATTCTGCTGAGAGCTAGTCTCATCAAACTGCAGAAGAGCAAGAGGGGAAAAATGAGGCCACTCCATCAGCTTGGCAAAATGAGAGAGCACAAAGCAGTTTTGGCGCCTTCTCTCTTTGAACTCTTTCCAACCAGTTGTCATAAGAAAACTAAAAGCTTCCAGCTGATGGCCATCACAGCTGTGATATAGCTAGCTGTTAAAAGAGCCATACAAGATTTAGCACTGGGGGATGGCTTTTCTGGTTTTCCTTTCCCATTTAGTGTACCTTTTGTGTCTTTATTGATCTTAAAGCCAGTTTAGAAGCCCTTCCAAATGAACAGGAAAGTATAAATGTTTTAAATAAACCATTAAATAAACTATAACATTCTCACTATGAAGAATTAAAGCAGCAGTAGCTAAGTCCAGCAATTCCATGAATTATAGACTCACTTTTGCTGCCAGTGCTGGTTATCCAGATGATCCAATAGAACAGAATATCTATAGCTCAGGGTTGAACTGTGGAGTCCTTGGTGCTCTCTGAGTTTGCAGATGTTTGTTTGCAGATGTTTCATTGTGATGATGATGTTACCTAGTCGGCTAATGAAACATCTGCAAGCGAACAACCAAGCTCAGAGAGCACCAAGGGCTCCACATCCAGTTTATTGCAGCCCAAACTGTCAAGCCCTAACTCAAGGAAGAAAGCAACGGAACAGATCAGCTCTGGTTTCCTACATCACAAACACTATTGTACATACAGACACTCTATACTCAAATTCAAGCCAAGAATTCATTTTTTCTGGTACCATGGAAACCATAAACTATAATATTATAAAAACAGTTTAACCACTAATTTGTACTTTTGGGGGTACAATCCTTTGCCATTTCTTTTCAAACAAAAACAAGAATGACCTTGTTTATCTAGGTATAGGCAAATTACCATGAAGGTTTTAAAAATGGGACAAAGGGAAACTTACAAAAAATTAGGATAAGGAGAGATTTTCAACTATATACAACTTCCTTTTTAACAAAATGTTGAGGTTATCTAAAATGTACTGTTATAAAATAGGAAAGTGCTTTTATAATACTGTAGATGTTAAAGTTTTTCCTTGCACTTCTTTCTTCCTAGCCCTGTGTACAGTATCTAATGCTCATTAAATGCACAGAATCTATTAAATCATCTGGCACGTGTACACAACTAGTTCTCCCCCACCCCCACACACTAGTATTGACACCTCTTATTCATTTATCTATTTCATCATCCAGCCCTCATCCTATATGCTAAATTCTTTTTCTTTTTTAAAGAAATTTCCATCCACTTCATCCTTAAGGTATGAACTGATATAGCACATTATTCATCAGATCTGAATATGAGATTTGAAATAGGATTGTTGTCACTATGTCACCCTGCCTCTTTGTTACTTTGCTGTTGAGGGCATGTCATGCTATGATCAGCTAATCTGTCTGCTACAAATTAATCACTTGATGCAGCTACATATCTGACTAGATCCCAAAGTTTTGAAAGGGAACCCCAAATGTCTGATCTGTAAGATGGAGCATCAATAGAGTGAGAAGAATCCCCATCAAAGCGAGTGTTTTGATTACTAGAATGATTCCGAATAAAAAGAGAATAGATCACATGAGCTGCAAACTAGTTTATCATTATCTGCCTGACACATCAGGTGTTCGCATATCTTAGCCACAAAAAAACTATCCTTTGAAGCAGAACAAAGAACAGGGAAGCTAAGCATGCATGTCCTATTATTGTATTGAGGGGAGGGAGAATGAATGCATCCTTTTGGAAAGCATGTTGATCTGATAGCTTGTTATAACGTTCTTACTGTAGCTTCTGCAAGATTGTTAGCACTGTATTGCTTGGAATGTATGGAAATCTTTAAAGACACTTTTCATGAAAACCATTCACTTCCTGACATGAACCACCTAGTCTTTTTACAGTAAAAATGCCTTTTTTGCAGTCTGAGAAGGGAAGAGGACAGGATCAAATGCTAGAGGTGTGAGCCCCCCAGGCAGCAACTGGAAGAATTTGTGGAGACAGATCCATTTTAATCTGAGAGTATGCCACACTTGAGAGGTAAGTATATGTCAAGGTCTTCATGTGTACCTAGAATTTCCATGTTGCCTGTATTTCTCCATCACTCTGTTAGGCAGGGATTGTCCAGCAGGAACCAGTATGCAAGTGACCACACATGTGTCAGAGATAGGTTTGGATTTCACTGAGAATGAAAGTATTTCTGTGGGCAGGGCCACAACTGGGGGGGGAGGGGGGAAGCGGGGCATGTGGCCCGGGTGCCATGCTGGGGGGTGGCAAAATGAGCACTGGGGGGGGTGCCAAAATGGGCGCGGAATCCATGTTTGCCTCTGGTGACACAGACCCTAGTTGCAGGCCTGTCTGTGGGAAATGGCACTGAAGAGAAAATAAGCAATCACTGTGGAAATACTATTTAAGCAGTTTCCAGAGCATCGTTAGTGATGGGAGGGCATGCACACTGAAGATTTTAGGGAAGAAAGCAAGGTCAATGTATACGCTACAAACCTTTTGATATGGCTTAGAGAAGGAAGGAAAGAAGTTTGAATAAGCAAGAAAGGGGTGCTGGTGAAAGGGCCTTAAGTGTGGGGGGGAGGGGAGGGGAGGGGAGGGGAAGGGGAAGGAGGGGGGAGGAGCCAGCTTGCATGTAAAGTCATATAAGAGACACTGGGGGCAGGAAGGAGGAGTGGTGTACCTTTCTGTTACATGGCTCTAGTTCTCAAGGATTGCCAGTAATCAAAGCCTCCAGAAATTTGTGGAAGGAGAGAAAAGAAGGAAGTGGATGCCTATCAATTGTTGTCCACCAATGCTTTTTTTCTCTGAATCAACTCAGCATGGTCCTTAACTTTCTGAGCCCACAATTCTCCTGAGCATTGATATGCCACCCCTTTTTCTGATCTGGATACAGATGATCAGATGCAGTTGGCGGGCTCTTCCCAGTGATGGAACCCAACTCAGCTGAGGCTGCTCTGCTCAGCCGATGGTACTTCTTAAGTCTAAGGTGGCAACTTACTGGGGGAGAGGGGGACTACATTTAGTTTTTGGAAGGTTCAGCAGCTGTTTTGGAGGTATAATTGTGATGGCATTGAGTCAATAGAGTCCCCCTGGTGGGAGGAGATGGGCGGTGAAAAATTAATAAAAAATAAATAAATAAATGCAAGCCTAGGCCAGTGGACAACCAGATAGGCCTCTGCCCACTTCAGGGATGCACTGACTGGACTTAATTTCAGTCTCTTAAGGGCACTGGCCTCAGTTGGCTCAAAGAAGTTCCCTTGGGGAAGCAGGCTTACAAAGATGGAGATAGCTCAGAGCTGGTTGTCCAGCAGCTTCCCCTTGAGTGACTTTAGCCAGAATAGGAAAGCTCTTAAAAATCGGTTTCTCTCTGAGACATGTAATGGTAAGGCTTGTAAGAAAGTCTGCAGTTTTCCCATGACTGCTTTCAGCTAGAGAATTGAAAGAATTACAAATAAGGTAATTTTTCTTCTTCTCTCTATGGCTGGGCAAAAAAGCAGGGGGTTTATACTATGTCTGCCCAGTATGGATTATTTAGAGGGGCCGCAGTAGCATCTTTTCACCCATGGAGAAAGATCAAAAGCTTTTCCTGATTCTTTTTAAAATGGGCTACCCCTTTCCTTCTGAATTCAAGGTGATCAGCATTGAACAGATTTGTGATTCAATCAACAAACTGTTAAACATGATGCTTACATGTTTGTTCCATCTCTCCACAACAGAAGGTTTATCCCTTCAGGCATCATTGGCATAACACCTGAGAAACAGGTCACATGGGGAGGGTGGAGGGAAGAAGAATTCCTCATAAGCATTGCTCTGCAGTAGCTCCATACATTGTCAAATACCCCTCATGTTATGAAGACTTTTCATCTTGCATAAGTCTAGAGTGATTCAGTATTGGAATTTCAAGAGTAAGAATTCCATAGGACAATATGGAGGGGAGGGGCTTTCTGATCAGATGAAGGGCTTCATTACAATATAACTGGTTTATTATTATAAGATACTAATGCAACATCTGCAAGACTTTATATTACAATAGGTTATATAGAGCTTTCTAAAGAGACTTTTTTATTTATTTATTTTTTATTGTTCAATATATGAATAAGGAAGTTGATAAGCATTTTGTGTGTAATGGAGAATATCAACATACATCTTCTTTCACATCCAGTTTCTAAAGATTTATCCTTTTTTGCAATCAGTTTATCAAAGTACTCAGGAAGACCTGAAGCACAGTTTTAAAATTATTAAGTTCAAAGCTAGTAATCACAGGTGGAGTCTAGTAGGAGCCTTCAAAAGGATGCTGTATATCCATCTCTGCCCTGTAGCAAGAAGAACAGAAATTTGAATCATGATAGGTTTGGGATGTATATGAGCGATTTCTTGATGATGTGGCCACTCTGAACTCATAATGTAACAAGACACAGATGCAACAGGAAACAAATCTCCTTGAACTGGATCATCAGTAAGTATATTTACTCCAACCATCTGTGTTGTAGCCAGGTCAACTCTTAATTTCCCCTAGTTTTGCTTCCAGGAAATATTTGTCAAAATATTGCTAGGGTCCCACACAGTGCTGTTACCCCACCCCACCCCATTCCTTCCTCCCATAAGCATCTGCCCAGTAATTGGTGTAACTGATCCTGATTAATTGCAAAAGACTTCCAGATGCAGTTTTATTATCCAACTGCTTTCTTTCTTCATTGTATTTCATTTTTAACTATCCCAGGCTTGCTTTTTCCCCCCCTCCTCACTATAAGAAAACTGTTAAGGGAATAATGGAATAGCTGTACAGTATCTTTTGATTAGTAACACTGGGAACTGTCCAGAAGCATCCTTATATTGAATGAATTATTAAACATTTAAACATTCTTTTGTCCCCAGGGAAATATACTGTATATTTTAACATAAAATGGAAAATGGTCATTTATTTAATTTTGGCTTGGATTCTGCCTTTCCATAAACAGAACTTCCTTTGCACTCATAGAAGTCATTATTCTCCAGGATACCAACCTTCCATAGCAGTGTTTCTCAACCTTAGCCATGCTGGCTGGGGAATTCTGGCAGTTGAAGTCCACATATCTTAAAATGGCCAAGGTTGATAAACACTGTTTCAGAGTATAAGAAGAACCTAACTGGATCATATAAGAATTTTGTCCAGTCCAGGATTTTTTCTTCCCACTGCAGTTAACCAGCTGCACTAAAAAGAGCACTTTCCCAGCCATGTTTCCCAAAACTGGTGTTTAAAGACATTCATTAGAGCAGTGTTTCTCAACCTCAGCAACTTTAAGATGTGTGGATTTCAACTCCCAGAATTCCTTAGCCAGCATGGGGAATTCTGGGAGTTGACGTCCAAACATCTTGAAGTTGCTGAGGTTGAGAAACACTGCATTACAGGGTGTGGGAGGAAGTAAGAATCAGGGAAACTTGCTTCCCCAGTTTGCTGTAGAAGAAGCATCTCATGAACACAGAAATTATTGGTAGACAGCAAATGCTCCTAAAATGTTGCTTTCTTCCTGAAAAGTATTAGTATTTTACTGGTTTCTATATGAAATATGTATGGTATAGCATTAGTTTATTCCTCATTGCAAATATCCTTTTTTCATCTGATTTGTACAGAGTCTTAAGTTACTCTCAAGGGTGCTATTCCTGCTATTATAAAGACAAAGTCCATTTATTTATTTAGTTTGACCCTTTGGGTATCATTTAGATAAAAACATTGGAAAGCAAGAGGATGTGTACATTTTAGATGTGGAATAGGAAAAATGATCAGTTCTCATGATGAAGTATGTGAGAAAGAGCCCAGGTAACCAGGGAAGAATGTAGTTTCAAATAATTAAACAATATCTTAAAAAAAAAATCTTGACTCCAAAATCTCAGAACAGAAGCAGATCAGGAAACATTTTCCATGAGAAATGCAGTTTGCTTTAGCTAAGATCTTCTGTGATTTTTTTTAAGTTACAGCATTTATGTATTTATCTGGTTGATGTAAAGAAAGATTCTGGACATTCTGAAATTTGTCAGAGCTTTGAAAAAAATGGCTTTGGTATATAGAAGCCTTCCATTTCAACAGATTAGTACACAAAGAGTTAAAATGTTATTTAGGCAACCATTTTTTTTAAAAAAAAAAGCTGCTACAATCATCTATCTCTCCTTTCCCCATTAATTATGTTGTTTAAGCAGGGCACCCTCTCATTGGATTTAATTGCATGCATAATTTGGCATTCAATTCACAATCCCTCCTACAATACCAATGATCACAAAGCCTGAAAGAAACTAGGGATATTCTGACAGGTCCAGGATGATTCAAATACACAAGGACTTTGTGACTATCTTCCATTTCCTCCTTGTGGGAGAATTTCTTTCAATTCATCTGTGATGATGACATTCTCAGACAACTAGAATCACATTTTCAAAATGCAAGTCACTATATAAGTGTCTTAACATTCCTTTGAGCATGTTGGAAAAGAACACATATGTGTATCACATTAGGTGTCCATAACAATCTGAGAATGCTATCATCCAATATAAATATCAACAGCAGCACAATTTTAGGAATATCTGTTTAGAAATACATCTCATTACAGTGGGACTACAACACCTAACCAGCATTGATTTCAAAAAGCTAAACAGGTTTGTGTCTTGTTAGCAGCTGGATGGGAGACACCAGGAAATACCAAGGTTAGAGGCTATAAGCTAGAGTAGACAGTCAAACAACATCTTGAAGGAAGGGACAACTCTGAGCTTGTGGACTGTACTTTTTTATTGTTCAGTTGATAGCTACCTTTCCTCTAGCAGCTGAAGGCAGCATCGATAGCACTCAGTCCTCCCAATGTTCCACAAAAACTGGGTGTAAGTTCGGCTGAGAGATAATGACTGCCCCAAATTATTGAGTGTTCTTTCATGGCTGAGGCTGGATGTAAATTGTGTCTCTCCAGTTCTATGTCCATCTTAACCACTATTCCACTGTCATGAGAACTTTCTAAGGCTTCATTGTGATGTCCCTTCTCACTTTCTCCAAAAAACTTGTGGCAATGAATTTTGCCATTGGATTTCAGTGGCAGAACCACTTGGAAACAATCTCTGTAGGGTGCGAAATTAGGAAAATAGTGTCAGAAAAAAATTAACAAGTGAAAAATATCAATTTAAGACTTATAGATGAAGAAATTGGCAGGATTGGTTTGTTTATCTTGTACTTTTTTCATTTTTGAAGTGGTTATTTATCTATTTATTATTTCAATTTCAAGGCTGCCTGACACCACAGCAACTCTGGGCAGCCCACAGATAAAAATTAAAAGAAAACAAAGTATATCAAGAAGAAATAGAAGACAGCTGACAGAAACCCAAACCCCCAGAGCTAAGCAGCCAATAACCAAACAAAGGGGCCTTACCCCCATCCTACCTCAGGGCCTGTTTCGCTTGATGAGGGGTGTGTGTGTGTGGTGCGAGTATAAATCTGTTTTGCGACTGTTCATTTTCCATTAAAAAATGAGTAGTGATAACAAAAATATGAATGAGAATGTGCTAGCCCACTCACAAAGGTTTTGATGCCCTTCTTATAAGCTATTATCTGGCTACTACTGGAGGCATAATATTTATTTGATTTATTAAATCGGTGTATTAAATGTTTATGTACACTCTTTTTTGTTCTAGCTCTGACTATTTTTCACTCATGGCACCATCTCCTTTTTGTGTATAGTCCTTGGCACACCATATAAAAGCCTCAATTGCCAACCTCTGTTTTTAGATTTTTTTTTTAATCCATCAGTCATTGAACCAAGAGTCTTCATTTCTACATTTAACAAATATGTGTCATGTGTTACCACACCACTGTTTCTCACTGTCAAGAAACTGAAACAAAACATTTACCTAAATCACCTTTGGAGGCTAAAGTCAATGCAATCCAAAAGTAGGGGATACTGAGATAAGAAATATCTAAGGTTGCATCCTGTGTGTTCATCTGTCATTGAAACATACTTCCCATATCCCTGCAGCTCCTCTGTGCCTCTGGAGCATCCCTCTGCATAGGGGTGGAGTACAAAAGGAAGTCCCATTATACAAGCAGAGGTCTAGTCCCATAATTCTGGATTCAGAGTCTTGCGAGAACAATATATTATTTTCTTAAATGCTAAAAATGTATAGAGTAGAGCAATTGAGATCAAGTAAATAAATATTTTATATTGATGATAATTGAATCTTTTAAAAAATAAAGCAGGCAACGCAAGCAAAGCACCCCTCCTTGAAGCATGAAAACAGCCATTTTTCTCTGGAAGGTTTGTGACCTTGAAGGTTTTTCCCCCTTTACTGACGTGTGTACAAAGGGACAAAAATTCCACTGGGACAAACAGCCAAACAAAGATGGTGAAGTAAAGAAATAATCATCCTGAATAGATCGTATTTATATTATTTGCATCCAAACATCAGTTAACTCCATTTAGTACTTGGGAGTTAACTATTATGATATTCTTATTAAATTGATTTACTAGTAGCTTTTGTATGGCATGTTTATAAAGCAAATGAAAACGATTACAAATCATTGAAGCCTACTTCAGCAGTATGGCAACATTGTCATTATTTGTTGCTATTTTGATTATATTAGAGGATAATTTTTCTTTTAATTCTGTGTTTTAAACTAGAATGTGAAGGGAATGGAAAATGTTCATGTCAGGAACAAGTTGCTTCTCTAACTATATGTTCATAGAATTTATGACATTTAGCTGTTTCTGATAAAGAAATGTTAGAAGTACCAGATCTAAATCAGAGAAAAGGATTGGCATTCAGAATTTGCTTCTGTTGAAGCAATAGTGCATAAGTAGGCATAGGTGAATTTTATTTTCACTCAGATTCTTAATTATCCAACAGCTAATCTCAGCCTGTTTGAGCTTCAGTTTATAAATTTGGCAAAAAAACAAATCCATGTGTGATGCATGTGTGTTTACTAATAACTAATTAGCATAAGAGCTAATGTTCTTATTCTACCTGGAATATAATACCAATTTTAAGCTTAAACTTATACAGCACATATTATTTCCCGATATGTCATTGGTGTTTCATCTCATAGATTCACCATTTGTCTATAAAGAAGCATAGTACAGAGCAGAATAAAATAAAGGGAAGAAAACCTTTTTTTCCAATAAACTTCCAGGAAAATAAAAAAGTTACTGAAAAAAAAACATTTCTTCCAGGTTTTGAACTAGTAACTTGTTATTTTCAAGGCAAGAATTATAGCCACCGTGATGTTACATCACTCATGGTTTTTTTAAAAAAAATTAAAAGGATATTGGACAGCATGGTAAGCAATAACTCAGCTGGAGGGACATATCTGCCTCTGCAAAGAATCCAGTGAACTCTTGGGGTTAGTGTGCAACAAACTGACACTATCTAAAATGAACAGGAACCTTGAGGTGACATAACATGAAAAAGTGTACTTTGGAAGTAGAGCAAAAAAATGTGCCTAGAGGTCACTTTGTCAATCACTGAGGAATTGAAAGAGGGCAAAACTGGAGAAGGAAGCAGTATTTGTACGTTCACTGCCTTGAGTTATTTATAAAAATAATAAAGGCGGGATATAAAATAAATAAAATAAAATATTTCCATTTCTTACCTCCAGAAACAGTTATTTTCCTGTTTTGATGTTGGGGCAACCAAGTAATGCAGACATGCACTTAGTAGGAGGAACAGTTGCAGTAGTAGATATTGGAGTGGTGAATTTAGCTCAGAATTTAAAGGTGTTTGGAGGGAAATAACATGCTGGTTCAAGCAGTATGTATGTCAGCCATGTGTGTGAGATGGGCAGCTATACAAATTGAATAAATAAATAAATACTATAGACAAACAGCAATTTTGCAACCCAGTAACATGGTAGCATAGCAGTTTATTAAGCAGCTTGTTACCAGTTTTGGTTGGTATACCAACTATATCCTTTCCTGGACAGCAAGGGCCTAGTTATAAGTGTTCATGCAATCACAATCTCATGGTGACTATAATGTGCTATATTGGGCAGCTACTCTTGTACTTCATCCAGAAACCTCAACTGGTACAGAATATTCAGCCAGGATGCTGAGTGAGGTACTTGGCTCACTTTACTTCTCTGTTTGGAGTAGTTGCAGTGGCTGCCAATTAACTGCCAATATTCACGGCCTTAGATAGCATGGGACAAGGATACTTGGCAGATTATCTTCACATTACAGATCTAGTCAAATATTAAGAGTGTCATTTTTTGGTTACTTGTGGTTGTGTCTTCTCCTGGTGGCACCTGCTGTCTAGAATATTCCCCCCCTGAAATTTTCACGGTGTCCCTGATGACATTTCTTAGTGTCTGTTGAAGATATCCCTCTTCACTTAATAAAATTATACAATTTGGGGGGAAAAAAGGTATCTCTCTTCACTCAGCCTTCCCTCCAGGAACAACAGATGAATTGTTTTGTTTTGTTACTTGCTTTCCTCCCCCAACCCACCAACTGTTTAATGAAAATATTGGTATAAATTTTAAAGTTTGTTTTTACTGTTGTATATTAATATGTTAATTGTAAACTGTTATCAAATGCTGTTGTATGGGTAGGTAGAAATAGATTAAACTATCTAACAA
This sequence comes from Candoia aspera, assembly GCF_035149785.1. NCBI lineage: Eukaryota > Metazoa > Chordata > Lepidosauria > Squamata > Candoiidae > Candoia > Candoia aspera. Next base: position 40,298,485 of record NC_086155.1, read on the forward strand.
ACAAATTAATATTTACAAAGTAGATGCCAAGAGGCATGGTATTTGTGATTATTTTATTTCTCCCAGAATGCAATTCAGTTAAAACTTAACTGCAATTCCTCAATATACTAATCCTTGGACCAAATTGTTGGTGTAATACATATAATAATAGAAATAAGGTAAAACGAATCATTGGTGGAATGAAAGCTGATATTTTAGGGGTGCCTCATCTTCTGGCGTGGGGAGACAGGTCCTCACCCCATCTCCTGATGTGGCACCATAAGGCGAGATGAGACTTCTCCACTAACTTATTATTATGGGATGGGCTCGCTTCCCAGCTGCTATCTTTCTGATTGTCTTTCTTAGTATGAATTTATATTCATCTGTCTCCTTTCACTCCCCTTTATTTCCACTACCCCCTTTCTACAGCAGCTGCCAGCTAATTAGCCCTTTGATACCATCCATGGGTCTTTGCCAGAGATGTCTAACTGAAGCAGGAGGAGAGAAGCAGACAGCCAATTGATTCCCCAAATTAAGATCCAAGCCATCCCCCTTTTTCCTGCCCTAAAATCAGATGCTTCAAAGCCTAGTGCCTCCAGTGGATAAATGTCCAGCAAGGCAAGCTAATTCTTCTTAAATTCTTGGAATGCTGAACTTCTATTTTTTTCCAAGGTATCACAGACTTCATGACAGTGGAGAAGGATTCTTCTTTTCCTCCCCCATTACCACTTTGCTTTGCTTTCTTCTGAATCTTTTTGTCAGCTCCCAATTTAATTAGGATGCAAGCAATCCCTGAGGAATGTTTAATTAATATTAAAAAGCAAAAATGAAATGATTAAACTGGGAGGGGGGGTGCATGTTTATTCATACAGCTGCTTCTTAATAGCAGACTTTTTTTTTTCAGAGCAAAGTTATTTCTTACTCTAATTCTCCTCTTGTGCTTCTCTCTCATTCTTGTCTTGCCTAATTAATCAGCATTTTAGACCACCAGAGGTAATGTCTGAAAAGAGAACTATTACTATAGTAACCTTTCCCAACTTGAAGTTCTCTAAATATGTCTTTCATTCTTATAAGTCCTATTTGGACTGGGGATTATGGGAGTTGAAGCTCAACACAGAGATCAGGCTGGGGAAAGCTTGACAAATAATTTTCAAACAAATACTGTCCATCAGACAGGGAAGCAAGACAGATGTATAGTCAGGAGTAATGTTATGCCTAGATTGTATCATTCATTCTCAGTTGTAGGAGTTGAAGGTTTGTGTCATGAGTAAGGATGGCGAGCAGGGGGCTCCCATCCAGGCTGTAAAGCGCATGCGTAGCACTGAGGAATTAGGTAGCCATTCCAAGAGACACAGATCGGGCCCGCCTTAACCTTTGGGGTTTATATGTCTGGGTTTTTCCCATGCTTCTTCAGTTTGTTAGGATTTTCCTGTTATGTAGCAGCAATTAAACACTAGAGACCTGTTCCTTGTCTCAGCGTGGTTCCTGGCTGTTAGGACAGTTTGAGTGCAACACCAGAAGTGTAGAACATGTAAAAAATGGAAGGAAGGAAGGAAGGAAGGAAGGAAGGAAGGAAGGAAGGAAGGAAGGAAGGAAGGAAGACAAGCTATGCTGGAGTTCTCCTCTCCTATTAACATTTTAAAGAAATGCCTACTGATAAAGTATAAAGATTCTGAAGTACAGAAATCACATATCCAATTAAAAACTGGGTCACTCTTTACACAGGACATGCCATTGGCTATGTGGGCTGCAAATTATAGGAGCTTTAGTTCCACTCATCTTTAGTTCCAGAAAGCCTGCTATAAATTCAGCAGAGTTAACAATATTCACATTAAGGAAAAGGTCCCAAGGAATAACCTGAGCTAACTGCAGTTAATAATGCTTCAGCTACAACAGGAAACTCCACGCCTGAATTCAATTTGTTGCCTAGGGGTACAGCCCAGATATCTCACTCTATCTGTGAAATGAGCACTCCATCAAATTTCTTCCAGGGACTTCTAGAAAATGGAGCTTGCTATTAATAGTGACAGGAGCACAGCTGTCATGGGTAACATCAACAGCTGACCTGTGAGCCCAGCCTCCATTCTGCACTTTCCATCACGATCCAAACAAACCGTTGTGGAGCACGCTTCGATAAAATTTGTCTGGTGTCTTCATTAGTATTTATTGCATTTACATGTCTTGCCTTTCAGGAGACAAATCTTAGTACTGCAGCTTACAGGCCAACTAAAATTGTAAACAGAAACATACTAAGTAATAATCTGATAAACGAAAAATGTAATATTGGGACTGCTTCTAATAGAGATGCTGGTGGCCGTTGCTGTGTTGGCAAGTGAGATGGGGGTGGGTTTTGAAGGGAAGTGAGGAAATGAAAAATCTTTCATTTTTTTCTCCTCAGGAAAATACATAAAACATCTTGTAAGAAATCCCAATGCAGCTGCCCGATAGAGCTTTAAAATAACATTCTGCTTCATTTGAGCAGAGGGAGTGAGAAAAAGTGAACATTTGTTAAGTATCCTCAGGGCCAATGTCATGGTAACTTTGCCAGGAGCCTTTCCTTCCATGCTGAAAAAACTGCAGGTGGGTCTGGAAGTCAGAAGTCCAGGTGACCTTCACAGGATGTGTAGTACCTAAATTATCTCAGAGAAAAAAATGCTGCACAAGACTGAGATAAGAGGAACAGAATCTCTTCTGCCATCTTTCCCAAATAGTGTTGAAGTAGTAATGCTTAATGCTAGCATGGCTCTGTGTGAGCTGCAGCAAAGCAGGAAGTTTGAATGACAGATTAGGTCTTTGTGTAGCCCTTGAGACAGGAGTGTCCACAGGTGGGGTGAAAAAAGCCAGGATGGTGGCTGCAACTGCATGATTGAAGCCCTGCCCTTTTCTCCTCTATGTTATAGAGATGCTGAAGATCAGAAGGACAAAGCTATTTTTGACTTATCTTCAGGCAGCAACTGCAGCCCTCTTTCAGTCTGATGCTGAACTGCCTTGACATTAGCAAGAGCCATAAAGATCTATGACATATTGTATTGCTCTATCCCCAGCCTGGCAAGGTTGGGCCATGGGTTCTTCTGGATTTGGAAGCAATGACTACACCAGCATGAGTACTTAAGGCTTTATTCTAAGGCAGTATAAGAAAAAAAAAAAGAACATAATAACATAACATGAGATAGCAATCAAAGAAAATGCAAGAATACTGAAGAATATAAGATAATACAAGACAACAATCAAAGAATATTCAAGAATACAACAAGAGAAAGAAAGATGTTATGCTTCAGCCAGTCAGGGAACCCCAAAGAGATGATGGCAGATGGATCCCTTCAAAGCCAGAAAAAGTGCAACACCCTCCCAGTTAGGACTGCACCAAAGGTGTATCCTATGGGGATTTCTGACTGGCTTATATAGGCTCTGAACCACTGTTATTGACTTCTATTTTTGATGGCCTCAATTCGCTGGAGTTTACTAAAGACAAGTCTATCTTAATTTGTGCTTGGAATACTTTGTGCAGTCCTGCTAAGAATGAGATGTTAGGGCATATTTGTTTATACAGGTGGCTGGAATGGAAGGTGGGAAAGATCATCCTACACTACACAGCTGTCTCACCAAGGATAGGACAAAACAAAGCATGACCCAAATATGACTCTTTAGAGAGTAAAATAAATGCTTGCCTACTTACATACTCAACCATTTCATGGGAATACACAATTCTGGGTACTATGTACCTAAGAGAAAGAGGTATATACCACTATCCAATTGCTTCTCACAAATCATCTAGTAAAGCCACCAGCACTACACACAACCCACCAAAGAATTAGTGTTGGGGAAACTCTAAGATGTTCAGAAACATACACAAAACAACTTTACAGGAAAATATTGGACCAACTGAATAACTGTCATGAGAACTGATGGCGAGCAGGAGGGGGCCTCTATCCAGGGGGGAAAACACATGCGTAGTACTGAGGAATTAAGCAGCCATTCAAAGAGACACAGATCAGACCCGCCTTGACTTTTGGGGTTTATCTGTCTGGGTTTTCCCACGCTTCTTCATTTTGTTAGGATTTTCTGTCTAATGTAGCAGTAATGAACACTAGAGACCTACTCCTCGTCTCAGCATGATTCCTGACTGTTAGCACAATAACAACTTTAAAGCACACACACACAGAGACTTCAAAGCAGCTGAATTTTGCAAGCTCAGGAGCCACAAAACAATGCCTGAGTGCTGGGTGAGATAGAACCAGGGTGAGATGGAATGGAGTTACACGAAAGACGGTACTGCTGATTAATTGGAATTCTGAACAGGAACAGTCCATCCACACTATAATATTTGCTGCTAGTTCATACAGTCCTTATATTGTATATCAAAGACTTCAAATTCATTCTCCAAATGTAAATCCTGATTAGGCCAAAAATTGCCCCAAGAGGGAGGGATCTGCAAACTCACTTTTTTTTTTCTGAAATTCAATTAACATTAAGGAAACTCCCACTAAACAGCTCAATAGGACCTGGGGTGGGGCAGGGGGGATCAGGGGAAGGAGGAATGGTTAGAAGCATACTGAAAAAGGGCATCCCTCCTAGATGGCTGGAATCCAGAGCAGGAATTCTCCCTTCTACATCAGTTCTTATAAACCCCATTTTTCATCTCTATATTTATACATATTCCAGATGAACTCTGAACATTGAAAATAGAATTTTTCTTTTATTTTGTGGTACCCAAGTTTTGCTCTGGTTGCAGAAGTGGGCTGTCATTCAAAACTATTTTCTGTTCTCTTTTTCCCCATCCTCTGGTTGGCAGTTTATAATGGCTTACAACCCTAAGCAGATAATGGATTTGCTTGGAGATTTGTTGGTTTTAAAAGCAGTATTAATATGGAATTGATTCTAAAAATTAATATCACATTTTCTGAGCTATTCTTTAAAAGAAAAAAAAAAGGAGAGAGAGAGAGAGAAAAAAAAAAAAACTAAAGGATCTGGGAAATGGAGATTCAATTGACTGAACAAATTATTAGTGCTTACTGAATCCCACTGCAAGACAGCACAGTGTAGTTGAACACAAATGAATGATTCCAAGCGAGATAAAACTATCTGGACAGACAGGATGTAATCACACAATTTAGATTCCAGCTGACCAAGTCATGCATACATCTGACAAGATTTCTTTTGCCAATAGTTGTCTCTAATATCAAAAGAAAAATATATAGTAATTTTGAAAATTGTATCAGTTAACCCATCTTTAGTAAGTATGGCTAATATTTTGTACAGATTGTCCTGTGCCTTTTGCATGATAGTAACCTGCATGTATTTGTAATATAGACATGCTATTCTGGACTTTCTAACTGAGTAATCTAAACAATGTTCTACAGTTACCCAGTTTTCTTTTGGAAGTAATTTTTTTTATTGCTGTTTTATTTAAATATATTGGTTTATTTCAAATGGTTGTATGCTACCCCTATTTTTTCATATATTATTTATGCAATCATTTGTAGACTGCCTACTGCCTACTTCCACAGGGACTTGAATGGGTTTACAATCATGTTTTGTAGCAATAAGAAGCAACCTTTTAAAAGTTCAGAACAGGAGCAACCTTTTGAAAAGGCTTTAAAACATAAAAAATTGGTAGCCACTGGATGTTTTAAACTACAGTTCCCACAATCCTTTGTTACTGGGCATGCTGTCTCAGAAAAGTTGAAATCCAAAACACCTGGAAACCAGAAAGTGGTTTCCCTTGGTTCACATTAACTATACGTTAAACCTACAGTATTTTGAAAACTCAGTGTAAATGATTAGGCTTACTCCTTTATAGAGAGTTGGCCCACATGATTAAAAACATCTGCAACATTTAAATATTTCAACTGACTTTTTATTCAATGAATTTATAGAGCCATTAGTATTTTTTTTTATTTAAGTATGCTTTTCACAGCTGTACAACAAGCAAAAGTTGGGTTACTGAAGCTTCTCATGAAATGGTAGGGATGGAACAGGTGTCTATTTCCTTGTGTTACACCTGTCATGAGTAAGGATGGCGAGCAGGGGGCTCTCACCCAGACTGTCAAGCGCATGCGTAGCACTGAGGAACTGTTCAGCCATTCAAAGAGACACAGATCGGGACCGCCTTAACCTTTGGGGTTTATATGGCTGGGTTTTCCCACGCTTTCTCAGTTTGTTAGGATTCTTGTTAAGTACTACTAATAAATATTAGAGACCAAGTCCTCGCCTCAGTGTGTTTCCTGGTAATCAGGACATCACCTCTGTTAAAACATTGCAAGAAAAGAAGAAGAAATTTGCAGGCAAACTTATTTACATTATGCAATTTTAATTTTGATTGATACTTCTCTTTACCCTTTGTGATCTTGAGTTCATCTTGGTTACATTAAGTACTGGAATATGACTAAATTGTTCAAGATTTTGACGATGCTCCATTACTTTTCCATACTATGAAAATATGACCTGAATTCCCTAATTTGGAACATATTGGCTACAAGGTGTTCACTTGATTTACTCATCAGGCTGAAGCATCATGTGGTTTCAGCTTAGTAGAATGTGTGAAGCTGGTCACTGTCCTTGCAAATCATGATTTTTGGCTTAGTATGTTGTATGCTTCCATCCAATTGTGGTTCATTCAATAAGAATGCAGAATACTTTATAAAAATAACAGGAGGATACTTATTTGCTAAAGTCACGTATTTGTTTTCTCACTGTCTATAAGCTAGGTATTCACCACTGTCCTGTTCCTCCTGAGACATGGTGTCTCAAGAAGACTATTCCATGGAAAGCTGCAGTTACAGCAGGAAACAAAAGCAGGAAAGTAGCTATAGATCAGAACCAAAGCAGTTGTTATGAATGGCTCAGCCTGGATGTCTCCCTTTTCACTGTACATCAGGAGCCTGAATAGATTTTGTGTCGGAGCTGAATCAATATATTCAGGTTGGGAACTGTGCTGAGGCTAGCTGGAATATTCATTATATCATGGTCCAGTCTGACTTGTCAGGTACAGAAGGGATATATATGTATCTCCCACTGTTAATCATAGAGGAAGCAGGAACTTCTTTGTTCTAAACACACTCCAGTCGTAGAGGAAAAGAAGAGATTAGTAGTTGGGAAACTAAGCCAGGCTTCTTAATTAACTATTGTTTATTTGCAAGACTCAGCTGCCTGGCCAGGAATCATATTAAGACCTTAATCTTACCTTTGTCAACATTAATATTTTGGTGAGTTGTTAGATGCTTGCATTTTGGTGACTTAGGAAGCAGATACTATATTTTATATAATATATTATATATGTTCCTGATCTGGAGAAACTGGGCTTTTCCCATAGCATTCACCATGAAAAAGTAGTAAAGATAATCTAAAGCAGACTTTTGCAACCTAGTAGTCTCTAGAACATCAATGACAATGTTTTCTCAGTGTAATCCCACCCATCCATAGGGTAACAAGTTAGGGAAGGCTGATCTAAACTGAAGGATGATGAACATACAAATGTCAAAACAGCACTGTGAAACCGCAGTAAGCCAAATGGGCACAGTGAAAGGTAATACACTTGCCATGTTTCAAAAGATTTTTCACCCCAAAGGTGCGAGCAGTTTATATGAAAATTCTCTTTAATAATTTATTCTCACGCCTTCATAGGGAAAAAGAGGATGCTTGAAATCTACTTGGGTATTTATCATCTTTCACAGTTTGTGAAAGATGATAAATAAATAAACTAAAGAGCATGAAGTCACCAGTGACCTTTTAAACATTGGGTTATGTGTTTTATTAGCACACATATGTAGGTTAATTCAATGATCTCCTGAGGAAACTGAAGTTTCTCATTGCAATGGAGTGTACATGTGTAATAATTTTACAGCTGGACAGAGTCTAAGTTTTTCAGACAAGGAATCCATATTGTCAGGTCTTGAATGAAAGATAGAATTTAAGGAATGTCTTCTTCCTCCCATTCTTCTCTGCTCTTCTTTTGAGTATGACTTTCTCATAGCTGTTCTCTGCTGTTTGTCTTCCCTCAATGACCAATAACTTAAGCCACCCAGGGGAACTGATTCTAAGTTAAATATCTACTGTTACATGCGCATCTGTATTACTTAAACATAAACATTGTTAAAGGGCTTGAAGATGAGCGGTTCTCAACTTTTTACCTTTTGAATTCCACCAATAATTTCGTCAAGGAACCAGTTCCCACCAAAGCCCCTACATTTTCCAAGATCATTTGTATATTTACATATTTAGAGGCATTCTGTTATTATTAGGGTTGTGCAGGACTAATGATTTATTCTCAAAAAGGTATGTTGGATTGTGCATTGCCTCTCTGAAGCACTTTAAAGCAGCTGAGCCTTCTTTTCTGTGGCTGCCTTGCAATCCCTGGAAAGCATGCAGCTATGTTAAGGTGTAGCAGACAAGTATTATTTTTGCTCTCCTAAACATTCTAAGTATCTTTTGGAGACAAAATTCAAAGCACTGCATAATCCTAGGAATTATATTCCTCATTTATAGTAAGGTTTAAGGACTTACTTTGTCAGACTGCTTTTGAGTCTCACTTGTATAATATAACACCAGTTGAGTTCCATGTGCCATAGATTGCCTGCAGCCACATAGAGTACTTTCACAGGGCATCACTTCCATTGCCCAGTCCTACCATACCGTTCCAGGAAACACACACACACACATGCAAACATACATACCTGCTTTATAGCGTTGCAAACAGTTACTATGTTCACCCTCCTACATTCTAATTAATCAAACCCAAACACAGTATAGCCATATTAACCATCATAAAAATTAAAGTTTGAGATATGGAAATAAAAGAGTGCCCCAAAAATGAGGAGGAGGAGGGGGAAGAGGGGGAGGAGGAGGATCCCATTTGAGCTTAGAACCCAGGACGTTAATGCTCGTGGCTCCTTGGCTCCTGGCCCTGGAGATCTTTGTGCCTTGAACCCTGATAACTGCATAGCCTACCCCTGCTTCAGCCTATCCCTGCTCAGTGACTGAGAACTGTCTGCTTTGGCAAAGCCTAGGCTTTACCCTCACTGCCCTAGATGTGACTGTGTACTTTCTTTTAAAGATTAATAGTTGGTAGGCACAGACCTCTGTAAAGAAATAGCCCTCATATCAAATATTCATTCACTGGAAATATTATTCTTCAGGGGATTCCTGCACTGTCATTTTCAATAGGCCATCCAGAATAAAACACAGTGAGTTTTCCTCAGAGCTCTGATAACTCCACTAACACAGCAGCTTGATGCGTCTTGCTTGAAAGGCTAAGCAAATCACAGTAGATTGAGCCAGGTCTTACATGCCACCTCCCTTGGGTCCCAAAGGACATTCACCTCTGCTTATCTTTGTTGTATCGCAGGGCTGAAGGGTTTCAAATAAGATCAGGGTCACACTTTTGATGCATGTGGTATGAAACTGGTTCCTATTCCAAGGAAGTAGAAGCCGTCTGAGAGAATTAGGCATGGAATCCTATCCCACCATCATTTTACCACCCCTCTGCTGCATTACACGCTTCTGCCTAGTGTACAAGATTGATGGTAAACTAACAGTAACATATGTAAAATAGCAGTTCTCAAACATTTTGGTCTGAGGAGCCCTTTACATTCTTAAAAACAATTGAGGACCCCAAAGAGCTTTGGTTTATGTGTGTTGTATCTATTGATATGCACTGTATTAGAAATTTAAATTGAGAAATATTAAAAAATATATTTACTTGAGTTTGTGGACCCCTGAAAGGGTGTCAGGAACTCCTGGGGTCCCCAGACCACACTTTGAGGACCGCTGCTGTAAACAGTGAAAAATTGCTGATTTTGACTACCCTGGGAAAAAAGAACTTTTTATTTGCTCCCTTGCTTCAGGTTAGAAATATATTTTCCAGTGCATTTTTTTGTATTTCTGAGTGATCTTCCCACTGCCCCCATTGGAAACAGTCTGCTATGTTCCAAGTCTAAGAAGTTCTAAAATAGAGTTTGGGTTGCTTGCAAAGTTTTTGCCACCATAAAGCCTGCATTAAGATCATGGAGTTTGCTGATCTGATTCCTTATTAGAAGAACAACTTTTAAGACTTGTTGCCAGTGAATAACAGTTTCAAAAATTCATCTTCCCTTACAACTAGCCTCATTTCATCTATCAAGGGAATACTTTTGTGAACCTCCACCAAATAAACATACATCGTTGTGGACAAAAGCTCAGCCTTTGCATATTGTTGGGGTAGGGGGAGATGATAACACTCTTTTTGCTTCTGGGTCCCCCCCCCACCCCATAAAGGAAGGGCAAAAGCTCCAGTTGCTGGCTGAGCAAGGAATGGCTAGAGATGGTTTCTGCAAGCTCCAGATTACTAACATGGACAATGCCACCCTGAATACATCTTTGATCTGGGAATGGCCAGGACAAAGTGGGAGAAATGCAGGGTGGATTTAAGGTCAGTTGGGCATGATTTGCAATGAAAGGGGTGATGGTATGGTGGCAGACCTAATTTTCAAGGGTGAAGTGAATGAACAATGATTTGCTAAGTTTGCACTGCCCATTGGGAAGTCATACATAAAGCTGGTTCATGGCCATATCTTGATGGCCATAACAACTTATTTATGAGGAAGTCATCACTAATACAACAAGAGAGATAAAATTTCCGTATCATTCCTCATCACCTCATGCACAAGGGAATTACTACACACATTCAATTGCTAGTGATTGAGGAATTAATCATATACACATGATTCGATGACTGCTTGATTAAAGGTTGGAAGGGTTTCTGCCTCATTTCTCCTCTCCCTACAACAGCAGAGATAACCCCAGCACTTCAGATTTTCAACCACACTTGTCCAGCAGCTGCATCTCAGCTGCACAAATCCAGACAAACACTAGGTGGCAGACAAGAGAGAGATATATACAAAAGTCTACTAGTTGAGAGGTTGATCGGTAGATAATGATTTTGGAAAAAGCTCTCACCCACACCCAGACCCCAAGCACGCATATGCAGCTAGAAACTATCTGAGCAGCACAAATCTGGGAGACACCAGTACATTATACTCAGAGGAGATTACCTCTTTCCTGCCATTTAAGTAATGATAGGGTGACACTCCTTTGGGGTAAAAAATTAAGGGAAAAAAGAGCTTTTTCCTATAGATATTAACATTCAAATTTCAGCCAGGAGAAACCACTAGCTCTTGCTCTTATGAGGACTACATAACATTGCTTATGTCAGCCTTGTAAGATAGTCCAGACAAGAAGCACACCCAGAAGTACCAGCTCTAACTTTATTGTAAGGTTACATTAATAGAATATTGCAAGTTTTAAAGTACATCTCTCTCCACTTCACCTTTGCAGTCCAAGAAATTAAGGAGGGTCCCTTCTGAGATGTTTGCCATGCCCACATTCCTTCTGCAGACTCAGCTGCTGCTTGTCTGACCATTGTCTGGTCTGTGGCTCTTCCACCTGTCTCCCAAGGTCATTCCCACATACCATTACAGCATGGTACAGCTGTACAGACAGCAGCACAGCATGGATCCATTCTGGATGCATGGTAGCAAGATTTAGGGCAAGAGCAGTCCCGCCTGACCTCAGGACAGATGGGAAGCATGATCAAAATGGCTGCTCAGATGATTTCCTAGAAAGCTCTACAGTCAGTGTATGTTTTTCTAGCTGGGCAGATAACATCAGGGCTATAATTTAAGTTGGGAAAGTGGCATAGGAGGAACAGGCTACTTATGCTCTTCACATACAACTTCATGGTTACTTTAATTTAAAAAAAAACAATGTCCATTATTCCAGCATTCCCAACCTATGTTCTCCAGGTATGTTAGGGTATAATTTCCCAGACGTTCTGCCTATGCTGGCTAATAATCCCAATGTTCATTATAGTTTAACCATAGTTTATGAAGAAAACAATTGGGTGGGTTTACAACTCATTCAACAATAAATTATAAATTACAAACCACAATGGCCCAATTCACAAACATTCTGCATTCAGTCCATGTTAAACATATTAAGTCCTAGTGTGATGCAGGAAAAGTCATTACTATTTAATGAGCTCTTCTTCAAACTGAGCCATGACTTCAGAGTTACCTTAAATATACAATATGATTCACAGTTTAATTAAAATAGATATCTGAATAAGATTTGGTAAATAAAACTGCAGATATCTGTGACAAAAATAATGTAATTAATATCCTGACATCATTCATAATTTCTGTTTTATTTCACCTGTTCTGCTTTTACTTCCCTCATGGTGATTTAAAGCAACTTAATCCATATCCATTTCTGTCCCATCATGCCAAAAAATGCAGACAGCAAATTAATTGTCTAGAAGGTGGTGATATCTGGCACAGTAGCAATGCAATAGAATTTACAGCCAGATGTTTTGAGTGGTTCTTCCCCTGACAGATGGGTTTCTACCTAAGAAGAGTGTGAAAAACTTTCCTGGATTTTCTTATCAATCAGACATTTAAAGCTTCTTTCCAATTAGATTAAAGTGTCTGGCTGAATATTTTACATTGTAAAAAATGACATTCTGTTCATCTATTTTGTGCACCGATGAAGTATATTTCATTTGCAAACTTAAAACTTTATTAACTGGGGTCAGATAATGTGTCTACATTTTGACAGCAAAGGGGTAGTCATTTTAAAGCTTTTAGAAATAGGGGATAAATATTTTAACTGAAAAATGTCACAGGCTTTTTTTTTCGAACTATAGTTTGAAAGATTATCCTTTTGATGTTTCTGTAAGTAACTCTGCTTCTCTCTTAATACCTTTATTTTCAAGCATTTCCCTTTCACTCCGATGTTTAGGCACAATAAGGAATAAAGACCAAGTACCAGACTGTCTCTTTTTTAGAAGTCCCCCCGTGCCACCCCCCCAAATGTTGTTGGGACAATATCAAAGGTTCTCTTCCTATCCTATGACATTACATTCTTAAAGAGCTCTCTTGATATTCCATGGTAAATATGAATCTAACTGTCCCAGTAAGCTTAAAAGAAGAAATATTTGTTTAGGGTTATTTAGGGTGGGGTTGGAATAGGGTTTAATGGCAGCCCAAACCCTGACTAGAATAAAGAAATCACAAAAGTAGAGAACTCAATTTATGTCCTGATCAGGGCTGCAACTAGGGGGGGCAACCAGGGCATGTGCCCCTGGCGCTGCACTGGTAGGGTGCCAAAATAAGCACTGGTGGGGCGCCAAAATGAGTGCTGAGGGGCGCCAAAATGGGCACGGAATCCATGTTTGCCCTGGGTGACACAGACCCTAGTTGCGGCCTTGGTCCTGATACCAGTGTTTTGCAATGATTTCTAGCATTCTTATTCAACAATCTTTGCTAATCACTACCATGTTTTCCTAGACCCACTAAAACCTTGCTGAAGCTAAATCTGATGGAAAATCTCTCTCTCTTCAAATGCTGATTAGCTCAGCCAGGTATAAAATAGGGAACAGAATCTTGTGTTAAGAGTTAAGGGCATGCATTCCTTATAAATGATAAGGGAAGCCTTGAATTTAAAGGACCTTCTCTTATTCACACTGATTTTGCCATCAGTCACATCTTCTCTAATATGACAAATGTGAACAGTTGTACCAGTCTGAGGAAAGAGTGGCTTTTCAGCCCAATGCAGAGCTCCTTCTGCCATGCACCTGCATGCCATCTTGGGTTCCAGCAATGAGGTTTTCACAATTAGAAAAGTGGTGTTGAACCTGAGAGATTGGGGTTGGTTTTAAGAAAAAGCACCTTGTACTTCTGAGTGTAAACTGATCAAGACGGAGAGATACAGTTTGGAGGCAAACAGATTCTTCCATTTCAGTATTTCTTGAATCTTCCTTGCCTGAGCCTTGATTGATTGAATTTGTTATATTGCTGACTACCTAAGTTTGTCAGTGGTTTACAACAGAAACAAACAAAATTGAAAACAACTGTATTAAAATCAAGTAAATTCAAGTAAAACAACTAGAAGCTTGTTTTTAAATGATGTGGGGTTTTGAAGGGAAATTATTCAGAGGCTTTCATTTCTAGCACTCTGGTTTCCCATGGCTGTTAATATCATGCAAATATATTTTGCTTTTTAAAATATTTTGGAGTGCTATCCTATATACTTTATTTTCCAAACTGCTATATCTTCCAGATATGTTGGGATTACAGTCCCCAGAATTCCTAAATAAAGTGACTGTTGTAATTCTAACATTCTATACACATTTTCCTAGGGATAAGTCCTACTGAACTCCACAGGACTGATTTCTAAACTGATTTGTGCTGTTGAGCATCTGACATCAATCAATCAATACAATAAAGTGCAATGCTCAGATCAGAAGCTGCCTCTAGATCATGGCTGGCCGGGGAATTCTGGGAATTGAAGTCCACACATCTTAAAGTTGCCAAGATTGAGAAACACTGCTCTAGATCATTTCACACAAACCAGCACCCCAGTGTGATAGGGCAGCAGCCACCTCCCACTACCAACACATAGGTGTGCCAGTGGGGACCCATCTGCACACCATACTTTTAGGCCACTGATAATGATAAGACCAGCCTTAACATTCCCTGCAACGGTGTGGTGGTGAAAATGCTAGGATGTAGGAGGACAGCATCTGGCTCTCAGCCTCCACAGCGCAGGCTGTGGGCTCAGATTACAAAGTGCTCTACTGTTCACTTATGAAGTTATCCTTTGTGGCTGCTGTTTCAGCTGCTGTAGTGGAAAGGACCAGTTGGACACTGTATGACTGAGTGCATTTCTTATTGGGCACATAATGCCTGGAGTTCAGCCAAATCTTAGGGTTGGCTGCCACCGCAGCTTTGCTTCCTTGCAAAGCTTAAACATAGCAGGGTTGTTTTAAGCTCTGTATTCAGCAACAGGGGCTTTTCCCTCTGATTAGGATTTCAAAGACAGAGCTACTCTGTAAGTCATTGCCATTAAAATACTTCCCTCCTGTTAAGAACGGAAGTGGTTCAAAGAGGAACACAGCAGAAGCAGCAACTCGTGTTTCTTGAGAGGAGAAGATGGGGAAACCACTGACGTCCTAAATGGAGCTAAATCGTAACTCTCAGTAGCTATGACCAGCCAGCAAGGAATGTGAGGAGTTCTCGTTCAGAACGCTCTAGAGACCCAGGCGTTCTGCATTACGGCAACGTTCTCCAACTTTGGCAATTTGTGGACCAACTCTCACAATTCTCTCTGATGGCTGCTGTATTAGAGAGACAGAAGATTAATTCGCATTAACAGTTTTCTGAGTGCCTTAGGATGTAATTTTATTCCTATCAACTCAAAAGCCTCTCTGAATTCACGAGATTGTTTCCTCTGGAAATGAGGCATAGGATTGCAGTATCTGAAAATTCCTACTTTTGAATGGAAGAATAAACCACTGAGTGCTTTTGTTCAAGGTTTAAGCCATTCCTCCTCCTCTTGCTCCTCCTCCTCACCTTCATTTGAAGGATTCTACTGCTATCATAACAGGTTTTTACAGGTGCATCCTCCTTGTGCATGGCCAGTGTGCTTTTTGTAAAAGATTTAGGCATCCAGAAAGCTGATCTGGGATTATTATGGAGATGACTATGATCACACACCACTTTATAGATGGGTGGATGCAGAGAGTATAAATTATTATTCCTTGAACACTGTGATTTTTGCTTAGTTTTGTTATTTATGATCTAAGTGCTTACCTATGCTACCTATTCTGGCTCTATTTTGCCTCAGTGAAGAAGCTGTGGGCTGGGGGTATCCTTACAGGTTTAATGCAGCCCATTTTAATAGCCATTGATAGAGTCCCTTGGCTGCATTTCTCTCCTGAGGGGGAGGTCTCACTTTATTTCAAAAGACTGCTAAACATGAGCTTACAAACAGGTCTTGTGCTCTTCCAGAAGAACACTAAACCTGTGTACACAAGCAACCCACACTTCAAACCAGAGACTCGGAATAACTCCACCTTAATTACACTAGGTATAAGTTATGCAGGAGAATTAATTTGGTAGCTTTTAAGGTCTGTTATATTACTCTACTAGTAATTAAGATCTTTCCAATGGTTCTTGTTTTCTGAGTTTGCTAGCCTCACAGGGCTTAATAGATGCTTATTCTGTCTTTAAACCTGAAAATGCCTCCAGCAAATTTCAGCTGCATTACCTGGGAAAGGGAATTCCCAGGGGTCACAAAAAAGGAGTCTGGGGAATGCTGGCTGGGGAATTCTTGGAGTTGAAGTCCACACATCTTAAAGATGCTATGGTTGAGAAATACTGATATATAGGGTACTATGATAAAAAGATGTGAAAGCGTATCAGGAGTCTTTCCTAGCTCCCTGAAACTCAATATATTTTTTTCTGATAATGAAAATGCTGGAATATTCCTCTTTTTGTTATTGCAGAGAATGCTCAACTCGATCCTTAATATACTTAATTGGTTTAATAAAAGCCACGTGTGTATAAATACACTATATATGTGAAAGAGGGACTGAATAATCACTTGGAACTCCACACAGAGTAAGGCAGATGGGGAAACTGTCATGAGCAGTTTTTTTATTAACCATGGTCTTTATTAACCATGGTGAGCAGGAGGGGGGCCCTATCCAGGGGGGAAAACGCATGCGTAGTAGCGAGGAGTTGAGCTGTCATTCAGAGAGACACAGAACAGACCTGCCTTGACTTTTGGGGTTTATCTGTATGGGTTTTCCCATGCTTCTTCAGTTTGTTAGGATTTTCTGTCTACTGTAGCAGTAATAAAACACTAGAGACCTATTCCTTGTCTCGGCGTGGTTCCTGCTTGTTAGGACAGAAACCCTCAAAGTCTTGTGCTGTCAATTACTAATATTCTCATCATGCATCTGTGCTTTGGTGGAGCTTACAGTAAGTTAGGAAGAAAAACGGTCTTTATTAACCATTTCTTTTAAGGAAAATTCATTGGATAGAACATAACATAAAAACATAAGTAGGGCCCTGCTAGATCAGATCCTGGCCCATCTAGTCCAGCAGTCTGTTCTCACAGCTGCCAACCAGCTCCACAAGGAAGCCCACTAGTCTCCCCACAGATGACCTTCAGAGGCAGTCACACTGCCATCAAGGCTAATAGCCATTGATCTCCAAGACTTCCATGATTTGCTCTTACAGATATTTTGGACTTCAACTCTCCAGCCCGCCTAGCCTTATTGGGAACATCTGGCAATTCCCAGTAAGTATAAAAACACTAAAATGGTACCTCCTGGTAGTTAATGTAACTTTAAAATGGAGTGAAACTGTTTCAACAAGTTGGGCTTAAGAACATATTGCATGTTGGTTTATGCAATGTTAGGTCTTTCTCCAGTTCTATTGTTCTGACTCTTCCAGCTATGATTTTGAGGTACAGGTTCACTTCTTTACCCACTCTGTCAAACATCTCTTTGCCTTTTTGAATGTTCAGAATCTTAGCCTACCAACTGTATTTCTTCCTTTTTTCACTTCAGAACTCTGTCAGTTGAGATTGCTCCAAAAATGATATGGAAGAGAAGAGACACAGAAATAAAAATAATTATTATTCCCTTATACAGGAAATCAGAAGGACAACTTATCTTGAAAGAATGCCCTATTGGTTCTAAATCAAGTCAAATCTTTATTATGGTCATAAACCAGCATAGAAGTTTATTGCCTTTCTCTGGAATATCGAACTTAGATTAATTTAATTTTGGAAAGTGATATACTTGGTAGATGACTCAAGAATTCTTCTGATTTGGTGGATTCCTATAGCTATGAATTATTCTGATTTGTCCTTCTAATGATGCAAAGGAGAATGGAGGAGGAGGTGGAAAGATTCTGCAGTCCTCAGTTCATAACTACTGCATATTTCAATATATGTCAGGGATAAGAAACACTATTTTTTTACCCCAAGAGTCACATTCTCAGCGATTATGTATGATAAGACCACCTCATATTCCCACAATTATTCTCATTCTCTCCCTCCCTCTACGTCATTCTTTCTCACATACTGTCACCACATTTATTTTCCTGAAGAGTGAAAAACCCACAGGCAAATGGGTGGTTCAGAAGCTTGGAGCTTAGACTACAGTGGCAAAAGAGAATTGCAGAGGAGAGGGGAAGAGAGGAGAGATGTGGGACTGGAATTAAAGGCTTAATAGGTTGCACCCTGCCCTTGCACATGAGCTTCTTCATCTCCCTCTCTTAGAAAGAGAGAGAGAGATGGAGGTAGGTGATACAAACATTGTATGTCCTAAGGTTTAGCTTTCTGGGCTTTGTTTATGAATAATGTAATCTGAGCACCACTTTTCAGAAACACAGCAGGAGCTGAACGAAAAATTTTAAAAGTAGGGGTTATTTAAACTTTCTAGCAGACTGGGGAAGTGGGGAGAGATCCTTTCAGGCAACTGTAACATAAAATAAGGTCTTATGGGAAGTGATTTGAAATGATAAAGTTTCGAATCTTACTAAGAGCCTCCAGCAAACACTCAAGTAAGAGATCAACCCTATGTAGGGAAAGCTTAGGAATAAAGCGCGTGGAGAGTACTTCTGTTCCCTTGTCTAGCTTGTCTTGTTAGTTTTCCAGTCCACAGAGGGGCAATGGACCTAAAAATAAATAAAGCAGGCAGAGATGCTTTTAATGGATTGCAATCAGCAACGCAAGATGAAACACTTTGTTCATCCATGAAACCATTCCTGTAGGTTAATATAAAATGCTTTAGCTATACCATCCTTCAGCTTGAAGAGAAATTCCTCTGAGATCGCATGATAGACTTGGCCAAAAAATTGTTGGCTTTACTCCAAACAATACTTCAGACAGCCAGTCTGAAAGATAGATTATTTGGTTTAATGAAAGTCTTGTGCAAGCCTACAATCATGAACAGAACTTAGCCTGCTTGGCTAAATTTTAATAAGCATAAAAAATAGAGCTAACTCCAAGGTTTTTAAGGTCCAGGTTTTGGTCATTCACACCCCCTTTCTGAGTACTTCTTGATCCCCAACAAGTGTCACTGTGTGTGGATGATTAACAAAGAGCTGAGGTGGGCAACCTGAGGCCCCATGGTTGCATCCATAGCCTGAGCCTCAGCTTTGTATCTTCCATGTCTCTCCTCTGATTACTTGTTGTTCCCCTTCTTCTTAGCATTTCTCCCACTTGGTTACAGAGTCCATTTGTTCTGCCCTGTGCTCACCTGATTCATAGAGAATCAATCAGTGCATGCTGCAATGGGGAGTTTTAGTTTTCAATGGCTTGTCACAGAGCCTGATACCAATTAGAGCTGAGAGGCAGTGACTGGCCCAAGGTCACCCAGCTGGCATCCATGCCTAAGGGAGGACTAAAATTCCTTCTGGTCTAGCATCTTAGCCACTCTGCCATACTGGCTTTCTCTCTGATGACTCTTAACTAAAAATTGCTGGCATGATTTCTTGATTTTTGGATGTGGGAAACAGGAAAACTAAAGCATCAACCAAAAAATAGGCCTAACGTTGTTTAAACTAAGAAAATAATCTGAAGAACCAAAACTGAAGTCCTCAAAACAATAAAAATTCTGACCTTGCTTGGTGCTTTCCATGGTTTTACCTCCTCAAATTATTACCATATTGTAGCCCATGGCCTTACCCCCAAACTGTTGACTGTGGCCCCCAGCTATTAAAACGTTGCCCATTGCCACTTTTAGAGTATTATGGCAGAAGCAGTTTTAAATGCTCCCACCTCAGCCTTTGTGTTGTGTGTCTGTCTGTCCAAGGCCATTCAATTTTCATTAGCATACAACTAGATTTCTCTCCTACCACTATTTAATTCCATCTTAGTTTAACCATACTTGTACCATGCCCAGAGAAAGTCATGCATGGGTTGGTCCAAAAATGCTATCAATCCACAGCCCTCCTTATTACCCTTCCTAACTCAATTTTCATTACACTTTCCAATGAAGTCCATCCATTGTCTTACTAGGCTGTATTTATCTGTCCCCACTTTCTTGTTCTCTCTCATCCATCTGCCCATCGAAAGATATCCATAGCTGAAAAGGGCTAAACAATTCTGACCCTGTTTGACTTTTTATTATTTATTGTCAAAACCTCAAAATATTGATGTAACAGTCGACTTTACACCATACACTCATTTGTCTAAAATAGGGTTGAATCACTGATGGTTCAATGTCTCATGGGACCCTCCTCCCTCTTTGTGTGAACCAGCTGTAACATTATGTTAAGCCATAATATAGTATTTGCTTGGAAATAATATGGTTCATGATCACAACACTTGTGATTTGTAAACCCAGGTTTAGAGTTTAGTATGTCATGTGCCATCTCACTGTGCCACCTCTCTGGGAGCATGACAAGCTAAATAAATGGTGGTCACATTTCCAGCCAGACTCCTCTGTGACTTCAGCTGCTCTATCAGAGTTAGTATTCACAACCTGAACATACAGTACTTGTTTGAAGGAAGTGTTTAAACTATACAGGAACAACAAGGGAGGAGAATCTATGAAAGAAATGTCTCAGGGTAATGGCTCTCCATCACCATTCTCTCTCATCTGACTTGTTGATGGAATTGTCATGAAGCTGGGTTACCTTCTTTACAAGATCAATTCACAACTCTGCAAAATGAATGGGTTTTTGTTTTTTTTAAAGAACAGTACAGCTGCAAAGGCAAACACCTACAACATGCCATTGACAACACACAATACATTTCTGGCTCTTCCACCTCCCCCCCACTTTTTTTTGTTTTTTGTATGCATGCTTTGCATTCAAGCACAGCATTTAGAAAAATAGCTTCCTGCAGCTGCTGCAGTTTTGCCACCTTCTTCTGGGTATCATGAATTGCTCTGGCTCAGATACTTTTACTGCTGCCAGGAGTTTATTTGAGACTCTTGTTTGAAATCTCAGGGGCCAGAGGGAACTACTGAACAGACGGAAGTTGGAGCCTTTTGAACAGCCTGGAAAGCATCCAGCGGAAGTCCCTCAATGCCTTTCATGAAGAGACTGAGCTGTGATTTACAACATCAATGTTACATCCATGCAAACAGCCCCTGACCGATACAAGATGTGTAATAGGTACTGAATGTGCAGGCATGGCAGGCCACTATTTCTATGAAATTAATTTCTGCCATTTGACTCTTATAGAACATGTTAAGACCTGCTGGATATATATTTCAGTGCATTTGGTCCAAGAGCAGTCACCCAAATTTAGTTGGATTGTACCACATCAAACTGCAGATGGAGGGATCAAATACTGGGATAGTTTTCCTTTTTGAAAACTCCTGGATATTAAACAATAGGAACCAGGAAAAGTTAGCTTTTTTCATGTGCAGGAGCTTTTTAATTGTGGAAAAATTAGATCCACTGAAGGATGGTACAGAACAGAAATATCTGTGTCTGCTTGGTGGAATTTAATGCATCAGCTAGTTTCTAAAATGTCACAAGCATAGGAGTAGCTTATTACTGGGAGGTCAGAATTTAGTTTTAATGATAGGGAAGTTTCAGGTGAGGAATTCTATCATAATATTTCTCACTATGAAATTTGAAATAACTACTAGAGGGAAATAAAAGATCCATCCCACAGCATGATCCATCTCTTCCAGTAATATAGGCTGGCTCTATTAACTGAGCCTAAAAATACACCTATTTTCTTATTTAAAGTTTCTGGATTTTAGCTCCAGAAATTATACACCAGTCACTCAGTCATAGCTTAAATTTGCACATAATTTTTTTTTTAGCTGCAGCTGGAAATTAGCATATTTCAGATTGGGGGAAGGAAGGGAACAAGAAAAAATTGCCTTTCTCTATCTTTGTCATAGAGAAAATATGAACCTAGAAGCAAATAGCAGCAGATGCATATATGGAGACTGAAATTCAGCCAGGTTTATAGCAGGTACCTTGCATTTACAATTAAAATAACAACTCTTGATGTAAACATCATCTATCACTCTCCTAGAACCAGACTTGGCAATTGTCCTAACCATCCAGGTATCCACTTTTTAAATTCAGGACTTTTTGACAACAGAGCTATATTCTATTGTTTTGCAGAATTGGGGAAGGGTGTTTAAACTTCGTCTGGCAGAAATCAACATAAGTTGAAGGGATCTGCAACAACTCTAAATACAACCCTAGCAAGATGGAATGGCTGCCACTGTGAATTAACACTTGCCCATCCCTTTGCATTTCAGAACTGAACACGAATTGTCATTATTTGAAGTAGCCAATTCTTTTGGTATCATAGGGAGGAGCTGGACCCTTTGTGTAAACTTGAGAGATGTGAAAATTTAGCACAGGGCTTGAAAGGTTGATTTCAAAGCACATAGCTTCCTGTAGCATAGATTTTAAAAGTACATACTACCATAAGACACTTGAGAATAAAACTTGAGTGTGAATAAGCAGGGGAGATTGAGATAATGCAAGTATACGTGAGGAGGTTTCAAACTGTCTTGAGATACTTCGTTCTTCTGGTGATGTTTTCTGTGCACAGAGTTGGCAGAGAGTTGAACACAGAGACACAGATACGGTATGGATGCACAGTGGTGGTGAGTTGTTCCAGGCATGGCCATTCTGCAACCTGTAGAACCTGTAGGGGACTGAAGCCCTAGAAATGTCAGTCTCTGGTTGAAAATCAGTTTTTCATGCAACAATTTAAAACACGGCGCAAGGAACCAATAATTTTAAAAGACAGATAACTCACAGTTGGCTAGAGAAGCAACTTTTTGTATTATCACAAAGGAGATGGTACCAACTATCAGGTGCTGATTAAAAAAGTAATTGGCCATAGAAGAACAAGCCAAGAACTATAGAAGAACAAGACAAGGTACCATTGACATTGAACTGAGCATGGCTCTTACTCATCAATGCAATATTTCCTTAACAATACAATAGCTAATGTCTAGGGACATTCTTGTTCACCCATTTACATGTGGACACTTTATTCATGTATACCACCATGCAGAAGACATGTAGGGAAAAATTGGTCTTCAGAATCTTTCATGTACCTCCCATGTATGTCAATCCTCCCTCCCTCCCTCCCTCCCTCATTACCAGCTCCTTGGGTCTCCTAGTGACAAGAAGATATAACATTGGAACATAAAACTTTAATTTCATTAAGACTTGAAATAGTACGACAGCTTAAAGCAGCAATGAAATAATTAAAATCAACAATTAAAATTCTTCTTTATAAGGTGTGGTTTTAGGACTTCTATTTTAAAAAGCCAATAATGAAGTTAGGTTGCTAATCTCAGCAGGGAGTGTTTTTTATTTAAAAAAAATCTAAGGCAGCTGTAGAGAAAGTTCAGTGCTAAGTCACTAAACCCATGACAACTGCAGCTGAATCCCCTCAAATGAGTTCAGGGAATGTGTGAGTTTGGGGGTTATATAGAAAGAGGGATTTTCAAGTGAGCTGCATGGGGCTTCCAAAATCATAAGCAGCATCTTGTATTTTATCCACAAAAAAATTAGCAGCCAGCACAACTCTTTAGGTAAAAGTAATGTCCTCTCTCTGAACTTCTTCAGAGACCAACCTGGCTGCTAAGTTCTGTACGAGTTGTGGTTCCCAGTCAAACCTGGGGAATGCATAGGCACTTGTTTCAAGATGAGTTTCTTCCAGTCTGCTTCAATTGGTACATCACCCGAGAATGAAGAAAGGTACTCCTGGCCACTGCTTTAATCTGGGAAACTAGAAAGAGTTTAGGATCCAAAAGCAACCACAAACTGCACAGCTGCTCTTTCTGAGAGACATAAACATTAAGAATATTTGTACTTGCCGGATAAAGGATAAGTGAATGTGTGGGAGATTAAAACTTCCTGCAAAACATAGCTGGATTTAGGTATTTGCCTGAGTGTGAAAAGAGAACTGAACACCTTTGATTTCAATGCCTGTTTACCTTTCCTGTGTAACAAGATTGCACCACGGTATCTCTTTAGTTTCCCAAAAGTTGTCATCATCATGTGGGATGTTTACACACATCTTCTATCATATCTACAATTAGTGCAAAAATGCTGCATCTTCATGAGAATTTCATTTTTTTAAAAATCACATTGACCAAGAACAATTTTAAAAATGGAGATGCTCTACAGATCTTTTTGCTTACTATTTTGCTTGAGAGCTAGATACAGGGAGAGCTATGCCTCTTGCTTTTATCAACTTCCATTCTCTGCTGTCACATGTACTACTGAAGTGCCATCTACTGGCTTGTTGGAGAGAAATGTTCTTTGCATCAAGGAAATGTCAGTGAGGAAGATGTATCGACCATTTTCTTGGTTATCTTACAGCATTTTTCCTCACATTCTTCTTCATTTGCAGTAGTCTATTACTGTTAAAACATCAATTATGTTTTAAAAACAGAAAAATAAACAGGCCATGGATGGGCTGAAAGCTGCCATGGATGGGATAATGATGTGAATGGGTCTTTGTCATGCATAGGGGTCTTGATGCATTTTCTTCTCCCCAGCTTTTGGAGATAAGTCAACCTCTTTGTTTTTAGAACTACATTAAGCCTAATTTAGGAGTTACATTACGGTTTGTGTTTCCTGTCTTCACTTGGAAGGGAACTGACGACGTCTTAGAATGGCTGCTCCACAGTGTGGTGGCACAGCAGTAACACCTCTGCTTTGTGAGCTGGACTGGTGAACGGTAGGCTTCCAGATGCAGATGTAAAGTGCTGGTTATAACATATGAAGTCCTTCTTGGCATAAGGCCTGGTTATTTAAGGGATCTCCTGCCTTCCATAGTTTCTGTCTGTCCTATACGATCTGGCAGAGTCAGCACACTCCAGATCCCATGATCAAACAATGCCATCTGATGTGACCCTTCTTTGTCATAGCACCTGCCCTCTGGAATGATCTCACCCTAACCTTATTTAGACAAGTCCTTAAGACCTGTTTTTTTTTTTTTCCCTCAGGCCTTGGGCTACAGTGGGTGGCATGGTCCTTGTGGGTTGTCTGATCTGTGAGATTATGGTTGGGGGGGTTTTGGGGGGTGGGGAACATTACCTTTTATGTGTGTGGACTGCATTAAGTTTCATATATTCTACATGTATTTATTTATTCGTCAAATTTATATGGCCAGAGCTGCAATGGAGTCGGGCAGCCAATACATTTAATAAACACAATAAAAATTAATATATAATGTATGTGCAGAAATTGTAGTTGGAGGGGGCTACTTTCTTGGGGCTTGTAGTCTTGGGGCTACTTTTTACAAGTTGACCACACTGGAGCAAAACACCGTTTTCTCGATAAAGGTTCCTCCCTATCTGTGTACCAATCTAAGGGCTTTGCACTGTCCCTGTTGTTTGGTCTTGACAGATTCAGTTGCTGCTGCTCATGCATAGTTGTGGTCATAGAGAGTAATCCTGGATGGAAAAACTCAGTTGCATTAGTGTGTGGTGACAAAACAATAAAGAGTCTTGTGGAATCTTAAAGACTAACAAATTTATTACAGCATAAGCTGTTGCTAAAATAAGCTATTATTCTTTGAAGGTGTTCAAAGACCTAGTTTGGGTTAAAGTTTATCCCATTCAAAAACTACAGAGCATTCTTTTCCTGAAAGAAATTGTAGTCACTTCACTAAAATTGCCTTCACATGCCACCTGGTAGAGATAAATACCAATATAATAAATTTCTGCAGGCTGCTTCCCACTGGGAAAGAAATATGCCTATACAATAAACACATTAAGAACCAAATTTACCTAATATTCAATTCACTGTAGCCTATTAAGTGAACCTTCCCACTCTATTGGTTTCACCTAGTCCTGAGATGTATAAAACACTGACAACAGTTATCAGTAGTTACTAGAAAGCCCAATTTGCTCTGAGATTAGTCGAAATGTTTCAGTTTAAATGGAAAAATTTCATATATCTTCCATTCTGCCTTTCCAGTTAATGAAAATGTTCTCCACTATGTAACATAAGAGTTGTGTCAAAGTAGAGATGAAAAGTCACTTCAACTACCCAGGGAAATCCATTGGGGTTTAGGAGCAGATTAGGGCATCTCTAAACTTTGGAGGCCTGTGGATTCTTGAGAAAATCTGGTGGCTGCCAGAGGTAAGCAAAATCACAAAAACTAGGGAAAAAATCCATCCAAATGAGACTAGAATACAAGCATACTCAATTCAGCCCATTTCTTGCTCCAACAAAATATCTGCTTCATAGTAGAACATCTAGTGCTTCTCAGGTCACTTCTAAATTATTTTTTGAATGATGTCCCTGATTCTCTTAAAATCATCTCCAGGGAACATATGCACCTCTCTTTTTCCCTCTGGCTCTAATTTCCTATACATATAGTCCTCTGGGTCATGAAAAAAGCTAAGCTTTTTGGAGGGTGGGGGGTTGACTGTACACAGTGCAAACAATGCAAACCAAGAATCATGTCAATTGGGGCTTGTTTTACAGGCTGCATGATGTCATTCTTCTTCATTTGATTGCATGCTTGCTGACCTCTAGGTCTCTCCTTTTGCCTCTCTTCACCCAAGCTTACCCAGGAGTAGGTCTGGGAGGTAAGCAGATTCAAAGCCAAACTTAGAGCTGCCTGCAGCTCCAGGTCCCAATGGCCCCAGAAGGGAGAAAAAGAGTGGTGGGTGGACCCTGGAACTCTGCTGCTTTCAGTGACAGCTAAAAGCAGTTCAGTCTTAAAAAGAGAAAGAATGTAGACCTCCAAAGGCAATTTGGACCTGTGAGGATATTGCAAGTGATCAGTGTCCTGGGTGCCACAATAAAAAAGAAATGACGATGGCTGAAATAATCTCACATCACTAGACCTCATGAGATGTTGGCATTTTCACTCACTGCTACTGGGGAAATTACCTCATCTGATCTGGTGGTCTGGTAAAAGCTTGGACTTTTTTTTTAATTGTTATTGAATGCCAAGGCCCTGAAGGTATCAAGAAGAGAAAGGCCTCTTGATATGTATTATGGTACCGACAGGCATTGTATTGCCAACCTTTGGCTGGTACGATGGTCCACAAAAGCTTTCACTGCTAATATAATGGAGAAGCTTGGGAACCACTGATGAAATTTGCCTGTGAATTTAAGGGCAGGGGGCCTCCTAGGGACCAAACTTTCTGGGTAATCTTGCCTGCTACATCCAATTTCTCTGCTTTAATTACTGAGAAGTGAGTCAACATCAGCGGCTTCTGCAGGAAGTTCAACAAGGTTAAAATGGTGTCCATAACTGACCCTTTTTTCGTAAGTGCTGTGACTTCTTTGACTGCCCCTGACCTAGATATGTCCACTCTCAGCTTGGCAGAGGAAAGAGAGGAGCTACACAATAGATAATTAGTGATAACATACCATATTTGTTATCTATACCACTTTTCTATCCACTAGTGGCTGGTGGCTTGGCCCTGGTCTTAGCAATTAAGTGACTGTACTGCTGCAACCCTGAACAGATGTGATTAGAAAAAACATTATTTTACTTAATTTGTGTGCTTAATGTGATTACTAAAACTCCTGGTCAGAAACTAGAACTTCTACTTCTCTCCAACAATAATAGGGAATATTTAGAACATTTCAGTGAATTACTAACATTTTTCAATATTATGAGCAAAGTTTCTAATGGGGAAACGCTTACTATATTTTTATGTCCACCAGGTGGCATGTGAACACTGTTTATTGGAACATTAAATACAACTCATTCCTGGGGACACATACAAACCTGAACTGTAGGCAAAAATACAAGTCTGATGGTGTTAAATTCAGTTCTTCCCACTCCCACTGCATTTATAGCCACCGCTCCAAAGCAGAGTTTGTTTTTCAAAAGATCTGTATTAAAGGATCCAACATATAAGCAAACTAGAGAACAGATTAGTACTAGTTTCCAGAATTAAACTGAAAAGGCACCTACATTCATAATTATAATCTACTGGTGCATCCTATCTATTCAATCTACTATTACTTCTTTCTTACTGTATTTATCTAATACAATGATGGGCATTCTTTAATGAATTGTTTACTTATACATAAACTTTTAACTGCAATTTCAAATCACTTCTGCCTGCACATCACAAATCCACTTAGGCTGGCTAAGAAAAATCACCACCAGATCTATGCAGCCATATCCAGTTAGGGACTTTCTTGTACAACCCAACTGGGAGTTACTGGTGTACTTGTATTTACTGTTACAAATGCTTTTCACCTTTTCAATTAAAAATTGAGACCTGCAACCTAAAAGAGAAACACACAAACAAAGTGGAAATGTACTAAAATTTAATCAATCATAAAAGCTGTAATTTAATCTGTGACAGTAAAACACAAGAAGCAATATTAGAATTGGTTTAGTATATTATATATTTTAGCTTTCAAAGCCATAGAAATCAGTTATCCCAGTTTATTTTCCTATAAAAGACCCATTTTTTCCAAAGCATAATGCACAATTTTAATTAGAATATAGGGCAGAATGAAAATAATGATAGTCCATAACTTTTTAAATATAAAATGAAGTCAATGACTTGGACAGTTATCGCTGCAGTGAGTATGAACAGTAAAATTTGTATAGTTGTATCTATCATGATGGATATCAAGTATTAATGACTGATCATTTTTAGTGCTCGATGGGCACGGGATTATGGGAAGAGGTCAATATGAAATTATAGTAGCAATATCTAACATTTGAAATGCATCCATGCTCTTGTATAATCATACAACTAGAGTCAATTATATTTATTATCACATTTGTTAACTGCTATTGCAAAAGAGGAGTACTATTGTCTTTAATTCCAAAAGATATACACAGAGCAATTTTATTTTATTTTTTTTCCCTCAGGGACCTTTGTGCAAACCATTGTAAGATCTAAATTCTTCACATAATATATAAAAACAGAAGCTCTTCAGATATGGTGTCAATTTGTGGTGTAGCTTTTTTGAATTTCTGGAATGCTGGCACTTTCCAAATTAGGCAACAGTTCTTCATTCCTGTGATCCTGGGAAGAAGTCAAAGAGAAAAGTTAGCATCCAACTCAAAACAGACTTTTTAGACAAAAACTTTTAATGTGAGCCACCAAGAGTCTTTTTTCATTATAGCAGCAGGCAGGCAGGCAGGCAGGCAGACAGATAAAAGAAGAGCATTAAGGTCTCTATCAGTCATCCTCAACCAGCCATAGTGGCAGGGAATTCTGGGAGTTGTTGTCCAATACATCTGGAGTCAAGCAAACTGGGAAAGCTACCTTTTTGACTTTCAAGAGTACATGCAAATGCTTCGGTTTTCAGAAGTAAGTGCAGATACCTACTGAAGAACCTACCCTTTCTGTATCAGTACTCCAACTGGGAAACTTCCTCCCTAAAGGTGTTTGATTGATACAGACTCAGTTGAGCTGTAAGCACTGGTTCAAATAGTTCTAATTTGCTCTGATTTGTCAATGAATTAATCATTGTGAACTTGAGTACAAGCAGACATATACACAGAAGGGGATTCCCAGCTTCTTTCAACAGCTGTCAGTCCCGAGGGTGAGGGGCCCTTCTGGAATGGCATGGGACATGAGACAGCAGTTGAGGGATGGGTGTGAAGAGGATTGGTGTATGATTTCTGCAGCTGCCATTTTATCCTTGTGTTATTGACTGCATCTTTTTTGCCAATGACAATACATATTCATCATGAAACATATTGTTCATTGGAAGGGTGGGATATAAATACTATAACTCAACTTTATTTTTTCATTAAATCAACTAAAAAGTTAGCTTCTGACTTCTCAAAAGGCCTCAGTTTAGGACCTCATTTTCCCCCAAATGCATGAGAGTACTAAATAAAAAGAGAAATAGGACAATAGATGTTGCCCTTACTGTGTACACCTCCACCCTCAAGTTTCAGTTCTTGTACTGAGCAGGAAGTTCTGAAAGGTACTACTTAAATCACCTGAGCAGAAACTCCTTTTAGACCTTATAGATGAATGCTGCAATCAAGCCTTCTAAGAAATGCTTGAAGAGATGGACAGAAAAGTGAGATAGAAATCTAATAAATAATAAATAAAACAAGACATGGGACGGGGAGGAAAAGAACATCCTAGGACATAATGATGAAGCACTTGTCTATAGTGGAAGAAAGCACTTGTGGCAGGATACTGGCTAAAGACGGCATATAAAAGAAGGAGGATTTATCAGAAGAAGGTACTACACCAAATGTTGCATATGTCATGCTTACAGTGCAAACACTGTGTGTCCAGATCTCCTGAAACTCAAGAACAAGGATGAACTTTATATGAAGTACTGGATTGGAAAGAATGCTTGCCAAAACTTTACAGAGAATAGCTTTCAATTCCTTTGCAGCCTCTGTTCCATGGTCTGCAATTGCCCTTACATAACAGAGCAGCTTCGGGGTAGAGTCAGTAGCAACATGTCTCAGGAAAGTAATCGGATTTGACTGTTCAGCCATACTGACAGAGAACTTGGGGAATGGAAGTCTAACCCTTCTGGAAGACCCCAAGTTTTGAGAAGGCTGAACCTAAAGGGGATGGGTTTGCTTACCTGGCTCAGAGCTGCTGCATGCTGTGGGTCTAAAGCAGCAGACATGACTTCTTTTTAGGTTTCTTCTTTTCCACTGGTGTTTTTCTATTTATCTGTCTGACAAGATCATAAAAGATCTGGAAAAGAAAGACACAAAAAGCACAGAAAGCGATTAGAGAAATGGGTATTATAGGATGGAAACTTCTTACAAACTTTGATCCCATAAGCTTTGGGACACATCAAGAAAGGAAGAGATGGAAAGGGAGTCTGATGTGAGACAGAAGAGCTTGTCACAACAGCAGAAGACAATTCAGTTAAAATGGTGGTTTAGCTGATTTCCTACTGGGACTTTCCTAACCATGGAAACTATGTGAATGCAACACAAAACAAAAAGTGCTCTTAAAAACATCCCCATTACTTGATATGAGTATTGCTTCAACAAAGACAATATCATATCCTAGAAATGCCTATAAAAACAGTACTGTCCTACTGACTATTGTAAACATTTTTTATTAAAAGCTTTATTAATTTTTTTCAAGATATACATAAAAACTAAAAAGGATGAAACAAAACAACCTACAAAGAAAAAAGAAAGAACTAGAAAGGTGTGAAAATACAAAACAAACTACTACAAAGTGACTTCGACGTAAATTGATATCAATCTCTTACTGCAATTTATACTATATTAAGCATTATTTCTATACAGCATTTCAGTTCTCATTATAACCTGACTGTTGTAAACATTATGAGCAACTGTCCATGTGTAAGTTCTGTATAGTGTAACACCATGATGCCAGACATTGTTTGCCTCCCTTTCACCCTCTGTCTTATAAGAGAGTTAATTCTTGCAGGACATATGAAGACTTTCTGAGAATAGTCAATCTAACAAGAACTATGCTAAGAAAACTTGAGAGAGCTCTGTCAAATCATTAATGCCAAAGTGTTTCACGTGCAAAGAACTGCTCTCTGAGATAGATCATCTTGTATATGGAGCTATCATATAAACACAAATTTCATATTTTGTTGGTGTGGGTATAGTCTGGGGTGTAAAGGTACCTTCTGGTCCCAGAGACTGCAGACACAGTTGCGGTAAGTAAAGTGAGCTCTGTAGTAATGCGACCTTCAAGGAAACCTCATTTACTGTGGAATCCTTGGTGCTCTCTGAGCTTGGTTGTTTGCTTGCAGAAGTTTCATTACCCAATCTACCAAGATTGGTAGAAATCAGTTTTTAGGGAGATAAATAAGATCTGCAGAACACCAATTATGAATTCTATCACTAGCTGAAGGAGACAGTGAGACTATTAAAAAGAAAGACATAATCATATATAGGTTTGTGGCAACAAGGGTATCTGTGGTCAAGAAATGGAAGGGGACTAGTATTCTAGGCATTTGATGTCCAAAGTATTAGAAACAGTTTAATGAAAACACTGGCACCGAACATACAATGCAGGGTATTAAAAGCAACCTAATTAAGACAGATTTTATTACTTTGCTAAAAATTCAAATCAAGAGACATCAAGAAAACTACTGATGATGTAGCTTTTGTGGAGCAAAGATTAATGATTCTTTTGAAGGAGAAGATTACAAATAGCAAGTACCTTATCTTGATAAGATTACAAATAGCAAGTACCTAATCTTGATAAGATTACAAGTACCTTATCAATTAACAACTGCAATGTGTTAAAACCCATTGGGTTTGTTGAGACCTTTTGAGATTGCTAAAGTCACATACATCAACATTTTTCAGGCAATCTCTCACTCAATGGTACTCTCACTTATTCAAAATGACCACCAAGAGAGTGTCCTGGGAGGTTGAAATGCTTCAATATTATCAAGTAAAGCAGGCAGAAGATTTTAGCCTTAACTTCATACTCTCAAATGATAGAATACGACATTCAGAACATTTAGACTTGTTAAAAAATATTGAGTCCAACAAGAGAAAAATGAGTTTTTAGATATGCTATCCTCTAGATATGTTGGACTATAAGTCTTATAATTCCCATTCAGCTGTGAATTTTCTTTAACTATTCTGCTTAGGAATTATGGGACCTGGAAGTCAAAATTTCCTTTCCTAAGGAAGGCTGCTTCGGCAAAGGATCGTTACCTTGTTGTGGTGCTGGAGCTTGAGCACCTCAATGATGCCATGAGCTAAACCGTGAAGGGCCACCCAAGACGGGAAGGTCATGACAGAGAGGTCAGACTAAATGCGATCCCTGGGGAAGGTAATGGCAACCCACCCCAGTATTCTTGCTGTGAAAACTCAATGGATCAGTACAACCAGAGATATGTCGGTATACCATCGGAAGATGAGACCCCCAGGTCGGAAGGTGGTCAAAATGCTACTGGGGAGGAACAGAGGATGAGTTCAAGTAGCCCCAGACGTGATGACGCAGCTAGCTCAAAGCCGAAAGGACGGCTAGCGGCCGACGGTGCTGGTGGTGAACGGCGAATCCGATGTTCTAAGGATCGACACACCATTGGAACCTAGAATGTAAGATCTATGAGCCAGGGCAAATTGGATGTGGTTATTGGTGAGATGTCAAGATTCAAGATAGACATTTTGGGCGTCAGTGAACTGAAATGGACTGGAATGGGCCACTTCACATCAAATGACCACCAGATCTGCTACTGTGGACAAGAGGACCACAGAAGAAATGGAGTAGCCTTCATAATTAATAGTAAAGTGGCTAAAGCAGTGCTTGGATACAATCCAAAAATCGATAGAATGATCTCAGTTGGAATTCAGGGCAAGCCATCTAACATCACAGTGATCCAAATATACGCCCCAACCACAGATGCTGAAGAAGCTGAAGCAGCAGTTCTATGAGGATCTGCAACACCTACTGGACAACACGCCTAAAAGAGATGTTATTTTCAACACAGGAGACTGGAATGCTAAGGTGGGCAGTCAAATGACACCTGGAATTACAGGTAAGCATGGCCTGGGAGAACAAAATGAAGCAGGACATAGGCTGATAGAATTTTGCCAAGACAACTCACTCTGCATAACAAACACTCTCTTCCAACAACCTAAGCGACGGGTTTATACATGGACTTCACCAGATGGACAACACCAAAATCAGATTGACTACATCCTTTGCAGCCAAAGGTGGCGGACATCTATACAGTCGGTAAAAACAAGACCTGGAGCTGACTGTAGTTCAGATCACGAACTTCTTATTGCACATTTTAGGATCAGACTAAAGAGATTAGGGAAGACCCACAGATCAGCTAGATATGAGCACACTAATATTCCTAAGGAATATGCAGTGGAGGTGAAGAATAGATTTAAGGGACTGGACTTAGTAGATAGGGTCCCGGAAGAGCTATGGACAGAAGTTCGCAACATTGTTCAGGAGTTGGCAACAAAATACATCCCAAAGAAAGAGAAAACCAAGAAGGCAAAATGGCTGTCTGCTGAGACACTAGAAGTAGCCCAAGAAAGAAGGACAACAAAAGGCAACAGTGATAGGGGGAGATATGACCAATTAAATTCAAAATTCCAGAGGTTAGCCAGAAGAGATAAGGAATTATATTTAAACAAGCAATGCGTGGAAATGGAAGAAGACAATAGAATAGGAAGGACAAGAGACCTCTTCCAGAAAATTAGAAACATCAGAGGTAAATTCCAGGCAAAAATGGGTATGATCAAAAACAAAGATAGCAAGGACCTAACAGAAGAAGAAGAAATCAAGAAAAGGTGGCAAGAATATACGGAAGACCTGTATAGGAAGGATAACAATATTGGGGATAGCTTTGACGGTGTGGTCAGTAAGCTAGAGCCAGACATCCTGAAGAGTGAGGTTGAATGGGCCTTAAGAAGCATTGCTAATAACAAGGCAGCAGGAGACGACGGCATCCCAGCTGAACTGTTCAAAATCTTGCAAGATGATGCTGTCAAGGTAATGCATGCTATATGCCAGCAAATTTGGAAAACACAAGAAAGGCCATCAGACTGGAAAAAAATCAACTTATATCCCCACACCAAAGAAGGGAAACACTAAAGAATGTTCAAACTATCAAACGGTGGCACTCATTTCACATGCCAGTAAGGTAATGCTCAAGATCCTGCAAGGTAGACTTCAGCAATTCATGGAGCGAGAATTGCCAGATGTACAAGCTGGGTTTAGAAAAGGCAGAGGAACTAGGGACCAAATTGCCAATATCCGATGGATAATGGAAAAAGCCAGGGAGTTTCAGAAAAACATCTATTTCTGTTTTATTGACTATTCTAAAGCCTTTGACTGTGTGGACCATAACAAATTGTGGCAAGTTCTTAGTGGTATGGGGATACCAAGTCATCTTGTCTGCCTCCTGAAGAATTTGTGTAACGACCAAGTAGCAACAGTAAGAACAGACCACGGAACAACGGACTGGTTTAAGATTGGGAAAGGTGTACGGCAGGGCTGTATACTCTCACCCTACCTATTCAACTTGTACACAGAACACATCATGCAACAAGCTGGGCTTGAGGAATCCAAAGCTGGAGTTAAGATCTCTGGAAGAAACGTTAACCATCTCAGATAGGCAGATGATACCACTTCGATGGCTGAAAGCAAAGAGGAACTGAGGAGCCTTATGATGAAGGAAGATCGATGCTTTTGAACTGTGGTGTTGGAGGAAAATTCTGAGAGTGCCTTGGACTGCAAGAAGTTCAGACCAGTCCATCCTCCAGGAAATAAAGCCAGACTGCTCACTTGAGGGAATGATATTAAAGGCAAAACTGAAATACTTTGGCCACATAATGAGAACACAGGACACCCTGGAGAAGATGCTGATGCTAGGGAGAGTGGAAGGCAAAAGGAAGAGGGGCCGACCAAGGGCAAGATGGATAGATGATATTCTAGAGGTGATGGATTCGTCCCTGGGGGATCTTGGGGTGTTGTCGACCGACAGGAAGCTCTGGCGTGGGCTGGTCCATGAAGTCACGAAGAGTCGGAAGCGACTAAAGGAATAAATAACCACAAGGAAGGCTGACGCGTCTTTCATTCTACTGTTCAGAACTAGATTGGCAAAGTATGCTTTCCATACTGGCTCTTGTTTGAGAAAATCAAAGCAAATATGACAACAGCTCTTTTGGATAAAACCCTTTTTGGATTCTGAAAAATGGAAATTACAAGAGGAAGTCACTTCTTGCTTCCGAAACATAAAATAATAATGCAGTCTTTAATAGTTGCACAGCCTTGGCAGAGTCCTAAGAATATTAAAGGTCAGTACAGAAACTTGACTAGTCTCCTCAAAAAGAGAAAGAACAAGGCAAGGGATGGGAGTAAGAACAGCAACAAGGAAAAAAAAAAGAAAAAAGAGGGAGTACATATTTTCATCTTCAAAATAGATTGTATGAGACACATACATAAAAACTCATTCACTAGATGAGAACGGCTATGTAATTTATAAATGTCTATATTACGCTCTGCTGGGATAGATTGCTAACTTAATACAGAATGCTTTTGGAAATCCTAAATCTTGTATTTCTGGTCTTATCATGACACCTTATTACCAATCTTGCATAACTTGATACTTTCCAGTTGCACTGGATTCCAACTCCATTATCTCCAACCAGCACAGCAACTTAGGCAAAGCTGGCATATATATATTTTATGATTCAGGCATTTATTTAGTATCTAACTGCTCTGTTGTGAAGTCCTTAGGAACTGGAAAAATTACTTGACTTGAACAGGGCTGCACTCAACTTTAAGGATCAGGTTCACAACTTGGGAGTCCTCCTCAATCTGGCACCGATGCTAGACAGTGGCATAACATTGGTGCCAAAGGGGCACATTTATCATCTTTGGCTGATAAACCAGGCTATGGCAATCTGAAAATTGGACTACTACAATTCTCTTCTTGCAGGATAGCTATCAGTGATGGATGGGAAACCACAGCTGGCCCAGAATGCAGCAGCATGGGTGACAAGTAGTTTTAACATATATGGCATACCCTAGAAGCACTAATAATGATAATTTGACATGCCTACACACATCGCATGGGCATCCATGAGCACAGTTTTAACATTTTTAAAAATAGTTTTAACATATATGGCACAC
This sequence comes from Candoia aspera, assembly GCF_035149785.1. Classification (NCBI taxonomy): domain Eukaryota; kingdom Metazoa; phylum Chordata; class Lepidosauria; order Squamata; family Candoiidae; genus Candoia; species Candoia aspera. Next base: position 40,334,822 of record NC_086155.1, read on the forward strand.
CCTAGAAGCACTATTTTAAAAATGTTAAAACTGTGCTCATGGATGCCCATGCGATGTGTGTAGGCATGTCAAATTATCATTATTAGTGCTATCTAGAGCCATTGGAATTGGGTGGCATATAAATTAGCTAAATAAACAAACAAATAATTTTTGTGTATGGTACATGTATTTACACAGCTCTCTTTATACTGATTTATTTACAGTCCAAGACCAAGTCACAGAATTTAAAAAACAGCACATTAATACATACATACATAACAACATACTCATATATACGTAAAAGGAAGAAATCCTATAAAATTAACAATTCATTGAGGCACCTAATGGTTTCTATAAGCCAAAACTAAAAATAAAAAAAAATATTACTGCCTTTAAAACACCTGGGTATAGATAATTTAGTAAGAATACCTCAATCTCCTCATCATGAGTCAAGAAATTTCTGCTAAGACATTTGTTCTGTCTCATTAATACAACAGTAGAATGAATTCAATACTGATGCATCAGAGAAGCAAATATTAACATGCAGCAGTGTGGGCTCACATGCTTTGATGGGACAAGTCTCACTTTTGATTAATGGAATTTTTGTAACAAAAGCATCTCTGGTGATTATCTGAAAAAGCTTCCTTCAGACTGGATGCCCTAAAGGGAACATTTCTGACAGATTCTGATGGCAAAATGCAATAGGACTATACAAATAGGAGATATACGTATACACACATACTCTTTCTCATGTTTACAAGCCAGTTGATACAATGCCTTCTGAAAAATCAACCAATTGTTACCTCGTTAACATTGATTTTAGACTTTGCAGATGACTCTAGAAAGGCACAGTTACACCACTGTCTTGCTAAATTCTGTCCCTGTTCTTTGCCAACTACTCGTTCATCTTCCAGATCACATTTATTGCCAACCAGAATCATGGGAACCTGTACAAAGAGAAAAGAGATGTGTAACTGACAATGAAATAAAAGCTTGAAGTTCCTTACCTTGGACTGGCCTGAAAAAATAATTCCTGGCTAGTCTCCTGCCATGAGAAAGTAAAAATATCAATGAACTTTCCAAACTTTCATACCTTTTATTTGATAGTTGCCAAGACACTTCATTATTATCAGGGCAATGTAGTCAGGATAATATCGAAAGATAATGTTTGCTGACTTTCTTGCTGGTGCTTAATACATAATCCAATCTTTAATTCACAAGATATACTTCAAACATTTAATTTCCAGGGAATATAGGGGTTTTGTGTCTGTTCAGCTATAAATTATAATTACTACCATATAGCTTCCCTCCCACCACCCCAAGGTACAAAATTCAATTAAAACACAATACATAGGTAGACAAATAAACAGACAAGTCCTGTAATGGTTGCCTATCCCAAACACTCAGACTCACAAGAGGTTACTTAAATGAAATCTGATTTATTAGGGAAATGATGACAGTTACAGAGAAAGCTGAGAATGACTAAAAGCGCGCCAAATACAAACTAAAAACCCTCGGCTCCAAACGTAATCCCTCCCCCCTACCAGCCATAGCAACCACCCCCCTCCCAGGTGCTGGTAACCGTTTTCTACACATCCTGGGAAAGCAACCTTGAATACATGAGATAACCCAAATACATTCCAACCCAGCAGCCAACAGATAAGAACTCCCTGAAGAGGAATCTTCCTCCCTTCTAAGATCAAACACGTATCAGGCTAATGACATGCGAAACGTTACGATGTACCAAGCACATTGAAACGGTGAACATGACATACTGCCCCCCCAACAAAAAAACCCTAAGGACCCGGTTTGGAGGGGTAAGCATTATGGAGTCGAGCAACAAGGAGAGGGGAAGCAACATCGTGAGCAGCCACCCACTCAGGGTGGGGGAAGAGTTTCCAGCGAACTAGGTACTGCAGCGTGTTGCGAAGCCGGCGAGAGTCAAGAATTTCTTTTACTTCAAAGTGTTGTTGCCTGTCAATCATGATGGGAGGAGGCGGCGGAGGTTGGTCATGCCAGCGTTCAGAGCGAGTAAGGGGTTTGAGCAAACTGCAATGAAAGACAGGGTGTAAGCGTTTCAAGTTATGCGGCAAATCAAGTTTAAAAGTCACAGGGTTGATTTGTGCGACAATAGGAAATGGACCCACAAACTTAGGAGCTAATTTTTTCAAAGGTTGAGAGGACTTGATGAACTTAGTAGATAGATATACCATGTCACCAACTTGAAACGCAGGGTGAGGGGCACGCTTTTTATCAGCGTGCTGTTTGTAAGCAAACTGGGCATCCGCTAGTGCCTGCTGGATGACCGGCCAAGAGTCCGCCAGCTGTGTTGCCCATTCAGATGGCGAGGCAGGCGGGATGGACGGCTGTGGCAAGTCAGGGATAGGGACAAAATCCCTTCCATGTATGGTGCGAAAAGGGGTTTGCCCGGTGCTTTGATGAACAGCGTTGTTGTAGGCAACCTCAGCAAAGGGAAGGAGGTCAACCCAGTCGTCCTGTTGATAATTCACAAAAGCACGCAGATATTGCTCGTGTTGAATTTAACGCCTCTGTGGCCCCGTCAGTCTCAGGATGCCACGCCGTGGACAATGCCTGTTTAGTACCCAAAAGCTTTAAGAACGCCCGCCAAAATTGAGAGGTGAATTGTGTGCCCCTGTCCGAAATCAAGTGAGATGGACATCCGTGCAACCTGTACACATGTACAAGGAATAGGCGGGCCAATTGTCGTGCTGAAGGAATGGAGACACATGGAATAAAATGCGCTTGCTTGGAGAAATAGTCTTTTACGACCCAAATCACAGTTTTTCGTTGGCTAGGAGGTAACTCTACTATAAAATCCATAGACACCTCCTCCCAGGGGCAAGCAGGACTGGCCACTGGTTGCAACAAGCCTTGAGGCTTTCCCACCTTACGTTTAGACATTGCACACACAGAACAAGACGCCACATAATCCTTCACATCGTTGCGCAATGTGGGCCACCAAAACTGCCTGCGGATGAGGTGCAATGTTTTTACAAAACCAAAATGCTCAGCAAGCTTATCGTCGTGCGAACGGAGTAAAACCTCCTTTCGCAAGCTGTCAGGGACATAGAGACGGTTGGATTTCCAAGCAAATCCCCGATCAAAAGTAACATTCTCTCTATTGGCTAGCAACCAAGTATCAGTTTTCTGCTCCTTTAGAAACTTTTGTTGCAATTGAGAGGAAATGGACAAGGTGCCTTGCGGCGCTGAATCACAGCCGGCTGGCTGTTGCGCACGGGCTTGGCTGCGGGTCACAGCAGGCATGCCTAGTTGTGGCTGCATCCACAGTGTGCTGACCACCTCTGGCGCTGCGCTGGAGTCCTGGGGTTGCCAGGACAGCGCGTCTGCTAAAAAGTTCTTTTTTCCTGGGATAAACTTCAGTTTGAAGTTGAAACGGTTAAACAACTGAGCCCAGCGGACTTGTTTAGAGCTCAGCTTGCGAGGGGTACTAAGGGCTTCCAAGTTATGGTCAGTCCACACCTCAAATGGATGATTAGCCCCTTCCAACAAATGCCAAGAGTCCAAAGCCGCTTTAGCTGCAAAAGCCTCCTTTTCCCACACATGCCAACGTCTCTCTGTCTCAGAGAATTTTCGGGACAGGTAGGCACATGGTTTTAAGCACCCTGCCCCATCGGCTTGCAACAACAAGGCTCCAATAGAATAATCAGAGGCATCCACCTGAACAACAAAAGGCTTGGAGGGGTCAGGATGTTGTAAAATAGGTTCCTGTGTAAACGACTCCTTCAGCTTGTCGAACGCTGCCTGACAAGCCGGAGTCCATCTAAGCAGCGTGCCTGGGTTTTTTACCTGGCGGGTTTCTCCCACCCCCTTTGTCCAAAGTAAATCAGTGAGGGGCAAGGTTATTTCAGTGAACCCCTTTATGAATAACCTGTAGTAGTTGCTGAACCCGAGGAAACTTTGAAGTTGCCTCCGGGTGCGGGGTCTTTCCCATTCTAAGATAGCTTGGATTTTGGCAGGATCCATTTCGATGCCTTTATCGGAGATCTGGTACCCCAGATAATCAATTTGTGTTTGATGGAAGGCACATTTTGACAGTTTGGCATACAACTCAGCTTTCCTTAGTTTGCGAAGCACCTGCTTAACCAACTGTACATGTTCTTCCAGAGTTTCAGTATAAATCAGTACATCATCTAAGTAGACCAATACCCCTTTAAACAGATGTTCATGTGGTACTTCATTGATCAATTGCATAAACACCCCAGGGGCCCCAGCCAAACCAAAAGGTAAAACCTTATATTGAAAAGCTCCCAATGGGCAATTGAATGCCATTTTCCATTCATCCCCCTCCCGGATCCTCACACGGTAATAGGCTTCCCTTAGATCCAGTTTTGAGAAGATTTTCCCCTTTGCCAGATGTGATAACATATCTTTTATCAAAGGCAGGGGATATTTATTTGATATTGAGACTGCATTGAGCCCACGGAAATTGGTACAGAGTCTTAATGTCCCATCTTTCTTCGGGCGGAAAAGGACCGGTGCCCCCACTGGCGAGTTAGCTGGTTCAATGAACCCTCTTGCCAAGTTTTTGTCCACAAACTCCCTTAACAAAGTTAGTTCCTTCTGAGTCACTGAGTAAATCTTGGGCTTAGGCAATTGGGTGTTAGGCACCAGCTCAATGGCACAATCAGTTTTCCGATGCGGAGGCAGTTGATCTGCTTCTTTCTCCCCAAATACATCAGCAAAGACCTGGTACTCCTCCGGTAGACCTTCAAGAGGAGGGGTTGGGTACTGCGGAGTCGCAGCTGCCGCTACCCCCACCACCTCCTCCGGGGTTTCAGTTCCCTCTGGTGCTTGGTAAAATCCGTCCCTAAAGGTTACAGTTCGATAGACCCAATTTATCTGCGGATTCTGCTGGACCAACCATGGGACACCCAAGACCACCAAAGGACCTCCCACCAGAGCCACTACAAACGACAACCCTTCCCGGTGGCTACCCATCTGCAAGGCTACCAAACCGGTAAAATGCGTGACCGGTTTGCCCCCGGCCATGGACCCATCCAATTGGGTGAAAGCAATGGGTCGTTGCAATGGAAAGGTGGGTAACTCCAAGGCGGCTACGTCGGGATGCATTAAGCACCGTGAGCACCCAGAATCAATCATCGCCCACACTTCTATCGTCTTCGAACGGGATCCCAATTTTACTTTCACAGTGAGAATGCGATAGCTGCCACTCACCGACACCGGCTCGTGCCCCTCTTCTACCACCTGCCCTGCGGCGCCCTTTAGAGCAGGTGGCTGGCGTTTCCTGCCGGCTGTAGCAATTCTGGTTCACCCTCGTCCCCGTAGAACAGCACGCTTTCCAGCTCACTGTCGGCCACAGCTGCTTTCATTTTCCTCGGTAGGGAAGGGGACTTCGCAGTCGATTTCACCTGCCGATCCTCACCCTTCGCCCGTGGGCACGCCGTCGCGCGGTGCCCCTCCTTGCCACAACGCAGGCACTGCCCCTTCACGTAACGTCGCTCCTTCTCCTCTTCCCAGGAACGTTGACCGGATCAGGAGCCCGAGGGGCAAAGGAGCCCGAGGGGCAGGTGGGCTTGCCATCTCGCCCCGACTTCGTTGCTCGTCTCTGTGCAAACACCTCGTGGGCATGCTCAGCCTTTCCAGCGAGCTGGATCCACCCGTACAAACTGTCAGGGTCATCTCGCCCCAGCGACCAGCACAGCACTTCGGTGTTTAAACCAACTTTGAACAGCTCTATGACAGTTGCCTGCGACCAATCCTCCATTTTCCCCGCTAGTGCTTTAAATTCCAGCGCGTAGTCAGCCACAGTTCTCGATCCCTGCTTGAGCTCTTTCAAGGCACGCTTCACCCGCTCCTTCGCTAGGGGATCCTCAAAATGATGCTGCAGAGCCCAGAGAAATTCGTCGAATTTCTCCAGTTCAGGGGCTTCCGACTGGCACATCTGTACATACCAGTCTGCTGCCCGCCCCTTCAGCTTGGTGGCAATGGTAATAATTTTCGCTTTTTCCGATCATTAAAGCGACCCCCACTCTTCCATGTACACCTTGGCATTCATCAGGAAGAACGAGAGTTTTGTAGGGTCTTCGTCGAATTTGACAGAGAAGTCCCTCAATCCTCCGCCCGACGGGCTGCGTCCCCCCACTGGCGGCTCAGCTGCTCTGACAGGTCCCGCCCGCCTCCGCTCAGGGACGGGCGGCGACGCTAGTTCCATCCTGGGAGCCCGTTCCCCCTCTTTTGGGCGAGCTCCCCTTCTCCGTTCTGGGGACTGTGTCTGGGAGGACGGGGTGGAGTGCTGCTGACTTGACCCCTCCCGCACCTCTTTCAGCGAACTCAGGTCCATGCTCATTTTCTGCAGAATGAGCTCCAGGGAGTCCATCTTCGACTCTAGCACCCGGATCCGGTCTGGAGTGGGGGAGTCCCCCCTCGGCGGCACCTGTACCACCGTTGGCAACAGCGGGTATCTCTGCCTCCAGGACGAGCCCCTCGCCTCCAAGAAGTCCCCCCGACTGTCGTCCCAGGTGACCAGTTCGCCCGGGGTCGTGACCGTGGTCTCTGGCGCGGTCTTCATGCCTGTAGCTTCCCCTTCAGACCCCGAACTCGCCTCCTCCTGGATCGCTGAGAGTTCTCCCAGGGGGGCTCTGTCGGGGCGCATCATAGTGGAATCTGGCTCTCCCTCACTCGACCCCTCACTCTCCATGAGTAGCACATCTGGATCGGTCATCGCCAGCACTCTCCCTCACAGGATCGGACGAACTTGTCTTTTCCTGGATAGGGGCCAGCAGGAGTTGAAGTTTTTGATTCTCAGCTTTATGTAATGGTTGCCTATCCCAAACACTCAGACTCACAAGAGGTTACTTAAATGAAATCTGATTTATTAGGGAAATGATGACAGTTACAGAGAAAGCTGAGAATGACTAAAAGCGCGCCAAATACAAACTAAAAACCCTCGGCTCCAAACGTAATCCCTCCCCCCTACCAGCCATAGCAACCACCCCCCTCCCAGGTGCTGGTAACCATTTTCTACACATCCTGGGAAAGCAACCTTGAATACATGAGATAACCCAAATACATTCCAACCCAGCAGCCAACAGATAAGAACTCCCTGAAGAGGAATCTTCCTCCCTTCTAAGATCAAACACGTATCAGGCTAATGACATGCGAAACGTTACGATGTACCAAGCACATTGAAACAGTGAACATGACAAGTCCCCTCAATTTTAGTCTTCACTGAATTGAGATATAAGGTCCCAAAGGAGTTTGTACTGAAGTCTGGTAGCATACTGACTGAGGTGATGAATTTGGAACCAAGGATATTTAAGTTCCCTCTCAACACATCAAGTGATTTTGGGCCAATCACGCTCTTTCACTCAAGCTTACCTCACAGGATTGCTGTTGTGGGCATAAAATTAAAAAGACTGCCCTGTTTTAAGCTCCCGGGGGAAAAGTTAGATAGATATTAATATATCCCTCTTTCCCAAAAAAGAGATCCTATAAAAGGTGGACATCTCTAGCTATTTGTTCTGCAATTCTATAATAGAATCACTATTACTGACAAATCATGTTTGCAGAAACGAAATGTGGGACAGAGCACATTAAAATCCATTACTATTAATTCTGTCCACCAGCAGAAATCTTTTGTTCCTCTACTAGACCACTTCCTGAGAGAAGATCAAAAGGAAAATCTTACACAAGCAAACAATGTATTTTAAAAGAAAGTGTTGAAATATTGACTGATCAAAATCAAGCTATTTTGGAGGGTGCAAAATTCAAAACACAATTCTGGAAGCCAATGACTACAGTAAACAATCCACAAATGGCTATTTAAAAAAATGAAACAAATACCCCCTGCCAAAAAAAACACAAAACCCACAGACACACAAATACACAATAGAATGAAATTTGTAAGAATAGTATGACTTTCTGAGGAGATGTGTTCTGTAAGATTTCTGGTACGTTCAGTGCTAGAGTCCTTGATATTCTGATTTCAGTCAGAATTTTAGCTTCAATCTGAAACTGAATTACATTTTGTTTGAATTAGATTACATTTGCATGCTCTGCAGTTCAATCCAAAGAGATAACCTCAAAAGGGGATTTATAAATTCAGATGAGTTTATGAAAAGGAGACAATCTTTGACACCAGTTTTGAGACAGTCAAAATGAGATTCTAATCCCCACCCCCAGTTTGATATACCATTCATATATTAGAATGGTAGACCCTGATAAAGACCCTGCCAAATTATGGGTGTTTAGGGTGGGAAAGGAGGAAATTACAAAGGATTTCCTTCCATGACATTTGTCCTACAGTTTGATGAGAATGCAATCTATGAAATGTAACCTAGACATTTCTTTATTGTAGAACTGGGAGCTGGAATTAAAAGGTAAAGGATATTACAAAAGAACTTATCTCTGAGAGTTGGCGTGAGTGCAGACAATTTAAAGTTCATGAACAAAAACCTAAATGAGGTTGAATCTGAGAGCAAGAACAATTATGTACCTGCTAGCAAGTCTATAAAATGAACATCTAAGTGAGTTGTTTCCTCTATTACATTCAGGGGCAAATGCAAAAACTATTCTCCATTACTGGATTATTAGATAAATGAGATGCAACATACATAAGACTGGCCTGGTTATTACAATTAAAACCTGACCTACAGAACAGGAGAGTGGGAAGAAAAAGGAGATGACCTCTATAAATAATGGCCCTATCAGCATTTTTTTTTTTTAAGCCTGGCTAAACTGGGCAGGGCATGGGAAAATCCATGTCTGCCTGTGGAGAATGATAATGTGGTGGACTTTCCAACCTTGGGCGGCTACACAGATATAGAGATCATTGTCACACATTGGCCAAATTTGCTTTTTTGGGAGAGGGATAGGTAAGTGATGAAGATGGAGAAAAATCCCCACACCTGGTTGATGCTTGCCATATGTTAAGATAATTTTCGAACTATAAACTACATTTGAACTTTTCTGGAAAGAGATGAAGACTAGAATCCCAAATCAGGCTGCCTGCAAAATTAAAGATAATTTGGTATTTGTTGGTACATTTAAATAAAGCTCCAGGCCCTTCTTTGCATAGGCAAGAACAGGAGAGGCAGTTCATACTCCTAGATCCAGGCTCCACTGGAGAGAGAGAGCCTTAATATATCTAGCTACTAATTTAATGTTGCCTGAGCTTTAAAAGGAAGTGAGGCAAGTAGAGGAAAAGAGATCTACTGTTGGCTGGCACAGGAAGAAAATAGAACCTCCTTGTTCAACAATCTGTAATTGATAATGAAATCCTTTAATATATAATCACAGTAATGTAAATTTAATAATCAAAACAAGGAAAAATCAGAAGTAGGTTTTAACAATTTGCTGAAAGTTCTGAAAGCCTCATTTAATTCAGAGTGATCAAAGTGTGCTCAGTTTCAGGGAGAAAATGTTAGCCTGGGATTTTGCAAATAATCTCTTGCAAGCTGAAGCTATTCTACCAAAAGAGATATGAAAGCTTAGGAGAAAATGCTTAGCATAAAATCATTCTAATTTAAAAATATTTTAACTTCTCCAATGTTTGGGGGGGTGGGGAGAGAAAGAAAAAATTCATTTGAATTATGTCAAAAGCTGTTGCATTAACGAGATTGAATAGGACCAAGTGGGAAATGTACTGCCTCTCAGCAAGCTTATTATGCTTTGTGCAAATCCATCATTTTGGCTTGTATACCTCTGCTTCAAATTATAGCCTAATGATTAAAATTGAGTATGTTCTGAATTCTGAAGTGAAGTCTGAACATTGTGGTGTTACATATTCTCAACTGTTAGCATTTAATTTACTTCAAGCTGCCTATTAACTTACTGTTTTGAAAATGTAATATTCCAAACAAAAGAGAAAGCATTTTGATTAAAACAAATTATACTATATTTTAGAGCTAGTCATTCATGATCCTTGGCAATGCCATTCACAACAGTACAAATTTAGGGTCATGAGACCATTTCAGCATATTAAAGTCTGACAAGTAATGCATAACTACAAAAAGGGAAAATCAGAAACAACCAGAATTATGGGACTAGTCTTCAGTCTGATTCATTTGATATATTGCCTGATAAAAGTCTCATTCCATGAGTGTAAATCTAGGCTTGTGAAGACCTATATGCTAAAAAAATAATCGGGTTCCAAAGGCTCTGCAAGAAAAAATAATCCCTTTTTTAAAGAAGATTAGTCTTAGGAGGGTTTTTTAAAAAAAATGTAGCTACTTAAGCCAGAATGTGTAGCAAAAGCTTAGAGAAAAGAAAATGAAATAATGATTGGTATAACATTAGAAAAGTAGAAAAATGCAACTAAGCCACTATTTAAGTCAACTAAGATCCCTCTAACCACTTACTGTATTTTAGGAGGTTATTCTTCATGAATAGCTATTTAAATACAGTGGGAAAGGTAATACATATTTCTGGTTCCAAAATAAAGCCTCCTTGGCCTTATGGCATCTAATTTGTTAGGCAGAGATTGGGACATGTCCTCTAGTTCCATGTCTCCACCTTGATCTCCCTATGCTGACAGAGAAGATTTGAAGTGAACCTTCATTCATTCATGAACTTCATTCATGTCTTTAGAAGAGAGGATTGTAACTGTATTCAGACAATGTTGTGGTTTCATTGCAGACAAGGGGAAGTTAGATCCCCACTTCTCATTTGTAGTTCAACTCTAGAATGCCTGAGAAAGAATAGATTAGATCAAATGCTAAAATGTTACTGCCAAAATAATGGCTATTTTGTGTAAATCAATACTTCTATCATCCACCACTGAATTCTTGATACGTTTGCTATTAAAAATTATTTCCATCTGCAATGGAACTATGTAGTCTTCCACTTTCTAGACTTAGAACAATGGAAAAACCTGCAGTAAAACAAATACATCCTCTTTTTGGATTCTTTGTAACACAATGTTCACAGTGGAGTCCTTGGTGCTCTCTGAGCCTTGTTGTTTTCTTGCAGACATTTCATTGCCAGACTAGGCAACATCTTCAGTGCGAAGAGGGAGTGGGCCTTGCTCTCAGTTTATATACCGTGGCTTGCCCTGCTTGTGTTGGTAGGGGGTGTTGTTCTCTCCTTGGGAGTTCTAATGGACCTGAAGATCCTGGGGGTTGTAGGGTGGGGCAGGTGACTGAGGTGGTGACAGGTAGGGGACGATATGACGGGAGCCAGAGGGCGGGTCATCATAGAGGAAGAGGCCCCCGGTGCTTGTTACCTGTGGCGTGTTCCGGCCCTCTGTGCTTGAACCTGGGTCCTGGACAGCAGACTCGTGGTTGTCCTGATTTTCGGCTGCTGCTCTGTAATGCCAGGTCAATAAACAACAAGGCCCCCCTCATATGTGACTTGATCACAGAAGAGGGGGCAGACCTGGTGTGTATTACTGAAACCTGGCTGGGCGTGGAAGGAGGTGTTGCTCTTTCGGCTGGGTTTCAAGTCTGGCATCAGCTGAGACCTCAGGACAGGGGAGGAGGGGTGGCTATTGTCATCCGAGAATCCCCAGTGGCCATCAGGGGTCCTGCTGCACAAGTGGCCAGGTGTGAGACCCTGTTCTTCAAGCTGGGTTCCTGAGAACAGTTGGGAGTGTTGCTACTGTACCAGCCTCCCTGCTGCATAGCAACCTCCCTGCCTGAGCTGCTGGAGGCCGTCTCAGGTTTGGCAGTGGAGCTCCCCAGCCTTATGGTTCTGGGGGACTTCAATCTGCCTTCCTTGGGGCGGGCCTCAGAAGCAGCCCAGGAGTTCACGGCTACCATGGCAGCCATGGGCCTGTTCCAGATTATTCAGGACCCGACTAGAGACAATGGCCTCACCTCGGACCTAGTTTTCTTGTCGGAGCAGTGGCAAGATGATCTGAGGGAGAATTACATCTTTCCCCTTTGTCATGGTCAGATCATGCCCTGGTGCCCTTGAGATTCTCTCATGCCGCCCCCCTCCGCAGAGAGGCAGGACCCATTCGATTGGTCCGCCCCCGGCGACTGATGGACCTGGCTGGGTTTCAGAGGGAGCTGGGGGTTATACCTGAGTTTCTTCTGCACAGTCCAGCAGAGGCCCTGGCTGCTGCCTGGAATAGGGAGGCGGCCAGAGCCTTGGACAGGATCGCACCTGTGCGGCCTCTCTTGCCCACCCAAACCCGGCACTCCCCGTGGTTTACGGAGGAGCTGAGGGTTTTGAAGAGGGTTAAGAGACACCTAGAGCACTGCTGGAGGAAGACAAAAACTGAACCTGACCGAACACAAGCTAGAGCTGCGATTAAGGCCTACCTTGTGGCAGTAAGAGCGGCAAAGCGCCAATACTTCTCCGCTCTTATTGCATCCGCAGAATGCCACCCAGCGGCCCTGTTTAAGATTACCCGATTCCTTTTAGGGAAAGGGGTGTCAGAAATCCATCTACAGGGCCGTGCAGAGGACTTTTTGGGGCACCTGCAGGATAAAATTGCTCATATCCAGACCAAGTTTGACTCCAAGGGTGAGACAGAGTCGGAGGAGATACCCAGGGAGCGTACTTACCAGGTTATCTGGGACCAGTTCGATCCTGTTAAACCCGAGAAAGTGGAAAGGATCCTTCGGACAGTAAATGCTACCACGTGCCAATTATACCCATGCCCCTCCTGACTGGTGAAAGCAGCGCGGGAGGTGACATGTGGCTGGGTCCAGGCGATGGGAAACACATCCTTGAGAGATGGGGTGTTCCCAGCAGCCTTTAAGGAAGCGCTGGTGCGCCCCCTCCTCAAGAAACCATCGCTAGACCCTACTATACTGGACAATTTTTGCCCAGTCTCCCACCTCCCCTTTTTGGGGAAGGTGTTGAGAAAGTGGTGGCTTTGCAGCTCCAGACGATTCTGGATGAAACAGGTTATCTAGACCCCTTTCAGTCAGGTTTCAGGCCCAGTTATGGGATGGAAACAGCATTGGTCGCACTTATGGATGACCTCTGGCAGGAGCGAGATGGAGGCAGTGCATCCATCCTTGCTCTTCTTGACCTCTCAGCGGCTTTCGATACCATCGACCATGGTATCCTTCTGGACTGACTTAGGGATTGGGGGTGGGTGGCGTGGTTCTGCGCTGGTTCACCTCCTTCCTCCAGGGTCAGTCCCAGTTGGTGTTGATAGGTGCTGCAGGGTCCGGTACTCTCTCCGCTTCTTTTTAACATCTACATGAAACCACTGGGCGAGATCATCCATCACTACAGGGTGAGGTATCTTCAATATGCAGATGATACCCAATTATACATCTCCATCCCAGGTGAAGTAAGTGATGCTGTGGCCACCCTTTCCGAGTGCCTGGGGGCTGTGGGGGCCTGGATGGGGGACAACAGGTTGCGGCTGAACCCGGGGATGACGGAGTGGCTGTGGATTAACGGCTCCTCGATTTCTGGGAAATTGTCATCTTTAGTTCTGGATGAGGTTGCACTGCCCCAGACAGACCCTGTGCATAACTTGGGGGTCCTCCTGGACTCACGGCTCCTGCTTGAAGAGCAGGTGGCAGCCATGGCTAGGGGGGGCCTTTGTGCCAGTTGTGTGCCAGTTATGCCCCTTCCTGGAGTGAGAGGCCCTTTGAACGGTAACTCATGCCCTGGTTATCTCCCATTTAGACTACTGCAATGCGCTCTACATGGGGCTACTCTTGAAGAGTATCCGGAAGCTACAGCTCATGCAAAATGCAGCCACGCAGGCAATCTTGGGTTTCCCAAGATCAGCACATGTCACCCCTTTGCTCCGCGAGCTGCATTGGTTGCCAGTATGCTTCCGGGTCCAATTCAAGGTGTTGGTTATCACCTTTAAAGCCCTATATGTCACGGGTCCAGGTTACCTAAGGGACCGTCTCCTCCCCATCACATCGACCCGTCCCACCCGGTCGTGCAGAGAGGGCATGCTACGGACCCTGTCTGCAAGAGAATTCCATCTGGCGGGGTCCAGGAGGCTGGCCTTCTCTGCAATAGCCCCTACCCTTTGGAATATCCTTCCCCCAGAAGTGAGATTGGCTCCCTCCTTCCTGGACTTTCGGAAACAGCTAAAGACCTGGTTCTGTAATTATGCCTGGGACGAGAGAGAGAGTAGCCATTCCTGGGGATGGTTAGTTTCTTAGAAGGACCCTGCTCTGCCTGCAAATCATAAAGAACTTCCAGCCATTGAGGTTTTTATTATATTTATTTTATTATGTATTATAGTGTTTTACAGTTCTATATTTTTATTTATGTTTTATTGTAAACTGCCCAGAGTCCCTTTTGGGAGATGGGCGGTGATAAATTTGATTAATAAATAAATAAATAAACAAACACACTCAGGGAGAGAAGGTACATCACAGGTCTAGTCACTGAAATAATGTCATCATTAGAGACCCTGCTGTTGAGCCTTCTCAGGGCAAGCCCCATGTCTCTGGAACAGCCTTTACCAGCTACAAGGAGAGACCTTTATTATGTTTCTGAAGACCAGGCTTTTTCAGTGGGCCTTTTGAGACAGGATGGAAGGTGGAACAACATCCAAGAGGTAAGCATTCTAATAGGATGGAAGCAGAACAGTTCTGTCTGTTGGCTGTTGCAGGCAGAGGACAAGTGAACTATTGGTTTTAATCCTACAACTAAACACAGGATTGTAAGCTGCTCAGAGCAAGTTGCTTGGAGTAGCATAGAAACTCCAGTAAAATAAATACATAAATAAAGGGTATGACAGAAAGCAGCTGTATGAAACACACTTAGCCAATACCACTTTCTGAAATCTCACAGAATACATAATTATCTCTTTGATAAGCACTTAATAAGTTCAGGATTCTTAATAACAGCTATTAATATTAATGAAAATGAAAACGTACATGTTAATATGTTTTCTACTACAGATTAAGGATACTCTGGTAACTAATCATTTTGGCCGGGTGAAGAGGTTGAATTTAATTGTCCTCTTTTCCGATGTTAATTTTTGCACCTGGGGGGAAGAACTTGCCTGGACTTGTTTTAGTTTCAGTTTCCCTTCTGTGTCGGCATGTAGAGAGTTAAGCAGCTCTCACTGAGAGCCTGTAAATATGTTTGCTTTCTGTAAATAAAATTATATTTATAGAAATGCCTGGTGTGTGACTTTTCTGATCCCTCCTGGGCCAAAGGCTTTCCTAGCAATCTGCTAACAGTACACCAATATTTTTATTTAAGCAGTAGCTTAAGAGATAATGCAGAAGAATATATGTAGGAAAAAGCACAACCTGGATTCAGGAATATATTTAGGAAACAGCATAGGAGAGTTATGGGCAAAGTCTGTAGTAGAAAACATAAATGGAACAGGAGGAGGGACTGAAAATTTATATTCTGAAGTATAGTGACTATTGAATCTAAGACTCATTGTGCCTCAAATAGATGGTTTGGTGGGGGGACACAATTTCTAATTTTCTCCCTTATGTTTCTTATTTCCCCACTGCAAGGGGAAGAAAATGAGCTTCTGGTCTGGGGAGCTGACAGAGGAACAGAATGCCTTAGAATCCTACAACATCCCTCTGGTTCCATCCAGCTGAGTTTTTACTACTGCAACGGGGATCATTCTGTCAAGAGGTACACTATCTTGTTGGCAGACTTTCCCAGTAACAGAACAGGACTTTTGTACTGCCAAAAGTCATAGGACTGCTTCCTAAATCGGTTATAAAGCAAATTCAGCAAAATGGCCAGACAACATCCTATATTATATGCATCAAGTATCTGAAGAAAATTCATTTGGAAAGAATTAGGCAATTCTTTTAGGAATGAATTAAGACAGTACACAATGAGTTTCCTTCTCACAAAATGGAATTGGACACTATGTCATTAAATCATATTTTAGAAGAGTTACTTTCTCAGATTAAGGGTATTAGAATGAAAAAGATTGTGTTGCCATAGTTGTTGAAGAACTGTTTATGTGCAACATTTTAAAATGTAATGCAATTATGTTTGGTAGTACTTTTGATTTTTTAATTTACCAGTAACTTCACAGAGTAAAAAAAAAAAAAAAAGCCACAACCTTGTGAAGACATTTATACAACTATTATTTAATACTTGTAAAGGTAACTAGAAACAACATCTCTTATGAAGAGTGAAAAATACATCTCTAGCTAAAAAATAATAATGGAAATAAATGAGCCTTTGAGAACACTGGCAACATAGTTCAGTAGAAGCTGATGCTTTGGGAGGAGAGGATGGGGCATCTAGCTTGACTGTCAACTTGTAAGTGGCAATACATCTGCAATGATCCCTTTCTTACACAATTTTCCAGAGTTCAGTGCCCGTTCAAGATGCTGGACACTGGTGACTAACTCTCCAGTAATGTCCATATAAATAAAGAAATGATCTATCAATTGAGAATGTTATTGTATCATACAAAATATTTAGAACAGTGTTCTTCAGTCACATAGACACTGCACAAAAAACAGATGCTGCTTTGTTTAAAGATTCTTTGGTTCACAAGGCAAAAAACCCGATTTACTTACATCTTCAGTGTCCTTGACCCGTAAGATCTGTTCCCTCAGGTCCTGTAAGTCATTGAATGTGGACTGTGCTGTAATAGAATAAACTAGTGCAAATCCTTGACCATTCTTCATATACAGATCCCTCATTGCGGTAAATTGCTCCTGTAATCAAGATATATATTTAAAAATTAACTATTAAATAGAATTAGCTGTGAGACTTACATGTTGAACCAGAGACAAAAGTGCCATGGTTAATTTGAAATTTCCACTCTGCTCTTCCAGAAACCCAATGAAGCATGCAAATGTATTTTTAAAGATACCAATTATTTCAATATTTCTGATTTTTTCAAATGTTAGAAATGAAAAGAAATATCCTAAAATAACATTCTCCAACCTTAATTTAAGAGTTGCTCTTACTTTACAACAGAAATGTGCCTCAATTTCTCCAGTGAAAGACATCTGTATAATATTCTATCTATACCCTTCTTTCTTCCCTCTCACACAAACATACACAGCACAGCTGAAATAACTGGCTAGTCTCAGAAAACTGCAGTCAGACCATATGCTATGGAAACACATGACTTTATATAAAATCTGTAACAGAAACATCTGCTATAAAGAGTAACGCAGCATTAAAATACAGGAAAATTTAAGGACAATATTAAAAACTACTATAAGCTCCATATATTCCTGGTTTTGCAATTGACATTAGTCCTGGCCAATGACCATAATGGCTTTGTCTGATGAGAGTCCAGCAAGAGAGACACAATTAAGTCATAGTTAAGCAAAGCTAAATTATTCCAGAATTCTGTAAGTATTTAAAAATATATTTTTTAATTCTGTATTTGGAATCCAAATCCAAGATCATGAAATTCTGATTTAAATTCTGATAAAAGCAATCTTCAATATGTAACAGTATGACCTGAGCTACTCTTGAATATATCATAAGCATGATTAGACAGGAAGATGGGTCTCTTCTAAATAAACATTGAATCTTGTGATCTTGCTGTCATCTTCAAATATTAAGTATTTCAAAATGTATTATAGATTGTACTTACTGTCCCTGCTGTATCGAGAATTTCAAGCATACATTGTTGGCAGTCTACTTCCACTTGCTGAAAAGCAAAGGGAGAAGACACACCACTGAAGCATTAAAATGCCAATACTTTCCCATACAACTATGGTGAGTCATTTCATGATCACAAGTGTTTACAAATATGCAGAGATTAATCAATATAAGACCACCCAACCCAACCTGTAGAATAACAGTAGGAAATTTTTTCAGCAGTATGCTTTGTGTATCACTCTAAACCACAGTTTGCTTAGCTATGTTCTACTGAATTCAATAGAACTGGCAAAGTTTGCACAATACACTATTAGCCATAACTTCCCAATTACAAAGGGTGATTATGCTAAACCGAACCCAAACAAACCATATTTCAGTTTAATGTGATGGATGAACCCAACCTTTGTCTGCAAAACTCCTTTAAGTGTTGACAGAAAGCTACTCAGACCATTGATCCATCTCATTCATAGGTATCTAAACAGCTTGGCAACATATTTTGTAAAACAAAGAGGTTGGGTTTTTTTTTTTTTCAGCTCCACCACAAGTTGCCAATTTGAAATTAAACATACTAAAGCATGTGCTTGACCATTCCCTATGCCAAGCTTTGGAATACATATCCAAATGGATAGTAATAGTCATTTTGGAAGTTTTTATTAGACAGTGTTGACATTTCTTATGATCAAGAGTAAAAATAGCTGAAATGAAATTATAAAGTACTTTGCGGGTTTTCCAAAAAGTTGTGGCTTCTAATTACAAATTACTGTAATAACGATAATTGGGGAATGAAAGTTGCATGCCAAATGATTGTTTAAAAAGTCTTTCATGTAATTAAAGTTAGCTTGTATTACTTTTCCAATAAGTAGGAAATTCACATACTGAAAAAAAAGACTTGGTGTTTTCCCCAAATAAGTCAACCTTAAATTGAAAAGGTTTTAGAGTTCTTTGCTGAGACTACAGGGATGGGGACTCTACATGGAGACTCTAAAAACCTCTAATTGTACTTTTATGGCAAGAGCCATCTTAAATATCATCTTCCTTTCACATAAACACGATGTATTAAGATACTGCAAATAAAGAGTTATTATAAATGATAATTTACACATTTTTGTCTGATATTGTAAAACAAGCCTGCATTACTTGTAATCTCATTCCATATAATGGTTGGGATAACATACGTGGCCTGCAACAGACTTCTACATGATTAGCTGTCATGGCTTTGGTGAGATGACTGGTTATTTTAGAAACTACAAATGTAGGAAAAACCAGTTCACAAAGAACTGCAAAACTTGGTCTAGCCCTTCTTTCAAAGGCCTTTCCCCACCCCTTGCCCACAAATCACGGCTAAAACTGTTTGTCTTATAGGTATGTTTTACTCCACAACCACCTTTGGGGCAAATATCAGTTTTTGTCTACTTTTTGGCAGGGAAATGGCATGGGAGAGGGATCAAGGCTTTTTCCCAGAGGGCCATGATTCCAGTCCAGATCAGGTCTTTATCATTTTGCAGGGAAAAAAAGGGAAAATTAAACTACATGATCTCATGTTTATCTCTGTACAATATAAGAACCAATGACCACAATCAGGACCTTTATTGCAGGGAAACTATTGGTCATTGTGAGGTAATTTTATCTCAAATAAGACATAAAATTTACATCTGCTCATCAACTAGAATAAAGGGTTTGTTCTGACACAAAATTTGAAAATCCCATATTTTACCTTTCTGTAAGAGTCTTCTATTGTGGGGTCATATTTTTCAACAAAAATTCCCTGAACAAACTGCACAGTCTGGAAAAGAAGGAAAGGAGCAAAATGGACTCAGTTAGTTGCCTGAAGCTAAAAATCTACAACAGACTACTCAGGTAAGCATACAGTTTTAAGTTTGATTCCTCCAATCCCATTTCCATGCTCCAAGGCCTAGAGGAGTAAAAATATATATATTTATAATACACATTTATCTATACAGTTTAGGGCATGTTCTTTACTGAGTTTCAACCTTTCATGAGTTCAACAAAACGTATGAATGGGATTACTTTTCCAAGTATATGTGAAACTAGTCCACACTCCTCCTAAACTGGTTCCCCCAAATCTACTGGACTTCATTTCTCATAATTCAAAAGCCTTTATGAACTTTTATTGGTTGGTAATGATAGCAGTTGATAACCAGTGAAACCAAGGGCATCAATTTGGATAAGGCTCTTAACACGATAGTTTCTTTAATAATGTTAGAAATATATCTCTGACCAGTTCTCTCAAGGTTACCTTGTGACTTGCTCACGGATTAATCCCACACACCATCTCAATATTTCTAAATAAGTGCAATAAACACACACACACACACACTAGGCTGATACACTAAGAACAGCTCTAGTAGCAAAGGACACATATTCTGAATGCACCTCATAGGGTTAGGGATGTATTGTTGCTCCCTTTTACCTTGACCTTCTTCCACTATGGGTGCTCTAATTTATTAAGCATGGTATTCTGTTACACACAAAGGGTATATTCTAAACTAAGCCAGGCCTGAGTCATAGGAAGCATTTTGAGATAATATATTAAAGAACCAAGGCATTAGAATCAAGGCACTATGTTGACAATCGTGACTCATAACTAAGTGGACGTGAAAAAAGAAACCAGAAGTCAGGACCAAAAGAACCTGGGGGTTCTCCTGGATTCACAACTCCTGCTTGAAGAGCAGGTGGCAGCCGTGGCCAGGAGAGCCTTTGCGCAGCTTCATGTTGTGTGCCAGCTACGCCCTTTCCTGGACTGGGAGTCCCTCCAGTCAGTCACTCATGCCCTAGTTATCTCCCATATAGACTACTGCAATGCGCTCTACATGGGGCTACCCTTGAAGAGTATCCGGAAGCTACAGCTGGTTCAGAATGCAGTCGCATGAGCTGTTTTGGGAGCCCCAACGAAGGCACATATAACACTGTTGCTGTGCGAGCTGCATTGGGTGCCAGTTTGCTTCCAGGTCCAATTCAAGGTGTTGGTTATCACCTTTAAAGCCCTGCAAGGCATGGGTCCAGGTTACCTGAGGGACCACCTCACCCCCGTTACATCAACCCGTCCCACCCAGTCAGGCAAAGAGGATATGTTACGGACCCTGTCC
Organism: Candoia aspera; assembly: GCF_035149785.1. NCBI lineage: Eukaryota > Metazoa > Chordata > Lepidosauria > Squamata > Candoiidae > Candoia > Candoia aspera. The sequence goes on from NC_086155.1 coordinate 40,355,398, forward strand.
ATGAGGGATTGCCAACTGGCAGGGTCCAGGAGGAAGGCCTTCTCTGCCATGGCACCTGCCTTTTGGAATAAGCTACCCCTGGAGGTAAGGCAGACCCCGCCTCTCCCAGCCTTCTGGAAGGGGTTGAAAACCTGGTTGTGCCACCTTGCTTGGGGTGGGAGGGGGGATAGCCATTCATGGGGGTGATTGGCTCCTTAATGGGGCCAATGAGAAGATCTTTACTTGCCATCTTGAATTTTAAATTGTATATTTTGTATTGTTATATTTATATTCATATTTATATTTATATAAATTTATACTCATATTTATTCTATATTATTTTAGTGATGCTGTTTTATTGTCTGTAAACCACCCAGAGTCATACGTGAGATGGACAATAAATATGACAAATAAATAAAATAAATAAAATGAAAATCTAAACTTCTAGAACCTACGAGAAATTTGGCCCTAAGCTCCAATGAATGCAACTACCTCTTGTATGAGCCTTCCTATTTTCAAGTAGCTTTACTACTCTCTATGAGCTATGCTATTAACATTATCACTTTACAAATTCATTCAAGGCCAACCAGCAAGCTTTCAGAACAGGCCTTCTCTCACTTTTGAACAAGCAAATCCTTTGCTTTCTGGAATAAAATGAAAAGAATTCAAAAGCATAGGAACTGGGTGTGTCTCCTTTATATATCATGAGTCTTTTCTGCAGTGACCACTACGACACAGAAATTGCAAGCATCCTTAAACAACAACCCCATTTTGTCTAGTTACAAAATTTCTCTTGAGGACAAGTAATCCAAGTGCTATTGAATGGGTTCAGATTTGAAAGTCTGGTTATCTGCAAAAGGCATCATTGTATTCAAGTGACTGACAAATACTTCAGTAAATTTCTAACAAGGGAAAAACCAATTTTATAGCCTTCATGCTCACAGGTGCTTTCTTGCAATTGTGCAAAAGGAGAGTTTACTACTGACAATTCATACTGCCAGTCTAGCTCAACCTATACTTCCTTCTACAAAAAGATCTCCCAATATATCATCAAATTGAAAAAACAGTTCAAGTTCTTTTTATGTAACTCCTGTTAAATAAAAAAAAATCTTGTAATGGAAAGGCTGACCTAAATAATTAGATCAAAGTACAGTGTATAAATAAGGTAAATGATTCAAACATAAAGTCAGTTATTTATGGCCAAAGAAACACAGAATTTTTGTTCTTCGGTAGTATAGAAAATTCTCTCTTGCCTAAGCGATTTGCAAAAGAGCCAGTATTCTAAATACAGGAAGCTGCAGCCACTCTGTAAATTTATATGCTGAATTGCCTTCCTTCGTACTGCCAAGGAAGATTACATATCAATATTACTTTAATTATTTAAAGCATGCAATTTATCAATTATATCGGATTTTTATATGCTATTCAAGAGCATAATTGCACAATGGGAAAGGCAAAGACTTATGGTACTATACCTTAAAGTTAGCCTACTGTAGAATGATTTTTTGTAAGCAATTGCCTGTTATTATTTATCACCATTAGCACATTTAGTACTACGCAGAATATAGGAAATCTGATCCCTTCCCAGAGGAGATGCATTCTAAAACTTGACAGAGGAAACAAAGAAGGGGGAAGAAAGTAGCAATAGGAATAATTTATTTACTTCAGCTGCACATGCCTTCATATGTAGGAACCTGGAACATTTAAGTAATCAGTGTGAACCTCACTATCAATTGGGATCTTCTCCAGCAGTCTTTTTTCAGGTTACACAACTCTTGAGTTGCACAGGTGGCTACTGAACATTTTATGTATCCACTTTATTGTCATGCTATCCAGTCCTGATTGGATTAATTTTTTGCTAATCAAAATGCCATGAGACACATTTTTAAATGTTTTGGTGAAATCAAGATATACCATATTCACAGTTTCAGTCCTGTCTGTTCAACCTGCTCTTCATAACAATTGGTGGAACATGTATCCTCTTCTCAAAGAAGATTCGGCCAAAATAGAAGCTTAGAAGTTCCTCTTCTTCTTTATTACCTTATTGTATTTTAAAAATAAATACAATAAGTAAACTAAAAAATGACCCCTCAAAGATAATCTCAAGATCCAAAATGGAACATACAAGAGGAAACAGGATACACCTGGGTGAGGTCAAAGGCTGCTGGCATGTAGGGAGCAATCAGAGCTCAGTAAGGTTACTGGAGTAATACTAATCCATAAAAGACTTTCTTTCTGGCTTATTTCTGGACTCTCTTTTACTACCCCTTTAAATACTGTCTACCTGATGAGTCTGCTTATACATGTTGGAAGTTTTGTATACATGTATGAAAACTGAACTGAATTTACAACTTCACAAAAAGTCTAATGGATTTATTACAACATAAAGCCAGATAAATGTTATCATTTGTGAGGCCAGGATACTAAATTCCACTTTTTTCCCTGAGTATGGGTCTATACTGAATCTTGAAAAAAGCTACACAGTCAAGCTAAGTACAACAGAAAGATAGATGATATTATCTTTATTTACAGTGTGTCATGTTCACTGTTTCAATGTGCACTGTACATTGCAATGTTTCACATGCCATGGTGCTGACGCGTGTTTATGGTGGGAGGGAGCTGCTGTGAAACATTGTGCCAAGCTCTGTATCTGTGGAATGTGTTTGGGTTATGTGGTCTACTCAAGGACTTTTCTCACAGACCATCAGGAGCCGTTAGGAGCACCTGGGATTGTGAGCCTGAGAAGATTCTACGGGGGGAGGGATCTCGTTTGTACCGAGGGTTTTTTAGTTTGCATTTGGCGTGCTTTTTCCATTCTCAGCTTTCTTTGTGATCCTGCATACTATTCTTTAATAAATCAGATATCTTTATGAATCTGTTCATGAGTCTGATGGTGTTTTAGGATAGGCAATCATTACACAGTGGTCTTCTACAATCAGGGTATCCTCCAGATAATGAACTTCAACTCCCAGAATTCTCAGCAATGGTTGTGAGAGCTGGGAAATTCTGTAGTTTGAAATCTACATGTCTAGAAGGTACCCAGACCAGGCAAGCCTAGCTTTCAGTAGAGTGGCCAACGAAGTTCTGGGCTACTGGTAGTTTCTTTCTATCATCTTATCATAGTTAAATAAGTCAATGTTATTCCGTAATAGTGAAATAGAGCTTCTTTTCCCAGGATCATCCAGCAAGTCCAGCTCTAACAATATCAGTACTGACTGACTTTGTCACCACTAAATAAATTATAACAAAAACAGAACGATCAAGGAGGGACTCTTTTTTTTTTAGGTGCTAAAAAAAAGAACAATCAAGAAGGATGACTAGGCGAAAGAAAGAAAAAAAGAGCTGTCTGGCCAAAGTGTAGGGTGTTGGTATGAAAAATGTAACGCACATAAATTTCTCATGTTTTTAAGAGAGAACCTTGTGTTCAGTGACTTTATTGCTAATAAAATAAATCTTTTTTAAAAGGTAATTTTTCATATACATCTTTTATACACACACACACACACACACAAACGAATCCACTTTACTAGAAACAATTTTAGAACCTTCCAGACTAGTGAATAAATCAGGATCCATATAATTAAACTGAGTCTTCCTAATTAATGATTTCTATCATGATTTAAAACAGATCCGTCCTACTGTATAACACAACAATTTAAATTCACTTGCTTTGTGATCACAACCTTTTAGGGAAAATGGTGGTTTGGGCATCAGTTGTTCTCTCTTTCTAATTCTATTACTTTCAAGCATAATGTGGACAACCACTAAAAAGAGATTCCTCAGTCTACCACTGCAGTTTTTAGTCTCCATATCTATTTCAACATGACAAACCATCAGTCACAGAATGTTACAAAAGCCTACACCATCTAATTCACTGCCTTTAGTAGAACAACACCATACACATTATTTTTTTATTCAAAGCTATATACATGATACTTAAAAGGGCAGTAAAATAAACATGGAGGCATAGTAATTTAAGGCTTATAATTTAAAGTAAGCATCTGTGTTTGCTAGCATCTAAAAGGTGGTATTTTTAAGCTTCCAACAATATTCAGCTCCATCAATTCGGTTTCAGTTAACTAAGAGTACACTGTAAAGTTTTAACTACATTAAACGGTAAACTTTTAAAAATGCTCTTAAGCCCTTTACAATTCTGGAGATTGGCATTTATTTATATGCCTTGCAATATATTAAAAAATCAAAGTCATTCCAAGAGAGGTAACCAAGTGCCAAGAAAGGATCTAGCACAAATCCCAAGCCTCCCTTGTGGCTTTCCGGTTATAACCTATTGCCCTTATTTCCAAGCTTAGTATTTTATGAAATATACTTTTCCTATATGTTTCAACAAAAACGCAGACATGTGCCATTGGCCTAAATTATGGGTGGCAACTTGTTTCTCTAGATCTGTTGTGGTCCCTAGTCTTATTTTATTTGGTGCTAGTGCCCCTTCCAAATTTTTAATCAATACACACTACAAAGTTTGGTCAAAGGTTCACTTATAAAGAAAAAAATGTATATTTTGACTTCATATATATTTAAAGATGTTCAATCTGTTGATCTTATATATATTACAATATTTTTATATATATAAAATGCTACTGGTGAGCATATGTATATAATGAATTAAGAAGTCACTGTTACATGCACCAACTTTATGAGGGTAATATGTTCACTAAATAAATTTCAGTTGCCAGGCCATTATGGAGGATATAGCAGCTCCCATGAAAATGGAAATCAAATAACCTTGATATAAATATTCTAAGTATAAAAGAAAAGTTTTCTGGTTAAGGTTAATTCAGAATTTTGCAATCTGAATACTTAAGCACCTACTTAAGCAACACTTGTTTCTTTTCTGAATATTTCAAATGCTAACATCTTGACTATTAACTATGGCTTAATCATCAAACTTGAGTATTCCAAAAACACATTTTGAAAAGTCAAAATCTTGAAGAGAGAAACTTTTTTTATTGAGAATTCAACTTACCAAAGCAGACTTGCCTACACCACCTGAGCCAAGGACCACTAGCTTGTACTCACGCATGATGTGGTCTATTCAAATACTGAGAAGCTGTAAAAGATAAAGAAATAATTAACAAAGAGTTTTCTGCTGCATTTGTAAAGACTTCCAGTTACTCAGGTATATCCATTTGTTCAGTTATAAACAAGAACATGACTACTCCATTTGGCAAGCATTATAATTAACAGGAAGTCCTATTTCTACTTTTCATCTAAATCTTCTAAAATTCACAATAGAATGAAGGATTCAGTTAAAGTTTGTAAAGACCCAAGATATTTTGACTAATGTATTTACTTCGAAAAAGTGTATTACTTATGCAACTAGTATAGAGTTGACAATGAAAAAACTGACTATATTCAACATTTCTCCCTGTTTATTTTGAATAGCTATGTTGCAAATTAAATTGTCTGAATCTTTGTTCCAATCTATGTTATTGATTTTCATGTAAGTAACAATGGCACACTAATATTATAAACACAGGACAATCTAGGTTTCCAACCAGTTAAGTTTAAATGATGGAATGTCGGTTGGACTCTAGGAGCATGGAAGATGAAGCTAAACCATTAAAGGAGAGAGCTGAATCATTACAGAAAATATTCCTTAGTCTAGGAAAGGAGTAAATATGACAAAGAGACGCAGAGCAACTTTGCCTTAATTATGCCAGGTATAAGTTGAGTGGGAGACTTGCTTTGATAGGCTTTCAAGATTCTGTTAAAATACTCTACTAGCAATAAAGATCTTTCTAGAAATCCAAGTGGTTCTTGTTTCCTGAGTTTCCCTACCTCATAGTACTTGACAGTTTGTGAACATGCAGCTGTTTTAATACAGTCAAATAAGAGAATCAAAGTAATGGAAATAGAATGAACAAAACAAAATACACCCATCCCACCATGACTATTTAGTTCATTTTATGTATATTCAGCCTGGAAGACTATATTTCTGATTCCATCCCCATTGTTTGGGGGTGGGGGGTGATGGTTCAGAAGCAGCCTTTATTAGTGGCTGCCCTGGCCTCACAGTCTTTCAGAATAGAGATGATGTTAATGCCCTTCTCTTCAGCTTTTGGAGTATCAGTTACTATGCTTGGTGATTTTATCTGGTGCTATGTATTTAATTTATGGTTTTCTGGTTTTATATGGCAATTCTATGTATTTTAAGTTTCTGTATTTCATGGCTGTGTGCCACTCTGTGTTTTTGCCTTGGGTATCATATAACTCCTGTGAAATAAATAAACAAATAAATTTAGACAACTTTCCAATAATTGGAAAGCACTTGTTCAATGATTATTTGCAACTAAGGTACAATAACTTGAAGACACCAAGCTAAAAGGAGTATTAATAAACTCTCTCACATAAGGTCAAGACAGTATCAATGATGGGCAACATATATAGCTTTTGGACCAAACTAACCATAGTAGCTGTGTGTGGTCCTGCTCTGGCATTGTTTTTAATGATGAAAAGTGGATGCATTATATATAAATAAAAAGTCTGATCCTTATAACTATTAATATTATTGTGAACTGTGTTTTTTAGGTCTAAGGTTTCCTCTGCTCTTTTGTAGGTTTCAATCCCCTCCTTGCCTTCTTGATTCAGAGCAAGTTTGAAGTAGGTTTTTCATTACAGTCTATAGGGCAAACATAATCCATAATTAACAGCAAACTGTGAAGAAAATCTGGGAGGGAATCAATGTAAGGAGAAAAGGGACAAGACAAGTGGAACAGAGCAGGACTTAACATTTGGTAGCAGCCTCATGATTCATCTGTTCAGATCAAGGCAGATTTTAAAATGTTTTCCATTAGTTAATTTCTATCTCCTATCAGCAAGATGTTCCTAGGTTCCATTCAGAAATAGTTTTAAACTCCTTTGTCAAGTTTTCAGTATTTCTGGTCTGCTTAACTGCACAACAGAAAAGGTATAAACATGTGCCTTGATTCCAGATGATTCTGAGTAAAATGTTAATAAGGCATGAAAAGAGTTTAATGTCGACCTAGTCTCATTTCTACAATACCCCCCAAACCCCCAGGTTCAAACTACTTTGATGACAAAATGTTGAAATGATTTTCAGTGATGCATTTCTGGAGGGGTGGGTCTCCCCTCCCAAAATATAAGAACCCCCAAACCTGCTAAACTATGGCTGGGCTGAATACACATCTTTTGTATTACACATATTTACACATGCACACACACATATATGCAGGGGAAATTTCAGACCAACTGGCACCTGTTTGCATCCCCCAAGTAGGTATGAAGTCCTGATTTTATCCTGGAGGACATCTTCAAATTACAGTTTCCAAGTTTACGTGCAACAGAAATTGTGATTTAAGAAATGAAGACTTATTTAAGACTTACTTCTTATTTAGGAAATAAGGTATGCGCATTCCTGAGCAGATAAATCACGATTTAATTGGGCCAGTAATCACAATACCTGTCTCAAAATATTACAAACACTAACTTTCAATTATCCCTTACTTCCAGGCTCTAAAATTTGGACAGGGTGACACTGGTGAAGAAATTGATAATGACTGTTTCCAAAGAAGCAGAGGGGAGAAAAAAAATCTGAGGCAGGCAGAAACAAGTAGTAAAAGGTTCAGGGCCAATAGGCCTAATCAATATCCTAAGGCATGAATAAAGCAATCTGCAAGCAATGAAAGGCCTCAGGACATATCCCACTCTCCATGAACTTCACAGCTCTGATGGATGTTGCCAGTTTAGCAGGTACCCATCTGTACAGGGAGGACATTTGTCTAGACAAACACATCCTGTGGGCATTGGTCTCTATCTGAGCAAGAACACTGAAAGACTGTTAGGTTACAAAATCATAGGCACATGCAGCAAGATGGAGCTACTTACAGATTTGAACAGGCTTAAGATTAAAGAGCAATATGTAATTATGAAAAGAACAAATTATAGATCTGTTTTTTCCTAAAATTTCTAGGCATCATTGATACAGAGATACTATATTCTCTATTATTTGAAGACAAATAGTATGAACACAGTTCTGATGCATTAAAATGTTACAGAAATGATGCGTAAGGCAGCTAGATATGAACTCCAAGACCGCAACATTCTACCTTCAAACGCATTAACATTTACTTACATAATTTATGTTTCCACACTCAGTATGTGCAATTAAGCAATAAAATTATAGTAGCGAGCTGCAAGCAACTAGGATTGCTTTCATATTCCCAATAGGAAATGAGTTAGGTCAATTTTTTCTTTCTGTACAACGTCAGGCCTCACTTGCCACTGCCAACTCAGAAATCTTTCTGTTCCTCAAAGCAATCTCTGTGCCTTTTTATGGAAATCTCTCTAGTCTCTATGCTGTACCAGAAAACCTTTCATTCTCTTCAAGACTACTCGACAAATAAGGAAAATGGCAAACCCAGTGATAAACATTTTAAAAATATTTACATTATAAACCAGCCTTCGCTGCCCCAACAACTGATCCCAGCCAAGCCATGACATCAATTACTAATTATCTTTTCAGCCCTCCCAACTAAGGATTCAGAAACAGCAAAAACCTCATTAGAGAGACGGTAATCCAACTTTGTTAAAACACTGGCTATGATGAACTGTCCTGATCAGCCACAAAGCCTATCTAGTTCAGCATTCTGTTCCCACAGTGGCCAGTGGGACTGTGCAAATCTGTGAAGGGAGTGCTTTGCAACACGCAGGAGAACATCTGAATACCACTCTTCAAACTATGAAAGCAACTCTATTTTTCAGTTTCATGTAGTTACTTCACTGGCTCCTCCTGACTGGCTGGCTGTGCATGCATGTGTCTGCATTAGCCACACCACTTTGCTGGGGGAAACACAAAGCAAAATAGCTGTACTTGCACACATATGTGAAATCAGCTAAGAACTGTCAGCCCTATAAGGTGGACCAAGCCAAGGAACCAATGCCATATAGGTCTAAAACTACTTTTATTGGATCAGCTGTATGACAGAATCTTGTACTTTATCTTCATTTGAATGGGGGGGGGGATGTCTGATATGTATTCTCAAACTAGTTTCTTGGAAAGGACTCAAGCCCCACTTGTCTGATCATTGCCTTGGTAGCAGCTCTTCTTGTCCTTCTTCCCTATGCCCTTTATAGAAACAACTTGCAAAACAGCTACACAAGCCTGAAAAAAGACACAGCTGTTTCAATGAATTGTAAGGAGATGCTTCATAAGTGTATTGCAAGATTGCTTCCCATGAAAGCTGCATCTAATTCAGCTTTTACTTCCAATTAATGTTCCACAACTAGAAGTTTTAGGTATTCAAAAAGCAAGGGTTTGAATTGCTCTGTATGCATACAGTGGTGAAGCCATGGTTAACTGCTATATTTTTTATCCCTCTTTCCTCTCATAAGATTTTGTTCACCTTTAGCTTATCTTACACAAATCCTGCTTTCATATTACATGCAAACATGAGATTGTTTAAAACAATAATCATGCTTCATTGGAAACCTGTGTATTTTGGGGTGGGGTTGGGGGGATGTTCAGTATTAGCATTTATTTTAAATTAGAATCCCTAATTTATAGGGACAAACCAGGGTTTTGAAAAAAATAAATCTGGTTTATTTTCCTGCTCATTACAGGAGGGGAGGAGGGCAGAGAGTAAATGATCTACTTAGACCTGCAAACCAAAATTATTTTCTTTACATATCAGCATAGCCAGTGATTTAAAATCATCACAAACAACAGGGAGTTTACAATTAGAGTTTTAAACCATGTATTCATTTCTTAAACTACAGAGCAAATCAAATCATTCAGTATTATTAGTTTACAAGTTAATTAATAAGTTTTATTAGTGGCAATTATTTTTTCCTTAGAAGCAGGCTTTGCAAAGATCTATATATCTTGCATACTTTTTCTTTTTTCCACCTATGTTTAAAAAAATTCCCATACAGGGTCTTTCTCATAACTGCCAATCACAACAGCTTCTGAAATTAAATATAGGAAAAGAGAATTCGGCACACTGCACAAACTTGTCTTCTTCATTCTGCCTTTGCTGAACCCTATTCTCAGAAAAACAACGTAGCAGACAATAATGAAATGTTGGTAGAGTAGACATAGGATATGCCAGTTATTCAGCTGGCTAGAGCATTTTATTTCCAAATGTTAAAATGAAATGCTTATATCTGGTTATTTTGTAAACCAAATAATCAAATTGACCTTGTTCTTTATTCATAAAGAAAAACTTATTTTAACTTGATTTATGTGGTAGAAGCATTAATTCTGTTTAGGGCTAATATACAGTATCTCCATCCAACTTATTTTTTTCAGAGAAACAATACAACTTTTTAAAAGTAGATGTAATAATTGGATTTAATAAAAACAATCAAAAGACAAAATAATTTGCATCCATCCAGCACTTTCACAAGGTAGATTTGCAAATCTTTCTCTTGCTTTTATCCACCAATATGCCAGAAAATTAGCTCAAACTTTTCCCCTTTTGAATCTAATGACTCCTTGCCATCTTATGGAATTCCATCGACCCACAGGTACATCAGGAGAAGGGAAAACGGGTCCCAACCACTAGCGAAAAAGAAAATATTCCATTCTCAAAGAAAAGATAATCTGCATATGCTCAGAAACTCTCAACAGATATTATATACGAAAAGATGGCAAGAATCAAGACTACTATTGCATTTCTTGTGGAAAGAACTGCCTGCATACCATGGCATGGGCACTATAAAGTTTCCAGAAAAGACTGGACTCTTTCATTTTCTAAGTAAGACAATTATTTCTTCAAATAACATAATGTTGTATGTTTTAAGGACTTAACTATTTCTGATGGTATCTAACCATGCCGCTATCCAACTGTATGCATCTAGAGAAGGCTAAACATCAGCTTTACTCATTGACCATTCATTTCAAAGCAGGTAAAGATGAAACAAATATTCACATCAGAGAAGAAAATATACATTAGTCTAGGATCATAAAATAATGCAGAAAAACAGTCTGTGTGACATAAAATGCAATTATCTTTTTGATAAAAAGAAATCCTTTCAAATTTTCACTGACATTGTATTGCATACCTTTCACTACAATCAGTACCGTTTTGGAGTACAAGAAAGTTGCCAGTCTTATGAAGAATGAAAGAGAGGTATGCAAGCAAATACTGGATGCAAACTATCTAACATGTACACAATGGTTGTTCAAAGGGAGCAGTAATAAACATGCCTGTACCTTTATAATACTGCTGGTGAATCCAGCACTAAGTGAGAGAACCTGAGCTATGAGCTCTACTATCTCAAGAAAGGTATCTGACAACTGGTGCCTGAATGCTTCCATACCTTGAATTGTAATCTATAGGGAGCCCATGCAGCAGTAGTGTTACATTGGGGCACCAAAATACATCCATACCTACTTGTGTTTCTGCATTCTGAACCAATAGTAGTTTCTGGGTGGTTCTCAAGGGCAGCCCAATGTAGAGCATGATCCAATAAATGATTGTGACACGGCCCCCCCAATCTTGTTGTTTTTTATTTGTTCAGTCACTTCCGACTATTGTTGACTTCATGGACAAGCCACCAGAGCTTCCTGTCGGTTGTTGCCACCCCCATCTCCCCCAAGGTCGAGTCCATCACCTCTAGAATATCATCCATCCATCTTGCCCTTGGTCGGCCCCTCTTCCTTTTGCCTTCCACTCTCCCTAGCATCAGCATCTTCTCCAGGGTGTCCTGTCTTCTCATTATGTGGCCAAAGTATTTCAGTTTGGCCTTTAATATCATTCCCTCAAGTGAGCAGTCTGGCTTTATTTCCTGGAGGATGGACTGGTTTGATCTTCTTGCAGTCCAAGGCACTCTCAGAATTTTCCTCCAACACCACAGTTCCAAAGCATCTATCTTCCTTCGCTCAGCCTTCCCTATGGTCCAGCTCTCACAGCCATGTTACTATGGGAACACCATTGCTTTAACTATGTGGATCTTTGTTCTCAGTGTGATGTCTCTGCTCTTAACTATTTTATCAAGATTTGTCATTGCTCTCCTCCCAAGAATTAAACGTCTTCTGATTTCCTGGCTGCAGCCAGCGTCTGCAGTAATTTTTGCACCTAGGAAGTCTGTCACTGATCACTGATCCCCCCAATCTAGGATGGCAAAATTGGTACCCAAGATGGATCTGTGCACAGGCCCTCCTGGCCACAGCTCCCCCCTGTATTTTCAGCAGGAAGCAAGAGTCCAAGAGGACCCCTAAATTGTACACTAATTCTGGCAGGGGGACTAAAGCCCTATCCAGAACTAAAGAAGGAGAATCAATCTCAAAACCCAAAATCATTTGGTTTTGCTTAGGTTGAGCTGAAGCCTGTTCTTCCTCATCCCAGATCACCACAGCCTCCAGATACCAGGAAAGAACCTGGACATTATCATTTGATCAGCCTAGGGCAGAGATGTATAGCTGGGTGTCATTAGTTTATTGATCATACCTGAGCTGTACTGACAAAGGACTTCACCAGCAGTTTCATGTTGATGTTAAACAGGAGTGGGGAGAGAATGTCACAGAAAAGGGACTAGGGGTTAGATCTGTACCCATGGGAAAAAGTGAGGCGACTTTAATACCAGTATCTAGTTGGTCAAATCTAATTTGTTTGTGGTAGCAGTTTTTTTGAGTTGCACATACAGATGCGTGCAGACTGATAATGGCCAGAAATGCAATTCCTCAAATGTTTCGTTGGTTCTAGTATGTATGTCACTTAGTTAGTGGGTCATAAGGAAGATAACAATTCTCTGCTTGTGCAAGCATCAAGTCAACTGTTCTGCCAATTATTCTGCTGGCTGGCAGCTATGGAAAGAGCAGTGAAGTTCTGAACAATGACTACATTGGTTCTTCTTGAAAAAATGGCTTGCAAAAGAATCTTCTGAATAGCTGTCTGTCTAATGTGACATTGTGGTATACCAGGACATTAGGAGGCCCATTCCTAGCCAGTAAAATAACTTGGGTGAAAATGTGTCATGCAACTATTAATGGAGTCTGATCCTGAGTTAAAAAAAAAAAAAAGACAATGCCAGAGCAAACTGAAAAGTGTTCAGCTATTATGTATGATTTTTATTGCTATGCAAGCCTGGAAAAAATCCATGCATAACGAGTTTAAATCCAAGCTTTACTATTCTAATCTATGCGACAAAACCTATTTGTGGAAATGAGAAGTGACAAAAGCAATTTATGTTTAAAAAAAACCTTTCTCCCTAAGGACATTTCCAGACATAATATTTCTGAGAATTAATAAGGGAATGAAGTCAAAAACAGGATCCAAAAAAATCTACAGCTAGTTCTGTACACTTTGGGATTGTGTTTTCAATTAGCCATCCGTTGTCCTTTAACTCCACATTGCACCAAAAAAAAAAAAAATGTTTTTTAAACTTAGGGAGAATTTCAACAGCTGGTGAGCTTTGTCCAAACTCTTTCTTAACCTGGGTCTTGCTAAAAATATGTTTTAAATCTCAGCATGGACTTGAATTGGACATTCAATATTTGTGTCTTGCCCACCAAACTGTTCAAGACAGGATCAAGTATAAAATCAACAGTTAGGAGACACACCTTTTACTCATGAACCATTTAACTGTTTTGTGTTTTTAACTATTATAACTGCTTATTTAGATTCTGTAAGCTGCCCAGAGTCTACTGGAGTGGTTGGCATAACAAATTTAAATAAAATAAAAATAAATATCATAATATTTTACAATCCCTTTAATTTAAGAGGGAATAGGAGTATAAAAGAAACAACATAGTGCCAAGGTATGTGCTTTGTATGATATTGCATAAGCTTTTCCCCAAAATATCTAAACGAGCCTTTGATCTGAGAGATACCTTTTCATCACTGACTCACAGTCCTCGACTCGTTTCGCTACGTGTGGAATAGTTCCACCTGGTCTCATTTCCTCACAGTGCCATTGGGAAGCTTAATTAGGTAATTGCTATAACGCTTTTGGCAGACATGACAAACATAATTAGAAGAGCAGGTGCAAAATGATCAAGCTAACCCCCAACATTTTAGCAGAACTGCCAGGAGCCTGCCAGAAGAATTTCACAGCATTAACTCACTTACTTCCGAAGTCTTCTCAAGTTCTGTAAGCTTGTCTCTCTTCTTATTTTACTTTAAAGGGGAATGCAAAGGCTCTTTCATCCACCCAACCCTAGTAGAGCTAGTCAGATTAGTGAGAAAGCATCAAGTGAATGAACACACAATGCTTTGTTCTACAATACCACAACACCCAACAACTTGCACCTGTCATGAGTAAGGAGGGCGAGCAGGGGGCTCCCTTCCAGACTGTTAAGCGCATGCGTAGCACTGAGGAATTGGTGAGCCATTCCAAGAGGCACAGATTGGGACCGCCTTAACCTGCGGGGTTTATATGGCTGGGTTTTCCCACGTTTGTTCAGTTTGTTAGGATTACTGTTATGTATTAGCAATAAAACATTAGAGACCAGTTCCCTGTCTCAGAGTGTTTCCTGGGAGTCAGGACAGCACCAAGTATGATAGGAAAAACAAAAAACAAAAAACTTGTCACTTTGCCTGTGGGATCTTAGATGGGATTGTGAGGATGCAATAAAGCCCAGTTCTTGCTTGATTTGAATACAGCACATGTGGGTTTTCCTTTCCCCAATAACATAATATACTTGAATATAGCACATTTGGGAAAAGCCATGCTACCGAATCTGCACCTCATTATCTCTCATAAAGTTCAGAATAGTTCCCATAAATCTGTATATATATCCATCTAAACAGGAAATACTACAGTTGTGTGGACAAAAGGTCAAAGGGCTGGGCAATTCAAAGAAAGAAAAAAAGTATCTAAGCAAGCATAGCAAAACAACAAAGTGCCTTTTCTGAAACTGAAACTAAAGCAATGGCATAACAAATTCCAAATCGAGCTTTTTGGACCCCTGTGCTATATTACAAGCAATATATGGCTTGTAAGGTACAAACTGTTGCACAAACCATATATATTGTGGTACAAGCTTTCGTCAGACTAGAGCCCGCTTGAACAGTTGTCTGAACTTTGGGAATATTTTTGGAAAAGCTTCTTCATTCACACAATAGGGCTGCTTTGCCCATTCTCTGTCATGTTGCTTGAGATGATGGGAGTTGAAGTCCAACACCAGAAAGGAAAGACTGTTTTGGGACAAAGATACTGTACTGATGAACAGCCAGAACAACCTATGGTGCACAATTTCTCAAATCCTTTTCTGGGGAAATTGCCTGATACCAAAATGTCTACATCCACATCTGAAAAGAAAATTCTGAAGGCAAGAGACAACAGAAGAAAGCTAAACAAACAAAAAATGAAGACCTTGGGTTTGCCAAATCCAAGCCAAATATCCAAGCAAAAGCTAGTCTATTTTGCAATGTCATGTTTTCAGGTTAGCCTAACTTAAAATGATTGATAGCCTAACTTAAAATATAAAGCCAAAGTACATTGCTTATTACTATATTATAAATGTTGTGATAAAATATGGAACTGATCATTGGATATGAGTTTTCTCCCTTATCAAAGCTTATTTTTATTCCTCAGCCTCTCTTCTTATACAGATAAAAAGCCTTGCTACTTAATTTTTATACATTATCTATGCTATGGTTTCACTGTAAATCTTTAAGGATAAGGCAACAAAAGAAAAGTAGGCTCTAACTATGTTACTTGAAGCCGTGAGGGGGCTTCATAAACAGGGGTTTGACACACTCAACTCTTGTTTGTTCAGAAACAACTATGAAAATTCTTACCCACAAACCTACTATAAAAATGGCACAATAATCAAATCATAAGATACACACTGAGTCATGACTCTTCCTCTTGCTTCAGAGGTAGGGAAAGATCTTAGAATCACAAAATCTGCCTTGATTTTTGTACATCCACAATGTTTATTTTAGCCAAGCAGCAAATGAATCAGCTTGGTCATAAGTGTCTTATAGTAATTGTTGGCTGACATACGTAAAATAATGCAATTTTAGGTTTTATCACATACATCAAACATATATTTATATTCACTTATTTACAAATCAAATTTATAGGCCACCCAACTAATAATGGTTTTGGGCAACATACAAGATAAAAACAATCCAATACAATGTAATTCAGAGAAGGAGATAACCTGGAGATTAATATACCAGATACATTAATAAAATTCACACAGATTGCATACTCCCTAACCTAGCATATGAGGAAAAAGCCGGGTCTTCAAGGCCTGTTTAAAAGGCAGCAGGGTCGGGGCAACTCAAACCATGGGGATATACTGTTTCATAAGGCGGGCACCATGACAGAGAAGATACGTTACCTGGGTCCCATGTCCTTTTAAAGATAGGACATGGACCACTGTCTATCTTGTAGGGCTGACAACAGTGAGCCTTACCAGGAAACTGACCCCACAGGCTGACTAGAACTATACTTTATTGAGATAAGCTATAGTAAGAGAATCTTGCAATTCTGCCTGTGTTTTTCCTCCCCCCCACCCCAATACCTCAAGGAGTCAGAGGGGAAGCCAGTCTGAGTATCTTTCTAATACTTTCCCACACTCCTGGACTTAACACATGTTTTTTCCGCACTTGTTGCTGTCCCAACACTTTCTGGACGCCTTCTTCAAGGGTAATTCCATGGCTCCCTATCACCACAACCATTCTGTCAGATTTTACTGGATGGGCAGAAACATTGGGAGAAGGAGATTTCTCAGATGCCCGGGTTATCAGACATAATCCCATGTCATGGTTAAGAAATATTTATCTATGGTGTCATGTAATACTTACATTGGTAAATCATGATTTGAGATTGAAATTGACTGAATAAATTGTAATAACTTCATGGAACAGCATCATGATTGGATTTACAATTCATAGTTGCCTCCCTATGAGAGGCTATAACATCTAGTAACTGAAATATTGAGCAGATAGAAGAAATAAGGCAACTACTTCTAAACTTGTACATTTGCAAGTACAAACTATGGTTTCATAGAGTCTGACTTGAACCATTGAGGGTATCACTGGATGAACAATTGTCAGATTATCAAATATATAAATACTATATCCACACATACAAGTAAGTAATTAAGCTATCTATGTATAGGAAAGGACGAGGATAGCATACCAGACAAAGCTTCAGACCACAGACTCTTGGACACCCCCCCCCCCTCAACAAAACACCCACTAGCTACCTCTTCAATCCCACCGATAACAGGCAAATTCCCCAAATCTTGTACATAGGAACCAATGATCCACCAGATCTCCAACTTGCCAGGATTTAATTTCATATTATTGGCCCTCTTCACCATGCCATTTACCTCTAATTGGTGCTACTCCATGATATAAAGATGCATTCACCACATTAACCAATACAAGTTTTAAAGTCATGTACAATAAATTTTGGTTAGAAAGCAGATGCCAGTTTCAGTGTGTAAGTCAGTTTTAAACAGACTTATTGTGGATGAACTGTTCAGCTCATAAAACAATTACTGCTTTACAGCTCAAAAATCCTAACAACAAGTAGAAGATCTGCTTAGCTTAAATAATGTGATATTTTCTGATGAGGATCAACAAATTAATTTAATACTCTTCCTAAATGCAACAAGCAACATGAATGTTCAGGATAGAAAGACCAGCCAAAGTATAACACATTATTATACTAAGACTCAGCTGTATAACAAAATCCTTATACTCAGTTTCAACAAAATTGTAATGTTAACTCCAAATGTCTTTAGACCACTCATTGGGTCATCTATCCTGGGCTATAAGATACTTTGTACTAAATAAATAAATGCACAAAACAGTGGTTGTTTAAAGGCATACTAGTAGAGCTTGCACTGAAGCTTCAGAAATACAGTATATTAGTCAAAAGCAAGCTTGATTTCAAATTTTATTACTAAATTGATTAATTTAGGGTAAAAAAAGAAAATTAATATGAAGTCAATAATAAAAGACACAATGTTGTATTGCCTGAATACTGTTAATTAAGGATTTACATTGTATTGGTTTTAGTATATCTTACATAATTGCTGTGTTTTATTGATGTTTGTTATTTACATTATTAATTACCACATGCTGATTGAACAGAGTTCATTGAGTTGGCCAATAAATTTAAATTAATAATAATAATTGGGAGTAATCAGGTTATAAATATGATCAATAAGTACTATACATACACATGTGAATATAGTGAATGTACGATAGCCCATAAAATTTCAAAGACTACAATATAATCATTAAAATACAAAATTTGGAGGCTAGAAAAGTTGATATGGAAGATGTTAGGTTCCCAAAATAAAATGTGAAACAAAACATGCCGCCGCCACCAAGCAAATTTAATTTGAAACCCCGAACCATGAAAATCCAGGTGGAAACAAAATGTTTTGTTGGACATCTAGCAGTTATCAGAAGTAGATCTAATCTACTTTCCTTCAGAAGGAATTCCATTAACTAGGCTCTGCTAAAGCAATAATACTAGTTCGTTTGACCTGAATTTCTTCTGTGGTGGAACATTCAAAAGCAACTCAGAAAAATATTAATATAATGTATAGGAAAGTTCCTATGGTGAAGGGAAATTTTCAGATATTTTGGTTCTAAGAATGTAGGGCTTTATAAACAGCAGTACCTTATCAGATGGTCTTATCTTTAGGTCAGTAACTCTGTAGATAGCATTTTAGTAAAATATAATAATCTGCTAAACTATCCTGAGTTGCCACAACTTGCATAGAGCTAGTAGACCCCTCTTATTACCAAAGAGATATATCTACTCATTTAAGGCAAGAAGCAATGGGAGATGATGTGGGTAAGATTCATTCAGTTTGTTGCTGTCAAATAAATACCAAGCAGCACATGTTTAATTCTTAGATTTTAATCAGAGAATATTCACCAATTCATCAAATGTGACAAGAGTTCAAGGACAGAGTTTAGTACATACACTGAATGAAAACATCCAGGTCAAAGCCTAGGCATCTATAGCTAGAAATTTTCTGGCACCAGGGACAGGAGAAATCTTTGGCTGACCCATCCAGGGCTACCAACAGTCACAGTAGACACAACTGGACTAGAGAAAGAATGTAGCACATCGGGAGAGCACATAATTTGAATGCAAACAGTCCTAGTTCATTCCCTGGTATTTTCAGATGGATTGGGGGGGGGGGAACTGTCTGAACGCCTGCCACAATTAACAATAAGGACAAGATAAACAGAACTGCTGTGACATGTGTAGATTAAGCAAGAGTCTGTCTCAGTATAAGGAAAATACAAAAGAAAATATAACATAAAATAGTTCAAACCTTGGCATATAAGATCTCTCATCCGTGTGAACAGCACCTGCTAGAGGTCTTCCCAAACTCCCACTATGGGACTGAAAAGAAAAAAATGGCATTCATTTTCAAAAATGTAAATGTAAACATAAACCAACATTTATATATACCAAAATGTCCTTAATGTAACAAGCAATTCAA
Source organism: Candoia aspera (assembly GCF_035149785.1). NCBI lineage: Eukaryota > Metazoa > Chordata > Lepidosauria > Squamata > Candoiidae > Candoia > Candoia aspera. The sequence goes on from NC_086155.1 coordinate 40,374,794, forward strand.
ATGGTGGCTTTAAAGGTTGTGACTATAGAGTCTCATCCAAAAACTCTGATACTATTTATCCTTCCCATTCCCCACACGAATAAAGATACAATTTATATGTGTCCCAATACAAAATATACAGATCTCAGGGAACTAAATTTACATAAATAGAAAACTTAAAATGACCACACATTTTGGCTCCTAATATTTATTAAACTTAGTGCCCCACTAGATGGCAGCACCTAGTGGATCATGGATAATTCTGAAAAATAAAACAAACTCAGACTTGGTTAGTACTTGGATGGGAGACCATCAGGAATTATCAGGGCTGTAGGCTAGATTGAGAACTTGTGAATAACAGAAATGGGTAGGGCAATGGCAAACCACTTCCAAATTGTTGCCAAGGAAATTACATGGATGAATCCATGTAGTCACTGGGAGATGACTTGAAGGAAACTCAACAACTATTTGGAAACTGGAAATCATATTATTGAAGTAAGACTTAAAAGAGCAATATGATTGTGTAACTCCAATAAAAATGCACCTGAACATAAATTATTGCTGTCATAATATTTGCATATTTGATGTTATAGCAGCCAATAAAATGGTACACAAATTCCAGAATGAAAAGTTTTGTTTTGCTTATTCCAAATGCATTACATTTCTCCAAATTACAGGGCAGAGTAATGAATGGCAAAGTCAGTCTAAACAATTTGATCCTATCTACAGAAGCCTATCTCTTCCCACTGTGACATTCTTACATTACGCAGGCTGCTAAACAGGATAACATTGCCTATAAAGCATCACATTCTACTGGATACCCAGTACCAGAAGAAGGTAAAATCTATGCATAGACTGTTTGATAAGTTTGTATTAATTTTCTAAGAAATCCATTTTTAAAACATTTTAAGAAATTGTATTTTCCTGAGGGAAAGACTACATCCCCCCCACCAGTAATTTACATTTAAAATTGTATTTTAAACATTAAGTATGCTTCTTACATGAAATACAAACTATTCAGCTATTTCTGTTGAAGTGTAGAGGTCTCCAAGTTGTTCCTATTATGCAAATTCTACCTTTTCAAAAATTCTCTCTCTACAAAAGTGATGATTCAAAAGCATGCAACAGCATATGCAGAGCAAATCATTCAAGCAGCCACGTTGTTTAAAAACTCACAGGGTTACTTTGGAAAATACTACTGGCTGTTTCCACATGCATGTTCATACACAGCTGCTTAGCTGGGACACAAGTGGATACAGCTGGGGCAACTTCTGAAGTAGATGCATGAGTCTGAAAAAAATGCAGCTGCTTTAACATTTAAAGAGAGGCACTTAATACATGTTCCTGGTGATCTCAAGAACCTCTTTCAAAGGATATGTGCAGCTCTAACAAACTCCTTGTAATTTGCTATCGGAGTAGTTCTACAGTTTAGGCCTTTTCCTAAGGCAGAATGGGGCAGAAGATTCTCAACAGGAAGCCAGAGGAAACTATCTTAGTAATGGTTTCACTGTAGACACAACACACACAAAATTGCTAGTATTCTTAGTGGAGTCAATTAGAAAGGATGCACATTAACTTAAGAACTTGCTGGTGTGACTGGATCATATATGTAAAAGCATGTATTACATTTAGCATTTCATCAGTTGCAAAGAAAGCAATTGCTCAGTTCTTAAAATGAATCCTCTATACCTCATTATTTGGCAGTGCTAAACACTAGTTAAGAGAGTGTCAGTAACATAAATATACACTTGCATATATTTATATTTATACCCATATAAGGAGATCTCCTAAGATTTAAATACTTTCAACCTTCTGCCTTAGTTCTGAAGACCTGCATCCTGAATTTAGGCAAAGACATCCCCCTTCTTCTGTACTTCCAAAGAGGTTCTTCTTATTTCAAATGCAACACGTTCTACTTTTCCATGCCAACCTCCAAGACAATTAATGTTTCAACATTCTTTATCCCACAATATCACAGAAATGCTTATGAGTTAAAATTAGTAAGTTTTACTCACAGCCTGAAAAGCGGCACAGAATGTCTCCATTGAGAGATGACAGCCCATTAGAGGAGCTGTGAGAGATCTGGCTCAAGGCCCAAGGGAGTCTTTTAGGGACAAGGTTACTGAGGAGAGAGTTCATCGTGAGTAGGCTTTGTCTTAAGTAGCCACAGGCCAGCTGGCTTGACCTTGGCCGAACAGAAGGCTAGAAATCATTCCTTAGAATGTATGTTTTGGACTGTTTTTACAATTCTTTATTGGGCTATTCCCGGGATTGAATATTGCCCTTCAAAAATCTACTGCCTGGGAATGCAGGTTATCTGAATGTATAGGTGCAAAACTCTGGCTATGCTTTAAGGAACCAGCATCCCTTGATTTACAAAGCTTACCATTCTTGTGAGCTGGATAAGAGAAGGACAGTGAAAAATGGGGATGGAAATATTATGCTTCGTCCAACATAAGTGGCATTATAGTAAGCACAGGGGCAAGAATGAGGTTCACTTCCTGCTCCATTCAGTCTCTTTGTCCTTTATTTGGTAAAACAAGACCTTCAGAAAAGCAAGGCATCTCACTTTAATACTTGGCTTTCATTCCGCTAGCAATTCCAGCAGTGCATGCCAGTTCAGCACAATGAACCATTCATCTACTTCAGGTATATAATATGTAACAAATGTTTGTCCTAGCAATTGATTATGGTATGGAACAACTGCATACCACAGCATCAGTGGGCCACTTATTCCTCTACAGATGTAGAATGTGGGAGAGTGAAGGCAGCTGCTTTATTCTGCATCACAGAGTGATATGCAACCAAGTTAAAGACCAAATTCAATCCAGCTTGCTTAGGGCTAAAATAAAGCACCCTTCAATTTAAAACTACAGGACATCCACTCATTCTTTACCTTATAGACTATCAGCACCAGTGCAGAGAAGAAAATTTTAACTGGACAGAACACATGTCCAAAATTGATTAAATTTAAAGGGATCCTTCTTTGGCATGTTTTCAATGGCTATCATGAAACAGAACTGCATTCATACATACAGCTATGGTCAAGTATTATATGTAAGCAGAATACCCATGTATGCACCCCCCAAAGCTCTGGAACTGGAACTATGCTCAAAACCACTGAAACTGACAAAGGCTTGCTGTTGCATCAATACTAGGTTACAATGGAAATGCAGCAAAGAATTCAGTTTGGCTGAAGCTAATGTTTGCCAACATTGGCAAAAAGAGCACTGACAGATGTATACTAAGAAATCCTTTTCTAGCTCAATTCTCCAGTTGTGCATTTCTGGAAAAAATATACTTTTCCCCCCCAACTCTCCCAAATACTCGCGTAGCAATTTGATAAAGAAACCCATACTGGTTAGCACTCTCGGAGAAAATGACAGGCTTTACATTTACCAAAGCGTTCTCCTAGCAAAGTAACAGACGGGGCAAGTTGGAAGAAAGGGGATGTCCAAAAAACACTCCTCTTTCAGAATGATCTTCCATACATCCATATTCCCCTTTTGCCATTCATACTGACATCTCCTCTATGCAAATTCATGTTCACAATATGGACCTACTGTAATTGCATCCAGCTTGGCTCTGAGGTTCATAATATTTTAACATTTGCCATCAAGGTCAGAGTTCAGTATTAACAAGACTAAGTCATTTTGAGTTAAATCCAGAACTGTTATGGAGTAGATCTTTGTCAACTGGAGACTTTGGAGGACAAAGCAAAGCAAGTAATGTTCATATATTCTTCTTCCAATCTTCCATTCCATGAAAATCTCCTCTGAAAATTTGGGAAATTCTCTAGAACAATATTGGAAGTGGCTCAAGGGGACACTCACTGGGTCTGATTCACTTCCTGCAAAGAAGCAATCTACCTTTTAGCCTTCATGTGGAGTTGATTTCTTGGTTTGGTCTTTATGATGGGGCTGACAATATTGAATTGGAGAGCAATAGCAAATGGGGTGCCACAGGGAACTGTCTTCAGGCCAGTATTATTATTTTATTTGGTTAACAGGTTGATGGGCTGCTTGCCAAATCTGCAGATGACACAAAATTGAGAGATCTGGGCAACAGGATTTCAGAAAGAGATTGCAATTTAACCTGGACAGGTTGAAAAACTAGGTTGAGAGGTACAAGGTTTTCCTCAGCAGGATACTGTAATTGTAAGGTATTACATTTTGAAAGGAAAAATGTAAGGCACACATACAAAATGGGGGATTCATGACTAGTGGAAGCACTATATTTGAGAAAAACTTGAGTGTGGTCACTGACATCAAGGTGAACATGAGACTGAAGTGTGATACAGTCACTAACAGGGCTAATGCAATTCCGGGCTTCATTATAAGAAGCAGTATATCAAAGATACAGGACATGAAGTCCCTTTCGCCATTTATTCTACACTGGTGAGGTCACACCAAGACTACTATTTGCAGTTCTAGGCACATTTTCAGGATGATATTGACAGTGCAGAATAGGTCCATAGGACATCAACAAAATAGGTGCAGGGATTTGAGGACAAGCTGAAGGAACTTAGGGTGTTCAGTCTAGAAAAAAAGAAGACTGGGGGGAAACATATTTATTTATGTATTTATTTAATTTATATGGCTGCCAATCTCAAAAGGGCACTGGGTGGCATACAACACTAAATTTATATATATATATATATATATATATATATATATATATATATATATATATATATATATATAAAAAAACAATCATAATTAAAAACATAAAAATGCAGAAGGCACATGAGAGGATATGTCCTGGCTTAAGCAAAGACCACACTGAGACGAGAAGAATGTCTCTAGTGTTTATTTAACTGCTATAGTAACAGAAAATCCTACTGAACTGAAGGAGCATGAGAAAACCCAGACAGATAAACCCCCAAACTCAAGGCGGGTCTGTTCTGGGTTTCTTTGAATGACAGTTCAAAGCCTCTAAACTACGCATGCATTTCCCCCCCTGGATAAAGGCCCCCTCATATCACCTCCCCCTTCATAGGCACATTTCATCACACTTCTAGAACATTAACAGTTCACCATCCGTACTCATAACATGATAAATGTTAACCACATTAAGGGAGCCACCTCAAAATCTTACCAGTCTCCTGGGACGTCCAGGCCTGATGACATAGTCAGGTCTTGAGGGACTTCCTGTCAGGCCTAGCCCAAGAATGACAAGGAAGCAATCCAGCCAAATGTCAGTTATTTGCTTACATCATATAGACAGAATCTTGCCAAACTAAACCTACGGTATACTACTCTAATATAAAGGATATAACTTGGGAAACTCTAGGACATTGCTATTCTGAATCTGCCTTCCCACGGTCCAGTTCCAGGCTGTGTTGTCTGTTGTCCTGCCCCCCTCCTTGGAATGTGTTCCCTCCTTCCCGAGAACCAGCGGTGTTACTGTAGTCCATCACATCACCTCCCCTTTCATAGGCACATTTCATCACACTTCCAGAACATTAACAGGGATGGAGCTAACCTCACTTCTGGGATGAGATCACTGTTCAGGTACATTAAAGGATGCCATAGGGAAGATAGTCCGAAACTATTTTCCACTACCACAGAAAGAGAATTAGAAATAATTGAACAAGGTGTAGCTCTCTAGGTTTCACTTAACTGTAAGGAAAAAATTCCTCATAGTAAGATTTGTACAACAGTGGAACAGTCTACTTACAGAACTTAGGGAGCCCCCATCTCTGGAGGTCTTTAAAAAGAGGCTTGTCAGCCATCTCTTGAGTACAGTATGGTTTCATTGGTTCTCCTGCACATCACAGAGCTTTGGTCTAGATCAGACCTGCACAAATCAGAGAGGGCAATGAGCCAGACTGATACCTAAAAATAATCACGGGGAGTGGTGGCAGTGATGGAGCTGGCAGTGCCCATGAGGCCTAGAGGCAGCAACATTTGGTGGCAGTGAATTGGTTATTTTTTTAAAAATGTGGCAGGCTGCAGAAGGGCTGTTAGTTGTGCAGGCCTGGTCTAGATCAGTGTTTCTCAACCTTCGCAACTTTAAGATGTGTAGACATCAACTCCCAGAGTTCCCCAGCCAGCATGCACGTTGTTTTCTTTTCAGTATTGCTTCCTTAACATTTTATTATGCTTGGAAAAAATGAAAAACAGTTACATTTACTAGTTTAACTATTAATGTTACTTTGTAAAGCTACATCCTTTTTATTATTGCTATTTTGTCATAATAAAAGTATAGCAGATCAGCTTTCCCTTTTAAGACACAGGCAAACAACAGTCAGCAAAAGAATTAGGAATTAAGGGGAAACTGCTACTATTCTCTCTGCCTACGCATCATTCCAAGATTAATGCCTAATGGATTGCCAGCTCCTCCTCTGCTATTCAGTTATTCTGGGCCCAAAGTGGGGGATGCCTCTACTTGCTGATGCTTAACTTTTCTCTCTAATCAAACAGCTCTTGATAAAAAGCCCTCAACTTCTCTTATTTCCTTCCACCAGAAGTATCATTTCCTTAACCTTCCTTTAATTTCCAAAAAGGCTCAGCTTGCACTGTTTATTTTTTTTAATGTTCTCATTCCTTTAAAGATAATAAAATTCTGTTTCCTATATTATCTAGAAGCAAGTCTGCAAAACTGCAATAGATTTACTATACAAGGTTAGTTTGCAAATGTTTACCTGAAAGATTATCTACAGTACAAAGGACTGTGCAAGAATATTCTTTGTGGATTCTTCTACAGGTTAATTCTTCTACAGTTACCTCAACAGATTTATTTTCTTATGGAAAATTTTAAAAAATCAAAAACCCTATGCCAAAAAGCAAGACTATTCTGGAAATCTATAGAATGCAGCAAGCCAACAAAAGCAGTTTGTGGGTACTATTAGCATCCAACATGGAAACTGAAAGCACCCTCCAGGGCAGTGTTGCTCAACCCTGGCAACTTTAAGACTTGTGGACTTCAAACCCCAGAATTCCCAGGCCAGTCAAGAATTAAGTCCACACGTCCAACGCGTCCACAAGTTGCTAAGGTTGAGAAACATTGCTCCTGGGAGATTGTGAAAAAGCCATGTGAAGCAGAGAAACCAGCAAGAACTGGGTGGCATAAGCAAGGCAACTCCTTCCTTCACTAACCGAGCAAATTATGCTTGGGCTCTTGTTATTTTAATATATTTTACATTATGCTATGCCTATTTTAAGGCATAAGGTTGAGTCTTTGTGTAATTCCTGCCTCAACATTGTGAGAAATTAGGCTGCCAATTCTTTGTAATTGTGCCACAAATGGAAAAAGGGGGGGCTCAACACAGACCTTATCTCAGGATATTATTTGTTTGTATATTGTTTATTACATATCCTTATTACTACCAACAAAAGTTCTCTGATCAGTTCCTTAATAAAGAAACATTTAAGTACATTTCTTTTTTAGAAACCTAGAGTTGATGTTCTTTAAATAATCATCTGTTCAATCTCAGTTTTGTATCTGTACAGGGCCATTCTCTCCAGTCTTCTTTTTAAGTGGTGCAGAATTTGTTGTCTAATTTTGCCAGCTCTCTTCCGCAGGTACATATTCAAGTTTTACCAGCTTCCCCACTGTTTACATACATTTTTCAAGTGAGAATCACTGCAGGTCCCATTTAATTCAGTAAGATTTAATTCTAGGTAAATGTGCATGGGGTGGTAGCCCAAGTTATAACCTTTAATAATCTTTAATTTGTGCGAAGAGATATATCAGGTCAACATAGTCTACAAAAGTTTCAGCTGCGTCAATTCTGCTGCTGGTAAAATAAGGCCAGGATTTTCATTTGATGAGTTGTGTTTGTGGAAACACAATTAAAAACAACAAATCTGTAAACTTTCATAAACTTATGTTGGCAATAAGAAGACTGTATGCAATGTACTTCATCAGGTCAATGGGGTTAGATGGAAGAATCAAGATACTTGTCTACATGAAATTCAGAGTTCCGTTATATGTTGTTGCAGAGTTCCGTTATATGTTGTTTTATAAAGCACAATTATCCTACATCCTTTAATGGTTAAAAAAAAACCCTGCAAAATTAAAAGTCAGAAAACTACTGAATACTTGAACAAGGTAGAATGTGCAATGTAGAAATAATTCATATGCAACTTTCTGTGAGTTGAGCCTTACATCTGGATTTACCATCACATTAAATCATAAATCATGCACTTATATCATCTTGAAGAACTCAGAAATGTATAAACATTATATAACAAAGTCTGCTTGGCCCAATTAGAAAACTTCATCAGGATGTGTTTCGCTCAGATGTAAAAACAGATTTTTCAAAAGTTAAGAAATTTGAGAACATTCAGTTACAGAATTATAGAGAGAGCTTTTTAAAAAAAAAATAGTAATACTAGTACCACTCCCTTCTGTTTATAAACCTCACCCATATATTTTTACTGGGAAAAAAAGTATCAGTGTTTTAGAATCAAAGAATACATATTAAAAACTTAATGATGGATCACCATGAAAAGGCTTTTCACAATTGCAGCAGCATCTACTTCTAGAGGAGAAAGTGTCTTAAGCATCACTAACATTTCAGCAAGACCCACTGTTTTGCACATTTGTTTTTAAATGTTATCGGCACTAGGTAATTCCCATTTAATGACCATATTGCCATGAAGGCCCTGCACTAATCTTACTTAGGTGTTAAAACTGAGTGCATGAGGCCCCCAAATCTGGAGACAGAGGTATGCAATGATCTCCAACAATCTCATAAATTTAAGTTAATCCTCTTCTGAGCAATTTTTTTTGTGTTTACTAAGAAATATTAAAGAGAGGTGTGTGTGTGAATTTAGCATGAGCAGAAAATACCTACCAGTTAGAACCTCTGCTAATACAGGATTTCACATTTCAGTGAAGCTTCTAAACACTGTCTGCTAAATGCACTAAAAATCACCATTCAGATCTTCATAACAAATGCCCAAGGTCAAGGGGTGGGTTAGCACATGTAGTCCTGGCCCTCTACACACTGTGCTGTGTTCCTGCCTGCAGGCAGATCTTCTGAATAGAGATTTCCCTGATACAGAATGTTTAGTGAAAAGGAAATGGTCAGACCCAAATTTAAAGAATTTGGCCAGCCTCAAGTATTGCAGAACATTTGGTAGGGATAAGAAAAAAGTGCACTTAGATACAGTTGGCCAATAAGATACTTTTCATCAATTAAAATGCTACACTCATACTTCTTAACAAACAAACAAACAAACAGACAGACATTGCGTGGCTGTTAAACTGGTGTTCAAATTTCAAGGTTACCTATGATCTGTTAGCAAAAACAACACACAAGTGGCTAAGTGAAAGAGCCTGCTCAATTATCAATTACTTTAAAACTGTCCTCATGAAAAGGCCTTCTTATCCAAGAGGACTTTGCTCAGCTAAAGCGTAACTAGCAGCCTTCATGAATTGTGCTTTTATGAGTGGCTTCCGTTCTCATCTGCTATCCTGTCACTTCGCTTTATGCAGTTCTACGTATCACTGAGCTTGGAGTTCTTCGTAGGATTATTTAAAAAGAAAGGCAGCAAAGATGAAAGGATGTAAAAGCATCCTGTGATGACAGTCAAAACTATCATGTGCCCATGAACAGGAAACAACAAAGAAGGTGTGAGATGCATATATGTGTGTATCTATCTGTTAGGACTAGGATTAGGACTTTCACATCAACACAAGGCACAGATCATGGATGGAGAGATTAAAAAAAGATTGGTCAGTCAGTGATGATCAACCCTCAAGCAAGAAAAGAGAATCACTGTCAGAGGATCTGTTGAATATATAACATTCTCAGAAAGCAGGCCCTGAGATCCGGGCTAATTATGCAGAAACACAAACAAGAAAGTGGCAGTGGCAAAGTCAGTTAACTTATGTGCATGCATGAGGTCATGCTGCACTCAGTGCAAGGCAAAAAACGAGAACACCCGTCCCTAACTCTACCAAGAGAAAACAAAGAAAACAAGCTTAGCTGACATCAGTCTATTTTATCAAGCTATTCTGATCTTTTAAATGGAAGGCCTCCAACAATTACAAAATCTATCTGTTCTCCCAGTTTAATAGTTTGGCTACTCCAGGTTGCAATTATTCCATTTGTATATTTTTCATATTTGTAAAATACACTAGGGCTCCTTGCGTGGTTTATAAAATCAGATTTTATTTTTTAAATTTAACTGCCATGAAATAATTCAGCAAGCAGAACAATCCAAAAAAAAGAGGGAAAAACTCTCTGAATTGCATTACACTTATTAGAAGGGACTTAAGAAAGCTACCTTATTCCAAGTCAAGTGATTCATTCATCTAGCTCTGTACTGAACACTGACTAGCATCAGCCTTCTAAAATATCAGACAAAATATCAACATATGCTTTTCTACTTTTCATTCTTCAGAGGAAAAATAAGGATATTCTGCAAGCTGAATAATCACAATTTCTCCTTGGTTTGTTATGATCCAATATATTTCCCTCTATTTTATGCATATAAGGTGTGATCCACTAAAGGCTCACACAAAATTTCCCTGCAGCCCGTATAGCCTCCAAGTTGAACTACTTTAAAATCTCAACATGCAGGGCCATAATTCACTCCTGAAGTTCACTACTGACATAACAGAGAGTCATGACAGAAATGTATGACTGATACTTTCACCTAGTCTTTCCTAGCCTGCCCCCTTCAGATCTGTTGGGATCACGGGGACCATCATTTCCAGAAAACATGGTTAAAATAAGGTCAATAGAAACTTCAGTCTACTCAATTTGGAAGGAACCAGATGTGAGTGGCTGTGTTCACCAGCCTGCTGAATAATGAGGATTAGTGGCAGAAGAAGATATTATCCAAGAATGGGTGCTCATTAGCTATTAAGGACAGGTCAATGCAGAAACCTTGTTTGATTCGCCATTAAAGGTTATATATAAATGCTTAACCAATCAACCAGAATAGCTCAAGGTTGAATACAAAGCTACTTCTACAATTAGTTCCAAAATGTACCCAAGATAAGGCAAAACAAGTACTATTGCAAAAGTCAGCCCCCAGTACACAGTAATTATTAGGGTGAGTCAGCAAAGAAAACCCTGGCAGTATTTTATCACCTCACTGATTTAGAGTTAAATACTTTCAAAGATCCCCATATAAAATGCCTGCTTTAATAAAGACTTCTATTTATGGTAGGCCGACCAAACCAAAAAAACTCAAAGAAGTGAGAGTTTTAAAACTAGAAATAAATTTTGTTCATTTGGGGGTATATAAGATAAAACTTGAACAAGCAAATAATATCCTCTGTTGGCTTGCTTTTGACTGTGCTGACATCAGCTGGTTGGGGATAGAAGCATATATGTAAGACTTGGAACAGGTCAAAGAGATTATCTCCATCCTCTGCCCAGTGCAGGAATCCACTACTACAGCATCTGGTGAAGGCCAACATCTATTTAAACACCTTCAATGAAGGAGAGTCCACTACTCCTCACTCATCAGGGGTGTTGTTCTTGTGTCTACCCAAAATCTGCTTGTATTAGAAACCCATTGTTTCTTAACCTATTTTCTGGAACAACTCTGAACCATTCTGCCCTGTCTTCTATATAACAGTCCTTCAGATTTTGGGACATACTGTTTTGCATACCTGGAATGCATCAAAATGGGTAACATTACCCACAGAATCACCAATGTCCACAGGAGGAGAGGTCAAAACAGACAAGATGGAGCTTGCAGCAGCACAATCAAAGTCCCTCCCCTTTGTACATGCATGTGACATCCATACATGTACAAAAGGGTCAGGGCTTCAGTCCGCTGCTGCAACTGCCATCTTGCCTGTTTTGACACACAGAGAGACACACACACACACAGATGCTGCTGCACAAACTACAAACTGGACAGTAAAATGGGCTTATTCTCTAACTCTGAAGACCTCACTGCCCTGATTTACAGACAATCTAAGCCATAATATGTCTTATCTCTTTCCGGGCTACTGTGATATATGAACCAGATGTTATAGTTTTATGAGTTAACTAAGCTACTACATCCTATTTAACAGACCATGGTTACAAAATCCTTAGCCTAGCATTATGTATAAATTCAACTACAGTATTGTGTCAAGGCACTTAACAGCTCTCCAATATGGAAAAGTTACATGAAAAATACAGGCATGACTGATATGCAGAAAAGAAACAGGCACTGACTCAACTATTTTTATTTATTTTGTCAGCATGCCAACATTTTGAGAAAGCATTTTAATTAATTAGTTTGTCCTTTTCTATTTTACTGCCTTCTTGGACATGATCTTATTTTATCTTGCTTGTGTTTTAGGACTGTAGGTCCATTTTGTGGTCTTCCTTTGTACCCTGCCCTCATATTTTTGGCTGATGGAAGGTTTTAACATTATTATAATGATGATGATTAATAATAAAATCTATGCAGTAAATTCTAAACTTTTAAAATCATCATTTACTTTGTAATTAATTAGGCATGGGGCTGCTCCTTTCAACTCAGATTCTTGACTGGCCAGATTTCAGCAATGCACACAAGATCAGCAATTTTGTTATTTAAACATTTTATACTGTCCTACTTCTAATAATACAAAGCATTTTACACAACAGAAAAATAAAACAATGTAACATAATAAACACTACTGTTCCAAAGGAAATGCAAGCAAGGTGGAAGCTACCTATTCTGCAGAGAGCAAGATATTCCATGATGTGGGGGCTGCCACCAAGAAGGCACACCTCCAGGTCCCTACCCACCCTAGCCACACATTGGGTGGGAACCTAGAGAACCCCTCTTGGGGAACACACAGAGCAGGCTGATTCTGGCTGGGAAAGATAATCCTGCAAATGCACAGGTGCCAAGCCACATAGAGCTTTAAAGGTTAAATCAACTTTTTCAACTGGGTCCAAAAGCTGCCCAAACACAGCAACCTCAGCATAAATTTAACACTCCCTATCTTCCTTTTTCTATTAGCAGCAGTTGGTCTGCTGCATTCTGAACCAATTGCAACTTCTGAGTTGTCTTCAAGGGCAGCCCCTTGTAAAAGGTTCTATAGTAGTCTACCTGGGAGGGGATGAGGGCATGAATTACCGTACTGTTGCATGGACATCCTGGTCCAAAAAAGCCTGCAACTAGAGCACCAGCTGAAGCTGGATAAAAGTCCCCATAGCCTCAGCCTGTTCCTCAAGCAATAGCCAAGAGTCCAAGGGGCCCTTTACATGGTGGATTTATCTTTCAAGGAGGAGTGCAACTCCACCGACAGCCAACTCAGGAATCTGGATCAAGCCATAAACTCTAACTCCATCTTGCAGGGATTTAATTTGAACTCATTTTGACCAACCCAGCCTCTTACAGCCTCCAGGCACCTAGTCAGGACCTCCACCCTGGCCTGATATTGTGATGTATAATTGAAAATTCTAAGTGTAGTAAAGATACCTCAATAGTGATGATCTCTCCTCACACAGATATTAAAAAGCAAGAGGGACAGAGTCAGAGCCTATGGCAACCTATGCTGAACAAGCCAAGAGCTCAACCACTTTTCTCCTATGCACACCAACCAACTGAAATTATTTGCAGCAATGAACTATCAAGGGCATCACCAGCCTCAATCTCAGAATAATTTAATTGGGGAGGTGGACCAAAAGACACACTAGGCAAAATTATCAGGATAAAGCTCTCTCAAACTGTATTCATGCCATTCCTTGCTGGAAACAAGCTGCTGATCACATAGCAGCTGAAAGTCGTAAGTTCAACTTTTTAGCAGCACTGTATACTTTCAGTTCACTTACACGTTCAGGGACGCGGTGGCACTGCGGGTTAAACCACTGAGCTGCTGAGCTTGCCGATCAGAAGGTCGGCAGTTCGAATCCGTGTGATGGGGTGAGCTCCCGTTGCTAGTCCCAGCTCCTGCCAACCTAGCAGTTTGAAAACATGCAAATGTGAGTAGATTAATAGGTACCGCTTTGGCAGGCAGGTAACGGCGTTCCATGTAGTCATGCCAGCCACATGACCACGGAACTGTCTACGGACAAACGCCGGCTCTTCGGCTTTGAAACGGAGATGAGCACCGCCCCCTAGAGTTGGACACGACTGGACTTAATGTCAAGGGAAACCTTAACCTTTACCTTTACACTTTCAGAGCTCTTTATCAGATTACAGTACTATATCTCATATCAACCAAACCACTGGGTCTGGTTGAAGGGAGCAACACAAACTTGGTACATTATGTTAGAATCACAAATAGTCACAGAAAACACCTTCTTAATTTAAGAAAGCCGTTTTTGTCCTAACAGTCAGGAATCACGCTGAGACGAGGAGTAGGTCTCTAGTGTTTATTACTGTTACATAAGACAGAATCCTAACAAACTGAAGAAGCGTGGGAAAACCCAGACAGATAAACCCCAAAAGTTAAGGCGGGTCTGATCTGTGTCTCTTTGAATGGCTGCTTAATTCCTCAGTACTACGCATGCGTTTTCCCGCCTGGATAGAGGCCCCCTCCTGCTCGCCATCGGTATTCATGACAATTTTAGACATTAAAGACAAAAAAAAAAGTCAAACCAAGTAGACGATTCATTCCTGGTTAATTTTCCAAATGATAGGAGGCATAAATTGCTCCAAAAACTTCGATTTTGTCTGCCCATCTCAAGAAATAAAGAAAAAGTCATCATCTTAGTCTCTTGGGCTTCACTACTGTTACAGCCACGATTGGCAAAATCCGTATGTATTTAATATCTCTAAGACTTACTATAAAGAAATCACTATGTTAACAGACCAAAAATCACAGCAAAATGTGTCTAAAGAACTTCTTCCATCTGGATGCTTTTACTGAAAAAATGGTCCAACATTGCTATTCTGCTCCTAGAGGTGAAATATCATAATTCTATTTAGTGGAAATAGATTTTATGCAATCATTCCATGAACCACTGTGGTGAGGCAAAGAGCAATCATGCCCCATTGCAAAAAATCAGGGCTCAGAATCCTTCCCAAACATGAAATCCAATCAGCTCTCTGGGACAAATCCCTTAAGCGATGGGGAAGATGCAAAAGAATTATATCTACCCACTATAACTTTCCATGAATCTCTTTTATCAGGCAGACAAAAAAAGCTGAGTTCATTCATAATGCATATGTAATATCTCAAAAGGAAGAGAAATCTTGATTCATCTCTCCCACCCTCAAAATTCTGTCTTCTTGTACAAACTATTATTTATCTCAAATGGGAACTCCCTTGTATTTACATAGTAACTATCTCATTTCATACCATCGCCTTCTACCAATACGCGGTAGTAGGAGCTGTAAGCTCATCAGGCAATTCTCAAGATAAGCAACTATGTACTGTAATTGCCAAGAGTCTTGTCATCCAAGAATTCAAAACAGTTTCCCTCTTACCACACATTTGGTAGCAACATTTGAGAAGCTGAGTGATGCAATCTGGGAAATGCAAAAAAATGTATATCCGTGCATTTTAAATATATTTTAGAAAATTATTCAAGGTGAATACATAATTGCATCAAATCACCTTTTCTGACTAATAAATTTTATGAACAGTCATAAGCTTTCTTGAGCTGTAGATCACTTCATCAGATGTACTCCTTCTGATTTTTTTGCTACCCTAGACTAATATGGCTTTCCTCCTACAATAGTTGCACCAGAACTTCTCCACCTGAAAGCTAGAAGGCTGTTTTGCCAATTATTATCAGGATGTAGGTGGGAGTATGAAATTCAATGGTTCAACAGCTTCCAAAAGAAAACTCAGGGGGAAAAAATCAGAAAAATGATCTAAATGAGAATTTTCAATCTATATAACACCAGCTCAGCAGTTTCTCTGCTGACAGGGCTGCTTTACATGGCAAAACCAGAGAAGGCAAATCTTCCCAAGGGGCCCTAAAAAACTATTTTAGGGATTTAAAGTTTCAAAAGGCTACAGATAGAGGCAAAAGTCCCACCACATGAGGAGTCTATGTGGATGTGTCGCCTTCTATTTATGAGGCATTTAATTTCTCTGTTTAGCGATAGACTGTACCCTACTGACCAATTTCTGAGCCCTAGTTCCCGAGTCTAGAAGCAAGAACAGAATTAAAAAGTGCATGGAATAAAATAAAAGCTATAATTTAAAGAATAATACTAAAGAATATAGATTTTCCCCTTTTATCAGTACGGCTGATTATAAATGTAAATTGATGAAGGTAAGATTTAAAAAACGGTGGGAGGTCTAAATGGGAAGTTCTACAGTTTAGTTTTTACTTGGTCAGTATCTGTTCACAGACACCCCCACCCCAAAGAAGAACTGCAAAACACCTAATCAGCAAGATTATACCCAGTAACAGTAAGTCATATGCAAAAAGAAAAGAAGCAAATTTTATGAAGTGCAAAAACAGCAAGAATCAGTCAGGGTTGGAAGAAATGGCTCACACCAGAACTCTTGAATGAGCCTTTTCAACTCTTTTTAGCATTATCCAGATAAGATAATCCACACAGAACAAACAATGGCTCTCAAGAGACCACAGAACACTTCACCAGGCCTGAAAGTACAGTTTTAGAGATACAGAAGAAAAAGATGATGTCAGAATGTCAGGTTGCACAAAAATGTGCAAAAGAAACCATGTGTGTGGTATTGTGTCTATGGTGTATGTCAACACAGAAGGCATCAGCAGCATTTTTGGACTAGCAGGCCTATTTTGAATTTTCAATTATAATAATCTTTTAAAACATTAAGTCAGGTGATACAGAGAATCTGACAGGAACTAAGGGAAGTGTCCGCAAACACATCAGTGCTTCATAGGCATTATACTTCCTACCCATCAGTCAGAGAGAACCACACAAAGCTCTCAATTGTTCTATTTAGCTCTTTAAAAAAAAAAAAAAGGCTACATTCAGCTCAAAGTATTATCTACAGAAACCACCAACTGGAATCTGACAGTATTCAGAAATAGAATGGAAAGCTGTTTCATTTTTCCTAAACTCTTCCAGGTTTAGGAAACAGAAATCTGAGCAAGCATTACTTCTCAAAATATTTAAACATACTGTGCTTAGAAGCCACACATATTCAACTGACCAAAAATGAAATCACAGTTCAAACAACCTGTAGTCATTTGAAAGAAAGAAAGAAAGGAAGGAAGGAAGGAAGGAAGGAAGGAAGGAAGGAAGGAAGGAAGGAAGGAAGGAAGGAAGGAAGAAAAGAAAAGAAAAGAAAAGAAAAGAAAAGAAAAGAAAAGAAAAGAAAAGAAAAGAAAAGAAAAGAAAAGAAAAGAAAAGAATTAACAGGCCAGCCTTGCTAAGTTAAGACATGCAAACTGTTCTAGATACAGTAAACATCAAGAATTCAGTAACTTCCCTGTAATACTGGCTTATGCACAGATGAGCTGAGACTAAAGCCATAAAGAGAAGGGGTAAGAGAGAAACAGACTGTGTTGCAGATTAAAAGATTTCAGGTTCATTCTATACACACTGAGATTCAAGGATCAAAGTAACTCCTAGGCGAAGAGACAGAGGCTGCCACATGATTGACTGCTCTGGATAAAAGGCTGCATTTCAATTACTGGAATTGAGGACTCAACAGTGAGTACTGTCTGTCTTGATAGTTCATGCTGCTATGTGAGAGGTCATGTTAGGCAACCATTACCATCCCTGCTGGCTTAAAAAATTATGATCAGAAGGGACATCAGACATTGACCTCAAGCTATCATTAACTTTTGTTTTTTGCTGCTATTGCTTCTAGGATTAAAAAAACAGGTTTTAATTGGATGCCATAACAACTGATCAACCCTAATAAAGGTAACTGAGGAATAATCTTTTTAAAGTGGATATTGCATACTCGTTATCCACTGTTTGAATATATATACATTTTAGCAATATGGCCCTTTGCCCACCTCTAAGGGGATGGGAAGTACAAGACTGATGGCAAACGGACAAATGGAGAAAGCAATTGCAACTGGAGCAGTAAAGAGCTGGTGGCAGTGACCCGAAGTGCTTCAACTAGAGCAGCTGAAACACGGTGGATGTACTGAATGGGGAAGTTAAGCATCCTTCCCTACCCTGAGAGCTCTCCAAAACTGTGGACTTCAACTCCCAGGATTCTTAGCAATAACTATGTGAGCTGGAAAATTCTGGGAGTTGTAGTCTAAACAACTGGAGGGCACCCAGACTGGGGAAGGCTAAGGTGTTGGAATTCTCCCAGAAAGACCGCAGGGAGGTGGATGAGGGTGAAAGTAAAGCTGTCATGAAAAGCAGCAGCAAGATTAAGCACAGCTTAAAATTGGCAGTGAAGGGAGAAGCAGATTGGCAGCCACACAAAAGAAAATTAATATCCTTATCTCCTTAATATCCTTTAAACCAAGAACTGGCACCAGTATTGAGCAACTTAGCTCTTGAACAATTCAATAAAAACATGACACATAAACACGAATTTTCAGCCCAGTTATATTTAAGCTAATGCAATATACATTGACTTGGTCAGATAACCATTGATCTATCTAACCCAGGGCCATCTGGGAAAGCTTTTTTTTTTTAGCCCTCCTTTGCAATCTTTACAGGGAGATGCAATGGATTATTCTACATGTAAAGTGTGCATTTTCCATTGAGTTATGGTTCCTTCTTTTAGCTTTTGGACATTTCACAATTTTTCTGCTTGGAAATACATACATACATACATACATACACACATATACATACATACATACATACATACCTCTCCCCCCTCCTCCCCAAAGGGCAGAGATCTTGGTTCTTTGAACCTCCCTTACACTCCTACCCATCCACTAGGAAACCAATGCTCTGCTGGGGCTTCTCGAATGTCAGAACTCTACTCTGCATCCTAGAGAAAGGAGTCATTTGTGGGGCATGCCAGGAGAGACAGTGGATCTGCACCTCCTCCAAAATAGTTCTAGACTGCTGTGCTTGAAACCAAAGGGAGAGGAGGAAAAAAAGAAAATGAAGAGAGGCCAGAAAAGAACAAAAATGCTATTCCTCTTCACCCTACCAACCAGAGTCCAGCAGGCCTTTGGATAAGGTAGTAGACTACTTCTGGCCTCAGATCCCCCCACTGACAGCATCTTCATCCTGTGCAGCCATTAGAACTATATTGCAATTGACCCTTATCTTGATTTGAAATGTCAACAAATAAGCTCCTGCAACAATTTGATACCTGTATTTTTCATTTCCATCAGGAAACTGAGAGATTCTAGAATTCATGCTGGGTTAATTACCCAAACTTACGTGATGCATATAAGCTAAAAGTAGCTATCAGGGAGACATGCTATCTTCTTCCCAGCTTGTTTAGCAACTGCTTACGCTGGACAAATTAAATTGTGAAGTACCATTGAGCTCATGAACTTTATTTAAAAAGTATGGAGATTCACTTGGAGATTATCAACTTTATGAATTCTTGGTTTACTAACAAACAGGCTTTTGTCTGTTCCCAACAGAACCTAAGGGAAGTTCTTAAAAAGTGTCTATTTTTCTAATTTTATATTGCAATTACAAGTTCAAATACATATAGACTAGTAACTCTGTCAACTCTTTTGAAAAGTATAATTAATTGGTGATGGATTACGCTAATTAATACCTAGTCAAAAGATAGCTAATGGAGGAAATGCCATTATTATAGTTGGTATTTTTGTGTGGCACTGCACTAAATTCATAAAGTTTGGAAAACAAAATAGAGCCAAAGAAAATTCCTTCTCAAGCTTTGGCTAATCAGTGTGCTCTGCAATATGGATATATACTTAATATACAAATTATATTATTCTGGCAATGAAGTAAAACTCTGCTTTAAGAAGCATGGCAGACCAAGGATTAACACTAGCACTATCTAAAAAGATTCAGTTAAAAAAATGACATTAAATGCATGTTTCCATATTCTTCACTGAAGGCACAAATCCACCATTATACTTATTAATATATCACCTGCTATATTATACAGTATGTATATACACATAAACACACGCATAGTCATGAAAAGCAATAAAAGCACAATAATAAAACAGCAATAAGATAGAGTGAATACTATAAGGTACAAAAATACCAACACTAAAAAAGTTTTGACCTGGAGTCAAAAAACTGCAAGTCAAGCTCCATGGGGAGGTATAACAGAAAGACACTTTCCTTATCTTCACATAACAAACAAAAATACTTTGAGAAAAGCCTCCTGTGAGGTTCTTAAGATATTACTGTAATGTGCTAGATACGTTAATATGTACCCATATTAATCTCTCCCTCTTTCTCTCTTTCTCTTTTTTTCTAACTTAAGTAGCATGATGCAAGCTTTATAACAGGCACATTACAATTCTACTTCTGTAATTACTTTTAGCTTCTCAATTTTTCAAATAACAAAAAAGAAATTCTCTTAGGTCAGAAAACAATCCTATGAACATGAATCACCATACAAACTTAGTATTATTTAGCTATCAAGATTCTGTCAACAGATATAATGAACAAAATTACACAGAAAAGTTGTTACTGAATCAGAGGATTACCAGAAGCCAAAATCAGAATTTAATGACTCAGCAAACTCCAGTGACAAAGACAGAAATCTAGACCAGAGCAGCTTCCTTATGTATGTTTTTATATGTACAACACATTTTCCATTCTTAAGTACAAGTTTTTCCCCTTTGGAAACTTCCCAAATGGTAGAAGAACTGCCATAAGCAGAGAATAAATCCAACCAGAATCACTAGAAAGTTCAGCATCATCTCTCTGGCTTGGCAAAGCAAAATTCCCTTGAATTATTTATAACCACCCCATCAATTGAGATCTGTTTGAGAAGGTTACAGAAGATAAAAACTAAGCAACCTACAGACTGATAAGCATTCACAAAACCCAAAATTATTTTAAAATCCCATGTGAATCTCCACAATCTCCTTGCAGCAGCAGAATAATTAATTAAATAATAATTGCTTTTAATTACTTACTAGTGAGGTTCCGCCATATAAGAGCACTGGCCTTGTTTTAAATTATATATTGGTCATATGAGGCAGCATTAAGGACAGTGGTTGCTTCTCCAATATGTACCTTAGGGGGTATCCACACATTCCCATTGATGTGTTTTGCTCCTATTACTGAGAGGAGAGGAAAGCATGCTGCTTTTAAAACCACTGCCCCCACAGTGAACCTTCTACCATGCCCCAGGAAGGCAGAGTTCCTGTCCGCACAAAAGAGTAACATTTGCTGCTGCCATCAAGGATAGGGGTGATGGTCTCCAGCAGGCCGCCAGGGTGAGGGACCAAAGAGGAAGTGGTGGTGGCAGTGATTCAAGCAGGGCTCTGCGTTTGAGTCACTGCTGCAACAAAAGCAGTACGGAAAAGAATTCTCCCAGTTCCTCTTCAGTTCTGCTTGCCAAAGCCCAGCTTCTCTTCCCCCTATGTGGTACGGTTTGCCATGGCTGCTTTTCATTTTCCATCCATGCCAGACAGTGAAGTAGGGAACTCCATGCCAGACCCTCAAATTCTTCTGGCTGATTGTTGGATAAGTCTTGGTACTGGACAGCTCACTCTGTGCTATACTATTTGCTGACTTTGAGTTTGTTTAATAAAGATGTTATCCTAATGTACATTTAGGAATTTTTATTATAGCCAATATACTGTAGTACCTTTATTTTTTGAGTTGTATGAGTAGATGAGAAACAGAGAGAAATGAAATCCTAAGCATGTTATACTAGTATTTACATAATAAACCAATAAACTCTAGGTTAAGTTCCTGGAGAAATCCAGCTCTCTGCTTACCAACGAGAATATCAATCTTGTGAAGATCCAGGTTTTAGTCTTCCATTAGCTTGATATTCCCCTCACCAAATATGAAACGGAAAAGGGATAGCTGTGCAAGAGAAGTGTTGGCTCTCTGTAGCAGCCACAGTAGAGATGGCCACAGAGGCATGAAGCCCATAACTGGATCGGAAGGGGCCTTCCTTATCATTCCAATTGGAACCCAGCAGGTTGTCAACCTTCTGAAGACTCCTCCTTCAAGCAACACAAAATGCTGTCATAGGAGGTCTTCTTCCATTTTCCCACAAAAAACACCACATTCCTGCTGGATCACCTTGACTCAGCTTCAACTTGCCTTAGCAGCAGGCTAGCAACAAGATGGAGGCTCTGTCATGAGGACACGTCCTCAGCAGTCAATGGGCAATCTCAGAGTTAAGTGAAGGAAGCTGTGTAGGTAAACCCTTACTATACAGGATATACTGTAGGATTTTGTGCAACTTTGGCAGAAACTAATGGAGTAGGGGGACTGGGTTTCCATACCATCTTTCACAGCCTCTCAAAGGCTGCGCCAATCTCTCAGAAGAGCATTGGTTTATGCTTAGCCTAAAAGATTACCCCACTTTGTCTCACCTTTCCCCAATTAAGCTTTCAACTAAAATTTAAAGAAGTGATTAATGAGGAATCTGTTGCATATATCAGAAGAAAAGCTACTAATCTCCTGTTGCCTCAATCAATTAACTTCCATCCATCCTATCAAAAAATTGAAGATGGTCGAAGTATTCCATTATAGCTACAAGCCTTAAAGCAGGATTTGCACCAAACAAATGTACAGTTAAAATTCCTTCTTGCAATCTATTTGCATTGCATCCAATTTAACCCTTCTCTTCTAAATTTTCCTTAATCTGCTGTTGTGGACTCATATGAGCTGTGTAACCCTTACTGCATTTCTATTAGAAGACAAATGTTCAGCCGTAAAGAAAATGCAGTCTTCTTGTGAAACCTTCTGGGTGTTCTGTTAAAATATACAAAGCCTTTAGTACTCTTCCAATTACCTAGACAGTTCATTCACTCAGCTACATGAACTATTTCTAATTCTAATTCTCTCCGCACCATCAGCTTTTTCCCCATTTTGCCCAGGCCTACCATAACTGGGCTGCAAACATCCAGACATATCCACATAGAATTCCTCGCAACAATATGAGAATAGTTTTCCACTGCCTTTTTCCAGGACTTTTGTTTTTTTGTTTTTAATTTACCAGTCTAGCCTACTGTAAAGGTTAGTTCTCAGGCTAATCAGGATTCAATAGAACTTGTCTGCATGTTAAAATATGAGTTGAATTAACTGAGCTGTTACAAAAAAGGATCATTTTCTCACTTTGCCTTTTAAGATATAGGACAATTCAAATAATACAATTCATGCAATTACCTACACCTTGGAATTCATCAGGAAAATCCCCACATTTTTGCTGTTGTTGCTGATGTTTGAGAGGTCTACTTTAAATCTTCAGATGACATAGGTCACTAGTTTGCTATAATCCAGGGTTTCTCAACCAGGGTTCCATGGAACCCTAGGGTTCCACAAGAAGTCACTAGGGGTTCCCTAGGAGATCATGAATTATTTAAAAAATTATTTCAAATTCAGGCAACTTCACATTAAAGAAGTAAGCTTCATTCTTTATTTTCAGTTTAAGAACACTGTTAATGTATATACACCAGTCTACACATGAAACAAACTGGGGGAGAGGGGCAGTAATATCAATCAAACAAACAAACAAACAAATAATTAAATAATAATAATTTTGTAACTTAGGGCCTATATTTGAGCCCAAATGTACAGGGGTTTCCTGAGGCCTAAAAAATATTTCAAGGGTTCCTCCAGGGTTAAAAAGTTGAGAAAGGCTGCCATAATCTAATGCTCCTCTAGGCCCTCCATATCCAACTGATTGGTTGACAACCAAATTGCACCAGTAGACTTGCCAATTTTGTAACTCAAGACCATGAACTACATTATCACTGTACTGTACTATATAATACAGACTATTCTCACAAACAAAACAGTTGTGGGAGTAAGCCATTTGATTGTAATTCTTCTATTATTAACCATGTTGAAGTGTATTGTTAAGGAAGTGAAAAAGATATTCTTTAGATTCTTTTTTCCACCTTTGTCAAATAGATCCACAATGTCATTACAAACTCTGGTAATAGGGAGTCTGCACACTGTTGTCTTTGTAACATCTTTCTTCTCATGGTCTTGTTTATTTTTATTGTTTTAATGGATTTGTAAACTATTTTAATTCCTGGTTTTATTGTATGCCGTCCAGAATCACTTCTTGTGAGATAGACGGCCATATGAATTTGACAAACAAACAAACAAGTAAAAACTGAAAATAGGAAGGAGTTTTGAGTCAAAGAGAGCTTGCCGATCGGAAGGTCGGCGGTTTGAATCCGCATGACGGGGTGAGCTCCCGTTGCTAGTCCCAGCTCCTGCCAACCTAGCAGTTCGAAAACATGTAAATGTGAGTAGATTAATAGGTACCGCTTCGGCGGACAGGTAACGGCGTTCTGTGACTGTCATGCTGGCCACATGACCACGGAAGTGTCTACGGACAAACGCCAGCTCTTCGGCTTTGAAACGGAGATGAGCACCGCCCCCTAGAGTCGGACACGACTGGACTTAATGTCAAGGGAAACCTTTACCTTTACTATACACTATCTCTAGCCATTTCCTATAAGAAGTTGTTCACTATTATACAGGCAAGGAAAAGACAACACAGTTCTATTAAAGCAAACATGGCATGGCATTAGCTTATCAAGTTCCTTGGATACCTGCCTGGCACTATAAGCAACAAATTTCACTCTCCGTTTACCAGTAGCAAATTGTTTTCAAGGTTACTTTTAGAAACAAATGGCTGCACTAAAGCAGAAGATGGAAATAATTTTTGTGGGTAGGGTATAAAGCTGAAATACATACAAACAAACAATATTTTAGCTACAGAAGTTATCTCAATTTCATACTTAATACCTTGGAGGAGATGGCACATGTCAAGGTGGAGGACACTGTCATCAATTGTTTGCCATGGTCTGGTTAATCTGCAGATATCAATACCTCAATCTCTCTCTGGTCACTGATCCTGGTATGCCAAAGAATTTCAGGAAATGAATAATAGGAAACAATGGTGGAAGACTATAAGTAAGTATTACCAAGCACAGTTATGTGCTTATATTCAGGCCAATATTATGATAAAAATGAAGTGTTTGCACTTCTCTATACTTAATGTGTCTACAGATTCTTATCCAGTGGCTGCATTCAGGGTGAGGTGCTCCCTTTTGGGGAACAGCAAGAAGGCAATTCTCTTGCAGATTACTGTCACCTATCTCTGCAAGATTCTTTGTGAACAGACTAGGGAAACACTTTCAATGTTTTCTAGCATTCTGATCTTATGAAGTCCAAGGACAGAACAGCATTCTCTGCAGTAATGAGCTCTACCACCTGTGAATTGGACCTATGAACCTGCCTAGCATGGTCCTTTGGGTAGCTGGGGAGAGGTGTGCATCTGAACTTGGGGAGTTATTAATACCTCTTTGAGAAACAGAGAGATGTCATTTGCCTTGAAGGAAACAATGATGTACCCTCTCCTAAAGAGGCCACTTCTCAGTCCAGCCATATAAGACAACTTCTGCCCAGTCTCCAATCTTCTCTTCAGAGAAAGTGGTGGGGCATCAACTACAGGGGGATCCTACATGAAATTTGTTGTATCATGTTCTGATGAAACAAGGTTTAATTGTACAACATGTATGAATACATACTCATCTAACATCTTATTTTTTAGGGTAAGCAATGTGCAACACGAGACAGGCTCACAGAGACTCACCTTTGCCATTCATTATGGCTTTGTATATAGTAGAAAAGCAGTAGACTAGCCTACCAGGCTTAACTGCATTCATTTCACATGTAGCATTCCCTGCTAGTAAGGACAGTAGCAGTCAGCTACAGCACATTTCAGCCAATATACCACGTGTACAACCAAAGCCATTTCTACCTTATGGATGCTCATGCTATTCTATGCAAGCTAGGGTCTCTAATCTAGACATCACCTGGCAAACCCATATATTTTTGCCCCCATCTCACCAAGAAGGAAGTGCATGCAGCATACTGACACACCCATGAGGCATATTTTTTTTTTAACATTTTAACCAGTTCCTAAATTACCAAACTCTATTCTTGGCAAAGGTTATTTAATTCCTAAAGACAACCTGAGAGACAATTTGGGCTTGTGTATAAGGTGCTGAATTAGGAGTGGGGAAACCTGAGTTCCAGTCCTGCCTTAAGTATGGAAGCCATTGGGTGACTTTGGACCACCCTCTCTGTCTCAGCCATAGGAAGAAGGCAACAGCAAACCACTTCCAAAATATTGCCTAAAAAACTGCATGGAACTTGACTGACTCAAAGACCAAAACAAGACCAAACCTAACCATAACAAACCAATCCTAAAATGGACATTAAAAAAAAGTCAGATAAGCTATTCCCCACTTGACTACAATAAGGACCAAAAATAAAAGGCACTGTGAAGGGAAAAAAATATTATTTTCCTTCTGGGTGGGAGGGTGGGTGGGGGAAGAGAGAAGAGCTGCTTCTGAAGCTGAAACTCACTTGGTTCCAAACTTTCTTCTCAAATGCAATTTGCCCTGTAGTACAGAAGAGGTAAATTGCTATGAAGGAAATAAACTAGTTTGGGTATATATGGTTAGGAACACTGGAGGTTATCTTCTATTAAGATACTGCACTAAATAGGAAGTCTTATTGCCAGCAACATTACCCATATGTAATTCAATACTGTCAGCATAGAATCTGGAAGTGGTCATTTAGACTACTGAGCCCAATTTTCTGTTCATGTAGTAGTGAAGTTTCAGGTGTGAGTTTTCCCAGCCCCAACCAAACAACATGAAAAGAATTTGCACCTGGTACCAAAACATGTGTTCTCCTCTGTGTAATGGACTTTCTTAGCATTTTACTAAAAGCTTTCTACTTTATCAATTGAACACCAGCTCTTAGTAACTATTCCCAACATAGAGATGCAACGCTGTTTCACTCTCTTCCCTGGTGACTAGTCAGGATTATATGCCAACATAAATATTTGTTCTCCCAGAGAATCCAATTTTTTTCTCCCTATCACTCAACATCGTTTGGACCTGCATAGGCTTCTGCATTCCATCACAAAATGTTTGTTGTTGGACATCATATACTGTTTCCACTTCAAACAGCAATTTCAGGGGCCCATGAAACTGAACTGAGCCATGTTTTAACCACAATAACTGAGTTCATACATCATGCTGATTTGTAAAACATGATATATAAGCTACAATAAGTGGGTTCATAAAACAACTCACGTTAATACTTGAGGGATATATGAAACTAGCCTATTTTATTGTTCTATGCCACACATAGGCAAACAAAGGTTGTTTTTGCTGCAGGAGGGGAAGCTTATTTTTGGATTTTTTTACTAAATTACCACGAAACAAAGAAAATGCAAAACATGTGTTGAGGGGAACATATCAATAGCCATATACAAGAAAAAATGAATTGTTTACGGTTTTTCCATCCATTCTCCTCCAGTCATGGCTACGTGATTTGATGCACAAGTTATACACTCTTTCCTGGATGTTATTCAGTCTAACTTCAGCCTGCTACACACACACACACACACACACACACATGACCTAAGTCTTCTACCATTCCACTGGGAAACTTTAGCTTTAATTCTGCTAAGTGACATTTGCAGGAACTTTAAAGGGATGCAAAGCAGACAGAAGGAAGGCCCGTGGCAGAGCTTGAAAATAGCATGTCACACCCTTTACTTAGAACAAAACACAACTTTATTGGCAGCAGACTCTTCTCTAAATGGACTGCAGTACTCGCACGAAGTTCACAGCACTGAATGTGTCTGTGGGACAGGAAGGATAGAAGTCTACCTAAGCTGGGCATATTTTGTTTTTGCAAATGAGGGTGGTAGGGCCTTTTCTTATGCTGATTTAAAAGAGAGAGATAGTAAAGCTACTTTGACACAGGGACACAATTGTGTATGAACACCCTGAAAACAGAAAATCACTTCTGTCTGTCTGTGTACATACACACACATATACATACAGGGAGGGGGGACTTATTTTCAACAACCACAGGATTAAATGTCATTCTCGACTGCCAAAACATATAGTTAACACAGGGCCTCTCGTAGCCCAGCACTGTAAAGCATTTTCCACACAGGATGCATCACAAGGTGGAAAAAAGCCCAATTGGCTTTTCCTCTTCCATTTGTAGCAGACAAAGGAGGGTCAGAGATCTTTCAGTTTCCGTACCTTCAATACAAACATCAGTTCAGAGACTATGAACATCAGATATTAAATAGACCAAGACGATAGCCCTTCTAATAAAAATAAATGACTGGAATTAAAAGAATAAAAATATTGTTGAAATATTATTGATATTTGTTGTTTTTACTGTTTTAAATTCGCTTGTAAACTGCCCTAGAGTCATTGTTGAGATGGGTGGTGGAAAACTCCGATAAATAAATAAATAAATAAATAGTGCGACCAATTTCCTGTGACAACCATTTCAACTCTAGTTCCCACAGTGTAAGGGAACACACATCATGTAATATACTGTATAAACTCACAGATAAGCCATCTGCAGATAAGCTGAACCCAATTTTGGGGGGTGCATTTTGGCACCTAAAATTGTCAGCTTAGCTGCAAGTATATATGGTACCTTTAAAAATATAATATTTTGATAAATGTCCTTAGTTTCCAGATTCCATAATTCAATTCAACCAGTATTATTCATTTCTCAGTAAAGCTTTTAAAGTGATTTAAGAATGGAAGTTCCACAAGAAGGTGAGCACAACTATACTTGTAATACAGCTAGAATGAATATTCAAAACTATTTATTTCCTTAAATAGATTGTCGAATACTTAAAATTTGCAGTGGGACAATATTAGCTGTAGAAACCATATCCTGAAAGGCAACAGAACAAGTATTCTGCTTTTCTTCTTCATAAACATCCCTTCAGGAAAGAAATATACTAACCTACCTAATATGAGCTATAATGAATACTCTTTAAAAATGACAATAGGCATAGAAAAATAAAGCTGAAGTATTCTGTTTTACAAGTGTTTTCAAAACTGCCTTTCAATCAATGAACATTCCTTCAGAAAGTCTCTCATATACATAAATTGCCTGAACATACCCCAAGATCAGATTAGTAATTTTGCATCACTTAAGCACTGAGATTTGGACTTTGAAGAAGCAGGATAGAAAGACTATTGACACTTTTGAAATTTGGTGTTGGAGAAAACTCCTGAGACTATCACGGACAGTCAAAAAAGCAAAGAAATGGATCATTGAACAAATCAACCCAGAGTTCTCACTTGAGGCACATTATGTGACAGAGAACACCTAGTTCTCTGGAGAAGACTCTAATGTTGGGAAAGGTAGAAGGAAAGAGATGACCAGCAGCTAAGCTGATGGACTCAGTTACGGTGGCAATGGGTGCACCATTGAAAGACCTAAAAGACTGGGTTAGGGACAGATCATCATGGAGTGTGGTTGCTAACAGTCAACACTGATTTGCTGTCATATGATCAAGCAAGCAAGGAAGCAAGCACAGACATTACATGAGTGTACTAAGCTAGCCTAATTAGTTTCAACAGCTGAAGCTTCTGAATCATTATTAAAGAAGACCCTACATATAACGAATTGCTGTAATCCAATCAGAAGGTATCACTGTGAATACCAGACTATTGCTGTCCAGGTAAGACCACTGGACATGATCAGATAAAGGTCAATTCCAAACAATAAGATTATCCAAGTCACCAATAACATAACAGGTCCAAGAACAGCTCCAAATTGTGCATTAGATCCTTTAGGTGATTACATTTCTCTGCAGAACAGACTAAATACTATTGATCTGAGAAAACAAATCATCCTTCTACCTACAACTAGTAATGTTGTCTTATCCAGACTAAGCTTTACCAGCTCTTCAACCAGTGCATTACTCTATTCATAACTTCTTCCAGAAGTTCAATAGCAATGTTAGAAAAAAGGTAGCATAAAATAAATGCCTTTACAAACATTGTGTATCTGCCATAGAGCAAAGTAATCCAATAGTACTACATTCTGGAAATAGTTCCATTAATTCCCAGTTCTGACAACTGATCCAGGAGGATGCCATGGTTGGTAATAATGAAGCTGCTGAGACATGCAGGACAATACCTCTTTCTTAGCAAAGATCTCCACACAGAATGATTAAGAGGATATTTGTACTAAAACCAAATGTAAAGTTTAAAGTTGACTTACAGCATCTTTGGTAGTGTTGCCCAGCTATCACTGAAGTGATATAAATCCCACCTGCATTACTGTTACAGTATTTTGGCACAAGAATATTTCGATGACACTAGAAGTTTCTATAATCTCTAGCATCTGGCTATGGGATATGATCTGAGTTAGATTCACTACATCCTAAGTGCCTGAACCTGGTCAGCAGCCATTCACTCAAACATCTTGCCCAACAAGAGATAGCTGCTGGTATATAGATATTCCTTGCTTCCGAATCTACATGAAGTCTTTTTTCAGAAGTGGCCTGATGAATGACCTGATTACTCTTTACAAGAGATTTGTGTCATTCCGTAACTTTCAAAGAAGAATGTAAAATCTCCTGGATCTATCTTACAATTATTGCTTATTAGATGCAATGATCTCAGGATGGGATCAAGCATATAATGACTGCTAGCATTCGTCCAAGGATCATGTCTCTATATGCAAGCTTTAATAACTGAATGTTGATTCTACCTTTGAAGCTCAGCATCTTGAGTCTAAATCATGTTGAAAGCAGGCAATTTTGCCTCCCAAGTATTTCCAATTTTTTCACAAACATTTTATAGATTTGTCCAATTCTCTTTCACGGTCAAATTCTATTAAACCTTTCATCACATTAAACAGTTTTTTCTGGATTACACAGGGAGACAATGCTGCCAGAAGATACCTGTACAAATAATGAGTTTGAATCTCCATTTGATTAGCTGTAGCAAAGGTATTTCTCCACATATGTTCAAGCTATCATTCTACTTGCTCCAATGCCCTTAGCCTGAAGTACAGTATTTATTTATTTTATATCCCGCCTTTATTATTTTCATAAATAACTCAAGGCGGCGAACATACCAAATACTCCTTCCTCCTCCTATTTTCCCCACAACAGCAACCCTGTGAGGTGAGTTCGGCTGAGAGAGAGTGATTGGCCCAAGGTCACCCAGCCTAAGGCGGGACTAGAATTCTGGATGGGTTCACATTTTGTGCCTGATTTATGATTTGCTAAACTAGCTAAGATAGTTTGGTTCACACGCTTACAAACTACAATTATTTTGTTTATACATAATGCTAAATTTAATTGAAAGAAACCACATTGTAGTTTAGTTTGATGTGTGAACTTAGCCAAGATTGATCAGGCCATTATAATAATCACACCAGCTGGAAAATCCCTGAGAATCTTTTAGAAACTCATTTGAATCCATTTGTCCCCAGGGATAGACCATTCAATTAGGTCTCACATTTGTATAGCTTTCCAAACACTATAGTAATTACATATTTAAACCAAAATACAAATAAATATTGACCTAGTAAGAACAACCCACACAAGAAAACAAACTATTTAGCTAACTCAAAACAACCAAGCATAGAAATCAAAACTTTGCCCATATATGGTTAAAATAATTACTTTCTAAAAGCACTGCATTTTTTTTTAGCATTTGTATACAGTGTTTCCCTATTTAAAAAGTATAAACAAACATATACACATCTTTGGAAGAACAGACACCTTAGGGAAAAAAAGAAGTCCTGTTGCATGCAATCTAGCCTCAAGAACACACCACTGAAAATGCATTCATGACAACCAAGCAAAGTTAGAGGATTCCTAAAGGATACCTTAAACAAAACAATAGGAAACATGATTCAGTCCTGAAGCACCTTCATCTCGAGCTGACTTGGGCACCCACGAGGTCCTCCTTTTCTTCTGAGTACTTCTATTAATTGACTCTCAGACTGCATTATAATCAATGGATGAAATTACTCATAGTTTCTTATTTGTATCTGATTATGGAAGGAATGATGAGGTACTATCTAAGCAATATACACCAGCATGCTGCTCTTTCACATGTAAACCCTGGCTTATAGAGATGGCCTCTAACTTGGGCACTTTTAAAAGAAGACTAGACAAATACAATAGATAGCCATTATAACCATTTTATACTGCCTCCAGAATTAGAGGTTGTGCGGTTCTCAACATCATTTCGAAAGGAATTTGAGATGGAAAGTATTAGTGCACTCATGCCTGCTTATTGACTTATTTTGGTATCTGACTGTCTATTGTGGAAACAGAATGCTAAATAGGCCTTTAATTTGATCCAGCACAATACTTTAAAGATTAATTTGATCAAAAATACAAAGTACTACCATCTTCAGTCCTCCAAAACTTATTGTTCCTTTGCTCTTAGGCACCCTGGCCTAAGAACAATTTATTTAGGGCAAGGATGGGGACCTTTTGGTCCTCCAGATCCTGCTGAACTAGCTGGCTGGGTGACCTTGGGCCAGTCACTCTCTCTCAGCCCAACTC
Organism: Candoia aspera; assembly: GCF_035149785.1. Classification (NCBI taxonomy): domain Eukaryota; kingdom Metazoa; phylum Chordata; class Lepidosauria; order Squamata; family Candoiidae; genus Candoia; species Candoia aspera. Next base: position 40,407,068 of record NC_086155.1, read on the forward strand.
ACCTCACAGGGTTGTTGTTGTGAGGAAAATAGGAGGAGGAAGGAGTATTAGGTATGTCTGCCGCCTTGAGTTACTTATAAAAATAATAAAGGTGGGATAGAAAATAAAAAAATAAATAAAATAAATTCCTGCAGATCAACCAACTGCCAGTTGAAAGAGATGCTTGGAGCTGTAGTTTAGCAACATCTGAAGAGCCATAAGTTCCTTACTGCTGACCTAGTAAAATAGAGATGTGAAGTGATCTCCAACTCTTTGTTTGAATATTTTACATGTGTATAGGTGGTATATATGTATGTGGAATATATGACAGCAAGTTTGGTGTTGTGGTTAAGGCATCAGGCTAGAAACCGGAAGACTGTGAGTTCTAGTCCTGCCTTAGGCACAAAGCCAGCTGGGTGTCCTTGGGCCAGTCACTCTTTCTCAGCCCAACCCATCTCACAGGGTTGTTCTCTCCAGGAATTGACTGAGTTATACACACAGTACATACAGGAGCCTGATACTTGTATTTGCACTTTGTAATGGTGCAGACGTGAGAGCCAGTTCGGTGTAGTGGTTAAGGCACCAGGCTAGAAACCATTGAGACCATGAGTTCTAGTCCTGCCTTAGGCACAAAGCCAGCTGGGTGACCATGGGCCAGGCACTTTCTGTCAGCCCTAGGAAGGAGGCAATGGCAAACCACTTCTGAAAAACCTTGCCAAGAAAACCGCAGGGACTTGTTCAGTCTGTGCCAAGAATCAGACACAATTGAACAGATTAAAAAACAAATGTGGTATACATCCTTCCCCCAGAGGTGAGACAAGCCCCCTCGCTCCTGGACTTCCGCAAAAGATTAAAGACCTGGTTTTGTAGGCAGGGTTGGAATGGGAGGGCAAATAATTACACCTGGGGATGGCTAGCACCATGAAGTGATCCGGAGGGACCTACCACACTGAAGGTCTGATTAAGATCTCTTCGCCATGTAGATTTTATTATATTTATATTTTATTGTATTTTTAATTGTAATGGTTTTATATTTTAATCTTGTTTTATTGTAAGCTGCCCAGAGTCCCCCCGTTGGGGAGAGATGGGTGGTGAATAAATTTATAAATAAATAAATAAATAAATATTAGCATATTTGTGTCTTCCTCAAGAATGACAGTCTAAAATAAACTGATCAATGAACGCAAAGGAAGTTATCTAAAAGGAGGAACACAACTTGTTTGATTTCTTTGAACATGTACATACCAAAAAGTTACAGAATTACACACTGTGTCAGCCATTATCTCAATTTTTGAACATGTAAACAAAGAAGAGAAATACTAAGATATGCATGGCTGAGAATTAGACCTTTGCAGATCATATTTAGACAAGATACACAAAATAAATAAATAATGCTAGATGACCCTTAGTTAATTCTCCAAAGTGCTCTGACACTTATTTTCCAAACTTTCTAGCCATCTATATAAACTGAGCTGCCTCAATTCCCTTCCAATTTAAATCTCACTGGGAGCTGACACACTACACACTTGTAAAGTTCAATGCTATCTAAGATAGAATATGAAACTGGCTAGGCTGAAATAAATAGAAGTCAGGGAGCATGCAAGTGCAGTAATTGGATTTTACATTTATAAAGGTCAGTAGATATTTTCCAGCATAATTCTCTCCAATATTCCTAAAATTTAAAATCAAAACGACTTCAAGCATACTTCCTTCAAAACACCTCTTTAATATCCAATATCTTAGATAAGTGTTATAGAAGCAAAAGAGAAATAAAGCCACATTTATCACTTTCTAGCAGCAGGTTTTAAATCATAATGGTGCAGACACCAAAATTACCTAAAGTTTAGGACTTCCAAATTATCATGCAATCCCAGGGGCTTAGAATTTAGGAGAATACTAAAGAATAAAGGTAGTATTTGTAATCAAATCATAAATTATGTTGATACTACCTAAAGAGGTACAGTGAGACTTTACCATAGCTAAATATGACATTACTGAAATAAAGAGCAGAGGAGCTTAAATGAAGTGACTATTCTATAATGTATGAATATTCAATAGGGTTGTCCTATCTTAGAGCGAAGAACCACGCTGAGACGGTAGCTTCAGTCTCTAGTGTTTATTGGTCTACTAGACAGAAAATCCTGACAAACTGAAAGGCCATTGGAAACCCTCACAGCTTATACCCCAAAATCAAGGCAGGTCTGCCCTGAGTTTCTTCGAAGGGAAGTTCAAAGTCTCTAAACTATGCATGTGTTTTTCCCCCTGGATAGGGGCCCCCTCCTGCTCACCATCAGTACTCGTGACAGGGGTACAGTCTAAGGATGATAGAAGCAATTTCCCTACTAAATTAGAGCTTGGGTGATGAAAGATAAAGGATACTTACAACTCAGTCTTCCTTAAGTTAGTGTCCTTCAGACATGTGGATAGGAGATTAAAAAAAAGGTAAAGGTTCCTGTTTAGTCATGTCTGACACTAGGGGGCAGTGCTCATCTCCGTGTCATGGCCGAAGAGCCAGAGTTGTCCGAAGACACTTCCGCAGTCATGTGGCCAGCATGACAGTCACAGAACGCTGTTACCTTCCTGCCAAAGCAGTACCTATTCATCTACTCGCATTTGCATGCTTTCGAATTGCTAGGTTGGCAAGAGCTGGGGCGAGTGCGGGAGCTCACTCCGTCACACGGCACTCGGGTATTAAACCACTGAACTTGCAACCTTCCGGTCAACAAGCCTGGCATCTTGACCACTGAGCCACCATGCCCCCTGTGGATAGGAGATGCTGGGTTTTTATTACCATACGTTTAGCCTGCCTTTTCCCTTATGGATCAAGATGGCGCTCATTAAGATTTTACCTCATGTTATACCTAGTACAATAATCATGCAAGTTAAGTTCAGCTCAAAGAGAAAGCCTTGCTAAAGTTTCCCAGTGAGTCCCATGGTCAGGTAGGAACTGGATTCTGGATCTCCTTAGCTCAGATCCAACACCTTAACAGCTACATCATATTGGCTTTCAATATTCAAAACATATATAGAGGCATTACATTGGGAGGGCATTTACAGGACGTATGTTGATTTTAGTACTGCCTCTGCTCCAGGTTCACATACCACTTTCAGGTACTTCTTGGTTGCATGTTTCTCATCTGTTTTCTAACATTTGGAAACAGACCTGACTGAATTGGGGAGAAGACTGGTGGGAATCTGAAATACAAAGGAAACTACAAACAAAAGACAGTGCAGTTACCTCCCCTCCTCCAACATACTGGCAGTTATAACTTCATATTGCAGAGAAAGAAATGACTAAAATATACTGCCAAATGGAATGTGTCAATAAAAACAGTTTGTGGAAAATGTTTATTACCTCTAATGCCAGGCAGCTAGATATTGGTTAGGAAAGCAAAATTTCAAGCAGTAAGACTAATGAACCAGCCCTTGCTTCAACCATCAGATATCTTAATATGTACATTGGAACTATACTACTAGCCCATTAGTTGAATTGCCTGAAAAGTACTTTTTAGCAACTTAAGAGCCCTGCTGCATCTGACTGAAGGTCCTTCCACTGTGGCTACCCATTTCCCACAGTGGCTGTCTAATTATCTCTACTCTTGTTGGGTAGCCTACAAAAAGCAGATGTGAGGAAAATACTAACCTTTCATTCTTAGTTTTCAAAAACTGATAATACTATGACTAGCAATAACTAGAGTTTTCCTCTAATGTCTAATTTTCTTGAATAATAGAAAACGTATACTTCAACAAGCATGTATAAAATAGTATACCCTTCTGTTTGCTCTGCATTTCCCACCGTTTAGCTTCATTTGATGATTCCATCCCCCAGGTAAAGTACTAGGAATATAAAGCCTGGCATATAGCTTTGTTGTCCATATCTTGTGAGACTTAAAGGTGTCTCCTAAGATGCGCTAAATAATACACAAATAACACATATAATCATTAATTTAAAATCATGCCACTTCATCTCTTTGGGAGAATCAGTTTGAACTGAATATATATTCTATTCAAATCTAATAAACCATACACTTTGTGCAATCATGGCTTGTTGAAGTTATTTTAGGGAAAATACAGAACACTTTAAATAAATGTAAAAGTGTTTCTTATCATCCGCACAAACATTTCAATGATTAACTGTTAAAGACAGTATTGCGCAAGTCTTGCTTTAAGGGCTTAGGTGCCCAGTCTCTTGAGTATGACTACACATATGCAATTCCAGTAACATCTGGTATCCTAGGATTGCCAAAATCATGTAGGACAGGGTTTTCTTTGTTTTGTTTTTTCCTACCCAGGGCCTTTCAGATGAGCATGCTGGCTGGACATAAGAACTGTAGCCTAACACTTTCAGAGGATGCCACTTCTGAGAAAACTGGTACCGGATTTTTCATACCAGTACCTTTCCCCTTCAAGGCTTCTGATGTAGCTTCTGATACATTCACAGGGAGTGCATTTGGGCTAAATCCTACAAAATGATATGCATCCATTAGAGTAACCAAACTGGGAAAAAATAACTTCAGTTGCAAATAAGCAACTTTCATTTTTCCCCCACTACAAACACTTTGAGAATCAGTCACATTTGTATCTTTATGATTGGATGGATCATTGATGCCAAGCTAAGTCTATATTTAAAATAAATATTTTAAGTATTTATTTTAAATGTAGACTAAATATAGCTGAATAAGTAAGTGATAGATTGAAAAATATTAAATCTTTTCCTTCTACAGAGGAAAGATTTTTGCTATTTGACGTTTTCCTGGTATCTCTTTAAATTTAATTGGGGGCAGGATTGCACTGCCAAGGATGAACTGAAAGGATCCATGGCTAAGGGCAACTAAGTTACAATATATGCTGGTTCGCTTATGGAACTCTGCTCTAGCTTTTTATGGGCCAATTCCCACCCTACAGTATTTCAGTCCAAACACAGACTGTCAATAGTCAGGCAATAATTGTACTGACATTAGAAAACTCAGTCTTGAATTCAGTCTAAATTTTAAATCACAACAACATTTTGGGAAGTTAATCAAGAGCCTGTTTTTTTTCACAAAACACATCACCAATCTTAGGTCAGCTGTACCTGGCACACTTTCAGATGCAAATGAAATACAGTGAGAACAACATTCTTGAGCAGGGTTTCTTAGCCAGGGTTCCGCGGAAACCTAGGGTTCCGCGAGAGGTCACTAGGGGTTCCCTGGGAGATCACGATTTATTTAAAAAAAAATGTTTAAATTCGGGCAACTTCGCATTGAAGAGATGTTTCATTCATTATTTTTAGTTTAAGAACACTGTTAATGCAAATATACAGGCCTACCCATGAAACGAATAAAATTTTGTAACTTCCGGCCTATGTTTGAGCCTGAATGTGCAGGGGTTCTCCGAGGCCTGAAAAATATTTCAAGGGTTCCTCCAGGGTCAAAAGGTTGAGAAAGGCTGTTCTTGAATATGTCAAAAGGTACCAGTTCATTTCCCTACACACAACACCTCTCACCAAGCCCTATAATTATTTGTTTACCCTTCAGCAAATTCTTTGAGGCTCCAAAACAAACAGCACATTTTTACATAAAAGTTAGACCAGATAGGTGCATATTTAATGATCGCACAACACACAACTGGTTTTCCACACCTTTTTTATATATTCTACCAAAACGTTTGATTAATTTTCCATGTCTGAGGCACTAGGTTAGTGGAAATATCTCTGACCATACAGCTCACAGCTTCCAAACTATCCACTGTGCATAAGCTCCCTAAGGAAGAGAATCAAAGCTACCCGGCATTCTTTTGTGGCAATATTTCCTAACTCAAACATACAGCTGTTTAATATTAGCAAGACAAGTTGTGGGGGGGGGTGAGGATGTTCATTTTATCAAGCACACAATCCTTAATGCTACTCAAAAAGCATTTGAAAATAGAAGTTGGAGTTTATTTTATCCACTGCAACATGGACCTTTTTCATACTTTACATTATATTTCTTGTATCTGAACAGGTTGGTCCCCTGTTTTGCACAGCAAGCTCCCACAATCCAGACCCATATGTGGCTTTTAGAGGACTTCAGGAAGAATTGTAATGTCTTTGGTTCTGCCGTTTGCACAGAGAGGAGAGTTTACTCATGCAGCAGAATGAGTGAGCAGAATGGAATGTACCACTTAAAGCTACAGTAAAAGAGCCCCACTTCTTATTTTTTCTTAAACTTCAACACATAGTTAGATTAAGAACAAACAAGCAAAATACATACTACAAGTCCCTGAACATATCAAATTAGTAAATGGGAGAAAAGCTTCCTCCCTGTTTGCTTGTTGGGCTGGTTTTCAGTTCATAGTCAGCATTCACAAACATGATTACCTAATCTATTCTACCACATCAATCTGTTATCTAACACGGTGCTTCTCGATCTTGGCAACTTTAAGATGTGTGGACTGGGGAATTCTGGGAGTTGAAGTCCACACATCTTAAAGTTGCCACAGTTGAGAAACCCTGATCTAACAGATATACTGCACCTGACCAAGAACCTATTTAGTTCAGCAATATGTTCCAGTACTACCCAATCAATACCTCCCAGAAGTAGATATAAATACAACAGCATGCCCCTCTCCCCTGTCTGCAACATACAAACACTGTAGCTACTAGGAATTTTTCTAACTCCCTTTTAAAGCCATCTAAATTTGAGACCGTTACTATGACTTGTGGGATAAAAAATTACCAAATTGGAAAACGCCATTTAGGCCAGCCAGTCCAGTACTCAATCCATGAATGCAAATTAAACAATTCCTGAAGATTTAGTAAATTTGAAATGAAGTGCTTTCTTTATCAGTCCTGAATTTGCCATCTTAGTTTCAATAGAAGAAACCAGATTCTACGATTTTAAATGAGGGATAAAAACATTTCTCTATCTAGTTTCTCCATGTTATACACCCCACACCCCATCCAGCTTTTTTCCAAATTAAGAAGACCCAAATGTCATAACTTCTGAGAGTGGAATAATGTTTACAACAACAGAGAAAGCTCTACACTATCCTTTTTAGGTGTGCATACTGTAATCCAAATGTTAAGTGCATTGTGATATTTTGGCAATTTTACTATCTTAATAATCCCAAACATAGAATGTACCTTTTTTAGCTGGATCAACTTTTTCATTAAGATGCCTACCAAAAACCTCAACATCCCTTTCTTAGTTCACATGGCCATTACAAAGATGTGCCCCTCAAAAGATGAATTCTTCAGAGAACCTAGTAATATTATTAGCTTACAGGGCTTTTAAAACTTGTTTAAAAATGAAGAAACTATCTCATAAAGTTTCTAAAGTGCAACCCATATCTACTCCAAATTTGACAGATCAGAAACCTGTACCTAAAAGCAGAACGAAAAACAGAATGGAGCTGATTGAACTAAGCCTACTATGGCTCAATCAACAAATAGGTGAAGTCAGGGTTATACATTTTAATCACCATTTCTATACAAACTTAACAGTCTCACTGCTTATTTATTTATTTTCTATCCTGCCTTTATTATTTTTATTAGTAACTCAAGGTGGCAAACATACCTAATACTCCTTCCTCCTCCTATTTTCCCCACAACAACAGCCCTGTGAGGTGAGTTGGGCTGAGAGTGACCGGCCCAAGGTCACCCAGCTGGCTTTCATGCCTAAGGCGGGACTGGAACTCTCAGTCTCCTGCTTTCTAGTCCATTGCTGGCTCTCTAACTCTTATCTCTAAAATTTATCTCTAACTCTTAGTTATTTACAAGTCAGTTAAAAATCATCAGTCCACTACAGGTCTTAGGGGACATCTTAATTACACCTCTTATTTTGGGTACTGGCCAGTTATATATCTATTCTCCACTTTCTGTTCTTTAATCAATGCACCAAAGTAGCTAATCATAGCTTATCTAAACCACAGTCTGTTTCCAACATTGTTTGCCTTCCGGAAAAGGATGAAGACAGAATTTTCCTGAAGGGCTTTTGGGGCCTGACGCCACATATTTTGTCTGCATTTCATTTGCCTTACTTTTTATATTTATTGTATTTTTACACCTTGTTAGCCATCAAGAGCCTTGTGTTGCAGCAGCATGTAACTTGAATAAATAAATAAGTCAACATCTGCCGGTATTAGATCCACTATTTGCTTTTCATCCTTAGCAGTGAAAACAAATCCAAGAATTTATCCAACTTCTTTGAAATATGCACATGCAAACTAGGCTTGGAATAATGGAGGATAAGAATTTCCCACTGGCATAGCTAACCTGGTAGCTATTTTCTTCATTTCTGAGTCAGCAGTGTGGCACCCCACTATAGTGGAGATGCCAAACTAGGCCTCAGTAGTCAAAGAAGGGCACCAACTTTTTTACTGTTTATAACATTTGCCAACGTTTCTCAAAGACTGGGGTCTTTCTGAAGCTGCCTGTTGTAAATGGACGGAAGGATTCTGGCAGGCCACCCATAAACCTCTTAGGAAAATCAATTTGGCACCTATCCTCAGTGAAGAAAGGTGGTGAAGGAGAAATGAGAAAGGCTTCTTATAGTTTAGCATAGCAGGACACAAAACAGTCAGTCTGTGATGAAGGATCAAGCTTTTCTGTGCAGACATAGGAATGCTTTACCATTAGAAAGCAGTTTTAATCACTTCACAAGTAACTGAATGCTGAGAGACAGAAGTGCCAATAGAAGAGAATATATGTAGCTCAAGGTTGAACTGCGGAGTCCTAGCACTGATGATGTTACCTAATTGGGGAATGAAACATCTGCAAGCAAACAACCAAGCTCAGAGAGCACCAAGGACTCCACAGACAGAAGTGCCTGCAGATGATTTTATTTTTTACATACTCTCCATATATTTATATAGGAAGAATTTATTGTAAGGAAACTTTGGATTTTTGTTGCCATCTCATACCATGCATGATACTCTCTGAGAAACCTGTTTTTTTACTATTCTGATATGCATGTTGGTTTCAAACTTCAATTTGTGCTAAAGGAAAGACAGGCCATTCCAGATCTACATGGCATACTTAGCTCTAGAAGGGTCACAGGCCTGGGTTAAGGAGCCACAAAGGATGCGGGAAAGAAAAGAGGACACAAATTATAGTTTAGTTACACTGGGGTGAAAGTAAGGAATTGTAGTCCTTACAATTGTGGTCCGTACAATTTAACATGTCATGTTAAAATTACTGAATAAACAAAATATGGGGCACCAGATTTTTTGCAAAAATAGTACTAGTTTACAGTAACAGAAATCCTTGTATTACTGATTTCCAGAAAGTCAAAACAATTGGACAACCACATCACCACTACTTTAAAATATTTCTCTAGAGACTCTGTTCAGCAAATCAAATTTCCATTACCCCTCTTTAGAGCTTAATAACCAATCACAGGAATCTTCATTTTAAAATCAGGCAACCTCTGCAATTTCATACTTGGACACTCTGTTTCTCCCCTAGGAAGATCTTAAGAACCACCCTGTTCTATTCCTTCCACAAATCAGGATAATAAATCATAGATAAACTGCCTTCTATCCTAATGTTTTTTATTTATTTATTTATTAATTATTCAAATTTAATTGCCACCCATATCTCCCAAAAGTGGGACTCTAGGCGGCTTACAATAAAATGTTAATGAACAGTCAAGGATTCTGTACTGAATTTTTGGTAAGTTGTAAGAAAAAGCACTATCCTAGTCAATTAAGTGAGACAAGTTTCCTACTTGCAAGCGATTGGAATCACAGTACTGAATAACTGCAATTACCTAATGTTAAATATTGCAGCCTGTTACACAGCTACAACCAGTCTTATATTTAGCACTAGCCTGAGAACCTACAGGTCAGGTTCTATAAACTAGTAATTTCTTTAAAATATTCACATGGCTAATTTAAAACAAAATATTACTTCAAGATATTTTACTTCAGAATCTTCTCTTTCTTCAAGAGTCATTACTGTATGTTACACATATAAAAAGTTTCCCTCTTTTAGGTTATATTTTCTAGCTTTCAATTTTTTAGTTTAATTATAATGTTTAGTATCAACAGCCAAGTGATGTTATTTCAAGCAAGAGAAATAATAAATGTTAATAACAAAACAGTGTATCCCTAGCTGATGCTATTAGGAGCAGTTTAAAAGATTATGGGAAAAAAGCTTTCAATCTGGTACAAAATAGGTATTTTTTTGAATAACCTGATATGCTAGTAAAAAACTATCACAGTCATGTTGTTCTGAGCTATAACAGTTTTTATTTTGCCACATTACATTATTATAGACTCACTATGAATTAGATTTAATATCAAAGTAAGAAAAATAGCACCATACAGTAGTTACACCTAGTATAGTTTAACCTTAGTTTACTGAATAAATTATAATTCTGAGTTCATATATAGCATTAAGCCATAAAAGCTTAGTTAGTAAGCCAAAATCAAACCAACTACATTATGGTCTAATGTGATGATTGAACTTGAAGAGTTCTAGTCACCAATTACTGTATATATAGTATGCTGAAGCTCTGTAGAATACTATCTGCCCTAAATACACCTTAAAAATGGAAATGACACACATGGTTTTATTCCATTCTTCTACAGTCTTTGTCTCTGAGAAATCAAGAATCTTGAGTAATATTGAAAAGTAATTTAAACATTCTCTTTTACATGTGTTCTCTACCTGTGATTTTTAGAGGTATACTTCTATAATAAAAACACGTTGGCTAATGGAGGATTACATGCATTAATTATGAATTCTCATAGCAGTGGCAGAATAAGGAAATCGGGTAAAAATCTGACCAAGTTATATACCTCAAGAAAAATACTTTTAAAATGTTAATATTAGTGAATATCACATAACAAGAATAACTTAAAAGGCACTAAAAATAGATCTATTTGTGAAGGGAATTTAAATTCTGCTTACAAACAAAGACCAAGGGATCAGTTCCAAACCAACCCAGTGTCCATGCATGCATGCATTCAGACACTGTACCTATTTATACAGTTTGCATCCCAGATCATTTTGAGTAGGTAATTCAGTTTGGACGTCACTTATCTCAAGTCTAAACATCAGGCATTATCAAAGCAGCATCAGTGAGACAAAGCATTATGACACCAAGCAGCAACAAGCAGCATATAGAAGTGCTTCAAGTATGCATTAGTATATTTTTATATTATTTAACTGTATTTTAATATTTTTGTAAACCACCATGGAATGTGATTGCATGGGAAGCTATACATTAAATAAGCAAACGAAATATGGCCTTGAAAGGCACTAGAGAGAAACATGAATTAAAATTACATATTAATTAATAAGGCAGCACTATAGGCATGTTTAATTAGTTTGCTAAAACAGCTCTCTAAGAATTTGCCAGTTAACATAGACTTTAACCCCTAGAAAATGGTAAACTTGATGAAAATACTACAGTACCAAGCATCCTGAGCCATATGGTTGGCTATTTCAGCATTCTCAGTTAATAGATTATAGTCATGTATTGCAAGATTTCACATTAAGAAATAATACACCACAGATGCAGAACTGGGATCATATCATCAGCTTTTAGATGAGCTCAAGAACTACCAAGTGATTGGGAGGAAATCTCACTGAAGCCACAAAACCCTGTATGTGCTTTGTGAAAAAGGCCTTTCTTTTCCATTACGAATCACTTGCCAGTACATTTCATTGTGTGAACCAGATTTTCTCCATTATGAAAGAAAGGTGGAAAGAAAGCCAGGGAGAGACAAAAAGAGAACCAGTTTGGTGCAGCGGCTAAGGTGCTAGGCTAGGATCTAGGCCTCCCTCAGGCATGAAACCAGGCTAGGTGACTTTGGGCCAGTCGCTTTCTCTCAGCCCAACCCACCTCACAGAATTGTTGTTGGAGAGGAAATAGGAGGCAGGAACATTAGCTATGATGTTGAGTGAAGCAAAATAAAGGTGGGATAATAATAAAAAAAGGAACATTACAACTCATCTTACTATAAATCTCTACTTTTAATATACTTTTTGAAGCCAAGGGATTTGAGGCTTGGATTTGAATGTGTGTTGAGCACCACACTTGAAAAAGTGAGGGAGCCAGGCCAAGAAGAAAGGTGGTAAGACAAGAGCTAAAGTTAATTTAAATGTGATAAAAATAAATTTAATTAAATACACTTAATATCATTATTTCCCACATAAGTCCCCCCTTTCTGTCACATTAGGAATTACAGTTCAGTAAAAGCCCTTGGAAAGTCTTTAGGGAATGCAAGTTGTGCAACTCACCTTGACACAAACTCCGTTTTCCTAAATTCAGAAATGTAATGCATCAGAGAAGATGCTTCAAATGCTTCCCCTTCTCTGCATGGTTTCCAGCTCCAGGATATTCTTTGCTCTAATGGTGTGCTCAAGTGTTCACAATCCCTCCTATGTAATGGTACTGCAGTACAGTAAAGTGATTGATTACTGTAATTAAGTTATTAACACATATGTTGTTGTTGTTGTTTATTCATTTAGTCGCTTCCGACTCTTCGTGACTTCATGGACCAACCCACGCCAGAGCTTCCTGTCGGTCGTCAACACCCTCAGCTCCCCCAGGGACGAGTCCGTCACCTCTATAATATCATCCATCCACCTTGCCCTTGGTCGGCCCCTCTTCCTTTTGCCCTCCACTCTCCCTAGCATCAGCATCTTCTCCAGGGTGTCCTGTCTTCTCATTATGTGGCCAACGTATTTCAGTTTGGCCTTTAATATCATTCCCTCAAGTGAGCAGTCTGGCTTTATTTCCTGGAGGATGGACTGGTTTGATCTTCTTGCAGTCCAAGGCACTCTCAGCATTTTCCTCCAACACCACAGTTCAAAAGCATCTATCTTCCTTCTCTCAGCATTCCTTATGGTCCAGCTCTCGCAGCCATATGTTACTACGGGGAACACCATTGCTTTAACCATGCGGACCTTTGTTGTCAGTGTGATGTCTCTGCTCTTAACTATTTTATCAAGATTTGTCATTGCTCTTCTCCCAAGGATTAAACGTCTTCTGATTTCCTGACTGCAGTCAGCATCTGCAGTAATCTACGCACCTAGAAATACAAAGTCTTTCACTGCTTCTACATTTTCTCCCTCTATTTGCCAGTTATCAATCAAGCTGGTTGCCATAATCTTGGTTTTTTTGAGGTTTAGCTGCAAGCCAGCTTTTGCACTTTCTTCTTTCACCTTCATCATAAGGCTTCTCCTTCGCTTTCAGCCATCAAAGTGGTATCATCTGCATATCTGAGATTGTTAATGTTTCCTCCAGCAATTTTAACTCCAGCCTTGGATTCCTCAAGCCCAGCTTGTCGCATGATGTATTCAGCATACAAGTTGAATAGGTAGGGTGAGAGTATACAGCCCTGCCATACTCCTTTCCCAATCTTAAACCAGTCCGTTGTTCCGTGGTCTTATCTTACTGTTGCTACTTGGTCGTTATACAGATTCTTCAGGAGGCATACAAGATGACTTGGTATCCCCATACCACTAAGAAGGGCTTGCAGGATCTTGAGCATTACCTTACTGGCATGTGAAATGAGTGCCACTGTTCGATAGTTTGAACATTCTTTAGTGTTTCCCTTCTTTGGTATGGGGATATAAGTTGATTTTTTCAAATCTGATGGCCATTCTTGTGTTTTCCAAATTTGCTGGCATATAGCATGCATTACCTTGACAGCATCATCTTGCAAGATTTTGAACAGTTCAGCTGGGATGCCGTCGTCTCCTGCTGCGTTGTTATTAGCAATGCTTCTTAAGGCCCATTCAACCTCACTCTTCAGGATGTCTGGCTCTAGCTCACTGACCACACTGTCAAAGCTATCCCCAATATTGTTATCCTTCCTATACAGGTCTTCTGTATATTCTTGCCACCTTTTCTTGATCTCTTCTTCTTCTGTTAGGTCCTTGCCATCTTTGTTTTTGATCATGTCCATTTTTGCCTGGAATTTACCTCCAATGTTTCTAATTTTTTGGAAGAGGTCTCTTGTCCTTCCTATTCTGTTGTCTTCTTCCACTTCCGTGCATTGCTTGTTTAAAAATAATTCCTTATCTCTTCTGGCTAACCTCTGGAATTTTGCATTTAATTGGTCATATCTCCCCCTATCACTGTTGCCTTTTGCTTTCCTTCTTTCTTGGGCTACTTCTAGTGTCTCAGCAGACAGCCATTTTGCCTTCTTGGTTTTCTCTTTCTTTGGGATGTATTTTGTTGCCACCTCCTGAACAATGTTGCGGACTTCTGTCCAGAGTTCTTCCGGAACCCTATCTACTAAGTCCAGTCCCTTAAATCTATTCTTCACCTCCACTGCATATTCCTTAGGAATATTAGTGAGCTCATATCTAGCTGATCTGTGGGTCTTCCCTAATCTCTTTAGTCTGATCCTAAATTGTGGAAGAAGACGTTCGTTATTTGAACTACAGTCAGCTCCAGGTCTTGTTTTTACCGACTGTACAGATGTCCGACACCTTTGGCTGCAAATATCTTTAAAAAAATAAATAGGACGCACCCTGAATGCATCTAATTTTTTCAGCTGTCTTCCACAAAGGTTTCAGGAAAACAGAACCTAGGAGTTGCAGAATTATAACCTACCCTTCAAAGCTGACAAAAGCTTAAATTTATCTTCTGATCTTTCAATGAACTGTGGGTCATGATCCGTTTCTGGGGCTACCATCGTGCAGCCTGCCTGCTAGAAGAAGTGGGCTTATCCATCTAAACAACACAGATGGTAGACTTTCAAGCATCCTTCCCTGCTTCACTGTTGCATGTTGAACACTAAGTACTGAGGATAAAGGCTGGACAAATAACAGCCAAGTTCAATATTTTTTTTAAAAAAATAGTAAAGCTAAAACCTTAGGACTAGAGCAAATATGCAAAAACCTCTACCAGAATTATCACCTGAGAATTACTAATCAGTCCATTAGTTATCAGTGGTAGTATTTCAACAGAGTAGTGTAAAAGAGCAAGTCTTTCTTTGGAAAATTACGAAAAGCTCCAGTCTTCCCCAAACGCTGCACCATAAAACTTGACCTATTAATGCTACTGGAGAAAGGGACAGCCTATGAATAGTCTTTGTAAATCTTGCAAACGTTTGGAATCTAGTCCATAAAAATCATTCTTTAAAGGGCACATATAGAAAGAGAATATGGAATAAAAAGTACAGTAAAACTTTCAAATCTTTTTTTTCCTGAAGAAGGATTAAAAATTAGGCTTAGATTCATTCTATTTTCTTTACTGTATTAACTTACTACCTTGGGAACAAACTGGTACCTTTTTGTTTATGTGGAAGAGTCTGCATGCTCTGGTTCTCCGGGTATGCACACAAATCCAAACTACAGGAGTTCCCAAAATAGCTTCTCATGGTCAACATCAGTGGCATGAAAATCTCCAGGGCTGCAATTGTGTTAAAGAAACTATAACAAAGCGTAGAAAATGATTGCTGAAATGATTCAAGGAGGCAGCACTATGAGAAATAAATACATTTATGGAATGCTTTATCCTTTGTTTTATGACCATTTGATGGGCCGATAAAACTGAATCCAAAAATGAAATCATATTTATACCATTCTTCCTATATACCAGATGGTTTCGGAGGAAAAAAATCACTGTAATGCTAACACTGATTAGACAAGTCCTCATTTTAACTCAAATGCACATACCATGCCAGAAGACCTAGGAGCTGTAGAATAAGGTTTCTTTAAAGGGATCCTACATAAGATACTTAAAACTTTTGTATCTCTAAGAAACACAGGAAGCTTCCTCTCACAGCTGAATTTTTTTCCTTATTTCTTTCATTTGCTGCTGCTGTGCTAGGCCTACTTAGGAAGTAAAGGCCTTGCCAGAAGAGGCACCAGCCTCTCAGAAACTTCGGGCATTTCCCAGAAGGAAGATTGCAATCTCACCCACTTTTGAAGTACTACTCAAGAAATGCATCTACTGTAGTTTTAAAACACTGGGATGAGAAAAATAACAAAACTAGACAGAACAAGAAAAGTGATACCACTGTAAATGCTGGAGGGAAGGCAGCTAACTCCAGCAATGGAGCAAAGGAACTCCACTGCTTATTTCTTCTGTACAAGTACTCTTCGTTTAGCGACCACAGTTGGGACTGGCAACTCCATCATTAAGTGAAGTGGTCACTAAGTGAAACTGTGACTGTGCTTATGGTCTTACTTCAGCTTTCCTTTGCTTTACAGACCTGAGGTGGTCATAAATGCAAGGATTGGTCATAAAGTTACTTTTTCATCACCATAACCAGTTTGGTCAAGCGGTTAAGGTGCTGGGCTAGAAACTAGGAGTCTGTGAGTTCTAGTCCCACCTTAGGCATGAAAGCCGGCTGGGTGACCTTGGGCCAGTCACTCCCTCTCAGCCCAACTCACCTCACAGGGTTGTTGTTGTAGGGAAAAAAGGAGGAAGAAAGAGTATTAGGTATGTTTGCTGTCTTGAGTTATTTATAAAAATAATAAAGGGGGATAAATATAAAAATAAAATAAAAAATATAAATAAAAAAACAAAAAAACTTTGAATGGTCACTAAACGAGGCAGTCACTAAATGAGAACTACCTGTATTCTAGAGCCTTTAAAAAAATAGTTATAATGTTCAAAAATAGTTATTCTTTATCTCTTTAGCATGTGTTTGCCTAGCCTTTATTCATAATAAAACAGAGTAGGAAAGTGGAAGTTATGATATGACCTTGGTACGGTGTTTTTATTTCTGCTTGTATTTTTGGAGAATTCTGTGGACATTTCAATCATTTTATGGGACTCTCAAACTAACCTCCCTCCTCCCATTCCCATAGGCTCAAGGTCTCAATATCCACATTTTCATCATATGTGGTTGACCTGGGAAAATAAATAACAAGGTCCACCTGTAGCGACTGAAATAGGAACTACAAATGAATTTTCAAAAAGCCATTTGCCCCTTCCCTGGAAGGAAAGAAGAGTGGAAAAGAAGAGACAGATAAAATAGTATAAAACAGAAAGAAAAGGGATGCCAGGAAAAAGAAACAGGGGTAAAAAAGGGGTGGGAAAGTGAGTAATCTCACTCACTTTGGGCTATAGCCCAACCCTTTTCCGGCTTGGATAAGGGCCCCAACACTCTACTTCTTAGGAATGTGACTTCAAATGGGGGAAATAAAATATATATTCTAACTAAATGCTGCGCTCTTGCTCTCCTACTCTGCCCAGTGAGGCGGCACAGCCTTATTTTACTAGTTACGAAAAGCTAAGCAGAATTGGACCTAGAATAATGAAAATCAAGAAAACAACCTGGAAGAATGTGATGGCTAAACATTTCCATATTAATGCCAACAAAACAATATGAAGAAGTTCAGAAAGTCACCATGCATGAATTTGACTTGAAGGAGGCCTCACCTTTGATCTAGGTCTACAACTAGTCTTCGAAACTACTCAGTCAGTCAATGTGATGCAAATGCTATTTGCCACCAAGTTTATAATGTATAATTTTATTTTTGCATATGAGCCAATCCAGTCAAAGTCATGGGGATTTTGGCTTTAATGTATTTATAATGTAACTGACAGTAACCAATTTCATTTTAGAATGTTGTGCTCTATTGAACAAGTTTTTTCTAAGGAGAACACAGGTAAATTTCTACCTAATTCCAGGGGAGGATGGACTGAACTGCATTTTGCAAATATAGTTTTATTTTTTTAAAAAAATCTCATAGAGTCAATCATTCACAGAAGGAACTCACTTCAGACGTTAACCTTACTATTTTAAATTTGACTGGAACACTTAAAACTTAGCATTAAATACAAATAGTTTTCAATTGCTAAGCAATACTCAGAGAAGGGGGGAGGATTTTTAATTTTATGTATGTTAATTATATACCAAGTTTTCAAACAAGGAAATTAGATAGATTCAGTTCTGGATTTGTCTGCAATCCATAGGGATTTATCAAATCTGGGAATCATTCTTGTAAAAGGACATATGTATAATTGTAGAAGTAGTTAAGTATAGAGACTACAAGTTATACATAAATTTAAATTGTGTTACTTTTCATTAAAGAATAAGAAACACTTCCAAAGAAGAACATCAACCTTCTTATTTTGCATCCTGTTAAATAACTTCACAAGGAAATAAATGCTGTGCTTCCCTTTTTATTATATCTTATAATACCAAATAAATGTCACTAATCAGTTTCATGAATACAGAGAAAAGGGAGTATCAACAAGGAAGATTATTCCACAAAAAACTCTGATATCTACTCATTCAAAGCCAGTTTAGGCATTAGCATTTGAGAAAAATACAGTAACTACTGCATGAATTTTAAGAGAAATCAATAGCTGTGAGGTAACATGGCATGTAACGTCTTTCTTCTGCAGTGACTGAATCAAGGCAGCTATCTCATACACACCCTTTATAAAAGATAAGTTAAAACCTCAGTACAGCCAAATATTATGCATTGTTCCCTATCAAAGCCATACATTTAATTTATTGTGTACATATTGAGGATATTTGTCCATTTAAGATTCCAAGAGCATGCCCATGGATATTTGGATGGCATAATTCATTCCCTTCTTCAGTGGTGGGCAATCCATATGTTTCACAAGGCATCCAAAGCACATTAAGTCTGTGCTGTGAAATTATGAAACCATCACACCTAGTGGCATGAAAGACAGCTGTGACTGAAGTGCATATAAGTCTGAGAAATAAATGAATTCTTCAATTCTTAAAAAATAATTTATATAATTAGGTGTATTAAGCCTTCAATAGGTTTCACGTATCTATATTGGGGGGAGGGTTACCCAAAATCAGTTTTTAAAAAAGGGATGAAAATTCAGCTCTACCTCTTCTCATGACATCACCAAACTGAGCCCTGCGTCCCTTACCAACCAAAAGTATTAAAAAAAAAAGTGATATGCTTCATGATAGGAGAGAATTTTGTTGGGGTATGTGTGTTCCTGCTCTCTTTCCTCTCTCTCACACACACACCCCTTTTACCATAAAAGTATTCATGAACAAGGCAGAGAGTATTTGGATGAAAAGGATGAAGAACACAAAATGGATAGAGTTATCCAATCAGGTGGAAATCTGGCTTAATAGGGATATACAAATTGGATGTGGTTGAAATTTATTTATTCAAACAGTTTCAGTTTCTGGTATATATTAAATAACATGGGGAGACAGCCAAATCTTGTGATACCTTCACTGGTATAATCAAGGGCTCGAACATCCTCTCTCATGTACACCAACTGGAATGACCTGCTCAGGAAGAAGCAGAATCACAAGGTGTTTCCCATTCCCAGCAGGGACTACAGGGGTAAAGGATAAAGGACACCATCATTTATTATTTTAAACACTGCTGAGAGATCTAATGCAAACAGAGGGGAGCATTCCCTCCATCCGGGTCCCAACATAAATCATTCACCAGGGAGACCAATGCTATTTCTGTCCCACACCCAAGCCTGAATCTTGACTAGAGGGGATCCGAAAATCTTCCCCAAAAAGAAGGATTGCAGACAGAGCAGATGTTGTCTAATACAGATGATCAAAAAATGGTTTTCTCAAGAGGGGAGAAAACTGTCTTCCTGAGATACGTATTAATTACCTCCTGAATCCAGCCCAGAGGTGGCGGGGCTCATTAAACAGAGAACTCTACCCACTTTCTTGATCTCTAAATTCCAGATAGACTCATAAGTCTTTTTGTTTTTCCAAATAAGATTTACAACTGATTCTGATTAAATTATAAAAATAATAAAGGCATGATAAAAAAAATAAAAAATCACCTTCAGATCTTTAAATCAAATGTGTGCTTAGCTCGTCAGTCTTAGTTTCAATGCTTGAAATCTTAACCTTTTATTAACCTTGTATCTGTAAACCTTTCTATCTTCTGACTTGTCTTCTTTCAAAGCTACATGACACATAAAACACGTATTTCCAACATGGGAAAATCATTCATCATCTCCCAAAGACTCTTGTTGAGATAGGTGGCTATAAACATTGAATAAATAAATAAATAAATCTACTAAACTTGAGATTGGTGAGAATTTCATTTTCCCTGTTCTTAATAAGCAAAATTGCAACATTCTTCATAAATGGGACAGGAAGACAAACAAGTAAACATGGAGAAAGCAAAGCTTAGATGCACTATATAGAGAGTGATGATTTGTTTAACTAGGCTTGCTGGATGTCCATAAGGGAATGCGCTCTACTTCAAAACATCCACAGAACACCACCACTCCATAGATATTGAAACATTTCTCACATTTGAAATTCTGGGTGTTCCTCCATATTTTAGCTAGTTCTCACCAAAACCAAAGAGTTGTCTGTTGGATGTATGGGTCACTAGATTTTTTAAAGCAAAGATTCCATAGCTTATCAGTAAACAATTATTCTTTGTCCCAAAGCTTCCTGAAATCATAATGTTTGTACATATGAAGTGTATTTCACTTTAATATTTTCCTGCAACAACACATTGATAGAACTAGTAAGTAGAGCCATAAATTTGGGGTCAACAATTGTCAGAGCTTCTTCAGTACAAAACTGTGCAAGTCAATTAGAAATGAATAATTTTGTACAAAAACACATTTCTAAAGACTCAAAGAAACAAAGCTATTTTGTTATTGTTATTCAGGTACTATAACTGCCAAGTTCAGTTCTACTTTATGCCAACGATGCCCCCCTGGGTGTGGGTGGGGCATGAAATCTGTATCACTTGGCATATCAGAGCGTAAACTTTTTCAGTGCATGGCCGCAGTTCTGACACTCTTTATACAAAGTAGCACACAAAACTATAAATACCCTGCAGAAGTAAACTCAGCCACTCCAATAGCCGCACTGAAATATAAACTAAAAAGCCTATTTATTAGGAAATAGATATCCTTGAACCCAAAAGTATTTTTGATAAAAAATACTTAGGCTCATATTATTACACAACAATCATATGAACTCTGAAGTAAGAGTAAACACCAACTTTTCTGCAAAAATCCAGCACTACAGTACTGCTTCCTTCTACAATGCAAAAAGTTGTTTGTGGGTAAAATACATGTATACATGCATCTGGTAATGAACATACACATGAATTTATGCTGTAAATTCTAATGTAAAAATCATTTAGTTTTATGTGCAGCCCATAAGGTATTTGCAACACAAGACTCCAAAGAAAACTTATTCAAACTCAAGTAACGACAATTAACTTTCCACTGATCACTTTCACTACCATTCAGAACTACAGAGTATTTCCTTAATTATTCTGATCAAGGTCATACAATCTATGTGGGGAAGAAAGCCTTTGCCAGTTCCATATTTATTGAACACTATATAATTGTTTTGTTTTGAAATCATAACCTGTACTGGATACCAGGGATGAGCCTTATGACTTTTTGAAACAGCAACCACTGTTCTGCTGAAGTGGCAAGCTTTGGAGAAAATAGCATGCATGAAAATAGATCTGTTTACAGAATTAGCTGAACACAGGACTTCCTGTTTTAGTTCAGCTCCACCTTAAAAACTACACATGTTCTACTGACATAAATACATCTTTTCACCAATTGCAAAAAAAAAAAAAAAATCTTCAGATCTGCAGTAGAATATAATATCCAAGGTGTCCAATAACAGAATTACCAAACCTTTTGATTGTTGAGGGCAATAACGTACAGGTATTAATAACTGCCAAAATTGTAAATCACATTTGAAGCATTTAGTATTTGGGGGGGGGGGAATCCATGGCAGTAGGATACAATGGCTGGTACTGTCAAGCTGTTCTAATAAAATTATAGTCATATGAGTAACAGTACTGGATTTTGCACTGCTTTTGCAAGTATTGAGTGCTAATGGGCACAATTCAATCAGCATTTTCAGGTTCACTGCAGTAAGATTCCAAAAGAGAGGTCACGCTCAACTGTTATGGCAGAAACAGCAAGAGTCTTAAAAACTAGCACATATATTCTATGAAAGTCTCTGCAAGTAGTGGGACCGTTTTCACACTACTTTATTCCAGTAGAATTTGCACTGATGAAGCTCGCACTGGAATGTATTTTCAGTATTTTAGAATACAACTTATCAGGATTCAACATATCAAAACAGTTCACCAGTTTGAAAAATAGCACTTCAGTGGGTTCTGGGTTAACTAAAAGGCCAGTGAAGCTGGAAATCCATTACACATGCCATTTTAAACTGTTTCATTAAGTAACACGAAATAATTAAAACCAAGACATTGTGTACTGAATTATAAATCCTGACATTCAAACTGCTGCTACAGTTAAGTTCAACTGCAAATACTAACTAGAGTCACAACAAGTAAATGCCATGAAGGCTTCCAGTTCTTGACAGAACATTACTATGCTCTGAAATCTAAATTTAAAGTGTTGTAAACATATAACTATGGACAGCATAGTTTTATAAACATGAATTGTTCATGTCAAGTTTTTAAAAAAACCATATATAATTTTTGACTTCGTAACATTTAGTTTTCATTGACAGTTTTGTCTGATTTTAAGCATCTCAGGTATCTGGACAATTTCCAGTCTTTCTACAAACAACAATTATTGGCACACAAATAATACCTCATGGATTACTACTATAGCAAGTCAATTATTCTGAAAGTTTTACAATCAGAGAGAATATAATCTCGCCATTGGCCAATACATGCAGGTTGTTAAGATGGTCTGGAACTGCAGTGTGATATATATGAAGCAATCTACAGACCTATATTTATCAGGATAATTTAAAGATAACTCCTTTGAAATCTACACAAACAAGATTTCCCCATTCCGAACCATTCTTTATGTACACACATGGTGGAATGACACGAGGGTACTGTTCAGGAAGGAAATGGTGTACGTGGAGAAGAATTATACTTCCCACATCATATTAAAATAGAAGGCTGTCATGAAGTGTAGACAATGTGACTGCTCTCCTATCTTGTGACATACTGCAAATAGTATATTGCATTCCCCTTTTTGGAGATGTTGTTGCTATTTCAAAATAGGAACTCCTATAGCCAAGAAACTGTATTAATGACCAGATAAGCTTATTTTTCACATTAAAAGCCCGGTCACTCCTATCATTCTGAAAAAAAGACAGTCCAAATTGAATATGTTGAAATATTATCAGCTTGACAAATCAGCAATAATTCTAGCTTCCAATAACTTAAAGGGAGCAAGGCAGCAGACTAGAAACCAGGAGACTGTGAGGTCTAGTCTTGCCTTAGACTCAAAGCCAGGTGGGTGACTTTGGGCCAGTCACTTTCTCTCAGCCCTAGGAAGAAGGCAATGGCAAACCACTTCTGAAATCTTGCAAAGAAAACTGCAGGGACTTTCCAGGCAGTCACTAACAGTCAACACTGACTCAAAGGCACTAAAATAATAATAACTTAAAGTGCTAAATATACATTTGAGAGTGGGTTCCCACTGAATTTTTGTCTTTCAATCTTGGCACTCCAAGAAGTAAAATTAAAAAAAAAATCCTCATGCATGCCTAACTTATTTGCTAAAATAGCTGGCTTTCAGGGGTCACAAGGCATCTTCATTTTTATGAACTGCTCATTTTTATTTCCATTCTGTAGGGAGAGCAAATTAAGAGGCTGTCAGCTCCCCATCAAATGAATCTAATGTGCACTTGGAATCCAAGGCTACAGACCTTTTCACTTACTGCAGAGCCATGGCTGAACCAGCCAGGTGATGTCACATCACATACATTTTCTATGGGGAAAATGACAATTAACTAGAAATGCAAGCAGCTGCTCAGGATCCCCAAAGCAGGTATTATTATAAGCAGAATAATTTCTAATTCACTGTATGTACAGCTCAACACAGAGAATGAGCCCGTGCACCAACCCCACACTGGATGATATCCATTATAGCAACAGCAGACACTGAACATCCCTGCTTTACATGGAATTCAGTTTAGTGCTGCTTTCAGCCCCTGCAATATTCAAAAGGAGGCTTGCTACAAAGTTTACAGCTGGCAGGAACTTATTGGTTCTTTCAAGGAGAGAGCCATTCATCTAAGGCAGACAAAAGCAACTGAAGTTAAGGAATGTCTTTTGACCCAAATGGGGATCCTTAGCAAAACAGCTATTGCAAAAGGCCTAAAGCTGTGCTAAAGTTGAAACAGGATGGCAGCAAAGTGACAGCGATCTTCCCCCAACCACAAAAGTTCAAAACAGAGAAGTCAAGAGTCCAGTTTCTTTTCCTTACATTCTGTTACATGGGAAACATGGGGAAATTCTATATTTTACTTCCTCCTTAATGGAACCAACTAGAAGCAGAAATTTAAGGGAAGGGGATGAGAGGAAGTGGAGCAGTAATTTCTGGCAGTAATTCAAGTATTTGGCATTAAGGACCCAGCATGCCAATGACTTCAACATAATAAGTTTGGATCCTCCCGCACATCAAAGCAACTTGTCACTGGTGGCTGCTGGAGATACAAATAGAAGCAGAACATCTTTAGATAGAATGGAAATCACAGTATAACTAATAAGAATTAAAATCCTGTTGTTATTCATACCATTATGTTCAGAAAACCATATATACATGAGAAGGAGTAGCAACCATGCCAATGCCAGCCACATTGTATCGTTACCACAAATAGCCTGAAAATGCCTCGGCTTGGCACCCACACCATGGCTGCCAAAGAAGGAGCCGCTCCCTTTAGTCCCTGGGCTTCCCTGTCCCATAGAGAAAAATCCCATCCCAGCTCTGGTCCTTCTGAGGGAGGGACCACCCCCTTCAGCCCCGCACAGGGACCCTTTGGCTAAAGAGGGTGGGCAGCGGCACCATCTCTGGGCACTCCTATTTGCAGAAAGAGGGGGAAATATCCATCCTGTCCTCAAGGAACAGAACTGGCAGCAACCTTCTAACTACTGGGGAAAGGTAGCTGGGCTGTCAAATTCATCAAAATAACCTTCCCACTGGCACTCCCACCCTTTCTTCTCCCTTCAAAGAAATGTTGGAGAACTCCTCCACTCTAGCCCCGCGATCATCCACGACTCCCCATCACTCAGCAACCCCCACCTCGCAACCTCGACCGACCGCAAACACGCACAATTTACGTGCGATCCGGGCAGCCACTCTTTGGCCCGGCTCCAGCCTGGCTGTCAGAGCCTCTCCCTCCGGAGCCGTCCTTTTGCTGCCGGGGTGCAGCAATCTCACAGCCGCTCACCCTGTACCTTCGCTTCGGGGGGCGGGAGCGGTACCCCTTCCTTTTCTCCGGAAGGAGAGCACGCTGCCGGCTTCGTTCCCTCCTGGGCTCCGAGCCAACACGAAGCTGCAGGGCCCCTCGGCCTGGCTGCGAGAGGGAGGCGACCGGGCCCCGCACAGGGCCAGGGAGGAGAGACCGATCAAGCCGCCACCGCTTCCCCTCCCCATCGCCCCGCTCACCCCGTCGCCGCTGCCTGCCAGGGCGAGCCCAGCCGCCCGTCCGCCGCCCGCTGCTTCGCCGGGTTCCTTCCTCCGGCTTCTCGCTACCTGCCTGCTCGCCTTCGCTCGAGGCTCGGTGGCTCCAGTGCGCGGTGGCGGCGGCAGCTCATGCGCTCCGCCCCCCCTTTCCTCCCTGGGATTGGGCGGGGCTCCAGAGCCGGCGAGGGAGGAGCGAGAGCGACGGGCGCACGAAAGGAAAAGGAGCAGCGCGGAAAGTCCGGGGCGGCCCGGCGGAGCAGCAGCGAGGCGGCAGGGGCACGGTCGAGCTGCGCCTTGGATTCGGCACGCAGGTTTTTCAAGGGTGCTTCGAGCCGCTGCTCTCTTTTTGCATAGATGACGTCCGGCCGGCAGCTCTCGCTGGGGAGGAGCGGTATCGAGCAGCAGTTAAGTTGCCTGGCCTCAACAGAGCGGGGCCCGGGGCCACTCGCGGGTTGGAAGCCTCCTGGAACGATCCCCCCCGACCCACCCACGCAAGCAGCAGGCACACACGATCTCTGCAGCACCTCCTCCACTTATGGGGGAAGCAGCCAGCTGTCCCTGTCTCCTACTGCTACCAGATCTGAGCCGGAAGAATCCAGATGTCAGCTAGAGAGCAGCAAAAAGTTACAGTGGTATCTGTGTCTTTGCTCCCTTCTCGGGGCCGTCCGGGCAACTTGCAGGCCAGGTCTGGAAGTCCTATTGTAGTATCGCACTGCAGGAGCGAAAAGTGCTCCCGCGCAGCCTTCGGCGCGCACTTAAGCGCCGCCTCTCGGTGGACAGCGCAGGTGCAACGTCCATCATGGAAGATAGTTGCTCTAAATGGTGGTTTTTAATACTTTTTTACCACCTGTCTGTTAAGAAACCCAAGCAAGAAAGAAAAACATTCTTTAAAAATACTAATATAATGCCATGTTTAAATTTTAAACAGCAGACCTGTCTCCCTCAACTACTGCCAACTACAGAATGGGGAAGCAAGTTTCCCAATCCTGTGATTGTTTTGAGTGGCAATCATTCATTGAATGGGTTGACCCTCCTCACACATCATTTCAACAAAAAAATTGAATTAAAACTTCAGTTTTAATTATATTACTTAAAAATAGTTTTGGTCTTTGTCCTGACTGCTTTCTTGTGAGAGTGAATCAAATTTAACACATCTAAAGTAGTGTTTCTCAAACTTGGCAAATATAAGACATGTGGACTTCAACTCTTCAGCAAAGGATTGTTACCTTGTCGTGGTGCTGGAGCTTGAGCACCTCAAAAGATAGACATTTTGGGCGTCAGTGAACTGAAATGGACTGGAATGGGCCACTTCACATCAAATGAACATCAGATCTACTACTGTGGACAAGAGGACCACAGAAGAAATGGAGTAGCCTTCATAATTAATAGTAAAGTGGCTAAAGCAGTGCTTGGATACAATCCAAAAAATGACAGAATGATCTCAATTCGAATTCAGGGCAAGCCATTCAGTGATCCAAATATACGCCCCAACCACAGATGCTGAAGAAGCTGAAGTAGAGCAGTTCTATGAGGATCTGCAGCACCTACTGGACAGCACGCCTAAAAGAGATGTTATTTTCTTCACGGGAGACTGGAATGCTAAGGTGGGCAGTCAAATGACACCTGGAATTACAGGTAAGCATGGCCTGGGAGAACAAAACAAAGCAGGACATAGGCTGATAGAATTTTTCCAAGACAACTCACTCTGCATAACAAACACTCTCTTCCAACAACCTCAGAGACGGCTTTATACATGGACTTCACCAGATGGACAACACTGAAATCAGATTGACTACATCCTTTGCAGCCAAAGGTGGCGGACATCTATACAGTCGGTAAAAACAAGACCTGGAGCTCACTGTAGTTCAGATCACGAACTACTTCTTCCACAATTTAGGATTAGACTAAAGAGATTAGGGAAGACCCACAGATCAGCTAGATATGAGCTCACTAATATTCCTAAGGAATATGCAGTGGAGGTGAAGAATCGATTTAAGGGACTGGACTTAGTAGATAGGGTTCCGGAAGAACTCTGGACAGAAGTCCGCAACATTGTTCAGGAGGCGGCAACAAAATACATCCCAAAGAAAGAGAAAACCAAGAAGGCAAAATGGCTGTCTGCTGAGACACTAGAAGTAGCCCAAGAAAGAAGGAAAGCAAAAGGCAACAGTGATAGGGGGAGATATGCCCAATTAAATGCAAAATTCCAGATATTAGCCAGAAGAGATAAGGAATTATTTTTAAACAAGCAATGCGCGGAAGTGGAAGAAGACAATAGAATACGAAGGACAAGAGACCTCTTCCAGAAAATTGGAAACATTGGAGGTAAATTCCAGGCAAAAATGGGCATGATCAAAAACAAAGATGGCAAGGATCTATCAGAAGAAGAAGAGATCAAGAAAAGGTGGCAAGAATATACAGAAGACCTGTATAGGAAGGATAACAATATTGGGGATAGCTTTGATGGTGTGGTCAGTGAGCTAGAGCCAGACATCCTGAAGAGTGAGGTTGAGTGGGCCTTAAGAAGCATTGCTAATAACAAGGCAACAGGAGACGACGGCATCCCAGCTGAACTGTTCAAAATCTTGCAAGATGATGCTGTCAAGCTAATGCATGCTATATGCCAGCAAATTTGGAAAGCACAAGAATGGCCATCAGATTGGAAAAAATCAACTTATATCCCCATACCAAAGAAGGGAAACACTAAAGAATGTTCAAACTATTGAACAGTGGCACTCATTTCACATGCCAGTAAGGTAATGCTCAAGATCCTGCAAGCCCTTCTTAGTGGTATGGGGATACCAAGTCATCTTGTATGCCTCCTGAAGAATCTGTATAACGACCAAGTAGCAACAGTAAGAACAGACCACGGAACAACGGACTTCTTTAAGATTGGGAAAGGAGTATGGCAGGGCTGTATACTCTCACCCTACCTATTCAACTTGTATGCTGAACACATCATGCGACATGCTGGGCTTGAGGAATCCAAGACTGGAGTTAAAATCGCTGGAGGAAACATTAACAATCTCAGATATGCAGATGATACCACTTTGATGGCTGAAAGCGAAGAGGTACTGAGGAGGCTTATGATGAAGGTGAAAGAAGAAAGTGCAAAAGCTGGATTGCAGCTAAACCTCAAAAAAACCAAGATTATGGCAACCAGCTTGATTGATAACTGGCAAATAGAGGGAGAAAATGTAGAAGCAGTGAAAGACTTTGTATTTCTAGGTGCGTAGATTACTGCAAATGCTGACTGCAGTCAGGAAATCAGAAGACGCTTAATCCTTGGGAGAAGAGCAATGACAAATCTTGATAAAAGTTAAGAGCAGAGACATCACACTGACAACAAAGGTCCGCATAGTTAAAGCAATGGTGTTCCCGGTAGTAACATATGGCTGCGAGAGCTGGACCATAAGGAATGCTGAGAGAAGGAAGATAGATGCTTTTGAACTGTGGTGTTGGAGGAAAATTCTGAGAGTGCCTTGGACTGCAAGAAGATCCAACCAGTCCATCCTCCAGGAAATAAAGCCAGACTGCTCACTTGAGGGAATGATATTAAAGGCAAAACTGAAATACTTTGGCCACATAATGAGAAGACAGGACACCCTGGAGAAGATGCTGATGCTAGGGAGAGTGGAGGGCAAAAGGAAGAGGGGCCGACCAAGGGCAAGATGAATGGATGATATTCTAGAGGTGACGGACTCGTCCCTGGGGGAGCTGAGGGTGTTGACGACCGACAGGAAGCTCTGGAGTGGGTTGGTCCATGAAGTCACGAGTCGGAAGTGACTAAACGAATAAACAACAAATGGACTTCAACTCCCAGAATTCCCCAGCCACCTTAAAGTTGCCAAGTTTGAGAAACACTGATCTAAAGTGTGACCTGTAACCCCCAAAATGCTTTGCTTCTTTCCCTGACCTGATGCCCTTAATTTTCCAACTCAGTGGGCTCCAGATGTGTTGGACTTCTCTCAAAAGCTATACTGGCTAGCAGATAGGTTGGATTTTAGCTCCTGTAACTGCTAGCCAGTATAGCTTTTGAGGGTCAGAAGTCCAACACATCTGGAGCCCATTGAGTTGGAGAGGAATGCCCACCAATAACTAAAAAGAGGCAGGAGCATTCCTTGCTTTGTGGAGTCCTTGGTGCTCTCTGAGCCTTGTTTTCTTGCAGACATTTCATTGCTAGACTAGGCAACATCTTCCATGCGAACAGGGAGAGGGCCTTGCTCTCTGTTTATATACAGTGGCTTGCCCTGCTTGTGTTGGTGTGGGTGTTATTTTCTTCTTGGGAGTTCTTTGATTGGACTGTTCCTTGCTTTTGCTGGCTCACTTACCATCCCCCAGCAATCAAGGAAATTAGGCCTCAACAAAGCAAGGTAGGAACCAAAGCAGTTAGTTATTGTTGCCTAGATGAAGAGTTACCAGCTTTTCCTGTACTTTCCCTCTCTAGATAACATGATGGGGAATGCTGAGTTTTTTGGTCCCAATCCCCAACACCAAGCACGACTATGCCTGCAGCGAAGGGTTGCCTGCACCATTTTTTTTAATCCGTTCAATCGTGTCTGATTCTTGGAGACTGCCTGGACAAGCCCCTGCAGTTTTCTTGGCAAGGTTTTTCAGAAGTGGTTTGCCATTGCCTCCTTCCTAGGGCTGAGAGAAAGTGCCTGGCCCATGGTCACCCAGCTGGCTTTGTGCCTAAGGCAGGACTAGAACTCATGGTCTCAATGGTTTCTAACCTGGTGCCTTAACCACTGCACCGAACTGGCTCTCACGTCTGCACCATTACAAAGTGCAAATACGAGTGTCAGGCTCCTGTATGTACTGTGTGTGTAACTCAGTCAATTCCTGGAGAGAAAAAATTGCCACAGTAGGGAGAAATCTGGTTTAGAATCTTTGTTCCTACATGCTTCTACATAAAATGATTCCTTTTATGGGGCGTTCCACAAAGGATCAAAATAGTACAGTACTTACTGTGTTACACTTACACTGCATGATGGTGCAGGAGTACATCTAGTTCCACCACAGTAATTCAGCTTCTATGTATCTCTAGTTTTGACAGTCCACTTAGATGTTATTTACAGAGTGAGGAGTTAGGAGTCCCCAAATTCATTTTACACAACCATTTGGGACCAATTCTAAGTTGAGCCTGTCACACGAAATCTAAATGCTGCCACTCAACATGCATCAGACTCAACTTGGATCAGTTATTGCACGTATCTCAATTTTATAGGATACTGTATTGGCGGCAAAAAGCAGAATCAGCAGGGCTGATCTTTTCCCTGTAGCAGAATGCATCAGATAGATGAATGTAGAGGCCACAAATAGGGGTCATACTATGCCCTAATCACCTGCTATCCATAATGAGCATAAATCTCCCTCTGACAGCAATGGAAACTTCAGTTGTGAAAAACAAGTGGAGGAAGGGGCCGTTCTAAATGGGTTGTAATGGAAGCCAACGAATAAAGCACTTTTCTCTACATTTCTTGGAGCTCCCCATGCTAACTACTACTTCAGGTATAATCTACATGGTGAACCTTATGTTGAGTTTCGCCCTGTGTGTCTAGGCCAGTGTTTCTTAACCTCACCAACTTTAAGATGTTTGGACTTCAATTCCCAGCATTCCCCAGCCAGCATTCTGAGAGTTGAAGTCCACACATCTTAAAGTCGGTGCGGTTGAAAAACACTGCTCTAGGCAACGAACCTTCTGTGAAATGTCGAACTATGACTTGGCTAGTTTTAGTAATATTTGCAGCACTTGCATCTGCATGTTCTTGTTGTAAATGTTCTATCAGTCAAAAGTGTGTTTTAAAAACAAGTTGAGTTAACCGGTCTGCTTTTATTCTGAAGAAAAACCAACGGAGGCGCCCCAATCTAGGTCACCTGCTTCCTGCTTGAAAAAAAGGAAAAACAACCCTTCTCCCTACCAGCCCTTGTAACCACATGAGATAACAGCTAAGCTGAGATGACTTTTAGCCCAGAAGAAAAACGGGGGGGGGGCACCCATCCAGCTCAAGAACACATTGTCTGTATGGCCCTGTGGGAGTTTTTCCCCCAGAGTGGCCAGGTCCATATACTGACTTACGCATGTTATTTGGTCTTCACCAGGTTTCACTGAACATACTCCCAAGAATGCTTAGAATGCTAGCCTTATTGCCAGTAGTACATGAGGCCTTGTATTTTAGGCCCAAAATAAACAAAGAGGAAGCCTGTAGAGTTCAAATGCAGTCATGCAACCTTCTAAAACTTCAGTAAAAACAATCCACCTTCTGTTGTCCCAGAAGGAAAAGAGGAAACACACCTTGAAAAGTCTGGGTTTGGGGAAAATTATAATCAGATGTTATGATGATTTTTATGCAAGGAATGCACAAGTTAAAAAATAGTTAGACACGACGTGTTTCCGAAAGCAAGCTTTTCTATCCCAAATTATTTGCTACCTATGTTTGTTTTTAGTTTTTCACCTGGCACTTATCCACTTTTTGGAGGGTAGCCACTAGCATGCCCCTCAAAGGCCAGAGCCCTTCAATAAAACATTAATATGTATGTCTTTTAGAGTTCTTGCAGATACAAAGGTAAATGGGGATGTTAATAGAAAATACCATATGCCGTCACTGCAATTTCAGCAAAATTTTCTTTGACAGGATCACAGTAATAGACAGTATATACTGGTTTGCAGTTTACAAAAGATGATAGGAAGCGTGGGGCAGCAAGGAAGAACAAGCCACAGCAAAGGAAGAGAGCAAATAACCAAGATAACTTGTTCTCTCTTTCCTTATCAGTGCAGAAAGTGTGCTTTTAAGTGTTAACAGCACAGGGTGGTGTGGCATATTCATAGCAATGTAAGGGAAAGTAGAGAACGTTAATGATTTTGGCATGATTGGTAAATGTAAGGCTAAATTATTTCATCTATTCTGAATTGAAAACCTAGGCTACATTGACACATCAGGCTAAGCCGAAGTTTGTTTTAAGCATGTTTTCTTGAATAACCACATGCAGCTAGGTTCATACAACACACTAAGCCCAAAGTAAATAAGCCACATTTAAAACTTAGAGTTCAGTGTGAACATGTCCCCCTGACTATTTCTCAAATATATGATGTCATCCTCTATTCGTTCCCAGCCCACCAGGGAGGCAACCTCCACCTGCCTTTTCTGCCATCCGTCAAAAATCATGGGTTTTTTGTCCAGTTTGCCTGCTTCACTTCATTTCGTTGTAGGCAAAGACTTCCACTCCAGTTGGCAGGAACACCCCCTCTTCTCCACTCACTGCTTGCTGCCTTTCATGGCTATTCTTTTTACAATTCCAGTGAAACAATAAAAAGGTATACTCCTCCACTGCTGCCGCCTCCTTCACTAACTCTACTCCTCCTCCAATCCATTGGTGCAGCAGTGAAAGATAGTCCTTTTTTCTTTTTAGGTGAAATTGAGAAGTGCTCTACCAGATTCCCCTTCTAGCCCAAGAGACAGGGAAAATGGGGAAACTGAGGTTTTCTGACCTTTTTGTAACCAGTCCAGGAAGGGAATCTACCAACCAAGGATTGTAGCAAACATAGTCCAGACAGAAAATCAGGTGATTACTGTGGCCAAAGCAAAGGAAGAGGTTGAAATCCAGAAAGAGATTTCTTAATCCAGATTCATTTTCAGACCTTTGTGCACAAGAGTTCAGCAGCTTAAGGCTGCAATGTGGAAAAGTCCTTAGTGTGGTATGTTAAGCCAAGCACTGCCGGCCTCCTCATGTGGTAACTACAGGTTCGGTTGTGTTGCAGCTTTCAAGCCACTGAGCATCTGCGGCTGGCCATGAAATCTGTCAGTTCCCTTTCATGGGATAATACCTTCCCTTTACTCTTTATCCTCTTTCAAGGCTTTTGGTATTGTGTTGTCAAAGCAAAACTTTTATTAGTAACTTGATGGAAAAATCTATCCTGTACTAGAAGACAAGCAGTCATGAAGTTATTCAGATGCTGCAACAAGACTAAAAGGTGCCATGTTCACAAGACTGCAGTTATTTAAAAGACTTGAATAAGAAAATTGGTTGAAAAGAACAGATGAGAAATTACTTAAATTAAGCAGTATCTGGGCAAGTCTGACTGAGCACAGGTAAGAGCGTGTATTAAGGACTACCGTGCAGCATTAAGGGCGATGAAATGGACTTATTTCTCCACTCTTACAGCATCTGCAGATAGTTGTCCAGCAACCCTGTTCCAGTCCTTTTGGGTAAACTCCACATTTGAGTGATATCTCAGCAGAAAATCTGCTGGGTCCTTCCTACTGGGGATAATGTGTATTTTGATCTACCTCTCTAATTGCCCACCACATCTTTGATATAGCACTCTAGAGTAAGGATCTCTAAACCTTTTGAGCACCTGCTGTGGGCACTTTCACAAAATGGCTGTGATTGGGGTAGTAACCTGTTGCAAAGTATGAATTGATCAGAATGTAATCTGTCATCTCTTCTGCCATGACTTCCCTTCTCATAGGACATTTCTTCTTTCCTATGCTTTCTTTGTTGTTTTTCTGGGAAGGCAATCAGATTTCCAAACAAAGCATTGTACTGCAACCACCATTTTTATTTTCTAAGGAAGCTTATGGGATTCATCTGAGGCTTGTAAATGAAGATTATGATGGTGGCTGATGTTTGCTGTGCAGCACTAGCCTATTTTTTTTTTTTTAAATGTAATATAAAAGTCAGGAGATACCAAGGGAGATGTCAGTGGGTGCACTGGCACCTTCAGGTGCTACATGGAGACTCTAGGTCAGGAGCAACACTAGATAAGGAGATTCCTGAGGATGCTGCAGGCTAGCCCTTTTTCCATACATGTCACATTTCACTTCTTTGAAGAATCATAAAAATTAGGATCAGAAATTAAATTGAAGTAGTACAACAAAATAATTTCACTATGTTTCTCTAGAAGATTCATGTTGCACATTGAGGAGTAATACATTCAGTAGTAGGTTCCATTTTCAAAGTGCCTGCTGCATTTCACCAATGTAATGACCCATTTTGTCACATCAGCAGCACCAACTGAGGTGTGAATGCTTTCCAGCTGTTGTCTACAGTAGGGATTTAGTAGTCATCACTGTTATTCAGTATGTGTTGACAAAGAAAGGAGAGATGGAATACAGATTTAAAGAGCAAGTTGGATTAATGTAAATGTGGCTGGACTATTTCATCTATCTGTGTCTGACTTATTAATAAAAAGCAAATTTTAGAAATAAATCTGAAGATCAGGTTCCCACTCTGCTCATTTATTATGGCTATGGATTTTCCTCAATTTCAGGAAAGAAATTATTGCTGCAACTTGTTATAATTTAAGGAGAAACTTTTAATCAGCTAAGGTCTACTGCTTTTATTCCCATTGCATCAATAATAATAATTTATTAAACTTGTATGCTGCCCAATTCTCAATGAGACGCTGGGTGGCTCAATATATATCAAAGGTTGCATATAGGTTTGCTGCCTAATGATGATATTAGGATGGGCCTTCAGATTTCAACTTCAATCTTAGCTGGGTTAATTAAATGGTGAAGGAAGGAAGGAAAAACCTGGAAAGGGAAAGAAAACTGAAGAATGGAAGACAGTAGCAAGCAGCTGAGAGCAAGCAAAAGGTGCTAAGGAGTTGGACAGATGCAAATACAGATGTTGGGAAGGAGTCAAAAGGCAGAGGTTCACATTCTGGCAAGGATGACTTGGAGAAAAGATGATAGGAAGCCCCAGGAGAATTAGGCAAAAAAGAATGGAGGAAGCCCAAGAACAAAAAGGGTTGGGGCAAGACTAAGGGAAGAAGCAAAAGAAACAGAAACAGAAGAAGGCAAAGAAGAGGTCTAGCCAAGCATCAACACAGAGTGGCTATCTTTGCCAGAGATAATTTAGCCTAATTCTTTTTATGCTTTATGATGGGAGAAGGGGGAATTTTCATGTGCTTCTTCCATAGGAAAGGCCATCACACCTTATAAAAGTCTTTGAAAAGCATTTATCACTAAACAGCAAATATGTGCATGAATAAATATGCTTTTAAGATCTCGACTGAAATAGCAGGAGGCTCCAAAAACTTATGACCTCACTTACACTCTGCAAGAAATCAACATTTTCCATGCATATTCTATGACAAACAGTGGGAATACACACAAGTGGAATTGTAACACAACCTATTTAGGATTTGTTATTTGTTTACTGTAATTATCTCTTAGCATCATTTTAAGGTGCTTAAAATAGCGTGCATCCATTTTACTTCACAACAGCCAACTGTCTGAAAGAGGCAAGGATGGGGTAGTGACTGATTCAAAGTCAGTGAGTGAGTGTTGTAGTTGTGAAGGGGTTTGAAGTCAAGTCTATAGCTCCACCATGATAGATTGTAGCCTGCTAGATGGCTGTATGACAGTTAATGGAATGCACCCTCTGTACGTTTTGCCACTACTTTGTTTTTTATTTGTTTTTATCTTGTTATTATCTTTAATTCCAACTGGTTCTTTTAATGGTTTTTATATATTTTTGATTATTATTATGTATGTTGCCCAGAGTCACTATGTGAGATGGGCAGCTATACAAATGCGATTAAATAAATAAATAAACAGAATCTGCCATTTGTAGCACACTGGCTCTTGTGTCTCAGCTCTTTTGGGCTGGAACAATAATTGCTTCTATTTTTATATATATCTGAATGCTTCAGAGGGCAGTTGAAGTTGAGAAAAACCTTTTTCAAGAACAAGAACTTGTTTTAATTTTTCACTATGACGTTGAACTGTCATATGCACTTACAGTAAATACTCAGAAACAGGAGAAGGTTCCTTGTGATCCGTTTGGGTGTCTTGAATCTTTTTTGAGATACTAGTTACTTAAGGGACAAACTTAAAGCAAAGCAGACTGGAGAGAGAGTGAATGTTGCCATGAACTGAGATATAGGAGGAAGGTATATGTTCAATGTACACCATAAATTCAGTGCCAGACATGGAATTCAATGCATGTTTTCTAACAAACTTATCATGCCTTTTTGGGAATCAGAATATAAAATAGCTTCTGCCAAAATGATGGTGTATACATGAATACATCTTTCACTGGGTGGGTTCGCGCTTTACGCTAAGGAGTAATGAGGTTTAATGATTTTGGCTTAGTATATTGTAGAAACCCTAGTCAGATTTGGTTTGTTGAACAAACCATGCTTATACAAACCCAGTGCAGGTGAAATAGCGACCATTCCTACTAGCACTTTATCTTCTTGATCACGTGATCCAGATTTCACTTCCCTCAGCAGCAGTTTTAATTTTCATGTGACTTTTTTCTATAGTAATACCTATCCTGGTTTCACAAGTCATGTCAAACAATCATGGGTTTTGCTTTAATTTGATTTGCATGTTGTATAAGCCCAGCCACTGTGACCTATACAAGAAAACATGATTAAAACGTAAGGTGCTTAGCCCAAGACGTGAACCAGCCACTACAGGGTTCCCAAGACCATCCTTCTAGGACACGTCATTTCTCAAGTTCTCATCTGCTTCCATCCAAGTGTTTCTCTACTATCCTCCTTGGGTTCCTTACTGTTTTATGCAGTTCAGTCATCCTATTACTAGACATGTGGTTCTTTGCCTTAACCATTTCCTAAGCCCCATTCTTATCCTGAACCCCCTTCCAGCCAACATTTTTTATGCACCCAAAAATGTATGGGACAAAACCAAAAAATACTTAATGTTATTTACTTGAAATTCAATTATTTTAGTGTACGGTGACTACTTCCCACTTCCCTAAATATTTAATAAATTCCACCTTCCAACCTGTTGGAAATTATAGTTTGGCTACAGCTTTTAAAAGAAATCTAGGGATTACAGGGAGGGGGTGCCTATGTGCCCCTGGAGCCATCGGTTCAGCACTCCTATTTTGCAGTAACCTGCAGCTGTTAGACATTTGAAATTATATTTCATTTTAACTTACTTTTAAATTGCTTGAGTTTAAATTGGTATTGAATTGTGTTATTTATATGTCATGAGGTACACTGGGAAAATCTTAGAGTTGAGAAGTGGCTAAGAAAGATATTAAATAAATATATGTCCCCTCATATAATATAACTTGGCAAACCACTGCAGATAGCTGACATGATTTATATTCCCTGAATATTGCTTTGCAGCATTTAGAGAGGGTTGGCATTTGTTTGCAAGCAGACTTCCATAATCAATTGCCAAGGGACAGAGCAAGGACCACAACAGCATATCTCTAGGGATATTTAAAGTTAGACTACACAAGTGAGACTTGGGATACTGTAAGAGTATCTATCCTTTACAAGGGGATAGAATGGAGTCCCACATATTTTATGCCATAGTTACGACTTGCATTCATACCAGCACCTCATACATCAGTAAAACAAAAGAACAGAAATTCTATTACTTTTACAGATTAACAATAATACTTTGCAGGCAATGTTTTTATGCTACAGTCTTATATTAGTGAACATCCCTGAATTTGATGCAGTGCAGTTTCTGTCATGCTTACCATCAG
The DNA here is from genome assembly GCF_035149785.1 of Candoia aspera. NCBI lineage: Eukaryota > Metazoa > Chordata > Lepidosauria > Squamata > Candoiidae > Candoia > Candoia aspera. The sequence continues at coordinate 40,444,828 of NC_086155.1, forward strand.
ATTAGGACTGCAGTTGTAAGCAAGTAGTAGTTCCCTTATATGCAAGTTAAATGCTAAAGGCATCAGCTCAGATTGCATCACTTAAGGACAGCTTTCCCACATTGCACTAAGCCATGTATTGTTTAAACATGGTTTGTTGAATCAGCCAGAAGCAGTGAGTTTATACTTGGTGTTAAGCAACAAACCATGGTATACAAACCACAAGGGCTGGATTTAAACAACATGCTGAGCAAGAAGTAAAACATGATGGCTTAGAGTCATGTGTGACACCAACATGTTTTCTTCTAAACTCTTACCAAAGCCCAAAGACTACATTCAGGCAAGGAGAGAAGGCAGGAAATAGAGCAGTCAAAACCACAATATAAAAATTAACTCTGGCATCAGGAAATTCTCTAGATAAGGACAAAATAATCTGTCCATTTCAATTTACCTTTCTTTTTCCAACCTTATATTTATTGCATCATCTTTGCACATGTTTGTGATTTTTTTAAAAAAAGCTGCATTGTTCCTACAATTTTTGTACATATTTTGTTAAAGTTGTTTTTCTACACAGTTTTACCTAATGCTCTATTTTTGCAGGACATTTTTCTCTAGTAGAGTGAACTTTTACACATTATTTTTGGAAATCTATGTATTTTTTTTCAAAACTTTCCGTAAACCATGCTTTTTTTTTAAATTGCACTGCTGCATTGCAAAATTCAGAAGAGAGCAAATATCAAAGTTTAATTGTGTTTTAGTTCACAAAATGTTCATTCAGAAAGCCCAAATTAGATGTTTATAGCATCAAAACAAAACTTCACAAAATCCTCTCCATTCTCTCCACCTCCGGGTTTTTCAGGGCAGCTCCCAGACTCTAGTGATCAGCTGTTTCATTCCTGCTTCGTAGTAAGAAGACTGTGCTACCCTTTATTGCTGAAATGACTAAGCCATCTCTAATCATTGCCCACTTACCTGTCAGTAGAGATATGGGCCTTAGTCTCAGTTGGTATATATGAGTATAACCAATTTGATTTCAGAGCTCAATGTGGGGAAAAAAGCCAGCTCAGCACATCATTGACAACTGGTGTTAAATTAAGTAGTAGTAATTACTGCTGAAATTGGTCTTCTCCCTAGCTCAACATAATTGGACAAGAAACAACAGCTCATCACTTTCCAGCTCCAATATTTATGATTTTTCTCTTAGTTCATTTTGAGATTATCCCACTTGCTTCAGATACATTGCAATAGGTTGAGATTTTTGGGGGGTGAATATTTTTTTAAAGCCCTCAAAAGCTCTTGTGCCTATAATCTACCTCACAGTTGTTGTGTGAGTAAAATAGGGAGGAGGCTGTGTACACCACTATGACCCAACAGAGATATTTTGAGTTCTTCAGAACTGTGCATGAGTGTGAGGTGGAGGGAAGTAGCGGGTGTTGATGCTGTATAGTCTGCTGCAGGAAATGTAGAAGCAGATTGTAATAATGATTCAGTGATGTTCCAGACTACAACTCAAATTCTGCCTAAGATTGCTAGGATGAAAAAAAGAACAACAACCCAATATCCCATAAGCAATGGTTAGTCCCTATGGATGTTCAAAACTCTGAATACAACCCATTTGAAGCCCAGAACGTTGAATATGATGTTCACAAATGAAACCAAATGCACAAAAGTACAAAGTAAAACAAGGCTGTTTTCTTTTAGATATAAACCAAAACATAATTATTTTGATTGGAAATGGTTGGGGAAGAGTTCCTCTTCCCCCGGAGAACCAGAGGATGTGATGAGATTGACACTTCAGGCAGAGAACCTGCTCTTCTCAATTAGCAATCCAGGAGCTGAAGATGAAGTCAAGAGTAGGAGGAATTGTCCCTTCCAAATTTGAGTCCACGGCACATGATGACAGTGGACCCAAACGGGCACAGCAATTTGGAAGGTAGCATGATATGGAAGCCCTTCAAGTTTGTGCTTGAAAACCCATGTCATACCATCTGCAACTATTGCAAGACATAGCTGAGCAAGGGAAGGACACCAGGTGTCTTTTGCTCTAGGGGATGTTTCAGCACCTGCTTAGTCATCTAGAAGCCCTTCCCACTTCTGGCAGCACTAGGCAGCCCATGATGCTATCCTGCAGCAGGGCATCAGTTCCTGAGTACAGCAAGATGTCTGCACAATAGTGGAAACAGGTACTAGACAGCATCTGGCAGGGTGCTTCAAAGACATCAGATCTGACAAATGCTATTGGTAGAGGATGCCAAATGCCTCCAGACATTTGGCTGGTAGAGGATGCCTGATTCTGGCACCTTCATTTAGTTTCCCATACTACCCCATCATGCCCCATTTTCAGCAGGCAAGTGGTACTTTCTATATCACCAATGCAGGGAGGAAATGCTGGTGCAGCTGCAAGTATGCTTACATCCATTCCACCTCAGCTGAGGTGGAGTGCATGTTTCTTATCTTGCCCTCACTAAGAACAGGTAGGGGTGGATTTGAATGAGGGACATGTCTGCAGTTATATGCCCCAGCACTTTCCAGAATGCAGGATAGCTGTTGCTTCATGCTGGAGTGCTGAACATGACTCACCCGGCATGTGAGGTGAGTACAGCCATGAAGCATATGGTTTTGATCTGGTTGCCCAGAAAGCCAAATATGGTCACAGACAATGGGCTCAACTTGCAAAGGGCATCCCTTCAGGTGCAATTTGTTGGCATCAGCTTACAAAGTGCATCTGATTCTTCAGGGTTGACTTGAAAGGGAAGGGAGCGGAATTAGTATCATCCTAGCTGGCACCAAGGTTCCACCCATGTTCCAACAGAGAAGTGCTTTAAGATTATTGGTTACTTTCATTGAAGTCTGAAGGTAGAGTTGGATCCTGAACCATCAGCAGGTCAAACTCCATATACCCCAACACCTGCCCATTCAGGATGTCCCACCCCATGGAAAACCATCTACCTCTTGTTCCAGAGGTGTGTGTTTCTTCAATCACAGGAGCAGAGAATCATGGCTGAGGCAGTTTCTGTACTTGAGCCATTCTTCATGGTAAAGTTCTTTAGTGCAGAAACAGTGACACCAAGCTAACATCTGCATTTGGTTCTTAGGTTTCAGATCTAACTTGATTCTGGATCCTAGAAGAAGCTGGGATCCAACAATGGCCTTGATTTCCTAATTTCACAATTGGGTTGCAAGCAGGTGTTCATGCTTTCCAGCCTTTGTGACTTTCAATAAGGTTGAAGAGGATGATACAATGATGCTGAACCCAAGTGTAGAGAACTTCTGGTTACAAAAGTGGCCCAAGTGAAGAAGAAAAATAGGCAGCCCAGGCAGCCCTATACAAAAACAAACATTTCTGATGTAATAAAGATACTAGACCAAGACCCACCTTCAGTCATGAAACCCCAGAATGACTGTTGCAGTCACTGGTACTTAACACAGCTCAGTTCACATTGGTGTGTATAAAAAATGTAGGAGGAAATTCTAGCAACCCTGCTTTGAGCTTCGGGAGAAAAAATAGGATATAAATCTAAGAGGTAATAAATAATCATTATATCTGGTCTAAAAGGTTAGACCAGATATAATATCTTATATATCTTATTGTCATGAGTAAGGATGGCGAGCAGGGGGCTCCCTTCCAGACTGTTAAGCGCATGCACAGCACTGAGGAATTGGTGAGCCATTCCAAGAGGCACAGATTGGGACCGCCTTAACCTGCAGGGTTTATATGGCTGGGTTTTTCCCACGCTTGTTCAGTTTGTTAGGATTACTGTTATGTACTAGCAATAAACATTAGAGAACAGTTCCTTGTCTCAGAGTGTTTCCTGGGAGTCAGGACACTTATATATATATAATATATGATATCAGATATAATATCAGATATCTTCAGCAAAGGATCGTTACCTTGTCGTGGTGCTGGAGCTTGAGCACCTCAATGATGCCATGAGCTAAACCGTGAAGGGCCACCCAAGATGGGAAGGTCATGACAGAGAGGTCAGACTAAATGCGATCCCTGGGGAAGGTAATGGCAACCCACCTCAGTATTCTTGCCGTGAAAACTCAATGGATCAGTACAACCAGAGATATGTCGGTATACCATCGGAAGATGAGACCCCCAGGTCGGAAGATGGTCAAAATGCTACTGGGGAGGAACAGAGGATGAGCTCAACTAGCCCCAGACGTGATGACGCAGCTAGCTCAAAGCTGAAAGGACAGCCAGCGGCCGACGGTGCTGGTAGTGAACGGCGAATCCAATGTTCTAAGGATCAACACACCATTGGAACCTGGAATGTAAGATCTATGAGCCAGGGCAAATTGGATGTGGTTATTGGTGAGATGTCAAGATTAAAGATAGACATTTTGGGTGTCAGTGAACTGAAATGGACTGGAATGGGCCACTTCACATCAAATGACCACCAGATCTACTACTGTGGACAAGAGGACCACAGAAGAAATGGAGTAGCCTTCATAATTAATAGTAAAGTGGCTAAAGCAGTGCTTGGATACAATCCAAAAAACAATAGAATGATCTCAATTGGAATTCAGGGCAAGCCATCTAACATCACAGTGATCCAAACATACGCCCCAACCACAGATGCTGAAGAAGCTGAAGTAGAGCAGTTCTATGAGGATCTGCAGCACCTACTGGACAGCACGCCTAAAAGAGATGTTATTTTCATCACAGGAGACTGGAATGCTAAGGTGGGCAGTCAAATGACACCTGGAATTACAGGTAAGCATGGCCTGGGAGAACAAAACGAAGCAGGACATAGGCTGATAGAATTTTGCCAAGACAACTCACTCTGCATAACAAACACTCTCTTCCAACAACCTAAGAGATGGCTTTATACATGGACTTCACCAGATGGACAACACCAAAATCAGATTGACTACATCCTTTGCAGCCAAAGGTGGTGGACATCTATACAGTCAGTAAAAACAAGACCTGGAGCTGACTGTAGTTCAGATCACGAACTTCTTATTGCACAATTTAGGATCAGACTAAAGAGATTAGGGAAGACCCACAGATCAGCTAGATATGAGCTCACTAATATTCCTTAGGAATATGCAGTGGAGGTGAAGAATCAATTTAAGGGACTGGACTTAGTTGATAGGGTTCCGGAAGAACTCTGGACAGAAGTTTGCGACATTGTTAAGGAGGTGGCAACAAAATACATCCCAAAGAAAGAGAAAACCAAGAAGGCAAAATGGCTGTCTGCTGAGACACTAGAAGTAGCCCAAGAAAGAAGGAAAGCAAAAGGCGACAGTGATAGGGGGAGATATGCCCAATTAAATGCAAAATTCCAGAGGTTAGCCAGAAGAGATAAGGAATAATTTTTAAACAAGCAATGCGCGGAAGTGGAAGAAGACAATAGAATAGGAAGGACAAAAGACCTCTTCCAGAAAATTAGAAACATTGGAGGTAAATTCCAGGCCAAAGTGGGTATGATCAAAAACAAAGATGGCAAGGACCTAACAGAAGAAGAGATCAAGAAAAGGTGGCAAGAATATACGGAAGACCTGTATAGCAAGGATAACAATACTGGGGATAGCTTTGACGGTGTGGTCAGTGAGCTAGAGCCAGACATCCTGAAGAGTGAGGTTGAATGGGCCTTAAGAAGCATTGCTAATAACAAGGCAGCAGGAGACAACGGCATCCCAGCTGAACTGTTCAAAATCTTGCAAGATGATGCTGTCAAGGTAATGCATGCTATATGCCAGCAAATTTGGAAAACACAAGAATGGCCATCAGATTGGAAAAAATCAACTTATATCCCCATACCAAAGAAGGGAATCACTAAAGAATGTTCAAACTATCGAACAGTGGCACTTATTTCACATGCCAGTAAGGTAATGCTCAAGATCCTGCAAGGTAGACTTCTGCAATTCATGGAGCAAGAATTGCCAGATGTACAAGCTGGGTTTAGAAAAGGCAGAGGAACTAGGGACCAAATTGCCAATATCCGATGGATAATGGAAAAAGCCAGGGAGTTTCAGAAAAACATCTATTTCTGTTTTATTGACTATTCTAAAGCCTTTGACTGTGTGGACCATAACAAATTGTGGCAAGTTCTTAGCGGTATGGGGATACCAAGTCATCTTGTCTGCCTCCTGAAGAATCTGTATAATGACCAAGTAGCAACAGTAAGAACAGACCACGGAACAACGGACTGGTTTAAGATTGTGAAAGGAGTATGGCAGGGCTGTATACTCACACCGTACCTATTCAACTTGTATGCTGAACACATCATGTGACATGCTGGGCTTGAGGAATCCAAGGCTGGAGTTAAAATCGCTGGAGGAAACATTAAGAATCTCAGATATGCAGATGATACCACTTTGATGGCTGAAAGCGAAGAGGAACTGAGGAGCCTTATGATGAAGGTGAAAGAAGAAAGTGCAAAAGCTGGCTTGCAGCTAAACCTCAAAAAAACCAAGATTATGGCAACCAGCTTGATTGATAACTGGCAAATAGAGGGAGAAAATGTAGAAGCAGTGAAAGACTTTGTATTTCTAGGTGCGAAGATTACTGCAGATGCTGACTGCAGTCAGGAAATCAGAAGATGCTTAATCCTTGGGAGAAGAGCAATGACAAATCTCGATAAAATAGTTAAGAACGGAGACATCACACTGACAACAAAGGTCCGCATGGTTGATGGTGTTCCCCATAGTAACATATGGCTGCGAGAGCTGGACCATAAGGAATGCTGAGAGAAGGAAGATCGATGCTTTTGAACTGTGGTGTTGGAGGAAAATGCTGAGAGTGCCTTGGACTGCAAGAAGATCAAACCAGTCCATCCTCCAGGAAATAAAGCCAGACTGCTCACTTGAGGGAATGATATTAAAGGCAAAACTGAAATACTTTGGCCACATAATGAGAAGCCAGGACACCCTGGAGAAGATGCTGATGCTAGGGAGAGTGGAGGGCAAAAGGAAGAGGGGCCGACCAAGGGCAGGATGGATAGATGATATTCTAGAGGTGATGGACTCGTCCCTGGGGAAGCTGGGGGTGTTGACGACCGACAGGAAGCTCTGGCGTGGGTTGGTCCATGAAGTCACAAAGAGTCGGAAGCGACTAAATGAATAAACAACAACAAAAGGTTAGAAGGGGCAGCAAAAGACTGAAAGAGAAGAAGAATTAGGAAGAAAAGACGTAGTTGCTGAGTAGCTCTGAATAGTTTAGACTTGATAACAAGAAAAAAGGGCCAGCTACAGGGGCAAGTTCAAAAGTTGGCTATCATACTGGGATAAAAATATAGTACTGGGCACCTGACTTCAGTATAGAAAGGCCTAGTTGGAACACATGAGCTCTAGCATTGATAATGAATAAACTGATGGATTATAAATATTTTTTATATTCTACAGCCTCTGAGGTTTTGAAATCTGTCATTTTATCAGAAAAGCTAGAGGTGGCTTGGCAGAGAAATTTTTTTTGTTCCCTCAGTATAGATTTGAATGTGAGCCAGCATTTGAAACTAAAACTTTGCTTCTATTATCTATTCATCTCTCATTTTCCTATTTAGCACTTTGACCTTTGTGACCAATGAGTCATGATACACTTATCTGTTATTTCTTCCATACCTAACAGTTGTGAAGATCATATTATCCATCTCTAGATAGGGGCTGTGCGTTTGATTTGGCATGGAAACCCATATTATATCTTGTTACATTTGAGAGCAAGCTTTTCTGCAGAAAGGTGCAAAAAACAGACCCAGTTAATTGCTGAATCAAATGTTTCACTATGAGTAACTAGACCAAATGTTTCTTAAATGAAATGGGGAAATCCAGAGCCAAGTCCTTGTTATTTGACAATCCATTCATTTGGAGGAGATAAGAAAGGCTCTATTATAGCAAAGACAGAAGACTGAAGGCTAATAAAACAGTAGTAAGCTGCAGTTGTCTTCTAATCTCACCTCATCCTGACCTGACAAGCCTGCCTTTTAAAGCCCAGGTTGATCTATTGAATGGAGAATTGATATGGGAAGTTGACACAGCAGTAAACTCAGCTCTGTTTCTGCTTTTCATCAGATCCAGGTAGAATATGACCTCCATTAATGACTGCTATAGATAGCTGAGGGTAAGTAAATCAAAACTTGTTTCAGATAAAAACAGAGTAAAGGTGGTATTGGTAGAAGGCTCTGTTGAAAAATATATGAAAACCTCTGGGATCAGATTTGTAGCTTGTGTGCAGCCCCGAATCTGACACTGCTCAGAGCACTTTTTTTTACATCATTTTTATTATCTATGGGGGACAACCCCAGGATCTGGCTACTGTCTCTAGTGACCTTCTATTTGATTGCTCTGAAATGTTTTATTTAGTGCTTCAGTTGTTCATAGTTTGTTTATTAAACTGTCTAAGTCATAATGAGTTACATACAGCCTGCAAATAGAAACACCTTCCTTGGCTGCACAGATGTTTCTTTCCAAATGGAAGACGATATAATCACATTAACAATATACATTTGGGATTAAGATAAAGGTGTACAGGCCCAAAGGTATGATTATACTCCCTGGCCAAATCTTATTTTAGAAAGTTACCTGCCATCTGTAAAGAACACTTGGACAAATCTTGGGAAATGTCAGTAGTGGGTGAAATATTAACTCAGATGACCTTTCTGATGATTTTCTTTGAAAGTGAGTTAACATGTCTTTTTTTAAAATATGGACTCAGAAAAAAGAAATCACTAAGAATGTCCCTAAGACTCAGGTCAGTACTTAGATGTTGTGTTGTGCAAGGAGGAATGAAAATATAAAGTTGCAATGAAGTATTGTTTGTAACATTTTATCATAATGAAAAAATATATTGTGTAGCTTATTTGCTTAATAGATAATATGATGAGGGAATTGGCCAAGCTTCTCTACAGCTAGAATTTAGGCTATAATAGGCTCAGTGTTCAATTCCTGTTTAACTATGAAATCCTTGAGCTGAAATATGGCGGCCATATGCCATGGAGTGAGGTAAACACAATTGTTGGGAGATGAACATGTTGCTAATTTCCGACTGAGTTCATGAGTTCACCATTTGACCTTGTAATCATAGGTGGAGTATTGCCAGAGAAATATTTGAAGGAACCCTTAGCTAGTGTATAACATGAGATCAGTGGCATTTCTTTATTTTTCTTAGTATTAGGAGGAGGATTATTTTCACAACATGACATCATGAACAAGTGTTAAGTCACTGAAATACATGACAGAGCACTCTGGATTTCTTGAAATATGAGATCAAATATGTGTGTCTGTGCATGCCAACCCCTCCCCCCCCGTAATCGCTATAAGATCTTTCTCTGATTCAAAATTGCTATTGCCCAATTGAATACATTATTACAATTCTAGCACAAATGCTTCATTAATACACATTTGGCAATTTAATGACATTCCAAAACAAGTTGCATGTTCATAATGAGCACAGATGCTTATATGATAGGATCACAACCCTGGAGAGCAGAGGAGGTCAAGTTCAGAACAGATCAGTCCTCTGTTTAAATGAAAATGTATTCAATACTATTATGTGTGGGACATTGGTATCAGGAATTACAGATGGTACTGCATTTCCCTGAATTATGTTCCAAATTTGTCTGCTTTTTAAACTATGGGCAAGCAGTTCCCCCACACCACCCCAGTCCTGTAGTTATAATGAATATGCAATATGTAAAAAGCTCAGTAGCATAAAATAGCCATAGGAATCTAATATATAGGTGCAAAAATTTTCCTCCAAATTCTATATGCTTGCTGTACTGTGTCATCAGGTTCATCCATATTAAAGAGGTCTAATAATGGCTGTAACATTTTATAGCATTAGAGCAATCTCTTCATACATGACAAGTGAGTGCAGGCATCATTAATTTCTGAAGGCTAATGTCACAGGGCAATGCAGCAGTTAGATGCAATGCACCAAAAGCAGAGAAAAGGAAACACAAGCTTCTCTACAGCTAGAATTTAGGCTATACAAGACATTGATTGAAGGCACAGAAACCTTTCTGTGAACCTGAAATCAGCTCCAAAGTACTTCAGCAAGCAGAGACTTGAAGGGCATCCTTTCCTCTGTATCCTCAAACTGCACCCTCTGCTAATTCTGCTAATTCAAATACAAACCTGACTATTTGTCTGACTTGATGGTCTGAGGACCCTGAAATAGCAGATCACACTTTGGACGACAGAAGATTTTGAACACTGGGATCCAAACCAATGATTTTGAGGATAACATATGCCAGCCTGAATGCAATCTTATGTGAACAAGACTGTCTTCAGGATGAAAGTATCAGCAGGCAAGAGAATACAGAGTGCTGAAACATCTTTAGGGAAAATGTAGCTCAATGAGAACTTTAATATGCTAAGTGTTTACAGAATGCTAAGTGGTTGCAGCCCAGGAGTTGAACTGGAATATTTTTTTTTACCTGTAAGCTGCTTAGAGTCATTTATACAGTGAGATGGGCAGCATAGAAATTTAATACATGCATACATACATACATACATTAATTAAATGGGGTAGGGTGGGGGTGCAGCTGGACTTGAGCATCCTGGGAAAGAACTTTACTGGCTGGATGGTTTGAATGCTAAACTGAAACATTCCGCACTGCAATATTTTTATGTTAAGAGGTTAAATCTAGCTTTGCTTTGAGCAGTTGAGCATGTCTTTGATGCATTAACATTGTTTTTATTGTATTCCACTATGGACATTTTAACTGGAACCAGTGATATCTTTCTTTTCAGGAAAGAGGGAAGCTGAGTAGTAAGACTATACTTTGTGTATGCCATGCAAATGACCATAAATGCAACCTCAACTTCTCACGTGATGCAGCATATACAATGTACATGCAGAGTATAGTATTCCTAAAAGACCATCTTCCAGCACTTGCTTAAATATCTGTAGAGGGAGGCAGATGGTTGCATTAAATAATTGTCACTAAGACATTTCAGAGGGTCCATCTAACATTTAATCAAAATGTGCTTCTCTGCCACTTCTACCCAGTTCTACCCTGAAAGCGAAGAAAAGGAAACTGTTCCATCTTCTGGGTATCAGAAAATTGATTGGGTCTTTCTGTTAGACACCCATTCATGGGACTTTGTGTGGACAGTGGAAAGTAGGAAGGAAAGGCTGTTAACGCAAGGATATGATCATTAGTGTGTAACGCCAACTATTGTATAATGCAATGGTATGGTGGAAACATGTAGTTTTATGCCACATATTTAGCTTATATATATAGTCAAGGTAATGATGCACCCTCTGCTTTATTCGTGATATTTTTATGTAGACTTTAGCATGTTTAATTTTTTTCCTTTCCTTTTATTTTTTAATTACCTGCTATTTCTTAGTTACTAGTTTTTTTTTGGAAGCCTACTATCAACTACAAGATGCCAGGGAGAGAAGAAGGGACAAACAAACTCCAGACTCCCAAGCCCCAAGAAAGCCTCAAAACAACTGAAGATTGATGAATTAATTCCCGTGGTGGACTGCACCTTGGTAAACGGAAATGATCTATTCACACTAAACAATCAATTTGATGATTTAGATCTAACAGAATTGAAGCTATTGTAAGAAATAATGCAATGAGCCTTCCTCACTTTCTGGATGTGGTCTTATTTCCTAATAACAAAATATAATAACCACCCTGTAGAGATGAGCCACACATGAATCCCCACTGCATCCTGCTCCCTTTCTGATCTGCTGTCAAGCCAATGCTTTCCTTCAGCAGACACAGCATCCTCAACCCATCTACATCTTGCCTCCATTAATGACAGACTTGACACACAGCATCATTTTCTGTCTGCCTGTGTGTCTGCCAAAGGTAACCCTTTGCTGCTGGGGAGAGGAATAACTTACTGCCGCATAAAGAATGTAAAATACTGACTCAGATAGGAGCTTGATATCCTATATGCTGGCTGAATCCTCTTGTGTATATACTAATAATATTTGCTATCAGAAACAACCCCACCAAGAAGAACAAATGGGCTTCCCATAAGACAATTACTCTTTCTCTGAGCTAATTACTTTGAGTCCCTCCGTTTGGAGGAAATGGGCGGTGACAAATTTGATAGATAAATAAATAAATAAAATAAAATTTCCAGTTTCTCAAATTGACCTAGAGACAACAGAATGGCTTTCTAGCTCCCCTGAAGACAGTAAAATAATTAAATTTAAAACCTTAATTATCCTGTTCATTCTTTGTAAAACAGAAAACAACTTGGAATTCTTTGAAATATTCTGAAGTTGTGTTTTTTGTGACAGGAACATTAAGAATTACTACCTAATATGAATCAAAGGTGTGCAGCTAAGACCCCAAACCCCAAAGGGAAACTAATATTCACCAGCGCCAATGCCCCAGATGAATCAGCCTTGAGCAATGGCAGTGAAGATTAACTATATAATTTTTAACTCTCTCAATGCCAAATATTCTTCCAGAAGAAGCTACTGTTAAAAAAGAACAAAACCCTTTATTCAACTACCAAGAAATGAAAAAGCCATTATGATAAAAGATTAGAGGTTTTAAAACAAGCTCTGTCAAATCTACATGATGATGCAGCCTCACTCATTTCAGCCTCTGAAAAACAGTGCACACAGCACCATACCACTAATGACAGACCTCCTCTTTTTTTAAAAAAAAAGATTTTTATTAAATTTGAAACAGATAAAAACTAAAAAAAAGAAAAAAAAAGAAAAAAAAGAAAAAAAGAAAAACTAAAAAAGTGTGAAACACAAAAAAAACCAATATTGAAGATTACATAAAGAAGTGACTTCTGACTTTCAACTACAAGAATATATAGCAATTTCCATAATCAATCACTTACCCTATATCAAACCAAGGTCACATTATTTCTATAAATCCTTCCATTTGTACATATACAAATCACTAATGCAATTGCTCCTTGCCCTTATATAAAAGAAAAGAAAAATATACTGTATAAGTTTCTAAATCAACTTCTCTCCCCCCCAAAACAGCATTTATTTAGTTATCTCCTTCCTACCACTATTCTATATATTTCTGTCCACTATAATAAAAATCAAATTATATAAACATATAAATTGTCTACTTTCATAATTAATAATGCTACAGCAATCTTAACCCTATTAAACCTAAAAAAACCCAAGCAATTATTATTATACCTTATAGATACCTTATAAATCTTACAAATTGAAACAAACCTTTAAAAAAGTCCAGTAAGTCTTAATCCAAATCATTAAAAAGAAATGAAATCATAATAGCCTCATTATCAATCCAATTATACATTCTTAAATTTTTACCCCACTTCAAAATATACCAAGACATTTACATATCTCCCTATCACACCCAAGGCATTTTTCTTGCAAAAATCAAACAGCCCAACTGCTCCCCTTAAAAACTCAAACTGCTCAGCAAAAAACTCCCACAAAGCAGATTCTCTTCTCTCCCATAACATTACCTCAGAAAAATAACTCTCCTTGTAATCTGCAGCTCAGACTGCTGCTTTAAACCTTTCAGCACCAAAATGTAGTCTTTGCCTGGCATTACTTTAGTTTCGCTATCAGTGGAAAGATCTCCATCCTTGTCAAAATCTTCATCTTCTTCCATAACATCTTCAGCCAGATGACCCACTTTAGAAATATCTTCCCCAGTGTCCTGAATATTCTGCAGAATAGTCTTACAGCAATCCAAAAAAAATCTCTTTGAAGGTCTGCTTAAACTCACAAAGGAACTCTGAAAGAGCCTCCTTGAAATTGTCCATATTTCAGGCAGTAGATTATGGCGCCCCCTAGATACTTGACTCACGGAGATAGGAGTTAATGAGTTAATTAAAAACTTCTGAATGAAATTGAAACAGTTTCTGCAAACCCAGCCATCTTCACAATCCATTCCTCCATTATGGGTATTTCTGTAGTCTTCCATCTTTGAATGGAATTTTTAGTTCCAAAAATAAGGAGTAAAAAATGATAAACCTATAGTTGCTTCTTGTGAGGTTTGAGCCTGCTACTTACTCTGAAAACGAAACTTATCCAGAGTCAGAAGGGGAAAACGAAACTTATCAGGAAGGACTTGAAGAAATAAAACTCAGAAGTGACTCAGCAGAGCAGGGAAATCAGAGATGCTGATTGGTCAAACTTTGGAGAGAGAATTAAATCCTCCAATCAGCGCTCAAGAAAGATGAGCACAGAAGCATGCAAATCAAAAGGCAGCCCAATTGGTTGCCTGTGAGAAAAGGCACAGAAAGGATCGCTTAAAAAGGCAGGCACACCAAGAGCAAGCTGCCAGAGACAACTGATCCTTCAAGCTCACAGCACCTGTGGAAGAGTCCTTGCACCAGTCGGAAGCCTTGCCTGTAGCCAGCGTGGAACCAGAGCCAGTGCCTTCTGCCATTGCAGACCTGCTTCCTGCACCAGCTGCTCTAGTCGAGTCACTCCTTCATGTTCCTGCCAAGCACAGCCTCGCCTGCAGTTCCAAGCCTTGCCTCATCGCTCCAGCACGATTCAGTCTTGCCTCCAGTCCCAAGCCTCATCAAGCCGTTCCAGTCCAGTCCAACCTTGCCTCCAGAGCTGAGCCTTGCCTAGACACTCCAGCCCACTCCAGCCTTGTCTCCAGATCCAAGTCTTGCCTAGATGCTCCAGCCGAAATCCAGCCTTGTCTCCAGATCCAAGCCTTGCCTAGATGCTCCAGTCCAGCTTTGTCTAGCCTCTGTGTTCCAGCCTGCTCCAACCTGCGTGCCCATTTGCAGATTTATATGTCAAGCATCCCCTTTGCCACGCACTCTCACTCCTTCAAGTTTTGCAGCTTCAATCAGAGAATTAGCTGAGTTCTGCCTTGCTGTCTTGCCACAGTCTGAACCTGCAGTATTGCCTGAATGTCCTTTGCAGCCTGAGTGGAGTTGATTGATTTGTACTGCCTAATCTATTACAAGGATTTCTACTACTGTAAATAGTTATTTTAATAAAGAATTTTATTGGTAATTCTGCATGGCCGTCTCATAGTCTGAACAGGACACTTCTGTGTGTCTTGAGCCTCTGGATTGTGAAGAAAAACAAGTAGCATGGGAGGAGTTGTAAAGACGTGACAAAGCCTCCAGTGACAGCATTATCTAACTTGATCTTCCAAAGGACAGCAGAGTTGGCTGGCAGAGCTTCCTCAAGCAGACCTCCTCTGAGGGGAAAACATTTAGTCTCTAGGAACTGAATAGACTAGTCTTATTATTACCCGACTCCAGCTAAAAGATGCACTGCCTAATGTGAGGCAAGTTTAGCCCTTTCAGTAGCCACAACCTGCTGCTAATGGAAGTGTGGCTGACCTTAAGGGAGGACTCTTGACTCTCATTGAGCCGCTCTTGTTTTCTGATTCCTAACCAAGATACACATTTTATTTCTATATTTGTAGTCACTTTCCAAGCACTCTTAACCATCATCTTGTACTAGTTTATCCAAAGAAGAAGGAATATTTAGGGATGAAGACTTTTATATGCTGCAGTACAGGAATATACACTGTCTAATATGATAATAATAATTATTATTTATTAATTGTATATGCCGCCCAAATCCCAAAGACTCTGGGTGACTTAATTGTTAAAACATCTAAAAACAAAGACCAATAGAAAACAACACCACAAACACAACAAGCATAAGACAGAAGAACAACGATGTATATGTACATAAGGATATTTATTTATTTATTGGATTTATATGGCCACCCATCTCAAATACATGACTCTGGGCAGCTAATAATATTTAAAAAAAAAATAAAACCACATATAAAATATCACATAAAGCACCCAGCAGCCAAGAAAAAAATTATAAAAACATCATACAATCAACACACTCAGGAAACAGGCTCTATCACACACCTGGAGCCCCAGGCTCGAGCATAGATGAAAAATATACATATATGACAAGTATATGTGTGAAACAGTCACAACTGAAGGGCATTACACCTTTATCCTCTCATTTTCCAGAATATCACATAGTATGTAGAACAATCCTTTGCATATTGGCCAATGTATTATTAAATTGGATTTTCAGGGTGGAACTGAAGCTAGTTACCTGCTTCCTTTTCCAAACAGCTAAACTGCAGAAATTTAATTTAAATTTTTAAGTTAAAAAAAAAATAATAATGGTCCCAACAGCAGAAATGGCAATAGTGAATCTTGAGAGCAATGCAGAGTGATTTTTTTTTTTTTTTGCCAATCCATACCTAGTAGATTGGTGCTATAAATAAAGGCATAAAAATTAAGGCCATGCTGCAAATATTGTATTAGGCTTGTGTTCTGATCTGTCAGCTTTTTGCTAGCTTTAAATCATCCAGTGCAATGATGATGATGATGATGATGATGATGATGATGATGATGATGATGATGATGATGAAGAATTGGCTTAAGACTGGCATTATTTTATTTGTATTTTATTTAGTGTATGTGTATCCTTTGGCAGGAAGAACAGCATTTTTAAGAACATTGGTACGTGAATGAATATATTACTGCCACAAGTCTTTCAGTAAAAGTTTAAAAAGACACAATACTCTAGTTCCACATTATGGAAAACTTTGGTGGGGAGAGACAAGAAGCAAAGGTATCCACCCATTCCTGACAATGAGACAATGACAAAAATGAGTGATAGTCTACTCACCACATAAGGAAGGAAAGTAGATTACTCCAGGCAAGCAGAATTGTGCAATCTCCTGATGAAGTGCTGGTGTGTGCCTAGGAAAGATGATTATTAATGATTCAACAAGAACACAGAAGACATTACAGCATGCATTTCTAGGGTAGCAGACCAACCACAAGTTCTCTGTTCATATTTTCAGAGAAATGTCCAGGTGTTAGTTTCTTAGTACAAGAATCAGTAGCCTTGGTTTCTATCTACAAATAGTGACTAACTTACACTTCTTAAATTGTGGTTTGCTTAACCATGGTTTGTTGACTATAATTGGCAGGGGTCTCTCAACCATAAACTATGGATTATAAAGTATAATGGCTATGTTGGCACAGCACATGAAACCCAACTTTTAAAAAAATTACATCATGACTTGCCACAACATATGAACCCAATCAAACCTTCACCTCCTAGACATCCAGATATCACTGAGGGGAAAAGCATAAATAGGAGCCTATTGGTCTCTATAAGTCAATCATTTGTAAGCTTATCTGTGACCTCTGCACCTACATTTCTACCACCCTCTCATTCCTTTAAACTACTCTGCCCATTCTTCCTTGCTATTCTGACCTTAGAACTTACTTGTACCTTCTATTCTTCCAATAGAGGTGCTAGATCCAGGCTGCAAAAATCAAAATAATTATGGCAGATTTTTCAGTATTACCTTATTGCCAGCTAGCAGTCATTGCACAAGGCCAGGTTATTTGTGGGACCACCTGTCTCTGCAGGAAAGGTGAGTGTCCTCTCTATTAAGTAGTTCATCTTATGGGACAGAGGAGTTATGGCTTCTCTGTGACAGTGCTGCCCCCTGGAACAGCATCCAGATGACCCTAACGCTTTTGGTCTTTCATAAGGCATTAATGTAAAGACCTGGTTGTTCCCCCAGATCTTTAATGCCTTTTGGGTCCAGAGCGGAAGGAAGACTTGTTGGTTAATTTGTTTTGTTCCAGTCCTTGGACTAGAAGTGGAATGTGTTTTGATTTTGTGTGTACGTTAATGTTTATCTTGTTGTTCTGGTTGTTACTTATACTGTGCTGTTGTTTTAGTTTTAATCCTTTTGTTTACCACCTAAAGTCACTGTATTGTGAAATGGGTGACTATATAAATTGTTTAAATAAATAAAGTTTTTGCAGCCCAGATCTGATACCCTAGGCTATCATATTATCATCAGATGCTAATGATAAAAGATTAGGAAAGCTAAATATCTTACTCAAATAGAAATGTGAAGACCTATGAAAAAACATTTTGTCCCAATTCTTTAGAGTGGAGTTTGGGGGGTGAAATTTTGTTCTTCCCTCCCACAGGTCTTCTATGTTTCCAGGCCTTCACACTTCTATCTATCAAATCCCTCCACAAAAGCTAAGTTTTCATACCAAAAATTATGTTGAATTTGCCCACGTTCTCCATCTGATCGTTCTGATGCTATGATGTACAGTACACGCTATATCAGCCTTTCTCAAACTTTTAACCCTGGAAGAACCCTTGAAATATTTTTCAGGCCTCGGGGAACCCTTACACATTCAGGCTCAAATATAGGCCAGAAGTTACACAATTATTATATTCATTTCATGTGTAGGCCTGTATATATGTGTTAACAGTGTTCTTAAACTACAAATAAAGAATGAAACTTACTTCTTTAATGTGAAGTTGCCCAAATTTGAAATATTTTTTTAAATAAATCGTGATCTCCCAGGGAACCCCTAGTGACCTCTCGCAGAACCCTGGTTGAGAAAATCTGCACTGTATTATTACCATACCGTTATTTATTTAATATACGTCTGGGCCTACTGTTCAGCTGATAACTCTGTGTGTGTGGGTGTATCTCATAATGATATTTAAGAAGGCTAATGCAAAACTCTTCAGCAAAGGATCGTTACCTTGTCGTGGTGCTGGAGCTTGAGCACCTCAATGATGCCATGAGCTAAACCGTGAAGGGCCACCCAAGACGGGAAGGTCATGACAGAGAGGTCAGACTAAATGCGATCCCTGGGGAAGGTAATGGCAACCCACCCCAGTATTCTTGCCATGAAAACTCAATGGATCAGTACAACCAGAGGTATGTCGGTATACCATGGGAAGATGAGACCCCCAGGTGGGAAGATGGTCAAAATGCTACTGGGGAGGAACAGAGGATGAGTTCAACTAGCCGCAGACGTGATGACGCAGCTAGCTCAAAGCCGAAAGGACAGCTAGTGGCCGACGGTGCTGGTGGTGAACGGCGAATCCGATGTTCTAAAGATGGACTCATCTTACAACCTGGAATGTAAGATCTATGTACCAGAGCAAATTGGATGTGGTTATTGGTGAGATGTCAAGATTAAAGATAGACATTTGGGCATCAGTGAACTGAAATGGACTGGAATGGGCCACTTCACATCAAATGACCACCAGATCTACTACTGTGGGCAAGAGGACTACAGAAGAAATGGAGTAGCCTTCATAATTAATAGTAAAGTGGCTAAAGCAGTGCTTGGATACAATCCAAAAAATGATAGAATGATCTCAATTGGAATTCAGGGCAAGCCATCTAACATCACAGTGATCCAACTATATGCCCCAACCACAGATGCTGAAGAAGCTGAAGTAGAGCAGTTCTATGAGGATCTGCAGCACCTACTGGACAGCACGCCAAAAAGAGATGTTATTTTCATCACGGGAGACTGGAATGCTAAGGTGGGCAGTCAAATGACACCTGGAATTACAGGTAAGCATGGCCTGGGAGAACAAAACGAAGCAGGACATAGGCTGATAGAATTTTGCCAAGACAACTCACTCTGCATAACAAACACTCTCTTCCAACAACCTAAGCGACGGCTTTATACATGGACTTCACCAGATGGACAACACCGAAATCAGATTGACTACATCCTTTGCAGCCAAAGGTGGCGGACATCTATACAGTCGGTAAAAACAAGACCTGGAGCTGACTGTAGTTCAGATCACGAACTTCTTCTTCCACAATTTAGGATCAGACTAAAGAGATTAGGGAAGACCCACAGATCAGCTAGATATGAGCTCACTAATATCCCTAAGAAATATGCAGTGGAGGTGAAGAATCGATTTTAGGGACTAGACTTAGTAGATAGGGTTCCGGAAGAACTCTGGACAGAAGTCCGCAACATTGTTCAGGAGGCGGCAACAAAATACATCCCAAAGAAAGAGAAAACCAAGAAGGCAAAGTGGCTGTCTGCTTAGACACTAGAAGTAGCCCAAGAAAGAAGGAAAGCAAAAGGTAACAGTGATAGGGGGAGATATACCCAATTAAATGCAAAATTCCAGCCATTAGCCAGAAGAGATAAGGAATTATTTTTAAACAAGCAATGTGCAGAAGTGGAAGAAGACAATAGAATAGTTAGGACAAGAGACCTCTTCCAGAAAATTAGAAACATCGGAGGTAAATTCCAGGCCAAAATGGGTATGATCAAAAACAAAGATGGCAAGGACCTAACAGAAGAAGAAGAGATCAAGAAAAGGTGGCAAGAATATACAGAAGACTTATATAGGAAGGTTAACAATACTGGGGATAGCTTTGACGGTGTGGTCAGTGAGCTAGAGCCAGACATCCTGAAGAGTGAGGTTGAATGGGCCTTAAGAAGCATTGCTAATAACAAGGCAGCAGGAGACAACGGCATCCCAGCTGAACTGTTCAAAATCTTGCAAGATGATGCTGTCAAGGTAATGCATGCTATATGCCAGCAAATTTGGAAAACACAGGAATGGCCATCAGATTGAAAAAAATCAACTTATATCCCCATACCAAAGAAGGGAATCACTAAAGAATGTTCAAACTATCGAACAGTGGCACTCATCTCACATGCCAGTAAGGTAATGCTCAAGATCCTGCAAGGTAGACTTCAGCAATTCATGGAGTGAGAATTGCCAGATGTACAAGCCAGATTTAGAAAAGGCAGAGGAACTAGGGACCAGATTGCCAATATCCGCTGGATAATGGAAATAGCCAGGGAGTTTCAGAAAAACATCTATTTCTGTTTGATTGACTATTCTAAAGCCTTTCACTGTGTGGACCAGAACAAATTGTGGCAAGTTCTTAGCGGTATGGGGATACCAAGTCATCTTGTATGCCTACTGAAGAATCTGTATAATGACCAAGTAGCAACAGTAAGAACAGACCACGGAACAACAGACTGGTTTAAGATTGGGAAAGGAGTACGGCAGGGCTGTATACTCTCACCCTACTTATTCAACTTGTACGCAGAACACATCATGCGACAAGCTGGGCTTGAGGAATCCAAGGCTGGGGTTAAAATTGCTGGAAGAAACATTAACAATCTCAGATATGCAGATGATACCGCTTTGATGGCTGAAAGCGAAGAGGAACTGAGGAGCCTTATGATGAAGGTGAAAGAAGAAAGTGCAAAAGCTGGCTTGCAGCTAAACCTCAAAAAAACCAAGATTATGGCAACCAGCTTGATTGATAACTGGCAAATAGAGTGAGAAAATGTAGAAGCAGTGAAAGACTTCGTATTTCTAGGTGCGAAGATTACTGCAGATGCTGACTACAGTCAGGAAATCAGAAAACGCTTAACCCTTGGGAGAAGAGCAATGACAAATCTCGATAAAATAGTTAAGAGCAGAAATATCACACTGACAACAAAGGTCCGCATAGTTAAAGCAATGGTGTTCCCCGTAGTAACATATGGCTGTGAGAGCTGGACCATAAGGAAGGCTGAGCAAAGGAAGATCGATGCTTTTGAACTGTGGTGCTGGAGGAAAATGCTGAGAGTGCCTTGGACTGCAAGAAGATCAAACCAGTCCATACTCCAGGAAATAAAGCCAGACTGCTCACTTGAGGGAATGGTATTAAAGGCAAAACTGAAATACTTTGGCCACATAATGAGAAGACAGGACACCCTGGAGAAGATGCTGATGCTAGAGAGAGTGGAGGGCAAAAGGAAGAGGGGCTGACCAAGGGCAAGGTGGATGGATGATATTCTAGAGGTGACGGACTCATCCCTGGGGGAGGTGGGGGTGTTGACGACCGACAGGAAGCTCTGGCGTGGGCTGGTCCATGAAGTCACGAAGAGTCGGAAGCGACTGAACGAATAAACAACAACAACAATGCAAAACTACAGTAAATACAGAGAACACCCCAGTCAGCATTAGAAGAAATAATGCTAGTGACTCTTCAAATGGCCTGGGAATTTTTTTTTTTTAATAAAAAGGTCATTGCCTTGTGCTGAAAAGATACACAACTCTGTGCCAGTCTACCTCCCTGGTGGCAGGGAGACCAAGCAAAGGGTCTTTGGGAAGGATCATGTATAACAGGGTTCTTGACCAGACACCCTCCAGATGTGCAGCATGCAACTCTAATCAATCCCAGCCAGCATGGCCAGTGAGTATACTGGCTGCAGATAATGGAAATTAGAGTACTGTTCACCTGGAAGACAGCAGTTTTGGAGATCTGAACTGTTTGTTTTATTTTTCTTTCAAGAGTTTGCTTATGTGCAGTTGTCCATATTATTTCTTAGCATTCTCTTTCCTTTTCAAATAAACATGGTAAGCAAGCAGTGTTGTAGTTATTCCTTTTTATTTTAGTGGTTTCTATAAATTTTGTATTGTTTAAATCAAGATTAACAGCATTGTGCCAGGATGCACAAATGTTCCCCCAGGCAGCTCATTTATTATTACAAGTAATTCTATACTGCCCAGCTCAAATTGACTCCTGGAGGTTTACAAAAAATAGAAAACACAAATTCAAAACAAATGTAATATCACAAACATCCACCTATAATGTAGGGAAGTATGGAGATAGCCTTGAAGAAGGAATTCAGCAACTGATAAATAAGGATCAGCTTAGCCCAGATAGCCTGGAGGGGTGGGGGAAAGACTCAAGTTTGTCCCACCTTGATTCTCTTCAGTATGAGAGAGAAGAGGAAGAAACTTCACCAGGCTTTAAGATTCTGTTATTATATCCTATAGCAATGAAATAGAGTTCTAGTAATTCTCCTGGTGACAGTTTTCTGATCTAGGCCACCCTGAAGAGTCGACATACAATATAAGAACAGAGAGAATGCCCACACAATCACCTGCCACCATCTAATCCCTGAATGCCCTTGACATAAAATAGTCTTCACCAGCTTGCTGAAGAGTAATAGGGAGGATGCCGAGTATACACCTGAGGACAAGGCATTCCATAACTTGGAGGCCATAACAGAGGAGGACTGTCAAATAAATAAATAAAGTTGGCCTACTGCAAAACAAAGCATCAGCTGACAGCATTTTTAAGAATGTCTTTTGCTCCACAAAGATGCCATTGGAATGGTAGAAGCCATCTTAAGCAAGCTGCTTGGAGTTCTTTTCAGTGTTTTGTAAGTAACCATGCTTACATGGTATGAACAGCCAGTCTGGTATAGTGGTTAAGGCATCAGGCTAGAAACCAGGAGACCATGAGTTCTAGCTCTAGTCCTGCCTTAGGCTCAAAGCCAGTGAGTGATCTTGAGACAGTCACTCTCTCTCAGCTGTAGGAAGGAGGCAAAGGCAAACAACTTCTGAAAACGTCAGGGACTTGTCCAGGCAGTCACCAGGAGTCAAAAACTGACTTGAAGGCACACACACACAAATAAAAGCCTTACCTGGCAGCCATTTAATGAATAGACAAGTCTCCCACAGCAGCTTTTTAAAGAATTCACTAACGATATGCCCTCAAAAATTGAGCTTCAGCTGAAAGAGGTCGACTCCTGTAAAAATTGTAAGCTGCTTTGACTATTAATTGTGAACATGAAGATGGCATATAAGTCAAATAAATAAATTACAGCAATTTCATGTGAGCTGGAGATTGTGAAATATGGGCTCTTGGCACTCAGAAATAGCTCATCTCATTCCTATTAAGAGAAAAGTTGCTATTTGGACCATGCTGTGGCACCTGAGACAGGCAGGAGCCCATCCAAAGTATGATTTAGAAGTTGATATGATCAGTTCAGTACTTTTGAAGGCATTAATATTTTATATTCAAGGCCATAGAACATATTCATTACTGAAATAACTTTTTAGATTATACTGTATTTTGGGAGCTGAAGTGCCATTAAAATTTATGAAGCTAACTTTCTAGTCGAGCTTGGGCACCAGTGAAAAATCTTTGAAGAATTTGCTTGACATAACATTGAAAGAAATAAAAGTTGTTTAAACTGAGCTTAAGTTAGTAAATGCTATTTCCTTTTGGTTGCATGATCCAACTGTGTTTTCTGATTCAGAGATTAAAAGGCAGCTGCAGCCTTGCACACATTTCTGCTCATAACCCACTTCCTTTTGCATATTAGTCATATGTGCATATCTACCCATCACACTACCACCTTTCAGGATAAGCTGCATGATTCAGAAAATGAGTAAGAAATAGGATCCCAAATAAATTAAAGGATAAAATGAGAAAAACTAATTACTTAAAATAATTTAGCCCACTACTATATTCTCCATTCTGTTCACTATATTCTCCATATCCTAGCAAACCATCCTTGCTTCTAACATATTCATACACTGATTCATACACCGCCTTTTGTTCTTTAAACTTTTCACCTCTCTTTCTGAGGATCACATTAACTCCATCTAACCACAACTTTCATCTCAACCCTTTCATTATTCCTTCATATATCTGTTTTGCAAATTGATAAAAAGAGCAATAAGAACAATCTGTGCAATTACAGGCCTATCAGCCTCCTGAGTGTTGTTAGCAAATTATATGCTAAACACTTAAACCACAAGCTCCAGGACTGAATAAAGACAAAGGACGTAATTCAAGATGGTCAGGCAGAAGTCAGAAAAGTGAGGTCAACAATATACCACATTTTGGTGCTCTACCAAGTTCCTAAAAATACACCCATAAAAAGGATTTGTGGCCTTTTTGACTCAATTTCAGAAATGCCCTTTGGATAAAATTAAAACACAACTATTGATAGGCCCCTTCTTTTTCTGATGCAGAGGTTATACACAACATCACCTTAAGTGCAAGGTGAAATCCCCAAGAGTCCAAAAAGAAGTGTGTCAATCCTACAAGGTAGACCAGACCAAGAAACAGATGCCATGTGAGCCTAAAACTATTTTTTTAATTAAGATTGGCTGTAGTAAAGAATCTTCCAATTCTGAATGTGTTTCTCCTCTTTCTTTTATCTTCATGTGAATTCAGGGGGTGTCTGAGATGCCTTTGAACCCTTCCCACTTGTCTGGGCTTCTGCAATTTTTATTTGCTCATTATACTGGGCATAATTATATATTATATCATCTCCCTCTTTTGGGGGAGATGGGCGGTAACAAAATTTGAATAATAAATAAATAAATAAAAATTATTGGTAATGGATCATCCCTCTCCCTGCCAGGGTCATCCTCTTTACTCTCTACATCACCTCCAGTGTTGCCAGAAAAATCCATGTTAGGGCCATGGGAACAAACTGTAATGCAGCTGTACCCTGAGCGGTGACTTTCCTCCCCTTTCTTCCTGCTGTGCAGCTGTTCTTCATCTTCCTGTGCTCCATAGGTTCACAGGTTCTGCATTTTGTCACCGAGTCAGAGGCTTGGATTTTAGCTGAGCATGACTCAGCTATACAGATAGCCCTCATTTAGTGACTGCCTCATTTAGTGACCATTCACAGTTACAATGGTGATTAAAAAGTAACTTTACAATCAATCCTTGTATTTACAACCTTCACAGGTCTGTAAAGCAAAGGAAAGCTGAAGTAAGATCACACACACAGTCATGGTTTTACTGTGCAACTGCCTTGCTAAATGACCATGTTCTGGTCCCAATGTTGATTGCTAAATGAGGACTACCTGTATGCCTGACAGCTTCACAATAAAAGCATAACCCAGGTCCCTCCTCTGTTTCTTTCCTGGTGACAGGGATCTCTTGACTTCTCCAATTTGCACTGGATTTCAAGGAGGCAGTCAGGAAGGGGCTATGGGAGAAGAAGGCTGTAAAACCTCTTTACTTTGCCATTTCTCTGTTGCCTCAGCTCTTCCAGCCACCTATCTATTATCATGCACCATTAGAAACGTTCTTCCAAAGTATTTGGGTTGCCTTGTCTCGCCAGCTCATCTCTCAGTTCCCCACAAGCCCTGCCCAAGTTTGTAAATCTCAGAGCTGCTAGCTAGGTGACATACAAGTCATCAAAGGAACTTGATGATTGTCAAAATTACCATGAAATGTTGATAATTGTCCAGTGCCAGGTTAGGTATAGCCCATGTTAGGTGTACCTAATGTTCGGTATAGCCTATTTGACTGCTCCTTCTTTTAGTAAACCCATTTTACTTCCTTTATTTGATTTGACTCTCATGTTGTATATTTTATAAATTCTGCTGGTCATTGATTGAATAAACATTACTACTAGTAGTACTACTTCATATTTTGTTTTGCCAACTAATCCTTGTTCATTCTCTCTACATGGCCAAACCACCTCACTGTGCTTCTTCCCTACTTGAAATTCATTCTTGTATTCCATCTGCATTCATTGAACACTCATTCTTGATCCTATCACTTCTTGCTTATCACACACCATTTAAATATCCCATCTTCATTATATTCAATTTACTTTTATGTTTCTCTGGGCAAAACCAACTTTTATTTTCATATAACAAAGATTATTTGGTTTGGGTATTTTTTGCTTCTTTCAATATGAACTCCTTGCAAAAGCCTGTACCTTACCACTTACCAGTCTACCAGCATTTTCATGTTTTTAAAATTTCTCCATACAATATATTTCCCATCTTCAATAAATATTCTACCAAGATAAAACAAATCATCTACTTGCTCTAATTTTTCGCCATTAATGTATAAAATGCAGTTGTTGACTTCATTTTTCCCTGTCGAACACCATAATTGATAGATTCATTTTGCTACCCCTTGTTGTATCATATAATCTTTCTAATATTCACTGTAAATCATTCAGATTCTCAGCCAACAACACTACAGCATCACCTGCATAAAAATGTACATGCACATTTATGCCCCCAATTGGTACACTTCATACAAATCATTAATACAAATCACAAAGACCATAAAGAATATCTTTTAAATGCTTGGAGCTGCTGAAGCCAGGACATACAAAGGAATAGAACTATGAGATAAACCACTGAAATCCAAGTAGGTATACAGATCATTACAACAACTTGGGCACAGAGTTCAGGTTTACTTTTCATAGCATCAATTTGCTGTACAGAATTGCTTTGGCAGGAGTTAGCAGAAGCCTAGAACCCCTCTTCCAAGAATATGCATTGGTTGTATAACTTCTGTTTCTTTTGTTTTGACTAATTGCTGTGTTCCTCATTGTAAGGGCGGAAGCCAGTGGAAATCAGCGCTGCTCAGACTGGAAGAGATGTTGGAGAAACATGGAAACATGGAACAGGTACATTCAGTCTCATGGCAGGGAAAGCCAAAGCTTGATCTGAAGGAAGAAGGGAATGGCTTAAAATCTAATCCCTTGGGTGTGCACACTCTCTCTCACACATGCACTTGTATGTGATTCTGTGATTGTGTGTGTATGTTGGAGAGACTGGTTTTTTTTGTTTTTGTTTTTGCAGTAAGTTGATTTTCTGTGTATATATGCCTTGTTTCTTGCATGCAATAAAGCAACTTATTTATCAATATCTAGTCTGTGAAACTTCTGCAGTTACTTAGTTCCTGAATTTGAGTTTCTGGAAGAAAAAATTATGCTTTCAAATGCTTTTAAAAAGCAATAGGAATGTTTTATTCACTCTTTGAAATAACTGCTAGCAATGTCTGCTTCTCCAATGGATGTTTTCCAGGTGTTGTTTTCAAGAAATTAAAATAAATCATTATATAGGTATGTTGGATGAGTAGTAGTAGATATGGTAATGCTGTCACTAGAATTCCCTTACCTAGTGTCCACTAAGGTATCTCTAAGTCCCTAGTATCCACTAGTTCAAACTTTAAGAGAAGCTCAACAACTACAATAAATTGCATTTCTCACAGGGAATACTGGGTTTCAAGCAAAAAGGGCACAACCGGAAAATGTAAGCATAAAATTATGTGTTCATTTTTCAGGAGCGAAAAAAGCTATACATAGCCCAAATAGTGCAGACATTTGGAATGGGGTTATACTTATGTCAATGAATAATTGTAACAGCACAGCCACTGTGCAATTAATGTGATACTCAACTCTACTATAACTGAATCTGAGTAGAACCAACTGCACATTTGATTTGGAACAAAACTCTCATTCAAGGATAGAAACATAGGATGCTGCTTAATATCAGGTCAAGCCTGGCTGACCATGTGGCCCAGACAAGCTTTGGTGTAACCTCTAGAAACCTCCAAAAGTTATTGCCAAATTGTAATTTTAAATGTATCCAAAGGGAAAAATATTATTGGAGATACACATTCTTTATATTTTAAGTTAATTTTTGTACTGGCTACCATTACCACTTCGTGGAATGCACTCCCCCAACATATAGGGCAGAAGCCAAGTGCAGTCCTCAGCTGCAAAACGTTGTGTGCAGTTGGAAAAAGTGGTGTATCTAACACTTGTAAACCGCCCAGAATTGATGCTACACAAGATGGGCGGTGAACAAATATAAACAAACAAACAAACACACTTAATTGATTTTGATTGCAGTGGTTACTTTAAGCAAAACACACTGCTGAGATACAAATTCTTTCCAAAAGCAATAGCCAAACAACAGAAGTACATGCCTGATAAAAGACTTTTGATTCTCACATAATAAAAATAAGGACTATCAGATTTCAGCTGTAAAACTCTGGACAACCATTAGATGGCAACACAGAGATACAGAAGATTCTAACTCATTATTGCTATGTATTGGTTGTCTGGTTTTTTTGTAGGCCAGATATATAACAATACCTATAGAACAAACCCCAAGTATGTGGAAAGTTCCTAACATACACACTTTGAATTGAAGAAGTACTATGTAAGGGAATCAGATTCTATATTTTTATAAAACCAGAAAGGTTCAAGTCTCCTAATTTAGAATTACTATATTCCAGTACAAACACAGGAGGCTTTCAAGAAAAATGCAACGGGAGTGTACAGTCTTATCATATTCCTTTACTGCAGGCATAAAAGAAAGAACACCTGGGTGAGTTAAGGAAGAAGCAAGAATCATCTTGGGATAAATGCAGCAGAATGAGAAGTGCCTAAGTGGGCTTGTCATGAAGATCAGGGAACAAATTATGAATTAGGAGAGAGCTCATCATTTCAAAGTTGTAGGAGTTCCACTATGATCACCTGGCAAGCAGCTCTAACTCCTACTCAGCTTTGCTATCGCAGGTACAAACTTAGCCACAGAATTTTGGACCTCTGCTCCAGGAGATCCTGTTTCTCCATTTTTAAACAAAATCAGCCTAAAAACTGACCTATTGGTCTATAAGCTTTTCAATCAGTTTTCAAACAGCAAACACATACTAAGAGTTCCCCTCCAGTTCTTTTTGTTTAGCTGGGCAGCATAATCATTCAGATGGCAATATCCCTGGGGGATATTAGGAGGTCAGTTATGTTGGCTGCACAAGGCATATTCAAATTATTCACAGTGCACAGGCCATAATATCTGGGAATTACTGGTACTGTCACTGTTTTCCTTCCCTCCCTTGCTGCCTCTTGCCTTGCTGACCCTCAATATGCTTGTTCTCTTCTTTCCCCATTTTTGCTAATGGCCTTCACCACTGTCAAAAGCTAATGGGGTCCTTGGTGCAACCAAACTTGTGCATTGATGCCTTGCCGCATTCTCTAACACTGAAGGCTACTGCTGATCAGAATGTAGCAGACTTCAAACCATGCAAGAACTCTTTCTGAGCCATCTTGGCCTTTTCTCTGGTTTTATTTCTCTAAAGCCCTGTAATGGGAAAGACCCTGGGAGACAGGAGGAAGAGCCGCAGCCTGGACAACTGTCTGATAAACAAAATCTGAGCCCGAAGGAGGGAGGTTGGAGAAAGCATCTCCGAAGGGACCCTCCCTAGTTTTCAGGATAGTAAAAGTAAGGGACAGGAAGGGTGCTTTCAGACTTGCAAGATTCTGTTAATGTAACCTTACAATACAGATAGAGTTAGTACTCATGGTTGTGCTTCTTGTCTGGGCTACCTCAAAGGGCTAACATCCCTAAGCTTTCTCCCATCTCCTTATTATAAGGCTTATGGGATCTTGCTTATTGTAAATCTTTCTCCCTAAACTAAATTAAACTAAGCTTGCCACACTTATTCTGATATTTCAATATCGCAGAAGAGAGATGTTTGTATTTTGCTTATGCAAACGTGTCAAGCAAATTTTTAAAGTAGGAGTCAGCGATATTTTGGGAAAGCCCTTCAGCGATTAGTTTTCACCATCTCTGTGCATGAAAAGGTATCTGCTTCTTTGAACGAGAGTGGATAAATTTAAAATAGACTACAACTAGTGTTTAACGATAGAAGGAAGTTATGATAAAAACAGCAGAATATGAAATGAAACATGTAACAGATGGTCCTCCTCTATGTAGTTAACTGCCCCCAGTGTTCAGTTTCAGGGAGCTGCCATAGATCATTAAAGATTGTGTCAAATACAGTGCTGCAAGTACCACTGTCAGCTACAGGATGCTGGAATAGATGGAGAAAATCCAATGCACATTTATTTAGGAGTAAAGAATAATCTCCAGATATTAGGAACTTAGAGTTATGGATTCTAAAATAAGGACTGGATGTATTTGCCAAACCTTTACCAAAGCATTAAACACAAAAACATTTCTAAACGTCTAAACTCAACAGCTGTTCAGATCTCTTGCAGTAGTTTTCCTATCTGTGTTCAGATGCCACACAAACATCTTGGTGCTCTATATCATGACACACACACACACCACACTGTTCTTTTTTGAGGCAAGCAGAGTGCAGAAAAAATAAGAAGTAGTAGGCAAAAGAAATTAAGACTAAAGGTAAGAGAAAAGAAAGGAAAATGTAATCAAATCTAGTCTACACCAATACCTTTCACTATACCCCTCCATACTATTCTATCCTTCCATTAATTAATATATTAATCCCCCTGTAATTTTTGCATTCACTTTTATTTTCTTTGTATGAAGGAACATGGTAAATTGAATATGATAAATGGCACTCGAAGTATTTTTAAAAGACTAGCACAACCAAACAACAGCAGAAAAGGCAGAAACCTGAAGGTGGGTAGTTGGGGAGGCAGATAAAGAATTTCTTCTCCCGCCTGAGCTTTTATTCCTGCATAGAGGATCCCAGATGAATAGCTCATGTCATCATCCAAGCCTTACAAACATAGAGTTAAATATAAATAGATTAGGAATGTCTGTAGCTTTGTAGCAGTTCTGATAATTGGAATGTTACGTTCAATCCATTTCAATAGTAGGGAATGCTAGGATGTTTGTTGACTAAGCAAAGCAATTAATGATTGACCTTTCTGCCTTTCAAGCAAACCAATACATTGTCTTTGCTGTCCATCTGCAGACCTTTCCCTCATAGCGTCTAAACAAAGGAAGTTCCTGTAATAGGTGAGTGAACTCTACTTCCACAGAAAAACAAGGAAAGAACCTGCTTCACCATTTGCTTTCTGTTCCTTGTCATGTCCTAACTTAAAGCTGATTTGCAAAACCAGCTTGCCCCAGTACAGGGAGGCCACTGACCATTTCATGAGGGCAGGGACACATGACTTCATCCTCCATTTACACCCAGCCCACCAAGAAGGCAATCTCAACCCATCTTTTTCTGCTTTGTGTCAAAAGTAGTGTCTTCTAACTTGTGCCAGCTCAAGCAGTGATATCCTGTCCTCCTGCTGAGCTGAACTGAGTTTTCATTGGAAGCAAAGACCTCCACTCCAGTTAGCTTTCATGCAGTGACAGGAACGCCCCCCACTTCCAGTCACTGATGGTGCCTTCCACAGCCGTTTTTTAAACAAGTTCACTAGTTGTTAAAATATATTCTAGAGGTGACGGACTCGTCCCTGGGGGAGCTGGGGGTGTTGACGACCGACAGGAAGCTCTGGCGTGGGCTGGTCCATGAAGTCATGAAGAGTCGGAAGCGACTAAACGAATAAAGAACAACAAAGTTGTTAAAATGGATTTTTTTCAAGTTCATCAATGGAACAGAGATAAGATGGACCTGACTTTATTTTGATTTTTACAAATTTCCCTGATGAAACTGTGAAGGATAAACGTATGTTCTTGTTTATTTTAAAGAGAAAATTGACCAAAGTTCTGTCACTTTCCCCTTCTAACCCAAGTCACAGGAAAAATAGTAAAATTGAGGTGTTCCCCCCCCCCTCTTTTATCAGTCTAGGAAGAGAAAAGAAGGAGATGTCATGCGCTGCCTACCTCTGAGTAACACACAGACACTGATTCCGTTGAAGCAGGCTCTGGTTTATTCGTAGTGTAGATACAGTAGTAGAAAAAAGCTGAGAGTGACAGGAGCGCGCCGGTGCGGGGTTTAAATACCCCGCGCCGGTCAGCGCCCCCTCACTCGCGGTTACGTCACCCCCCCTTTGTCCAACATGCTGTCTTGCCGGTAGGTGAGGGGTTGCGAGGCCCCGCTGGCGCTCCGGGATCGCCCATCATCGGTTTCCCTATTCCTTCGGTGATTGCTGTCAGCTGGGCGATCTCCGTTGCACCAGCGCTAACAGCTTGGGTGTGCCTCGCGATCCGCTTAGCCATTGTATCTTGTTCTTTAGTCTTTGTCAGTTGATGGCTACTTATCTTGAGCCCCTTCCCCTGTTTCCTTGTTATTGTCATGTGTGCCATTGCGCTGATGTCTTCAGCTCAACGGCACTCATGACATACTGCCCCCTGTCCGAATAGTGCCCCCCCCCCGGCTTTCTGGTTTGTTTGTTTTTTTTTTCAGGAGAGCTGTCAAAATGGTTTTTTTTTTTTTTTGAATTTCCCACCGGAGTGTTTTCGCCCCTCCCTTTGTTCCGCCCTCTCCCACGTGTCCCTCTAGGGTGTGTTCTTAGTGCGCATGCCCCGGTCACACCCTGGGCGTGCGCATGCTCTGACCACACCCTGTTTGTTTGGCTCAGTTCGACGAGGAGAGAGGCGTGGCTGGTCGGGTGCTTATCAGCTCCAGGTAGGGCCCTTATTTTTATTCTAAGTGCGTCACCTTTGTTATGTGTGCTCCTGGGCGTTGCCCCCAGGATGCACTGTTGACTTGATTGCCACTCCCCCGTGGGCCCGGGGCGGGGGGAGGGTGCTGGCGACCGCTTGTCACTGCCTCGTGGGCCCAGGGCGGGGGGGGTGAGTCCCGGGGGGGGGAGGTCCACCCAAGTCGCGGGCTTGGGGGGACCCTTTCCCTTGGGGCACGGTAGGCGGGGGGGCCCCGCAGGGGAGGGGTTATGCAGGTGTCGGTTTGCTAGTCTTGCTTTAGGCTTGTCGGGGTACGCCCGGTGAAAAGCCCGGGTCAGGTCAGGCGCGTTAACGTTGTGTGCCGCCACCCATTCTGGGTGGGGGAAGTGTTTCCACCTGACCAAATAGTGTAAAGTTCCCCGTTGCCTGCGGAAGTCGAGTATGTCCCTTACGTCAAAGTGATGTTGGCCGTCGATCATCACCGGTGAGGGCAGTGGCGTGCTTGGGTGCCATCGAGAGGTGGTTGCCGGTTTCAGGAGGCTGGTGTGGAATACCGGGTGGAGTCTCCGTAGGTTGTGTGGCAGGTCCAAGCGTATTGCCACCGGGTTCACTATCTGCGTGACTCGGAACGGCCTGATGTACTTAGGCCCCAGTTTTTTCGAGGGTTGGGGCGACTTTAGGAATTTGGTGGATAGGTAGACCATATCCCCCGCCTGGAACGTCGGTTGTTGGCGCCGGTGCTTGTCGGCCTGCTCTTTGTAGGCCGCCTGTGCTTCCTTCAGCGCTGCCGTGATTATTGGCCACGATTCCGCAATCTTCCGTCCCCAGTCGCTAGCGTCCACCTGGGGTTCCGGGGGTTGTGGTAGCTCCGGTATGGGAATGAAGTCGCGCCCCAAGACTACCTCGAACGGAGTTTTCCCCGTGCTCGTGTGAACGGCGTTGTTGTATGCGACTTCGGCGAACGGGAGCAGTTCGGCCCAGTCGTCTTGATGGTAGTTGGTGTATGAGCGTATGAATTGTTCTAGGGTGGCATTGACCTCTGTGGCTCCGTCCGTCTGGGGGTGCCAGGCAGTGGATAGGGCCTGTTGGGTCCCCGTCAGCTTTAGGAAGGCCCGCCAGAATTTAGAAGTGAATTGTGTGCCCCTGTCGGTCACCACACGTGCGGGACATCCGTGTAACCTGTACACGTGGATAAGGAAGAGTTTGGCTAGTTGTTGTGCGGACGGGACCGATGTGCAGGGGATGAAGTGGGCCTGTTTCGAAAAATAGTCTTTCACCACCCAAATGGCCATTTTCTTCTGGCTGGGTGGGAGGTCCACTATAAAATCCATGGAGATTTCCTCCCATGGGCAGGAGGGTTCTGCCACCTGTTGTAAAAGCCCCGCGGGTTTGCCTGGTGCCCGTTTGGCTCTGGCGCACGTTGGGCAGGACGCTACATAAGCTTTCACGTCCCGTCTTAGCGCGGGCCACCAGAATTGACGCCTTGTTAGGTGCAGGGTCTTGAGGAACCCAAAGTGTCCCGCTTGCTTGGTGTCGTGGGATCTATGCAAGATCGCTTGGCGTTGCGAGTCCGGGACATAGATTCTGCCTTCCCCCCATGCCAGGTCCTGTGCCATCGTTACCTTGTCGGGGTTTGCCAGGAACCAGGGGTCGGTTTTGAGGGCGGCGGCTAGGTCCGTGTGTATCCCCCCTGGTAGTTGCGGTTGGCGTCGTCTGGTCACCGGTTGTCCCACCGTCGGCTGCGCCGTAGAGTCGAGCTGCCTCCGAGCGCCGCTCCGGGTGGTCACGGCCATCCCCAGTTGAGAAGCGGATAGGACCGTCCCAATGGTGTCTGGGGCGGGCTCTTCATCTTGGGGCAGTCGGGAAAGGGCGTCAGCCAGGAAGTTCTTTTTACCCGGCATGAACTTCAGCTGGAAGTTGAAGCGGCTGAAGAATTGGGCCCATCGGACCTGTTTTGGGCTGAGACGTCTGGGCGTTCGGAGGGCCTCGAGGTTCCGGTGGTCGGTCCAGACCTCGAATGGTTGGGCGGCTCCTTCGAGTAGGTGTCTCCATGTTTCCAGCGCCGATTTTACCGCGAAGGCTTCCTTCTCCCAGACGTGCCATCGCCTTTCTGTCTTGGAGAATTTCCTCGACAGGTAGGCGCATGGTTTCAGGAGTCCTGTGGGGTCCTTTTGGAGTAGGATGGCCCCCACGGAGAAGTCTGAGGCGTCGGCTTGGACCACGAACGGCCGTTCTGGGTCCGGGTGCGCGGGGATTGGCTCTGTGGTGAACAGCGCTTTCAACTTATTGAATGCGGTCTGGCACGCGGGAGTCCAATTCAATACTGTGCCCGGGTTCTTGGCGCGTCGGGTGTCCCCCACACCTTTGGTTTTGAGGAGGTCCGTTAGGGGGAGGGCTATCTCTGCGAACCCCCGGGCGAATGATCTGTAAAAATTCGCGAAGCCGAGGAAGCTCTGGAGTTGGCGTCTGTTGCGGGGGCGTTCCCAGTTCAGCACTGCCTCGACTTTTGCGGGGTCCATTTCTATGCCGTCTCCAGAGATTCGGTACCCCAGGTAGTCTAGGCGCGCTTTATGGAATTCGCACTTTGCGGGTTTGGCATAGAGCTGCGCCCTTCTGAGCTTATCGAGGACTTGTCTGACTAGGGTCACATGTTCCTCGTGCGTTTTAGTGTAGATAAGGACGTCGTCTATGTAGACGAGGACCCCTTTGAACAGGTGTTCATGCAGGACCTCATTGATGAGCTGCATAAACACCCCTGGGGCCCCCGCGAGTCCGAACGGCAGCACTTTGTACTGGAAGGCGCCTAGGGGGCAGTTGAACGCAGTCTTCCATTCGTCCCCCTCCCTGATTTGGATGCGGTAGTACGCCTCGCGAAGGTCCAGCTTGGAGAAGACCTTGCCCGTGGACAGGTGGGCGAGCATATCTTTCACCAGGGGTAAGGGGTATTTGTTGGACAGGGAAGCCGCGTTTAGGCCCCGGTAGTCGGTGCAGAGCCGTAGGGTACCGTCTTTCTTCTCCCGGAATAAGACGGGGGCTCCGACCGGTGAGCATGCTGGCTCTATGAATCCCCTCTCTAGGTTTTTATCGATGAACTCCCGGAGGGTTGCCATCTCCTTCGGGGTCATCGAGTAGATCTTCGGTCTAGGTAAGGGGACGTCGGGCAGCAGGTCAATCCGACAGTCCGTCTTGCGGTGGGGGGGTAGTTGGTCAGCTTCCGCCTCTCCGAAGACCTCGGAGAAGTCGGCGTATTGTTCCGGTAGGTCTGCTGTGGTAGCTGCGTTGTCCTGTGTAGTCGCCTCTGCTCGTCCCACAGTGGGGTTGGCTCTGCCCGCCGGAACTGGCGCCCGGTACTCGCCGTCGCCAAATGTGAAGGTGCGGGTCTCCCAGTCGATGCGCGGGTTGTTTGTCGCGAGCCATGGCATTCCCAAGACTGCAATGGGTCGTCCGATGTGGGTGACAACGAACGATGTGCGTTCGGTGTGAGTGCCCATTTGCAGGGTGACTGGCTCGGTCTGCATCGTGGCTGGTTTCCCTCCTGCTGTTGAGCCGTCCAGCTGGTGGAATGCCAGCGGCGTGGGGAGGGGGGAGCAGCGGAGGTCGAGTTTGGCGACTAACTCGGGGTGGATGAGGTTTTTCGAGCACCCCGAGTCCACTAGTGCCGCGGCCGTGGTGGCTCCGTTGCCGGCAGAGAGTTTGATTGCCGCCATTATAACGGAGCTTTCGCCGTTCCGTCGAGGTGGTCCGCGCTGCTGTCCCACCGCTTGCCTCGCAACGCGTTTCAGGGCAGGCAGGGAGCGTTTCCCGCCGGCTGGTCTGGGTCTACGGCGTCCTCTTCCCCCCAGTAGGCGTCCCAGCCTTCCTCTGGTGTCGCTGTGGCTCCGGTCATTCGGCGGTGAGGGGGCGGCGGCGGGTTAGGTGGTTTTAGGCTAGTTTTCGGGGCGGGTTTAGGCACACTGGCCGGCGGTCGGTTGGCGAAGCAATCTGCCGTCTTGTGCCCCAGTTTTCCACACCTCCCGCAGGGCCCGCGATTAAATTTCTTCCTTGGGTATGTGGGACCGGCCGTCCCCACATGTGGTGCGGGTACCTTTTGGCAGGTGTTGGTCGTGTCTTCCGTAGTTGTCATGAGGAAGGTGCGGTGCGCGTGTTCTGCTTTCCCCGCGAGGTGGATCCACCCGTGTAGAGTCTCTGGGTCGTCGTGGTAGAGGGCCCATTGAAGTACGTCGCGGTTGAGCCCCCTTTTGAACATTTCCAGCAGGGTGGTCTCGGACCAGTCGTTGACCTTCCCTCGAGGGCTTTGAACTCGAGGGCGTAGTCCGGGACAGTGCGTGCGCCCTGTTTAAGTCTTTGGAGTGCGCTTTTCGCCCTCACTTTGGCTAGTGGGTCCTCAAAGTAGCTCTTCATCTCGTTGATGAAGGCGGGGAAGTTGGCGAGGGCGGGGGAGCTGGACTCGTACAGTTGGACGTACCAGTCCGCCGCCCGGTCTTGTAGTTTGATCGCCACGGCTGCGATCTTGTCCGCTTCGGAGTCATAGGAGTGTCCGTGCCTCCCCATGAACTCCCTGGCGTTCGTGATGAAGAACGACAGTTTCGCAGGGTTCCCATCAAAGAAGATGGGGAAGTCCTTTGGGGCCCGGGCGTTTTGTGAGCCCCTTCCTCTCGCTTCCCGGCCTGTGGCGTCGTCCGCCTGGGCCATTTGTTGGCCGTCATCTGGCCCGTGTGAGTTCGGCGCCTCGCTCGGGGTGTGGACCTGTGCGGGGACGTCGTTGGGCAGCGCGGGGGACATCAACGACTGAAGCATGGTCCGGAGTTCCTTCAGTTGGGTCTCCATGGCCGCGAGTCTAGCTTGTGCGTCCCCGTCCGCGATCCGCGCCGCCGCTGGGGCCGGTTCCATCGGTGTGTCGGCAGGGGTGGGTCGCCGGTGGGGTTCAGGCCCTCCCGACCGTTGGTCCGCTTCCTCTGCCGTCGGCTGGGTTGCTTCTTCGTCCTCCCCCATGCTTACTGCCGTTGGGCTGCCGCTCCACGCCCGTGGCTGGGGTGCGATGTGGGGCGCGGGATTCTCCGCTGGTCTCGGGAGGTATGTTGCTCCCTCCCGTGGCCGGGTTGCCTCCATCGCCATCTCCCCTTGGGGTTGGAGCTGAGGCTCGGGTTGGGCCGGGTGGGCGTCCATGGCTCCGGGAGTCCGCAGTGCCTCTGGCCTCGATCAGTCCTCCTCTGCTTCTTGCCGTGCGGCTCGCCCCCCTTGTCCGCGTCGCGCCGGCCTCATGGTTCCTGGTCTTCTCGCCGTCTACTCCTCCCACGGCTCGTTGTCGTCCGGTGGGGCTCGGCGAGGCTGAGTTTATGACTCTCAGCTTTATGTCATGCGCTGCCTACCTCCGAGTAACACACAGACACTGATTCCGTTGAAGCAGGCTCTGGTTTATTCGTAGTGTAGATACAGTAGTAGAAAAAAGCTGAGTGACAGGAGCGCGCCGGTGTGGGGTTTAAATACCCCGCGCCAGTCAGCGCCCCCTCACTCGCGGTTACGTCACCCCCCCTTTGTCCAACATGCTGTCTTGCCGGTAGGTGAGGGGTTGCGAGGCCCCGCTGGCGCTCCGGGATCACCCATCATCGGTTTCCCTATTCCTCCGGTGATTGCTGTCAGCTGGGCGATCTCCGTTGCACCAGCGCTAACAGCTTGGGTGTGCCTCGCGATCCACTTAGCCATTGTATCTTGTTCTTTAGTCTTTGTCAGTTGATGGCTACTTATCTTGAGCCCCTTCCCCTGTTTCCTTGTTATTGTCATGTGTGCCATTGCGCTGATGTCTTCAGCTCAACGGCACTCATGACAGGAGAGTACACCAAACAGGAGTTGTGGTAAGCAAGGTCTATATCAGTGTTTCTCAACTTTGGCAATTTGAAGATGTGTGGACTTCAACTCCCAGAATTCCCCAGCCAGCATCTTCATATTGCCATGGCTGAGAAACACTGCTCTATATTGTCTGTCACTGTGGCCAAGGTGAAGAAAAGAGCTGAAATCCAAAAAGGGTTGTCTTAAGGCAGCTTCACTTCTAGCTGGTTTACACACAGAAGAGAAGAACCTGAGGCTGCAGTGTGGTAAAACCTTTAAAGTTAGATGGCAAGGAGCAGCAGGGCATCATCAGAATTCTAATATCACTCCAATTTGTAGCATGAAAACTCCTCCCATTTTCATGTAGATATTAAATAGTACAGGGGACTCAATAGAACCTTGTGGAACACTATAGGTTGATCTTCTAGGTGCCAAACAGCTTGAGTGTTATCCAGCTGATTCAGTTCCATTTGTGAGAACTGGTTGTTAAATTGTCACATACATTGCATAATAATAATAATAATAATAATAATAATAATAATAATAATAATAATAATAATAATTTTCCTGCTCCACCTGGACATAATAAGGAAAGCTCAGAATATATCTGACATGGTTAGGGCTTTTCATGTACAAAGCCAGAGTTCTGTCAAGATGGAATTCCAGGCTTTGGGGACAATCAGGTTGTCTAGACATGGTAGGAAATTATAAGTTTATATCACAGCTTTCATTGTATTGAAAATGCTAGGACTTAGGGGCCCCACAAATAGTGTAACTTCTAATGATTATTTAAATAGAATTTGATATGCAACATTATGGTTCATCCGTACATATACCAGTTTAGTTCAGTAGGATTCTGGACTACTATAACCCAGTTCTAAGTAGAAATAGGACAGTGATATTAGGATTGCAGCTGATGCTTCCTAACTAGTAAAGACTTGAAATTTGTTTTAATTATCTAACTGTGTACCTTATCAGCAATATTAAGGAAATTAAATAAGGAAAAAATTCTCTCTAAGCATTAATATATTCACCATTCACACTCAGGATAAACAGCAAGTTATTTTTCTTTATATCCTATATGAGTAAAGCAGCCAAGTCCAAATTTTCTAACCTTTTAATATCAAGAAATGCCATGCAGCTCAAAGGGAATTCTTAATATGGAAAAAAAAATCTGTGAATCTTACATTCCCAAATCCCTGCATTTCTCAAGGATTTCAATCTAACGTTAGTTAATTTGCATTATTTAAAGCAGGATTCCTGAATCTGTGATATCAAGGTGATGAGAAAGGTCAATCCTATTTCAAATGTTAGAGGGGCATGACACCACAAAATTTAGGAAAACCTGTCTTACTGACCTTGTTGTGACTTTCAACCTTTGCTGAAACACAGCTGTTTCCTCCTCCCCTTCATCTCGCTGCTCTATGTTGCTATGTCCTGATTATTAACTATTTCGATATTGCTCATTTTGCAGGACTAACATGATGAATTATTGTGGAAACCAGTTGTTACCTAATTAGATAACACCCTTGCCAAATAATAGTCCCCCATTACCATCTTCTGGACATATCCCAACAAGAAAGACAGCCCAGAATGATACCAGAATTGATGGGATCAGAAGCTGCTA
This sequence comes from Candoia aspera, assembly GCF_035149785.1. Lineage (NCBI taxonomy): Eukaryota > Metazoa > Chordata > Lepidosauria > Squamata > Candoiidae > Candoia > Candoia aspera. Next base: position 40,484,874 of record NC_086155.1, read on the forward strand.
AGAGGTCCAGGAAAACTAGCAGGCTCATAGTTCCTCATCTACTTTCTGGCACAGGTCATCCTGGTAAGGCAACCAATGCAGCATTCCATAAGTCCTGGACGAAACCCCACTGAAATGCATTTCAGCTCTTGAGGGACACAGCAGGAGCATGGGAGCAGAAAAGAGTGACTAGAGACCAGACAGGTATGGCTGCATCTGGCTGAACCAACAATAAGCACCTTGAGGCTTCCACTGGATGGTGTCAGAGGGAAACCACTATTTAACAGTGGTTTAAGCTAATGTCCATTTAAGCCTGTCTCAACCATGGGCTGGGAGTGAGATGAAGTCAATATTGTTTTTAATATTTTTAAGAGACAAAGTCAATGTGATGGGAACACAGCAGAAGAAAAGACATTGCCAGAGCATGTTTGTGCCAGAGTTAGGTGGAAGTGGGGACGTGGACACTTACTCTGAAGGTAAATAAATTATTTTCTAGGAAAGCTTGAGAAGTAAAGTTCTAATTAGGGATTATTCAAAAACTACCTGACCATGTCATTGGGGTGAGGGGTAGCAGGCTACACCAAAACTTCATTGAATATTCTAGAATATGTTCTGAAGAAACAACTGAGGCAGAATTATTTACACCTCTTCCATAGTTATGGCTCATCCCTAATTCAGTTACAAGTGATTTATTCTCACTCTTTCTCTGAGCACATACTTTACACGCCCTCACAAGTCTTTTCACAAGAATAGGATGGCATGCTAAAGATGTATTCCAATGCTCATGTTTTTATCCACCAAGAGGTACAGTTCTTGAAAAGTTGAACAGATATTTTCCCGCATCACAGAAGTAACAAAGTATTCATCATAAACATTGATCTACTTCTCTTACTATATTCAACCAGCAGAATACCTCTTAAATTTCCCAGTCTAAGTTATAGCTGACTATGATTTACTTTGAGTATGTGAACGGAGCCAAGCAACAGCAAACTGCATCTTTCACATCTCAGAGTCTGGATTCTTTCAGTGACACTGGAACAACTCTCTTCTTCATTCCCATGATAGTTTGGCTCTGTTCTAATTTGCTCAGAAGTGTCAAGCCATGTCCTTTGGTTTTTGTTTTCTTTTTTCTGCTACAGTAGCTGCCACAAGACTGTCATATTCCCTTTGAGGCAGGTGAGTTTTGAAATGGGTCATGATTTACACACAAGGGCACTTTCAACTTAAGCTATTCTTAAATTTGTGGTTGAAAAATGCAGGAATCTTGCTGCCTGCTTACTGCTGTCTGGGGGGTCTCTGCCACTGCAATGAGTGTGGGTATGACATTTCTCTCTTCCTATTCTCCTAACTTTTGAGAATCGTCATATTTTTGTTAACTTTCTACTCAGCTGCACCTATATGAGAATCTGTGCTTGAAGCAGTCTAGGGGACAGGGAATAGAAGCAAAGCTAGACAGCAGAGCAAAAACTTTGCATGCTGAAAACCATCGACTCAGTTCTTGTTCTTTCAGCACAGCTAAATTCTGGGTTGCACCTGCTACTGTTTTCCATATTTGCCAGTCATTGCAATTTAAACTAGACAATAGGCAATTTGTGTTGAAGGGACAGAATAAGTGGTATGTTCAAGTACAACTTGAGGTGTTTTTGTGCTATGATCCTTCGGCACTGCAGCGTCGTTCCTTTTTTCCTCTTGACTAAAGAGTTCATGTTATTCCACATCTGCATTTTTCAGGCAAGTAACATAGTTTCCAGGTTGCAAAATCAGTCTGCAAAGTTTCTGAGATCTATAGCTAGCTTCCTCTAATAAGACATTTGCCTCAACACTAATGAATAAATTTGCCTCATCATCTTTCTCCTAAACTTTTGTAATACATCCATTGTTGTACGAATCCTCTAATTCTATCTTCTCATCAGCAGAGTAATCCCCTGTGGCATGGGTCCATAGATAAGCAACGAGGCCAAAGAACCATCTTTGATCTACCAAAGATGAATCATTCAGCCACTCTGCTTTTGAGCCTGTCCTTCAAACCTCTAGATTGTAAATCGCATATAACTTGGGTGTTATATAAAGCAATTTGCAGGATCTTGGATCTCTTAGATCTTCAAGCTGTACCAGAGTTTACAAGAACACTTTCTTGATTACAGAAGGTGATTTTCAGTCAGGTTCATATATAGTCAGGTTCAGTCCTGAAGAACCTAAATATTAGCTAATTGACAGTGTGTGTTTCGAATTTGTAATAGTCCCAGATTTTTTTAAAAAAAAAACTCATTAAATGAGTACATGTGAGTTCATTAAGTAAACCATACGTGTTCCTGTTTTACACTATGTAAAAGCCATGATAATCCCTGACTCACTTCATGGTTATTTCCACTGTGAGACAGAAGTCATAAAGTGCTTTCTCAATCCTGAAGTTGATCCTGATTCCCTTCCTGAGTCAGAAACTAAAGAAACCTTGTCTTATGATTCCAGCTTAGACCACTGATTCATCCCTTAAGCCCCTATTAGGCACTGTTTCAGCTCAGCTCCAAGATTACTCATAAATAAGTTGGGTTACATGTTAAGGAAAAGCACAGGCAGGAAATAGATGGGGGACTGCTTCCATTGCTGTGGGGGAAGGAAGTGATGAGCCTGCCGAGAAGGTGGAACCACCCATCATATAGCTAGAGCAAAGCTACCCAGTGCAAGGATGTTATTTTTGGGTCATCAGGGGTGACAGCTTGCCAACAAGAAGGCTCCAGGCTCTTGGGTAATGGCGCAGCTAGCCACTCCCTGGGAAAGACTCATTGTTTCTAATTTTTGCAAAGCAGAGAGACATTCATGTCTAAGATTAGTCCAGCAAGCAAGCAGGATTTAACTGGACAGCTCACAAATGTGAGAGCTCAGTTTATGAATAGTGATCAGCGTGTGGGTGGGAATGTTATGGTGGTGACCTTTCCAGGCCAGGTGGTTATGGGAAGAAGGCAGAGCAGAAAAGGGATAGAGAAAATTGTGTGTTCACTTGATACTTCTATTGGCTTTGCTGGCAGCAGGAGGGCAAGAGGGTGAATTCACAGTTCCTGCAGTTTTATTACAAATCTTATTGACTATCAAATGAATTGGTTTCACTTAATCAGAAAGCTAAAACTAAGAACAGTAGATTTTATAGTTTGAATAAAAAGATGAAAAAATAATTATTATTATGCTTTTCAATATACACTAAACTACATGAATTCTACTGACTAAATTAAAGCCAAAACAAGCAAATGGGAGTGGCTGATAGTGCAAGTCACACCTTATTTCCTAAATAATTCCTAAAGTTGGCTACTCCAGACTTCCTCTACACATAGAAACCTTTTCATGGGTTACGAAATATCTCTCTCTCTCTCTCTCTCTCTCTCTTTCATAAATGGCCAGGAAGCCCTGCTCACCTGAAGGAAAGTAATTTGCCATTGCATTCCTGGAATTGAGAGGTGGGAGGGTTGAGCACCAGGGAAATTGGCCAATGGGAGGATGTGGTACCTGGCAGTCTGAACTGAATGCCTTGAAAGCTGTTGCCAAAGCTTTTTAGTCCAGACAGGATTTTCTTAGAGTCAAGCCGGCATGCACACAGGACAGGCGCACTTAAATGGTAAACATAGATGTGCTCAAATCTGTAATTAATCTGGGTTGCAAATTAGATCAGTATCCACTATTGCAATCCCACTGCACTGCCACAGTCCCACTCCTCCCATTAACCCTTTAGCAACTATTACCTCTCCCCCTAACATTTTGTGTGTACTACAGGCATTCTCCTAACTGAAGAGCTTAGTGCAATTGCTACTTTGGATCCACCAGTATTTGAATATGCTACGTATATCAGGAGTTGCTTGCACTAGTAGGTTACTACTGAGAATTTATGCTGACATTATCAGTGGGTACCCCTTTCTCCTACACAGCATACATTAGATCAGTAGTACTTGTTAAATTATTTCTAGAAGATTCATCAGAAATGTACTGTTGTTTCCCTTAGGATGCCTGGAAGAGATAACACAGATGGTTTGGAATGGAGTAGAACAACTTCCTTCCCCAAGCAACAAACTGTTGGAGCGGGTTGCTTGTTCCAGAAAGGCAGGATCCTTTGTGTTGTTTTATTCCGGACTAGAGAATATGGATTTTTAATTTTATTTTTTGGTCAGAGCAAAACAAACCCCAAAGCAGTAGTAATTTTATTTCCATAGCTGTGGCTCTGCAAACATTTTAAAGTGCTGTACATTACTCAAACAAACATGGGGAGCTGACTACTGTTCGAAAAGAGAAGTATAAAGGCAGAGGGATTTAATAGCTCAATCCTTTGATTGTTCACTTGGAAGTAAATCCTATTAAATTCCCCAGGGCTTTTGCCCAGTTATAGTAGCATTCTATTGCAATTTTTCCATTTTAAATTTTTTTGGATAAACTTCACTGTATACTACTGAGAAGCATTAGCTTAGGTGTGTGTGTGCGTTTTAGGAGTTCATTTTAAGAGTGGTGTTTATTTCAGTTTTTTCCAAATCTCAGCAGGAGACATTTGCATTCTAGGCATGTTCATGGCCAATTCTGCAACCCAGGTCACTCATGCGGGAATCTGTAGTTAATTTCCCCTTTGCAAGCTGTATGCTCAAGCCAAAGGAGCGCAAAGCTCAACAGGGATTATTCCCCATTACCACAAAGGAAATAATGCACTGGAGCTAAACTAATATTTACAGAACGAGGGGAGAAATTTAGCTTGAGAGAAGGATAGACAAAAAGGAACTTTTCAAAATGGAGAGAGAGGCAAAAGTGCACCATCTAATTATGAGGGTAAAGGTGCTTAGCTATACAGTGTTTTTTCACTGTCCTGTTTCCCCTCCAAAACACACACTGTAACTGTTAACATAGCTGTTCCAAAGAAGGTGAAGCCAGAGGCTGAGGATGCTTCCATATCGGGGATTTGTAACATTTCAGAATCGGCTCCAGACGTGCCTTATCGCTCCACATCTGCAGTTGGGGAGCTGAGTCAGTTTCACAGGGTATGTGAAATTACAGCAAAGATGGCTTTTTCTCTCGAATCACTGCAGCCCTACCAAGCTGGTAGAGGCTCTGCTTTCTCATTAATGGAAACTCTGGCTTGTTCTGCCTCCAAGCTCATTTTTTTCTCCCATTGTCCTTGTTAAGACTGGCAGAATTGAAATTGGTCAGGGTCACGTTCATGGTGTTTGTGAGAGAAAGAAGAGTGGAAACAGTGGTGGTAATGTGATGGTGTAGAAGTGCCTCTGAGAGAGAATCTTTTTTATCAGACTTGATAATTTCTCCTTCTTCCATTGATGTGTCATTAAATTATATCACAAATATTTAAAAGATATGGGAAAATGCAAGGAAACTCACCCAATAAAGATAACATTACTTATTTAAAAATGCCCAGAAGAAAAAGCAGTTCTCCGGCTCTTTTTTTTTAAAGTCAGCAGAAGCGAGATATCATTTTGCTTTCAGACAGTATAAATAAATGGGAACTGTTCATGAATCGGCCACTTAAAGACCTAGATCATGTATGGACAATTATAATGAAACACGGCCATCCTTTATTGAAACTTTCTGGAAAACTTTATAAACACACACATGTACCAGACGATACTGGTTTGTAGATGAGACTGGGAAACTGAAAACCATCCCAGAAGGCGGCAGTGGCAAAGCTACTCCTGTATTCTTGCCAAAACCCTGCGTGGTTGTGTCCATATACAGGGCCACAACTAGGGTCTGTGTCACCCGGGGCAAACATGGATTCTGCGCCCATTTTGGCACCCCTCCAAGCACTCATTTTGGCGCCGCACCAGCACGGCGCCCGGGGCACATGCCCCAGTTGCCCCCCACTAGTTGCAGCCCTGTCCATATAATCAGCAGGAATCAAATCCAATCCAAGGCATCTTTACCTGTCCTCTTTTTCCATCTCGGAAATGTTAAACAATGCAACTCTCCCCTCTCCATTATTCCCACTGCTCCACAAGAGGAACTGGGATCATGTGTCAGCAGCGCTTCTCCAGGACACAGCAGCCTACTTATCTTTCTGTCCAACCTGCAAGGCTGCCTTCCACAGAGGTAATAATTGGATCTTATTTGGGGACTGAATATAGGAGAGACTATGGTAAAGCACCTGGCTGTAGTGAGATAGCACTTATTCAGTGCAATGGGCATAAAGACAAGATTTGGAGATGCAGTTTAGCTGCTGTTTGGAGTTACTGTGCAATCTAACTTTTCTGTGTGTGCACACACTGTGGGAGCAGGATTGCAACCATTACCACTTTACGTCACTTACCACTTCACAGTTACCAGATGGTATTACTAAGGACTAGGTTCCATTTTCTATAAATACCATTTGATATAACTATGCTGCAATTTTAAAAAGTTTGCATTAGGTCACTTAATAACCTGAAATGCTGGGAGTGACTCCCTTGCTACAATAAAAATCAATTGAGCATCCTTTTATAAAAACAGGCATGAGGTCTGTGAAGTCACACTAATGCCAGTCAAGCAAAAGAGGGTGATTTTATTCCATAAATTGGATTTCCATGTGATAAGGAAACCAAACATTTGCCAGCATTCAGCAAACAGTAATATAAAAGGCAGAGAGATAGAGTATGGTAAATGTTATGCAGACCTTTTATTCTACATAGGTTGCAAGCTAAGTAAATTGAAAAAAACAAAAAACAAAATGACTCTGGAGTCACAGCAACAAGGCAATAGAGAAAAGTCTAGTCTACAACCAGTATTATCTGGTACATGTATGTGTTTATGAAGTTTTACAGAACAGTTTCAATAAAGGATGGCCATGTTTCATTATAATTGTCGATACATGATCTAGGTGTAATGGTTGCCTATTCTAAAACACTATCAGACTCATGAGCAGGAATTCAAAGATATCTGATTTATTAAAGAATAGTATGCAGGATCACAGAGAAAGCTGAGAATGATAAAAGCGCGCCAAATGCAAACTAAAAACCCTCGTTGTAAATGAGATCCCTCCCTCCGTAGAATCTTCCCAAGTTCACAATCCCAGGTGCTCCTAACGGTTTCTGATGGTCTGCGGGAAAACTCCTTGAACAGAGAACATAACCCAAACACATTCCATTGTAATGAACACAGATACAGAGCTTGGTACAAGGTTTCACAGCAGCTCCCTCCCAAACAGAAATGCACGTCAGCGCCATGGCATGTGAAATGTTACGATGTATACTACACATTGAAACAGTGAACATGACATACTGCCCCCCCCAAAGAAAGAAAACACTAAACAGCAGGCTTCAAAGGATAAGCAAGGTGGAAATGGTGAACTAAATCAGGAGCATTAACATGGAGAGCAGACACCCATTCAGGATGAGAAAAATGTTTCCATCGGACCAGATACTGGAGGGTGCCTCGAAGCTTGCAAGAATCAACAACCTCCTTGACCTCAAAGTGCTGTTTGCCGTTAATCATGATCGGAGCAGGAGGAGGAGGTTGGGGATGCCAGCAGGAGGAGTGGTGGACAGGCTTGAGCAAGCTGCAATGGAAAACAGGGTGCAAGCATTTCAAATTGTGAGGCACGTCCAATTTAACAGTAACTGGATTGATAAGACCAACAATAGGGAAAGGACCAATGAATTTGGGAGCAAGTTTTTTAGAGGGTTGTGGTGACTTGATAAATTTGGTAGATAGATACACCTGACCCCAATCTGGAAGTCGTGTTGCAAGGAATGATGCTTATCAGCTTGAAACTTGTAAGCAGCCTGGGCATCAGCCAAAGCTTGTTGAATCACCGGCCAGGAATCAGCCAACTTAACAGCCCAGTCAGATGCAGAACATGTTTGGGAAGGGGGTTGTGGCAGTTCAGGGATGGGAACAAAGTCGTGACCAGAAACCACATGGAAAGGGGTTTGCCCAGTACTTTAATGGGCAGCATTGTTGTAAGCCACTTCAGCAAAAGGTAGTAACTTCGCCCAGTCGTCCTGATGGTAGTTAATGTATGCTCTAAGAAATTGTTCAAGAGTGGAGTTCAAAATCTCAGTAGAACCATCAGTCTCAGGATGGGAAGATGTGGATAGCACTTGTTTGGTGCCAATCAATTTTAAAAGTGATTTCCAAAACTGGGAAGTAAACTGTGTCCTGCGGTCACTGACCAAACGGGAAGGGCTACCGTGGAGGCGGTAGATGTGGATGAGAAATAGGCACGCCAATTGCAGGGCTGACGGGATGGATGCACATGGAATGAAATGTGCTCGTTGGGGGAAAAAAATCTTTTACAACCCAAATGACAGTTTTTTCTGACTGGGAGGAAGATCCACAATAAAATCCATAGAAATCTCATCCCAGGGATGGGACAGGCTGGCCACAGGCTGTAGAAGCCCCTGTGGTTTCCCCCCCCCCCTTATGTTTTGACATTGCACAAACAGGACAGGAAGCCACATAGTCCTTTACATCACGTCTCAAGGTAGGCCACCAGAATTGACAAACCAAATGTAATGTTTTGACAAAACCAAAGTGCCCAGCAAGTTTATCATCATCGGAGTGCTGTAAAATCTCAGCTCTTAAAGTTTTGGGTACATAAAGGCAGTGTTCCACCCATGCCAGACCATTGTCGAAGGAAACAGTTTATTAGCTAGCAACCAAGTGTCAGATTTCAGTGCCTGGAGAGTCTTTCTGTAACTGACAAGGAACTTGCACCTTCTGCTTCCCAAACTGGGCTGGGGGCAGGGTTGCTTGCGCACGGGTCTGGCTCCGAGTGACAGCAGCCAAACCCAGTTGTGGTTCAGTGAGAACAGTCCCAACCACATCTGCCCCCTGGTCAAAATCCTGAGGTAAACGCGACAAAGCATCGGCCAGAAAGTTTTTCTTTCCTGGGATAAATTTTAACTGGAAGTTGAAACGTCTGAAAAAACTGAGCCCAGCGAATTTGTTTAGGACTGAGACCCCGGGGGGTGTGGAGGGCTTCCAAATTCCTGTGATCAGTCCAAACCTCGAAAGGGCATTTAGCGCCTTCAAGGAGGTGACGCCAGGCTTCCAAAGTGGCTTTTACAGCAAATGCCTCCTTTTCCCAAACATGCCACCGGCGTTCAGTTTCAGAAAATTTTCTGGACAGATAAGCGCATGGTTTTAAGTGATTTTCAGAATCTCTCTGTAACAATATAGCCCCAACTGAGGAGTCAGAAGCATCAACTTGGACCACAAATGGGCGTTCAGGATTGGGGTGCTGTAGAATAGGCTCAGCAGTGAAAAGGGTTTTTAATTTCTCAAATGCTGCCTGGCATTCAGGCGCCCAATTCAACACTGCCCCAGGGTTTTTTACTTTGCGTGTCTCCCCCAAGCCCTTGGTACAGAGTAAATCAGAGAGGGGCAAAGCAATCTCAGCGAACCCCTGGATAAATTGGTGATAGTAATTACTGAACCCAAGGAGACTTTGCAATTGCCTCCGGGTGCGGGGACATTCCCAACTTAAAATCACCTGGATTTTTGCAGGGTCCATTTCAATGCCCTTGTCAGACACCCGATAGCCCAGATAGTCAAGTTGGGTCTTGTGGAATTCACATTTGGAAAGTTTGGCATAGAGTTTGGCATTTCTAAGCTTGCATAACACCTGTTTGAGGAGGCGTTCGTGTTCCTCCTTGGTTTCAGTGTAAATGAGATCATCTAAATAAACCAGGACCCCTTTAAACAAATGATCATGTAATACTTCATTAATCAATTGCATGAAGACTCTGGGCACCCCTGCCAACCCAAAAGGGAGGACTTTGTACTGAAATGAACCCAATAGGCAATTAAAAGCAGTTTTCCACTCATCTCCAGCTCATATGCGGATGCGGAAATAGGCTTCACAAAGACCGAGCTTGGAGAAAATCTTGCCCTTAGACAAATGAGCTAACATGTCCTTCATGAGCGGAAGAGGGTACTTGTTGAAAATTGAGATGGAATTTAACCCTCGATAGTCCGTACAGAGTCGAAGCATGCCATCTTTTCCCGGAATAGCACAGGGGCCCCAACTGGGGAATTTGCAAGTTCAATAAACCCCCTTGATAGATTTTTGTCAATAAAGTCCCATAATGCCTCAAGCTCCTTCTGAGTCATTGGATAAATTTTTGGCTTGGGCAATTGAGCATTGGGAACCAACTCTATTGCATAATCAGTTTTCCGATGGGGGGGGGGGTAGCTGATCTGCTTCCATTTCCCCAAAAACGTCTGCAAAGTCTTGGTATCAATCGGGCAAGCCTTCTAAATGTGCCAAGTTAGGGCGCAGCGTGGTGGCCACAGCCCTTCCAACCCCTGCACATGCAGCTCTCTCCACTGTAGGAGCTTGGTAAAACCCATCTTTAAAAGTCACAGTTCTGTGTTCCCAGTTTATATATGGGCTTCGATAGGTCAACCAGGGGATCCCCAGAATTACCAAGGGATTGCCAACAGGTGCTACTACGAATTTTAAAGACTCACGGTGGCTGCCCATTTGCATTGCGACAGTTCCAGTGAAATGGGTTGCCACCGCCCCCCACCATTGAACCATCCAACTGTGTGAAGATCAAAGGCTGCTGGAGGGAGAAGCTAGGCAGGTCCAAAGCAGCAACCAGATCAGGGTGAATTAAACACCTGGAACACCCAGAGTCAACCAAAGCCCAAACCTCTGTAGTTTTTGTGCGGGAGCCCAATTTCACTTTTACTGCTAAAGTGGGACAGTCAGCACTCACCATAGCATCCTCGCGCCATCCTCCTCCACCTGCCCACAGGCACTCTTCATGGCAGGTGGGTGGCATTTCCTGCCAGCTCCTTAGAGTCGTCTTCAGCCTCTCCCGGGAAGTAGAATACTTCCTCAGCATCGGCTGCACCCTTGGCTGCTGTCATCTGCCATGAGGGGTGGGGGCGATTTAGCCGGCAGCTTGCCCACTCGATCTCCAGCCTTGGCTTTTGGGCAATCAGCTGCTCGATGCCCTTCCTTTCCGCATCAGAGACACTGACCCCTTGCATAGCGCCGTTCTCTCTCCTCTTCCCAGGCTCTATAGCCTGACCCAGCAGCAGTCGCGGCACTTCGGGGTCCCCTCATGGTGGCTGGTGGTTTTTCAGGTCTTCTGGTTTGCATGAAGGTATGCTGAGCATGCTCAGCCTTGCCGGCCAGACAGATCCATTCGTACAATGACTCTGGGTCGTCCCTACACAACGCCCATCGTAGGACTTCCCGGTTGAGTCCCTCTTTGAACCGTTCTATTAAGGTTGACTGAGACCAGTCGGGGATTTTCCCAGCTAGAGCCTTAAACTCCAGAGCGTAATCAGCTACAGACAGTTGGCCCTGGGTAAGATCCTTCAGCATCTTCTTAGCTCTTGCCTTGGCCAGAGGATCCTCAAAATGTAGCTTTAACGCCCACATGAAGTCCTCGAAACAATCAAGTGCAGGGGAGTCAGCCTCACTTAACTGAACATACCAGTCAGCTGCTCGACCCTTCAACTTGGTGGCAATGGCAGTTATCTTAGCCTCTTTGGAAGGGAAGTATGCTCCAAACTGCCTCATGTAACTTTTAGCATTAGTTAGAAAGATAACTTGGTTGGATCCCCATCAAAAGTCTCTCACCCCCACTCCTGTTGGAGTGGAATCGGCAGCTGCTTGAGTGCTTGGGCCCCAGGTTACAGTAGCTCTCCCTCTTTGGGGTGGGGACACTGGTGGTCGAGCCCTGCAGGGTGGAGATTCATCCCGGAGCCGTCTCTGGCGCCGCTCCGCCGGTGGTCCAGATGGGAGGATGGGGGATGCTTGCGTGAAGCTGGGATCTCCTCCGTGCCTCCCCTGCCCCCCCCAATGACAGAGACAGGTTTCTTAGCATATACTACAAAATAGAATATTGATTCTATTTTGGCCTCCATCACTCTTAGCCTTTCAGGGGGTTGAGATTCCTCCCTCCCTCGCGTGTTAGGCTGTCTCTCTGTTGATACCATGGTAGATTCTATGTCTGGGGTCAGCAGGAACTGATACTTCCAGGACACCTGAGACGTCCCTGGCTGGGGTTCTCCCGCTTCATCCCAGGTGATCAACTCTGTAGGCGATTCGCTGGGTGCCGGTTGCTCTGGTTCTCCCCCATCATCAGATTCCTCTACCTCAGGACTGGAACTCAATTCCTCCTGGAAATCTGAAGGTTCTGGGGTGAGGCTCAGTTCTCCACTCTTGACCGTCGACTCGGGCATCAAACCAGCCGTCTCCTCAAGTCCCCCAGTTGTGAGCTTGGACTCGGCCATCGTTAACTATTTTCCCTCACAAGAAACTAATCTTGGTAGGAGCTAACGGTACAACTTTGGTGATTCTCAGCTTTATGTAATGGTTGCCTATTCTAAAACACTATCAGGCTCATGAGCAGGAATTCAAAGATATCTGATTTATTAAAGAATAGTATGCAGGATCACAGAGAAAGCTGAGAATGATAAAAGCGCGCCAAATTCAAACTAAAAACCCTTGGTGCAAATGAAATCCCTCCCCCCGTAGAATCTTCCCAAGTTCACAATCCCAGGTGCTCCTAACGGCTTCTGATGGTCTGCGGGAAAAGTCCTTGAGCAGAGCACATAACCCAAACACATTCCATTGTAATGAACACAGATACAGAGCTTGGTACAAGGTTTCACAGCAGCTCCCTCCCAAACAGAAACGTGCATCAGTGCCATGGCATGTGAAACATTACGATGTATAAACTACATTGAAACAGTGAACATGACACTAGGTCTTTAAGTGGCTGATTTATGAACGGTTCCCATTTATTTATATGGTCTGAAAGCAAAATGATATCTCGCTTCTGCTGACTTAAAAAACAAAAAAGAGCCAGAGAGCTCTATAGAGCAAACTACTCATTATTCATACAACTGAGTCCCATCAAATATTTATGGAGGCCTATATTCAGTTGTTGATCCTCCTTGCTACCTTTCAACCCTTCAGGACTGGCCCTACCACTAGTAAAAGTGAGGTGGCCATTTCAGATACCAGATTTGGGCTATTGAAAATAGTTATTTAAATTGTTATAGCGTTTTTTATGGTTAGGGATAGAGATACCTTAGGCAGCAAAATTCCTTTAAATAATCCTGGCCTTTTCCAGTTATTCTGTTTTTCTCTTAGCTGAATTGGTTGCAGCCTCCTTCCAACATAGTTTCTTGCTACCCTTTCTTTGCTATTTTATCTAAAGACTTCTGCCTATAAAACACAGTTTAGTCTATAGCACCAGCATAGCATATAAGAGACAAAGGAAAATTAATGATTCTACTCATTAATTGAGTAGAATCCCATGAGCTGAACTCTTGTTTCTTCCTTTGGAGACACTGCTTGTCATCGTAAGACTTCAGTACAACCTTCTTCCACCTGCTGCCAGCTGGAGTCTCAGTGTATCTGAAGGACACAAGCTTTGGAAAGGTTGCTTTTAGCTTTGTGCTAAGTCAGCACAGCTCTTGCTTGAAGTGTGGAGTCCTTGGAGCTCTCTGAGCCTTGTTGTTTTCTTGCAGATGTTTCATTGCCAAACTACGCAACATCTTCAGTGTGAAAAGGGAGTGGGCCTTGCTCTCAGTTTATATATTGTAGCTTGTCCAACTTCTGTTGGTGGGGATGTTGTTCTCTCCTTGGGAGTTCCTTTATTGGGCTGTTGTTTGCTGCTTGGTTGATTGACTGAGTTAATAGTTCCTTAATTAAGGTATAATGTACTGTTTGATTGTTCATCTGGTATTAATCTTTGCATATCTGGGTGTTGATTGCTGGCAAGGAGGTGTTCTGGTCTTTTGGCTTTTCTATTGTCCCTTTTGAATGGTATGTAAATGTTGTTTACCTCTGTGTGTCTGTTGATGGCTGCTTTGTCTGAGTGCCAGGCTTCCAGGAATTCCCTAACATTTTTGGATTTGGCTTGGTCTAGGATGCTCACAGTTTCCCAGTTGAAAGTATGGTTAAGTCTGTCCATGTGTTGTGAAATTAAGGAGTTTTCATCATGTCTTCTGACTGCTAGTAGGTGTTTGTGGATGCGCTCTGCTAGTCTTCTGCCTGTCTGTCCTACATAGTGGCTGCTACAGTCCTTACACTGTATGTTGTAGATAACTCCTGTTTTTTCTTCTTGGGCTACTGGGTCTTTTGGGTTACTTAATATAGTTTGAAGAGTTTTAGTTGGTTTATGTGCTGTAGTGGTGCCATGTGGTTGTAACAGTCTGTTGGTGGTTTCTGAGATGTTTCTGATGTATGGCAGTGTTATCCTTTTCATAGCTTCTGTTGGTTGGGTGGTAGTGGGTTGATTGGTCAGGCACTTTTTGATAAAGTTGAGGGGGTATCTTCCTTAAAGCCAAAATGCAAAACCTGAAGCTCCCCACATCCTCTGAAAGCCTTAGGTGTGGCCCCCAAAAAATTGTTTCCAAATTGTCACTTTAAAAATGACAAAAGTGAGAAATTATTAAATATATGAGTAAAGTATGACCCTAATAGTGGTTATAGTTGTGCAATAATGGGATTTGGTTGGGAAGAGGTGCTTCAGAATTCATGGGAGTATCTGTGCACCACCCTTCTGAAACTCATTAAAACAGTCACATCTTTTTCCAAGCTTATGCAACTGCTGTGGAGAAGCTTCTACTATAGCCATGTGATCCTGGAAACAGATGTAGCTGTTACAGACTAGCAAATAGATGCTGTGTTTATGCTTCACATTTTTTTGGAGTGTTGTTCTCAGCCCTAAACAAATTGCACTCTCCTACTTAAAGGAAAACAATTGCTACTGAACCATTTATTGGTTAAAGGAATGTTAAAAAAAAAAACTAATAAACTACCAAACCATACTTTATCTTCCATTGTGGAATAGGCAGGATCCAAAACATACAAGTCCAATCTAAAATAAGATAGCACATTTCCTTTCCAAAGACTTTCCCACTGTAAACTTATCATACTGAAAGAGTCTAATAAAAGAAGAACCATCATACTGATCCCATTCCTGAAAGGAAATAGTCAATCTGGAATTGCTCAATGTCCTGTGATTTTGAACTACCGTAGCTGTTTTCAGTTCTGGGTGCAGAATTCTGCTGGAAGCTAACCAGTGTGCCCCAAACTTGATAGATTCTGCTGTTTGCATTCATTCTCTTTTGTGGCTGATATATAGGTTACACTTATTTCCATTTATTTTAATCAGCTTTTAAAACAAAATTCTCCAGAGAACTCTTCTCTAAAGAAACACAACAGCACTAAACAGATCTCAATCTGTCTTCTGCTTAGAAAAAGAAAGGAACAAAGTCATGGCATCACCTGTATCAAGGTGATCTCAGCCCCCATATCTGTCACCATGGTATCTGAATGACGTTCAAGGAAGTGTTTTGTACAAGCTTGTTCAAAGCAGGCTGGTAGGTTATTGCAGAAAGGAGTTTATTTTCAAAGCTTTCACCCTTGCCTAGCTTTTGATGTAGAAAAGGGTCAGTTAGAAACAAACAAACAAAAAATAGTTTGGCTTCTACAAGTACCAGAATCTTCATGATCTCTAGGCCTGGTTGTTTCTGAAGCTTCTTCTACTATTATCTCAGACTGAATCAGCAACCATCTGAAGAGCCAAGATTTATAGCCAAACCTGATGTGAAGCCTGACAACCAGTAGTACCTCTGTTAAACTGATAGAGTACTTACTCTCTTTGAATTCAGGACATTGACATATTGAAAAGTGATTTTTTTTTCCTCTTTGTTTGTTTAAAAGCTATATGACTACATTCATGTGCACACATATCTACAAACAAGGCTTCTTTCATTATAAGTCACCTTCTTTTTCCTCTGGAGTACCAGTAATTGCTGTATTGGATCCCAGTTTCAGGAGACTCTGGCCAAGTAAGAAAAGATAAGCTCCCTATTCTGTGCCTTGAAAAGTTTACTAGCTACCAGCAATCTCTTGTAGCCATTCCTACAATGCTGAGAATAGCTATCTGCTGCCATCAAGAAGTGCGGGCTTCAATTCTAAACATTCCTTAGACAACACGGAAAACTGTGACAGCTAAAGTCCACATTTCTACAGGACATCCACAGTGGGAAGGACTAGTTTATCTCAATGATTGGTTATTCTAGCCAAGGGATGATGCAAGTTATTATCCAAATCATCTAGAGGACATCAGTTTGAGGAAAGCTGCTGTAAGATGTATTTTGAAAGCATTGTGAGAAAAATTGTCCAGCTCTAACCCTCTGTGGCCAGGGTTGCTTGGCATGTTAGGAGAGAGGGAAAATTATGGAGGCCCAATTTCCAGAATATTGGCAGGACCAACAAATGCCAGATTTTGATATCAGCACTGGGTAGTTAAATAGTTCTCCTACATTGTTTCAGTTCTATGATCCTTTGTGTGAGAGGACAGAACATACTTATTAACACAGATACTTGGCACTATGATAGAGTGTCATGTTCCCCATTGCAAGGCATATGTGCATCACAACGGGGAACATGCACATTAGGTAAGAGGAAGGGATAAGCATAATCCCTAAATCACTCAAGCACCCATATCCAGAAGGGAACCCCCAACACAATAGATAAACCCTTCAGTCCAAACTTAGCACCCATCAAGAGGCAAAGGGAACGCCTTCCCATTTCCCCCCGGGGATGCATTCACACCTCCCTCATGCACGCATGTCCACAGAGTAATGCCCAACATAATGGGAGCACCCATCAGGCAGTAGTTAACGCCTATCAGAAGATCGGGGAAACACCTTCAGGGGACGCACCCGGTCCGGACGAAGACAGGGAGACAAAGGAGATCGCCGGGATCGCCCATCAGCTGACGCATCGAGGTCTCAAGCACCCACCCGGTACTGGCCCAAGGGTAGAGAAGCACAACGTCCACCAGCAAAGTATAAACAGGGCACCCTGTCACCACATAAGGATTCCCGTCTTTCTCTTTGCACACACACCATTCAAATAAAACCAGAAATCCTTAGACCTTCTAAGTGAGTCTGAGTCTTATTATGAGCGTGGCTGCCCTGACATAAAGACAGGAATCCCCCCCCAAAATTTTTCGCTAGCACCTTTCCAGACTTGTCTGTGAGGGAACAACGCAGCAATGAAGAAGCACCCGGGAACCGGCGACAGCACCCGCAACCTCGGGGTAAGGATGCCCAGCAGGGGAGGAACCCAGCCGCAACATGACCGGGGCGACCACCGGTGAGTCGCAGGCAGAATGGGTCACCCTCGACACAACGGGGGAATCCCTACCCGTGATGGTCGAAGTGGCGTGGGAGCAATGGAACGCACCCACAGAGAGAGGCGGAGATCATCAGCGGAGCGGGCAAGCCGTGGGAGGCGCCACGGAGAACTCGTGCTGCGGAGCCACGGAAGCACGCCTGGCATGGATCGAGCAGCTCCTTGCAGAACCTAGCACTGGAGCGCGGAGGCAGCGACTGGGGTGAGTGCGAACGGAGCGCCAGAAGCTCGTCCCCACCCACGCTTGACCCCGAAGCATGGCAGCTGCAGCGGCAGGGTGCAGCACAGGAGGAGGGAGCCAACCACACTGGAGCACACCGTACTGGGTTGCCTGGGAGAGGGTTCCCCCCCCCCCTCTTCCACAGGGCGTCAGCTGGGAAGAGGCTGGAGGCGAGTGGATGCTGAGCCGACACCACCTGGAGCCTGGTTGAGGGAATCCCCACATCGGGACAACAGCTTCCTAACGGAGGGGAGAAGGACCACGCGTCCGGAGGTGCCCTGGAGCCCACCCACGATGGGAATGAGAGACCTCGCGGCAAGTTTCAACGGCGACCCAGCCACGTTGTCGTTCTTCCTCATCAACGTGAGGAACTACATGGCTGAATATGGACCCTGCTTCCGAACAGAACAGGGAAAGATCAATGCCATTGCCAACAGACTCAGGGGGAGGGCAGCTGACTGGTACGTCCATCTATGCCAGGCAGATGTCCCAGAGCTCAAACATGTGGACGCATTCCTGGTTGCTCTGGACTCCCACTTCAGAGACCCCCTTGAGACCGAAACAGCGAAGAGAGCACTACAGCAAATCAGGCAAGGACAGCGCTCCATGGCGGCTTATGCAAGTGAGTTCCAAGCGCTTGCGGGCAAAGTGCGGGACTGGTCACAATCCACCCTCATGGAAAAATTCAAAGAGGGGCTTAATTTAAACATTTTAAGATGGGCGCTAAACCGGGATGACCCCACCACCCTCTGCAAATGGATTTGGCTGGCGGGAAAGGCGGAGAACACTCAAGAAACCTTTCGGCATGTCCAGAGGTCCCTACAAACCACAGCAACAGCAAGAGGACCCCAATCCAGCGGTGCTCCAGCGACACCAGCGCCCTGACCCTGGGGGGAGGAACGAGAGCACAGGTTTGCCCAGGGGCAGTGCTTCAAGTGTGGAGAGGCGAACCACAAGGCGACGGCTTGCCCGAAAGCAAAGACAAGAGACAGCCAGGGAAAGGTTCCCAACAAACCAGCCCCAATGCCAAAGAAAAGGCCAGCCGCGAAGGGGGAAACCTCAGCAAGGGAATTCCCTGACGTCACCAATGACGAGGAAAGCGGAAGCGACGAACCAGCAGGAAACGCCAGCCACCTGCCTTGAAGAGCACCAAAAGTCAGGTGGATGATAACAAAGGGCGCAACGACTTTGGGGTGAGTGACAACTGTCCTACCCTATATGTGAGAGTCACCCTGGCCCACGGGGGGAAAACAGAAAAGGTTTGGGCACTGATCGTCTCAGGTTGTTCGAAATGCCTCATGCACCCAGACCTGGTGGCCGTGCTTAACCTCCACTGCTATCCACTTCAGCACCAACTGGTGTTCACGCAGTTGGATGGATCAGAAGCGGGAGGGGGCCCGGTCACCCAATACACAGAGTTGCGATGAGGCTCGGCAACCACGAGGAAAGCCTCCCCTTCATCATGGCACCGGTGGGTCAACCTCTACTCATACTAGGGATCCCGTGGCTGGGGCATCACAACCCCCAAATAAATTGGGCGACAAGAGAGATCACCTTTTCGGACAGGCGTTACAAAGCACCCACAGGAGATCAGGTTCCCCGCACCGCAATGGGTAGGGTAACAACGACCTCAATGCACCTGGAGGCAGAAACCCCGGAGGGCCTGCCTGCCAGATACAAAGACTTTGCTGACGTTTTCGGGGAAAAGGAGGCTGACAAACTCCCCCCCCCCCTAGAAAAACAGACTGCACCATTGAACTGATCCCGGGGGCAACCTTACCAAAGCCAAAAATATATGCCATGACTCAAAGGGAGTTGGCGGCATTAAGGGACTGTATTGACAAGAATTTGGCATGGGGGTTTATCGAACCAGCTAACTCGCCAGTCGGAGCCCCAGTCCTTTTTCGGGAAAAGAAGGATGGGTCCCTCAGGCTCTGTACAGATTACCGCGGGCTCAATGCCGCATCCATTTCAAATAAATATCCCATGCCCATAATAAAGGACATTCTAGCCCACCTCACAAAGGGCAAAATATTCACAAAATTAGACCTCAGGGAAGCCTACTTCCGGATTCGAATAAAGGAGGGGGACGAATGGAAAATGGCTTTCAATTGCCCACTGGGGTCATTCCAATACCGGGTTCTTCCGTTTGGGTTAGCTGGGGCACCGGGCGTGTTCATGCAGCTAATCAATGAGGTCTTGCACGACCACTTGTTTAAGGGGGTGCTTGTTTACCTGGACGATGTTTTAATTTATTCTGAGAATGAAGCCGAGCACGAATGCCTCGTAAAGTCAGTGCTCACGAAACTCCACAAGGCAGAGCTATACGCAAAGCTCTCCAAGTGTGAATTTCACAAGGAGAAAATCGACTACCTCGGCTACCGGATCTCGGCAAGGGGGATCGAAATGGACCCCAGTAAGGGCCAGGCTATACTAGCGTGGGAGCGCCCGCGCATGAGAAGACTTCAAAGTTTCCTGGGGTTCACGAATTTCTACAGGGGTTTCATCCAGGGGCTAGCGGAAATTGTGCTGCCGCTGACTAACCTCCTCTGGACAAAGGGCCTGGGAAACACCCGTAAATCACAAAACCCGGGGGCGCTGTTAAACTGGACAGCTGATTGTCAAACGGCTTTCGAACGCCTAAAAAGCCTCTTCACGGCAGAGCCGGTATTACAGCATCCCAACCCCGCCAGACCCTTTGTCATACAGGTAGATGTCTCAGACTTTTCTATCAGAGTGCTCCTCCTTCAGCGCGATTTTGACAATCAGCTGAAGCCCTGCGCGTACCTCTCCCACAAGTTCTCGGAAACGGAAAGGAGATGGCACGTGTGGGAGAAGGAGGCATTCGCGGTCAAGGCAGCCCTGGAAACGTGAAGGCACCTCCTAGAAGGGGCCTCCTGCCCTTTCGAGGTCTGGACTGACCACAAAAACCTGGAGGCTTTCAGCACCCCGAAACACCTCAGTCCAAAGCAAGTACGCTGGGCGCAATTCTTTAGCAGATTCAATTTTAAACTTAAGTTCATCCCGGGGAGAAAAAACTTCCTGGCGGATGCCCTTTCCCGACAACCTCAAGATGCTGGCCAAGCACCGGACATTGTGGGGACTGTATGAACAGACACACAGCTGGGCTGCCCTGCTGTCACACACAGCCAGACTAAAACCCGACGCGCCTCAGAGCAACCACCGGCAAACGGGGGAAGGTGCAGGTCAATTTCACAGGACTGGCAACAAAGACTCGCCCAAGCCCTCAAAAAAGATACATGGTTGCAAAACAACCAACACCATGTATCTATTACGCACGGGCTCGCATGGAAACAAAAAGCCCTATACGTACCAGAACCATTGAGAGCGGAGGTGTTAAACCGCTCCCACGATGATAAAACGGCTGGACATTTTGGGTTCGTAAAAACTTTACACTTAATCAGGAGGTAATTCTGGTGGCCCACCCTAAGAAAAGACGTCAAGGACTACGTAACATCCTGCCCCACATGTGCAAGGTCTAAATGGAAGGTGGGGAAACCCCAAGGACTGCTGCAGAAAGTAGCAAGCCCCTCCCGTCCCTGGGAGGAGATCTCCATGGACTTCATAGTCGACCTGCCACCCAGCCAAAGGAAAACCGTAATCTGGGTGGTAAAAGACTATTTTTCCAAGCAGGCACACTTCATACCCTGTGCATCCATCCCCTCTGCACAGCAGCTGGCACGCCTGTTCCTCACCCATATCTACAAAATCCACGGCGCCCCCTACCGTTTGGTGACAGATAGGGGCACACAATTTACCTCCAGGTTCTGGAAAGAGTTCCTAAACCTCATTGGCACAAAGCAAGCACTGTCAATGGCTTGGCACCCCCACACAGACGGCTCTACAGAGATCCTCAACTCTACCCTGGAGCAGTTCCTGCGGGCGTTTATTAACTACCAACAGGACAATTGGGTGGACCTGCTTCCTTTTGCAGAGGTGGCCTACAACAACGCGGTACACCAAAGCACAGGTCACACCCCCTTCAAGGTGGTTTATGGCAGAGACTTTGTGCCAATCCCGGAACTGCCCCAACCAGACACCCCACCCTGTTCTCCAGATGACTGGGCAGCTCAACTGGGTACGGTTTGGCCCATCATCCAGCTAGCCCTGGCCGATGCACAAGCTACATACAAGAAGTTTGCAGACAATCACAGGGCGGCGCAACCGAACTACAAAGTGGGAGATAGGGTCTACCACTCCACTAAGTTCATCAAATCCCCACAGCCCTCCAAGAAATTGGCACCCAAATTTATCAGACCATTCCCCATCACAGAAATTATTAACCCAGTCACTTTCAAACTGGACTTACCCCACAATCTAAGGCGCATACACCCAGTTTTCCACTGCGCCCTCCTGAAACCAGCCACCCCTTTGAAATGGCACACAGAACTCCCCCCCCCCCCGCCTCCACCCATCATGATAGATGGGCAACAACATTTTGAAATCCAAGAAATACTTGACTCCAGGAGGCAAAGGGGCACGCTAAAATACCTGGTCAAATGGAGGCATTTCCCACACCCAGAGTGGGTCCAAGCCCAACATGTCTCAGCCAAAAGGTTGGTAAAGAACTTCCATGAAGCATACCCATCCAAACCAGCACCCTAAGATCTTCTTTGGGGGGCATCATGTCATGTTCCCCGTTGCAAGGCATATGTGCATCACAACAGGGAACATGCACATTAGGTAAGAGGAAGGGATAAGCATAATCCCTAAATCACTCAAGCACCCATATCCAGAAGGGAACCCCCAACACAATAGATAAGCCCTTCAGACCAAACTTAGCACCCATTAAGAGGCAAGGGGAACACCTTCCCATTTCCCCCCGGGGATGCATTCACACCTCCCTCATGCACGCATGTCCACAGAGCAATGCCCAACATAATGGGAGCACCCATCAGGCAGTAGTTAACGCCTATCAGAAGATCGGGGAAACACCTTCAGGGGATGCACCCGGTCCGGACGAAGACAGGAAGACAAAGGAGATTGCCAGGATCGCCCATCAGCTGACGCATTGAGGTCTCAAGCACCCATCCGGTACTGGCCCGAGGGTAGAGAAGCACAACGTCTGCCAGCAAAGTATAAACAGGGCACCCTGTCACCACATAAGGATTCCCGTCTTTCTCTTTGCACGCACTCCGTTCTAATAAAGCCAGAAATCCTTAGACCTTCTAAGTGAGTCTGAGTCTTATTCTGAGCGTGGCTGCCCTGACATAGAGTTTTACTTAGATAGCTTGTAGAACTGGGATGAATTATTGTTCTCATGGGCTAATGTAAAGAAGGAAAACATCCCTTCAGCCTCCCATTGACATTTTTTCTCTACCTGTTCCTCCATGTAAACA
Source organism: Candoia aspera (assembly GCF_035149785.1). Classification (NCBI taxonomy): domain Eukaryota; kingdom Metazoa; phylum Chordata; class Lepidosauria; order Squamata; family Candoiidae; genus Candoia; species Candoia aspera. The sequence continues at coordinate 40,507,573 of NC_086155.1, forward strand.
GAAAGGACAACCTTTTCTGCCTCTAGAGTAATATATTTAATAACTTTTGCCTTGTGAATGGCAGCTCTGAGGACCCCCATGGAGTATTTACTGTAGCTGCTTGTCAGATACATTATAGCAGGTCAGTGGAAGGATTCTGGGGAAAGAAATTAAAAGAAAGTTTCTTATAACAGGAACATTCATTAAGAGTTTATAAACAGCAAACACAGGAGTTAATCTACAGTGCAAAGTATCCTGTTCCAAAAGCATTAGAAAAAAACTTGAAAAAGAAATTTCTAAATTTCAGTTTGCTTCTCCACTCACTCCAAATAATTATCATAATGGCAGATGGATTTTTATGAGGATACAAAATTAAAGTAGAGGACAGGTACAGTAAAAGAAATAAAAGCTCTTTGGATTTTCCATGTGGACATAATAGAGGTTGCAGCAACAGTGATAAGCAAAGGTCTTCTCTTGGTCCTGATGGTTACTTTGAGGTGTGGATTCTGATATTGTTTGTCACCACTTAACACAGTAATGATAGTCTTGAGATTTATAAGATAAAGGAGCTACTACAGGAGAATACTGAGCCACCATTTGAAAGCTCAGGGATGAGTCTTCTTTCTACCCACAAAGAAGAGAAGGGAGTGAAAACCCTTATGGAATGAAGGATTAGGAAAGTGTGGTATAGTGGTTAAGGCATCAGGCTAGAAACCAGGAGTCCATGAGTTCTAGTCCTACTTTGGGCACAAAACCAGCTGGGTGACCTTGGGCAGTCACTCTTTCTCAGCCCTAGGAAGAAGGCAATGGCAAACCACTTCTGAAATCTTGCCAGGGTAGTCACCAAGAATTGGACATGATTGAATGGGAAGGAAGGATGGAAGGAAGGAAGGAAGGAAGGAAAGCACAGCACAGCACAGCACAGCACAGCACAGCACAGCACAGCACAGCACAGCACAGCACAGCACATTTGGGTAGGTGATGTTGGTAGAAACATCAAGGAGGAGAAAAACCTCAACACCAGAGTCCAGACTGGATGTCAATCTTTGTGGCAACATCTAATATCCTTGGCACTCTGATATATTTAATAATTGAAACTGAAATTTACACAACACTTTATATTTGCCATAGAAGTATTCTGCGTGAAAATCTTGGAGTCTTTCTTGATGCAGTAGAATGAAAAGGAACGATAAACTAATGCAGGTTTTGTCACCTGTGGTGATTTTATTTTAACCATTTCTGATTTTCTGGATAGATTGACTTAAGGAAAACTCCCATGATTTTTGCATGCTTCCTTGGTGGTGTACCATGTAAATTACCACAGCTACAGAGAGTTGCTTGATTTTCAAAGCAAGTTACCCTTCAAACAGGAGTAGAATCAGAACTCTGCCATTAAAACTACAAAAAAAAAAAGAGATCATCCTGCCTGTAGCTGGTGGTCTCCAGGATTGTTAAGACTACTGCTCTCATGATTGTTAGCTGTCTGACAATTATGGAAGCAGGAAGGGGGAAACAACACCCCAAACATGGCTGACATGAGGCAGAAGATAAACAATCCCATCATAAATTATAAGCAGAATTCAGGCAGGCTATTGCTGCAGTGCTGTTAATACCAGCATCCTTGATCACTGGCATGCCCTTCAGTTAATCTACTACAGCTGCAGGAAAGGGTTGTGGGGAGGAACATCACAGAATCAGTGCATACAGCCTTCCTGAACCAATTCTGCTCTGCTCTTCAGGTCAGAGCAAGCCCTCTGGGAGAAGGGAAATGTGCTAGTGATGTGATAATTCTTGCTTGTTGGATGTTGCAATTGGTCAGGCCACAGATGAATAAGATGTGGAATCTTTAGGAGAAAATATGCTTAGACTCAAGGATTTATGAGTTAATTGCTCTGGATCTTTTTTTAAAGACCTTATACTAGAGAGATCATCTGAATTCTTAAAAGATTATCAGTTGGACTGTTGGTAGATTTAAAAAGTATTTTTATTAATTGTCCTCAACAGATATCTAATAGCTCAATTACATTTGCATATTGCCCAAATCATACAGAGGTGTGAAATACAGTAGCTTTGAGTTTAACAAACAGCAGGTAACACTTATTGTTAAAAAGAAAGGTCATACCATATTTTAATAATACCAAATAAAAGAAACCTGAGAAAAACTGAATAACTGTACTCATAATTCACAACCCATCAACAACAACAACAAAATAAGTCATTGATCTGCCAGTTCAACTCCCAACCTTAGCTGAAACAGAATCAAAGTTGATTAATGAGGTCTCTCTGATAGCAAAGTATCACACTCTCTGAAAAACTGCAGATAGCTCATTAGTAGCAGATCATTTTGTTAATGTAAGAAGGAGAAAAGAATCTTACAGATTTATTTTCTTTAGGCAGGATACCTTTCAAATGCCTGCCTCTTTTTGAATACTGGATGATTAAGCTACAACTCATGATGAGATACCTGATATCCTTTAAAGATTGGACCATCATTTTCTTCCTATCAGTTTTCTCTGGTAATTTACCCTTTCTGATATCAAAGCAAATTTTGTTGTTTATTCATTCAGTCACTTCCAACTCTTCGTGACTTCATGGACCAGCCCACGCCAGAGCTTCCTGTCGGTCGTCAACACCCCCAGCTCCCCCAGGGACGAGTCCGTCACCTCTAGAATATAATCTATCCATCCTGCCCTTGGTCGGCCCCTCTTCCTTTTGCCCTCCACTCTCCCTAGCATCTTCTCCAGGGTGTCCTGTCTTTTCATTATGTGGCCAAAGTACTTCAGTTTTGCCTTGAATATCATTCCCTCAAGTGAGCAGTCTGGCTTTATTTCCTGGAGGATGGACTGGTTGGATCTTCTTGCAGTCCAAGGCACTCTCAGAATTTTCCTCCAACACCACAGTTCAAAAGCATCGATCTTCCTTCGCTCAGCCTTCCTTATGGTCCAGCTCTCGCAGCCATATGTTACTACAGGGAACACCATTGCTTTAACTATGCAGACCTTTGTTATCAGTTTGATGTCTCTGCTCTTAACTATTTTATCGAGATTTGTCATTGCTCTTCTTCCAAGGATTAAACGTCTTCTGATTTGCTCGCTGCAGTCAGCGTCTGCAGTAACCTTTGCACCTAGTAATACAAAGTCTGTCACTGCCTCTACGTTTTCTTCCTCTATTTGCCGATTATCAGTCAAGCTGGTTGCCATAATCTTGGTTTTTTTGAGGTTTAGCTGCAAGCCAGCTTTTGCACTTTCTTCTTTCACCTTCGTCATGAGGCTCCTCAGTTCCTCTTCACTTTCAGCCATCAAAGTGGTGTCATCTGCATATCTGAGATAGTTAATGTTTCTTCCAGCGATCTTAACCCCAGACTTGGATTCTTCAAGCCCAGCACATCGCGTGATGTGTTCTGCATACAAGTTGAATAGGTAGGGTGAGAGTATACAACCCTGCCGCACTCCTTCCCCAATCTTAAACCAGTCTGTTGTTCTGACCGTTGCTACTTGGTCGTTACTCTGCTAATAATGGAAATGTTATTCCCATTTTGAAGATGTAGGAATAATCCCAGTTTACGCATTTATAGACAGAAATATATTTCACCAACATTGTGGAAGTGGGAGGATAGCCTCTCCTCTCCACCACAAAGTCCCTAGTTTGAATCAAGTTCAAGGTGTCCAATTTGCAGGATCTCTGTTCCTCAAAAAAGCTGGACAAGACAAGTCACAAATTGGAGCCCTGCCCAGATTGGCTTTCCTACCAAAAATCTTATTCACAGTGGAGGCACTGTAGTGAAACTGCAGCACTCATAACATTACAGAAGAATGGATAGATGTACAGAGCAAATTAGCCATTTTATTAAGCTATAAAGTTAAGAATATGGCTGTTAAAAGAGAAACAGGTCCCCAATTCTGTTTCTTAATGATTTGCAAGTAATGATTAAATATTAAGAATTTAATTTGAAAGCTTTTAATTCAAACCATCTTGCTTTTTGCTGTGAGAAGCATATGTGTGTTTTAAAATGTTTATGTTAAACAGCATTCTCTTTATGTATATTCTCTCTCACACATGCACTTCAATTTGCATTTGTTTGCCTATAATCATGATTATGGGAATGAAGGGAGATATGGAGCAGATTTTGCACTGTAATGCAATCAAGCAGGCAAAGAGCTACTTCAAAATGAGGGGAACTAGCCTGAAGTCAATTCTCAAGAGAAAAAGAGGAAGATATTTACATAGCATGCTAATCCTCTAGCTCATGGACCAGGACACAGAGAAAGCTGGAGGTGCATGTGTTAAAATTTGCCAGAGGATGCTAAGAATGAGGCAAAATTTCAGAAGGCATACATAAAGAGCTTGAATAGTTGGTGCAGGGTAAGCAATAGGAAAATCGAAATAGCAAGATACAGGACACTTTGAGTTTGTTTGTTTTTAAATTGCTGTTTCCATTTCCTCACAATTAATTTGAAGCTAACCTGTGATCATCTTCATTTCTGTCTACCTTGAAATGCAAATTTCACTGACCAAGAAGAGAATATGAACAGGCACCAAGGATGTGACACTGGAACTTTGGCATGGGAGGGAGGGAGGAGTGGTCCGAGGTGAGGTCCACCAGGAGGAAAATGGATTTTCACAAGCTCTGCAGAGCTCCAATTTGGGGGGGAGGGGGGGGCTAGCTTTGCTCTGAAATCCACCAGCTCAGCTCCTGTAATCAGTCACTTTCATTAGATCAGCTAGTTCTGGAGCTGCTTCTCCAAGAAAATACTGCTCTGTATTTCAGAAGAAAAAACAAACAAAATACTATTAAAGGGAGTATATTTATCTTGTTCTAGAGTAACACAAAGGATTTGATTTGCTAACTGGTCTCTGATAATTAGAAACTTCCAGATAACCTTGCGGTCTACAAGCACTGATTAGCTGCAGAATTTAGAGTAGAACACCTGTAACAAAAAACTGTCCTTAGACTTCAATTATGCAATTTGTGTTCAGGGATAGGACCTTTAAGAGTTAGGCTGGGGGCTACACACCTGAGAATGAGATTAAGTGAAAAGCTAAATTGAATTTAAATATAAATTTGATTTAATTAATAAAATGTAGTGAATATGATTTTCTCCCTTTTATTGAATAGGTTCCTTCTTCTATTATACAAAAAAAAATATCAGCAAGTCTTGAAGGAGCTTTAAGATCCCTCTCATAGCTTTGAGGGTTACATGGAGACCTAAGCCATAGATCTCTTTCTTATATCCCCCCCTTTGGTGCCTGGTCAAGGAAAATAAGAAACAAGAGGCAAAAAGTCTGCTGAAAGGATGGGGATAGGGCAGAACAATGTGATTTTGAAAATAAAGGCAAGCCTCAAGAAGAGAACAGCAAACTGACTGAGTTAAAACTACTTATTAAACATCAGAAGGTTATCTGGGAGACAAGTAGAGAAATATAAAATGGGAGGTATGATGAAACATCCCCAGGTGATGTCTCAGTCACCTGCTCTGTCTTGGGGTAAGGGCACTTTAGGATTCAACCATAATTTTTACCAAAGTTTTGGATTAGCATATCTAAAGACAGCCTTCTAGATAATGTTGTTGGGTTGATGAATTGAGAATATCAGATAGGCATTTCATGGGGGCAATTCCAGGCCATTCATTCATTCATTCATTCATTCAGTCATTCAGTCATTCATTTTCAAGCTTTTCATTTCTGGCTAAATTCATGCTGCTGCTTTTCTCAAAACAAAATAGATAGTAATGCCAACCCCAAATAGAAAATATAAAACATGTAAATGTAAAAGGTCTCATAGCTGAGCTTCCTTTAATCTTTCTTTCCCATTTAACTGTCCAACCAATTTTGATATTTCTGGAGCAACCATTCTAATTTCAAGAAGGGAGAAAAATCCATGAAGTATATCAACTTTCAGCAGTGCCTATTCTTGGCTATGTTCAAAATTAAATTAGAAAAACTTGAGTTATGGTTATGTGCCAATAGAGTTGTATTTCTGGGTAGCATCCCTGAAAGACAGTGAATAAATGTTTAATCTGCTTTCTCTCTCCAGTTGTGATTATTAGGCCAGTGTGATCAATATTCCAGCTTCAGAGTTATTCAGACCAGCTTTGAATAGGCAAAAGCAGTTGCAGTCACTACTAAGATGGGTAACTGTGTCTGTAAATAGGTCTACATGAGTACAATAGATGCTGGCCCATATACTTTTACATGTGCATGGGTGTTAATTTATTATTCCCACCAGGATTTTAGGTTTGGTGGTGGCTGCATGAGTAAATCTGCAAGCAGCTTGGTTCGTACCATAAAATGACATTAAAAAACAAACCAACCGTAGGTGGAATTATTCACTGTGCTTCAGTGTATTATTGTTGCTGATAATGCAACAGGCTTTAGCAGTGCTGACCTTTGCATCTGTCAGTGAGAAAAAGGGCTATCTGTAATCTATTCATGCTTTCTGAGAAAGATTTCTAGCAGCCACTCCTTGGTTAGGAGTGAGATAATTCCTCCCCTTGAAAGAATAGCATATCCCTAAATGGAAGCAGCAATGAATGTGCAGTTACCCTGGACTTACATGGAGCTAAGTCACTTAACAGTGGAGGCAATGCTTTTGCCTGGCAGCAGTTCTCCTGGAGGCTGTCTGCCTAAATTAATTCCCATAAAACTTTAGTTTCTCTCACTCCCTTTCTGTCCCACTGACAATGCGAAAGGTGAGGACTATGTTTTTTCAAAACTGTCAAGTGTTCATGCTAGTCATCTTTCCTGGGTCTGCAAAATTCCTAAAGAGCAATGCATTGCAAAAGGCACTGCTATTGTTTATAATGTCAGATCTTTCCAGGGTGGGATGATATTTGACAAGTCTGTAAACTTGTACTTTCCAAAAAGGGAAGGGTATGCTCTCTTATTGCATCAAAATGGTTTATCTTGACATATACTAAGACTGGAGTTATGCCAGGAAGAAGCTGTCATTACACACATGTGCCTATGTACACACCAAGACTTAGTTTATCAAGAGAACAGATTTTTACTCAAAGGTAGAGTTTTAGTCTTTCCTGCTGCTCAAGCATTTTGGCCAAATGCCAATTCAGGGTAGGGAAAAGCAATGACAACATTTTCTGTTAACTCAGTTTGGATGACATACCTTTTACTGTTGATCCCTGGAGCTTATTTATATAGTTACTGCACCTCCTGGCTATAGCTTGTTTTAGTCAGGTCGCGTATTGCTTTGTCCCCAGCCCAGCAGGGTGACATCATGGGTTCTTTTGAATTCAGAAGCAATGACCACACAGTATGAGTACTTAAGGCTTTATTCCAAGGCAGGTTGAGAAAATAAGAAAATGACAACATGAAACAGCAATCAGAGAATATTCAAGAATACAATAACACAAGAAAAAGAAAGAAAGAAAGGAAGGAAGGAAAGAAGGAAAGAAAAAAAGAAAGAAAGAAAGAAAGAAAGAAAAAGATGTTATGCCCTTTCTACCAATTATGGAATCCCAAAGAGGTGATGGCAGGTGGACCTCTTTAAAGCCAGGAAATATGCAGCATTCTCCCAGTTAGACCTACACTGAAGTTCCATCCCATGGTGGGTTTCTGAACAGCTTATATAGCTCTGAACCAGCATTACTGTCTTTTGATGGTGTAATTTCACTGGATTTTATTAAGGACAAGGAGGATGAGTTTTGTTTTGTTTTTATCTTGGAATGCATTGCCTACTCCTGCCAGGAATGAGACCCAAGAGTTTCAAGGTTATGGATATCTGCCAAAGATGAGACCATCTAGGTTAAGGTGTATTAGTTTATAGCAGTAGGTAATGAGACCACCTCAAAGGTAAGGAGCATTTGTTTTCTCAAATCTTTTGGATTAACAATGAGAAAGATCATCCTACTCTAAATAAGTGTCTCCCCCAAGGACAATGCAAAACCAAGTCTGACTGAAATATAACCCTTTAGGGGCTAAAATAAATGCTTGCTTAATTTTGTATTACATACTCAACTATTAGAGGAGAATATAAAGTTTCCATGCATGTAAGGGAAGGAGGTATCCAAATCCTCCTCGCCAATCTTCTGGTAAAACCACCAGCATTTCAGTTATATATATATATATATATATATATATATATAACTTCCTGACTTTCTTTCACAGTATGAAACATATACCCATCATTTTCAAGGAGAACATCAGGAATCACTTTGAAGTCATGAACCTCATCGATAGTAAACCAGAGGAATTTTGGAATGAACTTTAAGAAGTCATTAAGGATGATTGTGAAAAGAGACTGCCAAAAAAAATAAGAGAAGAAAACAAACTGGGTGTCAGAACAAACCATGGAAATTGCCAAGAAGAGAAGAGAAAAGAAGCCAAAGACAAAAAAGACAAAAATCTCAGGAATTTAAGAAAGAGTTTCAGAGAGTTGTTAGAAGAGACACGAAGCAGTACTACAACATCTGTAAAGACACTGAAGATGGAAACAGACATGGAAAAACAAGTAAAGTATTTCAAAAGATCTCTGAATTCAAAAGGAGGTTCCAACCTCAAATTAGTATGCTAAAGGATGCCAATAGAGTTAGTAACCGATTCAAAGGAGATCAAAGGAAGATGGAAGGAGTATACTGAAACATTGTATAGTAGAGATGTCAACATCCAAGATACCTTAGAAGATATTCCCTATTTACAAGGACCTCTAGTACTAGAAGATTAAGTTAGATCAGCATTCCAGTCATTACCAAGTCAGAAGACTACAGGAACTGATGGAATGCCCACTGAAATATGGCAAGCAACAGAAGAAGAATTAGTCAAGGTTATAACCAAGCTATGCTGGCAAATCTGGAGAAGGACATAGTGACCAACCAATTGGAAGGGGTCTTACCAAAAGACCCCTTCCAATACCAAAAAAGGAGACTTAACAGAGTGTGCAAACTATTGTACAATAGCCTTAATTTCACATGCTAGCAAAATAGTGCTTAGGATCATCCAACGCAGATTAGAGCCCAACATGGAAAAAGAGATGCCAGATGTTCAAGATGGCTTTAGAAAAGGCTGAGGAACATGAGACATTATTGCTGATGCATGCTGAATAATTGAGAAAGCCAAAGAATACCAAAAAGAAGCCAGTATGTGCTTCAACAATTATGGAAAGGCCTTCAGTTGTATTGATCATGTCAAGCTATGGAAAGTGCTCAGAAAAGATGGGAATCCCAGAACATCTCATTGTCCTCATGAGAAACTTATATATAGGTCAGGAAGCCACAGTACAGACAGAACATGGCTAAACAGACTGGCTTCAGGTTGGCAAAGGAATGCAACAAGGCTGTGTACTCCTCTCTTATTTATTCAACCTATATGCCCAATATATATATTAAAGGAAGCTGGACTGGAAGAAGGTGAGTGTGGTTTTAAAACTGAAGGAAGAACCTGCACTATGCTAATGACACCACCCTATACAAGAAAATGCAAAAGATCTGCAAGCCTTAGTACTAAAAGTCAAAGAGCACAGTGAAAAAATGGGAGTAAAATTAAATATAAAGAAGACCAAACTAATGATAACAGGAAGAACAACCAGCCTTAGAATTGGCAATGAATATATCAAAGTGGTGGATACCTTCTGCCTTTTAGGATCAACCATCAACAGTAAAGGAACAAGCATTCAGGAATTAAGCGGCAGACTAGCACTTAGTAGAGCAGCCATGAAGGCCTTAGAAAAAGTAATCAAATGCCATGTTATGTCTATACCTTCAAATAGCAGAATCATGCAAGCCATGGTATTCCCTGTGATATATTCTATGGAACTGAAAGTTGGAATCTGAAGAAGCAAGATGGGAAAAATATTGACACCTTTGAACTTTGGTGCTGGAGAAGACTCCTGAGAATACCATGGACAGCCAAGAAAACATCAAACAAATCAACCAAGAATTTTCACTCAAGGCACAAATGACCAAGCTCAGATTATCATGCTTCAGACAGATTATGTGAAGACCTACCTCTCTGGAGAAGGTTCTAATGCTGGGTAAGGTAGAAGGAAAGAGAAGAAGAGGACAACCAGCAGCAAGGTGGATGGACTTAGTTACAGTGGTGATGAGTGAACCACTGGGAATCCTGAAAGAACAGGTTAGGGATAGATTGTCATGGAGAAAATGTATCTATGTGATCACTAGGAGTCAAAAATGACTTGATGGTACATAATCAGTGTTGACTTTCAATTGTTCTACCATGAGTTGAAGTCAACTTTTTTTTTTTAGATTGAGACAACAGGAGCAATTGTTCTGGCCCTACACACTCAAGGGGTTCCATCAGGCTATGGCTCAGTTTTTGAAATGATCAGTTGGTCAATACTTTCGTTTCACAGCAGTAAAATGAATCAGGTTACACACACTCCTGTTTACTTGACCTTTGACTTTAACAGAGGGAAAAAAATTGGGATGGAAAAATTGCTGTGAGAAGAAAGGAGGAGGAAGCTCAAACATTGTTTGTTCCCCAGGCTTCTTAGAATCTTATAAAGGCTTTAGCTGATGCTGTCAGCATCTGCAGTTTAGCGTCAAACAAATCAAGATGCCAGTATGACAATCAAAGCCCCACTTCTTTTTTAGATGTATTGCTTTGATTACATGTACGGAGCTCCATTCTCACAATTGCGGCCAACATTTTAATTTTTTTTTAAACCTCCTTGATGAAGCAGCCTTTCCCAGGATGGTGCCTTCTAAATGTACTGGCTACAAATCATGGTGGTCAAAGTCCAAAGTCTGAATGGATCACTAATACTAATGGCCAAGTGGTTAAAGTGGCAAGTCTCCCCATCTGATAATCTTTTGTGCCTATTATAATAAGTGAATTGTTGTAGAGTGGAACTAAGGAAGAACTTCTGTAATTGTGGGCTGGTCTAGAGGTACTACAAACACGGACTGACTGATGCTAAGATCAGAGCTGCATTGCTAAACCAAACACCCTAATCCTAACCTTTTACAAGAGGACTTGCCCCTTCATCAATTGTCATAGTTTTCTACAGTACTTCTTGCCCTATAGTATAATCCTCCCTCCTCCCATTTTTACCCACAGCAACCCTGTGAAGTAGATTGAGATAAAACAACTGCCTGAGAGTGCCCAGTGAGTTTTGGTACCTGAGCTTTGGTGGACTTGAACCTGGCTGTCCCTTTGACTATTTGCATATTTAAAACTTCCTCTGATGGCAACAGTGTAAAGTATATCAATGGGTCTGTTTTCTTCTAGCTAAGATTTGAATCATATGTATGTTTTAGTGACTTTGCAGGGGGAAGAAAAAGCATAGTTGAATGTAATGACAAGTCAGCTAGCCAACCAGTTAAAATTAGACTGAAAAGGGTGAGTGTTTCATATGACTGAATCTATGTCTGCTAGTTTCTAATGCTGAGTTCAGCCATTTTACAGGCAAAGATTGGGAGTTGACTGGTTTCTTCTATCACCCAATCCTAGTTAAAATCCAGGCTGCCTATCAAGGAGTGGAGAATACTTGTTAATCAACACTTGAGGATTCCACAATAACTACAAACTTTCAGTCCCAATGCATTTACCAGCCTTGGGAGGACCTATGTAAACATTTCTGGAAAATAAACTGGCTCCAGGCCAGAATTAGTCATGTTTAAATCCCAGTGAAAAAAAGCTGTAGTCAGTTCCAATATATGTCATGACTAATTGTTGCTGAATTAGCATGTCAGTCTTTCCAAAGAATCAGATCAGAGTTGTTGTTGTTTATTTGTTTAGTCGCTTCCAACTCTTCGTGACTTCATGGACCAGCCCACGCCAGAGCTTCCTGTCGGTCGTCAACACCCCCAGCTCCCCCAGGGACGAGTCCGTCACCTCTAGAATATCATCTATCCATCCTGCCCTTGGTCGGCCCCTCTTCCTTTTGCCCTCCACTCTCCCTAGCATCTTCTCCAGGGTGTCCTGTCTTCTCATTATGTGGCCAACGTATTTCAGTTTTGCCTTTAATATCATTCCCTCAAGTGAGCAGTCTGGCTTTATTTCCTGGAGGATGGACTGGTTTGATCTTCTTGCAGTCCAAGGAACTCTCAGAATTTTCCTCCAACACCACAGTTCAAAAGCATCGATCTTCCTTCTCTCAGCCTTCCTTATGGTCCAGCTCTCGCAGCCATATGTTACTACGGGGAACACCATTGCTTAACTATGTGGACCTTTGTTGTCAGTGTGATGTCTCTGCTCTTAACTATTTTATCGAGATTTGTCATTGCTCTTCTCCCAAGGATTAAGCGTCTTCATATTTCCTGACTGGAGTCAGCATCTGCAGTAATCTTTGCACCTAGAAATACAAAGTCTTTCACTGCCTCTATGTTTTCTCCTTCTATTTGCCAGTTATCAATCAAGCTGGTTGCCATAATCTTGGTTTTTTTGTGGTTTAGCTCTAAGCCAGCTTTTGCACTTTCTTCTTTTACCTTCATCATAAGGCTCCTCAGTTCCTCTTCACTTTCAGCCATCAAAGTGGTATCATCTGCATATTTGAGATTGTTAATGTTTCTTCCAGCAATTTGAACTTCAGCCTTGGATTCCTCAAGCCCAGCATGTTGCATGATGTGTTCTGCGTACAAGTTGAATAGGTAGGGTGAGAGTATACAGCCCTGCTGTACTCCTTTCCCAATCTTGAACCAGTCTGTTGTTCCGTGGTCTGTTCTTACTGTTGCTACTTGGTCGTTATACAGATTCTTCAGGAGGCATACAAGGTGACTTGGTATCCCCATACCACTAAGAACTTGCCAGAATTTGTTATGGTCCACACAGTCAAAGGCTTTAGAATAGTCAATAAAACAGAAACAGATGTTTTTCTGAAACTCCCTGGCTTTTTCCATTATCCAGCGGATATTGGCAATTTGGTCCCTAGTTCCTCTGCCTTTTCTAAACCCAGCTTGTACATCTGGCAATTCTCGCTCCATGAATTGCTGAAGTCTACCTTGCAGGATCTTGAGCATTGCCTTACTGGCATGTGAAATGAGTGCTACTGTTCGATAGTTTGAACATTCTGTAGTGTTTCCCTTTTTTGGTATGGGGATATAAGTTGATTTTTTCCAGTCTGATGGCCATTCTTGTGTTTTCCAAATTTGCTGGCATATAGCATGCATTACCTTGACAGCATCATCTTGCATGATTTTGAACAGTTCAGCTGGGATGCCATCGTCTCCTGCTGCCTTGTTATTAGCAATGCTTCTTAAGGCCCATTCAACCTCACTCTTCAGGATGTCTGGCTCTAGCTCACTGACCACACCGTCAAAGCCATCCCTGATATTGTTATCCTTCCTATACAGGTCTTCTGTATATTCTTGCCACCTTTTCTTGATCTCTTCTTCTTCTGTTAGGTCCTTGCCATCTTTGTTTTTGATCATACCCATTTTGGCCTGGAATTTACCTCTGATGTTTCTAATTTTCTGGAAGAGGTCTCTTGTCCTAACTATTCTATTGTCTTCTTCCACTTCCGCACATTGCTTGTTTAAAAATAATTCCTTATCTCTTCTGGCTAACCTCTGGAATTTTGCATTTAATTGGGCATATCTCCCCCTATCACTGTTGCCTTTTGCTTTCCTTCTTTCTTGGGCTACTTCTAGTGTCTCAGCAGACAGCCATTTTGCCTTCTTGGTTTTCTCTTTCTTTGGGATGTATTTTGTTGCCGTCTCCTGAACAATGTTGCGGACTTCTGTCCAGAGTTCTTCCGGGACCCTATCCACTAAGTCCAGTCCCTTAAATCGATTCTTCACCTCCACTGCATATTCCTTAGGAATATTAGTGAGCTCATATCTAGCTGATCTGTGGGTCTTCCCTAATCTCTTTAGTCTGATCCTAAATTGTGCAAGAAGAAGTTCGTGATCTGAACTACAGTCAGCTCCAGGTCTTGTTTTTACCGACTGTATAGATGTCCGCCACCTTTGGCTGCAAAGGATGTAGTCAATCTGATTTCAGTGTTGTCCATCTGGTGAAGTCCATGTATAAAGCCGTCTCTTAGGTTGTTGGAAGAGAGTGTTTGTTATGCAGAGTGAGTTGTCTTGGCAAAATTCTATCAGCCTATGTCCTGCTTCATTTTGTTCTCCCAGGCCATGCTTACCTGTAATTCCAGGTGTCATTTGACTGCCCACCTTAGCATTCCAGTCTCCCATGATGAAAATAACATCTCTTTTAGGCGTGTTGTCCAGTAGGTGCTGCAGATCCTCATAGAACTGCTCTACTTCAGCTTCTTCAGCATCTGTGGTTGGGGCGTATATTTGGATCATTGTGATGTTAGATGGCTTGCCCTGAATTTGAATTGAGATCATTCTATCATTTTTTGCACTGCTTTAGCCACTTTACTATTAATTATGAAGGCTACTCCATTTCTTCTGTGGTCGTCTTGTCCACAGTAGTAGATTTGGTGGTCATTTGATGTGAAGTGGCCCATTCCAGTCCATTTCAGTTCACTGACACCCAAAATGTCTATCTTGAATCTTGACATCTCACCAATAACCACATCCAATTTGCCCTGGCTCATAGATCTTAGATTCCTGGTCCCAATGGTGTGTTGATCCTTAGAACATCGGATTCATCGTTCACCACCAGCACCGTCGGCCGCTAGCCATCCTTTCGGCTTTGAGCTAGCTGCGTCATCACGTCTGGGTCTAGTTGAACTCATCCTCTGTTCCTCCCCAGTAGCATTTTGACCATCTTCCGACCTGGGGGTCTCATCTTCCGATGGTATATTGACATATCTCTGGTTGTACTGATCCATTTAGTTTTCCCGGCAAGAATACTTGGGTGGGTTGCCATTACCTTCCCCAGGGATCGCATTTAGTCTGACCTCTCTGTCATGACCTTCCCGTCTTGGGTGGCCCTTCATGGTTTAGCTCATGGCATCATTGAGGTGCTCAAGCTCCAGCACCTCGACAAGGTAACGATCCTTTGCTGAAGCAGATCTGAGTAGAGTATCCCTTTCTCTTCAGAATAATTTATTCTGGGTAACCCTTTTTTTAACATGACTAGCTTCACTGAAACAAATGAAATATAATAATGCAAAGGATGTATTGAGTTAGTTAGTTGATGCTGATTAGATGAACTGAGGGTACAAACAGTGATAAATGCTACCTGGAATAACTAAAAGCTACAGAGACTTTTCTCAATTAAGTGTAAATGAGATGTTATGTAACAGGAAGGAAGGAAATGCTGGATCTAGTGTCCAATTGGATTCCCTGACAGGAATAATTTGTGTGAGGCCAGAGACCTCTACTGTGTAAGCTACACAAAAGTGTTTTTTTAAAGATTGAGGAATTATCAATCTTATTCCGAGACACTAAGGAGCTGATAAAAGAAGTGGCAGAAATTAAAGAATGCAGTGATAGTCTCTTTTAAGAAGGCAAAATTCCAGCAATATGGGAGACAGATCCATGGAGGTTCTTAATTAATATGGTAAGGAGCTACAACTCTTGTTCTGTTGCCAGATTCTAGGACTAGCTCAAGATACTTTGCCCAAAATAAACCAACTTACTATAGGACATAAAGCAGAAAATCCCACCTATTCCTCTTCCCATCCTTGGCAATACAAATACAATCATAGCAAAATAAATAATTTTAAAACAATGGCCAGACTACAGCTTAATTTACCTTATGGGAAGGTTGGCCTTGCAAGCCTCAGTTTCAGAATACTGTTGGGATCAAGAAAAAGCAAAGAAAGGCAAACATACTGTATTTCAGTAGCATAACTGTCCTCTACTAGGAAGACAATAATTTCAACAAGAGTGTCTGACCCTCATGAGGATTCAGAGTAACAGCTGAGGTCATGACTAAGGTGATGATGGCTTCTATGAATGGGGTCTTTACATATGTAAATATTCAGACAAGTAGCACAGAACCATCTGAATATATTTGAAGAGATTGATAAGAAAGCCTTTTTTAAAAAAAATAGTCCCAATATTTGAGTGCTTAAAATTCTTTGTAGACTTCAAGTAACTTTTCAGGCTCTTTCAAAATCAAAGTCAAGTAGTCCATAGGAACACTGAAATATGACCATTCCCTGGTTGAACCTGAATTTGTCCTGAAACTTTACTGGGAAACTCATGACAGCAATAACAGCAGCAACCATACATATATATGTGCATATGTGCATATATACCTACCCTAAAATAAAATCTCCTAAATGTCAAGTGCAACTCCTGGTGACTACATGGACATGTCCATGTAATTTTCTAGGCAGCAGTAAGGAACTGGTCTGTCATTGTCTTTTTCTTACAGCATCACTACCATAAGATAGTGACTAATCAGTAATGTAAGTGCAATACTTATCTGTGTCAGAGGCATATGAAAAATAGATTAATTGTTGAAATCCAAAACAAGCAATTTTTTTAGTAATGAAGCTGAATAGAGTTCCATTAAAAGCAACCCACCACAAAATATTGTGCTCCCATATTTACAATTAAACATAATGTAAGAATCAAATTGTTTGAAGCTGCTTAAACAACTTCTATTTTTCATAACATCTCATACATTCTTTCTTTCCAATCTTTTCCTAACCAATATTTTGTTTTCCAAAATTCAAGTATGACCTCAAATGTAGTTTTTAAAAAGTTACTCCAGTCAATATTAGGTGGGCTACTCCCAAATGAAACTTTTGTTGTGCATTTACCACACTTCCAACACAGAATTTTGCAAGTAATCCAGATTACAGTCTTTCCCATTTTTCAGCCATTTGTTCCTTACAACAACATAAACTGTTAGAAAATGAAAAATAAAATAGCTGCACAGGGTTCTTCTTTGTGGTAGCAGCTGTCTCTCTGGAAACAGCCCCCCACCCCAATATAAAGCATTTTCCAATATAAAGCAATTTCCCTTGTTGAAGGAATGAGTGTGAACTAAAGATTTTCAACTACAGTGTAATGAATTTCAGTAACAAGGACTGCACTTGGCCTCTGTCCTGTGCCAGCTCACTTATGTGATGGTAATGAGAGGTATCTATCGCAATCACTAAATTAAATCTTAAAGAGTTCCAGCATTAATTAAACTGAAAGCTGGTAATGAAGAAAGAGTCCACTCTTAGATGTCTGAATGATTTAAAGAGCCAAACTGCTTGAGTAAATAAAAAAGAAAACAGAGATATAGGAGACAGCCAAACTGAAGAAGGATTAAGTCTGCTCTCTGACTTCAATACGAGAAGGGTTATTTTATAATCGCTTTCTGCAAGCAGACTGTTTTAGAAACCAGAAGGAAGGGTGCCTATTGAAACAGGAAGTGTGTGGCTTGTGGGGTGGAAAGGGATGTATTGACATGTTCACACAGAGAGATTGTGTTCTGGGTATTCTGTAATGTGCAGTTTTAGTAACAGGGATGTCCACTTGAAGGTTTAAGAAAATAATGTCTCCTCCTTTGCTGCACAACCTAAGAGTAATATGTCCAATTAATAGATTGCTTGGCTTTGAGCAAGCAACAGATATTGCCTGAGGGGAAACATCTGTGCCAGACAGCTTGGGTCATATGGCAAGGAGCCAGTGGACTTGTTTCACCTGGACCAAGATGCCAATTATATCCTTGTCTGGCTGGAACTCTTTATGTTGCCTGGAAAGTACAATAGATACATTTTTCTCTTATACTTTGAATTACCAGGTAGACTGTACTAACAGGAATTTGCTTCCTTTTTAAACCTCTCATACTGTAGTATAATGTCTATTCCTTGCTTACATAGCACAGTTTAGCATTATTATTATTATTATTATTATTATTATTATTATTATTATTAAAATTTAAATTTAAATGCCGACTCCCAGCAACTGTGGGCGGTTTGAAAATTGTTTAAAACATTAAAACAAAACATTAAAAACAACAAGAAACAATAAGAAGGGTAAAGATGGCAGGAAGACAAACTGAGTGGAAAGAATAGGAGGCTTGAGTCATGCTCTCCAAAGGCCTGGGCAAGGAGCCAGATCTTCCAGGCCCTTCAAAACACCAGCAGGGTGGGGGCCATTCAAATCTCAGGGAGAATCTCCTAAGACACTGTCTTGAGATGACATTTCTTGCTATGCAATACAAAGAAGGGAAGGACTAAAGAGGGTTTCAACAGAGATGGAAATAAGATTTATTTCTGTACTAAGCTAAGGAATATTATGAAACATCCCTTTCTGAAAGGCAGAAACAATTCACCCAATAGAATGTAGCACCTGTTTAATACTGGTTAGATAGACCTTCTCCCAACTTGGTGGTCTCTAGATATGTTCTACCTAAGTTCCCACAAATCCCAGAGAGTTTGGCTATGCTAGCTAGGAACTAAGGGAACTGAATTCCCTGTATGTAGAAGAAAAACGTTGGGAAGGCTGGAATAGAACAAGTTCCAATATATCCAATAGATATAGAACCTAGGTGGTTTGTCTTTGCTTGATTATTATTATCAATGTAAGGCAGTGAAATCACTTCTTGGTGCCCTAAAATAACTAGAATGTTAATGGACCCTTGAATCTAAAGCACTGGAAAAAATAAGATGTAGCCAGGTGAACTAGAATCTTTCATGAGGTAGCGTTCAAACACATGCCACACACACACACAAAATCCCCCATCGAAAGAATCATCCAACCTTCCGCAATCTGGTATCCTTCAGATATGGAACTTCAGCTTCCATAATTCCAAGCATGGCTGTTAGGACTAAAGGACTAAATTAGGTATGACAGATCAAGCATATACAAAGCCATAACTCAGAGTTAAACAACTCATGCGGCTAAAATACTTAATACTCTGACAACTGATATAGTTGAGTTCATTCACAGGGTCTGTTTGGTTAATGTAAGGTGGAGATTAAACACGTACAAACAGACTGTTAGCATGCAAGAGATTGTGATATAGCACAGGTAGTCCTTGCTTAATGACCCTAACTGGGACCAGCAACCCCATCACTAAGCAAAGTGCTTGTTAAGCAAAGTAGTCATTAAGCGAAACATCACGACTGCTCTGCTTAGGGACAGCAGTTCCAGCAGTCCTGATTGTGGTCATTAAGCAAATCACCCATGGTCGTTAAGTAAGACATCACATGACTGCAACTTGCAACCTCCTACTTGCTTCCCTATTAACTTTGCTTGTCAGAAGCCCGCTGGGAAGGTCACAAATGGC
The DNA here is from genome assembly GCF_035149785.1 of Candoia aspera. Lineage (NCBI taxonomy): Eukaryota > Metazoa > Chordata > Lepidosauria > Squamata > Candoiidae > Candoia > Candoia aspera. The sequence goes on from NC_086155.1 coordinate 40,526,614, forward strand.
AATCACATGACCGTGGGATGCTGCGACCATCGTGTCAAGCCCAGCCCCAAAACTTCAGAGAATCAGTTCAGCCAAACTTCAACTCTTTATTTGCTTACACCATTTAGACAGAATCTTGCCAGATTGAAGCAACTCTACCTAACCTAAGGGGAAATAACCTGGGAAAGCTCTAGGGCAGGGCTTTTCTGAACCTCTTAGTTTTCCCTCCCGGACTATGTCTCCTTTTATCTTGCCCTCCTCCTTGGAATGTGTTCCCTTCTTCCTGAGAACCAGCAGCATTACTGAAATCCACCACACTTCGTAAATGTGAGGACTGGTCATAAATCACTTTTTTCAGCACCGTTGTAACTTCAAACAGTCACTGAACAAATGGTTGTTAAGCGAGGGCAACCTGTACCACAAATGGGTACATCAGGGTGTAAACATTACAGACATGAATATTATAAAACACATAGGGCTAACAGTCTATTACATTTCTATGGATGCAGATGCCCATACTCAGAGTCAGCATGGATGATTCTACATTAAGTTGGAGAGCAATAGACACTGGGGTATCAGTGATGTCTCTTGAGGACAGTATTGTTCAACATTTTTATTATTGACCTGGAAAATGAGGTTGATGGACTGCTTATCAAGTATTTGGAATAAAGAAATAAGATTGCAATCAAATCTGGAGAGCTTGGAAGACTGGTTTGAGAAGATCAAGATGTCCTTCAACAGAGAGAATTGTACAGTATTACATTTCAGAAGGAAAATTAGAAATCCATACAAATGGGGGATTCATGACTTGGAAGCAAAACATCAGATAAGGACTTGGGTGTGGTCATTGGCAATATGTTGAACATGAATCAGTAGAGTGAGAGAGCTGCTAGAAGGGCTAGTGCAGTTCTGGGTTGTGTTAGGATTATATCAAAGACGTTTGAAGTCCTTCACTTCCCTCTACTCTGCACTGATGACACCATACCTGGAGTGCTTTGTACAATTCTGGACACTACATTTTCAGAAGGATATTAACAGGTTAGAACAGGTTCCAGAACAGGGTGATGAAGATAATATAGTGACATGAGAATATGTCCTATGAGATCAGGCTGAAGAAACTTCAGAAGAAAAGATTGTGAGAAGACTTGAGACAGGTGCACAAAAGGATGCCATTGAGAAAATGATCAGGAATTATTTTCCATCACCACAGAAACTAAGTCCAGAAATAATGGATGAAGTTGCAGCTTCCTAGATTTTGCTTAGATAGAAGGAAAGATTTCCTGATGGTAAGATCTGTTCAACACTAGAACAGTCTACCTATGGAGGCTATGGGTTCTCCACCTAGGGAAATTTTAAGAGGCTAAATTGTCACCTTTCAAGGATGGTTTAATAGGTTTTCCTGCACATTGCAGGGGGTTGGATTCAATTATCCTTGTAGTCCCTTCCAATTCCACAATTCTTTAGCTCAATGATTCTATGTGTACAAATAAAAACAAAGTCATTATATTATTGGATATCCAGTAGTGAAGCAATCTAGAGTAGCTCAACGATCAAGCAATCATGGTATATATTTTTAGAGCACGTAGAAGCAGCTCAAAAGAGGATATAATTTTTTCCGCCACGAGAAAAAGGGTGTGGGAGGATATAGGTTGGGCGCACCCTTGTCACCACTTGTGAGAAATCAGCACATAGGATTTCTTTAACACAGCAAGTACACAGGAGAATGGTTTCCTATGAGACACTATTGCCATCCTGTGGTCATTTATGTCTTTTTCACTGTGGTATGGTGTCATTTTGAGGAGCCTTAGAATTGGAAATGAAGATATTGAAGTGGTAGATAGCTTCTGCCGTTTAGAATCAACCATCCACAGAAAAGGAACAAGTAGTCAAGAAATACACAACAGAGTAGCACTTGGTGGAGCAGCCATGAAGGCCTTGGAAAAGATATTCAGAGGCCGTGATGTCTCTATAGCTACAAAGATGAGGATCACACAAGTATTCCCTGTCACACTGTATGGAAATGAAAACTGGACTTTGAAGAAGCAGGATAGAAAGAGTATTGTCACTTTTGAACTTTGGTGTTGCAGAGGACTCCGGAGAATACCATGGACAGCCAAGAAAACAAACAAATGGGTCAAAAATTCTGAAGTGATTTATCTTGGTCTGATTTTTTTACATCTCAAAAAAACCTGGCATTTTAACAGGGATGTGTAGACTTTTTATATCCACTCTATGGCTAATGGTAAAAAGAAACATGTTTTTTTCCTCTGAAACATTCCACCCTGTTGTAAATATGTGTATCTTCACATTCCAGTTCAGTCATGAATCCCATCATCTATACTTTCAGAATAAAAAAATTCCAGGAAACTGTACACCGATGAAAACCCTACACATTTAATAGTGTAGCTATTTATTCATAATCAGACCATTAGAAACTCCATTTATATATGCACACAACTGAAAATTATGTTAAGAGATGGATTTAGAAATAAGTAGGAATGCCTGGTGAATATGCAGTAGACAGTTGTAATTACTTTCAGCTACCTTTCCAGTTTGGGTTACCAGTATCTGCTGAAATAAACATGTGCAGAAATAAATTCTATATTTGACATTTTCACCTCTGTATTAAAAACACGTGAATACTTCTTGTTTAGCCACAAGGTATACATGCTGCTAGATTACTGTGAACATAAGCTGCCAAGTACTAAGGTTGCTACTGGACATTTACTGCATTTAAAGAATAGCAGTTAACAGCCCTTAGTAGGCAAAGTTCAATTTTAAAAGTATTATTTCCTGACCTATTGAATCTCAAACTGCTGTTGAAGTTTCATAAAATCTCAAACTGATAAACTCAGATCCTATGCCACAGGTGTACCACTGTTTTAAGAGTTGCATTAACTTCAATGAGTGGTTTTCTTAAAACAAGAAAACCTTTCTCCAAGTTTGTGAAGAAGCCCCGGAAAAGTCAGGCTGATTTAATGAATAGCAGGGAAGAATTGTAAAACATGTACAGTCCAAAACACTTCTTCTGAATCATTTTAAGTGTGTGCAACACTATTAGCCATACTTAGACAAGACAAATACTCAATTTCATTTACATCATTTTGTGGTTTCATTTGCAAAGGTATATATTTTCTGAATATTGTGATGTGAAACTTAAAATATCAGGAGTGGAACACATTCAAGGAGCTATCAGCAAGTACACAAACTAAGATACATTTGTTTTAATTAAGAACAGAAATTGTACAATTTTGGAAGTTACAATTTAATGTTCAGCTTAGAGAGATGCTTGGGCAGTCTTTGACAGTGCTTTCAGGTCCAAAATGCATTTGGCAATGCTCTCCTTCTCCTATAATACAAAAACAAATTAATACTTTAGTTGGAAGAACTTACAGAAAATACTCAAGAACTGCGGAGCAGATTATTTTTGGAGTCTCCTGCAGCTTTAGGATTCTACGCAGCAAATGCACATTACATGCTATTAAATGCACACACACTTTAAATCATTCAGTCCTAACTGAAATTAAGAATTTAAAATCAAGAATGAAACATAGATGGTTCTTAAATAAAGTAATCGGGTCAATGAGGGGAAAATGTAACCTAAGGAAACCCATTCCTAGAGAATCTAGGTGATAACTGTGAAGAATGGTTGCTCTTCATCCAATTCTCTCCGTCAAATATTCTGCCATCTTAAAATGTAGAGATATAACACTTATGAAGACCACACTAGACCCACTGCCGTGTATTTAGAATAAAAATATATCGTTAGAGCACACTGTCACTACGTGAAGCAGTCTTATAGCATGGAATGGAATGAAACAAGGTATGGCAGTTTTGTCATGGACAAGAGTGGCACCATATTACATTTTCACAGTTTTCTCCGTGCTGGAGCTGAGGAAAAAAAGGCAATTAATCATTCCTTTCTGCCACAATTGCAAAGGAAAATTATCTCCAAACACAGTGATTAACCTTATGAAAAATGCTACCATTATATCAATGCATCTCTCCACATTTGCTATCAGCATTTAGGAAAAGAAAGTTAGATATGACTGCTAACTATGTATTTGAAGTAAAATCTATAAAATTTGGGCCTCTAGTGAAATAGTTCCATTCTATTAATTTTATTCAGAAATTTTTAGAAAAACTTCCCACATCAAGTTCCAATGGACCTCCACACTCTTTTATGTATGCTTAACCATGGTTTGTTGAGTAACTCACACTTGGCTGAGCCTATAAGCCATGTTTTCTCAAACTAACAAAACAAAACAATACAAAACAAAGCAGAGTTTGGTTTAGACCAACAGGGGGGTTAGCCCCAACTGAGTGATTTAACAAATAACAAGTTAAAATATAATAGCTATTATTGTAACAATGAATGACAGTGAAGTTCCCAATCTCTACAGGACATGGAATTCTGAGGGTTTATTATTTAGAGCTCTCAGAAAATAGCTGCCATGGTGGGCATGGTCATCACAACACACACATTATTAGAAAGGAAGCTATTTCCCATGCTTCCTTTACTTTTAGAAAATGCTATTGACTATCTCAGCTTATGTTTGTCTTTATTTTCTGGCCAGGAAGCCAAACATTTTTGCATGTCTTGTTTACTTCAAAAAACTGATGGACAAAAGGGTTCTGCATGCTTTGAAATTAATTCAGAAGTACTACAGTGGAACCCAGGGTTGCAGCATCTCTTTAGAGCAGCCATATCTTTTTTTAGGCTTCTGTGTGACCATGAAAGCAGCAGTGTCTGTTTTCAGTTTATATGGAAGCCTGAAAAAAGATGGTTGCTTTAAAGCAGGGTCCCCCAAAGTGGTCAATATCAACCCCCATGGGTAAATGGGACCATCCAAAGGACTGATGTTATTATTTGTAGTACTATTAGTTAGTTAAATTAGTATTTATTAAATTATTTTCATATAATAAATGTTTGCGGGTCAATGAACAATCTGAAACTTTATGAAGGGGTCGATGAGCTGAAGAGTTTGGGGACTCCTGCTTTAAAGAGATGCTGTACCTGCATATATGCTGAAAACCTCTTCTAAATCCTTTTTAAAGCATATGCAACATTAAAAATATGTAGCATATACTTATTACATGTATATACCACAGAATATGGAATGATTTAAAACAATACAATACAATACACATAAATAAGTTTATGATTAATATGGTTCATCAGTAAAACAATACAGAATAAAATCAATACAACAAAACATTAGTTCTAAGATCAAGAAGATGCATCTATCTCCGAACAGATTAGATATAATCTTCTTCACTATGGAGGTACAGGAAGGGAAAGTCAATGGCTTTCCCAGTAGTAAAATGGCCACACGCCATCTGTAAGGTAGTATGTGCTAAGTACCTGTTGGGCTGTAATGCTCCGCCAAACACTTTGCTCTACCCAGTTGATCATATGATCTCGTTCCATATGCCGCTTGAGCTGCTGTAATGCGACTTGATAGTCTAGCTTCTTCTTCACCTCCCTGGATGCAGTGAGAAGCCTTTCTCTATAGTTGGTCTCCAAGATCACAGCAATATTATTCTAGATCCGCAAGAAAACATGATTCCTTATTCTTTTGATGACAATATTTCTATGATATATTCACTGTTCATAAATAAGCAGAAAGTGTAGATATGCATAAAAAGCCACATATTCAACCAGTCTGAAAATAATCCACATTCCCAAAGAGAGATATAAATGGCAAGTTTAGACATTTGCTATTGTCTTCTGCAGATTTTTGTTTCTGACATGTTCCCTTCTTTGAATAGTATGTAATACATAATATGTAATTCAGAATGCCAATTTACTGCTTGTACCTTCTACTTGGTGGAATGCAGGCAACATCTATTGCCTTGCAAATGTAGTCTCAATACTGAAGGTCCAAAATGCGCATATAATAGCGTGAACATGTTTGGTGTAAAACTGGGCTTTGGTTCTGTGCATTTGTGACAAATGTGCCCAAACTCGCCAAAAATATCCTTTCACTAGTCAGAAATGCTGCATGCAGCACACATGCAACTAAGACTGGCAAAATTATCTATGCCTTATCTAGTGCTCTGTGAAAACCTTGACTGACCAAAGCCATGACGGGCACTGCAGGTCAATACACTATTCACGGATTCATCTGGTGAGAAATCACAGCATATGGAAGATTGCAACTTGTAATGTAAGAGGAATAAATGGAAAACAGCATGAATTAACAGGCAGAATGAGAAAAAATGTGTATGTTGTACGTCTGTGAGACTAAGAGAACGGGCAAAGATATAATACATTTGAATTAATGTGGCCTGACCTTGCGGGGTTGATGAATACATGCAGGGAAGTGAAGATGTAGGTCTCATTATAAATGAAAGGGCAAAAATTAGTCACTGGGAGTCGGGCAGAATATAAAATTAATATATTATTAATTATTATAATTAAAATGTATGAAATGCTGTCATCTAGGTTGTTGTGATGGGTACAAAAGTATGAATCCAAGGCTGGGGACAGTTGCATGTTATGCTCCAACGAATGGTGATAAAGGAAGAACTAGATCCATGTTTTGTGGAAAATTGTTCTGCTTGTACCTATTAGTTCTGAATGAAGAAGATACAAAAGTAAAGATTATTCTACTAGGTGACATGAATGGAAGGATGGGAAGAGAGCACAGAAAAAATGATCGAGCCATTTGGAGATCCAAGAGTGAATGAGATGGTGATTGTTTTGTGAGCATATGCTAAGCAAAAGACCTCTTTGTTTTGAGTATGTGGCTGAACCATACGTATATTTAAATACACATGGCAAAGGAAAAAATAAGTCAAAAAGCAGAACTGATTTAATTATTTATGATGAAATATTGATAGAATTAGTGAAGGAAACACAACTGATGACAGTCCATGTTTTGGTGATGTCAAAAGTGATTCCTGGGTGAAAAGCAGGCACGGAAAAGCACAGAAGGAAAGAAGTGAATGAAAGAAATGAGTGTGAAAATAGGAGAGCAAGACATGTGAATCCTGTATGAAAAAGTATTAACAAACTGATTAATCTCCCATCAGAATGAAAAGAGAGTGGGTGCAAGGAAAGAGGATGGGGAAGCTGCCTGGAAAAGAGTGAAAAATTATTATTTCAGAATGCCACAGAAAAGTATGGAGTTACGCTAACAAAATGAAAAAATGCTTGGTGAAATGATTGCAACAAAATGTGAGCATGAAAGACACTATATAATGTGCATAAAAAAAAGAAAAATAGCTGCAAAGAATGTAGTCAAAGACAGCAAAGAACTGTTAAGATTAATAGAATCAGAGAAAAGGCAAAGTGATTTTGATGGAAATACGAGATTGTTATGACAGTGGATGAAAAGGGAGCCTCTGGCAGCGTGAATAGAATTTTAAAAAGCAGGTAATGAGATACAAATGTAAGATTACAATGAAGGAAATCATCGTCTCTCAGTACTACATGGTAAAGGAACTCTATCAGTGGAAAGAGTTAATTTTATTTGTGCTCTTATCTTTTTCCTGCTAGCTATGTTTGGTACACATAATTTGCATCTCTGCATAATTACCTTTTAGATTAATACAAAAACATTTTATATTATTCCAGAATAAGGGTTTCCTAAATGACAAAAGAGTCAGGGCTATTTTGATTTCAGAGAGATACTATCCCACAGGGGAGGGGTGGCCACAGAAAAGTCCCATCTCTGAAGTCCCATAAGATGACATTTTAGAGATGGGATCTGGAGCATGCCTGCTCCACTAAACTAACAGGACAGGCAGACATAATTGGAGAGAGGTTGTCCTGCAGATAACCAAGCCCTGAGCCTTGAAGAGCTTTACAGATGACAATTGGCACCTTCAACTCCACCCAGAAGCTGACTGGCAACCAGTGCAATTCACAGAGGAGAGGTTACCTGGATGAACCAAGATGCACCTGTAGCTATTTGTACTGGTGCATTCTGGACCAGTTATAATTTTCTAGTGGTCTTCAGGGACAGCCCTGGGTAAAGCATGTCACAACACTCAAACTACAAGGTGACTAAGGTATGAACAAGCTGAGTACTACTATCGTAAATCACAAGTACTATCATAAAAATGAAACCATGTATTCATTATTATAATAGTTACCAGAGGACTATGTTCTAGAGTGAGGGGAGACAACTTGATAATATTCAGAACTTTGGATTTCAACTCCCATCAGCCCTAGCTGGCTTGTGAGAGCTGTTTGGAGGCAATTGGTATTGTTAATACCATCCCATTTCCTACTGTACCCGCTTGGCATCAAAGAGATAGTGGTGACCCTCAATTCTCCACTGCTGTTTCTTCTCATTCTCAATTCCCTCCTGGCATCGGGCTATGTAAGCTTTTTTTAAGTCTTCGTAACTAGCAAGTTCTTCCTAAAATGAGAAAGAGAAAAGCCAGTTTAATATCTTGAAAGAAATCAAAATGTTCAAAGTCCTTTACCACATGCCCATTGATACAGTATTATTGGCAAATACAGTATAATTGTTTTGAAAAAATGGAAATTATGCAGATACAAGATGACAAGCACAAGCAATTTAACACCATAACAGAGACTGCATTCAGAATGAATTATTCTTTAACCATTAACAAGCAGAATACAGGTGGTTACTGCTCCCATTTGGTTCCTCCTGCCAGCAAGAATAGCCAAGCACATAGAGATGGTTACTTCTGTGTTTTCTTTATATTATATGCAAAACTGTGAACTCTTTGTTCCTTAGAAGAAACTAGAATCATAAGACCTGTTTATCTCATTTTATATTGAGACAAACATGGCAGACTTCCCAGTTCACATAATGTTGAATAAGCCAGAGACTAGAGACAGTACTGCCTCTCCCATTAATTAAGCAATAATCAACAGCACTGGTTGTTCATAATTCTGTATTAATGAGATGCCTAATTATATCAGTTTGCATTTAGTTTTCTCTATCTAAATAGTTAAATAATATCTGGGCCTATCATGCTGGTTCAGTTGATAAAAATTCCAGTTACATTATATGGCATCTCTTAAGTCTGGACAACCATTCTATTGATACTGAATTGATTAATGGAACTGGAATATTCAGATTATGTTAAGATTCGAAAGAAGTTTTATTGGGCACCATAATAATTCATATTCCCTCCCTGAAAGTCTTGGAATTTCACATATAATAGCACATGAGAATACACATGGGTCAGACTACAGGCTAAGAAGGAAGTACAGGTAGTCCTCAAGTTACAACCATTTGTTCAGCAACTGTTTGAAGTTATGATGGTGCTGAACAAATGGTAATTATGACCAGTCCTCGAAGTTCCGGCCATTGTAGTGCCCCTGCGGACACGTGATCAAAATTTGGACACTTGGTGACCAGCCCGCATTTATGACCAGTCACAGCATCCCCCCCAGTCATGTTCTCCTGCCCTGCGCAAAGTGCCACCACCCACCTATCTCCCCCCAACCTCTGCTCTTTTGGTCACCATGCACTCCGCTGCCTACCCCTGCCACCCCACCAGCCTTCGCCATCTTCTTCCTTCCACTGCTGGCCCGGGATCCAGGTGCTGGGTGAGGGCGAAGCCCCAGGATGTGCACAGCAGGGCAGCAGAGCCTTGTCTGCCAAAGGGCCAGCCACTTCCATCTCTCCCCACAACCTCTGCCCTTTTGGCCGCCCTGCACTCTGCTGCCTACCTCTGCCGCCCCTGCCACCAGCTGACCTTCATTGTCTTCTTCCTCCTGCTGCTGGCCTGGGGGGGATCCAGGCACTGGGCAAGGGCGCAGCCCTGGGACATGCATGGCAAGAGTGGCAGGGCAGCAGAGCCTCGTGAGTCAAGGGGAGCTGGCCAGCCCCAGCCAGGGAGGAGGCAGAGCAGCAGTGCAGGCAGAGGAGCCCCGTCTTCTGCCACCAGTGCAAGGAGTAATAGCCTGCAGACCATAACGAGTGCAGGAGGACAGGCTGGTGAAGTGCAGTGTGCTCTGTCACAGAGTAAAGCAGGAGAGGTGGTGGCAGCTCCCCGGGTGATGGTGGTGATGGCTGTGCAGGAGGTGCTGTTTGGGGTGGCAGCAGCACTGGAGGAAGCAAAAGGATGAGGGCTTCCCAGAGGCACAGCGTGTGCTCTGCAGCTCGTGTTGGAAGCACTCCTAGAGAACTGACCTGTGGGCTTCAGCGAGGGGCGGAGGCGAGCTCAGCGCCGACAGAGCCTACCGACTTCCTCCAGTTCCACCACCACCCAAACAGCACCTCCTGTGCAGACGCCACCTTTGCCTAGGGAGCTGCCACCTCCTGCTTCGCCTGGCAATGGAGCATGCTGTGCCTTGCTGGCCTGTCCCACTGAGCTCTCCATGGTCTGCAGGCTATCACTCCTTGTGCTGGAAGATGGGGCTCCTCTGCTCGCACCGCTGCCCTGCTCCTCCACTGGCTCTGTCCTGTTGCCTCCCTAGCCAGGATTGGCAAGCTCCATTCAGCAGATGAGGCTGCGCTGCACTCATGGCACACCTCCCAGGGCTGTGCCCTCACACAGCGCCTGGATCCTGGGCCAGCAGCAGGAGGAAGATGGCAGCGAAGGTCAGCTGTGGGCAGCAGGAGTGGCAACAGGGGTAGGCAGCGGAGTGCAGGGTGGCCAAAAGGCAGAGAAGGGGAGGAGACAGATGGGTGGGGAGGAGTTAAACAGAGGCAGTTCATGCAGGGCAGGAGAAGCATCACATCCTCTCCTAACAACCATATGGTCCTGGCCTAATGACTGCAATCTGGACTGCTGGTACTGCCATCACTAAGCCGTGCAGTCACATGATGTTTTGCTCAACAACTGCTTTGTTTAGCAATGGAAATTCTAGTCCCAATTAAGGTCATAACCCAAGGACTACCTGTAAGAGGATTCTGAATAACATGAAATATTACAATTGTGTTACAATTCTATATATAGTTATCTGGGACACAACCCCAGTAAAAATCATGTAATTAGTCTGTAAACACACATATGATAGTTTTGTCAAACTGCTTGCCCTTACACATCTGAGTTTTGTGGGGCTGTAAAAACCTGGATATTTAATAAGACTTTGGGAGGATGTTACTTTGGATCTGCCCATGGTGGATATCACCTTCATTAATCTATTGTTTTTGTCTTTTGGTTTTTTTCCTATTGCTTTTAATGCATTGCATTTTCCTGTAAATGATTCAGAGGTAGCCTAGAATGGAGCAGCTAGAAATCTTAGAAATAAATAAATAAAAAAATAGGAACCAGAAAGGCCAAAGTTAAATTGGGAGCTACTCACTAAAATAAAAAGAGCCTCATGTGGTGCAGAGTGGTAGGTGGCAGTATTGCAACTGAAACTGTCCCCACGACCCAAGTTCAATCCCAGCAGAAGCTGGATCCTTGGGTAGCTGGCTCAGGTCAACTAAGCCTTCCATCCTTCCAAGGCCAGTAAATGGGACCACCCCGCTACAATTTGCCAAGAAAATGTTGTGAAAGCGGCGTCCCCCCAAAGGGTCAGACATGACTCGGTGCTTGCACAGGGGACCTTTCACCTTGTTTTTTCACTCACTAGAATAATAATGCTTGCAAAAACCAGAGTATTTTGTATCCTAAAAACCCATTTAAAATGTTACACATTACACAGAACATATGAAGTTATAATATTCCTAGGAATACATCGGCAAAAAAATAAGCTATACAACAAAATGAGTATAATACAACTGGGGCATTATACTCACCGCCATTCGTCTGTCAGCAAAAGCTGCTACAGCAGGGCCATACTTCTTAATTCCATAGATTACTAAACTCAGAACCACAGCACCACTTATTGTTTCATGATTAATTACATAAATTTCCTTAGATAGGAGGTAGAGCGTCAGCCCAGTTGCAAGCATATACGGACCTAGCAATAAGCAAAATTTAATATTATACAGAGTGCAGAAATATTTGATATAATGGAAAAGAGCTAAAAAAAACCCTCAGAAATACTGTACATTATCTTTCCCCCATATGTGAGTTGCTAGAGATAAAAACTGTTGCCTTTTAGCCAAGCCACATAAACTTGAAACAAGTAGTAATAAACCTTAACCAAGTTGTCATTTCTTCTTTCAAAATTTCATCAAGGTATAGCAATTTAGCTATTTTAATAAGCCTAACATTCCTTTCAATTAACAGAAAAATAAAGTAGTGTTTCAGCAGCTTTATCATTTTATCAACTTCTCTAAAATGCTAATCATATAAGTTAGTGTTGACTCCTGGCGACTACCTAGACAAGTCCCTGCAGTTTTCTTGGCAAGATTTCAGAAGTGGCTTGCCATTGCCTGCTTCCTAGGACTGAGAGTGAGTGACTGGCTTAAGGTCAACCAGCTGGCTTTGTGCCTAAAATGGGACTAGAACTCACAGACTCCCCCTTTCTAGGCTGGTGCTTAACCACTGCACCAAACCAGCTCTTTAATCATAATATAGTCAACTTGTAATACGGCTCTTCCACATGATAAAAGGAAGGGGGAGGGCTCTGGTATGTTATGCTTGAAAGGAGCAGGTAGATGCATGGACCTAACTACAAAGATATTTGTAGATTAAAAAAAATTTGCCTCCCTTGAGGTATCTGCCCATCCCACCAAGTCAGAAAGGGTGGGTGTGCCCCAGGTCCCATCCTTTAATTGTTGTCATCTAGTGGGACCTAGGGAGCACGGCTTCTCCATACCTGCCCCTGCCCTGTGGAACACCATTCCCCCAGAAATCTGGAAGGCCTTGAAGAGCTGGTGGTTCCCCAAGTATTATACAAGGGTAGAGACCAACAAGGTGGAACACTGATGTGTGGGAGAGTGTTGCCCCAGGTCGCTGGGAGTTATTGTGGGTGTCAGGTTATTTGCTAACAATAATTACATGCCTTCAAAAATTAATTGCACAAGTCTGTATTTGCCACACACAAGTAAGTTGAAATGCATAATGCAAAAATAAATCCATATATTCATAGTATTTATCCTTATTTCACTGTCAATGATTGGTATAATAAAACATTCTGGCATTATATCCCTCCATCGATAATGACACCACCTCTATAATCCCTTAAATGCACATATGAAGTATTTTGAAAAATCAGGGATTAAGTCCACTAAATAAATGCTAGAATAGTCTCACAAAGGTATACCTGTGACTCCTGTTTTAGGATATAAAAACTGGAAAAATTCTTCGGGGATTATTCCATGGCGGACTTTTCCTCCTGTCTCTGGAAGAGACGGCACTGGAGCCAAGTGCTGCTGACTTGTGCAAAGTGGTCTTGATACCTGAATTATGCTGTAATTTAAAAAGCCATTTAACTTTGCAGTATTCAAAAATATATCTGTTCCTAAAAGAAAATCTGGGTTCCTGGTTTGTACAGTATACTATGTCATTATTTGATAGCCACGTTTTGTCATGGAGAAGCCAGCATATTTCTTGAGCACCTGTAAGATGTATTACACCTTGCCATGTTATGCAAACATAAATATAACCTCCCAAATTCTTCACCCCAACTGATCTTTTACACAGGAAACACAGTATTGGTCTCATGTTCAATACTTCGTGGGTTTTTTTTACAGTACTAAAAATAACCCTTCAGCAAAGGATCGTTACCTTGTTGTGGTGCTGGAGCTTGAGCACCTCAATGATGCCATGAGCTAAACTGTGAAGGGTCACCCAAGACAGGAAGGTCATGACAGAGAGGTCAGACTAAATGCGATCCCTGGGGAAGGTAATGGCAACCCACCCCAGTATTCTTGCCGTGAAAACTAAATGGATCAGTACAACCAGAGATATGTCGGTATACCATCGGAAGATGAGACCCCCAGGTCGGAAGATGGTCAAAATGCTACTGGGGAGGAACAGAGGATGAGTTCAACTAGACCCAGACGTGATGACGCAGCTAGCTCAAAGCCAAAAGGACGGCTAGCGGCCGACGGTGCTGGTGGTGAACGGCGAATCCGATGTTCTAAGGATCAACACACCATTGGAACCTGGAATGTAAGATCTATGAGCCAGGGCAAATTGGATGTGGTTATTGGTGAGATGTCAAGATTAAAGATAGACATTCTGGGCGTCAGTGAACTGAAATGGACTGGAATGGGCCACTTCACATCAAATGACCACCAGATCTACTACTGTGGACAAGAGGACCACAGAAGAAATGGAGTAGCCTTCATAATTAATAGTAAAGTGGCTAAAGCAGTGCTTGGATACAACCCAAAAAACAACAGAATGATCTCAATTCGAATTCAGGGCAAGCCATCTAATATCACAGTGATCCAAATATACGCCCCAACCACAAATGCTGAAGAAGCTGAAGTAGAGCAGTTCTATGAGGATCTGCAGCACCTACTGGACAACACGCCTAAAAGAGATGTTATTTTCATCACAGGAGACTGGAATACTAAGGTGGGCAGTCAAATGACACCTGGAATTACAGGTAAGTATGGCCTGGGAGAACAAAATGAAGCAGGACATAGGCTGATAGAATTTTGCCAAGACAATTCACTCTGCATAAGAAACACTCTCTTCCAACAACCTAAGAGACGGCTTTATACATGGACTTCACCAGATGGACAACACCGAAATCAGATTGATTACATCCTTTGCGGCCAAAGGTGGCGGACATCTGTACAGTCAGTAAAAACAAGGCCTGGAGCTGACTGTAGTTCAGATCACGAACTTCTTCTTGCACAATTTAGGATCAGACTAAAGAGATTAGGGAAGACCCACAGATCAGCTAGATATGAGCTCACTAATATTCCTAAGGAATATGCAGTGGAGGTGAAGAATAGATTTAAGGGACTGGACTTAGTAGATAGGGTCCCGGAAGAACTCTGGACAGAAGTTGGCAGCATTGTTCAGGAGGCAGCAACAAAATACATCCCAAAGAAAGAGAAAACTAAGAAGGCAAAATGGCTGTCTGCTGAGACACTAGAAGTAGCCCAAGAAAGAAGGAAAGCAAAAGGCAACAGTGATAGGGGGAGATATGCCCAATTAAATGCAAAATTCCAGAGGTTAGCCAGAAGAGATAAGGAATCATTTTTAAACAAGCAATGCGCGGAAGTGGAAGAAGACAATAGAATAGGAAGGACAAGAGACCTCTTCCAGAAAATTAGAAACAATGGAGGTAAATTCCAGGCAAAAATGGGTATGATCAAAAACAAAGATGGCAAGGACCTAACAGAAGAAGAAGAGATCAAGAAAAGGTGGCAAGAATATACAGAAGACCTGTATAGGAAGGATAACAATATCGGGGATAGCTTTGACGGTGTGGTCAGTGAGCTAGAGCCAGACATCCTGAAGAGTGAGGTTGAGTGGGCCTTAAGAAGCATTGCTAATAACAAGGCAGCAGGAGACGACGGCATCCCAGCTGAACTGTTCAAAATCTTGCGAGATGATGCTGTCAAGGTAATGCATGCTATATGCCAGCAAATTTGGAAAACACAAGAATGGCCATCAGACTGGAAAAAATCAACTTATATCCCCATACCAAAAAAGGGAAACACTAAAGAATGTTCAAACTATCGAACAGTGGCACTCATTTCACATGCCAGTAAGGTAATGCTCAAGATCCTGCAAGGTAGACTTCAGCAGTTCATGGAGCGAGAATTGCCAGATGTACAAGCTGGGTTTAGAAAAGGCAGAGGAACTAGAGACCAAATTGCCAATATCCGCTGGATAATGGAAAAAGCCAGGGAGTTTCAGAAAAACATCTATTTCTGTTTTATTGACTATTCTAAAGCCTTTGACTGTGTGGACCAGAACAAATTGTGGCAAGTTCTTAGTGGTATGGGGATACCAAGTCATCTTGTCTGCCTCCTGAAGAATCTGTATAACGACCAAGTAGCAACAGTAAGAACAGACCACGGAACAACGGACTGGTTTAAGATTGGGAAAGGAGTACGGCAGGGCTGTATACTCTCACCCTACCTATTCAACTTGTATGCAGAACACATCATGCAACAAGCTGGGCTTGAGGAATCCAAGGCTGGAGTTAAAATCTCTGGAAGAAACATTAACAATCTCAGATATGCAGATACCACTTTGATGGCTGAAAGTGAAGAGGAACTGAGGAGCCTTATGATGAAGGTGAAAGAAGAAAGTGCAAAAGCTGGTTTGCAGCTAAACCTCAAAAAAACCAAGGTTATGGCAACCAGCTTGATTGATAACTGGCAAATAGAGGGAGAAAATGTAGAAGCAGTGAAAGACTTTGTATTCCTAGGTGCAAAGATTACTGCAGATGCTGACTGCAGTCAGGAAATCAGAAGACGCTTAATCCTTGGGAGAAGAGCAATGACAAATCTCGATAAAATAGTTAAGAGCAGAGACATCACACTGACAACAAAGGCCCACATAGTTAAAGCAATGGTGTTCCCTGTAGTAACATATGGCTGCGAGAGCTGGACAATAAGGAAGGCTGAGGGAAGGAAGATCGATGCTTTTGAACTGTGGTGTTGGAGGAAAATTCTGAGAGTGCCTTGGACTGCAAGAAGATCCAACCAGTCCATCCTCCAGGAAATAAAGCCAGACTGCTCACTTGAGGGAATGATATTAAAGGCAAAACTGAAGTACTTTGGCCACATAATGAGAAGACAGGACACCCTGGAGAAGATGCTGATGCTAGGGAGAGTGGAAGGCAAAAGGAAGAGGGGCCGACCAAGGGCAAGATGGATGGATGATATTCTAGAGGTGACGGACTCGTCCCTGGGGGAGCTGGGGGTGTTGACGACCGACAGGAAGCTCTGGCGTGGGCTGGTCCATGAAGTCACGAAGAGTCGGAAGCGACTAAACGAATAAACAACAACAAAAAATAACCAGCCAATAGGTTTTTTTTAAAAAAACAGGGACATAAACAAAAGCAAAGATAAAAGATAAAAACTTGGATAATGAATGTTATGAATACACATACCATCTTAAAGAGAAATACATTTTAATCAATATTCACTACTATTATGCAAAATTACGTTTGCACAAAGATAATGTAATTCATTACAAAGAACACCGTTCCTATAGTTAATGGAGACCAGACTTGAATAAATGTATCCTCCACAGTACATTTGTTGCTGAGTTACTTGTAGCCTGAGCAATTCCCTACACTTCTCAATTCCATTGAATTAATGAAAGCAGTATTTTTGTTTCCCATATTTTGCAATAATACCCTGGAGACCATTTCTTACTTTGCATCAATGTATATACCATAGGAAATATAGTCAAGAGCCACTGACCAATTTCAGGGTTCATTGATATTTCCCTATTTCATCTAACGCTTTCAACCAAACTGGGCTTGCCACCAAATGGTAATAATATGCATTTGGTGTGTGGGTCAGAAAGAGGTCACTGAGGCAGTGGCAAACTAGTATTCTTAATAGAGAAGACCCCGATGCCCGACTGCTTTTCCCCAAGGCCATCAGCAGGTCTTACTCCCCTTCCCATAAGGTCCCAGGCAACTCACCCCGGAGACAGGGAGGGCAGAACCACCGAGCTCTTCACGCCGGCCGGGGCTGCAGAGAGCAAAAAGAGCGGGTCAGGTCACAGTGCAACCCCCCCACGCCCCCCACGCCCCGAGCCTCCCGGGACACTCCTCCCTCACTCACCCAGGGCGCGCAACGCCAACCGAGAAAGCATCATGCCTTCCCCAGCACTACCCGACGTCCCTATGACCCCCCGACAACAGCACTAAAATGGCCGCCTCCGTCACGAGAGTCTCGCGAGAAAACCCGTTTCGCCTTCTCCTCCTATCGCACCGCCTCCGACCCAGGGACTCACCACAGAACTACGCCAACGTAACGGATAGAAGACAACCGTAGAGGCAAAAAAGTTCGACAGAGTCTCAGGAGAAATCTATTAGTGGACGCAGGACTCTGTTCCATCGATGCTGCAGGTGTACCTCTGGACTCTTGCCAACTACCATTCAAACCCCGATATTACACATTGAGCTAAGCTGTGGCTTGCTTAACTATGGACTGTTTAAATTGGCATAAGCAGCCAGGTTTATGCATGGTTATTAAACAATATGCTGAATTCATCCTTGCTGTTTTGGGGCTAGTGTAGCAGGCACTTTCCCTCTACCCGTTGGTTGCTGTTTAAAGAAGCTATACAGTGTCCTGGCTAGACACAACAACAAGATGATACCTGGGAACATCATTCATTATGGCTTTCAACCAACTTTGAACTAGATAGTGAATTCTATTGCCGTGGAAAACAGCAGAAATCATAGGCTGGGAGAGAGAGAGAGAATGTGTTGTGTATCATGATGGTGTTATACCAAGGATGCAAATTGCATAATTGCATAATTATGCAATTTGCATCCTTTGTGCAATGGCATTATGATGCACACAATGCAATTGGCTTGTACTGGATGCTATGACTTTAATTCAAATTTTAGCAAGGGTGGGACTGGATATTATTCATGCCTGCAACAAAGGAAGCCCAAACATGAAAGCTCATGTTCTTTTTCAGGTTTAATTTTGAGTGAAAAATAACTTGATAAGAACATTTGAAACAATTGCAAACTGACACTATAAAAGGCAGTGGTTGATATCACTCCACAACTTAAATGTACCACTGTTCCCATTTTCCAGGCTGTAGCTAAGAGCAGCTCAAGACAAATACCATTATTTTATTCCTTTATTTACAAAACATCCCCATATCACCTTTCACCTCTAAACTGAACCTCCAAAGCCATCAAAATCAAAATCAAAATAAATGAGCAGCTATGTAAAATTAAAATATATTCCCCTGCTATTATTCATTCATTGCATAGCAGGAAGGTGAAATTTTATTTACGAATACTTGGTAAAGTAATGTACCAGGAGGTCCCAACGTACAGCTATTTACAACAGTATTGTAGTGTGGCCAACTTCTAAAATTCAACATGATTACAGACAGCTAATCCACCTACCCATTTATTCTTATAATAATCACACCTGATAAGTGACAATTACATTGATTGGTTGAAGAGGAATGCTGCAGACAGAATACAGTTTAACACTTTCACTTGCAACTTGGAGCCGGGGATACCTGGCCTGGCAAAAGTACTTGTGAAAGGTATCTTGGATTAGTAGGTGATTGTGGTTAGTATGAGTCAGCAGTGTAATGTGACTACAAAAAGGGCAAGTTTGCACTGTGATATCATGACACACCTTTCATCATTTTGACATCATTAGGATTGGTAATGGCCACCTATAGTCCTGTTCTCCATCATTCCAAAGTGTGGACACAAAACCATAAATTTACATAGCAAAACGGCCAATTCGGATTGAATAGTAAGATTAGTAGAATCAAATATGTGAAGTGGCAGGCTCCACTTTAGATGATATATTCACTTACAGGCATGGCAGCCATCTGTTGGGATAATTTAATTTGGATTCCTGCACTGAGAAGGGTTTCAGCTCCTTAAACTAAATGGCCACTTTCATCTCTTGATTCTTCCATTAAGGCATCTTCTAGTTCAGTGTTTCTCAACCTCAGCTGTGTGGTGTGGACTTCAACTCCCAGGATTCCCCAACCAGCATGGGGACTTTCCCCTGGCTGGGGAATCCTGGGAGTTGAAGTCCACCAAACAGCTTACGTTGCTGAGGTTGAGAAATACTGTTCCAACTGGTTCCAGCTCCAGCTCTATGGAGTTTGAGTCTGTCGTCTAGGAAAATCTCGCGAGAAAAGCAGGTACCGGCTTGAATCCCGCCTGGAAGGCGTCTTGGAAGTTCTCGCGAGATAAGGGAGCGAACTGCCGGGGGCGGTACGGGTGTCTTTTTGGAACACGTGGGTGAGCTTGGAGTTGGGTGGACCGCATTTCGCCGCTGCAGCCATGGAAGAAGCGAAGCCGAGCCCCGGACAGGCAGTCGAGGCAGAAGCCGGGTCCGAATGGAACATTCCGCCCAACGCTCCCGCCTGCATGGAGCGCCACCTGGACGGGGCCCATTACCGAACAGGTACCCCCATGAGCGTTTACCAACTTGGTGTCCCCGGGTGCCCTTTACTACAACTCTCATCACCATCGCTGCCTGGGAATAATGGGAGGTGTTGCCCGGAACATCTGGAGGGCGACAAGCTGAGGAAGTCTTAGCCTGCATTTCAGAGATCTTGCGCCTCTTAGGCGGCTCTCGTGGCTTGGGAACCGAAATGTATACCTTGCGGGCACCCAATTTGCCTTTCTCGTGAGACCCGCTCTCAGCCGGAGCATCTCTTAAATTGGCTATTTCTCCCGATGTACTTGCTGTGAGCTGAGTTTCATTCTGTACATGTATTTTCTATAGTATTATTCACCATACACACTTAAAAATCTTTGTCTTCTCTGCTGTGCATTATTTATAATTTCTGTTGTCCGTCTTTTTAAAAAATGGCAGAAACCTACCAAGGATTGTCCTGTGACCACTTGATGTTTTACTGAATATTGAAAACTCCTGCTGTAGGATCAACCTTCCTACATTTCGGACTCCAACTACCCTTGCCTACAACTCTCATCCTACCCAGCAGGTTGTTGTTGTTTATTCGTTTAGTCGCTTCCGACTCTTCGTGACTTCATGGACCAGCCCACGCCAGAGCTTCCTGTCGGTCGTCAACACCCCCAGCTCCCCCAGGGACGAGTCCGTCACCTCTAGAATATCATCCATCCATCGTGCCCTTGGTCGACCCCTCTTCCTTTTGCCTTCCACTCTCCCTAGCATCAGCATCTTCTCCAGGGTGTCCTGTCTTCTCATTATGTGGCCAAAGTATTTCAGTTTTGCCTTTAATATCATTCCCTCAAGTGAGCAGTCTGGCTTTATTTCCTGGAGGATGGACTGGTTGGATCTTCTTGCAGTCCAAGGCACTCTCAGAATTTTCCTCCAACACCACAGTTCAAAAGCATCGATCTTCCTTCGCTCAGCCTTCCTTATGGTCCAGCTCTCGCAGCCATATGTTACTACAGGGAACACCATTGCTTTAACTATGCGGGCCTTTGTTGTCAGTGTGATGTCTCTGCTCTTAACTATTTTATCGAGATTTGTCATTGCTCTTCTTCCAAGGATTAAGCGTCTTCTGATTTCCTGACTGCAGTCAGCATCTGCAGTAATCTTTGCACCTAGGAATACAAAGTCTTTCACTGCTTCTACATTTTCTCCCTCTATTTGCCAGTTATCAATCAAGCTGGTTGCCATAATCTTGGTTTTTTTGAGGTTTAGCTGCAAGCCAGCTTTTGCACTTTCTTCTTTCACCTTCATCATAAGGCTCCTCAGTTCCTCTTCACTTTCAGCCATCAAAGTGGTATCATCTGCATATCTGAGATTGTTAATGTTTCTTCCAGAGATTTTAACTCCAGCCTTGGATTCCTCAAGGCCAGCTTGTCGCATGATGTGTTCTGCATACAAGTTGAATAGGTAGGGTGAGAGGATACAGCCCTGCCGTACTCCTTTCCCAATCTTAAACCAGTCTGTTGTTCCGTGGTCTGTTCTTACTGTTGCTACTTGGTCGTTATACAGATTCTTCAGGAGGCATACAAGATGACTTGGTATCCCCATACCACTAAGAACTTGCCACAATTTGTTATGGTCCACACAGTCAAAGGCTTTAGAATAGTCAATAAAACAGAAATAGATGTTTTTCTGAAACTCCCTGGCTTTTTCCATTATCCAGCGGATATTGGCAATTTGGTCTCTAGTTCCTCTGCCTTTTCTAAACCCAGCTTGTACATCTGGCAATTCTCGCTCCATGAACTGCTGAAGTCTACCTTGCAGGATCTTGAGCATTACCTTACTGGCATGTGAAATGAGTGCCACTGTTCGATAGTTTGAACATTCTTTAGTGTTTCCCTTTTTTGGTATGGGGATATAAGTTGATTTTTTCCAGTCTGATGGCCATTCTTGTGTTTTCCAAATTTGCTGGCATATAGCATGCATTACCTTGACAGCATCATCTTGCAAGATTTTGAACAGTTCAGCTGGGATGCCGTCGTCTCCTGTTGCCTTGTTATTAGCAATGCTTCTTAAGGCCCACTCAACCTCACTCTTCAGGATGTCTGGCTCTAGCTCACTGACCACACCGTCAAAGCTATCCCCGATATTGTTATCCTTCCTATACAGGTTTTCTGTATATTCTTGCCACCTTTTCTTGATCTCTTCTTCTTCTGTTAGGTCCTTGCCATCTTTGTTTTTGATCATACCCATTTTGGCCTGGAATTTACCTCCAATGTTTCTAATTTTCTGGAAGAGGTCTCTTGTCCTTCCTATTCTATTGTCTTCTTCCACTTCCGCGCATTGCTTGTTTAAAAATAATTCCTTATCTCTTCTGGCTAACCTCTGGAATTTTGCATTTAATTGGGCATATCTCCCCCTATCACTGTTGCCTTTTGCTCTCCTTCTTTCTTGGGTTACTTCTAGTGTCTCAGCAGACAGCCATTTTGCCTTCTTGGTTTTCTCTTTCTTTGGGATGTATTTTGTTGCCGCCTCCTGAACAATGCTGCCAACTTCTGTCCAGAGTTCTTCCGGGACCCTATCTACTAAGTCCAGTCCCTTAAATCTATTCTTCACCTCCACTGCATATTCCTTAGGAATATTAGTGAGCTCATATCTAGCTGATCTGTGGGTCTTCCCTAATCTCTTTAGTCTGATCCTAAATTGTGCAAGAAGAAGTTCGTGATCTGAACTACAGTCAGCTCCAGGCCTTGTTTTTACTGACTGTACAGATGTCCGCCACCTTTGGCTGCAAAGGATGTAATCAATCTGATTTCGGTGTTGTCCATCTGGTGAAGTCCATGTATAAAGCCGTCTCTTAGGTTGTTGGAAGAGAGTGTTTGTTATGCAGAGTGAATTGTCTTGGCAAAATTCTATCAGCCTGTGTCCTGCTTCGTTTTGTTCTCCCAGGCCATACTTACCTGTAATTCGAGGTGTCATTTGACTGCCCACCTTAGCATTCCAGTCTCCTGTGATGAAAATAACATCTCTTTTAGGCGTGTTGTCCAGTAGGTGCTGCAGATCCTCATAGAACTGCTCTACTTCAGCTTCTTCAGCATTTGTGGTTGGGGCGTATATTTGGATCACTGTGATGTTAGATGGCTTGCCCTGAATTCGAATTGAGATCATTCTGTCGTTTTTTGGGTTGTATCCAAGCACTGCTTTAGCCACTTTACTATTAATTATGAAGGCTACTCCATTTCTTCTGTGGTCCTCTTGTCCGCAGTAGTAGATCTGGTGGTCATTTGATGTGAAGTGGCCCATTCCAGTCCATTTCAGTTCACTGACGCCCAGAATGTCTATCTTTAATCTTGACATCTCACCAATAACCACATCCAATTTGCCCTGGCTCATAGATCTTACATTCCAGGTTCCGATGGTGTGTTGATCCTTAGAACATCGGATTCGCCGTTCACCACCAGCACCGTCGGCCGCTAGCCGTCCTTTCGGCTTTGAGCTAGCTGCGTCATCACGTCTGGGGCTAGTTGAGCTCATCCTCTGTTCCTCCCCAGTAGCATTTTGACCATCTTCCGACCTGGGGGTCTCATCTTCCGATGGTATACCGACATATCTCTGGTTGTACTGATCCATTTAGTTTTCACGGCAAGAATACTGAGGTGGGTTGCCATTACCTTCAGGGACAAAAGGAATGACAGTAGCAGAGATCCTAGACTGAGCAAGGGTACCCTAGATCAGCGGTTTTCAGTGGTCTGGGGACCCTGGGGGTTCCTGACACCCTTTCAGGGAGTCCGCAAAGTCAAATAAATATTTTAAAATTTCTCAGTTTTAATTTCTAATACAGTAAATATCAGTAGATATAACCTGCATAAACTAAAGCTCTTTGAGGTCCTCAATCATTTTAAAGAATGCAAAGGTATCCTGAGAGCAAAATGTTTGAGAACCACTGCCCTAGATGATATCCTGCCTAGTAGCAACCTCTTCACTTTGGTCTGTTTCTGTAGTTGTGTATCAAAGCACTCACCTTTAGTACCTCATTCCTAAAACTGGACAACATTCAAGAAAAGTAGTTTTTCCTTTTATGTGAAGGTTCCCCATATGTGAATGTTGGTTGAAGCGGCTCTTCCTATGTTCAGCAGGCCGTTTTTATTACTATTTAAAGATTGATAAGCTCTTGTCATTAAAAAATAAGATTCAAAACTTTAGCAATAATGCCCTGCTCCTTTCTTGGCTATAAAATAACCTTAAGTAACAGTTTGGCAAACTCTGAGCCTATATTTCCACTTTGACAAACAGCTTGGTCATCTTTGAATGAACTCTTCGCTTACTCAGACATTTTTGGTGCTATCTTGAAATATACATTTGTCCTCAGCATTCCATTAACAGCTTCATATTTTTATGGTACTTCATTCATAAACTCATTCCACTATTTTTGGTAAATTGTGAGTATATGTAGAAAAACCAGTACTTTCCTCCTCCTCGATAATTAGAATCCAAAAGTGGATTAAGGATTTAGGAGCACCATTCAAAAGCTTCACTTTTTTTTGTTGGAACATGTCTTTGTGCTGAAAAACAAAGACCCCGGTTGGTTTTAAAATGCAAAACTCAGGTCTTTGTTTGCTTTATTCACAGTATGCTAAATTCATTTATTACACTGATCTCTGTTTTAATTGTTTTGCAGATGGTTCTCTGCTCCTGGGTGCATCCAGTTTGAGTGGACGTTGCTGGGTTGGTTCTATTTGGGTATTCAAAGATCCGTCAAAAGCTCCTAATGAAGGCTTTTGTTCTGCGGGTGTTCAAACTGAAGCAGGAATAGCAGATCTGAAATGGGTAGCAGACAAAGGAATCTTGGTAGCTTCAGATTCAGGTGAGTATCAAGAGGCATTTGTCTCCTGAAACTTGTTAATGTCTTATAGATAGTGGACAAGATAGGATGAAGAGACAAAGATTACAAAGCTTTCCAAGATTACCTAGAACGTGTTGATTCTAGAATGTTGAAAGCTACTTCCCATTTTGGAAGAATCGCTTCCAGAAAATAGCAGAATGATCCTATAAAAAAACAGAATGTTCCAGAAAAACTGGACAATGGAGTTTGTATACAAAATGTATGTTTTATTTCTTCCTTAAAGCCAGTGACAAATTAAAAGTGGCTGCCTTCTCTCTGCCTTTTCTGTTCCATATGTTTGATCTGGCCAAACACCAGTGATGTAACAATTATTGAAGGCTCTTGTGAGTGTGTGGGCAATTTCTGGTTCTGCGATGAAGTTGCATTTTATCTGAGTTCAGTTTATCCCATATTTCAGTGAACATCTGATGGAGCAAATCAAGATACTGCATATCATGGCTGAGCAAATTACTGTTTATTTAATTTGACGCACTGCTCAGTACTGAAATCTTTCAGCAGCTTACAGTTGAAAAACGATTTTAAAATGCAGAAATTAGAAACATTCAATATAGTACTTAGAACAAACATAGTTAAAATTTAAAACCTGATGCAAACTTATGTGCTTTAATGGCTTTTTAAAAAGCTAATGGAGGTATTAGGCCCAACACTGCAGGGAGTGTGTTCCAGAGAGCTGAGGTTATAAAAGAGAAGGCTTGATCCTGAGCCAGACAAACTTTCAGCAACTTTAGCCACACTAACACAAATGATCTGTAACAGCATGGATGCTCATGTGAAACAAAGGATTCTGTCAAACAGCCTGGATCTAAGTCTTGTAGGGCCTTAAAGGTGATAATTGGTACTTTGTATTTTGCCCAGAAATGAATTGGCTGCTGAAGTGCTTCAAGCAGAGTTGTAAGATGGTCTCTTTACATTCTTCCCAGGACAAACCTAGCTGCCCAGTTGGTACAAACTGAAGTTTCTGGACTAGACACAGCCTCTTGTAGAATGTATTACTATAATTAAGCCTGTAGGTTACCAGCACCTGCACCCCAGGTTTAAGGTCATTGTCTTCCAGAAAGGGATGTTTTCTGGCTTACAAATCAAAGCTGATAAAAGATACTGCTGACTGTTTCTTCAGTCTGGGAAACTAGAGAGAGATTTGGGTCAAGGGCATCCCCAAACAGTGTACTTTCTGGGAGTCTGTTCTCATCAGAAGAGGCAGGTTTACCACCTCTCTGGAATTATAACCCCTAACAATGAGTACCTCTTCCTTATTCAGGTTCAGTTTCAGTTCAGCTGAATAACTGAACTGCAGAAAGGCATGCCGGAGGGTTGCACCATTTCATGAAGATGTCACAGAGAAATAGATTGGGTGTTATCAGTATACTATGACAGCACCCATCTCCAAATCTCTGGGTGATTTCCCTCAGCAGTTTCATGGAGATAGTGAAAAGCACTGGGGACAGAATGGAGCCCTGAGGGACACTGTAATATATCCTGTTTTAAGGATCAGCTGTCTCCAAGCAGCACTATCTGAAATCTACCCAAGAGATGAGAGAAGTGCCGTAATGCTGCATCCCATATTCCCAAGGGGGGGCCCCGAAGGACACCATGGTCAGTGGTTTCAAAAGACCCTGACACATCTACTCCCAAGGAATATCTCCCTGATCTGAACAACATCAGATCAAGCATGTGACTTGCATCATGTATTGGCCTTGTTACCAATTAGTATGGGCTCACCATTGTCATGACTGGTGTGACCTCCTGAAGCACTCGGGACACCAGCCCCAAAATGGGTATTGACCTTTTCCAGCACTATAAGCCTAGGGATCTCTAATACCAACTCCGAGACCAGCTCTATCAACTCAGTCAAGAGTTCTGTTAGGCAGTAGGGCAGGCAATGCACTAATAGCATCCCCAGTCTTTCTCTGGTTCCAGAAGTGAGGTACGCATAGTATGGCCCAATTCTCTCTCCAGGATCCTGGTAAGAGAATGTTCTTTACAGATTATAGCCACACCAACTCCTTACAAGCTACCTGGGTTGCTATACTGTAGAGTACCCAGCCAGGGGAAGCTGGGCCCACATAAGTCCACTTGCCTCTCTCATCCAATCATAAGAAAAGTCTTACAAAATTCTGTTTGATTTTGCCTAGTTATTGCATGTCAGAAATAATGGCTGCAAATAAACTAACTCAGTTGCTGCGGAAACCGAACACAGAATCTGGATTAAAACTTGGCAGTATTTGATTGCACTGTTCAACAGCTGAATCTAAGCAGCTTCCAAGGTCCTTCCAATCACTGATAATGTTAAGGAATGTTACCTGTTTTGGAACTTAATCACTGGATTGCCCTTTGCAGTAGTGTGATTTATTTCTAACTTAGCTTGTTATGTGAACACAACCATTGTGGTTTGTAAATTACAGTTTATAGCTTAGTGGCACCCAATACTTGGCATGGGGCCAGGTTGTTTGAGGGACTGCCTCTCCCTGGTTACATCTACCCATCCCATCAGGTCTGGCAGAAAAGGCATGTTATGGGTCCGTCTGTTAAGGAGTGTCATCTGACAGGACCCAGGAGGAGACCCTTTTCTGCTGTGGCCCCTGCCCTCTGAAACATCATCCCCCCCCCCCCCCCGAGGTTAGATTGGACCTGACCCCACTGGCCTTCCGGAAGGCCCTGAATACATAGCTTTGCCAGCATGCCTGGCGTGGAGCCTGAGAAATGGTTGTATTGTTTGCAGTGTATGGACTATACCTTCCCATGGATTATGTTTCAGAGTTTTAATGTTTTTTTATTGTTTTCATTTGTTTTTAATAATTTTTGGTTTTATCGTTTCTTTGTATTGTTTATTGATTTTGTTTTGACTTTGTGAGCCCCCCAGGGTCACATATGTGAGATGGGTGGCTCTATAAATTGAACAACCGAACAAACTAATAAATATTTTGAGACATGGATATAAACTAGTTAAGGGCTTCTTTTTTTACCAAGGTAGTCAGATAATACAAGCTGCAATGTATGAACTTGTGTCTCTTCTCCCCTGTTCTCCAGGTGCTCTAGAACTTTGGGAGCTGGATGAGAACGAGACTCTGATAGTGAACAAATTCTGTAAATATGAGCATGACGACATCGTGACGACTGTCAGTGTCCTTTCCAACAACACACAGGCCATCAGTGGCAGCAAAGATTTCAGGTGACTCTTTTGTGATGTTTTTCTGCTTTAAATAAAAACATCTACACTTTTTCTTAAACCTGATCTGAATTTTATGTCTAGCGTGAAGATCTGGGATATCCCTCAACAAACAGTACTCAGCACATATAGAGGTAAGTGCCAAGCTTGCCTTGCACTTCCTTACTCAATTATTTCATCCTGCCTTTCTTCCCAAGTACATGTGCATAATGCACCTTGCAAGTGAATCACCTCTGTCCCAATTTTATCCTCATAAGGGCCCTATAAGAGAAGTTTGAGTGAGGACATTTATCTCAAGCTGATCAAATAAACTTTGTGAATGAGTAGAGATGAATCAAAGTCGCTTCCCTCAACTCACTGGCTTCCAGTTACCTACTTTTCTCTATTTACGGTCACTGTGTCTGAGTTTCATCATAGTTTGTTCACAGTATGATACAGCAACCTTAGCAGAAGTTCAGTGTGCCTTCAGAAGCCCAGCAGTTTTCAAACCTCAATCTTCGTTGTGATTGGTTTATTGTTTTTCAAGTGGTCTTGCCCTCCATTGTCTCATTCAGCTGAAATCACTTCAGCAGAGTGAAGACTATGTGCCACCCATGCTGGACAGGATTGGCTTGCTCCACTTTACAGGGAGTTTGGAGGGCCTAGCCATGTAGCTGCTGCTTTTTGTTGGTCTGAGCCATGTTTCAAGTTCTGTCCAGCATGAATTGGAGGCAAGGTTACATGAAATTTCTAAACAATTGGGGTATGCAAAACTTACTGCAAAGCTACTGGATATGAAAAAAAAAACAGGATATTAAAACCAGAAAGGGGTACCCAAATTTCAATTTTTAACAATGGTTATTACTCTAATTAGTAGTCACATGAGATGATTCAACATTTTGAGCCATAATTGCTGTTTACAAGATGACCAGGGAGAAATTCTTTTACCTCTCATTTTTTTAAGTTACATATAGTGGCTCAAATTAGCTAAAAGAATTCTCATACCTACAAGATAGATTTCAGGTAAGATATATTAAAGAAAAGTATCAAGGGGAACTCTTCAATTATTGAAATTGACTAATCTAAGGGATCACAAGCCATTTGCCACAAAACTTTGCTTTTTGCTGCAAGATACTAAGATAGTTACCCTGATCAAATTCTGCTGATTATATTTGTATAATTGTGCTTGCCCCTAAGTTGGCCCAAACCAACAAATCCACCACTTAACCATGAAATAATAAGTCATACTTCATTATAAAGTGAAGCCCCCAAACTGCCTTTTTACTACTGCCTTTACATAAGGTCTGTTGTCCAGATTAATTGCTTTAGGTTACTCCCTTGTAGTCTGCTTTTTGAAATTGCTTGGAAAGTTATTTAAGAAGCAGAATTGAGGAGCACTATATTTCTGGACGTTGGCCCGTATGTGCATTAATATATCTGTTCTGCCCTATTTCCATATTTATTGGCAAAAATGTATAGACATTTAAAACTTTCTTAAAACTTTTTTTGTATATATATTTAACACATTTTAGTATGCTTTCTTTGAGCTGAAAAATGATGCAGTGTTTAAGGAAATGTGAATCCAAGTATATTTTCTCATCTCTAGGAAATGTGGTTCAAGTTGGTTCTGTGTCTGAATCGGCAGTACTCTCATTCCTTAAGTAATCCTGTTTGGGGCTCTTCATTTTCCATTGTGTATGTATGTATTGCATGTGTATATGCATGCATGCATACATACATACACGCATTATATTTCATTGTTGCTTCATAAATTCAAGGAGTTACGTGTGGTACGCTCTAGTTTTATTATCCCAGCAACCTTCTAAGGTAGGTTGGGTTGAGTGATGGTCATCTGTTGAACTTCATAGCTAAGAGAGCTTGAATGTTGTATATATATTGTGTTACTGTTTTCCACCATTTGAGCAGCACTAACACTTCTGAATTGCCTGTGTGCAGGAAGGCTTTTGTCTCACATTTGCATCCAGTGATGCTTTCTGGAGTATCTTTCATTTAACTCTTAAGAAAGCTCATATTAAAGTGATATATGGTGCTTTTTGTTTTAATTTTGGCTAGCTCATTCTGGTCAAGTGGCCTGTGTGGCCTCCTGCCCCGGAAAAGATACAGTGTTCCTGTCCTGCGCTGAGGTAAAGTCCACTTTTTATTTCTGAATTGCTGTCGGTATAGGTTCAGTCTTGATCTCTGTATTCTAAAGGAAAAAATGAATGGAATATTTGAGATTGTCAAAGGGATGACAAGAAGAATAGTATTGCAAAGAAAGGGAGAAATCTGGCAAAACTGGAATGCTGGAGTTTATATTGTGGTTGACACTTTCACTTTTAACTCTGTTTTATTTTAATTTTAATTTTGCACTTCTTTAGGACAACAGGGTTTTACTCTGGGATACCAGATCTCCAAAACCAGCAGCTCGAATCGGTATGTCTTGTGCTTGATAGTTTTGTGGAAATGTTTCTGCTTTAAGTCGAATAAATGTGGGTGTTTGGTTCTCTGCCTGCCCCCCAGGCATAACTTTTGAGTGGGCAATCCAACAGCCAAGTTGGAGAGTCAGTCCTAAGAATACCTTGCCAGTTTTTAGATACTCATACACACCTGCACACACACTTCTTGGTGGAGGGGGGTAGAATATCTCATCCACTGCTATCAGAGGAAGGCCTACAGAGAGATCAGTGTTTGTTTCTGGACAGTTGAAGGTGGCAAAAGTTGAAAAAGTTTTCTCTAAGGCTCTTTATGCCCAGTCTGTATTATGGTCTCTTTGGCAGGGGATGGATGCATGTAAGGTTTTGCCTTTCTAGGGTCAGACCACCACTTCCAGTCTCACAGGTAGAAGATGATAAGTCTCAGGGAAACAGTCCAAGAGATCAGTTGACTGCAACCTCTAACTTTCAAGAGTCAGTAGTCTGTAGTTTATCTTTCCAGCTGGAGCTCTTACAGATCTTTAGTATAAAAGCTATAGAGAAATGTGGTTGTCTCCAAAATTATGAATTTTTCCAACCATACATTCTTAACATCACTGTCCTGTACAGAAATTATAGTCACGAAATCCAGTTCTTGATAGGAATGCTTTAAGAGTTTGCTTAATTCTTTCATGCATGGAATCTATTCTCTGGTTTTCAGTCCAGTCAGTAGAGTAGTTTTACAGATATACAGAGTGAATTAATGATCATTAAGTCAAGTGGAACTGCTGAAAATTGTGGTTTGCAAACTCACTTCAAGTCAAAGCTTGGGACATTCACACTTGGCTTTAATCGTTGGTTGTGGAGTGCAGAAATATAACATTATTCCAAGTAAATAAAATGAGAAGTGTGGGTTTGAAGTGGAAGTGTGTGAGAGGGGATCCAGGCTCGCTGTGTGATGTAGTCAGATAGAATATATTATCTGCCCAAGACCGTAGTGGTTTAGTAGTGTGCCTGAAAGCCAGCTCATTCCCAGCGCTTATCATAGTTACTTGCGGCAGATTGGCATCACTTGAATCATGGAGTTCAGTAAGGACACCCAATTCTGTATCGTAAAAATCTTTATAGAATATCGTTCTTACTATAGGAGTGCATGCAGGATTCAGAAGTCTTGTAACAAATGAACAGTCTAATTAAGTGCTCAAGACTGTTCTGGAGAGCAGCTTTAAGTATCTTCCCCCCACCCTTATATCCCTGTCTTTTTTCTTAGATTTTAGCTGTCTGAAAGTAAAATCAAAAGATACAGAGTTGAAGCAGTGTAGCATAAAATGTAGGATGTTAAACGCTGCCCTGGTTCAAGTTTCCTCTCGAATTAGAGGGGTCATTTATGGTCAGTGATTCATTCTCCACCCAACCAACCTTCCAGGGTGGCCTTGGGAAAAAATTTAGGGGCATTCCTAATTCTGCCTTTAGATCCCAAAGAAAAAGCAGTATATTAATGCAATAAATAAATAAATGAATAAATCTTCTCTAAATGAATTTTTATTTTAGAAAAAAAAATCAGGCAGTTCTAGATGGACAAGGAAAGTCTTGAACTGAATAGTTTCAGTTTTTGAAATAAGCTAGCTAAATGTGTTTATAGGAGGAAGTGTCTATAGGTGTGTGTTTTCTTTTGAGTATTAGCTAGCAATCAGTTGTCTCCTCTGAAATATAAAAACTTTCAAACCTAACTATAGTTTTCTCCCGTTACATTTATTCAGCCTGCAATGCCTCTAGTAACCTTTCTACCTCACTGGTATGGCATCCACATCAAAATGACACTTTCGTATTGGGTAAGGAGCATTTTTTAAAACCCTTCTTACATATTACAATATTAAATACCCATTTAACTCCAACTGTCTGTTCTCCATTGACATTTCAAAGGTGATGAAAGTGGGATGATCGTACTTATAGACACAAAGAATCCAGATACAGTCATCAGTTCAGCTGTGCATTCCCGCAGCATCACTGGATTTGCTTTTTCTACACACAGGTATGGCTGCAGTATCGAAAAAGGTGGAACTGCATGCAGTTTGTTCGTTATTTTTATTTACAAATGTATGTGCTGTTCACCCGTGGATGTCCACACATTTGTGTATATATGTGCACATTCACACTCACATGTGCATACAAGAGCCAGTGTGGGGTGGTGGTTAAGGTGCTGGATTGGCAGTGGGGAGACTCTTAGGTTCTAGTCCTCTCTCAGTCATGGAAGGTGGCTGGGTGACTTTGGGCCAGTCACTTTCCTTGAGCCTGAGATTGGGAGGTTGAAAAACTTCTATCCACCAACCCACACTGGATCAACTTGATAGAGTACGATCTGTAATTTCAGTGAACAGGCCTTCATCCTGCAGCGGACGGATTCAGTCTCATAATAATTACGCACACACATACACACAATAAGATTACTAAAAACCATACCAACAGCAGCGTAAAAACTAAAAGGCCTGCTAACCCTGTCTTCAGATTACAAATGCTGTAAAAGCATTACAGATTTCTTCCTTCCAAGTGGCCGTGTAAATGGCCAATTTGCCAAAGGTAACAAAAGCTTCCCCTTCCCCTGATGTTTTGTCTAAGTGCTGAATCCAGAAGACCCTGCCCGTGGCCGTTTGAGTTCACAGAGGTCCATATAATTGGGAATAGCTGCAAGTTGCCAGAGTGTAAGGTGGGACCTCGAAAATGATTCTGCCTTAGTCATCAACAGAAGGGGAAATCTGTGGAAAGTCTTCGTCAAGTTTCCAGTTGCCTTTAGAAATTTGTTGTTCAATTTTAGATTTTCCTCTGAAATGAGGAGGGCTAAAAATTTACTAATTCTTCTAGACTCTGCACAATCATTCTTTACTTTAAATATTTACTGGTATCTTTATTTTCAGCTGAAGACATTTTATAGCAAAAAAGGACTTGATTGGTGCACTTGGCTAAAATTGCAGTACAGCAGTGATTTTTCCTAACCGGATTTGGCAATTTTAAACTACAAAAGCTACTTTATCTTTGTTCATTTTGCTTTGCTACAAAAAAGATTCTTATGTGTAAAGCTGATCCATTCTTTCTCCCTGGAACTCAGTAAATACATAGTGTAATTTATTTTTTTCACTTCAGGCAATCTCTCTTATGCCTCTCCTCTTGAGTGACATTTTTTACTTTATCCCTCAGTCCAGTCATAAATACATCTGTGTGCGTGCTTGCACACATTGGTTTCATAATCACTTGCTTCTGTTTCAACATACAGATTTTATTAATTTATTTATTTAAAACATTTACATACCAGCCCATCTTATATCAAAGTCTGGGCGGCTCCCAACCAACACTTAGAACAACATTAATATACTATTAATACATACTGTACATATACAGTATCTATTAAAACTACAAACAATGTAAGATTGTAAGCTTATCTTTGCTGTGACATGTTTCTTTTATTTATATGTCAGTAATAAGCTCTCTTACGTCTCTTTGTGACATTTAAACAAAGTCTTTGTCAGCAAAAAATATCATACGTGTTAATGGAGGCTGCTTCTTCCTCTAGTTCACCTCTGCTGGCTTCTATCAGTGAAGATTGTTCCACTGTTGTTCTTGACTCCAGTTTTTCAGAAGTGTAAGTTGCAAAAGAGTTCCATCCACTTCTCCCTCGTTTTCCCCTCAGTTTCCCTGCCATGCAGTCATTTAGGCTCTCAGTGATTGGATCGCCATCTCGGTATAGAAGCTGCGTACATTTATATAAAAAAATAATTGTGCACCGTAGTTCACATCCAAATTGCCACCTCTGGTTAAAGTGATGGTCAGGATCGAGCTTAATAAAGCATGCCCATCTTTATCCTTTGTGGATCCTGTGGCCAAGTGCAAGAACCACCCGAGCCTCATAATCGGCTAATGGACCCATTCAAGAATGGCACAGAGATAGGTCTATTTATCCAGGGTCATCCTTGCACAATGAAAGCAGCTTGCGTGTAGGACAATAGGAGGAGCAAGAATTCCATCGGTTGTGCCTTTTCCTCAATAGCTACTGGAGACTGCATGGCAGGGAGGCCGTATGTCTGTAGACTGTGCATGGAATAGCCACCACCTCTATTCTAGACGAGGAGGAGGGAAAACTAGAAACTGACTTACTCAGATGCTTCAGAAATGCTTAAGGATTCCCTTCCCTGAAGTCAGTATCTTTAATTTCAGTATTTCACCATCTGAAGATCCTCTGGATAATGGGTGGGCTGCACATACTTAAATAAATTAAGAACATCTTCCTTTAGCATTTGGTATGAAAGTTTAATCTAGAATTGGGGAACTGAAAGCAGTCTGAAAGCTGGATTGATCTCTCTCTATACCCCAAGAGGCTGAGTATCTTTGGGAAAGTGGGCAGTGATAGTGATGTCCTACCTTTGGCTACATGGAGAGTGGCCCTCCATGAACAGAGTGAAGCAAGAGCTCTTGCTCCTTGCCTTATTTTTTGTGGAGCATAGTCAGTGTTTGCAGGTACCCCAAGCAGAATGCTTACAAGCATGAGCCCTTTCTCATTTTAGCAATTCAGCATCTTTCCCCTATTACCCCATTTCTAGTAATCTGCAGGTAGTCTGGTCTTCCTAATTGCTTCTTTCTGAACTCATCTGTGCATTCTTCAAGTAACAGCAGGAATGTTTCTT
The DNA here is from genome assembly GCF_035149785.1 of Candoia aspera. Classification (NCBI taxonomy): domain Eukaryota; kingdom Metazoa; phylum Chordata; class Lepidosauria; order Squamata; family Candoiidae; genus Candoia; species Candoia aspera. Next base: position 40,561,566 of record NC_086155.1, read on the forward strand.
GTCTTTCCCAGTTTTAGGAATCGGTCTCATCGAGACTTCGTAACAGGCTTATCATGGTCTCCCTTGAATAAAAACTCATTGACAACAATTGGATGGGACCATCAGGTTCTACATCACACAGTCCCAACGCAGAATAACCACCGTTCTGGAAAAAACGACATAATCACTGCATAGCTTGTATTTCCTTGGTCCTTTCCTCTGGAATGGCTGCTTTTTTTCTTTTTGGGTTAAGTCATGGAGCTAAGTATGCTGTTTGCAGCAAAGAACGGTCCTGTAACAATTTCAAGTTAGATGAACAGGAGATGCCTACCAGCAACTTATTACATCCAGTCAAATTCTGCAGGAAACTGAAGTTTTATAGTGAGATGCACAATAATGCAAATCGTAAAAGTATCAACTTCATTTAATTTTTGTTCAGTGATACTTCATACAACCTCCAGAGTTGTGGAGATGCGTGTTTTTCTTTGTGTATTTTTCTTTTAATGTGGAATAAATGTTGCAGAGCTTTCTGGACTTGCCTGCCAGATTTTAATTGAAAGGTAACAGTTATGATTTAACATACTCAGTTCACATTTGCTTTTATAGCATATATTTCAACACAGTTGTGAATGCTTGAATTTGGCATATTCTAGTTGGGGAATCCTCTGGTATGCAACAAAAAAAATATCTCCAGTTGCCATTCCTGATACAGAATTTCTTATACTTTCAACTGAATAATAAAATCCAAGAGTTTTCTTCAATTTCTGTTTCTTGAACAGCAACTCTTTCCACGGACCTCTAGCATACATTGTAGACAAAACATCACCTGTAACAATAGCAAGATGCATACAAAATAATTTTTGGCTTAACTTTAGGATGTACCATTTAAAAGGAGGAGGACACAAAAGTTGGAAAAAGTTGGTTCAAAAAAATACTCTGCATAAGATACCTTTTTTGGTCTTGGCCCAGCCTTTTAAACTACCTTTTTTCCACATCTTTCCCTAAAGAGCGGCTGCTTCAGAAAGTCACATTAGTTAGAACTTCCATCTGTTTTTTCAGCTGATGTATACTTAATTTTTCATTCTGCTTTTTTTCCCCAGTCTTTGATGAGTAATACGACCAAAAAAAGGGGGGGGTATTCTTGTAAGTTCTGGTAAGCTTGAAAGGAAATGTAGTTTGCTTTTAAGTTGCCTTACAATCCTCATTAGAAAAGCCTTCCCAAGTGGGCTTTCTCCAGAAACACTGAGATTGCACTTCCCATAGTTCCAGGATATGCTGCCTAAGAATTCTGGGGATAACAGGGCATTAGCTTAGGGGAAGCTGCTCTAGAGACTCTTCTGCATGTTCCTTTACTTTGCTACTTGGCAGGAAGACTTTGGAGATGTTTACGACTCATGTTTTGGTTGAGCATTTGGAAATGCAGGGAGGGAGGAGAGAGAGCCTCACTGAATCTGATTGCTTTAATTTAGATTGTATAACACAGCCGGGTAAACGTGCATCTGAATGGAAAAAGGAAATTGGGTATTCTGAAATTATCAAACATTCCAGGATTCCTTTGGTGTAAATCAGGTTTGAAGTCTTGCAAACTCCTACTGGGCGCATTTCTTCAGTAGGAGCTTTCACTTTTTGGGGAAGGCGTAGAAACAGACAAGTTTGGTGTGAAATCTTAGCTGTTGGTGTTGTCCACAGTTGATTTCTAAACAAGTAGGCTTTTGTACATGCAATGTATTTTTTTTCACTGTATTCAGGCCCAAATTCCATCATGGAATAAAAGTTGTAAAGTAGGCATGTTGATGTGGCACATCATGGTTTTGTAATGAGATGCTAGTAGAACTTCTGGAGAAGGTAGAGAAATGTTATAGTTATTTGATGTTCTTAACAAGTGCTATTCCATGACTTCTGCGGAATACGAAATGCATGATGGCCATACTCAAATGGAAGGCAGTTTTTAAAATAAACTACTTCATTTTTAAATTGATTTTAGCTTTGAGTCGAGTCTTGTCTTTATTATGTCTGCTCAATGAATTTATTATGTCTGCTTTATTATATCTGCTTATGTCTTGTTTCAATGAAACTGGGCACTATCACTTTTCAACTTGCATTGGTAAAGTTTTATTTGTCACTACCTATTTCCACAATCCATGGTTAAAACAGTGATTAAGTTTGCATTACAAATGATCAAGATCTAAATGCTCCTTATCCCCCATGTAAGTATAAGACCAAAAACAACAACAAAAACCCAAGATCATTTAAATGTTTGGAGGGGTTATAATATCCATTCTTCTGCTACACAAATGAATATGTCTGCCTGCCTAGTCAGTAATTGAGGCTTTTCCCCATTAGTAGCAGTGGATATTTCCATTGTTATACCACAAGGGGGCAGATTACTACATATTCTTATTATCTAGCTTTGCTAAATATTGCAGTTTACCTTATGTATCAGGGGTATCCAACCTGCAATAATTATTTCAAAGAGGAACTTTGGACCTTGTTCAGGCAGAGAATCTCTATGCAGCTAAGTAAAGTAGCTATGTCTTTTTCAGGCTCCCATCTGAACCTGAAAAAAGATCTAAAGGTCATTATTCCATAACCTGCAACCTGGTACAATACAGGCTGGTGATGGATTTCTTCAGTGTGACATCTCTTCAGGTATTATGGAAAATAATTAATCTGACCAATGTTGGACAGAATAAAATAATTATTCCCCATGATTTTGGAGATCATATTGATACAAGCTGATCATATGTGCTGTTCATGCAGTCATATCACAACTGGCTCATATTCAATTGCAATTCCAATTCCTTGTGCTGATATAATTTATAAGCAAGGCATTCTCCATGTTGCTTGCCTAACCTATCAAGATAATTTTGAATCTTGTTTTTGCTCAACTCAGAGACTTGTTTTTTACTCCTCTTGAGGTTTTTTTCCCATTAGCTTCTCTTGACATGGAATCCTACTTACGTTCTGCTCTAGAAATCCACAGTATTTTCTTAAAGTCCAAAGTATCTGAGTGGCCTCGCATCAAGGTCTCCTTAAAATCAGTAACTCCTGAATTACATGGTCACTTTCCCCTAAAGTATATGCTACTGTTGTGCTGTTTATCTAAGCTTTCCATATTAATAACTGGCCAAGGATAGCTAGTTTCTTGTACCTTCTTATCTTCTGAAGGGAAAAGTTAATATGGCTAGCTAGGAATTTCCTGGAAGGACCGTACTTGGCAGAGATTGTCATTCAGTAGATGTCTATGTAATTAAGATCTCCACCACAGCTCCAGGCCTGTTTGAAAGATCCGTAAGCCCACTGTGCCTGGATTCACACAAGGTGGTAAGCTAAACCTTGGCAAACTACATTTGAGTGAGCCAGACTTTCTTCTGTTAACTTCCCCTGTTGGCAGAAGCAGTTCAGTGTCATGGAGAGAGTTCCCATATTGTGCTACAATAAGGCTTGCTTAACAGTGTTTTGTTGTTAAGTCAAAATTGTCTATGTTTACACCATGCATTAAGCTCTAAATCAAGATCTATAAACCACAATGGCTGAGTTGTGTTCACACCAAACCAAAGTATAGTGAAATGCAATGTATGAACTAAACACTTGTCATGGCTACAAGTCAACAGATTTATCCATGTGCTTGATGAATCCCAACAGCCTATGTGCACCCTACAGCAGTTCCCTCCAGAATCCCCTATCAACAAGAAACTTGGGTGTGAGAAATTCTGTGAACAGTGTTTTTAAACTTGTTGCTGAAGGCATGCAGGTGGTATATTTAGGACTGAAGAAGAAAATATATGGAATGTTGAAGACCCCAGAACACTTCTGCAGTTTAATATGAGATGCAAATGGTTCCCAAGAACCAAAAAGGAAAGACATAAAATATATTTACGACTTTAAATCCATCAGCTGGCACAGAAAAGTTTAGGAAATTGTGGGGACTACAGCCCAAAACATGCAGAGAGCCTGCATCAGAGGAAATCACCAGAGATTTCACAGGGTAGACTCTATTGCTATGCCAAACAGAAGACCAACCTTCCTTGCTGAGGTTTAAATAAAAATACTTTTCAGAAAAACATGGCATCTAACAATAATCTATGTATAGGGACTCAGGTCAGAGCCTGAAGATTTCTCAAAATAGCTGCTCCAGTTGGTTTGATTGTATTCTGCCTCCTTTTTGTTGCTTGCCTTGTGCTTTGATTCCTTTGACAGTATTTTAATAAAAGTACTGAAGCATGAACTGTATGCTTAAGATTGCTGTTTATATGGGATCAAACATAATTGTGGTTTGTTTCAAGTTTTCCAGAGTTTTGCTTTAATTGCATAGGAAGATTAATGCAAATATTTACTATTTCAAAAGATACTCTGGTTAGGGCTTGCTGAAAGGAGTTGCATGGGCAGCTTGGAAAATATGTATTCTGCTTATGGCATGAGTAGGTAAAAAGTAGCAGAACAAGATTCCCTGCCCCTATTGCTCCATCAGCTGTGCCTCTCCATTTAAGATGATTCCTTTGATATTGATAGGAAAGATAACAAGGGAGGTAGAGACTGGCTTAAAATGGAACTTTCCCTTGAAAGCCCTAAAACCTCATCATGTATGTGTGGTGTGTGTGTATACACACAAACTGAAACAATTCCTTAGCTCCACACCTTAAGGGCAAATATTATACTCCATTCACGTGGGTTGATAAAGAAGAGTCCAGTTCACTTGAACTGTGTGATTACTCTTTGCAAGTGTTTGTAGAGCCTTTGAAGATCTAGTCATAGGGCAATGGCAGCCATGCCTTTGCAGATTTATAAGTAAGATGCATCATTATGGGAGACTGTGTCCTTTTGAGACTCTGATTTCATTTCTAGGTCAAATTAAGAGTCTGTCTACATTTGAGTGGCCTTAATAAATCAAATAAATACCATTATTTGCTTAAGAAACAATTGACTGGATTCACACATCAGGGTAACCCATAAACTAGTTTACAAACCACAGTGACTGGTTTGATACTCAACCAAACCCAAGCAAGTGACTTTATGAATTTACTCTCATCAGTGTTCACCAAAGCTAAGCTTAGAAATTTTGGTAAACCCAACTTCTGTGATTTCAAAACTTCTCCCTCCTAATAATTCCTCTGTAAATTTGACTAGCTTGCATATGCAGGTGTGCATTATCAGTAATGTAGAGTGAAAAAATGCCCATAGGAAATAAAGCACCAGAAAAGTTTGGTACTCCCATTACTGTATTTTGATATTTGAATGCCTTTAAGTGCCAGATGAAGACGTTAGAGATTTCGGAGTGGTTATTAGGTGCATCAGTGTGGGTGATCCCTGTTAGCTTCCTCATGCATTCAAGCCAGTTGCAAACCAAATTTCTACAAATGGAGGTAGCCTTTTAGTTTCAGATTCATTTTCAAGCTCATGGGTGGGACCACAAGATTCTGTAATAGTTCTTCTAAAATGGTAGGGAAAGTGTGCAGAGCATGGGCTCTGGAATCCTTTATAGTAGCCATGTATTTGTATGTAGGTATGCACTGGGAAACATGGGAAAGACTATGTATGCACCACTCTAGGCCATGTGACTGGGAGGAAGTTTCTGAAAGAAAATATTCTGTTTCATTGAAGAAATATACACTGCTTATATGCAAAAAGACAGCAATAGTGACAAAATTAATTCTGATCAGAAAGAAAAGCTTGTAATAACTCTTGTTTGGAATCCTACTAGTTCAAAATAAAATTCGTCAGACCATTTGACAAACAGGTTTGAGCTGACAAAACAAATGGCACACAGTATTATAAGCCAGCAACAGTGGCTTACTCCCTGATTAAGTATCCCCGTTAGTGCCATAGGACTTACTTCTGGGTAGATGAGCTATAGGAGTACATTTTAAATGTCAGTCCTTATTTCCCAAATAGAGGCTCCAACTCAAATAACGTAACACCTATGTTGAGAAATGCAAGCAGCAAATCTTATGATAGCTTTGTCAGTAATTTACTAGCTTAGTTCACCATGTTTTAAAAAATGAGATCATCTCTACCCATTTACTTGGGTGTGAGCCCCCTCATATTGGAAGGACTTGCGTGTAAGATTCTTCTATTATTACCATTAGACCAGAACCAGTAGTGTATTAGAGCAGGATTGGAAGTTCAAGGCTGCTTTGAGGAACTGCAAATACAGCCTCATGTACATTTTTTAAAATTCCTCATTCCTCTCCTCCCCCATTTGTGCTCTGAGGCCTTTGGCAGAAAGGTTACACTTTTTTTTTTGCAGTGTCAGGTTAAAAGAAAGAAAAAATGCAAGTAGTGCCACTTGGTATCAGCTGGAAAGATGAAGAAAAATAGAGCTAAGAAGGAAAGAAAACTAGGATATCTATGTGTTCATTGAAGACAATTTAGTGGCCTGCTAGAACCACTGAAATGGAGCAAAGCTTACAACACAGCTGAGAAGCTGGCACAGAAAAAGAAAACTACCTTAGATAGCTTCAATAAGCATGCCAGAGAAACACAAGTTATTAAACTTACACATTCAGCCCTCCCAAGCCTAAATAATTACACGCTTAGACAGATTAGGTTAAGAAGTAAAAAGAATCTTACTGACTTTATTCGTTGTTCTGTTACATCCCTCTTGGTGGAAAAGATGAAGTTCATTTGTTCTTCTTTTCTAAATACTTAGTTTGCCCTAAACCCTCAGCCCTATTGTGCTGCCAAGAGCTGCATGGAAGGGGCAAATCCTTCATCAAGGCCTGAGCCCATGGCCCTGATGAATGGAGAGCAGAGCAGCATGTTTGCTTCTCCCTGGGTGGAAGTGGGAGTAGCAACAAACAGCTTTGTTGCATTGTGGGACAACTCAATTTACATGCTAATTCACATGTTAATGAGGCATGCTGGATTTGCCAGGACTTCCAACATTTATGTGCGTTTGGGGAATCAAAATGAGGAGACCCAATTTCCAGAGCCCTCTTAACCCTGGCAACCCTACTAAGCAGAGCAGTAAAGCTTTGTTCTTGAAGGTCGCTGAATATGTAATTTTATTCATTCATACAACTGAAACAAAACCAAGTTGATTTGGGGAAAAAGTAGTAGATGTAAAGCTTTTTGTAGGATTCTTTGTTTGGGCTCTTTGAACAAACTTTTGGGAACAAGTCCTGTGATCCTGGCCCTCTGTGCTTGTGTAGATGCACTGCCACAAGGATGGATATACAGGGACACAAAGAAATCATGCAGTTTCTAGATTAATATGCTTGGTACAGGTATCCTGTGTCTGCATTAGAGCAGTCTGGAATTTATTTTGTTTCACTTAATACTAGTGGAAAGAGAGAATTGGATTTCATAGGCCATTGATACAGAAAATGACAACTAAACAAACTATGACTTTTTACAAGCAGATACACGTATTGCCAAGTAACTAGTTCATATGCATAACATAGGTCTTAACTTAAAAGTGATGTATATATAAATTGTACTTATGTCCACACATGCATAGAGCTTATACTAGAGCTTTAATGAACTACATATAGATATGCAAGTAGGGGGAAAATAGTGCTTTTGATATGCTTATTTCAAAGCGCTTTAGGCTCCTGTAGTTTTAAAATGTTTACATTTTCATTACAGTTTTTTCATTGCATTTTGGCAAATCCTTCAGTAGCCTGCTTTCAGATGTGGTTTTCCCCTGCATCTTAGTCTGCATATGTCCTTCTTCTGCAGACCAATACTAATGTAATGTAGATTTCCAAAACCTCAAACTCCTCATCTCAGGAAGCCTGTTTGCATTTTATTTCCTTTGCTTCAGAATCAGATGAAATGCCTAATATAAAAAGTTATAGTCATTTGTTATCGTACAAGAACGCCTGCCCTTTCCTCTACCTCCCAACTCCTACTTGGTCTTTCATTCAGCCCAGCTAGGGAGAAAAAAATCCTTGCAATTTTGCTAACATGCTATTCTCACAGAGTTTGCTGTCATGCAACACTGTCAGGATTTCCTAGCACATGTCAGCCCTTCAAGGTAGACCAGTTTAGGAACCCAATGCCATGTAGATCAGTACATTTATTGTAAAGCTATAGTAACTGAATCTTGCAAGTCTGAATGCACTACCTCCTTCCTCCCTTTATCTTCGTGTGAACTAGGGAGGGGCTAATCTGAACCATTTACTCATGTAACTTTCTTGGCCTGGGCTCAGGCCCCCTTTAATCTGACCATTGCATTGGTAGTGGTTCTTCCTTCTGTCCTTCAAGGCCATCCGCTCTTTCCTCTACAGCACATGACAGTACACTGGGTTCTTTAGAATGCCACCTTCAAACTGCTTGTTCTGCAATAGCGCCATGGTGAACAGAAGGCTGTTGAGGCTTCTCAGTGCATTTGTTATTACAGTAATACTATTGTTTTGGAATTTGAGCTTGCTTTGAGCCCACCTCAAAGAATTCTATAAGGAGTTTGTTTTTTTAGAAAAACCTACCAGACAAACGTATACAAATATATGTAGACAAATACATAGACTGTCTTTGTTGTTGGATGGGACAAATTAGAAACTTCTGGGTTTTCCTCTTCTAGGAAGGGAAAGGATGTTTGTTGATTAACTAAATACTGGAAGCTTTGAAACTGTACACTCAGCAGGTAACCAGTTTGAGACACGAGGAGCCCTCTTCGACTGACATTCTGTGTAGTCAGATATTGACTAGCTTAAAATGAGCAATTATTAGCTGAACGACCGCTCTTTGAACTCCAGACTCACCAGCATATAAAAAAAATAATGCAGAAAGCATTTGAGAAGAGCAGATGGTTAAAAAAATGGTGGAGAAATAATGGTTGGTTTTAAAATACACAGTAAATGTTTATCAAACGGAGAGCCTGATGGTGTGACTGATCTCAGTGATTGTTTACAAACATGCCATCTGAAATGAGCTTAACAAACTTCGGATAGATGCTGAGAATACAAAGCTGTAGTTTATTCTAGGTTTTCCTAAGTGACTTTCATGTCTCCTACCAAAATGAGCTATAACCATTATTATTCCTTTGAAACCAGAGTTTGGTCAAAGCTAATCATAAGAGTGATTAATACAAGTAAAAGCTAAGATAAATTCATGATACATTTGTACTATACTGCTGAACATGCTATTTATGTGCATCCTGGAAATAATGTCTCTACATTTTGAAGTGTAGTGCAGGAATGGACTCTGGATGTTGCTGAACAGAATCTCTCATAGTTGGACATGCAGGCAGACTCCTGCTTCCTGTTGCAGGTCAGGAGCCTCCTAGATCTTCTAGAGAAGAGGGCATGGAATTTCCTTCAACTAGTTTATCTTAGTATCAAAGGTTATAATCAGGGCTAGTTCAAATTGTTCCCTTGCCTGAAGCAGAGCAACAAATGGACACTTATCGTGGTAGACTAATTCTTCTGACACATGAGGCAGAAAACCAGGGAAGCAAATCTTTCCAGTCCTGGCAGTAAAAATACAGAACAAAAAATCAAAGGAAAAAAAATAGATTAAGTAACTAACAATTTACTTCTTTTCACCCCACCCCACCTTACCTTACCTTACCTTACCTTCTGTTTGAGGTGGATTGAGGTGGCTTTACTCTAGGTTCACACACACACACATATATGTAAGAATGTGCAAGAAATAAAGTAATGGGTAAATAGGATGAATAAATATGATACAGAAGACGGCTTGCAGCACTACAGTATAACAAACTCCACCTTACAACTATAGTTCTTAAATGTTTGGAAACATTTGATTGCTTTAGCTAGGAAACATCCCTAAGGGGCAGATAACCAACTCCCTAAATAAATGATTTAAACTGAACTCAAACTACACTGTAGTTTTGACAGAATATTTTTGTCAAAGTGGATCTGCTGCCAGGCAAAATCAGTATGACTGTCCATGTTTTATAATTTAAAGTAATGTATAAGTGTGTAAAAACAATGGGTATCTTCTTGTTTGTTTCCAAAATCTGTAGAAATAAATTGGGAAGGACATTTTCCCTCAGTTCTAAAACCTAGAGCTACATCCATAGACAATGGGACTATAACTTTCACGTATAATCAGTAAAAGCCAAAATGGATTACAGCTGCTATCTTCTACTTAGGTATTTAAAAGTAAATCCCACTGAATAAGATTTACCTCCAAGCAGACATAGTTGACATTTTCAGAGGTGACCTTTAAACATGTACTGCTTTCACTTTAATTAGAGATATACTTGGGTTTAATTTGTATAAGTGCCAGCACCTGTTCTATTAAACACCTGTCATATCCATAAAGTATTTTTTAAAAAAATCCTAAACCAAAATAAGAAACCACAAGGAAAAAAATGTTGTGGACAGAATGATTGCATCCTTGAAAACAAAAACATAAATGCAACAATGGTGAAGAATCTCCAGGTTAGTCTGACAGAGATATGCTCTTTGGTTTATTCAAATCTTGTATGGTTTTTAATTAAAAATGCCTCCCAAATTAAATTCAGTAGTTGGCTTTAAAGGGGACTGCAAGAATTATATCTGTGTCTTTAGAATGCTTTGATTTTTATTTGTGTAAGTGGATAATGCAAAAGCTAAATGGCTTTGTCTAAAAAATTAGTTTGAAGAAGTTCAGTCTCAAGTATTTTGCAAGCTCTAAGAATATTTGACAAGGGCTCCTGGGTTTCTCACTTTTTTCTAATCAGGATTCCGGAGCCTCTAAAATGATGTGATAAACAAAAAACTAGTGGGTGCAACTTGGAGATGCAATGCTGAGAAAAGCTCTGGTCAATTTTCTTTGGTGGTGGCAGCACTATTGAAACTGCAAATGTCACAAAACTCTAGTCCCTTCGATCCATTCTGCATTGCTCATCCTTTATTCTTGCAAACTCTTCCTTCTCTTTCCCATAACTGTGCCATTTCCTTCTAGCTAACAGCCTGCTTTCTAGGCCATGCATGGCTGCTCTAGAGTAGCCATGAATTGGTTGTTGAACTGCCATTCTTCATCTTGGATCTTGGACTCTCTGCTTCTCCTTTCTGTTGCATTCTTCATCCTTTGTTTGCTTTTCCTGAATGACAGGCATGTTCATGAAGATGGTTCCAGTAAGTTACAATTTACTCCATGCCCTTCTATTCAAAGCAGAGACCTATTAGTCAAATGTGCCCTAAAATGAAGAAGCTTATGTAGCTACTCTTACATTCTGCCTGGAAGCTTGGTAACACGATAGGTTCAAAAGACTCATTCTTAACATCATCTGAATAACTTAAAACCAATCTGTTTACAAAAAGATACAGGCCCTACAGAGCTATACAAAGAAGAGGTATAATACAGAAAAGAGAATGAGGTCCAGGATGAGTAACCAACAAGCTTGGCCCAAGCTATGTGCAGATGCAGAGCTTCTGACAGAAGTGTCTTAATGAAGAACCCCTTGGTATGAATAAGAAATGGGTTGTCGTGTTCCAGGCCTGACAGTAAATGTATTTACAGTTCCATATTGTGGACTCACATGTAAAGGTCTAAACAGAAGAAATAGAAAAAGTATCATTAGTTCAACAGAAATTTTTAGCAATAATTAAGTCCTGTGATCCAATTAATAGGTATACTTCATTCCAAGTAAAAGAACTCTATTTTGAAGGGAGAAACTTTTCAAGACAATATAATCTGAGATTTTGATGGTTAAATAGCCTTTGATCAAAGCGAATATTTGTAGCTCAGGGTTGAACTGTGGAGTCCTCGGTGCTCTCTGAGCCTTGTTGTTTTCTTGCAGACGTTTCATTGCCAGACTAGGCAACATCTTCAGTGCGAAGAGGGAGTGGGCCTTACTCTCAGTTGAAACTGAGTCAAAACTGAGAGCAAGGCCCACTGCCTCTTCGCACTGAAGATGTTGCCTAGTCTGGCAATGAAATGTCTGCAAGAAAACAACAAGGCTCAGAGAGCACCAAGGACTCCATAAAATAGCCTTTGGTTATCAGGGGCACAAACAGATATGCAATACTCAATATAGAGTTTTTGGCATAATGGCTTCTTCAGCTAAATTCTAACAGTGTTATTATACCATTATAAATAATGAATAACCTGGGTGTTTTGAATATTTTCACTACCATTTCAAAAAGAAATAAAATGCTAGTCTACCTGGCAATAAGGTCTGTTGAATTACACAAGTTTCCCAGTACCTATCTCTTCTCTCTAAATATAACTTCAAATAAACAGCTGGACATATTAAACAGTCATCTACTAGTAATGCAGTATTTCCCTCTCAACCAAGATCTTGGTGATTTTGACAGTGACCTTAGCTGTAGGAACAAGTGTGGAAGAAGCATGCATTTGGCTGGAGCAATAGCCATCTGGTCACCGGGCTGAACAATAACTTGATTTTAAATGGAAAAAACTCTGCCTACAGCATTGAAACTCTGAAAAGGAGGAAAAAAACAGATTGCTCATATTATACTGGACAATGGAAACTGCAGAACGTCGACCTGCATGCTGACGTCTGGCCAGAATATTTCCATGCAGCCCCTTACTCACATTACAGCTCCTGTATTTACAGTATGACAAATGGAACATACCTGCCAGCAGCTGTTGCATTGGTAGAATATTCTCCATTTTGGCTTTTATACTGGACATCATTGACAGTTGTATTATAAGTTATAATTTTTCCAGGTATTTCCAAGGACACCCTTCGCACCTGTGTACCACTGGGAACATTTCTATGAGTAGAATTTGCTCGAGCTCCTTCCACAGCTGGAGAATTGTAGGTCACTGCATTGTAGCTATAGGAGTTAGGTATGCTCATACTGCGAGCAGACATAGCTGCCCTGCTATATAAGTCATCAGTCTCTGATATATAAAGGCGTTTTTTAATTAGGGGGCGGCTATTGGAACAGCTACTAAGGTAACTGGAGGTATAGCTACCAGCTGGGTAATGGTGACTATATCCACTTGGCCTTGGACTGCTTTCCAGGGCTGAGTTAGATGACAAAGAATAACTGTTGCGATAGTTATAGCTTAAGTTGTTGAAGTTAAGTTGCTTATCTGGGGTCTGAGTATCACATGACAGGTTGAGACATTTGCAGTTTTCTTCCCCATTTGAAGACCACTTTAGGATCTCAGAGGCATCATTGCTGAACTCTGGTGGTGGAGGAATTATTTCATAATTGAATCCTCCTTCTACCTCATCATTTCTGACAATATGATTTTGGGATGGAGGGAGAAAATGAAAGGGAATTTCTGATGTGTTCAGTGGAACTTGCTGCTTCAAGTGATTGGATTCTGAGAAGTTTTGAACCAAAATCGATGAACCACACTTATTTGATGAAAGACTCTGAGAGTCATTCATCTCCCTGATCTTCACTGTACTCCTGCATTGTTTGGAGGCATCAGAGAATATTTGTGGCCTATTCTCACTTTGTCCTGACAAGCTCCAGATATTGCTGTAGGATGCACTTGCTCCATTACAGTGCTTACTTTCAGAGACTGCCAATAAGTCCTTGTGTGGCGAATTTGGTACAACCTTGACAGTGTTGGGCATTGAATTGCTGTAATAAATGGTGGATGACCCATTCTCTGATTGGTTGCTATCGTTCAACTTGAGCTGGGGCCTCTCTGATAAATAGCTATTCTTTGGGGAGGCAGAAGCAGAACACTTGACTCTTTGGGCCCGCAGTTGTGCAGCCAAAAGAAGAGCCATTGGAGAGCCTTGCTTTACTTTTTCTCCTGTAACAGGATGAAAAAGAATATCACTGTTCACTTGCTCTGCATTCCTAGAGAGTTTGTCTGTTGTTGAGGGCACATTCCTAGTAGAATCTCTTTGATTTTCAGTATTAATTGGGCTGCTGGGCCCATCATGTGTAGTTTGGGAAGAAGTTGCAGAGACACGGCTGTCATCAGAGCCCAATCTCATCCTATGAGTTTTGTATTGAAGAAGAGAGAGATCCATGCTGGGAGAAGCAGTTTGCATAGGCAAGGCAGTCCCAGAAGTGGAAGGGGAAGATGCAGCTGGAGCCAAGTGTTCACTTTTGGGTTTTAAAGGTGAAACTGGTGGTTTGCAGGTCTGGACAGAAGCACTAGGCATCTTTGGCTCTTTCTCTGTAAGTTCCGATGTGGTATTACATGGTTTTGCTGTCGGAAATTTCAACTCACCGTTATTGACCTTATTGCCACCAAACTGAAGAGTAACTTGTTTCCTTGTGTCTGGATTATGTCTCAAGTTTGCAATTGCCAAAGGTGGGCCTCCCTCCTTGACTGGAGACAATAAAGCTTCCAACTCCTCTTTAAATTTCACAGCACAATTTGTTTGAATGGTAGGGCACTTGTCTGTTGCTGAGAAACCATCTTTGGTGAAGGCTTTGGCTGGGGAAGAAATATTAGCAAGTTTCTTTTCTTTCTTATTCTCTGCTCCTTCTGGTAAGCATGTTTTTTTCACATCATGCTTAACTAGTTTTAATTCGTCCATAGTAACATTGTTGCTATCAATATTTGTGCCTTTAGACTTGGAAACTATAGTTTTTTCAATCTGTCTGTCTTCCCTTCTGCAAGATGAGGACAGCAGGGTTGACAGTTCGTTCTTCAACTTATCCAGATTGCAACGTTCCTTCCAGCCATCATCATCAGATGATGCATGATCTGGAGATGAAAATTCTGTTCGTTCTTCAGTGGACCAAAATAAATTCTGTTCTTTTTTCAGTGGACAGCTTTTGGAATCTGATGTTTCAGATTCTATGGCTAAAGCAAAATGTTTTTCCAAGGTAGCTTTGGCTCCAGTTTCTGCCTCTGGGTGAACTGTGGTAGCAGATTGTACAGTAGGTAACAGAGGAGTGTGACTGTCAGGTGCCATTCTAGGAAGCTGTTCTTTGGGGCTGGATTCCTTTTCTCCTGAAGAAATAGATGATGTTCTCATGGGAGTAGGAGGGGGTACCTTTAATGATTTGGGAAAGGTGAGGTGAGGCTCTGGGCTGGATCGTGGTAACTGTGACTCCTTCTGAATAGGTGTTGTTGGAGAGATAAGGGAAGGATTATGAGCATTTAGAACAGTCTCTGATTTCCATTTGGACATACAATTTGGGAAGATTTGTGTATGAACTGGTGGTAAAACTGAAGGAGTAGGACGTACTGCACTATCCATAAAATCTAGAGGAGGAGGAGGAGGAATGAAGTCTGGTGGGGATGGAGTACTGGGAGAAGACACATTGGAATATGGGAATGAAGGTGGAACCAGAGATGAAAGAGATGGGGCTGGCATTGGTGGTGGAGGTGGAGGTGGAGGAGACATTGGTGGTGGAGGTGGATCTACCACAGAAGGTGGAGGCGGAGCTACCATGGAAGGTGGAGGTGGAGGTGGAACTACCATGGAAGGTGGAGGTGGAGCTACCAGAGAAGATGAAACTGGTGGTAAGTCAACTGAAGGTGGTGGGGGGGGAGGAGGAGGAATTGAAGGTGGTGGTGGAATGTAATCATCCAAATAATCCTCCTCAAATGCCTTTGTCCTCAGGTCAAGTGCTGAATTGTACTTTCTATAACTGCCATTGATTTGTGAACCTAGGGAGAAAACAATACATACATATATAAATATATTATACTGCTCTCATTTTACATTGGGAAGGGTAAACCTATCTAAGTGAATATTTTTTTGTTGGACCATATTGAGAAATATATTCAAAAGGTTTTGAAGGGAATCAGAGAAGGTAGCTCCTCCCTGCTGTCAAAACCCAAAGAGAAACAAAATGTACAAATTCATTTATAGTGCCTTCAATTTTTGGTTTTTAATTTCTTTTCTTTAATATGCTATGGCAAGTTAACTGATGTTTTCATAATGGAAGTTTTAGTCACTGGTGCTTTTTTCTAATTAAACAAGTGGGAAGTTCTTTGGGGGAAGTTCATTTGGGTCCTAAGATTAACAGAAGAGTCAAATGGGGAACATAATCACTAATGCAGCAACCATATCAAATTTAAGAGAGCTGTGTGTCCTCACATGGAATGGTCACTGGAATCTCCACTGAAAAATAAGATGGTCTATTCCTATAATCTGAGGCATATCTGTAATTTGCAGTTGAATCTGTTCCTTTTGATGCTGGAGAGCAGACTTCTGCAATCTGCAGGTATGTCAGGATTACAGAATGCAGAATCCCAACATGACCAGAGGCCATTCTGGCTGGAGAATGTTTTGAGCTGCATTCCTAAACATCTATAGAACCTTATGTTGGGGAAGGCTGCCACTGAGTAACAGCCAAACTGATTATGATGTGTACATTTATACAAGGCAAAGAGTTTCTGCTCCCATGGGAAACATTAGTTCCTGATTACAGATAAGAACTCAAACAAGTGGCACCTACAGATGACACAATGTATTCTGGATGGCAGCAGGAAGAAAAGTTTAAATTTCTCCCTTGCTTCTGATGGGTTTATAATAGCCACATTTTTCCTACCAGATTATTTTAATTAAAACCCCAAAAATGTATATACATTGTTTATATTCATGTAATTGAAATTTAAAGAAATTCAACATCATGATCGACTTGGCTTTAAATGACACACTACAGATATTAATGCAACACAAAGCAGAATTCATATAAAGCAGACAGATTAGATGAAAACACTTTTTTTCCCTCTCAGAATCACTTGTTCCCAGCTATTTTGCTCCTGGGTTAGGGGGATACTTTCAGTGGCAGGGTCTCACAATGACAGGGATAATAGTATAGACGGGAGAAAAGTCCCATTTCCCCATCTGCCCAAATGGTGTTTTAATAGCCTATAATGATTATTAGAACAGTCACTCAAAGCATGGTAATACAGGACATCTCCCCATAGTTTATATTCTATAGGGAGGATGTTAAATGTTACCATCTTATGGGGCTGAGGAAGTGTACCTTCTCTGTCATGGCCCTGACTCTCTGGAACAGAATCCACCCTGCCACCCCCGAGATACAGACAGTGTTGTCCTCTCTCTGTTTGTGGAGCCCCTGGTTTGGCTGGATTTGGCTGGATAAAGCAGTCTGGGCTACCTATGGGGTTGTATGTTTTTAACAGTTTTTATTGTTTTGTATTTTGTATTTATAAGCTGTTATAGTGGGCAGCTATAATAAATTATTATTATTATTATTATGATTATGATTATCATCATCTCAATCTGTCCGAGTGACAGGCTTATGAAAATATCTGTAGTGCCAGGAAAAACAAAGATTGACAGCCTACAAAAGCTGAAATATTAAGAGAACCTGGTTTAAATTATTTAACTAAAATTAATCTAATTTTTTGCTTTAATGTTAAATAATAAATAATAACAAATGTTAACTAAGTGTGCTTTTCTATAACTTCTACACCAGGGTTTCTCAACCAGGGTTCCGTGGAACCCTAGGGTTCCATGAGAGGTCATTAGGGGTTCCCCGGGAGATCACTATTTAAAACTTTATTTCAAATTTGGGCAACTTCACATTAAAGAGGTATGTTTCATTCTTTATGTTTAGTTTAAGAACACTGATAATGCATATATACAGGCCTACACATGAAATGAATATAGTAATTTTGTAACATCTGGCCTATATTTGAGCCTGAATATGCAGGGGTTCCCTGGGGCCTGAAAAATATTTCAAGGGTTCCTCCAGGGTCAAAAGTTTGAGAAAGGCTGATCTACACATTCCAAGTCATACACACGTGTACAGAAAGAAAGCGAGAGAGAGAGAATATCAAACTAATTTGCCAATCAGGAAAGGGTTTGGTCCCCTCTGAGATCTTCCTGGGTTAACAAGATTACATTTTAGTTTTGAGGAGAGAAAGAAAAATAAGAAAAGGATGCCCACAACAGAAATGGTGCACAATATAGCCTCAAATCAATTCAGATCAGATCAGTTCAATGACAAACCAACTCAGATATATGAATCTACCAGTATAACGGCACATTTAGCCCTGCTTGAATGATCTACAAAGTAATCTTTAAAAGGACTAGCATAATTATTTATAGTAGCTGCTATATGAAACTACCCACAGCACTCTACCTATTTGGTATCCAGGAAATGTTCCTTCCAGAGATGGAGCAGATACTGGAGTTTGAGAGACTGGTAAGCTTATAAGGAGTTGCTATAAAGGAGGGCAAACAAAATCAATTTTTTTTCTCAGCAGATAGGGGACTGGGGCAAACCAGACCTGCTCATTAACAAGGAAGTAACTATATATATTTTTAAAAGATTGCTAATTGCCATGGCTACCCAACTGCGGGAACTAGCTGAACTTGCTTTTAAGAAGTTGATTTAAGTTAATGATAGCTCCTTCAACTCTGTGCCAAGCCTTCCTGTTAGCAATGCTAAATATTTTGCGTTTGTCGTAGATGTTTTGAAAAGTCTTGGAACAGGAGGGCCAGAAAACTAGAACTGAATTCATGATCTTAATGTTAAACAGTGAGTATTTATCTAAAAAGAAAACATGATCACAGAATGTGGGGGTATTGAAAAGTCATTAGATGGCACATTAAAAATCTTGGTTGCATTTAGAAATTACCTTCCTTAGCAATAGAATCACAGGTATGCCAAGCTTAACTGAGCACTGATGTGATGCATATTTGTCACTGAATTTAAATTCAGAATAAAAAACCCCAGTGGGTTGTTAGCTATTATCAGTTATGGAATATAGGCAGTAGGATTCTTCTTGATTGACTAAAAATGCTGAAGACAAGGATATGAGTTAAGACACTGGTATTCAGATCCTTCTTCACTCAACTCCACCAGTTCTTTTTTCAACAGATAATTTAGTGCAGCAATTAAATGTATAGATTATGGGTATTACAGTCTGTTCAAATGAAGAAAATTTCTCTAACTTGCTCATTAAAGCTATTTTAGATAATATTCTTTTTCTGTGCACATCTTTCACTGTGTTAACCTCTGCTCCATTCAGTGATCCTAGCTGTCCACTAATGGCTTCAAACGGGACAGCAGCGGCAATGGAACCAGTTCTTAAACATTTACCAGCACACCACTGCATAGACTATAAAACGATGATTTAAAACATCCATGATAACATCTAAAACTATAACAAAACATAAATAACAGCAATAAAAGCAGCACCAAGCCAAAAGCAACAGTAAGCCAAACAAACTTGTTTTGTTTTAAATGCTATTGCATGGGCACCACTTAAGAGTAATCACAGATGCCATAATGCCTAAGGGCACCACATGGCTGACTTATCTTAACAGGAATAATGGACCCTGGAATCAGAAATTACCTTTCTGTCCTCCTGGTAGATGAATTCCCTGCTTACTCCAGCTGAAGAGCCTTTCTATAAAATGTGGTCAACAGCTAAACATGTTGCCTTTTGTTTTGGTCCTAAGATTCTAGATGTGAGGATAGACTACAGTTTCACAAAGGTTCAGGAGCACCACAAAAAACAACATTGTGCTAATATTGCAAGATGATGCACTGATGCCAAAGCAAACTTTAGGATTTCACTGTCAAAATAATAATCTGTAGCTAATGTTATGCAGATAATAGGTATGGTGAATGTCCATCCCAAATGCCATCTTACCTATAGTCAGCTTGTCCTCAAAGCCTTCTGGAACAGATGGTGTTGGTACAGCTACCCCATGTGCTTCTTGAGCATTCTGAAAAGGTTGAAAGATGGATTATATATATACACACACACAGACACACACACATACAATACACACACACAGAGTTTACTACTATTTATTCCATTTTTAATCAAAATATTTTTCCTGCAATATTTACAAATTGCTTATTGTTTATATTATTGTTAAAGAACCAGACAAATGTTATTTGAACTGTAGTGAGTATGCAAATTCAGTTCATAAATCTGCTCTGTTACAATGCTAACTTGCATTAGTGGAATCCACGAAGTACAATCTTTTAAACTTTCCCCAACTTTTACAATAAAAATTGGGGGAGACTTCAGGATGCATCTACACACACAATCATTGACCCAGTCTTGAAAATGCAGAAATAATAGTTTTGCATTTCATCTTGACTTGGAATCCCTGAGTATAAATATAAAGCCTGCATGATAGTGCTACTGTATATCTATAACCCTTCAAATAAAACTGTTAGGGATATGAGAATATATTTTACAGTCAAAAGAACTTTCTCTCTGCCATTACAAAACATTTGCAGTTTACAATCCTATATATCCTATACATGTCTGTATGGAAAATTGATATAAAACCCTGTTTATTTAATTCAGGAATGTACAATGAAGACAATATTTGGCTTTCCTTCATACCATGGTTTACAGAAGAACTGAAATGGTCACTTGTTTACATACTTGTCATTGTATAGTCAAGATTTCTTAGTTAGAGGAAGTAGAACAGTGCATAATATTACCATACTTCCCTTTTCAGAGCTGGCAAAATAATAGGCTTTCAAGCTTTTGCCTCCTAACTAATAGCCAGCTGAAGTGATGCACTTGTTCTGTCACTAGAATATTAAGGATGTTCAGGCAAAGCCATTGAGTTGGAATTTGGATGTAATTTCCTGATGAAGATTTTCTGTTCACAGGCATTAAAATTGCTCAAACCTGATGACATGTTGGAGGACACAAGTTAGATTTGGAAAGTTGAAGTAGCATATCTATTTTGATTCCACAGAATTTTGATTCAACCTAATTCTTATGATCAGGTTCACGTGTTCATATCAGGTGCATAAATTCATGTGTCCAACACTGGACATATGCTGAAGTTCTTGGTTCACATTGACATAAGCATCTAGAAAATGGGTATGCAGATTTTTTAATTGTTGTTTTATAAAACATCATGCAGAGCAGAAAGAGGGGCATTTCTTTCTAATCAGGGAACTGTATCACAAACCCATTGGTCAGAATCCAATAAATTGTGCAATTATTTCCATGGGTCCAAGATATTCTAGACTAGTATTTCTCAAATTAGCATTCCCTAATGTCACATATAAACTGTTTTTGAAATCTGAGTGTTGGCTTTCAAAAGCTGTATGTTATGGTTTGGATATACTAATCAAGGCAAAGAAGTCATTTAGTTCAAGGATATCCAAGTCCTTGAATCCATGTGAAGTACGTCCTTCTTTAGTCCTGGCCCATGGTGTATTTAAGCAAACTGAATTCACAGGGACAATGGTGTGGACTGTGTCCTTGACAACCCAGCCTTTCAATGCAGTTATAAAACAGTTTGCATAATAAGACAAGCACCACTGACAAAGTTCCTTGTTTAATCTCTTGCAAAGCTCAAAGCAGAGCTTGCAGATAGTTGGGATTTAAGCCTCCTCCTCTTTTAAAGTCAGTAAACTAAGTTTATCATTTTTATTTATTCAGATCACAACAAATAATATTATAATATAATATAATATAATATAATATAATATAATATATAATATAATATAATATATACTATTAAGACAAATGTATTAATAATAGTATGAAGAAAGGTTGAAAGAGTTTTGTCTGGATAAGAAACAACAAAGAGGAAATAGGTGGACCACATAGAGATGATGGGCAAATTGGCTTGGGGCTGAATTACCACTTTTAAGGTTACTTCTAGTTTCTACTCAACATTAGTAGTGGGTTTATGGTTCACCTTGTGACTCTAAGCCTGAGGTAGATTCCATGATTGTGAAAAGGCAGTTTGGGACCATTTTAGTTGCCCACCTTCCCTGCTTCATTTTCAGCTTCAGTTAATATCACTTACAGCTGCAATCTCTCTTAATAGCTTAGAATGGTGAAATAGGCTTCTGCCACAATCTAGCCTCAGAGCGAAACTCTATTTGTCCTCCACACGCTTGCAACTTATTCTTGAAATTATTCCACAAAACAGAATTTAGTGTTCCTGCTGTCCTTTCAACATATGTTAATGCATCTAAATTAGAGATGAGTCAACCTCATACTTCTTATGTCGCTAAGTAAACTCAGAGTTACTTAGTAGCACTAAGTTTCAGCTTGACCCAAACTCAACTGACCAGCATCAGAGCCCAGAGTCAGACACTTATGGCATATGTTATGACATAACCCCCTCCTAACCATGGAACAAAATTGTCCATAGTTTTGGTAAATCTGAATGATCAACATGAGTATTCACCTAGCTATTTAGCCAAGTTACACCAAATGGCAGCATCAATCCAACTTTGGTTGATCCCCAAAAGGTGCAGTATGTCTGGTTGGGCATACAGTAGTTAGTACTAAGATAGGAGACCATGAGAAAATCCCAGGGCTATACATTTTGCTCCAAAGTTTAAGAAAACAAAGCAAAACAGAAGGAGGCAGCGAAACCCACTTCCATATATTCATCAAGAGTCAAAACTGACTCAAGGGAGTCTTCACTGTTACCTGTTTTTTAAAAAGATAACTAGGAAAATAATGCAATATGATATTGCACCATACTGGAATAGAAGACTAGAAATATGGCACTGGCATACTCATAGTCCCACTATAATTAATCTCCTTCATTAACTTGCTGTTAATTATTGTGGCTAGAAGTTGTCTGCTGTTACCCTCTGCTATTGTCTTCTCATAACTGCATTTAAGGTACTGTGTTTTTATACCAAAATGTTTCAGTCTACTGAATGAACTTTCTATTTAGAGCTTTAGCATAAATCACTATACTTGGACCAAACCACAATAGAATTAAAACTAGGTTTACACATGCTAAGCTAAGGTTTTGCTCAAACATGATTAACTGAATAAAGCATAGTTGTCTGGATTCTCACCACTCTCTCTCAAATACTATGGTTCACAAGCCATAATCTCACAGTTCACACAATAGACTACACCAAAACCAAATTAATCACATTTTGCTTTAGAGTCTTTCCTACCACTCCTCTCATTCTTGACTCAGTAAAAAACTATGCTGATATAACATTTGCTGTCCCCAAAGACAAAGCCTACTCTTGAACTATGTGGAATAAAAAATAAAATAGTATTTTAACAGTGGTACAGCTAAGGAAGACTTCAGTCTTTCTCACTCACAGGCTGAGATGAAGACAGAGGAGCAAGAACTATATTGCTAGGACAAGCTTGTATCATGGTTAGGCGTAAGCATGGTAAGGCCCTTAGTGTGATAAATGAAGCCAGACACAGACATGACTGAAGATACAGTTACCAACACAATTTACTCCCCCCTTCTATTTTCCCCACAACAACAACTCTGTGAGGTGGGTTGTGCTGTGAGGTGGGTTGGGCTGGTTGGCCCAAAGTCACCCAGCTGGCTTTCATGCCCAAGGGAGGCCTAGAACTCACAGTCTCCTGGTTTCTAGGCCAGCACCTTAAATACTACTGTACTGTACACCAAACTGGCTCTCTGCTAGATTCCTAGTATTATCCTAGTATGAGATGCCTTAGAACCCTAAATTCCTGTTTCAGAGTAAAACAATCTAATTTGCTAGGAACCTCCAATTTTAATCACAGCTCATAAGAAAGGATTGCTGGGGCTGTGATCTACTGCTTTGTTCCTATCTTGGTTTATGTTTATCTGAATTGATTCAGAAAATTGGTATACTGCATCACACAACTTGAAGACTGATTCCACAATATTCTACGGTCAGCCACAGGCGTCAGAAAGGGACCAATAGGCTGCAGATGTGATGAGATTGAGAGTGCATTAACAACTGCTTTAACAAGTAACTAGGAAATGAGACATCTTACTGGAATTTGGTGCTTTGTTTATTTAAATATTTACTGCTCTGAATACAAGGTTGAATAATGATTAAGCAAAGCCTGGGCTTTCCACCGAGTATTTGCCAAACGAAAGGCCAAAGTCTTCTGAACTTAGCAGAACATGAAAACACTCAGATCAAAATGATGAAGGGCAAGTAAAGAGTTAAAAACTGGGGTGGGGTAAACCAATAAGCTTATAATGGAAGGAGAAAACCAGGCAACCATTCCTGTATCTTGCCTTGTAACAGCCAGAGCTTGCTCTAGTCCAGGGTTTCCCCAACTGTGAGGTGTACCTCCCTTGGAGAGGTGCAGAAAGAGTCCAGGGGAGGTGTGAACCACCTTTTAGTTACGTTGTTACAAAAAATCCACCTTTCCCAAATTTTCATTGTATTGTATCCAGCGTTCATTTGTTTTCATTGTATTGTATCCAGTGTCTCCTCCGCTCTAGCCTATTTCAGAATTGAGTGTAGGAAAAGAGGCATGCAGCCTGAAGTACAAAAGCTTTGTGAAGGCTCCAGAAGTCTTGAATGCAATCTCCAGAGATCTCCAAAGGTTGTTAACAAATTATAATTTTTAATGTGACACAAGTATCGGCCTCAGCTGGAGGGGGTCAAAAATTTAGGATGGCAGCTTCAGTCCCACAGTCATGGTTGTTACTTTGACTTTTTTTATACCCACCACCTCCGTATGCCCTGGACACAAGAGAAAAGTACTCCATTTAGGACCAGGGATAACTAACCATACCGTACAGCAGTGTTTCTCAACCTGGGTAACTTAAGATGTGCAGACTTCAACTCCCAGAATTCCCCAACCAGCACATGTACAGTATATGTGTTACTATTTTGGATATGTGTGGGTCTAATAAAGATGGGTACATATGTGCTGTGTCTCTGTCTCTTTGTTGTTTATTCGTTTAGTCGCTTCCGACTCTTCGTGACTTCATGGACCAGCCCACGCCAGAGCTTCCTGTCGGTCGTCAACACCCCCAGCTCCCCCAGGGACGAGTCCGTCACCTCTAGAATATCATCCATCCATCTTGCCCTTGGTCGGCCCCTCTTCCTTTTGCCTTCCACTCTCCCTAGCATCAGCATCTTCTCCAGGGTCTCTGTCTCTACATGCTTGCATATGTTTGCACAAGGTGGGCTCCATATGGCTCACTCTGGGTCACATGCCCAGGAGAGAGAGGACTTAACACTGGAAGAATCAGCAGCATTACAAGCTGCTACCCAATTGCCTTTCCCATAGGGTGTTTTAGGGGAAAAACTCTCCATCCCACCCTGACTTGATCCAACCTACTTGGATCCATGTTTCTTTTGCTGGCTTCTCCTGCCACATCACATTTGATCCTCTTTTGTTCTGTTATCCTGCTGATGACAAAAGATGGGCAGACAGACAGAACATAATCTATTTCTGACATTCTGTGGGGTTGGAAAGAATAAAAAAGGTAAGCAAAACCAGCATTTCAGGTTTGCAGAATCTAAATCAGCTACTTGAATGCATCACTCATCTTTTCCAGTCATGTTTTCATTATGCTAGCGATGGAGGTTGGATTTCTGCCCAGATAATGTAAAAACTTCATCGTTGCATTTGATGAGGTTCTGGAACGATATGAAGGAAAGGACCTTTTCTGCCAAGCTCCAAGATCATGATTCCACCCTGTCCATCCAAAAGGAGGTCCCTCTGACTCCATTGCTGTTTCAATAACAATCAGTAGATAGTTATGAAATTTTGCCTGTTCTAATGGGTTTTGGAGCTGTCCTTTTAGCTGCTTGGATTGTTTTACTGGGAATGTTGTAATAGTGCAAGTTTGAAAAAAAATATTGTATCTGTAATATGATTTTTTTCACAATTGCTTTGGACTTTCCTCTTATCTTCAAAGAAAGAAGCCCACAGCTATAAGCGAAAAGACTTTTTTTTGTATAAAACAAAGCCATGTTTTTAAACCATGGTTTAATAAATTATAACAGTCTGGTTCACACATAAGGCTAAACCACAATGAGTGCTTTCACATATCTGACTGAGACAAATTTAAAGTAGGCTTCCTAGATTCTAAACTGTGAGCCTGTAAGGCAGATGCCAAGTCTGGCCCAGGGCAGGGCCAGAAAGCTTCATTTTTACAGGATATTCTCAGAGTACTGTACAATAATATATATGGGCTTCTGTCCAATCTTGGGTGTACACAGTTCCTGTGCAATTTCA
This sequence comes from Candoia aspera, assembly GCF_035149785.1. NCBI lineage: Eukaryota > Metazoa > Chordata > Lepidosauria > Squamata > Candoiidae > Candoia > Candoia aspera. The sequence goes on from NC_086155.1 coordinate 40,587,282, forward strand.
AATATTGACTCATTCCTGCACTCAAGATGGCTGGTCAAACCTTCATTCCTTTCTGGGGTAGAACTGCATAAGGGTTAAGGCCTGTGTAAGAAAAAGGCCTGAAGGTCAGTCATTTCAGAAAGATGCATGGCTAGAACATGGGCTTAGACTCACGTACTTCATAGTTTAAGCTCATTTATTAAATTTACCCAGCATTTAAGAGCCTACCTGTGCATTGTATAAGAATGTATGACATGAAGCCCCACTGACCCCTTTTCTTTGGATTTATCTTTTTTGGAAAGCAGCTTCTGGTGAGGTGTTTTGGAGCAGAAAAGTTCATTGTACAGGATGGAGGGAATGTTAACTCTTTTCTCACCAGCTCTTTTCCCTTTTCCTGCTGATATATTTGTTCTTAGTGTATTCCTAATGAAAAAGTAATTGCCCATGGAAATCCAAAGGAAATAGATGAAGCACTTCATGGATTAATCTTTGGGGGATTATATATATGCATAATAAAGGTAAAGGTTTCCCTTGACATGAAGTCCAGTCGTGTCCAACTCTAGGGGGCGGTGCTCATCTCCGTTTCAAAGCCGAAGAGCCGGCGTTTGTCCGTAGACACTTCCGTGGTCATGTGGCTGGCATGACTGAACGGAACACCATTACCTGCCTGCCGAAGCAGTACCTATTAATCTACTCACATCTGCATGTTTTTGAACTGCTAGGTTGGCAGGAGCTGGGACTAGCAACGGGAGCTCACCCCGTCACGCGGATTCGAACCGCCGACCTCCCGATCGGCAAGCTCAGCAGCTCAGCGGTTTAACCCACAGCGCCACCGTGTCCCCTCTATATGTATGCATACGTATGCACAAAACCCACACTTTTTTATTACAAAGCAGTCATTGGAGATTTGTCAGACTATTTACATGTAGTTTATTTACTAAGTCTGAAAATCTACGTAAGTCTGTATATGGACATAAATTGGGTCCATATATACATAAATGCATGTATATGATTTGTATAAATGTGGTCACAATCCTTTTTGTAGGCTCCAAAGCTGCCAAAGTTTGAAGGCAAATTGCCCCAGAATTGATGCATTTATTTATTAATTATTAGATTTTTATCCCAGCTTTATTTTTCAGTCAACTCAAGATGACATGGCATACATAGCTAATGCTCCTGCCTCCTATTTCCCCACATCACCAACACTGTGAGGTGGGTTTGTCTAAGAGAAGAGACTAGGCCAAAATCATCTAGCCAGCATTCATATCTAAGGGAGGAGTGGAACTCACACTCTCCTGGTTTCCTGCCACTTTTTAAATGGAAAATGGAAAACAAAACAAATGGGAAAGTCTTAGCACATGTAAAAGTGCAAAGAAAACCCAGAAATCACAGCTCTACCCAATGTGACATCTATTCTTTGTGGTGATGTGACTTTCAGATACCAAAAGCCCAAATTTAAAAGACATCTCCTCTCTGCTGAGAGATTGTCTCTTCCCTTAGATAGTGGGTACTGAAGTTCCTTGTTTCAGTGACAGAAATGCCTATCAAATCATCCTTTGCCATTTCTTTGCTTGGTTAAATGATATATATCTTGCCCTAAAATTGAAAATATGTGAAAATATCATATATGAAGTGATATTTATGTCTTGAGGTGGCCTGCAGAGAAAAGAATTGAAAGCACACAAACATATTTTGGGAAGAGACACCACAAACGGAGCCACAATGCACAAGACCCTGCTCCCTTGCATATATCCTTAATTCTAGAGGATGAGACACAGGGAATAAAGCCCAGGAAAATGACTTCAAACCAATTTGTATGGGAACAGACAATGTTTTCATACCCAAATGTCAATGCTATTCAGAGTTTTAGAAGTCAACTTATGACTGAATTATCAGAGTGCAGGTTTGTTTATTATTATTATTTAATAATTTAACATTGTTCCTGCTACGTTCTCAATAAAATCTTGGCACAGGCTTCAAAGATTGTCCCATGTATAGCAGACTGAATTAATATAAACTGTATGTAAGGAAGAAGTAGGCACTAATGTTTCTTCTGTAAGACAAAAGAAAATGGCTAATTTGTTGCTGACTCATTCAAACCTGTAATGTGTTTTTTAATGCTCATTGACTAATACTAATAAAGGTAAAGCTAAAAATAAAGCCCAGTCAGACCTGTTTAAAATAAGAGGGTAATGCCAGATATATACACACCTCACTCTAGAAAGCTGCTCATCTGCCACGCACAACATAAAACAAGCTTGTGCACCAAAAAAAGAAAAGGATATTTTCACACTTGCTAAGCAACATTAAAAAGAAAGCACTTGTACATCTCCCCCAAGTAGAATTACATGAATTGAGAGATACAGTAAATACGTAGTACATATAGTGAAGTGCCAATTTTTTTTTTAAAAAAGTAACCAAATAATTTTGAGCAGAGAAGTAGCAGGGAAGAAATGGAAAAGTAGTTATTATGAGCTATTTCCTCTTCAGAATCCTGCTTCTATTTGCATTTATAACAAGACACCAAGTCAGGGGCATCTGCTGGGAGTGTGTGTCTGTGTGTTTGTGTGTGTAAAAACAGTTAAGGTGGTGGCTGTGACCTCACAACTGAAACCCTGCAACACAAATAAAAAACAGGATTCTGACCATGAGGTTGCAACTGCCATTTCGACTTTTTTTAACACACTCTACACACACCCATGGATATTCAAAGGTAACCTCTGGAAGATTTGGAGTTAAAAAAAAAAAAAAATGAAACGGAACTTTTTCTGCCATTCCTGTGTTCAAAATAGAAGCCCCTCCAGGCTGTTTCCAAAGGCTGTTTCTTTGTTACAAACATTTGCTTGCAAATTTCACTGGGATTGGGTGTTGCAGGGGATGGAGTGGAGAAGAATAATACCAGGATCTACAGGCAAAAGGTAAAAACAGAAAATGTCTCCTGCCTTGTTTAATGCCTAATATTGTCCAGTAAACATGTAGGAAGCATGGCTGAGGTTCAGGGCCTGTCAAAATCTGGGAGTAGGCAAATCCAGGAGTTTATTGCAGTGTCAAAAACCAGAGCAAGGTGTCAACTCCTAGCAACTCCATAGATAAATTGTCTTCAGGAGGATCTGTCTCCAATGTGGTCCTTCAGATCTTCCAATGGTGCTCCCATCATCACTCTAATTCAGTCCATCCACATTGCTGTTGGTGATTGTCTTCTTTTTTCCTTCTACCTTTTCCAGCATTATGGACTTCTCCAGAGAGCTAAGTCTTTGCATAATGTGTCTGAAGCATGGTAATTCGAGCCTGGTCATTGTGCCTGGAGTGAGACTTCTGGGTTGATTTGTTCAATGATCCATGTGTTTGTTTTCTTGGCTGTCCAAGGTATTCTTCGGAGTCTTCTCCAATACCAATATTCAAAAGCATCAGTACTCTTCTGTCCTGTTTCTTCAGTGTCCGTTGCTTCTCACAAGAGATCTTACTTTTTTTTTTCTTTAACTCTTTGGACTTATTGGCTCATTTAGAGTCAAAGTAGATGTCTGACATCACAACCACAGATCTATTTCATGACAGTGATGGTTAAAAAAGGGAAACTGTGTGAGTTTTTCTCCAGGACACAAATAATAGGCAGATGATTCAGTTCTCAAATACTTGCACAGGAATCTAGTGGAGACTATAATGTCACATAGATATTGTAACTTCATCCTACAAATGTGAATTTTGTAACTTGCTTCAATTAAATAAATTGCATCATTTGTGCACGTGCCACTCATCCCCTTGAGCACCCCCACCCTCAAGGCTAATGAATATCAGCCACTCCCAATCTGCCTACCTATGATATTGTGTGAACTAGACCATCATACCAAGCAATAATATAATTTATTTGGGACACAGCATGTTATGTGAACATAGCAAAATTTGCGTGCTGCTCTGGACTTAGGGTTAGGCATATGAGTCCAGTCTGTGTAGGAAAGCCACAACAAGACTGATATATGCCAGTAAGGCTTTTCTCCACTGCTGGCTTAGCACTATTCCTCCATCCTTGAGTTGGCAGAAAATTAGCTTGACATACAATTCATCGCTGATTCCTCTCTTCCCGGTCAGTGCCAATCACCTCATTTTCTCTAACATAATGGGTGACAAATCCCTACAGATTTATAGTGAGTCTTCCCTTGGATGATGTAGAATAAAGGGGAAAACATTGCTTTAGGTTCAGTGAAGGATGATGCAAACCTATCATTGGCTGGGGATGCAATTAAGGCAATATCATGCAGTCATGGTAGAAAAAATGATGCTGCCAGGACAAGTTTGTGGTGTGGTTAGGTGCAAATGGGGAAAGACTGTTGATTAAATTATTTACTTATGTGAGCCATGTCATGTACTTTAACTTAACGTACAACCCACTGGTTTCTGGCAATACCTTCCATGAGATTTGTTTTCTAGATAGCATGATTCCTAGAATACAGATATTCTGATATTTATATCCATCAGAACAACAGCAACTAAAAAAAGATCAGAATGTTGGACCACATGCTCCATCTTTCAAAGTGGCATAGCCAATAGTTGTGCTGACACAACAGGCTAAGATGGTGTCCTCATTCAACTTATCTGGAAGGAATCCATTTTGGGAATGTTAACATTTATTGAATTGCTTCTGTCTTAGTCATACATATCATGCAATCTCTTTGAAGAAAGCATGATTAAATGCAAATACAGTAAATCTGGATTCACTGCAGTCTCCATATGTATTTATATTTACCATTTGTTAATTTGCAACTAGTGTCTGTACTGACCTCTCTGAAAAACATCAAAATGGCTATGGAAGACCAGCTAGAATTATTTCATTTGTGCTAAATCATTCACACATGCAAATATTGCTGGATGACGAATTTGCATTTGTAAAACATTCTTTGGAAAGTTATTTATCAAACGGATTCATTGGATAAGAAAAGTTATAGATGATTGGAATGACTAGATTATAGAATTATAATTGGGGAGGGGCTACTACAAAAGAGATAACTTATATGATACAGAAACATGCCTCAAAGAGTGACATCAACCATCACATTAAAATAGATGCCAAATATCATTTTACATGTGCTACTCTCTGTACACAGAGAAAAGCTAAGTAATGGCCAAAGATAGTTCAGAATTGCTTAAATCTGCCCTGGTTTAAGACCTGGCATCTTTTGCAGCCTTGTACAACAAATATATATTATCCTGAAGTTATTTTTCTGTTCTGCTTGTTCATTTCCTAGTGCAAACTCATAAACAGTAACTTACTTTTTAACCAAGCCAGAGGTTCTGCCTGTCGCTTTGAAAACTTGATGTTCACAAGGTCACTAAGGTCTTCCTCACAATGATGTTAGTGTACATGTCTCTAATCCCTGAGCTGGCAGTAAAGTATGATTGCAGACTTTGCACTGCCTTCAATTCTGAGCCCCATTTTGCCTCAGTAATGAGGGGTGCAGTCCTTACAGTTTTAACGTGGGACAAGTTAAGGAAAGAAATTGGTGGATTCCCTTGCCTCTGTTTAGTTTCCCACCAAATCTCACCAGCTACTGGGAAAAACATCCACCAATCACTTTCCTTGACATGGAGTAGAATTGCACCTGGGCAGGAGATGAGTTTTGACAGATGTTTAGACTCGTGTATTTCTCCAGCTGTTAAAACTCCAGTTTTACGTAAGTGTTTTTGCACAGGTGTGCAGCTGATAGTCTGGCTCCTTTTGGACAAGGGTCAAACTATTCCTGAATAGCTCTATTTTGAAATAGCACAAAATCTGTGCCCAAAAGGATATCCCCAAACTTGATGGGGAGAGAGATAGTAGTTATGAGGTAAAGTGGGAAAGGGCTCTCCCATTTCACTTTGCAACTCCCCCATGTGCTTGCCAGCTGCTTTACCAAGGTGCCCCAAACCACCATGCAGATCTGGTGCTGTAGCTGTAGTGAGAAGGCACTCTCCCAATTCAGGGAGAGAGTGCCCAACCTGTGTTTAAAATAGTTTGATGGGTGCTATGGGAGCTATGAAACAAAGCACGATCTCTCCCATTTCATGGTGCACCCAGCAGTGTCAGTCAGCTGCTTCTCAGGCTGGCTTACAGGTGCTGGCTGCAGGGAGCAAATTCTTTCACCACCAGATTGCCATGCCATCAGATATCTGATGAAAGAAATCAGCTCTCCTTGTCTCCTTCCCGCTCCCCCCCAGTTCTCTTCCCTCCCTACCAGACCAATGCTGGGCAGAATGGCAAACTGGCACATCTCTGATTGTTCAGAGCAGTTTCCCTACCCTTCTCTTGCCCCTCTCAAACTCCTGGCAGTCCCAGGATATGCTGCCATATCTGTAGGGGTGGTAGGAGAAGTGAGGAGAGGTGGCTTTGGGGTCCAGAAGAAGAGGCTTGTTTGAAAGGATCAGACCCTTCTGCTGCCAAGAGCAGAATGGTCCTGCAAAAATGTGCCCAGGGAATGGAGGGCAGCAGGCATACATTCAACAGCCTAAGATAGCCAATGAAAACTGGGCAAATCCCAGCCACTAACTGTATCATTGACCACATCATCAATGGTGTGTCCTAGATCATAGAATCATAGAATCGTACAGTTGGAAGGGACCAGAAGGATCAACTCTCTGTAATGTGCAGGAAAACCAGTTAAACCAACCATGAGAGAAAACTGTCTAGATTCCTCTTAAAAACTTCCATAGTTGGAGAACCTACAACCTTTATAGGTGGATTTTTCCACTGTTGTAGACTTCTTACTGTCAATATGTTTTTCCTTATATTTAAATGAAATCTAGGTGGATGCAATTTATAGCTGTTATTTCTGACATTAATATGGCCATTGAAAGTAGTTCTTGACCTGAACATGGTTATCCTGTCTTTCCTCAATCTTTTTTGTCTTCTGACTGAACATCCCAAGTTCCTTTAGCCAGCCCTCAAAGGCATGTTTCTAGTGATTCTAGTGAATATAAAAGTTTTTCTTTTCTATACCTGTATGAAGATTCTCTACTGAAAATAAATTTGAAAACTCTTACTCCTGATCATTCCAGCCACATTTTCCTGCTTTTTGTTTTTCCATGCCATAGCTTTCTTCATTAATCTGATTCATTTTGAAAACTAGATTATCAAGTAGTGATGTAACTAATAATGATCCCTTCAACATTCCTATGAACCATGTGTTCTACAATAATTTCCACTGCATTTGCAGAAAAGGTGCCAGTCCAGTCAAGCAAGCTGATATCTATAATAGTTGATGCTCAAAATAGTTCTCCAGACATTCCTGTTTGAAAAATCTTGTTGCAATCCAATAGGTTGCAACATCTGAAGTCATACAGGAAATTTTAAAATATCTTTCTAAGATACTGTTGCAAAAGGAAAGAACTCTCCCACTCTCCTTTTTAATGATACAGGTATACCCACTCTGACCTGAATCATGATATATTTCCATGCTGTATGCAAAATATCTTTCCACTTCAGGCTGAGATTTTCAGCAGTATGTTATATGAGACCTGAAGACCTTTTCACTTTCCATGACATCATGTTACATTTCATGTTTATGACTGCTCACGTAAAACCAGAACATACAATTTCAGTTGTAAACATCTGCCTGATATATGAAAACTTTGGAATTCTCTCACTTCTCCCTTCCCCTCCAAAACACCCCCATCTTATTTTCAAAGCAGCTATATGAAGCTGAAAATCTTTAAACTAAAACTAATCAATTTGTATTGTATCTTCTTTTACAAGGAGAATACAATGGATGGATGGATGGATGGACAGACAGATAAAGTATGTATCATGTAGCAAATACTCACTAGAGGCAAGAAAGTGAGCAGAGGGCGAACTCTTGGACGTGGTTTAAGTGTGGCTGTTCCAGAATCTGTCACTGACCCAAAGCGATTATCCCCATAATAAATGCCATCCACTTCACCTAAAAACAAAAACAGAATAAATAAGCAGAGGAATCAAGTCCAAATGTTTTTGAGATGAGCTGTAAACCACATACGTTAGTCAAGTCTGTATTTTTTTCTATCTAGCTGCATATCATTGCAATTAGAATACAGTTTTTGCAAACAATCCTACCACCTAAACAGCTTGTAATAATATTTGTCCATGAGATTTATCAAAGTCCTTTGTACAGAGGGCATAAACTAATGAGCATTAAAAGCAGAAGCACATAATGGGCCACCATGATTTCACAAGCACTTGGAAGTCACATCAAGTTATTTTATGCATAGAACCTAAAAATCATTTGAATCATTCTAAAGATGCAACCAAACTTGCTATCAAATGTAACCTCAACAGGCAGTTGGAAGCTTCCCAAAGTTAATATCAATATGATACAAGATGATCTAGCAAACATGTAAATCCCTTCCACTCTCATCCTGCGTCCTTATAACCATTGTAGAGCTTGTGTGGGCCTTAAAAGTTGAGCTGATTAACTATCAGCTCAACTGATCCAAAGGAAACATTGCAAAGACAGACAGATATTTTTCAAGAATAGATATGATTTGGATCTTTAAGACTTTGGCTATTAATGTTCATAAAGTGGAGACATTACCAACGATTTCTCAGACCACAATCCAGTACCTTTAACTTCTAAAAGGAAAAATGGCTCCCTTAGATGGAGATTGAATGAGATGTTGTTGCAAAAGGCAATAGTAGTGGAGGACTGTAAAAAGAAGTTTAAAGAATTTTTTGAGAATAATCTTGATAAAGGCGTAGAAGTAAGAATGATTTGGGACACAAGGAAAGCTTTTGTAAGAGGGTATTTTGTACAATGTAATAGTTAAGATTAAAAAAGAAACTTATAAATTAAGGGCATTCACAGATAAGCTGGTGTTAGTTTTGGAAGATCTGCTATAGGGGGTAGAAACATTAATGGGAAAATTAAAGGACTTTGGCATGCTTGCAGGTTTTAAGATTAATAATCAGAAGATGAAGATGCTAACAAAAATATGAAAATAGAATATGAAATAGAACTGATGGAGAAAACTGGTCTTAAGATTGAGAAAAAAGTAAAATACTTGGATATTATTATGGCGAATTTGAATTGCATGTCATTGTAATGACAGTTATTTCAAAATAATTACATTAAGACATGGAATAAAATTAAGAAGGGCAGGTTAAGATAAGAAAAAATTAAAATCGTCACTGTTAGGGAGAATTTCTGTGATAAAAATGAATGTTTTGCCTAGAATGATGTTTTTGTTTCAGACAATACTTTTTTTGACAACTGATGTACCATTTAAGCAATAGGAAAAAGATATATCCAAATTTGCATAGCAAGGGAAAAAACCACAAGTTAAATATAAAGTGTTACAAGATGCAAAGGAAAGAAGAGGATTGAGTTTACCAGATTTGAAACTGTATTTTGCAGCTTGTGGTTTGGTCTGGATGAAAGAATGGATGTTGCTGAGAAACAAGAGACTTTTAGAGTTAGAAGACCATGACCTGATGTTTGGATGGCATGGATCATTATGGTATGATAAAGTTAAGGTTAATGTGGATTTAAAAAAATATTTTATTAGATGTGCCATATTGAGAATATGGAACAGATATAAACCCAGGCTGTTCCCAAAAACACCTATGTGGATCTCAGCACAAGAAGCATTCTATAGATGAGAAACAGCAGGCAAAGACAAAAGATTAGTGTACTAGGAATTATTGGAAAATCATAAAGGGGAATACAAAATTAAATCAAGAGAGCAACTAATGGCAGAATGATATAGTTGTCAATGATTTTTCCATTTACAGTTATCAGAAAGATTTAAAATGGATAAAAAGACTTATGGTAGGGAGCAAAGTAAGACACAAGTACAATTGTGCACTGATGATGAACATGTAATGACTAAAATGTATAAACTTTTGTTGAAATTTGAAACAGAGGAAGAACAGGTTAAAGAGTGTATGATAAAATGGGCTAAGAATTTTGGTTATAATATACAGATGGAACAATGGGGAAATATATGGTTAAAAGGGGTGAAATTTAGATTATGTTATGACCTTAAAGAGAATTTTTATAAAATGATGTATTGTTGGTACATGATGCCAGGGAAATTATCTGGAATGTATAAAGGCATTTCAAATGTGTGTTGGAAATGTGAACAACACGAAGGGACATTTTATCATGTTTGATGGACATGTAAAAAGCTAAAAAACAAAATGGATTCATATACATACATTGATGCAGAGGATTTTAAAGATTAATATTCAGTTGAAGCCAGAATTTTTCCTTTTAGGATTGATGGATAAATGGTTAGAAAGGAGCCTTGGAAGATTATTTCAATATATGATCAATGTGGCGAGATTACGATGTGCTCGAAGATGGAAAGATTCAGCATTACCCACCATGGAGGAATGGTTGGTGAAATTGACAGAACTTGATGAGATGGACAAATTGACTTCTTTGATTAGAGAAAGGTCATTACTGACATTCATCAAAGACTGGAAACCCGTTACGGACTTTTTGCGTGAGAAAGAAAATGATTTTGTGGTTTACGGTTTTGATGATTAGAAAGAATAGATTATAGAAAGAAGGGAATTATGAGGTAATTGGAGAGAGTGGTTTGATTAGAACTCTGCATATCTGCTGAGAGGGATATTGGAAGCCATTTCTTTACATAATTTTTTTCATGCTTTCTGTCTTTTTATTTGCTGCTTCTTTTTTTTATCTTCCTTTCTTCTTTTTTCTTTTTCACAGTTAAAAAGAAAATATTCTTTCCTCTTCCTCTTCCTTTTCTTTCTTTTTTCTTTCTTTGAATGTATTTTTATTTATGTAAAATCTATTAACAAAAATTATGTAAAAAAAAACAGAGGAAACATTGCAAAGACATTTTTGCAGCACTCGCTTTGGGATTATGATGTGGAGCCATTTCTCCTAGCAGAAGCGCCCTCCTGCCAGGGGGCCAGACACCATAACCCCATGCCACCAAGCCTTGTTCTGAATGATCAACTGGACAGGGAGCTTTACTGCTGCCCACACTTATCGATGGTGTTTCCATCTGCCATTACAAGAAGAAATGTAGGAGAGAAATAAGTAGAAGAGAACGGGCTGTTCAGAGTAGTCATTTCTGTGCTTCCTTTTAAACACCAAGATGGTACTTCTTTCTGCCCCTTTCCTTATCCACCAAAGCCAAAAGGAGATGCCAACATACACTATGATTATTAATAATGCTTACCCTAAACTCCTGATTGCTCAGGCATATGGTTTAGCGCCTATTAGTCAGAGCTTCCTTTAATTTCTTTTATAATCAGATAATCTGCAGGCCAGCAGTCTGCTGGTAAGACCAAACCCAGGCTGGACAAAGGACCTAAATTAAATTGTGTAAAGCAGGGTTCCTCAACCTTGGCAACTCTAAGCAAAGCTGGCTGGGGAATTTGGGAGTTGAAGTCCACACAGCTTAGAGTTGCCAAGGTTGAGGAACCCTGGTGTAAAGAATAAAATGAATTACATGAATCTGTATTGTGAAAAATAGTTTATGAACCTGGTTTGCAAAGTGGGGTGCTTGGCATGGCATGGTCTCATTCCTTTGCCAGCAAAGGAAGTTTCCAGAACACAGATATATTTCTATTGACAGGGCAGGGTTGATGGGGAGGACTGAACAGCTTCCAGAGAGAGAAGTTCAAATGGAATGATCACTTTGGATGGGATGATCTGGCCAGGAGACTTCTGTCTGCAGGTGCTTCCCATCAAGTCATGAAATGAAAGAATAATGTGATTAACAAATATAGATTTGGAGACCCATTTTAGTAGGAAGGGAGGAGGAAGGGTTTTCAGAATAGTAATCTAAAAGAGGCTTGTACACATGGACACTGTGACTAATAGTTATATTCTAATAGACATTCAGTCTTGGAACTATTACTCACACAGCACAATTTTTACATTTGCACATGAACAGTTCCTATAATACCTAAATGTCTCTGCTTCTGTCTTATTCTGGCATTCAGACCTTGCTTAAAGATTAAACCATGTTATCCACAAACTAATCCTTGTGAGAGAAAATAAAATCAGAGCTGGTTACTTCCTTATAAGCACCAATAAAGTTGTGAGTTTAGACACATAAATCAATATATCCCTATCAAAATAACACACCCTTATTTACAAGTCTAGCTGGCTGGCTGGCAGGGAATGTGGGCTTTTGCAGTTCCATCACATTCAGAAGTGCCAGACACTGCACTACAGTTTCAAAGTGTCCCACATTTCTGAAAAGAGATTGTAGCCATGTTGGTCCATGAGAAAAAAGTCCAAATGTATTGCTGGGTGATATCTTCACTATAATTAACTGAAATAACAGAAACATGTGCAAAGTTGAGTTTTTCAGAATGTTCTAGCAGGAAAGATGATATAAAAATAGGGGATACAGAAGAAGCAAGAAAGTTGAAAAATGAGACTAGATGTTTTAAACAATAAGACCTTCAATTTAATGTCATTTTCAGTATGGAGTGCAGATGAATCCCTAGTGGCAATGGAAAAAGAGAGAAATCAAGAAAGCTTTTTCAAGTGTGGTGAAAAGGTCCCTTTTCTATTCTTATCAGCCTTCCCTCTAAAGCAGAGTCGCTGATCCTGCTGATAACTTCTTTCTACCCATGGCCTTATCTGGCAGGTTTTGACCGAACAACCAATCAAACTGTGGTGCTAAAGAGCAAGCAACAAGCTGCCATTAACCATATTGCCTAGTCCCAGGCTACCACCTTTCCTTTATGTCCTTTCATTGACAGCGCACAATGCCAAAGACAGGGACTCTGTTCTCATACCCAAGTGTTTTAGTTGCCTTTATCACATCAACAGATCTTGGTCATTTAATTATGCTCAGAGCAGTGAGGGACAAAGAGTCCTCAATATTTTACTGTTTCAGTTTTGCAGGTTTACAACACTGCACGCCCAGCAGTGCTTTTGTCTGATGTCTTTGAAGGAAACATCAAGCAGGGCCATAGATATGGGCTCAATGCATTCAAGGAAACTCCAGTGGGAGGCAGAGATGAGGCTTTACTGAAAGAGAAATGGGAATCTCACAAGCAGTAGGCGGAGACATTCCCCTTTCTCACCATTGTTTCCCTGAAGCAAGTATTTGGAGGCATGCTTTCTCCAACTCAGAGATAATACAAGTCTTCAAAAGAATTACTGTAACCCTCAATAGATCTATCCTTCATGATTTATCCAATTGCATTTTAAAGCCATCCAAACTATCTTGGTGTTTCATTTTTGACTAAGTAAGGCATTGGGAAACAGTAAGAATTAGAAGGCTATCCTTCATAGTCGCAACAGCAATACGTATAAGTACTTGGAAATGCTCAGCCTGGTCCATTCGTTGGATAAAAAATGCATTATCCTATGAAGTCCAATCATTGCAGCTATTTGCCCAAGATGAATTGGGCAAACAGCTGCAGTGGCTCCTATTTCTTGGGAACAGGGAACAATTCAGAGGGTGAAGACCAAAGGCAGTCATGTTTTGGTACCAGGACCAAGAACACACACAAACATAGAAATATAGCAGCAAATCAAAGAATAGAGTCATCTTTAACATTGTGCCAAAACATTCAGTGCTTAGTTCCTTGGTTTTCCCCTTAAAGCATCTCAAGAATTAATCTTCCTAAATTGGTACCTCTTAACAATAATTATCTATTTTTACATTGTAGCATCTCATCTTAGGTTCTCAACTAGAGTTCAAAATTGGCTGGCAGTTTGACAGAAGAAATACAGATGTAGAGCTGTTAGATTATTAAAGGAACTTTAACTGATTGCCCCCATAATCCTGTGCATCTCTGCAAACTAAGTCCTTCAGAGATGAATGGGCCTTATTTCCAAGAAAATCTACATAGAGTTACAGCCTTAATATGTAAGATTTAGCTATTTAATTAATTCAATCAAGTGTTTCTGTATTTGTAAATGAGTAAGCTAATCTTATTTCTGAATATGTGTCTGTGTATACAGTATGTGTGTGTGTGTGTGTGTGTGTATACACATACATACATGCAGTATATATATACATAAAGTGTGTGTGTGTGTATGTATATATATGTGTGTATGTATATATATGTGTGTATGTATATATATGTGTGTATATATATATGTGTGTGTGTGTATGTATGTATATATGTGGGTGTGTTTTCAAATGATCCCTGCACAAAATAGCAGCAGGGGCTACTTGCAGGAAATGCAATTTTTGAGATTAAGCTTGCCACATACAATTTTATAAGAAATTCTATTGATGTATTTTTAATTGGGATGCCTTAATTACTTATTTGCCTGCAATTTTATATGTCCATATTAAGGACTATCATTAATATATGTAATACTTTCAAATTAGTATGTATTGGATTGCACAGTTTATGATGAATTAATATAACCTGTTCATCCCAACAGCCGTATGAAAAGACATTGGAAATGCATACTTACAGTTAATCAGCAATATAAAATTACTTTAAATCAACCTTTTGCAACCTAGTACCTTTGAAGATGAAGTGTGTTGGTATTACAGCTTCCAGAATGCCATGCTAACATAGTCTTTGGTCACATTGGGTTGGTATTCTAGGTCAGTGTTTCTCAACCTCAGCAACTTTAAGATGTGTGGCTGTCAACTCCCAGAATTCTCCAGCCAGCATTTTAAAGTTGCTGAGGTTGAGAAACACTATTCTAGATGGTGAAGTTTTGGTATATCTGGATGATAGCTGCTTAGGACAGCTTGTTTAACCTATGAAACAGCAGCAACCTACATTTCGGCATCTTTCCCTTTGTCTCATACCTGGTTACATATCCAAACTAATAGTGCTAATTGGATAATACAAATAGTTTGAAAATTTTGAGAAGTCACCTTTACTCATTATCTTTTCATTTTCTTACAGCAATCTCAATTCTCCAAATGTAAGCACTTAGGCAGCCAAAGTTGTATCACATGTGCACATGCCTTCCTAGAACAATCTTTGGGAGTTATAAAGGAATTTAAAGCTAAAGGGGAAGGTGTAAGCAAGCCATTAAAGAGGGACTTGGACAAGAGATTATACAGTCCAGAGACAGAAGGAAATGTGAAGCTCAAAATAACCCCACTTTATTTTTGTTTAGTATAAGATGAGACAGAGAGAAACTTGGACAAGATTCTGTTATTATACCCTGCAACAATAAAATTGCATTCCTGGAATCCCTGTGGTGTCTGTGTTTTGACCCAGCTACCTTGAATTGATGGCAGGAATCTAAGATTTGTAGAAATCTCCCTCACCTGATAAGCATTCAGAAAATCTGACCCTGGGAGGGGAATCCCAAAATAGCTGGGCAGGGACTGACATGCTCTGGGGATGAGACAAGCTTGTGACACTTAAGGGAGAAGGGAAGGAAATCACAGGAAAACAGAATGGAAGAAAGAGTGCAGGACCCTGAATATTCCATTTGTTCTGTTCCTTTTCAATGCTCAGGTGTATTTGCTTCTCTTCTGTAGCCAAAACAGCAGGGCCCAAAATATGTATGGAGGAAAATAAAATTAAACAAAACAACAAAGAAGTCGGAACAGGAGGAATAGAAAATAGGGTGAGGAGGATTGACGTAGACTATCCTGAACCAACATAACACCAAGGACAAGCTTCTTGTATTTTATCAATTTCCTGAAAGGCCCATTTGTTCTTTCTGTTTTACTACCTGGCCTCGGACTTTCAGAAGTATACTTCAATTTGGTATACACAGCTGTATGATGGGGACTGTTGTTTCATAGAAAGGGAATGTTTGGGGAACATTATCACCTTGTTGCTAGCATCATCATGCACGTTCAAAATTGCTGAAAAATCAACATGTTCAGAAAGATGATAATTTAAAAATTGGCCATTTTTCAGTACAAGGGATTTCCCCCCAAACATTTACACTTGCATAGAATACTCATAACTGACATTTGGAGAGGGGGAAAAGGAGTCCTTTGAACAAGCCAGTCAGAATGGCCAATGGTTACTTTAATCTGGGGAAAATTGGGCCAACAAACCACATATGTTCCAGTTCTCATGGTAGGGCCTATCCAAAATGAGTTTGGAATCTTAAACATACTCTAATATCCTCTGAAGTCATCTTCTTGACAAAGAGAAACAATCTGAAATGTCAGAGGGTCTTTTGACCATAGAGATTAGACCATATTTTATTCTCCCAACCTGGCATCTTCCACATGTTTTGCAATGGCAATTGGGATCCCAACTAAAGGCAATCCTATAAAAATGGCAGGGAGGAAATTTCTTCATTCTGCTGGTATATTCTCAAACCAGGACCTGTGGACTTCCTAGCTTCCAGCCTCACATTCTTGCCACAGAATCACACCTCTCTGAGCTGTGCTTTCTATAGTGAATACAGCCCATAATTTACAAGATTCTCGGGTGAACAGCATGAATTAACAAGTATGATCAGCAGACACACTCAGAGTCTAGAAGCCCCACCTCTGCTGGAAAACTCTGTAGGACGTTGCTGCAGAGAAAGCTAACATTAAAGTGAAGTGCATCAAAAGAAGGGAGACACACAGAACATGCATGATCAGCAACAAAGGAAGCAGAAAAGTCCATGCCCACTGTAATCACTACCATTCCATTACTGGTCCAAAGTTGGAAAAAGAGAAGGAGTTAATACAGTTTTATTACATAAAGAACATATCTATGGGTGCTCTCTCTCTGTCTCTCTCGCCACCCACACAGCAGGTCTGTAGGCTCTTGCTGTTTTTGTCAGATTGATGAAAGCATCATTGCACTACAAGCGCTGCCCATTTTAGGCATCTGTGTCATGATACAAGTAAGAAAAGGTCATGGTTTGCCTTGCCCACACATACCAAAGAGGCTCAGACATCTGCAAAATATTTTTCTGTACCATATGTGGCTTTTTTCTGTTTAGCAAACGCAAGCCATTAATTCCCTTTCTAATCAGGAAAGAGCTGGAAGAAATATATTTCTTATGGAAATACATATTTCTGAGTATTTCTTCCATAACAATAAGCATGCACCTGAAATTCTTCAAATACCTGTTCTTCTGGATTGTCTTATTAATAAAGATCATGGATACTAAATTCACCTGTCCTTTTTATGTATGAATTCTTGGACCAGTTTTCTTTCTAGATGGCCAAAATGAGCTTTGGAAAACAGCAAGAAATATGTAGCACAATTAAAGTTGTATTGATTGTATAAATATTTTTTCTGTTTTCATGATTTTAATCCTATTTAACTGATATCTTAACTTACACTATTCCCATGTTTTCTTACAGTCCAAAAATAAGTTTATTATTTAATAGCAAGGACAAGCTAAGGGTATAGACTCACAAAGAGCAGAAATGCAAAGGATTTGAAAGATCCTTTCAATTCAAAACAGATTCTAGTTGCTGAGAATGATAAGGAATGACAAAATGGTAGGTAGATGGTAGGGAATGTAGATAATGGTAACGTAAAAAGAGTTATGTTGTCAGTTGTTCGAACAGGCTATTGTTACCTGGCAATCATATTTCTAAAGGAAGATTCCCAGGATAGCTAGTCCCTACAGAAAACTCTGGGATCACTGTGGATCAGGTTGCACATAATATCAGAAGATATTAGGATTTAAGTAGTTATTGATATGGATAGGACAATCGATGCTAGGTGTAGAAGGAAAAATTAAAAGGGCTGTAGTGGCATGCAGAATAACACAAGACGCTTGGGGCAGAACAAATATCCAACCAAAATACTCATATTTTCAAAAAGGTTCTCCAAATTAACTGCATATGAGAAGTCAGTCAACCCAAACTGACATGTAATGAGCTGGTTGTGTGATAGTTTCATCACATCTCCAAATTGTCATTCATCACATCCTTTCTTTGTTTTTGGATACTTTCCAAAAGCTTGGCAACTTTTCATTTGGATGTCCATTTCTCACAGCTTACAACCAAGGTGTGCCTGATAAATCACATGGAGTTTGCTAGTTTGTCACACAATGGCTGATTCAACTGAATCAGAAAATAGCTCCTGGAATGGGCCTTTAGGACCCTCTAGGAAAAAAGAATGATAAGGCAGTGTGAGAGGGAAATTGCACTGAAGGCCATATCTGTCCCATGTATTCCTCAAGGGTTACCTGCAAGATGTTATTAAAGCTGCTGCCTTAAGTATACTAAATGGTGAATTTAATGGGATTTCTTCCTAAACAAACATGCATAGGATTGCACTGTAGGTAGGACCATTATCAGTAGCCATTACATTTGAAGAAAGGAGAACTAAATGTGAAGAAAACAGACTTGTCTGTAGCAATGTAGTAAGTGTATTGTCCAACCTACATCTAAGACTAGATTCACATTCTGTTTACTAACTGTACATGGGGGAGATTTGTACATGTCATATACTACCAGGTATTCCTTATCTCTTCCTTGCATAATCCAAAGGTTTCCCTGATGTAATAATCCCCACCCCATGTGAGCTGCTCTCTTTCTTCACCCATCCTGCAATTGCCTCTGCCCACATAGATTCTATTCAGGTAGCTTGCCTGCTTCTGTATTGCAACTGGATAACCACAGCTAGCTTTATAGTGCTGTGGGAAGACCGGTAGAAGCCATATTTTCCAAGCTGTCCCATCTCTCTTTAAGTTAGTCTCAGGCAGCCAGCCATTGAATACATTGCTTAGACAGTATCTATGCAAATTGTGCAAGCTTATTTAAAGGTTTACTTCCAGTTGTTAGAGTACATATCATCTTGGAAATAGCACCAATACATCCATAAATGATGGGAAGAGGTGGGGAGCCCACATTATGCCAGATCAGTGCCTATATAAAGAATGTAGTATGATTGCATTCAATGAACAGACAATTAAATGAAAATGTGGAGTATAATATATTCGTAAACAAGGTGGCTAAATATATAATACAATGATATGTTTAATGATGCCCAATGCATAGTTTCACTAAAGCAAAATCTGAGAGGAGGAATTCAGAACAGAAAAATTATTGGAGAAAAATCTTAATGCTTTCTCCACCTATTATTTTCAGTGGCTTTTTCATTCTAGGAATGCAAAATAAAACCTTGCAAAGATAAAGATGAATTTGAAATGGAAGTAGGGGATATTTGGAACTGGAAGTTGAAAAAGTAAAATAAGAGGAATGAAATCCCCCATATGGGAAGACCTTGGTCTTCCTTAGTCTGGTGTCCTGAAGGGGAGTTGGACAACAGCTTCTATTTAACCAAGTTGGTTGTGCATGTTGATTATAAAATACATTTGCAAGGCACTGATTGGGGAAGGCTGATATGCCCCTATCATTTCCTAGATTGAATGTATCCCCTTTTAATAATGTAAAATATGAATGTTTGGGAGACATCTTCCTTATGAGCTGGCAAGGAATGAGAAGAAGGCTGAAAATCTGGAAGGTTGAGTTAAAACACTCCAGTAAACCAAAGACTATGATGTGTACAGAGTTTGACAGCAATACGGGCATGACCTAGTTCCTTGTTGTTAGTCAGCAGGTTATTCAAATGGAAGAACACGACAGAACTTAGTTGGCGTACTCTTGGTTTTTGGACACTATGTACACCTCAGAGATTGTTGACAGTCTGCAAATCTCTCATCCAAAGACTGCCAAAATTATGAAATGTTCTTACACTGAAAAGAAGCAAAAATCCCTGTCAACCTTATTATTTATAAGGCAACCTAATTTTCTCAAACATCAGATGATTCCAAAAGTTTAGTCTACTTAGTATAAAGCAGGAGGTGATGAAGAATACTTTTCCACCCGGAGAATACAGCTTTTAATAGATTTTTTAAAGATTTTTTCAAGAAGATGCAGACGTTGTGATGGTGATGTGATGATCTCACTGCAGAAATGGAATTCCTGCCCCTTTCTTCATTTTTAGAGCAGTGGACAGTGGTATCTTTAACAGTAATAGGCATATCAAGCCTGTTAGAGGATGAATGCACCATGAACGTGTAACACAATTCAAATTAATGCAAGCCAGCAAAATCTTTATTTAAAGCAAGCCTTTGCAAACTAAGCCTTCCTAAGGGTGTTTTTTTAAAGCCATCTTCCTGAGGTTGAGATGAAATATTGGCATGACAAAGATCAGACTTAATTCTTATTTCATCTAAGCCTAATCAGATGTCAGACTTTTCTTTTCACCATCTGGCCTGAAAACAGTTAACCCAAGGAAAAAGAACTGCAAAGCTCTAATTAATAGTATTTATTAGAAGGAAAGCTAAAGGTATAACAAAAGAATTCCAGCAATTTCCGAGGAGATGCTCACATATAGGCAGTAAAACATTTTGTCCATTTCTGTATACTTTTTTCAAGGCTGAGGGGAGGAGGCTTGCCTTTTTTGTGAAAGTAGGACAGTCTGCATGTGTTCATCATTTGGGTAACTGCTCTTCCTCTTACCATTATGAAAAATAATTCTTGCACCAGACTCAGAAGAATTTTTAAAAAGCAAAAGCCTAATTTAAGAAGTGATTTGCTGGTCTTCAGTCAACAGTGTTGAACTGCATTGTCTGGTTTAATATAAATGTGTCAAAATGGACTTGTGCCTCCACTAACTCTTGGTGTGATATGCCTTATACCAGTTTTTGCTAAAAGGGATCCTCCAGCCATGTTGGAAACAAATCCAGGCAGCTCTCAGAATTCCCAGCCAACCTACACTTTGAGATCTGTGATTAATTAGGTAAGCATCTGGTTGTGACTGGCGCTGAAAATGTTGTGCATGTGTTCAAGTAAAAGTAAATAAGTGAATATACCTAATGCTCTAGATTCATTGGGAGCAGTATTTAGTTGGGAAACAATCTTTATTGCTGATGTTCGCATCTCATACTTTCCTTATCAACACCTCTCCAGTTGTAACGCCAACTCTGAGGATTATGCAGAATGAAGGCCCTGACTTGCCTTATGAATGGAAAACAGTAAGTAAGGAATCAGTGAGAAGAACTGCCATAAGTGAAAGTGAGCGTTAGGAGATAAGTGTGCAATGGATATAAATTTCCAGAGCTGCCTCCGTGGTTCAGCTGAGGGCTCATTTGACTAGGAGGGCAAAAGGATTGGTAAAGTTTGGTACTCTCAGTTATTCTTGCAATATTTATTCAAGTCAGTTCAAAACATTCTGGACTATTATTACACTATTGGAGTTTAATTGTAAATTTAAAAACCCAATTTTCCACCCAGTGTGCTGCCAAGGTTAAAATAAAGCACTAAACCAGTGTTTCTCAAACTTGGCAACTTTAAGATGTGTGGACTTCAACTCCCAGAATTCCCCAGCCAGCATGCTGGCTGGGGAATTCTGGGAGTTGAAGTCCACACATCTTAAAGTTGCCAGGTTTGAGACACATTGCACTAAACCGACAGAATGGTTTATATCCTAGGAAGGAACATTTGTGAAACAATTCATAGGTGATAAACCTTGACAATATTTCAATCAGTTACTCAGAGACAGCATAGAAGGAAAGTTAAGTCTGATGAGAACTTGCAGGGAAATCATTACAGAATTAGTCACTCCTA
This sequence comes from Candoia aspera, assembly GCF_035149785.1. Taxonomy (NCBI): domain Eukaryota; kingdom Metazoa; phylum Chordata; class Lepidosauria; order Squamata; family Candoiidae; genus Candoia; species Candoia aspera. Next base: position 40,608,678 of record NC_086155.1, read on the forward strand.
ATGATTGAATTGTATTTGCAAAAGTGGCAACTTCTTCCTAATCACTATATAATTAATTTGGTAGGTAAGGGGTATTTTTTGAGATATGTAGAACAATGTTGTGTCATTTTTCTGCATTACACATGAGAGGTGTAGCTGTGTTTTATGCTGAGTACATCCATAGCTTTAAGGGAAGTGAAGGGGAAGGGCCAGAGATGAGATTCAGAAATAGTTGAGTCAGTGACACCCACAAGTCCACACCCATTGCAGGTTGGGTAACTTGTGTTTACTCTGCAATTCATTTATGCAAAATTAAGGTGAGGTTCAAGCTGAGCATTCAACTATTTTTTTTAGTCCATGCAGCATAAAACATGCTGCAAACATTACATTCAAGGAGCTGTTTAACATACAGGCATGGAGCAACTTCAGTGTTATGCTTAGCTACTCGTTCACCTAAAATAGGTAGCTTTCTCTAAGAAGGCATTAATGCTTTGGATGGAATTTTCCACAGCACTGCATGGTAATCACAAGTATGGATGGACCAGAGCAATGTTATATCCTGTAGAGCAAATGTCCTCAACCTTGGTATGCAAATTCCACAATTCTCACAGTCTCTGTGCTGGCTGGAGAAATCTAGCAAATAAAGTATGCAGGTTGGGAAAGGGGGTTGTAGAAATATAGAAGATGTCCTCTTTTAAAGGATGTGCAGTCCAGTATTAGCAGCAGAAGAATACAGAGGCAAAGGTTGGGAATAAAAGGAAACAGCCAACTGAATTTGATTTCAGTGCAGGTATTGGACTAGAATAGCAAGGGGCAGCACGTCAGCCTGTGTACCATATACATACCTGTGGATATCCATGGGAATGTTATTCTAGGGACTCAAAAGTAACAGTCAGAAGAGGGCCGCTGCTGTTCTCCAACTGAGAATTATTGCCTCGCTTCCCAAAAGAGAGCTCAAACTGCATTTTTGCACTTTTGTAGTGTGGGAGAGAAGAGGAGGAGGGAGCCAGACGTGATCCCCTTTGTCAGCACCAACCTTGCCCAGTGCACATAGACTTGCCCAACTCATTGTCCACAACTATACATGGCCTTTGCTGGCAAAAAATGCTTACTCCTATTCTGAGATTAACAGAAGGGCATCACATATACAACTAGAAAACACGTGAGCGAAAACAGAGTCTTGTAAGCATTTATACAAGGACCTAAAGTAAAATAATTTTTTCAGGACTCCACTGTTCATTCTAATCCTTGATATGAATATGAAACTGCTTTTGCAATTTTGCTTACATTGATCCACACCATAGATACTGTCTTATTTATCCCACTTTATTATGGGAGCTTTAGTTCCCTTGTGTGAGAAATAGTGCCAAATCTATGCATTGATATGTTTATACATCACTTCATTTTGGCTCTTCTTCTCCGCAAAGGGAGGATTTGATATTGCATAGCCTAACTGAGATACCTTGACACAAGCTAGAAGGAAACCTGTTGTGTGGGGGTCAGATTGCTCAGCTTTGCGTGTGTACAAACAGAGCACAGAACCAGTTTAGATATTTGTGCAACAAGAATGAAATCAGACATTGTTCCACTCCTCTTCATCTCTTCTTGAGCTTATTTTGGAATGACACAGAAAAGTGGATCCTGGGCTAAAAATTAAATGTAGGGAGGAGGCACAGCTCTCTGTAATTTCTTGTTTGCAGGAATAATTAGATCATTGGGCTGCCTGATGAGCAGTGAGATGTCCTTCCTTTAGGACAGTGCATTGCCTTGGGCTGTTCAGAGTGACAGGTTATAGTCAAGGCTCTCATGATTCAACTGTGTTTTCATTTTTACAGACATTTTATCATATGTATACCTTACAGCTGGGAGTAGAAGTCTATGAAGACACAAGTAAGAACAGCAGTAGAGAATGTAAAGAATGACAACAGAGGTATCCTCTGCAGATTTAACTCGTTAGATCTTCACACAAAATATGGACACTTATTCAGTCTTGACAGTGTACCAGCCTACCACAGAGAGAATATCTGAATATAGTCAGGACATCTCAAAACATGTATTCCTAATGGTCATACCTAGTGTAGCTGGGGTGTCAACAGATACTATCTCAGAACTGAGACAGAGCTTGCTAATTAAATGCTTAAAACTATTTTTAGTGAATTAGGAACAAATAAAATGGTAAAGTTTCCCATTTCTTTAATTTCAAAGAGTTTGTTCTCTCTTTTTTGACAAAAATAGGGCTGTCAGATCTGGGCTGCAAAAATCAGGAAACTGATAGAGGAAACTCTAACTCTTTGCTGCCATCTGGTGATTGTCCAAATTTTTGCAGCCCAGAACCAGAAGCCCTAAACAAGAAGCAACTCTCTCCTGGATACTGAGATGCTTCCCAATTTTAGTACATGTGCTGTTGAAGCAAGACCTTTTCTCTCTTGAGCTAACATATAGGTACAAGTTACACAACTTGGTGACCTCCAAGGGCACCATTTATGAAGAATTTTATTGTGCAGTCTCCATCTGTTCCATTGGCCTTTGCTCTGAATTTCTCTGCACAATCCCTGGCTGAAACCAACAGGTGTTGCACTGCTGTCTTGCTGGAAGGCACCTTAAATTTGCCAGATTAATCCCCTCATGGTCGCTCTGAATTGCTCCAAAAGAATTCAAAGTTGGCACCCACCCATCTGCGCCTCCAGGCTGTTGTACCACAATTATAGGCTACAAGGGAGAATTACTACCCAGAGAACAAGTCTATTGCTGTCATCTCTAGAAACCACTACCATCTAAAGGCCTCCTGATGGCTGCAAGCGGAACAATTTTAATACCTTCTGAAATGGCAAACATTTTATTAAATTGTCTTAGAAAATCTGTTTCTCATTTTCTCTTTAAACAGTGCTTTACAGGGACTACCACTGGAATCCACTCATTTTTCTTATGTTTAATTACTTGAGAGGGAGAGAGGATCCAGGCTGATAGTCTGGTCTTACGAGTTCCAACATGTTCCATTTCATCCAGTCATTCTTACCAAATACTTCCTGTATTTTTCTAGCTGAATTCCTGCTTAATACAGATCTCTTGGGGTACAAATGAAACATGCACACCGATGCCACCCTAGTAAAAGCCCTGATGGCTGGATCTGTTCTACAGTACAGAGCCCGTTCAGACAAAAGTCCACAGCCAAAGCGTAAATCAGTTCCCTTGTCCTTCCCACTCTGCCTTGAAAACTCAAAAAAAAAGAAAAAAAGCCATACTGACCTGAGGTTGCCAGGCTGTCAGAACTGACTTCCTGTGTGAAGATCCAAGGGGGGTTAGTGACAAAGAGAGAACTGGTGGAATTGTTGGTGGCATGTTTTTTCCCAAAGAGTCGGCTAAAAGTTCCCTGCACGGAGTGATGCTTCTTCATCCTTATTTCTGCTTTCCCTGATGTTTCTTAGCTCCTCCGTCTAGCAAAACATATTTCCGTTTGCTCAGCTCCTACGCAGCACACAGAGCTCCAGCAGGTGCTAGTCCGGGGAGCTCTCTTTTCAGCTGCTTTAAAGCTAAACCACCTGAGCAGGTAGAGGGCTGGCTGCTGTTACCTGGCCACACCCCACGGCAGCTCCTTCCATCACATTCTTTCCTTGCTGCTACAATAAGCCATTGTTACGCCCAAAGCAGTTCTTTACCCCTGGAACTGGTGAAGGTCTTCCCCAGGGCAGTGCCATGTCCCAAGGGTGACTATAAGCCTTACAGCACTACCCCAGAAAAACAGCAAAAAACACACACACTGTCCAGATTTTCAGATTAAAACCAAGTAAACACGCAAGTATTTGTGAGCAACACACAGATACTCCAGCCTGCCAGGTCAATATTTATTTAGGTTTATAACCTCCTCTGTTTGTTAAAGGTTTAGAAGCAACATTGGTAAATGTGCATTTTTAAAGAAAAACTACCTTATTTTCTTTTTAGCTAAGGTTTACACAGGCAAGAGAACTCAGCCACAGCAGAGGTTCAGAATCAGAGATCTCAAGACTCTCGGGGGGCTCTGAAAATCTTGAATGTGGCCATCAGGTGCCATCCAAAAGTTATCACCAAATTGTCATGTTTAATGTCTCTGAAAGGGAAAGTGATGAATCTAATATGTATTAGAGCTGCGCAACACCTTGGATTGAAAGGGAAGCAGGTGTTCAGGGTACACAAGCGTATGTGGTATCTGTTAGGAACTCCCTAACAAAACATGACTTTTCCTGGGAGCACAGTGCAGCTGCAGAAGGTAATCACACAATCCTGGGGAGCGGAACAGTTACTTCAAGAAGCTGCAGACAGGTGTTTACGCAAGCACCCCCAAACATTCCAAAACACTAAGTGGCATTACCTGTAACTGTACATGAAGTGAAATCAAGTTTTGTTGACTTGGTCCCATCCATATTTTGCAGGGCAGTTTCCCTGGGAAGATTCTGTGTGTGAAGCAATGTAGACATGACCTTGAAGAAGATATGAAGGAACCATTAATGAGGGGCTTGGAGAAGCAATTACACAGAACAGTGTTTTTCAACCTCAGCAACTTGAGGATGTGTGGACTTCAACTCCCAGAATTCCCCAGCCAGCATGCAAAGAACTGGAGAATTTTCTTTCACTTTGGCATGAGTTAAACAAGAAAAAGATCAAGTTTTCTTGCATTCCCACATCAGATGCTGCTGAGCATGGATTGGTCATTCTTGTTCCCAATTCTCTTTTTGAAATACACTGTTCTAGAAACTAAATAGTGTGAGAAAGAAACTCAATGTTTGTTTAATATAAGATGGGGCAGAGAAAAACTTGGATAGGTTTTCAAGATTCTCTTACTGTACCTTACTACAATAAACAGCATTCCTGGAATCCCTGTGGTTTCTTGAACCTGGCCAATCTTGAAGGGATAGTGTGGCCCTTGGTCTAGAACAAGTCGAATAACCTGGACTTGGGCATTGGCGAACCTCCTCATGATGGATAGCAATCACTGGAAATTCTTTTTCACATAGCCTTTCTAAGAATTAAGAAGAGACCATTCCCAGGCTGAGATATAGGAATGAAAAAAATATCTGCTTTCCAGACAGGAAATGACTTAATCTTTAATATGAATAATTATATCCTATGTCCTGATTTTAACATTTGCCTTTCATGCTCATGCACACAAAGACGTCACATATTACCTAGAACAGTGTTTCTTAAAGTGGGGTCTGAGGACTCCTGGGGCGGTCACCCAAGACCCCCTCAGGGGTCTGCGAAATCAAAATTATTTGCCAGATATTGAAGATACTTGCAAAACTTTAAAACAATGTCACTCTTCTTATTACTGTTATTTATTTGTTAAAAAATATAGGGTTTTTTCATGAAAAATATTTTATTTATGTTAATATCTAATGAGTTTAATGTTGTTATTTTTACATGATTCAACAATAAATATTCTACGAATGCATCAATTTTAATTTTTAATATGGTAAATACCATAAATATAACCCATACAAACAAAAACTCTTTTGGGGCCTCCATAATTTTTAAAAGTGGGAAGGGGTCCTGAGAGCAAAAAGTTTAACAAACACTGATCTAGAACATCATTATATCCATGACAATATGGAGGATATAAATGGCACCTAAACTGCCAAAATAATTATTGCTGCTGTCTCTTGATATGCTAACAAACAAACAGAATAAGCTGTGATGCTGTTACTGCTGATAGCAAGCCCTCATCTCTACAAACAGCTGGAAGAATATTTAGTTTCATCCAATTTTTCCATTTTCTAATTGGGTAAAGAATTTAGGAATACCATTTTCACTCAGCTTTTAAATTATTTCAGTGAGGTACAAATATTGTGTCAAAATGTGAAATTAAGACAGATGTGAGAATTCTGTAGTTGCTACTGAAATTTATAATTGCACTCCTGTTGGACAATCATACTGTAATAAAGACTATCATGTGACAGGGACAACAGGATCTGCAGCAAACTGGACTGATGCCAAAAGGACAACATGAGTAATATGACATCATCACGCAAATGACACCTTTACATACTTTTATCCCGAAGTCTGAGGTAAATATATGAATTGAAGCGTTTGTGAGGTGATGTCATCACACGCGTATCATCATTGTCACCCCTTCCCCTCTGCAGACACCTATGGCCCAGTCATTTGCAGGGGATGAGGAGCGCAGTGGGGTGGGGGGCAAATAATGAAAATGTTTCCTTACATTGTGATGCAAACTCCATCCCTTTTGTACTTGCAACATGATGTAACACACAAATATGTAAGAGATGGAGGTTGCACTGTGATATACGTAATAATGCACATTTTATCATTTTGATGAAAGCTCCTTTTGCTGTGGTTGCCCATAGTCAAGGGCTAATTTTTTTGGTCAGGGGCCACAATTAATGGTTTTGGGTGAACCAAAGGCTTCAGAGACAAGGCAATGGTGATGCAAAAGGGGTGGCGTTCTCTACACCTCAGTGGGTCCACAGTTTTCTTTTTCCCTTGGGCTTTGAGAAGATATTGTACGGGGTTTTTTAAATTTAATTAAGCCTATTGTAGGACAATTTTTGAGTTTCCTGACTCCAGATAATGAAAAACTGTATCACTTCCAAGATCTCCAGGGTTCATGTGGGACACTGAGACTCCAGTTGTCCACTTTGATGTAGGGGATGGCAATCACCTCCTCCCCCGCAAAAAGAATGGTTGATAAAATTATCTTTGTTTCAGGGGAAGAGAGGGCTTTAAGTTGAGACAAGTAAAACTGTCACAAATTTTATCAGAGAAATTTCTTGGAAATATGAACTCAGCTCTAGAAAATTGAGCTGACTGTGTGAAGGCCTCTGCATAGTTGCACTTCAAAGGAGCAATTGTATGGCTGTTGTGTGTGGTGTTGGGGCTGCTTTAAAAACACAAATAGGATTCATTTCCCAAATATATTGATGACAGCATTTTATGACAGCTGAACATGTCTTTTTAGAATAAAAAGAGATTTAAAAAGAAATGTAAATCTCCTGTTAAATATGCACAGATTAGGAGGAAATAACTATGAATTGTGAATTCTTTTGAATTCACAAAAGAATATATTTATAGAAAAAATATAATGGATCAAAGTACGCTTTGAGATTATAAATTTTGCTAATTTTAGCTTTTTTTCCAGTCATTAAATACAGGGGTGAGAGGGACGCGGTGGCGCTGCGGGTTAAACCGCTGAGCTGTCGATCGGAAGGTCGGCGGTTCGAAACCGCGCGGCGGGGTGAGCTCCCGTTGTTAATCCCAGCTCCTGCTCACCTAGCAGTTCGAAAACATGCAAATGTGAGTAGATCAATAGGTACCGCTTCGGCGGGAAGGTAACGGCGTTCCGAGTCGTCATGCTGGCCACATGACCCGGAAGTGTCTATGACAACGCCGGCTCCAAGGCTTAGAAACGGAGATGAGCACCGCCCCCTAGAGTCGGATTCGACTGGACTTTACGTCAAGGGAAACCTTTACCTTTTTTAAATACAGGGGTAAGCAGAAGTAGGCAAGGATTCACAATTTGTCTCTTTCCAATGGTTTCTGTCCACCTGCCAGCTCTTAGGGAATGTTTTATTAAAGCAACCTTTCTCATCCCGAAGTCCACCAGAGGTGTCAGTGAGATGGACTATGCCTTCTAATTGGGAATCCTGGGAGTTGTAGATTCTAGATTAATCAAGAATTCTGGATTAAATATAGTTTGAACTGTTCCTAAAAAAGCATATTTAAGCAAGAACTATCATTTAGCATGATTAGTTATACTTATCTCTTAAAAGCTAGTAAGTGTTTACTTGTTCTTTGTAAAAGTTAAATGTATGAGATTGAAGTGGTCATAGTTCTTAAAGAACAAAAAATATTCATGCAGCTATAAAGTCAATCCCCTTCTAATTCACTTCATCAGCAGAAAGTACATCAGTATGAAAGACATTTGTTAACCAAAATATGCTGCATACTGGATATTTACAAAAATTAGCAAGTTAAAGCATTAATTTCTTAAGCCATTCAATATTTATGAAATATTACCTGGTGTTTAAGATGTAATGTTGAGAGATGTTTCATATGCTTACAGCTTTTTCTCACAACCATAATTTGCCAGAACTACTTAAAACACTTAGAATTAAAGGGTTTAAGCTCCATTTAAACTCAAGTGGCATTTATTTCTTGGTAAACCTGACTGAGCTGTCAATCTGAGAATAAATTTCATTTTAAGCATTGTTCGAACTGCAAGAAGAATCTTGCAAGAAAGTGATGATGTGCATTTCCCTCTTTTCAATGGGAGTCCTTCCTACGCTTCTACAACTAGGCTGCAAAAATTGGATACTCGCTAGATGGCACCAAAGAGACACAGGCCATTTGTAGTCGTCTAATGGTCATCTGGGTTTTTGCAATCCAGTATGCCTACTACTGCTGCTTCTAAAGATTCTGATACTACTGCTACTAATAACATTACCTATGGTGTGCTAGTGGTGTTGGAGGAAAATGCTGAGAGTGCCTTGGACTGCAAGAAGATCCAACCAGTCCATCCTCCAGGAAATAAAGCCAGACTGCTCACTTCAGGGAATGATATTAAAGGCAAAACTGAAATACTTTGGCCACATCATGAGAAGACAGGACACCCTGGAGAAGATGCTGATGCTAGGGAGAGTGGAGGGCAAAAGGAAGAGGGGCCGACCAAGGGCAAGATGGATGGATGATATTCTAGAGGTGACGGACTTGTCCCTGGGGGAGCTGGGGGTGTTGACGACCGACAGGAAGCTCTGGCATTGGCTGGTCCATGAAGTCACAAAGAGTCGGAAGCAACTAAACAAATAAACAACAATGGTGTGCTAGAGGTTTCACATAGTGTGTCAAGAGGTTTCACATAATGATTAACACAACAGCAGTAGGCAAGAGTCTTCAATATCTGTCTATTATAGATGAGTGGCATAGACTGAAACAGAGCTCACACAACATAGTAATCCATAACCAGTTTGGTCTAGTGGTTAAGGCAACGGGCTAGAAACCAGGTGACTGAGACTTCTGGTCCTGCCTTCGGCACAAAGCTGGCTGGGTGATGTTGGGCCAGTCACTCTCTCTCAGCCCAACTCACCTCACAGGGTGGTGGTTGTGGGAAAAATAGGAGGAAGGAGTATTAGGTATGTTCGCCGCCTTGAGTTATTTATAAAAAATGATAAAGGCAGGATAGAAAATAAAATAAATAATATGCTGGGTTTTTTTATTTAGCAGGATATGCAAACAGTCAGAGAATAGACTATGGTTTATTTTAGGCAGGTAAATGACATCTTGGCCTATTTTGAGCTGCAGCTGTGGCTATATGTGATGTTCAGGTGGGAGAAAGTCCTTGTAGTTTCCTGGTTTCCTCCTTGTTCATTTCTGTGTACCATTCAAACTGCTCACAAGTTCACAGAGATGCAAGGTAAAGGTAAACTAAAAAGGATCTAGGAAAACCAACCCAGGAATTGGCCAAACAAGCCATAGTTACTTTGTTTGTCTGCAAGACCAATCAGTTCTGGCTTGTTCAACAACCCATATTCAAAACAAAACACTGCTTAAGAGAATGTTGAAAACAGTTGCAGTTTCCCAGAGTTTTCTGATGAGACGATTACTGGACTAGGACTAACAGATCTGGGATGCAAAAATATGTGTTCCATATCTCTTTTCTACCTTGACACTAGTAGTTGTCTCGAGTTTTTGCAACTCAAATCTGGTAGTCCTCGTTATCATGGGTAGATTAACTGGAATCAGTTAGAATCAGTATTAGTTATATACAGTATGTTGAATCTGTGGAAGGCAGAATTGGAATATCCAGCTCTAATATCCAAGATTTAGAATATCAAGGAATAGCTCCAGGAATTTAAAAATGTGAAATACACTTCTTATGATTTAATGAAACTAATTCATCAGAAGATGTTATTTTGGGTCTATTGGACCCTCAAAGAATGCTTAAAAAGGGATAGACATTAAACTTCTTACATTGGTGATGTAAGAAATGTGAAGGTTCTTTAACTCTCATGATTTGGTCTTGTTCTAATTCTTGTGTTGACATAATTCTTAGAAGTAATGTTTTATTTAAGGATATGTTGAATTATATTCCTAAAATATGGAATTTTGTGAAGAAAGTCACACTTCTGATTTTAGGAATGGATTCAGGGTATGAATTTGTCATCAATTTATGCTCTAAAAATGAGATGATGACACATTATGTTGATATACAGTCCAGATTTAATATTAAAGCAATTGAATTAATTCCATATAGGTATTTATTTATTTATTTAAAATATTTATATGACCATCCATCTTAAAACCAGAACTCTGGGTGGCAAACAACCATAAGACAAAGCAATATCATACAAAGAGTAAAAACAAGAAACAATAAAAACAGAAAGAGAAAAACCTGGTGCTTATCATATGGATCTTTTCTTTTTACTAATTTGTTGTAATGTTTAAGTCATTTAACCACTAAGACATAATCTTATTTTGTTGTGTTTTATAAGTTACTATTTTAACAATAAAAATTAAAATTAAAAAACAATCCCACCAAAAAACAAATAAATCTGGTTGATCTAGTGTAGCCTATTGAAATGTATGAGAATCCTAGTGTGACATTTGCAGATTGGTGCAAACGAGTAAGATTAAGAGAGACAGAAGGTCGTCTGTCCTTTTTCATATTTAATATTAACTTCATTATGATGTTAGAGTTCTTATGGCACTATTATGAATACTCATTTTATAATAAGTATTGTATCAGGCTCTTGCTGTCTGCCTACAACCAAAAGAGATCTTTTTTCACGCGGAGTTTCTTTAAAAGCAAGATGTATTGAGAAGGAAAGGTTGGAATACAAGCATTCCAGTAATTGAACTACTTCCTATCTAAAACCAGTATAACCCAAAGTACATTAGGATAGCTATTTCCTTATCTTCTTTTTAACAGCCTTCTTGTGAACTACTAGTCTTTTCACTGATAAGGAAGGAGGTTCCAGGGGACCCTTTATACAACGATCTGAATTTTTCTCACCCTGAGAACCAATCATTACATGCTGATTTCTCCTTTGTTCAGACCTGTGACGTCAGATTCAGACAATCAATTTTTGAAGGGTGCTATTTCTGCAGCTGGGACCAATCTTCAGAAACTTCTAAGCAGCATAAGAAACAACAGAGAGTAGCACTGAACAATGTTTTATGAATTCACAGATTGTTTATGGGATTTATAGGCTGCCTCAATCTACTACAACTCCTGGCAGCTTACAGAATAACTATAATTAGAAAAACAGAGTAAAAACTAACAGTGTAAAGGAAGTACTAAGACTCGAGGGACACATCCAAAGCCATTGTTGTCCTTTATTAAATCCTTCCCAAGCTCTATGAAACAGTTTCATTATAGCCTAGATTTGTGCTTGCTGTAGCTGCTGAAAAGAAATCCAGATGACCAAGCCGCACTCCTATTGACCAATCAGAGTACAAAAATCAGCATCTGCTCACAGTCCTTTCATCTTTCTTTTCTTGTTGTTTATTCATTTAGTCGCTTCCGACTCTTCGTGACTTCATGGACCAGCCCACGCCAGAGCTTCCTGTCGGTCGTCAACACCCCCAGCTCCCCCAGGGACGAGTCCATCACCTCTAGAATATCATCCATCCACCTTGCCCTTGGTCGGCCCCTCTTCCTTTTGCCCTCCACTCTCCCTAGCATCAGCATCTTCTCCAGGGTGTCCTGTCTTCTCATTATGTGGCCAAAGTATTTCAGTTTTGCCTTTAATACCATTCCCTCAAGTGAGCAGTCTGGCTTTATTTCCTGGAGGATGGACTGGTTTGATCTTCTTGCAGTCCAAGGCACTCTCAGAATTTTCCTCCAACACCACAGTTCAAAAGCATCGATCTTCCTTCTCTCAGCCTTGCTTTTGGTCCAGCTCTCACAGCCATATGTTACTACGGGGAACACCATTGCTTTAACCATGCGGACCTTTGTTGTCAGTGTGATGTCTCTCCTCTTAACTATTTTATTGAGATTTGTCATTGCTCTTCTCCCAAGGATTAAGCATCTTCTGATTTCCTGACTGCAGTCAGCATCTGCAGTAATCTTCGCACCTAGAAATACAAAGTCTTTCACTGCTTCTACATTTTCTCCCTCTATTTGCCAGTTATCAATCAAGCTGGTTGCCATAATCTTGGTTTTTTTGAGGTTTAGCTGCAAACCAGCTTTTGCACTTTCTTCTTTCACCTTCATCATAAGGCTCCTAAGTTCCTCTTCGCTTTCAGCCATCAAAGTGGTATCATCTGCATATCTGAGATTGTTAATGTTTCTTCCGGTGATTTTAACTCCAGCCTTGGATTCCTCAAGCCCAGCTTGTCGCATGATGTGTTCTGCGTACAAGTTGAATAGGTAGGGTGAGAGTATACAGCCCTGCCGTACTCCTTTCCCAATCTTGAACCAGTCTGTTGTTCCGTGGTCTGTTCTTACTGTTGCTACTTGGTCGTTGTACAGATTCTTCAGGAGGCATACAAGATGACTTGGTATCCCCATACCACTAAGAACTTGCCACAATTTGTTCTGGTCCACACAGTCAAAGGCTTTAGAATAGTCAATAAAACAGAAATAGATGTTTTTCTGAAACTCCCTGGCTTTTTCCATTATCCAGCGGATATTGGCAATCTGGTCCCTAGTTCCTCTGCCTTTTCTCAACCCAGCTTGTACATCTGGCAATTCTCGCTCCATGAATTGCTGAAGACTACCTTGCAGGATCTTGAGCATTACCTTACTGGCATGTGAAATGAGTGCCACTGTTCAATAGTTTGAACATTCTTTAGTGTTTCCCTTTTTTGGTATGGGGATATAAGTTGATTTTTTCCAGTCTGATGGCCATTCTTGTGTTTTCCAAATTTGCTGGCATGTAGCATGCATTACCTTGACAGCATCATCTTGCAAGATTTTGAACAGTTCAGCTGGGATGCCGTCATCTCCTGCTGCCTTGTTATTAGCAATGCTTCTTAAGGCCCATTCAACCTCACACTTCAGGATGACTGGCTCTAGCTCACTGACCACACCGTCAAAGCTATCCCTGATATTGTTATCCTTCCTATATAGGTCTTCTGTATATTCTTGCCACCTTTTCTTGATCTCTTCTTCTTCGGTTAGGTCCTTGCCATCTTTGTTTTTGATCATACCCATTTTTGCCTGGAATTTACCTCCGATGTTTCTAATTTTCTGGAAGAGGTCTCTTGTCCTTCCTATTCTATTGTCTTCTTCCACTTCCGCGCATTGCTTGTTTAAAAATAATTCCTTACCTCTTCTGGCTAACCTCTGGAATTTTGCATTTAATTGGGCATATCTCCCCCTATCACTGTTGCCTTTTGCTCTCCTTCTTTCTTGGGCTACTTCTAGTGTCTCAGCAGACAGCCATTTTGCCTTCTTGGTTTTCTCTTTCTTTGGGATGTATTTTGTTGCCACCTCCTGAACAATGTTGCGAACTTCTGTCCAGAGTTCTTCCGGGACCCTATCCACTAAGTCCAGTCCCTTAAATCTATTCTTCACCTCCACTGCATATTCCTTAGGAATATTAGTGAGCTCATATCTAGCTGATCTGTGGGTCTTCCCTAATCTCTTTAGTCTGATCCTAAATTGTGCAAGAAGAAGTTCGCGATCTGAACTACAGTCAGCTCCAGGTCTTGTTTTTACCGACTGCATAGATGTCCGCCACCTTTGGCTGCAAAGGATGTAGTCAGTCTGATTTCGGTGTTGTCCATCTGGTGAAGTCCATGTATAAAGACGTCTCTTAGGTTGTTGGAAGAGAGTGTTTGTTATGCAGAGTGAGTTGTCTTGGCAAAATTCTATCAGCCTATGTCCTGCTTCGTTTTGTTCTCCCAGGCCATGCTTACCTGTAATTCCAGGTGTCATTTGACTGCCCACCTTAGCATTCCAGTCTCCCGTGATGAAAATAACATCTCTTTTAGGCGTGTTGTCCAGTAGGTGCTGCAGATCCTCATAGAACTGCTCTACTTCAGCTTCTTCAGCATCTGTGGTTGGGACGTATATTTGGATCACTGTGATGTTAGATGGCCTGCCCTGAATTTGAATTGAGATCATTCTATTATTTTTTGGATTGTAACCAAGCACTGCTTTAGCCACTTTACTATTAATTATGAAGGCTACTCCATTTCTTCTGTGGTCCTCTTGTCCGCAGTAGTAGATCTGGTGGTCATTTGATGTGAAGTGGCCCATTCCAGTCCATTTCAGTTCACTGACGCCCAGAATGTCTATCTTTAATCTTGACATCTCACCAATAACCACATCCAATTTGCCCTGGCTCATAGATCTTACATTCCCAGTTCCAATGGTGTGTTGATCCTCAGAACATCGGATTCGCCGTTCACCACCAGCACCGTTGGCCGCTAGCCGTCCTTTCAGCTTTGAGCTAGCTGCGTCATCACATCTGGGGCTAGTTGAACTCATCCTCTGTTCCTCCCCAGTAGCGTTTTGACCATCTTCCGACCTGGGGGTCTCATCTTCCGATGGTATACTGACATAGCTCTGGTTGTACTGATCCATTTAGTTTTCACGGCAAGAATACTGGGGTGGGTTGCCATTACCTTCCCCAGGGATTGCATTTAGTCTGACTTCTCTGTCATGACCTTCCCGTTTTGGGTGGCCCTTCACAGTTTAGCTCATGGCATCATTGAGGTGCTCAAGCTCCAGCACCACAACAAGGTAACGATCCTTTGCTGAAGTTTCTTTTCTTAGAATCAGAGAATTGTAGAGTTGGGAGTGACTCCAGAAATCATCTAGTCCAACCCCCTGCTAGTGAAGGATCCACTATAGTCTCTCTGAGAGATTACCATCTAACTACTGTTTGCAGATCTCTCTTGAGTGAAAGAGAACTCATTATATGATATGGTAGCCTATTCTACTGGCAATCAGCTTGTATAGTCAGGAATTTCCTCTTGATGTCTAGCCTGAATCTCGTTCCTTGTAGTTTTAGCCTGCTGATTCTGTTCTTCTCTGGGGCAAAAGATAATTGGTTCAAACCTCTTCTGAATGACAACCTTTCTGATACTTTAAGATCACTATCATTATCTCCTCTTAGTCTTTTCTGTGGGCTAAACATACTCAAATATTTTAATCATTCCTCATGGCACTTGGTTTTCAGACATTTTTACCCTCTTGGTACCTTCCTCTGAACTTGCTCCAATTTGTCATGGTCATTTTTGAACTGTGGTGCCCCCAAATGGATCTGAACTCTGAGCTTTTGTTAATGCACTTGAAGATAAAATTTGTCTTTTTAACAGCTGCATCACACTGCAAGCTCTTGTTTAACTTGCAATCAACAAGGATACCCAGAACCCAAATCCATTACACATCAGGTCTCCATATATTATACTTGTGTCTTGCATTTTTTCCCTTCCAGATGCAGAACTTTACAGTTCTTCCTCTAAAATTCCATCCTATTGATGTCAGCTTACTGCTCAAGCCTGTCTAGATCCTCTTGAATCTTCTCATTGTTATCTAAAGTATTTAGATCCAGCTTTGTGTCATCCTCAAACTTTGTAACTGTCACCTCAACTCCCTCATCCAAGTTCCTGAAAAGTCCTGTGGCACACCACTTGATACTTCCTTCTAAGCTGAGATAAAGCCCTTAAAGACCCCTCTTTGGGTGTGATCATTCAGCCAGCTGTGTCTACATCTAAGAGAAGTAGCATCTTGTCAATTCTTTACCATTTTATGAAGGCGAATATAACCAGAGACTCTATCAAAGGCTTTGCTAAGGTCCATGTCCACTATGTCTACAGCATTCCATGGTGTACAAAGCTTCTTGCCTCACTGTGCTTAGTTTCAAGGAGTGGAGCAAAATAGTCAATGAGAGGAGAGGACTGCAGAACTGTCCCTTCACTCCAGTATGATGGCAGTTTGGCAATTGTAGGAAAGGGAAGCCAGGAAAGCAGGGTGAGGCAGGCACTTCTCCCAATAGGAAAACAGGCCTCTATTGAACTCCACTGTTCGTAGTTTCAAAACAGAGATGTTGTAATTCCTCCTGAGTTGTAGTCAAGCTGGAAGTAAATTGGCTTGGTTGCTCAGTTGTGACAGTGCTGTGGGTTGATGGGAGCACAGGTGATCCAGGGCTGGTGCCAAAGCACCAGGTGGTAGCACCCTAGAAGTCATATCTAATGAGAAGAAACTCTTGTGACCTTTTCTCAGCAGCTGCACTGTTCCTGGATTAACCTCCAGCTTTCCCATAAATTGGCTTACTAGATTAGACTGTAGCTTTCTTTGGATCTGTAGCACCAGAATAGGAAGTGAAAGAGGAAGTAGAAACTAATCTGAGAAACTGGCAGTATTTGGGGAGTGATTTTTACGCCAAGTGGCTGTGTGATATCCGGTTACTGCTTTGCCTATTTGGATTTACCAGATGGCAGATCAACATGTTTTCAAGTTAACTGCACATTTCAGGTGTAATTTCAAACTTTTCATGTATATTTAGATACAAGATGCAACCATGCAGGAAATTTCCTGCACATGCATGTCATGCTGCAGTACACAATTGGAATTACACCAAGGCTCCTCAAACCCATATTGCAGCCATCCTGTGGACCAGCCTCCTTGTTCTGAATTCTCCATTACTGGTCTTCAGAAATGCAGGGAACCATAATGTGTTTGGTATGCATTGGTCCTGTAATATGACAAAAATACATCCAAGGTGTGAAGAAGGGGACTGTTTTGGTGAGTACAAACACCCTACTCCCTTCCTCCCAAACATTTATCTTGCCAATCCATTTAAAATACAGGATCCTGAGAAGCTGAAACAGGGGACAGAAACTAGCAAGATAAATGTCAACATCTTAGTGGTTCACAGGCTGAATTTGAACCAACAGCGTGATGCAACTGGGGGAAAAAATCCTATGGTTTGTCAATGGAAGTATAACATGAAGATCAAGGAAAGCTACCATTCCTCTCTACTCTGTATTGGTCAGACCGCATTCAGTTCAGGACACTGTTTTTTCTTTGGCAAACAAGCGGAGCATATCCAGAGAAAGGCGGTCAATATGAAAGGGTGACTGGAAGGAGGCATTGAGTATGTTTAGCCTGAAGAAGAGGAGATAGAATAGCTGTCTTCAAGAATCTGAAGGGCTGTCATATAAAAGATGGGGCAGAATTGTTCAGGGTTGTTCTAGAACAGAGGACAATACATTGTGGCTTTAAAATTGCAAGGAATAAGATTTAGGTTGGACATCAGAAAAGATTTTCCAATGGAATGATCTATTCAGTAATGAAACAGAGTGCCTTGAGAAGTGGTGAGTCCCCTTTGCTAGAGGCAATTAAAGAGTTTGGATGGTCACCTGTCAAGCATGCTGTACTAGTGGATTCCTGCACTGGGCAGGGAGTTAGACTAGATGGTCACGGTAAGTTCCAAGCCTTACATGTTATGACTCTATAATTCAATACAGGTCTACTCAGAGATATATCCCACTGAATTCAGTGGGGCTAAAAGCAGGCCCAGTGATATTCTTATTCAGCAGAGAAGTTAGGTGCATACCTATGTGCAGGATATAATACCTTTAAGAAATATGCAAGACATATTGCCTGGTATTTGCACTGTTTGATCAAACCTGTTTAGCAAGCTATATTATACACAGAGGAGGAAGGAAGGAACAAAAATGGGAGGGGCCTTCTAAAAGAGTACTATCTCGAGGGGTTGGTAGAAACATGTACGAGAGCAAGAACGACTTAGGAAAAAAGTAGAAAGTTTTTGATTTTATCAGACCAGTGGGGAACTTCAGAGCTTGCTTACTGCTGTAAGATATTTTACTTTGTGATAAAAATGGTATAATGCTGTTATTTGGGGTTTTTATTTCTAATGAACCAAGAGGAATGTCTACTCTCATGATTATTAGAAGGAAACTATTATGTATTATGTATTCTGTATTCTGTATCATTATCATTATTAATCCTCTTTCTCCAAGAACTTTCAGGTTGGCAGTGACTTGTGTTTTGTCACCTCTCCTGGAACTTTTATACTGTGGGGATGCTTCTCTTATCCAATCATCCTGACTCATATATGGGATTTTCCTCATTGCTTATTCCATCGTTTCCCTTACTGGGAAAGAGAGAAAATAGGAAAAGATAAAGCAGCTGCACAGTTTGTTTTGACTGCACGCTCTTTAGCTAGATGGCCTCTAAACAAGTATGGTACTTTTCTAAACCTTCTAGTTTACGATATCATGTGAAGATATCACATGGCCATTTTGGTGTACTCTGCATGCACTTCCTTGTTAGTAAATAGCTATATTGTATCTTATCCACATCTATGTGTGGCTAAATTAAGAGTGGAAGTGATAGACAATCATAGGCTAGTTTTCACCACTCATACTTGAACGGCTTATATCAGGGTTTCTCAAGCTGGTATCCTCCAGATGCATTGGGCAACCGATAAACCATGCTATTGAAGAATCATAGGAGTTGAGGTCCAGTACTTTGCATTTAACTGCAAATTACATACACATTTCAATCTTGTGTTTCAGAATCAGTTTGCAAATGCATTATGTGAATGGTGGAGAAACTTCAGCATCAACCAAACCATCCAGAATTTCTCTTGGTAGATGGGCAGCCATATTATACTATTAGTCATTTGTAAAAAAATAAATAAAATTAAATAAAATACTCATCCAAAATGCTATCATTTAATATGATGATACCTCTTCTTGGCATTATACCAAGCTGAGTCTTCTGCTGGCACTATTTCTGCAACTTTCTTGAGTAGGATTCAAGAAAGCTGGATGACGATGATACCTTCCTCTACCTTCCTCTTTTGTCTGTGACTGCACTATTTTCTACTTGCAAAGACTAAACATATTTGAATCACTAAGTAACTTTCTACCCTCAGAATGTACAGTTTGGTTATATATTCACAGGATCCAGTCTATCATTAGTACATAAAACTATGCAAAGCTTTGATGACTGGATTTTAATTTTAATTTTAATTTTAGTTGACTGTTGTTTTTAATGTCATTAGCTATCCAGATTCTCTGATGCCCATATAAATTGAATAAAGGAAACACACAGACACACACAAACAAAATCTTCCAGCTAGACTTTTCCAATTTTGGGATGCTTTCAAGGTACCGATAAAGGGGATGGTATTCATTCATGTTTTTCTGAAACTCCTTGGCTTTTTCCATTATCCCGCGGATATTGGCAATCTGGTCCCTAGTTCCTCTGCCTTTTCTAAACCCAGCTTGTACATCTGGCAATTCTCACTCCATGAATTGCAGAAGTCTACCTTGCAGGATCTTGAGCATTACCTTACTGACATGTGAAATGAGTGCCACTGTTCGATAGTCTGAACATTCTTTAGTGTTTCCCTTTTTTGGTATGGGGATATAAGTTGATTTTTTTCCAGTCTGATGGCCATTCTTGTGTTTTCCAAATTTGCTGGCATATGGCGTGCATCACCTTGACCGCATCACCTTGAAAGATTTTAAACAGTTCAGCTAGGATGCCGTCATCTCCTGCTGCCTTGTTATTAGCAATGCTTCTTAAGGCCCAATCAACCTCACTCTTCAGGATGTCTGGCTCTAGCTCACTGACCACACCGTCAAAGCTATCCCTGATATTATTATCCTTCCTATACAGGTCTTCCGTATATTCTTGCCACCTTTTCTTGATCTCTTCTTCTTCTGTTAGGTCCTTGCCATCTTTGTTTTTGATCATACCCATTTTTGCCTGGAATTTACCTCCAATGTTTCTAATTTTCTGGAAGAGGTTTCTTGTCCTTCCTATTCTATTGTCTTCTTCCACTTCCGCGCATTGCTTGTTTAAAAATAATTCCTTGTCTCTTCTGGCTAACCTCTGGAATTTTCCATTTAATTGGGCATATCTCCCCCTATCGCTATTGCCTTTTGCTTTCCTTCTTTCTTGGGCAACTTCTACTGCCTCAGCAGACAGCCATTTTACCTTCTTGGTTTTCTTTTTCTTTGGGATGTATTTTGTTGCTGCCTCCTGAACAATGTTGCGAACTTCTGTCCATAGTTCTTGTCTGCCTCCTGAGGAATCTGTATAACAACCAAGTAGCAATGGTAAGAACAGACCACAGAACAATGGACTGGTTTAAGATTGGGAAAGGAGTATGGCAGGGCTGTACACTCTCACCCTACCTATTCAACTTGTACTCAGAACACATCATGCAACATGCTGGGCTGGATGAATCCAAGGCTGGAGTTAAAATTGCTGGAAGAAACATTAACAATCTCAGATATGCAGATGATACCACTTTGATGGCTGAAAGTGAAGAGGAACTGAGGAGCCTTATGATGAAGGTGAAAGAAGAAAGTGCAAAAGCTGGGTTGCTGTTAAACCTAAAAAAACCAAGATTATGGCAGCCAGCTTGATTGATAACTGGCAAAATGAGGGAGAAAATGTAGAAGCAGTGACAGACTTCGTATTTCTAGGTGCAAAGGTTACTGCAGACGCTGACTGCAGCCAGGAAATCAGAAGACATTTAATTCTTGGGAGGAGAGCAATGACAAATCTTGATAAAATAGTTAAGAGCAGAGACATCATACTGACAACAAAGGTCTGCATAGTTAAAGCAATGGTGTTCCCTGTAGTAACATATGGCTGCGAGAGCTGGACCATAAGGAAGGCTGAGGGAAGGAAGATAGATGCTTTTGAACTGTGGTGTTGGAGGAAAATGCTGAGAGTGCCTTGGACTGCAAGGAGATCAAACCAGTCCATCCTCCAGGAAATAAAGCCAGACTGCTCACTTGAGGGAATGATATTAAAGGCAAAACTGAAGTACTTTGGCCATATAATGAGAAGACAGGATACCCTGGAGAAGATGCTGATGCTAGGGAGAGTGGAGGGCAAAAGGAACAGGGGCCAACCAAGGGTAAGATGGTTGGATGATATTCTAGAGGTGACAGACTTGACCTTGGGGGAGCTGGGGGTGGCAATGACTGACAGGAAGCTCTGGTGTGGGCTGGTCCATGAAGTCAACAAGAGTCAGAAGTGACTGAATGAATAAACAACAACAAATTCATTCATGAAATTGTTCCAACCTTATCTTAGTCCAAAAAGCATGGATACCTCAGGGGTTCAGCTCACCATATTCCCATGCCAGTTTTCTACCATGGTATAGGATGTACAATCCTTTTATCCCTTTGCAGTGTAGTGCAGAAGATATGTATATCAGGAAGTAAGCAACTTGCATGTACAAAGGAACATTTTCCACATCTCGATTTGACAAACTGAGTTTAGTACAAGGTCATCTGTTTTGTAACATGTTCTTTAAGGTAATCTTATATTTCCATGTTTTCAGTTATGTAAGACACTGGATTATCTCTAAAAACAGGAAAATCTGATATAGTCACTCTTCTAATAGGTTCTCCCTTATTTGTTTTGATCTGGTTTTGAGAATAGGTGGTGAAAATTCCAGAAGGAACCATTCAGAAGCAAACTTTTGGATGTTAAAATATCTGAGAAGAAGGCTGAGTAAGTCTGTGCAATCACGTTGCATTTCCACACCAACGATTTGTAATCTTGCATAACATCAACTAGTCATCACTACGACAAAGTAAAGCCTATATTCATAACTGCTGCATCTCCACACAATTGCAGAATGATGGCATTAGACTACAAATCATTAGTGTGGAGGAAATTGTCAGTTTTTTTGTCTGTTACATTATGAACCTTTAAAGCATGGGAAATCAAAAGGAACCCAGAGACAAGAAGTCAGAAGCACACAGGCTCTGTCCATAATCAGCACTTTCAGTCAAGATGTGGTTGGACAAGTTAGGGCTTGCCAGTCATCAGAAAGTGTTTGTAATGCTAAAGCACAGCCTCAGAACATGTGTAGCAGTGATGTTAGGACATCCAGGCACATGCAGGAAGCATTGTTCTCTGAGAACTGAGTAATGGGGTTTCCATATCAGAGGGAGCCCTTTTCAGATAGGCATTAGAAATTGACAATTGCATATAATATTGTATTTGCAGGATCATTTAGGACTAAGACTGGTAGACATCCCCATTCAGTCATAAAGTCATAAGTTAGGGATCAGTAACCTTTTCAAGCTCAAGTGAAAGAGCTCCCAAGGTTCCGATGCTCTGGTGTGAAAGGCACAAGATTTCAATGATCTCTTGGAAATCACCAACATCTCATTAGATTTGTCAATCTTTTGAGACTGTATGGTCATACCTGGTTGGCATTTGGATGGGAGACCTCCAGGAAATCACAGGGTTATAGGCTAGACTGGGAAGTTGAAAGGACATCCTGAAAGAAGGCACCAACAAGCCACTTCCATATTGTTGCCAAAAAGCCTATAATGATGTGTCCATGAAATCACTAGGAGTCAAGCTGAACTCAAAGGCGATTTCACCTCTTAATCTGTGTCTATGATGACAGATCCTTAAGGAAAGTCAGGCTGCTCTGGACTGATTGTGTGATTCTGTATAGCAAAGCAAGATCCTTGTGAAGCAATTCAATGCATCTAACCAGTGTTTCTCAACCTTGGCCACTTTCAGATGTGTGGACCTCAACTCCCAGAATTCCCCAGTCAGTTCTGACCAGCAGTCCTGGAAAATGATGCCCATTCCAAAGAATCAGAAACTTCTGAACAACATAAAGAGAGTTTGCTTCAGACACAGGGAGAGGAGCAAAGAGCTTAGACAAGACTGTGCAGGCAGGAGAGATTAGTTTCTTCCAACTTCTGCACCAGCATTTCTCAAGCTTGAGAAGATGTGTGGACTTCAACTTCCAGTATTCCCCAGTGAGCATGCTGGCTGGGGAATTCTGGGAATTGAAGTCCACACATCTGAAAGTGGCCAAGGTTGAGAAACACTGATCTAAGCCCTGCAGAAAAACCCTGTATTGGCAATCAGTGCAACCCTAAGCCTTTGCTTCTAAAATACAAGAAGAAGGATGGAAAGAGCAGTTGGTGGAAATGAGTGACTTACAAGAGAACAGTTCATCAGAAGCTCTCAAATCACAATTCATCAGGATAAAAATAGTGAGTCCTTTATCTGCAAATAGAAATCAATTATGACCCTCGAAGAGGTGCATGCCTCTGTTTTATTTAAAAATCTACAAACACCTGCAATTTTCCTAGACACTGTTAGCTAAAAAAGGGGGCAGTTAATTTCTTTGTTCTGTAGTTCTGGACCTTTGCACAAATCGTCTTGCCTTGACAAGACTGAAATCGGACCGGTTTGTTTGTTCTGTCCAAAATAAAAAATAAGGGTACCTTTTTAAAATATTAGA
The DNA here is from genome assembly GCF_035149785.1 of Candoia aspera. Lineage (NCBI taxonomy): Eukaryota > Metazoa > Chordata > Lepidosauria > Squamata > Candoiidae > Candoia > Candoia aspera. Next base: position 40,631,879 of record NC_086155.1, read on the forward strand.
ATTTAAAAGAGTTTCCTTTCCAAACTCCTGAAGCAATTTCAGTTCTCATTTCGTTTGAACAGAGCAGTGTTTCTCAACCTTAGCAATTTTAAGATGTGTGGACTTCAACTCCCAGAATCCCTCAGCCAGCATGCTCACTGGGGAGTTCTGGAAGTTGACATCCACACATTTTAATGTTGCTAAGGTTGAGAAACACTGGAATAGAGGTTTGAAGAAACTGACCTCTCCTGCCTGCACAGTCTTCTCTTCTCTAAACCCTTTCCTCCTCGTGTCTGAAGCAAGCTCTCTTTATGTCATTCAGCAGTTTCTGACTCTTTGAAATGAGCATCATTTTGCCAGGATTATTGGTCAGAACTGCTTCTTTAAAACCATATGTTAGAATTGGGCAAACAATGGCCTTGACAATACATACCTTTATTGTCCATGTGATATCTTTGCCCTTTAATATTTTGTCTCGAGATATATTTATCACGCCTTGGTCTTAAGCCTAATCTACTCTGCAGGATTGTTTTGCAGAAAAAATGGTGGGTGGGTGGGAAGGAAGAAGCACGTGCATTGCCCTGAGCCACTCAGAAAAGTCATGATGAAATATCCTTGTAACAAACCAAGAGCAGGTATAAAACTGCCCATATCTGAAGGAAGATAAAACGAGGCAGGGAATTCTGCTCCTCGTTTCAAGACTGTCCTATGCAAAAGTCTACCAGCACAGATTAGGGACATGCTACCTATTTTCAAATGTACATTAACTTTTTATAGAAAGTGCTAGATATAAGCCTCCTCTCTCTTCTGCTTGACAAATCAGTTCTCTGTCAAAAGCACTGGCAGCAGCAGAATTTGATCCAGCAAGAGGAACACAACAACACAAGCTGTTTCAGAAGCCTTGATTATTTTCTTTAATGCAGTTAATTGCATCTTTCCACGTTGTTTTGTTGAAAACAGTAATATAACAATGGATTAAAAAAAAGGAACATGGACAATAACATGTTTCTCTAAAACCACATCACAATGTGAAAATAAACATGTTTGTTTTATTCAACAGTCTGTTTCAAAATGCTACTGCTACTGCACCAAGGCAGTTAACTGAAAGTCACTGAAAGGTATGAAGCCTAAGCTAGAAAATCTGAGGAAAATGTAGTCAAATGATTCACACATTGATGATGAGACAGATGTTAGTAACCTGACATTTAGGTTTCCCATCCTCAAGCAATAGGAGGAATGGTTTCTCTGACAGACCCCTCCCGATAATTTCCAGAGGTGTAGTCTGATCACATCTGGCTGACTTTTACAGCTCTTTTGCCCAATAACAGGAGTTGCTTCTTGTTGGTATTTCTTTAACTACAGTCTGCTACAGACTGTGTCCCTCAAGCCCTAGGAAATAAATTTTGCATTTGATCTGGTGCCAAAAACTGTATTTTTATTGTTTTATTAATTATTTTGCTGTAAACTGCCTAGAGTCCCTCTGGTGGGAGGAGATGGGCAGTGACAAATTTGATACATACATACATACATACATACATACATACATACATACAATCAGTTTCTAGTGCATTAACATCCTGGATAAAGGGAAGAATTTAATGCAGGGTTTTTCTTGCTGGTGTAGTGGAATGAAGACAGGATAATTTCCATATTTATTTATTATGCTTTGCAGACACATCAGCACCCATGGAATCTGCTTATTATTTCCCTTATATTTTTTCAATGAAACCCTATGGGAAATTTAAAATTAGAACATTTAATTTGAAAATTAGAAAGTTAGAAAATTTGAAATTAGAACATTGAAATTGAAAATTAGAACATTTAAAACAAATTTAGAAGATTTTACTGCAGTAGAAATATATTTCTTAAAATATAAGGTCGGAAATAAATGTCACAGTAGAATCAGCAGTTGTGATGGTGATGGTGATGACTATGTATCCAAAAGCAAAAAAAAATTGTTTGGTCACGTTAAAGAAATAATGTGACAGATTACTTTTCCACAAGAGGGCAGTACTCTAAAAAAAGAAGAAAAAAAGTAGATATTTAACATTAAAATTGTCTGATCTCTTCATGTGATTTGTGTGCATTCCATACTGTCTAAGGCAGTGTTTCTCAACCTTGGCAACTTGAAGATGTGTGGACTTCAACTCCCAGAATTCCCCAGCTAGCATGGAACATAACTAGCTCTTTTATGCTGAGTCAGACATGTTCCACTTAGCCCAGCGAGACCTGAGATTCTGTAGGTAAAGCAAGTGCTCACTGTCCTTTCTGCAAATACCTGGTGATCTCGAGTAGATGTGCTAGGGGGAAATCATTGCAAACAACAACAAGGGAGAGAAAAATACATTTCTTAAGCTGGGGGTGGGAAGGGGATTAAAGCAGTCATTATGACATGGTGTCTCCAGATCTGTATATATTTACCTTGGAAATTAGAGAGCTCATTGATTCATGAAAAGACAATAGTTCAGATTATGCATAGTCACAGATCTGTGTAATCAGCAATGACAACTATGTGCTAGCTGTATAAAAATGCAGCAGAGAAGTTATATAACAAAAACACAGCACTCCCTTTCCTGTAAATATCTGTTATGACATGACGCAAGTTATTCATGCCGCTAACTCACATGAAACTCAGCTATGCATAAAAATTAAATGATGCATGCCCAAGAAGGGTGTAGTCCCTTTGAAGAGATTTTAAAGAATGATAAGCTGTCACAGACAACTAAGCAGGAACAAACTGATTTGTATAGCATTCCATCCACAATCATGCAGTAATATACAGGATTTTTCTATTGCGTGTTGTGGGGGGAGAGACAAACTCAGAGGCAAGCTTGTAGTTCTACCCTTCTTAAGTTTATGCAAACCTTCTGGCAGCCAGATTAATTGATAATTGCATATGAATGATTATAAATAATTATAATAGTGTGCAAGCTATTAGACCATCTGTTGCCTCCTGATACTGTAGGTCAGTTCTCAGGATTCTTGTCATGAGTAAGGATGGCGAGCAGGGGGCTCCCATCCAGGCTGTAAAGCGCATGCGTAGTACTGAGGAATTAGGTATCTATTCAAAGAGACACAGATCGGGCCCACCACGCTTCTTCAGTTTGTTAGGATTTTCTGTTATGTAGCAGTAATAAAACACTAGTGTCATGCGCTGCCTACCTCCGAATAACGTTCAGACGCTGGTTTGCAAAGCAGGTTCTGGTTTATTTCAGGTTAGGTACAACGTTGGTAGAAAAAAGCTGAGAGTGACAGGAGCGCGCCGGTGCGGGGTTTAAATACCCCGCGCCGGTCAGCGCCCCCTCGCTCACGGTCACGTCACCCCCCTTTGTCCCATGCGTTGCCCTGCCATTGGTTGAGGGTTTCCGGGATCGCCCATCCTCAGGTTTCCATTCTTCTGCTGATTGCTTTCAGCTGGGCGATCCCCGTTGTATTGCCGCTGATGGCTTGGGTGGCTCCGTGATTCGTTTAGCTATTGTTTGTTAGCCGTTAGTCGTTGTGGGTTGATGGCTACTTAACTTGTGCCCCTTCACTTATTTCCTTGTCATTGTCATGAGTGCCATTGCGCTGATGACTTTAGCTCAACGGCACTCATGACATACTGCCCCCTTTTCGAATAGTGTTCTCCCCTGGTTTTCTTGGTTTTCCCCGTGGAGCTGTCAAAACGCCACATTTTTTTTTTTTTTTTTTCCAAAGTTCCCGCCGGAGTAGTTGTCGCCCCTCCCTTTGCTCCTCCCTCTACCACGTGCCTTCCCAGGGTGTGTCCATGGTGCGCATGCTCGGGTTCTGACCTGGCGTGCGCATGCTCCAACCACACCCTGTTTGTTTGGCTCAGTTCGGCGAGGCGAGAGGCGTGGCTGGTCGGGTGCTGCTCAGCTCCAGGTAGGGCCCTTCTTTTCTTATTTAGAGTGCGTCGCCTTTGTTGTGTCTCCTGGGCGTTGCCCCCAGGTTGCCCTGTTGACTTGCTTGCCACTCCCCCGCGGCCGGGGGGCGGGGGGAGGGTGCTGGCGATCGTTTGTCACCACCCCGTGGGCCCGGGGCGGGGGGAGTGAGTCCCGGGGGGGGGAAGGTCCACCCAAGTCGCGGGCTTGGGGGGGGCCCTTTCCCTTGGGGCACGGGAGGCGGGGGGGGGCCTGCGGGGGGGGGGTTGGTTTTGCTGACCTTGATTGCGGTTTGTCGGGGTATGCCCGGTGAAATGCTCTGGTCAGGTCAGGCGAGTTAACGTTGTGCGCCGCCACCCATTCCGGGTGGGGGAAGTGTTTCCACCTGACCAGATAGTGTAGAGTTCCTCGTTGCTTGCGGGAGTCGAGGATGTCCCTGATCTCGAAGTGGTGTTGCCCGTCGATCATTAGCGGTGCGGGCTGTGGCGTGCTTGGGTGCCATCGGGAGGTGGTTGCCGGTTTTAGGAGGCTGGTATGGAACACCGGGTGGAGTCTCCGGAGGTTGTGTGGCAGGTCCAGGCGTATTGCTACCGGGTTCACTATTTGCGTGACTCGGAACGGCCCGATGTACTTAGGCCCCAGTTTTTTCGAGGGTTGGGTTGACTTTAGGAACTTGGTGGAGAGATAGGCCATATCCCCCGCCTGGAACGGCGGTTGTTGGCGCCGGTGCTTGTCGGCCTGCTCTTTGTAAGCAGCCTGTGCCTCCTTCAGCGCCGCCGTGATTACTGGCCATGCTTCCGCGATCTTCCGTCCCCAGTTGCTGGCGTCCACCTGGGGTTCCGGGGGTTGAGGTAGCTCCGGTATGGGGACGAAGTCGCGCCCCGAGACTACTTCGAACGGGGTTTTCCCCGTGCTCGTGTGGACGGCGTTGTTGTATGCGACTTCGGCGAACGGGAGCAGTTCAGCCCAGTCGTCTTGGTGGTAGTTCGTATATGATCGTATAAATTGCTCTAAGGTGGCATTAAGAACCTCAGTGGCTCCGTCCGTCTGCGGATGCCAAGCCGTAGATAGGGCCTGTTGGGTCCCCGTCAGCTTCAGGAAGGCCCGCCAGAATTTGGAGGTGAACTGTGTGCCCCTGTCGGTCACCACACGTGCGGGACATCCGTGTAGCCTGTACACGTGGATGAGGAAGAGTTTGGCTAGTTGTTGTGAGGATGGGACCGACGTGCAGGGGATGAAGTGGGCCTGCTTTGAGAAGTAGTCCTTCACCACCCAAATGGCCGTTTTCTTCTGGCTGGGTGGGAGGTCCACTATAAAATCCATAGAGATTTCCTCCCATGGGCGGGAGGGTTCTGCCACCCGTTGCAATAGCCCCGCGGGTTTGCCTGGTGCCCGTTTGGCCCTAGCGCACGTTGGGCAGGACGCCACGTAGGTTTTTACGTCTCGCCTGAGCGCGGGCCACCAGAATTGGCGCCGTGTTAGGTGTAGGGTCTTGAGGAACCCAAAGTGTCCCGCTTGCTTGGCGTCGTGTGACCTATGCAAGATCGCCTGGCGTTGCGAGTCCGGGACGTAGATTCTGCCTTCCCCCCATGCCAGGTCTTGCGCCATCGTTACCTTGTCGGGGTTTGCCAGGAACCAGGGGTCGGTTTTGAGGGCGGCGGCGAGGTCCGTGCGCATTCCCCCTGGTAGTTGCGGTTGGCTTCTTTCCGTCGCCGGTTGTCCCGCCGTCGGCTGCGCCGTAGCGTCGAGCTGCCTCCGTGCGCCGCTTCGGGTGGTCACGGCCATTCCCAGTTGCGAGGCGGATAGGACCGTCCCAATGGTGTCTGGGGCGGGCTCTTCGTCTTGGGGCAGCCGGGAGAGGGCGTCGGCCAGGAAGTTCTTCTTGCCCGGCATGAACTTCAGCTGGAAATCAAAGCGGCTGAAGAATTGGGCCCATCGGACCTGTTTTGGGCTAAGGCGTCTAGGCGTTCGTAGGGCCTCGAGGTTCCGGTGGTCCGTCCAGACCTCGAATGGTTGGGTGGCTCCCTCGAGTAGGTGACGCCATGTCTCTAGTGCCGATTTCACCGCGAAGGCTTCTTTCTCCCAGACGTGCCATCGCCTCTCTGTCTCGGAGAACTTCCTTGACAGGTAGGCGCATGGTTTCAGGAGCCCCGTGGAGTCTTTTTGTAGCAGGATGGCTCCCAGGGAGAAGTCTGAGGCGTCGGCTTGGACCACGAACGGCCGTTCTGGGTCCGGGTGTGCGAGGATTGGTTCCGTCGTGAACAGCGCTTTCAGCTTGTCGAATGCGGTCTGGCACGCGGGAGTCCAATTCAGCACTGTGCCTGGGTTCTTGGCGCGTCGGGTGTCCCCCACCCCTTTGGTTTTGAGGAGGTCCGTTAAGGGGAGGGCTATCTCAGCGAACCCCCGGGCGAAGGACCTGTAGAAATTCGCGAATCCCAGGAAGCTCTGTAGTTGCCGTCTGTTGCGGGGCCGCTCCCAGTTTAGCACCGCTTCGACTTTTGCGGGGTCCATTTCGATGCCGTCCCCGGAGATTCGATACCCCAAATAGTCTAGGCGCTCTTTGTGAAACTCGCACTTTGTAGGCTTTGCATAGAGCTGCGCCCTTCTGAGCTTGTCGAGGACTTGCCTGACTAAGGTTACGTGCTCCTCGTGTGTTTTTGTGTAAATGAGGACGTCGTTGATGTAGACCAGGACCCCTTTAAACAGATGTTCATGCAGTACCTCATTGATGAGCTGCATGAACACCCCAGGGGCCCCCGCGAGTCCGAAGGGCAGTACCTTGTACTGGAAGGCGCCTAGGGGGCAGTTAAACGCCGTCTTCCATTCGTCCCCCTCCCTGATTCGGATGCGATAGTACGCCTCGCGAAGGTCCAATTTGGAAAAGACTTTGCCCGTGGAGAGGTGGGCGAGCATGTCCTTTACCAGGGGTAAGGGGTATTTGTTGGACAGGGAAGCCGCGTTTAGGCCCCGGTAGTCGGTGCAGAGCCGTAGGGTCCCGTCTTTCTTCTCCCGGAATAAGACGGGGGCTCCGACCGGTGAGCATGCTGGCTCTATGAATCCCCTGTCTAGGTTTTTATCGATGAACTCCCGGAGGGTTGCCATCTCCTTCGGGGTCATCGAATAGATCTTTGGTCTAGGTAGGGGGACGTCGGGCAGTAGGTCGATCCGGCAATCCGTCTTGCGGTGGGGGGGTAGTTGGTCTGCCTCTGCCTCTCCGAAGACCTCGGAGAAGTCGGCGTATTGTTCTGGTAGGTCTGCTGTGGTAGCGGCGTTGTCTTGTGTGGTCGCCTCCGCTCGTCCTACCGTGGGGTTGCTTTTGCCAGCTGGTGCTGGTGCTCGATACTCGCCGTCGCCGAATGTGAAGGTGCGGGTCGCCCAGTTGATCCGCGGGTTGTTTTTCGCGAGCCATGGCATCCCCAGGACTGCAATGGGCCGTCCGATGGGCGTGACTACGAACGATGTGCGCTCGGTGTGAGTGCCCATTTGCAGGGTGACCGGCTCGGTTTGTAGCGTGGCTGGTTTCCCTCCCGCTGTAGAGCCGTCCAGCTGGTGGAATGCCAGCGGCGTGGGGAGGGGGAAGCAGCGGAGGTCGAGTTTAGCGACTAGGTCGGGGTGGATGAGGTTTTTTGAGCACCCCGAGTCCACTAGTGCCGCGGCCGTGGTGGCTCCGTTGCCGGCAGAGAGTTGGATTGCTGCCAATATTACGGAGCTTTTGTCGTTTCGTTGAGGTGGTCCGCGTTGCTGTCCCACCGCCTGCCTCGCCACGCGTCTCAGAGCAGGCGGGGAGCATTTCCCGCCGGCTGGTCGGGGTCGGTATTGTCCTCTTCCCCCCAGTGCGCGTCCCAGCCCTCTTCCGGTGTCGCTGTGGCCACGGTCATTCGGCGGTGAGGGGGCGGCCCCGGGTTGGGTGGTTTGGGGCTAATTTTCGGGGCGGGCTTGGGCGCGCTGGTCGGCGGTCGGTTGGCGAAGCAATCCGCCGTCTTGTGCCCTAATTTGCCACACCTCCCGCAGGGCTCCCGATTGAACCTCTTTTTTGGGTATATGGGGCCGGCCATCCCCCCGTGTGGTGCGGGTACCTTTTTCCCGACATAGTTTGTGTCTTCCGTGGTTGTCATAAGGAAGGTGCGGTGCGCGTGTTCGGCTCTCCCCGCGAGGTGGATCCACCCGTGTAACGTTTCTGGGTCGTCGCGGTAGAGGGCCCATTGAAGAACGTCGCGGTTGAGCCCCCTTTTGAAGATTTCCAGCAGGGTGGTCTCAGACCAGTCGCAGACCTTTCCCGCGAGGGCTTTGAACTCCAGGGCGTAGTCAGGGACCGTGCGTGTGCCCTGTTTAAGTCTCTGGAGTGCGCTTTTCGCCCGTACTTTAGCTAGGGGGTCTTCGAAGTAGTTTTTCATCTCTTTGATGAAAGCAGGGAAGGTGGCGAGGGCGGGGGAGCTGGACTCGTACAGTTGGACGTACCAGTCCGCCGCCCTGTCTTGGAGTTTCATCGCCACGGCGGCGATCTTGTCGGCCTCGGAGTCATAGGAGTGTCCGTGCCTCCCCATGAACTCCCTAGCGTTGGTAATGAAAAACGAGAGTTTTGAGGGGGTCCCATCGAAGAAGATGGGGAAGTCCTTTGGGGCCCGGGCGTTTTGTGCGGCCCCGCCTCTCGCTTCCCGGGGTGTGGTGTCGGCCGCCTGTGCCGTCTGCTGGCTCTCCGCTGGCCCGTGTGGGTTCGGTGCTTCGCTCGGGGTGTGGGCTTGTGCGGGGACGTCGTTGGGTGGCGTGGGGGGCATAAGCGCCTGGAGCATGGTCCGGAGTTCCGTCAGCTGAGCCCGCATGGCCGCGAGTTCAGCTCGTGCCTCCTCGTCCACAGCCCGCGCCGCCGCTGGGGCCGGTTCCGTTGGCGCGTCCTCGGGGGTGGGTTGCCGGTGGGGTTCATCGTCCCTCCGCCGCGGGTCCGCTTCCTCCTCCGTCTGATGGGTGTCTCCGTCGTCCTCCTCCGTGTTGAGCACCGTGGGGCTGTCGCTCCACGCCCGTTGCTGGGGTGTGATGTGGGGCGCGGGGTCCTCCGCTGGTTTCGGAAGTCGTGCTGCTCCCTCCCGCGGTCGGGTTGCCTCCGTCGCCATCTCCCCTTGGGGTTGGAGCTGAGGCTCGGGTCGGGTGGGGTGGGCGTCCATGGCTCCGGGAGTCCGCGGTGCCTCTGGCCTCGGTCGGTCCTCCTCTGTCTCTTGCCGCGCGGCTCGCCCTCCTTGCCCGCGCCGTTCCGGCCTCATCTTGCTGGTCTTCTCGCCGTCTACTCCTCCCGCGGCTCGTTGTCGTCCGGTGGGGCTCGGCGAGGCTGAGTTTATGACTCTCAGCTTTATGTCATGCGCTGCCTACCTCCGAATAACGTTCAGACGCTGGTTTGCAAAGCAGGTTCTGGTTTATTTCAGGTTAGGTACAACGTTGGTAGAAAAAAGCTGAGAGTGACAGGAGCGCGCCGGTGCGGGGTTTAAATACCCCGCGCCGGTCAGCGCCCCCTCGCTCACGGTCACGTCACCCCCCTTTGTCCCATGCGTTGCCCTGCCATTGGTTGAGGGTTTCCGGGATCGCCCATCCTCAGGTTTCCATTCTTCTGCTGATTGCTTTCAGCTGGGCGATCCCCGTTGTATTGCCGCTGATGGCTTGGGTGGCTCCGTGATTCGTTTAGCTATTGTTTGTTAGCCGTTAGTCGTTGTGGGTTGATGGCTACTTAACTTGTGCCCCTTCACTTATTTCCTTGTCATTGTCATGAGTGCCATTGCGCTGATGACTTTAGCTCAACGGCACTCATGACAACTAGAGACCTATTCCTTGTCTCAGCGTGGTTCCTGGCTGTTAGGACAATTCTTGACCAGTATGGCTGCTACCAGCTACAGTCTTCCTCTGACTGGAGGAATCCAGCTGTCAGCCCTTCAAGGTAGACCAGGTCAGGAAAGAAACACCATGAGAAATACTAGAAAAGACTTTATTGATACAGGCTCTAGTAACAGAATCATGAAAGTCTGCCAGTGTTTCCCTTTCTCTCCCTCCTTCCTATAACAAAGACAGTCAAGGTGGGGCAACCTTGAGTTTCTTTCTCACGCTTTCTTGTTTTCCCAGGCTAAGCTCATGTTTTACTTACAGTTGCCACATATCTTCTTGTACTCCTTTGCACCAGTTTAGTACAGTTCTCTCAAGCTATATAGCCCCTCAGTTCAGCACTAGCAATTTCTCAGCTGGAAGTTTCTCAAAGCTTATGGTTTGCTGTTCTGAGAGAGCCAATGTGGTGTAGTACTTCAGGCAGTGTTTCTCAGTCTTGGTAACTTTGAGTGGAGTTCATCTCCCAGAATCTGGGAATTGAAGTCCATGCATCTTAAAGTTTCTAGGGTTGAGCTACTCTGCCTTAAGGTGCTGGATTAGGAATGGGGAGACCTAGATTCTAGTCCTCCATTAGACATGGAAATCAGCTGGGGGACTTTGGGCCAGTCATTCCTTCTACGTCCTAATCGGTGTCAGGGTCTGCAGTCAACAGCCTGCCCAAAAACAAAACCTCTTATTATGCAATGTGCTAAAAACTTCAGTAAGCAGGACAAACTCTAAGAACAACATTTAGGGTAGTTCTGATTGACTGTCCTTCTCTCAACTAGCTTAATCACCCCAAAAATACTGACTGGAACAGCAGCCCAGAAAGTTTCAAATAGATAAATGCGGTTCATTCATTTGACATCATCACATCTCTAAACTTAGCCTAAGAAACGACAATTGGCAACCCACGGGGGAAGAAAGGGGTGAGTAATTGCAGGACATGCAAAGAGAGGCACAAGATTAACTTTCTGCGCTTGCTTTTTGCTGAAGAATAATATTAGATAATAATAATATTTGTTTAATGTAAGCTATTACATTAATAAATTGTTAATAAATTGTAATAAATTGTTTAATGTAAGCTATTTCTATCGCCGCTCATCTCACCACAGAGACTCTAGGCGGCGCACAAAGGACCAAAACCAACGCCCCCCCCCGCCCCCGCCCCCGCCCCCGCCAACAACAGCATGATTTACAAAACGATACTCCAAAATAGTAAATGTCAACATTATAATGTTGGTACGGCCCCAAAGAATAGCCCTCGCTTGTCATACACGATCGCTGCTACTGCTTGCCTGGCACCGTTTACGGACGTCCCGTGAGCAAGCCACTGTGCTAAAAGAGCGAGATGCGGGAGCGGGACGGCGCATGCCTCGGCCCCCGGACCCCCAATTCCTTGGTTCTCGAAACAAGGGATCGGCTTTAGAATCCAGATTTTAAAAATACCGCTGAGCGTGTGCGGGATATTTAATTGCTTAACTGCTTTGTGATTCTGCCTGGTGTGGCATTCGCTTCTGGAGCAGCAGAGAACCGGGCTGCTCTGAAACAGGAAAGACGTTTTTCCCCTGAAGCCCCAGTCGCTCCTCCGACTCTCTTGCGACCGCGGGAAGCCAGCGACGCCCAGCCGCTCGCTTCCCTGTGAGGGATCAATCCAGCCCGGCCTCACCAGCTGACGCCCTGCCCCAGTCACAATGACCCAGATCTGCAGGACCGGGCGGCGCGGCGCGGCGCGGCGCCATCCGCAGCTGCAGTCGAGAAGCGGCACTGGACGGCTCAGGTCACCATGTGTCCGGCAGCGACGGCCATCTGTTCCCTCCTCTCTGCCGGCCGCATTTTTCCAGGAGCTTAGGAAGAACGGGAGGAGGAGGAGGAGCTGGGTGCTCACGTGGAGAAGAATTGCAGCGTGACGCCAAAGAAGAACCCCGCAGGGAGGATTCCCTCGGAGGTAGGAGCCGGCTGGGCTTCAGAGGACAGGGCGGAGCAGGAGGAAGGGAGTCCCCCATTTCATCATAATCGCTTCTGCGTAGGATCCAAGGAATCCAGGCTGCCTGACCCCTGCATGTGCTGCAGAATTCCAGCCGCTGCAGAATTTTGGCAAGGTGACAGGGAGAACAGCTCCCCTTGTCAAAATGTCTGGATTGAATCAGAAGACAATATATTCAGAATAGAGAAGTAGTGAAAATGAAAGTGTGTCAAAACCTGCCCATTTCATCCAGTTAAAGTCACTGTCCCTAAACCAATGCCCTCCAAATATGTTGAATGTGGTGGGAGGAGGGCAGCAGATTGTGGAGGGTTGGCTAACTAGCACTGAAGTGTAGTAGCAAAGTGCTTGAATCAGATTGCCTGATGCTAAAGGAGCCTGTTAGAAAAAGGATAGTCAACATTTGGATGGATTAGAAAGTTTCAGTCCCTGAACGGATGCCTCGTTTTACCATCTTTAGACAAGTAATTCTCATGGAAAGTGATGGTCTATGAGCTAGTATAGTGTAGATAGTTAGGATTGTCCACTGTGAGTTGAGAAGAAATGGTTGTCTCTAGGGACAGGATGGGAAATGGCCATCCAGTGCAGTCCTCCTCCTGGGTTAATGAAGGGGGATGGGACCCTGTTTCCTGATGGCTTGTCTTTTTTTTTTTAGATTTTTTTTATCCCGCCTTTATTATTTTTATAAATTACTCAAGCCAGTGACCATACCTAACACTCCTTCCTCCTCCTATTTTCCCCACAACAGCAACCCTGTGAGGAGAGTTGGGCTGAGAGAGGGAGCCTGGCCCAAGGTCACCAAGCCGGCTTTCAGGCCTAAGGCAGGACTGGAACTCCCAGTGTCCTGGTTTCTAGCCCGTTGGCTTAACCACTAGAGCAAACTGGCTCTCTTTTGAACTGAACTGTTGAATTGCACTTTCCATTTTTTCTCCCATCGTAAACCCTGTTCTTGCTCATTATGGGTGTAGTATAGGGAGGCAGCCCTTGAACCCTCATTTGAGTGTTCTTGTATAGGTCCCTGTTTAGACAAGGTGTTGAATGCATGAAAGGATGCGAGCAGCTGGCATAATTTCTGATCCTCTTCTCCAGCGATTGGGAGGGGGGGGCATCTTTTGCTGGCAGGGAATGACTGAAAAGCTTTTGAAAGCCCCAAAGGCTTCACCATGCCAGTTAACATAAAATAGTTGGGGGGGGGGGATATCATGCTGCATCTTTCAGCAGCTGGATCTTTCCTTTTACTAAAACTCTTCCTCCTCTTCCTCCTCCCACTCTTTCTTCTTTATTTCTTTTTTGGTGGAGGGGGAGGCCATTTTAACTGTTTTTAATCTGTCTATATGGGTATACATGACACAAGCAATCCAGCCCCATGAAACACTTTGCTTGGAGAGCTGTTGAGCACTTCGTTGACCCAATGAAGCAGCTCTCAGAGTCAAGGCCAACTTGCCTTGCAAAGACTGGCCCCAAAGCTACTGTTGCTCAGCAATGCAGCGTCACTGCACTGCCAGTTAGAAGATGGGAGCTGCTTTGCTTCACTGAAGGGATGCTTCTCTCAAATTTCCTTCAAACTGAAGTGCAAAGTTCTCTTAGAGCTTACTCAAGAGTTTTTTTTATTTCCCATCCCAAACAGATAGGAAATCAGACCACCAATTTCAAGGCTATGAAAAGGGATTGGGGCCTCCTTGAGGCCACAGATTGATTCTACTTGGAAATGAATTGTGTACTGTTCTACAGTATAGAGTACTGTAGACCAGTGTATAGTGGTTTACAGTATAGTGTAGACCAGCTTTTCTTAACCTCAGCAACTTTAAGAGGTGTGGACTTCAACTCCCAGAATTGGGGGGGATTCTGGGAGTTGAAGTCCACACCTCTTAAAGTTGCTCAGACTGTTTTATTTCTGAACTGAGCTGTTTCCTTAAAAAAGGACATCTGTATTCTTTATATCTAAATCTGTTACTTGACAACAACAACAAGAACCTTTTCCTGAGAAGGGTGGCTGCTGAAAGGTGTCTTTTCCCTAAACAGAAAACAACCAGACAAAATCCAGTTATTTTGCTGTATCAACCTGGCTCCATAGGATTTAACTGCTGTGTTCAGTGATTTCCCTTGTTAGAGGATTAATGGCTTTATAAGTTAGCGGGCAGAACTAGATCTAGAGAGCTGAATTAGTGCAGCCTAACAAGCTCAAAGCGTCATGGAAAGTAGAAAACCATTAATAAGGTTTTAAAGTAACGTCAAGAGCCATCCATGTTTATAATACACAAATAAACAGTTTCACTAACTACGGAATAAATCATTTTCCATTCAACAATCTCTAGGAATGTAAGCATCACAGGAGGAACAGTTTGGAGAATAAAATATGTTATTTGGAATGAATGAATGAATGTGTGTGTGTGTGTGTATTTGTCATACCAAGATGTCAAAGCACTGGCTGAAACAAAGGCAAAATTAACAAGACTCACTTCTGGTTTGAAGAATATTGTTGACTACTTTTGTTGGTTGTCATAAAATGAATGAAAACTGATTATAAATTATTTTCATTGCTTGGAAATTAGCTTCAAATTGCAAGGAAACCAACAGAGGGAAAATGGCATAATGGGTGATCTGGACAAGCTGCTGTGCTTTCTGAAAATTCCTATCAGGTGTGTCTGCAGGGTATGGTCAAAAAAGTCAAAATGGCAGCTGTGAGGTATGATTGAAGTTCTGCCCAGTTTTGTGTGTATTACGTGTGCAACACATATAAAAAATGGGAAGAGCTTCAGTCACATGTCAGAGCTGCCACCTTGACTTTTTTTGACCATAGCCTGTGAACACCCTGATTCCTACTTTCAGTCTTTTACCTTCTCCATGGAACTGCTGAGCTCCTCCTGCATCTTTTCACCTGTTTGTTACTTTGCAATAAAAGCAAGAAGATAGAGGCAAGCCTGGGGGGATAGATTGCTTATGGTTATTGTGAGATGGTTTTGACTCACTGTTTATTTTTATTTTATTGTTGTTGTTTTGCCAGTAGGGGAGCACCACTGCATGGCCTCTTCTGGGATGGAAAACCATTTACAAAATTAATTGGAAAGGTAGGAGAGGATTGTTTGGGGAGGAAGTTACTTTTTAAATGGTTTAAAAGAATGTAGTGCTTGTAAACATATAGATGTCTTTGTAGAAAAAAGTGGACTTTTAGTTTCTATCATGGTAGGATACAGGTTACTGGATACAGCAGTGTTTCTCAACCTTGGCCACTTGAAGATGTGTGGACTTCAACTCCAGAATTCAATGTGTGGACTTCAACTCCCAGCCACATCTATGCTGGCTGGGGAATTCTGGGAGTTGAAGTCCACACATTTTCAAGTGGCCAAGGTTGAGAAACATCAGAATAGAGTCTTTGTGGGGCATGAAATGTGAAAAGCTGAGAACCACTAAGTTAAAGCACAGCATGAGTGAAGGTGGGTGGGGTGGGGTGGAAATCTCATCTCTGTTTTACATCTCAAAGTGTTTTTCCCTCCTGCCATTTCCCTTTTTTCCCCTTTCCCTAGCAGTGGTTACTTTTAATCAATTTATTACAGATTAAAAATATCTCTTCATTAGGAGATAAATAGTTTTGTAAAATATTTGGGGGGAGGGGTTGCTGGTGGGTGGCTTGTTATTGTTAACATCCTCCTTGTTGTGAATTCAGACTAACACAAATATTTACAGGTTTCTGCTGCACATTTTTCATGTGGTCCTGAGTTTGGGGGCAACCAGCTGGCCAAATACTCCTCCTGCTACTAATTATAGAAGAGGAAGACTAAATCTGTCCCTCCCCTTGGTTCCTCTCTTTACAGACCAAGTTATCCACGAAGACAAGATCGTATGTCAAACCTTGCAAGATGTCACAGGCGAAGAAAGGGGCTGAAGCTTTGCTCCAGTCATCAGCTCCTGCACACAAACCCCAGAAGCAATTTCCTGTAGCTCTGGGCTACAAGATGGATCAGGCTTTAATTTCCGAATCTGTCCCTGTTGTCATACACCCAGGAGGACTTAAGCCTGAGTACCTTAGCTTTGCCTTCTACAACCCTAATTATACCAATTCATACACTCCATTTTACACTTTACAAAAACCAACCTGTGGCTATCGGTATTGTCGAGACACTGACCACCGAAGGAAAGTCTTGGATGTCGAGAGAGCAAATATTCCAAAGTGGAGAACTATTGTGGGGAAAAAGCCAGGGGTGGCTCTGGAAAGCAAAAATATTTGAAATGGCCATGCGTTTCTCCAGAGACTTTCCTTGATTTAAAACAGCATTCTGATTCAAAGCCTGAATTCTGCCATCCTCCAAGCATGTCTAAAAGGAGATGCTGTGGAAGCTTCGAAAGAGAGAGTTCTGCCTTATGGCAAGAGCTTCTGGAACAAACCGTGATGGAGTAATCCAAGTCCTACAGAAAAGGTACCAAAGCCAGCCTTACTTTGGCTTTGAAGCCACAGTCTGTGGTTTAACATCTACAACTGTAGATTTCCCACCAGTCACAAAAGCACCAAAATGAAGACCCAATGAGCTGATACTTTTCTCTCTGTTGCCTTGTTTACTATGATGTGCTTTTTGTTCTCAGGTAAATGGGGAGAGCAAAAGCAGAAGAAATTTAAGATTTGCTTTGTTCAGCCAACCATAGTTCCAGGTATTACAATGAAAGCAAAACCACAACACTTCCCTCAACATCTTTCGAACCACTTTTTTAAAAGTCAAATGCTCTTAGCAGCTCTTGTTCCTGTACACAATGCCAGCTACTTGGTTGTGCCATTCAGTGTAGCTGTTCCTGCCTGCATCTTACACCCTGGCACTATGTGTTGGACTGTCTCTGAGGCCTCTCTGCACGGTCTGCACCTTGGATCCTGTCTAGTGTGGTAGACCCCTGCTTCTGTGGATCTGGTGCTTAGTGCCTGTTCTTGTGCTGCTATGATCAGTGCCTCAGTGCTGTCTTTTAGTCCAGCCCCTTCCAGCCACTGGTAGGATTTCCCAATGTCAGCCCCCAGCCACCTCAACTATCTGTCGATGGTACATCCCATACAGGGTCTTGTCTTGCCATGGCACTTCCTTTGCTTGATGTTCCTTCCATGTCTGCTGCTGCCTCAGGCATTCTCTCATCAGCTCATCTTTCGGTGCCATCTTACTGAGGTACTCCTGGATGCTCTGGACCTCATGCAGGACAGTGGCTTTGACACTCACCACACCAGAAATATACATACAGGCATATGTATAAAAACATGTGAAACAATGGAAAATATGCACTATGCAAGACCGTGGAACATGTGTGCACAAGATAGAACAGGATATTTCCACAGATTTTCATTCTCAGATATGTATTGGAAACATTCCCTTGGTGAATGCCTTTTAGAACAAGAAGCATGAAGCATATGGCCTGACAAAAATATAATGTGCTATTCAAGATGATATCTTGATAATAGCTTATACGTTCACATTCAGGTTACCACTACATAACACAGAAGTAGAGAAATTGGAAAAGGGATCTAAAACAAGCAACACTGATAATTTGTTTAGGGAGCAAAGACTATGTAGACATGCTAATAACATACCCCTGCAACTGACCTGCATATAAGTACATCTAAATTGGCTTGGTAGACATTTGGTGTAGGGGTTAAGGTGTCAGGCTAGAAACCAGGAGACCATTAGTTGTAGTCCCACCTTAGGTATGAAGCCAACTGGGTGACCTTGGGCCAGTCACTCTCTCTCAGCCCTAGAAAATAGGCAATGGCAAACCACTTGTGAAAAACCTTGCCAAGAAAACTGCAGGGACTAGTCCAGGCAATCACCAGGAGTCAAAAATTGACCCGAAAGTACCCCCCTCCAAAAAAGACATAGATGTCCCTGTAAGGCCTCTACCCTGTGTCTTTACCTGCCTGGCTGTGTAGTAAGTATTTGAAAGCTGAGTGCAGAACTCTGCAAAGAACTTTGTATCTGCTCAATTCAGAGGGCAGGCTAACCTCTTCTGGATTTCTGGATCATCAGGGCTCCCTAAATTTAGCTGAACGTGCCTAGAGAATCCTTTGCAACACAAAAATCTGTGTGGAGTGGACCTTAAACATATACCCACATATCCCAGTTCAGTTTACTTATACCCTTGAGCAGCAAATGTCTGCACAGAACTTTAGAGCTAGCCTACAGTAGATAGATAACAAAAGAGGAAAGCTGCCACAAGGACAGGTACATATACCTATTATTATATACTTAGGACATGAAGAAATGGCACAGTCATTAACAGTTTCCTTAGTCTTATCACTACTCTCAGTGATGCTATTTGCATACCTCATTAGAAGAGACAGTAACATACAACACACTATTTGGATTGTTGTATTTATTTCATTTTTTATTTTATAATTTTTTTCAACACAACCCATAAGTGAATTGTTTCTTGCACTGCCTCCTTAAGCTCAAATTCCTGATCTTTATAGAACATTTTCAGTTATATTTTTTCTCTATCTGTCCCTGCCTCATCGTTTGCTAACTGTCAGATATTGTGTCTTTTGTGCAGTATGCCTTGGAACTCAATCTAGGGCACTACTTAAGCTTATTTGAGTGAATGGGACTGCTTTCAAGCTGAATGGCCTTTTCAAATGTTATGATTCCACAAGTGAATTAATAGGAACAGTGAAAAACAAAAGAATTGTTTCTACAAACTCTTTCTTGTTTTTTCGTAACCAAGGCTGACAGAATCAAAAGTGGATTATACATTATTAAGTTACCTTCAGAGCTACAGTTAGGGCCGTTTTAATCAATACCTGGGCCCTATAATCTGCTAGACTCTCATTTTACATTGTTCTATTTTTGGCATGAATTTCCCGTGACCCTTTGGTACCCCATCACAGGACTCTTCTCTCATTGGCTAGAGGAGTATTTAGTGTCTACTTAAACTCCAGAAGCTGCTTTGAAGAAGCTTTCACTATTTTAAAACTCTCAAAGAGCTTCATCTTCCCTCATTAAGGAAGTTTATTTTTAACAGCTTCTGTCCTCCCTACTTCATTAGTTTTCCTCTGAGCTATTCATTCTATATGAATGTTTAATAAAGAGGCAAAACCCTTTAGAAGACCTCACTGTTCTTGAAAGACGCATCTCTCTATTTTGCTTTAAATATGGGGAACATGGATGGCAAAGCTGTTGAAGAACTGAGTACCACAGAGTGCCACCAGTGGTACAAGAAATTTATGACAGAGTGTCCCTCTGGACAATTGACTCTACATGAGTTTAAACAGTTTTTTGGCTTGAAAAATTTGAGTCCATCATCAAATGAATACATTGAACAAATGTTTGAGACATTTGATTTTAATAAGGTGAGTGGTTTAATATGGTAGTGATAGCTGCCCAGAGTCATTGAGAGTTGGGGGGCATACAAGTTTACTATATTACTATTATTACTACATACAATATTCTGTATTTTCATGTGTGTGTGTGTTGTGTGTGTGTGTGTGTATAATAAACCTTATGCCAGAATGATTTATTAATCTTTAATGTGCCTCAAGATTCTTGCTTGTACTGATATAAAAGCATGTGACTGGTATGTGGATCTATAATGCAAAGGTCAGTGAAATGATTTATGTGTGTTGATCTGTGTATTTTCTACCTTGGGTGATAGCATTTGTTTCTGTGAAAATTGATTGTAATGACTAGCTTTCACTCAAACACTTTATGTCAGCATTAATTCTGCATACACTTCCTAAGTCATGTTTCAGATTGCTGTTTTTATGACTGTGTTATATGAATAAATCATGGGATATCTTTTTTAAAAAATGTTTGTTACAATGGCTAAATTAATCATTGATGGATTAGGTGGTAATTTAAAAGAATAAGCCTAGTTTTCAGAAGCCTAGAATTATCTCACTTAAAAGGCGCATAAGTAGAAATGGAACAGAATGATCTGTATTGCAATTTTCTTCTACACAATATCAGGTTTACTCCAGTTTTTCTCTGTTGTCATTTTTTTTTACTTACATCAGTATCTAATTACTTGACCTACAAAAAATGTTTTCCATATCCAAATAATTTTAATGTGGCACATATTAACAGTGTCTATCATTATACATACAGATACACAAAGCATGTTGTAGTTGTGCAGATATAAAATGATAATGGTGAATCAACTTTCCTTGAGTCAAAGATAAAAAGGCTGGCTGGGAATTTGGGGAGCTGGAGTGCCAACAGACCAGAAGGGTGCTATCTTAGGAAAGGTAATGATTTTGGCTGAGCCATATTTAAGAAACTTGACTATTGACTGTGGATAGTGGTAGGGAACCAGATTCAGAATGTTCTGTGAGGAACTTTCAGGAGAAGAGTTCTAAAGATGCTTTTCAGGGATCAAATCACGCTTTCAGAGAGCAAGCATGTAAACGTGGAATTGTTTGTTGACGTTAAAGGAGCAGACTGGACTTTATCTTTGGGTCAGCTTTGCACTTGGGCAGTTTCATGGGTCTCTGTGTCACATGATTGTGGTCGCCATCTTATTTTTTTCACCTCCCCGGACACCATTACAGATGAATGAGAGCCTGCCTCTCTTTTCCTAATCTAGTATTTTAAATTAATTTGTAGGATTGGTTAATTTGTATTGGCCCACTTAGGAAATGCCCATGATAACTTTTTAGTTTGTGGTCTTAATTTCTCCTGACGTCAGTGGATACAATGCACTGCCCCCTTCCCTGCAAACCTTGCCCATCCTCATTAAGCCTATGAATATCAATGAGCCATAACATGATTATTGGATACTATTATAACATTATCAAATACATAAAACTTTATTAAGTTTCAACAAGAGATAAAATATAAAGAAACAGAAAAAAAAAGAATTAAGAAGAAAAATCAGAAAGAGAGCAAAATTAAGAGTGCAGGAAAGAAAAAGGAAAAGGAAAGGAAAGGAAAAGAAAAAAAAGAAAAAAGAAAAAGAGAAGAATAGAAAAAATATCTTCTGACTTACTTTGGTACAGATACAAATATAAGATACATTAACCTCTTACTCTAAAAATTAACAACAGTGCATAATATTTCTATAATCATAAACAATTCTAATCATCAAATCCCAAAATTAAAGTTTTATTTCTTTCTGTTTCAAGCAAAAAGTCCAAAAGTGGTTTCCAAGTAAAAATACAACTAGACAAAGTTTTTTCTTTAATCAGTTTCACCATCTTGGCCAATTCCATTAACTTCACGATACTATTAATCCATTATCTTCAGAAACGTTGTGAAAACAGAAATCAATAAGATAGAATTGACAGAGGCCAATATTTCTTTTCTGTGCTCATCATGATTGAATGTTATCAGTTGAAATTAGTGTTAAAAACTATGTCCTCTAGAGTGACACTAAATAAATTATTATTTTTCCGTTAGATTCCAGAAAGTTATATTCAGCATACCTAAAGACTGATGCTTAGCCAGATGGAATTTCCCCCCCCCCACCCGCACTCAGCCAAAAAGTGTTATTTCTGTTCGAACTGTTCTGCACGAATGTGAAGTGGTGTGTAGCATGAAGGGCTTTTGTTGGAAACTCCTTGGGGAACTCCTTGCATGGTTCTTTGAATCTAAGCCATAATGAATAACTCAACACCCAGGCAATGTAGGGTGGTAATCGAGTTCAATACTGTTAAAACATAATCTAGTTTCAGAACACCGCATCTGTACAATAACTCAAATGAGCTATTTCTGATTCAAAGGCCAATACAGTCATTTGATGTCAGGGTTCATTCCATTGGAATACTATTTCCTTTCAAATTGTGTGATTTTATAGTTGAAATCTAATTATGTAAATGAACTAAAATGTTTATGTTTTTAGCAGATTATTAATGTAAGAGGGTAATTATTTGGGTAGGCTATTCCAGAACTTCTGAAGATTCACCTTCATATGTATAGTACATGCAAAATGTATTAAGTTTCTTAAAGAAAACTGAGATGTGAATTGAATGAATAGATCAATAAATACTGTATCCTAAATCCTGACTATAACTTCTCAAAAGGCATCTTCAGAGTCTTGACAAAGACTTAAACTGGGCAGCATGAAGCACATGATAGTTTGGTTGTGAGCTGCCCAGAGTTTGCTACAAGATGGGCAATGATATATACATGCTTTAAATAAATTAATAAATAAATGACTATGTCAAAGCAAAATTAAATGCCACAAAATTAACCAATCAACAAAAGAAAGTCCTTAATAAACCCATAACTGAAGCTAAAACTAAAAGTAGTTTTACAAAATTGAAACTAACAACAGTTCTGCAATGTACTACAAGATTTTTCAAGAAATTTTGCTTAAACCACTAATCCAGGTAATCAATGAGATTGATCTACATCAAGAACTCCCTTTGTCATGGAAATAAGCTTTCATCTCTTTGATCTGTAGGGAAGGAAATGACCCAACTCATTCAGAGTCATACACACCTATTTCTTTATTGAATGTAGACTACAAGCTTTTTACAGCAATGCTTGCAAAAGGAAAAAAAATGGTTTTCTAACCGATTTAATAAACCTAATCAGACTGGATTCATCCCAAAGGGTTACATGAGAGATAATATGAGATACGACTTGAATGTTATTGATAATATAAATCAGAACAAGAAGATGACTTACTGGTGCAGAGAAAACTTTTGATAATTTGTGAAGGCCTTCCTTGCTCAGGACTCTGAAGATGAATGCTTAACTTTATATTTTGAAATCTCTTTTTATTATGTCAAAAGTTGGAATTTAGAAGCTCAAAGCATAGAGGATCCTATGACTCTCAGGTTTATCAATTTTCTTTTTAATCCATGTTCCTATTTTTATTCGTACTGTACATTATATACAATATGCTCGTGCTGAGAGTACAAGTGTGGCCACTGCAAGGTATTAAGTTATAAAAGTGCACTATAAGTATAGCCATAGCTTGCTTAAATTAATTAATTGACATGCCACTTCTTGCACTTCAATAGGATGGCTACATTGATTTTATGGAGTACGTAGCAGCTTTAAGCTTGGTTCTGAAAGGGAAAGTGGAACAGAAATTGAAGTGGTACTTCAAGCTGTATGATGTTGATGGGAATGGCTGTATTGACAGAGATGAGTTGTTAAACATCATTAAGGTAAATTGTTTTCCTCAGTCTTTTTTCAGTCAATTGCTCTTTTGATTATATATGGCTGATATACCCAGCCATCGTCCTTGATTGGTATGATGCTATGATATTTAAGTGTCTCTTACACTATATGTGCCATATATCTCTATTACTTATGTAGAGTAAAATGCAGGGGGGAAAATGTAATATGTTCAGTGCAAAGAAGGGGTGTGTATGTGTGTGTGTGAATATAATTTATTCCCTGCCCATCTCACTCAGAGAGCGACTCTGGGCAGGTTACATAAAACAGGAGTAAAACATTAATTAAAATACAATAAAAAATAAAGCAGTAATATATTTATATTACAGGTGGGTTTAAACACTGCATAATATCACTTTGCTCAAGCCAGCTACCCTAGCAACATTATTAAGGACTAATGATTGGCTACATATGATTGTGCGTAACTATGATCATTCAAGAGAAATTAGCAGCATCAACATTACTGGAAACTTGTAACAATAAACCTAACATTCAGTCTCCTCTGATCACCAGTGCAGGAGGAAGACTTGAGAGCTATCCAGACTTTTGGTGATTCCCACCAGAAAAAAAGCACTGTCAGAACATTAGTTACATTTATTCCACAATCTGAATATAATTCAAAGGAAAGCCTAGAAGAAAAATCCTTAGTTATTCCAATTGCATTTTATGTATTCCAGTATCAAGTACTTGAAAGAGAATTCAATTATTGCTAGAATTTCCTATGGTAATGAAAACATCATTCCCCCCAAGGTGAGGTTAGTCCCAACCCTGTTAGCCTTCCAGAAAGCCCTTAAAACATGTTTTTTTCCAGCAATCTTGGGGATCCCAAGGGGACCTTGCAAGGCGGTTGTATTATGTGAGTTGATTGGTATTCTCTCACAATCTTGGTTTTTCTGTTTTTACTTTTGTTTTTACTTTAGTGTTTTAATGATGGTTATACTGTTTTAATTGTCACTGTGGTTGTATACTGCCCAGAGTTACAGTATGTCCTGTGAGATGGGTGGGTATATAAATTTGCTAAGTAAAACAAAGTAAATAAATAAATTTACTACAGGATCAACTTTTGTTAGAGGGAAACTGCTCTTTGCTGGAGCAGGGGACAAATGAATCATTTCAAAGGCCCTAAATCAATAGGTCAGGAGTCAGCATGGTCAAATGGCTATGGCAAGAGGCAGGCGATCTTCTACTTTCTCCTTTGGTGGGGGCAAACTGCTGTACATTACACAATCTCTCTAAGACCAACTCACAAGCACAAAGCAAGAAGATTGGGTGAATGGACTTTTTGACAAAAAACAGGTTTGGGTAGGTTAGAAGAACTGTACAACAAACATATAAAAACAGAATCTGATCTTCACATTTTAAAATCACAAAATAGTTTGTAATTCCCATTGGAAAATACTGCATTAGCATGAGAATGTTGTTGTTGTTGTTGTTGTTTTTAAAAAATACATATTTGGACTGTTCACAGGTAGAGAAATTGAATGTGGACCTTTTCCGATTTTATATATGTATTTCTTTTCAGGCAATTCGCACCATTAATCCATGTCAAGAAATCATGTCAGCTGAGGAATTCACAGATATGGTGTTCAATAAAATTGATATAAATGGAGATGGTAAGGAACCTCTCTATATACACTGAGATATTACTGGTTAGACATAATTGAATCTAGCTAAATTCTCAACAATTCTTCCTCTTTTAAGCCTATTCTGTTCCACCCACCACCACTTCAAATTAGTCTCAAAAAATGAAGGAATAATTATTATCAATGGGAAAAGTGCACACCAACAAGAAATGGGAAGAGTTAAAACCAGCTAAATATTGAGGTCCAGAAATCATGTCTTCTAGTTACTTAAAATCAGAAGCAGAGGACTTATTTGCAAGCTGAAGCCTGCATTCTCTTATGCAAAAGCAGGACAATGGTAGTGGAATGAAATCCATCTGCCCATCCCATCCATTTACCCATCGACAGAGAGAAACTTGGACAGGCTTTCAAATCTGATATCAGCTCTTTGATATAGGCTAGATCAAGAAACAGGCATGGCAGGGATTTCAGGAATGCTTATTATAGTAGTAAGGTAGGATAATAGAATCTTGAAAGCCTGTCCAAGTTTCTCCCTGTCCCATCTTATACTAAAGAAAATCAAGTTATGAGTTTTTCTCTTATATTTTCCTCTTTCTTAGGGCTGAGTAATCTTTTCTCAGAATCTCCCCACCCCCACCCAATGGCTTGTTCATTTTTTCTCTACCTACAAGGTCAACTCTAAATTCATTTATGGATGGCAAAGAAATTGATGGATTTGAATTTGGTTGATTGAATTAGGTCCATCAACCTTTTGTAATATCCTTACTGAAATATTTAGGGAATTTTGTATTCTTCAAAAGCAAAAGAAAAACCTACAACTTTTTTTTTCAAAAGGTGACCAGACTTAGGCAGAAAGGGGATAATGTAGTTAGTGCTAACTGGATATCCGTGTTTGCATTGTTCACAAATTCAGCCCCCATTCATTCCTGCAGGCCATGCATGAACCAAATTCTCTTGGTTGTTTCTATAGGTGAACTGTCTCTTGAAGAGTTCATGGAAGGAGTACAGAAAGATGAGGTTCTACTTGACATTCTCACCCGTAGCTTGGACTTGAAACATATCATTGAAATGATCAAGAATGATGGAAAGAATCCTGGCAAAGCAGGAATGTTCACAAAAGCAGCTGAATAGGCAATTTATTTTTTTTGTTTTCTAAAAAATGTAAAAAATGTAATATGCAAACAAAAACCCAATACTACAAATTGGACAACTGTCTCTGTTTTAGAGTATTTGTGTGTGTGTGTAAAAAAGAGGCACTGTCTACTATGAACACACTGAATAACGGTTATCAGTGGATGAAGACATCAGCATTGCCTAGAAAGTTGAGGCAATTATCATGGTTCTGGTCAAATGAGCAAATAAAATGGAAGAAGGTACCTAGTTTCCATGTTCTTCAAAGAGTTACGGAGGAAGGCGAATATGAGGGAGTGTTTTGAGATGGATCCACAAGATGCCTTGTGCCATTTTGACTGCCTCTCATGGTTGCTTCTTGTGGTGAGGAATACAAGTGAATTAGAAGAGAATCAAAATGAGGAATGTAGAAAAGTACAGCTTTTTGTAGAATGTCTACTTCTTGATCTTCCTAAACAGTAGTTGAACTGAATGACATCCGAGATTATCTTCTGGTTCCTGCATATCTAAAAATTGTTCTTTAAAATCAGTAGCACAAATCCCATTAACTCAAATTGATCTGGAGGCTGTAAGTCTATTATAAGTCCTCTGATATAAGCCTTTTTGCATATTCAGAATTTCTTTTTAATACATGAATGATATTGTCCAAAGAACAATATTTTGGCTTTATATAGATTTAGCACATGCCATTTAAAGATTAAGTGCTATATTTTACTGTAGCAAATTCTGCTCATTTATTTATTTATTATTCTAATTTCTATCACCGCCCATCTCCCCCTGAAATGTTGTGTTATTTTTTTTCACAGAATGATCCATCCTTTGATCTGAGTTCTTCATAATTTAAATGTGTACATACAGTATTTGGTTTCCCTAAAACAATTTTGTATTTTTTTTAAAATAAGGCCTAATAAATATTTCTCTAAGTACTTTTTTTTTTTTTACAGGAACTGAAGCATAGTCTAGAGTTTAGTTGGTATCAAACTGACACCCACATTCAGGCACATAGACAAAAGTCCTAGATGTTGAACTCTTTTCTAAATGGATTAAGCAATCATTACAATGGCTACAATGAAAAATCAATTCTTAAAAAATATAGAAAATAGTAAACTTTTGTAAAAGCAGTTTTGAACATTGGCTACATTTTTTAATAAAGAATAATTATGTGAAAACACCAGTATACACTAGACTAGAAAAATCTATTTCTCTTCTAGCTTTGTACATTATTATTACATGCATAATAGAGGATAAGGAATCATGAAAGTACTTTCTATTATGAGTGACAGAAGCTACATGCAGAACATGCATGGGTCTGTCAAGTTTTCATTGTAAGGTTTTTTGGCCAATCAGTCGTGGCATGAAAAAAGATCTGTTTGAGTTACATGTGTCATCTCTGACTTGAAACAATAGGGCTGAAAATCACACAAAATGAATAAACATTGTGTTTGTGTTTATTGAGAAGACTGTGAGAATAAGCAGATAAATTCACAATATCCTGAAGGGAAGAAAAAATATATATAAAGACCAGAGCCATACGTTAGACTGTTTGAGAATAATGCTAGTTTTAAAATCATGCAAGTGGAAATGTTAAGACTTGTTTCCTTTATCTTCTTCAATAGCTGTATAATATATTTGTCTGGATAAATTAATGAGATTTATAGTAATGGCCCTGTACACTTATTCCTGGATAACATACCAGCAGCCAGAGCTAGAAAAACAGTGACCCCACCCCACGACCCGCCTTCCACCTATATGCACAAGTGCCTTGAAAATGTGTCCCAGATTGTTTGAAGCAGGAGATGCATGAGCCTCTATAATAGTTGCTATCTAGTGAACCCTTACTGGCAACAATTACTCTGTAATCTGTTCATATCTCCAGGGTGTAACAGAGAAATACTAGCTTTTTTGAACATCGTATACAAATTGTATTGGCTCTGAGATTTCTTTTTGATTCTACGGAACTTAAGTCATATCATCAAGGACTTCCCTGCTCTAGCATAATCCAGTATACATTTATACTGGACTAATGCTATGTAGATATACTGGAGGTAGTGAGACTTTTGGTTCAAATGCTTTACGATTTAGATACCCGTGAAGAGCAATTTTTTATAGTGGTGTTCCCCAATAAATTTCTATGTTGCATACTTTCTTCACTGACAAATGATTGCATCACAGAGTTAAAAAATACCCTGTTGTACAAAGGCACTTTAAATACATGCCATCAGAAAGAAAACAAATGTCAAAAAACAAAGTTCTGTGAAAACTACCAGTTTCATTTTTAAAATGTTAGTATATTTTTATCCCAGGAAAATGTTCCAGTCTCCCATTTACTCACTGATAAAAATCAAATACATTAAATCCCAGTATCTTTAATTCTGGACGTGAAACCATTCATATAACATAGGCCCTTTTATTAACAAAATAATGACATGTCTTTCTGAAAATACAAACAGTGTCTGTCTTGGTATTTATTAACACCACTAATGGAAATGGATTACATATTTTGTTTGTATTTTAGCTTCATAATAAGTGTGCTGTGCTATAGTACTTTATGGAAACTGCAATATTCTGAGGTGCTTGATATCTCTACACATTTATCACTCTTTATCATTGCTATGCCCACGGATAATAGATATAATTATTTCCATCCAATGGGTACAGTAGGCTGGTATGTGAATGACTGAGTTTATAATGGAATTAACAATTTTCTTGGGTTTTAGCTATTTCATATTAGATTTTTCCATGTACAGACTCCTCTATGATTTTCTGTATATATTTCAGTTTACATGTCTGATTTTATAATTTACACTCATAGTACAATGAAACAACACATTAAAGATAGCATTTTATAAAATCATGTAAGTTTGGGATTTTTTAATGTGGAGTCCTTGGTGCTCTCTGAGCTTGGTTGTTTGCTTGCAGAAGTGTCATTACCCGACTAGGTAGTATGACCAGTGCTTTTATTTTATTTTTGGAATCATTATATCTGTCTTCCAATTTTCAAGAATGCTAGGTATAAGGAAGAACTGTTGCTACTGGAAACCTCAACAAATCTGAGGATGGGAGCCAGTGGCATCTACGGGTCTGGTCAAAAACTTAAGATGGTAGCTGTGGCAGCATGACCAAAGTCTCACCTCTTTTGAAAAAGAAGAAAAGAGAGACTATCTTGGAAGGTAAAGCAGAAACTGCAGCCAGTCTATCAGTGGTTAAGATAGGAGACAGAAGATAGTGAACATGATTCATTAAGCTACAATACATAAATATCAAACAATTTCACTTGTAATGGATGGTTCACCACCATCTGTCAAGTTATTTACTTGCTGGTGGTTAAACTATTTATTCCATAATCTTGACAGATAAAAACATCTCTCAGATCATAAAATGCTGAAAACCATACACATTTGGCTATCAATTTATTCACTTGGAATTGTTCATACCATATGTAGGGTTTATTGCCAAGCCATTATCTTTCATCATCTACATTCCAGTCCTTTTGCCTGTTTACTCAACAGATTGCTCCACAAAACACCAACAGAGATCTTTAGTCTTTAAGATGTGTGTCTCAAAATGTGTATTATCTCCAGAATTTACAGCCAGAATTCCAACAGGGTATGTACATTACTTTAAACAGACTTGGAAAGATATTTATATAACAGAGAATCAATTTGAGCTGCTTTTCTGTACTGCGTATGCAGGCAAGTATAGAAGGGAGGGACGGAGGGAGGGATTAAACCGTGAGAAATTAATGTTGCAAGATTTTCATGAGATGTCTTTCTCCTGTTTTTTCTTGTTCTGGTTTCTTCCATAACCTAGTATACCACCAACTAGTATACCGCCATTTCTATAATTATACCCCTTGAACTTATATTCATATCACAAAATGTTGTGCATTTCTGGTACCAAGACCTCTTTCAAACTCAAGTTTTGTTAAGCCGTTATCAGAATACAGAGGTACCATGTATTCTCTATTCAGTTATCCAGTACTGGATAAGTTTATGGCTGCAAAATCACCATAGTCAATGAGATTTTTTTTTAAAAAAACGAACACTTTAATAGTGAATTGTGGGGGCTTATGCTACCTTCTATACTGGCTCTTCAAGATCTCTTTCTCACTGCCACTGTAATGAGCTTTCATCGAGGTGATAGACAAAACAGAAGTCTGCTGGCATGTTTGCATTGCTATTCTGCTTCAACAACACGGCCAGTGACTGGTGCTGTTCTCACAAGATTTAATGTGGGGCATTAGCAAGGTGATTGGTGTCACCAGCTGGTAGGAAAAAACAACTGCAAAACACTCTTCTTATGGGAGGAGGCAAGCTGGACCATCTGTCAAAACCTGGCCCTAAGCTAGCTAGTCCATCATGGAGGAGGGGGAAAACTGCCTTACCAGACAGAATCTACTCTTTCCACTTGTAAGGAACTGCATCACCTGAGCTCAGGGATGATGGTGTTAGTGAGTTTGCACAGAAAAACAGGTGATGCTGTACTGCTTTACTGGGGAGGACTCATATTAGGTTTCCCTTGGGTAGCAAGGCAAAAAATCTTACATAGATTTCCAAGGACACAGTTGCTCAGTGAGGTAGATTTCTTGTAGAAAATCGATAAAGCCATTACAGAATTCCAGTGACTATGGTGTATCAGATGCAAGCCTTATTTATAGTAAAATCAAAATTAAAATTCTTCTGCCTCTTTCTCCTACCCAAGCAATGGAATGGGTTAGATTCTTTTGAATGGGAGGTCCAGTTTCCATGTGTCTCTTGTTTTGGTAATGGGCAGTTCTGTTATCTGGCTGTTTATTTTTGATCATGTGAGAACTAACTTTAGCAACTCACCCCTCATAGAAGAGGTGCAGTGCCTAATCTGTGGTGGTGGTGTTGGAGGACAGCTTTACAATGAGAACTCGCCCTGCCCCATTTCTTTTGCTACCTCTCTGAGCCCTGGCATCTTGCCGGGGATCAAAAGGTTGCCAAGAGAAGCAGGAGGTGGCTGTCAGTTGTCTCATCCCATAGACTGGCATCTAAAGAGCTGCTTCCTCCCCACCACAAATACACAGACATCAGAGGTTTGGATTTCTCAAACAGTGTACCTGGGCCATGGGAATATGCATGTAAGCTATACGCAGTTTTAAACCACCAACTCATTTTTTGTGATGAGCACGTCACTACATATTTTTTATGCAGCAGGGTTTTCTCTAACACGGACAGTCCATTAATTTCATAAAATAGCACACTCAGCTTTATTAGCTGGAAAGATTTCACCAGTTCCTAGGGGACACAGCGGAGCTATACTGTATATCTATACGAGTGGTTGTGCAGCCATTCCTAATACCTGCTTTTATGTAAAAAATAAATTCAAAGTATATTAATAAAAGCATTAAAACTAAGTTAAGACTTTTAGCATACTTGCACAATCTCCTAATTATACAGAACTATAACTAAATTGAAAATTAAAAGAATAGGGGGGTTTCCGGTGAAGGAGTATGGCGGCAGGTCAAGCCTTGTAACAGCTCGGAAAAATTAACATCTACGATGCGGAGGTTGAGAGTTCTGCGGAGTCGGAGAGAGACGGGCAGACCTCGTAGGCAGCGCTAGAAAAGGAGCACTGCCGGCGAAAGACTCCAGCGGCTTTGGAGCAGCAGGCAAAAGCTTTGCTTTCTCTTTCAACATTTTCACATTCGCCGCAACAATAAAGCAGCCAGGAAGCCTGGAGGCACATCTGTAGAACCTGCGTGAGTAGCCTAGCTACCTAGGCAATTCTGCAGCCCCCTTCATCTCTATTAAAAGAAGTAAGAACTTTTGACAACGAAAGAGAAAAAGAAGAAATTTTCTAAGCGGAGGGGAAAAAAAAAACGTTTCTACACTTTGGAGACAAAAAAACTTTACTGCCAGTCCTCACTTAAAAGGAACTGAATTAATTAATTAATTTCTAATGCCACATTGGACTATATTGTAGATGTTTATAAGATTATTTTGAATTGTATGCTCTGTATGTTTTGATATAAATATTATACATTGCTTTATATAGATAAATATAACATTAGGTGTAGTGATTAAGGTAAGTAAATAAAGATTTCTGTAAGAACAAAATGAACACAAGGAGACAGAATAGGAGAGGCTCAGAAGCCGGGGAAGGAGAATGGTTGAAAGCCATGTTTGAAGATTTTACGCAAAAAACAATCCAAAATATTACTCAAAATTTAACGCAATTATTAGAGGAGAGAATAGATGGATATGAAAAAAGGTTAGATCATAAGTTAGAGACAATGGACAAAAGAATAAAAGCAGACATTCAAGAGGTAAGAGAAAGAGTGGAGAAATTAGAAGTAGAGAATGATATAGAATTAGACCGATTAACTGTGTTAGAGTTAAAAGAAAAAGAACATTGTGTTAGACTTAGAGGTGTAACCTGAAAAAAAAGAGGCAGAAATAAGAGAAATAGTGGTTCAAATGCTTGCAAGTTTAATTGAATGGGAGGAAGAAAGGCTAGAAGAAGATATAGAAAAAATATTCAGAGTCAATTCGAAATATGCAAAAATTAACCAGAAACCAAGAGATATAATAATTGAATTTGCTAGGAAAAAGACAAAAGAATTGATAATACAGGCCTCCTGGGGGGAAAAAAATTAATATCGAAGGAGAGGAGATTATGATATTGAAAGACATACCACTGAGAATATTAAAAAAAGAAGAGACTATTTCTTTCTCACTGAAGTCCTTAAACGAAATAAAATCCCCTTTAGGTGGGAAGTATTGGAAGGAGTTAATGTCACATTCCAACAACAAAGATATAAACTGAATACTATTTTTAAGGCTCAGGAATTTCTCAGAAAATATAAGAAAGATTTAGAATCAGAAACAGATAGAAGGGAAAGGCCAGAAAGTAAAGAAAGTAAAGTGAAACGTTTAAATATAGAGGAACAAAGTGCAGAGGAACTAGCTTCAAGTTCTAAAGAATTTGCAATACTCCTCTCCAATGAGTGAATTAAAATGCCTTTCCTGGAATATAAATGGAGCCAATACCCCAGCTAAAAGGAATTTTTTTTTTTCACTATTTGTACAAATTAAAACAAGATATAATATGTCTTCAAGAAACTCATATTGCGAAAAAAGATAGTAAATATCTGGTAAATAACAAATTAGGAAATGAATTTATAGCAGCAAATAAAAAAAAATGGAATTGCAATATATGTAAAGCCCCATCTAAATCCTATATTAATAAGTGTTGATAAAAATGGGAGATATTTAATAATAGAATTAGAACTACAAAATTCTAAAGCAATATTGGTTGGAGTATATGCCCCTAATGATAATCAGAATAAATTCTATCAAAACTTATTAAATGAACTTTCCGAATTATCCTATAACAATTGGATTATGATGGGAGATTGGAACGGAGTTACCTTACCAATTATTGACAGAAAATCTGAACGACAAATAAAAAAAAATGAAGGAAAATTGCCCCAATCTTTTTTTGATATGTCAGAAAATTTGGCTATTGTAGATGCCTGGAGATATAAAAACGGTACGGCTAGAGATTATACATTTTATTCAAACAGATTCAAATCATTCTCCAGGATCGATATGATATGGGTATCTAAAAATTTGGCAAATAAAATTTTAAATGTATCAATTCTCCCCCGATCCTTCTCAGACCATAATCCAGTTCAATTGGTTATAAAACTCCACCCAAAAAGTTATAGGTGGAAATTAAATGAAACCTTGTTGAGAAACAAAGAACTTGTAGAAGATTGCCAAAATAAATTAAAAGAATTCTTTGAATGGAATTTAAATAATGAAGTGAGTATTGGGACAGTATGGGATACTAGCAAGGCATATATGAGACAATATTTTATGTATTTAAATAGTTGCTTAAAGAAGAAAACACAACAAAAAATTCAAACAGTTCTTGATCAAATTAAGATAAAAGAAAAAAATCTTCAGATAAGACCATCAGATGAAGGTATAAATCATCAAATAAAAATTTTACAGCAGCAATTAAAAATACTCACAACAGATGAAATTGAAAGAAAATTGAGATATATTAAACAAAGAAATCTTGAATATACTAATAAAGCTGGAAAATGGCTAGCATACAAATTAAGAAAAGAAAAGGAAAAAATTATTACTAAAATTTGAGAAAACAGGAATTAGTTGACAATGAAAAAATTAAAAAGGCATTTCATAATTTCTTTACAAACCTATATAAGAAACAAGAAATTTCAATTGATAAAATTGAGAATTATTTATTAAAACAAAATTTAAACAAATTAACTAAAGACCAAAAAGCATTAATTAACAATCCCATCACAACCCAGGAAATTATAGAGGCAATTAGAAAATTGAAAACAGGCAAAGTTCCAGGTCCAGACAGATTTTCAGCAGGTTATTATAAATATTTTCAAGATCAAATTTTGTTACCACTTAAAGATTTAATGAATGCGATTCTGTTAGGAAATCCAATACCAAAATCTTGGTCAGAGGCAAATATCATACTAATCCCAAAAGAAAAACAAGACCCGTCACTATGCAAAAATTATAGACCTATTTTGTTATTAAACAATGACTATAAAATATTTACTTTAATTCTAACTGAAAGACTAAAAACAATACTTCAAGAAATAATTAATTATGACCAAAATGGTTTTTTACCCCAAAGATATATAAAAAATAATATAAGGATGGTTTTAAATATAATAGAGTATGCTCAATTTCATAATGAAAAACAGATTATGTTGTTATTTTTAGATGCTGAAAAAGCTTTTGGCAACCTAAATTGGAATTTTATGCTTAAGACTTTAGAATTGATGGATTTTGGCGATATATTTATAAAAGCAATAAAATCAATTTATACATTTCAAAAAGCCAGAATTGTGATCAACGAAGAGATAACACAAGAATGTCAAATAGAAAAAGGAACAAGGCAAGGTTGTCTGCTATCTCCTTTATTATTTATATTGGTATTGGAGGTTCTAACAGAAGCTATCAGAAAGGATCATCGAATTGAAGGGATAAAGATTAAACAAGAAACATATAAATTAAGAGCCTTTGCGGATGATTTAGTTATCACTTTACAAAACCTGTTAATATCAATTGATTACTTATTAAAGACACTACAAGAATATGGAGAATTAGCTGGTTTTAAAATATATAATCAAAAAAACGAAGATGATAAATTTAAACATGCCACAAAACAATCAGAATGTATTAGAAATTAAATCAGGATTTAATAGTGTTTAAAAAGTTAGATATCTAGGGATAGAAATTTCAGCCAACACTAGTGATTTATTTCAAAATAATTATGTTAAAATATGGAAGGAAATTAAACAAGATTTATTGAGGTGGGAAAAATTAAACTTATCACTTATGGGACGAATCTCTGCAATTAAGATGAATATTCTGCCGAAGATGCTATTTTTATTTCAAACTATTCCAATATTTATAACTGATAAAAATTTTAAATTATGGCAAAAAGGTCTTTTAAAATTTATTTGGCAAGGGAAAAGACCAAGAATTAAATTTAAATTACTACAAGAGGATAAGGAAAGAGGAGGCTTGGGTTTTCCCGATTTCAGGCTATATTATGAGGCATGTGGTCTATTATGGTTAAAAGAATGGATCACCCTACAAGATTATAAATTACTAAATTTAGAAGGACATGATTTAAAATTTGGATGGCACGGCTTCTTATGGTATAACAAATTGAAAGTAAATAAAACATTTAACCATCATTGTATTAGACGGTCTATTCTTAAAATTTGGGAAAAATATAAATTTATTTTAACATCGACAATACCACTATGGATTTCCCCACAAGAAGCTTTTGTAAGGCGAGAAACAATAGGAAACCATAAGTGGCTAAAATATTCGGATTTAATAAAATTTGAAGGGACCAAATTTACAATGAAGACAAGAGAAGAACTGGAAAATGAAGGATATTCATGCCAATGGTTTACATATATTCAATAAAAATAACAATTTAAAATAGATGCCAAAAGTTACAAATTTACAAAAAAACTGTCTTGGTGGGATGAACAAGTTTATGCTAATAATGACCACATGATCTCTAAAACATATAAAATGTTACCACAAATGAGAATACTAAATGTACAAATTAAGCAATGTATGAACAAATGGGAGAAAAAATTTGAATACAATATTGAATATGATGTTGGGAAAGAATGTGGACTAAGGGATTAAAATTTACATAAAATTATAATTTAAAAGAATTTTTTTACAAAATGATGTACATGTGGTATATTACTCCTGAAAAATTATCGAAAATGTTCCGAAATACATCAAATGTTTGTTGGAAATGTAAAAAAGAAATTGGTACTTTATACCACATGTGGTAGACCTGTAAAAAAGCGAAAAAATTTTGGTCATCTATACATAATATAATTTGTAAAATGTTGGCAGTTAACATTGATAAATTACCGGAACTCTACTTATTGGGCTTATGAACAAAGATTTGGAAAAAAACTATGGAAAACTTCTACTGTATTTGATTACTTCGGCCCGAATTATCTACGCCTCAAAGTGGAAAGAAGAATTAATCCCATCTGTGGAAGAATGGATACTTAAATCCCTAAACTTGGCACAAATGGCAAAACTAACGGACCAACTAAACAATAAAAATATGGAAGATTTTCAAAAGGACTGGACACCCTTTTTTAAATATGTGGAATGGACTCAAAAAGTTAATATGAATATATAGTATGTAAATAGCAAATTATTTTAATTATTTAATCTATTAGAATTAATGAAGGCAATTTAGAGAATTAAGGAAAAAAAAATAACACGCTAGGATACTAAGCTGTACCGTCTAGAAAGTTGGAAACCCAAATCTATTTATTTTTCATTTTATCCCTTTTCAAATTATTTTTTTCTCTTTTTTTCTTTTTCTTCTCTCTTCTTCTCTTTTTTGTATTGTAAGATATTATTGTTTGTATGTAATTTTATGTTTATTTAAATAATTAATAAAGATTCATAATTGGGGAAAAAAAAGAAAATTAAAAGAATAGCTAAAAGGGGGAAAATGAAACTGAAGCAAAACGAAAACAAACCCTCAGCCTATTAAGGATGAGAAATTCTTAACATCCCACTAAAATCTTAGGCTGTGTCCCCACTTGTATTTAGCCACTGCACAAACATGTCCTAGCAATTCTTTTTGCCATCCTTGTCCCCATGATGTTGCCTTCATTTCATCTCATGAGTGAGAGACAACCTTGTGTTTAGCTGTACTGGTATTAAAGGAGTAGTATTTTCCCCCTTACTCTGACATTGCCCAACAACAATTTTAAGAGGTATAAAATCTATTAAGATTTGTCATCATTGCTGCCTTGGAGGGAAATAAGTAATTGGCAGTGATTGGGAACAAAGATGATAGAAGCAGGATTAAATTTATATTACTGCCCATTGGGGGAGATGGATGGTAATATAAATTTAATTAAATAAATAAATAAATAAATAAGGACTGCCAATGGGGACAGCAACATTGATCCTAGTACTATTTTCTGACTCAAGGGTGGGTGGATTTTCCGACTTTAATTTAATAGTGGGAATGGGCCCATAGAAAATTGAAGGCATTGATTTCTGGGAAAAACTGCCTGGATGAACAGGTGGAGGAGAGTAATAGGCTTTATGGACCTCTGACAAATACAGTATTCTAGAGTAGGATATGGCTGGCTAGATCCCTGAGAAGCAGTCATACCAATGATGAGTTAAAGGGCTCTCACTCATCCTTGAGTTGGCAGAATACTATTCCAGAACAAAATTTCCTGACTTTCTCCCATCTTTGACCTAAACCACACATGCAAAGCACTGACAACTTCTCTTGTTCCACCAAAAATGAAGCTGGCTAGTAAACTAGAGAGAGAGAATGAAAGAGCAGAGATTATTGGGGAGAGAAAGTAAGATTTGGCTTTGGTCTCCCTTTTCAACACCCCCCTCCCCCAGTATTAGCTGCTGGGACTGTTGGGCACATTAAGCACCTGGAAATATGCATAGATTCTGTATGAGGCAAAAAAAGGTTTATTTCACTTTGGGAGATCAATATCTATTGTCAAAGATTACATGACATTGTCTATATGAGATCCATGTGAAACCATAATCATGGAACTGTTTCATTGGCACAGAATTAGCTATTATGGTCATGGATTCAAAGTTTTCTGGCACTGCCATGATGGAAAAACACAAATGCATAGAATGAATTCTCATGGATCATCTTTATTTTTATATGGGATATCCCAGAAAACAAAGTATAGATCAAGAGGGTTTTTTGGGGGACCCAAAAAGCTGTAACAATCCAAAGTATATTTTGATGCTGCCATGGGACAAAAATATAAATCCAAGTCAAATACCCCTTTAGATTCTCTTAATTTTTAGCTAGAATTAATGGAGGAATTTTTTGTAGATAAATTATGAATTTGCAGAATTTATTTTGCTTAATTACTATAGTAACAGGTAATGTTTAGAATGAGAATGATGTTAACGTAGATCAGGTAGAAATCCATCAACTTCATTCAATTAGTTATTGTGAACAGATTGCGGACCTGATGAAATTCTGTGAAGAAGTTACTATTAAAGGTGAAATTTGGGGGAAGCAGTATTAGGCGTAATTTTATCAGGGATCTTTCCAGCAAGTGATTGGAGAAGCTGCACCATAAATACCTTCCTCTCCGCATCTCCAAGTTGACCAGAAAGACCAATGCCAAGTGTGGATGAAGCAATCCTCAGCTCTAAATCCATCATAGCATATGAGGATCAGCAAAGTTTTACAGCTTATGTTGCACACAATATTAAGATGTTATTGTACAATATCTGGGCTTTTGAAGCATAAGAAAAAAATGGTATGGATATGATTTACTCTGTGCTGTGCTGTCATCTTCTCTGACCTTCATTCAAAACTAGTGTTCACTATTGCCGTTGAGAGACCACTGAAATCAAACTATTTCAGTACTTGCATTTTTCTACAGAGAGTTCCAAGAGCAGCCATGTACCATCAACAAAAACCTGTGTGCTGGGGAGAATGTCGATTGCATCTACTAATACTGTTTTAGGCTACATTCACAGTGAATGGTTGGGTTTGCCCAATATGCTAAGCTACAGCATGTCTAACTTGTTTATAACTCAATATATTGTACAAAGCAGACAGTGCAAATGCTTGCAACTGGATTCATTATTTGCTTGTCTTCTTTAAGATTACAGAACATTAGAAATGGATCTACCTTAGCTTTCCCTGATATGCTAATTTTCTATATACTGTATATGTATTTCTGTTTGACAGAACATTTTATCATGTAATACCACCCTGCAATATGAAATATGATAACCCAGACATGGTTTTTAAGCACTTCATCTTTTTCTGAAAACTAAGTCTCGGGTCAAAAATAAGCAACATGGGGTACTTGCTAATAGCCTGAGTCTTTGGATTAGGCCTTTTGCTAACCCTGTCAATAGCCCAAAATCAGCTACAGCCACCCATGCAGTCCTCAGCACTACATTTCAGGTGAGTTTTTTTTTTTTTAAATTTCCAAATTACCATGACATAGTATTGTTCCGTGGCAGTGGCCCAGCTACTACACTGCAGAATAATTAAAAGGGTTGCATTAGAGGGTTTTTTCCCCCTGCTGCTGAGCATGCTGCTATCAAGGACAAATAGAGTGAAGCACAGGGATGCTTTTTTCTCATCAAGCTTCTGAAGTAGCACAAACGATGATCAGAACAGTGCACTTCTTCTTCTCTGCTTAGCAATCCATCCACCTGGGCTTACATCGATTTGTAGCATCTTCATCACCCACTTATCTTTCTGTGCTCCATCAAGGAATTCATCCAGAGATAATTGCCCTAAAGAATCATTGGCAAGACAGAAGAAGTCATAGTATGTTAAAGATGGGGGAGATGCACTCTGTCCAATCCCATGAGTCAACTACCATCTTCCTTTTTCACTGGACTATAAAGAGGAAAAGGAAATGTGCTAACAGATTGAAATGTTGCTTCTTTGATTCATTTGCCATTGGAAAACAAATGTTAGAAGACATAGAATCATTTATATTTTCCTCAACTAGGACAGTTATATTCCAGAACAATTGAGTGAGGCAGAGTCACTTGGAAAATCTGATTTGAACTTTCAGAAACATGATTTGGTGGGATGGTAGACGGTAGTCATCTGCTCCTCATAAATATGTATGGAAGTCAGGAAAACTCAGAGCAAATTTGGAAAACCAGATAATGAAATATTTAGGTGTGCTTGGAATGAATCTTTCTGGAAAGTATTCTCTATAGTACTGTACAGAAATTGAGCTGAATGATTCGCAGTCTGGAAAATTGGCAAGTCTTTCTCTTCCTCTCCCACCCCCACCCCCCACCTCCCCACATAGCAGAGATAATGAACCTGGGTGTCTATCAGAGAAAGAGAGAGCTGAAATTTCCAATCTGTAGCATTATGGAGTGCTTGCTCTCTTCCTAGAGCTGATGTGAAACCAGTTAATTTTGCCAAATGCATGTTTAAACATTGTTTAAATATCTGTCATCAATTCATATATTTTTAAAAAAATAAAAATTGAAAAAATCTGTAATTCAATAATTCAAATACTACAAGTTTGTTTTTGTACAAAAGAAAGGAACTCAACAAGGGTGTGCTCCTAGGATTCCTCCGTAACTAAATGACTGTCAGCTGATAATTCAGTAACTGTTAAAGTGTCAATCCAAAAAATACCCATGTTTTAAATGACACTGATTAAATTTGTGTACTATTTGCATTAGGCATAGACAATCCGTTGCAACCAGAAATTTTGAGTTACAATTCTCATTAGACTTGTAATGGACCATGATGCTTGGGGATCATGGAGTTTGTATTACAAAAGATCTGGCAGGTATCAAATTGCCAACCTTAATTTCAAATAAGACATCAGTACGGCCCAAAATCAAGTTATTACCATCTCCATTCTCATCTACCAGCTCAAATATTCTTTCCACAACTTCTTCTGGAGTGAGACCGGGAACAGCTCTTTCTTCATCAGATTTGTATGCTTGCTTAAGCCTATAAATAGCCTGGAAAAAAATAAACCCACAGTATTAAGAGGAAGCCACATAATAAACATACATAAACCTGAGACAAATGTACATAGAAGGTTGATGAATACTTTGATCAAGTGTTTGAAAAAGAAAATACAACAAAAGAAATGTTTCAGGAAATTTATAGGCATGAGTGATGTAGACTGCTTCCACATGGACTATTCCTAGTGCTCTATCAGACACAAGGCATTGTGCAGGTGTTCCATCTTTACTTCTTTTTAACATTTTTAGTGTTAAAAACAAAAATATAAAAAAAAAATTGGAAAACACTGATGAAACATACATTATCTATGCTTGCCTATAACCCAGGATTTCAGGTTTGTTGTGGAAAAAAAATAACTAGTACACACAGCTTATCCTCTCATACTTCATTTTTCTCTTTCTGTGAGAGAGTAAAATTAACCAGAAAAGAATAACTCATGGTCATACCTGAACCTGTTTGTTTGCTCTTAAATAAACTGGGATCATAAGTCAGCAAATAGCAGTTGCATCCATTCTTTTCCTTTTATTGTTCCTAACCTTCTGCTTAAAATGTAAGGGGAAAAAGAATCCTTCATCTTCTTTCCTTCTTTTGGTGGGATTGTGGATTGTGGACTCTGCATTTTCTTAAGAATAAATTTTAGACTTCTCTCTTTTTCTTCTTGTGTTATTATGAGCTATTCTTTGACCAAAAGCAACTTTGGGCTTGCCTTTTACCAGATTGTGGAATCGCCATGTAAAACAGCCTTATATTTTATGCATAAACACTGTTCACTTCTAGATACTCCAGATTCACAAAGTGGAGGTCTATCACACTAAAAAAAGTTATAATTGTAAAAGTAGTAAACAGCAGTGTAGATGAAATGATGAGTTGAGGAAGGGGTGAATAGATTTGGAAAGTCTATCCTCTTATACTAACCACAGTATAGCAAGTGTAATGTACGTAACAGCTTCATTCTGATTCTTTTTAAATTCTAATTTTTTTAAAAAAGTAGAAAGCTGGCATGTGCAAACTAAAGCATTAGCTTCCAGCTGCCCCAAATTTAAAAAAGGTGGAATAGCCGGCAAAGACATCACACATTTCTACTTACCTCCACTATTTCTAGGAGCTCAGGTTTATCTATGCAGCCATTTCCATCTTTATCATATATCTTGAATGTCCATCTCAGCTTGTGTTCCAGTTTCCCTCGCAAAACCAGATTCAAAGCAGCCACATATTCTAGGAAATCAATGGTGTTATCCTGGTAATATAAAATAGTCACTTTAATTGTGATCAGCTTAGATCTCAACAGTAGTACATTTACTATTTTGTGGCTCTGCCACATTATACACTGCTTATGGCTATGAGCTGTTTTTCATGGCCTCTGGAGCCCAGAGCGAGTTGCCAAAATTCAACAGCAAACAGCTGAATCATGGTGGTACTTCTTTTTTTGTATGTGGGGGATGGAGGGGGAAGAAGAAGAAAAAAAACCTCAAGTAAAATGGTTAAGCCTCTAATGGGCTGAAAGCAGCTATTTTGCATGAAAATGAGCGAAGGGAGGTCTGAAAATGAACATCCTTTCCCTTCTAATGACACAATAATCACATTTTATTTATTTATTTATATAGCCACCCATCTCACTTTTACATGACTCTAGGCAGCTTACAATAAAACAAATAAAAACACAAAATAATAATATAAAACAAAAATAAAACACATAGCAGCTGGGCACAATCTACTCTATCATCCATACAACCTACCTCCCATCCATGTACCAACATTTTGCCTGCCCCTTCTCTGCAAAGAAAAGGGAGGATTGTATCTATATTCACTCTTAGGGGGATTTGTTAACTGTGGATCTTACAATGAGAATAACTATTAATCTCAGCTGCAATTGAATGAAAAACACATTTATAATGATGGGTTAATTTCTTGATGCAGCTAGGAAGTGAAGCAATGGTATACAACTGTGCATATACCCCAGTCATAGATAAATACACTTCAGTGCAATATGTGGACCAGGACTGTGTTTGTCTAAGCATGCACCTGATCTTTCTCACTATTATATTTAACTGATCATTATCTTCAGATTTTTTTCGTTGTTTGGCTGGGGAAAGAAATTCAGAATAAAAATTGAACTACATGAAGCATGGTCTACAGGCAAAGACACTATCTTTCAGAAAGAGTTTAAGCGTGCAACTTGTATGTATGTCCACTCTATGCAAAATATGACAGTAGCATATAGTGGTGGACAGTGAAGTTGACTGAAGTAAAATCCCATTTCCCTAAATGCCAGAACTTCAAAGAGAATCCAAATCTGAAAACAACAGTAAGTGCACTGTGCTCTGGGTTTGCATAGTACACTTAACTGTAAAAAAAGCCAAGGTTAAGAAGCTGCAGAGGATGAGGCTAAAGAGATCACGTGCACAGTTTTATAACCAGCTAGCGTGATTAAATATGTTAAATAACTTTTGTTAAAAGGAGAACACTTTTATTCTCCCCTCTCTTAATGTGTTTCCACTTAAAATTTCAGGAACAAAGCTTAAGTTAATATAAGTCAGTAAGTCTCTCTTATTGGGAGGAAAATGATTAGTCCAACTATTTCATTAATTTCTCCTCTCACTGTAATGGGAAAACACTCACAGAAGGTCAATACTCAAGTCAGTAAATGGGACACATTCTGCCCTTCCTTTCTTTTCCTCCAATTTTTAATTGAATATATTTATCTCATTTAATTTCATAAACATCTTTTCTTTTCCTTCTTTTCCCTCCCTTGCTCAAAATTAGTTGATTCTGCACTTGATACATATTTTGCATTAAAGTTATATTGTCAAGAAAAAATGTTATCCCATACAAATGGCAAAACCACCTTGGTTCTCAGGTGCTTTCTCTCTTAACCATACACCTTCTGTAATAAAGTTTGTTAACTCTTTATTAACTATAGGCTGAATTACAAAGCCTACAGATGTTTCCAGAGAAAAGGTAACAGTAAGTCTGAATATAATTAGCATGACTTGAATCCATATGCCTTCACTTTCCATCATGTAGATGCACTCCCAGTCCACATCATAAGGGATGGGATGTCTGAGGACTGGGTGATCCTATGCATATTTTGTTGCTTCTTTTTGGCTGATATAAGAACCTATGCAAACCTGTGGCTCAAAATGACTATTTGTAATGCATTGGAACTAAACAGGCTGACTTTTAAAATGTTTTTGCATGGGTTTCTTGCTCATTCTGATATTGCAACTCACATTTCTCAAAAAAGACTGACCCACATTTACATGCCAGATTCAGTACACTAAGTCTTATTACTCTTTTTCTGACTAGAACGGGTGCATGAAGTTAACGTGATATGAAGTATTGTGACATTACCATGTTATAAAATGAATGTGTAGGTGTTGTTTAAAACGCCTTTAGCATTTACACTGTACTTAAATAATAAGTTCAGTGAGAGAATTCCAGTTTATTAGCAGGAATTACAAGAAACTGTTTTTCTTCTAATTAATTCTCTGTTAACCCAAAGCAGGTTATGTGATCCAGAGCCATTAAGACAGCAATATATTTTGATCAGAGCCAAATGCCTTTTTATATAACAGGCATAACAAGTAATCATGTATTTAATATAGTCACTGCATTAGAAAACAAAACAAAACCATTCTTCCACTACACAGAAATGTCAGCATGAATCCTGCATCAACTGCTTCCTTACCAAAAAAAATTATTATAATGACATTAATCTCTCCAGTTATGACATCCCTACTTTTTTTCCTCCTGGGAATATCACCTTATGCTATAGTAGAATTCATCAGATTTTCCCCCAATTTTGAAATAATGGACTGGATGCTATGGGACATAACTGTCAGCAGTTGGAAGAATTTTGACCTATCAAGTATTTTTTAATTAATTAATTTTATTTATTAATCAAATTTATCACCGCCCATCTCCCCCCAAGGAGGGACTCTGAGCGGTTTACAAAT
The DNA here is from genome assembly GCF_035149785.1 of Candoia aspera. Classification (NCBI taxonomy): domain Eukaryota; kingdom Metazoa; phylum Chordata; class Lepidosauria; order Squamata; family Candoiidae; genus Candoia; species Candoia aspera. The sequence continues at coordinate 40,676,375 of NC_086155.1, forward strand.
AATAAGTAAATGATTTTAAAAGTCATTTCACAGAGTCCTGATCAATGCTACTCAGAGCATGATGATGATAAAATCTATCAACAGGAAGAAAAGTAAGAATCTGAAAATAAATACCTTTAACTGATTAGTTCCCCTCCTGTACAGCATTCTGGGCCTCCTGAACTCCTGGCATACTTATCACATTTCTTATTTGAAACATAACACCATTTTCTGCATGGTCATTCAAAAATATATTTTGTTGTGATCTATGAGACTTGCTCCTAGATAAGTGGCTGTCCAATTGTAGCGTTAACAAATAACATCTAGCCAAAAGGGAAACTCCACATTTAGAAACCAGGAGAATGTGAGCTTTCAACTTTTAATGTCAGTTTTAATGTGCTTACCCCATTCTTATCGAAAGCTTTGAACATGTTTTCCACATAATCTGCTGCTTCTTGATTATCATGAACCCCAAAGAATCGTTTGAATTCATGCATGAAGAGAGTCCCACTTGGACATTCCACTACAAATTTCTTATACCATTCCTGCAATTCAGCCACATCAATCTCAACTTGTTCTCCTTCCTCGTTAGTGAAATGTTGTCCCATGTTGCTTTGAAAGATAGAGAAGAAATGTTTCCTTCCTTCCTTCCTTCCTTCCTTCCTTCCTTCCTTCCTTCCTTCCTTCCCTTCTTCTTAGTAATTTTTTTCTTCTTAGATATTTAATTCCTTTTACCTTTCTTCAATCACTACTGCACATGTAAGCTGGACTTCTTCTCATCATGTTCCTTTTTACTTTTCTGACCTGCAGCCTCTATTCAATCTTGTTGCAGAATTTTCTCACTATTTCAGCTTAATGCCGTTTCCCTGAACTAAATCATTACAAGATAAAAATATCTAAGGTCAATAGGAGATTCCCACATACGTTGCAGAGACCTCTACATGTCTCAGTGCAATGCTTTTACCTAGAGGAACTCCCAGGTTGGTCTCTGATGCTAATCTACTGATATGAACACTACCTGATTAAGAGTTATTTATAACCTCTTTTTTGCTGACCCTGTTTGAACCATATGTGAACTTATCACAATTGTTCCCCACAAGTGAGCAGCCAATCTATAAAATGACAACCTTGCTGCTTATTTCAAATTATGTGAGACATTCAGAAATGGAGATGAGATTAAATCTAAATCATTTTGTTGATTGTCTTCATATATTCCATTATCTTTGAAACAGGGGCCAGCTTGCTAAACCAAAGTATGGCTTATTTGTGTTGGGCTTAACATGTTGTGTAAACCTAGCCATTGTGATTTTTAACCATGATTTATGATTCAGTGAATCTAGCCAATTATAGTTCATAATTCAACCTAGCCATAGCATCAAGATATGAATGTTTAACAATTGCCATTTTCAAGTTTTCAAGCAATTGAAGGAAATAAATTTACTCACATTCTTTCCAAAAAGGAAGTTTTCCTATTATACTAAACTCCTTAGCAACCTTTTGTATTACAAATATAGGCTTTTCCCAAGATATCAGCCTTATGTCTCCATTAAATTAAAAGCTTATCCCAATTCCCTTTTTCCCTGTCACTCCAGACCAAACTTCTGTACTCATGTTAAATAGAAACAAACAACTGTCACTTTAAATAGGCCTGAGCCCTCCTGATAAACAGATACATCCCATTCCAAGAGGATTAGCAGAGTGTTTAGAAGAACCAATAATCTCTGTTACAATAATAGCAGGACATGAAGGATTAAAGGGGGTAGACTGTACAGCAGGTCAATTTTAAGCAAAATACAACCCCAAATAATATCAACATCATTAACAGCTGGTTAACTTAAATCAGTATTCCATCTATTTCCATAATTTCTATGTTGTCTTCATCCAAGATTTATGGCATAATAACAATAAAATGATAAACCAGGATGAATGTGTGACAGGTATTTTATAACCCATATAATTCAATGATTTTGGCTCCTCCCCCTTGCATGTTCGTTTGGATTGATTTGATCCAGCTTTTCCACTCCATCAACCAAAATGTTTTTGCCTGATCCCTAGCATTGTGCTATCAGAATTCATTTTCCTTTTACTTAAATCTAAAAACTACAGTTAGTTAAGTTTGTTAGAACTAATAAAAATGACTCATAAGAGTGCAAAATTTTTGGATTCTCCACAGCTACACTATTCCTCAGGCAAGGTTTTGCAAAAGTTAGGAGATGAAGAAACTCCCAAAATTAGGCCAGAGTTTTCTGGTTCAAGATTTCTTATTCTACTACAGTCTCAAGATAAGACTGCAGATTGAGCACAGTATTAGTGGTACAAAGGGACAAAGAAAATGATTGCTTTCTCCCTACTGGCTTCCAGAGGGTAGCCATTATAGGAGGAGAGGTGTTAAGTCAATCGTAGACAAACATCAAAAGGAGTCTTGTAGCACCTTTTCAGACAAACACATTTTATTAAAAGGTATACATTCTTGTAAGCTACAGCTCACTATATCAGATGCAATAGAGTGGCTACTCTAAGTAGATAAATTGGAATAAGGTGGGGGAAGGTAGGGGTTATGCAGATACAGTATGGACTATTTGTGAGGCAGATTACAAGTATTTTTTCAATTAGCAACTGTCATATGTTAAAAATCCATTGTTAGATCATTCTTTTAGCCATCTTCCATTCCTCCCTCCCCCCAACTGTACAACTTCTTGATATTATCTTGACAGATCTCAAACACTTATACGGATATATAGTAGTTGATCCAGAGTCATACTAACAATCCTGTTGATCCAAATGTGACCATAATGGAAGAAAAGAAGTCAAACCTATGAGTTCCTGTACCAACTGACTACCAGTTTTCTAAAATAGTTATTTACCACAGATGGCAAATTATATTGCAGTAGAAAACCAAGTAAAGCAGAAAAATAAGTCTGCATTTACTTCTCTGCCTGATACTATATTGGGTAGATCATACCAAAAGCTTGTTGGTACTCAAGGGCATGTCCATATTTGTCCATGCTTAATAGTACTTAACTCTTTATATTATGAATCCCCAACATGGGATATTGGGAAGCCACAGGCACAGGACAGAAACAGAGTACAAGGCATTTCTTGTTGTGCTCCAGTCATTCAGTGGCTTCTGACTCTCCATAATCTGATGGACATCATTTCATCAGAACTTCGTCAGTAACCGCTTCTCTGAGTTCTTGCAAGTTCATGCTTGTGTCATCAGTGATAGTATCTAATCACCTTGTTTTCTGTCAGCATCTTTTTAAAATTGCCTTAGATTTTTCCAGGCCTCAGTGTCTTCCCAGTGACACTTGCTCTTTCATTATGTACCCCAAATAGTTAAGCTTTACTTCATTATTAGGGCTTCCAGGTAGCAGTCTAGTTTTACTTGATCTAGTATTGAATTATTTGTTCTTGCAGTACAAGGTATTCTCAAACATGCTGTTTCAAAATCAACTATGTGAAACAAGATTCCACATGCTCAGGCCATCACTGTGTGTTGCATCGCTGTTATGCAAGTTTGAATGTTAATGATTTGTTCTTGGGAAGACAGAAAAGCCTCTCTGTATTTACTCTGAAATAACACCATCATGAGGAATAATGAATGCTGTTTCCTTATGCTAATACTAGTCCTTTTAAATACTAATGTACAGTAGTACTAATATGAACATATGTCTAATTACCATTAAGGATCCTTTACATTGTTAATGGAGGATATGTATTATTTTATTTTCATGGCGTTTTGGAATCATAATAACCAAATGTATCTTTTTGTCATTTCAGAGATGCCTACTTCAATGTGAATATTCTTAAAAACAACACATAATAGAACAACATTGTCTATGCTGGTTCTATTGTAGGTGTAAAATCACAGAAGTGGCAGGGATCTTAGGAATCATCTAATTTAACCACCTGCTAATGCAAGAAAACCAGTTATTGCTGATAGGCATGTAATAAACATGTAACTAAAGAAATTTCACTATCTTTAGAGGAAATCTTTCCAGTGTCCGACGCTGTTTACTATCAGGAGGTTATTCTTTTGATATATAATATTTATATATTATTTATAGTCCATATGGACTGTGTAGGAAACATGATCCTATCTATAACTCATTAAAGCTCCTTTGCATGTTCCAAATCATCTCTTCCATACTGAAAGTAAATAGTAATTTGATACCATTGCTTTAGGTTCCACTCTCTGGAATAAATCTGCTTTGTTAATCTAGCAAGTTGTGGTTTGGTCAATAAACCATGATTAAAAATTGGTGTGGTTTGCTTTGGTTTTATTTTAGTATTGGAAGAGCAAGAGCTAACATCTAGCCATCCTCAAGTGCTCCCCAAAAAGATAAGCAGGGTTAAATGTGGTTAGTAGTTGGACAAAAAGAAAAAGTTAGACAATCTTAGGGCTGCAGGTTAAACTGGGAGGTCAAAACAAAAAACAAAACCACACAAACATGCAAAAAAACAACAACAACAGAAGAAAATGGTAAATCACTTCTGTATTAGTGCCAAGAAAACAAGGAATTGACTTTGGCTCAAGAGAGTCTTTACTCTTTTAGTTATAGTGACCACCAGGAGGCACTGCATTACCAGTTTCATCTTTATTGGGAATCTTCAGATACAAGCCACTAGATATTATTCTCTGTGGTTCAGACTCTCTACCGGAAATTGAACTCATGGACCTTTGGACCTTAGACAAATATATAAGTGGACTAGCTTTAGGAACTACCCAGGTCCTGGGGCTTAGCAGTTGCAGGAAGGAGTATCCATAAATGCAATCAGAATGGTATACAGTATTACTTTTTTAGCGTTTGTGTGAACAAAGCCAATGAGACCAGAAGTGCAGATAGCACAAGGGTCATGGTGCCTTACTCTAAATACAATGGTACAATGCATTTCTACAGCTGGGTTTACACAATATGCTAATCTAGATGCTTCACGAGGGAAAAAAAATCGCATTGCAACTAAGTCCTTTTCCAGACAGGACTGCAATAGGAAAATTAAATTGCATTGAGCCTCATTGGATGCTTACTGTCTATGATATGTTCTAGATTCTTCCTGCTATAATCTCAAGAACTCCCATTTTAAATCTTTTCCAAATGGGATTGTGAAAAATGGGACCAAGTTGCTTAGCCATTTTGCATGGGGTGATTTTTATCAACACTGGGTCTGCCAGTCCCCTAGCTCCTGCTATCATATAGTGGCAGAGAGATACCACCATAGCAAGCAGACAAAATCTTTGCAGTTTCTCTTCTTTTACTTTTTCTTATACTTAGGGAGAAAGGATTTTAGTGTGAAACTGAGGTGCAATAAGTACTTTTCACTAGCAATGGACAAGCACTGACTAGCTAGGATGTCTTTGGCAGGATTTAGCTGACCTTGGGCGATCTCAACAGGTGGGCACAGCTGGACTTGGTTAGAATTTTGATGGCACACCACCAGAAATTCCAAGACCATAGAGTTGATTGGAAATCTTTAAAAATGACAAAAACAGAAGGCAATAGCAAATAATTTCCCTCTATGTGGTCACCAGGAGTCAAATTCAATTCAGGGGAGTCTTTACCACTGGCCAGAAAGGCTGAGCTCTGATTGGTTATGCAAGTACAATAGACTTTGGTGATGTAAATATATTCATTTCTGCAGTGCTTTAGTTGCCTTAAATAGCCTGTTCCACGTCTAGCTTTGTTTAATTTGTGGAATTGGTAGGACTGCAAAGATCCAAACTACCACTAGATGGCAGCAAGGAGACAGAAAATTCTAAAACTTTCTGCCACACTGATATTTATTTATTTATTTATTTATTATCCCACCTTTATTATTTTTTATAAATAACTCAAGGCAGCGAACATACCTAATACTCCTTCCTCCTCCTATTTTCCCCACAACAACAACCCTGTGAGGTGAGTTCGGCTGAGAGAGAGTGACTGGCCCAAGGTCACCCAGCCGGCTTTCATGCCTAAGGCAGGACTAGAACTCACAGAGTCCTGGTTTCTAGCCCAGCACCTTAACCACTAGCACTCATAAAACTTTAGTGATGGGAAAGCTGTCTAGAAGTGCCTCTCGTCAAAACCAAAGAAATCACATTATCATTTACTTCTATTGCATAGATTTATTAAACTAACTCTAACCCATTATAGTGTGTGAAATGTTCATACAAGTTAAGGAAGCAACAGCAAAAAGTATCATGGGGAGCCAAAATCCAGTCATCAGCTGTCCTAGGCAAGCCAAACATACTATTAGCAAACATGAGCTAATGAGCTGGGAGGATTTAACAAAACTGATTACTCATTTTCTTTCAGACTGTTTATAAAGCCTGTTCCCACATGTTAGCTATGTTAAAGACTGAAAGAAACTCAGGAAATGCCAGCAACAGGATGGGATCAGATCTTTGCTGACTATATGAAAGGTAAAGGAAGAGGAAAAAGGTATCACTGATATTTCCCATTTGGCATAGCAGCATCTATTACAGCTTAAGGGTCTAACAAGGAAGGATGGAACACAACATTCCATTATGAGTTATTTTATTGCTGTCTAATGGTTATCCAGATTGTTGCAGCACAGATATGGTAGTCTTACAAGAATGGTTGCATTTTACACAGTCATATAAGGTTTATCCTGCTGCTATTCCCTTTTCAGGTAAGCAGAGTTGTGCAAAGTGCAGAAAAGAAGTAAAAAATTGTAAGACAAAGAAATTAAAGGATTAGATAAAAATAGCAAATTACTTCACATCCATATCATTCACCATAAGTTTCTTTCTCCACAAACCATCCTTGTTTCCACTACATGATCTATCACTACATATATTGCCTTTTGCTCCTTAAGCTTCTCACCAATCTCTTTTTGAGGATCTCATCAGCTCTAACCACAACTTGTTTAACCTTCCTCTTAACCCATCCACTCTTCCCTGATTCATTTCTTTTGCAGTTTAATCCTCATTCATTCTCTCTGTATATCCAAACCACTTCCACAAGCTTCATTCTGTACTGATCACTCACTTTTGCATTCAATCCATATTAATTAAATGCCTTAATTTTTGACCCAACTCTTCTTGTTTTGCTATATACACTTAAGTATCTCATTCCCACTGTAGCCACCTTATTTGTAAGTTTGTCCTGACATACTTTTCACTTCCATACCACAAAATGGGCAGACCTTTTCTTCTGACAGTGTTCATTTCTCACAACTCACTATCTTTCTACCACCATTCACATGCCTTAAAATTGTTCTATCCATTTTCTCAACTTCAATAAACATTCTTCCAATGGACATGAATTTTATCACCTTCCTTGATTTCTTTCCTGTTTATGTATTTATTTATTTTAGTTCTCAAATTTATACTATCGCCCATCCCCCCCAAAAGAGGTTTACAATAAGTTAGTCAATTAAAAATTAAAAACAGCAATCATAATAAAACAGAAAATATAATACAATATAAAAATGAAAATAGAAGTTAAAAAACCAGATGGTTACAAAAGATCATAAATACAGGGGGAGCACTCTAAGGTGCCAGCCATCCCCAGGACTGACTACCCCCCTCCCCACCCCAGGCTCAGCAGCAGAGCCAGGTCTTCAGGGACTTCCGGAAGGTCAGGAGGGATGGAACCTGCCTGACCTCCAGTGGCAGGATGTTCCAGAGGGCAGGAGCCAGTGCAGAGAAGGCCCGTTTCCTGGACCCCGCCAAAGAGAGTTCTTTAATTGATGGGGTCTGTAACATGCCCTCTCTGCATGATCGGGTGGGACAGGTTGATGTAATGGGGATGAGACAGTCGCTCAGGTAGCCTGGTCCCATGCCATGTAGGGCTTCAAAGGTGATAACCAACACCTTGCATTGGACCCAGAAGCAAACTGGTACCCAACGCAGCAAGGGTGTTACCTGCGCCAATCTTGGGGCACCAAGAATTGCCTGCATGGCCACATTCTTATCTTGAGATTGTTCATTTCCCCTGCTCACTTCATCAGAGGCAATTGTTTATTAGCGGAGAGGGCAGCTAATACAGGAGTGAACACATACTATATTATAGAAAAAACAGTGAGATTGTTACTGAGTTCTTTCCTTCCTTAAGCTTTCTAGTTACTGGAGTTACCACCTTCCCATGGAGAGTTTGAACTTCAGTCCAAGTTCTAATTGGATTCAGCCAATGAAATAAGGATATACTTCTTGTGCATTGTGCTAAGATTTGTTCATTTGTTTTCCATGCATCCCTTTCTCCTACATAGTAATATCCTTTATATTTTGTAAATGTTTTTTCATTTTTCATTAAAAAAGTTTCTTGAAGGCATAATTACGCTTGCTTAGTCCTAGTGAAAACAAGCATGAAGGGTATGTATGCATGTATGTATGTATACATGCTGTTTTAATTATTGCAGTTAATAATTGTTTTAATTATTGCAGTTTGATTGTCTTGCTTTTTGGCAAATTGTTTTTATCATTTTTTGTGCACTGCTTTGAGTTCTTTCAGGAAGAAAAGCATAATCAATATAGCCAATTTTGTGTTAAATTTTGCTCTAGAAAATATATCTAGCACTGGAATACCCCCTTGATTTGAAAAACAAACAGGAACCTGATGTACGAGCATATTAGTATTTCTGCTTAGAACACTGGGACATGTCCTGCAATAAAGCTACATCTACATACTTACAGGATATTGTGTGTAATGGCATTGAGTCAAAGCTAGCAGGAAGAGTAAATGGCTCTTCCTCACTTGACCTGAATCATGGTATGAAACACTTTTTTTTTTTGCATGTCCTCATGATACTGCCCAAGGGAATCCACCAATTGCTTTCCTTAACTTGGTCCATTATAAATAGGGAGATCAGTATTTATTAGTCTTGTACTGTGCCAGTATAGAAATCAGCTATGAAGAAGAGCCCACAAACAAAACAACATTCAGGCTTTAAAATATTCTGAAAGCCTGTGTACTTAATTTTGCATTGGTAGTTTAACAAGACTTAAATGCCATTATTTCATAATTCAACTCTGCAGTATGTGCCTTTCAATGATACAACAATAGTAATATGATAGGAACATGTGTTTAAAAAAATAGCAAAAGCCAAGTGAAATAGCATTTTCGCCTTTATTATTGTTACAAACTTAGTTAAGATGAACACATTTCAAAATATTGCCACACAGCTGAATGCTGGACAGAGTTTCCAAAATTAGAGACATATTGAAGATACTTGAGAGCAGACTACACTCTGTATCAGTGTTTTTCAAACCTGGCAAGTTTAAGATGGGTGGACTTCAACTGCCAGAATTCCCCAGCCAGCATGTTCCCCAGTTCACACATCTTAAAAGTTTTCAAGTTTGAAAAACAGTGTTCTATATGGATAGAAGAAAGGGGGGAATCCCTTCCCTTTTTCCTGATTCATATGTATAAAATTACAGTGTATAATTTGCTCTCTCGAAACCAAGCTTCATTACTGAGTCATCAGATCCTTAACTTAGGAGGTAATGAAAGTGAGGAATCATACCAAGAATATTTTGAAAGTTGTAAACTTATTGGAAAAAAGATCACGAAGTATGGTAGTCAAAAGTAAAGGCATATTTATACTGATAAAATAGAAACAAGGAGGCTGAAGTATTTTGATACTGTTTGGGAAGTTCTTGATTCTGTAACTTTGTTGTTGTTTATTTGTTTAGTTGCTTCCGACTCTTCGTGACTTCATGGACCAGCCCACGCCAGAGCTTCCTGTCGGTCGTCAACACCCCCAGCTCCCCCAGGGACGAGTCCGTCACCTCTAGAATATCATCCATCCATCTTGCCCTTGGTCGGCCCCTCTTCCTTTTGCCTTCCACTCTCCCCAGCATCAGCATCTTCTCCAGGGTGTCCTGTCTTCTCATTATGTGGCCAAAGTATTTCAGTTTTGCCTTTAATATCATTCCCTCAAGTGAGCAGTCTGGCTTTATTTCCTGGAGGATAGACTGGTTTGATCTTCTTGCAGTCCAAGGCACTCTCAAAATTTTCCTCCAGCACCACAGTTCAAAAGCATCTATCTTCCTTCTCTCAGCCTTCCTTATGGTCGAGCTCTCGCAGCCATATGTTACTACGGGGAACACCATTGCTTTAACTATGTGGACCTTTGTTGTCAGTGTGATGTCTCTACTCTTAACTATTTTATCAAGATTTGTCATTGCTCTGTAATGATTCTGACTCTGATTCTGTAACTAGGTACACATATTGTGTTAATCTATAATATGTTCTGTTTGGTTTTGGCTTACATGTTATATGAACCACCTGACTGCAGTTTATTCAGTAAACTAGAGTTCAATAAACCATTGCTTCGTATCATCTATAAATCCAGTCTTTGCAGAAATTTTAATCATGCTGCATCAAGGACCCCAGAGATTGCTACAGCATCTTGAAATCAGCTACTTAAATCATTTCCATATCTTACTTTGAAATAATGTATACATATTTTAAAGAAACAATACTGGTATAAAACAGAATACTGAATACGTACAATTGTATTTCAACTGGAGTGTGTTACTCTAGAGTATCTCCAAAGAGTTTTGAAGAAACCCAGTATGCTGAACCTGCAGAGGAACAGAGAAATACCATTTAGCCTAGGACTGACTTGAGTTTTTGCAGTAGCTCCTTAATGGCTGGTTTCACACACTGCATGAAGCTTGAATAAACTGCAGTTGGTTGGGTTCCTATTATATGCTAACCCATAAACCTGGTGTATAAACTGGAACATCTAGTTCATATAATATATGTGTCTATTGATTAGTGGGACTTATAGATTCAGAATGCATTCAGAACTGACTCTGATATTAATTCCAAGCCAAAAAAATCACATTATAACTTACCATGATGTATGAAACTCTTTGGAAGGAAAGGATCTGCTACAGCCAGAAAGAAATGCCTTGCAACCTCTTCCTTCCCTATTTCTTTTAAATGACCCACCAGTTGATGTTGATGGAGACTGTGTCGGTAAAAGCAGAAATGTACAGTCCAGCACTGTCTGGATGAATGAATGAATGGCTGAGAGACAAGAGAGAGCAACAGAGAGACAGGGGAGAGTTTTTCTTGAGATTTGGAACTGGCTGGAGTGACATATTGAAGTTTCTTACCAAGAGAGCTAGGAAGAGTTTTTTCTTTGAGTTGCAGAGCTGAAAACTGAGCACGTACAAGCAGAAAGGAAACAACAGCCAGCTAAGTGTGCTGAAGGTCCAGCAGCTATACTGAAGTAAAGATAAAGCAGTATTGAAGGCACAAAAAGTCCAAGCAGGAATGAAGCAGACTAGGAATGCTCCAGCAGCAAAAGCAGACTTTAGTGTGGATAACCAGAAGCTGTCCAGTGGGTGAGACCTATGGAGAAGACCTAGTAGATAGGTAAATCTATCTATACACTACTACTAAACTCTCGTGTCTGTATTTTGTAACCTTTAACTGGGCGAAACAGTGCATCATGGGCCATCAATTTTTCGAACCAAGGTACCTCAAATGGACTAACTCACAGAATGTGTCTAAAATCTGGGACCATGACTCCCATGGAATAGAACTTCAGCAAATGTTATAAAACATTTTATGACATAAAATTATCATAAAACATTTTACGATGTAATACAAAATGTCATAAAACATTTCCTGTGGTCAACTCCTATGTTCGACAGTGCTATACAGTTCAACATTGGCTACTTTCAAGGCAGATACATCTCTCCCTGAATTTTTAAGAACTTTTCCAGTACATTAGAAGCTCTGACATTGTTGAAGGCATTGAGGAATCTGGTAAGGAAATCTCTCTGAAACAATGACCCAATGAGTCATGGGTTGTCTAGTCAACCACAAAACTACTGTGTGGGAAGTGTGTGGCCTACCAAGAGACCCCTGTGGCAAGGCCTCCAAAGGTGTTCAGTAGGAAGGGCCTACTGAAGAGACCACAGTAGTGGGTGGCCCACTGAAGAGGATCAGTGGCTAAACAGGCTGAGACTGGCTGGGTTGGCTTCTCTAGGGCAGAACTTAAACTGAGCCCTGTATGCCCAGCCAGTCTCAAAATTATCATTTCACCAGTTCAGCCAGTCTCAAAAGTCTCATTTCATCAGTTCACAAATAAATTCTAGGGGTTCTTAGAGGGACTACAGTAAACCAGTGCCAGAGGACAAGCCAGCATGGGCCCAGACCCCTAAGAAGACAGCTTGGAGAGAGAATTCCTGTAACAATATCGCCAGTAAACTGATTAATGGGATTTGTTGCCTTATCTATCTGTGCTGTTTATCACCCCGAGTCAAACCTATGACTATACAGAAATGACCAAAGTGGTATAAAATGCCATAAGGAAAAAGAAAACAGAAGGAAAGTTTAAAAGTACCAGAGGCAACTGCCAGAAGGAGTCACAGACAAAAGCAATGTGTGTTGTAAGCTTTCCCTCTTTGGACATTGCACGCACATATGAAAGGGGCAAAGCTAGGAGCAAGATGGCATGACGCTGCTTTTGTCATTTTGCCAGAAGCCTTGGATTCTGCAGATGTCTCTAAAAACTACATATCCACTGGAAAAGCTGTTTTGGGGAAAAGCAGTATCATTAGATACTTACCATTGCTTTATACAAAAAAAGGGGGATTTGTTTGCTATAATCATGTTAACTCATGCTATAATCGTGTTAACTCACTCTCCCAGTTTGAGGTGGTGAGAGAGTAGAAGCTGGCAAGGACGGAAGCGAAGAGCCTGAGATTAGAGAAGGTCATCATTAAAATATGGTATAAGTGTCCTCCGCATTCAAGGCCAAGAAACTCCCAATAAGGAGTGTGTTACCACTCATATAATGGAGTGAGATAAAGATATTTAAACCCTGAGCTCTCACACATACAGTAGAGGTTATCATTGTACAGTATCTGACCTTCTTTATTACTAAAGCTTCTTGTATCTGGAATAAAAGCAACTTATCTGAGCCCTGACCTTGATTCTTTGTGTTGCTATCTCAAGAACACAGGTTTGAGTTTCCAGAAACAGATTTATTACTCAATCCTGGGTGAAGTCTTAAGAGATGGAGACTTAATTTTCATAAGACCCTGAAGAAGTTCATCCCAACAGATTTCGGAGTGCCATCAAGAACAGATAATCCTCCTAATAAAAGGGAACCAGCCATAGAATCCCTGAGGACTAGGATGAATTTACTGCACATATTCATCAGCAATCTGTCATGAGGGATGTGCATGGAGGAAGCCAAGCTGACATATGACATAATGGCCCTCAATTATTCAGAATGGTGAAACCTAAAGAGATAATGAAGAACCATTCCATGATCTGTCTAAACTATGGGTGTCCAACCTTTTGGCTTCCCTGGGCCACACTGAGTGAAGAGGAATTGTCTTGGGCTGCACATAAAATATTTAATATAGTTAATATATATAAGTAATAAAACTTCATTTGTTTTTTATATTTTTATTATGAAATTTAAAAAAAGAGGGCAACATAAAACTAATGGAATATTTGAGCTTGTTTTTGTCAAACTAATGCATCAATGAAAGTGGTTGCAATTCTCAGTGAGTACTCAAGGTGCTCATCAGAAATTTTAATTCTAATTTTACCCTTTGTGTGCCTCATCCTTGAAAACAGTTGCTCACAAATGTACATCCTGCCAAAAAGCGATGTCATAAATAAGGTGTGATTGTGAAGTAAGGGATATTATTCTCCAGGAAGATAGGTCTTATACAAGTCCAGTAGAGAGACATGATCAAATTTTTCTTTGAGTTGAATATCTGATTGCAACTCTATGCATTCCATTTGAATATTCGGAAGTAATGTAGTTATGTCGACTGAAAATGGAGTTGAAAATATACCAAAATATTGATGATTTTTCCAGAAATCTTGAAACCTGTTCTCAAATTCCTATATCAAACCAAGAAGCAAGGGTGCATATTTCTCGCTGTTCACAGGACTGTGTTTAGCCAATGTATTAAAATGTATAAAATTATTTTCCGTAACTTCAGCTTGCCATACTTTAAGTTTCATGTCAAACGCTGTTATGGATTAAAACATTGCAGTGATAAGTTGGCTTTCACCTTGAAGATGCATGTTTAACTCATTTAAATGAGCAATCAAATCCACCAAAAATGCTAAATCTGTGAGCCATTTTTCATCTTCAAGTTCTGGCACAAATTTCCTTTTTGATTTCATTTCGTAAATCATAAAATCTTTTTAGCATTTTACCCCAACTTAGCCACCGTACTTCAGAAAAGTAAATGATGTCCCCATAATCAGCATCCATACTTTTAAGGAACTCCTGGAATTGGCAATGATCCAATCCCTTGGCCCTTATGAAATTCATTGCTTTGTTGACAATTTGCATGACATTATCCATTTTTAAAGCTTTCGCACATAAATTTTCTTGATGTAGAATGTAGTGATACTTCTTCAAACGTGAGTTGTCGGTGGCACTTGCATCATCTTCTATCAACTTTGTAAGTCCCTCACTTTTATCAACCATCGCCGGGCACCATCAATAGATATACCAGATATACAATACGTATGTTGACAATGCTTAAAGAAAATCGCTTTAATGTCATTTTTGCTGCTTCATACAAATCAAGAGATTTAGTTGTGTCTTTTAATGGCATCAAAGAAGCCATTTCTTCAGTGACATATTTGTTATCAATACCTCTAATAAAAATGGCAAGTTGAGCCGTATCTGTAGCATTAGTACTTTCACCTATCGCCAAAGCATAAAATTTGAAATTAGCAGCTTTACTCTTCAAACCTCTTTCGAAATATTTTCCTATTTCTTCAGTTTGCCTGGCTGTAGTCTGGTGAGACAAACTGATTTTAGAAAAATCGCTTTTTTTATCAGGACAAATTATAACTGTCACGCTTTCCATACATTGCTTAATATACCATCGCTAAATAGTTTTGACTTTTTTGCAATCAGATTTGCTACCAAATAACTAGCTTTTCTAACATAGCCCTTTTGAGTTGTGACTTTAAAAAAAAAATTGTTGAGACAGATTTCTTTTCAGTTCCGCTAATTTGTCTTTACGACAAATTCCGTGATATGCTTCGAATTTGGCAGCATGTTTTTTCATAAAATGCCTTTTCAAATTGTAGTCTTTGAAAACTGACACATTTTCCCTGCAAATTAAGCATTGTGCTTTAGTATTTGTCTCGACAATAAAGTACTCATCTGTTAATTTTTCGTTGAATACTCTTCCTTCATCTGCAATTTTTCTTTTATTTTTTGGGTTCTGTTTTCTGTTGAAACAACATAGAAGCCATGCTGGAATAAATTTATTTAGGAATAAATATATTTTTTAAGAAATAACACAACAAGCCCATCATAAATTGTTAGGTAGGCAAACAAACAAAGCAAAGTTTAATAATCAAATAAGAAAACTTGTTATTATTTTCTACTTAGTAATAATAACAATAAATGCCTGTCGTCACAGATCATGTGTAGGTAGGTTGAAATATTATATATAACGCCAAGTCGCCACAAACTGACGTGTGTAGCAGGCGGCAGTGATGTCAGCACTGCACTGACCCCTCCCCTACACAGCATTCTGTTGTTTCTACCTACACAGTCCACACTCGAGCACTGTGCAATCGAGTCACAAAAAAAATTGCAAAATAATGTTAAAAGTTTACAATTTTGGAGGGCTGCATTACTGGCTGTTCAGGGCCGCATGCAGCCCATGGGCCGCGGGTTGGACATACCTGGTCTAAACAGTCTACAAACTCTTCAGATGTCTTTCTCAAAAAGATATTATCAAAGGACTAAAACAGGTATAGAAGAAGGCAACTCAGATAATTAAAAGGTAGACAATTAAAAGGTCAGGCATCCTTCCCAAAAAGAAAGCAGTTTTATTGAGAAACAGACCCATGGAAGTTATTACAAATATTTTTTTTGTTACCCATATTACTAATACAGTAATATGTTTGAAAGATATAAAAAATCTTTACCTGCTTTATAGGACACATGTCACGAATAGAGCCTTTTTGGCAGGGGCACCAAAAGGGAGAAACTCTTGCCTTTCTATTTCAGTTTCTTGTGCTTGGTTTTATATGGTTGGCTAAGATGATCCTTTTTCAGACACTTTTGTAAGTTTTTTGGAGGGGGTGGGAAACACTTATTTGTGTTTGATTGTTCTTTTATTCTTCACTTGCAGAAGGTATCATGTGTTATCATTTTAATTTGCATATTTGAGTTACATGTGTAATGATTTAGTCTATAATCCAGAGCAGTAACAATATAATAGACTAATACTAGAATTCAAATTAATGCATTAAAAATGTTTCTCGTTTAGCCACATTTTTAGAATTTTGCTATCAAAAGATACGATAGGAACTACCTAAATAAGCAACATGGATATGGCTCCAGGAACTGTGCGTGGTATGAGATTTTTAAAAGTGACTTTCAAAAGGGTTGCACAGAACCATGGAGGAGATATAACATTTATTAATATAGTTGAAATATTTTTATATTGATTCCTATTTTTGAAAAAAAAATGAAGTGGTGTACAGTACAGTTAAAGGCTGTGAGTGAAACTTCTGTGTTCAGGAGCAATGTATCCCGCCTAATTATACCATTTGTATAATTGGAACTACTGACTACCTGAACTTAGGTTGTAAGGCCACCTGAACATTGTAGGAAAACTATTATAGGAATATTTTGTAAGAATCTGCTTCTAGTTTTAGTCATACTACATTTACTTTCCAGGAAACTGAAATGGATTACATAAAGGAATTCCACATAAAAGTAGTAACACCAGTTGACTCAAATCAAGTTCGGAACCTCCAAGGAGAAACAGTATGAAGCATCTTGGCATTTGGGGTGTGTGTGTGTGGGGGGGGGTAGCATACAGGTTAGACCAGTTACACCAGCTCGTTCCCATGGAAAATGACTGGAGAGGTTTTTTTTAAAGGAGCAGTCGTTTCAAACAATGCGAAAAGGTTTCCTAACCTGGGGCCTGCCAGATATCTTCAAATGCCATAATTCCAACTCAGGGTGCCTTGCAGTCTCTTAATATGTGATGGACTTTGGTTCAAATCTTCTCGGTGATAAATTCACAACTTAGATGGCGGAGAAAGGGAGCAAAGGATTTCTTGAGCTAACGAAGGGGCAAAAGAAAACTCTAAGCGTGCCCAAAGGAACTCCCATCGTATTAACGCTACTCGTAACAGTCAAGCCACTCTGCCACCGAACGAGCGCTTCAGTTTAGTTTAATTCTTCCCGTCTCTTTGCCACCTACTCCCTTCCTCCCGCCCACACCCCTTGGCAGCAAGGCCTGCCTTCTCCTCCCTACGCGACCCGAAGGGGCGGACCCGGTGGCCGCAGCACCTGGGCCAGGTGGGCGAGCTGCAGGGCAGAGCGAGGGTTGGAGCCTGGTCGAAAAGCGGTAAGTCTGGCCGGAGCGGGTGGAAGAACGGCGGAGAAGCCCTCTCCGCTGTAGGTTCCTCTTTGCAATCCAAATAGCACCTTCGCTCCTGAACTGCTCGGGCTTCGGAGCCTTTTCTCCCCGCGCATTTTTCACTTGCGCCCCTTTCCCGCCCACGTGCGCTCGCCTTACGCCCTTCTCCCCCTCGTCGGATGGCTACGCTTTCCCCTTCCCTTCCCAGCTGTGACTGTCGCCAAGCCTTCCGCTTTTTCCCCTCTCTCGCTTATTTTGCGCCTGAGTAGTTTCTCTCGTCCTCACTTTTCCTGGCTGACGTCGCGTCTCTCCAAAGTCCTGCCACAAAGGCTTCGTATGTTGCCCCTCTGCGATTTGGGTTTGTTGGAAAATCGGAGAAGAGCGTTTTTCCTAAAAGAGGCCTTTGCCTGGGGACATTAAAGCGAGCTCTTGCTCGGAGTTCACTGTGGGCTTGTTCGACACTTGTCGACTGTTTACTTCTGCAAGTAAACACCCTGGACTGTTTCAAAGCAGTGGAGAAGCGGGCACAACTGTGGCTTAGGGAATTCGGTTGAGAGGGCGAGGCTGTGGAGAAGACCTTCCTGAGTCTTAAAACTCCCCCTGTAGGGGAGAGATGGGCGGTAAATAAATTTATAAAACAAATAAATTATGTGGGAAGCTGTTTCCTTACCCTCGGTCAGATGTTTCCCAAGTTTCCAGCTCAACACTGTTTCCCAGGGCTATTTACTACACTGATTGGATTTGCACAACTGCTAACCCCTTCTCCCAGCATTCCTTCCCATGCCAGAGATTGAATGGGAGAACATCAAAACCTCCTCCAATTTGCAAATTATCTACATATTGTGATACAGCAGTGGATTCAACCTTTTAGTAATTTGTGTACACTGGGCATAGTGAATTGATGGAGTATGTAGGGTGGATTTATTCAGCCTAATACCCTCCGGAGAAGTTGGACTACATATGGGTATTGTGACAGTGTATCCCCTACTTGGGGAACACTGATCCAGTGTATTCATTAAAAGCAAGGCCAAGAAGAATCCCAATCTGAACCAAGTTGAGGTACAATTGTATTTAAGCAAACCTTAGTATGAAATGCAGGTGGAGTAAATACATGATGATGATGATGTTGACTATGCCTTAAGTACACAAACCAGTTTTAAATATGAGGTTGAATCTTTGGAACAGATCTTACACAGCAATACAGAAGCTGTAACCTTTATATTTTGTGCATCTGTCTAGAATAGCATCACTACACTTGGTAGTGTTTTACTAGTCTAGTTTGGATATCTGAAATCAAAAGCTGAAAGCAACAGGTATGTAGAACTATTTTTTTTAAAAAATGCATTATTATATTTCGTGTATGTGTGTATATGTGTAGAGGTGCAGACCACTGTTGCCCAGATGAATTCATAACATTATATATCAACAAAGACTTGTGGGTTTGTTGTTGTTGCTGTCCTTGTGAACAAGAAAAATAAGTGATTGCCTTCTCTCATGGATCATCTGTTTTAGTAGTATCCTAGCTGCAACTTTATGCCTGTTTCAAGCATTCTGTCTCCTTCAAGGAGAAAAGTAGTAGTAAACCTATTGATAACTTGTTGCTTCTACCTATTTGTAAATGTTCCCATTTTAATCTTTTCATAATGCAGTGTAAAAATGGTGCTAGAATGAGATTTTGAGCCTGAGGACCAAGCATAGGGAATCTGTGTATAGTACCATTATATATCTATTGCTGTTTGAAAGTCTGCCTGGATAACTCTCAGTTCTTCTGTAGCACAGTTCTGTAAAGGCAACACACCTTTTGTTACTAAGAGCTCTGTTGCTTGGTTTTTCTGGAGATCAGTCATAGAAATGATATCAGAGTGGTTGTGATGCAAGAGGTGGAATTTGTACCTAAGTTTTCCTAATTTGGTTGTGCCTATACTCAGCTGAAAAGTGGAAGGGCTGGCTTGCTTTGCTTATTTGTCTGTTGTACTTCCTTTGCTCTCTTGAGGAAGTTTTCTTTTTAATTTAAAGGACAGAGCTAGGGACCAATTTTCATTTCAATAAAAATGCACACGTACATATTATGTTTCAATGCAATAATAGAAATCCTCCTTTAATATAAAAATTATTTGTATTAAAGTTTTTACAGGAAATGAAATAATATTAAATGAAGGGGACTATAGATGTTAACATGAATGCTGCATTAAACATTTATTTCAGTTCTGATTATCAGTACTGCTTTAGGTTTCTTTAATCTTGTATTTCAGGTATTTGTTTCTTACAGTTTTTATTGCTTCTCATGTTGAAAACTGTATATAGAACTGAGAATAATCACGATGTGTATGGCCATGTCATGTTTGTTGATAGTGCCTAAATTTTTCCCATTTTGCTTTAATAAAACAAGATTATAGTCAGAAGCCATGAATATTTGGAAATGCATAGGTTTTATTTCCTTCACCCATATTTTCCCCCTAACTTGTTTCTTCCAGTTGTTGCCTTTGTCCCATCTTCCCAGTGTTATGTGCCTATGTGCTGATTTGTAATGTCATTCTTGACATAGGAATTAATGGTTCAAACTTCTAATGTGGCCAAGACTAAAAACAGCTGTATTCCAAAACCTGACTTTTAAACTGTAGTTGTTGAATAATCCATAATGACTAAAATTAAGTATTCCATTGTCATTTAGCATAGTGTGAAAACACAGCAATATAAGATGGCTGAATCACAAGCAGGCCCGCAACTAGGGTCTGTGTCACCCAGGGCAAACATGGATTCTGCGCCCCCCCATGGGTTGGTGAGGGAGGTGTTAGCTGCCCCCCCCCCGCGCAGTGCCTGGGGCACACACCCCACTTGCCCCCCCAGTTGTGGCCCAGATCACAAGATCAATATATGAGAGGAAGACTCTGTATTTCGAATGCCTGGCTTCGTTTAAACACAAACTTCCTCTGAAGAGAAGAAAATGTTATGAGAAACAGCCCTTATAAACTAGCTTTCTCTTTGAATGCTTTTTGACATGGGAAAGAGTATACCTGGTTTATACTCTGGAGTGGTACATATTGGTTGACTACATCATTGCACTGCCTTATGCTTATGGGAAGACGACCTGGAAACAGGACCACATCATTGATATACCTATGATTTCATAATACGTTATGGTATCTTTGATATATCTTAACTACTGCAAACTACCTTGCTGTGAATGGCAGCGCCTAGTTGACCTTCCCTAATGTTGAAAAAACTAAGCAATACTGGTTAGTATTTGGCCAAAGATCACCAGGAAATTCCAGGTTAGACTGGGAAGTTAAAAAAAAAAAAAACGCCCAGAAAAAGGCAAACCACATCTTTACTGCTGCCAAGAAACTCCATGGATGTGTCCTGGTCCTTTAGGTGCTGAATACAACTTGGGAGACTTTACCTTAATCCTCTGTGGAAACTAAATAAAGGTCAAAGAAACAAGCAGGCATGCGCAACACAGTCATTGTGTGCAGAATTGTATGTCTAAAATATGGACCGAGGCATGTATTATTCTGCAGGGTTTTTACTTTTAAAAGCAAAGGTTAAAAGTGTTTTATGCAAATCCCACTCCTTTACTAGATAGCTGTACCCCATTGCTCACTTTTACATTATTTGGTTCTCTTGATTCTTAAACATGCTCTCAAATTCCCCAAAAACTTCAAATAAAGGCAAAATATGTACAAACGCACTTGGATTATTATTCATAGATTAAAAGAAAAATTCATAGGAGGAAAACAAGACTGATTGTTCTTCCCACAAAAAAGAAAGGTTCATCATGATCCAGAAACTTCAGATGCTTTCTATGCAGCTTTAAACAGGACAAAACTCAGTTCCATCTCTCCTTAAGCAATTTTGGTTGGTTTTTACATTCATTATTTCAAACTAAAGGGGAAAGAGGTCCTTAATCCATATGTTAGATTAGCTGTATGAACTGTCTTTAGATTAAATGCACAGAAGTATTGTTATATTATTATTGCCTTATGGAACAGCCATAGAGTAGCATTTTTCAACCTGAAAACTTCAGGTATATGTTGGACCAGAACTCCTAAGTAAGCATGGCTGTGCTGGCCCATAGCAAGAACTGTTGTCCAACCATTCTTTAGAGCACTAAGGGAAAAGAAGACTGGAAAAATATAGTTGCTAAAGCATTTCTATTTGCTATTTTGGTCATTTTATTTATATTGTATGGTTCTGATAAAAAGGCATACATGTTGCTTAAGGCCTATTTTAAGGTCTAGGCCATTTATAGCAGAAACTGTAAAAAGGAAAAGGTTGCCAACATCTGTTTTCAATACCACCCCTCCATGTTTGCTGTTGACATGGTCAGTGATAACACGTAGCAGGATAATTAGAGTTATCCTAATTTTCTGGGCCTACAGAAAATTTTGATTATGCTGTGTTGCTGATGCATTGTTGTAGAGAAAGGAATATGCCTTTCCCTCGGGCTTTGCTGAACTGTTACATCCTGCATTGGTCAGACCCCACCTTGGGTATTCTGTCTAGTTCTGGGCACTATACTTTAAAAAAAGATTCAGACAGGCTGGAACAGGTTCAGCGAGGGTTGATGACCAAGAAATTGGAAATGAAGTCCTATGGAGGTCAATTGAAGGAACTGGCAGTGTTTAGCTTTGAAAAGAAACGTCTGAGGGAGTGATGACACTCTTCAAACACCTGAAAAGATACCTCACAGAAGGCTGAGACCTTTTCTCTGTCATCCCAGAATGCAGTGTACCAACTTCTGGAAGGCAGATTCCATTTGAATATTAAGAAAACATTTATAACAATAAGAACAGTTTGACAGTGGAACCAATTACTCAGGGAGGTAGTGGACTCCCTTTCACTAGAAGTAGTTAAACAGAAATTGGATTATATTTTAGCAATGCCTTAATTTGAATTCTTGCACAGAACAGGAGGTTGGTTTTGACTGCCATGGAGATCCCTTCCAACTTGGTGACTCTTTGATCTTTTGTTATACTAGACCAGGGTTTCTCAGCCAAAGTTTGGTGGAACCCTAGGGTTCCATGAGAGGTCACTAGGGGTTCCCTGGGAGATCACCATTTATTTAAAAAATATATTTCAAATTCAGACAAATTCAATCTTCACATTAAAGAGTTAAGTTTCATTCTTTATTTTCAGTTTGAGAACCCTGTTAATGCATATATACAGGCCTACCCATGAAACAAATATAATAATTTTGTAACTTGTGGCCTATATTTGAGCCTGAATGTGCAGGGATTCCCAGAGGACTGAAAAATATTTCAAGGGTTCCTCCAGGGTCAGAAGGCTGAGAAAGGCTGTATCAGACTGTCAAAGAGCTATCAAAAGATGACCCCTGCTCAAAGTTACTGGAAGCCATTTGCAGCAGTGATACCACAGATTTGAGTTAAATTGGGACAGGGAATGGGTAGCCTTACAGAAAGAAATTGCATGCATCAATATATCATCTTGCTTTGCCTATAGATCACTAGATATGAACCACAACCATTTTGATTGGATGCATTTTTCCTTTGGCTTTCTGTGTATTTTACTTGCACTCTGTGTAGTTACCTTTGGCATAGTTTGGCATTGTAACATGCCTTGTTTCCTACTGCTTTCACCTTGCGATGCATATACCAACATATATAAGTTATCAAATGATGTACAGTATAAGAACAAAAACCGTTAAATGCTTATTTCAATATAACATTTAATTTCCACGATGGCCAAGCAAATGCCTTGGCAAACCTACAAGTGGGATATGGCATGCATTAGGACTCTCCTGCTTAAGTTCCCCAACAGTTGATATTTAGAATTATATTTCCTTTGAAATCAAATGTAATATAGCTACCATAATTGCTAACCCCTGACAGTCTGATGAAATGATCCATGAAAAAAATATAAATCCTGTTGCAGCAACAGCAAGTGTGGTGTCCTTAATATGACAATCTCTGGTTGTGTTCTGAAGAAGGAAAAGAGTACAGTATGTGCTTGTCTGTGGATGTAGTGTTTGGAAGCTGTTTTGAAGGCTGGTTGTCTGCAATGTTTGAGGAGTTATATTTGTTGCCTGCGTAGGATTTATGATTTTTTTCCCCATCCCAATGGCTCTGCTGTCTTGGTACAATGATAACATATTTGGAAGGCTCCGGATTGGAATTGGGCATTGCAAGATGATGATCTCATTTTATACAAAAGAAAGTGAAGGACTTTTATATCACTCTCTAATATAAATCAGCAAATACATAAATTGAATCTAATACACACCCACAGAGTATAACATTCTTAATACATCTCAGTCCAAAAATGTCACTGTTGGAAAATATGTCAAAGAAAAAAACAAAGATCTGTTATAAAACCATAATGCTGAAATCAGGAGTTCCCATACAAATGTATGACCTGAAAAATAGCCAAGCAAGCTTTTCACAAGGGATGCGGTGGCGCTGCAGGTTAAACCGCTGAGCTGCTGAGCTTGCTGATCGGAAGGTCGGCGGTTCGAATCCGCATGATGGGGTGAGCTCCCGTTGCTAGTCCCAGCTCCTGCCAACCTAGCAGTTCAAAAACATGCAAATGTGAGTAGATTAATAGGTACCGCTTCAGCGGGCAGGTAACGGCGTTCTGTGACTGTCATGCTGGCCACATGACCACGGAAGTGTCTACGGACAAATGCCGGCTCTTCGGCTTTGGAACGGAGATGAGCACCGCCCCCTAGAGTCGGACACGACTGGACTTAATGTCAAGGGAAACCTTTACCTTTACCTTAAGCTTTTCACAAAAAGGAAAACAAAATATGTCACATGAGATTTCCAGTGATTTTAGCAAAGTATTCAGTCCCAAAAGGAATTCATGTTGTGGAAGTCTAGTACAACAACAACAACAAAGCAGCAACAAATATGTGTAGAATATACCAAATTCACAAAAAAATTAAATAGATTTTGTCAATCTTATGCTGTGTTTAATTTTTTAAAAAGGAAAAAGAAAAATCATAAAACACAAGACCTTGTGATCTTCATACATCCATTCCAATAGCAGGCAGGCTTATTTGTCCTTAATGCTATTGTAGCCAAGCTATTGTAGTCTTTCCTTGCTTTGCTTACTGTGAACCAAGATCTCTAGCTTGTCTCTCCTAAATAACCCATGGATTAGAAGCCAAGAGCAAACTATGGCTTCTGACTGCTTTTTAGAACAAGAATAAGTTAGAAGTTCAAATCTCACATTCACTGACCAGAAAAACAGTTGTGAAGTGTGCACCAGCAAACTTTATGTGGAGAAAGCCAAAATTCTTTCAGATAATTCCATACATCCATTTGGCTGCTCTTTCTAGATTGTCTGCTTTTTTCATCTTATTCCAGTACTGTACAAGTTATTGAAACTTTAACCTGGTAGATGTATCTGAACTACAACACTTTAGTAGCCCTAGCCAGCTGCTCTGATATCTAGCAATGAGGATGTGCAACTTCTTGACAAACACAGTCACTTCTGTTGGTTAAAATAAATTATCCTAAGTTGCACAGAATGGGTGAAGAAACTTGGTACACTGATATATTTGGGGAAGGGGTGAGAATTTAATATGTATTCCAATGTTTAGATTTATCTTAGAATCATAGTGTTGAAAGTGCCCATAAAGGTCACCTAATCCAACTCCCTACTCAATGTAGGATCCATTAGAGCAGTGTTTCACCTCAGCAACTTTAAGATGCTGGAATTTTGGAAGTTGAAGTCTACACATCTTAAAAGTTGCTGAGGTTGAGAAGCACTGCACTAGAGCATCTATGACAGATGACTACTAGCCTCTGTTTGAAGGAGAACTCACCACAACATGTGCCAGCCTGTTCTACTAGCTGACAGCTTGTTCAGTCAAGAACTCCTCCTGATGCCTAGCCTGAACCTTCTTTTGTAATTTTAATCTGTCAATTCTGATCCTGTTGTCTGGAGTCCAGTGCTGCCTCTACATGACCAGCTATTTGAATACTGCTATCATATAATCCTTTAGTTATATTTTCTAAAAGCTAAACATACTCAGATCCTCATACATGTTGTTCCTCATACAGCCTTGTTTCCAGACCTTTCACCATCTTGGTAGCCCTCTTCTGAACTTGATTTAACTTGGACCAAATACTCTAAATAGGGTCTGACCAGGATAGAATAGAATTGAACAATTATATCCCATGATTTGGACTCTGCTTCTGTTAATGCATTGGAAGATATTTGACTTTTTAGATGCTGCATCATACAGCTGACTCATGTTTAACTTTTGATTGACACCCAGATCCATTTCATATGTACTACTGGTCTCCTCTGTAGCCTCTATTTATCTCTTATATTTTTCCTACCCAAATGCAGAACTTTGTATTTTTCCCTGTTAAATTCAGTTTAGGTCAGTTTACTGCTCAAGTTTGTCTAGATCTTTTTTTTAAATCTCCTCTTTTTCATCTAAAATATTAGCCAACCCTCACAGTTTTAAGTTTCCCCTGAACTCCCTCATATAAGTCATTGATAAAAATGTTGTGCAATACACAACCTAGACCACAAAGCCATGGAACACTCCACTCAGAACTCCTCTCCAAGCTGAAGTGGAGCCATTAATGAGTACATTCAGTCAGCTGTGTGTCTACCTAAATACAGTACCATCTAGTCTACATTTACCTTTTTAAGAAAGAGAATATTATGAGGTACTCTGCTGAATGTTTTGCTGAGGCCCAGGTATGTCTGTGATACTCTCTTGCATCTAGTTACTCTTATTCACTTTGATCTACTAGTTATTCTTTCAAAGGAGGAGATAAGGTTAGTTTGGCACAATTTGCTTGCAACAAACCTGTGCTGGTTCCTTTTAATTCTAGTCTAACTGCTCACATACATACTTCTGTTCAAAGGCTTTGCCTAGTATATATGTCAAGCTGACTGGTCTGTAGTTTCCTAGCTCTTCTTCCTTTCCTTTTTTGAAGATGAGAATGACATTTTCTCTCCTCCAATCTTGTGAGACCAAACTAGTCCTCCAGGAGTTCTCAAAGATTACTGAGAATGGTTCTGTGATCACCTCTTCTGGTATCTTGTGAAATAGTGTATCTGGCTCTGGAGATGTGAATTCATTTAAATTAGCTGAATTCTCTCTTAATCTTCTGCTTTTTTCCTAAAATGCAGTTCCCTTCTTTTCCCACCATATTAACCATGGTCAGCTAGGGTTCCTTTCAGAGACAAGTCAGATGTAAAATATGATTTAAGAGGTTCTGTCTACTCACCAATCATCCATTTCTGCTTCACTATTTTTTCCCTTTTTCTAATAGTGACTTTATTAAAAATTACAAATACAAAAAACCTAATACAAACTTAAAAAAAAAAGAATAAAGAGAAAAATAGAAGGTGCAAAGAAAACAATAGAAAAATAGAAAAGAAAGAAAAAATAAAAATATACTAAAGAAAAAAAGAGAAATATATAAAGAAACAACTTCCCCTTCATTAAAACAAGTATAAACAATTTTAATAACTTATCACCTTATAACCAACAAATAATCTCTTCTTCCCATATCCCATCTCTTATCTATAAACAAATTCTTAAAGCCTTGTCATTTCAGTCCTGATGTCAGCAAAAGTCCATTAAGGGTTACCAGAGATAGCAACATATCTATTTTAACCTTGATCAAATAAACCAACTTTATATTCCTTCCTTTTACTTCTAACAATCTTGACCTTTAGTCCCTTCAAATAATGTCCTAGAACTTGATTTCTTTTCCTTTTTTTCTTTATCTCTTCTCACAAAATTCTTCAAAGCTTTAACAATCCTCTTTTGTAAATCCAATATAGGAAAATTATCCAGGTCACTCTCTTGATTTGTTATTTGTTATATCCCTTTTAATCATTGACATCAGCCAGTTTCTTTTGTATGCCCAGTATAACATCTTTTTCCATGTCCTTCTTTTAGCCTGTCATTTTTAAATCCACTGTCAAATCAATTTCAATCTTGTCAAGTAAAACTTGTTCCTCTTCCATAACATCTTTTAAACATAGTCTATCTATAGAGGCAGACACTCTTAAAATTAACTTCTGGGTCCATTCTTCAAAAATATCCTTCAATATGTCCAAGGTTAAAATATTTTGCTTCATTCTGTATTTGTAAGTCAAATTTAAGTGTTCTTCTCCTTTAATTGTAATCTTTAGCTCTTTCTAGTTCCCTCTAGTGTCCAATTTTTAAAGTCTTAACCTATGTTTTTTTTTTAAGAATGCAAAACAAAAGCATTTTCCCATGGAAAGGATTCTTCAGAGTCCCTTTTGGGAGATGGGCGGTGATAAATTTGATTAATAAATAAAAATAAATAAATATTTTCAACAGCTTATTTCAAATTTATCTGGACCTTTAGTCTGTTTGTAACTTTCTAAAATCAAAGTTCTAATAACCCTTTTGCTGTTTATCCTCCCCACCCCAAATTAAGTCCTTAAACTTGTATTTAAAATTTCTTTCTCTAAGAATGGAAGGAAACTGACCTGGTGCTGTAAAACCTTTTGATCCAAAGTTTCCTAATAGCTGAAAGGGAGTTAAGCAATTCCCAACAGTGATTAGAAAAGGAAGTAGTATCCTTTCAAAGGTGCCGACCACAGTTTGAGCAAGATGGCTCTTCCCTTGTCTCCCAGAGCTCTAAATCTGCAGGAGACCACTGTGAGGAGCAACTGTCTGGAGCACTTGTGGGCAACCTCAAGTTCTCTCCTTGTCCAGAGAAGAATTACGAAGAGCCAGTCTACATGCTGGCCCTTCATTCCGCAGTGGTTGCCAGCTCTGCTTTTCACAGAGCCATCTTCAGTCTGCCATTTCTTCCCTGGAAGTCCACTATTTTCTCCTCACAATTGAGCTACACTCTCTTTAGGTTTTCTTTCATTTCTAAAATATCCAAAGAAATCTTTTTTGTTATTTTTTTTACAAGCCTCAGTTCATTTTGAGCTTTACATTTTTTGACAAAGTTCCTATAGTTTTTGGAGATTATCTTGTATTCTTCTTTGATTATGTTTATTTTATTTATTTATCAAATTTGTATAGCCATCCATCTCACAAGTGTGACTCTGGGTGGCTCACAACAATTAAAAAACAACATAACCATACATTCCATTTAATATAACCATTGCCAAGGCTCACCACTACTGCTGAATCCCCAGAAACAGTGACACAGCCAAGTCTTCAAGCCCTTCCTAAAGGCCAAAAGGGTGGGATCCAATCTAGGTTCTGGGAAATGATGTTCCGGAGGATGGGAAGTGTTCCCTTCTTTCCATTTCCTATACATGCACCTTTATTTCATTGTAAAGATATACTGTGTGTATACTGATCCAGTTTGTATAGGTGTTTTACCTGTGTTGCAGTTGGTAGTCTCAGTATACTGAAAAAGTGAAGTTAGTCTTTTGATCTTAAAAGAAATCAGATCAGTTGACAGAACAATAGGTTACAAGGAAATCAGAGCAATCTGCAATCACAATTGGTTTCTATTGCTTTATTCTTTAGAAAATGAAGTTCCGCAAACTCTTCATACTTCTTTTGCTGTGTATATTTTATCCTTCTAGATAATGGCATCACATCCACGCAGAGTTCGACTGAAACCCTGGCTAGTAGCTCAGGTTGACAGTGGTATGTATCCAGGTCTTATCTGGCTTAACAGGGATGAAAAGCGATTTCAGATTCCTTGGAAGCATGCAACTCGACATAGTCCTCAGCATGAAGAGGAGAATACCATTTTTAAGGTAACTGAAAAAAAAAACACAGTTCCACAGAGCTAGTATGCTATACAATAGGTAGGTAGATAGGTAGGTAGGTCAACCTGGACGAGGGTGATATTAATAACAGCAGAGGTAGTATGCGACCAATTTGAGTTTGCTGTTTTGTATCACCTTTGCTTTAATTAAGATCGCTACCATATTTCTCCCCAATACTGTAGTGAATTTGAATTAGACTGCAGTTCTTGAGTCCATCAAATGGATCCCTTTACAAGTGATTTTAGTTATATGATAGCAACTGCTTTAGACTTGGACTGTCATTATGTGAGGCATATATTGGCATATTGGGTCATAAATGTAGTTGTTTTTTGAAGAACTGTGGTCCTGCGAGGTGAAGATATATTACCATAAAGGTGTGGTCAAATACGTATGTGATTTGTACTTGGCTATCCTGTGTCTTTCATCATGCCCTTTTAAAACTGAGGCAGCAATCAAGCTTGCTTTCTTTAAAAGTTGGTATGTCATTTAAGCCCCATTCTTCATATTCTGATAACTATGTATCCCATCTTAGCCCTATCTGCCCTTCAATATCATAGCATTTCATTAATCACAATAGATGATTTATTAACTTAAAGGAAAAGGGCAGGAGAACATTGCCCAGTTGTTTTTTGCCTTATACAACTGCATATACTATACGAAAGACATATGTGATTTGAAGAGAAACCAGAGTATTCACGTAGCATATAATATCTCAAAAGTCTCAGTTTTGGTTTTTGCTTTCTGAATAAAATGGTTGGTATGATCAGAGATGCAGCTTGATGTATATGTATCCTGCATTGTTTTCATAAGCAGAACCCCATTCTGAACCTGAAATCCTATGAGGACAAGCATGCATATAGTACAAAGGCATAAATCTCACTGCAGGGACAAATGAGGGACAAGGAAATATACAAAGCACAATATATTCAAATAGGGTTTCAACTAATTGGTAGATAAAAATCTCTTCCAATCAGATGTCTGTTGCTTATCTCTCTCTACTCTGTGTACTTTGTGCTACAGAGAACTAATTTTCCTGGTGTGTTGTGGCTTTCCTTCTGAGAAGTTTCAGATTCAAGGTTTAATTATCTACTTCTCAACTGTTCACCTCTTACGTTTGAGTTCTGTCACCTGCCACTAGAGTTCTTTATCTTAGGCAGTAATCCAATGCATACTTCCTTTGGAGTTAGCCTCATTGAACTCTGTTAGGTTTTCTTCTCAACAGTTTGCTGAGAATTGTGTTCATCTGCATTTTTAAAACTGTATAGACATATTCTCCTGAAGTAAATTTGAGCAATGTATGCTATTTATATAAATATGGAAGGTTTTTCATGCAGCCATTTCTAATAGCTTTATAAAGAAAAATAAGCTGAGAATAAAGGCATTTGTTAATGACTTTTTTGTTTGGTGTAGGTTTTTTTCTTTTATTCAGGAAGATACATGTGTGAATTAATTTTATCTAGATAAACTTGGAACTCAATCCCACATTAAAAAAAATAACACTGAGTGTTTTAACACAATCAGGTGTCTTGTTAGGAATAATTTATTGGGAAAGAAAATCTCTAATGTTTTTTAGAAGTCTCTGTCTGTTAGGTGAAAGGCAGCAATTACCTATTGCAGAATTTATTGCCTAGGAATATGTTATAGATAAGTTTGGCAGTGCAATTCAACAGAAGCTGGCATAATGACAACACTTCACTGAGCGTGATGTACTTTGCTCCCAGGCGTGGGCTGTGGAAACAGGAAAGTATCAAGAAGGGGTTGATGATCCTGACCCTGCAAAATGGAAAGCCCAACTCCGGTGTGCTCTCAACAAAAGCCGTGAATTCAAGCTCATGTATGATGGCACCAAAGAGGTGCCAATGAATCCAGTTAAAATTTATGAAGTATGTGACATCCCACCATCCATGACGCCAATCATTAATCCTGGTGAGACAGAGAAACTCTTCTGTTTAAGGAAGCATGTAGCTAATTCTTCTACCTTCAGTTGTCTTACTGTCAGTGAGGTCTTCTGGGTTACTGATGTTTAAGTGAATAACTATATTGAACAAGCATATCAATTTATCCTTCGTGTTATTTAATTGGCTGTACTGCTTAAGATTCCATTCTACATACTTACGAATTTACAAAACATATGGTACAGTCTACATTGCTCAGCTTCCTTTTTAAAGCCAAAGTCAAATAAAGACTTTGAAGTTCAGGTACATCCTGGCAAGGATCCAAAGTAAGACAGAAAAGGACATGATATCTGTGTTTCAGGAGGTTCAGTTTTCATGCATCTTCCATGCTTGTCCATCTGCTTCCTTTCTCTTCATTTTGAACTGAAGAAAGGGCACCATTAAGAAGACACTTTAAAATATTCCTATTTCTGAAAAAAAAATGCTTCACTGGATAGCATTCATTAGGAATTTTGGTTGCACATTTCCTATTTGCTAAACAGGGCCTTGTCAGCACATGCTTTGAAGAAATGTTCTTGGGTTAGTTGTTGAATCTGGTGGGCAAATAGATATTGGAGGAAGCAAACTTTCTTCACCACCATGTACTTTCTAACACATTAGTTGCATAGTTCAGTGAGACAGATTATGGTACTCTCATTGAATTGCTTGTGCTCTAGGAGAAGTGCTCCATGCCACCAGAGCCTTCCAAACCTGAGCTGAGAAGCAAAAATGAATCTTGGATTTCCCAGACTTTCCCAAGTTTGGAAACCAAAGAGTATTTAACATAAGAATTCCAAAGAATGAATTATTCTGCAACACTCTCATGGGTCTCCTAAACAGGAATTCCATTTTTTTCTCTGTTTTGTTAAAAAATAATTAGGGAGTTTCATTACTTTCTAATTTCCCAATACCTGCATTTTTTCCAGGTTCTACTGGTTCAGTTCCATGGGATGAGAAGGATAATGACCTTGATGATGAAGATGAAGATGAGTTAAACGAGTCTCAGCATGTAGCAATACAGGACAGCTTTCCATTTCTTAATATCAATGGTTAGTAGATGTATTCTGACATATGGCTAATGGAACTGAATTTAAATCTATGTTTTAAAATACTGTTTTCTTTTTGTTAATGCACTAAACAGCATTTTGACAAATGCTTTCTGAAAACTTTATCTTTAGATGCAATTAGATTAGCAAGCAACATGCTACAGAGAGCAATAAAGCATATGTCCTACATTTAGCATAAATGGTGCATACTAATCTCCCAGGTAAAAATTCTTACCCTGCTTTTTGTGTGTATGATAGATATTTAATAATAAATGCAGGTAGCTGTATATACTTATTGGCATACTTTTTGCATTTCTGCAGAA
Source organism: Candoia aspera (assembly GCF_035149785.1). Classification (NCBI taxonomy): domain Eukaryota; kingdom Metazoa; phylum Chordata; class Lepidosauria; order Squamata; family Candoiidae; genus Candoia; species Candoia aspera. The sequence continues at coordinate 40,708,701 of NC_086155.1, forward strand.
ACTAAATTTGACAATTCTGGAATTCAGATTCTTAATTATTGACTTGAGATCTTCATACACATGCATGGCACAATCCAGCTTCTGTGTGCTTCATGTCTTTCTGATATAAAGCAAGTCAGGTTTTAAAACAAAGGGCACTCTCTTGCTATAGAGAATGTATTTTAATTGGGTTCCTGAGGATTATGACACTAAAGCTTTGGAAATAATGAAAGGGTGGAATAAGTTATGGCAATGGTATCTGGGCTGCGGGAATCTGGAAAACCACTAGATGGCAATAGTTACAGAAAAATCTAACCTTTTGCTGCTGTCTGCTGGTTGTCCTGTTTTTTTTTTTTTATAACCTTAGGTAAGTGTGTGCATTCCACATTGCGTCCACCACTGCTATTCGAAATAGGATAAGTCTAGGAACAGTAGGATGTTTCCATAGTGGCATACTATCCCTCCCTTGTATGTAGAAGGTAAATTATACCTTCCATTGTACCAAGAGGGTAAATTCCCACAGCGTAGCCAGAACAGACACACCTTCCTGGCAAGGCAATATGTCACAGCTTTAAAAGTCTTGGAATACCCTGGAGCTAGGTTCAGGTTTTTCAGGTTTTCACTGCATCATTGTTTCAACAAATATTTCTGCATTAATTTTCCAGGCTCAGAGCTTGTTTAAAATTATATTTTGACAGTGCTATGCATTTAAAAAATTTTCTAATCTACAAGTGACGTGTATTTTATTTTTTCACACACTTTTCATCTAATGCTTTCTTTTCTCTTTTGATCTAACAAAAGGACTGCCTACCTTTTGTTCCTATGAAGTTGCCATCTTTATTTCTTAGGAGGTGGTTCCCTTGGGTAAATTTGCAAAGGACTTGTAAAGCTCTCTTTTTCTGGGTACTCTTTAGGAGACATTTTAAGTCAAGCTGGGAAATGTTGGCTGTAGTGCAGGAATGGTGTTGGAGAAAATTAAGGTTGCTGATCAACCCATTAATTACTTGTATGAAGCATCTCAAGTATTTTGTAAACAAAATAAATGAAACAGAAATCTCACAGACAGTTTTGTACTTGTACTTCTAGAGGGATTTATTGTAACCTATAATACATAGAATTCCATGTAGTGTGATTTCAGAATAAGAAAGCTACTGTTAGAAACAAAGGGGTGCTGTTCCATGTCTCAGAAATATATATCACTACATTTTTTTTCATGCAGCAAATGTTTAAGAATTAACCAGAACCATAGGCACCATGTCTGTTTTTTCCAATGTTTTTGTTTCTGAGATTGCTACCATTTTAGAGAAAATTTACATCCTAGTCCAAGGTTATTTTATTGATTCAGAATTTTACTCTCCAGTCCAGCTGAGTATGACACTTTTGTTTTATAAACTAACTGGAGAGAAAGGAAGGGGTGCTGATGTTCCCTGTGAAATTAAAAGAGAATTCCTAGACATCCACAATTCATTTGTTAGAATTATGTGGACATCTCCGTGAACTATGATCACTCCTCCCTTTTAACATGAAGCTGCACCATATCCCTGATAGAATAGGACATTATTTAAAACTATAGAAAGTAATTTTGACTCTTTAAATGAAAGAGACAACCTTAATTCTGCTGAGGACACATTATACCAGGATAATTTGCTGGAGGGCACATGGGAGGCCTCTGAAGGGAGGAGATGGGCAGGGATAAATTAGATAAATAAATAAATGTTGTGGGGGGGGGGGCAAAGCAAAAACTAGGTGGAGGCATCCTGTATCTGATACCCTCTTCTGTCTCTGCCAAGCTTCAGGAAAGGGACAAGTGGCTTGTACCAGGAATTTAAACTGATTGTTTTGCATAGGGGGATTTTAAAGTATAGTTCCTTGAAGCCCTAGGGCTGCAAATAGTTTATCTTGATTTATTTATTATTTATTGATATCATTTATATAGCCACCCATCTCACACAAATGTCTCTGGGCAGTTTTCAAGATTAGAAACAAACAAACCCTCCAAACTTACTGCCCCCCCCCCCCGGCACTATTAACTATTAATCACCCATAGTAGCAGAGCTCATCTCCACCCTGACCCAAATGCCTGGTCTGACCCAGCCAGATCTTCAATGCCTTGCGAAAGACTAAGAGGGTTGGGGGTCATCCAAATCTCCAGGGGGATGCTGTTCTACAGGGAAGGTAACACCACTGAGAAGGCATGACTCCAGGCTCCAGCAAGATGACAGTGTTTAATAGAAGGGACCTGGAGCGTGCCCTCTCTACTAGATCTGATAGGTGGGCAGAAGCAATAGGAGAAAGGTGGTCTCGCCAGTATCCTGGCCTTATGCTATAGAAGGCGTTATAGATGATGACCAGCACCTTGAATTGCACGTGGAAGCCTACTGGCAGCCAGTGTAGCTTGTGGAACAGTGGTGTTATATGGGAGTAATGGGAAATGCCAAAAACTGCTTGCATCACTGCATTTTGGATCAGCTGCAGCTTCCAAGTGCTCTTCAAGGGCAGCCCCTTGTAAAGTGTGGATAACCTTACCCAGTGGCTTCATGTAGATGTTAAACAGGAGTGGGGAAAGGGTAGACCCCTGAGGCACTCCACAAAGCACCTCCATAGCCTCGCTGATTATGAAGATACAGTTGTGTTTGGCTGTAGAACTCCTGTCCTTCACTTGGTGAGAATTCTTGGAATTATAGGCCAAAACTGTTGGATTGCATTAATATAATATCTTATTAAGGCTTACTAGAAGAAAAGAATACAGGCTTTCAATTTAGATTGTCACGTTGGATGAAAGGGGAGGTAAAATTCCAACAGTACCAAGTTAAATACTGACTTGCATAAGGCAGTCTAATGAAACCTTCTCTGATATGAAAATCTCTTTATAGACAAAATTTCTTAAAATGTTAGGAAGCTTTGGGGATTACATAATTACGTTACATTTATTTTGCTTAGATTCCCCAATGGCTCCTGCTAGTGTGGAAACCTGTAGCCCTGAAGCTGTGTGGCCAAAGAATGAACCTGAAGATATAGAGATGCCAATGCCTCCTGCACTACCAGCTCTGCAGCATGATATGTACAGCTCTCCTGAACTCTGGATTAGCTCCCTGCCTAGTAAGTCTTTTTGGTGCAGGCGGCACTAGAATAAATAGATGAGAAATGATGCATTGATTTGTTAGCAAAGTCTTGAGTGTCCGCCTCTAGTAAGTAAGCTGAGTATCTGAAAGACTTGCTGAACAAATACCAACATTTTTCTGCAGTTGTTATTCTTCAAATTGGTTTGTGCAGGGAACATTCTGTGTTTAAAAATAGATTTATTTGGCATTGGTTGGTAAACAACAACTAGTTGAAAACTGTTCACGTTGGGTTAATGATATTTGGGTAGCTTGTCATTGGGTAGCCAACGTGCATATCAAGTGATACATTTGTGGCTATTGCTAAGTACTGGGTTCATGTAACAGCAAGTCTTTCTACAGTAACTTTGTCATTATTTTACAATCAACCTGACTCCATGACTGATCCATTGGTTTCTCTGCAAATCATATCCCTCCTTTGCAAATACTTGTAGTTCTGTCCTATTTTGTGTTGTTTTTATTCAGCTTGATATGGTACAATGCAATTATGGCTCCTACTGTACTGCCTGATATATTAATAATATATTCTTCTTAATCAAGTGACAGATCTTGAAATCAAATTTGAATATCGAGGCAAGGAGTTTGGGCAGACAATGACCGTGAGCAACCCCCAAGGCTGCAGGCTTTTTTATGGAGAATTGGGTCCTATGCCAGATCAAGAAGAACTCTTTGGTCCTATTAATTTGGAGCAAGTCAAGTTTCCAGGGCCCGAACTGATCACAAATGAAAAGCAAAAGCTCTTCACCAGTCGACTGCTTGATGTAATGGACAGAGGGCTAATACTAGAAGTCAGTGGTCATGCTATTTATGCTATCAGGCTTTGCCAGTGCAAAGTTTATTGGTCTGGACCATGTGCACCTTCCTCCACCACACCAAACTTAATTGAAAGACAGAAGAGAGTTAAGCTCTTTTGTTTAGAAACATTTCTAAGCGGTGAGTAGCTCTAGTGCTTTTGGATCGTCATCAATGGATAACTAACAGTATTGTTTGTTTTAACTTTGTAATCTTGGTATATTTTTTCACAGGTCTTTAGCCCTTTGGGATTAATACCATATAGCTAGCTCAGCTAGGGCTGTATCCCTGTTAGCATTATAGCATGGATACAGTTATTGTAGTTAGTACCTGCTGGGTCTGCAGTGTGTATCTTATGTTTTCTGTATGCTATTGGTTGTGGGTCCAATGTATTGTTGTACTGCACTGAAGCAATTGTTTCTGCCTATTTTCTTCTTTTTGGACCAGATGGGTCTCTGGTGTCACTGTTTATTCTGTACATCTTCATGTTGCTGAAAGTTGTGAGTGGAATGGTATGAGCAGCTACCTGTTCTATTATTCTTCATTATTGCATTGATCTGGTTTTAAAGGACAGCTGAAAGCAAATGCCATTTGGATCAATTGATACAAGGGGAAGGAGAGGCTAGGATAATTCTGGACAAACAAACATGGGTTTAAAGTAGTAGTGATTAATTGTGAAAAACTGTCATTTCCAAATGCATACATATCTTACTGGACATTACCAACCTGTTTTTTGACCATAATAATGTAATACATTGCTTCTCTCTTTTCAATATTCTTCCTCTAAATTTAGAGTTAATTGCCCATCAGAAAGGACAGATTGGTAAACAACCACCATATGAGATCTACTTTTGTTTTGGAGAAGAATGGCCAGATGGAAAATCAAAAGAGAGAAAGCTGATTGTTGTTCAGGTAAGAGAACAATAAGTTGCAAAAATATGCTACTAGTCCTTAGTACAAGAATGTAGTTGCATCTCTCATAGAATAGGTCTCCACTTAGAATGTGTAAAATCTGCTTCATGGGTTCTTTTGAATATGAGCAAATAAGGTGTGTAGGGAGCCAGAGCTGCTGGTCCACCAGTACACACTTTCCATCTCTTCATTTTTAGGTCTTCCCTTATTGACTAAGAAGATCTTAAGGAAAGACTGTACTTTACCATGAATGTAATGACAGCCTCCTCTCAAACCTTGTTTAATAAAAATAAATCTGAGAATGAAGGTCAGGATCCACCTTTCCTTTTTGTCTAATGCAGTGAGGCTACTGATGTTCTGAACTAAGGAAGGATAAAGGACTGAATGAGACCCAATAAAGTCAGACTGAGATAGAAGTACTGATTTGGGGAGGCATATCTTTCCCATTTAATAGTGGTAGCAGTCTACCTGAAGAATCACATTTCTAGCTTGTGGTTTCTTTTGATCCATCATCATCATTACAGGCAGAGTAAAGACTCAGAACTCTTTATCTTTGATACCAATTCCTACTCAGTTTGAGCAGAATTACCCTTGTAACAAATTTTCCAACAATTCATATGAAGGACTAACAGTATGCTAAAAATAATTAAAAGTGACAACAACCCATATAATCAGTGAATACCTCTACTATTAACTAATTACCAAAGGAATAAATCTGTTTTTACCTGTCTGCAAATGATGATCAGGGAAGGACTCTGTTGACACGTTGTGCTAAGCCATAATGTGATTTGTTTGGCTACCACAACATTCTCAGATCTTTATTCTATATTCTTTTGGTAATTAGTTAATAGCAGAGGTGTTCACTGATTATGTACGTTGTTGTCACTTTTAATTACTTTTAGCATACTGTTAGTCTTTCGTATGAACCGTTGTTGGAAAATTTGTTACAAGATTAATTCTGCTCAAACTGAGTAGGAATTGGTGTCAAACCAAGATACTATGCTTTGTATATTGCAGAACATAGCTAAGAAAGATATGTGGATCTGATGATTGTGGCTTATTCAACTGTGAATCTGGCCACAGTCTCTCCCAGGGTAGAGGGCCATCTACAGCTCTAGAATCCCATAGAAATTATCAGTACAACCTTATTCCAATGGAAGACAGAAAGATCTTTTCATTCCCTTTTACCGTGTATCTGATATTATCACTACTGCTCTTGCTACTATGCAAAGTATCTTTGCCTTGCTATGTTAGCGCTAGATCTGTCTGAGCAAGCTTGGCTTAAACATGAAGCATAGTGCGGACTGTGTGAATTGCAGACCTGGACTTGGACTAATGAGTTAATACAAATCAATCAGTGTATCCCAATGCCCTTGGAAACAGTTGTTTTGAAACAACTAATGATACTGCCAGATCCCCCAATCAAAGGATTCACAGAACCCCTTATTGGAGCATCTGCCATCGTTTCCTTCTCAATGGGTGTAGACTCTGTGTCGCCAGATGGGAGGGGGTGTGAGGTTGGAGTGTGAAGTGGATTACTATGGCTATGGGAGACATCAAGGACAATGACTTGAGATACACCAGAAACACCACCTGGATGGGAGGGGTGTGTGTGTGTGACATACTTTCATGGGAAAGGGAATCAGTTAAGGGAATGTAGTTGTAAATCTAGGTTTAAGCGGGAACTCTCCATTCGCAGCTTGACCTCTGTACCATTCATTTCACTTCATTAAAACAGTTAAAGGAACACAGCCTCCTGACTGTTATTGTATGAATGCTCGAATGAACAGGTGCTGACAGATACAGCATGTTGTTGGTGCGTCTGTTTCAGCCACAGCTACTCTCCATTGCTGCAGTGGAGCAAAAACTTGTATTCTGTTTTACTGGTGACATAATCTATAGTAGCTGATAATTTTTTGGTGGAAATGGTGGAATTTTCTTTTTCTATTTCAGTGCTGGATAGGATGCTGGTAAATGCTGCACTTTTTTTTTCTGTCTCTGTTGTAAAGAGTTTTCATTGGCTTTCATCTCAAGGAAGCAAGTAATGTAAACTCTAAATGTATACTTCTAACTTTGTGAACCACTGAGAGTCCTTCCAGATTGTGGTGGAGTATAAACGTGATCAATCAAGAATACATTTCTTAATAGTTGTCTCTAACTTGAACATTTGGTTTATTCTAGGTTTCCAGATGAACTTCCAGGAATTGATCATATTATCAAGATTAACATGGGATTTCTTTTCAAACAGGTAATTCCGGTTGTAGCTCGGATGATCTATGAAATGTTCTCGGGTGACTTCACCCGCTCCTTTGACAGTGGCAGTGTGCGGCTACAGATCTCTATCCCTGATATCAAGGACAACATTGTTGCGCAGCTGAAGCAACTCTACCGCCTGTTGCAGAATCACCAAGAAGGCTGGCCAGTGCAGCCACCAAATATGCAGATAACCCCACCCCTTACCGCACAGTGATGACGAGGTCTTGGATAACCAAACAATTGTCTGAATTCTTTAATTCTAGATTGAAATTAATTGAAATAAGAACACTTTTAAATGTCTCTTGAATATGTGAAACTTTAATGAGGAATATTGATATGTAATGTAATCTGTTTTAAATACTTTTGCAAAAGTTGATCTAGTTAAATACATGTATACAAGCATACTTCTCTAGAAAAGTTTTTACTTTTATTAATGTAAATATATTAAAAAAAGTGAGCTTTGCCTTGCTTGAATGTAGTGCTGTGGTGCTCTTTTTAAAAAACAAGTTTGTCTTTAACAGGAATTCTTACTTCACTCCTGCTTTATTCTTAGAGTGTTTTTATAATACAGTTTAAATGTATTATACTATTTCATGATACGATTTTTTAAAATATACTCCTGCTGCTGCTACATGTGAAATATGTAACCACTACAAACTAAATTTGTTTCAAAATAGTGACCTGATAACTAGCAGTAGGCAGATTTTATTCTCTCAACTATTGCTTGTTGTTTTATTCTTTCTATATAGATGAAAAATAGCGTGAGTTTTAAGCTGAAAAGCATAGTTTTTTTAAAAAAAAATTAAAGTGACTTTAAAACCAATTGAGAAAGATATCAAAGACGTAAGGATAGATATTAAGTTGGGCAAAATAGAAGCCCTTTTCATGTTTTTCTCTGTTGAGGCACAACATAAGGCTGTCTCTTGTACAGTGTGAAAAAATGGTTCAAATGCAGCCAACCGTTTCTAGCTGAATCAGACTGTCAGATTACCAGAAGATATAAGAGAGCTCTGTGTGGAAAATTAAAAAAAAAAATTGCCAAAATGTGAATCCACAAAATGAATATTGTAACACAGCTAATTCAGTCATGTGTAAGTATGCCAATTTTAGGACTTCTGAGGAAGAAATGGTGAACTAAGAAAAAAAAGGGGGAGCTGACAACCGCAGTGGCAGAATGAAGAGCAACGGCAAAAGGGTGATTAGAACGTTGATTTTGGAAAGTTACAAATGGACTATGGGTCCAGATGGATTTGAAATAAGATTTTGGAATTAATTATAAGAATCCTGCTTTTGTTCTGAATTCTTAAAAAAAAACATGATAGGAAGGGACTTTGAAGGTTGAGCACTAGAGCAAACCAGAAGGAACTAAAGATTACAAGTAAAGGAGAAGAGCACTTATTAGTCTTTCTAATACAGAATGAGGCAAAATATTTTAACATTGGACATCTTGAAGGATATTTTTGAACAATGGACCCAGAAGTTAATTTTAAGAGTTTCTACCTCTATAGATAGGCTGTGTTTAAAGATGCTATGGAAGAGGAATAAGATTTACCTGACAAGATTGAGACTGATCTGAAAGTGGATTTAAAAATGACAGGCTACAAGAATGGCACAGAAAAAGGGATATACAAATAAACCAAGAGGGTGACCTGGATAAATTTCCTCTATCGGATATACAAAAGAGATTTGTTAAAGCTTTGAAGATTGTGAGAAGGGACAAATAAAAAAATGAAATCAAGTTCTAGGACATTATTTGAAGGGATTAAAGTTAAAGATTGTTAAAAGTAAAAGGAAGGAATATAAAGTCGGTTTATTTGATCAAGGTTAAAATAGATATGTTATCTCCAATAACCCCTTAATAGACTTGCTGACATCAGGACCGAACGATGAGGCTTTAAGAATTTGTTTATAGATAAGAGATGGGATATGGGAAGAAGAGATTATTTGTTGTATTTTAAGAGAAGGTGGTAAGTTACTAAAATACTTTAAACTTGTTTTGATGAAGGGGGAAGTCATTTCTTTATAGATTTCTTTCTTTTTTTACTATATTCTTATTTTTTCCAGCATTTCTATTTTTTCTTTTTCTTTTAGTTTGTATTAGTTTTTATCTTTTTAATTGTAATGTTTAATAAAATTACTATATAAAAAGTAAATATGGCAACTTTAAAATGGTAATTTGTACTTTTATTCTGGACAAGCTATGATGGAAAATGCATTTTCATATAGCACATCATGTTATCTTAGCCTCATCTACCTATGTTTTTGCTAGATAGTAATTACATATAACTGAACCATACCTACTTTGCATTCCTAAGATAACTGGCATTCTCCTTTCTACTAAGTGTTTGATTTGGAACTTCCTGATTTGAAATCATTTGTGTATTAAAAATGTTATCATAGCTGCCGTTCCTACAATAAATGGAATAGTTGGAATAGAATTGGGTTTAAATCTGTTGTCTTACTACATGGCTTCATAAAAATGGCCTACTTTACACAAGAACATTAGTGATAACATACATGTATATCTCATTCACAGAGTTTTCATGATACCTACTTCCAACTTCTTCATGAAGAACTCTAAGCAGCTAACAATCATCTTGCAAAGTAGAAGCATGAACCAAAAAAGAAACTTGCACAATAAGCTTAATTATGTTCAGAAAAGAATTCAGTCTTCACACAGTAGTTAGATGAAGAGAAGAAAAAAGTAGCTTACATTTATTCAGTAGATCTGGATACAATCAGCTTCGTAGCAGAAAGCACTTACATAGAAGTGTCTGCATGCAAGCGAGATGAAAGGACGAGAGCTGCATTCTGCAGCAGCACCTGCTTGCAGGTGTGCCCAAGAGGTAATGGAGATTGTTTATCCCCAAACCCAAGGAGGAGGAGGAAGTGGAAATAGGTGACCCATGTGACATCCCACAAGCACAATAGAGGTGTGTTTACTAGAAAGACCCCCTTATGCTTATGAGACTGCTGAGTTGACCCCTGATAATTCCAACAATAACATCATGATGTAGGAAAAGGACATTTTTATGACAACAGAACCCATGCTTTTTTCAGTGGCAAGTGTGAAGTTGGGAAACAGAACACCAAAAGAATGGGGGGGGGGGAAATTTCAGATTAAGGACTTGGGAACAGTTACAAAGAGCAAGGATTGGAAGAACCACTCCTAGATGACTAATGACTGGCTCCCTGAAGCAACAATCAGCAAGCAGAAACTTCCATATTTTGACCGTGTAATGCCAGCAGATGATAGACTAGAAATACATACTCAGTAAGGCTGAGGGAACTAGAAGAATAGGAAGACAACAGGTAAGAGTCTGAAATGGTTAATTGCAGTTTTAAATAAAATGCTCACTGAAAAGAAATCCAGCATGGCATAATGGTTAAGTTGTGGGAATAACACTGGGGTGACCCTGGTTCTAGTCTACCTTCAACCACAGATGCTGGATGTTCTTCCCTGGTGGGCAAGCAGTCTGTTACTGCCATAGAATAGGGCTCAACAGTGAAGGCAGCACAAAGCTCTTAACATTCCTTTGGTTTCAGGAACTAAAGGAAAACATAGTAATATGCCTAGGAGCCCAAAGACAGGCTTTAGGCCACCACAGCAATGGATGGGAAACACTATAAATCACTAGCGTGGAGCTAAACCACAAGACTTTCTTCTTTTCTTTCTTTTCTTTTGTAATTTTTATTAAAGATTTTCACCTAAGTAAAAGACATGAACATATATAGAGTGAAATTAAGAAAGAAAAGCGCAGGTAGGAAAAGACACATAAAGAAGCGACTTCCGATCTTTACAGCAGTTACAAATTCCTTATCTCTCCTCCCTCTTTAAAGGTTCTCTTCTTCCCACATTCAACCCTTTTTAATGAGCAAATCCATAAAGCACCAGTTCAAGACTTTTCAAACATCAAGACAGAGAGCCATAGAGGGTGGGGAGCGAGGGGACGCTGGGTGGGGCACAAGTGACAGAAAAAGGCAAAAGGATGACTGACAGAATGGCATGAGACTTTGAGACACAAATATGTATGGGTGGGGTTTGCCGCATGATGCCACCCCGTGCATGTCATCATCTCGACGCAATCACAGTTTGCTATGGGCCCCGCGGCTGCCATTCCAGGGTACTGTTCAGCTGAGAGCAAAATCACCCCCCCCCCGCAACACTTGTTACTGGCGATGCAGATGTTAGATCTAGCTGGGGACGAAATCTAGCTGGGGACGAAATTCTTTCCCGCCACTAATCTCAATGAGCAAGGTACATCTTAGCAGGCAACCCCGCTCTTCGCGCCCACCACCCGCTCCTGTCTCTTTAAGGCCTGGCTGTTGGCGAGGAGAGCGAGCCTTTTCCTTCCTGTTTCTAGCTCTACGTTTGTCGCCCTCGCTCAAGGTAAAGGAAGCGGAAATCTCGTTCACTCGTGAGTGGAGGCGAATTGCTTTGTTTAGGTACGGCCGAGGCTTGCGCAGGTTAGCGCGATCCGTTCAGGAGGGAGAGAGGGACAGCGGAGGCAGGCCGGCTTGCAAATGTCGCCTCACGACATCCCCTAAATGCCTGCGGCTCTGAACCACGACCCCTGGGGCGGAAGTCAGAGCATCTCTTTGCAGGGCACAAACGCGAGACGTATTGCTCAACACAGCCAAGAAAGTAGCGCGTTACGAACAGGTCACGCATGTGAGTTTGCTTTTTCCGAACTGTAAAACAAAACTGATCTTTAAGTAGACCGGCCGCTAAGAAATATACATACAAGCACCATTATTTAGATGGCGATCTAGCTCTTTGAATCTGGCTTTCACGTCCAGGGTGAGTGATAAGGAGATGTGGAAGAAACGTAGGGTACTTCTCTTCTTCTCGTACACTAAAAATAACGGAGAGTCTTGTGGCACTTATTTCAAGACTCGGGGCTGGCTTCTGCTGCGTGAGCTTTGCGGATCAGAGCCTGCCCTCAGTAGAGGATCCGCCTTGGAAGCATAAAGTGGGACCAGATGGCTAGGAAGTCCAGTGGATACTCACCAGCTCGTCATATAGCTGGAGTTAATGTGATTGAGCAACTAATCCTTTGCAAATGGTGAGGTGTACACCTCATAAACTAAGTGGGTCTTTTGTTCTTTAAATATGTTTTATTGGTTTTGCTTGGATCTTATGATCCCATTTCACCCCCAACACTGCCCCTTATTTCTGTACAGTGGGGTATGTATCATGGAACTTACATGACAAGTTAGGGTAACAGTGAAGTGATTTCTGGAAAGAAAGGAGGGCAAGAAAGAAGGAAAGCAACTTTTATTATGGCTTCATCACCTGTACAGACACTGTGTCTGGTTTTGTTATTTCAGATTTGGTTGTGTCTTATCATGTATACTCATATAAGTAAAGGTAAAGGTTTCCCTTGACGTAAAGTCCAGTCGTGTCCGACTCTAGGGGGCGGTGCTCATACTCATATAGCATTTGATAATATATGTGTTATGACTAAGTGAATGAATAATCAAAATAATTGTCTTCAATATAGAGATGTGATCTAGAAGGCTTTCTATACAAGTAAGTAATCACTCTGCCTAGCCGTAGTCAGATAAACATGCATGTGCGGATTGGCCCAAGAGCATGCCTGGAACATTTTCTTGCACAATCTGTGAGTGTTGCTTGTGTCAGGAAAATTTAATCCCTACTGTATTTCATCCCATTCCATGATCCATCATGAGTCCTTTCTTCATCACTTGACACGTGTGTGTGTGTAGAAAAGATTATGTCTTATTTAAAAGATACAGAATTGGTCTTGGTAGAAAGTGAATTTTTGGCCATTGGACTATCTTCTTTATCAGAGCCCTTTTTAACTAGTGAACTTATCCCAGTGCATCTATTCATTTAAAACATGCAAATTAAATATTCTAAATTATTTCAGCCAAAGTTAATGTGAGCACTTGATTGTCCTGTGTTGAAAATGACACTCCTGTTCACCAAAATATATCGCATATCCAGGAGTTGAAGAACAGCATTTACTAAGAGCTCTCCTTCTCTTAGTTTTCACATCTGGATAGATGAACTTTATATTAAAAAATGCATGAAAAATAATGTTGAGAAGTCCAAGAATGAAAGTTAAGTGAAATGTATACTAACCTAATGGCACCTTTAAAGAACAAGGAGCCAACAAATCATCCAAAGTGCTTTCTCATGCCTGCTGCTAGAATTTGTTGATAATAATGCTATTACAAGGGGCTGGAGAGAAGATGATTTTCATCCAAGTAATGGAATGGGAAGTGAGATCAAAATGAAAGATATCCTAAACTAAAAATGATGACTAAATTTACTGATAACTTAATTGGTAGTATTTTTGTATTCTCAGTTATTTTTGACTAATATAATGTATGGACATTGGAACCATTTCTGACTTAAGAATCACAGACTTTATTCTGTATTTTTTATCTAGCCCAAGCTTTTCAGAAGCAGTTATTCCTCCTGCAAATGTGAGAAACCAATGGTCATCTCAGTGTTTCTGGACTGCAACTTTTCATGTAGCCCATGATAACAGAGGCTGAGAATTATAGATCAGCAACCTCTGAATGGGCATGGACTACTTACTCCTGATTTACTCTTTCCATCAAGAGAAAAAATAAAATAAAATAGGGTTTTTTCATAGTTAACATTTTAGCCAAATCAGTGGTATACACAATGGTGTTATATAGTTAATAAATATTAACTGTGTAAACTGTTATGTATAAGGTTTGTGTGATACCATTTAGCAACACAGGAATATGTGAGAAGATTTATAGCTAAACAGTTTAGACAAAGACCAACAGACCAGTAACTGTCTCAGTGTAAGTTGAGAGGGCGAGCCGGTTTGGTGTAGAGGCTAGAAACCAGGAGGCTGTGAGTTCTAGTCCAGCCTTAGGCAAGAAGCCAGCTGGGTGATCTTGGGCCAGTCATAGCCTCTCAGCCCTAGGAAGCAAGCAATGACAAACCACTTCTGAAATTTTGCCAAAAAAACTGCAGGGACTTGTCCAGGCAGTTGCCAGGAGTCAACAGTGATTTGAATGCACAAATAAATAAAAATAAATAAGTTGAGAGGAGAAAGCTGATGCGTAAAACTATCACCTAGCAGCCCAGAGAGCATTCCATCACCTATTCTCCCCTCTCCAGTCCTTGAACAGAGAAGCAACTTCATTAATTCTTATATGCTGCATATTTACAATAACCAGTCTGTTTCATGATTTTTGCCATTGCAAGGCTAATCACTGCTTTACTGTGAAAAAATAATAAAAATAAAACATTCCTCTTGACTTCTCTGATTTGAGTGAGGTATCACCTGTACATGAGATATGAAGCTTATTGCCTGCTGCATTGGATTTATCCAGTCTGCTAAAGGCTGAGTATTCATTCTCTTTTCTGAACTTGATACTTATAATTCTATATCACATTCTTGTTTCAGGATGGATTACATATATGTGAAACTTTCTGTTGCTCCTGTCCCTCATTAAATATCTTACATCTTCCTCTTCTTTTTAAATATTTATTTCAGTTTAACTCATTGAATCAATTATAAAAATGAAACTGTATTTGATAGTTTTGTTATATCACCATGGATTAATGTTTTATTATTTCCTAGGGCCTGGCTGAAGAATCAAATGTCTAAAGCCAGAGGACAAATGATTCAGGAGTTCTTTTAGCTAATTTGGACTTGAGCTATGAATGGCGGAGCAACTACTCATTAAGGCAGCTCAACATCATCTTAGAACTGGGAAGAAGAAAGGATTATCATCTTCAGCCTCCTTGAATGTAGCTGGGGAGGTACTGGCAGTAGCAGCTGGCTTGAAACCAGCTTTTCTGTATGATTACAATTCTGCTGGGACTTCTCAGATCCTGGACTATGTTCAACATCTTCAAACTACCCTTCAACTTAGATGCCGGCTACATGTTCTGAATATTGCTGAAAATGTTCTAATAATCAACTTGGGACTGATGTGTCTGTGTCTAGAGTCAATCCTGCTTAGCAATAATGTCACCTTCATTGATGTTTCTGCTTTTAGACCATGTCCTACCTTTTGTAACCCAGAAAATGTGAGCCTCATAAAAGGCCATCTGTCAGAGATATTGAATCACATTAAAGCATTAAGAGAAGATACATCCCAGACAGTATCTTCAAGTGAAATCTTTTCGACTGAATGGAATCTCTGTACTCTATTTGGTGTATTGCTAGGCTATCCAGCATCCTATAATTTTTCTACTCAGATGAGTTCTGGTAATTGCCTTGCTCTAACTCCACTGAGGGTGTTTACTGTTCAAGCCACATTTTGTAATATAAGCAGTGATTTCAGAGTTCGGTTTTATTCTTTCAGTATCCCAGAACTCCTGTATCCAGTCATGAAAATAAGCCTCAGTGCATGGTGTGAAAAACTGAAGGATGCTTTTAAACTTCAGAAAGACTTTGCTAATCTCTGCATTACAAGTGAGGTGGTTGCTCTAGCAGCAGTGGCCTTGTAAATATGAATCCCGGTTCAGAGATAAATAACAGTTTTTCTCCACAGCATCCTACTGATTTTTTTTTTAAAGCTTCAGAACAGGGACAGTTTGGCAGATTAGTCCAACCAATTACATCAGTGTTTTTTTTTAAAAAAATGTGCCATTTTCCTTTCAGCAACCCTTGGGGTATCCCTTCATGCTCAAATTTCCAAGAATGTATTTCAGGTTAGCCTTTTTTTCACAAGATGTTAGCAAATCTGTGATTCCAAATTCCAGCCAAAAAGATTTCAGTGGTTTTCACCAGCTAGAATGGCAGTGGTTTCGATTCCAATATGGTCACGTAACACATAAACGTATTAAGGAACTGAAGGTTTTTGAATGACTACTGTGTCAGCGGATATAGAGGTCAATGATACATGGATATACAGACAAATAATTTTTGTAGCTTTGTGTTTTAATAATAATAAAAAAACTAAGCAATACACAAAGTCAAGCCGACAGACTCCTTCAGTACAATATGCAGTCCCTAATTTTATAAGAAATTTTAAAATTAAAATACTATTTGGATAATTTATACTGCTATAGTGCAATCAATAGCATGCAAATGGGACAAGGTATGTTCAAGGTGTAAAGTTGCTTAAATAACATACCAGAGCTGTTACCATTATTACCATTATGATAGGAATCCAATGATCATGATTTCTCTGAAAAAAAGATAAAATGTTTTGAAATGGTAAATTATTATAAATAAAATGCACTGTATATTTGAAAAAATTCCTCCTGGTCATGTGGGGACACAGCTTTTCCTGTGCTTTTACATTATTTTATTCCAGAGAAGCTTCTACTTCTATTGGATTAAAATATACTGTATGTATCAGCAGGAAAAAAAAAATGAGAATTTTTTTCTCTGCAATGGCAGGAAAGAAAAAAAAAACGAGGGTTGATGCTGAAGGTAGATAAATTCTGACTCTTAATGTTATTCAATGTGTTTTGGTAAGATTATCTTACAGGTTACATTTCATCAGCATACTGCAGAGACAAGGTGAATCTTTTGTACATGGGGTCTAAAGAAAATGACAAATGTATAAAGAAACTTTATATACTTCTAATTTAAAAATACCCAGATTGGATATCCCAGGCTTTTTATAAAGATCTGCTTGGCATCCAGTCCCTAATACCTAAAGTAACATCACTGTATCCTTATTTTTCTTGCATAGGTATGCATTTTTATCTTTGAAATGTCCAGATTCAAATCCATGAGCAGGGCACTAGAAGATTAGGAAGTTGGACTATGACAGCCTTCCTTACCCTAGAGCTGTTTGGATAGGATAGGATTTCAACTTCTAGATTTGTTAGCCAGCGAGGCTAAAGTGGCTTCACGGGAATTCTGGGCATTTGAATCCCAACTTCTGGAGGATGCCAAGTTGACTGGGAAAATCTGTACTATATCTTTGATGATTAAGCTTGCAATATTAGGTTGAGCAAATGGGGGTTCAAAGAGAATTGCTCTTACCTGGGCCTGCTTGCTTTGAGAGTGCTTGAGTTCATCACGGCACTGCTGTAACTTGGCAAGGCAACTGCTGTACTCATCATTCAGTACCTCTAGTTCATGACAGAGATCAGTGCACTGGGCAAGGAAAAAAAAACACACTTAAGAAAACGACTGTATTCTATATTTTTTATAAGAAGGTTTATGGCAAGGGTGGGCAACCTGAGCCCAAGAAGCCATCTGCTATTCCCCATTCCTATTTTTGCAGACCCCAAAATCCTCTAAGATCATGCTGCTGAAATTGTGCAGGAGCCTCTGCTTGATAACAGTTATTTACTTTAACCCTCCCAGCCCTTTCCAAATTACTCTGAAGTTATGAATATAAGCATCTGTTCTTTAATAAAATTTTATGTTCCATTTTTCCTTCTTGGCACTACAGAATATAGTTCTGCTTTATTTTCAGAAGATACAGTTAAAGAAAACTTTAAAATGTGTGTGCATACCATCATGCCACACTGGGAATTATACCTTGCATCTGCCTGTGAATGCACCTCTATCAGTTCCTGTCTGCAAAGCAGTACCTGCATACTGCAAGGTGAAAAAAATGGTTCCTGCTGATTCTGGGGGAAGAAGCTGCTGCTTTTCCTCTCCTTTGCCTCAGAGTTAGCTGCAATGTACTGTATTAGAAAACTCTTTAAGCTTATGGCATTTTGTTTTGAGAGTTTCAATGGCACACTCCCCACTGCCTAGCTTGGCTTCCCTTTTCTGGGAAACCTTACATATATTACAGAATTGTCCATATATTTTGAAATTAAGAGGGGCAACAAGCAGTAAAGTTAAGAAACATTAGGGATGATTTGAAAATGAAACATACTAGCATGGAAGACCTTAAGACATGGGTGTCACAGATCCATGTAAATGTCCAACCCTAATAGCAAAAGGAACAGAGGGATCAGGGATGTTGAATCCTTTCTTAATTTTAGCTTAAACTCAGGAGGCTAGCTTGACCAGAGAACTGCTTAAGGAGAGGAATATGAGAAGAGCGAAGGTCTCATCAATACTGTTTAAAAGCATTCTATCTCACGTTGAGCTTAAAGTCTATTCTCTGGCTGCCCATGGTTCCTCATCTACTTTGAGAAGAGTTGATTCATTATGATAAATTGCTTGGGATTTAACTGAATCATGGAAAGCCACGAAAGCTACAAGCTGCTGGACAGATAGTTGTACGATGAAAGACAGGATATTTACCCAGCCTCCTTGTCCACTTCGTAACTAATTAAGTGCCAAAACATCTCATGGATGGAATATGGTCTTCATTGAAATTTTCTTTTTTTTTTTCGGAGAGGGAGGGACAATTTATTTGATGAGTTCATCTAACTGAGTGAGAATGGATGAAAAGATGCAGAAGAAATTTTTGGCAGAGCACTAGTTATTTCTCATGATATACCTGGCTAATTTTCTTGCACTTGCTCCTAATTGATGGGATAGATCTGGCTTTTGGTTCAAGTCTTTGTTTCACAAAATCACAGTATAAATTAGCAAAAATACTGAAACATGTGAGATACGGGCTTTATTCTCACATTTGATTTGCAATCAGGGAAAACATAACATTAGCTGTTTTGTTAACATGTACTAAAACTAAGCTGATTTATTAGTGACTGGATGTTTGAAATCCAATATGGTATCTGGATAAATCCCTCTGTTCCATGTTCTTTGTGTACAATAGGATTAAGGGTAGGTCATCACAGTATGGTAATGATCAGTCCTTTCATACACAGTATGCAGATATTATCAACTGAAAGTCAGTGAACCTGAATTTACTATCAGTGATAAGCAGTTGGACATATATTTAGTGTAAGAGAAGTTTGAAATAATGCACGTAAGAGATTGAATGCAAGAGATTAGCTTGATGAGATGCAAATTGATAATGCAAAGTGTTCATAGCTACATTGTAAGGTATTTACAAATAGCAGTCTCCTAATGAGATCCTCTAATCTTATTAACTGCTTGAATCACCTCCTCACCTCTTTTTTTTTAGCTGCAAGCTCGGATGTCCTTTTTTGCAGCTGTTCCTGCAGGCTGCTCTCTTTCCCTCCCTCCTGATTCTCTGACTGGACATTCTGCTTAGTTCTCACCCAACTGAGGACTTCATTGGGCACTGTGACAACGTGTTCTATAAAGACAACCAGACCTTTATTTGAAACAGATTCTTTCATGTTAGTATTCCTATGATACTGCAGGGTGACTGTTTTGCCCAATAAATGCATGAATTAAAATCTGTCCCTTATGGGACTATGTCAACCTATTACTCCCATAAAGGGACTAATGCAAATGGGCTACACCTTTTTAAAAAGTTGTGATGTGATTATGCAAGTACCATATTCTTAAGCCACAGGAAAGAAACCAGTAGATCAGCTAAGATATTCCTCCAATTTGCTGAGAAAGTTGACTGAAAATGAAGGACCAAAAGAAAATGTGCATGGGTTGTAGCTTTAAATGATAAGTGAGCATAATAGGCAAGACTTTAGAATAATCCTCAATGTGTTACTCTCAGGGGTACTGAATAACAATTCCCATCATATCCTGATAGCATAAAAGGCATTGTGTTGAAAAAGGTTCCCATAGAACATGTTTACGTTTTGGTGCAGGTCTGGATGTTTCAATTTGAGATTTCCGTTTTTGGGAACACAAGAGTGGATTTGTAAGTGGCTTAATTTTTCTATTAAGTTGTATGTTCTTAAACCTTAGGATACATTGCAGTGCTCAGGATAAGCAACATATTCTTAGGCAGAATCACAGTAATGATCTTTCTAGTCACTTTATAGCTGAGAAAACAAACTCTTTAGGTTTGGAGGAATTTTTCACTGAACTGGAAATCAAAGCTTATGTTACATGAAAAACAAAGTGGTACAGGGCCCCTATACTGAAGAATGATTTGTGTTCAATCATCTGATGGATTTTGCTTCTATCTCCATCTTCATGTTCACAAGAATCATATCTGGATTCTAAAAGTTACAGATTTGTGTAGCCAAACTGAAAACAGAGATTGGTTAAAAACTAGAAAGGGTCGCTGCAGAGATCCCAGAAGAAATCTGGGATTAACATCTCAAGATGAATAGGTAGAAAAATTAAGGAAAAAAAATAAGCATATAGAGTACAAACCTTGCTGAATAAAAATAAACATAGATTCTGCAAAAATAACTCCTGCCTCACACAGTTTGAGTTTTTGACAGGGTCAACAGGCATCTTGATGGAGGTGACCCTGTCAATGTTATATACTTGGATTTTCAAAAAGCCATGGACAAAGTTCCTCAGTAAAACTTTACTAAGTTTTCTTAGTAAATTTGTGCTTTTATTGATTGCTACCTGTGTAAAAAAATGAAAGCAAGAAGTAGGAATAAATAGGCAATTTTCTCAGAGGACACAGGATGGAAGTAAGAAGTGAAGCTCCTCAAGCATCTGTGTGGGAATAGGTATTTTTTTACTTATTCATGAATGATCTTGCCTTAAAAATAACCAAGTTCACAAATGATACCAAACTGTTCAAGACAGTGAAAACGAAAATGCTAATGAAGAACTCCAGAATGCTTTCTTTAAATTGGGTGAATGATCAACTAAATGGCAAAAGTACTTCAGTCTAAATAAATGTAAAGTGATAAATGAGATCCAGTTTGGTGTAGTGGTTAAGGCATCAGGTTAGAAACCAGGAGACCATGAGTTCTAGTCCCACCTTAGGCACAAAGCCAGGACCTTGGGCCAGTCACTCTCTCTCAGCCCTAGGAAGCAGGGAATGGCAAACCACTTCTGAAAAATCTGCCAAGAAAACTGCAAGGACTTGTCCAGGCAGTCTCCGAGAATTGGACACGTTTGAATGGATTTATTTTTTAAAAAAGTGATACATACGGGTCAAAACTATACAAAGATGTGTGTCTGAGCTGTCTATTCAGAAAAAAAAAACTTGGTAAGATAACTCAGTGATGATATCAACTGAATGTGTGATAAAGGCATAGTCCATGTTAGGGATAATTAGGAAAGGGGTTCAGAATGAAATTGCCAACATTGCTATCTCCTTATACAAATCTCTGATACATCACTGCTGGAATACTGTGTATAGTTCTGGTAGCCGCCTTTGAAAAAAATTAATAGAGCAACAAAAGTATGGAAAAGGGTAAGCAAAATTATCAGAAGTTTTGAATGTCCCCTCTATGAGAAATTGGTAGAAATACTGAAGCTCTTTAGCTTATAAAAAAAGCAACTGATCAAGTGTATAAGAATATGGAAATAACAGACAGGGCAAAGTTTTTCTCCCTGTTTTCCAAAACCCTAAGACCAGTTGACATCCAGTGAAGTTCATGAAAAGGAAAGAAGACTAGAGTAGACAGAAGAAAATACTTCACCTAATACATTATTAACTTGTGCAATTCATTTCAACCAGGGTCCCCCATGTGGGGGAGATGGGTGGTGATAAAAACAAATAATGGTGATGGCCACTAATTTGGATGGCTTTTAAAGGGGATTGGATAAATTCATGGAAGATAGATCAATCAAAGCCTATCAGTCTTGAAAGCTCAATTCAGGCATGCTTACAAATACCAGCTGCAGGGGGAAAAGGGCAAGAGAAGGATATACCTTTATCTCATTCTTGTCAGCATCCAAGCCATTTGGATGGACATTGAGAAATAAAATGGCAGCCTATGAGAAGCTGTGGCTTGATCCATAAAGCAATTCTTATGTTGGTTGTTTTCCATTTCTGGTTTATTCATTTGAACAATTTGAATGAATACCATCACTATCTCTATTCATTGTCTCTCTGTAGGTCATGTTGTAATTCCAAAGTAGGCCATTTGGCCAGATACTCCTGAGATTCCTTTCAGCCCTTTCTATGGCTCTAGGAGTATATTAATTTAGCATTATTGTTTGTATTAACACAATGCAAAAGTAGAGGGAAAAGTGATGTGAGAGTATTTATTTCTCTCCTATGGTAGTTCTTTATAACTGGAAACATGAGTAAAGGCCTTCATACTTTCTCTGACTGTACTTTCTCAAAGGATGATATCACCCATGAAATGATTTGGGCAATCACAGTTGCAGTGGGAGACATTCACAAAACACCAACATTTTCACAGAAAAAGAGACAGAGGAATTTTAAAAAATGGTAAGATTTTCGCTGTTCATATTTGTCCCTTATATGACTTCATCTCCAATCTTTCTTCAATTTGGCCTAGTCTCCTTGCATATTCTCAGTCCACATTGGGTTATGTCCAATCCCAATCTTTCTTCTTCCTTTACCCACTATTTGGTCACTCTCCATCTACCCTTTTTATTTCCTGGAGTGTGTGAGTGTGTGTAGACAAGAAAGGAAATAAAGTATATATTATATATTCCTCGTCTTTTTCGTCTAAGGGCTGCACTTGGACTTTGAGTAATATTCTAGGCCCTGTGCGCCAACATGGAGTGAACCTAGACAGAAACTAAATTTGATTAAATTGATTACATTCAGGTAACTGAATAACTTCCCATATATTTAAAATCTACCCATCAGTGAAAACTTACAATTTGGTAGAAACTTTCAGAGAGACCCTACAGACCAAATCCAAGGCTCTGAAGAGCTATCTGTGGCCTTGAAGTTGCAGGTTTTAATAGTTATATATTGCTAAGCCACCAAGAGAACTGTTCAGAGCCTGCAAACTTCTCTTTCTCAGGTTATGCACCCTGATATACACAGAATGCTATACAACAAGTTGTATTCCAATAATATTACATTCAAAACATTGATGTTAGATGTATTCAAATACAAAACTGGACATAATGTTATGCTGTCCTTCTTATTCTCTAAGCAGTTGCTATTTCTGAAAATACATCTTCTCAGTCATTCTTGCAATGTTTTCCTAGAAGATTAAAAGCAGTTTCTGCTGTCTTTTGCTACATCTCATTTCCCAGTATGAATCAATCAACATCCAAGGAATTATTTCTAACAGCTATTAATAACTGTGGCCTCCAAGAGGAGAACTGGATATAGTTTATAGGATATGGCATCATAATAAAATGAGATATTCATGTCTATGAGATATAAATCTGCCAGAATGGGATGAATAAATAGATTATACTTCTTTGAACGAGAGGTATTTATTCCTCTGAGGTATTATTTATCAGTAGTTCCAAGCCAGGTAGTAGAAACAGCAACAGTGAATATAAATTTGATATATATTAAAAAAAACATTTATTGTCTCTGAACTTGCTGCAATAGATATTATCATGCCTAAAGAAGCTACATTTTTGAACTGTTTAGGATATATATCTTGAGCCGTTTGCCACACATTAAAATTTCATACAGCTATAATATTGCATTGAATGTAACAGCTTGTGGTCCTTATGTTAGAGGACAAATTCCTTTTGGTTGTTTTCCAAACAAAGCCATTTGGCCGGACAGTAGCAACAAGAAGAAAACCTAGCTACTATCCTCACCTCAAATAATCCAACTGTAAAGGCAACACTAACAGAAGTAAAAAGTGGAATGAGGTGGGGTATTCTCATGCTAATTTGTTGTTTCACTGAACCATAACCTCTGCTAGGAAAGCATGCAAAAGATCTTAGACAATGACATGGAATGCTATTCCTATTTTCTTTTCCAATAACAAAATACAGTAGGAGTGGGGGAGGA
The DNA here is from genome assembly GCF_035149785.1 of Candoia aspera. Taxonomy (NCBI): domain Eukaryota; kingdom Metazoa; phylum Chordata; class Lepidosauria; order Squamata; family Candoiidae; genus Candoia; species Candoia aspera. The sequence goes on from NC_086155.1 coordinate 40,732,358, forward strand.
AGTATCAGCATATATTTAAATGTAATCAGGGAGATAAAATCAAGATTCCTTCAGTGACTTAACTCTGCAGAGGGTGAAAATGAAATAAACACAGGAGTTGTGGACAAAGAAGTTAGGAAAATACTAGTTGATTCTGATATCACAAAGTAACTCCTTTCCAAGTAGGACAGAGCACTGAGGGATATTTGGACTTGACTGATCCTGGAAATGGAAAGTTTTCCTGAGAAAAACCTGATTCTGTTTATATAAATCAGAACAGGGGGAAAAAAAGTAACACAGGAGCCTTAATTGTGGGTTAAATAAGATTTCAGAGTTGTGTCATGCTCATGAATGCATATTTGCAATTAATGAAGCACTCTGGTGCCACTATAATCCACATCTGTGTAAAGACTACATGCAATGCTAGTATCTTTATCCAGACTTGTGAAAACTAATCTTTAGAGTGCAAGTTACAAAAACCTCAGATACCTTGGTCCAACTATAAATAATCTTGCTCAACCATTTATTCCCTAGATTATTTGTGCATTTTATCTACATATGGACAAACCAGAGTAGATTATATTGCAGAACAAGTGTATTCAATAGTTGCTTCACCCTTCCCATAGTGGCTTCTGGGTCTATCACTAGATTCAATCCTTGATGCACAAATCAAGCAGTTGGGGTACTTGGGGAGGTATTGGGGAATGTGGAGGGAAATCCTTCCTCACTTTCATCTGCAGCACCCTCCTGAAATCAATGTCTCATTCTCCTGGCAATTTCTTACATTCCAAATCTGGTGGAAGAAAAGGGGCAAATTAGCAGACGGCTCAAATTGTGCTGATACTTAGTAATCTCATACTGTGAACCTGAAACAGGCAAGGGCCTAGTATATGCTGAAGCAACCTTCATGGATGCACATTTCTTAAGTGATGCTACTGCATCCTTATTCTTCTATCTTATTGTATTGTCTTTGTCGTATTCAGTTCATAATCCTCTATATTATTGTTGGTGGTGGTGATTAAAACTATAGTAAATTGAATAAATCCAGACAGTAGATTGTCTTTTTTTTTAGCTTCAGTTTCCATATGAACACCAACTGCCTATCAGTGGTACAAATGTAAATATATTGGAATGAAGAGTAGCAATCCCCTTTAATCTGGGGAGATGCATTGTTCAAGATATACTACAATAGATATAGCATGCATGTAATTTGCCTACATCAGGTGTGGCCCACCTTTTTCAGGATGAAGTCTATATTTTTTCCTTTTGATTTAATTTAGAGGCTGGACAGTAGTGGGTAAGAGCTGGATGAAAAGTGACAAGGTCAAAAAGTAATGAAACAGAGGAGTCACTTGCCATTCATTGCAAGCATATTCTATACATATGGCATGGGCCTCTCCCTAAGAACATGCACTCATTGTACCAGATAGGATAGGGAGGGCATGCTCCTAGCCCCCTCCCTTAAATGTTGCCATCTTATGGGACCTAGGAAGCACGCCTTTTCCATGTCAACTGCTGCTTTATGGAACACCCTTCCCCCTGGAGTTCAGCAGGCCCCCACCCTTTCAACCTTCAGAAAAGCACTCAAGACCTGGGTTTTCCTCCAAGCACTGGGAAAGGGTGAGGATGATGAGATGAACTTATTGTGGGCTGCAAGGGAAAGTTTAGCTGTAGTGACAGGTCTTTTGGTTTTAATATTTTTTATTGTAGATAGATGTTGCTTTAGTTTTTGGTTGTGAGCCGCCCAGAGTTTGATGCAAGATGGGAGGCTATATAAATGTAATAAATAAATAAATATTCCAGGATACAATATCAGTCCTGGGTTGATATTGTGGTGACTGTTGTGTTACTGCTACTACTTCTATGAAGTACACTAATTACTATTGTAAAATTAACAAGAATATTATTATTGTTATTACTTGTATGGCAAATGCACTCATCTTGCTCTTGTTATATTATGCCAGGCAGTTTAGTTCATTTTAGGCCTCACTTAGGCCCTGCCTGGAGGTTATTCCATATCCAAAGCCCTGGGTGCTGCAGCCCTAATGTTCTCTCATTCCTTAATGAGTGTTTACAAATCATGCTTTTTCAATGACATAGGACATTTTTATCACACTTAGGAAATCACTACTATATTCAGTGATATAGCTGGTGGCTCCACCCTGTCCCTCTCCAAATGCAGTAGTGGCAGAGGGTAATAGTTGTAAAGATGAGAGTATGTAGTAATTATATTCCCAAGTGTTGATATATTTGGAAGAAACAAAAATAATGGCTTGAGGCTTTTAATTCACAGTTATCTCAAAGAATAATGTGCCTACCCTATGTTAGTAGACCTGCAAGCTAATTGTCCACCATTATTATTGTACAGCTTTACTTACTTTGAAGATGTTCAGTTGTTGCCTCCAATATGAGTTTTTGCCTTTTTTCAGTTCGCAGCTTGCCTGAAAACAATAAAGAATGACAGATAATTTTATGCAGGTTTTTTTTTCTTTTTCCTTTGTCTGAGCAGTAGGATTTGTATTGTAAGTGGGAGATGGATTTAGGTCTAGCCTACAGATATCCAAACTGCATGAAGGTTTGAACACTGCAACCTTTAATCTGCAATGACTCTCTTTTTCCTAAATCCAAATGAGTTAGCATTGTTTATCACAATAAGCAAAGCAGCACACTGTCACTTGCTTAGTATCTTTTGAGTACTCTGACAGCTCAAGGAGAAACAGGCCCTACATTTCATGAAAAATTAAGAACTTTATTATAGCAATTGTATTGTTTATCTGAGAAAGTCAGAAGTTCAGGGAGGTACGTGGTAAATCTTCCATAAGACTAAGCTATCACAGAATGCATGAGGAAATTGCTTGCCTGAAAGCAATTAAATTTCTGTTTGTACAAAGCTAGCACTTAAGGGCAAAGTTTTATAAAGAGATTTTGATTTGCAGGGCAGGAAGGATCTTTCAAATAACTGCTCTACAATATTCATTCTAAGTTTATTCAACTGCATCTCACCAGTGTTTGAAATCAGCTGCTACCATACCAGAAACAGGAAACTAGTTTTAAAATATATATGGGGGGGGGGGGATCTTAAACTCTACCAGATCCTCTCTTGCCCAAGGCCCTGATGAACTGTTCCAATTCTAGAACTTTGTGGTTTTCTGTTGTATAAATTGCATCACCTGGTTTTAATTGTTAAAGTTTATCTAAATGGAAGCTTATGGCACATCTACATAAATTAAGTCTATCACAATCCAGCTTCTTGTTCATTCTGTTGATTCTTTACCTTCCACTTCACTGAGGTATTCCATTGTGGACCTCTTTTCTTCTTGCAAATTATCAATTCTTGAATATAGACTTGTACGTTCATTCTCCATGTCTTTTAGGGCTTGTTGAAGTTGAGAGTTCTGGGTGTCTGACCACTGCAGGAAAGAAACAATCACAGTAAGAAATATCTAAAGAAAAAACCTTGAAGTTCTTTTTATAAATCACTTTTGGCCATGGTATCAAAGAGTATTTAACTCTACACAGAAATAAATGACAGCTGTTACACTGATTAATAGTTTAGCATGTAGATGAGATGCCCTTACACTTGAATACTGGAGTTCTACCTCTTTGAAAACAAGGCTTTTGTCAGGCCTAGCCCAAGAACGACCAAAAATCAGACCAGCCAAACTTCAGTTCTTTATTTGCTAACTCTGTATAGACAGAATCTTGCCAGACTCAAGCAACTCAACCTAACATAAGGGGAAATAACCTGGGAAAGCTCTAGGGTGGGGCTATTCTGAATCTCTTGGTTTTCCCACAACTGACCCACTTGAAATGTGCTCCCTCCTTCCTGAGAACCAGCAGCACTGCCGAAATCCACCAGTTTCTGGATGGCAGCACTGTATCTTAAGTGCCTAGATTTTTTCTAACTTCACTATTTGGATTCCATTTAATCTCTCCCATGCTGATTTTACATGTAAACACCATTTAGAATATCTGTTGTGTTTGGGGAAATGTAGCACTCAGATTACTTCTGTGGTTTATTTCAGTAACTTTACTTATTTGACTAGTGGGTTTCTTTAGGGCCTGGTTCCCCCACTGTAACTCAAAATTAATTTTGGCAGCTCCTTGGTTAATACTGGTTTTATTTTAATTATGGATATATAAGTTCTCAGCCATATTGCCTTTTCTATATGTACAGTTGTTGTATTTAGTTCATCATAGTTGCTAATGTTAGTTTACTGGTTTGGTTATTAAGTTGTAAACTAATTTTATTGGATAGAATTTTTAAATTACTGTGTTCTTCTGATCTGTACCACACTTTTGTAAAGGTGCATAAACAACAACAACAGTAGCAGCAACTTTGTCCCTTTGTGTTGGAACAATGAGCTACTGTCCTCAGCATGCTGGTAACAGTTCACCATAAATGGCTTCATGAGTCATACTTTCTTTTTCAGTTCTGTCACTAAGAACTGCTAGCTTGACAGATGCAGCTGTGAAATGAAAACCTGGAATATAGCCTCCCAAAGGGATTACCTGCAGTTTATTCTCCAAGACATGCAGCTTGGTTTGGACTTCAATGTGCTGGTCAGTTAGTTGACTCCAATCATTTTTTAAGGTGTTAAGTTGATCTTTCCAGAAGCTACAGTCATCCTCCGCAACAGTTAGAGCTCTCTAAGAAGAACAGCATCATTTATCATTGGTAAAGTTGACACACAAGCTTTTTTGACAGTCCTGTAAACACTAGAAGAATGAGTAGTGTTCATTGTAAACACAGCAATTTTATTGTAAGTCTAATTAACTCTTGTTAAGACCTGATAGGAGATCTGATCGGACAAAGAACAGTATGCCACAGAAAAGGCATAATTTTTTTTCCTGTATCTAGCTCATACTCCTTTCCTCCCCCCATCGGCATATTTGCAAACTGTTCATGAGATTTGTGGAAGTATCATTTAGAGTGATCTATATTGGCTAGTTTGTTTGCTTTGAAAGATGTGTGTTGCAAAGAGCTGCAGGCACTTGTTATTTTCAAACTGGCTTTCAACTAGCTGAACAATCTCTGAAGCAACTGGGATCTTAATTTACACCTATTTCTCTATGGCAGTAGAGAAATAAAGAACAAGAAATTGTAGGGTCAAATTGTATTATACGTTACATATGTAATTTCATTGTTTTAATCATTACTTTTTAAAACTTAAATATGTATCACTAAGCATGGCCTCAGAAAATGTTTCTTACATGAATTTGCCTGTTAAAAATAGTTCCTCTGCAAGCTGATATGACAGCTTCCTTCCTAGAACTTTGTCAAACATTCTCAAAGCAGCTTGGAGAGATAAAAGAGGAAGCAAATGGTTGTTGCTATGGTCCTTCCAGTCAATCATAACTTCTGGTGACCTCATGGACAGGTCACGAGGGAGGACTAGAACTCAAAAGTTATTGGGAGTTAAACCTCTCATACTCCATACCTGCCTGGTTGCTGTGACCACACATTTAACCATATCATTTAGTTTGGCCCTCAGTCTAGGCCTCATCAGGCAATTACTTCAACGTACAACTTTGTAAGCTGAGCCTGCAATCCAGTGTCAAATGGACAATTCATCTCTCTTGCAATGATCTGGAGCAGTGTTTCTCAACCTTGGCAACTTCAAGATACGTGGACTTAAACTCCCAGAATTCCCTAGCCAGTTGGCTGGGGAATTCAGGGAGTTGAAGTCTACATATCTTAAAATTGCCAAGGATGAGAAAACTGATCTGGAGCAATGAATGAATGGAGAATGAAAGGGATAGCTGTGCTGCAGAAAGCAACTCTGCTGTCTTTATATGCACCCTGATAATTTATACATCTGAAAGCAATAAATATGAAATAAAATGAGATTATTAAAATTTTTCTAATGATCATTTAGAAGCTGCAGTCATTAAAAGCATTGCTGCAAGCTTTCTTTTTGCTTCAATGCTCAGTATAGGGCATCCCAGCCTTTTTTTTTTAAGATATACAATAAATGCAAAGGTGTCAGAACATGGCAGGTATGCTTATACATATGGGTAATTGGTCTATAATCCTTACAAAGTTGGAAAATAGTGACACACATTGATTAACTACATTGATTAACTACATCAGTTTTCCAAATAGCTCTCTTCTTTGTGAAGGGCTGTTCCTTGGGATCTGAGGCTGAAGAAGAGTAGCTGACCCAAGATCTGAGGCAGAGACTCTAATTTGCAGTTGTTCATATGCTTTATGCAGGTACATCATTCCCCACTCACATACACTTCTAATTGTTCTTCAGAATCATTGCATTGCTCTGTATTCATCAAAACGTCCTTTTTACATATTGGGTAGAAAATAACATGCTTAAGACAAAACAGCATAGCCCTGCAAGTAATGGGTGCAAATCCCTCCAATGCGGTGAGAAGAATTTCTGCCATAAGCAGAATGGTCCACAGTGAATCAAGGAGTTTCCTGACATCATTGATGGTCTGAAAACCCCTCATGATATTTAGAGCTTCAGTACTATATAAGCACATTCCTATAGGTCTCAGGCTGATATCCTTGCCTACCTGGGCATTCTGAAGTTGCTTTTGTGCCTGCATTTTCTCCTCAAGCAGTTTCTGAAGAGATTCTTTTACTTTCTGCTCATAGTTCTGCTTTTGATCTTCCATCTCCAGGAGAATCCTTTTTAAGCCCCGCTTTGAATCACTCTAAAAAAAACCACAGAACGCTGAAGCAAAATTCCTTGTCTTAAAATATTTGGCTGGCTTTGGTTTATCTGATCAGTTTATCCAATAAACTTTATCCCACTGGGATATGTCAGTCATGACTAACTTAAGTCCCATGGATTTGAATGGGACTAATGCAGGACTTAATGTGGATCTAACCCTTTAAAACCCAAGAGATCCATAGCTCGTCAAGTTAAGCTTCTTGTGCTAGAGCAATTTTGCAAGCAATAATGTTCTAAACTTATTTCTTAGAGAATGGAAAAGGTAACTGGCCAACTTAACATTGTGAAAGGCACTAATATTTTAAACACTCTTGGTGTAAGATTCCAGGGATCGCCAACAGACCAAACTTTGAAATGTTATCCAGCCCACATTATATCCATTAAAATTGCAATCATGTTATGGTTAATGTTTTTTTTAAAAAACTGTTGTTTTTATTTAAAAAGGGGGGGCTAAAATGCCCTCTAGGAGTCAGCTCCTGGTGATTGCATCTGGAGAATTTTCTTAGTGTTATACTTTTATTACATATATGGAAAAGAAGCAACATGTTGATCTCACGTGAAATGTTTCTGTACTGCAATTTTATATGCACTTTAACAAAACAAAAGTGACAAATCTTGAGGTGTTCTTTTGGCAATAACCACATAAATTTGAATTTATGTGAGACACAACCATAAAAAGTAATGAAAGTATAGTACAACAGAAAAGTGCAAGAAAAAGAAAAAAAGATTTCATGATGCTCAGGAAACAAATTATTGCTCAAAGAACATCAAATGTTATCACTCTTCAGGCCTCTGAGGAAGAGTTAGAATACAATGAGTGGTAAGCTCTCTTCTATAATTTTCTTTTAGGGCTGTGGTATATTCATATAAGGCTAATGTCATTAATCAGTAGATATATGGAGGACACAACAGCTCTCCAAACTACAGAAGGAAACTTTTCTCCATGTAAATATTAAAACTATCTAAACTTTTAAACTTTCCCCTTTTGAGCCAAATGTATTACCTGGGTACAGATTTGCAGTTGATTCTCCAGCACACTCAGCCTGCATTTGAGTTTGTCTTCATTAAACTGACCCTAATAGAATAAAAAATGTTAAACATTGTGAATAATCAGTTTGTACATAAGAATCTCCCAACCCTCAGATACAAAGACAGATCCTATGCCTTGCTTCATTCATATTTTTTAAAAGTTTCATTTGAGAATATGTGTCAGAACCTTCAGAAATAAAGCACATTTGAAATCAATGGGTTTCAGTAAAAGAAAATGAAACATATCCATTCATATCACTTACACTTAATAAAATGTAATAGTGACCTTAATTACGAAAAGGCCTATGCTAATTATTTATTTTAAAATCCCAGCGAGTAATAGGTAATAGGGGCAGTTGCAAAGAGGCCTATCATCAGCCAGGGTTAACACAGTTAAATATATGAACATGCCTACCATACCTAAAATTACAGACACTCATATTATTATTATTTTTTAACATGTATTCTCTTCCACAAAAAAATGATACTTCTTTGTGTGCAATATTCATGATAATCCACATCTTCATTAAGTCCAGAGTCTAGCTTTGGTAACCTTTGTCAATCCAAAGAGTAGCTAATACTGTAACCCCATGTACACTTATAGTAAAGGCTATGGGACCGCTGAACATAAGACTTGTAGGTTTATTTTCTAAGTATCCAATGAACCATATGCTGTACATAAAAGTTTGTAATAGAAAACATGTGCTAGTTTTTATAGATCCACAAGACTTGATTGTGCAGGCAAGTTAATAGGGCTGGGGTGGGGGCAGAAATGCCCCCCCCCACCCACAACACAAGATGGTCTAGTTAAAATACAACCCATTTTCAGCAAGAGAGCAGAATGGAGCCAGCCTTCCAGTGCTAAATACAAGCATGAGAAAGGCCTACATTGTGTATAGTTTGCTGGAGAATGGAACTGCAGGGAAGGAATACACCAAGTCCTTCAAAGGTATGTAACTTCCTCCCTTCAACAGCTGGACATCACCAGAAAAGGAGGAGCTGTTCTTCTGGAGTATTGGGAAGCTGTGGAGTCCCTGGTGCTCTCTGAGCTTGGTTGTTTGCTTGCAGACATTTCATTACCCAACTAGGTAACATCATCAGTACTAGTGAGTGTGACTCCACAGTTCAACCCTGAGCTACAGATATTATCTTTTAGTGGGAAGCTTCTGGGAGGCAAACCACTCCCATTCTCATCCTTAAACCCCACAGCCTTTGCACAGTCAATGTTTGGCAGAAAACCAGCCTAATTTCAGTGTTATGATTTCAGTTTTGTTTGCTTGCTTGCTTGCTTAACTCATAAGTCTCAATTGGAGGTTAATCTGGAAGGTTTGGCAGGTGGAAGAAAGGATATTTTAAAGCCTCTGCTTCCATGTCTATCTTATTTTGTCAGGAGGGAACAAAACTGCCCACTTTGCTATACAATTTTTGCAATTTTGCTGGGATGTTGCATGGAGCCCCTAGGTTGTCCAGCCCTGCAATACCTCGTTTTGAACTTCATAGACTGTTGTACATGTTGAAATGCAACTTTGCTTCCTCCTTTGTTTTGTTTTTTAAATTGATATTATAATTTAAAAGCAAAACAATGCAAAACAAAACAGGAGATTGTCAGTGGGTAAGGCCAAGATTTTGACTGCAGATCTTCTCTTCTGCTTTTCTTGGGAACTGTAAGCTTTAAAGCAGCGGTTCCCAACTTTTTTGGCACTGGGGACCGGTTTCGTGGAAGACAATTTTCCCATGGACTGGGGGAGGGGATGGTTTGGGGATGATTCAAGCGCTTCCTCTTTTTCCTGACCTTTTATTCTTTTTTCTTTGCGCTGTTTGGAGATAGCAGCCAATGGGCTTGCTTTCTCTGACAGGAGGCGGAGCTCAGGTGGTAATGTGAGTGATGGGGAGTGGCTGTAAATTTACACAGGCTGTAAGTTCGCTTGCTTGCCCACCACTCACCTCCTGCTGTGCGGCCTGGTTCCTAACAGGTCACAGACCGGTACTGATCCACGGCCCGGGGGTTGGGGACCGCTGCTTTAAAGCATTTTGAAGAGGCATTTATATGCCAGCTAATTTGCCTCTCTTATTCCATTTAACAGTGGCAAATCTGAAAGTTTCAGATCTATATTCATTTGGAAATCCCAGAAGCAGTTTGTTGCTTTAATGAATAATAAACTGAAAGCATGGGCTGCACTGGAAACTTAGACAGAAAACAAATGAGACAGCATACACCTGCCTGTTGCTAAGTGGAGGTTTAATTACCACTTCCTGTAAGTAAGGATGTTAAACTATTTTTTTCCCTGCTGTTCTGGACTTTGGCAGCAGTGTTTCAAAGAGGAAGTCTCAAACCACAATGGTATCAAGCAGTAAATGTCAAGCAGTTCTGTTCTAAGAGAGCTCTCAATGAGCTTAATTTGGAAAGTTGACTGAATTGCAATTTCTTTTTTGCATCAAGCATTTTAGGGCACTGCTTTGGCATTAGCACTATTCATTTCAAGTACTGTTCCATAGAAAGCAGATATGCTGTTCTTCTTTTTTTTCCACAGGATCAAGTAGAATACCAATGCAGAGTAATCTGAGCTAGACTGTACAATTTTATTTCTCTAAAGCTATGTCTTTACAAAGGTTCCACTCAAAGGTGTAACCTTCATGCATTATTAGTAGGTACCGGAGAGGATATTTTGGCAGGTAGCTACAGCTTGTCATTACAGAGCCTTGCTATGGTAAGAAAAGTTGCCTCTGTTTGAAATTCTGTTCTTTGAACAAGTGATCTTAACTATCAAAAGATACAAGTACCCTCTTAGTTTTCTGGTGCATGTGCTTACTTTGAATAATATATATACTGATATAACACATGATTACGGATAACAGTAATCTTAGTATGACCATTTGGTACCTCCCAAGATTTTTCTGCTGCTTCTAGCAACATGGCTAATAGCTCTTGTAAAATCACCATCTTCTGCTTCAATACTAGTTCTCGGTGTAGTGCCTCCTGAAATGAAGAAATCAAAGTCACCACACATTCAAATGATATCCCAGGCATGCTCAGAACTCATTGCCCTAGCCCTAGGACTAGCAAGGATTCCCTTGCTCTACCATCAACTTTCTTTTTCAAAAGGAAACATGGAGAAATTTGACTATAGTAACTTGACTGTTTCAGAGAATCCAGACTTTTTCATCTACTAAGTCTGCTCTGAGGCTGACTCTATAAAGTCCAACTCACATGAATCTGCTACTGATCTGCATTTGCCAATTGTATCTCATATCCTTTAAAATTTTTAAATTATACTTTTAAAACTATAAAATTCTATGTTTTGTATCCTTTTCAGTCTTTCACTTCCCTAATTTCCTCACACTGGTGCCGGAAATGCCACCTAATATGTTCTACAGTTTCCACTCTTGTTAGTGCAAGGTGAACTTCCTGCATGAAGATCTAATCAATATACAGTATCTAACTGGTAACTTCTACTGAGCACCAGCAGTTATCCAGATTGATTGATTGATTGATTTTTAATGTAATTTATATGGCAGCCCATCTTAAACATATGACTCTGGGCAGCTAAGAGAGAATAAAAACAAGATTAAAATATCATAGAAAACCAGTAAATAAATATAGGAGCTGAGAGAGAAACAACAATGCAGTCAACATAACCAAGATACGGGCTTAACCACACACCCTGTGTCCAAGACTCGGCAACAAAACCCGGATTTGTTATAGAAAACCAGTAGGGTCGAGACAAGTCTAATCTCTGGGGGAGGATATTCCAGAGGGCAGGTGCTACAACAGAAAAGCCTCTCCTTGGGGCATCTAACAGAGGAGCATGCCTCTACTGCTGGATCTCACGGGATGGGTAGACACAACTGGGGAGAGATAGTCCCACAAGTAACCTGGCCTCATGCCTTGAAGGGCTTTATAGGTCACTACCAGCACCTTGAATTAAAAGATTTAAAGCTGGGGACCTTCTGCTCCTAGGGACTAGGGCTGTTATCCAATTGGATTATGTTATTAATTAGTGAATAAAATCTCTGCAAGTCTGCTTGATAATAAATAATTGACTGTACTTATTGGTATTTCTTGAGCAATGCAAAGCACTTTCTTTATCTAACTTTTCTTTATCTAAATTTATTGCAAGACTCCTCCATCTCCTGAAAGCTGCTGTTGAGGGTTGAGTGAGCCTTCATAATAATATGGACCATCAAATGAAGGGATGCAATAGGTAAATAGAATTGGAGACACATGGTTAACCAACTTTCCATTCAGGGAAACAGAAAGACATATAGGTACAAAACTGTACTCCTAAAAAATGAAGTTTATTTCCCTTTGTTCTTAGATGATGACCTAGCTTTAGAACTGGTTTCTATCTTGGATAGTAAAAAAAGGGATTATTTATTTTTAAAATAATGTAACACAGTTTATAAAACTTGCTATCTGATTATTAGTGCCTTTTTAAAAATTGACTGGAAGATTTTAAATCGTTTCACTTGATCACAGGTTCCATCTAGCATGCCTCAGATACCCAGAGCAAATTGATGTCAGTTGGTTTCTGTACCTCATACCTAAACCAAAATGGCTGATCAGAGAAATTGTGCATTTTGTGCAAGGTGCATTTCGTGGGAATATACACATTCTTATTTTTTCCCATGTAGGAATGAATCCTGCACCTCAAGTTTTCTATTAAGGCATTAAATATGTGTGAATGTTTGTTCATTAAGATCCTGAAGACAAAAACTGTTTAAAAAAAAGCAAGTTGGGGTATAGCATTCCAGCTTTATTGTTTTCAAGTAAATATCTTGTTTTCAATTGCAGTCCTATTCTAAGAAAGTAAGGTTTCAAGTATAAAAAGAAATCCAAAAGTATGTAACTTATGAAGAGATCCTTCTCCAAAGCTGTTTGAAGTTAATTTTAATTACTCACGTTGAGGTAGTTAGAAAGTTGAATAATTTCCTGAAATACAAATAAATATATTTATAATCCTAATTGACTTTAACAAAAGAAATTTTAACATTTAGCAAAGAAATGCAACCTGCACTATTTGCCAGCACTGAAATCACAAAACTCACAAAACTTCTAATATACTTCAAGATGGGCAATTTTTACTGCTATCAATCAAAATTTGTTATTTAGCTACTGTTTTTTAAAAACATATTTATGGTAAGAAAACAGATGGAAATACTGGTAAAAACAGAGTTAAAAAAAATGATGGTGCTCCTGTGCCTCCCTTCTTTTAAAACTGCATATCTGAATACAGCAGCTCCGTGATCAAAACCTGATTATCGAAAACCTGGTGAAACTTTATCAATGGCCATATTCAGAAAAGGAACCATAATTTGTTTATCTGAAACAACACTACTATAATAACTTGTCTGAAAGGTCCAGGAAGGCCATTGTGTCCAGGAAGGTTATCCATGCAGACAGAAATGAGAAAAATACCAAATACTAGTGATTCTTCCCCCCCGCTTGGCAAAGTAACTTGTGTGGAACAGTAACATAGAGGTGATCATGCATCTCAGATATAGTTTTAGAGTGGTAGATTATCTCTACAGCTGATTCATGCTGATACATAGCAACTGTCAATTCAGAATGTCTTAAGGAAAGAGGATTCCTATCACCACTTCATGTTTTCCATACCTTATCTAAAACTGCTGTTCCACAACTAAAAACAAAAGAGAAAAGAATTATCAAGGAGATATGAAACAGTTGCAGTGTGATACCACTGTCAAGTAGGAAGCAAGGTAACAGATAATCCATACAGAATTGACCATATAAAAATAAAAAACTACTGAAAAAAGTCACCAAATCGAAAAGTTTTTAAAAATCCTAAAATAATCAAGGAGTGCTAGGTAATCTCTCAAATTGATTTTTTCACTTGCCATTGTGAGCCTTTTTGTGCCTGCTGAAATGTGACTGTGGTGTGGTACCCAAGGAGGGTCTTTATACTATCCATACATTCATTGTTGCACATGTGAAGATTTGCAATACACCTTTGCATCTGTGCAAGCAATAACTTGTATACACTATGAAATGGGGCATCTGTACTTAGCTTTTAATTAACAGGAACCTGTGCAAAATGTTTCTACACTGGTTGTTGGTCTGGTCCTGCATGACCAACATAACTGAGGCAGCTTGTAGACACAGCAGTGAAAAACTCCAATGATAACTTCACTGGTGGTGTATAACAGACCCCTGTAAGCCTGGGAAACAGAACTACTGAAGCCTGCAACAAGGGGTTGGGAAGGCTTCTTGTAATCATAGGCCAAGTTGTGCATTGCCGAAAGACAGAGTGACATGGTAACATTTTTATATGCTCGAAAATGCTCTCCCAGATGTTGTAGATCTGCTGCCTGTGCACAGACTCCTGTCTCAGTGTGGCTTGTTATCATTACTGTATGTTATACAGCTTCAAGAGGATTTTATATGTGGCTTATGAAGTTATGGAATGCTATTTCTTAATGCAAGCAAGAAGTTCAGGATTTGGATAAGTTTGAATGAGTAACCAGAGAATCTTGAACCTAAAACAAATTCTAAAAATATGACTCAGACTTTGATTATTTACTAGGTTGAAAAATTCTGGTAATCTTTACTCAAAATACCCCATATTCAGTGTAAAATGTTCAGTATCCTGTCATAAAGATATCCGTTCCAAAGGGGAAAAAAAGCCTGAATATCCAAATGAGAAAAAACCTGAATAATATTTTTACTTACTCTGTTTGCTGACCTGAATTTTTCTTTTCAGCACTCAGTTCTTTTGTGGTTTGTGTACCTATATAAATAAATCCCATTTCAATACTTTTAACAGCTGACAGTGACATACTACTGTTTTTATTTGTAAGAGATGCATTCATAAGACAACAGACGTTTCTAAAAGTTATGTTCAAAAATATATTACTACATTTTAAAAACATTTACATTTGAGACCAGTGTTTCTCAAATTTTTGCCCCTGGAGGGCAAAAGGCCTCAAGGAACCCCTGCACATTCAGACTCAAATATAGGCCACAAGTTACAAAAATATTATATTCGTTTCATGTGTAGGCCTGCATATATGCATTAACAGTGTTCTTAAACTAAAAATAAAGAATGAAACTTACCTCTTTAATGTGAAGTTGTCCAAATTTGAAATATTTTTAAAAATAAATTGTGATCTCCCAGGGAACCCTAGAGACCTCTTGTGGAACCTTAGGGTTCCATGGAACCCTGATTTAGAAATCCTGTTTGAGACAGTTTGCATTGGGGGGGCTTCAGTGATATTTGCATTAAAAACAGTTTCTCAGAGAATGCAAGGTAACAATTACCTATAATAAAGGTACTTGCATGCAAAATCTCCATATATTTGGGAAAGTTCTGAACAAAATGGGACGCGGTGGCGCTGTGGGTTAAACCGCTGAGCTGTCGATCGGAAGGTCGGCGGTTCGAAACCACGCGGCGGGGTGAGCTCCCGTTGCTCGTCCCAGCTCCTGCTCACCTAGCAGTTCGAAAACATGCAAATGTGAGTAGATCAATAGGTACCGCTTCAGTGGGAAGGTAACGGCGTTCCGTGAGTCATGCTGGCCACATGACCCGGAAGTGTCTATGACAACGCCGGCTCCAAGGCTTTGAAACGGAGATGAGCACCGCCCCCTAGAGTCGGACACGACTGGACTTTACGTCAAGGGAAACCTTTACCTTTACCTCTGAACAAAATATATATGATTTTTTAAATTAAAAATCTGAAAAAATAACAAAATAACCAAAATTAGACATGGACAGTAAAAAACAGTCAGATTTATGCTGATATACACATTCTTGTGGGTGACTGACTAAAGTTTAAGGCTGATTTTATAGATTGCCACTTACCTTTACAGTTTTGGGTAACATTCACAATGATCATGCTTTGAGATAATTTGTCAGGTGGGAACGTATTACTGGAGTTATGCGGTATAGATTTGGTATGAAGCTGAGAGATAAAAACAGAACAATATTTTGGTTCTGTTCCATGTGTTGACCTCAGTCCTGAGAAAATAAGCCAGTACCCCAATATCTAACACTCCCCAAATTTGTTGCGGATTACTAAAGTATCTCTTTTGGAATAGGAACTCTAAATTGCTCCAATACCAATTGTTCTACTTTTGGAGGACAGAACAGCATTGTTTAGTTACTTTAAATAATTTGCTAATGGTAAATTATTTTGCCATTAGTAAAGAAAGAAGAAAATCAGCTTCTGAAGCTTCTTTTCTGTTACCTGACACTAATGTTTTAGAACAGCATTTAACCACTTCCTAAAAAAGTAAAATAAATCTTCCACAAATCTCATAAGATCATGAAATCTTGTCAGATTTTGGCAACTTCATGCAAGGTTTTGCAAACTGGAGGTAGACCCAGGAAGGTATGACAAGAAATGGTTCAAAGATATTACTATACACACATGCATGCACCATCACATATCCAAAGATTAAAACCACAGGTTATTTATAACTAATCTCCCAGCCCAGGTCAACAGAAGAAGTGCAAATGAGCTGCTAAATTCAACAGAAAGACTTCCCAGCTAACCATTTTGGAATGGGCTAAAGGGTGTGTTGCCCCCATTCTTAAATATTACCTGGCTGTTAGACAAACATCTCAGATAGGTCTGAGGTAGCATTCCTCCTAGACTGTCGGAACTGTTTACAGGAACCAAGGATCCTCTTTTGCCAGGAGGCATCATCATTTTTGTCCTTCCAAGACCTTCAGTCATTAAATTCCTTCTTCGGAAGAATTCTTTTTGTCGGGGGCTCTGAGCTGGTTCCTTTGCTTCTTTACTTTGACATTTGCTTGTGAGACGGCACATGGTCCTGTTGTTTCTTCTGAGCAGGCTTTCGTGCTTCTCATGCCGGCGCTCATATTTTTCCTCATAACTCTCACGCTGGGAGCCTTGCTGGCCAGGAGATTTGGAAAATCCAGTGATCATCCTGACAGCACCTGTCACTTCAGGGCGCAACAGTTTCCAAATATAGTGGGGACTCACTTTCCTGGAAAAACCAAGAGCGAACCATTAGGACCATCTAGGCTCTAGAGTTTCTTTGTATAAAACAATGCAGGTAATACTTCTTTGACGAGATGCAAGTGCCATGACTGTGAGATATCAGAGCCCAGTTTAAAATGATGCTATTGACCTTTAAAGTCCTGAAGCTCAATAGTTGAGGAGCCAAATTTTTGAAAGCTGTTCCCTCTCTTTATAAAACTGCCCATGTACTAACATTTTCAGGGGACATTTTTCTTAGGCTTCCTTTTCTAGGGGAAGCTTGTTGAGGAGAAGCTGGGCACAAGGCCTTTTCTCCTGTGAAGCTCCATCTCTAGGATGTTCATGGAATCTGGATTAGCATCCATTCTGCTACCATTTTGGCACAAGATTAATATTTGCCCAAGTGTTTCAAAGTGCAGTTTTATTTATTTATTTATTTATTTATTTTTCAAATTTCTATCACTGGCCATCTCTCCCAAAAAGGGGGACTCTTTTGTTTTGTTTTGAGCTTGCTCTGCTTTTCATAAATATAGATCTGTTTTATATTATTACATCACATTTATAACATAGTTTGATTCCTGCATTTTTGCTGATTTACAGTATTTACTATCCTAGTATTTTAGGATGAAAGATGGCTTGAAACACTTCTAATAAATAAATAATATATCCAACTTCAAAGGTGCTACTATAACAATATATTATGAACTCCCAGAAGATTAAACATTCCCAACAGCAGCTGTAGAATCTCTACTCCATCAATTAGCAGGGTCAGTTCAGAAATTACAGATCTTACCATTCTCCTATTCAGGTTTTTGTTATGTTAACAACTGGTAGAAAAATTCTAATGGGATACTCCCATTTCTAAGAAAGATCATTCTTCAGCTTAACTTTCTGTTTTCCTTTTTTGCAGGTGTTTAGTTACCATGCTTGTTAAAATATCTGTGCAGTTAAAGTTAATTTGTATCTGAAACCTAAGGGCATAACATGTAATTATATCAACTTCTGAATAATCTTGGTTTCTTTAAATCCTTTTCATCTTTTGCTTACCCTTTAGTGCCATAGTCAGTATGTGTTGCATATTTATGGCTGAGATCAGAAAATCAACAACAACAACAACAACAACAAAAAACTTGCTATCTCTTTAAGAATCAACTTCATGAGTGATACTTTTTGAAGACAAAACTGTGAGAAACAAATATCACAATGAATAGCTAAAATACAGTTTTTCCATTGGCCATCACTTTCCATTTACAGTAGGTTTATTTTTGGTGCCATCTACTTTTCAAAGTCTACTGGATTAGAGATAGTATCATATCATAGTATTCTACATTTGTACATACAATACTTATGTTCACTTTGAAGAAAGCATGCAATTCTGAATTCTAAAACTGTTGCTTATGCTAGAAATACGTTCTTTTTTTACTTACTATTTTTCTCTGTGTTTATACTACAGTCTAGTGTCATGGGTAGATTGCAGCACAATTAATTCAAAGGGATGAGGGCCTTTGTTCTGGTATTACCTCACTACTTTGTATGTTTATATGAGGAGTAGGTTTTTTAACCTCCCCCTTTCCTCATTAAAATTCAACACCATTTGAAAAAATACTCTCATCCATCCTATTTCTATTCACCTCTAACTACTGGCCTGTAAGTTTCTCCTTGCCTTGAACTAAGCAGATAATCTTTGTGGAAATTCCAAGAATGGCGATTGGAAAAACATATAATACAAACAACCTGCACATTCACAAAAAATTGCTAGACATGAATTGGTCTTCCCTTGCATTTTAAATCAATAACAGCATTTAACTTAAATTGGAATAGGCATTTATTGAAGTAAGCTAATGGCAGCTATGTGCTAGATCTAACATACATGGCATCTTGGACTGGACCCAAATGTGGGAACCAATATTAACTGGGTAACTCACTAAGGGTTACCTCACTGACTGTAACTTCATGTCGAAGCCCAATTTGAGGGGCTAGTTTTGATTTACAGCTTGAAATTCAGACAGCGTAAGAACCACCTGGTCATAAATAAATCCACCCAAATGTTAATATCTTTCATTCAGGCCCATTTAAGAGTCTTAAAGCAGGCGGCAACCTAGGAAAATACACATGGATGTTAACTGAAATATCACCCTTTAAAACATCTCATTGATTGATTAAGTACCATCAAGTTGGTGTCAACTTTTAGCAACCATATAGATAGATTCAATCTGTCCCTAACATGGTCTTCCAGTGGTGCACCCATCACCACTGCAACTGAATCCATCCACCTTGCTGCTGGTCATCCTCTTCTTCTCTTTCCTTCCCCCTTTCCCAGCATCAGAGCCTTCTCCAGAGAGGTAGGTCTTTGCATAGAGCTTCTCACTAAGATGCTTATATTCTCCAAGGTATTTTTAAAAATGCATCTTTGGAAATAGTGGTAATTTTTTTCCCTCTCTCCTTGCTTCCACATTTGAATGACTTTTCACGTTTCATGATAGATGAGATGGATGGATGGATGATAGATGTTGTTTTGGATTTTAAATGGCATCAGCAACCATCCTTTGGAAATTTTTTGAAAGGAGAGTCCATTAATCGCTATAAACAAACAAACAAACAAACACAAGGCTAAACTGGTATGACACATAAGGGCAGCAGTGAAGTTAAGAATAAATCTGTGACATTTCTCCTGCAAACCCAAATTTATACAACACAAGAACAACTTCTACAAGTTATACACTTTCCAAATATGCTTGGCTACAGCTCTCATCATCTCCAGAATAGAGACAGCACAAGGAACTATGGCACAAAGCAACAAAATGGGAGGGAAGAAGATGAAACATAACAACAAATATACTTATGTGACATGTCAGGATGAAAAATAAGGTATAGTCAGAAAACAGGAGTAAAGAACAATTAGTAACTGATGCAGAGCCATCTACAGAATTCAAACATTAGATCCAGTGGGTTCTGTATGATATGGATAGGTTTTGCCTTCCACCAAACAATTTTTTAAATGAGCCATCACTTCTAGATTTGACAGTGTGCAGGATGATTTCTTTGCCCTGCAAATGACTGCAAAGATGGATGTGGAGGGCAAGGGTTGATGATTGAAACTTTTATATTATCTAATCGTAATTCAGTGTATACAAAATAATACATAATATATAACTGAAAGCAAAGGATTAAATTCTCCTTAAGGACACTAAACATGTTTTCTCCCTCAAACTGGTTTTAAAATTGAACAGTGTTTCAAAAGCAGCTGGTGATACAAAAGAGAATCCTGACTTTGCTGAAAAGCAAAATATTCCATGGAACCAGTGAAATAATCTTTGCGTGAACTTAATTTGCTGTTTGGCTTTTAGATTTTGCCTAAAGCACTGCACAGTCAGAAGTTTAATGGGGCTGATTTGGATTGCTCTCTCTTTTACTTTGGACCCAGTCTGGCTCACTAGCCTCTGAGCCAGCTACTTGTTAAAAAGGAATAAAATACAGGATACTTAACTAAATAATATGAATAATGTTGCATGCAGTTTGACCTTCGTATTGAATATATTACATTAAACATCATAGAAGGCCACAGACGTTTTAAAAGAGTCTAAATATAGGCTTTAGCATGTTTTATTCTATTACTTGCAGATTTCACTATATATCAAACTCCTCCTCCTCCTCCTCCTTTTGAAGTCATTCACTTGCACAAGGCTCTCAGGTAGGTATTGGTATTATAAAATCTAAATTCTGAAAAATATAATCTCATTTTCTCCAGTTGCAGTACATGCCCATTAATATTTATGCATACTACTGAAAAAAATAGCACAATATTGTACCTGTTAAAAAGCTGCATCAGGAGGGTGGTGATGGAACGCAATGGATGGCTATTTCAGACAGCTTTTTAAAAAGACATCCTATGCCCAGCTAGCCATTGTCCTGGCTTCAGCATTCTGGGCTGGCTATTCTGCAATTGCTCCCTTGAGTTCAGAACAAGTGGCTCGGGCTCTGGGCTGCTTCCTAGGCCCTTGCATAAAGTTCATTTCCGTTCCTCTGCAGATCAATAGCCACAACTCATTTTGTTGTAATATTTCCAGTTAGGTTTCCCCCTCCCCCACCCCCATTGCTTGATGTTTCTCAACGGGGGAGGGAGTCAACGTTGTGACACTATTTCACGCTCTGAAACAGTATAATCCGTTCTACGAATTCGGGACTGTGTTACCAACTTCTACAGTACTGTATCTATAGAGCAGACTGAGCTGAATTATTGCCCACTGAGTATAAATTCCACTTTGAGGAAGAAGTGAAAACTTCCTGCCAGTCCTGCAAGGCAGGAAAACCACTTACTTCTCCTCTGTTCTCCTTCATTTCACATCACAGCAACCATTAAACTGAACAAAGCCATTCACAGTTTTGTACATCTGCATCCGGCCTAAAGGCTAGAGGCTTTTCACCTCTAACTTGAAAGTAAGCAGTTTTGTTTTTATGATTAGTACTTATTTTCAGACTCCTTTTTAAATGAAATATTTTTAAAGGTACAATAGCCTGTGAGACCTATGTCCCAAAGGATTCCTCAGTTGTGAACACATATCCACTGGAAGAACGGTAAGACTAAATACAGTCTCCTGTTGTCTTTCCTCACACCATGGTCCCAGTTTCCAGCAATTTTATTCTACAACCCCCTTGCTTTGTGTAGATTATTTTACCATCTTCACTTGAATTCCTCCGATATTTTTCACCACTCTTCCTCTCTTATTTCTTTCCATCAATATATAAGTGTGTGCGTGTCTGTCTGTCTGTCATCTACCTATCTCAGTTAAGAAGGGGAAAATAGACTGGGTGAATTCTTCCGTCTTGACTTGAAGGACTCTTGGCTCTTATTTTATATCCTATGACGTGCATGGAACGGATCAAAGCTAAAAGCATGACGTGACCAGCGTAAATTCTACTGTTTCCCTGTTGCACCATTCCCTAATTTTGAGTTTGCTACTGCAATGCCATATTAACTATATGTGCAGTAGGGTATGGATATTTGAAAAGAATGCATAGAGGAAGAAACATGATTTTGGCTCCCACAGTCTGCCAAAGGTTGTGTTGAATACAGTTCCAGAAGAGTAGGGGGATAGGCATGTGAGCAATAGGAGGAGGAAGGAGTATTAGGTATGTTCGCTGCCTTGAGTTATTTATAAAAATAATAAAGGTGGGATAAAAACTAACTAAATAAATAAATAACAAATTTGACAAAACAACCGTGCTGTCAAAGAACCATGCTCTGTTTAGTGCTAAAACTGCTGCAGAAAATAAATATTCAGCAGCACCTAAACACAGAACCCTCTGCTTCCCCCCTCATCCCTGCTGTTAGATTATGATTTCTCATCTTTCACAATAATCTTTAGTTAGATTCATTTTGCAAGCTGTAGAAAATGTTGGTTACAATTCTTTATTTCATTCACAGCCCGTGGACCTAATTCGTTGCTATATCAAACAATATTTGTTTAGTACAGGAAGAAGCAACCTGTGGCCCCAGGATGTATTATTTTTCCTTTACTGTACTTCACTAATATTTTTGTTAATTTTTTTAAATTTATTTTTATGTGGCTCCTTTATGTTTTAGGGGCCGTTGGAACTACCTCCAATTAATTGTGGCAGTACACTTGCATCTCCCACATTACTTTTCACCTGGGTTAAGATACCCAGTGATTGGATAAACAGTTAAATATGCTATTCATATTCAGCTTCTGACCCACTAAAATGTAACTGCTTGGAACTATTATGGTTGTTAGGCATGTGTCATCTTATTCCTGTAGGAATTCATTTCCTATTTCATGTTACTATGGAAGCAATTAGGGGCAGAAATTAGTTCATATTTCATTTCTGAGTTTCAGCATTAGATTGTATTTGACATATTAAATTCTCCCCACACCTGGTCTTTGATGATTCCAGTGTTTTGGATAAGTGGGATGCACAAACAGAATATTCCCACCCAAGCTGATGTCATCAGACCATGCTACTGAATCAGAAGGAATCTGATAGTACCTTTTCTAAGAAATTTAAATGTTAAGAAAATTTTTAAAAAGCTTATACCTTTTAATAAAATTTGTTACTCAGAAAAGGTGCTACTAGACTTCTGATGTTTTGCCACCGTAGACTGACATGTCTCTCTTTCTACCATGCTACTGAATGAGATACCAAAAATATAAGACAATCACACTAGAAACTAGAAATCTAAAAAGTAGGAAATACTTTTATTAGATCTTCCAAAATATGACAAAGGGGTGTACAAGCTTCTGAGTTCTCAAAAACCTTTCATTAGATCAAATCTATATTTTGGACCCAGTCTAAAGGTAGAAATGAAGATTAAATGAATCACAGTAGCTGTAGCAGATAGCATTCTGGGACCTTAGAAGCCATGGAATTGTAATAGATGGAAAGTATTATGGAATGGTTCTTTCAACAAGCCATGTGCCCTAAGCATTTGTTCCTGTAGAAAAGAAAGATGGTCACCACTGTTTGATCACCTCTTATTTTTTCATTTTGCTGGTTTAAAAATGTAGTTTTGCTTTAAATTTTACATTAAAATGGAGAAGTGTCTATAGTTTACCTACTGCATTTGTAACAGAAATATTATTTGTCTGTTCAAAATTAATCTGTGTCAGAGTCTACAGTTGAGGCATATTTAAATATGAGTTTTGAAGTATTCTGCATTTTCATGTCTATCTGACCTTTGAATGACTTGGTGCCTCCAGAAGTGAATCAACAGGCACTATCCCCACAAAGCACTCAATAACAGCTTACCTTGTTCAGATGCCATGGCTTTCAGTGTCCTTATTGTGCAGCTAATTGAAAAGCCCTTCATTTAAAGTAGTTCTGAACAACGAAGAGGAGATATATTACTCCAGTTACTTAACCCACCGACCTTTTGAGGTTTAATTATCAGAGTATGGGGTTCCTTCCTTTCTAGACCAAAATGTTTTTCTCTGATGAGCACATATGTCCTTTATCTTTTCCTCAAAGGCATTGTTGCAACAGAATGCCCACTCTATTTTAGATCATATGTGCTTGCTCTCTCTTCACTTAGAATTAAAACAAGGGTCATTACCAACAAGGGAGATCCTTACCTTTGCTTCTCAGTGGTAGGCCTGATTTGAGTTCATCAAGATCTGAAGCATTAGCTTAGTTATCAAGTGTTAACATGCTGTAACTGACAAGACTTCACTATTCCTTTTTCAAAGAACAGGAAATGCTCTGAGCTCAGTATGGGTATTTCACCCGCTTAGTTCCTCCCTCTCTCTCTCTCTCTCTCTCTCTCTCTCTCCCTCTCTTTCTCATTCTGTCTTGCCCTGATGAACTCTAGCTTTCTATAGACAGTTTTGTGATACAGTGGTTTGACTTTCTTTTAGTAAACTGACCTATATTTCTTTCAACATTGGATAGGACTATCACATCTGAGCTGCCAAAATCTAGATAATGCATGAAGATAACTCTTTGCTGCCATCTTCTGGCCATCCACATTTTTGCTGCCCATATTTCATAGCCCTTCCATTGGGGTTCCAGCAACAACTCTTTGCTGCACCTTGAACTTGTCTTTGCTTGCAAGAGGCTGTGGCTAGCATTGTGGAACCATACCAGCCTAATATCTTTGTGAAAGAGAACAACTTAAGTTGACAAGAAAGCAACATCTATCTATCCTCTTGAACAGAAGAGTTATGGGTGATAGGCTGTCATAAAAAAACTGGGATATGTACATTGTAGTCAAAAACTTGGCTGGGGATTTTGGGAGTAATGGATCCAGGATATCTGGCAACCATCAGGTTGGAAAAGATTGTTTTAAGTGTATCCTGTCTAACAGCAAATGTGTGAAGTATATTTGTACATTACACAGGAAAAGATCAGTAGATAACTTGTAGGCTGCATGTTTCTTTTTCTTAAAAAAAACAACACAGCTTCCTTTATTCCAAGTTATTTCTGACAGGAAATGGAAGTGGAAAATTGCATGGATATTTATCCCAGGAAATTATTTTGACAAAACATTACAATTCAGTACCTGAAAGATGACTCCATGTGCCTTTTACACGAATAGCGTCATGATATAGGGCAGCCACTAGGTGGTAGTGAAATTAGTCAGATTGAAGAGGAGTTTAGAGTCGCCTAGTACAGTTTTATTCTTATTTAAAGGAGATAATACAGGTACTCACTGCATCCCATGACACTCTGAAAATGTGCGGAAATGTTTTCTTAAGACACACACACACACATACCTCTTGTATGTATGTGTGCATCTGGAAAGAGAATCACTGATCTTGACCTGGACATTGTAAGTTCAGGTTAAGGAAACTGTAAGTTCTCCACCTCTGAAGCAGCAAAATTAATTGCAGTGTCTTTTAGATTGTGCTTCCTTCCTTAGCATTTTCTTTCGACCTCAAACGTCCTTGCCTGTATAGTAGCAGCAACATTAATGCTTAATACAACTTATTAAAATATTCTCTTTTTAAAAATGTAAATGTATATTCTCAAAAACATGAAATTTATCTGTTTGTCTGTCTGTTCAAAATATAAGCTGATGGATCAGACCAAAGGCTTATCTAGTTCAACATTAGTTTCCTACATTTGCCAACCAGATACTTATTGGAACTCAAAAGATGGATATGAATCCAGTAGCTCTCTGCCATTTATATTCCCCAGCAACTGATATTGCATAGAGAAGCAAATTGATTCTGGTTTTGGAGTTAATGTATAGCTGGACTTATCCTCTATTACAGTGTTTCTCAACCTTGGCAACTTTAAGATATGTGGACTTCAGCTCCCAGAACACCCCAGCCAGCAAGCTTAAAGTTGCCAAGATTGAGAAACACTGCTCTATTAATTTAGTTTATTTATTTATTAAATGTATATCTTGCCTTTCCTCAGGATTTCCAGACAACATTCATAGCATTCTCTCCACCAGGGTTTTTTGTTGTTTTTACCAAGACAGCTCTGTAGTCCAGACTGAGCGAAGAGACTGTGACTTTCCCAGAATCACCCAATGAAGTGCATTCTTTCAGGCAGGACTATATCACTTCTATTGGCTCAAGGGCTACATCAATTGTTGATGATGTTGTTGTTGTTGTTGTTGTTACATTTTTATCCTGCCTTATATATATATAACTCAAGGTGGCAAACATACCTAATACTCCCACCTATTTTCCCCACAACAGGGTCTGAGGTGGGTTGGGCTCAGAGAAAGTTACTGGCCCAAAGTCACCCAGCCAGCTTTCATGCCTAAGGGAGGCCTAGAACTCAGAGTCTCCTGCTTTCTAGGCCAGCACCTTAAAAGTTGACACTGACTTGATGGCACATAATCAATCAATAATTGAATACAAGGAAACAAAAGTAATATATCAGATGACTTAACATTTATCAGAGCATTTTTTTAAAAAAATCTGCTGATTAAAATTAATTTTAGTTAAGATCTAGGCTAGGCAAGGATGGTGGTTGAACCCCTTTGGTTTTTGGTTCTGTCTTATAGCCAACTGCATTCCTTTTCTCTGATACTGGAGAGTTTTCTTTGAAACTGGAGAGCCAGTTTGGTCTAGTGGTTAAGGCAATGGGCTAGAAACTAGGAGACTGAGAGTTCTAGTCCCACCTTGGGCATGAAAGCTGGCTGGGTGACCTTGGGCCAGTCACTCTCTCTCAGCCCAACTCACCTCACAGAGTTGTTGTGGGGAAAATAGGAGGAGGAAAGATCTGTCCCTAACGTGGTGTTTCAGTGGGCTACCAAAACAATGAAAGAAAAATAGGACAGTTTTTGTGGATATTATTTTACACAGTGTCCAAAATTATATGTTATTTTCCTGTTCCTGTCATACTATTCTACAGTTAGTCCTTAAATGCTCAAAAATAAGTTCATTACTATCCTACAGATTACAGATGAATATTTTCTAAAACCACATCGTTTTGATTTTAAACATGTAAATCAGGAGAACGTTCATTGTGCAAAGCAATGTTTATTCAGTAGATGTCACTGTACTACTTGTGGCTGTATTTTTGGAGAAACATACATGACACATGGATGAGATTAATGGAAACTGTGAAAAATACTACAGTTTTCTGATGAAATGGATATCACATGTTCAAGTTAAAAATGACTTCCCTTCACAATAAAAGAGACATGATTGGCAAACAAACAAGCAAGGGAAGAAAAAAAAATCAATACTGAAAACTTTGAATGGTTTGTATTCTAACATTTTGAAAGTATTAAGTGTTTCTCTATATAACAATATATGTCCTCAAAGGATCTTCCCAACTTATCCCCAAACTGAATTTCATTTTATTTTGACTAGACCAAGAGGTAGAGTATAGATCTAATTCTGTAATTGGAAAGATATATCTAAATCCTGGTCAGACAGAACTGACAAAGAGAAATCATATTCTCTACCAGGAAATTTCTTCAGGACAGAATTAATATTATTAACCCACGATTTCACGTAGAGAGACCAGTGAAAGAGCATATGGCTCAAAGATTCCACTGAGCTGTCCCAACAAGGACATAAATGTTGATGAAGGGAAACATTTTTTTTAGCAAATGGAAGGAAGTTGTGTGATGATGAACCATGAGACGTGGATATTTTGTTGTATTTACAATTAGATTCCCTAGAATAGTGAACTACAAAATATTTATCTATTAATCTCTTCTTTTGTTCAGGACAGAATTAAGTTTCAAAAGTTACATTATACTTCAATATCAACTCACTGGCCTAGTTCAGATATGTGTTTTAATTGTGAATTTCATCACCAGCAATGGTAAATATCAGATGCACAAAATACTTGTTAAAAAGAACTGTTAATACAAAGCTATCACTTTTACATTAAACTTTAAATGTAAGGGTGTTAGAAAAAATATATTGAGAATATATTTATATATAAGTTTTAATGCTGGATCTTGTTATGCCCATTGCATAATATACAGCTTAATACATTTGGAGGAAAATTCTTACAGTTCTTTTTTTTTTTAATTCAGAATTTCATTTTACATAAACCTTATTCAGTTTTTAACAATATTTTCAAATCTGAGCAGAATTGTCTGCAAGATCCAGTGCTTTTTTCAAAATGACAAAAGCAGCATTGGCCATAGCCTCTGCCCCTTTTGCACATGCATGTATCACATTGGGACAGCACTGCTCTTGTCATTCCAACCCCTCCCCCCCATTTCTCCCACAAAAACTATCCTGTAGAATAGATTGGGTTGAGATATAATGACTAGTTCAAGATCACCCAGTGAGTTTTCCATGGCTGAGGTGGACTAGACCCAGAGTATCCCAAGTCCTGTTCTTATCTATTACTTAACAAACACATTTCCTGGGACTTCCAGAGGAAGAAATGGCAGACTGAAGAGGGCTCTGCGAAAAGCTGAGCTGATGACCGTGATGAAGAATGAAGAGCTGGCAAATGGACTGGCTCTTTGAACCTCTCTGGGCAAGGAGAGGACTAGAGATCACCCACAATTGCCCCAGACAGCTGCTCCTCATAAGGAGACTGCAAGATAACAATCTCTGGCGAGTTTAGAGCTCTAGGGGATGAGGGAATAGCCCTCTTGCTCAAACCATGGTCAGCACTTTTGAAAGGACACTAAGTTTGCATACTTCCCTTTCTAATCCCTTTCAAAAATTGCTTGTTAACTGCTTTTCAGCTATTAGAAATCTTTGTAACAACAAGTTTGACAGCAGCGGGTGAGTTTCCCTTCAATCCTTAGCAAAAGAAAGTTTTAATTACAGTTTAAGAACTTAAAAATTATTTTTTTAAAATAAATAACAAAAGGGTTATTAAAACTTTGATTTTAGAAAGTTACAAACAGACTAAGGATCCAAATAAATTTGAAATAAGATTTTGGAATTAATTATAAAGAATCCTTCCCATGAGAAGGAACGTTTTTGTTTTGAATTTTTTAAAAAAACAATACATTTTTTAAAAAAATGGACACTAGAGGGAACTAAAGATTACAATTAAAAGAACATATAAATTTGACTTACAGTCACAGAATGGAGCAAAATGTTCTAACATTGGATGTATTGAAGGATATTTTTGAAAAAGGGCTCAGAAGTTAATATTAATGGTGTCAACAGAGACATCTGCCTCTAATGGAGAGACTGTGTCTAAAAGATGTTATGGAAGAAGAACAAGTTTACCTGACAAGATTGAGACTGAGTTGAAAATGGATTTACAAATGACAGCCTACAAGAATGACATGGAAAAAGATATTACACTGGACATACAAAAGAAACTGGCTGATGTTTTTAAAAAAGGATATACAAACAATCAACCAAGAGAGTGACCTGGATAATTTTCCTATATGGGATTTACAACAGTGACTTGTTAAGGTTTTAAAAAATCTCATAAGAAGGGACAAAAAAAAAAAAAGAATGAAAAGAAATCAAGTTCCTTAACATTATTTGAATGGACTAAAGATTAAGATTGTTAGAAAAAAAAGGAAGGAATATAAGTTGGTTTATTTGATCAAGGTTAAAATAGATATGTTGCTATCTCTGGTAACCCTTAATGGACTTTTGCTGACATCAGGACTGAAATGACAAGGCTTTAAGAATTTGTTTATAGATAATAGATGGGCTATGGGAAGAAGAGATCATTTGTTATCTTTTAAGAGAAGGTGGTAAGTTACTAAAATTGTTTATACTTGTTTTGCTGAAGAGAAAGTCATTTCTTTATATATTTATATCTTTTTTTCTTTACTATATTCTTATTTTTTCTTTCTCTTCTATTTTTCTTTCTATTTTTTTCTTTTCTGCACCTTCTATTTTTTCTTTTTATTCTTTTCTTTTTTAGTTTGTATTAGTTTGTATTGTTGTATTTGTAATTTTTAATAAAATTACTATAAACAAACATAAATGTTACCTAAACTGATTTTTTAAAATAATAATTTTAGAACTTTGAAAATTTGAAAAGTGTACTTTTTAATGCCAAATCTATATACAGATTTGTTAAGTATCAAGTGCCTCCTATCAGGCTAAGCCAGAGGCTATCTTGCACTTACTTGGTTGACCTCCTCTCTATGTCAGAGATGTGAGAAATCTACTTTATATACAGAATAGATTAAAAACTATAAAACTCAGCACTGTGTTACAACTTTTTCTCTCTCTAATTTCCTCTTTATGTCTTGTTTTGCTTTAGAGAATTGAATACAGAGTAAGTGAAACAACCATCTGGATGCAGTTTAAGACCATACAAAACATTTATCATTAATCTGAGTTTTTCTAGTATATCCACATTTACCCACTTCGTCCTGTTCCAGAATTTAGATAATACATTAACCAACAGTGTGAAATCCCAAGACACAGAAGTGGATTTTGGGTCTGTATATAACAGCATAGTGAATCTCTGGATTGTAGGATGCTATGTATTAACATTAATTAAGAGAGAAGAAACAATGCTGTCTTACATCCATGTTTTTCAAACTTGGCAAATTTACAATGTGTGGACTTCAACTTCCACATCTCTTAAAGTTGCCAAGTTTGAAAAACACTGACTTAGGAGAACAGAAAATGCAGAAGCAGTAAACGGACAGACTGTGGTTAATCATGTTTTAGATTGTCCACATTATAATATGTCCGAAAGACATAATCTATGAGCTCTGGAGCCCAATCTCGCAAAAGTGTAGGGATCTTTGTAGCCATATATTTGTAATAAACCTCCCGCTGACGCAGGGCACCCCCTTTAATGATTTCTAGGGCACATTCTTCTTTTGGCGCAGGTGAAGACAGAGATGTGAATTTACCAGATACCGCTTTCATGGCATTTTCTAAAGCAGAAAAGAAATGTTAGTTAGAAAGTAGTCACTGCTGAGGAACTTGATCACTAAAAATCATCTTGTACTAAACTCTTAATTCTTATACTAACCGCCTATTTAGTGAGACATTCTCAGATATATTGAAGCTTGATAACTTTGGTAACCTAAACCAAATGTATGTCAGGATGGAGCAACTCAGAAGCAATAGTTAATTGTTTCTGGCTGCCTCACCTGGACATGGATTAGATAAAAGAGGAAAGTATTGTTTAGATGCATGTATAGATTAGAAGCTTTCAGCATAAAGCACTGGAGAACAAAGGAGGGGGGAGGAGGCTTGCATTCCACAAGGGCCATTAGAGAAATGTTTAGATGAGATTTTACCTCAAGGCCAGGTAACTGGCACTTTCTGGAACAAAGCGAGAGGGGAGTAAGCGTTTGAAAACTAAAGGGAATTTTACTAGACATTAAATCACAGCAAAGGGGAGGGGGTGAAACTTTAGGGAGATTGAATTGCTTTTTAGGGAACCTCTGAGTGGAAAAAATCATTTGTGGCTTTGCAAGCGTTTGGTACCAGTCTTAATAAAGAACTTCCATATATCCTACATGGCTTGTATTGAGAGCTACTGATTTTAAGATTACAAGGACCAAGCTTCTCACATATATGTTTTTCACAGTGGGGTTCTTTGTTCCTTCCAAATAATGTTTCATGAATTTTGCAAGTGTGGGTTATGTCTAACGTATCATTCCACTGCTGCAAGGAAGCTGATGGAAAACCTGCAAAACTAGCCCAAGCAACAGCAGTCCTATGAAGCTCCAACCAGTTGTGCAATAGTTAGTGCAATGTTACCTAAGTGTTGGGCATTCAAAGTTCAGAACAGGATTTCTAGAGTGCTAGAAATGTGGAAACAGGAACACACATTTTTTATTATTTTCTGCTAGCATAATTATGGATTCAATTTTGTGTGTGAGAGAGACAATAAGAGGCTAATTGTGAATTGGTAATGATTTCACACTACATATATTGCATGTACTAAAATGTGTCCTGCAGTGAATTATACTGGTCCATTCTGAATGATCTTATGTCACCAAAAGAATTTAAAATAGAAAGATGTGATGTTTATAATTCTTATACATTTTATAATATTTTATAATACTTATAAAATAAAATACTTATAATATACATAAGTATTTATTTATAAGTATTTATTTATAATATCAATAAAATACTTATAAAATAAAATACTTATAATAAAAATACAAAAAAATTATAATACTTATAAAAGTACATATATTGGAACATCAATTCTAAGCATTGGTTAAACTTCATTCATTGTACATTACTGATATAATATAGTTTTAGGTTTTAATTTTATAATCATATATGTTTTTGTTAATATGTATTATTAAACTCTGTTTAGGATTATTTTTAATGAAAACCAAGGGAGGGAGGGAGGGAGGGAGGGGTCATAATGTCTTCTCATTATGTGGCCAAAGTATTTCAGTTTTGCCTTTAATATCGTTCCCTCAAGTGAGCAGTCTGCCTTTATTTCCTGGAGGATGGACTGGTTTGATCTTCTTGCAGTCCAAGGTACTCTCAGAATTTTCCTCCAACACCACAGTTCAAAAGTATCTATCTTCTTTCTCTCAGCCTTCCTTATGGTCCAGCTCTCGCAGCCATATGTTACTACGGGGAACACCATTGCTTTAACTATGCGGACCTTTGTTGTCAGTGTGATGTCTCTGCTCTTAACTATTTTATCGAGATTTGTCATTGCTCTTCTCCCAAGGGTTAAGCGTCTTCTGATTTCCTACTGCAGTCAGCATCTGCAGTAATCTTCGCACCTAGAAATACAAAGTCTTTCACTGCTTCTACATTTTCTTCCTCTATTTGCCAGTTATCAATCAAGCTGCTTGCCATAATCTTGGTTTTTTTGAGGTTTAGCTGCAAGGCAGCTTTTGCACTTTCTTCTTTCACCTTCATCATAAGGCTCCTCAGTTCCTCTTTGCTTTCAGCCATCAAAGTGGTATCGTCTGCATATCTGAGATTGTTAATGTTTCTTCCAGCGATTTTAACTCCAGCCTTGGATTCCTCAAGCCCAGCATGTGTTCTGTGTACAAGTTGAATAGGTAGGGTGAGAGTGTACAGCCCTGCCGTACTCCTTTCCCAATCTTAAACCAGTTGTTCCATTGTTCCATGGTCCGTTGTTCCATGGTCTGTTCTTACTGTTGCTACTTGGTCGTTGTACAGATTCTTCAGGAGGCATACAAGATGACTTGGTATCCCCATACCACTAAGAACTTGCCACAATTTGTTCTGGTCCACACAGTCAAAGGCTTTAGAATAGTCAATAAAACAGAAATAGATGTTTTTCTGAAACTCCCTGGCTTTTTCCATTATCCATCGGATATTGGCAATTTGGTCCCTAGTTCCTCTGCCTTTTCTAAACCCAGCTTGTACATCTGGCAATTCTCGCTCCATGAATTGCTGAAGTCTACCTTGCAGGATCTTGAGCATTACCT
Source organism: Candoia aspera (assembly GCF_035149785.1). Classification (NCBI taxonomy): domain Eukaryota; kingdom Metazoa; phylum Chordata; class Lepidosauria; order Squamata; family Candoiidae; genus Candoia; species Candoia aspera. The sequence goes on from NC_086155.1 coordinate 40,765,286, forward strand.
TACTGGTATGTGAGATGAGTGCCACTATTCAATCGTTTGAACGTTCTTTAGTGTTTCCCTTTTTTGGTATGGGGATATAAGTTGATTTTTTCCAGGCTGATGGCCATTCTTGTTTTCCAAATTTGCTGGCATATAGCATGCATTACCTTGACAGCATCATCTTGCAAGATTTTGAACAGTTCAGCTGGGATGCCATCATCTCCTGCTGCCTTGTTATTAGCAATGCTTCTTAAGGCCCATTCAACCTCACTCTTCAGGATGTCTGGCACTAGCTCACTGACCACACCATCAAAGCTATCCCTGATATTGTTATCCTTCCTATACAGGTCTTCTGTATATTCTTGCTGCCTTTTCTTGATCTCTTCTTCTTCTGTTAGGTCCTTGCCATCTTTGTTTTTGATCGTAACCATTTTTGCCTCGAATTTACCTCCGATGTTTCTAATTTTCTGGAAGAGGTCTCTTGTCCTTCCTATTCTATTGTCTTCTTCCACTTCCACGCATTGTTTGTTTAAAAATAATTCCTTATCTCTTCTGGCTAATGGCTGGAATTTTGCATTTAATTGGGCATATCTCCCCCTATCACTGTTGCCTTTTGCTTTCCTTCTTCCTTGGGCTACTTCTAGTGTCTCAGCAGACAGCCATTTTGCCTTCTTGGTTTTCTCTTTCTTTGGGATGTATTTTGTTGCCGCCTCCTGAACAATGTTGCAAACTTCTGTCCAGAGTTCTTCTGGGACCCGATCTACTAAGTCCAGTCCCTTAAATCTATTCTTCACTTCCACTGCATATTCCTTAGGAATATTAGCGAGCTCATATCTAGCTGATCTGTGGGTCTTCCCTAATCTCTTTAGTCTGATCCTAAATTGTGCAATAAGAAGTTCGTGATCTGAACTACAGTCAGCTCCAGGTCTTGTTTTTACCGACTGTATAGATGTCCGCCACCTTTGGCTGCAAAGGATGTAGTCAATCTGATTTCGGTGTTGTCCATCTGGTGAAGTCCATGTATAAAGCCATCTCTTAGGTTGTTGGAAGAGAGTGTTTGTTATGCAGAGTGAGTTGTCTTGGCAAAATTCTATCAGCCTGTGTCCTGCTTCATTTTGTTCTCCCAGGCCATGCTTACCTGTAATTCCAGGTGTCATTTGACTGCCCACCTTAGCATTCCAGTCTCCCGTGATGAAAGTAATATCTCTTTTAGGCATGTTGTCCAGTAGGTGCTGCAGATCCTCATAGAACTGCTCTACTTCAGCTTCTTCAGCATCTGTGGTTGGGGCGTATATTTGGATCACTGTGATGTTAGATGGCTTGCCCTGAATTCGAATTGAGATCATTCTATCGTTTTTTGGATTGTATCCAAGCACTGCTTTAGCCACTTGACTATTAATTATGAAGGCTACTCCATTTCTTCTGTGGTCCTCTTGTCCACAGTAGTAGATCTGGTGGTCATTTGATGTGAAGTGGCCCATTCCCGTCCATTTCAGTTCACTGATGCCCAAAATGTCTATCTTTAATCTTGACATCTCACCAATAACCACATCCAATTTGCCCTGACTCATAGATCTTACATTCCCGGTTCCAATGGTGTGTTGATCCTTAGAACATCGGATTCGCCGTTCACCACCAGCACCGTCGGCCGCTAGCCGTCCTTTCGGCTTTGAGCTAGCTGTATCATCACGTCTGGGGCTAGTTGAACTCATCCTCTGTTCCTCCTCAGTAGCATTTTGACCATCTTCCGACCTGGGGGTCTCATCTTCCGATGGTATACCGACATATCTCTGGTTGTACTGATCCATTTAGTTTTCACGGCAAGAATACTGGGGTGGGTTGCCATTACCTTCCCCAGGGATCGTGTTTAGTCTGACCTCTCTGTCATGACCTTCCTGTCTTGGGTGGCCCTTCACGGTTTAGCTCATGGCATCATTGAGGTGCTCAAGCTCCAGCACCACGACAAGGTAACGATCCTTTGCTGAAGATTTTAAGGCTAACTTATAACTACTTTGAATGTTTAAAAATGTTAAGCAAATAATTTGATAAGGTTGACATATGGAGGATACTAAACCCAACATCAATCTGACAAAAAATCCAGGTCCTAAAAATCAGATTTGGACAATGAAAATTGTACCTGTGTTGATGAGTCCAAGGATGCAGATTGTGATGGAAACATTGGTGTTCTGCATGATAAATTCCTGCCTCAAAGAGCTGAAAAATCCACCTAGTGCAAACTTTGTTGCAGAATAAGGAGCAATGAATGGGAAGCCAATTTTGCCTAGAAATACCACAATTAGACATGATAAGTTTAATTAATACTGCACCATGAAGAATAACTAACATTGCTTTAGAGATGTACAGTATGGAATACATTTTTATCCTCCCTGATTCTATATATGTAGTCATTATTTGTTTTATCAACTACTTCCAAGTTATGTGAGCACTCAGAACTCTGGCACACTTCGAACTGTAAGAATTCTTTAAAAGATATCATATACCTTTCAATGTTTTCAAGATGAATTGGTCCTGGAGCCTATTTCAATTACACTGCCAAATTTTAGTCACAAAGTGGCCAAAAATTCAGCAATGGAGAAGACATAAAAACAATAACATCTGTTTATATATATATATATATTTTTTAAAAAGGGAAAAAGAAAAAACCCTAATTTCAGCCCTGAAACATTGAAAGAATGAATCTTGACTATAGCAGTGGGGCCTCTCCATTATACATCAGCACCATCACTGTCTCCAATGTGGCCTTCAAGCGCCTCCCACAGAATAAATTAAATACAGCCCTTGGTCATCCAAATGTTACCTAGCTCATTTGTCTTTAAAGCAACTCCTCTATTTTGAAATGTGGGAAGTGCCCATTATTAGAACATTTCAGCATAGAGAGAGGACCTTTCTTTGTCCAGTCCTTCCCTATATAAGTATTGGCTGTTTTCCTTCTGCCTTTGTTTTCCTCATATTTTCAACCTTTCAAAAATAAATGTTTATTTTTTTTAATCACTGTATTTGATTGTTTGATTCCAGATGGGATTGCATGAAAATTATCTATGTATTAAAAATAAACATAACATCTCAACATTTTAAAACAGAACATAACACAAAAAAGAATCTTACAGAATATTTTTTTTAAAAAAAGCACAAGTACATAACTTACCTGATAGATTTGCAGCCCAGAGACCCTGCTAGGCCCTTACGAGCCAATTCTTTTTTTTTCCCTTTCATTTTTTTAAAATTTATTATTAATTTTAAAGATAAATTGAGACACATAATGCAGAATATAAGACCAATAGAGTACAAGTCTAAAATAGCAACAGGAAAGGCTAAAACGGTGCAGGAATAAACAAAAAAGCATATCAGGCCAGTGGCTTCTGATCTTTTCCAACACAGGTATAAAAGTACATAAAAGTACATCTCTTACTATTAATTAAAAGTTTAGTAACATTGTATCTCTAAAATCAAACCATTCAATCATCAAAACCTAAAATCAAGGCTTCATTCTTTTGCGTTACAAGCAAATAGTCCAAGAGTGGCTTTCAGATGGAAACGAATCTAGTTACAGTGTTTTCTCTTATCAGTGCTGTCAGTTTAGCCACACTCTTAAGTGTCCTTATTGGTTGGGAGTAAACAATATTGAACTCTGTCACAGTGTGGCGTGGTTCTTTTGAACGGGAGGTGTATTTTGCTTTGCAATAGTGGCAATTGACACAGAGAAACTAGACAGCGGAGGCTTTTATGCTTTTTACTACAGTATATTCAGTGATGTTATTTACAGCAGATATTTGCAACAGGTATGTACAACATAATCCTGGTGCTTCCCTGGTGTCAGGTTTCCTCCTAAGTCTCCTTCCCAGAGAATATCCCACTCTAGTTCTCCAGTCTTTATCCATTATCTATAGCAAGCAGAAATCTGTCTTTACCTCACAGGAACTGGAGAAGATTCAAGATTGGTCACCTAGGTCCTATGCCATCCTAGATAATGGCATGTATGAAGAAAAAAAATCAGCCAACATATAGTTACTTTTGGAGAACAACTACTTCTGATAGGGAGTCTGTCTTTCAGGTGCTTGGGACATGTCACAGATAGGAAACATACAAGGAATCAAGTGAATTGGAACTGCTGTGATGTATTCTTCCCCTCTTGAACCAATGCAGAGTGCTAAAAATGGAAGCTAGCTGGTGCCCTGGACCCTTCCTTCTCCTTTCCTCACTCATCTACTTTTCACAGAAAAAATAAAGAAATCCCCCAACTGGCTAAAGCTGGCCTTCAGAACAGCCAGAAATCAATGGGGGAATGGCAGCACAGTCCTGCTGTCCTTTACTTTAGAAATGAAAAGAAAAATCTCAGCAGCTAAGATGTTGGACAAGTTGAGAGTTCCCAGAAGTGGCAAACTGGCTGACCCACAGCTACAAGGGATACTGTAAATCTATTTCCTTTGGAGTAGCAGGTGAACCAATTTTCTTCAGAGATGGTCACTGGCAGCCTCACAGCACCATGGACGCCTGAAAGAGCACACTGGTCTTGGATTGGCATAGCCCCTCTTGTCTTTCCTATGCCATTGGCCATCCACAGTACACAGACAACAAATTGGTCAATATAACTAGGATAGTGTGTGCTCTTAAAAATATGGATTACATTAGCATTACATTCAATTGTTTCTCCTGTATGGGGAAGAATAGAACAGATTTTTTTAAAAATTGAAGAGTGAATAATTCGAGTGAGAATTACTCAGATAACTGTCAGTTTGCATCCAAGTACAAAGAATATATATTTAAAATGGAATCCCAAACTAAATTCTATTCAGTATAAACAGGAAATTGATGCTTCTATACATTACCTCTAAATGGAGAGGTAATGTGTTGTTTTTTGCTTCCTAAAGCTCACTTTTGATTCCTTGGCCTAACCATGCCCCAAATTCATAACTGGCTACAAGCCTACTTTCCTTGAGAGAGACCTTTCTTAGACAAATTGAACTGGGGTGCAAAGGAAACATTTCCTTTTCCATTGCTGACTTTTATTTCTTTAGGTGTTTCTTTAGAAAGCACGACTTTCTTTGCTTTCCATTATAGATCTCAAGTAGATCTGATATGAGTTGTTTAAAAAATTGTTCCTTTTTAAAACCCCTTGATGATCATTTAGCATCCCTCAATAAACTGGTATCATTCTGATTTGGCATACTAGACATACTTTTCAAACAGCATGGCATTAACATTTCAAGGTAGGCATGTGTCAAAAGCAGAGAGAAAAGACTAGATGTATAATTTAGAAACCCTGAAGAACGTGGGATAGATGAGTATGCATCTGCCAAAAGCCATATAGAATGTATTTTGCATATTATAAAAAGTAATGCTATACCAGAGTCTCTTTTGTGAAAAATATCTAATCCGTGTTATTCTTCAAAGAATGAGCACATGCAGAAGCTTCAGAAATCATGTGTTTCCCTAATACAAATTACCTCAACTGCAAAAATGCACTAAAAGTTGTGATTTGACCATCACACAGGATGGTTATGCATATTAGGAAAGGGAGGTTGGGTTATAAATTAGGAAAGGGAGGTTGGGTGATAAGCTGTAATCACTTAAGCTTGCAGTCATATGATTATAACAGTCAACATCACAAGTAATGCTGATAGCAGGCAAACCAATAAAATGTGAAATAGCTTTAAGATTCTGAGGCCACTGAATGCTATTACAGTTAATGCTCACCTGCCATGGATGAAACAACCACTATGCTTCCTCCACTGATCTTAAGCATGGGAAAAGCTGAAACTGTCATTGTTACATAGCTTAGGAAATTGATGTCCAGAAGTTTTTGCACATGCCCAATGTCCCAATTGAAATAATTGAAGTAGGAGTTGCCAACATGATTCAGAATAAGCATATCTAGACTTCCTGTGAAGGAAAGATAAAATAACTGGTTATGCTAGGTTGGTAGATGAAGGCACAAGCCTCATTGTGATCAAATATAGCTTCTAATCTAAGAGATATTTTGGCTGCAGTATGGGGTATCTACATACTTTGAGCTGGCCTTGACTTTATGTTGCCTTAGAGGATTTCAGTAGAAAGTCCTGGTTAATCCCTAATAGGATGCTGTAATTATATTACTTATTTGGTAATCCTAAACTCATTGTGATAATTGTTTATAAAGCATTTCCTGAGTGTATGCTGTACAAAACACAAAGGGGATTGTGAACATTCCCTAAAATATAAACTACAATAGTATATAAACCACACAAATAGTTGAGAGGCCCTATTAGAATGGAAATAAACCAAGAAATGAATGGTTCATTTGCAAGTTGATTACCCTCATTAGAGCAAACCATTTTAGCCATCTGCTAATGATACTCTAGTATACCTGAAGGACCCTAGAGAAGGTAAAGTCTTCAAGAAGCAGAGGGGAAAGCATACATTTTCCTTCTAGGATTTAGGCTGAGAACAAGTTGGGGAGGGGGATTGTTATCTCAGATTGTAGCTTGAGCAAGGCCTTCTCAATGCCTTTATCTGTTTCCTTGTGACATAATAGGAATAGCAGCGACCACTAATACCATTAGTCAATACATTTAAAAAATTCCCATGGGAGCACAGGAAAGCAGCTGTAGTGGCTAGATTCTTTTATCTTCTATTTCTGAGAACCTAATGATCTCAAAGATTGTTATTGTACTAAATCTAGATTCTTTTTATTTGCAATAGACTGCTATCTAAGGATAATGATACTGTACTAGAGTTACAACAACGCTCAAGATGGGGCGTTAATCTGTGAATTTTGTATCCTTGAAAAAGGGCAAGCTCTGATTGGGGGCAAAGATAAGGAAAAATAACCTGAGAGTGCTTCTAACTAGGAAGGTCCATGGTTCAGTTCTGTCTATCAGCCAAGGCAGGAATTACCACATCACAAAAGCTTCTGTGAAATTGTACAGTTTAGCAACTGAAGGCACTCAGGTTCATATAGTGCCAGAAGGATCAAGAATCCTGTTTCAAGCTTTACTGAGAATCAAAAGCAAATGTTTGTTAAATTTAGTATATAAGAACTAAATTTTACCCAATATTAGTACAATTTAATATTATAGTGAATGATATTCCACTATGATGGTATTTACTCGCTAAATACCTCATTATGCATTTGAGTTTGGACCTCCAAAATGCCTTCGATAAAGTAATTCAGCAAAGATTTTTGGGTAAGCTTAGCATAATGGGTTTGAGATTACAGCAACTCAGAAGATGAGGAAGAGGAGACAAAGATCATAGCAACTTTGAAAGACACTGTCCTGCTTCTGAGATGGTGCTAGAAACAGAACAGGGGTAAATGGAGCCCACAGAACCCATGGGCCAGGAAGAATCAGGAGCAGAAGAATTTAAGTCATGCATGTTTGTGATAACAAGTTCAGAGCTGCAGTCTAAAAACAACAGTGCTATTGCGTAGCCATACAACATGCTGAGCAGTTGTGAAGGAATGTAGCTCTAACCTAGAGAATAAGGAAGGAATGAGCCATTAAGGGTGGGAGGTGGGGACGCTGAAAAGATTACACAATCCTGAAAGAGAGGAAATTGTGAGAAAGAAACTCAGAATAATCATGCTTTGATTTTGTTTAGTATAAGAACAGACAGAGAAACTTGAACAGGCTTTCAAGATTCTGTTATTCTACCTTACTATAATAAAGAGCATTCCTGGAATCCTGGCTATGCCAGCTTCTTCACCAGGCCCACCATAAAGTTCTGACATCAGTCTTGAAAGTCTGTCCAAAGTTACCTATCCTTATGGTCACCATGAACATGAGTCTGTTTTACAACTTGGAACAGACTTAACTTCATCCCTTTATTGGACTGATACCTATGTTTGGAATTTGGTCTTGTCAACTCCCATTCCTAGCTAGTATGCCAATGTTTACTTAGTTGGACTAGACCAGATTTCTGGAGGTGGTGGGGGTGGGGGGATGGGCTGAAAAGACAAAGGCAAGGAGGATAGCTCAATAAATAGTTATTAACCATGACGGCTCTATGGTGAATCTCTGAGCCACTAAATACAAATTACAGAAGGCCACTGTCTTTACATTCTAACCCCTAGTTCTGGGCTTCTGGAAGCATCTAGTTGGTTGTTGTTGGAAACAGGATGCTGGACACACTGAAACCATCTCATGTTCTAATGAAGTCAACATACCCCATAATTCCTCTGCTTTCTTCACCACAGCCTGAGCAAATTTCATATCTTCCATACTGCCATTAATGTACCTGGCAGATGCTGCACCCAACTCTAAACACTTAGCAACCACCTGAGACAAATAGAAAAGTTGATTACTGGATATTCCTTTACCTTTTAACCCCTTTCCATCCAAACATGCTAAATCAAATTTCTATAGAGTACTGCTAAGAAGCAGCTGAATAACAGTTTACAAGGCAACACATTTTTACTCTATTGGATCAGGAGAATGTATGAGGTTGTATGAATGAATGGAGGGATCCCTATTTTTATCCAGGGGTCTCTGGAGTCCAGGATTGAGGGCTAATGGACTTGGAGACTCTGGGGGTTGTAGGGTGGGGAAGGTTATCAAGGTGGTGACAGGCCGGGGATGTTATGATGGGAGCCAGAGGGCAGGCCATCTTTGGGGAAGATGCCCCTGGTGTTTACTACCTGTGGTGTGTTCTGGCCCTCTGTGCTCAGACCTAGGTCCTGGACAGCAGACTCGTGGGGGCCCCGGTCTTCAGCTGCTGCTTCTTAATGCCAGGTCAGTTAACAACAAGGCCCCCATCGTATGTGATTTGATCACAGAGGAGGGGGCAGACCTGGCATGTATTACCGAAACCTGGCTGGGCCTGAAAGGAGGCGTGCCTCTTTTGGAGATGTGCCCAGCTGGGTTCTGAGTATGGCACCAGCCGAGACCTCAGGGCAGGGGAGGATGGGTGACTGTTGTCATCCGGGAATCTCTAGTGGCCTTCAGGGCCTCTGCTCCAAAATTGTCTGTATGTGAGACCCTGTTTTTAAAGTTGGGTTCCTGAGAACAGTTGGGATTGTTGCTACTGTACCAGCCTCCCTGCTGCGTAGCAACTTCCCTGCCTGAAATGCTGGAGGCCATCTTGGGGTTGGCGGTGGAGTTCCCCAGGTTTATGGTTCTGGGGGACTTCAATCTGCCTCCCCTGGGGTGCGCCTTGGAAGTGGCTTGGGAGTTCATGGCCACCATGGCTGCCATGGGCCTGTCTCAGATTATTTGGGACCCAACACAAGACAGTGGCTTCACACTGGATTTAGTCTTCTTGTCAGAGCAGTGGCAACATGATCTGAGGGGAGAGTTACACCTATCCCCTTTGTCATGGTTGGATCATGCCCTGGTGACCTTGAGATTCTCTTATGCTACCCCCCTCTGCAGGGAGACAGGACCCATTGAGTGGTCCGCCCCTGGTGACTGAGGGACCCGGCAGGGTTTCAGAGGGAGCTGGGGGTTATACCTGAGGATCTGCTGTACGGTCCAGTGGAGGCCCTGGCTGCTACCTGGAATAGGGAGGCAGCTGGGGCCTTGGACAGGATCGCACCTGTGCAGCCTCTCTTTTCCCATCGAACCCAACACTCCCCGTGGTTTATGGAGGAGCTGAGTGTTCTGAAGAGGAATAAGAGATGCCTAGAGCACTGCTGGAGGAAGACAACGACCGAATCCGACTGAACACAAGCTAGAGTCACCATTAAGGCCTACCTTGTGGCAGTAAGCATGGCGAAATGTCAGTATTTCTCCACTCATTGCATCCACAGAATGCCACCCGGTGGCCCTGTTTAAGATCACCCAATCCCTTTTGGGGAAAGGGAACTTAGAAATCCATCTACAGGGTCATGCTGAGGAGTGTTCTGGGAATTTGCAGGATAAAATCGCTCGGATCTGTTCCAAGTTGGACTCTGAGCATGAGACAGAGTCTGTGGAGATGCCTGGGGAATGCACTTACCCAGTTATCAGGGAACAGCTTGATCCTGTTGGGCCTGAGGAAGTGGACAGGATCCTCCATACTGTAAATGCCACCACTTGCCAACTAGATCCATGTCCCTCCTGGCTGGGGAAGGCAGCTCAGGTGGTGATGTGTGGTTGGGTCCAGATGATGATAAACATATCCTTGAGAGAGGGGGTGCTCACAGCAGCCTTTAAGGAAGTGCTGGTGTCATGTTCACCGTTTCAATGTTCCTGGTACATCGTAACGTTTCGCATGTCATTTACCTGATACGTGTTTGATCTCGGGAGGGAGGAGGATTCCACTTCGGGGAGTTGTTATCTGTTGGCTGTTGGTTTGGAATGTGTTTGGGTTATCTCATGTGTTCAAGGTTACTTTCCCAGGATCAGTGGAAAATGGTTAACAGCACCTGGGAGGGGGGTGGTTGCTACGGTCGGGCGAGGGGAGGGATTACGTTTTCAGCCGAGGGTTTTTAGTTTGTATTTGGCGCACTTTTATTCATTCTCAGCTTTCTCTGTATTTGCATACTATTCTTACAATAAATCGGATATCATTAAGTTCCTGCTTGTGAGTCTGACTCTGTTAGGATAGGCAATCATTACAGCTGGTATGCCCCCTCCTCAAGAAACCATTGCTAGACCCTACTGTACTGGACAATTTTCATCCAGTCTTCCACCTCCCCTTTTTGGGGAAGGTGGTTGAGAAAGTGATGGCATTGCAGTTCCAGAGGATTCTGGATGAAACGGATTATCTAGACCAGGGCTGCAACTAGGGGAGGGCAACCTGGGCATGTGCCCCGGGTGCCGCGCTGGTGGGGTGCCAAAATGAGTGCTGGGGGGGGCGCCAAAATGGGTGCGGAATCCATGTTTGCCCCGGGTGACACAGACCCTAGTTGCAGCCCTGATCTAGACCCCTTTCAGTCAGGTTTCAGGCCCGGTTATGGGACAGAAATGGCATTGGTCGCGCTTATGGATGATCTTTGGTGGGAGCAGAATGGAGGCAATGCATCCATCCTGGTTCTTCTTATTCACAGCGGCTTTTGGTACCATCGACCATGGTATCCTTTTGGGGCAACTCAGGGAGGTTCAGGTTACCTGAGGGACCGTCTCATCCCCATCACATTGACCCATCCCACCCGGTCATGCAGAGAGGGCATGTTACAGATCCCATCTGTAAAAGAATTCCATCTGGCGGGGTCCAGGAAGCGGGCCTTCTCTACAGTAGCCCCCACCCTCTGGAATATCCTTCCCCCAGAGGTGAGACAAGCCCCCTTGCTCCTGGACTTTCGAAAAAAACTAAAAACCTGATTTTGCCAGCATGCCTAGAGTGGGACGGGGAATAGCCATTCCTGGGATGGCTAGCCCCCTAGAATGGCCCTTTATACTCACAGATTGATACAGAATCTTTAGCCATCTGGATTTTATCACATTTTATCTTTTTATTGTCTATTTATATTTATATTTAGGGTATTTATAATTGTATTGAATTTTATACTTTGCTTTTATTGTAAACTACCCAGAGTCACTGCTTTTGGGGGGAGATGGGCAGTGATAAAATTTGATAAATAAAATAAATAAATAAAATAAAATTATCAGTGGGGAGTTTCCACTGGAAAAACAGTCTCATTAACAATTTTAGCTCAAAGCATTTTCAGCTTTTTCATGTACAATCCCTCCCCCCCAAACCTGGTAATTGCTAACATTTATTTTAAAAAAAAACATTTTAAATACTGGATTTGCAACACCTCCTTTGGTAATCATGCTAGACTTATAATTCTAAAAAAAAATATTTGAAACCATGGAACATGTTACTGCAGTAACCATATTTATTAATTAATAATCATAATTATTCTGTAACAACCAAAAGATTTTTTCCCTTAAATCCAAGAACCAGGAGAAAAAAATCAATGATTTATATAAGAGTAAAACTATGTGCAACAGTTGCTGAATTGATGGTTTATTGATTTTCATTGCAAGGAGATCGGTATCCCAAAATAAGCTATGTTAATGGGTAAATATGCTAAAGCCTGATTTGAATTTAGTGACTAATTTCAAAGTCTCACCTGAAAACGTTCCCATTCCCCACTGACATAGGCTTCTTAGAAAGCCCAGCAAATCCCATGCATTTTCTGCCAGACATGGAGAAGGATGGGGATAGATTTCATCTGAAAGTCTCCTTGCACTGCTTCAGCTAAAGCTAAAGTCAACAGTGAGTTGAAAAACATCTTTTGACCTTTTGCCTTTAGATGATCAGACTCTGTCTACAGCAGAGGTTCTGGTATGCTTGTAATTATGACCATGATCACAAACATGTGTGGTGGTTGCTGTCCCTCCAGTGGTCTACTCTACAGAAGTGGTTGCCATGGTCTTCCAGGATATTTTTTTTCTTTCTAATTTTCTGATCTATACTACAGCCCCAGTATTCCTTGATATTCTCTCACTGAAGTATTAAGTAGGACCACCATGCTATTTCTCTCTCTCTATATGTGTGTGTGTGTGTGTGTCTGTCTATTAAGATCAGTCAAGGTCCTGCTAGGGAGAGACAATATGCTTCTCATTAAGTGATCTCCTCCTATTACTTCTGTCTCTACTATGGCTTTATCACCACTTTTACACATTTATTTATTTATTTATTTATTATTCAAATTTTGCTACATATATCTTGGCCAGAAATATTTTATTTCTCAGTGCCATTACTTTCACCTGTCCTATTCAGTCATGTTTTTAAAAAATAATCCTTCCTCAAGTTCTTATCCTCTCAATCGATTGACTGGAAATTATGGAGGTTTAAATTCAACAGATTGGGAATACACATGGGGGAAAAGTCTAGTCAGGATATATATAGGATGAGAATGTTTGCAAAGGGTTGAGAAGTTTTGAATGAATATCTGGTGCATCTTCAAAAACTAATTCAGGTCCCTTCCTTGTGCCAAAATAAAGTACCATCCTCCTAATCTTGAGTCAATGGGAAAGGATACCAGCATGAAATCTGCTGCCCCCATTCCCAGTCACTATTCAGCCTCTATTGCCACTGCTCTGAATCACATTGTGCTGTCCTCATTATATGTGGGCAACAATTGATAAGCAAAGAGACAGGCTGAATCCTCTGACTTCACTGGCCTCCCTCTTCAGCATGTCACTAGCTGGAAGGCATATCCACCTATCATGACACTGCAGTAGGAACACTGTCATAGGAATAGGATAGGTCTGACTGTTTGAGTCATCAATTATCTCTAGCCACCTTCCTATGCCCTTCCTGCTATATCCCATTTTAAAGTTAAATACAAGTTAATAAAGTTAATAAATAAAATTACTAAATAAATGAATAAGGTTAAAAACAAGACAGATCTGACTCATGAAGGAATCTGAATCACAAGCAGTACTCTGGTTTATGAAGTATCTTCCAATCCTTTCCTTTCTTTATAAGGTAAGAAATGTCAATTACCAGATTCCAAGAAAATACCATGGGTCACAGTAAGAAAAAATGTTGACAGGGCATGTTTGTGTCAAAAATAGGTATAAATGGGGACACAGGCTAACTCTAGACATGCTCCAACTTAACTTGGCTGATGCCGCAGCCTCTCTCTGTCCCTAGAGGGCAATGACAAAAACACATGCTTAGCTAAATATTGTGTATGTGTATAATCAGTCTATGATATCAAATCAAATATATGGTAATAGTTTTAGAGATAGCCTGGGCTTGTAGTTCTGAATTTAATCCATTCAAAGCTATTTTGAGTTTACCTTCAGGCATACTTTTGTAGATATTATGGTCAGTTTTTTTTCTCTCAGACAGTCAGTTGAAAATAAAATACATTTTTCAGAAGATATCTATTACATTTTTACCAGATGTGTGGCTGAAGATGCAATCACACAGACATACATACTTACAGATATGCATACAATTCACATGCTACATGTAATAAAGTGTAAAATCTGGGATCCACAATTAAAAAAATTTAAATCTCTCCCAAATCTTAGTTCCTTCCTTCCTTCCTTCCTTCCTTCCTTCCTTCCTTCCTTCCTTCCTATGACCCCGCATGCACATATGATTGTAGCTTCACCTCTGCTTTTCAATATCACGGCAAGAGATCAACTTGGCCTTTTACACGGGGCAGAGAAGGAACTGCTCCACAGATCTTGCTCTAACTCTCCCTACCACATGGAGAGTTCTCCTTCTATTCACAGTGGCCCTGGGACTTGAAGGGGTAGTATAGTCTGGCCACACTGATCAGCCAAAGGAAAAAAAAAAACTGCTGTTAAGAGTCACTCATAAATGGCAGCAGTTACCTCCTTGCTTCTTTCTTACTGAAGAATTAATCTTCCTCCATACTCTGTTTGAGGGAGGGTCCTCTTTGTCTCTCTCTTACACCCTTTAAATGTATGAGAGCTGCTTTGGTGAGTATAACTGCGAAGTGGGACAAATGAATATTTAATATTTACTTGCTGGAGCTGGGCTTCTGTCCGTGCCGTAATCAGGAGATGGGAACCCATCCGTGCTAGATGGTATGCTATCTGCTCTCCAATTCCAGTGCTTGCCCCAGTAACAATCACCCGCTTCCCTTTCAACATTTCTGGAGAACAAGATACAAGAATCGCATTTTATAAAGCTGGCATTAAATAGCTTCCCATTCCCCCAAATAAACGTCTGAAGGGCAAGAAACCCAAGAGGATAACCAGCAATTCCAGCCCTCAGTTGTTAGTCCTAGCAATCCAGCTCACAAGAAAGCAGCAGGAACAAGAACTGCTAACATTCCAAAGGGGCATAGAATAACACCAAAATATTTTTTTCTCCCTCCCTCTCTTTCTCGAAATATAATTAGACATTAGTTTTTAACCCATTTTGTGCATTTCAGGTACAATTTTTTTTAAAACAATCATACAAGTAAATGTATTTTTCAGGAACTCTTCACAAACACAAAGCCTGTTTTGAACAGATAGAATATCAAAGCCCTTTAGAAAATTAAAAAAAAAAAACAACCCAGAAAGATTTCCCATTTTACCTGCTTGCTGGGAAAAAAAATATACTACTCTGTGGCTTGATGGCTTGCAAAAGCTTCCTGAACAAAGCCATCCATTACAAACAATCCAAGGCAGGTTTCATTTTACGCTATGAAGCAGTTTGTGTGTTCTTAAAAGCAAAGCTCCCTTCTTTTCTCTCCCCCCCCCCTTTCAATTTAAAAATGCCTTTGCTTCAAATAACTTACCAGGTTTAAAATCTTCCTTTCCTGAATAAAAATAGAAGGCCAAGACAATTCCTACCAAAGGAATCAGAATCTTTTGCAACAGATTCATCCTACTGTAGTCAGAAAATAATCAGGCATGAGAAGCAGAGGGGGAAGAAAAAGGAAAAAGAGCAAAAGAGTTTATTCCAGACAGCAGGAACAATGTTAATGCTGCAAAAACCTGCTAGTATAGAGGCAGCAACTTCCCTAAAACTCCAGGCTTCTAACAATTTCAGGACATTTGTGCCAATGGTCCCATCACCGCAAGCCTCCAATTTTTTTTTTTTTTGGCAAGAGCTGATGGACTTCAACCTAAGCGACAGCGTCACTATGGATTCTGGCTGTCGCATTTCAAATTTCCTGTCCTTTCTTTTGAAATAGAGAATTTTGCATAACATCCTGAAAGAGGTGTGTCTTTTCTGAAAAGCATCAAGTTTCACTTTGGAGACAACCCCAGGCTGCCTACTCCAGGTGGGCTCCTGCTCTGTCTTTCTTTTTTAAAATAATTGTTAGTATCTTCCAGAGACAAACTCCACACAAAGCATGAGGCTCCTGTACAACCAGATTATGTCTGCCACTCCCAAATGTTTGCCAAGTAATTGCAACGCAGAAGCTGAGCCTGATAATTCATGAAGAATATAGGGCAGTTAGATGGAAATGATATAGCATGATAAAAAATTGAATGGACGAATGTGTTGCTTTGAGGATTTAGATCTCTTCTGAAATTCTATACAACCTTGCCAAATGGTCTCTCTCCTATGTACTTAGCAACGAGTATCTAAAAACCCTATGCGCCTACTACATTTAGGATATTCCATGTTCTTTCTAATACATGTTTGTTTCCCTTAACCAATAAGGGCTTCAATTGCTAAACCACTCCTCCTTATGGAAATGCTTAAGCCAGAGCTACATTAATATGCTATGGTATTCAGTTCTGCAGAGTGATAGACAAATCTGGCAGAAACAGGGACCTCCACAGTGGCAGTCATTGGCTTCAAAATGGCAGAGCCAACCAGGCAACCAAATCCCATCCCTTTTTAATGTGAGTCACATACGCTGTATGCATGTAAAAAGGGATGGTGCTTTGCCCAGCCACACCTGCCATTTCAAAGCCAGTGGCCATTGCTACAGATGCCCCTGATCAAAAATGCCAGAAATGGATGTGAAACTAATATTTTAGGGCCTTACCCCTTTGTCAAGTTGAAGTGCCAACTACCCTCACTTGAGCTGGCAGAAAACTATACTAACATAATATTTGCTGACCTCATTGCCATTCCCTATCATGCCTCACCTGACTTCAAAAGGTTAGTTTTGATTGCCAAAAGTCAGACTCATTTCCTTGCTGGAAGGGAAGTATGGGGCATCAGTGTTACTCCTTTTGCTGCTTGCAGACCCTGTTGCTATTTATGCTAATGGACAAAAAATAAATAAAAGCAAGCAAGCTAAATACTGTTGCCGGGCACCGGAGCCTACTTTTTAAAATCTATGTGGTGATAGCACTTGCGGACTTAGGTCTTCTATGGATATGATTTGAGACACGTATTGTATGCAGCAGACCAAATAACTCGCTTCATAAATATGCCACATGTCCTATGACAGGGGATGTTGCAGTTTTTAACTATGAAAAGGGTTACACATGAACAAAACGGTATCTAAGCTGTCTGTACGCAAGGTGTTAATGAAAACAACACCATTGTTCTGTGGCAAATGTTTTCTTAAATTTCCCACTGCCTGGATTTAATTAACAGCACCAAAGACTGGAATATGTCTCATTACAAGTAATTGGGGTAGAATTCCACAATGGTGCTAGACAAGGCTTGGCTCCAGTTAGACTAAAACTCACCCACAGAATCTCAAACACCTAGTTTTGGAGAAATAACATAGAATTAAAGTCCGTTTTCTGTAGGAAGAACAGCATTGCCGGGAGTTCAGGGATATAACCGCCCTGAGTCCCTTCTTGGGGGAGATGGGCGGTAATAGAAATGTGAATAAAACAAAAGAAATATAAAGGTGCCCTAGTGTAAAGGACATCTTTCCCACAGTCTACACTTCCACTTTGGAATTCTGTCTGCCAAACTCTACTTAAAAAGTACTTAAGAAAGGAGGAGCATATCTTCCTACATGCGGAGTAATAAACTGCTGAAACGTTAACGCTAAAGAACTGTTCTCTGCACAGATTCCCAGTGGCCCTAAGCAGAGAAATGCAGGTCTGTATTCTCTGGTAGTAATTCCAAAGCAAAGCTTGCAAACCTGAAATCACACATTGATTATTAAGTCATTCCTATGTTCAGTGCTGCCAATTTTGGTTATGCTTAATGCTCTCTAACCGTTGTCCTTGGACCACTTTTGTATGATTTGTGCCAAGTTCTGACAATAAAAATAAGCCCAAAATTAAACAATATTATTATCAAGCAATGAAAATACCCAAATGTCTAGAAAGTCACAGCAGAAGAACTCATCATTTTTCTGCATGTATAAGGAATCCTTTGGCTAGGAGACTGATTATCTGATTTTGGACCCTGATTTCACACTCGACTAATCTCGCACTGCATTAGTAAGGACATTTTTCACTGCCTTGGGGAAAATCTGTGGGGACTATGCATGGGTGGGGTTGAAGCAACCAGTAGATGAGACCAGAGTCAGCACTGGGTTAGGTCACTCATTCTGTCTCTGACATCTGCTTTCTCTTTCTGGCAGTTTCCCAAGCAGTTCTTAGCACAGGTTTGAACTGGTCTCTTGCACAGAGGATTTTGAAATTAAGCAGAGACACGTATCAAATTAACTTCATGGCTAAATGCTATCCTAGATTTGCAGATGGCACATCACTGCACAATTTATAAATCAGTTTTGTTTGGTTGGTTGATTGGTTGATTGATTATGTGCCATCAAGTCAATGCTGAATCTTAGCGCCACATAGGTAGACCTTCTCCAAGATGACCATAAACTTTAGGGTTATGGAAATCCAGCCATGTAAGGTCACTAGGTGACTTGGAGCCAGCCAATATCTCTCAACCCAACTTATCTCAAAAAGTGGTATTATGATAAAATGAGTAGAAGGAGTACTAGGAATGTCACACTGGGGCAATTAGAACATTTACAAATAAAAAAACCCCGCTATTTGGCTCTGTGCAATATTATGGCTTTTAAGAAATGATTAACATGATGTCCACCTAGTAAAATTCCACCCATCCCCCTTTACAATTATTTTGGCTTTATGCCATTAAAACTATTGTTATACTCACTATCCAGTGGGTGGAGTGCTTACTATATTTCAATTACCTTTGTAAGTATGCTGGAACATAATGCGTTTTGTAATATTTGAGATTGTTTAAAAAATAAAATAAGGTTTTTTGCTTAGGCTCATCTTAACTGTTCATAATGAACAACCTACTATCTCTCATCAGCTCTCCAAAGAGGCACAGATTATAGTTCCTCCACCCAAACTCAATTCAGTGTTTGTTGTCTCACCTCAAAAATTGCACTCCCTTGTGATTTGGATTACCATATAAGCCATCAATATGGAGTTGTATGAACTCATTTGCTAACCAGCTAGAAGGAGAAGGAGAATAATTAAAATAAATTAAAAGGAAAGGAAAGGAAAGGAAGTTCATTCTTCCAGTCCCTGCTAAGGAAATTGCAATATAACTGTTTTACATAAAGTTGGCATTCTGTTTATTTTGCGACTTCC
The DNA here is from genome assembly GCF_035149785.1 of Candoia aspera. Lineage (NCBI taxonomy): Eukaryota > Metazoa > Chordata > Lepidosauria > Squamata > Candoiidae > Candoia > Candoia aspera. The sequence continues at coordinate 40,784,110 of NC_086155.1, forward strand.
TAGCTTTGGTGAAATAATTTTCTTTAAAGAAAAAAATCTTATTTTATGCTTAAAGGGCACTAGATATTAAAAAATCTTTCATCACTTGTGCATCCTATTATGTTATTCTAAGATTGCACCGAAACATGGCATAATCTTGTTCTGAAAGCATCTTTTTTCTATAATGTCACCGTGATGTTATCTTCATCTCATCTCCAACCCATGAGTGAGACAGGCTTAATTTGGGGGGTCCTTGGTGTTCTCTGAACTTGGTTGTTTTCTTGCAATCATTTGTTACCAAGCTAGGTGACATCATCAACTCTTGTGATGTCTGCAAGAAAACAACCAAGCTTACAGAACATCAAGAACTAACAGTTTGACTCTGAGCTACATATATTTTCTATTAATTAAACAATTTGCTTAACAACCATGGCAGAAGCGAGGTCATAAATTGGGATGGAGTTGCAGTCCCAATTGTGATAGTTAAGTATTCCATTTGAACAAATTATATCCTTCAGTTTTTATATTCCAATAGACCCATTTCCTTCTATAGTCTTTATCTGAGATTCTTACTTTGGGGTTTTCATCTCTATACCCTCCCCATTCAGTTTAAAACTCTCCTGATCATAGCTGCCATGCTTTGGCAAAACACATTTTTACCAGACCTTGTGAGATGCAATCCACCCCTGCCAACATGGCAGCAGTCTGTCATCCAGGTAACAAAGACCATGGCCTTACAAACCAAACTTCTCCCTTTGACACCATTGCATAGACAGTCATTCACTTACAATATGAGAGCTAAATCTGGCTAGGAAGCAATTAGCAATTCCTAGGCTAGGGAGAACTTGTACATAAATGTATCAGGGCCACCAAAAGTAAACAAGCAAAACCTCAAGTATCCATTAGCTTGGAAAGGTGTGAGGAGAAAGCCCAGAGTTTAATCTCTGGAACAGAGGCCTATATTAAAGTTTTTGACTTCTCTGAGCTGTATAGGGCAAATCATCTCTGTGTATATGGGTTCATTCTTGTGTCTTGTAAAGAACAGAATCTGAGTTGTGTCTGAAAGTCTTCAGCCAAGTAAGCTTTTTTCTGAATAAGGTATTAAATGTCTGGAGTACTGAGATTTACTGCCTAGCTCTATTGTGAGACGTGGCATACCATGTTCTTTCCATTTCTGGTTCTCTTCCATGGAATGGAAAGATGTATGCAAATAGTACAAGGAAGTAACGAGCTTCTTTCGTACAGCAGATCTTCAGGTTAGTGATATTAGGTTGTAGCTGTTCTTGGCAGTATCACTTGGCATTATATGGATTATCAGGAAGGGAAAATCATCAGAAGATATTATAAATCTTAGAAGCTGTTCTGTCACATCCCTGATCCTTATTCCAGGGAGACAACACATACACCAGTGGGACTGGTTGAGACACATTTACTTTAGCTCTTTGTAATAATGAGCCACAAACAATCATTATTCTTCTCTTTCTTTTTTAGGGTGCAGCTGCATCTTCTCTCTTCTTCAAGGATCCACCATATAGGTACAGGTAGTCCTCGAGTTATGAATCACTCATTCAGTGACCATTCAAAGTTATGACAGCATTGAACAAGGGGGACTTAAGACCAGTCTGCAAAGTTGTGGCTGTTGCAGCATCTCCACGGCCACATGATCTCGATTTAGGTGCTTGGCAACCAGCTTGCACTTATGATGGTTGCAGCATCCCACAATCACGTGATTGCCATTTGGACCTTCCCTGCCAGCTTCCCACAAGCAAAGTCAATGGGGAAGCCAGGAGAAGGTCACAAGTCACTCTGGTAAGTCACTCCTGCTCCCGTTGCTTTTTCTCCTGAGGAGCCCCTGGGCAGCAGGATGAGTGCAGGCCCTGGGAAGCCACTCACCTGCCTGCACTTGCACTGTGCTGCAGCACCACCCACCCACCCACACTTGTGCCACATTTCAGGTTTCATTATTACTTTCTTCGTTTTTGACTTTCAACCAGTGGTCTCTTTCCTGGTATACTAAACAATTTGTTTTCCCATGAAAATATTGTTTTGTTTACCCCATTTTTCAAAAATCATAGCAAAAGTCCTAATATTCCAAATTCGTCTGGTCCCTTAATCTGTTTAAAACTTTCTTAAATTAAATTCTTATTCAGCTTTTTGCCATTTGTTTTATATTCTTTAAGTTCTTTAAACTGCTAGTTTACTTTTCTTCTATTTTGGGATGAAGTTTTACTCAACAGATAGTTTTTCAAACTTGTTGTTTGGAAGCCCTTTTTTAACTGTAAAATAATTATAAATCCAAAGGTGATTAGAAAAGTGATTGAACCCAGTGTCCTTAAAGGCTCTGCTGTAGTTGAGAGCTTGATGGCTTCCTGTCTCCCAGTGCTCAGACCCATGGGATGACTGCTATCCTGCTGTCTCCTCACAAGGAGCAGCCATCCAGAGCACAAGTGGGCAATCTCTCATCCTCTCCTTTATCTGGACAAGTTTTGCTGGACCGAGCTTGCTGACAGTCCGTCGGTCATCGCCATGTCATTGTCTCTGTTCTTTCAGAGATATCTAGTTCACCATTTTCCTCGTCTGGAAGTCCAGAGCTGTTCTTGAATTCAGCACTGCAGAATATCTTCTCTGTTTCTGGATTTTGGGTGTGACTCTCATCCACTGGGCATCTTCTTTTACTTACAGAGGGTTGCTTCCTCTGTCAGGTCCTGTTGTAACATCTGCTTTCTTTGATTCTCTAAATCTCATCCCGTCTCATCACCATTCACTGTTCTAATTGGCTGACTTTTTCTTCAGGGACCACTAAAAACTAGCACTTACTGTAAAGATATGCTAGTTTTAGTCAGGAACAGAAACATCCCACATTGTCAGTTGCAGATATGGAGTCCTATCCATTCATCTTCCCATTTATTTCTAAGGTTAGTACCAGTTGTTGGGTAAATCAGGTTTCAACTACGCATCATCTCACGATCATAAAGGGGAGGGACTCTTCTTCTGAAATGTGACTTTTATTATGAAGTGTGTCTCTGTTGTGTTCATGGGGAGTGCCAGTCACCTGACTTCCTCTTTCCTCCTTCTCTCTGGGTCCCTCGTGGGCAGTTCTCCATTTTGTTTTCTCCTGAGCAGACGTACATGCATCAGAGCCACATGGCGATGTGGCTCTGGTCCGAAAGTACCTCGCACACATGCACCGGAGTTCTTTTCTTTCTTCAATGTTAATCTATCTCTACTTGTAACCAAGATCTACAAAATAAAATGTAAGCAACCTTTACTTTGTTTTTTACACTAACCAATGTGTGAAGACTGTTTTATTTTTCTGAACTCTAATCAAGCCTTTCCTGTGCAAGTCCTTTTTTCTGGGATGCTTCTACTCTGCTACAATTGCTAAAAACTCTGCCTGGAGTTCTGTTACTCACATTCCAGACTCCAACACCAGTGCAGGGCTTTTACTTGTTCTCATTCTAGGTCTCAGGTTATCCAAGCACGTAGGGAAAATTTGGTAAGGATTCCCACACAGACTCCCCTGGCAAACTTCTCTTTGCTCTCCCTGTTCAGTTGCTCAGTGACCATGCCCCCTAAAATTTGGCTGTCATATTTCTTTCTCTTTTTAAAATGCCTTTAAGAGTGGATTCCTGGCAACTGCCTGGACAAGTCCCTGCAGTATTCTTGGCAAGGTTTTTCAGAAGTGGCTTGCCATTGCCTCCTTCCTAGTGACTGGCTCAAGGTCATCTAGCTGGCTTTGTACCTAAGGCAGGATTAGAACTCACAGTCTCCCAGTTTCTAGCCTGATGCCTTAACCACTATACCAAACTGGCTCCTCTTACACTTAATATTACTCTTACACTCTCCGTTACTTAGCAGGAAGCAGTCACTCAGTCACCCATAAGCTCATTCAACAGGTCTCCTTGCAATCAACAGCTATTCTTTCCCCCCACTCACAGTGGCAACCTCTCACAGCCAAAGCTTCTCTTTTCATGTCTCTCCTGTTGAACATGGGCCAAAGTGATGCTTGCCCTACTTGTTTACTCACTCCTGTTTTCAGTATAAGAAACCTATGATTCACAGCCTGTATGCTATCATGATGAAGCTGTATCCAGACTTATAAGAATGCTTTACACAGGCTTACAAAAAGCACAGTTTCAAGTACAGTGTGAAACCCCTTTCCCAATCCTGGTGTTAATCTTTACATATCTAGGTGTTGATTGCTGGAGAGGAGGTGTTCTGGTCTTTTGGCTCTTCTATTGTCTCTTTTAAATGGAATGTAAATGTTGTTTACCTCTATGTGCCTGTTGATGGCTGCTTTGTCTAAGTGCCAAGCTTCCAGGAATTCTCTGGCGTTTTTGGATTTGGCTTGGTCTAGGATGCTCAGTTTCCCAGCTGAAACTATGGTTGAGTCTGTCCATGTGTTGTGAGATTAAGGAGTTTTCATCAACCGACAGGGTTTATTCCTTGATTTCAATGTAATAAAATTCACAAGGGAAGAAGAAAACAACACACTACCCTTCTTGGACATCCTCATCAGTAGAGGAAATGATGGCAAACTAGAAACACAAGTCTACCAGAAATCAACCCACACTAACTAAGTACTCCAAAGCAACCCTAACCAAGTGCTCCAAAGCAAGAACCCAACCTCCCACAAGAGGAGCTGTGTAAGAACATTATTCAGATGAGCACAAATGCATTGCAGCAATCCAAAACACCAGAAAAAGGAAACAGACCACCTATAACAGCATCTTCCAACAAAATGGATTCCCTCTCAACTTAATCAAAAAGTGCCTCACCACCCAACCCACTACAACCCAACCAATGGAAAGTATGAAAAAGATAACACTGCCATACATCAGAAACATCTCAGAAACTACCAACAGACTGTTACAACCACATGGCATCACCATAGCACATAAACCAACTAAAACTCTTCAAAACATATTAAGCAACCCAAAAGACCCAATAGCCGAAGAAGAAAAAACAGGAGTTATTTACAACATACAATGCAAAGACTGTAACAGCCACTATGTAGGACAGACAGGCAGAAGACTAGCAGAGCACATCCACAAACACCTACTAGCAGTCAGAAGACATGATGAAAACTCCTTAATTTCACAACACATGGACAGACTTAACCATACTTTCAACTGGGAAACTGTGAGCATCCTAGTCCAAGCCAAATCCAAAACGCTAGGGAATTCCTGGAAGCTTGGCACTCAGACAAAGCAGCCATCAACAGACACATAGAGGTAAACAACATTTACATACCATTCAAAAGAGACAGTAGAAGAGCCAAAAGACCAGAACACCTCCTCACCAGCAATCAAGAGTTCAAGGTTCTGGTGTTGACCTTTAATACCTTTCGTGGCATGGGGCAGGTTATTTGAGGGACCGCCTCCCTGATTTCATCTGCCTGTCCCACCAGATCCATTAGAGAGGGCATGTTACGGTTTCTGTCATCTAGGGAGCTACATTTAGCAGGCCTAGGCAGCGGGCCTTTTCTGCAGCGGTGCCGACATTGTGGAAACCTGTTCCTCCTGAGGTGAGGTTGGCCCCATCACTTCTGAGCTTCTGAAGGTCCCTCAAGACCTTGTTGTGTCAGCAGGCCTGGAGATCCCAGGGATGGGTGAGTTGGTGAAGGGGCTCTGTTACTATTAACATCCCTTCGCCTTTTGTTTTAGCTTGGTTTTATTTATTGTTTTGATGTTTTTAATTGTATATAATTATAGTGTTTTTAGGAATTTATTGTTGTTTTAACTTGTTGTAAGCTACCCAGAGTCGCTTGTAAAAGTAAGATGGGTGGCCTTATAAATTATATAAATAAATAATAAATAAATATGTATAGGGCTTATCCAGAGGCATTCTTGGGAGCAAAAGGGATGCCAAAGCCTAACACTGTATTTATATTTCATGTTGTTGTTTATTCGTTTAGTCGCTTCCAACTCTTCGTGACTTTATGGACCAGCCCATGCCAGAGCTTCCTGTCGGTTGTCAACACCCCCAGCTCCCCCAGGGACGACTCCGTCACCTCTAGAATATCATCCATCCACTTTGCCCTTGGTCGGCCCCTCTTCCTTTTGCCCTCCACTCTCCCTAGCATCAGCATCTTCTCCAGGGTGTCCTGTCTTCTCATTATGTGGCCAAAGTATTCCAGTTTTGCCTTAAATATCGTTCCCTCAAGTGAGCAGTCTGGCTTTATTTCCTGGAGGATGGACTGGTTTGATCTTCTTGCAGTCCAAGGCACTCTCAGCATTTTCCTCCAACACCACAGTTCAAAAGCATCGATCTACCTTCTCTCAGCCTTCCTTATGGTTCAGCTCTTGCAGCCATATGTTACTATGCGGGAACACCATTGCTTTAACTATGCGGACCTTTGTTGTCAGTGTGATGTCTCTGCTCTTAACTATTTTATCGAGATTTGTCATTGCTCTTCTCCCAAGGATTAAGCATCTTCTGATTTCCTGACTGCAGTCAGCATCTGCAGTAATCTTCGCACCTAGAAATACAAAGTCTTTCACTGCTTCTACATTTTCTCCCTCTATTTGCCAGTTATCAATCAAGCTGGTTGCCATAATCTTGGTTTTTTTGAGGTTTAGCTGCAAGCCAGCTTTTGCACTTTCTTCTTTCACCTTCATCATAAGGCTCCTCAGTTCCTCTTCGCTTTCAGCCATCAAAGTGGTATCATCTGCATATCTGAGATTGTTAATGTTTCTTCCAGCGATTCAACTCCAGCCTTGGATTCCTCAAGCCCAGCTTGTCGCATGATGTGTTCTGCGTACAAGTTGAATAGGTAGGGTGAGAGTATACAGCCCTGCCGTACTCCTTGAACCAGTCCGTTGTTCCGTGGTCTGTTCTTACTGTTGCTACTTGGTCGTTGTACAGATTCTTCAGGAGGCAGACAAAATGACTTGGTATCCCCATACCACTAAGAACTTGCCACAATTTGTTCTGGTCCACACAGTCAAAGGCTTTAGAATAGTCAATAAAACAGAAATAGATGTTTTTCTGAAACTCCCTGGCTTTTTCCATTATCCATCGGATATTGGCAATTTGGTCCCTAGTTCCTCTGCCTTTTCTAAACCCAGCTTGTACATCTGGCAATTCTCGCTCCATGAATTGCTGAAGTCTACCTTGCAGGATCTTGAGCACTACCTTACTGGCATATGAGATGAGTGCCACTGTTCGATAGTTTGAATGTTCTTTAGTGTTTCCCTTTTTTGGTATGGGGATATAAGTTGATTTTTTTCCAGTCTGATGGCCATTCTTGTGTTTTCCAAATTTGCTGGCATATAGCATGCATTACCTTGACAGCATCATCTTGCAAGATTTTGAACAGTTCAGCTGGGATGCCGTCATCTCCTGCTGCCTTGTTATTAGCAATGCTTCTTAAGGCCCATTCAACCTCACACTTCAGGATGTCTGGCTCTTGATCACTGACCACACCATCAAAGCTATCCCTGATATTGTTATCCTTCCTATACAGGTCTTCTGTATATTCTTGCTGCCTTTTCTTGATCTCTTCTTCTTCTGTTAGGTCCTTGCCATCTTTGTTTTTGATTATACCCATTTTTGCCTGGAATTTACCTCTGATGTTTCTAATTTTCTGGAAGAGGTCTCTTGTCCTTCCTATTCTATTGTCTTCTTCCACTTCTACGCATTGTTTGTTTAAAAATAATTCCTTATCTCTTCTGGCTAACCTCTGGAATTTTGCATTTAATTGGGCATATCTCCCCCTATCACTGTTGCCTTTTGCTTTCCTTCTTCCTTGGGCTACTTCTAGTGTCTTAGCAGACAGCCATTTTGCCTTCTTGGTTTTCTCTTTCTTTGGGATGTATTTTGTTGCCGCCTCCTGGACAATGTTGCGAACTTCTGTCCAGAGTTCTTCTGGGACCTGATCTACTAAGTCCAGTCCCTTAAATCGATTCTTCACCTCCACTGCATATTCCTTAGGAATATTAGTGAGCTCATATCTAGCTGATCTGTGGGTTTTCCCTAATCTCTTTAGTCTGATCCTAAATTGTACAAGAAGAAGTTCGTGATCGGAACTACAGTCAGCTCTTTCTTATGCAGAGTGAGTTGTCTTGGCAAAATTCTATCAGCCTTTGTCCTGCTTCATTTTGTTCTCCCAGGCCATGCTTACCTGTAATTCCAGGTGTCATTTGACTGCCCACCTTAGCATTCCAGTCTCCTGTGATGAAAATAACTTCTCTTTTAGGCATGTTGTCCAGTAGGTGCTGCAGATCCTCATAGAACTGCTCTACTTCAGCTTCTTCAGCATCTGTGGTTGGGGCGTATATTTGGATCACTGTGATGTTAGATGGCTTGCCCTGAATTCGAATTGAGATCATTCTATTGTTTTTTGCATTGTATCCAAGCACTGCTTTAGCCACTTTACTATTAATTATGAAGGCTACTCCATTTCTTCTGTGGTCCTCTTGTCCACAGTAGTAGATCTGGTGGTCATTTGATGTGAAGTGGCCCATTCCAGTCCATTTAGTTCACTGATGCCCAAAATGTCTATCTTTAATCTTGACATCTCACCAATAACCACATCCAATTTGCCCTGGCTCATAGATCTTACATTCCCGGTTTCAATGGTGTGTTGATCCTTTGAACATCGGATTCGCCGTTCACCACCAGCACCGTCGGCCGCTAGCCGTCCTTTCGGCTTTGAGCTAGCTGCGTCATCACGTCTGGGGCTAGTTGAGCTCATCCTCTGTTCCTCCCCAGTAGCATTTTGACCATCTTCCGACCTGGGGGTCTCATCTTCCGATGATATACTGACATAGCTCTAGTTGTACTGATCCATTTAGTTTTCACGGCAAGTATACTGGGGTGGGTTGCCATTACCTTCCCCAGGGATCGCGTTTAGTCTGAACTCTCTGTCATGACCTTCCCGTCTTGGGTGGCCCTTCACCGTTTAGCTCATGGCATCATTGAGGTGCTCAAGCTCCAGCACCACGACAAGGTAACGATCCTTTGCTGAAGATTTATATTTCATAGTTAGGGGTTAAAAGGGCGTCGGAAGAAGGGATTTCCTGGGTCAGGAAGGAAGCCAGTCATTAAGAAGTTAAGGAAGCAGAGTTTTATTTAAAATGCCAACTGTTTCAAGCAAAGGCTAAAGATCTGCTTGAGTCTTACTGGTTATATACCACACCTAATAACTCAAGACACCACGCTTTGCAGCGTGCCAATTTTCCATTTAAAATTAAGAGACTATAATCTTTTGGTTGTATAAAAAATTAGGGCAGGGAGCCTGGGGGGCTCCAAAAGAGGAGTCCAAAGGCACATGGATGCCCAGAAGTCCCAAGTTGATGGGCCTAATATTAAGCCACAGTTTCCAACATTTCAAAGAGAAAAATAAAACCATAGAGATGCATTATTCCAAGTATACTGTTATTCTTTACATAGGTAGTGGTGAGGGTAGAAAAGAAGAAAAAAGAAAGAAAACACATTTCGGTGGCATACTGTCTCACATGCATGTTCTCAAAGCCATATGGAGAGCCAAGATGATGTAGGTGTTAAGGTGCTGAACTAGAAAGCAGGGGACTGTGAGTTTTAGGCTGCCCTTAGGCATGAAAGCCATCTGGGTGACTTTGGGCCAGTCGCTCTCACTCAACCCAACCCACCTCCCACTGTTGTTGTTGTGGGGGAAAATAGGAGGTAGGACCATCATGTACACTACCTTGATTTGTACAAAATAAAAGTGGGATATAAATCTAATAATAGTAATGGGGAAATCCTTAATCTGTGACCTGCAAGGTCCATTCATACATGAAAAAACTTTGAAACACTAAAATATCCAGAAATCTACTCTTGGTTCCTCCTACAGTTGATTTCTTTAGGACAGACATTGAAGGTCATTTGATTAGGATCTGAATGGAATTACAAAGCTCTGGCACAGAAAATAATGTAATCTTCTCAGTCTATTATGCCCTGAAATGTAAAAAGTTTAAAGTCTACTTTTCATAAAGCTTGTTTTGACAAACAAGCTGGCAGAGAATAAGCCAAATGATTCGTAATTTGTTCCATTTATAAAACAAGTTTCACCAAGATCTTCAGTGATTGTTCAAGTTACTGTGAGGAAATAACTGTTTGAAAATGGTGCTTTAGAACTAAATTGCACTTAGCTTCCTTCTTTCCCTGCTCCACCCCAGAGGATCTCATTGCCACAGCAGGAGACAGGATGCTAAAATATGAAATTATCATAGAGTTAGAAGAGGTAAAATAAGGACCTGCTCAGTTTAAGAATCCAAAAAATATCTCTAACAGATAGTTGGCCAGCCTCTACTTCAACATATGCAGTGAGAAGAGCAATTGGTTTTACTTAAAGTGTTAAGTAGCTTATATTGTTAATAGCTTAAATTATTAAGACAGAAGTGTTGAGGTTCTGCCTTGGCATCTTTGAACATGAGCAGTTCAAATGTTATAGAGAAACCAATATTCTGGAACACTATTTTATTGGATGCTGCCTGAACCTTTAAACCAAAGTACCAATAGTGTACAAGCACCAAAAGCTGTCTAATTCTGAGATGTTGTAATTGTTTATCAATTGGAAAGCCTTAGAAAGCAGACCAGCATACTCTGCATTCCATTTGCCAAATGCAAGATTTCTGTCTGGCCTCAATGTTATTTCACCAGTAGCTGCTGAAGGATTCAGGTATAGCTTCCTTCATTTTTTTTCTTCACTAGGGAATGAGATTTGGCTGCACGTGTACAGAGATCATACTTGATTGAGCAAAGTTATTTCTCCACCTTACAAAACTAAAATATTGTTTGCGATTGACATTCTCTTGAGGGCTTTGGCTGTTAAGACATTATTTTTCCTCAGTAACAAATTATTTTTACGTTTGAAAGCATGCCATTTACACTAAGCCAGTCTCCCTAGTCTGATACACTCCATAAATCTCCAGGATGGTCAACATACTGAGAGTTGTAATACAAACACATTTGGAAGCCACCATGTCAGGGCAGATTGCACTAAGGAATCCTATGATTAGCATTCAGTTTGTTTCTTTTACCCTTCACAGTTTCTATTTTAAGCTGGAGTGATTGGGAAGTATATCAAAAAGTCATACCTGGCTAGTGCATGCATGCTAAATAACTGCTAAATTGAGGATGCCCTTAAGTGTGATGAAGTTTGTTTCAGATCTGAATTGTTATTAGATCATATGTGAAATTTGTAGTGCAAAAATGCAATAGATTCCATATGGATCACTCACTTCTACCAGGTTCCCAAACAAGGACAATAGTAATATTAATAACAGCAGAAACATTGACAGATAGTTAAATAAATGTCACCTGCCATAAAATGCTTCTGTCAACTGCACTGTGTGCTGATATCTTCTATCACCTCTTTGCTTACTCTTTCAATTCCAAGAGAGCTTCTTGGTTCAACACCCTCAGCAGGGAGATCCAGGTTCTAATCTACTGAGTGGGGATATCAGAACAGATATTCATGTCCTTTTGTGGAACAGGCAGATTGAGCCCACTACATTCTGTTTCTATGCTCCAAGGAAACTTCAGTCCAGATCTGTTTCTCAGGAGCTCCATGGTGCTGCAAAGGGTGGTACTATGGCAGCTATGACATAAGAGTGAGAGGTGAGAGAGACTGGATGTATGGATTTTGACAGGTCTGTCCTCAATTCAGAGTAACATTTGCAATTAGGCCACTCTTGAGTCTAGGAACAGCATTTTGTGGGTAAAAACAACAACAATTTGCAGATTGAGGGACAGAGATCCTTAGTTTTACCATTGCTCCACAACATATCTGTGGTTGTGTGATTGTTCTGGATTTCATTTTGCTAATTGACTTGAGCTGCTGATTGACTTGATGGAAAGGACCAGTGACTCATACACCCCTGCCTCAGTCTGGAAGAATCAGCTCTAATTCATTCATTGTTCACTGACTCTTCTTTCCCTTTTGTACAACTCTGCCCTCACAGTACCTATCTGTTGAAATTTTCTACATGTATTCCAAATCATAGGGGTCATTATCATTGTAAATTTCTTTAAATTCAAAGTTTAAATTCAGTTCTAAAAGGTTATAGTTTGAGCTCACCACATGCTGATCTCCTTAATATTTGCCACAATTCATCCTTTGTTTTAATTTGCCTGCAAATTTAATTCTATTCATCTGAAAACAATAGCTCACACCTGTGTTTTCCATGGTAGCCTATAAGAAGAATGAAACTTTTTTAAAAAAAATTCTTGCTCCAGTTCTGGATCTTAAGTCAGGTTCAGCTATTACAGAGACTCCACGATGGAACCGGGGTATTTCTGGAACTCTGGATTCAGCTCCTGAACTAGACTGAATAATCACTGTATACCCATGAAAGAAAGTTTATGTTAGTTTTTATGTTGCTTTTAGAGTTCATAGAATCATTAACACTACTCATTGGTTACTTTGTAAGACACATCTATGAAGTGTTAGAAGTAAGATTGCATTCTACTTCTAATGTCACACTTCTGTACCAGCTCTGCTTCCTGACTTCACATGTTGAACACAGATGTTTGAATTGGAAATTTTGACTTAGTGTATTTGGGCTTGATGTAATCCAAATACCTGACATATCAGGATCAATGGTACCCCACTGTGGTAATAGTTGCTCATGAGTACAATTACTCCAACTTCAGTACTCAACATAGGAGGTTAGTCATTGTATGCTGGTAGCCTAGACATGACTGATAAGTGAATAAAGCAGCAGAGTTAAAAACATTTTGAAGATCATCTAACCCAGTGTTTCTCAACCTTGGCAACTTTAAGATGTATGGACTTCAACTCCCAGAATTCCCCAGCTGGCAAGGAGAATTCTAGGAGTTGAAGTCCACACATCTCAAAGTTGCCAAGGTTGAGAAACGCTGATCTAACCAATCCTTCTATTCAATTCTACAATGCAGGATGCAGCTATATCAATCTGAGAGTTCCTTCTTTCTCTCTCTCTCTCTCTCTCTCTCTCCTCCCCCACATCCTGACATGCTATCCAGTACCAGATTCAGCTGTTTGCTCAGCTGTGCTGTAATTGATGAACAAATTCAAGAAACATCTGATTCTACACAATTTCCATAATATTCTATTGTCACTTAGAGATTAAACTGTATAAATGATACTCTTGTTGATATCTCACATTGGGAAGATTATTTTTTTTTCAGTTACATATGCTTCTGAGAGCACAAGCAATAAACTAATCCTCCCCTAAACTGCTAAATACTGTTGGGATGTTTATGTGAAATTTTCAGTTCACATCATTCTAGTCATTTAGCATTTAGAAAAAGCAAACAGAGCTTTATGTACTTTGGACAAGGTAGAATTCCATTACAGGGAATTAAATACAGCTTTGTCTTATTATGAAATTGGATCACAGGGCAAATTATCCATGTTGTATAAAATTGGATGCTTTCATGTATTTTGCTCCCTGTGGTTTTGATGAGAAGAAAGAGAGGATCATTTCATGAGTCTCTTTTGTTCTAGTCTTCTAGGGTTCTCAAAGACACTGTTATTCATTTGTATTTATCTTAATGTTCTAACTTTTTAAATCCCACCAATCAGGATGAGAAAATGAAATAGAAAGTATACACAATTAGTTTGGGCAGTAAAGTATACTCCTATATAGGAATATATAGTTCCATCTAGATGGGAAAAAAAATCTTATTAGATCAGTGGAGTTGATTGGGTGAGCATGCAGATGTGCAGTTGTACTCCGTAATGGGCATCTATGCAAAAATGATCCTTTGTTGTACTTTCTTTGAAAAAATTGAACAGGGCTCCTGAAAATTGAATTTAAATACAAGAGATTTAAGACAATTTAAGACTAGGTTTGCAATGGATCTGCAAGGTCTAGTAATAAAAGTCAAGGGCACAGTGAAAAAAAATGGGACTAAAATTAAATATAAAGAAAACCAAACAGGTACAACAATCAGCTTTAGAACTGACAATGAAGATATTGAAGTAGTAGATAGCTTCTGCCTTTTAGGTTCAAACATCAAGTAAAAGTTCCTAAAAGTAAAGGAACAAACAGTCAAGAAATATACTGCAGACCAGCACTTAGTAGAGCAGCCATGAAGTCTATACCTACAAAGATCAGAATGGTGCAAGCCATGGTATTTCCTGTGATACTCTATGAAATTGAAAGTTGGACTTTGAAGAAGCAGGATAGGAAGAATATTGATGCATTTGAACTTTAGTGTTGGGAAAGGACTCCTGAGAATACCATGGACAGCCAAGAAAACAAACAAATGGTTCATTTAACAAATCAATCTAGAGTTCTCACTTGAGGCACAAATGACCAGGCTCAATTTATCCTACACATTATACAAAAACCTAGCTCCCTAGAGAAGGCTCTAATACTAGGAAAAGTGGAAGGGAAGAGAAGAGGATGCCCAGCAGCATGGTGGATGGACTCAGTTACAGTGGTGATAGGTGTACCATTGGAAGACCTGAAGAACCAAATTAGGGACAGAATATCATGGGAAAAAACTATGTGGTTGCTAAGATTCAATACCAACTTGATGGCACATAATCATCAATCAAGACTAGGATTTTAAAAAATTATCCATTATTTTTCATCTTGCCCTAGTCTATCTTTTCTGGGACAGATGTTCAGATATTTGAAGATATCATGTCTTCCTTTAAACTTATCTTCTTGGTCAGAATGTCTAGTTCTTCAACCTTTGCCTAAGGGACTTGGCTTCCAGACTCTTCATCATGATGGTCATCCTTCTCCGGATATGGTTTCTAAAGCATGTTAAATAAAGTTGTCCCAATTTTGTTTCACAATCACAATTACTAAAAAAAAAAAAAAGGTATCTGAAGATCTATTAGTTCTCATACACAAGCTTCTATTGGGAAGATAACAGGTATCTATAGTGATGGTCACTGAATATAAAATGTTAGGCACATTTGGGTAAGTGTTATGGACATTGCTGATGAAGGAGAGCGGGGCCCTCTCCAGGGGGAAAAATGCATGTGCAGTACTGATTCTCTTCACCTCCCTATCAAGAAATCCAGAAGAGAACTTTCTGAGCTTTTTGGTAGGAATTGCTGGTGCCTTCTCAGTTTAGCAGGATTCTGTACTGTAGAGCAGAACAATAATCACTAGAGCTAAAGCTTCTAATCTCAGCATGGTTCTTCGTTCTATATCCTGACAGTAAGTGAAGGTTACCTCTTTTTATAAATGTGCAATGTGTGCAATGCAGGTTAAAAAAAGGTTGGGGCTTTGATCACTCCAGTGATCTATCACTGTGGACACTCCTGAAAGATAAAGCTTTACTTGTAAACCATCTAGAGCCTATGAGGATTGAGGTAGTAGACAAATTACCTGGATGGATGGATGGATGGACAGACAGACAAATGGACATGACATACTTAGCTGGACAAAAATTAATTTCTTCTCTCCTGTAATTACCATAAACATTGTATAAAATACAGGTGAAATCTGAAACATGCATCTTTAAGCCTTTCCCCCAACACACCAGATATGAGTTGAAGTGATTTAGTAGTTTGTCAGTGAAATTAATGCTACTTATGTGATCTAATGTCAAGTTAGTCCTTGTCAGTGATCTAATCTCAAGTTACTCCTGCAAAAGTCTATTTAAGGGTCTGTACTTCAGTTAACTCACATTACCTGCCAAATGCTTTCCCAGCACTCAGAATCCTTCCCCAGACAAGTATTAACTGCTGTTATTTGTGATCCTTTCTTTTTAACCTCTCTAGGGTGACATTTGGAACCTGAGACTCCAAGTCAGTAAACAAGATGGTGCTTTTTTGTAAACAGCCTTTCTGTCAGGGTCAGTCTCGCTTCGCAATAAGACACAGACTCACTTAATGGGTATTAAGGATTTCTGGTTTATTGGAATGATGGCTGACAGAACGAAAAACGGGAACGGGGGTGATGGTGTGGAGGTGCCCCTTTTATACCCTCTTGTAGTGCCCCGGGCTCCTCCACCCTGCATTGTCCCGATCCCTCTTGATGGGACCCTAGATGGCTGCCTGGGCGTTTTCCAGGTGTCTTCCTTTGTCCCCCAGATTCGGTTGTGTCCTCCAGGGCACCAGGTGCGGCTTATCTCCATTCTTCCGATGTCCTTCTTTTCAGCCATCTATGGGTCCATGGGTGTGGGTGCTTTTGGGTGCTTGTGTTAATCCCTGGTTTAATTATCTCCTTCCTCTATTTCTTAATGATCATGATCTACGTTGTGAGGCTCTTTGTGCCTTGCAACGAAGTCATGACACTTTCTGCCCTTGAGATTGGTCTGGGAAGCTATCTGAATTCTGGATGTTTTCTCTGTTGATTGGCACAGCAGCTTTTCACAGGCTGAGGGCTGCACTTGGCCTTTGAATAGTGAGGAGGGTCACAGTGGTGGCACATTCCACACAGTATAGGCCATATCTCCAAAGCATTTAAGGTGACTCCTTCTCAATCATACGTTTAATGATTCTCCCCTTCTGTACATTAAGCATTAGAAATTGATGACCGCTTCTTGAAGGGTTTTGAAATTACATTCAATATTTGAGGAATGGCATATGGCCCTCAGATTTTGCACATCTGATTTAAAGGGTGATTCAGACATGTTAATGTAAAATGAGGAAACATTCTTTGGATAAGGATTCTTCTGTAACTAATTATTCATGTACAAGTGAGACATATTGGGACACTTGGGGAAATCCCAAGTTCGGTAAAAGTACAACACAGCTTTAGACAAATAAGAGAAAGGGGAATCTAAACAACCAGTAACAATAGAGCATGACATTGAATATCATATGCCTAGTGTCTATTGTAGGGAAAATTGAAAACCAACAATATGAGGAATGGAATGATGCATCATAGAAAAGGACGTGGTTGGCTGATGAACAGAAACCTTGAATGCTGTGTGCTGCATTATTAATAAATGAGACAACTGGTTTACTTCTTTTTTTCTAAACATTTGAATAGAACATTGGTATACTTACTAGATATTGTTTTAAAATTTAGACAGTTAAGGGGTGTTATGAATCTCTGAGATTCACAGGGCTTACAAAATGAAACAGCTTACTTCAGTTGGTAAACTTAGAATGCCAATAGATTATACAAACAACTGTTAGAATTGCCTCACAGCATACCAGTCTGAAAATTTGAAATTTTTGGAGTTTTAAGAGTTTTCTGTAGATCTTTGCTGCCATCTAGAAATCATCTGGGCTTTTGCAGGCCAAATATGGTAGCCATCCAGGTGCAATCAGGTTTTTTGAAGGCATGGGTGAAGGAAGGCCATGACGTATGGGCCCCAAGGTGGCTGACTCCTCTGTCTTCACTATATTGATGCTTTTGCCTCTGCCCCTCATCCCAATTTTGATCCATCATATGCAGATACTAATTACAATGTTCTTGCAACAAGCCTTCTTGAACACAAGTATATTTTAAATGCTGGAAAATAGCTAACTAAACTCAGTCCCTGCTCTCAGTTCTCTTGGAGGAAAAACAGTGAAGCATTTATCCTAGGTAAAGCTTGTTCTTATTTGTATGCTGGCTGCTAGGGAATTTAATTATTTTGGTTCTTGTCTACCTGAGGAAAAAAGCACTGAAAAACTTGGTGGGAACAAAATGTTTTCTCAAATGGAGTTGCTGGCATGTATCCCAGATTTCCTATGACATTGCAGGAGTCTGGAAGTCTGGCAGTTCAAACATAACATTCTTTACAAGGACAGACAGCAATTCTAGGATATATATAAATACACATACGGTATATACATGAAAAACTATCCAGTCATCATAGCAAGAATAGAATAGAACCCTTCCATCAAAAAATGGAAAACAAAAATAAAATAGTTTTTTGTATCATTGCTTTTTTTTTTTTGGAAAATGGAAAGTCATACATTATCTGCTTCAACTGATGGATTAATGTGGTGATACACACGGCCCATGTAGGCTCAGCTGGATTGTCAACCCCACTGCCACAACACAGGATACGAAAGGAAGGCACCCCACATAGATAAGCAAAGGAAAGAGGAGAGAACCATGAATCAAATACAGTCACTGTACATGTTTCTCATTTGTCTTTCCTTCGGCTTAGAGGACAGTCTGATCCTGTCAATGCATGCAAGGCTTTCCTTTGACAAATAGTCTATTGAGAAGCCAAATCAAAGCAGAACCCTTAGGAGAAGGATAAGCGTACTGATTCCATAGACCACATGTCTTAGTTATGTTGAATCTGCTGAGGCTCAGGACAGATTGATTCCAGCAAGGACCAGGATCTTTTTATCTTTTTCTTCACAGTTTGGGCCTGTTATCAATCAGGGATGTCCAGACTGGAGCAGATCAGTAAGGGCTGGGGTATTTAACATATTCATCCCAGTTCCTTTGGTAAAGTTGGGGCTTTTATTTGTTATTTTTATGGAGTGGGGTTGAGCATTTCAACCATGCAAACAGCAGGCACCAGGACTGGAACTGCAACTAGGAGCAGAAGTTGAAGCCTCCATATTCTACTATAGATCCCAGGATCCTGATTCAGTGCTGGTTATATATCAAAGAAAACTCTTGTGCTTAAGGGAAAATGACACACCATAACCCTTCCTAATCAGACTGTGTACAGGGTAAACAATAGCTGGGACTCCCACCAGGAGGACACAGGACAGATATGTACCGAATGATTGCTGGTGTTGCAGTTGTTCATGAACCTTATAATGCAGATAAATCCTATAGGAAGTGTAGGCATCTTTGAAAGTAAATGCCAGCACTCACCAACTCTTCTTGCTGAAACCTTTTCTGTACCTATACATTTTCCTTGCAGTGGAAAAAAGTAATAGATGAATTATAAAGTTAAACAATAATTACATCTTCCCAACCCAGATGTCCTCTGAAGAAATCGAGCTATTTCTCTCCTCCATATTCAACCAATATAGGCCATTTTACCTTTGTGTGTAGGTTATGAATGTAGGAATCTGCTTGCCAACTACTAGTTGCTAGTTCAGACATTCCCAGTCCACATCAGGTTTAGAGGGAATATGAGGCACCTATCGCTGGAAGGTAGTTGGTGGCAACAGGAACTACTAAGTTGCTAAGCCCAAGGAGGAGATGGCCAGGGTGTGAAGATCCAGAGGGCTTCTGGAAAATGAAGTTTGGAACTTCCAGCCTTTCAACTTTTGGACTCTGCCAGTTCTACTATGCCTCCAAGTGTGCCTTTTAAAAATATTTTGCTATTTAGCAATAAAAAAAAAACTAAATGCATGAGATACAGGGAAAGAAAATGTGGAATATATACTGCCTCCTCAAAAAGCAGATGTGGTCAAAGAGAGCAATGACCACTGCTGAATTGTTTATAGCTCGGGCGTCATGGCAGGGAAGAAGTAAGCAGGGACATACCTTTTTAGCAGCATCAGACTAGTTTCCTCTGCTTTCCATCTTAGTTCCAGGGAGTCAGACAGGAAAGGATTATCCATAGTCTTGCCAGGTCTCACCTTCCTAAAGTAACCTCTGGCATGGATTGACTATATTCATAGGAATGCTTAACTGTGGTTTACTTACCCATGGTTAGCCAGTTGACCCAATTATCTGGGTTCATGCAGCACACTGAAGCACACATTTATGGTTTTTGTTTTTATTTCTAGAACCATAAATTAATGTATTCACATGCAATGCTAGGTCAAAATGTGATGGGCTAGTTTGTGACTCATTATGACCTGCAAACTGAGCCATATCTTTTTCCTGCAGCATCTCCAGTCTTCGTAAATCTCTGCCCATTGATCAGTTGTTAGGCAATGATTAACTTGACTAAAGAATATAAAATATGTTGAAATGGCCATTATGAGTTGGCTGTCTGTCCATCTTGGAGCAGCCTGAGTTTCTGAATTCCTAAGAACCTCTGATACAAATTCTTTTGCTCTGTATAAATGTAGACAAAAGTCAAAATGTTGACTTCTTCCTAGATGTTTTTTCCTTAACTTCCCAAGCTGGCTTTTCCTCCCATCAAGTATTACCCAGGTCCAAATTCTCTTAGTTGTTTCCTTTTTTTTTTAAAGATAGATCAAGGTCAGGCTATCTGCTATGACATAGAATGGATATAAAAAGGTAAACTCTCTTTTGATTTGATCTCAGTTCCAAATGATTACATGGACACATTCATATCATTTTCTTGGCAACAATAGAAATGGTTTGCTTTCCAGAAAGTCCACAAGATGTGGTTTTGCCATCAACCTTGGGGTCCCATGGGGAGCCTGCAAGATGATTGTGTGATATTAAGTGATGGTTGTCTCTCTCACTGTCTTGAGTTTTTATTTTTTTATTTTTCTGTTTTTCCTTAGTGTTTGTTGTGGAACATGTATGAAAATGAAGCAGAATAACTCTGCAATACAAACTTTGTCTAGAATCATCTCTAGTATAAAAATAGCTTTGTTCATCATCCAATACCAGCTATCAAGGGAAAGGCTGGGAACTTAAAGTTTGTAGCTGACCAATACTTACTTATTTCTTCTATCTTTCTCTTGGTTCTCCCCAGTATTCAGGCAAATCTCCAACAGATATACTGTAGTATCTACGAAGTTTCTTATTTTGAGTGTAATGCAGATGGTAAACAAGACCCATAACAGCAGTAACAGTGATCAGTGAGAATCCAGTTGTTCTCTTAGAATAGGATATTCTTTAACTCCCTCTGTACATGGTCACCATTTGGAGTTATGACATACAATGATGTGATTTGTAGCTAACAGACAATGCTATCAATACTGCTTGTATAAGCTAGCTTCAGTTTGCTGCCAACACTGAATGCCTCATTTGTTCAGCACCCTGTCTCTGCTACATCATTCCAGGATAGTGTCTATGTAACTGATGCAACATGTCACTAGCACAATGGGACCATAGTATGAGGATGCCATCTGAGCAAAGCCAAATGATTTATTCTCCTCTTATGCAAATTAAATTGCTATGGGTTAATACCTCAGTTCAGACTGTTCCTGTTGCATCTAACTTATTCCTGTCTGCCCTTAAGGAAGTAAAACATTACATTGTCAGAACCTTACACGGCCTTCCCCAAAATGGTATCATCCAGACATAATTGACTATTGCTTCCATCATCCAGACAATATGGTAAGTGGTGCTTGACATATTTGAAGTAAACCCTAATCCTGATCAGCTTGAGCACAGGAATGCAATGTATATTATTATACCTTGATTTTAACAAAGCATTTGATGAAGTCTCTAATGAGATTCTAGTACAGAGGATGGAAAATATGGGCTGGGCTATACTAACATTCCTTGGATACAAAGCTGGTTCAACAACTGTGCCCAACGATTGTACACCAATGGCTTTGCATCAAGATGGAGGGAAGTGTTGAGTGGTGTATTGCAGAGCTCTGTTGTAAGCCCATACTCATAAATTACTTTGATGAGGGGTTAGAAAATATGATATTTGGAGATGACACAAAGATTGGGAGATAGCAAGCAGTTCAGAAGGCAATATCAAGAGTAGGAACATTGGAAGTTTACTTTCAACAGGGGCAGATGCAAAGCCCTGCATAGTATAGAGCTGGAACAATCTAAATTCATCACCTTACTGATTTTGTTGTTTATTTGTTCAGTCGCTTCCGACTCTTCGTGACTTCATGGACCAGCCCACGCCAGAGCTTCCTGTCAGTCATCAACACCCCCAGCTCCCCCAGGGATGAGTCCGTCACCTCTAGAATATCATCCATCCATCTTGCCCTTGGTTGGCCCCTCTTCCTTTTGCCCTCCACTCTCCCTAGCACCAGCATCTTCTCCAGGGTGTCCTGTCTTCTCATTATGTGGCCAAAGTATTTCAGTTTTGCCTTTAATATCATTCCCTCAAGTGAGCAGTCTGGCTTTATTTCCTGGAGGATGGACTGGTTTGATCTTCTTGCAGTCCAAGGCACTCTCAGCATTTTCCTCCAACACCACAGTTCAAAAGCATCGATCTTCCTTCTCTCAGCCTTCCTTATGGTCCAGCTCTCACAGCTATATGTTACTACTGGGGAAACCATTGCTTTAACTATGCGGACCTTTGTTGTCAGTGTGATGTCTCTGCTCTTAACTATTTTATCGAGATTTGTCATTGCTCTTCTCCCAAGGATTAAGCATCTTCTGATTTCCTGACTGCAGTCAGCATCTGCAGTAATCTTTGCACCTAGAAATACAAAGTCTTTCACTGCTTCTACATTTTCTCCCTCTACACCTTACTGATTATAGGGATGTAAATGTTCAAAGCTTTTCAACTTGGAGGTCTCAAGCCCATTAGAATCTCTGCAAGGAAATATTGGACTTGCAGAGTTTGAATACCTACAAGCTAGTTTCTGATAATGGACTATGTTTAAAAACTACAGGGATGAAGGGAGATATATGAGCAAAGATAAATTACTGACAGGATTGTATAGGTTACTAAGGTCAGAATAGGTGCAGATGATTTAATGGATTTTGCAAAATTAGATTAACGGACAATCAGACTTTTTATTATTTTTAAGCAAAGTGTTAAAACTTGAGAACTTACCCATCTCCCTTGATATCATTTTGGGATATTATAATTGTCTTAGTCACCAAGAAAGTGAAACCAAGTCATATGGATGGTGGCAATTTAGAATCTAGTGTTGCTGAACTAGCAAAATATGAACTTGCAAATGTTGCTATAGAAATCAGTAGGATTTGGAATTTTTTTGCTCAGTATGATCTTTAGTCACAAGAACTACTTAGCTAAATTTAATTTTGTTATAGGTAAGAACAATCAATAAGAGGGAAATGCACATGGTACTTTTAAAAATTGTTTGTGTCTTAAAACTTTCCCATACTATTAAAGAACTTAAATCCCAAGACAGAAGCATAAAGTCCACCCTGAGATCAGATATGTATTTACATTTATTTATCCATTCCAGTAAAATCTAAGGATATAAAAAAAATGCAATACTGTGGCCACACTGCTATAACTGAAAAATAATGAAAGTTAACTCTGGCTGATGCAATGTTTGCTAATGTGGGAAGTCTTCCTTAAGCCCAAACCAACCTGCAGAGCAAAGCAAAAGCTATGCAAATAAGAGTGCACAAATTAGTGCAAATTATTTTATGTTAACTCCTAAGTGCAAACTCCTGTTGTTGTTTATTCGTTTAGTCGCTTCCAACTCTTCGTGACTTTATGGACCAGCCCACGCCAGAGCTTCCTGTCGGTCAACACCCCCAGCTCCCCCAGGGATGAGTCCGTCACCTCTAGAATATCATCCATCCACCTTGCCCTTGGTCGGCTCCTCTTCCTTTTGCCCTCCACTCTCCCTAGCATCAGCATCTTCTCCAGGGTGTCCTGTCTTCTCATTATGTGGCCCAAGTATTTCAGTTTTGCCTTTAATATCATTCCCTCAAGTGAGCAGTCTGGCTTTATTTCCTGGAGTATGGACTCCTAGGCTCCAAAAAATATTCTGCTAAGATTCCTAATTCCTTTGCCTCAATGCATTGTATTGGAGACTGCCTGTTCTGCCCTCTGAGGTCCTCTCTCTTGTGGCTGTTTCCTATTTGGGGAAGAAGTCATGTCCTATCTAGACCCCATATACCACTGATTTGTGAAACACCATTTAAGAAGATTAAGCTTCCTTTCTGCAGAACAGGCATACTTTTTACTTTGTATGGCACTTTTCCATCTTCACCATTGAATGTCTGACCATCCCATCTTTGTACATTTTCAAATAGATAACAAGCAAAGGTGGCTGTTTGGATATCCACTAATTTTCTTTCTCTATATATTCAAATTTCCCTATTTGGAAATTATCATTCAGATATTGCAATATAGTTTTTAATTCAGAAAGCTGACATTGGAGTTTAATACTTTCAGGTCCAAACTTCAACCACAGAATATTTTTCCTTTAGAAAATTGGCCCTGGCCTTTTGGTAAAATTATTTACAAAGAAAAGTAATAAACCAATGTCCCCCATGTTAAGAATCTCCCCCCCCCCCCAAAGACATAGGCCAGCTCTGCTTCCTCTGGAACACAAAGATGAAAAGATTCCTTTCAATGCTCTTCAGAGAGTTCTCCCTTCCCACACAAGAGATCCACACCAGCATGTTAGTGTCAGTATAAAATGGTTTATTTAAAATGCAAAATATCTGTAAAACACATATATAGACATTAGTAAAAATAAATCCCACATAGGCATGTATAAGATGCAATAGAGCATTGTCATACCAAAAGAACAGGTATGAAAGACTTTAAATGGCAGTGTTCAACTGCTGCACAGCAGCAAAATAAAATACAGAGTCTTTTTGGACTTTCTTTCAAGAGTCTTTCTGCCTTTCACACAGAGCAGATGTTCTTTCACTTTTGGGAATCTGCCCCTTAAGAAGCGACAAATGTCCTGCATGCTGCAGGTCACCATCATCTAATTCCCGCAAAGAACAGTCTTCCTATGAGGCATGTTGCCTGTTCACGGAATTCCTCAAAGCCAGTGCCTGTTTGCCTTTTTCCTGTATCACGTCCTGTTTTGGAAGCACAACCTCCAACTCCTCCTCTCTTTTTTTCAGTGGCAAAACAGGCCTTTTCTTTTTCTCCTCCTCCTCCTCCTCTTCCTCCAGCCTCCCCTCAGAGGTGAAAGGGCTGCAGACAGTCTCCACCAGGCCAATAACCACTCCAAAGAATGCCAGCATGCTCCCCAGCATGTACAGCTTGACCATTTTGCTGTTGGGCTTCTGGCTCAGCATCTCTTTCGCAAATGGGATCAGCTCTTGCATTGTCTCCATGGTATTTGGAAACACCTAGATGGAGAAACATATGAGAAAAGTAGGTCAGTTACAGTTTAGATTGTGAAGACCCTTTTGTTCCAAGCCACCCTACCCTGAAGGAACAGTTTTTACCAACAGAGGCTCAGCAGCTTACACAGCCCCATTATGCAAAGGCTACAAACTACAGCAGATGCACTTCTAATACAGACAGTCCAAGTATAATTCCCCTTGTGTGGCTGATCAGATGTGACAGCATGAATTCAAAATCATACGGCTTTTAAAAAAAAAAATAGCAGCCCTTTTCTCCAATACAACCCCACAAATCCCTCCCTTGAATTCGAACAGCCTCTTCAGCAGCTCGGCTCTAAATTAGCACTGTAGCTTGGACAGTCAAAAATAAAAACCGCCGGCCTTACCTCGAAGAAATGGTCTGCCCCGCTCGGAGCTTTGAGCAGCCGTTGAGCTCGCAGCAGGCACAGAAACAGAAACACCAACCCGCTTCTCTCCACTCCAGTTAACTTGACAGCCGTGGGCCTCCTTACTTTATAGGCCCACGCTTGCACGAGGCCCCGCCCCTGCCCGGGCCGACCGCTTGGTTTCGTCCGTGCAGGCTGCGGGCCAGTGGGACTGCCCATGCGCTGAGCACGCTGCGGGTCTGCAGCCATTGGCCAAGGGTAGAGCCTCCTGGTCCGGTAAGGCTGGCAAACGGCAGCGCAGGCGGAGGTGGTCGCCGCCAGCTCCCAGGAGAGGCGGTGGGGAAGGGCGTCCAAAGCACGCAAGGCAGCAGCAATAAATCACGTTCATTTATCAACCTGGAGAGAGTCACGTAGCATCTGTCCAGGCGGCCTCCGCCAGTTTGCAAAGGGAAGCAGCCCACTGTTGAGCTACGTGCGCCAGGGCCCGCGTTGGGGTGACCTTCACTCTTAAAACCGCATTACCTTAAACGGACATTGCGGAATTTAGAGGAGGCTTAATGGGTGACTCGTTGCATTGTTTTGCTTTGTTAAACTCGCTCCTGGCATTAAGATTAAGAGCAGTTAACTGCAAATAGGGCTACAGCAAAGCAAGATTCCCTGATTTTCCAAAGGCAAGCCCGGGAATCGATGTTTAAGATGGCTTTAAAAGAAGACACAATGTGGTATGGAAAGTTAACAATGGCTGCTTGGTGACGGGACGACCAAGGGGGTTTGCCTCTAAATGCCAATTGCTGAGGAATGAAGTCAGGGAAACCTCTATGGCGCATAGGTTCCGCTTGAAGGATTCAGGTTGACCACAGCTTGCTGGCTGGGGAATTCTGGGAGTTGGAAGTCCACACATCTTAAAGTTGCCAAGTTTGAAAAATACTGATCTAAGTTGCTTCTCTTATTCTCTTAATGGCAAGATGTGCCCATATATAGGTGCTCAAAACACCCATAACCAGAGGATACAGATTTTCCTCTGCTATATCTCTGTGCTGCCATCTCATGGTTGTCTGGAGTCTTGCAGGCAGAGAGGGTAGCTCTGTTCTTTCACCAAGAGTTCTGGCATACCATAACTTATTTTCAGCAGCCTTTTGCCTTGAGAAGCATTTCGTCTAATTATATTACATACATTGCCAGGGAGAAAAGGGAAGCACACGTATGAGGGGCATTTTGGTTTTACCCTCACAGCAGCCTTGTGAAGTGTAAGTTGAGTGACTCTGGCAAGGTTTCCCTGGTGGCCCTGTGGACCAACAGCACTACGAATCAAAGTTTTCCCCAACCAGATGAGACACGCTGGGGTTTGCCACATTTACTGATTCTACAGTTAACCTCTACTTGCATTTGTGGATGTGTGCATATCCACACATTTCAGCTTTATCCCTCCTTTTCAAGGAACCCCCCACTCCATTTATAACGATCTTATGAGTAGGTTAAGCGGAGGGGCAATGGTGGCCCAAGTCACTGAGCTGTGTGGCTAAGGGGGATTTGAACGTAAGTCTCCTCAGCTTCTCTTGTACACTGACCGTTGAGGTTGTCGGTGTTAAGAGCCAGCTATTTTCATTAAAGACTCATGTTTAGACTCCAAAGCTGGTGAAAGCCAGTCACTCCTCCAGAGACCTATCCAGTCCTTTCTTCTAGCACGCTACTTGATTCTTCCAGGTGAGAGGTAAGCATCCCCCTCTTTTTTCCCCCTTTTTTAATGTATGTGGGTTCAGAATGTTTAGGAGTCAGTTCCCTTTTTGTACATAGGGCATGGGTCTAGGACTTTACTCCAGGGATCTGCATTCTATTTCTGTCCACTGAGCCACTATGCAGCCTTGCGTAAGCCCTCTCACCCAGTGGCTGGGCAGTCTCTTTGGACAATAAGGGAGTCTGACTCTGACTGCAGCTTGTTGCAAAAATGGCCCTTGTTGCCATAAAAAGATTTTACAGCTTGATTCATATACAAGGGTCTGAAAAGTTAGAACAACAACCAATAGACATTGGTTCAGACTTTCAGAATTAATGGATGGAAGAGAGGAAGGGCAGCTGGAGTTATGGCACGTGGCCCTGTCCTCTGCGTCCTCATCTAGACGTCCCTTTACAGTCCTTGTGTACAACTGCTTAAATCTGAGAAGGTGCAATAAAGTGTAAAAGCTTCCAGATTCTAGTGAAAGTGGCAGAATGAATGTGTAGAGGTGGAACTCTAGTAATTTTTTCCTGTAAATTTTGATTTAATTTTTTTTAAATTTTAAATAACTGAAGGGAGTTGGTGAATGGAAAGAGATCCTGAAGAGTGTGAGGATATTATTGGTTTCTTAGACCTAATCTGTACAACCATCTTGCTCCAGTGTGAGTACAGGCCACTGACTGTTTCTCAGCAGGAACTCAGGATGCCACATTCTTCCTGCTATGGAGTCAAAGTAGTGTTTTCCTACTTAATGTCTGTGCAAGTGGTGATGTCTGGTTCTTTGTTGTGCTTCATTTCATTGTAGCTGAACACCTCCATAGCAATTGGTTGTTGCCACTGGAATGCCCACTCCCCTCTGGACATTGATCTCTACCCTTCATCAGTGTTTTTCAAGCCTGGAAACTTTAATATGTGTGGACTTCAACCCCCAGAATTCTTAAAGTTGCCAAGATTGAGAAACACTGCCCTTCATGATTATTATTATTTTTACAAGTTCACCAGCGAGACAGTGAAAGGCTAGGGTTTCCCCCCCTTCTTTTTAAAAAATCACTGATGGAATGTGGAAATCCAGACTTTCCTTCTCTCCTTTTTAACCTTGTGAATTGACAAGAGTTCTGTCACTTTCTTCTTCAATTCCAAGTAACAGAAAATGGCAATAGTGTTTTCTTCTTTTCTGCCAATGGAAAGGTGTTAACTATGATGGGGAGTCAATGGCAAGGAACTTACACAAAAGGTCCATCAATGGAAATCACATATCTTCAACCCAAAGGAAAGCAATTCATGATTGCTTTTCTAGGCATGAGTGGAAGGGGTAAAGAAGCAGGGGAATTACAGGTTGTAGTAGGCCTGGCCCAGACAGAAAACCAGGACATTATTGTGGCAAAAGTGGAGAAAGGGGTTGAAGCTGGAAAGGGATTTCTTAAAGTGGCTTCATTTCTAGTCAGGAGCCAAGCAACTTACAGCTGCCATGCAGAAAAGCCCTTAGTTTCTTTTAATAGTCTGGGGTCCTCCATTTGAATTTAATACAAAATAGTGTCTGGAGTGAGCAGAGCTAAATATTTGGCATCCCATAAGCCATATATTATAATGGCATATACATACAAGTGCAAATTTACATGAGAATGAATTTAAATCTAGAATTTTCTAACAGAATAATGGGATTTTTGCTGCAGTAATAAAGTGAGCACTGATTTTGGATGAAATCTAAAGATTAATTAGTACTCTTTGCATCTGAGCTTCAAATCTCAAGGATTGCGTGATGGTGAGTAAGCCTGCAGGTAAGGTTTCCAGCTTCAGTGACGATAATTGTTCTGTCTTTGCCAGATACAGGTAACTCCTACTATCTGGGCAAACCTCTCCAGACCATGTTCATGAGCCTTCCTCATCCTTGCTTCTGCTCAATTATTGTCTTATTTGCACAGCTGCAATAAATACAGAGAGAGCCAGGTTGGTCTAGTGATTAAGGCACCAGGCTAGAAACCGGGAGACCAGGAGTTCTAGTCCTGTCTTAGGCACAAAGCCAGCTGGGTGACCTTGGGTCAGTCACTCTCTCTCAGCCCTAGAAAGGAGGCAATGGCAAACCATTTCTGAAAAACCTTGCCAAGAAAACAGCAGGGACTAGTCCAGGCAGTTGCCAGGAGTCAACACTGACTCGAAGGCACATGTACACACACAGAAAAGTATTTAACAAGGCATTCTATGAAAACTTTAACTATAATTACAGGTAACCCCCAGAAAGCAAAATCTGGTCCACAGAACAAACCATTCTGGTCCACAGAACTATCTGAATAAGCAACCACCACTTATGTACAGTCAGGCAGAGGAAGGTTTTAGGGTAAAGACCCAGAAGTTGCAGTCTCCCCAGATCCTGTGGTGATATCTAACAGTGAAGAATGATAATGGATGTTGAGCCACAGTTTCTGCTAGACCATGGGGTTTATCTTTCTGTTTTACTGACATTTGCACGGTGATGTACATAGGTCATAATATTTCTACAAGGGACTACTCTGGTGTTCTTTCTTAGTTGCATTTCTTTCTTTCCACCAGACTGCCTGTATATAGCTGGATTTTAGCTATCCCTTTTCTTCCAATTTTTTTTTTCATTCAGGTCTTCTAAATGCTGGATCCTAAGTATAGGGATGTGGGGGAAGTACTGCATGGGGGAGAAACCATTCTGAAGTATATATCTGCCAAACAACATATACTGCAATCTATCCTCCCCCAGCACAAATATTACATGTGGAAAATAATGTAGTAAAACTTTTAACAGGGTTTTAAACATCTAATAGACCTTCCCCTGCTGTGCAATATGCTCATAGAACTACTGCATGTGTATGCTGAAACTGCAGGGGGAAAAAAGTATTTCCATAAATTGCTGAATTTATTTTAGTTGTTCTGCTGTTTTTCATTGTTGTTTTTATACTGTAATTCTTTAAACTGATTTGCCTACAACCCAGTAGATGGCAATTGTTGTGTTGTGGTTCATGTGCTGGCCTAGAAAGCAGAAAACAGTGAGTTCTAGGCCTCCCTTAGGCATGAAAACCAGCTGGGTCACTTTGGCCAGTCATCTTCTCTCAGCCCAACCCACCTCACAGGGTTGTTGTTGTGGGGAAAATAGGAGGCAAGAGAATTAGGTATGTTTGCTGACTTGAGTTATATATAAAAAAGATGGGATAAAATAATGACAATGACAATGACAACTACAACAACAACAATAACAATAATAAAAATTAGAAGTTTAATCAATGAATGCTTCTGCATTTTACTGTTTCCTTTTCTTTCTCCTGAAGCTCTTCCTGACGCAATGGACTTTCCTTCTGAGATCATGAAACCATAGAGAACATAATAGCCTGTTTATTGCCTCTCAGCCAGTGAGTCACAACTAGAAAGTACAGCACATTCTGTGAGGGAGATTGTGGCCCTTTCCTGTTCCTTTTACATTTCTTTGCTTTCATCTCTCTCTGAGTATTGCAGATTACCTCAGCAGCATAAAGCAGATTATATCAGCTTCCATAAGACCATTTATAACCTCAGATTGCTGTTAACTTTCTTCAAGCTGGCAATAAGTTGGTTCTGTTCTTTGAAAGGTAATAGTTCTGGAAGATGGATAGGAGCAATATACAATACTGTAACTTCTAATGCTAGAAGATTTTATTTTC
Organism: Candoia aspera; assembly: GCF_035149785.1. Classification (NCBI taxonomy): domain Eukaryota; kingdom Metazoa; phylum Chordata; class Lepidosauria; order Squamata; family Candoiidae; genus Candoia; species Candoia aspera. The sequence continues at coordinate 40,814,534 of NC_086155.1, forward strand.
AAGACCAAGATTTTACCTTCTTTTTTGACCAGCAGTGTTGGCCCCAAAAGACAAGGCACGGTCAGATAACTAGTAAATGCACAGATGGCTTCCAACAAGTAAAATAGCAGATTCAGGGCCAGGGCCAGACAATAAATTCCCCTTTTAAAAATCAGTTCTCATTCAATTTGATAAAAAGAATGTGCTATAAAAATGATTTTGAAGGAGAAGAGCATTTCAATATTGTCATGGATAGAATGTGAAGCTCTTGCACTGATTTGGTTACAAGACGGCCAAGGGTTATGTGTGAATATCTACTCATCATAGTCCTCAGGGATCTACAGACTGTGTGCATGTCCATACCTCTTTTAAATCCCAAGGATGATAGGGAGCTCCCACAGCTGGCTTTCTTCAGTTGGGTTGCTAGTATCATTGCTAAGAGGAAATTCCGCACTTCAGAAATCGTATTTCTTTTCCCTGGAGAAATTTTGAAAAATCAACCAGCCAATTTCTCTGCACACAAATTTAATGGAGAATTTCAAAGTACCATTTATGCCCACCTCTACCCTGGGATCCTATTTTAATATAGGGATAGTGGGATACTTTAATCCTTCATCCCCTATATGACAATTTATTTCTCTCCATGTTAATTGCTCTCTTGGTGTAAAGCATCTCTGATTTCTTTTTCCTTATAACAGTATTCAAAAGAGCAGATCACATGAATATGTGATTGAGTGTAACCGCATAGAAAATAGCTGGGTAAATATTAGAGCTGTTCAGTTCTTCAAAGCAGCCCTTCGCTTTGTGAAACTGTGTGACAGAACTGATTTTGACTGAAACTCTCACCAACACATGCAGAAACGTCTGTCCATTGGAACTGCCAGGTCTAGGCTGCAAGGCAACATGAAACATCTTGTTGACCCATATTGCACAGGCTCTTTGGGTCAATGAAAAGAATCTCATTGTTCTGGCAGCTGAAAACTCTTTCTTGAGATGCACCTAAGCCACTTTGCATAGCTCTGATAAGTATGTACAGTGAAAACAAAGAGAGGTGGGACATTAAAGAGTAACAAACGTAATCATGGCAAAAGCTTTGTATGGTCTGTCATGAACGTAAAATGTTATCCGTGGTTGACTATGGGACCAGCCTACCATATTTTTCTGCCCAAGGCAGAGAAGTAAATGATCCATCTAGCAAAATCAAAATTATTTGGTACTAGAGGCAAACAATTTCACAACTTATTTTTCCTCCTCCCTAGCAGTAGACATGTAACCATAAGAAATTAAATGGCTGACCATTTGCTGCTCTTTTGTTGACACCCCAAATTGGCCACTTGAGTCATCTAATGGTACTGCTGGCTCTGTTTGGCAGATTTATTTGAGTACAGCACTGGCCAAAGAATTAAGAAACTATTATGAAAAGAGAAGCCCAGACTTTGGGAAATGCAAAAGAGAGAAGCAGCATTTTTCTAGACAGAGAACAATTAAAATATAAGCTCTTCAGGTGAATAAATGGTTCAGTCAGCTAACTCATTGCTCATTTCCTGTCACCCATATTGCTTGTTGATAGGAGAAACATGCCCTTCCCAGCAGCTGTTAGGAGGCAGGAATAGATCAGTCAGCATTGTGCAAACAAGCACATGGCTGCTGACTGGCTAGACCACTTGGGATAGATGTAGTCATCTGACATCATCCAAGGCTCATCAAGAGTCACACATTTGACAGTGTGCTCTTGCTATTTGTGAGTTAAGCAAAAGGAAATGCTTCTTCAGGCAGTGCATAGTTAGATTATGGAATGCATTGCCATATAGGATGTAGAGAATTTAGATGGCTTTAAAGGGGCTTTTATCTGATACGGCAGGTCACTTAAGCCTCCACCTCTTCAGCTCGAGCCATGAAAATCGGCAGAAGAGGCCCTCTTAAAGATGCCTTACTTTCAGAAGCTGTCTATTGGGAAATGAGAACCAGGCTGCTCCTACTATTTCTCCTTCTCTTTATATTTATATGAGATGATTTATTTATTAAGAGATACATTTGTTATGGGATGAGCTCAGCTTCGCTCTTTCTACCTTTAGGAAAATTTAGACTCTCCTCCTTAGGCAGGCCTTTTCTGTTTAAATTAATTGCCATTGTAACTGTTTTTGTCAGATTTTAACTGTTTACAGCGTTTCCCCCTATTGTTTGAGTGCCTGCTAGGCAGAAAGGCAGATGAAGCATATATCTGAGTATGTTTGGTACAAGGCGGGCTCTTGCTTCTCTGCTCAGTTTTTTCAGGTTGTGTTGAGGTGTATTTGTCAGCCAGTCATTTCACAAGTTACAAGGGAAAGTGCACAGCCAGAAAACGTTGAAGGAAAAGAGCAGGACTTTGTCATGGAGACACAATGGAGAAACGAAACACCACTAAATTTCTTTTCATTCCTGTCTATTGGGAATGAGCAAAAGGTCTGTGGTTCATTTTCACCTGCACCCGCAGTGTATGCTATTTATTACAAAAACCTGTCCCCTATTCTAAGTTTGGAGAACTTTCAAAGTGAGTCGCACCAAATAAAACCTGTCTAACAAAACAAGTAATGAAAAGATTGGAGTCAGATATCAACAGAACATTGAGGAACACATTGCTCTGAATTCCTAGCACTTTCATGTAGATGTTAAACAGTGCAGAACATTCTCTTGTTATTGCTATGGAGCAGAGCAATGTCCCCAGCAGCATGTTCTGGAAATATTCACCAAGATAGGAGGAGAACCCTAAAGATGCACACACCCTTTACTATGTGCAAACATCAAATGAAGCTTTTCAAGCATTAACCGCCCAGAGTCGCTCTCTGAGTGAGATGGGCAGTGACTAAATTTGAAAAATAAATAAATAAATGAATAAATAAGTCACAATTTCATTATTTTGCCATCGATGCTTAACTCAGAATAATCCCTGCCAGCATATGCCTTAATGACGGCTGAACACTGGCTGCTTGAATTCTAATGTCTGCAGTAGCAAAACTCCAGCTTCCATGTGGGCCCAGAGTACAAGTGTCTGCTGCAGCTGGTGTCATTTGGGGGTGGAAGGGAAGCTTCTTCAGGCATTCCAGGCTTGAACATGGCAAGTGTCCTTTCATCTGCGCTTATCTTTTGATATCATTTGCATATGTACCCATATATGTTTTTCCGGATTTACTTTTTAAAATCCTGATGGGACTTTAATACCCATTTCCTTGCAAACTTCAGAACACTGCTTCCTCCCCTACTTCCCATTCTAGAGCTATTGGGCACTTTTTCAGCCAGTCTGGATAATGCATTCTCAGCAGAGGGTTGGTCTTTCTCCTTGTGTAGATCTTCTAGAATTAACAGGGGCTTTGCTTACCAGATACAGGTGATATCTCTAATCATCTGTCTGATACTAATTACTCTGTCCTTGAACTTTCCCTGTCTTGTTTCCAATGCTGTGGAAGTTATCTTTTATGCTAATGTTCACTTTTCAAGACAGAGAAAAGGAAATACATCTTTAAGCATATAAACTGGCTAACCTTTGTTGCCAAGTTGGAGGCCAAGATAAGAGGTGTTGAAAAATATCTGTGAAGCAGTCAGATTGGATAGTTCTTTTTAGATTATAAAATGATCCTTGCAATGCTGTCTGAGAACCAGGGCAAGCCACACAGATTTAAAAGACTCCAATCTTTACTGTTTGACCAATTATCTGCAGCAAATTGGGATATGTCAAGTGTACAAAGGACAACAAACCATAAGCCATTCTGTCTGGTGTGTGATATGTGTGATAATGTATTTGTCAGTTCCACTGTTTATACACTGCAACAACATAATTTAGTATTTTATGTGTACACTGTTAAAAATACATAATATTAATTGGCTGATCCATTCCAGAATCAGGCATTTCCCAAGGTGTTTGAAACCATAATTTATTATAGTATTAATTACACATGCATAGTTTGTCAACCTCAAATTACTAGAGTAAAAGTATTATCCAACCATGGATTTTGGATTCTTTCCTCCTATGGCCCAACACAAATATGAAGTTATTAATGGGAATAGAAATGTCAAGGATTCATATTTTTAAATAATCCTAATCTAGAAACAAATAAAGGGTTCTTCCTTTTATATAAATATTTCAGGGAATGCTCTTCGTTTTCATTGTATATTTGTAAAATCCTGATGATGGCAATGATTTCTATTGCTATTTTTAAAAAATTGTATGCCATTCTTTACATGTTTTCTCAAGGAATGCTGAAATATATTTCATATCATTCTTCCATATGCATTACTCTGGCCAGTTCTAAGAACTGAAAACAAACATAATATTTGGCTGGAAAGATAAAAACAACTCTAAAACAAGAATCCTGTGCATACAAATCATCTCTTTATATAAGGAATAATATCCCTGACAAGCTGATACAGTTGGTGGAATCCTGTGCCAGATGTCCACGATTCTTCTCGCTGCATTCTGAACCAAGAGACATTCTTCCAGAGAAGCTTCCGGTAGAGTTTCTTATAGATGTCCAATCCACGCATAATGATTTAAAGACAGGGGTCTAATTTTACAGGCACATTTGGGATTTTGAGAAAACACTATGAATGTAATTTTGCAACATGATGTCATAGTGGAGGCAGTCCATCATAAAAATCCATTTTCACAGAAACTGAATTTCAAAAAATTAACCATTCTCCCTTTGAACCACCAATTTTCTGCTCCAACAGAAATCTAGTACAGAGAAGGAATGCTCTGTAATGAGTGTCAAAGACAAATTACATACCCAAGACTCTGTAGACATCCAAAAACACAAACCTCTGGCTCTTGTACCTCCAATTCCTTCTCATTCAGACCAACCCTAAACAAACTCTGTTTCATTCCACATCTCCAGCAAACTCTACAATAATTTCTTTTTGACATTGACATGCAGTCATTCCCCCAATTTTCTGCCCCTCACATCTATACAAACCTCCCTAATTTTTCTACTATCAGGCTGCCCTGCCGGCCTTCTTAATCCTTTCCATTGTCCTGATTCTTGCCTTCTTGCTTATTCCTTCTGCAACCCTCCCCAGTCTAATCTCTGCTCCTTCCTTTATTCCATTATATTGTACTGCTTCCTCATCCCACTGTATCAAGTCCGTTACCACTAATTTTTTTCAAGATCACCCCCCTCCCACCTCCCTGTTATCCCTGTGTTATTCAAAGCCGGCAATTAGTATCTCCTTTTTTTCTGACAAGTACCTGGAGGAGCACTTGGAAGTGAAGTGTTGACTTGTTCTTCCTAAACAGGTCTCTTGTCCTCAGACCCTTAAATGCATTCCTTGGAATAAAGGGCAGATCTTTATTGTGAAGGGTTATTGGGCACCTGGGGGGGTGGAAATGGAAGATACTGGCTGCCCTTGTATATGTGTATGTGACATTTATATGGTTATTCATAGAAGTGGTAGGCAAGCTGTCTTTAAGGAAGCTCTCCTGTCCTTGCTGCAACTCTCACTGGGGAACTCTTGAAGTCCGACAGCCATGGGCATCAGAAAGTGAAAGATTAGCAGGAGTTCATACCATCTGTAAAGTAGGTTACTGGAAGGGATTCCATTACACTTAGCCTAGTGACGAACGCTCAGTTCTGGAATTCGTTCACTACAGAGAAAGCAGATGTTTCTGAGGAAGTGAGAGCTTCTGCTATGTGCTCTTTTGGGTACACAGAGTTTGAATGACTCATTCAGAATTTAGCAAGAATGGCTGCAATTGCTTGATTCTGTATTCAGTGGAAGACTGGTCTTACCAAGTTCCCAGTGTGTAAACCGTAAGACTAATTTGTGCAGAGAAAACAGTGATCTTTCTTCCCTATTCAAACAAAACTTCGTATGATCCACAGAGAGAAGTAGATGTATGCCTACATGTCAGGGCCAGTAATCTATACTACCTGCTTGCCATCCTTTCTTCTGGTGAAAGCACATTCCATTTTGGTAATATGTTTTAATCCAGAGTTCAGTATCAGATCTTCAGAGTAATTTGGTTAGTTCTGCTTCCTTATTTTTTTACACATAGTTTTTATTGAGAACGAGTTTTATACAGAATTAAAAAGTATGGAAACGTAAAAAAAAAAAGATTGGAAGAAAGAAAAAGATGAAAAGATAAAAGAAAGTGAGAAACAGTAAAAGTCAAGGAAAGAAGAACAAAAAAGGAAAATATCTAGAAGTGACTTCCAATCTTCTTTGCAGCAGTTACAAACATGATTGTTACTGTTTCTGCCCTCTCAAATTACATAGCATGGTTCCCTTCTTCCCATAAACACCCCTTTTTCATCAGTAAATCCCAAAATCATCAATTCATTTTTGTCCATTTTCAATAAAAAAATCCATATAGGGTTTCTGGTCTTTTATAGAAGTAGTTATTGTCCCTTCCCTAAGAAGGTACATGCTGTTTATTTAATTAATTCAAAGGAACTCAGAACAAACAAAGTCCCCCCAAAACTGGTCCCTTTGTCCCTTTAAAATCTTTTACAATCCAAGCTTTTAATATTTTTTTTGCTGCAAGTTAATTTTTACATTCTCGTAATTTTTCCTTTTCCTTCTCTGTTAATCACGCCGCTGGCCATAGGAATAGTCACCGGGTGGTCTATTTAAATTGCTGTTCCGAAGATCTTTTAGATGTAAAATAATTATAATCCAAAGTGATTTAGAAAGGTGAGTTTGATTGGACCCAGTACCCATTAAAGGCTCCACTGAGGCTGCAAGCCTGATCTTCCTTCCTTGACTCCTGGCACTCTATTCTCACTGCAGGTTTCCTCATGAGGAGCTGCCTTCTGGAGCACATGTGGGTGATCTCTTTGGCTTCTCCTTGTCCGGAGAAGTTCTGCTGCTGTCCGGAGAAGTTCCATGCTTGTTGTCCTGTCATGGTTCCAGCCTCAATGTCGTCTCTGTGATTTCAGAGATGCATCACTCAGCCATTTTCTCCACCTGGAAGCCTGGTTAGTTCTGCTTCCTCAATGCAGATACTAATCAAAATCACGTGTATAGTGTAAATTAAATACTGATAAAGGCTTCCAGAATATTGTCAACATTCTTGTTTTTAAATGCCAGCAAAAATTGATAAAGTATACAACATGGAAGGTTAGTTTTGAACATATCAAGATTGAAAAGTAAACCAAACCTTGTACATTTTTTTCAGTGGTAACAGAAGAAACATCATGGATTCCTGGACAAAGGAACAGTGCAAGGACAGGAGGTAGTTCCTGTGACCAAGCTGGGTCTTGGCTGCCCTCCCATCTTAATGGTAGATCCTTCTAAGTTCTAATCAGTATAAAAAAGTGTGGGAGATTCTAAATTGGTCACCTTTCTCTTTCAGGCCCTAAAGGGCAAAAGTCTACTAAGTCTACTGTTGGCAATGGACTATAGCAGGCCTACCCAACTTGTAGAGGAGGAAAGGCCACATTGATCAATTAAAAATCATGGGCCACACCAATTAGCTGTTTGGCAGCAGGTGGCATGGTGGCAGCGATGGAACTGGCAGTTTCGGTAAGGTCTGGAGGTATTGGAGATGCTTGGCAGCATGTCTTCTGGGGCAACAGCAGCAGCAGCTGCGGTGGATCCTTCCTGGTGGCAGTGATATTTGGCAGTGCTGGATTTATTGAGTTTTTTCAAAAATGCTGGGGGGGGCACATGAGGCTCATGGATTGTGTGTTGTACAGGCCTGTACTATAGCAGTTTTTTCAATACCAGGGCTGTTTGGATGGTTGGCGTCTCACAAAGAAGTCTTCTTTCTTCCAAACTTACCAAAGATGTGTGGTATCTCAGGACAATGTTCACCAGAAAAACTGTTTTTCACTGCTGCGTTACTGAGTCATTTGAAGTCCTAAATTTCTTCATTTTAAAGTTAATTGCACTGCATTCCGTAAGACTAAGTTTCCAATTCTATGTGCATTGTCTTGAAGGTGAGTCCCACTGACGGCAGAACTTGCGTGTAAGTAAGCATTCATAGGATCAGGCCTTTACTGGCTCTTGAGTATAGGACTGTAATCTTAGATAACTGGTTCTCTAAGGTTCTAACATTACAATACTGTATTCACATCACATTGCATGTAGTAAGAACCTTGTGAATTTTAGTGATTTGACAGAAATTCACATATCAGAAGCCCTTCAAGATTCAATAAGATATTCTTACTGCCTGGACTAATCCCTGCAGTGTTCTTGGCAAGATTTTATCATTGCCTTCTTCCTAGGGCTGAGAGAGAGTGACTGACCCAAGGTTACCCAGTTGGCTTTGTGCCTAAGGTAGGACTAGAACTCATAGTCTCCCAGTTTCTAGTCTGGTGCCTTAAGCACTGCACCAAACTGGCTTTCAATTCTTAATTTAGTATCCTTTATTTTGTTGTTAATTTAGCATTTCTATTTTGTTGTTTACAAAATTTGCTTCTCCTTTTGCTGGACTGGTTATGGCATAGTAGAGTTGTGACCAACTTGATGTCAGTCTTATTCGATATGTAGAAAGAGAGGCTAATTCTATGCAAGTTGCCCATTAAGTTTAGCATGTAGGGCTTTATTCCAGCTTAGGTAAAGGTAAAAGTTTCCCTTGACATTAAGTCCAGTCGTGTCCGACTCTAGGGGGCGGTGCTCATCTCTGTTCCAAAGCCGAAGAGCCGGCGTTTGTCTGTAGACACTTCCGTGGTCATGTGGCCGGCATGACTGAACAGAACGCCATTACCTGCCCGCCGAAGCGGTACCTATTAATCTACTCACATTTGCATGTTTTCGAACTGCTATGTTGGCAGGAGCTGGGACTAGCAACGGGAGCTCACCCCGTCACGCGGATTCGAACCGCCGACCTTCCGATCGGCAAGCTCAGCGGTTTAACCCGCAGTGCCACCACGTCCCTGTGCTTATTCCAGCTAGGATTGCTGTATTCATTAGATTAATAAGTAGCTATAATAAATAGGCTAATGACATTGGCACAACAAAGATACTGTTGCATAAATTAAGACTCTTGGCTCTTCTTGAGATGTATGTACTGTATATTAGGATTAGGGTTTGTAGATTTGTGTTGGTTATCTCAAGGGCATTATATAATATTAGTTGCATAGATTTTAAAAAAGGCTACCATCTTCCTAAGAAGGGATGCATAAGATTATATGGTAAAACACAGAAAAAGGTCACACCTCTCAAGTATAGATTATCATACAGACAAGCTTTTTGCAACCCGTTGCCTTTCAGACGGGTTGGACTTCAGTCTACAGACACAAAAGACAGCGGGTTGGGAAAGTTTGATAAAGATTATGTTGGCCCACTTTCAAAACATTTCTTAGAGCATAAAACCAATTGTTTATCACTGCAAATATACTGTGTGGAAAATAATCATTCTTCTTCATATTTCTAGTTGATTTACATGTCCATGTGAGCCATGACATACCAAGTGAAGCCAAGATCTTATAGTTTGGGGTACTCATGTGTAATGTAATATATAGAACTCTTGAAGTTAGAAAGCTGTTCAGCAGAAGGTCCTGCCTAGTTATTTGTTATGACTGTCTGAAATCTGTGTCACCACTGCTGAAAGCAAATTCCCAAAGAGCATTTACTTTTCCCTTACTCATGGATGATAAGTGGCACATCTCTTATCAACTACCTTTGTAAAGACAGACAGATTGTGGTGAAGAAAGTGTCCCTACTTAACGTTTATAGCTGCAGTAGGGCCTCCAGCAGCTCATGTCTGCAGGCACATCAGTGGAGAGCAGCCACATAGGTGGTTGTAGATTTTCTGTTTCATTAAGGATTTCATGCTATAAAGTTTTATGACCCAGCCAAGTTTCTTACTGATCTTTAGTGTTTGTAAATATTCTGTGAACTGAAACATAGTCCTGGTGACTTGGGACATCCAGATTAAGTTGTCAGCAATAATAAAGGAACATCAGCAGGCTTACAAGGCATGTCATTTTTGTATCTGCACCTGTCATTGTAACATGTTACTCAACTGTCATCCACAAGATAGAATTCTTACAGTGACGTATTCAGGGAGTAGCTAATGCCTAAGCCAACCTCCTCCAATTTGGGGCCCCTTCAAATTCTGCAACAAAATTATTGCCAAAAAAAAAAAAAATTCTCCAGCCTGGGAATTGTGCAAGTTGAAATCCACACGTTTGAAGGGTATCCAGCTTGGGGAAGTCTATGTTAGGCAGAGCTGGAGGGAAAGTGCAGACAACCTATACGGATAGGGGAATCAATTTCTTGGATTCTCAGTTTTCCAGTCTTAAATTTGGTCCATTAGATTGCCAGCAGGCTGTCTGGCTCATATTTATTTATTGGCTGAAAATGAAACTGGCTTAAGAAATCCCTTTCCAAATTTCAGCCCCTGTCTCCACTTTTGTCACAAGAACATGCTTATCACAGCCCCTGATTAGTCAATTCCCTTGCTCCTTTACCTTCCCACCATTGCCAGGAAAGCAAGCAGCAATCACTTTTCTTTCCATAGGCAGCATTTTGAGGATATGCAGTTTCCATGCACAGAACATTTTTTACTTTGACTCCCCCTTGTACATGACCCCTTTCCATCTGTTGTATCTGCTGATGGACTGGTAAAAAGAATTTTATTTTTCTGGCCACTTGGGCTCGAAGGAAAAACTTACAGAACTGGCAATGCTACCTGGTTAAAAAAGAAAGTTCACCTTTGTTGTAAAAGATTTTTAAAAAAGGTTCAGAGTGGATAGGCAGCACAGTAGTGAAGATAAAATAGCCATGGAGGACAGCAAACAGGTAAACTGGATAACACTGCCTGACCAGCACAAGGTTGAAAACACTGAAGCAACCACATGAACCTCAAAAAAGTAGTTGCTCCTTTATTGATTTCAAAAGATAAGTTTTGTATGGCCTCCAGCACACTGCAGAGCAACTCTTTTCAAGGGATTCCACACCCCTATCTTACATTTTCATGAATACTAAGATTTAGTGTGTGCAGGGAATAGGGAAAAGTAAGTTGAAAGATATCACTTTCTAGTCATGGATGCATATCTGAAGCGTTCCACCAGGCTTTTGTAAAACTGAATAGCCAAAGATCCTCCTTTTATGACTCTGGAGTGATCTGATTGCTAGTTAATGTGCATCCCCTGCTTATTGAGTGGAACAGTTCATGATATGGAAGGTAACCAGTGAAGGATAAAGAAGTCTTGAGCCATTGAAACAGACTAGCTAGAAGAAGCCTGGGACAGGGATCAGAAGGTATACTTTTTTGGAGGGGGCGGGATGAGAACATTTGATGATATGCCTAGGCAAACCTTGTCTGATCTAGAAAGCTATTTAGTTTAGTTGGGGACCATCTGAGGAAGTCCAGGCCAGAAGGCTAGACTGGGAAGTCAAAAACATCCTGGAAGAAAGTAGTGGCAAACCAGTTTCACATCATACCAAAAATACTGCATGGATGTGCCCATTTAAGTTACTAGGAGCCAGGTGACTACAATTATCTGAGCAAGACAAAAAATTGATGGTGTAGCATTTATTGAGGCTGGGCTTTCTTCAGGCCCAGGCTTTACATAAATGGTAACATATAAAGATACAATGTCAACATCCTGATTAATCCCAACATCCATTGCTTCCTTCAGGTGATTTCTAAGAGAATAATGATTCAATCATAATGGTTCTGTACGGCTCAAATCTAGTTCTTTCCTCTGTCCTCAGTCTGTCAGTCTGTTCTCTTTTCTTAGGACATCTCCTTAGTTAAATCATTCCTGTCTAAGAAAGGGTGAAAGGTGTGAGAAGAGGAGAGTCTTTAGTTTATTTCAGATTTCCTTGGCCATTGTTATTAATAGCTCTAAATCTGCAGTTTCCTTAACAAAGACATATTTATTTACTTACTTGTTGGATGTAATATGCCACCAGTGCCAAAGTATACCGTGATACTAGATATGATACTGGCAGTTTTGCAGTTCCAAGGCTCTGGTCAAGTACAGCTCAAGCAACATAAATGGAGAGAAAATGGATTCAGAGGAATCTCAGGTACAGATCTTCCTGAAAACTCTGTCCATCTAAATCATCATCACTATCATCACCATGTTTGCTTTGCTGCTTCCTATTTTTTCATTGTTCATCTCATGGAATGCACATCACTTGCAGTGGCCTGACCATTGCTGGTTCAGATGAACTTAAACAAGTCCTTAGTATAGAATCCTCCCATATGTAGATGGGGAACTTGGACTCCCTTGCAGATCTGAATATATGTATAAGTTCAAGTGGAGAATGGTGTTCTCTCCTGTATATTTGATCCAGATACAGTGGGGCATTAAACGAATATTCATCTGAAACTAGATGAATAAAATTAATTTTAATCTAATTTAAATAGATGTTGGCATGTATTTAGGATTTTGGGAAACCCCCAAATGCAGCATTTTCTGTCACTGGGCCCCAAAATACTTCTTTAATGGAGTTTCAAAAGTAATTGATACCATTCTTCCCAGTGTTACCAGAACTTGGATTAGCTGTGCAGAGCAGCCCTGCTTTCTGCCAGACAGGCAGCAGTGCTTCCCAAATATTGCACAGTGTTATTTTTACCCTTGTACCGACAAGGCAGAAGAGACCATTGCCTCATCGCCTGGTTCCACATGGTTTCAGTACGGGCAAAGGCCATCAGCACACGGACTTCGGTTCTTAGAGGTGAATGGTCTGACAGTTGCTGGCATGGATTTGAGATTAAATAATAAAAGCAGCAGAAGCCTCATCCAGAAAATGATTGCTCTTAGCGGAATGGGGAGGGGGAAACAACAACAACACATTATTCTGTTGCCATTTGGGTGATGGAGACTTTCTTATTCTTTCCTCATTTTTTTAATTAGCTTGAGTAGCAAGTGCTGGATGTCTCTGAAGCTAGTGGTGGGAAAAGTTTTAATGAGTGTAGTTTGAGAAATTTAATGAAGGATTTGACCGAGAGAGAAACTATGCCATCCTCCTGAAATTAGAAGCCACCAGTGGATGTGACCTTTTGGGAAATAGTTGGCTTGGACAGAAGAATGAAAGCCTGGAAAAATGTAGGAAAACATTGTGGAGGGAGGGATATTAATTTCTTCTCCCCCATCTCCTCTCTACCCCCAACTGCCACATACACTGTTCAAATTTCCTGGAAATCTGACACCTTTAAAAAGAACCAGGGGATGGAGAATGGGGGGGAAACTTAATCTCTCTTAATTTTCCCCCTTTTCTTCTTGGCTTTATATCTTTTGGTAAGAGACAACATGGATAAGAATGAATTAGGTTCCAGCTCAGTATGTTCTTCCTTTGCTATAGAGAGAAATGTAAAGGGAAGAGGAAATTTGAATATTTCCCTGGTAAATTAATACAAACTTTCAGGAAATATCACAATGCAATCAGGACCCTTGGAAAAGCAAGGAACTTTCTCAACACATACATACAGAGTTGTTTGCCAGAGATAAAGACCACTTCCAAACTGTGAATATGTGGAGGTTGGTGCACATGAGCCTACTCTATTCCCTGTGTGGGCTGACTGTGCATCTAGAAGTGGCTAAAAAGAAGGTGCAGGTGGGAGTGGAATCAAAACATATTGCAGTTGAATAGTTTTAAAAACACATCACCTTATCATAGAACAGAACTGCAAATATCAAAAAGTGTACTTTGATAGAATTCAATATTTCATCTAAGTATTTGTTCCCCAAATTAGGAATTCTCCTTTATTCATTTTGTGCTGAAGTGCCAGTGAGTTTTTTCCTCCTCCTCCCACTGTAACATTTCAGTAGAGACAGCAGGCAAGAGAGTGGGTAAATCAAACTTCCTCAAGCTGGTGCCATGCAGATATGTTTGGATTACAGCTTCCATCCCATCAGCCATCACTGGCTATGAGTGATAGCAGTTGTAGTTATCATGTCTGGAAGGCATCAGATTCGAGAAGGTTCAGTAGATGTTGGCTGCTTTTCCATTTCCATCGTTCCCTTCATCACACAAAACTGTAAGCAGAGATCAATAAGGTTTAACCCTGTAATCTGTCTGTTGAAGTACAGCAGAGTTCAGTTCACAGAATATGTGAAGCAAGAATGAAGATAAGGACAATCTCACTGTGCTCCTCTCGGCAGATTTAGGAAAGGAGCTTCAAGGATTAGGAAGAAGAATTCCTCTATTGGCTTAAACCCAGTACTACTTTCTTGCATTAACACTTTTGCCTTTCAGTTTTGGAAGGGTGCACTCTGCATCAGTATCTTACGCAATGCAGCAGAAAAAGGGTGCAGTCAAGAAATCTATGAGATACAAAAAAGGAGATGCCAGACTTTGTCCAACTCACATAATTCTCCTTTTCTATCAGGATTCTTTGGTTTGTTCTCTGCTATTAGGAGTTGTAGGACAGCTAAGAAAACCTCTGTTGTTCTCTCTGGCAAGGAAGAAATGTAAAACAATGGTAAAATGTGAGTCTCTGAGCTCATTTGCCAATGTGGAGGTTCATGGATGTGGAACTTTACCAATGTCTGCTCCCATTACCAGGACCTAGCATAATTAAGAAAGGGAAGTAGAAGGTAGGAAAATGAAGAAAACGTAGCTTGCCCATCATTGTGTAAGACAGTGCCAATCCTGCTGCTTGTCCAATATAGAGATCCTATATGCCTTGACTGTGTTTTGATCTATGGATGGAGGTGCTGTCCACACCAAACAATTGGTTATTCTAACTGCATTTACCATTTCTGAGTCCCACAGGATAAATTGTATAAAGAAGGGAGGGATCTGATCTGGAGAAGTTACTTCAATTTTCGAATGCAAAAAATACTGCAGAGATATACTGTATCTCCAAACTTAGGGGAAAAAAAATCTCTCTCCCTCTCTATCTTTCCTCCCTGAGAAATCTAGGATCATATTTTACCATTGTAGATGCTGCAAGGTATTCCTCTCATTGGAGAACACAGCTGTCTTCTCCTATATACAGTGCTAGTCAGTGCTTCCCCCTTGCAATTATATGGGCCTCAACAAATCACCTTTCATGCAGACATGAACAAATCACCTTTCATGCAGACCTTATAGTCATTGTCTACATATTTTTAAAAAAACTTATAGACTGGAACAAGGAGCCAGTTTGGTGTAGTGGTTAAGGCACCAGGCTAGAAACTGGGAGACCAGGAGTTCTAGTCCTGCCTTAGGCACAAAGCCAGCTGGGTGACCTAAGTGGCTAGTCACTCTCTCTCAGCCCTAGGAAGAAGGCAAGGGCAAACCACTTCTGAAAAACCTTGCCAAGAAAACTGCAGGGACTTGTCCAGGCAGTCGCCAGGAGTCAACACGGACTCAAAGGCACAAAATATAATAATAATAATAATAATAATAATAATAATACTGGAACATATAGTTCTGGAATATATAGTTGAATGCAGCATTTTGCATTCTGAAAGAAGCTGAAAATATCCCCCATTCATTCATTCTTCTCAGACCTATATTTCCTTCTATTCCTCAGCCTTGGATCATTTTTACATTTGGGCATCTTTTTTTTCCATTAAAAGAAATGCAGACAGTACAGAAGGCACTTAGATAGCTGCATGCAGCTGTCAAATTGAATATTATGCAGTATTTGTCAATAATTCCAAACAGGAAACATTACAGTCCTGTTTGCTAAGTTAAAAAAAAATAACACAGAGATGAGCTCAGAATGGTCCCCCTTCTAGTCTGGCTTAAGCAATGCAGTAATACACCTCCATGAATAGACCTGTATTTCTACACCTTGATCGGCTGACCGGCAATAGGCCAGACTGAGGTCAGCTGTCTGGTAAGGAGGATTATATTTTTCAACACAGATAAGATACAACAGCAAGAAAGGTATTAGCAAGCTTAGAATGCATAGCAACGCTGTATGCCAAGAGTGCTAAGGGTCCTCCAATGGGTAGTGTGGCAATGCAAGATGAGTAGGCAAGGAATTTTTTTTTTTTTTGGTGGTAATTTCTGTCCTGGAGTTTGGATGGCATTTGAGAGACTGGGGCTCACTCAAGAGCAGAAAACCCTGTTTTTTCATAAGCAACTTGTACAAACTGTGATAATAAATAAGCATCATGATGTGGCAATGCCTTTTGTATTTGCATCCTGACATCAGATACCAGTATGTAACTCAGGTAGCTGATATAGCAGACTTCGTCATATGTCCCATCTTCCCACTCCCCTCCCCTCCCCACCCCTCCCCCATGGATATCACTAAACCAATATTGGTCGGCAGGGCAATCTGTTTATATTATTCAGTGCCAAGAAATGACAACAGGTAATAGCATTTGTAGCACGTTGGGATTTAATGCCGTCATACCCAGGCCGCAACTAGGTTCTGTGTCACCTGGGGCAAACATGGATTCTGGGCCCCCCCCCCACAGTCCGTATACAAATACTGTTTTGTCATCTTGGCGGCCCCCCAGTGGCGTGGTGCCTGGGGCACATGCCCCACTCCCCACCCCCACCCCAGTTGCAGCCCTGCTCATACCAACTTGTACTGGTTAAAATGGTATAGCTCTTTGCCCATTGTCCATTAAAAAAAGAGAGAGAGAGTGGGGTAAAGACAAACACAAAGGTAACAAATCCTAGAAAAGGCAAAGGAGCCCTTGAGCAAAAGTGCATCCATGCATTTGGCAACATCATGGAATTGGTTTGTTCTTGCTTTCTTCTGGATATTCTTTTTAAATTTCCAGTGTATCCAGCAGCTGTACTTGTTGCTAAATAGGCATTTTTTTTTAGCTTAGAAGTTAACACATATCTCACATTAAGGAAATTAATTATTTGTGCTTGTCCACTGAATTTCTGCAACTGTACAATTTGCATATGGAGCTGGAAGTCTTTATCTTTTGAACCAGGGAGTGGGCAAGTGATTTTGCAGGAGAGGACTAGCTTTGCATACAAGTAATGAGGTCACGGATTTCATGAGATTCCTGTTTATACAGTAAAATGGATAGTTGGAGTCAGAGACTTTGCCCTCATCAAAGCAGCATTGTTCACACATTGTATTTCCAGTACCTGTCTTTACACTTTCTCCTGTCATATTTCTTGTCTTTTCTTACTATGCCTATGTATGCCTTTTTTTGACTAATTGCTTGAAAAGGACATCATGTTTGGTAAAGTCGAGGGCCAGCGGAAAAGAGGAAGACTTTCAATGCAGTGGATTGATACAATTACTGCAACAATGGCTGCAAACATTGGAACAGTCAGGCATATGGTGCAAGACTGAACAGCATTTCGTTCTGTTATACATAGGGTCGCCATGAGTCGTAAATGACTCAATGGCAACTAACAACAACAACAACATATTCAAATAGGCCAGGGATATATTCTGGAATCATCAGCCAGACTAGGCCTTTAAATGGTCTGCAATGTTACCAGCAGTAGGCCAGAACAAAAAACTGATTGGAGCCAGAATAAAAATTAAACTTGATTTAATATAAATTAAAAACAGAATTAAGTATATGTAATATGATTGTTCTTCAGCAAAGGATCGTTACATTGTCATGGTGCTGGTGCTTGAGCACCTCAATGATGCCATGAGCTAAACCGTGAAGGGCCACCCAAGACGGGAAGGTCATGACAGAGAGGTCAGACTAAACGCGATCCCTGGGGAAGGTAATGGCAACCCACCCCAGTATTCTTGCCGTGAAAACTAAATGGATCAGTACAACCAGAGATATGTCGGTATACCATCGGAAGGTGAGACCCCCAGGTCGGAAGATGGTCAAAATGCTACTGGGGAGGAACAGAGGATGAGTTCAACTAGCCCCAGACGTGATGACGCAGCTAGCTCAAAGCCGAAAGGACGGCTAGCGGCCGACGGTGCTGGTGGTGAACGGCGAATCCGATGTTCTGAGGATCAACACACCATTGGAACCTGGAATGTAAGATCTATGAGCCAGGGCAAATTGGATGTGGATATTGGTGAGATGTCAAGATTAAAGATAGACATTCTGGGCGTCAGTGAACTGAAATGGACTGGAATGGGCCACTTCACATCAAATGGCCACCAGATCTACTACTGTGGACAAGAGGACCACAGAAGAAATGGAGTAGCCTTCATAATTAATAGTCAAGTGGCTAAAGCAGTGCTTGGATACAACCCAAAAAACGATAGAATGATCTCAATTCGAATTCAGGGCAAGCCATCTAACATCACAGTGATCCAAATATACGCCCCAACCACAGATGCTGAAGAAGCTGAAGTAGAGCAGTTCTATGAGGATCTGCAGCACCTACTGGACAACATGCCTAAAAGAGATGTTATTTTCATCACAGGAGACCGGAATGCTAAGGTGGGCAGTCAAATGACACCTGGAGTTACAGGTAAGCATGGCCTGGGAGAACTAAACGAAGCAGGACATAGGCTGATAGAATTTTGCCAAGACAACTCACTCTGCATAACAAACACTCTCTTCCAACAACCTAAGAGATAGCTTTATACATGGACTTCACCAGATGGACAACACCAAAATCAGATTGACTACATCCTTTGCAGCCAAAGGTGGCGGACATCTATACAGTCGGTAAAAACAAGACCTGGAGCTGACTGTAGTTCAGATCACGAACTACTTCTTGCACAATTTAGGATCAGACTCAAGAGATTAGGGAAGACCCACAGATCAGCTAGATATGAGCTCACTAATATTCCTAAGGAATATGCAGTGGAGGTGAAGAATAGATTTAAGGGACTGGACTTAGTAGATAGGGTCCCGGAAGAACTCTGGACAGAAGTTCGCAACATTGTTCAGGAGGCGGCAACAAAATATATCCCAAAGAAAGAGAAAACCAAGAAGGCAAAATGGCTGTCTGCTGAGACACTAGAAGTAGCCCAAGAAAGAAGGAAAGCAAAAGGCAACAGTGATAGGGGGAGATATGCCCAATTAAATGCAAAATTCCAGAGGTTAGCCAGAAGAGATAAGGAATTATTTTTAAACAAGCAATGCGCGGAAGTGGAAGAAGACAATAGAACAGGAAGGACAAGAGACCTCTTCCAGAAAATTAGAACTATTGGAGGTAAATTCCAGGCAAAAATGGGTATGATCGAAAACAAAGATGGCAAGGACCTAACTGAAGAAGAAGAGATCAAGAAAAGGCGGCAAGAATATACGGAAGACCTGTATAGGAAGGATAACAATATCGGGGATAGCTTTGACCGTGTGGTCAGTGAGCTAGAGCCAGACATCCTGAAGAGTGAGGTTGAATGGGCCTTAAGAAGCATTGCTAATTACAAGGCAGTAGGAGATGACGGCATCCCAGCTGAACTGTTCAAAATCTTGCAAGATGATGCTGTCAAGGTAATGCATGCTATATGCCAGCAAATTTGGAAAACACAAGAATGGCCATCAGATTGGAAAAAATCAACTTATATCCCCATACCAAAAAAGGGAAACACTAAAGAATGTTCAAACTATCGAACAGTGGCACTCATCTCACATGCCAGTAAGGTAATGCTCAAGATCCTGCAAGGTAGACTTCAGCAATTCATGGAGCGAGAATTGCCAGATGTACAAGCTGGGTTTAGAAAAGGCAGAGGAACTAGGGACCAAATTGCCAATATCTGCTGGATAATGGAAAAAGCCAGGGAGTTTCACAAAAACATCTATTTCTGTTTTATTGACTATTCTAAAGCCTTTGACTGTGTGGACCAGAACAAATTGTGGCAAGTTCTTAGTGGTATGGGGATACCAAGTCACCTTGTATGCCTCCTGAAGAATCTGTATAATGACCAAGTAGCAACAGTAAGAACAGACCACGGAACAACGGACTGGTTTAAGATTGGGAAAGGAGTACGGCAGGGCCGTATTCTCTCACCCTACATATTCAACTTGTATGCAGAACACATCATGCGACATGCTGGGCTTGAGGAATCCAAGGCTGGAGTTAAATCTCTGGAAGAAACATTAACAATCTCAGATTTGCAGATGATACCACTTTGATGGCTGAAAGCGAAGAGGAACTGAGGAGCCTTATGATGAAGGTGAAAGAAGAAAGTGCAAAAGCTGGCTTGCAGCTAAACCTAAAAAAAAACAAGATTATGGCAACCAGCTTGATTGATAACTGGCAAATAGAGGGAGAAAATGTAGAAGCAGTGAAAGACTTTGTATTTCTAGGTGCGAAGATTACTGCAGATGCTGACTGCAGTCAGGAAATCAGAAGACGCTTAATCCTTGGGAGAAGAGCAATGACCAATCTCGATAAAATAGTTAAGAGCAGAGACATCACATTGACAACAAAGGTCCACATAGTTAAAGCAATGGTGTTCCCCGTAGTAACATATGGCTGCGAGAGCTGAACCATAAGGAATGCTGAGAGAAGGAAGATAGATGCTTTTGAACTGTGGTGTTGGAGGAAAATGCTGAGAGTGCCTTGGACTGCAAGAAGATCAAACCAGTCCATCCTCCAGGAAATAAAGCCAGACTGCTCACTTGAGGGAATGATATTCAAGGCGAAACTGAAATACTTTGGCCACATAATGAGAAGACAGGACACCCTGGAGAAGATGCTGATGCTAGGGAGAGTGGAGGGCAAAAGGAAGAGGGGCCGACCAAGGGCAAGGTGGATGGATGATATTCTAGAGGTGACGGACTCATCCCTGGGGGAGCTGGGGATGTTGACGACCGACAGGAAGCTCTGGCTTGGGCTGGTCCATGAAGTCACAAAGAGTCAGAAGCGACTAAACGAATAAACAACAACAATATGATTGTTATTCATGCAATTAATTATCTCCTCTTCTAGTACCTTAAAACCATTTGGTGGCAATGTACCTAGGCTTTTGTGGGCTGCATGTAACCCTCTTAAGGTGCTCTTAAGTTGTATTGTAGTGTTACAACCCCCACCATTTCCTTTGAACAGGGACATTGCTGTGCTAGATGGACATTATAACACTTTAGCTCAAATGGGCTCAAAGTGGTAACTGCTTGTTTTTAGCCAATATCTTATAGATGCATGAGATGGTAGAATGAATGAGAGATGTTCAGCAATCAATTACTGGTGTGCTACTATATTTAAGTGGACTGTCTAATTGCTATCTCCTTCCTATAGTTCTCTATCCTGTATGACAATTTAGAAAGAAGAGAAAAAGGAAAGTATTGGGTTATTCTACAGTATACCATATCTTTGCAACTGGTATTTCGATTTATTCCCATCTGTGGAATTATTTTTAATGTAATGCCTTTTTTAGATGTTGTCCTCACTCTTTTCTCTTTTGTTAGTTCTGCTAATCTTCCTTCGGCATGCTGAGAGCTGTTGTCTGCAAGGTGATTTGTTGAATCAAGATTCCACAGAGAAAAAGTTGGCATCAGAGCATGAGTAATTGGAGTCTGAGCAAGCAGTACAAAAGCAGGCATGCCCGGGATCTCTACCCATTTACCAAGCATTCTTGACACACCCAAGAATGGAGAAAATCCCCAAACAAGCCTTTAGACTTTTTAGGCCTAAGGATACATTTTTTTATTTTTCCCCCTTTTTTTCAAAAGTGTAAGGTATATACAGTATCTTTTTTTTCATTTTAAGAATTAAGATCTTAACAAACAGGTGGCTGGTTCACACGTGCTAAACCATAGCTTGCTTAACCACCCTTAAATGACAAGGGTTCATGCAACATGATAAACCAAAATCAAACAAACCACATTATGACTTTTAGTGTCTCGTGTGAATCCAATTACTGTTGTAGTTATATAGTCAGCAGCATCAGTAGGGGCTTCAAAGCAGGCAAAGCAGCCATTTATGTCCTGTCTCTTTTGTATGTACATTGGCATCACACACGGGTACAAAAGGGAGCGGCTTCAGTCATGACCATGGCCACATCCTGACTCTTTTGATACATACTCCCCTTCACCCCATAGTGTGTGATTTTTAAAAGATAGCAAGGAATAATAAGTAAGAATAGTTCTTCCTGTATAGTAATTCATAACTTAGAACTCAGTTCATAAAAACCATAGACAATTGTTTAAGATAAAACATAACAGCATTTTAGAGTAGAGCACTAAAACTGCTTATTCCTATTATTAAGTTTGCTGTGTTTATGAACTTGATTTATACATATATTTCTTATCCAGCACTGTGTACTCTGACTGGCAGCTGCTCTCTTTGGTTGCAAACAAAACTACTGCATATGATCTACTAACCATTTTATGTGGGGATGTTAAGGACTGGAGCTGGGGTTTCTGCCTGCATGACAAAGTCATGCTGTACCATCGTTATTGTCACTGATCCTGAGAACACGCTTGTCATAATGGCATTACAAATTGGAGAAGTCTCGTTGCTGCTTATGTTCTATTGTATGCAATTCTGCATGGAATAGAGTTTCTAGTTCTTTCTAATAGTTAAAAAAGTGGTTTTTTCAGAGGTGTCTGTGGGGGTAGGTCAACAACATCAAAATGGCAGGCACGACCAGGTGATTGAAGCCCTGTCCTTTTTAAACAAGAGTCGCATGCATTGCAGACATGTACAAACAGTATAGTTGTGGTGTCATAATTGAAGCCCCATTCCTTTGTACTCACCATTTTGAAGCTAGTGCCCATTGCCGATGATGTTCCTGATAGACGTCAGTTGATTGGTCCTGTTCTGTAACTTGGTGCCTTAAAATATGTTGATCTTTTCCCCTGATTGGTAATTGGACCAATTCCCATAAAGGTCCAAGCTGGTTAAAGGATATGGGAGTTAGTTCAACATAGCTGGAAGACACCAAGTTGAATAAAGCTTGTTCTTTTTTGTTTTCTGGAAATAGTGTGCTTATTTCTCCAGTAGTGTCTCTTAGCTATATCCCTGAAAGTTATAGATATGCAAATCTCAGTATGGGAGATATTATTTATATCTATACCTATTTTGTTGTCTATATCTAGCTCCTATTCTAAAGGATGTGTGTGATTAAGCTATATCTGGGTTAAACTGCTGAGCTGCTGAGCTTGCTGATCAGAAGGTCGGTGGTTCGAATCCGCGTGACGGGGTGAGCTTCCGTTGCTAGTCCCAGCGCCTGCCAACCTAGCAGTTCGAAAACATGCAAATGTGAGTAGATTAATAGGTACCGCTTCGGCGGGCAGGTAACGGCGTTCCGTGTAGTCATGCTGGCCACATGACCATGGAAGTGTCTACGGACAAACCCCGGCTCTTCGGCTTTGAAACAGAGATGAGCACCGCCCCCTAGAGTCGGACACAGCTGGACTTAATGTCAAGGGAAACCTTTACCTTTACTTAGCAGTGTAATGGCTGTGCCCTATCCTCCCTGCTTTTATTTGACCATATCTGTAGTTCTTTTCTTTGAATACTGGTTATATGAATTGGAATTCTACTAATATATAAATTTATTGTGTATATAAGTTTTTATTTCTGGGTATCTGACAGGTGTCCAGATTATGAATTGCTTTCCTTGAGTATATTCTTGTATGAAAACATCACATTCTGTTTTTCCAGTTTTTTTCCTGACTCCTTTGCTTACCCATTTCACTCTGAAAAGATTTGTTTTGGCTAATGGCTTTCTCTGCTGTATGCAATGAAACAAAATCAAAACTACTCTCTCAGAGTGTTTTCAAAGTTATTGTAATCTGTATTCCTGAATGTATAATCACAAAGGTCTCTTTTTTCACGTTGCAGTGAACTAATACAAGTTCATTGTCTAGCTGTTTCTACCGTAGTTGGGTGTGTCTGTCTGAAAAGAGCCTTGAATCACTCCTTGTATCATTATTACTACACCCAAAGGAATTTATATCCCCAGGTAAGGTACGTTTAAAACGGAGAGTGAAAGACTACAGCTAAAGAAGCCAGGCAAGGAATTTCAGTTGACCCCTGCATGAAAGAAGAAGAAAAAGAGAGCACAGTGCAGGTATGTTCTATGTAGCACAATGTTGGGAACTGCAAATCATCCCCTCCAGCAAGTGTTGGTGGCAAAGTATTTATGAATCTTAGCTAGGAGTCCGTGGACAGACTTCTAGCAGGCTACCAATTCATGGTTATAAGGATTTGGTAACAACAACTAATAATTTCATTTGTTTGGAATAATTCATCCTAACAGACTTGCAGCTTTTCAGGAAGATAAAGGAGATGTTACCCAGAGTGAAACATATTTTTAAAAAAGCACTAAAAAGTAGGGATTAGAGCACATGCTGTGGGTAAGCTTTAAAAAGCTGACTACTTGTTTTAGAAAATTACATTTCAGTGTGATCTGCATGACTTGTTCTTATGCCTTGCTTTATAAAATGGTGCTCCAAAGGTAGAAAAATAATCTCTGAGTTATCAGATTTTTCAAAGTCTGAATAGACGTTTAGTACTGTTTGCTCCTTGGAAAAACTAGACTAAATCTTGGTTAGTGCTTAATGCTTTGCAGTTGATTAATGCTTTCAGGATGGTGAATACTTTGAAGAAAATCCTATGTTTGTAAGAAGGTATTTTGTCCAAGAGATTTGAAACAAATGGGCAAGAGGTTAATGGAGAAAAATTGTTAAGAGGTAGAGGGCACATTTGAAATAATGTTTTGGAATTGGTTTTTCTTTTTGACCAAGAAGACTAAAACACTATTATTTTTGTTTTTATGCCTTTGAGTTAGTACTGACTCCTGGCAACTGCCTGGACTAGACTGTGTGTATTTCTGGCCTGGTTTTGCATAGGATGTACATAAAAATAACACTCAATAAAGCATGTGATTTTTCACTGGGCCATGGATCAGTCAACCACCAGATTGTGTCAAAATGCAGTAGAGTGCCCAGTTGGTTTAAGAGATTTATTCCTAGTTTTATCCTTATCTTTATCTTGACATCTTAACTGTTAGCAATAAATCATTTCAGGATACATTAATTCTTATTTTAAGGAGGTATTAATTCAGACCATCTTTGTAATTGTAGTTTTTTTGTAATTGTAATTGTAATGCAGTACCTACAGTTTTTCAGTGAGCAGGCTGTCTAATTCATTTCAAAGTAGGCAATGCCTACTATATATTGTTCTGCATGCAGAGCAGTCTTCTTTGGTTAAAGAAATGGAAACCATGATGGCTTTGGTTGTTCTGTGCAGAGTGACAGTATACATTTTATCCACTTTATCTGCTTCTTATCATAGTAGACTTTCACTTGCCAATAGAATCAGGCATAGAGTGAAATAATCATGATTTTAGTCAGGTCATTCAACAGAAATGGCACTTTCTTGAGTTCTGAATGATATTCTTCTGGCCAAGTCCAATACCTTATATTAGTTCTGATCTTTTGGGACCTGATGGTAGCATTTGATACATTTGACCAACAGATACAGCTGCCTGGGTTAAGGTCCCTGTCATCATTGGCCAAGCCCTAGCATCATTGGCCAAGCATTTGATTGGTTCACGTCTTTTATGTCTTTCTGTTCTTTTGTAGTATTGTAGTATTGCATGGTGTCTAATTTTGTTTCCTCGTTATTCTCTTCCCTTGAGTGCCCTGATTTATGACCAGGGTTCTCAGTGTCACTGTTATGCCAGTGGTTATTAGGTCTATTAGTCTTGATGGAGATTCATGGCCAACCACGATGGAATGCCTCAGTAGTATTTCATCTATTTTTCATCACTTCAAAAATATGAACAAGATAGAGTGTATTGTGTTTCAGCCTGATTGTCCTTCCCATTCTTCTTTTTTTCTTTTTTCTTTTGGTGTTTCTCTCCATTTGTCTCTAGCAGAGCTCCCAGATGGTTCTTCTGCTCACACTCTGGGGTCTTGACAATGATCAGGTCCCTTTATACCCTTTGCATCTAACAATGAATCATAACTATTCATAGGATATGGGGAGCAGGGCTGACAGAGGAGACTGTGGCTTTCTTGGTGTATGCTTTGGTTTTTTTCATGCTTAGATTATGCAGTAGTTTCCTGGCAGTTGATCTCTATTCCTCTGTCCTTCCTCTGATTTTAATATGGAACAGTGTGTTTGAGTTGTTTTTCATGCTATTTCCTTGTTTGGTTCCATCATGGGGTCTTCACTGGCTGCCTATTCAAACAAAAGCCCAATCCAAATTACTGGTGTCTGTGTGGTAAGCCCTCCAGTAACAAATCCCCAGGAATCTGCTTGTATTCTTCCCTGAAACCCTGCTTGTTCCTTATATTCCTCTGGGCAGAGTCTTCTTTCTATCCCCAATTCCTTAGTCATGATCTCCAGGCAGTGGGCCTTTAGGGACCCAATTCTGCAACTCTCGGATCAGCCCCTCCTTCCCTTGGCCTCTATGCAAATGTGAGTACTTTTAAAAGGGATTTAGAGATTTTTTATTTGACCAACTGGTTATTTTATCCGACTGTCATTAAGCCTGATAGCTTTCCTGTTACTTTGTTTTATATTTATTATGGATGTGTATGTGCTCTTCATAGAGCAAGAGCACACTTTTAACATTTATGGTTGTGTTTTAATTGTTTTAGTTATAAAAATTGGCTTTACTAGTTGGTTGTAAACTAATTTTGTTGGACAGGATTTTGTTGATATTATACTTGCCTTTTTGATCTGTACCACGCCTTTGTAAAATATATAAATTATAATTCCTTTCATCGGCCCTTTTTCCGACTCCTTAGGACTCTTTTGCAATTATGTAACAACAACAACATTGCAAAACAGTCCTAAGGAAAGGCTGATAATTTGCCGTATCTATGTTATCATCTTTGGCGCTGAATGTATGTTTTATGTCCATTTAAGGTGACTCTTGAAGCCCATCATTATGTGGATATTCCTTCTTCTGGGTAAGTGTTTTCTATGTATGCAAGTGAAGAACACTAAATGGACTTGATAAAGCAGACATGGAAGGGATAAGAGGTAGATCCAAGCAATAGTTAATACCTCCTGTTAATGCTAGTTCACCTCAAGAAGCCTGCCTTGGATCTGCTTATACTGGATAATTATCATCCTATATCCAATTTCCCCTTTATGGAGAACAGAGTGGGACAATACAGAGAACACTGGAAGAAGCAAAGTATCCTAAGATTTGTTTAGGTGCCCATATTATATAAAATAACTCTGGTCTAACAACAACTGGACAAATAACAAAAGATTAAAAATTAAAAAACCTTTCAAACCACCAAGTGCCATAATGACCCATCACAGAGCCACAAATGCCATGCTATCCTCCCCTCCTGACCCAGCACCTGAGGGAAAAGCCAGGTCTTAAGGGCCTTCTGGAAGGTAAGGAGTATAGGGACCCTCTGCATTTCAGGAAGAAGCTGTTCCACAAGGTAGGTGCAGCTATGGAAAAGGCTTGCTTCCTAGGTCCCACCAGATGACAACGTTTAAGGGAGGGGACCTGGAGTGAGTCCACCCTATTCAATCTAGTGGGACTGGTAGATGTCTGCAGGGAGCTGTGGTCCCACAGGTAACCTGGCAGCATGCCATATGTTTTTAGCAAATATAATATGTGTACTGTGTCACAATAAAGGACATTTTATTAAAGAATAGTTCTAATTCACAGGTTGTGCTTTCTAGGTCCATGTGTCTTTTGCACTATTTTCTCAAAAGGGCATTCACTGAATTAGTAAAATAATGATGCATATTGCTAATATCTGTAATAGGAGAAAGCTAGCTCATTTGTTGGATGGGTGAATAACATTTAGCATGTCTTTACTGCTTTTATATCTTTACTAAATTGTTTAACATACATGGCTTCTCTAATCTTTATGACAGTGCTATAAGGTAAAGCTGTAGAATTATCCACACTTTGCAACTTAGCAAGTTAAGGCTAACAGTAGGAAGCTCCACAGGGTTCTTATTTCTAGTCTGATATACATACAGGATTGCAGTCTGAATGACTTTCTTATGACTATTTAATAGCTAATTTATTGCAGAAGTGAAATTCAAAGCAGAAGTTCCTTAATTCCTTAGACAGTCACTTAACAATTATACAGTATGTGAGTAGCTATTGTTATTTTGCACTACTTCTTTCAAGCTCCTCAACATAGAACCTTACTTGCCTCAAAAAAGGGCAGCTTTTCTATCCTCTTTTCTCTTAATGAATGCTATTGTTAAAGTCCATTCTGCATTTCTTTCTAGCTTCCCCACACCTTCTGGCTGCACAAAGTTCCTGTCCGCATGGGGCCTGCTACCCACCTCTGCATGATCTTCTTATAGGAAGAATCCATAATTTGAAGGCCTCCTCCACCTGTGGACTTACCCAACCTGAAAATTCCTGTACACCATATGGGGAAGTATGTATGACCCAAATAGTATTATTCATTCAGGAAGGACATATCTTTCATAACATAGTGGAACCAGCTTTGACTGTGTTCGACTCCTGGTAATTGTACACATACTCACCATATCAACCTATCTCTACAGATAACTTGTTATACTTCCAAGGACATTCCTGTAATCTCTTTGATCCATTCATCTATCTTAACTGTAATTTTCCAGTTCTTCTACTATCCTCATATTTGGGTTCACAAATTATATTATGTTTTTTTGGATTTGTCTTGGTTATGCAAAGGTTATGCAAAAAACCATTTGTCTTGGTTTATGGCTTTAGCATGTAATGGAGTTTTAGAGAGACAATGGTTAATTAAACCATAGCACAATATGTGTTCTTTTAGTATGATCTTGGGCACCAGATATGTATAAAAATTGAGTCAACATGATTGCTAAGTTAAGAATATAAGTTTTCCTCAACTTTTCTGAATAAGATATGCCCAAAGTCAGAATTTTAAAGTAGAGTTATTATGTCCACTATGTTTTCAATGCAGGAAATAAATTTGGGAGCCTGCCTAGCTTCAGTGGGGTTTAATTCTTTGTTTTGGGTGTCCCAACAGAGGTTATTTTCTTGGCCCTCAACAAAGCCTCCGTAAGAGTGACTTTTTTGGATAAGCAGTGATGTTCTTTTCTCTTTAAGTCAGCTCTTATAGGCCTCAGTAACTAGAGAAAAAATGGATTTCTTGCCAACTATTTTCATAACTTTTTCATGTTGCCCTTGTTTATTGAATATCTATTTTCTTGTTTATTAACTTTTTACTCTCAAGGATTTTTTTATTTGTATGTGTTCCCATGGGAAGGAAGGAAGGAAGGAAGGAAGGAAGGAAGGAAGGAAGGAAGGAAGGAAGGAAGGAAGGGTTACCCCAAAAATTAAGAGGTGTCTGGTAGCATGTTTTCAGACTAACAAATAAGTTAAAGCTTATGCTGTTTAATAAATTTTATTATTCTGAAAAGATGCTACTAGTCTCCTCTTGATTTTTGCTACCATAGACTAACATGGTCCTTCCCCTACAATGACTTTATGGGATCGTTATGCTTTTCTTACACACGTTTTAAGAAACGGAAGGACATCAGGCTGCTGTTTTGAAATTCCATTTTGAAATTCCAGGTTAAGGCATTTCCTGCCCTTAGCAAATATCAGATTATGTCCTCCCACATACAACACTCTGAATTAGTGCTGGTGCACCAGAGACCAGCTGGGACAGTCACTGGCAGGTAGCTCTACCCTGTGTATGGGTAAAACCCTAATGTCCAGAGCAACTTTGTGTTGTGTGAATGTGGGAACCATGAGAAAGAGAGAAGCAGAAGCAGGCACTTCTGAGCACAAAGAAGAATGGTTTTAAACAGGGGGTGGAACCTGTGGCACTCTACCAGGTGCAGAAATCCTGTTCCTCTTTGCATGTGCTATGTTGGCTGGGGCTGCTTGGAGCTGTAGTTGAAAAGCAGAGCAGGGTCAGATCAGGTTAGGATTTGGATAGAAGGTCCCCAGGAAATCCATTGGTTATAAGCAAGACTGAAAGTGGTGCAAACAACTCCCATATTTTTGCCAGATGTGTTCAGGACTTAAGCATGATCTGCAGGAGGCTTTATATTTTTAACTAATACTACTCCTAAGGTTCACATCTTTTTTTCTGGAAGAAACCTGTGGCTTTATTATGACACAGCAGAAATTCTACTGAAAGTAGTAGGATTATCTTTCTGGAAGGAAAAAATGCATCTGTTGAATGTTTTCATGTGAAGTGGCTCTTAAGGCATAGAAGCTCTGTTAGGAAAAACATAAATAAAGTATCACCTCCCCTCCAATTTTATGAGTATCTGTACAACAGTTTAAATGTGTTAAATATCTTTTTTCTAAAATGAATCCAGACCTTTGATATTTTTTTAAGTTTCAGAGCAACGAGTTGCCATTTATTTTCCAATAAACAGATGTTAAGTGGGTGTGCAGGTTCAGGCCTAAGTAGGTAGAGGAGGAAAGTGACCTAAGAACATACTTTGAGTTTGTATAAATTCCTCTACTATACATAGAACATTAATTGAGAATCAGAGTTTTCATAAGTGTTTATGAACCAAGGTTACCTGCAATATCTGTCCCAATATATCCATTTTATTATCAGAAGAGAAGGGGAAATTAATGCTGATCTTTTCATTAACACCCCCTCCCCAGTCTCTCATTAAATACTAGGGCAAAGAAAGTGAGGAATCCTGCATTTGAAAAGCATGGAAATCCATGGAAAGTATGTTATTCAGACAGGCCCTTTCACACTGGCACTCATATGCTGCACTTTCTTTCACCCAAGTAATTCTGTTTGGAAAAACTGAGAGCCTTAATCTCAGTCTGGTAAAAACTCTACTTATTTGGGGGCCATTCCTTTATTTTGCACTCTTTCCTGTTAACCAAATATTTGTTACGTTAATTGCAATGAAAGGGAACAGGTTCTGATTTGATCGCTATACAAATTTAGTTAGCCATTGGGCAGACATTGTGGCTGGAAAGGCTGTCTCTTTCTAGGTCCTGGCTCATGAGATCGAAACTGAAAACCAATAAAAAGTGAAAAGTGGGGTCACTGCATGTTTCAAACAAGGTCTAAGTCAAATATGATTTTGGTGGCCAAGAAGTCATACCTCTAGGTGTCTCTATGCGTAGGAAGCCTTTCATGAAGTGGAACCTCCATGGCTTTCAAGGAGCATCATTAAAAGAAATGGCTGGTGTGGTGTTTACGTTGGCCTTCAGAACGAATTTTGGGAATAGCATGCATGTCAGTACTCCATGTTAATTATACCCATACACAACACACTTACAAATATGTTAAATTAGAATCTCTGTTTGTCTGTAAAGGTATTTTGGAAAGTTGGAAAAGCACCCCTTCCCTTCCTGACCAACAATAAGTAAGTTAAAGGGTGACTGATCTCTGTTACAGTTTCAGTAGCTCATCATTACACTGGTATTTACTGCTGAGACTGACTCATAATTTCATGGTGTGAGTACTCTGATTAAAGGCTTTATCAATAAACATTATAAGGTTTTTCCTCCCCTCCTTGAAGTGGATGAATTTTAAATGGGTTAGAACCTATTATTAAACATACTGGATTGGACTTCAGAGAATGGTACTTGAAAGGGTTTTTCAAACCAGCTTATGCAGTTCCATTTTAAGAATGCTTCATGTGCTAAGGTTTGATGACAATCTGTACTCATAAAAATAAATGTTTACCATAGTACTGTACACCTAGAATTAAATAATTGGTTCAAATCAAAATATAGGAAATTATCTTTCAAGTCTTTATGGGCAAACACACAAATATTTATTGCTCTTTGGCCTTTATTGTTCTGTTATGATTGCCAAGTCAAAATATCACAGTGGGCCAGAAACTAATTTTTCTACTAAGCTTTCTAGTGGGTGGGTGCAGTCCTCGTGCCCCTCTTTTGTACTATCCAGGTCTCAAAGAGTGTAAATAAATTGGTTGCACTAAAAAAAGAACATGTGCATTCAGTTTCCAGGAGGCTTTGGTTCAGCACAATCCCAGCAGAAGGGACTTTTGTGTGTGCACATGCATGTTCAGACAATACTTTAATTTTAAAAACCAAAGCAAACGCAACCTCCCCACCCAAGAGAAAAAGAGCTGAACATTCCTGTCCTGCTTCCTGTGATCATTTGTCATTGTCTTGCCCCTTGGAAAAAAGTGGATCCTAGTTACTACTTCCATGGCTTCTTTATCCCTCCTGATGTTTTTGCCCTTCTCTTTTACTTCACAGCATAGATGGTCTTTTGGCTGTCACCTCTGCAAAGTTTCTAAGTTCTCCTTCCTTTCTGATTTGCGAACAGTTCCATCTTGCCTGGTTTCTTTTCTCTTCCATTTATTGCTTATCCTTCATTTAAACTCTATATTTCTATATTTTGCTCCAATTTATCCTTTTGTTTGTTTTCCCTTCACTTACCTGCGTTGCAGGGTCTTGGGGCTAAACCAGGTAAGAGAACAGAGATCTGTGATTAAATACTGAGCCTCTTTAAATTTTGCAAAAAGGAAAGGGTGTAAGGAGAAAACTCTGAAACAGAAATACTGTTGGGTGACTCTTTCCAGGCCAAGCATTATATTGACAAAGCTCTAAAGACCACCCAACTCAGAATTTTCTGGCTTTTAAAAAGTACTTTTCTGATTTCACATTTTTAAGAGACAGAAACATATTTTCAGGGGGTTTGAGACTTTAGCACATATTGGGGAAATCTCCCTTAGAGGACCATGTAGGTGAGACATTTTGTTTCTAGCATTGCTTTAAGATTTGTCTGAAAAGCAGAAATGTGGTGGGGAAATGTTCCTTTTCATGTTAAGAGATTAACTTGCTATGCCAGAGGTACAAAAAGTGTGGCCCACAGATTGCATCTGGCTCTGCAACGTGTCTTTTGTAGCCCTCAGGGACCCTCAGGGTGAACGTAGGACAGGTTCTCTGTTTTTTATTTATTTATATTTCAAATTTCGTCACCACCCATTTTACTCAAAGAGCAACTCTGGGCAGCTTACAATAAAACTAAAAATAAATACAGATTAAAATACTGGTTTTTTGGAGGTTTGAGAGGTTTGAAAAGGTAAGCAAGTCCCTTAAGCCTTGAAGATGTTTAAGTGACATATTTTACTCCTTAAAATGGAATTTCTCTAGTGCTTTTAACCCCTACACCAAACTGGCTCTCTTGTTATGAATAAAACCAGTTATTGTATTCATGCTGAAGTTCAAAGGAACCATTTCTAAAAAGGGGCAGTGAACTAATGAACTTGAGGTCCATCATTGTTTCCTAAATGGAGTTTGTCTTCCTTGTTCCTTTTCTAGATAGACTTACAACGTTTCAGTATTTAAAATGTGGCCTCCACACTACTTCTTTTTAAAATGTGCACATACTTTAGAGCAGGTGTGGGAACCTCTGGCATTCCAGGTGCTGCTGAAATACAGCTGCCCACAGCTATAGCCTGTGCAACAAAAAATCCTGGGAGCTGTATGGGCAGAAGACCACAGGTTCCAAGCTTTTGCTTTACATCAAGGGTAGGAAGTTAGCCTGCAGACCACGGGCAGCCTGGGCCTATTAATCTGCTTCACCTCTCCCAAATGGGCTTGGCTGTGCCCTCAGCCAAGAACAGCAAAAATTTATCAGCTAGATAATTTAGGTATCTTTCCATTGCTCCTCACTGAACTTTTGTAATGGAAACCAGGAGCTGATGCAGAGTAATTGCAAATAAATTGCATAATACTTTGAATATAATTCTGGATGGATTTAAGGGACAGCCCCCTGATGTCCATTTCCACTCTTTTTGTACTTTGCCTTTTCTCTTTTATCGCTGAATAGCTTATTGAGCCAATACTGTGATTTCAAAGTGAGACTTGTTTTATATTCTTTCATCCCTACCCAATTCTCCTCCATGCCACAAAGTCCAGGCATTATTTTACAAAGCTATGGATACATTCCTATTTTTTGGTGCCAGCTGTGACAAACTCCCTTCCTTTTTTGATTGCTGGTTTTTTTTTTTTTTTTGCAACCTCTGCACAGGGTATGAGAGGAGGGGCCATGCTTGCTTGCTTTCCTCCCATTCCCGTTTTGCCCTGTCGGCCAGCATGTGCTGTCTAAGTCTAGTGCCAATCCAAGAAGTGTCCCAAAGTGTATGTTTTGTGTCCCAGAGTATTTTGCAATTCTGGTAAGTTCCTTGCTGATGGAAACCCTCCAATATTCTGCCTCTGTTTTGGCTGCGATTCCTTCTAAACTTTATACTTTGTACCCCCACAGTGGAAGCCTGTTGGACAGGTCTGATGCTTCTTATCTATCCTGTATAACGCAATATATAAAAAGTGGACAATAATACTGATGATTTATTGGGAAATGCTTTATATTAAATCCTTGCTTGCTGGAAGATAAAGCCTAGTTTTACTAAAGGATTATTACACCTACCTATGTTGAATAAATACATATAAAATAGGGAGTGTGAGTTTTCAGTAGGGTTTTTGTTTTTTGTTTTTAGGGCAGATTACCTAAATTTAGATGCTTTAACATAGTCAGGAATTCAACAGAAGTCTTGCAAAGAACACAGCAGTCTTTAAGCAACCAGAAATTGCAGTCTCCACTGAATAAGCTTATGCATTTGTATTTCATTTATGGAAGTAAATTTTCACCTGAGTTTTCCAAATTGCTAAAAATAAATGATTAAATCACTCAAATATCCCATTAAAACAGAGATCTCAAGATCATACAGAATGCAGTAAAAGAGAAACAACAAATTGACTGTATTCATAAGGATGAAATGATTTGCTCACAGACAAGCATTCCTGGAGGAAGCATTCGTAAAAGCTTTGTACAGTTCTGTACAGTTTCTGAGCAAAGAAAAGGCTCATCAAGTCCAAAGTTCTGTTCCCCTGGTGGCCAACCAGATGCCCATGAGAAGCCCACAAGCAGTACCCAAGTGTAATGATACCTTCTCACATATGTTTCTGAGCAACTAGTATTTAGATACATTCTACTTCCAGAACTGGTAGTAATATAATCAAACTTGATAGCCATTGGTAATAATACCATCTGTAAGTTTGTCTGCACCCCTTTTAAAGCTTGTAACTTCAATCTCATGACATACTTACCTGGGCTTATAGTTTGCAGAGAATTCTGGGTTTTGGGTTGGGGGCAGTGGATGGGACAGAAACATCTCTACTTTCTCTGTGGCATGCATAATTTTATGCACCATTTAAAATGTCCCTACTTACCCCTTATTTAATACCTTTTAAGCTAAAAGGTCCCAGTGGTCAATCTTTTTTCTTGGTAGAGTTCTTGCTGTCATGGTTGACCTTTTTGTATGTTTTCCATTTTCCATTTTATAATATGATTTATAATATAATATGGTTTTGTGACCAAAACTACATAGAACATAGAATGTTCTTGTACCATCATTAGTGCCAGTCTTCTCACTGTAATTTGCCTTTTTCATAGATGATGCATTGTGCTAGTATTTTCAGTCAGCCCAAAAAATTCTTTTCTGGCTGATCAGTGCAAACTCAGATACCATCCATCAATAAGCTTCCCCCACTCCCAAGTTCAGGTTCAACTATCGAAAATAACTTTTCTTGTGGTTACCTGTTTAATTCTTTATAGCAGGGTGACCCAAATAAGGTATGCCAAGGCAAGTCTGAATCCACTGGCAAGTGTGTGTTACAAGTACTACAAGATGCTTCAAGGTAGATACACAGAAAACTGGAATAAATTTATTACACTTTTACTATACTGTTTATTCAAGGATCTCAGTGCAGTCTTCCAACCACTCTTTTATTTTCAGAATAATCCTGTTAGACTAAGAGATAGTGATGCCACCAAGGCTAACATTATATAATACCATAATGGTTTTTAGGCTGAGGACCAAAGGCACAGGACTTCTACTTGGAAAAAAGTTGCCAGTCTAGGAGCAGATTAATTTACTGACCTGGTCTCTACCAAATTAACATCTACTTCTGGTGCATCACATTCCATACTGTGATTAAATATAATGGGGTATCATATTCCTTGTGCTTAGAAGAGTGGTGAAAGATTAAACTATTCAGTTATGGTAGCTTTTTGGACCTTTTCAGGTTCCTTGAAAAGAGGGGTGATAGGCTAACTAAAAATAGCTATTTTTATCTTAGTGTGAAATGTTTCTCAGCATTCTAATGATGAAGTAGATAATCTTGGGGAGCTACACATATACTCAATACTGTAACTTCCTCAGTGTTCATAGAAGGAAAAGCCTTGAATTGTAAGACATTGTTTGCCTTAGGACAAGGCTATTGGCTTTCCTGATTATCTTGCCTAAAGACAAGTTAGCAGGTGATAATCACAAAGGTGAGAAGATGCTTTTATCATCTGAGATAGGAGAACTACATATATACCATGGGCAGACATGGCAATATATGTACCATTTGGGGTAATATCTTGATACACCTCAGCTATTACTCAAATGACCTTTTCCCTACTGAGTTAAATTTCTGGCTTCCCATCCTCAGCTTGGCAGAAAAATTTGCTGTCCCCATTGCTAATTCCTATCCCGCCTCTACTGCAGTTATTCCTGAATGGTGTTGCCCTGTGTCCCTCTCTATAAGCAATGTGCTTGGTTTACAGTGACTTAAGCCTGTCTCACTCATGGTGGGGCTGAGACAAAGGCAATGTTGTGGGAGCAAGGCAGATATTTGTGCAGCCAGGACATGATTGTGCTGCAGACCTTAGTGGAACATACATGTTTAGAAGCATAAGACTGGGCATGGCTATTATCAATCATGAAATGTGGAAGAATATGCATTTTTCAAGGCAGGTAGACTATGTTTTAATTATCAAGCAATTTATCATATCTGTTCTTTTCTTGACTTGCTTTCTTAGAAAGGCAGCATGATGTACTGGTAAATCATCAGCCTACATCTAGAGAGATAGAAGTTTCACTTGTAGTGATTTCATGATTTGAACCATGCACATTTCTTGGCAACAGTTCAGAAGTGGTTTACCGTTGCCTTCAGCTGGGATTTTTACTTCCCATTCCAGTGTAAATTCCTGGGATCTTATCCAAGTACTGACCAGTTCCAACCCTTCTTAATAGCTTCCAAGCCTAGATAAAGTCAGTGAGATGCTGCCACCTGTTAAACCTATATTTAAATCGTCACATAGCTATAAATCTACTGGTGCTGATTGGAGAACAACTCTCTGATGTTACTGCTGTCATATGAAGAACCATATATGGAAGCAACTCAGCAGGGAAAACAGATCTAGAATGGCTGAATGAAATGGACTTTTCATTGTAGCAGAACAATGTGATTGGCCATTGGCAGTTTCATAACCAATGTATATGGTTTTTTTTTAATACTAACATGCTTGTCCTAATATGCTTGCATGCTCATATTTAAAAAAAAAAAGCAAGAGATGACCATTTTTCAAGCAGTAGGCATGAGTAACTACTGTACCTCTAGCTGGCAAAAAAAAAATGCTGTCCATCTACCAGAAATCTGCAGTGACTTGTCTCTAAATCTACGTTTATCGGCTGTACACAGTCTAGTCTTGGATTGAGCAAAGAATTCTGAAAGGGTATCCCCTTTATTTTCACAGTGATCCTGGGTTGTAGATTATTATTTCATTTTTCTGATAGAGAACTGAGAACTGCACAGAGCAATTTTCCTAGTGCCACCGAAAAGTCAATGACAGGTAGAAAATGGTGCCGATTGCTGTACTCAGGAGCACAGAATCAAGATGTTGTAACCTTGCACTTGGGTATTCCTTGTGTAACTTTTGAAAAACATGTTTTAACTGCACAGCTCCAATTCTTAACTTTTCAGTTACTTCATCTGTTAAGACTATTATCTGCTAAAGAAACTTATAATCTTCAGGTATATGTCATTGGATTGGAAAAATTACATACTATTCTTTACTATACTGTAATGTATCATTCTTGTGTACTGTGGTTTCCTTATCCTCTTGATAAGCAGATTTTTGTTGGCAAGTTTTTTTATAGGCAGCAAAAATGTTTAGTGAATGCATCTTAGAGGTAAGCACCCACATGTTTATAAAGGAGAGGTATGAAAATTGTTGCTTTATCAAATTCAAGTGGCACCATTGATACTGTCTATTTTTAGTTTTCCAAATATTTGTTTTCTATGTAAAAGCAAATCCATGGACTTCCTTGGAGAACTGATGGGTTGCACATGTGACTAATAAGCACTACAGTGACTATCAAGTTGTAGACAGAGGGATGGAAACAAATTGATCTTAATCAAGCAGAATCTTAATCAAGCAGTAGCAATTTAAATTGTACAACTAAGGAAATGCTGTCAGTAGAAATTTAAATTTCTGTAAACCACTATTCCCCAGCTGACTTTGTTGGACTATCTTGATGTGTTGGAATACCATTCCCAGAATTCATTTGGATTGGGCTGTTCTTACAACCAGGAATATGGCCAGGAAATTGTGCATCTCAACATAGTGACTTTCAAAATTCATCTGGGCTGGTCCTCTCATTAAGCAGAATGACCTAGCTGGGGGATGGGTGGGAAAGTGTTAGCAACTAGATTGCTGCTTTCAGGTGCAGCAGAGAAGATTTTCCTTGTTAACATTGCCAGTCCGTTTGTGTAAAAGAAAAGTGAGAGGGCATTTCCTTGTTCTCTGCCTCAGATACCAGAGGAGATGGGTGGTGACAAATTTGACAAATAAATAAAATAAATAAATACAGTACCTGGAATTGGTCCTAAAGTTCATAATTATGCTTGATAAACAGAAAATTACTGTATGTACTATGTGTCATGTTCGCCATTGCAACGTTTGGTTTACATCGTAACGTTTCGCATGCCATGGTGCAGATGCGCGTTCCAGTTGGGAGGGAGCTGCTGGGAGACCTTGTACCAGGCTGTCTGTCTGTTTTCTTGGGGATGGAATGTGTTTGGGTTATCGTTGATGTTCAAGGTCTTTTTACCCGTTGATTAGCAGAACTCGCTAGGGGCACCTGGGATGGGGAACTTGAAATGGTTGTACGGGGGGAGGGCTTACATTCACACCGAGGGTTTTTAGTTTGTATTTGGCGCACTTCTGCTCATTCTCAGCTTTCCTTGTACTTGCACACTATTCTTAAATAAACCAGATTTGATTCAAGCTTTTGCTTGTGAGTCTGAGTGTGTTTTAGGATAGGCAACCATTACACTATGTGAATCAAACTCCTTAGATTTGGCACATCAATTTGCCTTTTATGTACACTTTGCTGTTAGTAATATTTTGATCTCCTCAAATGCTCCTTTCAGATTGTTCTAGGCATATGCTATTAACTTTAACATGAGATCAAAGTATAAATCTGTGTTTTAAGAAGGAAAAAACACTACACTGAAAGGCATCACACTGATTTAAACAGCAATCCATTGTTCTTTCCTCTCTAAAATGCCAGCCTATAAATCACATAATGAATCTGAATCCTGATTAAACTAATTCTTGCTACAGTTTCTGTGATTGTGACATTTATAGCTATGATCCACCTCAACATTTCTCAGGGTACTTGAGTCAAACTGAGAACTTGCCATACACATTTTTGTGCAGACTACAAAATACATTTGCAAATACATACATGGTGACCCAGCACCACATAAAGAATTTTAACAAGTAAAGCTTAAAATTATTGACATTCCATATTCCCTTATGATCCTAGGATGATCTGGAATTCAGAGATATTGTATTAAACTTAGATGTGGGATTACCCAAGATGGGTTGTTTTCTATTACTTGAGCATCTACTTTAGGTTAGATGTTTTTGTTACAGCCCCTCTAGATTCATAACACTTGCTGTTTTTTTCAAAGAGCAAAGTGAATAATAAGGCAGGGCTTTGTTTCAGAGTGTATATAGTACAAAAAAGATGTTAAAATGTAATGGGTGAGTAGAGAGAATGGCAGGAAGTAATGTCACAAGAGGCCTCCTGATAAATTGATGTTTTATTACTAGCCATGCCCACTATGGCAATCATTTTGTTGGTTTATAAGCCATAGCTTATTAGCCTGGGCGGGGGGCAATAGCATAAAAATGCCCATCATTCTCGTAGTTGTCATCCTCTTCCTCCTTCTAAAAAGTAGATTATCTCCCCCATTTATAAGCAACTTTGGGATGTTAAAAAAAAATGATAGTGTGGGGAAGGAATTAATAGAATAATACAAAATGTATTACCTGTCCTTGGAGAATCTTGTTCAAATGTCTACTGTATATCTGCCTTACATCATTTAACTTCTAGAAACACATGGTATTTCTGTGTTCAATATCTTAATCTTTTGATATAATGTGACTTGATGTTATATTTATATTGAAATTAGACTTATAAATAGAGAGTATGATGTAAGCAGGCTTTGTTCTGAGCTGATTACCCTTTATCTTAGTCCAGAAACATTATTCTAGATTCCATTTGTTTCATTTTTTTTAAAAAAAAGTTTAACTACTAGCTTTGATATATGTCTGATATAATACTAAGCAGCTGTGAATGTCAGAGTATGGAAAGCTTCAAGTTGAGATGGTGGTTACAGCCAGTGTAAATCTGGGGAATGAGACATAAATATATGGCCACAAAGTGTCCCACAAGCCTTATTAAATCCTCATGCATATATGACTATATTTTTCATGCTAAATTTTTTGGTCTTCAGTGGCAAATCTTTGGACTCAAGAGTCACATCAAATGATGGATAAGGATCTGCACACACATACACAACCACCACCATCCATAAATTTATCTCCCCATAGCTGTGTTTCTGTCTATTATGCATATCCCCTTACACATGTACTAAATCAACAGCTATTGTCCTTATTCCTAGACTTTTAAATAAGAGCCAAAGGATTCAGAAGGAAAGGAGAAATTTACTAAAATGTTGCCATTCTACTTGGCCATGCTTTAGAATGCATTTCTCTATCTAGCTCTCTTTTAAATTAAAAAAAATTAGAAACTGGAGATCCAATATATTTACATGCTTTTAGATGGATGGCTTTTAACACAAGTGTTGTTGTTTATTCGTTTAGTCGCTTCCGACTCTTCGTGACTTCATGGACCAGCCCACGCCAGAGCTTCCTGTTGGTCGTCAACACCCCCAGCTCCCCCAGGGACGAGTCCGTCACCTCTAGAATATCATCCATCCATCTTGCCCTTGGTCGGCCCCTCTTCCTTTTGCCCTCCACTCTCCCTAGCATCAGCATCTTTTCCAGGGTGTCCTGTCTTCTCATTATGTGGCCCAAGTATTTCAGTTTTGCCTTTAATATCATTCCCTCAAGTGAGCAGTCTGGCTTTATTTCCTGGAGGATGGACTGGTTTGATCTTCTTGCAGTCCAAGGCACTCTCAGAATTTTCCTCCAACACTACAGTTCAAAAGCATCGATCTTCCTTCGCTCAGCCTTCCTTATGGTCCAGCTCTCGCAGCCATATGTTACTACGGGGAACACCATTGCTTTAACTATGCAGACCTTTGTTGTCAGTGTGATGTCTCTGCTCTTAACTATTTTATCGAGATTTGTCATTGCTCTTCTCCCAAGGATTAAGCATCTTCTGATTTCCTGACTGCAGTCAGCATCTGCAGTAATCTTTGCACCTAGAAATACAAAGTCTTTCACTGCTTCTACATTTTCTCCCTCTATTTGCCAGTTATCAATCAAGCTGGTTGCCATAATCTTGGTTTTTTTGAGGTTTAGCTGCAAGGCAGCTTTTGCACTTTCTTCTTTCACCTTCATCATAAGGCTCCTCAGTTCCTCTTTGCTTTCAGCCATCAAAGTGGTATCATCTGCATATCTGAGATTGTTAATGTTTCTTCCAGCGATTTAACTCCAGCCTTGGATTCCTCAAGCCCAGCATGTCGCATGATGTGTTCTGTGTACAAGTTGAATAGGTAGGGTGAGAGTATACAGCCCTGCCGTACTCCTTTCCCAATCTTAAACCAGTCCATTGTTCCGTGGTCTGTTCTTACTGTTGCTACTTGGTCGTTATACAGATTCTTCAGGAGGCAGACAAGATGACTTGGTATCCCCATACCACTAAGAACTTGCCACAATTTGTTATGGTCCACACAGTCGAAGGCTTTAGAATACTCAATAAAACAGAAATAGATGTTTTTCTGAAACTCCCTGGCTTTTTCCATTATCCAGCGGATATTGGCAATCTGGTCCCTAGTTCCTCTGCCTTTTCTAAACCTGGCTTGTACATCTGGCAATTCTCGCTCCATGAATTGCTGAAGTCTACCTTGCAGGATCTTGAGCATTACCTTACTGGCATGTGAGATGAGTGCCACTGTTCGATAGTTTGAACATTCTTTAGTGTTTCCCTTTTTTGGTATGGGGATATAAGTTGATTTTTTCCAGTCTGATGGCCATTCTTGTGTTTTCCAAATTTGCTGGCATATAGCATGCATTACCTTGACAGCATCATCTTGCAAGATTTTGAACAGTTCAGCTGGGATGCCGTCGTCTCCTGTTGCCTTGTTATTAGCAATGCTTCTTAAGGCCCACTCAACCTCACTCTTCAGGATGTCTGGCTCTAGCTCACTGACCACACCGTCAAAGCTATCCCCGATATTGTTATCCTTCCTATACAGGTCTTCCGTATATTCTTGCCACCTTTTCTTGATCTCTTCTTCTTCTGTTAGGTCCTTGCGATCTTTGTTTTTGATCATACCCATTTTGGCCTGGAATTTACCTCTGTTTAACACAAGTATCCTTCTTTAAGGCAATTTTGTGGTACAACACACATACGTACATTAGAAAAACATGGGTGACATGGAAGATGGTGCTGTCTACATACCCCTGGTAAAATTCCTGGATTGAGGATTACTCAATAAAAATCTCATTTGAAAGGATAGGCAATCTCATTGTAGCATTAGAACAAAATCTTTTTCAGAACTGCTCTCAAATTAGGCAACTGCTGCTGACTGGCAGTTATTAATTCCATTCTGAACTGCAAAATAAAGTGTTTAGTCATACTTATTTTAAATACTGTGTTGTTTGCTAGTCCTGAAAAGTCAGTTAAATGGCTCTACAGAATGTAAAATACTGTTGATGAATGTTGTTTCCAGGTATCACCCATTTCTCCCCTTTCTACAATTCTTTAATCTTTTGGGGTGATTTTTTTGCCATTTCAGTATTTAATGAGACCTCAAGGGTTTTGGCTGGACTTCTCCAATTGCTATCTATTTTAAAATATTACAGAAATTTATTTATTTATTTATTTATCAAATTTTTATCACCACCCATCTCTCCAAAAAGGGGGACTCTGGGCAGTTTACAATAAAAGTAACAAAACTATAAAACATACAAAATACAGTATGAACAGCCAAATATAAGTAGAAATAAAGTAAGTATAAAATCCAAGTAGCGATCAAATCTGGTTCAGCAGGGAGGGCTCTACAGCGCTAGCCACCCCCAGGAAGAACTATTGTCCTTCCTATCCTAGGTGAGGCAGCAGAGCCAGGTCTTCAAATTCTTCCGGAAGGCCGGGAGCGAAGGGAACTGCCTCACTTCTGGGGGCAGAATGTTCCAGAGGGCGGTCACCACTTCAGAGAAGGCCTGCCTCCTGGACCCCGCCAAGTGGAATTCCCTTACTGACGGGGTCCGTAGCATGCCATCTCTGTATGACCGGGTAGGACGGGTCGATGTCATGGGGATGAGATGGTCCCTCAGGTAGCCTGGACCATGTAGGGCTTTAACGGTCATAACCAACACCTTGAATTGGACCGGGAAGCAAACTAGAACCCAGTGCAGCTCACAAAGCAGTGGTGTCACATGTGCCAATCTTGGGGCACCAATAACTGCCCGCGCAGCCGCATTCTGGACCAGCTGAAGCTTCCGGATTCTCTTCAAGGGTAGCCCCATGTACAGCATGCTCCAGTAGTCTATATGGGAGATGACCAGGGTGTGAGTGATTGTTCGG
Source organism: Candoia aspera (assembly GCF_035149785.1). Lineage (NCBI taxonomy): Eukaryota > Metazoa > Chordata > Lepidosauria > Squamata > Candoiidae > Candoia > Candoia aspera. Next base: position 40,857,989 of record NC_086155.1, read on the forward strand.
AGGGCATCTCGATCCAGGAAAGGGCGTAAGTGGCGCACAACACGAAATTCAATTTGGATAGTGAGAAACCCACTGACTAAACCTGCTCCTCCTCCTGGGCCTTTTGTAGGGATCTGATACTCTGCTTTTCATAGCTCTGAACTAAATAGTATCACTTGCAAATTGCTGCTGGTCAAAGGGACAACTTGAACATTATTTCAAAATCTGGCATTTCTTGAGGAAACTCACATTTTCCCCCCAATACCTATTATGAATAAGAATCCCAGATGCTTCAGTGAAATTTTAATATTGTTACAAGGCTCAAACTATTTTCTATAAACATCTTTCATGCCAGGTTCTCTTGTCGACCAAAGTTATAGAAACAACTAACATCTTAACTACATATTTATGAAAGGATGTGGCACTGAGGAAATAGGCATATATGAAACACTGCTTAGTATGAAATGGTTTTAAGACTAGAGATATGATGCAGTTTGATCTCAATGCAAGCAAAATTGCTAATTCAACAATATTTAAAGGCTTACATTTCAAAATGATACGGTATTCTGGGACTGGAACCAAATGCATCATAAATCAGGCATAATATTTTTCCATGAAAATATATTATTTGAGACTATGAAAATGAAATTGGACATAGATTTCTTTTGAAGACATGGACTCATCCCGTACAAACAGCATTCTGCTAAAGTGGACTTGAAGACTAGGATAAAGATACCCCACCAACGCCTGCCATACAATGGTCAGTTGCACACTGCTAGAAAAGAAATGCATCCTTGAAACAAATGAAAGGAGATGGAGATTTGCATTCACATATATAAAGTTATGCAGATAGACAGCAGTTTAGAAACAGTATAATTTAAATAGAAATTCAATGCATTAATCAAATAGGAAGACTGTGAGCAGAGACCTGTCTGCTGATTCATTTTACTGATGTAGATGGATGCCTGCATAGGGTGTGGGCAAGAGGGTAAATTATGACAAATTGCTATGCCTGATATACTTGGATCAGACATCAAGAAGCAAGTACGTAATGGTGTCATTTACATTATGGTATTATCATGTGCATATCATCACTATGGCATTATTGCAGTTAACTGTGGTTGCTGCTGCTGAAATTTACTGGACTTAACTATTAATGGGCAGTCTCTGCTCTTTTTTCTTAGGTTTTTTTATCTTTAAAATTGACTGGGACTTCAACAAGAATAATTTTTTTAAAAAAACAAGACAGAAGGATACAATCTGTATGAAGGAAGAGTAAAAAGTGATTTCATTTACGCTTCCTACATAGAAATGGGTTCTATGTAGGAAGCATAAACCGTGGAAGGAATCTTACATGTTTCTCTGTGCTTTCAGAACTTGCTGGTTCTTTTGGTAAATTAGGATGGTATAGCTATTATTTGCAGTTAAAAAGCATGTGTGTAGAGGAAGGTGCTTAAGCATCTTATTTCTTTCTGCATTTCTCTAGTTTTTCTTGTTTCTTTCACCCAAACCTAGGTTCTTATTTCTGTTTGTGATGAAAATATGGGCATGGGAAGAAGAGTAATTCACAGGAAGGAGTCCAGGGGGAAAATCTGTGGAGTGTTGGATAATTAACCATATATTAATATTGTAAACAGATTTTGTCGAAGTGTGATATAGTCATTTTCATAGGAGAAACAACAGCTTGTGTCTAAAGACATAGATTTAAGGAAGACTATGTAAATTCAGAGTTAGGCATTGTTATTCACTTGAAGGCACCTGATATTTTACAGCATGTCATGAAAGTATTCACAAAACGGTTGCTATGAGGATAAAGCACAACATACAGTACATTTTATTTAGAAGGTTAACTAGGTCCCACCCACAGGATGTTCTTTACCATGCGAGTGGGAAGTTAGTGTGGCCCAAATGCATTTCTGCAACTTTTTGTGAAACTAGAAATTGGTCCTTTGCTTCGTGATTTGACAGCTTCCTGGGGAGAGCCATGTTGCTTACTCTTGACATAGTTCTATTCCAGGTCAAGGTAAACAAATAATTGGAGGGAAAATAGGCAACCCATAGCACTAGGAAAAAAAATTCACTGTGTAAGTTGGTATACTCCATGGGAACATTCTAGTTTTCTTGATTGCACTCTTATCTTAGTATTGGGGAATAAGCCTTTGATTGCAAGAAGACCAAGTAGGATATACATGTACTGCTCCTAGTTAGGGACCTCTTTGGGCCTCCATTTGTTCTGGGTCAATTCAGCTGCTACAGAGAGACAGGTGCTTGCTGCTTCCATAATTTGTATATTGTTTTCTTCATCAGTGGCTAAATAACCTCCCTTCCTTTATTCTAATCTTACAGTGTAGATTCTGTTTCAGTGATCCATAATATCAACGCAATGGGGATACATAACTCCTTGAGCCCTCTGTGCCTTCTTGATCACAGAGGTTGTGCTGTGTCTTTATCCCCAGGAAATAGCAAGAGATAGAAAAGGATCTGTGCATTTCTACCCAAAGCCAGTGTCTAGATGTGAATGTATCCAGCCTGCTTAGCAGGAAGAACACTGGGGAGAGCTCTTCCAAAGCAACATGACCTTGACAAGAGCCAAAATAAAAGCTGCTCAGAAATTTTGTCTGGCCCAAGGAACTTTGAGACACACACCTCCTCTTGCAAACTTTAGTTTTGAGCATGGGCAAAATTTTCCTCTTAAGCAATAGAATGTTACACAATTTATTCAGTACAGCAGTCAACTCATACATTTGCATCCAGTGTTGATTTTAGTTTTCCCAAATATTGAAATAACAGCAGGATTTCAACACTGGAGTGGACTGTCTTGTGAAACATTTATTTCAGGCTTCAAATGTCCATGTATTTCAGGTCCAAATGCTGAGAAGTCCAAGCTCAGCAGACAGTCCATTTGGCAAGGCATGACCTTATGAGCCAATGAGAGGTCCTTCTTGAATTACAGAAGACCTTTTACACAATGCGTTGTGCTAAGCAAAATGGATAGAAAAAGTCCTTCCTTCTTCTCCCCGTGCCATTTTTTAATTACCATGCACATAACAAAAATACAGTCTACTCTGTGCTACTGAAATGTATCTCAAGTTATACACATTTTACTATCCAATAAAATCTTTTAGTCTCCAGTATACAGAAGTGGTAATGGCAATCTTTTTAGAATTTAAGCTGTGCACTTAGTGGAATGTCATCTGAATCTAAGAATATAATAAATTAATGTCACGTATTTGCAGAATCTCTATATATCTTTGTTCACCAATGTGTCAGTTTCTTCAAATTACAACCTTCCAGATTCTGTCCATCCAGATCCAGACTGACAAGATAGAAAATACTTTCCACCTTGTAGCTATTTTTAATCTTGTGGTTGCTAATAATAGTATGATTTTGTTTATAAATGTATATTAATATTCTAAGCAGACCCTTGTTATGGTGGCATCTGTCCATTTTACACCATCCCTTTCAACATGCCTTTGTCAGAATGAGTGGAATTAATGTAAAAGCCAGGATTTAGCTTAATCTGTCATCTTTTAGTATTTGTTTGTTAAGTTTGGGCTGAAGTCTCTTTAAGCCTTTTGTGCATAAACCTTTTGTGATAGCCCAGTCTGACTTGCTCCTTGAATTACTCACTCAGGCTGAAGAGGATTGACTTCTCACCCACTAACCTTTCACACACTAAAACCACTTGTCCTCTGTTTGATGCTTTTTGAATATAGGAAGTTGAGACAGATTTAGGCTCAGCCTGTTTTGAGATTTAAATAAATGAAGTTTTTTTCAGCTGAAACTTTCTCTGGTGACATGGCAAAACTGCATTTTTCATTTTCATGTGTGACAAGTATTGTTAAATTCAACATTTGAGTTTACTTATTAAAAATTAATTATAAATATGTAATAGGTTGAAGGTATTTCTTTAACCTTATAAATAAAATAGAAGATACAGCATAGCAAACCAGAATATCCTGATTGGTTCTGCCTGTGAGCTTCAGTCAAGTGTTAGTTGACATGTATTTGGATAAACAGAAATTGCTGCTCTGTGAAATGGAAGACATTCAATTTCCAGGCTTCTTGTTTTAGGCCATGAAGAAGGAATTGTACCAAGTCTGTTCATTTTGCTTTGGCATGAACAAACCACAGGGGAAAATAAACCACAACATGTAACCCATATGCATCCAAAATGCTACTTTTGCCCCTCTGAAGGGGAGATAAAAGCTAGGGCAGACGTTGGAGAGTTTGGTTTCCTACTAAAACTGGCAGTGTGGTTTATCACTGAAAATCAACACAATGTATAATTTTTCAAACTTTTAAATTGTGTACTGCCTTGGAAGTGTCAACATCCCCTTTGAGAGATGGGGTTTAGAATTGCCATGGCCTCAACAATTTTAAGGTAGTGAGCAGTCCTTACTAAATAAACCAGTGTTTCTCAACCATGGCTGGCTGGGAAATTCTAGGAGTTAAAGTCCACACATCTTAAAGTTGCCAAGGTTGAGAAACACTGAAAGAAACATTTGCCAAATAAGGACTGGAAGAAGGTGCTTGAAAATAACAGGGTAAAAGGCTCTTAAACTATTAAGCCTGGCCTTGTGTTCTGATAAAAATAGTAACTTTTGTTTGGGCCAAGGGGATGCATTTAGGGAAGAAAAGGAAAGAAAAATAATATAAGTATTTAGATAGCTGGAAATTTTGCTTTGCACATACGACTGTCTAGTTTTCCAGCTTTTGGTGGGAATTTTGTTGAGGAATTTCATTAAGGACAATGCTTTGATATAATGTCTTTGAAAACTATGATGTACAACAGGCTTTCTCAGCCTAGTGGCCTCCATGCGTATTGGATTACAACTCCTTTTTTCTTCTGCCAGCGTGGCCAAACACTTGTAGAAGGCACTGGGTTGAGAAAGACTGTTACAAGCGGAGCCAAAAAGTGGATTCTGGTTTAGCAGATGTCCATAGTAATTAGACCAGTGTTTTTCAAATTTGGCAACTTTAAGATGTGTGGACTTCAGTTCCCAGAATTCTGGGAGTTGAAGTCCACACAACTTACAGTCGCCAAGTTTGAAAAACACTGGACTAGAAGGAGGTTGAATAGGGACTGAGCCATCACTAAGGATTCTGTAGCTGCAACATTTTACTTTAAAAGTATATTTTAAGGTGAATAAATAGTTACATTTGGCTTGTAATCTTAGATAAAGAACGTGGTTTGAGACTACGCTTTACACGTTTAATGGAACAAATGCACTTCCTGGCACATCCACTTAAATTGGTTATCTGGTGTCAGTGCTGGAGAAAATCTCTGGTGTCAGAGGGACCAATGGCTGATGCAAATTGAGAAATTCTTCTATGTGCATAGATAGGAATATCCACTGAGGAGTGAGACATGACTATGAAGGCACAGAAAAAACACAGTCTGCTAAACATTTTCTCCAAAGGTAGGAACTAATCCTATATTGGGAATGCAATTCTTGAAGCAGCAATACTATTTTTCAGGCTCATGGGGGTGCCTGAAAAGGTAAGTCTCTTTTAATGAACAGTACGGTAGAGACGTGTTGCTCTTGTATGAGGCCTGAATCACTTACTTGATCTGATTTGGGAAAGGTGCACTGTTCTACTAAATATGGTCACTCCCCATATGTTTGATTCTTTTTTTCTCCTGCTATATTACCCAGAGATATTTTGGGCTCTTCTTCACTAGACATGTTCAAGCAGAAGCTAGACAGCCTTCTGTTGGGTCTGCTTTAATTAGAATTCCTGCCCTGAGCAGGGAACTTGGACTTCATAGCCTAAAGGGCACCTTCCCATGCTGTGTTTCTATGTTAAAATTATACATCAGTTGCATTTTTTGGAAAGGCTATAGTGAGTGCACCCAGGCTTTGGGGAACCATCCCTGGCTGTGCAGCCATGTCCTATATCAAGAGTCTTAAGTTAAGCCCCAGAGCCATAGAGGGCTTCATAACCTTCTTTCTTTTTGTGGCCACTGGACTCTCTCTGACAATGCAGCTGAAGTTTGGTGGCAAGATTTCCTACCATTATGAGACAAGAGACATGCAGCAACTGCAGTATAAGCACTAATGTAGATTTAACATAAATGAAAATAAAGAAACCCTGCAACCTCCCTAAACTTTGAAAAATCTCAACTTGATCTTGTGTGTAATGCACCCCAGCATTTCCTATAATTGCCCCACTCATTGCTGCACTTGAATTCTCCTCTGAAAAATCTCTGTGGCCCTTGGCCACCAAAAAGTTACTTGTTCTTCTCCTTGTATATCATATTTTGAAAACTCGGCCACCATTTAGATTGCTTCAGGCAGACAACAACTAGTACTACCAAATAAAATATCATTTTCTAATTTTCTAAAACTAAATTCTTTCTTTCTTTGTAGAGAAGGAAAGCACCAGAGAGAAATAATAATAATAATAATAATAATAATAATAATAATAATAATAGCAGCCAAATTAGGAGAATCAAGGTAGTGTTTGAAGTTAAAACAAAATTAGAAATACAAATATAAAATAAAATATACAGAAAAATACCATCACCATTATCTACCAATCAGAACCACAAATCACTCTGGCCTGTTTGAAAAGCCAGGTTTTTCTAAAGGATGTCATTGTTGGGGTCAGACAAATAGTGGGGGCTGGGGGGGAGGTATTTCAGAATGAAGGAGTGGCAAAGTGAAGGTACAACTCCACAGTTCCATGAGATGACATTGTTTAATTGATGGGAACGAGAGCATGTTCACCCTGTCTGATCTTATGGGACAGGCAGAGCAGACAAGAAAAGTGATCCTTAAATAAGCAGGAAAATGAGAAGTGGAAAGACACAGATGGTCAGCACTCATACCCCCATATAATTTTACACACATGGAGGGGAACATTAGAAGCTTTGTCTGAAAGTACACTATATTTACTCCTCCAATCCATTTTTTTTTCTTTTCACATTACTTAGGATGCATTATACTTCTTTGCAACGTGCACCTAACTTTTGAATTTAGTTAAATTCGAAGAACCCTCTCTCTAATGAAAATTTCCATTAAACAGAATGCTGTTTTCTAAATGAGGGAAGTAATATTTAATACTATTTTGTATTATTATATAGTTGTGTTTTAATTTTGTTGTACACCACTGAAATCATTAATCTGACGGCTGCCTTTTATTTTGTTTCAGTGGCAAATGAAATGTTGCCGATGTGATTCCAGAACCCCCCGTGCATTCAACAGTCACCGGATAGAAAATGTCCTCTCTTCTACAGGACACTTGCGGTGGTGGCAATCTCAGAATGGTAAGTCTGATTTAGAGGGAAAAAAAAGGAAAGAGCCTGATGTGGACGTGCTGTTGAGCAGTCTTGTGGTCAGAACAATGATTTGAGAGGGACAAGGGTTGTGTGGATTTAGTAAATAGGGTTTGAGTTTCAATAGATTAACTGCAAAGAGGAAATGGATTATCTAACTTTTAGAAAAAGCTCTTTAGTTTCATAATCTTTGTGACCCACTGTTCTGATAATTTCTTTTCTTTTTTTTTGTCTCCTCAGATGTGAATCATGTTTCTCTCCAACTAGATCTAGACAATAAATTTCAGCTTGCTAACCTCCTGTTGGACTTCAGGGTATGTGCAGCACTCTCTTCTTGAGGAAATAAACTTTGTTTATTTCTTGGGGAAATAAACTATGTTACTTCTTGAGGAAATAAACTTTGATTCAAATGGCCTTTGCAAATGAAAGAGAATCTTGATCTCTACTGCAACCTTATCTGGATGTTAGGTCAATCACGCAGATTAGCTCCTGTCTCTCCTTTTGTCTTGCTAAGGGTAAAGAGTAAGATAATTGAATTCTAGTCATCTCTCCTTCCCTCTGTCTCTTCAGAGTCCTTTGCCAGGTGGCATGGTGATTGAGCGTTCTACTGATTTCGGCACAACCTGGAAGATCTATCAGTACTTGTCCACTGACTGCTCTGCTTCATTTCCCTGGATCCACAAGGGCTTTCCTCAGACCTGGCAGGATATCCGTTGCCAGGACATACAGACTCAACACAGACCACCTCAAAATGGGGGAAAGGTATTGTAAATGCAATAGTCTTTGGGCTAAGAAGACTACATGGGCTTTACTGAACCCAGAGTTACTGTATAAAATAATTTATTGCATTCGTTTATAATATTATATGTACTTATACACTGCCGAGTCAAATTCCAGGTAGTTTACAAGAACCATATAATATAAACAAAGCAATAATGAAAAGCACCACAGAACCTCAAGGGGTAAACTGTTTCACAGTCTTGAGACCACCACCCAGAAGGACTGCCTCCAGCTTCTCACTTAATTTGTTCATTTTGAAAGCAGCCATCATGCCCAATGAAGGAAATTGCCTTTCATCCAAGGGTACAGTTGTGTGATTCCAGCCTGAGTGAGTCTCGTTTTAAGGTCAAGGCCAATGAACTTTTGCATTCTTCTCATTCAGGCATAACTGTGTCCTCTCATCCCCAATTTCCCCCTCCTGACATTTGTTAGATCAGCTGGCTGAGATTTCAGATCAGAGTAATAGATTTCAAGCAGACTTGAGTTCCAGCATCTCTTTCCTGGAGAAGTTACAGTCTAGATACACACAGCAGTTCCTGACAGTGTTTCTGATGTGTTGATGAACCATCACTAATCTTTATGTTATAGCTTAAATTAAGTGGCCCTTTTATTTCTTTTTAAAATTTCTATCATTATTTTTTAATGAATGCTGCTGTATCTTGGCAGGAAGAAAGAGAGATGTGTCACACAATTCATAATCAGACTGGTGAAATCACAGTATGGAAAAATCTCATTTTAACATGGTGTTTAGGGGGAGAGGATACCTGTTACTCTTTAATGTCCATTAAATAGAAAGGTACATCATTGCAATGATTCATATAGTTCGTATGACATTGTTATTATGACATTTATGTGATTTGTGTAACCATATTGTCTGACATAAATTATGTAAAATGCAACAGTTGTTGTAAAATTAAGATAATTTTAATTGCCTAGTCTGGATTACTTTGGATGGATGAAAAAGCAAAGGACCTTTTCATTATTGTGGTGATGGGGGATGTCCAGATGGAAATTTGGTCTGTAATATTCAAAGTCCACTAAATAGGGGCCTGATAGATCAAGATTTCAAGGTAATTCTCTTTTGCCGGTGTGCACTATCATTTTGATTATAGTATAAAATACACTTTTAAAAACAGAAAGTGACATTGAGCTCATGTCCATGTCTTAATAGGCTGGAATTATTGAGCATGTTTGCTTATTAATAATTATGCATATTAACTAATCTCTCCAAATCAGTTCCTCCTACCTGTTCTAGTGATTAAACAAATCAGTGAGCTTCCATCTGTGGTTGGTTTATACTTACGTAGGTCCAAGCCAAGATCAATAGCTTGTTGCTCTCCTAAGAAGCCAGAACCAGAAACAAGGGTTTGTAAAGCTAAAATGCTTATTAAGTAATAGCTTCTTCATTTGTTTAATGGCAAGAGGTATCAAATAGGATTGGATAACTTACACCAGCATATGTAATCAATTGCAATAAGCTGCCATTGTTTAATATTAGAGTTTATCATGACTTGGAGTCATCTCATTGATGGCTTCTATAAAAGCAGGATAGAGGAACTCTTCCTGTGATTTTAATAATTTTCTCTTTCTTTGTGGTAAGATTGAATTCAACCCCATAAGCCTTGCATCTGGGATGAAGACATCTCAAAGCCAACGAATTAACAGTAAGCTTGTGTTTATGTTAGCTTGGTTTGGTTTCATTGCAAAAGGTGGGTTTGGGATTTATTGGAAGCTTACAAGAAGCAGAACTCTATATAGCTATGCATGGTTGCTGTTTCTTGTTTATTTTGAGGTTGCTTATGCCTTGACGCTTGCACGTAGTACCTCAGATGGATTACATTTTTCTACCTACTTAGGGAGGGATCATTGCTAGGTAGGAAGGCATTTCTTAATAAGTACTGTAATAAATATTGGATTTAGTATTATTGTCTAAAAAAGGATGGTTAAGCTTTCCTGCATTTTTCAAAATTTAATGTATTATTTTTTGGTAGAATTGTTATATTTCTTTCACACACTTGGATAAAATAATTCTGATGATGTTATGACTGAAACATGGCAATACCATGTTTTCAGATCTGCTTTATCCTATTTTTGTGTCTTTCCCAACCCCACACCTCCCCAAACAAAATGAAAATTCACTGTGATGGCCTGCAGGAATCTATGCTTTCCTCTGAGACTGTTATGTAGCCAATCAAGCACCCAAAGAAACACTTCCTTTTAATTTTACTGATAAATAGATAGAATCTGAGTGTAGGAGAGTTAACTAGATTTCCCACAAGAAGATTTTTCCCTGTAGGAGAGCTGGGATGAGATACAATGGCTGACAACCCAAGAAGGACCTAGACAGTGTTGTGTGCTGAAGATTCTTTATTGGCTTTGGTAAAGAGCAGTGTTAGTGGGTGAGCCTGAGAGGACTGGGTAGTGTCCACATTCCTTCAAACAGGGAGAAAGGCCCCATACAGCCTAAAAGTGGGAATGTCTTAGCTCTTCTCTTAACTCTAAACAGAGGTAGTTAGAATTAGAGATGAGTATGGTACATACAAGTTAAGCTAACATTACAGCTTGTAAACATTTTCAATAGACAAAAAAAACCCCTTTAAAATACATTGAAGCACTGTGATTCAGTGGCATACCAGGGCAGGGGGCAGTTTGACCCTAGTACAGACAATAAGGGGTTATGCTGCCAAAGACATGAGAAGTTTAGCAACAGGTGTGGAGTCAAGTTGCTGCTGTGTGGCAATCCACTGTTGGTGGTCAGTGATGGCCCAGGAGCAATGGATGAAAAAAATTATACCTTCAGGTTAGTTTTGACTCCTGGTAATTGCTCCCTACAGTTTTCTTGGCAGCATTTTTCAGAAGTGACTTGCCAGTTCCTTCTTCCTAAGGCTGAGAAAAGTGACTGGCTCAAGATCACTCAGCTGGCTTGGTGGCTAAGGCAGGACTAGAACTCTAGGTTTATAATCTGACACCTTAAACCCTACATCAAACTCTCAGCAATGAATGAGGGTGTATTAAAAAAATGATCCATTGCTAGACATACCACTGCTGTGATAAATTTCTAAACAGGCAATGGAATGAAGGACTGAGCAATGGAATGCAATCCTCAAGTTGTAAATTATAGTTGTAAAAACTAGGTTGTGAGAACCACAGTAAGTTCTGTTTGATGTTTTAATAAAAAAGGAAAACATGTATCAATATGTGGTTTGCATTGTGTCTTGCATCAAATTCTGTAAACTCACAAAAAACTATGTGACATGCACCACCAACTATTTCCTGCACAGCTGTGTGCATGGATTGGGCCCCTTTAAGATAAGGAATGTTGGGCAGGTGCAGTATGATGAATGTATTGCTATTTTAAACTCACACCAATACCCTTGACAAAGCTTTTCTCCAAGACCATGTTACACTGGAGCTGTGGGCATTGCAGCTACTTGCTTGGATATACATATTTATGTATGTATTTGTGTATGTGTGTGTATATTTAACTCACAAATGTGCATGCATGCATACATCCATACATGACTGTTGGGACTCAGTAATGACCCTATTCTTTCTCCCAAGAATTGCTTCACAAAGAAAATTACCCATGAATCTCCCTGTCTGTATGGTCACTGATAACACAGCTAAAGAACTTGGGTTTTATTCTGCTACTTGTCCCAGCATTCTGTGTATTTTTTCCCTTTTTCATCTGAAATAGATCTGGCTGAATTCACCAACCTGAGAATCAACTTCACACAGTTGTCCCGCTTTCCACATCAGGGGTACCGCTTACCCAGTGCTTTCTATGCCTTAAATGAGATGCAGGTGCAAGGGAGCTGTTTCTGCCATGGGCACGCAGACCACTGTGCTGCCCCTGATGCCTCTTCTGGAGAGCCCAGTGCTATGGTGAGAGAGATGATGCAGAAATATTGCTCTGTATAACTTTCTAGCTTGTCATTTGATTCTAGTGAATCTGCTCTGCACTCTGATCTCTCCATGATAGAATATGTTTCTACAGGTCTGCACTAATATGCTAGAAATACTTTGTGCTTTTGAAAACCAGAGAGAATTTCCTGGTATTATGGCATTATGCAGTGTCTAATTGCCAGAGGGGATGGGTTTTGGCCATCTGTTAAGACTGAGTTTCAAAAACAGATAGTTTGGCACAACAGTCTGATTCAGAATGCATTTCTGACTATCTTAAAGCTCCATGCCCACCAGCTTAGCTAGACTCCTGCCCTGACCTTCCTGCTGCCAGATTTTAAAGAATAGATCAGCTGCTTGCTTCATAATTAACTTATTATACAGTTGAACACAGATGTCTAGAAAGGACAGGGAATAAGAAAATGATATCCGCATGGAAGAGAATTACCAGCTTTCTTTACCCTTCAGTCAGTAGCTCTTTCTTGTAATCATAGTTAATGTTGTGGAGAGACAAAGAGGAAGAGGCAGAAGAGATGAGAATTCAATTTCTAGTCCTTTCAAGTAGGAAATGCTTCAAAAAGGAGCAGAAGAGTATGCAGGTCAGGGGTGATAAATGTTTGAGCTTACTAATGTTTGTTAGTTAGGAAAAATTAAAGGGTGGGTAGGGTTTGAGACCACTCCCCAATTACCTGCCCCCCTGCAAGTTGGGAGGGATCTGAGTGGTTGTAGGTATCTGCAGAGGCTCACACACTAAAAGGCCTCTAAATACTTAGTGGTTCTCTTGTTCTTATGCTCCTTTTTCTTCCTTTCCATCATTTCGGATTATGGTCAGGAGGACAGAAAGAACATTGGCTAGATAAGATGGTGGGCTTCTTATGGGAAGAGGCCTCAAAATTCCCCTTCATTTAGTGGCTCTTTGAATCTGGCACCTCTGCATGGGTACATATTCTTTGGTTTCCTGGCCAGGCATGGTAACAATGCCTTCTAGGGCTAAATAGCTTGGCGTTTCAGAGTTAAATATGAACTGTGAGAGACAGCATCTGACTTGCACAAAAAGGTCTTTGTATCAGCATAGACAGAGCTGGAAAGTAATCTTGCAAACAAGCTAAAATGGAACTTGTTCTCTGTCAAACTAGGCAGAAAGAGGCACAATGTGAGAAGCAGCTAAGTGTGAGAAGCAACTACAAAGGAGCAGCAGCAGGAGAAGCTATCATGCTATCAGAACTAAGTTTTCTTTACATTCTAGGTTCATGGGCATTGTGTGTGCCAACACAATACTGCTGGGCCAAACTGTGACCACTGTGCATCCTTTTACAATGATCAGCCATGGAGACCTGCTGAAGATGATAATCCTAATGAATGCCTTAGTATGTATGCCTATCTCACTTCCTAGGAAAATGTGTTTATTTAATAAAGCCTTCCAAAAAAATAGGTAGTGTTCCTAAACATATGTGTTTCTATAATTATGACAAACGTGTATTTCTCAGTTGCATGACTTACAGAATCATAAAAAAGGGAAGATCAGAAAAAGATAACTGAACATAGACATATCCTACATTTAAACCTTTCAGAATGCTGAGATGTATTAGAAGAGGCAGTGATTTTTATATACACATTTTGAACTTAGTCTTTTTTCATATTGATGGATGTTTTATTCTCTTTTTTTAGTTTTACTGTTAATTTTTACATTGTTTTATTTTTTCCCTGTCACACTGCCTTGGTTTCCGAACAGGAAAATGTGCATGTTTGTATGTTTGGGCATATGTGCAGGCTGGCTGGGGAATTCTGAGGGCTGAAGTCTACACATCTTAAAGTTGCCATGTTTGAAAAACACTGCACTAACAGAACACCTCTTTGCTATTCATTAAGCATTTTTGGCATCTGTGGCAGTCCGGAAAAACAAGGGTGCTGCTACTTTGAACTCAAAACAGTGAACTTCTCAAAACAGTGGCACCTTTTCTTCAGGCTGTTGTAAAGCCTGAAAAAATATCAGCTGTTAGTGGAGTGATGCTGTGCTCATGCTGGCATTAGGTCTGAAGCACTTCTGAACTACTTTCAAAGCATGCACAGCACCCCCTGTCTTTCCACTGAGAAATCAAGACCGTATGCCAAGCTAAGTATAGCTCTCCACCGTGCTCTGTGTCAGTGGTTCCTGACCTTTTGTTTTATGCTGACTATGACATCATAATCAAATGTTTTTGCAGACCTCTGTGGAAGTCAAGTGCTGGTAATGTGGTGCTTACAGTTGCCATGTTATCTGTGATCCCCCAAGTGGCTGAGGTTTTGCTAGATTGCAAATCTCATAAGAATAACCAAAGATTTGGTGAATTTATGAGAATTTATTCATTTAAAAATATATATTCTATTTTTATTTTGGCATGTGTACTATAGACGGCCTGTACTATCTGCACCAAAGGTCTGGGGATCACAAGATGGGAACCACTGTTCTTTCAGAATATAAAAGAAATCTATTGCGGATGATTTTAAAGAAGGAGATAGTGTGATCTATCAGTGCGGACTCTGTTGCAGAACAATAGTATACCTTTGGGAAAAATGCATATAGAAAGAAAGATAGGTTTGGAAAAGTTCCATATTAACACCCATATAATATGGATAATTCTGTTCAGAAAGCATGTATTAGGAGTAGTTACATTAAACACAATATATATTTCCTCTGTGATTGTGGAAAACAAAGTCCATTGATTAGTGAAAATTAGAGATCAACAAAATGCATAAATTTGTGTATAAGCACAAATGCAGGTTGTGTTCTTTAAAAAAATGACCAAAAATTGATAACGTGGATTAAGAAGTGAATATATATGAAGGTGTAGATGATATTTCTATTAAATTGATTTATTGTAAGGCTACTGTATTTGGGTTGCAACAATCCAGATGACCATAAGATGGCAACAAGTGACCGAGGTTTCTCTGTCTGTGCTTCAATCTTCTGGTGATCCAGATGTTTGCAGCCCAGATGTAATAACCCTGATGTATAGATTTTCTTCAATTAAACCTTTATATACTTCTCAGACTGATAAAGAGACCAAAGTGTCATCTGGTGGTGAAACTGAAAAGTTAAACACCATTCTTTTTATTGAGCATCACATGTGATTTGGCTTACTTTTCCCTTCTAGGATGCAATTGTAATGGACATTCCCACAAATGTCACTTTGACCGAAGTGTATACCAAACAAATGGGGGAATGAGCGGGGGTGTGTGTGAAGATTGCCAGCACAACACAGCAGGGAGGAACTGTGAACTTTGCAAAATAAAATTTTTTCGTAACCGACGGTATGATCTTAGTCATCCAGAGGTCTGCCTACGTAAGTGGTGTTTAAGCCTTCTCTCCATTTCATATTTTCTCCAGAATTCTGTTTTATTTATGAAAACTTCAGAAAAGATGCTTACTTTCTCTGTGTTTTAAAAGTTCTTATTTAATTTATTCAAAGCAAGCAAAGGATTATAAAATTCCAGGTAGCTCTTGGCAAAGTCATGTTTTCTGTCAATTTAACAAACTATAGAAACCTGAACACTGAAGGTCACTGAAGATACAATGAATTTCTTATGGGAACCCCTAGTTGCCTTCTTTCTGAAGTCCATTCTCAGATTTCCCTGAGAATTAGGAATGATTTGAACTGACTTAAGTTTGAAGGGTAGATGCACCTCAAGATTCTTTCTACATATTCCAGTTCCTCTTTCTTTCACCTCTCTTCTTTGGAACTAATTTTAGGATAGTTTAATTACTGATTTATGTTTTATTGCTGTTTTATTTTATTTCTCACTTCTAGTTTCCCACTTTGGTGGCTTCATAACAGAAAAGTATTTTTTTTCCTTTTACCCCAATTCAGCTCACTGTTCAAAAAATTATATTGCAAAACAAAATGAAACATTCAAAAACAGCCTGGCCTGATTTGAGGGATGTGATACACCAATTACCATATAAGAGAGAGGGAACAAATTTAGTTACCTACCACTGACTAACTTGTGAAAGCCATTTATTTATTCACATGCTGTTTCTACTCCAACTGGTATGGACCAATTTTAAATGACTATCAGACCAGTGGTGGCTGTTCTTCTTAACAGTATCCAAGAATAGTTACAGAACGGAGTAGAAACGTGGCAGGCAAGGTGGGTGCAAATGACCAACACTCCCGCTGACTGGCTAATTCTCCTTATTGATTCTCCATAGATGATAGAGGTATCATAAAATGTCCTTCCTGTTGCCAGCCCAGCTCTGCTTTTCCTGTTGATCTAGATATGCTCAACAGGAAGTCCATCTTGCTATTGCCCACTTGCCTACTCTACTTCCTTTCTTGGTTCTTTATTAAGGTTAGGAAGATACATGATAAGGAGCACTACTCAGAACATCACAGCAATGCATACTGTAACATCAATTAAGTCTTCATCACTGATAAGTGGAACATCTTTTGCTCTATTTCAGCTCCTTATTGTCCACAGTTTTGCTTGCCAAGCTAGGACATCAGGCCTTGTTCCATACCAGACTTTTAAAAAGTCCTAGAATATGCAGCCATATTTACACATTGAGGGCGAGTAAAACAAGTTAAGAGGCAAATTAAGAGAAATTAAGAATATTAAATTCCCATGTAAATTCCCAAGCTGTTTTTTAGTTTTGATGTTATTTTGACTTTAGGCTGCAATTTTTAAAATGCTGTAGTTATAACTTTTTTCTTTTAAGCTTGTGAGTGTGATCCAGATGGCACTGTTCCTGATTCTAGCTGTGACCCCACAAATGGTCGTTGCATCTGCAAGGACAATGTGCAAGGAGACCGTTGTCATCTTTGCAAGCCTGGCTTTACTCAGTTGACCAACTCTAACCCCCGAGGTTGCAGAGGTAAGTTGAAACCTGAAATAGATCAAGAGGATGCATTTGCAAATGGCTTGCACCATTTCCTGAGGTGCAGTTTATATTGGTATTAGAACCGCCCAGAGTCCCTATTTTAAGGAGATTGTGTGTACTCCCTTAATGAGCTTGCAATTAGACGACAAATATAGAAGGTGCTGTGAATATTGAAGCCCCAAGTTCACTTTACTCCGAGCAAAAGGTGACCCATTTTTCACACAGCCAGACCCAGTGATTAAATTGAAACTTCACACTAAGCCAATATTGTATGTTCACACAATGTGTTTAATGGGGTTGTGAAAAGGGAAAAAGGGAGAAAAAAGGCACAGACAGTTGATATTGGTTAACAGCTACCCAGACCTGTTTGTGGTGGTGTTGACCCCAACTGCATCACAGCGGTTTTGTTTTTTTTTTGCTTGAGAAAAGCAAGCAAGCAAACAAACAAAAGCCCTCCAAGAAGGAGACGGAGAGCCAGCCTTGCAGCTACCTTTGCAGTGGCTGGGAGGACTGTAAGTAAGGCCTCTGGGGGATGACAGATCAACATTCCCAGTACAGCTCTGCCAGTTCATGGAGTTGAGATAAGTAGGCAGAAGAGGAGATGTCTTGCTCACCTGTGTTGTGCAAAGGTGCCCAATATAAGTTCCTTGCTTGCAAATCATGGTTTATAGCTTACTGTGTTATGTAAACTCAGACAATTGTGACTTATTTAATAAACAAGTCATGATGAAATGTGTGAATCAGGCCATAGCTTCGCCACTCTAGGTTTGTGGTAGGCATTAAATCTAAGCTCAGAGTGGTTTTGTCTTTTAAAGTTTCAAAATTGCCTGGACAATTCTACTTGCATTCATATTTGCAAATCCTGATGTTTATTTGCCAGGTCTCAATAATAAGAACTTGGGTATGTGATTTAAGATGAGCATCAGCTTGCAAAACTAATCTCACTTCTTACATGGAAATCTTAGAATGATTCTTATTCATCACCATCAGTCTCCCATGCAAATCTTGTGTTGTTTTGATTTGAACTTCTATGAAGTCCCAACCAGTAGCCATATATGAGCGTTATTGTTGCTCTTCAGTTACTTCCCAGGAGGTGGCAGTAAGTAATTGTTAAATTAGTTCAGGCAGAACAATAGAATCAAATCACAGCAATCTTTTTCCTCATAAAAGCCTGCCTGCCTGCCTGCCTTATTCATCTAAGGAAAAGAAAAAAAGAGAATTTATACTGAATTTCGATCTAAATGTCATAATACAGTATCTGGTTAGTAGAGCATGCACACAAACACCATTTCTGCTCTCAATTTGAAACTATATTCCTGACACCAAAGTTTATAATTCCTGGATTGGAGATTTCAACGTTTGTGTTTTGTAATGGTCAGCTTCAATCTGCAGTGCAGCCAATAAGCAACCAGATTTTTTCTCAAATTGAAACTCTAGATGTAGGTATCCTGGTAGTTCCTTTTCCTCAGCTGCATGTTTTATAGGAAAACTAAACCAAAGGGATCTTATGGTGACTTTATACAGATGTATTTCGTTGGTAGTAATAAGGAAGTGTTTTCCTTTGCATTTTTCCTGGATCTTTTGTCTTCTCAGTCTAGTTTGTCCTCCTGCTGGTCTCTCATCCATGTTATAAGCAGGTCTGGCCAAACTTAACTTTTTGAGATCAGCAAGGGAATAAACCTCCTGTGAAGGTGGATCTTAAAATCTTAGAGTAGTTTTGTGTTATATTCATATTTCACTCTGAATTAGAGCTCTTCGCTCTTGTTCCTTCCTCATTTGTTTTTCTACTGTCCAGTCTTTGCTATCCGCTTAAAGTGCAGATTCAACAGCAAGTAGTCCTCCCTTTCTGTTTCTGGCATATGAGTTGCTTGCTGTGGCAGGAACTTCAACCCATGGCAAAGTGAGTAGCTGCAGACCATTGAGGAGGACCTATTTTTCCACAAATAGAGAGGAACAGTCAGTGTGGATCCCCACTCATGCTCATCCTGCTAAGAAGGAATACATTTTTAAAACTGGTCATTGTAGATGTCTCCTGCAGGCAGTGACCCACACACATACTTCTCCTCTTTCTGTTTGTAAGAAAGGCTTCACACCTTCCTCTTCAACCAGACCCTTTCAGTTGTGATTTCCAGATCTTTTATTATTGCTAGCTGTTTTGTTCAGACTTACTAGCATTCTACTTTCCTCATTGACCAATCAGAGGCTATCAGGAAGGGCATGAAGACAATAACCTTCCCCATTTGTTGTCCCCTAACAGTAGTATTTAGAGGCACTCTACTTCTAATTTGGTAGAACTATATAGCTTTTCATTCCTCCATAAAACTGTTCTAATCCCTTTTCAAAGGGCAGCTAAACTCACAGTAATAACTACTGTGTGGCAATGAATTTCACAAATTCAGTGCATGGAACAATAGGATTGGGGAAGACA
Organism: Candoia aspera; assembly: GCF_035149785.1. Taxonomy (NCBI): domain Eukaryota; kingdom Metazoa; phylum Chordata; class Lepidosauria; order Squamata; family Candoiidae; genus Candoia; species Candoia aspera. Next base: position 40,877,219 of record NC_086155.1, read on the forward strand.
GTCTGAAAACCTGGTTATTTTGCCACCTATGACTGGAAGTGGTGTGGTCCAGAATTGTGTCTCCTCAGTCTGATACTATTTTGTGTCAGATAGCTCTGATACTTCCTCCTCTTCCTCCTCCTAGCAGTTCTGATCAGGTGGCTGGCTCTGTTTTGTTTTTCAGAGTGTGCCTGCAACATCCTGGGCAGTCGCAGCCACGTGCCCTGTGATGATGAAACTGGACGCTGTTTCTGCCTCCCTAATGTGGTGGGAGAGAAGTGTGATGAGTGTGCTGTGAATCACTGGAAAATTGCGAGTGGCGAGGGCTGCTGGCCTTGCAACTGCCACCCTCAGAATTCCCTCAGCCTTCAGTGTAACCAGGTATCAGCTGCAAAGAAGAAACAGAGCAATAGCTTCCAATTCTGGAGGGTGGGAAGGCAGAGGGAAATTTGGAGCCATCACAATTCACAGCTCCATAAGCTGGGCACTCATCAGTCTGTTGCTGAGAGGAAGGTACTGTTTTGTTCTCCTGCTACAGATGCTTTCAGATGAGGCTGAATCCCCCAGCCCCATCCACATAAATTTACAGGAATAAATTTTTGAAGGACCACAGCTCTCCATTTCTAAACCTCTGATATTTTTCCATGCTATCTTCCATTCTTTTCCTTTACCACAGAAATTCCACTGGGGAGTGGAAGGTAGAATAGCTGCCCAACTAGGAACCTGGCATCTAAAAGCACCCTAGTTTATACGCTCAGTAAAATTAAGAGGCAGTGCTTTTCTTAGACTTTGTTGTTTATGAAACAGTGATGGAATGTCTAACAGATCTTGGGAACACAGAGGAGGGAGGAAGACCATTACACAGAAGATGCCTTAGTTCAGGGGAGGGGGGAAATGTGAGAAAAAGACTCGGAATAACTCTGCTAGGTATAAGTAGATCTGGAGAACTGCTTTGACAGGCTTTTAAGATTCTGTTATATTGCCTTACAAGAATAAAGATCATTCCAGAAATCCAAGTGGTTTCCTAAGTTTGCCAGTCTCAGAGGCTTGATAGGTACCTAGAAGCATTGAAACAAAAGTTCTCATGCTTTTTTTTTTTCCGTGAGAAAAAATGGAAGAACTGCTGGTGCCATCTGCAGCTTTGTATCTCAGATGGCAGCTTTGATTCAGGTTATGTTACTGAATTTTGTAGCTGGGAGGAAGAAAATGTAACTGAATAGGCATCATACAAAGAACATGGAACTTGGGAGCCGTTTAAAGCTTAGGAACCATCTAAAAGGTTAATACTTCCTTAGCAGGTAAAAAAGGGTGTTACCAAATAAGGAATTTAAAGCTGTTTGTTACATAACAGAAATCCCCCAATATCCCGCAATGTTTTATCTAGATGGAAGACAAATTTTTCTACCATTATAAAATGGACAGTATAGCAAATAGTGCATCAGGTCTTTGAAATGATCATATCTGCATGTAGAAACCTGCAGCAATATTGTTGTTCCCAGGTATGCTCATATATATGCTGAAGTGAAGGTGTTCCAAACCTGTGGCTTGGGAGCTTCCTTTTGGCAGCTATTTATAGACAACCATTTTAGCCTGCTGTTTCAACTAGCTAGTTGATTTGAGCACTCCACAGAGAGAAGATCTGTTTTTTGGATCCCTCAGACTCTTATTGATTAAATGTTACTGCAGTACATTTTTTAAAAAAATTGCTACTTTTCTAAAGAATTAAAAGCAGTTCATAAGGGGGGTGGGGGTGGGAAGTGCATCACTTTATACCTCCAGAACAACCAAATGAGCTATATTTTAGTTATTTATTTAAGCCATCATTCGTCCTTGAGATGATCAAGATGGAAGCATAATCAATCTCTCTTAGTATATATAACTAAACATACATCATAAGGGTAAAAATAGGTAAGATAAATAGTAAATTATAATGTTATTTCACAAAAAAGTGGTAAACTTTAGGAGGTATATGGTATTAGTTAAAACATTTAAATCTCATTTACTTCACCAGTTATGACTTCATGGACAGTTCCATGTCACTTCTTGACAGCAGTACCCAAGTGGTTTGCCACTGACTTCTGGGATGTGTTTTTGTCCCAATTTAGTCCACAGACCTGGGATTTCCTGGTGGTGCCCCCTTCAAGTACAAAGCTGGTCTAATCTTACTTAGATATCAAATCCTGCTTTTTGAGATCAACCAAAGTTGGCTAGTTGCTGCCTGGGCCATAACTGAGCCATAAAAATAGACAGTAAATATAGTGGAACTGCTTAAACTGCTTCTACTGCTTTTCCAGTGTGGTGGGATTACAACTCTCAGGAATCCTCTGGACTGGCTAATTCTTGAAGCAGCAGTTCTGCTTCCATGTCTGGTTGAGAAAGTCTGGGTTAAGCTGAAAGACATACATTGTTGTGGTAACTGAACTTCAAAACCAAGCCAGGATTCAAATGCAGATGTCTCTTGTTACAAATCCAACACTAGGCTTGGAACAAGAAGACCTCACCCACTAGAAGACGCTACTTTCTTCTGTTTCACAGCTTGAGTTTTACCTTCCAAGCCCCCTCTGGCCTACTCTGTTCTCCAGATCATTGGACAAAGCTTTGTAATTTTGTGTTGTTGTCTTTTCCACACTGACATCTCTGTTTTTCTCTGCAGTTTACAGGGCAATGTCCATGCAGGGAAGGCTATGGGGGACTGACGTGCTCTACTGTTGAAGTACAGCAATGTCCAGACCACACATTTGGAAATGTTAGGACTGGATGTAGAGGTATGGAAAGTTGGCCATATCTGCTTGGAGACTTCTGGGTATTTTGTGGATCATTGCTAACTAGCTGTCCTCAACATCAACATTTTTCTGTTGACATCTGTTTCTGCTCTAACTCTTACCAGAGATTTGTAACCATTTCCTTTCGTTTTGACCTTCTACTACTTGTTTAGCCTATTTCATTATTTTCTTAGTGTTTCATAGGATAGAAATTTAGCAAACATTCAACAACAGTCTTATCTGTTCTTGTTTGAGTGTGCATGAGAAAACACATGTAAAGAAACATCCTGGGGTAGGGGGGAATGTTATTGTGTGTTTTTGTCCAGGCAGTCATGTTTTTTTTTTTAATTCTGTATTTTTAAAAATATTGTAAGCTGCCCTGAGTCTTTTTGAAGTTGGTTAGCCTTGAAAACCAATACATAAATACACACATGCAAACATACATACCAAACCCCCTATTAGCTTTTTCCCCTTTCTGCTTCCTTAGAAGGATTTCCTTCTCTCTAATATGATTTTAAGTCTCAGAAAGATGGATAAATTACACAACTCCCTGAAGGAGGTATATTCTATAGACAACAATTTTAGCCTAGTTACTCTTTTTGTATAACCCCTGTCCTTTGGAACAGACAATATGGTGCTTATAGGCATCTGGTGTGCCTCTAGATACTTCCTTTAGTGGGTTCTACTTCTTTGCCCCACCTGACTTAATTTCTTAAATGTTTAATTAAAGTAATAATATACTTAATAAGAGTGGATCTGCTGCAAAGGAAAACACCAGCCTCCAGTATCATTTTAATTCCCAGTAATGCTTCTTGGCCCACATAGACCCCATAGCCATTTTTAGGGGAAAAAAAAAAGAGGGCTGAATCCCAGTGTTTAGGAAGTATGCCTTGACAAAAAGAAAGAAAGAAAGAAAGAGAGAGAGAGAGAGAGAGAGAGAGAGAGAGGGTGAGCTAAGCTGATAGGAAGTATTCTGGGGGCTATAGGGATGGTAGTGACAGCCCTACAAGGTAGATCAGAAACTGACTAGAACTGTATTTTATTGAGATAGGCTATAGCAACAAAATCTTGCAAGTAACTCTGGTTTTCCTTCCATCCCTCATATACCCCAGGGAGTCAGGAAGGAACTAGTCTCTTCTTAATAGTATTTCCCTTCCCAGAGCTTAAAGAATGCTTTTGTCCCTTTTGCTTATATATCTGAATATTTGCTTGGCTGAATATTTCCATGGCTCTCTTTAGATAGATAATAACTTCATCACTTATCCTCCTGATAAAAGGACGTTTTGTGACTAGCTGTACCCATCATAGTATGCATTTTGTGAATAATCCCACAAAATGCTCTCACATGACCTGGCCAGACTAGATGACCTGGCCAGACTAGATGATGATAATGATGATGATGAATAAATCCACTAAAGTTTGAAGGCAGTACGTGAGTACAAACCTCTAAGTAATTCTTGTGTGTTTTTTGCTGTCTTTATAGCTTGTGACTGCAATTTCCAAGGCACAGAAGTAATGGGCTGTAACAAACTGACAGGCGGCTGTCTTTGCCGCTCTGGCTTTACAGGCCTCCAGTGTGACCAGTGCCAGCGGGGCTACTGTGGCAACTATCACCACTGTGAGGCGTGCCATCCTTGCTTCCAAGCCTACGATGATGACTTTCAAAGGTTTGGCTTTCGTCTGGCGGCTTTGAAAAATTCAACACAGAAGTTGCAGGTAGGGATGATGACCTCTGGCTTCAGTACCCGCCTCTTAGAAGTGGAAAGAAAAATTCAGCACATTCAACAGATGTTGGAAAATCCCCTAATTACTGAGCAGGGACTGGACCAGGTAGCCAACACCATTGCTACGGTAAGGTAAGCGTGCTTTTTCCTTACATTTACCAACAAAAAAGAAGGAGTGCCTCAAACCTGCAGAAAATAATCTTTCAACATTTGATTGCTAAAAGGAGTTTATCTGGGTTAATTCAAACCCAAATTCACAAGTAGTTGTCTATGTTAGGGTTAGGGAAATTGTGTTTTGGTCCTCATATGAAAAATGAGAATACAAATGACATACACTCATTTGTTTCAGAGTTTACGAACTGTAAAACACTTTGCTTATAAATGAACTTCCTAAGTGCTCTCCAAATGACTATAAGTCTGAACAAAATGCTTTTTTTCCTTTCTGCCACCTTCAGCCCGTGACTATTTAAATGGAAGAGACTTTGAATTGCAGTTTTGCCACTTCCTATGTTTACATCTTTCCCCAGCTTTAACAAAAGAAAGATATGGTCTATCTAATCTAGCAGACCAATCAAGAACTCCAAGCAGAACATGCGTATAATAGGTCCCTCCTGCTCATGTTGCCTAGCAACTGCCTTTGATATTGGAGATAATATATGGCTATTAAGACTGATAAACAATGATAGTCATATCATTTGTGGATTTATCTACTCCTGCTGCCCAAATTGCTGGCTGTTACTATAGCTTGTGGAAATGAGTTCCAGCTGCAGATTGTATGAAGAAATGGTTCCTTTTATCTATCCATATCATTCCAGAGGTATGAATATACTATTCCAGAATGGTATATTCACTCCACCTTCCCTTAAGCCCTCAGAACAGAGAGATACAAATGTTACATGATTCATTCCCTCATATATGGTGTTTTACATGGCTTTCAGAGAGATAATTCTACCTTGACTGTGACCAGACTGTCCTAAGGTCTGAGGATAGCAATCAGAGGGAGAAGTGGGGAGGTAATAATATGGAAAAATGTGCATATAAATATTATACATCTTGTATGAATTCTAGGCAGACCATTGAAGGTTTAAGCTCTGAAATACTTGTTATGGATGAAGACTCCTCCCTGTCCATAGATATGGATGCTCTTGATAAAAGCCTGCTTCTAATCACTGTACAGTACCAAAACAAGAAGGCCCAGTTTGAAGCCAGCCGCAGCAGAGACCTCTCAGGTATAACCTTCATGTTTCAACTGCCTCACAACTTAACACCTTATTAGCCATCTTTCCTACTGCAAATGGAGAGAGATATCTAGTTAATAATCTCCCCCTCCATATTGTTGTTGTCTTGCCAGAAAGAGAATGAAAAGTCTCAGAAATTAGTCTTCTGTCTTAAATTAAACTATCACAAGTTTCCCATTTTTTTTCTGCCCGTGAAAGTAGATCTCAACAGCAATAAATCTTGCAGACCTATGAATTAATGACTTATACTTACAGTGACCATATTTTCTTGGAAAAAAATAAAGGACAGACCTGAAAAAGGGGCAAATCTGAAAGAGATTCATAAGGTTAAAAAAATTGTTTATAACGTTACTTTACAAAGGAAAATTCAAGAGCAAAACCAAGAAAACAAATAATTTAATACAACTGAAGGATAACTTTCTGAAATAAAGGACTGTCCTTCGTAATAAAGGACGTATGGTCACTGCAATTATACCAGATCAATGTGCACTTTTTGCATTGTATACATTTTCTGCTTGTCTCTTGAATAAAAGCTCTGGCCATATTCTCATTCATAAAATGTAATGTTTAAACATTGTAACATATTTGTGCAGGAGACAATTCTATGCCTAGTTTTAGATATGATAGGAATCAGGCATCACTGTTCATCACACCTTCACTCATCCTACCATTTCCACAGGAAATAATTTTGCAGGGTTATATAGTGCCTCAACAGCCTAAAGAATATATTGACATGGGATGACAATTGGGACTAATAGTGAAACTCTTACCTATCTCCTGGCCCTGCTGGTAGACACTGAAGCAGCTACCACAAGAATAGTGTCCTAAGTGGATATGTGTTCAAGATTAATGTACTTCCCACATTCCCTGGTTGGTGAATCCCCCTGCCTCTTTACCCCTTCCATCCATGCTGGGAAAACAAGCACCAATCGCTTTCCTTTCCATGGCTGGCTCTTTGAGGACATGTAGTTTCCAGTGATAGACCTTTTCTATTAACCCCCCTTTCTTCATTCCCACTCATATTTGACCCCTTCCTATGTGATGCATCTACTGGTGGACCAGTTTTTTTTAAAAGGAAACAATGCACTACTGTTTTACCATTTTCCTGTCACATGGGCTAGGAGAAAAGCTGGCAGACCTTTGGTAATTTCAACAGGATGAAGAAAGGAAGAAAGGTCTACATTCTCACCCTTTCATCTGTAGGCAGGCAGGCAGGCAGGCAGGCAGGCAGGCAGGCAGGCAGGCAGGCAGGCAGGCAGGCAGGGTTTTACTATTATTCCTGTCACTAGGCTTATTAGGAGAAACTGGCAGAACTCTTGTCAGTTTCACCTGGTGAAAGAGAAGAGCTCCACTTTTTACTGTTTAATCAGTGAACTTCTACAAAAAGATTTTTTTTAAAAGCCCAGCCTTTCATTGTCCACCTGTGAACTGGTTAAAGAAAGAAGGTCCAGCATTTCACTGGTCTGGGAGCCCAGGATGAAATGGCAGTGGAAGGCAGCAACTAGTAATGGTACACAATGGGATGTTCCTGTCACAGTTCACAGTAGTCAACTGGAGTGGACACATTTATCTACCATGAAATGAAGCACAACAGGTGAACTTCACAGCACCACTTGAGCCAGCATAAGTTGAAGAACACTACTTTTGATGCACTGAAATCAAAGACGTATGGAGGTTGCCTTCCCAGTAGGCTGGGGTTGGGTAGAGAACAATATTGTGTGTTCCTGTCCTCACGAAACAGTTTGTAGTGCATACTCATGGTATGTTAATCTGGTCATGTATTATTAAGCCCTGGTTGCCAGATTGGCTAGTTCATGTGGAATATGAAAGAGAAACTTCTATTCACATATCTCACACAACAACTTGGACTGTTGCTTATATGTCCCAAGAACAGCTTGTTAACTGAGCCATCTTCACATTTTTGAAAACCACTCTCTGTACCCTGGAATAGTTTTAAGAAAGCTAATGTATAAAACAGCTACTTTGCTCACCCCCCACTTCCTATCCCCTGTAATATGAAAGCCAAAGCTCAGCTGGCTGGAATGCACATTGGAATTCACTTATGGCATGAGAGAAGCTCAGAGATGCCTTTAGGATCACATGTGAACATGCTGTATGATAATAGAGAAGTGAAACTGGTTCATTGGATCCTAGATGCCTCGTTGCTATGGTTTTCGCTGCAGTGTCTGTGGGATGAAGCTGAGAAAAACAGTGCTGTCACATCATGATGCATGCCTTTTTTATGGATGTTGTGACTCAACAGCCATAGAAAAACTTTATTATAGAGAAACTTTATTTTGGGTTGTTTCTGTTTCTCCTGAAGGCTTTTCTACACAGCAGTCTTAAGCTGCTTGACACCTGTTCATAAACAACTGGAAATGAAGCTGGCTTAAGGAATCCTTTTCTGGATATCAGCCCTTTCTTCTCTGGACTGAGTTTACCATGGCCCTGATTGGTGCATTTCCCTCCTTCTGCCCCATACCCGGGAAGCAAGGGCCAATTGCTTTCCTTTTGTGGGCAGATCTTTGAGCATAAGTAGTTTCCATCGGATGCTACATGTGCTTCACAGTGGACTGGTGAAGAAGAAGAATATGAAGGAGCAGGAGAGAGACTCCACAGTTTTACCATTTTTGCTATCTCTTGAACCAGAAGGGAAAGTGGCAGAACTCCTGTCAATTTTAGCTGGGTAAAGAGTAGAGGGGGTTCCATTGTTTCATGCTCCATCATTAAACTTGTTTTAAAAAAGCCCAGCCTTTCATCTTTCCACAGGTAAACTTGTAAAAAAAGAAGGAAGGCAGGAAGGAAGGAGTGAGTGAGTGCATGTCAGGGCCAGCCTCGTTCCGAATAAGACACAGACTCACTTAATAGGGATTAAGGATTTCCGGTTTATTGAAACGGTACTGACAGAGAGAAAAACGGGAATGGGGGTGCGGTGGTGAGGTGTCTTGTTTATACCCCTCTTGCGGGGTCCCGTGCTTCTCCACCCTCCATTGTCCCCATTCTCCTTGATGGGTTTTTTGATGGCTGTGTGGGTGTTTTCCCCGTTGCTGTCCTTGTTCTTGGTTCAGGTGTGTCCTCCAGGGCACCAGGTGCGGGTTATCGCTGCTTATCTGAAGTCCTTCTATTCATCTGCATATGAGTCCATGGGTGTGGGTGCTTTGGGTGCTTGGTTTAAGCATTGATTTGATTATCTGCTTCCTCTCTTTCTTAATGATCATGATCCACGTTGTGAGGCTCTTTGTGCCTTGCAATGGGGTCATGACAGTGCAGCAACTAGTGACTGGAGTGGAGGGGGCATTCCAGCTCCACTTGCACCTGCATGTTAGAAAGCACTACTTTCAATATTAACAGGAAAAGGCAGGCAGAGTTTGCCTTGCTGGTAACCTGGGGGGTGGGAGGGGGGGAGGTAGGATGATAGGTCTTCCTGACCTTCAGAAATGGTTAGTAGCCCAAACTTGCACTAGGACAAGCAGTCTGTGAAGATCAACCCTTAGTTTCAAAGTATAAATGTGAGTTATAAACAGCCCTCCCAGTGAAACCTACCTCGTCTGATTGAAACATTTCATTGCTTCCCTCAGAAGCTATCCATCAGCTGTTTCACTTGGAACATTCACATTTGCTTTAGAATTTCACTGCAGATGAATTCTGATGCCATCTCCTTTTAGTTTCCCTCTTTTATCTTCTTCTATTTTTGTACTTTTTCTGTTTTTATAACGGTTTTATAACTTTTATTTGTAAGCCTCCCAGAGTCAATTTTATAGTGAGATGGGTAGTGTATAAATTTAATAAATAAATAAATAAACCTCTAGATTAAATAGAACGGAAGGAAACTTTGGGGCTGAATGGTCAAATGTGTTTGTGTAAGAACAATATTTGTAAGTTAGAGGTGGATGGAAAACAGTGGCTTAGGCATACACTTAATGTTAGGAAGTAAGATGTTATTCTCAACCCAGAAGGTTGTTTTTTTTCCCTCATTTTCAGAACTGAGCTCAGAGTTCCTTCACACACTTGCTATGAATACAATACACAGAAATAGGAGTACATCTACTCCTATTTTCCTTCTACTCCAACTTTGCTTCATTTCACCTGACCAATTTTAGGATACGAGGCAATCAGCATTGATAACTGTATTGTTAGTCAGTTGGGAATGGAAACCCTTGTCAATTTACTAGAAAAGCTTGGAACCTGCAAACAAGCACCCTAGGGATCACTCACCACAGGCTTCCAGTGACCAGTTCATAACTTAATATTTACTCTGCAGATGGTAGGAAGATGCAGAATTGATGCCCCAGTGCTTTTAGAGCACTATTCCTTTTCAAACCTTCACAGTTCTTCATTTTGATAAAGAAGTCCTTTACTACAAATTTAAGAAGAATTTTGCTTGTCCTTGCAAAGCATTTCTGTTTTCTGGAGATTTTAATCTTCAGCAATGGTTGAATGAAAATTTTTATAATTATTTTGTATTACGTTTCAGAGGGAAGGAACATTCCCAAGTTCAGAAGGCTTCTTCCTGTTGAATCTCTCTTTCTAGTTTATAGGAGAGGTATCAATATTTCCTTGGCTATCGTTATGAGAGTGCTTGTGAGAGACAAGACCTTGGTTACAGCTAGGGAATCAGCCTTTAGAAAACTATATAGCTCAGTTCTAAAAAGGACTTTTGCCCATTCTTCTGCTTCTGTTTCTTTTTGTGGAGACTGATATGATTTCCAAGAAAATTACTAACATTTTCTTTGGCTTGGAAAAGGTATGATGAAGAAGACTTGAGGATAAGTCTTTTTTACAGCTCTGCTCTTGTTAAAGCCCTCTTGAAATGATGGGTGGCAATTCTTCCCTAAAATTTTGTCAAGAGCAAGATTATTCAGTTTGGTAAATGGTCAGTTCAGATCTATGAAGCCGTTTTGTTTCCTTTATTCTGTAATGCAACTTGATGATACAGTATTTCAGCCAGATCACATTGCAGAAGGAGTAATTTCAGCATAATGTTTTTTCCCAGAACCCTGATGAAAAAAGATAGGATATAGGATCTGTTTCAGCCAAAAAGTCCTGGTAGAAAATAATTAGAATGTGTTTTTAGAACCTGAGTTAGTAGAGATATAGATCCTAGATCTGGTTTTGGGGCATGTAAATCCAGTTGCTTAATCTCAGTCTATTTTGTCAGCTTTCTGACTTACTCTTTAAATTAACACATGCACACCCTTCCCTAGAAGATGCTTTTTGTATCTTTTTTCCCTTAATGAATACATTTTTGTATAGCTTCCTGTGGTAGAAAGGATGTTTTGAGTTAACAACTGAATAGCAAAATTACATCCAATAACATTCTTATGCAATTTACTATGTGCAACTTAAATTAATCCCTTACTGTGTTTTTTAAAAATGTTACTTTAAGAAGGAAAAAAAAAGTTTAAAATGTTTCATATGAAAAGAGAATGACAATTGTTTTTGAATAGGTAGACTTGTGATTCACTCCTCTAACATATCCTTCCTCCTACTTTTTGAAGTAAAATTCAGTACTCAAAGCTTGAAGAAGAAAAACCTGCATTTTGAATTACTAACCATTCACACAGCATTTTCCTTTGTTCCCACAGGAGCATTCAAGACTGTCAGATCTGCATATCTCATATCCTCCAATGCCAGTATACGCATAGCTGGTTCTTCTGGGCTGCTTGCTCGGACTCTGGAAAACAGGAGAAATGCTGAGGAGCTTGAAAGTGGTCTTACAGGCCATGATTCAGGACTGGAAGTACTGCAGAATAAAATGACTGTCACACCAAACTTGACTCCAGTAATTAATAAGGTGAAGCTAATGCTGTAGACCAGACTGTACTCCTATTTCTACAAGGAACAAAAACTGAGGCTAAATCATAGATTAGGTTTAAACACATTTACCTATATTTATATACCTAATATATAGATGTTACAAGATTTGTTGGAGTTGGTTAGAAGCAGTGCTAGTGTAGAAAAAGCCAGATTCATGAATTGCTGGCTTAGGGTTTTTCTCAGGGAAAGAGGATGTATTTGTACAGTTAAACCAAGGCTTGTAGTTTGAAAAACAAAGAGGTTTTTGTTCTCCAAGGACATTTGCTCTCCCAGAAACTATGCAACCTATAATTACTTTATACATAGAGGAAAAAAAGTAGAAAGTACGAAACATCATAATAAATAAGGGATAGTGGAAACCAGCGATGCTGGTTAGATTTACAGATTCCATCTATGTGAGTGTATATTCACACACACCAATACAGATGAGTTTGTAATTAAAGGAATATGAATGTACATAGAAGAAGACCCATGCTGCAGTATTATCAATATTATATGATGATGCTAGCATCATTTTAGAGGGGACAAATAGAAACTTACATTACGAATACTGGTTATGAATGAAGAGTCAAAAAAGCACATTAGTGTTTATCTCATCTAGCCACCAATACTCAGGTATGTGCTCTTAGAAACATTCTTACTGTACTGCATGGAATTTGTTCTGCTTTGGCAGTCTGTGGAGATAAACATTACTTAAATTCTGTATTCTATCACGTATCTTAAAAGTCTTGCAGAACATTCAAGCTGCTTAATAGCATGGTTCTGGAACACTAAATTTTATTTATAGCTTGGCCACAATCCTTCAATAAATAGACAGCAACAGTCGGGGATTTTATTTGTTCCTCTTTCCCCATCATGAATCTGCTGGAGGGGTCAAAATGTAAGTCACATGTCTAGCCCCCACAAACAACTTCTCCACCAAGAAATGGATTCTGGAGCACCTTTAGGCTAAAATTGAGTATTCTGGTGGCCATGGCAAGTCCTGAGCATAAGTATGTGTGCCTTCAAGTCAGCTTTTTACTCCTGGCAACTCCCTGGACAAGTCCCTGCAGTTTTCTTGGCAAGGTTTTTCAGAAGTGGGTTTGCCATTGCCTGCTTCCTAGGGCTGAGAGAGAGTGACTGGCCCAAGGTCACCCAGCTGGCTTTGTGCCTAAAGTGGGACTAGAATTCATGGTCTCCCAATTCCTAGCCTGGTGCCTTAACCATGACACTAAACTGGCTCTGAGCACACCTTCACTGATTCTGGCCATATTTATTTTGAATTATTGTACTGTTGTCTTCATGTGTCCAATATGTTGAAATATATGAACATTCCAGGTGCAGCTAGGCTTATTCCCACATACCTCCAATGAGATTGGAAATATTTAAGTTGCATTTTAGAGTGCTTCTTTATATGACAGCTGCCAGCTAGGATAACTTTAAAAGGACATTGGACAAATTTAGGAGGATAAGATTATTAGTGGCAAATAGTCATGGTGGTCATACATTGTTTCTCATATTGGAGGAAGTATGTTTCTGAATACCAGCTGCTGCAGAACCTGGCCAAAAAGATGCATCTGTGTTTGAATCTTGCACTGTAGAAAAACACTGATGAACAGGATAAGCCTCTGATCTGATCCCATTGGGATCTTCCATTTTTAATTTACTGTTATTTTATGTGCTGCTTTTATGTAGAGTTTCACCTATGGTTTTATATATTAAAAGTGGGAGGGTTGAATTTGGAAGCTATCTAATGATAGGCAGGTTAGAAACACGACACATAAACGAAATAAACTTTCTGAATGACGTTACACATATTTGTACTGTAAATGGCAAAGTTTCATTGATTGCGTGACTTTTTCTGTCAGATTTGCAGTGGTGTTAGATCAGAAGTTTGCACTCCTAGGGAATGTGTTGGAAGTCTATGTCCCCATCAAAATGCAACTGAATGTGGCCCAGGTCTGAGCTGCAGAGGGATCCTTGCACTTTCCAGCAGTTCCATCCAGACTGCCAGGAAAACCACCCAGGAATTCCACAATTTAAATAGCCAACTGCAGGAGACTGAACAAATGGTAAGTATGTCGAATGGAGAAAACAAAAGGGAGGTGGGACCTCTGCTTCAAAGGATATGAGTTTTTTTACAAGCCTGATGGAAATAATGTCCTGGTGTTTTCACTGTGTGTGTGTGTGTTGTTGTTTTTCCCCCTGAGCTTGTGAATGATTATCAGGACATGCAACATGCAAAAAGTTATCTTCAATGGTAGTCGTATCCATGTGACTTTTAAATTGAAATAATCTACCTAGAAAATGCGTTGTATGTCCTTGTGAAAAGGACTAGTCTCAAAGTCCTGTTAGCACAACTGTTGAAACTAGAATGTCAAGAGAGCCAATGAGAGCTTGTGAATATGCATAACATAGGCAGTTGCAACACTACAGAGAAAGACAAATACTGATGGCCTTTATGCCTTTGAAGTGATTTAAATGCTCTATTTGTTTTCTATTTGAATTTTCAAATTTTTCATACATTATTTTTAACCAGAATCTTGCATCTGAAATAGTAGAAAAGGATGGGGTAATTAATATACAGAGGGGTGAACACTTCTGCTTATGGACCCACCTGGAACAATGTTAAAACTTGAAGCTTTTAGGAACCATGTTAAATGTCATATGGAAATTGAGCCTGCCTTGCCCATTAATAGATCAGAGCTGCTGAAATGGCTTCCAGCAAGATTCAGACTCATGCCCAAAATCTGAGAAATCAAATGAGCACCATTAGGACACAGATAGAGGCAGACATCCAGCGCACTCAGCAGTTCATCCGCCAAGTTCGCAACTTCCTATCAGGTAAGATCAGAAGCTTCTACGTTCTAACAGTGCTTCCACCAATCCATACCTTGGCACTAGTCAATCTCTCTGCTGTATATAATTTAACTTTTTTGTAACATCTGCTGTTCCACAGAAGCCAAATTCAAAAGCTGCTTTCCCACAGAGCTTTTTCATGCAGAATCTCTTCCAATTAATGGAGAATTTATTCTCATCATGCCTGCTGTCAAACTCTCCACTAGCAGTGGGAGCTCTAGGGGGGACTTCCCTCCCTTCTGGGGCATCCAATAATATCAAAAACCTCCTTCCTCTAATTGTGAACTCTTTTGTAGCATTTACTTAAATCTTTAGAAACAATATACAGAAACATGAACAGGATACATACTGATACAATAGGAACTTAAACAATTTGAAGCTATTGAATGAACAGTCCAGTAACCAAACACTTGGTTACTCTTACTCCACTTCCAAAATGTGATCTGTCAGTGTTTCCTGTAGCTGGTTGCTTGGGGCAGGTTTTCCATCCATCTCTCTCTCTCTCTCTCTCTCCTACCATCTTTCTGCTCATGGACTAGATCTCCAAATTGCTTCTCAGCTTCTCCTCACAGTGAAATTTCCAGCTCTTCACACCATATTGATTCAGATGTCAATTGTGGCTTCTGCCTTCTCTTCTTCACTGCTTGCTCATGGGTAGGCATGTCAACAGACTCTGCCTTCTTCCTTTCTCTCTCCTGCCAGCTTCAAATTGGACTCTTAAATATATTTCTGTGCTAGCCCTCTTTCTTCCCTCTGCCAAATTAGCTTCCTTTCCACTATTTATTCACCCCTCCACTTGGATGACCTTATGGGTCTGGAGCTGGTTAATCTACAACCTGGAGGTAGCATGTCTAGGATGAAGAACTTCCCTGTCTCTTCCCAAAATTTGTACCTCTGTTTATCCATAATTCTGCATTTTTGCTGTGCGGCTTTCAAATCTAATCTTTCCAGTCTTGCACCCAGCTTCCCTGCAACTCCAAGTTGCATTTCTAAGTTATTTGAATGATGAGTAAGCTGCAGAACGAAGTACCAACCATGGTAAAATATCTTCTAAGTTAATATTGGGGATAAATCCTAATAGTTTATATTTATTTATTTACTTATTACAATAATTTGCGTGCTGTCTACCCATCAGTCTGCTTACTCACCAGACTCTAAATGCCAATGCCCCCCACCCCCAAATGATAAACATAGAGTTCTTATACTGTTTTTGTCTCTTTTAATAGTTCTTTTCCTAATAGCCTAGCATCTTAAGTTTGTGTAAAGAGAACATTATATTCTGTCTCTCATTTATTCAGAGGACCATTCAGTTATGAACCATGGAAGCTCTATCTAACAATAACAATTTATGAACAGATAGTATGAGATACTTGTTTCTGTTTCAAAGTATATCAAAGTATATCAACCTGAGTACTTAATTACAAAATTATTGTTGCAATGGCTACAATGTTTTTATTTCTCTTAGCTTTCTGGCTCCTTTCCTTACATCACACATATATTTCTTACAATGAGTTTTCACCCCAGATAGACTTCAGAGGCATTCTTAGACACTAAAAATAATGGAAAGCTGCAGCCCAGTGCTGTTTTACCTTTAATTCATGGGTGCTTTGTGATTGACCACATCCACCATGACCACTATCTTATGAAAGTGCCCATAACATGTTCTCAACATTTCAAATGTACCTTGATCAAAGGATATCAACCTAACCCAATATGGTTAGGGACCCTGCTCTGTATATAATAAGACATCTGATTCTTTTCTATTTGATTCTCTTCAAAACTGCTAGGTTTTGCCCTTGAAAAGAATTAGAGTTGGTAAAATAGCATCTGTTATAGGCCAATTAGTTGATTAAAGGTTGTCATAATTTTGCATGCAACAAGAAGTACTTGAAGTAATTTGTTATATGCCCAGAGAGATTGATGCCAGGCAGCTTCTTCTTGTTTTAGAAGAGTGGAAGCCACAAAAAACTAGATTATGGAACAGACTTCCCTGTAGTTGTTGTTTGGTCTTAGGTTACTTAAAGTTAGGGATGTGCAAAACTCACTGTTTGGGAATGGAATGTTCTAAAATTGTGAGTTATGTCCATCCTTTAGGACCACGTGAAACCTCCATGCTATCCTAAGAGTGGTTCAGAGGCTTCCAGAAGCAATTTCCAAAAATAAAATTCCCAAATTAATTCCCAAATTAAGCAAGTTTTAAACATGCTTATTTCAAGTCCTTTGGAGATGAGCAAATGAAAATCATGGAAGAAGTTTTCATCTATTCAGAATTGAGCATTTCATAAAATTCTTTCCACACTGGCAAACAGCAGTGAATCACAGTCCCTCTGACCCCAATTTTTTAAGAACTAATATATGCTTGCACACTGTCTTTTATCAATTTTCTCTTTCCTATATCTGACAGATTTAAAATAGAATCCTTTTTGCGTAATAGCTATAATGTACAGAATATTATCCAAAAGGTTATGAGCTGGATTACATTCCATGTTATACTAAAAATATGTGGGAGTTCTCTTTTGAGTCAAGGCAAATCTTATTGTGAGGAAAGATTGAATAGAAATGCCTGTGTGTCACCCTGGAATTATTTATAAAAAATTAGTCTTATTGAGTCTTTATACCAAACCATGTTGGTGCTGGTTGTGTTGATAATAGGATACTGACTGTCAGGCTCAGTCCAAGAACAACAAAGAGTCAGTCCATTCAAACTCCAGTTCTTTATTTGCTCACACCGTATAGACAGAATCTTGCCAGATGAAAGCTATTCTACCTAATCTAAGCGGAAATAACCTGGGAAGGCTCTAGGGCGGGGCTGTTCTGGACCTCTTCGTTTGCCCACCATTGCCTCCTGGGCTGTGCCTCCGCTTATCTCCTCCACCTCCTTGGAATGTGCTCCCTCCTTCCTGAGAACCAGCGGCACCGCCAAAATCCACCACATCAACATTCTGGTTTCATCTAGCAGACATGGCAGAAAATGCAGACAGTGCTAAATTAGAAATATATGTATGTATGTATGCATGTACACGCACACACACACACACACACACTGGATTTAATACTCTATAGTGCCCCCCCATTGCTCTTTCTCTCCTCCCACCCCATTTTGTTATTCTATCAGTTACTTCAAATGGTGGTTATTTTTCTCCAACCTACAAATTACTATAATGTGAATATGCTAGAGATATGAGAACTTTGACAAAAGCAAAATTTTGAGCATATGCTGAGTTTCACATTTAATTCATTATTTTCTATCTTATTAATCTATTTATTAACATTTTGAAATCACCCAATAGCTGAAATTCTCTGGGTAGTTTAAAATTAAAACACAATTTAAATATACATGTTCAAATAAAATAAAACACAAAATAAAGACACCATACTTTACATGGTGGTTATCAAAATTGAAAACAATACACATACAATTAGAATAGAATAATATGATTTAAAAGCCTAGAAAAATAAAAAAAAAAGGTCTTCACCTAATCCTGAAATGATGATAATGTTGGTACCAGGCAAGTCTGTCTAGGGAGAGCAGTCCATAAATGGGGTCCCACCAGAGAAAAGGCTCTCTCCCTTATAGAGACCCACTTCGCCTCCTTTGGTGGGGGGACCTGTAGGTCTCATTAGAAGATCTTAAGTTTCAAGTAGGCATGCATGGGAGAAGGCACTTCTTCGGGTAATCTGGTTGTAAGCTGTTTAGAGATTTAAAGATAAAAACTAACATTTTGAATTGGGCCTAGAAACAGATCAGCAGCCAGCATAGATGCCGAAATACAGGCATAATATGCTCATATTGGCCAGTCCCAGTCTAGCTGTTCTATTTTGAGCCAACTGAAGTTTCTGGACCATTTTCAAAGGCAACCCCCGCCTCTGAAAATACTAAAGTATTCAATTTTGTTCTGCAGAACTTCCAAGTGGTTTTCAACAAGTCTTGAAGCTTCTGATATTTATTTATTTATTTGTTTGTTTGTTTGTTTGCTTGCTTGCTGGATTTATAGGACACTTAAACAGTGTGACTCTGGGTGGCATACAACAGAAAAACAAACAATAAATCAAAAACACCACGTAACATTAAAATGTATACAATATATAAATACAAAATATAAAATGGTGACCAAAGACGATAAAAACAGCCAGGGGACTCCACTCAACTGAACCCAAACACTTGTGGGAAAAGCCAAGTCTTAATGGCTTTCCCAAACTCAAGCAGAGTTGGGGTCTGTCGTATATGGTGGTGGTTCCTCCAAGAAAAACCTTCTGATTCCAGATATGAAGAAAAAACATTGAATATATCTTGGCCTTTATGTGTTTTGGGCAGCTTTTTGCAGCAGAAAAAGTTTTCTTGAATGTACCATCATTTACAAATCTTACAAAAGCTACAGCATGACATTTATTGGTAAAATCTATTGACTCAGCTACCTGGACAGAGAAGCTATTGTTTTTCAGTTTATCACACAAAACCTCTTTAGCACCATGTGTTATCACATGTCATCAATATGTTAACTTATTGTATTGTTTGAGAGTGGAACATTTTCAATTTCTCATATCTTGTCCTAGCTTTTAACTTTACATGCTGGCATTATTAGGTTCTTACCAACTGTGTCACTTTTCCTTTCCTGGGCAAAATGCTCTGCTACAAAATAATTTGCTTCCTGAGCCTTTTCACTGACAATAACTTTTTAAACAAAAGCTTTATTCTGTTTCTTTTGAAATACCAATTGTTGTTTATTCGTTTAGTCGCTTCCGACTCTTCATGACCTCATGGACCAGCCCACGCCAGAGCTTCCTGTTGGTCGTCAACACCCCCAGCTCCCCCAGGGATGAGTCCATCACCTCTAGAATATCATCCATCCACCTTGCCCTTGGTCGGCCCCTCTTCCTTTTGCCTTCCACTCTCCCTAGCATCAGCACCTTCTCCAGGGTGTCTGGTCTTCTCATTATGTGGCCAAAGTATTTCAGTTTTGCCTTTAATATCATTCCCTCAAGTGGGCAGTACCAATAGCTGTTTAAAATCAGCACCTTTATTTGTCAAATGGCTGTGATTTGTAGTTAAGTGTCTTTTCCATTTTGCTGGAGCGTAATAAATGACTAAATGAGAAAATTGCACAAAACATGAAAACTTCACAATGCAATTCACTTCTAACCCACACAATCTACACTTTTTGTTGATGACAACAGCAAAGTGGCAAGCCACCAGTTGAGTTGTGGTGTGTAAAAATTCCCACCACTGCAAATGCTAGCATCGCAAAGTTCAAAAAGCAGTGTTTTTTTTTCCAGTCATGATTTGTTGCAGAACCCCTAGTGATCTCTCATAGAGCCCTAGGGTTCTGCTGAACCCCAGCTAAGAAATGCTGTCCTAGACAATGTTAAGTATAATTTATCTGTGCCCTCAAGGTTCCCATATGTTAAGGATACTTTAGGGATATTTGTGGTTATATTTATTTTCTTTTAATTCACAGAATTGTATATAACTACATACTGATAGCATCATCTGTATAGAAGCCACTGCCCTCATTCTGGGTTTCCCTTTTAAACTAATAAACACTCCAGTTTGTGCCTTACTCATCTTTTTTTACAAATCCCATTGAACCTTTTTCAGTAGGTAGATAAATGCTTTCCTTCTAGCTGATGTTAAAAATAATAGATATTTTGCACCAACTGGATTTTGGAAGCCCTTTGACACTTGGATTTTCACATGTATTTGTAATACTTGTGTCTAGTAAGGTTTGTTCTGTTTAATTGGAAGTGCTGCTGATTTGCTATTCCTCATAATACAATTCTTGTTTTATTTGGCTTGCTTTAAAACCTTAACCTTCTGTATAACCTAAAAGCCTATTTATGGCACTGCACAGGGTACTTGATAGATCATGTGTTTAAATATCCATAAGGTGCTCATTCCCATGCTGTGGATCTAGGCAGCTCACAAATATTTATAATTTATTGATTGAGTTAAAGATGCACTTTATCTTGGTTAGATGATTCACTGTAATCTTTTCAGATCCAGATGCTGATGCTACCACCATTCAGCAAGTCAGCAATTACATCCTGTCCCTTCATCTTCCAACTGACACTGGCACAATTCTCAGTAAAATCACTGAGATTCAGAATTTGATTACTAAGCTGCAGTGTCCTGACAGCATCATTGCCCAAACTGCTAGGGATATAGCTATGGCCAAACAGCTTCAGCAGGAGGCTGAAGAAGCCAGGTAACATTCATTTCTTTGCTGTTAAGTTTATATCCTGCTTTTCATTCAGGAGATTAAATTAGCATACATAGTATTTCGTTCTCCAATTTGGGACCAAGAGTTTGATAACTTTGGATTGTGAGAGGAGGATGTTGGAATTGACCCATTGTTGGAATTGACCCATTGTTATGGTGATGTTTGACATAAATGAACTTTATGTCAACATCATTTAGTGGAAGTTCTTTCTGAATTCTGATGTACAAAAAAATCTTGCCTTGAACTTTCACTGAGAAATTGTTGCTGTCTACTTCAGGAGGTAGTCTAATATAAAACCCTTACAGTTCCTTTAACTTGATCATTTATCCTTATCATGTAATAATCAAGTGAATAGAAACATATAGTTTGTACAGAAACATAGTAGCATAAGAAAGTGCTATGGGAAGCTATCTAATATTCTTAGTGGTAAATATTGACTTCAGATTAGACCTTCTCCACTAATAACAGTAATCTGGATAGCATTTTGCTTGAGTATTTAAAAAGTTCACGTACATTATCTCAGTTGGGAAAAAAATGTATCAGGAGGCCAGTATTATTGTCATCAGCATATGACAAATGGGATGGGATGAGAAGATGAATAAGGAATATTATCTGTCCTAAAATCAGCCAAAGAAGCTTTATAGCCTGTATCCCATAGTTCTAATATTGTAACCACCAGAGTATTTATACTATGGGCTGTCACAAAAGAGTAGGATCTCTTAATAGCCATTTTTTTCCTCAGTGCTCCCTGGGTACTGACGATTGCAAAATTTATCTATTAATGCTATTTAATTGGTGCTAAAAGTTTTGTCTCTTTTACCTATAGAACTGGGATCTTTTAAAAAAGAAACCATAATTTCTTTAATGTAATATTTTCCTAGAAACCAGGCCAGTACTATTGAGGGCAATGTAGATGGTGTGCTGCAGAAATTGAAGCAGGCAAGCATAGCACTCCAAGAAGCTGAACACACTATCCATGGCTCTGCTTTTCCCCTCCAGAATATCCAAAATCGCCTTGATGAAGTAAGTGATGTGTGCTGAGGTTCTGACATTGAACCCCTGTCTAAGTTGTTTACTCTAAACCAGCTTGCTCTTCTTTTCATATTGATAACCTTCCATTGTTTCCTATAGCAATGATTTCCATGGCTGATTACCCTCTTTAATAGAATATTCCTTGTTTATGTAACCAGTATTTTTTTTAAGGAATGGAGTCGTTTATAAAATTGCTGAAAGTTTCATCTTTGGAATGTTCAGATCCAGACTATCCTTAATCCAGCTCAGGAGAATGTGCGGGATATCACCAATCAGCTGGATAGCTTCACTGAGAGACTTTCCCAGTTACAGCACAAAGCAAGCCAGAATCAGTTATTGGCTGCAGAAGCTCAGCAGCAAGCAACAGAAGCCAGTGAGCAAGCAGAAAGCACTCAGCAGGTATGAAAATGGAAAATTACTTTAGTGAGTTGCACGCTTTAAGCTGTACTATTGGACAGTCAGCCCTAGGCAAAAATACTTGGTAAACGTTCTGAGCTCCTGTCCCAATTCAGCCATTAGACCCGTCAATGACATTGGCTACTCACTCTAATGCAAAAGTCCCCAACCTTTTTAGGCCAGTGGTCCCATTTTCCATTTTTAGAACATCTCCTGAACACTCAGAGAATGGCCTTTGTGGAGTCACATGACCAGTCATGGTGCACCTGTTCAGGAAAGGACAAACTGATGAGATTGCCTCTTGCTATCCCTCTCACCCCCAGTTTTATTTGTTCTTCAGTACAATGACAATCTGCCTTGCCAAGCTTTGTTTAATTATAGGCTTAAACAATTGATACTAAAGAACAAACAGAACCTGTTCAAATTAATTGTCATTTAACCTGATTCTCCAACATGACACCGTTGCATAACAATGTGCCACTAAGACCACTTTTTGTGCTTGCCAGATTCCATATCCCACCTGAGATTATTTTAATTAAAAAAGAAGAGAAGCTAGCATGCTGCAAGGGAAATCAAGAGCCTCTGGCTTCTTCATTATTTCCAGGAATACCCGGAAGAATATCATAGGTCCCAGAGGAATTCTTTGCAAATGGTCAATTACAAGGACATCTGCCTTGTCAAGCTTTGTTTGGTTATATTCAATAAAACAATTGACTGTTGAAGAACAAATAAAACTTGTTTTAGGTAGTTGTCACCTTTAACTCTTCTTTTTATATGAAAGATGCTTGGATTTGGGATGGGAGTGGGAGAGAAAAAGAAAACATTTCACAATGGACAAACTGGAATACATCACAGGGAAAAGAAGGTGTGTTCTGTGCAGCCAGGAGGAATCAGAAAAAGATCTGCTGTGAAAGGAGAATTACCACTTCTTAGAGAAGAAAAAGAACAGGAAAGAGGGAAAAGCAGCATTTAATAATCTGACCTGCTTATAAATGGAACACTAAGCAGAATTCCATCTAACACTATGTAATCTCAGGAGGGATTTGGGGATGGGCATTCTGATGTTATCTACACAATACATCCATTGGAAGTTTGACTATCCTACTTCTCATTTCCTTCTGCCCCAATGCTCCCCGGCCTAGGTATTTGAAGAATTGAAGGGCAAATACATGGAACTGAAGGGGCGAATGGGACAAGGGTCAAATCTAGGAGCCCAAGGAGAGCGAATTCAGAGTGCCCACACAGAGGCCAACACATTGTTGAAAGAAGCCTTGAATATGATTGCCAAAATGGGAGGTAAGTATTATCTGCATGGCAACTCTCCAACTCATATGCCTTAGAAATGACCTTACAACTCTTGTCTTCATTGCCTTGGCGCTCCATACAGGATTGCAGATTATAAAAATGGTATCAAACATAAAGGTCCTTGTCTGATAAATTAACCATTGAAATAAATGAAACCTTAGTAATTAGTAATTTCAAATATAATGTTGCAGAGTATCATGCATAATACTTTCATTTAATCTAATAATTTAGTACCAAATATATGTTGAGCAGAGTGTGTATGTACTTTTCAAGTTTAAATCTGCATACATCTTTTCTGATCTAAGTAAACCACAGGATTTTATAGAGAGACTGAGATGAAAAGCTACTATAGTGATCCTGTGAGGCATTTCAGCTTGTCCTTTTGATGGAATGGACATTGAGGAGGAATATAAATACTATGTTATATAGCCAATCACAGATTTGCTCCATAATAACGGCTTGCCAAGCCAATTTTTTTGATGCTGTATTTGGACACTTCAGTTTTCACATCTAATGACTTTGCTCAGTATGTTTTGGGAAGCAGCCAGTGTGTAGACAAAATGCCCTTACTCTTGTGGCAGGTGCAGTATGAATAAGTAAGTGGTTCAAAGCCAGAGATTTTTTTCCCCCCCGAAAAGGAGTGTTACTGTTGTTTTCATTGATAAAGCTGTAGCTTTAACAAATGTCTTTCACTAAAGGTGCCTCTCTGAACCAGAGATTTGGCAGCTGGCTACTGTGAGGCAGTTACTACTGCTCAGAGTTGGCTGAATGCAGTGAGGAATGTTGATATTATTAAATAGGCCACCAGACAATTTCTCATGCAAAGCATGATGAGCATACATTTAACAGTGCTGGCTGACGTCAATGTCAAAATTCATTTGGCCCCACCAGAAGGAAATGATGCTTTTTCAGACAGAAGAGCAAAACTGATTTTGGATGCTATGTGACAGACAGGGGTTCCTTACTGTTGGGTTAAGTCCTGCTAATAATTTAGGGAAGCTGAATGAGTCTCTATAGCTACTGTTTTAGGCAAGAAAAATATGGCATGTAAGATGGGGATAGAGCCAGGGATAATTGGTATTGCTCCATAAAGCACTTGTTTTTACCATGCATATACACTGCTTTTGGACAGAAGAGGTAAACAGTAATGATGAGTATGTACAGAAATGGCTTGCATCATCTACTGAAACACAAGCATCAAGAAGATGATGGTGGCTGAAAATCAGGGAGCTATAAATGTGAAACAAATTTTAGGTTTTTGAGTCTTTATGGGACGTTTAAAAACACACAGCTGGGGCAGGGATGCACATGCTATCTGTACTTGGCCAGTCCTAGACCTTGCCAATACTGTATGGCAAGGTGTGAAATGATGTTCTTCTTTTGCTCATTTGAGCATGAGCAGAATTCTGCAAAATCAGGAAGCCAAGCAGGAAAGTCATAGAATTCTACTGACTTGCAAACAAATATCAGTGGTATTGTTCTCATCTAACCATTCAGTACAGGAAAATTAGGGACTGAATTGATGGGGTAGATCCACAAAAGATAAGAGGGAGGGGGCAAGCATGTGCAGCCCATGGTTCTTGCATGTGGGGGGCCTAATTGGACTGAACAGGCATTGCATGACAAGAGTACATGTTATAAGATGTTAGAAAAACAACAGGTTGAGCAGTCACCTATATAATGTTGAAGAATTAGAGAGGGAAAAGAGTTCCTTGTATGTAACCTATTTCTGTTTCATTCCTCAGCTTTAGAAACAGAGCTACAAGAGAGTAACAATGCATTCATCCGCAAGTCAGCCAGGCTGGAAGGCCTGGAGAAGAAAGTGGAAACAATTCGTGATCATATCAGTCAACGAGTTGCCTATTATGCCAGATGCACAGATTAGAACAGTTTCTGCTCCTTTTCTGACCAATCCTTCCCCCTGCCTAATTTATCGAGTTTTCCTATCTGCAAAGAAAATATATCTCCCTTTTATTAAAAAGCTAGCTTCGAATCATCGTAATAAGTCAAGCTTAAAAAAAAAACAGAAGTGGGTGTGTCAGTTTATTTGTTGTAGTGCTCTAAGACTCTTTTATATTTAGAATTAATCTCTTGAATTCAAACTTTCTGATGGCTTTTTGTTTAATCAGGAGAATCCAAGCAGAATCAGGATTCAAGCAAGATTAGGAAAGCTATATAAACAAACAATGGCACCTGTTTCTTAGGTCTCATAGCCTATTAGAAGAGGGTTTTTTTTATTTTTTAGCCACCACTGGTTCTTTTTACCAACATAAACAGTAGTTTGCAGATAAACTGCTGCAGGAAACAAATCTGACACTGGAGGACTGGTGACCTGTATTACTCTATCAATAACTATCAGGCATTAAGAACCAACAAACTTTATTGAACAATAGATATTACATACACTATTCCAGAACTGACAAGCAGAAATTAATTTCATCAATAAAGTATAGATGATGCTCCCTTCTGTCCTGTGGAATCTGCCCATGAGCCTCAAGCAAGCTGTGCTGTAACAAATGGCAAGTGTCAACAAGCATTCTTAGCAAATTGCTCCTGTATCATGAATTAAAGCACCACAAGCAAGCCAGCATGGGATGTTTTCTGCTTCAACCAACTCCCCCACGTGGACTCAACACAAAAACAACATTGCACACCTTGCAATTGTTATTTATTCCACTGAATAAGCACAGGTGTACAAACATACATCCCCACCCTCCCCACAAAGGAAAAAGAAACACTTTTATCTGATAATATAGATTAACCTATTGATTACAGAAGCCCAGAACCTTTCTTTAAGAATAATGTTTTCCTGTTGATATGTAACAACCCTCTAATATTTTAAGATAGTTGCACCATATGACCCCTCAGTTCTATGGATGTGCTTTATAGAAAAGATTGGCTGTGGGCATCGGGGAACACAGTTGTCCCTGGCATTGTTCAAGACA
This sequence comes from Candoia aspera, assembly GCF_035149785.1. Lineage (NCBI taxonomy): Eukaryota > Metazoa > Chordata > Lepidosauria > Squamata > Candoiidae > Candoia > Candoia aspera. Next base: position 40,903,473 of record NC_086155.1, read on the forward strand.
GGCTTTCCTTCCTTGCATGGTTGATAATTGACCGTGAAGTTTTGAATAAGGGTATCAAGCAGCCCTTCTGAAAAGAGAGGAGAAAATTAGAACTCTTATATATAATGTCCTTTTAATCAGAAAACAGTTTTCCAGTAAATCTCGGTTTGTTTTGAAAAAAAGATTTGTAGAGATTTGTCATTCTCATCTCACAGATTCTGAAGGATAGTAAGCTGCAAAAACTATATAGTTTTATGCACAATATAATAATTTCAAACTGAAGGTTGTTCAAGCCTCTGTTTCTTTTTTGCCTATTAAACTAATCTGATTAGCAGAGTTGCTATACTTTTTTATACTAAGTTATTAAAACAATAACCATATTGTTTTAATATGTAGACAGATTCTCATAAGAGTCAATTTCTTCGTTCATGGAGTGCTAGTTGGAACATCTTCAAGACACATCCTAGATAATAATATGCCCCCTGGTTGACTGTTCTTTGTTATGAAGATTTCTACGATGTTCCTTAGTATATAGAAATGTCTATTGTTTTGAGAGAGAGAGCATCTTCAGAGCTTGGGAAAGATTACACCTTCCGTTTTAGAAGGGTTAGCAGGCGTATGAATGAGAAAAAGCTTTTATACTTTTGAAGTGATTAGAGAGTCATTGGGAAACAAATAAGAGAAAATGACTTGCTTGTGGTAGACGTTTCTGCTGCTTGCTTCCATTCTCTATTTATATATTTATAAACAAAAGATCACATATATATTTAGTGATCTCTCATTTAAATGAAACAAAATATGAATAGCATTTCCCTATAGCTTGAGGCAGTGAGACATGCATCTTTTGGTACAGTACACCTTTCAGCAAAAAAATGTACAGTTTTGGTGTACTCTGTTAAACAAGCTAAACATAAAAGTTTGGCTTTTCCTGCCTCTGTACCCTGCCAGCAAAGTAGCCCAGACATCTCCCTATTGAAGGCATGCTTTTCTATGAGCAAAATTCCTAACGTGGCAGTGAGGACATTCCCTCTGTACTCAGCAAAATTGGGAGATCATGCAAGGCTAGCAGTACTTTAATACCAAACAAAATATTTTTCACTAGAAAAGTCCGGTGCAATCTCTGGATCTTCGCACATATACTTACCTGTAAAGGTATGTGTATTATCCTTATGGCAGTTTTTTCAATCACATTATCAAACAAACACCAGTTTGCCCAGTACCAAAATAGGTGTGATTAGTGGCTTTGACTGGAACAAGGACTTCTGAGTTGAAATGACTTGAGTTTGAAAGAGAAGATTGAAAGGAAAACAAAACAAAATACTGAATTTCTTCAATTAGTGGAAGATGCAATATTATCTGGTAAGAGATACTATACAGACAGACAGACAGATACACACACACACAGTATACTGAAAAATACATTCTTTATCACTCAGGTATTACTTGAGAATCAAACAACCTGGTAGGAAATTTATTCTCAGTGCATTCTTTGTGTGCAACCTATATACTGTACGTGCTCTAACTAGTGGCTTAGAAAGGTGATGCAAACTAGCTTCCATAAGATGCACCTCCATTCTGTTCAGTGGAACTCACAGCATTACTGCAGTGCAAATTGAGCTACTCATCTATATGGCTTTCTGCATCTTCCTCCACTATGCATGCATGCACTGGTACTGTATGTGTACCATATAAATTCTACATTATGAAGGAAAGGTGGGAATGTATATTCAGACCTGGCTTCCTCCATGCCTTTTCATGTGGACAGGTAAAATCATAATACAGCTGTCACTGAATTGCTGAATGCAGCTATAGAGCTTCACATAATCATGGTTTTGAGGTATACCTGTCAGCATAATTCATTTTAGCCTATGCTTTGGGAAGGTACTCTTTCAGGTTCAATTGGACTGTTACCTTCTGTCAACTCCAGCTAGCATCCAATGGCCTGAGATTTTTGGTCTAAAAATAATTGGACCATAATGACGTTTGTTGTTGTTAGTATTGCTATGTTCATTGTTCCTGATTTTTCATTTAGTTATGTACAACAGTTGTTATCATGAGTTCCCTTGGCTGAACAAGTAGAACAAAGGGAAATTATGCATTTCAAAATAAGTGAAATAGAAAATGCCACCTTCCCTAATCCACTTTTGCTTTTCATCTTCCTCCTTTCCTATGACCAAGAGGCCACATGACTTAGACAAACTTTCTCAAATGTTCACCAAATCTTGACACCCCAGTTACTACAACATCTAGGTAGTGTAGCCAACAGCTAGAAACATTAGATAGGGAAAGCTAGTGTAATCTCTACTTGGCAGTTAGAAACTTTAGTTTGACCATCCCAATGGACACTTACTGTGTCTTGGCACTTCTTTTGTTTAGTACTGATTCTGAGCAAAAAGCTGTCTTTACTTTCTCATGTGTCCCACATTCTGGAGTGCAGCCAACTAAGGATCTGTTGGGATGGATCTGGCTGTCTACTGTAGTTAGAGTAGTCATATGGATTGCCGTGCTACCCAGGTGATCTAAGCATTTGCTGTCTGTCATCTTGGCATGTAGGCCAGGAAGATCTGAAGCATTCTGATAGGATAATACAGGGATCAAATTCTTGGCATCTTGATTTGATTGTTCCTGGTTGATAACTGATGATGTATTAGGTCTTGATGTCTTTTGTACTTGTACTTGGCTTTTGACATTGTCATCTGCATGATGACCATTCATGTGGAGTTTCTTCATGTGATGGACCACAGCTGCAGCATTGAAGGCTTGCTAATAAAGGAGAAGATGATGAGATCTGTGAGAGTTATGAACCTGTAGTTCTCTACAGAACCAGACTGATGAATGCTGAGTATGTTCATAAGCTGTTGCCAAAAATTTACCCTCAGGAGATACTGGAAGCAGGCCTCAAGTTCTTACGAATGTTTGAGAATAATATACAGTAAAACAATGGTAGACAGTCCATGGTGCACAAACTATAAGCAGCTATGTGTGTGGGTTTTTTTTGGTGACCTTTTAGAGACCTTGGAAATTTGACAGTAAGCTACCAGTTTATGGCAATTCAAGTCTATAGGCGACAGGAGATAGGCAGTCTCTTAAATAACAAGGTTCTATACCATGTTGGGCTTCATAACCAGCACCTTCAATCACATCCAGAAGCAAACTGGAAACCAGTGCAGCTTACAGAGCAGAGGTGTCACATGGGCATCCTAAGGCATGCCCATAATTCCCCATACCACTGTCTTCTGGACCACATGAAGCTTTCAAGTGGTCTTTGAGGGCAGCCCCATGCAGAACACATTGCAATATTAAGCTGTGAAATGAGTAAGGCATGAGTGACTTTCCAAAAGGCCTCCTTATCCAGGAAAAAGTACAGCTGACACATCAGATGAAGCTGTGCAAAGGACTTCCTGGCTATAGCTGCCACCTTATCAAGCAGGTACTGTAAGTCCATGAAGAACCCCAGTTGTCCACCACCCTTGAATAGGGAAGTGCAACCCCATCCAAGGTGAGAGAGGAATATCCCTGGACACAGATGGCCTTAATACCCACAGCTCCTCGGTCTTGGTAGGATTGAGTCAGAGATGGCTCCTCCCCACCCACACAGCCTCCTGGCACTGGGACAGGCCTCTGACAGCCTCACTTGACCAGCCTGGATTTGAAAGATATAATTGGGTAACACCATGTACTGATTATGCTGAACCCCAAACTGGTGATTTCCTGTAGATATTGAAAAGGAGAGGAAAGAGAGCCCTGTGGCACCCCACAGAGGAGTGGCCTAGGGAGCAACTTCTCCCTCACAACCAACACTGATTGGGACTGGCCCTGAAGGAAGGATACCTCCATCCCAGTTCTACCACGGGTCATCTACAAGCATGACCAAGGCTGTTGTCAGCTCCACTAGGAAGACCACACCATGAAATCAACTCCACAGGAAGGCTGAAACTACTTTTATTGACAACCTAGGAAGGATTCAGATCTAGCACACAGATGGCTGAGCCAACAGTGTAGAGAATCTTGTTTACTTCCTCAACCCTCACCAATTCAAACTCATCCTAAATTACACCATAAATGAGGCACCTCCACCAGACCTGCCCAAACAGAGAGCAAGTTGGAATGGATCTGACTGACTTTATCCACCAGATAGCCAGATTATTCCTCACTCACCGCAGATGGTCTAGTGGCCTGTTCCTACATAATAGGGACTGAGTTACCCTAAACAGGCCTGCTAGATGGCTATAAGTGGATGCAATAGGGGCAGAGAAATACTGACATTTCACTGCCCTTATTGTCACAAAGTAACCCCTAATATGGGCTCTTACCAAGTTTGGTTAGACTCACCCTGAGTCTTCCTATGATGTTACTCCATGTGTCTCTTCTGGTGTATCATCTCCCAGAATTCCTCAGTAAACCAAGGTGCACTCTGAGATCAGCACACAGGTACAGGGCACATAGGAGCCATATAGTTCAAAGTCCCGGTCACCCACCCATTCCTGTAGTCTAAATTATACAATAAAGACCTCATAAATTTTCCCAAGGGAAATAGGTCTTTTGAAACTGATGGCAGCCCTTTCTATCTGCTTCCCTTTATATAACAAATTGCCAAATAATTCTGTTTCTGAGGAAATTTCTGAGGAAATTCATTTTATACTTTGTACTATATGACAGACTCAAAACCATATTAAACCCTTAGCTACCTGGGTAGTATTTAATGGGATTTTGGGACTGAGAGGTTCTGTTGGGAAATCTAATTTCCATGCTACTGGTAGGTGAGCACCAGAGCATAAAATCCTGGGACAACCACATCAAGTGACTTACCTTCCACTTGCTTTTTGCAAAATTTTTTTGGATCTGTACACTGATAGATGGATAGATGTCACAGTAGAGGGCTGTGTTTCCATCAATCCTGCAAATGAAGTAAGATATAAAACAGGCCTGTAAACAGATGGTGTTTGTGAGTGAGGCATATTTCATTCTTGTAATTTTTAGCTGATGTCTTTCTGTGTACAAAGTGGTTTGGGTTTGCCTCAACAAGGTACTTTGAGCTGCAGAGCCAAGGCAGTTCTAGTTGAGCTGAAGAGACAACCTGACCGTGCTTGATGGGGTGACTTGTGTCACCTTGAAGCCTTCACCTGCAGTTCCAGGAATCAGAAGAACTTTTTGCATGTGCTGCTGGAAGTTAGAGGAGGCCTCAAAAGTAAGGCAAAGTAAAATAAATGGGTGTTTTATTTTATTCATCAAACTTGTCACTGCCCATGTCCTCCCACCAGAGTGACTCTGGGTGGTTTTGCTGTTAGAAGTGGTGTGCGGGAAGGGTCTGCCCTACTTTGTAAAACAGCATTACTCAAAGCATTGCTAAAGTGAGCCACCCCTTTGAAGCTTTGCACAGTTCTAAGAACAGTTACTATGTCAGATGCAAGTTTCTTTCTAAAGGTTATGATTTTGTATAGGCTGATTCTTCCTGAACTGTTTAATCTGAGCCAAGATCCTGGCTCAAATAATACTGATGGATCTCCTTCTCAGCTTTTTGCAGAATCTCCTTAGTTCTGTGTCCATCTTTGGTAACCTCAGAATATGTCAAAGCCCATTTTTCCTTTCTACTTTCTATTTCACTTCTCTCTTCAGTCATGAGTGACGTCTGTATCTTGCTCAGGGCAGTTTCTAACTTGAGAAGGTCTACTATAAAAGCCAGAAGTTCTATTTACTATATATTAAAACTATAAATTAGTTAACTGAACTATTATGGCTGCCTGCAATGGGTGGGGAATCATCACTTACTGCCATGTTATCACTTACATAATCATAGCACTTGTAATTTTAGTAAAAGCACATTTATTGATTGATTGAACTTCTTGACCACCCAACTTGTATGCAGTGACTCTGGGCAGTTTACAATACTTTGGGTGGTTTAGAAAAGCATACGATAGCTTCCTGTTAATATTGTCCATTGTTCTTATTGTCCATTGTTCATTCAAACAAAAATTTCAGAGAAGACAATTATATTTTATGATCTAATGCTAATGCCATGTGAATACATTACTGTATCACAGAATTGCACTTAAAAAAAAATATGCAATAACGTTGTTCTTCTCACCATGGATGCCTGAGGGCTTTCTCACAGGTAAATCTCTTATTTGGATTCTTCGCCAGTAAATGACAAATGAAATCTTTGGCTGTTTAAAAGGAATGAAAAGAGAGAAACAGAGAAAGGTTTTAGCACAGATGCCAGAAGCCAAAACCAATCTGCCATAGGATTCATTGCTCCATGTGCTCTATTGCTCTATATGTTTTTATGTGCCCATGCATATGTATGAACACACACACACACACACGAACTTTCCCCAGCCTAGTGCTCAGCAGATAGTGGAACTCATAGTTGGTCCTATATATTTTGAATTGTCAATTGAAATACTGTATATAAATCAATTTCACCCAGTAAAGTAGCACAGCATTAATAGAAAGGCTCAATGCATTTCACTTTGCATTAGGTTTTAGTAATAAGGATCAAACTGATGACATGCACCTCTAGACAATATAAAAAGATGTGAATGAGTTCCAAATCATGTGTGTATTATTAAAAACTTACCAAGTGGTAAGCAGTTCTGGATCTGGTATTAAAGAGGGAGTACTTAAGATTCATGGTATCTATTTATTTACAATTATTCAAGTAAAATCTATTAGAAGCAAGGATAAATCTGATAGCAATCAACAGATGATTAATTGTGCTGCAGATTCTGAAAGAATATCTGCACCTTCACAATGCTTCAACAGGATACAATATCAGTGAAAATCCCCCACACGCTTGCAACATCTTTTCTCCCCTGCTCAGCCACACAGACACACTCAAGGATGTCACCTATCAAAAACATGGTGGAGCAGTTATCAGAAATTAGAGCAGTTTCCTGAAATCAGTGAACACATACTTTTAAAAAATGGTTGACTACTGAAAGCTGCCTAATTACATACTCATCTGTAGTAGGAATCCAGAAGGGAAACATAATTCTAGCAGAGATTTTGTCAGACTGAAAAATACCTGATTCAGAGATATCATCCCAAAATGGAGATTCAAATTCGAAGTATCCTTCTTTGATTTTCTCAAACAATTTGGACTCTGTTTCTTCATAGAAAGGAGGGTATCCACACAGGCTAAAGTAGATTGGAAAAAAAGAGAGAGAAAGACAAATGTCATATATATTCCTTTTCTGTGTAAATTAAACAAGGCTAATCAATATCTAATTAGATATCTAATATAGGGCAATGCTACCTGTGAACTATACATAACTCATTCTGGCTACAGTCTAATATTATAAAAGACGGTGAGAGGTTTCAGGAGCTCATACTGGATGTCAGTTGCCAGTGGGAGAGGCAAGTTTCAATATCCTACCCAAACATAATTATGCTCCAGAGAAGAAAGAACAGTGGCTTTTGAATAAAATGTATAAAGACTGTATAGATGATATTTTAATTCTAAGCCAGATTCAGTGCTCATCACAAATTAGAATAAATTCTTGTAACAGCCATCTTCAAACTAATACCTTCCAGATTTATTGGATTATTCTCATCCAGCATGACCAATCTAGCTGGGGTTGATGGGAGTTGTAGTCAATGATGCACCTGAAAGCTCTCAGCCAGGGAAAGCTGACATCCTCGCTAACTTCTGAAACCAACCTCCACCCCCACCCCCGACCATGGCTCTTCCTTGAACCAAGAGGCCCTTTCTCTTCAGTTCTGCAACTTGGTGTAGCTGGTGTTAATCAGTTAACTCGATTAGTTTATCAAATTAACAGTGTTTATGACAGGCATCAGTGCATATGCCTGATGCACTGCCTGTTGGCAGTTTCTTAGCTTGCATAATTCTCTGCCAAGGTTATTTGAAAAGCAAGCGCTTTCACAATGCAGACATAAACAAAACAAAGAAATAACCAGGCTGTCTGTCCATCGTCCGTCCATCCATCCATCCATCCATCCACCCATCCATGATATTTATAATATATTGGATTATAAATGGTATATAAACAAATTCCTCTAGTTTACAATGGAGAAATTTACAATAGAACCTTTTCATAGAAGGAAACCTTCCAAAATTCCTATATTTGAAACCAGTTTTTAAAATCAGCATAGGGTGCAACAACCAGAAAAATTATGACAAATAGGAACCGCAACAACAGTTTTAACCAAAGATCTGAACAAATACAGTAGATAGGTCTTCAGCTAGTACTGAAAATTTGCCAAGCTAAATACTGAATATGACTCAATGGAGGGGGGAGGGGAGAATGAGGAATTCCATTGTTGGAATATGTATACCAAAAACACCCTTTCTCAGAATGTAGCATCTATACTAAATTGGTTCCAAGATGCCACATAAGGCAGAAGAGGCTCCAACAGATATTCAGGTTCTAAGCAGTATAAAAACTTCATGGTTGAATTTGACTTGGGAGAAACAACCACTGTTGGTCTCAACATTTAGCAACCAGTATTTTGTGGCAGCCAGAAATTTAAGGGTAAACCTAATGGGACTAGCTTGCAATAATTCAGCCCTGAGGTTACCAGCACATGGGTTGCTCTGGCTGGACAATCCCCATCCAGAAATGGCCATAACTGAAAAGCCAGCTTCAGGTAGAAAAGCTGTCCTCCCTCCCCACCACCCCCAAGAGACCATATAACCTAAAACTTGTTACAAAAAAAAATGCAACCAAGTAGAAGATATTAAAATGCAGTGAAGAGTAGTCATTGTTTTCTTTTGGCTCTTAGTGGGCCACAAATGGCTAATGCTTTCTACTTTTTATCTGAGTTTAACATGCTGTCAATAAACCTTTGAAGGATATTGGCAAGTTTGCTGTACTTAAGTTCACAGTTTATCTTACAGGATGTAGGTAATAACTCCAATTGACCAGCAATCCACAGCGTTACTGTATGGCTTTTGTTCTAACACCTCTGGAGCTGCAGTGAACAAACAACAAAACCCAAATTACCAATAATATAACCAACTGATCTCTTAAAAATTAACTAACTCTACATTAGCTCAATAATTATTTCTGTGTAGCAGGGCATAAAAGAAAGAAAAAAATAGCATGCTTGACCAGCAATGGCACAAGTTGCTTACTCTGGAAAGGCTGAGGAGGACAATATAGGGGAAAGAATATGAGAGAGAGAGAGAGAGAGAGAGAGAGAGAGAAAGAGAGAGACTAGCTGTGGAATATAGGGCGATGTGATATTTGTTCAAATTGTAATTTATTGAGATAGCCTTATAGAGTACATATTCATACATCTTATGGATTCTGAACAAGTTTTATTTTAATCAGTGGTCCATGTAATAACTGTGATCCTATGGAGAAAAACTCCAACTTATGCATATTTATATAAGGCAGAATTTAACTATAATCAATGGGTATCAATGGATCTCTTCAGATATTGTCTAAACATGCGGAGTGAGTGGCTGCAAATCACTTACGTTTAACTTCTATGCATTCATAACAATGCTTGCAAGAATCCTTGGATGTACAATTGTATATGAGAAGGAACATAAGTGTTTTATGATCTCTCCCAATCACATGGGGAATTCCATCTGCATATACAGTTGTATGCAATGGGATTCTGGAAAGGATGGCTGATTTTTCCTGGCATTTAGTAGTTATGATTTCATTCCCTCTCTCCATGCATTTAGATACTGAGAACAATACACTGAGAATGGGGACACTGTCAACATTTTGTCTACAGCTTAAAGATTCAGCTATTTCATTTTACATAACTGATATACAGAGAGAAGAGTACATTTGAAAATGGCTAGACACTCAATATCCTCCTTATGTTTACTCATATTCAGACAAATTTACGAATAGAGATTATGAATGTTGTCATCGCACATGGTCCAAATCACAACTTATTTCCATTTTCAACTTTCGGGAAGAAATGGTGAACTGAAGATGGCTCCGCAAAAAGCCAGTGAGTAGACCAGCTCTTCGTAATTCCTCTCCTGACAAGGAGAGGACTTGAGATTGCCCACAAGTGCTCCAGACAGCTGCTCCTCATGAGGAGACTGCAAGACAGTTGTCTTTGGTGGGTTTAGAGCTCTGAGAGACGAGGTAATAGCCATTTTGCTCAAACCACGGTTGGCGCCTTTAAAAGGACACTGGGTTCACATACTTCCTTTTCTAATCACTTTCAGAAATTGCTTGTAAACTGTTTCTCAGCTGTTAGGATCCTTTGCATTGATAAATTTTACAGCATTGGGCAAATTTCCTTCAATTCTTAGTGAAAGAAGTTTTAAATAGAAGTTTAAAAACTATTTTTTTTCTTGAATAAACAGCAAAAGGGCGATTAAAAGTTTGATTTTAGAAAGTTACAAATGGACTAAGGGTCTAGATAAATTTGAAATAAGAATAATCCTTCCCATGGGAAAATGTTTTCATCTTGAATTCTTAAAAAAAAAAAACATTAGATAAAACCTTAACAATTGGACACTAGAGGGAACAAGTGGGAACTAAAGTTTACAATTAAAGAAGATGAACATTCACGCTTGACTTACTAATATAGAATGTAGCAAAATATTTTAATATTGGACATATTGAAGGATATTTTTGAACAATGGACCCCGAAGTTAATTTTAAGAGTGTCTGCCTGTATAGATAGACTGTGTTTAGAAGATGCTATGGAAGAGGAACAAGTTTCACCTGACGTAATTGAGACTGATTTGAAAGTGGATTTAAAAATGACAGACTACAAGAATGACATGGAAAAAGTGTTGTACTAGGCATGCAAAAGGCTGATGTTTTAATAATTAAAAGGTATATACAAATAAACCAAGAGAGTGACCTGGATAATTTTCCTATATTGGATTTACAAAAGAGGCTTGTTAAAGCTTTGAAGAATTTTGTGAGAAGGGATGAAGAAAAATGAAAAGAAATCAAGTTCTAGGGATTTGAAGGGATTAAAGATCAAGACTGTTAAAAGTAAAAGGAAGGAATATAAAGCTGATTTATTTGATCAAGGTTAAAATAGGTAGATTGTTATCTCTGGTAATCCTTAATAGACTTTTGCTGATCATGACTGAACAACGAGGCTTTAAAGATTTGTTTATAGGTAAGAGATGGGTTATGGGAAGAAGAGATCATTTGTTGTATTTTAAGAGAAGGTGATATGTTACTAAAATTGTTTATACTTGTGATGAAGGGGAAAGTCATTTCTTTATATATTTCTTTTCTTTTTCTTTACTATATTCTTATTTTTTCTTTTTCTATTTTTTCTTTTTTTCACCTTCTATTTTTCTATTTTTCTTTTTTCTTTAGTCTGTATTAGTTTTTATTGTTGTAAATCATAATCTTTAATAAAATTACTATAAAAAACAAATTATTTCCATTTTCTTATTTACCAACATATCCCGGAGTTCCACATGCTGTAGACATGATGCCATTCTGTTCCATTTTAGACAAACCAAAATCAGTTATCATGATTTTGGAGTCCTCTTCTGGAGTTAGGTAGAGCAAATTTTCAGGCTATGGATAAAATGAAAATTAATTATCTGACATTCAATCTCCGGCAGATAACATTGCTGTAATGAATCTAGAAATACCAAGACCAAAATGTGCCATTTTCATTAGTTGTATATATAGTTGGTCTGAAGTTGGGGAATAGAAAGTGCAATAAATGTATTTTCAGAAAGGAATAACATAAAGTGCAATATTCTACTGACAATATTCTTCCCAACTCTGCATATTAGGAGGTGGGTGTGATTTAAAAAAACTCATTACAAATTCATGGATGCTTGCATGACTTATAGTTAAAATACGCTGGTGCCTAAATATAGATCATAAAAGGAAAATACCTTTAGATCTCGATGGACTATCCCATTTTCATGAAGATAATGAACTGCTCTCAGGACTTGCTGAATTACAATACTAGCATCCTTCTCAGTGTAAACACCTCGTTCTAAAATACGGTCAAATAATTCTCCTCCAGACACTCTGCGGAAGAAAATTCAGTTTGGATTATGTGCCGATGTAGAGGGAATCTGTTTGGTTTAACTTCTCTATGTTCCATCTTCTGTGTTAATTTATACATGGTGCCACGCCAAATAAATGTGTTTATTGGTAACACTGGGAAGTTTTGCATCTCTAATTTGCTTTGTTTGTAATCTGAAAGGGATTATAAACCCAGACTCTAATTCGTAGTAATAGGAACTGTTGCTTAGGCACTTCTGATTCTCAGGTTGGAAAAAATACTGCTGTAAAGCTTTAGTACAAGCCATAACACCCATTTTATACATGGAATCATGACATAAATAAACACATTCATTTTAATTCTGAATTTCACCATTAAACAATTTGAAGCCTCAGCTAGAAAGAAACTGCAAGTGCTGCCCTTTGGATCTGCATCACACTTGGATCTCCAAAGAAAAATGGATTGCTTATAACACAAGACAAGGCATATTAAACCCAATATGCCTTAGACCATGCTGTACTTGTGCCTGTCTCCAAATGACTAGAATGTGTTTTCATTAAATCTGGCATATAAAGAAGTTCCTTCTGGCCTTCCATGATGCAATTTACTAGTATATAATTAGCAGGAAATATCTTCATTAGATGAATCTACTTCCAATTCAGCTTTGAATACAGAGTCTGGTTTATTGCTGATAAGCAAACCTATTTTCCCTTTTTTAATGCTCAGCATATATAAGTTAGATATTTTCTCATTAATTCTTTCCTCTTTTGAATGTGAGTGAAATGGGCCATGATACTTTTGTTTAGGATCCATCTGCCGACTGTGCAGAAATCCTCCCACTCACAGATGTTATGTTGCATAATTCTTAATATTCATTATTGGCCACCCATTGAACAAATTAGATACCACGTTCTTCTCATTTCTCTTCTAGCTCCTTTTCCTGTTACCAGCAATAACTTTTTTCTTTACTCTTTACAACATCTGAACAAACTATTATAGACAGAAAGAAGGAAACTGCTTGTGTGGCTTTATTCACATATATGGGTGAATACATTTTTAAAATGACCCCAACCAAGAGAATATTGTTTCTTTATTACAAGGCTAGATGGGTTAGACTGCAGTCTTATCTATGCCTCATTAAAGTGAATGAGGTTGAATACACACACACACACACACACACACACTGTATGTAAGGGATTGCAAGATTTGCCTTGGTAAATTTATCCTGGAGGAACAATTTGAACAATTTTGGGGGAAGAGGGAGAAAGAAAGAGAGAGAGAGAGAGAGAGAGAGAGAGAGAGAGAATCTTCAACTGCTTGAGCTCTTGTGGTACTTCAAAGGGGGGAGAACAAGCAGAAAGTATACAATAATAATTTGGATTAATAAACTATAAATAAAATAAGGAAGTTAAAAAGAATTCCAAGAAAGAAAGATAGAAAGCAGAACCTCTCTTAGATCTTTTCACTGTTGAACTATGATAGGGCCTAAGAAATCAGAAAAAAACCCATCAGATCAACAATATCCAGTAGTCTGATTCATTAAAAGTCTGCTACTTTTAAATTGTTACAATAGTGCTCCACATTTCTGTGGCTTTACCTTACACTACTGCTGTCACACTTAAGTACTGTGTACTTAAAACACAGAGGGACTGTGCTGATATCACAGTAAAGACCTTTGAGTTGGTCTGCATCTCTATGGCTGCCATCCTTAGTTTAAACATAACAATAGAGATGTTTGCAATGCTCCCATAAAAAACAAAAGCATTCCCACAAGGTTACAGGACTATTTAATATAACCTTCTACAACCTAATGTGATCCAAGTATGTTGGGCTATGTTTCTCAGAAGCCACTGACGCTTGGCTGGGAATTCTGGAATGTTTGTTGCTTACAAAATGTATGTGTGGATACTTACAGCTGCATTACCAGATAATAGTGGGTGGTGCTTTCATAAATATCCTCAAGAGTTACTATGTTGTCATGCTTTATTCTGCAACCAAAGACAGAATGTGATACAGATCATTAAAAAAGCAAGCTGGCATTCGTCCCTCCTTTGTGCAAGAAGTTTTTCATTCAGATTTTACTCTGATACTTTCATTTGAGGAACAAAACACATATTTCGGCTCAGAGATCCAGCTTCCCACTACTGCTTGCAATACACTCATGGAAAAAAAAAAGGAAGAACATTACAAAACATGTTTTTTCTTATACAGAAATTGTACTATTTCTGGAAGCATGTGGGCTAGATTTTTTCTTATGTTCTGTACACTATTCTGAAGGAGACAAGGTTTAAGAGAGCTTACTAGTATAGCTTTCTTAAAATATTTTATTTTTCTTTGAGTAAAAATTATTCTCATTTTCTTTCTGTTGCTTTCAGAATAATGTAAACATTATACTTGAGGGATCAGAATGAAGGTCTACATAAATCACAATTTCCAATTATAAAATTAAAATTCATAAAATTCATCCTATCCCTGATGTTTCTGCCTGTCCTACTAGATCTGGAACAGTGGACATGCTCTGGGTCTCATCGGTTAAGCAGTATCACCCAGTGGGCTCTAGGAAGCATGCCTTCTCTGCCATGGGCCTGCTTTGTGGAATAGTCTCCTCATAAAATTCAGACAGCCCCAAAACTGTTGGCCTTTCAGAATGCTGTGAAGATCTGACTCTTCCACCAGGCACTGGAGCTGGGATGTTGATGGAGTTCTGGTATGGATATGGTTTATTTGATGAGTTGATAATGTGATTTTTAGGCCCTTCAACCTGTTTTTTTTTCTTAATGGATTTGTATTGTTGGTGTTTGTAGGCCAGGAAACAGGCTGCCCAAGACTATAGTCACAGTATCTTTCCTTTCCCTCTCTTTTATATCTCAATGAATTAGGGTGGAGCCAGTCTGAGCTTCTTTCTCACTTTCTTATTTATTTCTGCTTCCCAGGCTTAACACATGTTTTTGTTCTCATAACTGTTTCTGCATATATGCTCCAATGTCATCTCTGTGGCTGTCTACAGTAGGGTTTTTTTGTTTTAATTTCTGCTTCCTGCCAAAATTCCTTGGGTAGATTGGTGGGTAAATACATATGTTAAATAAATAAAGGGATTTCAAAGGCATGGTATAAATATCTTCCCATTTCTTGTTTCTATCATATAATCATCCCACCAATTCTGTCTCTGAACTAGTGCAGCACCAAATTATTTTTCTGCAGTTTTTCAACCATTCCCATTCACTTTGATGGTAGAGAAGTCACTTTCAAAAATTATTTGAAAGGAACAGAAAATGGGTGGGATGAAGGATACTTGCAGTTGCTTTAGGGAAGAAAGTGTCTGAATATTTCACAAGATACTCTCCCTAGAGTCTGCAGCCTGCATGATTTCCCACGTTTCATCCAAAGGGAAAATATCCTAAAGAAATTCCTCCCTGTAGTTTTTTTGAATCAGGAAGTGAGGGCAGCCATGGAGTCTATAGACCAAAGAAATGATGGGTAACAGAAAACATAACAAAAGCTTCTCCTGCTGTCACCTTGCAGTAATAAGTTAAGCTTAAAGTATCACCCCCAAATCTGAAGGGCTTTGAGAACGAGATATAGGTGGTCCTCACTTAACCCTAATTGGGATCAGAAACTCAATTGCTGAGTGATGCAGTAATTAACCAAAGAGCCCAAGTGATTATGACAGCTTTTGATGGCATTTAAGCAAGGACTGTGCAGATAATTAAGCAAGGACTTCACGTAACTGGTTCTAGTGACTTCCTGCTGGCTTTCCCGTTGACTTTGCTTGTTGGAAGCCAGCAGGGAAGGTCGCAAATGAAATGCATGCAGGCCGACAAGCACCTGAATTTTGATCACGTGACCACAGGAATGCTGCAATGGTCATAAGTGCAAGGAATGGTCATAAGTACCACTCGTTCAGCACCATTGTAACTTTGAATGGTTGCTGAATGAATGGTTGTTAAGTGATGACTACCTGTAGTAAAAGAGAAGGAAATTATGTATTTATTTTAGCAAAATTGGAAGACTGATTTTGGTACAATACTCCTCTGAGTGCACAGTTTTATTTAGCATTCATGTCCAGTAGCCCTCATTTGTAAACTACTACTACTTTGTGCCTATTCATTTCTAAGTAGCTGAACAACAGACACAATATTGTTTGGATTTATTGCCATCGTAACATAGGACACCAGTATTATTTCAGAAGTTGGGATGGGGTTTATTGCCAAATGAGAAAAGAGTGACATACTTACTTTCTCAGCTGAGATGAAATAATCTCCGTGAAGAAAAAAAAATGATGCTAGGAAAGAAGGGATCAGAGAAAAGGGACCCCTTCTGTCTCTTTGGCTGATTTACACTACATAACATGTAACTGTATACTAATTTAACTGTTACAGATCTCCCTCCATTCAAAAACCATCTGATACAATATGAGGAAAATGTTAAACATTCATTTTTAGACCTACAACTTACAAAGCTCAGTTTGCCAAGCTTCAGCTGGACTTGGCAGGAGACTCCTAGACATGACTCAGTTAGTTAGGGTCCTCATTGCAGACAAGAATGAAGCTTAACACAACAGTTTATTGCTGCTGTAGGGCAAAGAAGCTAAAGCGTTTGTGCATCTTTGCTCAAGCATTTACAACTCAGCATTTCTTTCTCCTGCCCTTCCAAGTTAAGAGATGTTTAGTGGCCTTGGGTAAGCTGTTATTATATTTACATAACAGTCCTCTCTAGCCTGGGAATCACTGGTTTCTGCCTCACCAGTTTTAGCCCCTACAAAGTATTCCTTGGAAGAAAAGAATATTGTTAGGAAATCAGCTTAAATCTGCTCCTCCCAGCGTATATATGTGTGCATATGTGTGTGTAATGTTCCATCTTTTAAACACCTTGCCTTCTTTGTTATAGTAAGAAGGCATAACGTTAAGCCTTTAAGCCTGTCACCTTCTTTTGCCTTGTCGAAAAGTTTCACAGTACATTCATCTTTTTATTTCTCTGCTTTCTCCATCTCTAAATGAACTCTGTGTGTACTTTATTTATATGAGCTGCCTCTCATCGACTGCTTTCCCGCACCTTTCCTTGAACATCCTCTCCTTTTCCTCCCATTTACAGTAAATGCCTCTTGATTTCCTCCAGCTGTTTTTCTGATCTTTCTGCTTGTCTTTTCTATTGCCCTTGCAGTCTGCACTGGATTGTATGCCCATTGCTCAGCATTATTAAGATGTGTTCGCTGAAGATATCTGTGTTAACCTGTAGACTGAAGATTGTAGTGAATGACTGTTAATGGATTATTTGTTTGCCCTGCATACCACTCGCCTCAATTATTGCTGACCAAATTGTAGAGATTGGTTATAGTTTCAGTTTGGGACTTCATGAACTCTTAAGTCTGTTTAATATCCTGTAGTGTTCAGTCTCAAGAGCACTGGTGCTATCAGAGGCTCCACTTGATCACCACATAAAGGGCTGCACTATGTTAAGTTGTTAGTCATAGCAATAACATATTCTTTTTTGCCTGGTATTCTGTGCTAGCTCAAAGTTGCTTTGGAGCTGCAGTTTTATTTAAATTTCAGATGCTATTCTGTTATGCTTCTGTCTCTAATACATATATAGGTAGAACAGAGAAAAGAAATCATTTAAACATTAATTCTTTTAGTGCAATGTTTCTCAACCTTTGCAACTTTAAGATGCGTGGACTTCAACTCCCAGAATTCCCCAGCTGGCATGGGGAATTCCCTGCTTTAGTGAATTAAATCAGAAAGAGAACATTGATGTTTCATCTGTGAAGCCTTCTGTCCAGATGAGACAGTCTTTAGTTTATTGCCCTTTCAACTGCCCTAAAATGAGTAACTTGTGGCCCTGTTGAGGACTTTTGGAAGAAACATTGAACTTTGTCATGCATTCCCAACTGTACTTACTTCTTCAGCACAGCTATTTCATTCTCCAGGTTGCTGTCCTGGGTAGCTGGTGACTTTTTAATGCACTTCAAAGCAAAAAGCTTGCCAGTGATTCTGTGCTTCACCAGGAAAACTTCTGAAAAGGCCCCTCTGTGAGGAAAGCAAAGGTGAAAGGTTGGGCATTGTATTGCTGTGGTTGGCTTAACTGTTCAGATATAAAATGCTGCCACATAAAATAGCCCACAAAGAAGATAGTAATATGTTAACACTACTTTCAGAAGCAGATGGCATTACTAATTAGATCCAGGGATTTGGCTGCAAATTCAAAGGTATTAATTGGATAAGTTGCCAGTGGGGTTTCAAGTTCTATTTATTGTGTAATGGTGACGTAGAGAGAAAACGTAGCATGGAAAAAAGATAAGTACGTGGGCTAAAAGGTAGCAATTGTATAACAACACCTTAGTTCTTGGTAATGTATTATTGGAATATATAAACCCAGAATGGAGAGTTGAATTGATAAAGTTGTGGATGGCACCTAATTCACATCTAACCCTCTGCAACCTGTGAGTTTTACACAGATATGGCTAGCCTCTTCCTTGTGTTGCTCTATATTTCATGGGCATGGGAATTGACTATATGTCATGCGCTGCCTACCTCTGAATGATGCTCAGACACTGGTTCTGTGGAACAGGCTCTGATTTATTCACGGTGTAGGTACAGTATAGGAAAAAAGCTGAGAGTGACAGGAGCGCGCCGGTGCGGGGTTTAAATACCCCGCGCCGGTCAGCGCCCCCTCACTCGCGGTTACGTCACCCCCCTTTGTCCAACACGTTGTCCTGCCGGTAGGTGAGGGGTTGCGAGGCCCTGCTGGCGTTCCGGGATCGCCCATCATCGGTTTCTCTATTCCTCCGGTGATTGCTGTCAGCTGGGCGATCTCCGTTGCGTTAGCGCTAACAGCTTGGGTGTGCCTCGCGATCCGTTTAGCCATTGTTTCTTGTCCTTCAGTCTTTGTGAGTTGATGGCTACTTATCTTGAGCCCCTTCCCCTGTTTCCTTGCTATTGTCATGTGTGCCATTGCGCTGATGTCTTCAGCTCAACGGCACTCATGACACTATATGGATGGTAAGATCTGGGCATTCACCTGGCAAGCAAAGAGCCTGATTATTTTTACAAATCAGCAGGCCATGCTCTTAAATATTTCACTGTACCATTCAACCACTAATGTAGAAAAAATCACAGAACAAGGTAGGGACTACTCTTTCTGAACATCATTATATTAACTGTCAAGTTATAATGTATGAAGAATAAGTAGGATTATATATACCTTTGCACAAAAGGTATGACAAAGTCATTTCCCTTGTTGGCTGCAGTACTAAGGCAGGAGATTCTAGGAAACACTTTGATTTCTCACAGGGACAAATTCTCTTCATCTTGTGCAACCAGAATTACAGCCACAACAACAAAGCCCTGAAATGGTTTTGTTCACTTGTTCAGCCTCCCAAATAAGAGACTTTGAGAAGAATGCAACTCAGGAAAAGAAAACAAAGGAAAAAAAGGCATTACAAATGTTGTTTACAACATTCTGTCATTGCAGTCCCATTTTGGGTCTCAGGTTTTCAGATAGATAGAAAGGCCATTTCTCATACTAGGCAACCTTGTTTTGTTGGTAGGAAGTAAAGAGAAAAAAATTATATAATGAAAGATATTTGAGGAACAAAGTCTTCTAGCTTTTAACAGCATTTCCTAGCAAAATATGCCAAGAAAGAAAAGGATGAAGTTTAAGCTAAGATGGTCATTATTATTATTGGAGTGTTTATAGCTTTCATTGTGTTAAAGAAAATCCAGAATTATTTATACTTAGAAGAAACCCACTCAAATCAGTAAGGTTTAAATTAGGCTGGGTTTCCTGGGCTTAAATAGGTCTGTTTTACATCTCATCAACTCTGGAATGAATTGTAACTTGAAACTACAGTTATATCTATACCACAAACCTATATACAGTATGATGACAAAGATTCTGACACTTTTATTACAGCAGTTGGCTACTGTTCACTATGACAACATCCTAAAAGTTTCTGTCTGGCCTTCCTCACAAGTCTTTTGTCAATTTAGGATACCAAAAGGAATATTTATTTAATGATTAATAAATCAAATTTATAAGGCCACCCAACTCATAATGACAAATATTTATGAGCTTGACTGTTTAATAGTGAATATAACTTTCCATTTTATGCAGTAAATAGAATTATAGCCCAGTGTTCTCAGAAGCAAACAGAGAAAATAAAGAAAACAATTATGTACCATCAAGTAACACTGATGCATATCTGAGTATTTTGTACTGCCTGTATTTGCTTTGCAAAATTATATGTAAGGGAGAGCTAAAATGGAGAACATCAGTGTATAAGTATGAAAAGTGGGTTTATTACAGGGTGGCTGTCTCATACAATGGATTTCCACTGTGGAAATTTAAAAATTCCTTTAATATTGCTTTGTAAGAAAAAAAAATCTTCAGATTTTCTAAGCAGTAAGTTCAAACTCATTCAGACAATTTAGAAATGCACAGGACTTGATTTTTTTAGAGTTACAATTCCATATTGTTTAAAATGCCTGAGCATATTTAAGATATACTACTTGATTTTAGAATTTTGAAGTTTTGTGTTAACTTCACTACTGAGCATTTAGGAGTATATATTTTATTCTATACTCATTTTTATATCTACAATATCTGTCTATCTATCTATCTGTCATCTCTCTCTCTCTCTCTCTCTCTCTCTCTCATCTAAATAGGACAAAATCTTGGGTTTCAATAAATATTAAAGAATCAGCATTAGTTGTCAGATTTTTTTTCAACTATTTTATTTTGCTTTGTTGCAAAATCATACTGTATGTATATATTAATTTAACATGTCCAGAAACCTGTCAAATTTCTAAGTTGGGGAAAGGCTACTGGATATGTTTAACAAAATGTAATTATCTAAAATTATCTATTATGAATTGTCTAAAATTCAATTTAGCAAGCATCTAACAATATCAACAACAATACCATCTGAAGGAACAGCCTGGGGTACAGATCCAGTGACAATGTTTAATATCATTTAAAGATTTTGGTGGAAACACAATTTGCAGGAGTAAGAAGTGGTGACTATGGTTTATAAGGTGCAAATTATTGTTTTTTATTGTGTATTTAGTAACTATGACTTAATCAAAAATTTCCATAAGATAATGAATATAAAATGGCCACTTAATCTATCAGTGATAGAATCTTTGTCTTAGACTTCCAGCCTTAGCTAAACAGATCTTGACTACCCAGGTCAATACATGTAATCAGCAGAACCAGACAGAAAGAGACTGAAAAGCAGAGAGGAAGACTAAAAAAAGCAGTTAGGGGAATGTACAGAATGAGGGAACAGTCATTAGCCCACATAATGGAGAGAATGTATGAAGAGCAAAGAACAGTGGAAAATAAGATTTATAGACGTTTTATTAACTCAAAACAGTTAGGATATGTTCCATTGTTCTTCATTCTAGGGCAGAAAGGTCACTTTTAACTGTTTTAAGCTGTGAATCAGTGCTTTGCTTGGACTGCACTGTGCACAGAGCTAATAGTAATACAGTTGTGTGTTTTTTTCAGGTCACTGGAAATTCATTCTCAGCAACTGAGAAGTTGAACTGCAGTGGTAGTGCATGGGGAATGACGAAAAGGCTTACCAGTCCTAAGCAAATTCTTTCATAACTTCTTTCAGCTGGGGGGAATAAATGTACAATAATTCTTATATAATGTTACAAAGATATTCATGACATTCTCTAGGGGAATGGGTAGCAACAGTTTCTCCAAGGCGTATTTATTTTATGTTAATAGCAAGCTATGTAGCATTTGTAGATACTCTACCTTATTCAAAGTCCTTAGAGATACTGGATGCAGAAACAAACTGTAAAACACAGTAATCTGGATATTATCCCATTTGTTATCCCTCTATCTCATTTCCTATTCATTCCACCTGATTCTTGTTCATATCTACTTGAAGCATAAATATGCAGAAGTAAACTAGAGTTTGAGGGACGCGGTGGCACTGCGGGTTAAACTGCTGAGCTTGCCGATTGGGAGGTCGGCGGTTTGAATCCGCGTGACGGGGTGAGCTCCCATTGCTAGTCCCAGCTCCTGCCAACCTAGCAGTTTGAAAACATGCAAATGTGAGTAGATTAATAGGTACTGCTTCAGCGGGCAGGTAACAGCGTTCCGTTTAGTTATGCCAGCCACATGATCACGGAAGTGTCTATGGACAAACGCCGGCTCTTCGGCTTTGAAACGGAGATGAGCACTGCCCCCTAGAGTCAGACACGACTGGGCTTAATGTCAAGGGAAACCTTTACCTTTACTTAAACTAGAGTTTAAGTAAGTAAAGACTTTCAAAAAATTGAGGGCATGGATTTTATTTTTGTTTTTTGCAAATACATATGTTGCAATTTCTCTCGTAAACTCTTAATTAACCTCATTTATATACAAGAGCCAGGCTTAGTGATGCTTAGAATTGACCCACTGAATCAATGAGACTAAAGTTCATGAAGTTCTAAATTAAGTTCCACTGATTATAGGGGGAGTATTTTGTAGGTGGGTTTGCATGTACCATTATGCAATAATTTTTAACAATGTTTGTTGAATAAGCCATAGAAACCTGGTTCCTATATCAGCTAAGCGGGAATCCAACAGAATCAACAAAAAGCAACCTACATAATTTAGCATAATGTTCCCAACATTTTGATACCATTTTATTTTTTCTTCTTGGGTTTTTTTTCTTTTTTCAGTTCTTTTATCTGTACATTTCAGTTATACTTTTCTCTATAAAACTCCTGTTGCATTGGGGAGTGAATAAGAATTTGTAGCAGTTCACAACTGAAGACAGTAGGAAATCATCATCCCACAGATCAGATGCACTGGCATCTGTTTCATGTTTTATTCCTAAACAGTTTATGATAATTACAGCCACATTTAGACCACTTGAATCAACAAGCTGGTGCAAAGGAAACAAAAGCTTTCTGTAGCTTTTTTTCTGTACAAAACTACAGAATACTGGCTCTGGATAATCACTCTAATTGACAAGGCTGACTAACCATGGATACATCACAGACTAAGAACGTCTGTGCTTGGAGGCCTGAGTGAAGCAGGCTGACACTAGAATGGACATGTTTTCTTAAGTGTTTGAAAGAACAAATGTTCCAATAATCTTGACAACCCCAGCTTCATTTATATTAATAATGAAAATCTGACAAATATATTAAGCAGATTTGAACTGTGGGATTTTGCTGGCTTTATCGTATATGAACTTTCCAGGTAGAGGAGGTTGTTTTACTCAAAGCATTGTGTGCACAATTTCTTTATTTACTTATGCTCTGTTATATCTATCTACTCCTATAAAGGGATAGATTTGATGGAACAAGGTATTAGTAACTGGGTTGAAGCAATGTTTGCCATTGTAGCAGCAATCTTCCTCTAAGTGGAGACTAAAAATAAAAAAGCAAATAAAACATCAATTTATCCACATGACACTTTGCCTGGGTTCACACAGTAAATCAGGTTAAAATCTTGTTGGCTAATGTTCAATGTGTAATGTGAACACAGCCATAAGGATGTCCAGTATAAATTTAAATTATAAATAAATAAATGGCTATTCTGTTTCTTCATAGTCTAACATGCAGTAAGAAACACAGGCATTTCAGACTGTGTATCCAGTTTGTGAGAAATTTGCAGACTTATAGTTGTATTGTTTCTCAGTCTAATTGGGAATGTAAAAGTACAATTTAGCCAAATATCTTATAGCTCAGAAGTAGATGCCACTATGTTCAATCCCTCTTACTCCCAACTAATTGTGGGCAGAGTTTACATCCATTCAACCAGATCTTTAAGCATCTTTATTCAAAATGTTGCCCCCCCCCCCAATTTAAAGTGGTCTTTTCTTGAATAAGCATAAACAGAATGGCAGCCTGTTTTGATCATGGGAAGTGACTTAATAAACTGAGCAAAAAGCTATCGCACCAGACCTTGGTGCCATTAAAGCTGGTACCTCTCTGAAAGCTACTAGCTCAATTCTTATCACTGTCAAAAGAGGAATGGAATGGAATGGAGGCATGAAATGGGAAGAGCAAAAGATGCACTGGGAACACATGAAACAACATGACTCCTCCACACCTCCTTGGGATAATAACAGCCAGCTGCATAGCTGGGCTATGGTGCCTAGTGCTTCTCCTCAAGTTTAAGCTGGGACTTTTAGCCCCACAGCACCTATGTAGGCCTACTTGCTGGACACTACAAAACAGTTGGAGAGAACTTCCAGCTGTCACAACTCACTCTTAGGCTTCTCTCTCAGTGTTCAGATCTGCATATTAGGTAAGGAAGTGAATTCAGATTGCGTCAGCTGAAAACGTGAACCAGACTAAATCTTTTAGTTTTGACTATTTTAGAATAAATACTAAAATATCAGACTGATCAAGTAGTTGACACCTTTTCAAATTAAAATGCCAATTGTTCCTGATATATATTTTTTATTCTATCCATTTGTTGGATGCATTTCTTGCTTTTCAAACTGGAGCTCAAGGCACTACGCATACCCCTCCTTTCTCCTGCTTTTCCCCATAAGAACAATCCTGTGAGGTAAGTTCAGCTGAGAGAGAGTGACGCTGGCCCAAAGTCACCCAGGGAATTTCTATGGCTGAGGATGGATTAAACATGGGTCTTCCGGGTGCTGCTACAGTATCTTAATCAATACACCACACTGATTCTTCCAAAGTAACCCCCAACATTTCAGAAATGTGTTCTGATTAGAGCTGTAAATAACTGATGAATTAAATAGAGCTGAAGTATTTAAAAAAAATATTTTGAGTCATTCTTTGGACTGTTCATAAAAATAAACTTTTGGGAAAACGTTAAGTCATACAGTGAATGGAATGCTTTTAAAAGTCCATTATGATCAAATGAGAATTGGCAGAAAGAGCTAATTGACGGGATGCTCAGACCCCTCATTGGCTTCAGGGAGGAGAAAAATGACATTTATAATACAATATTGAAGTCACTTAAATGCCAAGAGAGAATTAGAGTGGATGCAAAGTGTGAAGGAGAATCTTTTGACCGTTCAGCTATGTAATCATAATCAAGAGACCAACTGCAGAGCCAATGGACTATTTTTAAAAAAAACAAAATTCTTGTGTTGGTGAGTGAGGTGAATTTCAGAAATAAACCATTTCTGGGGGAGAAAGATTAATCTCCCAACCACACATGCTTAAGAGCTAACGTAGTCATTCTTAAAGGAAGCAGAAGGGGAAGCAACCTAATAACCATGGACACTAATGTGCTGGAAAACTGTATTAATAAAGAGAAAGAAAAGCACCTTTATGACATCTTAAAGACTAATACATTTACTCTTGCATAAGCTGCCATGGATCACAATATATTTCATCAGAAGCATCAAAATATATTCATTTTAAAGTGCCACAAGACTCTATTTCATTTGCCATGGGAGACTAATGCAGGTAGAAGAGAGGGGAATGGTGACAGGGTGCTGTTTATTGTAGCATGAAGCACAGTGGACCTTCTTTTGTCCTCTCCACATTGCTGCCTTCTTACACTTTTGGACTGGATACAATTGTAATTGCCATCATGCCTGAATACTGGCCAGGCTGGTAAGGTCTAACACTAACTGGAGACTAGCAAGATCTGGAAAGCTACAGGTCCTCTCCCTTTCCTTTACAGCCTTTGCTGCCCCATCTACCTTTTCACATGAGACCAACTGTATCTCACATCCTGCGAACGGGTCCCCATTCCCTGTGTGAGCACCATGTGAGGTGAAGACATATCTGAGATGAAACAACCTTCTGTGAAGAAGAATCTTCCCCAAAGGGTCCAAAGCTCCTTTACTCTTGCGAAGTTTTGAAGAGAAAATACAAAATTTACTTCTGGCTTCAGAATGAATATTATGGCCCAGTGACTCTGCTGTTGGTTCTGTCATGCTTATCAGTTGTTTTAATTGGTTTGTGTAGTAACCTCTGCTTTTTAGGTGCTTCTGAAAGTGGCCTGGAGCTTTGGAAAGGCTGGGAATGAAATGCTTTGAATAATAAAAATTAAAAGGAACAACAAACACTTACGATCCAAGTGCTTCCATGAAAATGAATGTTTTTCTGATATTGGTAGTCTGCTTCTTCCAGGAAGTGCCCTCATCCTCTTGTTCGCAGCCCATCTTCTCCAGAGTTGAAGTTGAAATTTCTGATAGGATATAGTAATGGTTGAAGAAGAATATTCTAAACAATTATTAATGGTAACCCATGAAGTTCTCACATTTTTCTGTGGCAGATTTCTGGCATCTTTAGCAGATTTTAATATAACCTGTAGACCAGTAGAAAAGAATCTGCTGCATCTCTAAGAAATTGTGGGTTCCTAAGTGTTGTGATGCCACCGGCTACCCCATTTCTGCTAATTTCTACAATTTGATCTCCTGGTTACAATCCATGCTTGGTATTTTTTTTGTAAACTACATACTGGAGTAAAACAATACTGACATTATCTTTCCCTGGCAAACACTCCTATTCTTCTTTGAGGGCCCCAACTACTCTCCTTGTGATAATGGGCAGCATTTCCTAACACTTGGGAAGATTCACTGTAAGCCCCAGGAGGGTTTTCAGCACTGTGAAAATTTAAATCGTAAAAAGAAGGCTTGTCATCTGAGCTTCCAACTCTTATTGAGAGCCAGAAATGTCCCTCTGGAATATTCTGTATATTGGAATGTGAAAATTTAGATCTGGTGATTCAGAGACTTTAGACAACAGTGTTGATTTGCAAGTTTTGAAATAGAATTATTTTAGAATTGATGATAAAATAATTTCTAGCATTATTCTAGATGGCTGATTCTTGTTATTCATTGTGACAAAGAATATAGGACTGACATCATAAAAGACATTAGACTGATGCACTTAGCACTAGAATCTGAACAATTACCTTAGTAAAGCTAGTCTGGAAATCACATAGAAAATCTAAATTCCATTACCTTTCCCTTTCAATTGCAATAAAATGTGCCATAATAATTAGGCTGCGATTTTTATTAGGATTGACCCACATTTTACACCAAATGTAAAACTCAGGGATATTAGATGCTAACACACTCATTAGGCAGTAATGATTGTAGTTTATAGTTGCTTCTAAAGATTGCAGAATCTTATTGCTCATCTAATTTAATAGTCTACCACTAGAATTCAGAGCTAACACATACAGAAACAGACTGATTACATAATTGCAAATTGAATAGAATGTATAGACCTGATTCATTCTGAGAAAAGAATGGGCAAAGCCAGACAACAACTTCACAGAATAAACCTTTCTGGAACAGTAATTAAATTAAACTATTTTATATATACATGCTCAAATAGGAGGCTTAGGGCAAAACTACAAGACAATTAAAATGTATTTCTATTTTTAACTTTTCTGGACTTAATGCATGATAGGGAGGATGGGAGGAAAGCTCCTATATGAATCAGGACCACCGGGTATGAGAAGAAAGCTTAACCCTTTCCCCGAAATAATTTTGTTTACTGAAAATCCCTTCTTCACATCAGCTTCCTTTTAAAATAAAACTTTAATGACAATGGGTTTTTTTAAAAAACAAACAAACGAACAGCTGCATGTGTGTTTTTCTAAACAAAAATGCTAAGTGGTCAAGATGGTGGAAAAGCCTTTTGTTTCCTTGCATATGGTGGTCCCAGTCCAGAATGAGCCATTATCTATCTGTGCTGGAGCAAACAGAAAACTCAGGGAAAGCTACACAGGGCCTGATTTTTATAAGCAGCCTAACTAATCTGCTTATAAACCCTAATGCTGGAGTAATCAGAAAGAAAGATAAACCCAAGTGTTACTTTGATATGAACTGAATGGAAGTTATACCCACAGCATCAAAACGCTCATCTTCTTGAGAGTGCTTGCAAGAATAGGATAACTGGGATTTTTCAGTACCAAGGCTTGGATATTTCTATTTCTATGCATCTAAAACAGCAACGAAACATTAAGGTTTTGATTGATAAAACTGTTTTGTTTTTTCTATCCAAGTTTTTAAAAAAATAGGCACTATTTAAGAATGAACCTCATAGGTTATCTCAGGTACATGTGCTTTGATCATATTCTCAACATAAAACCAGAGCTGTCTTCATTAAATATCACCAGAATAGTATTTGAAGGTGAACTGTCAAAGGAGAAGCTGCTTGTTGAATCCTTTGACAGGAACAGACAAAGGAAGGCTGGCACCAGCCAGGAGGCAGAGTTTATCCTGCTTCACTGGTCAGCAGAGTGGCAGCCAACTTCAAGACAAAACTGGGGATCAGACCCTGACTTTCTGGGTTTATTAGGAGCTTACTTCCAAGCTGGAATGTATAGGGTTGCAACATTAAAGACCTACGTGAAATTAACACATAACCATAGAAGGAAGGGGCTACACAATGCTGTACTGTTTATGTACACTCAAAGACTGGCATTTTGTGGTAATCAGTATTAAATAAATCAGCAAATAGACCAGCAGAAATATGGGTAGCAAGGAACAACCTTAATCGCCCAGAGTCCCCCCTTTTTGGGGGGAGATGGGCAGTGATAGAAATTTGAATAATAAATAAAAATAAATAAATAAACAAGGCTGCATTCTGTTAGCTGCTCCCTTTGCCTTCTTAGCAGAGTGTACTAGTTTGGAGAAGCCTGGGTTTACAAAGTTGTTATGTCTTGATCACTGAGAATGACATAGAAATTAAATAGAAATAGAGCTAGGTATAAACCTAAGCATATCAAGACGTTGACTTATATTAATCCTTTCCTTCTGCAAAACCATTCAGAGAAACATAACACTGTTCCACCACCATTAGCTATAGATCTTCCAGGGAGCTTCTTAACTAGCACCAAACTGAATCCAGATCTTCTCAGTAACTCCACTCGTCACCTTGCTCCATCTGGCTTTACACAGGCAGCAGCCCCTTATGGGATAAGCTGCAAACATATCAGGAGTTTTTTCAGCTGTACTTAACAATAATTTATGCAATTAAAGAGATTTCTGAAAGCCTTTCTAAACAAAAGCCCTGGAACTATCCTGCTGTAAGCAACCACACTGAATTGTAGGATGGGAATGGGTGCAAAACCCAACATAGCTTAAAGGCTGAAACACCATCATTCCTCCTCCTCCTCTTCCAGGATTAACAAAAGCCTTCAAACACAGGACTGCATTTGCCAGTGACCAAATGGAATCTTTTGTTTGAAAAGGAACATTCTGAACAGAGAGAATCACTACTGCACAGGAAAAAAAAGAGGAAGAAAAAAACATTTTTGTGACAGGTGGTTAAGGCTTTCATTTCCCACTGAAACAGTATTTGCCACCTAGGAGGACCAGGGTTACACAATTTTGGAGTGGCCAGAATCAGACATCAAAGATTAATTCAAGCATGGCGAAAGAGAAGTTGACTCAGCTGCTAAAGGATGACAGTTTCAGTCTATAAACCCTTTAAAAGCCAATATGCCAGCTAACCTTTTTATCTGTTTGAAACTGTACATGGTCCCCAGTCAACTGTTAGGTTCCAAATCTTGATAAGAATTGGCTTTCTTCATATATTTTATATATTTTGCTAGACACATTTAGCAGAGCTTAAGAATGCAGAAAAGGAAAAGCTTTATTGCCGATATTTGAGAGTACAATTTTATTCTGTATTTTTTCTTGCTTTACCTAGCAGAGCAGCCTTCTTCAGCCTGGTGCCCTGTAATTGGACTGCAATTACTATCATTCCCAATAAGCATGGCTATGTTCTGGGGATGGTAATTGTAATAACATTTTAATTAGCAGCAGGTTGGAGAAAGCTGTGTGAGAGTATAATAGAATCAGCCTATAATTCAGAGTTACTCAACTTTTGGAGGCCTGGAGTACATTTGGAGTTCTGGGAGGATGTAGTAGGCACACTCACAAAATGACCGCCAAGAGAGAGAAATCATTTTGTGAATAAGCCACTATAGTGGGCATGGCCAGTTACAAAATACCCATCTACCAGAAGGCACACTAACCTCTGCCATGCCAATGGGATTTTTGTGAGGCCTAGGCACATTGCCACAAATATGTATGATACCAGAGGCTGTTATTTTGCCCCACACACACTCATTCATCCCCCACCTCTCATACACATACACAAACAGGCAGAGCTTTGATCATACTATTGCAGCTTCTATTTAACATTTTTGTCCATATCCTGTGGAAATACCTTTTTCTGAATGATCATTTTGAGCCCCTTCTGGCTTCAAGGCTATGACATCTGCCTTGAGGGCCAGTTCAAGTTGCATTACAGGATGTAGAGCAATTACTTTGTTAACTTCATCCTAGTATGTCACCTTATATATCCAGGGTGAACTAGTTTATAGGGCTGTGCAGGCAAAAAGCTGCTTCAGAATCCATTAGAACCTGTCTGCAACTCTTTAGAGCAACTGCTTCTTTTCCCAGAATGATGCTGCAGCTGACAATGGGAAAAGATGCAGCTTGTTGAAGGAGTTGAAGGCAGGTGCCAAGGGCAGCCTCAAGATGGGTAAAATCTGTTAGGCTTGTTATCCTCTCTATCTTGGAGAGAAGTCAGGTGGTTGGTAGAGAATGGGAAGAAAGGAAATAGAAGCCAGGAATGCAAATTGGGGGAACACACTTTATGCCAGTATAGTTTTCTGCCAAGGTCAGGATGGGTGGATAGCATTATGATTTGGTAGTGGGGAAAGGCCTTTTCCTGATAAGATTCATGGCAGTATAATATAGTGAGATGTCTCACATCCTCTAGCTGCCTCTCTGCAGAAGGGTTTTGGCCATACGTCCAGTGACCTCCATGTGCCTGGTCAACACATTGCACATAAATGTGAGATGGACTAATTGCAGTGATAGACTGCATAGGTGGGAATGTAACTTTTAAATTCTCTCTTACCTGTCAACCCTAGCAGAGATTAGGAACTGATGGAAAGAATTCTAGTCTATTCTATCCTTGCAAATTAACTTTCTCTTTACAGAGATTATTTTTTAATTTAAAAAAAATGAAGGGGCATTCAAATGTAAAATTGTACCTGAAGTGTTTGTCTTTCCTACCACTTTTTTCTCTCTTCAATCTGTTTTATGTGGAGATAGGATGGCCACTTATATATTGCCAAAAAAGAGAAAATGCATCACTAAAACAGAATGAGGACCCATTCACATGCAATTTGCATATGCTAATAATATTTGGATATAATTAAGTCTTTAAAGTAATTATTCTAATTCAAATAGAAACATTAGAATCTTACTAATGCAGCTTATCTCACATGATCTTCTTCTCTCAGAGCTGTGATTAGTCAAAGCCCTAGTTTCAGATGAGCTTCCTGATCCTGGCTTGTTTGGAGCTGTTAATATTAAACAGTTTCCTACACTGGATGTAATGGGAAGTTGTGCCAAATTGTGGCTTCCTGGCCTGTTCACTTACTCCCATATATATATATATTTAAGAGTTAAGTGAGAGTCAGGAGTCTGGTGTGCTACAATAGCAACTCACAGGCGCCAACCAGTTCTTACTTTGAGAAACAAATGGCTCTTAGTCTGTTTTGACATGATGGCAAGAGAAAGAGATGTAAGATATTGTAGATTTTTCAGTAGTTTGTTTACTAAAGAGTGTTCATTAAAGGTAGTGGTATCTGCAATAAAGGCATTTTATGAGAGCTGTATACTTGAACTAGTACTGGTGTGGGTAAAGCCTGACATCCCAGTCTAAATACAAATTTCTGCCATTTATTTCACAGTCAGCATGTTGGTGAGTGTCCACCACAGAAAGTCTAGGATAATTTGATGTGCTGGCCTACCTTTCATGAGAAGTATAACATTAAGTTCATGAGGAATCCATTTTAGAGAAAAGCTGCTAACCCAGTCAAAGTTGGCAGCTTCTAGAAAGTGTCTGTTTCAGAACTGTTTATTTCATTTGTATTTATTTTAGAAATATATTTGGAATGATGAAGTCTGTCCGCAATATACAGAGCAAGCACAAGTAGGAAGACTTTGGCCCCAGTCTAGGGTACTTAAACCTGGGCTGCAAAAATACAGATGACCATTAGGTGGCAGCAAAGCAAAACAAAACACTCTTACATCTTTCTTGCCCTTTAGGGGACTTTTTGTAGCCCTTGACCAGTCAGCAATCACATGGATGTTAAATAAGGCTAAGCTCTAAGAGTTACTTTGATTAAGCTCCTGAAATGAACAGCAAAAAGATGAGCAACCAAGAAGCCAATGTGATCATCAGGCATGAAATAATGAAGCTGTGAATGAAGCAGATTGTACAGAAGTGTAATTACCGGTCTAGTTAGCAGTGTACCATTTGCTGTTTTGGTATCTTTATGAATCTTAAAAATGGGGCATTAACATGTGACAGAATACATAGAAAAGCATTTAGGAGAAACCAGTGTTTCCATTTTGTCTTTTTTTTTTTCCTGTCAACCATTTTGCAAGTATGTGTTATGTTCATTTACATTGCTGTTTTGGGTTTCCTGGGTAAAACCAGAAAGAAAAAATAAGCATGTGATACAATAGAGGTATTGAACCCATCCACATTTCTGCTGCTGCACTGTTGTCTGGCTTGCAAAGCACTAAAAGAAACTGTAGATAACGATACGTCATAAAGAGATGACCCAACCAGGAAAGGAATTGATGGAAAAAATAAAATCGGGGTAAATTCTGACCTACGAAGTTCAGCAAATCATATAGCTGGATCTTTGCCCAGTAGAAGAAGTGCTGCTTTCTCTACCACTAAAAGCCTGAGCAGTCATTTGAGTATAAATATCCTGGCCTACTTTATAAGACAATTGTATACTAGGTGATAAAGAGAATCAGCTGCTTAAAAGCTTGAAGGAAAGATGAGAGACGGAGAGAGAGAAGACTTGCAAAATATTGCTGTCAAGTCCCATGTGTCAATCCAAGAACAGATAATCAATTGTGTACTTCACAGCCTAAATCAAATGCACATAATGTAGTACAGAACAGTCTACCAAACTTTATTCTAACATAAGTGATCCCTAGAGAGTTATATAGAGGTACAAGAGCACAAGACATTAATGTATTTTGTTACTCCTCAAGAATATGTGGGAGATTCAGACTGATCTCTCTTTCTGGATCTCTATCTGGATGGATATATTTTGCATAAAGAGATGACAAAATAGAAGCTTAACTTTAGGGGTATTCCAGCTCTCACCTTTCCCAGCCAAAGTAGTATAATTGGACTTGCTTTATTCCGTTGGATACAGAGAATAATGTGTGATCTGTTAGAGTCTAATAACATGGATAAATATTTCACTAACAAAAATTGTTCAGCACACAGTAAAGGGTCTGCTACTGAAAGGATATATTAGTAAAGCTGCAGAAATACAAGATTTAACTCAGAGGCAAAGTTGAAATGGGAAGAAAAGCAAAATAATGCTTCTGCTCTTTTCTCCTCCTCCTTTTTGTGACCCAAAA
The DNA here is from genome assembly GCF_035149785.1 of Candoia aspera. Classification (NCBI taxonomy): domain Eukaryota; kingdom Metazoa; phylum Chordata; class Lepidosauria; order Squamata; family Candoiidae; genus Candoia; species Candoia aspera. The sequence continues at coordinate 40,936,750 of NC_086155.1, forward strand.
TATATAACCCGAAAGAGATGGTGGAGGTAAAGCAAACCATTTGCTTTATAAAACGTTGTAATTCATCTTACATTCAACACATCATTACAAAGCTCTTTGTTCCATCATCCTAATCACTAAGACAACTGCAGTCTGTAATATATCCCCACTGATTACATGCTAGAAAGAAAACTATGATCCGAATAGTAAACATCAGACCACGTTATTGATTCCAAAGGAATGCATTTGCTTGAGGTCATTGAAAAGACAACTCCAAACTGTCAGGCATTTGCAAAGAATTAATAGCCCTACGATCCCCTTCATTCCACACTTTATTTAATCAGAAGCAAAGGACAGAGAAAAGTATTATGCTGGGATACCAAATCAGGAAAGCCGTCTGTTAATGATGAAAACAGCAACCTTCTCAGAAACAGCCTGAACAGGATGCACATCATAGTCTTGACAAAACAGACACAGAACATAAATGGCTGTCAAGGAAATAGGATCAACTTACCCCCCAGACCAAAAACGAAGCAACTTCTGTTCTCTGACTTGCCTGTTCAGCTCCTACAGGTCTGCAGGGATTAATGCTAACAATAAACCAAGATTAAAGGGGAGGGAAGCAGGAGGCTCCTTTCATGAGATCACAGCTAAGCAAGCTCTTAAAGGGAGGTGAATTAGCACCAGCATGCACTTCTTGGTGGGTGTCTCTGAAACAATAATGGAAGTGGCATTTTATACTTGTCATTAGCACACTACAAGCCACATAGCAACAGTCATTAATTTATATTTCTGCATCCTAGGAAACTGATTTAGTGGGCCCCTGGAATGGCATAATGCCCAACTGTCAAAAGCAGCTCATTATGTTGCTGAACTCCATTTATGTGTGGGTTGACTTTTGCAGCTACAGTAAAAGTAGAAGGGTGCTTGGAGTAGCCAAAATAGCATTTGATACATATTGCTTTGGCTTGCTTGCTAGAACTCCACTAAAGCCTCCTTTTTGCCCAACTATGGCACACATTTCTGCCAACGCAAATTTCTGGAGGCTAAAAGGCTACCCATAGTGCTGAAATCAAATCCCAGTCTAAAAACAAAAAGGATCAAGAAACCAAACCATACAGAGCTGTTTTCATTGCATAAATTGCAAGGAATGTGAAATCTCGGTAGCCAAACACACACATGCACACGCATACATGCTACTCTATCCTGTCAAAACCATTCAGTTCAAGCTAAAAGATGCCACCAGTAATTAGAAAAGATGAACAATCAACAGCGTGGCTAGAAATGTAGAGTGGTACATCTCTCATGGGTACAGTGTAGAGATTTTAATCATTTAACTTTGAAATCCACAACTTTAATTCCAGAGGTAAGGAGGGATTTCACTGATAAATGGTTACACCATAGTGATAAAATGTACACCAAAATGTCTCAAGAGGTATTGTTGTTATTCCACAGATTTCAGAACCAAATCCTATGCAAAATTTGGGATTATAGCCAGACCTAGTCTAGTTTCATAAACCATGCTAAGCCATAAACCATAGATTACAAACTACAGTGTCTGGGTACCTATATCATGCTAAACCAGAACCAAACAAACCAAACATTATAGTTTAATGAAATAGATGAATCAAGACATAGATATGTTTAAGTAGTCATAGTTTGGAGACTTGAATCTGACAAAAAGGATTGGATTCTTCCCACATGCAATCCATCCACTGACTCACTGGATGATGTCAAATGATAAGACTTTGAAAGCCTTGTCTACCTCCATTCAGTTGGAAACCTAGAGCAATGAACAGAAGTTTGGAAGAGGAGGCAGGAAGAAGCTTGGTAAGGCAGAGGGGGATTAACATGTTATTAGCCTGTGATCTGGGGACTCCCCAGTTCCTCTGCAATCATTCAGATCTCAATTAGTCTTAACTAACTCAGGTTGCACTGATTTCAGTGAGTCATTTCTAAACATGACTAAATCTAGATTCATCCTTGTGGGAAAAGTCCCTCACTGAATAAATTTGACAAAGTCTTGAGAAGCAGCAAAAAAGTTTTATTAACATTCTTGCAAGGATGGGTGCCCAGCCAAAATAGGCACACCCCTTCACACAAAGCATGCAGTTTTATTCCTTACCCCTGGCTGGTGGAATCCCTCCTCCTGTTCCCCATTGGATAGGTACTTAGGAGTTCACAGCCTATTCGAAACACCTTAGATTCTGCAGGAAGTCCCACCTTTGTTTATATCTCCCATTCCTCACTTTTTACCTCCCCCAGTCCCCTATTTATTCTTTTCCTTATAATGCAGCTAGCCCCCTTGGAGTAAGTAGGTCAGGGTCTTGTCTGACCACAAAGTTCGCTAGAACTGATTTTGAGCATATTTTCAGCATTGGTTAGGCAGCTTTATTTCCTTTATGGCCTTATGGAGAAACAGTCTCCTGTTTCCCCATACCACATATCCCACATCCTCAATATACTGACAAGCAAGCCTAGTTACTAGAAAGCAAGTTTCAGTTGGCAAGTTACTTTTCTTTTCTATTGTAGAAATAACTTTTTTTTTTTTGCAAAAACAACATCGCTATCACCCTTTCTCACATCCTTGATGCACTTCACTTTACATTATATTTTGCATTATTACTCCTTGTTCATCTCTTCAGAGAGAGGGTATTTTTCTTCAACAGAAATCAGTATATATATTTTAAAGCAAATTTTTCCTGCTTGTGCAGTCATACTTCATATTAGAGGTGAGAGAAGGATAACTTTTTTATAACAACTTCACTGGGTATCACTTAAATGCAGTTGAGAGAAAAAGGGTAATACCAGTTGCACTTCCTAGTATATCATTCCTATATCTAAGAGCTAACATTATGAAATGTGATTTTTATTATTTAAATTATCATTACTTTTTCCTAATATGTGATCAAACATTGCCCTCTAGGGGTAGGTACTGGGCAGACTTCAAAGCTGTATAATTCACAATTTTATCCTCATTGTTTGATAAAAAATATAACTTAACTTTTCTAGCTTTCTTCTAGCTTGTCTCTTATGTATAGAGTACTAAGAAAATACATTTCTCAAACTGAACTAATATTAGCTTTGAGTTTGTGTGCATGTCATGGTTTTTAATCAGAAACAGAAATCAACCCTCTATTCCTCATCACCATTTCCCAGTAAAATCTGGTACAGTAAGATTATTACTGTAAACCGCCCAGAGTCCCCCGAAGGGAGGAGATGGGCGGGGACAAATTGGATAAATAAATAATAAAAATAAATAAATAGCCCTCATGACTGCTCTAAACTAATAATAACAAGATCCAATTGTGATCCTATATTACATCTAATTTAAACCTATATTTAAAGGGGGCATATTGCCACTGAAAATGTCTGCCATTACTAAGTGTTGCATATACAGCTTGGTAGGACAGTCTTGATTGTTACATAAGCCATAAAGAAGGTTATAGCATATCTCTGAGTACTGGGTTAGGAGGAAATTACAGTGAAGTAGACTGCAGACTGCTGAATTCAAATCCCTACTAAATAAAAATGTTCTGGGAAATCAAGACTTTTAGTTTAAAAACATGCCTCACTCTTAACTTCTCCCAAAAGCCACTATGGTAGGGTTGCCACCAGGATTTCACTTAGAATACTATCCAATTTTGTTTTGATTTTCCTACCTGAGTTCTTTTAAAGCAGATTATTTAAGGAATTTCAAAGCAAGCCAAGAGCCTCAATATTCCATTAATCCCTGGGTTGTTTCTTGAGTTCCAAATTCCAACAATCCTACCTGGGAAGCTGTTTTTCAGGAAGAGTATTGGAGAAATGTCAAGGGATAGGAAAGGACAAGCATGGGATGTTAATTACATTGTTTGTTCTTTAGTGAAAGCCTCTTCCCTTTTTCACAAATATTCAGCATATGTAGGAATGTGGGGCAGAGATTGGGACCTGGCTGTGAGAATAAGTGAGTTGTAATCCTTTGGCTATCTGTTGTCACTGGCATTCTCCTCCCTGTGTTTTGCATTGGAACAATACAATTTCCATTGGTTCAGAGAAGGCCTTTTTTTTAAATGCAACTTGTAAGACTACAAGGCTCATCCCAAAACTGGATCACAGCAAGGGGCAAAAGGTTAAATCCACACTAGCCCCAAGAGGGTCTTTAGATCACCTCTCCCTTCCCTGTCATCAGTTGCTTTTCAAGGGGGAAAAAAAACCTTCAGAATTCAAGGATTAACAATATGGTTAATGCCACATCACATCAGCATGGCCTTGGAAGTGCCGCAATTTAACAGTGATGGTTCCTCAGGGGCTTGCCATATTAGGGAGTCATTTCAATAAGTCAGCTAAATTTACTCACCAGCTCAGATCTCAGGAAACCCACTAAGAACAAGTATTTTTCTTCTCTTTTTCTTTATATATCTGCTTTATGAAGTGTTGGAATAAAGGGATTTATAGAGTAAAGGGTTCAGATTGTTTGAACTGTGATACACTCATATTTGAAGTTTAAAAGTATTTCCATAAGGTATTATAATCCAGATAAAAGGTGCAAAGTTAGTTTACAGCCAGCCACACTTCCATCTACCACCAAGTAGATCTGGTATCTTTTTTCCTAGTAAAAATTGCTCATCCCTTTCAATTCAGTTGCCTCTAATTGATCTGACATTTTAAACTGGAATGTATCCAGAGCAGTGTTTCTCAACCTTGGCAACTTTAAGATGTGTGGACTTCAGCTCCCAGAATTCCCCAGCCAGCCATGTGGCTGGAGCACAAAGAGAAAGCACAAACTATTTTGGTATAAGGTTATAAACTGTAATAGTAATATATTACTTTCAGTCCTGGGAACAATATGCCCCTTGATGAGGAAGATAAACAGGTAGATGCTCTCTCTGATGTAGTGACAGACTTCCTAACACATCTGTGGGAATGGAATACTGGACGAGATAAGCCACTAATCTGAGCTAGCAGAGTACTTAGATTTTTATTGTACTCCATCTCTGAAGTCAAAGCAAAAGTCTTAGGAGAATTTTAAATTAGGGCAGGCAATGTTCATGATTGCAAGATGCAAGTCAGCCTCTTGACCTTCTGCAAAGCTGCAGGAGGCCACCCTGTAACGTGGTGACATCATTGGAAGGCCTGAGAACTTTTTTTCCCAATCATTTCCCTCCCCCCCCACTTTTTTTAGGGTTTTAAGAAACAAAAGCAAGCAGTCTAAATTTTTCCCATTCCATCTCCAAATCCCATCCCCAAAGACTGAAAAATTATCCAAAATGTAATTGCCGATTACAAACTAAATGAATATTTCTGGAACAGACAACTGAATATCAACAATGAGAGCATGGGCAGATTCAGCTGCTCTAATTAATTGTGATGAAAGTTCATACATTTTTGTTTTCATGATGGTAGTATAGCAGCACTCTTGCTCCACAAAGCAGATGGAAACAGAGGTGAGCCCAAGGTGATCTAGATTACCCATGTCTTAAGTGATTAGGCTTATTTATGTTGCTTCTTCCACTAGCTAAAGGAAAGAGAGAAATGGATATGAGAGAAGCCATAAGGACATTCATCCACTCACTCAACCCACATAATGCCAGTGCGCTTTCAGCTGCCAGAGCTGCATTATGGAAGAGCAGGAAACCAGAAGCTGTGCCAAACATAAACAGGATGGCATGCCAGAAAACGAAATGCAGGAAGAAGCAGAAGCCAAAATAATGGTCTAGCTGGAGTTATTGCTTAGGACCAAAGCAAGTCAAGATCAAAGAGCTTGTGCAATAAACTCAGTTCCTATATTATACTGAACTGGAGATCTCAAACTCACAGGCTGCATGCAGGCCTCCAGGCCATCTGTATGGCCTGAAGCTCACAGGCACATACAGCAGAAAAGCAGTGGTTGAAAGTAGGGCAGCAGCTTGCTGGTCTCTGTCAGATGCTATGGATTGCCCCTTAGGCTATGCTAAAAGCATAGCTACACAACTGGACTGGGCAGGCCACACTTCTAGCCCTAGGCTGAGGCACTGTGACAACTCAGTCTGGGACCCAGCAGCTTGCCTTAGGGGTGATGGTGGTGGGAGCAGACAGCCTCATTTGTTTGCCATCCACCCCCTTTGTACTCCTCCCGTGATCCTTGCAATAAGTTTGAGAGCTACACTAAATCATAACATGGCTTGCTTCTTTGGGGCTTAGTGTATGTGAACCCAGGCACTGTGATTTATGAACCAAATGACAAGCAAGAAGACATTATATGGTATAATGTGTTGTTCAAACCCATCTATTGTGATTCATCCAGAAAACCCCAGTTAAGCAACCCATGTCTTCCTATGATGTGTGATCTAAATTGCCATCGTTATTTATCAGGAGTCAGATCAGGACAACCTGAGAAAGAGCTGAGAATATAAATTAGCATGCATGAATTCAGGAAAACCTCTTGCTATAAAATAATATACATACTACAGGAAGCAGTTTTTATAACTCTTCCTGTCCAGGGGGGTCTAGTGGCCAGCAAAGGAAAACTTACACAGGAATGTAGCTGCATAGACTTGGGGCAAGAATATAAACTTGGGTAAAGTGTGTGAGCAAGGCCCCTATGCAATCTATTCAGTGTGTATTTCTGGTGGAGAGTGCAGTTCTTCTGTAACATCTCACCAAGGGCAAACTGCTTTCTGAAGCTTTCAGAAGTTTGCTGGGAGGAACAGGTATGATGAGAAATCAGCCACTGGTTGGTGGCAAAAGCCAGGTGACAGGGACCTGCACGCATATCAATCAATCAATCATATACTTATACTGCCAAATCTATCTAAGGATCATGGCAGTTTATAACTGAGCACTAAAGCATTTGTAGTACATAATCAAAACATGGAGAGTAAACAAATTAACTGTAATAAGTTAAAAAAAATCTAAACACAATTACTTTAAGTGATAAAATATTAACAAACCAACAACCATGACAATAAAATAGCAACGATGGCAAAGTGAGTCACCAAATGCTCTCCAGAACAGCTCTCTCTTTATCATCTCCTGAATGACATTAGAGAATATCCTCCTGATACAGACGTTCACGAGTCAGTCTGCCCGCTTGGCATTATCTTTAGATAGCAAGTGGTTGTACTCAAGCAACAGGGTCGGGTCTAGTTGCTAAAACCGGTATTTTCTGAGCTGATAGACCCGAGTTGGTTAATAAAAGTTCCTATCTGGGATGTAGTACTTCCTTCCTACCACTGGAGGGCACTCCAGTTTAGGAGAAAAGCACACCATGGGGACTGGAGTATAAAAAACGGGGAAAAGGTCAGTAAGATAAACCTTTTTCTTTTTTCTTTTTTACATTACTGAGGAAACAGAAGATAACCCAGCCTTATCTCCTGTGAAGGATTAAACCCAGTTCTTTAAGGATGACCCAAGTGGAAAATGCAACTATGGTATTCTTTTGAGAAACAGTGTAGCTAGCATCACCACATAAACATCCCAGACATGTCATTTTAATCCATGCATTTTTCCAGCTGAATTTTGTTGATACCTGGTACAATTTGTTTGTTTTATCAAGGACACTGGCACCATAAATATCCTTTGCTATGCAGATTACATGAGGAGGGGAGCCTTCAAACCTTCAAGTATTCCTAAACTGTTCTGCGTCCGCTCTCATTTACCATGCTGCTTGGACTCCTGTAGTTCAGCAACATCTGGAGGACCACAAGTTCCCCATCCAAATCAATCACAGTCAGAATAGATACTACTGTCTTGCAGGTCCAGCACATGCTAAAATGAATCAGAAAGTCCTAAGGTGCTTTATCTTAGTGTATCCCAAGGTTGGTTGAGGAGTAACTTAATATTAGCAATAGAATGCATTATACAGCACATATGGATGCATTTAAAGGGGGGGAGGAATATGGTACTTATTCATGTTTTTACTTCTTTAGACATTGCAGTAGCCCAAAATCAGAATGAGTCTGGTAGCTTATACCTCTTAATAAAATTTGTTTCCCCTATTTTTTTATCTCTTTAGAGCAGTGTTGTTCAAACTTGACCACTTTAAGATGTGTGGACTTCAACTACCAGAATTCCCCAGCCATCAAGGTGGGGAATAGAGTGCTGCAAATTTGGGAACTCTCTTCCTAGCCTCATCTCATCTCTTACCTTGCAGGAGGGAAACTGGCTGTTACCTGAGCTGTTTCTTTAAGGTAGCTTCGCTTTCCCCTAGACTCACTGGGGAAGTCCTTCCCTAGGCTGTAGTTGTCATATGTGCATACAAATGTGGAGGATATAAGACTCTCCAGCTGAATGATTCTCAATGACAATCCATTTGCTGCTGTTGGTTGAAGTGGGAACTTAAGCTATTGTCAGGCCCATTATGTAGAGCAGCAAGAAACAAACTCCAGGGAAAGCTAAAACTGCTTTTATTAAGATGGACTATTGTAACAGAATCTTGCAAGTCTAATTATGCTTTAGGTAAAGGTAAAGGTTTCCCTTGACATTAAGTCCAGTCGCGTAAGACTCTAGGGGGCGGTGCTCATCTCCGTTTCAAAGCCGAAGAGCCGGCGTTTGTCTGTAGACACTTCCGTAGTCATGTGGCCAGCATGACTACACGGAACGCCGTTACCTGTCCGCCGAAGTGGTACCTATTAATCTACTCACATTTGCATGTTTTCGAACTGCTAGGTTGGCAGGAACTGGGACTAGCAATGGGAGCTCACCCCGTCACACGGATTCGAACCGCTGACCTTCCGATTGGCAAGCTCAGCAGCTCAGCAGTTTAATCTGCAGCGCCACCGCGTTCCCTCCTCCCTTTCTTATATTCCTGTGAATTGGGGGGTGGTGGTGTCTGAGGCATTTATGCAAAACTTCTTGGATAACTTTCTTATTTTGGATTTACAAAAGAGATGTGTTAAAGTTTTGAAGGAGTTTCTGAGAAGAGACAAAGAGAAAATGAAAAGATCAAGTGTGGGGACACTGTTTAAAGGGATTAAAGATCAAGAAGCTAGGGAGGCTGCAGACCACTGAAGAGACGCTTGTACAATGAGAGACAGGACATTCTCACACACACTTGGTGGCTACCTTATAACCACCTCATAACAGCATATTGTCTCTGAAAGAATTTCTAAAGCAATTTCTCTCATCAAATTGAATGGGCTGGCAAAAAAAAATAATGCAGAAGACTGTCTTTGCCCTATGCTACTCTAAATTGTAGATAAACTGGAACGTATCTCTATGATTAAAGAAGATGATAGATAGGAGTTTGGGGATAAGTGACTGGCAGCATAATCCTTTATACACGTGTACCTGAATGTAAGTACCAATTAATTCAATGATGCTTAATAGCCCAGGCAATGATTTTATTACTCCTGAAGTTTTAAAGAGCAATCTGGAATGATAGACCCCTGTATAAGATTTCTGTTCACTTATAGTGATGGTACTTGTGCAAATACCAAAGGACTGGGGTTTAGCTATTATTGTACCTATGTACAAAAAAACAGCAATCAAGCTATTCCAGCTAACTACAAGCCCATCAGTCTTTTAAGCATAATATGAAAAGTTAATGCTAAGCATTTATATAATAAATGGTTTGACTGGATAAACTCAGAACATATTTCATTAGTTGAGCAGGTAGGTTTCAGAGCTGGACATGCAGTTTTTGCCCATGTCTTATTTTACAACATGTGCCTGAAAAATATTTGTCCAAGCCAGCTTCTGCATTATCTACTCTATTTCATGTCTGAATTCATGTCTGCATTCAACTTTACCTCTAGAAGAAAACTCAAAAACACTATGATAGATGACTACTTCTGTTAATGTACGAATCCCTTGAAAATCCTAGAATATAGGTTCTCTGTAGTATGCAAGTCTACTATACAATACAATACCTCTTGTTGTAGAATCTTTTGTGACCAAATTAAATAATCCAGGGCACCATCCGCAAAATTAGCCAATAAGCATATCACAATCTTACTGTATGCAGATGATGCAGTGGTCCTATTGCACTGCATTTAAATGAGCTCTGAGACATTTTATTTATTTATTTGAATTTATTAGCCACCCAACCACAATGGACTCTAGCCACATATTCTTCTGAGGAAGCACTTGAGATCAATTATACTAAATCCTAATTTTTGCAAAGCATCCTAGAGGGCATGCCTGGGAGTTAAATGGTTAGACAATACAGAAAGTTAAAATATTTAAATATTTGGGTGTAGTTTTTCATAGTTCTACCAAGCATGGGGCACATCGAAATTATATAGTACAAAATGTGCAAATATCAGGCAGCAATACAGTCCTTTCACTATTTATTTATTTATCAAATTTGTCACCACCCATCTCCTCCCACCAGAGGGACTTTTCCATCATATATAATTTTTATTAAGGAAGTTTTTCCACAATACAAAATTTAAGTTAAAGAGAAATAGAGAAAAGTAATAGAAAAGTGGAAAATAAAGAAAAAAATAGAAGGAAAAAGAAAAAAGAAATAATAATAAAGAAGTGGCTTCTGATCTTCTTAACAGCAGTTATAAGTACATTTCATAAGTACAAATCAAATAAATAAATAAATAAATAAATTTATATTTTATACTCGCTTTCTAAGTTTACATCAAAGTTTCCTTCTTACCATTATCTACCCTTTCTAATCATCAAATCATCAGTTTATTTTTTTATTTTTTTCAGCACAAAGTCCATAAGAGGTTTCCAGTCACTAATAAATGTAGTAATTGATTTTTCTGTAAGTAAACAAGTTAAATTTGCTATCTCTGCTTGTTCCATCACCTTCACCCACTATTCCTCCATTTTGGGTATTTCAGAATCTTTCCATTTTTGCACATATAGTTGTCTCACAGCAGTGATTATGTATAAAAATAATCTTCCATGGCTTTTTTCTGGTTGTCTGTCCCTTAATCCCAATCCCCCCCCCCCAAATGGTTTCAGTTGAATCTTAGTCTTTAAAATTCTTTGTAAATCCTTTCACTTTTCCAGAGCAGCACTGCATATTCCAGCAGAGTTAAAGTCATATTTGGTGAAGGCATGTACATAACTTTTGTTTGGAGCTCATTTGGCACCATACAGCTCCTTTGCCCGCTGCAAAGGGTCCAGTTTAAATCCCTAAGGAATATATTTCAAGTGGCCCCAGGTGTACCTAATAGGCTACTAAGGATGGAGGCTGGTCTGACTAAAGTAGAGATCATTGTATAGATTTAAATTATTGTCCACTGGCTAAAGTTACTGATTTTTTCAGAAGATCTTTATGAGTCAACATGGGAAAAAAATCATCCTTGTGAAAACTGCAACATTATGGGTTCTCAAAAGAACTTGATGTGATGATAGGCTGTGATTGAGGAATTATTCTCTCAAGCATCGTACTATAGACTTGGAAGGCCCATTGGATCAATCTGCTCCCTTGGAATGTGCTCTGAGTGGTCAAAATAACTATCCTCAAACTCTGAAGAGCACAAATAGCAGCACATTTTAATGCCCTTCCAACAGCTGTTCAGAACAGCCCATGTTCTGTTATACTGGACCTTCTATAGGGACTCAAGGGCCTGTTTTATAATCCCTGTTTGGTGAAATATCCAGACAATTCTGTTTGATTTTCTATAAAGATACTACTGTCAGACTCATATGATTCAGTTTTCTTGAATGTGGCAAATTTTTGTTAATACTGTCTGTAAAACTCAACATGCTGTGATTGCCTCAGTGATGTAGTTCCAGGTGCATTTACTCAGGTAATCTGCAGAATTCTGGTCAGTGACCATAATAAAGAAATATTCTTTTCTGGGTCTTAGTAGCTATTAAATGATTGTATCCAGATGCTTAGGTTCCAAACACCTGGCTGGAGATTCTAGGAGGAATTGTGGTGGCACACACCCTATTTGTAACAAATTCATTTGTTTAATGTTTGTTTGGGTCTTAATTTTCTCCAAATTATTTCTCTTGAGTCTTCTGAATGTGCTGAATTTTACAGCTATATTTGTTGAAAAAGTTACCTTACCACAGGCTATTTGCTTTCTCTCTCAATATTGAATAGCTAGACTAGCATTTTCATATATTTTAAAAACTGGGTATCTTGTAGATGGACCTAAGACCTTATACATATAAAACTTGAGCCTAATACCAAACTGTAGCCCCTCTGCGTATTTATTATCTTATGAGTCAGCTCTATCTCAAGATTGTCCTCATTTTCTTTTTGGCAATCTTATCCTAAACTGTTTCATGTGATGACAATTGCTTTTTAACTGGCCCCCTTCCAAGGGAGGTCTTGGAACTGATCTTTCGAATCCAGTTTTTTGGATTTTTAGTTTATAATTATCATCCATTAACCAGATTAAAAAAGAAGTGTTTGCAATTTGCAGTGGTGTAATTTTTTAAAACCTCTACAGTTGACTGATTTTTCTAATCATGAGAATACAGAATTGTTTTTAATTAGGCTGATAATTATATGCAAACCTCCTTCTCATAACTTGGTATTTATGATGACTATAATAATTTGCTCATTATAGAGGACTTAAAGTTTGTTGATCATCATACTGATTTTTCTCCTGAGAAAAGTAAGAAAAAGTGGGGAAGTGAGGAAGATGGCAATTTCTTAGCTGTGCACTGTGTGTTTTTTTTAATTTGTTGTTCAAAGCACAGACTGATTCTTGTTCTGATCAGAGGTCCTATTTCTTATCTACTGGTCAAATCAGCAGCTGAGTGGCAGAGAATCTTCTTCCCCCTTTGTTACCATTATGTCTTTTCCTCTCTGGACTATTTAACAAAACATCTTATGCCTTGAGCCACTATTATGCTTGTGTGTGTGTATTTGTGTGTGCTGAGGATGTGAACAAACCATATTACAATCTGAATTGTATTGGTTTGGTCTATTGGTCTGGTATTATGTGTTGAACAAAAACTAGATGAATCACTGTTCAATGACTAAGTGAGAAAAAGGCAAATAAATGTTAAATTTAAACTCCAATGACATAATGGAGAGGGGATACAAAAGAGCATAATTCTGGGATAATATCATCTGCTGGATTGGGAAGCTAATTGACAAATTCTCCGTAGCCACTTCAAGTCATGTGACTGCAATGGCAAATAAGTCCTGGAAATCAATAAATAAACAAATAAATAAAATGATGTGATAATGAGACTTTCACATTTGTTTATAGCAAATTAGCATAAAGAACATCAAAGGACAGAGAAAATCAATAAGCAGAAGATCCTTCCTTCCTTTGCTTTGTTGACTTTTCAATGCTGCATAAAATGGTTGCAATCTGGGATGTCAAACTCAAATCATCAAATCACACATGAGGACTAGTGCATTCACAACACTGAAGCCAATTCTAGTAAGTCAAAAATAAAGATGATCAAGGTATGCCATTGGACATAAATGTAAGTAAGAAAGTAAATTAAGGAACAAACATATAAACTACTGAAAAACAGAGCCATTTCACTTTGTCCACTTGGCTGGGTTTTTTATTACCCCAACATCAATACTTGGTCTTATTACTGGGCTGATATGTAATATCTTTTCAAGTTCATACCTACAATGATAAATCTAGGACACCCATCCCACTAAGAGCTGTCCAGAGCCTGCCCACAGAGTTTTTTCTTCTTCATTCTGCTTGGCAAAGAGACTTTTAATGCAGGATAGCCAGAACCCACCCCTCTCCTTAGTTTTCTTCTTCCTTCCCTTGGGTAGTGTCAGCCTCATGGCCCGTCTTCCCTGGCTGAGATTGGCCTCTTCGCTGCCTTTGCCAGAAGAGCCCAGCACCCTCTCTGAAGCACTCCTTGCCAAGGAGGGCAAGGGCATTCTTAGAGGGTGTTGTTGCTCAGTGAAAGAGGCCTTCAGCCTGCCCAATCAGACCCTGTGGGTGTACTGGTGTAGGCTTTCACGGCTGGCATCTATCAAGCCATGATAAGCTTTCAGGCTGAATGGTCTAGTTTTCTAGACCATTCAGCTTGAAAACTCATCACCACTTTATTGAGACCCATGCCCCAACCATCATGTCTATGCAGTGGTCAGTGCCCTGGTCTGGCTGGGCCACATTCTTAGCACCTGCCAAGTATTGTTGCAGGTCTCAGAACACATCCTGGAGGGCCACATACGGTCCATAAGCCACAATTTTGAACCCTCTGGCCTAAATAGCAAAACATTTTTCAAAATCTTTCTTCACCTAATTACAAGGTAATGGTTGAATTTTAATTGGTTGAAGATCTTTAATTCTGTGTATTTTACTAATTGAACGTATAACATTAAAAGCAAGCATAACTATGTTCAGTGAAGCTTACTCCCAAGAAACTAAGCATAGGGTTATCAACATGCTGATTCTAATAAACTGAGAATTATGCACTTCAGCTATTCTGTGTGAATGTTGCTCAGTAGACCTTCTCCAAGTGCCACTGGAGAAGAAACAGAGGGAAACAAACAGGTGGTGCACCATGCACTGCAATACCTGTAACCTTATGTTTCATGGTGCAACATACACTATTTGTAATTGTTCCTCACAGAATCAGATAACTTCAGGCAGTAATCTCTGCTACTGTGCCTTTCTCTAGCACCTTCCCAAGAATTAGACACACATTATAATGTATGTGTCTAATGGATCAGAACAACCAATCCTTTATAAGGTTTGTTGTAATGAACTCCTGTACTTCAGAATTTATTACGGTAGCATTGCTCTCTCCAGTATGACTTTATTAGGTAAGCTAAATCAGCAACAGCCCAATTTGTAATATCAGGACAATACTGCAAAATGATAATTCTTAAGAAGTAATGGATCAAGTGCTGTAAACCTTGTCATAAATTCTCAAAGAAATCACTAGCACCTTTCCCCTCTGCATTTGCAGTATTATGCTAGAGTTTATAATGCTGCCATGCTAGTATAAGACAAATGCAAAAGAGTATGCTCTGTTTGAAAATCTGCTTTGTTCTCATGTGCCAGATCAACAGTCTATCATTTGGCCGACTGTGTGTGCTTGTCCCATGACATCCAGCAGAATGTTTATGCTTTGGGTTGTCTCTGTGAAACAATGTCATCTCTGTTGCAGCACCTGCACTTTGGAATAGTCCTTGAAATTAGACTTGGCCTTCCATAAATCTCTAAAAGGTTTTTTACCAGGGCACTGAACAAGGATGTTGGCTGAACCAATCAGGGCAATGGTTTGGGTTGCTAAACATATTGGGTTTGTGTTCCTGTATGTTTGATTTTGCAGTTTTTATATGTATTGCTTATCTTTTTTATGTTTTTAATCCTATGTTATCTGCCCAGAGTTGCAATTTGCAAGTTGGGTGGCCATATAAATTACATAAAACTATCGATCAACCAACCAACCAACCAATCAATTTTTCCCATTTACTCCCCCCAATTTTTGAGTTCAGCAGGGGGAAAACTCAGAAACATGCCATCCACTTTGGCACACAGTTGCATGTTCTCATCTCAGCTGACCTCGGTTTGGGCTTAAGCATGCAACAAACAGGACTAGAAAGGGGACAGCAGGCAAAGGAGACACTGGCCTCCCAATCATCAGGTGTCAAAACTATATTTCATTTTCATCCCACAGCAGCCTTAGGTGTTTGGAAAATAATTTGAAAAACAGGCCAAGTACATGGTGTTAGAAACTAGGGAATTACTGTCCTTTGAAAAATACTAAGGGGACTTAAGTACTCTTGTTAACAGAAGCAGAAGTTTTCTTTCAATTAGCATTCCAAAATTGTCAGCAGATGCTGATTAGTCATTTTTCTAGTTTTTCAAAGATAGTCAATATATTACTCTTCTTCTTGTTGTTGTCTCCTACGCTTACCATATAATTCTTATGTATTATGGTGGGTAGTTAAGTTAGTGGTTGGCTTTCTGAAAATGTTCATATTTAGTTGATATATGTTCTTAATTAAAATGGGAGAGAGAGGGTTGAACAACATGGCTTCTTTTGAAGTTCAACAGTGATTTCACTCTGGGTTGGATTTAAAGACCACCGATGGTCTGATAGCCATTTAAAACTTTCTGTGTGGAAAATCTAAGCACATTAATAGCTGGATATCTAGTCTTCAGAATGATTGTTTCCTCCCTTTAATTTTCTCCATTTAGGGAACTTCGGGAGAGTGAGAATTCCTTGGGAATTAACAAAATGGGTGAGTTGAAAATTTAGAATTTACCAGGGGCAAGTTGGATGAGAAGAGGAGAAAAAACATCACCTTTTGGAGTTTCTGTTTCTTTCCTTCCCTTTTTTATTTTAAAATGCCACTAGAACTCCCAGGCTTATCAACTAAACTAGATCAGTTGGGTTTCAGGCTGGGATTTAGTACTGAGACAGCTTTGGTTTCATTTGTGGATGACCTGTGGTGGAGCCAGGATGGAGGTTGTGCTCTTGAACTCTCAGTGGCTTTTGATACCATCAACCATGGTATCCTTCTGAGCTGGCTCCAGGGCTGGGGTAGGGGGCACTCTTTTATGGTGATTCTTTTCCTTTCTCCGGGATTAATTTCAATTGGTGTTGTGGTGGTGGTGGGGAGATTCTACTCTCTCTCCCCTTTTATTCCACATCAGTATGAAACCATTGGGTGAGGTCATCTGCCGGTTTGGGGTTCAGTATAATCAGTATGCTGATGATATCCAATTATATCTTTTAATCCTGGGCCAGCCAAATGAGGTTGTTGAGGTTCTGTCTCAGTGCCTGGAGGCTGTGCAAATTTGGACTCAACCCTACCAAGACAAAGTGGCTGTGGGTGTTTGGGCCATCCACATCTGGGGATGTTCTATCTTTAACCTTGGATGGGATAGCACTCCCCCATTCAACAGTGGTGCACAGTCTAGGGATCTTCCTGGATTCACAGCTCCTGCTCAATGAGCAGGTGTCAGCTGTGTCCAGAAAGGCCTTTGCACAACTTTATCTGGTGCACCCCTCGCTAGACCAAGAGGCCCTTCAGACACTCACCCACACCTTGGTAACCTCACAGCTTGACTATTGCAATGTGGCTGCCCTTGAAGACCACCTGGAAACTTGAACTGCTCCAGAAATGTAGTAGCATGGGCAGCGATGGGCATGCCTAGGTATGCCCATGTAACACACAAGCTGCACTGGTTGCCATTTTTTCCAGGTGCAATTCAAGATGCAGGTTCTTATCTATGAAACCCTATTTGGCATACAGTCTGGTTACTTGAGGGACCACCTATCTCCCCTGGCATCTGCCTAGCCACTGTGATCAGGCAGGGTTGGCATGCTCCAGCTTCCCTCGGTTAAAGAATGCCATTTATCAGGATCCTGGAAGCTTGCCTTCTCTGTTGCAATGCCTCCTCTCTGGAATGTAGTTCCCCCTGAGATTCAGGTGGCTGCCACCGTACTGGGTCTTTGGAGGGCCTTGAAGACCTGGCTCTTCTCCCAGGCCTTTGGCTAGGATGGGTGTAGCCCTTTTGAGAAACAGTAGTGTGTTTGTTGGTGGCTGGTTTTGCCATCGTTGCTTCTTTTATTGCTGTATTGTTTTTGTTTTATTGTTATGGGTTTTTTTGTGAACTGCTCAGAGTCAATGGCAGGTGGGCAATTTACAAATCAAATAAATAAAAATATGAAGAGTTGCTATCCCCCATTCTAAATCCTACCAGCAGCCTGCATCATGTCACGCTATGGCTCCACTTCCAGGAAGCACACCGAAAAATGCACAGAGACTCTTCAGGGGAGTAGGCCAAGAGCAGGTCTAGATTGTAGAACATTTGCTAAAGTGCTAGCTCTTCTAAGATCTGGTGTTTCATTATTTTATTTTATCTGATTCAGATAAACGGGATGCCATGATAAACAGTTCATTGGCTGTTTTCTAAAAATCCAAAGGGAAGGGCCCTGCCTCGGTTGATTGGAGTTTATCCAAAAGTCTGTGCTGGTATGGAGGACCATAGCCAAACCAGCTTTTTTGCAGTGATCTGCAAAATCATTCTGACTTTCCTTATTTTTTTAAAAAATGTATTTAATGAGTTAAACACCCACACTTACCTTGAGTGTCCACTGTGGATAACTTAAATATTAGTTGTCACATTAAGGACTGCCATTACAAAAGGAGGGTTTACTTTATGGTAGTCAAAATCAGGTGGTGTCTGGAAGCACCTTTTCAGACTAATTTTTATTAAAAGGCATACACTTTTGTAAGCTTGGCGTGAACCTGAGCCTCATGGAAGCTTATGTTTTTAATAAAATATATTAGTCTGAAAAGATGCTGCCAGGCTCTTTCTGACCATTAGAAGGCAGTAGTCTATAAGCAATGAGAAGTGACAGTGCACAGAGTTTTATTGAATTAAACAGAGGACATTTAGAAACAACGTTTATGAGAATTTTGAGAAGCTGGCAGTGCAACTTTGATGCTTTGGCTAGAGCTCTTCTTGGAGTGAACTGCATTTAATCATAGCATATATCTACACACACCCTCCTCTAAATGGTATTGATTTGTATTTTAATAGTACAGGCTGTTCCACAGCATAGCTTACTTATAAAAGATAGTCTTATTATCAAGAATAATAAAACTTGGACTGCAGTCTCTAAGGATGCAGTCCTAAGCATGTAGGGTGGAAAAGTTTATCAGGTCCAACTCAGAAAAGGAAAGAAGGAAGAAAGGAAAGAAGCAAATAAAAAGCAAGACCCAATTTGGTCTAGTGGTTAAGGCTCCAGGTTAGAAACTAGGAGACTGTGAGTTCTAGTCCTGCCTTAGGCATGAAAGCTGGCTGGGTGACTTTGGGCCAGTCACTGGGATAATAAGAGTACCAAGAAATGTTAAATGTGGAATTTTTATGGCTGACCAGACATGCCATGGGCAAAGGCTATTTAGATAACTGTATAATCTGGATTTACATTTCAGCAAATGAATAAACATCATGGGAGATGGAACAGAGATAATGTGAGGTTCGTCCTCATGTCCCTTTAACCACAGTACAGGGATGCCTTGCAAGCTCCATCTTCACAACATTGCTATTGTCTCATCTCCAGGCCACCCAAACTCTCTCTTTGTGGTTCTAGAATCATTTTGAAAGGGAGTTAGATGTGTTTTGAAATTTTGGGTTTACTAGTCTTCTGAAGAAAATGTTAGTCCAACACAGCACAGAAAGTTGTTTTAAATGAGGTTCTGCCAGCTCTGGGTTCCTCTTTTGCCCCTAATGACTGTATTCCAGGTCTTCTGCTATTTTTGCTGGCAATATTGTACTTTGTATTATTTTTACTTTCTTGGGGAGGACAGCACCCTGCTGCTATATCATTTTGCCTATTCCATGGGCTGCCAGCCATAAGGACTCTATATGACCATACCATTGAGCAAACAAGTTGCTGTTGTAGACCCAGGGCCTGCTGGAGCTAACATTCTGTCACAGTATTCGTTCTTCTTCTATTAGATGGACAACAAAGTCCATGTTGTTTCCCAAGTCATCATGGTGGAATAAGTAAAATATTTTTTAGAATATGTCTGTGTGTGTGTGTGTGTGTGTCTGGGTCTGGTGGGGAGATTGTGTCTTTTTTTACTAAGTTCGGGCTAGCTTTGCTTTTTTTGTCAAATAAAACATGCTTGTAGAAACAAATATGAACAGGAAATGAGAGGAGGCGGCAAGAGAAAAACATGTGTGTTCACATACATATACTGTATAAAGAGAGAAAGAGATTTTAGTTCAAAAATTACCTAGATGAATCACTGAAACTGAAAATCCATGTAAAAGCTAGAATAGTAAAATAAAACGCCTGGATTCACACATTATGCTAAGTTTTTGGAGACTCCTGAGCTAAACCATAAACAGGTTTGCTTGGCTAATGACTGTCTATGGTAAACCATGATTTAGGGGGCTATGAAATCAGTTAATTTATTAAACCATGCTTAAACGAACTATGGCTTGAAACTATATGTGAACCCAGTGAATATCAACCACTTTTATGTAATAGTATAAAATGTCTCTGGACCTGGTTTATCAGTGGACTCTTTGAAACAGAGGAAACAGCTTTGTTTGCATGCTGCACATGTATCACCAGCTACCAGGCTGCCAAAAGCTGCATCCGCTCAGCTGTTTCATTGTGGTACCCCTCCCCAGCCCTAGACCTAACAGTAAGTGTGAGGGTTCTTTGTTTTCTAAGGACTGGACACACCACAGTGTTGCCAATCTGGACACAATGATTTATTGCAGCACACACCTTCCCCAACAACAGGCTTTTACTCTGGGTCAGCTCCACACATCTAGGATTTGCAAGTTGCTGTTGCCACATAAACACTTCTTTAATACTCAGTCCTTGATACTCAGTTCAAACAAAAGTCTCAAAGTCTGTAAAGTGGCATACAACCTTTGCCTTTTTCCAAAAGTTTTTGCAGTGGTTGGGATGAGGTGTTGTCTTAGTACGGTTGCTTCTCTTCTAGTTGCTACTGAGCTCCCACCAGGATATGCTGCTCATCATAACTTGTGGTCCTGACAGTTGAATGATAGTCCTCTTGCCTGCTTGTAATAGCTGCCAATCTCCAGACACCACCTCTGCTTCCCCATTTGTGTGCCGTTTGCTATCATCTTTCCTCCTACACACACTCATTCCCACTCTTTCTTAGCATTTGCCTTTGTAATCTAAGAGCCTGGGTGGGGTGGGGCTACCTCTGGATGTCCGCACGTCCTTGAAAATGCTAGGGTGTGGCTTAATTATCACAGGCAGCTGGAACACCGGTTTGGATGCTTGTGAGTAACATTGTGGGTATATGAATGAATATATGAGGGAAATGGGTTGAGAAGTGTTTCTGCCTGGCTGCAGCTACCTATCCCAACTTCACTCCCTCACAGTAAGTCATGCTGCCCTAAATCCTGCTGCCCTCTCAACATGACCTTGCCACAAACCTGGAATGGGTCTACTGTTTAACATGCAACTTTGTAAGTGCTGGTAGTCCATTCAACTTTTCAACCACCAGGTGGCAGGAAAGATATGTTTTTTCTATATCTTGGCTGCTTGCCTGCCCATTTGTTAGGTTCACAGGTGGAGGAAACAAACATACACAACAACCCAAGGTTTTCAGTTTGCTCTAGCATCCTCTGAGTCCGAGGATGAAGAAGCAGAAAAGACAGAGTGTTGCCCTGAAGAACCTGAGTGGGGTCTGATTCAGATAATGAGAGACCCACATTCTTCAAGAACGCACTGGCACTTATGAAGGGCAGAGAGAGGAGAGGGCAGCAGTGCCCTTAATCAAACCACACCAGCACCTAGGGCTATGTAGGAGCAGCCTCCAAGCCTTTGACCCTCTGTTGGAAACAACTCTCCAGCTCTGGGCCTGTGTTCCTGTCATTCTTGCTTCTTGCCCACTTGGACCCCAGACTTGAAGTTTGGAAGGACTCATGGATTTCTTTGGTGCTCAAACCCTGGACTGTTACAGACAATGCATGTATCTCTGCTTCTGCCTTTCTCCTGCTAGCAGATTGCTGACAACTGACATTTCAAAGTCTGTCCTAAGTGCTCTTCGGATAATTATCCCTGGCTACTCCCAGGAAGTTTACCACATACCAATAAAGACCTTCAGACTTGAATTTGTCTGGGTTTCTGTTTTGCATCAGCTGACATAGGACACAGTTGTACTTTTCATAATGTTTGTGAAACTGAGGTACTATAGTCTAAGTTAAAAATCAAGGCATCTGTGGTGGTGTTGGAGGAAGATATCAAGTGATGACAGCAACATTATACCATTGCACCACAAGCTCAAAGAAAGGAGTAGAACTTGTAGTATGACTCCACTTTCCTTATTTTGATGACCTTGTCAGATCCTGCAGATGCCTCTTGAAGCCTGCTCAATCAACCTGCTTGGGGAGGAGGGGGCGGCAGGGACGGTGCAAGAGCAGCAGATACAAGAGATCCAATTACCATTACAGGCCAGAGGAATGAGTGATGGGTTGAAGTGGACACTCCCACAGGAAACCAACAGAATCAGTAGAGCCATAATATTGCTGGCATGGCATCAGGCCCATCTTTCCAGCACGCACCATATTCCCTACAGCATCTTCAGGTGGGATATTAGGGAAAACACCACTTCCTCAGGGTGCTTAAGTACTATATGACTTTAACCTTTCATATAGTGGAATTCATTCTTTAAATGGCCAAGGTCTGAGAGAGGCATATCAGAAAGAGAATTTTTCTGGATGCAAAACATTTCATTCTGAGGAATTGAATCAGATTCATATTCATGGAAATTTGGAAGTGGGCAGAGGAGTAGTTATATTAATTAAGAATGCTGCAATCTTTATCGTTGAGCAATACATTTTGAATATTGATATTTACTATATAATTTTGATTGTTAGAGTTTGTGACAATCAAATGACTCTGATTAATGTTTATGGCCCAAGCACACACAAACCAACACTTTGCAAGATTGATTTCTAAACTTTTTAGTGTATAGGTGACCCATATAATATTGGCTGGGAATTTTTAGTATTGAATCTGTCAGTTGACTGAAATAACATTTATAAGAAATTGACCACAGTTAAATATTATTTCCTGGATTGAAATGTTCTTCTGTTTGATTAATTACAAAGGAGTTTATAACTCCCAATTAGGATGTATTTGGAACTAATCAAGGATGTTCACTATCTTCTCTTATATTTAATTTGGTTTT
Organism: Candoia aspera; assembly: GCF_035149785.1. Taxonomy (NCBI): domain Eukaryota; kingdom Metazoa; phylum Chordata; class Lepidosauria; order Squamata; family Candoiidae; genus Candoia; species Candoia aspera. The sequence continues at coordinate 40,959,254 of NC_086155.1, forward strand.
AGATCCATTGGCTTTGTTTTATTATTAGACAAAATTATGATATTCGAAGTATACAGGTGCCTTGAATTAAACCTAAGTTGAAATGGTATACTTACAATATTTTAGGCCTTATCAATGATTATCAAAGTTCTCCTCCACATTTTCTGGAAATTGTACAGCAAAATAGTAAATATTCTGGTTATATAATACATCAGAATAATTCTAATATCTTGCCAATAGGCATCAAAGTGTCTATGGAAAATGCAGTTTGGAACTTTACTCACATTTTTGTTCAATATTTGGGAGTAATTATTCCTATGAAAATATATTTGTTTGTAGATCTAAATGTTAATAGATGGTTGAAAATACCTATCAGCCTATGGGAAATAATAGATGTGAAAATGTGTGTGTGTAGGTCTCTCTTGCTCTTTCTCTTGGATATTTTAAATAAATTGATAAATTCATGATTAATTTTTTATGGAGTAATTAGACTCCAAGGTTGTCTCTTTCAAAGTTACAACTTCCATATAAATATGAGAGATTTCAGTTTCCTGATTTTAAATTATATAATTGGGCATATTTATTAACCTCAGTTCTTTATTGTAATGAAAATTAAATTGAATATGTACCATTATGGGCCCAATTGGCTAACTATTATTTGGCATCTTTGAAAACTTGGAAAATACTTGGTTCGAAGTATTGCTGTAACTCTGTTGCACTTCCAGCACTGAAGGCAGTTTGGAAAGTGTTGGGAAAGAAATTAAAATGTTATCCCTGATCCCATAATAAATCAATCATTTGGAATTAAGAACACTTTTTTGAGGGCAGGAGGTCAATTATTTTTTATTGGCTATTTTTTAAAAGTTGCAAAAAGAATATAACTTGCTTAAAACTGCTGAATGACAGATAAAAAAACCCAATCAGATAAAACCTTTGTACATTCTCTGGTTGGACCAGATGTATTGGCTTCCTGAGAACAATGGTTTTGAGTGTATTAAAAATTTTTGAGAGGCTAAACCAACAATTCAATGTTATCAACAATTAAAGAATTTTACTAAAATAAATATGGATAATTACAAGGAATTTGGAAGAAAGAATCAAGGTTTCTTGTTTTACCAATTAAAAGGTCCCGGGTGCTGAAAAGTGTCAAATTTCTTAGGACCTTACAATGAGATTAATTCATTAGAAGAGATTAGATTAGACTCATCAACTATTGTCCAAAAAGGGTTGATTGCCTGCCTTCTTATACCAGTGATATAAGAAATAAATTTGAAGGTAGATTAGCATATATGCTGTTTTTACTCTATGACCATATAGTAGATAGGTAGATTGATAGATCACATGCTTTGGTGCTCTTTGATTGCCTTGTATTGGTTGAGAGTATTTTTACTATGGTGAACAAGGTTCTTGAAAGGAAATTAAACTTTAATTACAGTATGCTAATGCATTGTTCACCTGTAGTCCAAATCTTTGGAATTTATCTTTTGATAAAGAACTTTGGACCTACTATGCTTGGATTGTTGCAACAAAGATTGTCAAGTATTTTTGGAGAGACACTTGTTTACTAGATGCCAAAGTCTGGCTTGATCAGATGTGTGAATTCTCACCCTTTGATCTGGTCTTTCTCAGTGTAAAGAAAGATTGGCCAATATGATTCCTTGTAATGAAGATGCAACTTGTTGATTAACAACTGAGTTGCAGCAATTTTCATGTAGTTGTAATTATTGTTATACCTTGTTTTTTCTTTTGTTTCTTACGATTTTGTCTCTTAAATTGTATTCATATGTCATTTTTGCAGTTGTATTTAAGTAATAAAAAGGGACCAAATGCTGTATCTCTGATTTAGATTCATGACACACTTTATTTCCTTAAAAAAAAAGAGACAATGACAGCAGTCCTAAATCTACTTAATTCTATTACTTACATTATGATTCTCCACTCCCAGGAGAAATACTACCAGCTGCACTTCTTCACCCATGGAGCTTCTGCTGGTATACCTTTGCCCCATTCTAAGCACTGTCAGGCAGCTGTCAAAGGGAAATAGGATTGCTTTGCCCAACAGGACAGTTTCAAAGGAAGACAGAGCAATGAGTTTCTGAGAGTGATGTGCATATTTGCAGTCTCATAAGATTTTGAGGTGGAGGAATCCTGATAAAATCACACAGCTGTTCCTGGATTTTAAGTAACTATTGACATTGGAACCCCACAAATCATATCATACCCACTTGTTATTCCCACAATTTGTTCAAACCCAGCAACTTGTATGGAACTTTGTCTTCATGCCAGCTGAAGATATAACCTTGAGCACTGCAAATATCTTCAACCAGAGAAGGATTTATATGCAGGTCCTTTTCCTGCCTCTCCCTCCATGATTGTAATTAGTATTTCATCTTTCACCATTATGGCAGTACTCAATAGTCAGTAACATCTCTGATAAAACGTACAGGCTTCCTCTGGCATCATTCAACAATAATATGTGAGCAGGTGAACTTAATGGTCACATTTTCTTTTGGCTGGGAGTAGATGTAATGGTTTTCCTCAGCTGTAATAACCCCACAATACTGCAATTGTTCAAAATATATTGTTTCCCTGGCAAGATCCTTGGAGCAAAGAATGTGATCAGTAAAAGTCCAGAAAAACACCATTTGCAATCTTCAAACATGGCATGACAGAGATTAGCTAGAAGCCTACACCAGAGTGGTTTAAATCACTCCATCCTGCTGCTACTTGGCCCCTTGTTGCTGTCCTGTGGTGCCAACGCACAACACTTCAAGGACAGTGTAAGTCAAAACTGGCAGAATTCCCCTTCTTTACAGCTATGAAAAATAGAGAGGAATGATTGCAGTCTGGAGAGAAAGTCTCAAAAGTTTAGATTGCTTTTACCCTGTGTCTGGGTGAACCAAATTATAATCATCCAAAGGCAGGAAACTGCATGGAAGTTCTAAACTTTCCACATGGATGAGCTAATTTTGGTAAATGAAGGCCATACTTTTTGAGACAATGAGAGTTACAATAGGTAGGACAAAATTGACAGGTCACATATATACAGTATTGACAGAATCAGGGTTTTTGTTTTAAACACAACCCATTTGCGGGCTCATGCTATAGTCTTAGGGAGTTTTCTGATAGTGGATCAGTCCCAAGACAGACCCAATCACAGCAGATAACCTGGTTGATCGTGGCATTCTCAAAAAAAACTAAGCAGGGTCAGATCTGGATTGGATGGAAAATCCATTTGGTGGGAAATCCCAGTTCTGTAGGGTAGTTTGGGAAGTCAAACCAACCACCACTATCACCATCACTTTGTAGCCAGGCATACAAAACAGGGTAGAACAGCTAGCTTCCTATTGAGAGACATTTCTAAAGTTAACCAAGGGTCACAGCATACCTGTGTGGTTGACTCTCTACCCTGTGGTGCAATGATGTGATCCCGTCCCTGATGTCCAACATTTTCTACCTCAAAATGTTGAAGTCATATGATTTAGAAACTGAGGTGACTATGTCCCTGTCTGCCTCACATAATACAGCTATTTGTGCATCAGGGCACAACTAATTAGGCTCTAGGATATCTGACTCACAGATATCAGCTCTCAGATGTTCAGGTGCTTCCATGACTACCACAGTGCCTTGTGACCTCCAGAAAAACTGCTTCAAAAACGGCCTCCCAGAAGGCATAGGTTGGGTATGAAACACTGCAGCCAGAAAGGTAAACTGTTAGCTATTTTATGACTGGTTGAACCATCTTAGACATACTCCTGGGCTACAAATAATAAAGAATATGGGATATTCCCCCTCTCCATTTCTTTCCCATCTTAAATGTGGGCAGTAGAATAGGCAACAAAGACTTCTGTGGCTCCTCAAACATCACAAGCTTAAATTCCACTTCATCTGATATAGCTTGGGTTGTGTTTTGTGTTTGAATCTATGAAAATGTATGTCACAGCCTTTCAACTGAAGCAATGGGAATCTTAGAAGGTTTTGCTACACAATATAGTCACATCTCTGGAGTAACTTCTTAGAGTTGTCAAATCATGAGGCAACGTTGGCAAGCTTGGATAAAAAAAAGGGAAAATAAAAGAATTGTTCCATATGTCTGTACTGTTTTGCAGTAGAGCCAGGGAATTAGAAAGAACCCAAGGTTTATCTAGGTTTACTTTTGCTCTAAAACCTATTATGCAATATTATTGGCTTCGGCTTCCTCAGACAATGAAAAACTCAGGGATCAAATGAGTTTGTAGGCAAGTTTTTTTTTCTGAAGAGATATCTGTTACCTTTGTGTTAAGTGGTTTACAAATACTGTATAGGCACCTGGTACAAAGTATGATGATGAAAAATGATGGAATATGCATTACAATGACACAATACAACCTCCAGCCTTTTGGATTTTTGTCCCTGTGATGTTTGCAAGTACTGAAGTCATGTAGTTTGGGTTACAATAAATATTTTGCTAAGTTGCTTCCTTGTACTCCTGTGGACATCTATGGCATAGTTGCCACTGGGGGACAAGTAACAAAATGTGCATCACAACAGTACAATGCAAACTCCATCTCTTACATATTTGCATACATCATAGCACAAATAAGAAATGGCAGAGCTTGCATTAGGACATCACAATGTAAGTTTACACAGTTGGACACCACAAGGTATGATTTGTCATTTTGAAGTCATCATAGATGCCTCTCTCTTCATGGGCTTTTGTATACACTGAGGCTATTTCCATGGAAATTACAAAATGGTTGTGTATGCATATACATGTGACAACAACCTGGGAAAACCCTTGATGTACCTACACTGAACCTTCCAGACAATATTGCAATTTCAGCACTTCAGGGAAAAGCACTTTGCTCATGCCAACATGCCTTGTCTTTACTTTTAATCCAGACTTGGATTAGCCAGCCTTCAAAAAGGCAAGGCATGTTTAAATATCGGGGGGGGGGGGAGACATGCAATTTTCCCATTGTATCATTAGCCTGGAACAAATAAGTGCACCACTTGGCTGTAGTTCTGCAACACTTCTGAACTGGCTCCAGACTTAATTGACGTCATCTATGTTTGAGAGCAAATCTGGCATTATTTTGAAGGGCTGTGATTTGCAGGTTTTGTAGGCAGCCCCTTTTCCATTGCCTGGAATTCTTTCCTTGCCATAACTCACCTTCAGGCCCAAGTCAATTGTAACTCTCCTCCAAAGTTCAGCATCCTGTTCCTGGAACTTGACTTTTTTTCTGTAGGCTTAGCACTGTCTTGAGTGTGAACAAAAAGAAGGGACTTTTTATCATCTTTGGTGTACATGTAAAAAAGCTAAAAAAAAATTGGACTCAATTACATATACTAATTCAGGAAATTTTGAAGATTAATATACAATCAAAACCAGAGACATTTCTTTTGTGACTGATGGATAAACAATTGGAAAAATCTCATGGAATTTTGTTCTTGTATACGATAACTGCAGCAAGACTTTTATATGCTCAATGTTGGAAAGACTTGTGATTACCTGCAGTGGAAGAATGGATGGTAAAGTTGATGGAGTTGGCTGAGATGGCAAAATTGACAGCTTAAATTAGAGAAAAGACATTGACTAATTTTAATGCTGATTGGAAGCCCCTTTTGGACTTTTTGCGTGAAACAGAAAAAAATGAAATCATGATATATGGATTTGATGATTAGTAATATTATTAGACAACATAAAAAATGGTTAAGTTGTAATTTTAGAGTAAGAGTTTAATGGAAGTTTCACAGTACCTCTCTTCAGCAAAGGATCGTTACCTTGTCGTGGTGCTGGAGCTTGAGCACCTCAATGATGCCATGAGCTAAACCGTGAAGGGCCACCCAAGACGGGAAGGTCATGACAGAGAGGTCAGACCAAATGCGATCCCTGGGGAAGGTAATGGCAACCCACCCCAGTATTCTTGCCGTGAAAACTAAATGGATCAGTACAACCAGAGATATGTCGGTATACCATCGGAAGGTGAGACCCCCAGGTCGGAAGATGGTCAAAATGCTACTGGGGAGGAACAGAGGATGAGCTCAACTAGCCCCAGACGTGATGACGCAGCTAGCTCAAAGCCGAAAGGACGGCTAGCGGCCGACGGTGCTGGTGGTGAACGGCGAATCCGATGTTCTAAGGATCAACACACCATTGGAACCTGGAATGTAAGATCTATGAGCCAGGGCAAATTGGATGTGGTTATTGGTGAGATGTCAAGATTAAAGATAGACATTCTGGGCGTCAGTGAACTGAAATGGACTGGAATGGGCCACTTCACATCAAATGACCACCAGATCTACTACTGTGGACAAGAGGACCACAGAAGAAATGGAGTAGCCTTCATAATTAATAGTAAAGTGGCTAAAGCAGTGCTTGGATACAACCCAAAAAACGACAGAATGATCTCAATTCGAATTCAGGGCAAGCCATCTAACATCACAGTGATCCAAATATACGCCCCAACCACAAATGCTGAAGAAGCTGAAGTAGAGCAGTTCTATGAGGATCTGCAGCACCTACTGGACAACACGCCTAAAAGAGATGTTATTTTCATCACAGGAGACTGGAATGCTAAGGTGGGCAGTCAAATGACACCTCGAATTACAGGTAAGTATGGCCTGGGAGAACAAAATGAAGCAGGACATAGGCTGATAGAATTTTGCCAAGACAATTCACTCTGCATAACAAACACTCTCTTCCAACAACCTAAGAGACGGCTTTATACATGGACTTCACCAGATGGACAACACCGAAATCAGATTGATTACATCCTTTGCAGCCAAAGGTGGCGGACATCTGTACAGTCGGTAAAAACAAGGCCTGGAGCTGACTGTAGTTCAGATCACGAACTTCTTCTTGCACAATTTAGGATCAGACTAAAGAGATTAGGGAAGACCCACAGATCAGCTAGATATGAGCTCACTAATATTCCTAAGGAATATGCAGTGGAGGTGAAGAATAGATTTAAGGGACTGGACTTAGTAGATAGGGTCCCGGAAGAACTCTGGACAGAAGTTGGCAGCATTGTTCAGGAGGCGGCAACAAAATACATCCCAAAGAAAGAGAAAACCAAGAAGGCAAAATGGCTGTCTGCTGAGACACTAGAAGTAGCCCAAGAAAGAAGGAAAGCAAAAGGCAACAGTGATAGGGGGAGATATGCCCAATTAAATGCAAAATTCCAGAGGTTAGCCAGAAGAGATAGGAATTATTTTTAAACAAGCAATGCGCGGAAGTGGAAGAAGACAATAGAATAGGAAGGACAAGAGACCTCTTCCAGAAAATTAGAAACATTGGAGGTAAATTCCAGGCCAAAATGGGTATGATCAAAAACAAAGATGGCAAGGACCTAACAGAAGAAGAAGAGATCAAGAAAAGGTGGCAAGAATATACAGAAGACCTGTATAGGAAGGATAACAATATCGGGGATAGCTTTGACGGGGTGGTCAGTGAGCTAGAGCCAGACATCCTGAAGAGTGAGGTTGAGTGGGCCTTAAGAAGCATTGCTAATAACAAGGCAACAGGAGACGACGGCATCCCAGCTGAACTATTCAAAATCTTGCAAGATGATGCTGTCAAGGTAATGCATGCTATATGCCAGCAAATTTGGAAAACACAAGAATGGCCATCAGACTGGAAAAAATCAACTTATATCCCCATACCAAAAAAGGGAAACACTAAAGAATGTTCAAACTATCGAACAGTGGCACTCATTTCACATGCCAGTAAGGTAATGCTCAAGATCCTGCAAGGTAGACTTCAGCAGTTCATGTAGCGAGAATTGCCAGATGTACAAGCTGGGTTTAGAAAAGGCAGAGGAACTAGAGACCAAATTGCCAATATCCGCTGGATAATGGAAAAAGCCAGGGAGTTTCAGAAAAACATCTATTTCTGTTTTATTGACTATTCTAAAGCCTTTGACTATGTGGACCATAACAAATTGTGGCAAGTTCTTAGTGGTATGGGGATACCAAGTCATCTTGTATGCCTCCTGAAGAATCTGTATAACGACCAAGTAGCAACAGTAAGAACAGACCACGGAACAACAGACTGGTTTAAGATTGGGAAAGGAGTACGGCAGGGCTGTATCCTCTCACCCTACCTATTCAACTTGTACGCAGAACACATTATGCGACAAGCTGGCCTTGAGGAATCCAAGGCTGGAGTTAAAATCTCTGGAAGAAACATTAACAATCTCAGATATGCATATGATACCACTTTGATGGCTGAAAGCGAAGAGGAACTGAGGAGCCTTATGATGAAGGTGAAAGAAGAAAGTGCAAAAGCTGGTTTGCAGCTAAACCTCAAAAAAACCAAGATTATGGCAACCAGCTTGATTGATAACTGGCAAATAGAGGGAGAAAATGTAGAAGCAGTGAAAGACTTTGTATTCCTAGGTGCGAAGATTACTGCAGATGCTGACTGCAGTCAGGAAATCAGAAGACGCTTAATCCTTGGAAGAAGAGCAATGACAAATCTCGATAAAATAGTTAAGAGCAGAGACATCACACTGACAAGAAAGGTCCGCATAGTTAAAGCAATGGTGTTCCCCGTAGTAACATATGGTTGCGAGAGCTGGACCATAAGGAAGGCTGAGCGAAGGAAGATCGATGCTTTTGAACTGTGGTGTTGGAGGAAAATTCTGAGAGTGCCTTGGACTGCAAGAAGATCAAACCAGTCCATCCTCCAGGAAATAAAGCCAGACTGCTCACTTGAGGGAATGATATTAAAGGCCAAACTGAAATACTTTGGCCACATAATGAGAAGACAGGACACCCTGGAGAAGATGCTGATGCTAGGGAGAGTGGAAGGCAAAAGGAAGAGGGGCCGACCAAGGGCAAGGTGGATGGATGATATTCTAGAGGTGACGGACCCGTCCCTGAGGAAGCTGGGGGTGTTGACGACCGACAGGAAGCTCTGGCGTGGGCTGGTCCATGAAGTCACGAAGAGTCGGAAGCGACTAAACGAATAAACAACAACAACAGTACCTCTATCTGTTGTAAAAGAAAGTTGGAAGTCATTCTTTTTGTATCTTTGTTTCTTTTTCTTTCTGCACTTCTGTTTTTTTTCATTCTTTTCTCTTTCTTACCTTCTTTCTTAATTATTAGTCCTTGTTAGATTCTATCTTTCTATTTTAAAATTTAATAAAGTTATCAGAAAAAAAAGAATTGTCCCCAAGCCAGCCACTATAGCAATATACAACCATGGTCATCTCAGTTAGGAAAAGCACCTGATAGCCTGTTGGCAATTTTGCAATCATTTCAGCTTTATAATTCACAAAATGCAACAAAAGAATGGCAGCAAGATCGCTGAGAAAACTTTAAAGGACTTTAGTGCTTCTGATTACATTTTCCAACTTTCCCTCATGCAGTTTCCAATCATAGCAAGTTTTGGTTTTTGTTTTAGAAAACTGAAATGCACACAAATACACACATGGAAAAACATACATAGAGGTGAGGTAATAGCAGAGTGTGTGTGTGGATTTAATAAGGAATGGGAGATGAAAGAATTTTGCTACATAGTGACTTATGGTAACCTCATGGCACAGGATGCTCATTTTAGGACGTTATTTGCACAATCATATTGGCCAAATGTAGGAAACAGGAATAAGCACTGAGAAGCTGATAATGTTCCCTGAGTTTCAAGGGCAGTATAAGTGAAATTATTATGGGCTGATTTCAAATTGCTCTGAGAGAGACTGGGGGAGACTCAGAAACACTAGTGGTATGGAAGTGCTTTAATGCATTGTCATAAAATCACTTCCTGGAACATTTTCATGAGCATTTTAAATCTGCATGTCAATTGCTATGCTTTGTAGCTGCTCGGATTTATAAATTAGTCTTGTGGATACTCATATAGTTCAGTGTTTTATTGATGTTCATACAAACTTATCTGGATTGATACAACTGCAAAAAAAATGTTGTAATAAGCTTTTGTTCATCACTGCATTGGTCCAAGTGGACACATCCATAAAACATCTCACCATGAATGTGAAGAGATCAGGCATATTTGAATAACATGAAAAGCATAACTTATGGATAATGTGAACATGACTAATTGTTAGAACTGACTCCTCTGCATATCTTGATACCTTTTTAACAGGTACTGCTGCCTTGTTTAAAGAGTATGGTCTATCTATAGTATCTGTCCTTGACTAATGAAATAAATAACCAGTGATTTATTATTTTAAGTTTGTCCCTTTGATTGCAGGCACAGGATATTCTAAGCCTTTAATAAAGCTGCAGCTGTCACTGGAGATTCATTTAGGTAGTGAGAAGAAACATAGAAGATGGTGGGGAAAAACTAGTTGGTATGATTGGACATACCAGTGTTAAACCATAATAAATGCTTGTTATGTTATCCAAATAGAGTCCCCAGGTTTGCTTTGTTTCTGTATTTTACCAATATTGATATTTACCATTACCAAGCTCAAAACTGTATAAAATTCATATGCACCAAGCCACTTTTCAGGACTTCTAGTGAAAGGAGGAATAGTAAAGATTGCAAAGTGATGCTACAAAATAGTAAATAGAATTAGGTTCATTGATTCCTAGCTCTTCCAAATGTCACACTTTATGCTTGATTTAATTTTTCTGTTTGTTAAAATAATCACCAGTGGGCTAACAGAAGAATAGCAGGAATCAAAAAACATGCGTGCATCAGCAAACCTCAGTGAGACTGGGGATTTGCAAAGATTGACCATCCAGAAGATGCTGTCTAGTCCAAAACTGAGGAGGTACATAATTAGCAAACTCATTACAGCTTTTGCTGCTCGAATTTCTACGTGTTTCAATTGTATCATGGGCAAATTTTTCATCAGCTTTCCATGTTGATAAAGAATAAAGAGAAGGTAGCCACTAGAGAAGGTCATCAGCCCCAGGAAGAACATGTCTCGGACAACAAACACCACTCCATTTCCAAAGTACAAAAGACTGCTAGGAAATACCACACAGCAAAAGTCATATATCACAGTGATGTCTTCTTTGGTGCAGTTAGTACCAGTGTGAGGCACAGAATAAAGCAAACGGGTGCAACAGACCAGTAGGTTGAAACACCACAGGGAAATCATGATGGAAGGGAGTCTTACAAGGATGCTGTGCCTTAGCCGTAAACACCGAGGTGGACATGGGGCAATTAAGAGACACTGGAAACAACCCAACATGGAAGTTAGGAAGATACTCATGGCTCTGCTCACACAATAGATATAGAGCAGGATGCCACAGCTCAAATCATTATATGTGGTATGGACTCCAACTGTTTGGAGAATGAGTGGGACCCCCCTTGTCAGCATCACCAGAAGGTTAACAAGTGCAAGTTTGCAAAGAATGATTTCATTGGGTGTGATGTTTTGCTGACAGATGGCTTTGATGAAGGCATAAATGATAACTAGATTTCCTGGGATTCCTATAATGTCAAGGGAAATGAAGCCAAACATATTTAAGATGAACCAGATTTGCATAGCAGATGCTTTCTTTGGAGGAAGACTGTTGGATCTTGTGTCTACAAGACAAAAATGTTGAAAAATAGGAGATATATTAAAAGACATGAATTAAAATAGTTGTGTTATTTTTAAAAGAAATCTCTACATTTCTTTAGTAGTACACTCAAGTTACCCTCATCTTGTGTAAAGCTGCACATTAGCAAGCTGAGAATTGCTAAAGAGGCTCACCACCAAGACTGATAAAGGTTATCCTACAAATAGTAAACATTAGCTGTTCTCCTATTTCTACACTGTTTAATCATTGTTTAGTGGTCTATTTTGTAGAGTCAGCTGCTAGATTCTATACCTGGGAGATAGACTACGGGTCTAGTAGCCAGTAAACATACTGCCATTTGCTGTTAGAGGCAGTGATGAAAATTTTTAATTTCTCAAGTTTTATTTTAGTATGTAATATTGCTACCACCATGTATAACTTTTGGCATTTTCAAATTAGAAAAGAAAAGAAAATGACATTCTCTATCTGCTAAGAAGAAACTTGGCTCAGAAGCAAGTTTGTAAATATTGTGCAAAAGAGAAATTTGGCATATTTTGCACAAACCCAAATTTATTTATTTATTTATTTATCCAATTTATCCCCTGCCCATCTCTTCCCATCGGGGGACTCTGGGCAGTTTACAACAATCAGTTAAAACAACAATCATAAAATATGCAGTATAAAATTACAATAATAAATAATATAAATAAGAGTAAAGGTAAGAAGTCCAAGTGGCAAAAGAATCTAAAACAGTCCAAGTGTGGGAGGAGTGGTCTATAGCAGTGTAGATCTATTCCCCTCTCCACCCCAAGCGAGGCGGCAGACCCCTCCGAAAGGCCAGGAGTGATGGGGTCAATCTCACCTCCAGGGGCAGCATGTTCCACAGGGCGGGAGCTACTGCAGAGGAAGCCCACTTCCTGGACCCCGCCAGATGAAAGTCTCTTATGGACGGGGTCCGCAGCATGCCCTCTCTGCACGATCGGGTGGGACGGGTTGATGTAATGGGGAAGAGGTGGTCCCTCCGGTAACCTGGCCCCATTATTTATTATTCAAATTTCTATTACCACCCATCTTCCCCAAAAGAGGGGGACTCTGGGCGAGTAATAATGCTAGATAGAAACTAGATTAGAACTCAGACCTCATGCCTAGGATTGTTAATCTTATTTCTTGTATCACTTAGATTTTCATCTGGCACACCATACATGAAGACATGAAGTGACCCCTGTTGGATCATGCAGAATGTCCACCTAGACCTGTATCCTTTCCCCTGCAAAATGTCAGGCATACTAAAGGCAATAGTTCTTCCGTAGCCTCCCCACCGAAACAGTTATAGCCATACACCAAGACAAGAATGTTTTGGTTGTGCCAATAGCACCATTTATTTATTTATTTATTTATTCTTCAAATTTCTATCACCGCCTATCTCTCCCAAAAGGGGACTCTGGGTGGTTATTCATGGAAACAGACCAAACTACTTATTGAAATAGTTCAAGTGAATGTGTAAAGATCCATATGTAACCATGTATCTTCACCTGAATGGCAATATTCTGTAATACAGGAAGTCCATTGTTTCTCTGAAGGCCTGAGAGGACCATATAGAGACAAATATTTTAAAATATTTTAAAATATTTCTCAAACTTTTAAACTATGAGATGATTCTTTTTCTACAGTTATTGTTAATTGTTAAAGAAGTGAAAGAGCTAAGCCATATAGTATTGGTAACCAGACTGTATTACCATAGGAGATGGATAAACGTCTGAATGTATAAGGAAATAAAATGAGTAAACAGTTAAAACCAATAGGTCTAGTAGATTAGAATAATACTCCTCTCTTTGATCTACTAATTTCTGTGCAGTATGTACATGTTGGCCTTTTTAAAAAACTAAGTCAGCATTTTCATGTTCACTGCCCCATCTATAGTAAGAGTAATGGTGTAGTCCAGGAGCAGGTCTATTACAAAGGAGATGCTTATCCACAGCTTCAGCTATAGGGTTTTCCATGCCTCCCTTCCTATTCTAACTTACAGAGAAGTTTTCTGTAGCCCCACTTTTTTTTTACTTATTACTGTTTGTGGTGTGTGGGTATATGTGTGTATAGTATATTAACTATTTTGCAGTGTCAGTATTCAGATTTGAGTTTCATACTAAATACCATGGCAAGACAAGACCTTGCATACTCCAGAAGGAGTATGAGAAGCTGGAGAAGTACCAGGGTCTGAAGGAGGAACTAGAGAGGATGTGGAAGGTGAAGGCCAAAGTGGTCCCAGTGGTGGTAGGGGCACTTGGGGCTGTGACTCCCAAGCTGGGAGAGTGGCTCCAACAGATCCCGGGAACAACATCAGAGCTCTCTGTCCAGAAGAGTGCAGGGCTAGGAACAACTAAGATACTGCACTGGACCCTCAAACTCCCAGGCCTCTGGTAGAGGACCCGACATTGAGGAAGACACGTACCACCCATAGGGGTGAGAAGGGAATATATATATATGTATGTATGCATGCATGCATGCCAGTTTGGTGTAGTGGTTAAGGCACCAGCCTAGAAATTGGGAGACTGTGAGTTCTAGTCCTGCCTTAGGCACAAAGCCAGCTAGGTGACCTTGGGCCAGTCACTCTCTCTCAGCCCTAGGAAGAAAGCAATGGCAAACCACTTCTGAAAAACCTTGCCAAGAAAACTGCAGGGACTTGTCCAGGCAGTCTCCAAGGATTGGACATGATTGAACAGAATGTATCCATTCATTCATTCATTCATTCATTCATTCATTCATTCATTCATTCATTCCACTGAGATGGAAAAATGCACTTTAAATCACTAAAGCATATTGCACTCTTATTGTTTTCTTGCTATTAAACTTGGTAATCACTATAAAGTACTAAGATTATTATAACGCATGTCAGTCTATTTGCTGAAAAAAAAAAGGAAAGGTACAGTTGTTTTGGAATATAGAATTACACCAATGCTTTACTGAGTCCATTAAGGTGGAAAAAGATATCAAGTCAAATATTTTCTTTCATATTCACCTTATTTAAAACAACAACAACACTGTAAGAGTCTATCTGAAGGTTGTGGGAAACATTTTTTAGTTAAATGAATGAATAGTTGACAATTATAATCTCATCTTAGGTAGCAGTGTTACTTTTGGGATGGAGGATGAGCTTTAGGAAGTCTTGAGAATGGCAAGGCACAAAAGGTAGTATTCACCATGCTAAATGAATGGCCATTTAGTCAATAGTTAAAGTATAATTTAACTATAAATTATTGATCAATCATAAATGGCTTAGTATACACAACATGCTAAGTCATAAACCATGTTTTACAACCCCAGATGGCTGGATTTGTACAATATATTTAGCCAGAACTAAACAAAACCTATGCAAAGTGCAAACCCAGCTATGGAAAGCCAATTAGTTTGACTGACTGTTGGACCAGGACCAAACTCAGCAGAGTTCAAATCTTCACACAGCCATGAAGCTCACTGGATGATAAGCAGTCACCATCTTTCAGTCTAGCTTACTTCACAAAACTGTTGAGAGGATAACATGGAGCATGCAGGTCAGACTGAGTACCTTTGAAGGGGAATGTAAAATGCCATAAATAACATAAAACTGGCAAATTAATCTGAAATGAAACAGAATCATATTCCTAAGTCACTTGATCTGACTGATGACCTTTAAAAAAAAAAAAATCTTTTTAGGCTACTTGATTTATTTCCACTTTCTGTCAGATTTTTGCCACTCACTGGAGTCTGTTATGGGCCTAATCTAACATTTAGATTTAGATTAATGTGCTTCTGTCTCTGTAGGATGTTACAGACTGACTTAGTGTGATGGAATCATTTTGTAGTCCTTTCTCTTGCATCAATGACATAAGCTTTCCACTCATGTCCCTAGATATGTTCCTGCAGTTACACTGCCAAATTCTGACATGAATGTGTGCACAGGAGATTGCTTTCATTTCATGCTGGCTGATAACCATTCTCATCTTGACATCTGCTTGGCAGTTTTTCAAAGGCAGTTTGGCGATAGGGCTGCAGCAGATGCTAAAAATGTGTGAAAGTAGGTGGGTAATTAGATCTTATAAGAACTGAAAACTTTAATCACTATGTCTGAAATCCAGTTTGGATCAAAGTGGATGGAGATGGCTTGCCTGATGATTAAAAAAGGAAGTAAAGAATAATGAGATGGGGGAAAAAATGAAAGAAAGAAAAAGAAAGGATCCTGCCAGACTCAGAGATACAAAAGTGTATTTGTGTTCTGCAGCATTCTGGTTTAAAACCTTTTGCACACTTGGGGCCCCAGGCCCAGGCACAAAGCCAGGTCTCCAAGGCCTTCCGAAAAGCCAGAAGGGTTGGGGCCATCCTAATCTCAGGAGGGAGGATGTTCCAGAGGGCAGGTGCCACAGCAGAAACATCACATCTTCTGGTCCCCACCAGCCAACATTCTTTGGCTGACGGGACCCGATGCATGCCCATCCTGCCAGACCGGATTAGACAGGTAGAAGCAATTAGGAAAAGACGGTCTCTCAGGTAACCTGGTCCCAGGTCATGAAGGGCTTTAAAGGTGACAACCAGCACCTTGAATTGCACCCGGAAACACACCGGCAATCAATGTAGCTCCCGAAGCAGTGGTATTATGTGTGCTGAGTAGCCGACACTATTTACAACCTGGGTAGCTGCATTCTGTACCAGCTGAAGCTTCCAAAAGCTCTTCAAGGGCAGCCCCATGTAGAGCGCATTGCAATAGTCCAAACGGGAGGTCACGAGGGTATGAGTGACAGGTCCAGGAATGGGCGCAACTGGTGCACAACCCCAAGGTGTGCAAAAGCTCTCTTAGTGATGGCTGCTCTTCCAGCAGGAGCCGTGAGTCCAAGAGGACCTCCAAATTGTGCACCAGGTCCATCTGGGGCAGTGCCACCCCACCCAGGACCAAAGATGGTAAAACCTTGGTTCTGGGAGGCCCAAACACCCAAAGCCACTCAGTCTTGCTTGGATTGAGCCGAAGCCCACTGCGCACCATCCAAGCCCCTACAGCCTCCAAACACTGAGATTGGACATCCATGGCATCACTCAGACAGCCCAAGGAAGAGATATAAAGCTGGGTATCATCAGCATACTGATGGTACCTCACCCCAAACCATCAGATCACCTCACCTAGTGGCCTCATGTAGATGTTAAATAAGAGGGGTGAGAGAACTGAGCCCTGTGGCACCCCAGTAGGGGCCGTGGACTGGACCTCTCATCTCCTACCAACACCAACTGGAACTGACCCCGGAGGAAGGAGGAGAACCAGTGCAACACAATGCTGCCTACCCCAACTCCTGAAGCCAGTCCAGAAGGATACCATGATCGATGGTATTGAAGGCTGCTGAAAGGTCAAGAAGAGCAAGGATGGTCGCACTGCCCCAATCCCGCTCCCGCCAGAGGTCATCCAAGAGCATGATCAATGCTGTCTCAGTCCCATATCCCAGCCTGAATCCTGACTGAAAGCTATCTAGATAATCCACTTCATCCAGAGTCCTTTGAATCTGCTGTGTGACCACTTTCTCAACAACCTTCCCTAAAAAGGGGAGGCTGGAGACTGGATGGAAACTATCCAGATTAGTTGGGTCAAGCAATGGCCCCTTCAGGAGGGGGTGCACCACTGCCTCCTTAAGAGCTGGTGTGACCACCCCCTCCCTCAAAGATGAATTAACCACTGCCCAGACCCAATCATGTGTCCTCTCCTGGGCAGCCTTGACCAGCCAGGAGGGGCACAGATCTAACACAGAAGTGGCCAAACTAACAGCCACAGGAACCTTGTCTGCTTCCTCAGGTTCAACTGATGATCAACAAAGATGCTGCAATATTTCAAATTTAGAATGCCTAGACTTCCTCATGCTTTGTTTATTCTTATTAAAACTTAGAATCAGGCAAGTTCTAATTATGTATAAATGAAGGAATAATTCTTTGTCATACATGGAGCCAAAATAATAGGCAATGGAATTGGAAGTGTTTGAAAGAAAATCAGAATTTTTGGTAGAAAATAATTTTAACTGCTTTTACTCTGTCAAGCAATGATAATAGAAGATACTGCCATTTTAATCTTGCACAAAAGAGAGTCATAATATCTATCTATCTATCTATCTATCTATCTATCTATCTACCTACCTACCTACCTACCTACCTACCTATGCCAATTCTTTGTAATGATCACAGCCTATCTATGCCAATTCTTTGTAATGATCACATTACAGGTACTATTGCTATGTATTAGATGTGCTTCATCTCATCTTCCATTTTTTTCCCCTAACAACCATCCTGGAAGATTGGTTGGACTAAGAAATATTGACTGGACCAAGTTGCCCAATTACAGAAGTAGGACTAGAACCTCAGTCTCCTAAATCAGGAGCAAAGCATAAAAATAAAATGTTCTATGGTGAAAAGCACTCAGCAGCTGGATTAATTCTGTGAGAGAGGTTTCTGCATGACTTAGCAAGTCACCATTAGCTGTGCCTGGAAAAGAATCTTCCTTGCTCTCATCTCAGCATCTTGGGCATGAAAAGGAGCTGGGCTACAGAGGGCTCTGAGGCTTGAAGAACACAGTGCTTGAACTGTACATCTTTTGCAATTACCATATGTTTATTGTATCCATGCAGAAATGGATCTAATATCTACAGATTCTGATTTCTACTGGCGATAACAGACAATTAACATATCTGTCTGAATGTCAACCAGGGGTATATAATTTGGGGTGGGGGGAGGTGACTCAGAGGGGCCACACGTCTTCAAGTCTCATGTCAGAGCAAAAAGTACTGATTAAATCCAGCAAAATAACTGAACTTGGTTTTATTTCTTTAACACTTCCATGTAATTATAAAAACGATGTGATTACTCTCCAGTGTTGCATTTTATAACTTTCTCTTCCTCTTGCACTAAATAGTACACAAAGCTTATGAAGGCCACCTGTAGTCTGTGCATCTCTGCATTCAACTGAATCTACAATCATTTTATATTACAATAAAAGTTATCTCAGGATAGATAATGGAATAGCCCATAATCAATCCATAATGTACAGATCAGTAAGTGCTTGGCTTTTAGCCATCTGAAATAAATAGGAGCAAAACAGCTTAAATAAAGATTTAAATCTACCTTAATTTGTTTCTGGATCAAGCTGCTTCTGATAAGTATTGACTCCCCAGCAACAGGAATTGAAAAATAACATGGATTTTATGCAAAGCTTCAAAATAATAATTACTTTTTCAGTCCAAAGGAATGAAAATTTGGCTTTTCCAGTGTAAGCCATTGATGTATTTACACAGAAGTAAACCCCATCAGGTTCAATGGAGCTTCTTTTCAGGTACTAGGTATAGGATTGCAGTCACAAAATCTCAATTAGCTTTGAAATTCTGTAATGTTTTTCAATAGTCCCATAACATTAACTTCTATCAAAGATAAAATTTACAGTACCTGTGGCAGGTTGTAACTGCTGTGGATAAACCATTGTCCTGTAATTTTAAGCTCCTATGGTGGCAATGGAAACAGCTACATTTCCCATGCTGAACCTGTGCTTTAAACTAGAAGTGAAGTAGCTGGGAGGAAATGCATAGGAGAGTGGAAAGCCGTGGGTTTTATAGCAAGTACACCGGAAGGAAGAAATTCACAATGGGATGTGCAAACACTCTCTCTAAAATGATCTAATACTACATTATAATCCACTGATGGTTAAGCTCTTAACCTTTGCCTGTGCCAAAGCAGTCTTTTTTTTTAATTGTCTCATGATGAGTCCAAATTCCATTTAACTAAGGCGTGGCATCAGGGGCCGCTTTTTAACAACCACATTTCATAGTCAGTAATCAAGATTTTGGCATAAGACACAGCACATATGGAACTATTTCTGCATGTCTCACCTAAATGTGTAAGATTTCATCTGAGTCATTCATAAATTGTTTCTCTCCTCTCTCTCTCTACTCCAATACTCATCCCTTATTACCTTCTCTACCCTGTTGTTATAAGACACAGGTTTTTCTTTATACTGCAGAGGGGCTAATAATAGGGATGTTGGAAGAAACTCAGGATGCTGTATCAGTGAGATCAAAAGACATAGATACCCATTCAGCTATACAATACTGTACATTGGGAGACCAATCGGATCAGAATGCAACTAATACTAAAAATAAGCTATGCCATTTCCTGATAAACTGGTAAATGTAATGGCACAATGCAGATTACAATATTGTAACCTACCTGATCTTTCTAAACTTGGCACATCACTCTCAACTCAATATTTGAGATAATTATTTCAGGGTCCTTTAAACTGACTGTCGGCTGCATTGAAGAATGCTTCCTCCTTTTAAAGAGATAGAAATTTCATAGTTTTATGATAGTTCCATGGAAAAGAAGAAAAATGAAGAAACACAGGTATATTTATTCCACAACACCTAAAAACAAAAAACATCAGGAACTGATTTCTATTTTACTTGTCATATAACACCAAATATCTATCAGTAAGATATAACAAATTTAATTCCATGGGTCTAGACAAGTAAATGCATGGAGGTGCATTTTCTTTAGACATGATGACCCAGAATATTCTTATAATATTCTGTATGTGACCACCAATGGAGTAATATTAACATGTTCACAAGCAGCTGTTACAAGCAGCTGTTTTTATTTTGCAGCTTCTTTAATACAAATAGCTCTTTTTTATGATGATGAAATGCTAAAAGTAATTTTGGATGGTTAACTTTTGCTACAGATATCTAGGTTCCTTTTATTCAACACCTATTAATTTCTGTAAGCTGAAAATAATTAACAATTGCAAAGGCATCTTGTAATTGGTTCTTAATAAATTCACACTTCCAAGTAAGGTACTTCATGGTACATTTATTTTGCCTTAATTGGTATCTAAGTATGTCTCTTTGCCTTTTCTTTTCTTTCTTTCTTGTATTTGGTGTTTTTTAAAATATACATTTCTGAAATCTTTTTCCTAAATGAACTGTGTAGTTATGTCTTTAGTAAATGAATGTAGCTGTGAAAAAAAATTAGCCTTAAATAAATAGAACTGAACATCAAAAAGAATCCAGAAATGCAGGATAGTGTTCATAAGCAGAAAACTAACATTTTTTGAAAATTTGAGGGATGGACAATAGGTTGCATTTTTCTTCCCAAGCATACTCAAAGATGAGGAATGCTAGGAGTTGTAGTTCAGAACATCAGGTTGTCATCTTTACTGAATCTAAATAATTGTCATCAACAGAAAATGGCTTCTAATATTCTCTGCTATAATTATATCAATGTGGAATGCATTATTCATCCATCAGCAGGCCCCATTTTAAGTAGCTTGATGACACGTCTTGCATCACTTAAATAAAACATTTCCCACTAAGCTGTGCACTTCATGCTAAAGACCAATACATAGCTCATTCTTTCAGCTGTTGCCTTATCCCTCTTAGTGAAGTAGCCTGTTTCCCAAGTTGATCACTTTAAGTGCTAAAAGTCTGGTCTAATACAAGGTGGCAGCCAATTAGGAGCTAAAAGAGATTTCCATCAGCTATTGGAAAATTAAGTACCATAATTATTTAGGTGTAGCTGGATGCATACTCATGGGGTTAATTATGTGCCTGTAAAATAATAAAATTTGATTTGTCCAGCTCTGAGACTTTAAAGAGTCACACAATGGGAATATTGCATGCCCTGCAGTCATGTTTATTTCTTTCCTTTTTTAAAGGCAAAGTTGAGAAGCTTTAGGCAAGAACAGATTTTTACCTTTCTCTAACACTCTGAACTATTTGTGTGACAGCCAGTTTAGGAGCTTGACTCTCTCTTTTGAGATGAGGCAACAATTGTTATATAAGTATCCTTAACTTTTCTTTTGCAGGTTATCTGAATATCTCTGAAGACTTCAACTTCCCCAATTTGTATTGAGCTACAGGGTTAAATGAGATAATCTCTAACCTATCTGGTCAAACCAGATATAATATAAAAAAATAATTCTATGATTCTATTTTTGTGTACTGTTTACATCTGCATAGGCACTATCCAGCCTTCAAATAAATATGTGATCCTTATCAACACTGGCAACAAATACAGCCTCCAATCCTTTTTTATTCCATTCATTAACTGCAAATATGAAAATTGCTAGAGTAGAAGGAAATTTCATAGAAATTCCATTTATTACATATGGATCATCACTCTATTTTTTTTTCCAAAATGTTCAAAGTAAGAAAGATAGAGAAAGAAATAATGTATTTATGTGCATATCTGTTTATATCTCTAAACAAATTTGCACTTACGTGGGAAGTTTGACTGGATTGGGAACCCAGAAATATGGGATTATAGTATCTACATTTTATGAAGGAATACAAGTATAATTTTGGTATATGCAGTATGAATGTTTATTCACTTTTCTTCTCCAAAAACGCATTATTCAAAGCAACTTACAAATATTTTTTAAAATATAAAACCAAAAGTTAAAGCATCCAATAAAATAAAAATACAAAGAATTAAAGTATTAAACAGTAAGAATTAATAAATTAAATTAAGCATCAGTGCAGTGCATTTGTCTGTATTCCCCCACTTTCTTTTTCTTCTTTTAAACATGTTTAAGGTTAGAAAATTCAAAAACTAGAGTGAGGGATGATTCACATTACTTGTATTGAACTTCAAGACTTCAACAATGACCTCATGTTTACTACTGTGGAAGATTTTTGTGTATTTCAAGAATGCAGCTGATGTGGTATTGCTTAAGAAGTAACACAGGGAAAAGAGAAAGAAGGACATAGATGAGGGAAGATAAATAGTAGTGATACTTGGTATTTTCTCAAAGCAAAGTTTTGAGGAGTATTGGGAAGTGCCAGGACAAAGAATCTGAGCAATTTCAAGAAAAACATTTTTTGACTAGTATCAAAGTGATTACAGTTCATAGTAGAGTTACAGATATGTTTAAATGGAAGCCAAAACAAGACTATCTGAAGGGTGTCCTCATTCTGCGGGAACTTTCTGCACATTAATCTGCATCCCTGTTCTAGCTATTCCTCTTTAGAAGGCAGGAATGGATTTCAAGCCCAGACTTTTTTTTCCTATTGTGGTTCTTCAGCTGTAAAACACCATCCTCAAATATTTGATGACCTCTTTACTTTTTATTTGTACATATAAATTATATGTTTGTTGTAAATTGTAAATATAAATATAAGTTATTTACAATTTTACTTGCCAGGTAAATATTGTTCTACTTGTTCAAACTTGTAAAAGAATACAATTGATGGCGTATTATGAGGATGGTGTTTAGCTACTGACTTCCACTGTATTTTAATTGTTTTTATTCTTGTCCTGTTCTAATTGTCGTAAACCACCTTGCAGCTAATTTGAAAGAAGAAAGGATCTATATCTTTAAAACTAATTAACTGGGATTCAGAAAAAATACATTAATGCAGCTCTTGAGTTAAGCTTTTTCATGAGCGTATCTGTTGCTCACTGTTACTGGGTTTTTTTCTGGGTGACAAAATACTTTATGTCAGGGATAGGATTAAGAAGACCTCAGGTAACAGCTGCCCTCCAGTTTTGCTTTGCACAAAATTTTATGGCAAATTTGAAATAATCTTTTCAGAAATAGCATCTGAGAGATTTTGAGGAGAGCACTTCCCTCCCAACTTTAGATAACATAAGCAAAATTTCACACTAATGGGAAGCAGAGGGAAGTCTGGCCATTGCTAGCTGTAAATTTAAACAAAGGAAAAATTGAGGATTAAAATCTGAAAGAGTTTCAGGTACTGTATAGGTAAAGAGGCAAAGCAGGTCCAGATTAGGCTTTCTTTATAGCTACTGAAACCTGTTTTGTGAAAACCCAACTCTGGGCCCCTGTGAAACCCACTTTAGTCACTGAAAAGTATATAAAGAGTTTAATTCCCTCTATACTAAAAGCTAGAATTAGCAAAAAAAAAAAAGGCAGGAATACATACTGGGAAATCTGAAATTGCTGCAGCCCCTGAAAACATGGCCGTGGCCCCAGAAACCCTCGGTCAAATGCTAAAAGAGGAATATTATTAGATGCATGGAAAGTAATATTGTTAACCATACTAAATTTAGCTTTTGCCCTGCTAACACAATTTATTTATTCTGGCGATATCTACCTTTGGAGCATGTTCTTGGTCATGTCAGAAGCATCCCTGATCTTGAAAAAAAAACAAAGCAAACAAAACAGAAGGCAAGTGTGTGAGTAAATAGGTCAATCTGGGTTCATTCAAGTATGCAATCTTATGCCAATAGGTTGATAGTGTCATGCCATGTAACTTTAGCAGTAGTATAAACATCACCGGCTCCAGTTCTTGGAGTCAATCTTACTTTTTTTTATGCCTTCCACATTATAGCAAGTTCAAGGAGGAAAGAGTGGAGTTGTTTGGTTGAACTGTGGCTGCGCAGCTCACTGCTGGGGCTGATGAGAAAATGAACAAAGGATTACATTGGAGACTGTTGGTTTTTGCTTTTGTTTTTTGTTTTCTGCTGGATGTAAGCTGCAGAGGAACAGTATCCATGGTGACAAATTGTTTTCTTAAGTGTTTGGTCAGAAGGCCAGACTTAATTGTCCTCAGGCTGGGGTGTGGAAAAGGATGACCAAAGAAGGAAAGCTGCTGCATGCTTGGGGAACTTGCCTGGACTTGCCACCAGAGTTTTCAGTTTCTGTTTCTGTTCAGCCCAGCCCAGCAGGTCTTTTGCTCAGCACGTGTGTGCGTGTGTAGGAGCTTGTAAATATGCCTTTTTGTATTTAAGGACTTTGCCTATCCAGGGCTCTGGATAAGGAAACTGTTTATGTTCTATGCTTTGCTTAAATACACTTATTTTTGTAGAAATGCCTGGTGTCTTCTTTCTGATCTCTCAGGCCAAATGCCTTCCAGCTCTCTGCACAAATGCCAACAGAGACCTTGTATGGAACGTGTAATTGTTCCAGAAATACTTTGGCAGTGGATTTGCTTGAGGGAAGATATTTTGCAAAACAATTTAAACGAAGCCATTATGACGGACAGAGCACATACTATACCAGCTTTTGTCAGCATGTAAGATTCACTGAGTAGCTAAATAAGCCACAGGAGATATGCCTCTTCGCTACAGGCTGCCTCTTTGTCAGTATAGGGTAGGTACAACAGCTGAAATGAATGTAGAGAAATAAGATGAAATTGAAAATGGCCAACATAAAAGGCATGTGAAATTTGACACTCTCTAAAAACAAACCAAGAAAAAAAAGTATCTTCTTGGTTTATTGTGTTTATAAATAATGCACTCTACCCAGAAGTATATCAGATGATGAATAAGCTCTAAAACAATAACAATAACATTAAAAATTAACGTCAGGGCTCCTAGGGTATCCCTTCCTCTTTTTTTCTCAGACACTGATGGTTTCAGTGTGCAGCAAACTAAGTTCATAATGTTTTCTTGACAAATGTTTATTTCGTTGACCACAGCCAAGTATTGTTCTATAGTTTGCACAATACGTCATAGCATCTCCTCTATTTTTTCTTAGATATTTTAGAATTTTATGTATTTCTCTTTTTATCCTAATTAATTGTGATTTTGTTTTATTTGCTGGTCTATGACTGAATAAAGATTGATTGATTGATTAGAGATGTTTAAAATTCATTGAAGTTAAGTGGTGAACATTCTTTCCTGTAAGTGTCCATTATCAGTGAAGTAAGGCAGTTGACTTGCATTACTGGAGGCTCCCCAACCTTTTGGGGCCAGTGAATATACTTGACATTTTGAAAGCAGGTCATAGGTGTTCAAAGTAAGTGGCTGTCATGATGGTGGTGTCACTGGAGGTGTAGCTAGAAAACATAAGTATGCTAGAAGGTAGACTGCTGAGCTTTTTCCTTGTTCCATTCTCTAAACCAGTGTTTTTCAAACTTGGCAACTTTAAGATGTGTGGGCTTCAACTCCCAGAATTCCCCAGCTGGCAAGCTTGACACATCTTTTTAAACATATCTTAAAGCTGCCAAGTTTGAAAAACACTGCTCTAGCCCCTCAAGTCATCACATTCAACACCCATTTTATCATTTCTGATGTAATTTTTATGGGCAGATGGGTTTCCTTACAAGAAAAGTACTAGGCTGCAGCCAACATCCATTGATGCCCATTTCCCCCCACAAATGTCTACTGGCCAATGTGGAACTGAAGAGCATTCTTGGAAATAAAGGTGATTCTAGAGACCTGTTCCTTGTTTTGTTGCAATGTGGTTCTCTGAGAGAATACTGTAATGTTAACCAACAGATGCATATTTGAAAATAACTCTCAGATCAGTGCTTGATTAATTGGGCATTTTATTACCAGAACAAAGTTTTAGGCACTATTAAAATAAAAAGAGAATGGAAAAATAATTACAGGACCAAGCACCAACAGAGAATACTAATGAAGGGTTTAAAATGTGATTTAGGATTTAATCAATTCTTTTAAACCTGGCAGATAATTAATTAAGCCTTAAAACAGATGTCCCAAAAGCATGAACTGAATCTCAGTCCCTGTTTATTCATCACATGCACTCAGCAATGTGATAGTTTCCTGGCATTACCAGATTCCCATGACCTTCCTACTTGCTGAGATTTCTTAGTCAGTGGCTCCCTCTGTTGACCTCAGAGGAAACTGCAATCCCTCTTGGAGCTTAAGATTTTTCACTTTCAGGAAAGTCCTTGCAAAAATATTGAGAGTTTGGGCGAGATCAAGAGGATCATCCCTTTCCGTAATGACCCTTCGCCACAGAAGAGCTGGACTGAATTTATCTGCTCACTTATCTACTTCTGGACTCTGCTCTACTCTCTCAAAGCCACCTACTTCAAATCCCCACAATTTTATATTAACATATTTTATTGTAATTATTATACCAACATATTCATGCATTCTAATACCACAGCACACTCTCTCAATTCCTAAAAAACAGAAAAGGAAAAGGCCCCAGCTAAATCTCAGAAATGAAACCAAAATGTGCATGTGTATAAGTTCTGTATACATATGCACACATCTGACTTTCAATACTATACATTTTGAATCTGAAATTTCTACATGTAGCACTATCAAGACTTGAAAAAGGCCAGCTGATACCCACAAAAGTATTCCAGTGATAAAATTCAGTGTGAACTTGGATGACCTAAGAATTCATAGGATTCTCATGAATTATCTTTCTACCTTCTTCTGGTGAAAGGGAAGACAGGTACTACTGGCAGTACAGATAGTCCTCGCTTAGCGACCACAATTGCAACTGGCAACTCTGTCGCTAAGTGCCACGGTCACTAAGCAGAAAATCATGTGACCACAATGGACTTATGATGTCACTTTCCATTTGGTTGTTAAGTGAAACACCATGACTTGTGATTTTACTTTCGTGTTCTCCATTAACTCTGCTTGTCACAAGTCAGTTGGGGAACATGCAAATGGCAATCACGTGACCATGGGACACTGTGACAGTCATAAATGCATACCATTTGTGAAGCACCCAAACAGGAATCACTTGACCGTGGGACGTTGTGATGGTCATAAATGCGAGGATTAGTCACAAAGCTGGTTTTTTTATACCATCATAACTTTGAACAGTCACTAAACAAAGCAGTTGGTAAGTGAGGACTACCTGAACGCCTGGGCCTGAGGTCTGGGGCTTCATGGAGTTTTCCTCTTCCTGAAATAGGTCCACAGTCTACAAATCGGTCCACAAAATGACGACCAACCAGAGAAGCCTCCTTAATAATGCCCAAACTGTCCATATGAGAAGACCTTCTCCTATTTTACTCCCAAATTATGAAATGCAGTCCTTCAAGTGTTGTATCTGACTTCTACTTTTTAAACTTCTAGGGAGGATAGCCTTTTTCAATAACCAGGCTGTTCCTATTTGAAGTTTTATTTTGTTTTAAATGTTCGTTTTATTTTTGTGGTTGATATTAGATGCCTTGAATGTCAAATGGATAGAAAAGGGGAAACTAAATTAAATTATAAAATTAATAATTAATAATAATAAATATATGTAGATAAACTATCATAAAAATACCATCTTCCTTTGATGACCTCCTTCTAAGGAAACTGAATTCTAGATAACATTGTTGCTTTTGAAACCTCTCATCGCTTGATAATACAGGGCACACATAGAATAAAACCTCGAGATAATACAGTTATTTAAAGAGAGGTTGGGGTCCTGGACAATGTTCCTCACAATACAGGCACTGTATACAATAAAAATAATGTAGATAGGCCTAATAGTCTGGCAGCATCCCTAAGATGTGCCAGCAGAGAAAGTTATCCACTCACTGGAGATCTTATGATGTCACAAAAATCATTCCAAAAGCAACAATCTGATCCCATGGCAGAGTCCAAAAATGTGGAGGCTCAACAATTGAAGGGGAAAATACCCCTTCCACTCTGCAGTGTCTTCTATTATATAAAAAGGTGATGGTTGTTCAAAGTTCTTTTACTTCCTGATGGTGATGGTGGAGGAAATTGAAATACCACCCCCTGAGAATTCTGTGGTTCAGAATGATGACTAATACAGATAAATACAGATGAGTGTTGTCTAATCTTAATAAGAGTTTACAGAAGTAGTATTTCACTACATCAGTTTATTTGGGCAAACCATATCCTCATGACCACCTTATAACTGAAGAAAGAAGCTTGCTTTCAATACCCAGATTCAGTGCCAGAGATAAATAATAGAATTCAGCCCCTTTATCGTCTCTCAAGGCTTTATCCTGCTTGCTGAATTTATTTATTTATTTATTTAATTTTTATCCCGCCTTCATTACTTTTATAAACAACTCAAGGCGGGGAACATACCTCATACTCCTTCCTCCTCCTCTTTTCCCCACAACAACCACCCTGTGAGGTGAGTTGGGCTGAGAGAGAGCGACTGGCTCAAAGTCACCCAGCCGGCTTTCATGCCTAAGGTGGGACTAGAACTCTCAGTCTCCTGGCTTCTAGCCCAGCACCTTATATATGAAGTGGTGTTATACTGAGTCAGTTAAACCAGTTAAGCCAATATTACATACATTGACTGGCAGTGACCCTCCAATATGGAAACTGGAATATATCTTCAGCTCTGTCTCTGGAAGATAATGATTAAGCTTAAAATCTTTTGAGTATAAAACATTGCTTACTCCTGGTTTTAAAACATTACTTTAAAAACCACTGTGGTTCTTATTTTGGCTAACTATATATTTGGGAAAAAAAAGAGAATTATATTACTGTAAGTTATTTATGGCTTAAAAAAAAATATAGAAGCAAGCCTAAAAGGCAATGGATCATTGGGCTAAGCTTTTAAGATTAGTGCTAGAACTGCCAGTCACAAATTACTCTTCTTTGATCTCCCTCTCCCCCATTCACCTTGGCATTTCCTGTAATACAGAGGGCATCAAGAGAAACGCCTGATGTTTTGCAGAAACAGTGTTCTCGACAACCCTCTTCACATAGCCTTTTAAGGCAAAATGTATCTATATATCCCCACAGATATATCATCTCGTATCTTGGAGGCTGATGCTGTCTTCTGTGCCTTCCTGTATTCATTCCCCATTCTTCTATTTTCATACCTCACGATCGAACAAGGAGATTTGAAGGGAAGCATTTGGCTCTATGCATGATTGAGGATACCGAGAGCACAGAATCCCCACTGTACAATTCAAGTTAATATAAGAAAACTGGTAGAAATCAAAGCACTAGTAGAAATTAGAGCCATTATGTAGAACATAAATTTTTAATGTATTAACTATTACATCTAATATAGTAGATAAATAGTTAATGATGAGCAGTTTCATCATTTATGCTAATCATGCTTTAATTTCAGAGTTATCCTACTGCACGCACACACAAACCTGCACACACAGAGGACTTTGACATGTGGATTAATTCAGGATGCTTTCTAGCAACTAACCTTTTCTAGGTTCAGGAAATTGTCATCTATCTTCTACTTACTTGCCTATTTTACAAAATTTGAATTCCATCTGTTCAGTCTTTCTTCTCTCAAGGCAGATAATAATAGCAGCAACAAGAGTATTTTTTTAATTAAAACTACAGAAATATAAATCATATCTTAGGGCTGGTGATACTTTTAAAATACCAAAGCAGAATTTAAGACTATTATGGTTGGGGCCATTAAAAGGACATAGCATTCCCAAATTATAGGTAGATACCTTAGAATTTTCTCAAAATTGCTCGAAAATTTACAGAGTAGCTGCATGCAGTACTCAAATGATATTTGAGAGCTTTTGCAGCAAACTGCCTACCCAGTTGTGGAATGCTTTCCTACTGAATGATATTTTTGACCTTTTCATTAGTTGATCCCATAGTAAGTGTTAGAGGTTTGCCCCAGAAGCCATAAAATCACTTCTGGGACTTCTCCTCTGTCATGGGTTGTAAAAGGGGGAGAGGTGGGGTTCACTAATTACTGCTTGGGAAACCAGAGACATCACTGAATGACACAACAAGCTGGAGCCAGGCTGTTGTGGCTAGCGCCTTATCAGAAAACGGACACTGAAGAATGCAGCTGGAAGTTACGTTGTAAAACCAAAGCAGTTGTAAATATTCAATTTCAAAGAGAGGCAGGAGGACAGGGCAAGAAAAGGAGGGAATTGGGGAATCTTATTCACTTGAGTCTTTGCATGGATAGGGGACTATATCTTAAAATAAAGAGAATATTTACTGAAACCTAAACGGCTTCCAGAGAGATTTCTTGCCGTTAGGATATCTGAACCCACGATCCTCACATGTACAGTAAGTCATGTTTAACATTTCCTGTCATGTAAGTTTACTGTTATAAAATTAGAAATCTGTTCATCTAAAGGGGGTTTCTCCTGCTTTCTTCCCTTTAAAACCTTGAGCCCCTCCCCCATTCTTTTACAATTTTTCCTCAAACTTCCCTAAGGACATTTTGAGGATTTGTAGGAGAAATGGAACGCAACCCTTTCCCATTTCATTGGGAAGCCCGGGGTTGTACCCGCAGGCCTGATCCAGTGTATACAAATTCTAAAAACAAAGCTCCATCATCTATCATCTATCTATCTATCTATCTATCTATCTATCTATCTATCTATCTATCTATCTATCTATCTATATCTATCTATCTATCTATCTATCTATCTATCTATCTATCTATCTATCTATCATCATCTGTCTATCTCTATCCATCTCTCTCTCTCTCTGTCACAAAATAGATTGGCTTCATAGGTCCCACTGAAATCAATGTGAAAAGTTAGTCATTCTCATTAGGGTCTTTTTATTTTAAATTGGATGTGCAGCTCTCATAAACTGGATTCATAAAAATGAATATTACAGTTTTAAAGACTGAGAGATCTAAAGAAAGGATT
Organism: Candoia aspera; assembly: GCF_035149785.1. Classification (NCBI taxonomy): domain Eukaryota; kingdom Metazoa; phylum Chordata; class Lepidosauria; order Squamata; family Candoiidae; genus Candoia; species Candoia aspera. Next base: position 40,989,982 of record NC_086155.1, read on the forward strand.
GAATCTTAATATCTTATTTATTTATAATGACTTATTTAAAACAGCCTTTAAGAAAATTTGACAGATTACTGTGAGATAATTGAGATTCGTACATTTAGATTAGATTTGGTCAAAATGCCAGCTGAGTTCTGGCAAGTAGCTGTTTTAAGATAAATCTATTATTGTTGGGGATTAGATGATGAAATAAATTAGTTGCATTTGCACTATATATGAAAAATTCTGACCTTACTGAGTAATCTTATATGCACTACCTTCTTTACAGAGCAATCCTAAATTCACTCATATGGAAAAACATCATTATGTTATGTTGCAAAATTTCCAGTTTAGTTTGTACCCAACATACTCCCAGTCAATCCCTAGATCCAAACAGAGCCAGCATCCATGCCACTCAGTTCAGCTAGTAAAAGATATAGCTTGATGTTTATTTATTAAACATCAGCAAACATCAAAAACCTCAGCTGGCAAAAATGGGATAAAATGCAAGTAAAAACAGGGAGTCAGAGTGAGATGAATAGGCCGGAATTAAAATTGTCTGTCTATCTGTCTGTCTGTCTGTCTCTATTAAAACGTACATAATAGAAACAATACTGTGTGTAATTAGTATGGACAGTCCCAAAGTGGCCTTTGGTTATCCCGGCCTTAATTCTTTTTGGTATTTCACAGCAGCAGAATAAGGTGGAAAGTAGGATACAAGGAAATCCTTCCTCTATTCTGCAGAAACAATTAAAGGAACAATTTGGTGGACAGGGATGCTGCATCTAATATCCCCCTTCTCATCAGCTCTGTGCACCAAACTGTGCAGTGTAATGGGTTGAGCTACTATGCATTACGTCATGCTCCAAGTCCCAGTGCCTGAGAATGTGGTCCCTGGGCAGTGGCTTAGGAAGTGCATCTGCATCAGTTGGGCAGTACACTATTTCAGTTTTACTTGCTCTTTGTGGTGGTGGTGAGGTGTATTTTCTTCACATAGTGCAGTTTAATATTTATGTATTTCATATTGGATCTGGACTGCTTTGTGTCTGCAGTTCTTATGCATCCCATGTTGTCCTCCAATAATGACACTGGGATTGGTTCTTTCATTTTAAAGTCTTCTGGTAGTTTGTGCAGCTATGCAAGTTCCCTGCACTTTTGTCCTTTTTTATTTCAGTTCCAAGATAGTGGCTAATATCTCCAAGATGTTTTACTTCCACTTCTTTATTTAAATTGCTTATTATCTCCAAGCTGTCTCTTTTGTCCTCTGCACATACAATTAAATCATCAACCTAATAGAACATGTACAAGGGTCCTTTTTTTTTTTTACTATTGTATGTAAGCCTGGGTCAGCATTTCTTATTCAAAACCCATGTTTTGCAATATTTAATTTAATTTAATTTAATTAATTTGATTTAATCAGTGTGTTTTGGCTGCTTGCTTTAGCTCATATATGGATTTTTGCAATTTATACACCTATTTTTCTTTCCCTGGCTCTTCAAAACCCGGTGTAAATCTTGCCTTTCAGATCACCATGCAGAAATGCTGTCTTGGTATCTAAGTGCTCCACATGCAATTTTCCAAATGCTGCTATATGTAGTAAAACTCTGATGCTTGCATGTTAACTATTGGTGCGAAAGTGTCATAATCCTTGCCTTATTTTTGTGGGTTACCCTTTGCTTCTAATCTAGCTTGATGGCATTGCACATTTCCATGAACATTATGATTTGTTTGATTGAAAACTCATTTATAGCCTATGACTTTCTTGCTCCTTGTTAGTTCTGTTGGAATCCATTTTTGTTTTTGTGAAGAATTCCATTTCCTCCTGTGCAGCTTCCTTCCAATCCTGTGCCTCAGCTGCTAGCAGTCTCTGTATTTCTTTCCATGAATTGGAATCAGGCACATTCCTTGCTGTAGCTGTGCATCATGTTCTCTCAGGTGCAATACCTTTATTAAATTTTTGAGATCTTCTTAACTCTAACTCTGGGTCTAGTTCTGACTGTGTGCCAGCAGCCCTGCTATTTCAGATTCCTCAGACTCATTTTCAGTAACCCTTCTGACTGTGCAATGTCATTTTAATTATTACTGTTATCATTTGCTGCTTCCTTTTGTGAGCTTCCTAGGTAGATCCAAGTGCCACAAGTAAAACTAGGCTGATTTGCACCAGTATCTAGATATTGCAGCTCATGTGGACTTATCCTTTCTTCTTCATCATTAAGATGAGCAGCAGTGCATGTGTTTATTTTTCAGTTCTTAAATCCAAAACCCTTCAGCCTTTTTTCCTATTTGATAGCTCAGCATTATGCCTAATTAGGTTCTGCAATTTAATTTATTCCTTTCTTCTTTAGGGATTCATGCATAAGCCTTGTATCCAAATACCTTTAGGCGTGGCAGCCTGGGTTGGCTCCCATTCCATAATACATGCAGGGTTTTATCTTCACTTTTTGTTGGTAAATGGTTTGCAGATAAACAGCTGTGCTAAGTGCTTCTCCCCCAAAATCATCTAGTAATCTTGCATCAACCAGAAGACCCCTTATCATGCTTACCAGACTGAACTGTTTGGTTCAGGGCTATAACTTATTCCCCCCTACCCACCCTATGTTTTATGTCTTTATTCTTCAAATTCCCATTTGCAACATTCTTTTCCATTATCGCACCAGATGGTAAAATTAAGTTTCTCTGTCTCTGTCTCTCTCTCTCATCACAAGCTATCTTCACCATCCTAGACACTGGGAATCAGCCAATGGTGGTCTAATACTATGATCTCTTTGATTTGAGAACAGATTGGTCAAATATTTAATCAAATACTTCCACTATTTCCTCTCTCTGCTGTAGTAATTTTCCTTAATCATAAAGCCAATAATGTGGCATTACAACATATTACAATTTGTTTAATAACATAACAAACCAAGGAATTCTCTGTTAAGTGTGGTCCATAGGGAAAGGCAAGGTCCATCAAGAAAGGCAAGCATCCTAAAGCCTGAGGATTCTCTAATCAAACACAAGAGCTAAAAGTAAGTGCAGGCATTTAAGGATACAAATAACTTATAAGTAGTTTTTATTACGAGAAAAACAAATGATGCTGTTATGAAAGATTTCCAGCGCCTACTATGTATGAAATAGCTGTAATGTAACCAAGGTTCACATTCTGGCTCCTTTTTCTTCTATCTGCACAGTGGAATGGGCTTGAAGCTTTCTTTTTAGTGACAGAAGGAATTGTTTCCACCTGCAATGGTTGTGGACTAGTCTGGATTCAGACTGTTTGCTCCTGACCTTGCCAGAACTAGCATACACATCATGTTTCTTATTATATACTATATATCCCAAGAGTTTTACTTGGACCTAAAAGAGCAGAAAAGTGCTTCCTTCTGAGCCAATTTTCCAATTTCCTGTGTTTATTAGCACTTCTCATCAGACTGACATTTAGTATATTCCACAAAATTGGTGAAATACATAATATTTAATGTAAGTTATTATTAGGGAAATACAAACAAGGATTAAGGTGGTTTATACCAGTCTGTAAATCCATCTACTGGCACTAGACATTCCATATGGAGGGCCTGAGTTATTACAGGGTCTTCACTTGGCATTGCCAAGTGCTATAACTTCAAAACCACCAAGATTTATACTGATTTATCCTTCTGAGAGCTAAACCCTTTCTCATAAAAGCTGCACATCAGCTTTGTGATGCTAGCTAGCGGGCCACTTGTCGTTCTTTGATTTATCACTCAAGGCATCCAATGCTACCATAGTCTGACTAGAATACAACTCATTCATTATTTAGATAAAAACGTTGTAAACTCACTTTCAGGTGCCTGAATTCAAACAATTCACTCTTTTTCCTTCTGGTTCTGCATGTTAAGCCTTTCACTAAGAAGTGAAGTATGAAAACAAATGCACAGCCCTCAATAATTCTAATACATAATTGTTTATATTACAAAGGGAATATGATTAATCTTTTACATTTATTTTTTCTGAGACCATTTCATTAAAATGTGAAAAGTAATAAACAAATGGAGGATGCAGAAAATGTGTGGATATAATCATTAATTTTTGCCAGCTTTTTCCTGACAGGGGTGTGTATTGTTTAATGTCTAACTATAAAGCAGAATAGTTATAGAGTCTATTTTTTGCATTTCCATTCCGAGAAAGACTGTACTTGTTGAATTTCTACTTGCCACACAACTATTTCAAAATCCAAAAAAGAAGGTTTTTCTAAAATGATTCCTATTATTTGCAACCATATAGGCTTTAATTCTATATGCACACCTAAGAAACAATGCCTAAAAATAACTTGTTTCTGGGTAAACTTGCATACGGCATATGCAACATTTTATGTTATTTGCATAAAGAAAGGAACAATAGCTTGCAGATAGGACAATTACATCTTAAACTATCTTCTGATGTCTGTAGCAAATCATAGATTAATATTTATTCTTTGGTTATGCAACTTCTAGCTGGTGAGATTAGTAAATAGGAAAACTGAACCAAAAAGCCAATCATGGGGGTGGTTGGCACTGTGATGTGGCTCCGAGGAATTTATATTTTATATAAATTTTAAATATTTTTCTATATTTTGTATTTATATTTTTATGATGTATTTGTTTTTATGTTTTTAATCTCTTGTTATTTTAACTAAATTGTAAACCGCCCAGAGTCTCTTGCAAGATGGGCGACGTAGAAATATGAGAAATAAATAAGTAAATAAAAATGCAACCCCTGCTTTTCTGGCCTATTGTTAAGCTACAGACCTTAGGGTGAGGAGATAGCAGAGATTTCCGCAATAGGCAGGGAATATTTTCGGAGTCATTCAGAGTGGATTAACATAGAAAGTAGCAGCTCATTGCTTATAAACAAGTTGATGAAATTGTTCTGGGAACAGTTTTGGCTCTTGTTAGTAAACTGAGAGAGAGAGAGGGAGAGGGAGGGAGATCCCTTTCAGTTGGTTATGGCAAGTGTCAAAGTGCTGGTTGTGCAAGGCACAAATGCTTTCATCCCATCAGTCCTGGAAATGAATGACCCTTCCTACCTATACCACCTGAGATTTAATCTCAGTACTTGCTTTCAAATCTACTCTTCAGTACATTCTTCTGCTTTGCATGCTTGTTCTTTGGATTCACATGATAATTCCTTATCTAGAAATAGGTATTTCCCAGTTCAATGAAACACAGTGCACACATAGGCTATGTCTGTGTGCAACACTTTAGAAAAAGTTTTCCATTCCAGTGACTATTTGTACATATGGATATGTGCAAGTGAGCAATCAGTGAATGTGGATACATGGAAACAAATGATTTGGAGATTCTTTCAGTTGCATAGAACACCGTGTGTGCTGCTTCTCTGCAGAATATTGCAGAGCAAATGAAACAACACAGAATGGAACTCTGTTTTTTCAAATGAGTCTGAATGTTATTACCCAAATAAGAGCTGAAAGTTTTAGCACCAAAGAGAATATAAGAAGTCCTCTATTATTAATTACATATTATTTCTCTGCTCTACTTAAAGCAAGATTAGACAAAGCATTACTGTATTCATACTTAACTTCCAAATGTAAGTGGATGTATTACTTATACCGAAGAAGATTACCTCCTACTTTATGTATATATGATGGAACAGTTTTATTAGGATTTTATATCAGGCCATTAAAAAAATCTAACAGGCCCGAGAGATGGTTTACAACATGCTCCAGTTGCTGTTGTGGCAAAGACACCTGAAATGGCATATCACTAAGCCAAATGTTGCAATGAAACTGAATCTGATCTGCCATTAACATACCATACCTGGGCTGCAAAATCTGGGCTATGGTGGTAGAAAACGGATACAGAAACCTCTCTTTGTTGCCATCTAACATAAGCAGCAATCTCCAATATTTCAAGAGAAGTACAAATACTTAACTCGTGATTAGTGGCTAGGAACAATGGAGGGGGAAGAAAAAATGAGCTATTGAAAATTCCTCCTGATATTTTTTATGTTTTACTTTTTCACTTTGTTTCAGTATCTCACTTTCCTGTATATATATTTATTCTGTACTACCAGCTTCAGAATGTAAAAGGACTATATGTTTGTAGAGTCCTTGGTGCTCTCTGAGCTTGATTGTTTGCTTGCAGACCTTTTGTTGTCTGACTAGAAAACATCTTCAGTTCTAGAAGGGAGTGGGGTTTGCTTTCTGTTTATAGCTCAGTAGCTTGTCCTGACAGTGTTGGTAGGGGTGTTGACACCCTAAAACAATACCCTAAAAACAATACCCAAAACAATAACCTAAAACAATACCCTAATCAAGGAACTACCAATTCAGACAAACAATCAAGCAGGAAACAAGAGCCTAATCAAGGAACTAGCAAGGAGAGAACAACACTCCTTAAAGGCAAGCTACTGTATATAAACAGAAAGCAGACCCCACGCCCTTCTAGCAATGAAGATGTTGCCTAGTCAGGCAAAAAAATGTCTGCAAGCAAACAACCAAGCTCAGAGAGCACCAAGGGCTCCACAGTTCAACCCTGAGCTACAGATATTCTCTTCTATTGGGACTATATGTTTATAATAAAATGTCATATATTTTTAATGCAAATCCTTGAAAAGTTTGAATTGTGAACTCCTTGCAAATGGAATGTAGAATTTGTGGCTTTCTATATAATGCTGAATTTCACTTTACAGCAAGCTTACCATTGACATGCTGGCTGAAGTTGCTGGAAGGTGTAGTTCAGGAATAGCTGATAGACTACACATTCCCTACCCCAATGGGTTGAGTAGAATATGGCTATCAAGTATATTCCACAGTTCAAAAATATAATGCTACAGGAATTAAAATAGATCAAAACATAGTTCGCGGTACTGTAAATTTATTTATTTATTTATCAAATTTGTCACCGCCCATCTCCTCCCACCAGAGGGACATGCTTAACATGGCAGAAAGGAAGAGGTAAGTTAGCTAATTTAAATGAATGTGAGTTTCCAGGGTCATATGGATCACATCCCAAAATATTGAAGAAATTAGCAGAGATAATTGCAGAACCACTCAGAATCTTTGAGAACTCATGGGGTGAGGACAGGTGAGGTCACAGAAGACTGGAAGATATATATGGCATATCCAAATGTCATCCCCATCAAGAAGAGGAAGAGGAAGAAGAAAAAGAAGGATTTTCTATTATACTTGGAAGCATCTGGATGCATGCATATTCTAAGTAATTCACAAGATTCTGAAGGGACTCTTCCTTTGTTTGCAATTAATAAGTACATAATCCAGGTATTTGCTATTTCTCTGTGTTTGGCTAGAGTAAGCTCTCAAATGAGACCAAGTGTTTGTGTCTTCAAATATTATGTGAGCAAATAATTGATATCTAAATTGTTTCTTTTGATAGAAAGTAGCAGCAGGAGCAGCTCCCAATGTGGCATAAGAATATGATTTAGAAATGTCACCAGCTAAGGCCTTTGATGAATTTCATCTGCAGATTCAGCCTATAAGCTTGACTTCCCTTGTATTCTTGTCACATGTTTATGTCTGCATTTTATTCCGACAGTGGAACAGAGTTTATCAGCAACAGTTCATTCGTAAGTGTAACCTTTCAAGATCCAATATTTTGTTCATTTTGCTACTGATTCATTTCTACCCTCCCTTCTTTTCCCTTCTCTGATACTTTCTGGGTTACATGGTATGAAAATGAAAGCCAAGAAAATCAGGCCTCATTACACACTCAGGAAAACTGACAAGTTATTCCTTTAAAGTGATCATAATCTTTTCAAGAACTACAAAGGAATCTGAGTTCCTTGCTTTGTAGTGGAAAAAATGTCAATGGATTAGGGTGACGTTTCTTAAAAAAATATGCCCAAAGCCTTTTGTTCTAGTTGAGCTTCAATATGCTGTTCCTTATGTTGACCTCAATCCTGTGAGTGTCAAAGTAAACATGATCTAGTGCCCTTCCAAAAACTGCATTATTGAAGCAAATATCTACTCAGTACTTTCATGATGGAGCACTAGTATGAAGGAGGAAGATCTACACTGGAGAACTTCACAAACATTAATGCAAACTAGATTTAACAATTTATTTTGCATCTATTTAAAATAAAAATCAAATGCTGAACACATATTAGAGTATTTGTATTTAGATTTTTTTGCTGGTTTGTATTAACTTCTAATGAGTTAGATTGGACCACCTGAAGCATCTCAATTGTAGTTGGCTGGTTCTCTCCCTGCTCTTGACTGTGTCCTTGGGGAGGAGAAAATGGGGCAGGAGGAAAAACCAGAAAAACAGAGGTTCATGTGTTTGTGGGTGAGGGGGGAGGCACTCAAACTCAGCAGAACTTTGCTTCTGTTACTCATAGGGAACCCTTGCTTCTTCCTCACCTTTGCACCACAAAATTACTTTGTAGAACATCATTTTATGTATTGATCAACTGGCTAGAATAGCTTTGTATCATCACAATCAAAAGGGTTAGAGATAACACTAACCGTACCAACCATTCTTACCTGACAAACATAGAGCAGTGGTTCTCCAAGTGGTTGTCCAGAAGATCTATGCCATTCTTTGAACAGAGAAATTGGCATTGATCAGTGCATGCTAAGTATTAGGTTTCAGTGTACATTTTACAAAGTTTTCATGTGGGAGTTAGGGCAGCTGCCCTATTGCAGTTATCTGTCAGAATGGATGGATGGGGGAAGTGCTGATTGTAAAACCTGATGCCTACATGTAGGACTATTGATGCTGACAAATAATTTGGCCCCTGCTATCTAACAGCTTGCCTAAATAAATAAATAATTAAATTCAGAATATGCTGGGAAAAGAAAAGAGGAAAACTTACCGAAAGCCTAAAATCTGAATAAAGGAAAGAACTCCAAATCAGTAAAGGCATGGTTTATATGCAGATGTCCCTAGATTCAATCCTTAGTATTTCTAGGAATAGAAGTAGGGATGCATCTGTCATGTTCACCTCCTCTATCATATCCTTGGTGCATACATTAAGACCAACTATCTGCAACCTTCTTTATTTCTGCATGATTTAAAGTCGCCTTCCCTAATCTTGGAGCCCTCCATATGTGCAGATCCCAGTTCCCAGAATACTCAGCATTAGCCATGTCACTACTGATATGGAGTTGATGTCCACCTAGGCTGGGGAATGTTGATTGAGAACCTTTGAAAATCAGGGTTCTAAATCTTACAAAGGCACTCCATAAATAGCCGAATACCCTATGGCAGGCAGCCTCCACACCTGAATATTAAAAGGCAGCAGCAGAAAGTGGAGATGTAACTAGTTCCTTCTCCATTTGATCAGTTGTATACTGTATGTTGTTCTGCAATGCCTGAAGAAAGCGAACTGAGGCAGAACTCAGGGGAATTTTTTAACTGAATGATAATGTGCTGCAGGAAAAACACTAAAGCTTCCTTCCTTCCCTCAAACTTCTACAACAGTAGCAAAAATATCAGAAAGAGATGACTTAAGAAAAGAAAAGAAAGCCATGCTTTGGAAAAGTTTCATACAGTGCCCATAGACAATTGGTACCATCAGCTCTGCGACACATGGCATTTTAGGCCAATACACATATTATAATTTGTTGCCATCAGTGCAGCTTCTTTTCCCCATTGTGGTTCCTTGCTTGTGCAAATGAATTGTCTGGTCTATTTGCCTTGAGCAAAAGCTGCAGTTTTGCCTCCCATATGTGCTTAGTAAATTAATTAAAACCAATGAATCACTTCCTTTTTGTTGTGGCTGCAAAAAAGCTTGCAGATCCCCAAACAAGCCTACAACAATAGCTGTTTAAGGATATCCCACGTTGTTTCTCTGAAAGCTTTTGAAATAAAATTAAAAGACTAAATTTATTTGTAATTCAAGGTCTCTTGTCAGCCTGGCCTGGCCTGGGATGATTTTGCTTTGTTTTGGTAAACAGAAAACAAGAGATATTCATTGGAAGAAAGCTGTTGGCAGATATAGTGCCACATTTTCTAACTAGCCTTGGTTTTCTGCATGCCCCTTTCCAATCAGAAAGTGTGCGTGTGTGTGCCTGCGCACGTGTGTTCTCGTGATTAGCTCCCTGCAGGAGCAAAGCTATGAATCTTTCCTCAGCCCTAGCTTATGATTAAGGTGGTCTGCTCAGGTTTAGTAAAATGGAACAGCTCCGACTCTGAGATATTGAATAGGAAGTGTTCATTTGCATGAAAATGAGAATATCCTGCTGGTTGCTGTGCATGGATCAACTAATAAATATTTGAAGCATTTTGTTCTCATTAAATGTATGCAGACACAAGATGTGCAAGCAGTGTTTTCTTCTGCTGAATGGTTCAACATCTGAGAAAGGCCTGGGGACAGACATTTGGGTGACCAAGGAGAGATTTTTTTCCATGAATAATTTAGAAGAAAAAGAATACAATACCAGAACAACTAAGTGTCCTTCTCGCATGAATGCTTCTTAGTCGGTGATGGAAGAAGAATCCTTGCTTTGACTGGATCCTTGTCACCTTAGTCCGTGACAAAACTGCTCATATTCATTTGCTGGCACATGCCATCCAGCTTTGCCAGCACTGGAGTGGGATATTGAAAACCAACATAATGTTGTGAATAGACTGGACCTCATTTGGAAAGGTGTACAGCTCTCCCATTCAGATACTTGTAATTATCTTGCATTTTGCCTCTGTTCCTTTGCCTTCTGGCTATGGCCTCCTGTGGCCTAGTCTTGTGAGCTGTTAACTCATAGTTCAGTTGAAAATTCCATCACTTATAGTTCATGCATTCGCTTTCACTTTCAGACATCCCCAGAGGTGTGCCTTCCACTTTTTTCTGCCTAATCCAGAGACTGAACAGGTGCAATTGAGGCTTTGTGTTGCACAGTCTTGGTCGGTGGGTGCGGGGAGGTTTTTTTAGTGGATATACTCATTTATTTATTATTTGTTTATATATAAAATTTATTCCCTGCCCATCTCACTCAGAGAGCGACACATGCACTTTAAATGGAGATACAGGAGTTCAGGATCTTAGGCAGTAATGATGTGCTCCAGGGATATCAGGGGCAATACACAGAGTCTCCCTTCACCTGCAAAAGGTTTATTGGATACAATTTGCTTAAGTATTACACATACACACTTAAATTTTCCCCAATGCAAAGTGGTCAAATTTGCAAGGGAACTGGTAGGTGCATGAATAGTGAACCTCAGAAAATGAAGTTCCTTATAGCTTTCCTTTTTAATTCCTTGCCAGCAGCATCCATCACACACTCCTTCCATGTTACCTCAGCCTTGCATTGACCATTATGTGACCAGATACATGGCAGTTCTTTAGTAGCTCTGATTCCAGACCTAGTCTGGTCTTGATCGATTGTTTCCTTTTGACCTTCTGTATGGCAATTCTTATCTCTGGTAGCTGGTATCTAGTCCTGGTCTGGTGGCTTCCTTGCTTTTCGTCATCCTCTGCATGTCCAGATTTTTACTTGGGTTCAAAATCTGTTCCTTTATCTCTTCCAATATTTGATTTCTTGTAACAGTTCAAGGTGTCATCCTGCTGTAAAAGAATATTCATGCAATGTTCAGTTTACTGAGGATGGAGTAAGCTATTTGTCTATATTATTTATTTAGGATCTTTCACTGTGAAAAGAGTCAGGTTATCCCAGCACTTAAGTATAGATATGCAAATTGCTACAAATCGTATCCACCTTATGATCCATATTAATTGTGTAATATTCCAATCTGGGGGATAGAAAAGAACAACAACAAAGGATGCACTGTTGGGCGACCTTATGACCCAAGTTGGGGATAGCTCATCCTGGAGAAAGTCAAAAGTGACTTAGCAGCACTTAATCAAAAGATAGAAAAGTATATAATTGTTTACATTTATAACTTTTTATAACATATGGAGGCTTTTTATGCTCTTCCCTTAATTTATGTCATTAATGTAAATTGCTGAATAACGTTTTTTTAATGCAGATCACTCTACTTTTCGTCTTTGATACGTACATTTCCATGACCCAGTGTCCTAACAGCCAGGAAACACGCTGAGACAAGGAACTGGTCTCTAATGTTTATTGCTAGTACATAACAGGAATCCTAACAAACTGAAGAAGCGTGGGAAAAACCCAGACATATAAACCCCAAAGGTTAAGGCGGTCCTGATCTGTGTCTCTTTGAATGGCTGACCAATTCCTCAGTGCTACGCATGCGCTTAACAGTCTGGATGGGAGCCCCCTGCTCGCCATCCTTACTCATGACACCCAGGCTTTTCAGTGCAATTTTCTACTCTAATGTTAAGGTTTGCAGCCAGCTGAATGATAGCACCTAGCTGATCTTTAAAAGCTAAGCAGGGCTTATTCTGGTTTGTGTATGGTTAAGTGACAACCCAAAAATATCATGGCTATAAACTAGATCAATAAACAAACAAACAAACAAACAAATAAATAAATTGGAAGAACTATTTATATTCTTGGCTAACCACCTCCATATTATTGCTAAGAAAACTATATGGATATATTTATGAAGTCACCAGTAGTGCAGTATAATTTGAGGGAGACCTTATGTACTATTGTTTACATGCAACTTTCAGTGGTGCATCTTTTTTTCAGATCCATGTTTGAACAGATTTTTAATTAAGGAAAGAAGATGACTTGATTTTTGTTTTTGTTTTTGTTTTGATGCTGGAGGTGATGGTTGAACACCCACATTTGATTTCAGTATAATTTGTACTGGGATTATTGTACATCTCATTCTTAGATCTTATATACTACTGGCAAACTAATTCTCCAAGTATTTGTTTATTTATTACTCACATTTATATGGCCGCCCATCTCACACAAAGCAGTTCTGGGTGGCATACAACAAAGAGGTAAAAACAATGAATAAATAAAAATGATCATTATAAAAGATAAAATGTTTATTAAAAATATTATCACAAAATTATAAAATCACTATAAAATATACCAACCCCATGGAGAGAGCAAGAATGTCAGTCATAGTGGAACCATCTAAGAATGTCTCCCATTCCCAAAGACCCCCAGGCTTGATTCTTTAAGTACTCAAACTAGTCAATCTAAAAACCAGAAGGAGCAATAGCAAGCCCTGTTTTTAGAAAGATTCTCCCTCTCTCTCTATGGGTATATATATATGTATATGTATATGCATATGCATATGCATATGTATAAGTGTATGCATATGCATATGCATATGTATGACTATGCCTATGCCTTTGCCTATGCCTACGCCTATGGAAGCTTGAAGGTGTGAATTCTTCACAGAAAGTGACTTTGGGGTAGGGGCTGCAGTTCTTCGCCACAATAAATTTAGTGGGGATTCACTGCATACATCCTTTCTAGGATACAGACTTGTGTCTACAGTACAACAGAAGAAAAAAGGCAGTTCTGAATCAGGCAACAAAATTGCAAAAGAGGAGGAAGTTTTTGCAGGTGGCTGGAGAAAAGCTGGGATGAAAATTTGCTCTGGCTTTCTGGGATTCACTTTCATACAGTTCAGATAGCCACATGCATTCCTTCATTTACAAAACAGAGCACTTGGAAATAAGCAGCATTTTGCTACAGAAAAGAACAACAGATTTTAAACTGAGAGGACCATCTTTAACCACTTATATACTAGACTGCATAATTCCTTAAGGGAAGGACCAGCATAAACCAAGGTAGATCCTGACACTCTCAGATTATCCCAGGTGTTGGTACCAGGCATGTAGAGGGGGCAAATTATAACACATGCATAAAGACAAGTGCAAATAATGCAATTTCCTTCAGACAGCATGATGATGTCATGATACACATGTTGTCATTTTCACATCATTGTAGCTTGTAACAGATGCTTATGTTCCCTTACTGCCCTGTTATCTGCTGCTGTTTCCTCACATGAAGAAGCCCCCTGTGGGACTGTGAGGTTCATCTTTTTTATCCACTGTCATCTATACTGCTGGATCTAGTCCTGTTTCAAAAGAGCTGACCTTCTGCTCACAGGTTTTATAGCAGACTAATTCACTAAATGTATAGATGATTAATCTGTGGGAGCCATTTTTAACTGGTGAAGGCATTTTCTTAAAGGCTTTGAATTAAGGTAACAAATATATATTTCCTGAGATTTGCTTCTGGAGCAAATCTTTATTGTTATTGTGGCAGGAAAATATAACTTAATAACAATGAAAGTTTAGCTAATCTTTGTAGTTATTTCTCTATAGAACTGCTAAATTGTTTTACATTTTCCACATCTTCTTAAAAAGACATGATAATGGTTTTGTACTTATGCAGTATTACATTTCAAAGATAATATATTTAAAAGGAAAAGTATTATATAGCAAAATATTTCAGTCATCTGATATCCTTAGGAAGAGCCGGAAGGCAAGTTGAAATGTGTTCTCTCTGTTCAGAATCTCCAAAAGCAGGTATTTCTACCTCTGGCTGTCACTTTTGTATGTGGGCCTTATATTATGAGATACTCCCCTAAAATGGCCAAGCAATTTGGTATTAGAAAGTTGTAGACAGGCTCAAGATTAACATAGGTGGTTTATAATAAACAGTATACCTTGTTGATGGTGACTGTAAATTTAGCCCAGTGTTATCCTGACAGCTGCCATTTTGGCTGATACATTTGTAAGTGATGAATGCCCAAGCCTTTATGGATTGATGGCATAAGAAATTCATTTCATATGTATCCTCTGGAATACAGTGCATAGCTCATTCTTCATGAGGCTTACCTGCAAAGTGTTGCATGGTTCACTTTTCTTTCAGAAGCAAACTAGGCTTTGGGGATATTGGACACACACACGGTTTTTCTAGGCACATCAGTTAGCACACACATGCTTTCTTTTCTTTAATAGCTTTTAATAATTAAGTCTAACAGAGAAGCTTTGATTGCATTATACACTCAGTGGGTTAATTAGAAGCCTCTAAATAAGTTACAAACAGGTTCCTCTGGACTCAGCTCCTTGCCCACTCCTCCAGTGAAAATGCTTCATTCTCAAGAGAGTTCATGTTTGAGAATTGAGTGGAGGTAATTATTCCTGATAATTAAGACCACTAAGTAAAGTAATTTAATTTTCTTCCTTCCCTTTTCTCAAACCCCTAGGAAGCAAGAATGGCTGTATTATACTATCAATAAAAGCCCTTTTAAAAGGTTAAGTTGGCGTGATATTGAAAGTGCTTAGAATCAAGTGAAATCCACTAAAGATGTTTAGTAAAGTAATGAAGTTTCTTGGTGAATGAATACTCCCTCTTTTTCAAAAGTTCTCCTTTTTTTTCTTCTGTATAGCATCCATGCAATATTAGTCAATGCATCTAATTTTCTCTTTCCCCAAGAGTTAACTTTATTGCAAGGATGGTTTGAGCTAATTCATTGACAAGAGAAAACTTCCTGAATCTACTTAATTACTGAAATCAACAAGGCTCAAGGAAAGATGCCCTTGGTTTATTCTCTCTAAGAACAAAGTATGAGGAGGGGAAGGATCTTAAAACCACTCACAGCTTTGCTGGGCTATAGATACTCCAAGATTGGCTTTTATTGACTGGCTAAGAGGTGTCTGCATGAGGGCTGTCAAAAAAGTCAAGATTGTGGCCATGACCATATGACTGAAGGTTTGCCCCTTTTCACATGACATGCATAAAAAGGAGTGGACTTTCAGTCACATGGTGATGGTTACCACCTTTTTTACCTCCCTTTCCTGCAGGCACTCTTACATGGGCTCCTAGCTAGGGTTTGCTTTGTGCCCTACTGAGATGCAGGCATATGTAATTTGAAGTACCTTTTTTGTCAAATATTGCAACTTACATATCAGTGGCTGCTTGTCAAGTTGTCCTTTCCAATATGGAGCCTGTGAGTTTTAGCCAGCTTACTTGCTGAGGAATTTGAACTGCAAAGTTATGCTTTTCAAAAACCAAGGGTGGATATTTTATGCCAACAATCCTTCCACATCCCCACAGAATTATGAATGGTGCTTTAACTTCATGTTAAATTAGGCAGGCTGTGAGGCAGTGATTTACACAGCAAGATGGCCCATTGAGTTCTAAAATGTAATGGTAGTGTGAAGCTGAGTTGCCCATTTTTACCAACTGTGAGGGTGCTTTGTTGTTTAGTATTGGTACTTTCAAATCAAATCAGATTTATTAATTATGGTCAATGACTAGCATGGGTATTGATACATATATTCATACATATATATTCCTCATGCCATTCCCTTTCAAGATAAGATACATAATGCAAGGGTCTGAAAAGGAGGAAGAAACAGTAAGCAAGTATGAGATAATAAAAAGAATAGGAAATATAACTGCATTTATTATACACCAAATAATTCAGTATATCTTTCAAGTTATCTCTGCTTCCATGTCCATACATCAATGTATACATTGTCTTTGTTCTTTAAACTTTCCACCTCTCTGATTTTAAGGAGCAACAGCCATGATTTTCTTGATCTTCTCCATCTTGACCATTTCATTCTTCATTCATTCTTTCAGTATGACCAGACCACCTCAACATACATCTTTTGGACTTCTGTATTCAGTCCACATTCCTTCAAGTACCCATCTGTTCTTTTTCCTCTCTCTTCTTGTTTTACTACCTGTAATTCTTAAGTGTTTGTGGAGTATGAGGAGGTTTGGAGGTTGGATTGTCTGTGGTGGAAGACTGGGAGTTAGAGATTGAGACTGAGAAATTCAAGTATGTTGTGACAAAAAAGAAGGGAGAGCAGTTGGGAAAATGGGGGAATATTTAATAAAAGAGTTGGTCATTGTTTGTTCTAGATTTAATATACTTGGTAAAATGTAAGTGCTGTACTTGTGCTGTTGAGCTGTACTATAGGAGAAGGTGGTGCTGTCCATTTAAAAATGTTATTGCTTACATCTATAAACAATGTTTGTGGGGAGGGACCAAAAGAGAAGAAAGGACAGGACAGGACAGGACAGGACAGGACAGGACAGGAAGGTCTGCTTTACCAGGAATGTGCCATTTTGTCTGGCAACTGTATCCCATTAAGTGGTTACCTCCTGATTAGATTACTGCAATATGCTTATTATGGGACTGTCCTTGGAGGGTTAGTTGTACAGATTGGGAGCATTCAGTATACAAATGTGCTAAATAAATAAATTAATGGTAGACAGGAGAATCTAAACCTAATCCATAATTGTTTCCCACTTTCCAAAATAGGTGTACATGCTATATTTCTTCCCTAAGTATTGGGAATTTCTGGGCAACCTTATTTTCTTTTCTTTTTTTTGTGCCTTTGAGTCAGTGTTGACTCCTGGCAACTGCCTGGACAAATCCCTGCAGTTTTCTTGGCAAGGTTTTTCAGAAGCGGTTTGCCATTGCCACTTTCCTAGGACTGAGAGAGAGTGATTGGCCCACGGTCGCCCAGCTGGCTTCGTGCTACAGCTCACAGTCTCCTGGATTCTTAACCACTACATCAAAGTGGCAAATTACAAATTCATTATTAGTGTGAACTTTGTAGTATGTGCCCAGTGAAGCTTTGAATCAAACATTTAATTTCTTGTAATGGAAATTATCTATTTAGAATATATACATACCTCTTTTAATTCAGCCTGCCCTGAATATTTACAACTGTTTTACTATTTACATTGAAAATGTGCACTCTTTATAAACTGGTAGAATAAGTGAAGACAATTTTGTTCCTAAAGGAGATAGTATGTTGAAAAATCATTAAATAAATTATCTAAACATTATTTGGAATCCTCCCCCCCCCTTTTTTTTTTGGCTCCCAATTTTGTTTTCAAATATATTCTTCTTTCATACCAGCTACATGATCCTAATCTTTAGGGGTGGGGTAGGGGTATGGCATTTTAACTAACAAGAAGTTGAAATTATGCAAGAATATCAAAACTGTTGATCTGTTCATGATGTCTAGAATTTTATTAAATTGTTGGATGCAAGGTGAGTGAATTCTTTGGAAGTAAAACACTGCTCTGATGCTCTAAAGTTGGGCAGATTTGCATGTCTTTTCTTGGTAAAGAAAAGCTGCTTCCGGCTCATGTAACTGAATGTCTAGTTGCGGAAGAGATTGCTTAGAGTGAGAATTATATCATTTTCTGAACGAATGAAGCTTGGATATTGTTGTGTCCTTGGGCATGTCTTGTACAGGCAAATTTCCACATGACTTGTTTAAGTTTATAACAGTAGTAGTTCATGTTCCAGTAAATAACAAATAGCCAACTGGTGATCTATAGCCTGTTTTGGGACTGCTAAAGCATATTTGGGTGACCCTAACACATTTCAGTTAAGATGTAGTAGAAAAAGGTACCTACCATTTTGCTCACAGAAAAAAGGAAACATGCAACGCTTGTATCTAAATTTTACATCTACTGTAGGGATGGGGAACCTATAACCCAAATGTGATCCATCAGGCATCCTCATCTGGTTCATGCAAGAAGATGGAAAGAGTTGTCTCTCCTTTTCCCTCTCTCTCTCCTTCCCCCCATCTCTGGATAGATAAGAAGGATGCTCTTTTTCTGCTGAGATGAAGGCTGGGAATCATCATTCTCATCCTATGAGCAGAAAAATACTGACTGGAGGAAGGGGTGAGATTTGTGAAATACCACCATTTTTTAATAAGATAAAGATTATGCATATGATTGGCATTCTGTTGAATAAAAGGAGACTAACATTTCTGTGAGAGTCCAATTAGTGTCCCTGTGCATAGCTGTCATTGAAATGTTGCTCCTTACAAGGACTGTTATCATGGTGTATTTAATGCTATAACCACAGTGGAGCATCTGAATTTGCTCTAGTTTGTGATATATTAATGTGAGAAAAAATATATTGGCCAAAATCAATATTTTCCTGGCTTAGTAAAGATCACCATCTATCAGAACCCTACTTACATTTGATAAAATCCTCTTAAGTCACTTTTACTTAGACTGATAAGATCACAGTGCCCCCTTTGTTACATAATGGAGCAGAATGAGATGAGATATTGCCTTAGAAATTAGCACCTCTAGATCAAAAAGTATGAGATTCCCTCACTGGCTGACAAGACACTCACCAAACATTAAAATGTAGGACAGTAAAGTCTAATCAATTATTTTAGAGTGTGATTTTGATGTACTTACACATTGCTGGGAAGTTGAAATATAATATCTGACCAGAAGATTACTATCTGTGAGGGGCTAGGGTGACTGCAGTTGTGTGCGGGGGCATGGTTGGGGTGGTGGTGAGTATAGTATACCTCAGCCTGGAATGTGGGGGCTGTGGATGGGACAGACTGGAAGGAGGGAAAGAACAGGTAGTACCACTGGTGTCCTAACAGTCAGAAATCACGCTGAGACGAGGAGTAGGTCTCTAGTGTTTATCACTGCTACATAAAACAGAATCCTAACAAACTGAAGAAGTGTGGGAAAAACCCAGACATATAAACCCCAAAGGTTAAGGTGGTTCTGATCTGTGTCTCTTTGAATGGCAGCTTAATTCCTCAGTACTACGCATCCATTTTCCACCCTGGATAGAGGCCCCCTCTTGCTCGCCATCAGTACTCATGACAACTGGTACCCTGATGGGTGGAAGAAACATGGTGGGAATCTGAGGGTTGGCTATACTTGAGGATGCCGTGGACATGGTTTGAGAGTGAATCTGATGTCCGGCCATCAGCATTCACTTTCTCTACCAGTTAACCAGATCCTCAGTGGTTACAGGTTCTGGCTGCTGCTTTTGAATGCCAGGTTGGTCTGCAATAAATCTGCTGTCTTCCATGATCTTATTGTGGATGAAAGTGTTGACCTGGCATGCATAACTAAGACTTGGTTGGGCCTGGGGAAGGGGATGTTCCCCTCTCAGAAGTTGCTTAACCAGGTTTCTGGTTTAGCATCAGTCAGGATCTGGGGGGCGGGGGAGGGGTGGGTAGTTATTGTCACTCTGAGCCATTGAAGTCTCTCAGAAGCATGATTCTGCAGAACTGCAGATGTGAGACCCTCTGGTTGAAGCTGGGCTTTAGGGAACAGTTAGGATTGTGGTGTTATACCACTCTCCCTATTGTTCAGCATCATCCCTGCCAGAACTGCTGAATCCTGTTGTTGAACAGGCTTTAGAGACTCCTAGATGTTGGTCCTTAGGGACTTTAATTTGCCACCAAGCAATGCTGAGTCCAGGGAAGCTCAGGAATTCATGGCTCAATGGCAGCCATGGATTTTTCCCAAGTCCCCAACATATACTGATGGTTGCATGATGATCCATTTTTTGTCTTGGGCTGCTGCAACATGATCTGATATCGGACCACACTGCTCCTATGTAGCCTTTCCCTGGGCATTGATCCTGGGGTCGTTGGTTTTCTGAGGAGCTCTAGGAGCTGAAACATAAGAAGAGATACCTAGAGCACTACTGGAGGAAGATGAAGAAAGAATCCAGTGGAACATGAGTAACAGACCACATTCAGGATTTTAACCTGGTGATAAGGTATAGTGAATTAAGAGGATGGACTTGAAAGGCAGAAGTGAGACCCACTACCAAGATAACCATCACATAAACAAAACTTGAGCCCAAGCCAAGAAAGTAATTTGCAAAAATGCCTCATGCCTCAGACAGCTCCCCCCCACCCCCCACTCCAATAGTCCTGCTATCTGATGCATAAAGTTGCTTGGATCCATTTGGACTCTGGCTGGACAGGCCCAGTTGAGGTACCCTAGGAGCATGATCTTGTTGGGTTATCTGGACTGAGTTTGAACCTGTGATTCCTGAGGAAGTGAACAAAGTACTCCAACTCAGCTACCTGCTTATTAGATCCAGGTCCCTCCTGGGTTGTTAAGGCTGCCTGGAAAGTGACCTTTAGTTGGGTCCATATGATGATGGTGACTTCCTTGAGGAAGGAGGTAATGCCCCTGCTTTGAAGGAGGTGGTGGTGTGCCCTCTCCTCAAGAAGACCTTGCTGGATCCAACAATTCTGGACAGCCTCCAACTATTGAAAAGGAGGTCAGACAACAGTTGCAGAATAACTTGAAAGAAGCAGATTAATTGGATCTGTTTCAGTCAGGTGTCAGATCCCCCCGATCAAAGGATTCACAGAACCCCTTATCGGAGCATCTGCCATCATTTCCTTCTCAATGGGTGTAGACTCTGTGTCACCAGATGGGAGGGGGATGAGGTTGGAGTGTGAAGTGTATTATTATGGCTATGGGAGACATCAAGGAGAATGGCTTGAGATACACCAGAAACACCACCTGGATGGGAGGGTGTGTGTGTGTGACATACTTTTGTGGGAAAGGGAACCAGTTAAGGGAATGTGGTTTTAAATCTAGGTTTAAGCGGGAACTCTCCATTCACAGCTTTACCTTTGTACCATTCATTTCGCTTCATTAAAACAGTTAAAGGAACACAGCCTTCCAACTGTTATTGTGTGAATGCTCGAATGAACAGGTGCTGACATCAGGTTTCAGGCCAGGTTACAGTACAGAGACAGCATTGGTCATGCATGTTGATGACCTTTGGCAGAGCCAGGATGTGGGCACTGTGTTCATCCTTGTGCTGCTTGATCTTTCAGAGGCTTTCACTACCATTGACCATGGTATTCTTCTGGACTGGTTGTGGAGATCGAGAGTATTATGGTGGTTCTCTTCCTTTGTGGTCTTTTCCAGTCAGTGTTAATAGGGGAGGAGAGGTTGTATCTACAGTTCTTCACTTTTGAGGTGCCTCAGGGCTCAACACTCCTGCCCTTCGTGTTTAACATCTACATGAAATTGCTGGGTAAGGTAATCTGTCATTTTGGGTTATGGTATCATCAATATGCAGATGATACCCAACTGTACATCTTAACCTCAGGCCATGGGGGTGATGCTGTCAATGTCCTCACTTGTCTGAAGGCTGTTCAGGTCTGGATGGGGAGGAACAGACTCAGACTCAATCCTGACAAGACTGAGTGGCTGTGGTTTTTGGGGCCCTCTGGATCTGGGGATTTGTGGTTTTTGGTCTTGGATGGAGTTGCACTTCCTCTTTTGAGACTTGTGCACAATTTGGGGATCATCCTGGATTCACAACTCCTGCTTGAAGAGCAGGTAGCAGGTATGGCCAGGAAGGCCTTTGCACAAATCCATCTGGTGCCATTCCTCAATCAGGAGCCCCTTCAGACAGTCCCTCATACCCTAGTGACCTCATGGATGGACTACTGCAAAGGGCTGTACCTGGGGCTGCCCTTCAAGGCCACTCAGAAACTACAGCTGGTCCAAAATGCAGTGGTGTGGGCAGTGACAGGTGTGCTATGTAATACCCATGTGTCACTACTGCTTTGCAAACTACACTGCTTGTCAGTTAGCTTCCAAGTGCAGTTCAAGGTACTGGTCATCACCTATAAAGCCCTTCATGTTATAGGGCCTGGTTATTTAAGGACTGCCTCTCTCCAATAGTTTCTGCCCATCCATGAAATTTGGGCAGAGTGGGTGCCTTCAATTAAATAATACCATCTATCAGAACCTAGGAAGTGCATTTTCTCTGTCATCACACCTGCCATCTGGAATAACATCCTTCTAGGGATCCATGCATCCCCCACCCTGAAAACCTGGCTCTACTCCTAGGACTTGGGTAAAAGTGGCTGTCAAGCTTCTGTTAGTTTTCTTTTCATGTATTGGGTTGTTTGTTCTTGAAGCACTTATCTTTTTTCTTTCATTTTACTTTTTCCTGCTTTTAGAGGCCACCCAGAGTCAGGAGTTGGGGGGCCTGCAAATCCAAACAAACATATAAATATCAACTCTGTTCAATTATGCACTTTTATTAACAGACCCAAACTAATGTTAGTATGCAGAAAATAGGATACCAATCTTCCTTTGCACCTTGCCATGGTAGAAAATTTGCAGTGTATTTGCATAAATTATTAGTGGAAGAGAAGAGATGCTTAGCCCTTCTCCATCCCCTATTTCTTTCTTGCTCATCTCACCTCAAAAACTACTTTTAATGGATTTATCCTCAGAAAGTTCCAAAACCATCAGTCAGTGGAACTACAGAGACAAAACATGAATTATGGAACAGATAGGGAGTTTACAATAAATTACTGACAGGCCCAGAGGGATTGTCTCTCTTCTGAAGATCAGCTATATTTTCCTGCATTGTGAAGTTCAGATTACATATTTGCCAATTTAGTGGAACTATTTGCAGAAGTGATGGAAGTGACACAGTTCTGAACTCAAGGGAGAGCTAGGTGACACAAGAGGGATGCTGGCAGAGCATACTTGCCACCAAGCCATATTATGACAGCTTGTTGAGCAAACATATCCATCGTGCAACTTAGATTGCAATGAAGCCCACAGTAGCTCTACCAAATCATGAATAGCAAGTCAAAGGGAAAAAAAAATCAGAATGTAATAGACTTTTCATTTCAGCAGGATTATTTTACTCTGTAAAACTTGTTTTCTGAAGAGAATTTTAACCTCCCATGTGGGGGTGTGGAAATAGCAATGAGCTGCATCTTCTAGCAAAAAGACTGATATTTTAGATGTTTTGTATGAGTTCTATATGTAAAAACACAAAAATATTTCAGAAGGCCACTTTCAGTGCAGCAACATGGATACTTCCATAATGCAGACCACTGGCATTGTTATAAAGCTGGTACTGTAAGTACGCTGAATATTCATGTAATTTACAGAGCTCTTTCCTTTATATATGGTAAAATATATCCTCAGATATAGACAGATGCTACTATCTGTGTCCCTGTTGCATCAGAAATATTGAAGTATCTAGAAACAACCAGCCTGGAGTGAACAATAAATGATACAGCACAGCTTGAAGGCTCCACTGTTTTTTACTTTAGCCAAGGAGTCTGGCAGGGCTTTGTTCAACACAGGTTTACAGCTGTTTCCCAAAGTACATCAAACAGGGTTCAAGGTAAATTCCATCTCCCTCACTGTGCATTTAAGCCTCATACTTTAATCTTCTCTCTATGGAATTGGCATTTCTTTTTTAGCATTACTTATGGAAAAATGCCAATAACTGAATCAATCTGAGCAAAAAAACTGATCTCAGGAATTCTCTAAGAAATTACATTTTCATGTAAATGCAAAGTACAGTATGATTTTCATGGATCAAATTATAGCTAACACAAAAATTCATACACATGCACACAGAGACCAAGTTTATACAACTAAAAATAGTCATGTGTTGCTGCATTCCACACTGCTTTCATAACATTTGGAGTATGGGATCCAAACTGAGTGATAGCTTAGTGATGAAGCATGTGTTTTGCGTTTAAGCAATTTCAGATTAAACATCATAGGATTTTGGGTAGCAGAGATGGAAAGATCTCTACTTCAGTCAAGGGAAAGCTGTTATCAGTCATAATAAATAGTATTAGAGCAATAGATATTAGACACTTCATATGGGTACAGACTAAGGATGGGCAGCCTTGGGCATTCAACTCCATCATGTCCTATTCAGACAGCATGGTCACATGAACCTTTCCTAACATCTTTGGAGTCTCCATCTGCTATCTAGTCTTCTTTTCCTCTAGCCCAATTTTCCTAAAGAAATGTTTTTCCCTTGAGGGAGGGGGAGGATAGCAGATAAAGAAATCTGAGAGTCTGAGCAGAATCAAGTTGAGGGAATGCTGCTTGAGGTGTTCTGCAAACCTACTTATGGACCATTTAGGGTGAACATTCAGTTAAGTGAACAACTCTTAATAAAATCCTTAAAATCTCACACTACCCATGCAGGTGTCATCCCTACCTAAACTTGATGGTGTTGTCAACATTATGCCCATATGAACTTGGTAATCCATCCCTGAAGTCTTTCCAGGGCCTGCCATAGGGAAATATGCCATGACTCCATTTGTACTGCAAATGAGGTGGGACTTACTGTAGTGTGCCCAGGCTAAATATGTGGGTCTCATAGCAAACCAGAGATAATTAGCTGCCTCTAGCTTTCTTTGTCTTTGTTTTCAAAAGAGAAAACAGAGTAAATAGTAACTGAATTCTTACTGAAGGTGATTGCTTGTAATATGACTTTAAGGTCTGTTTCTTTTGTTTGACCTTTGCTATGTTCTGAGAATCATGCCTATATCTTTGAGATGATGTATTGATGATTTATATATGTGTCACATTTTTCCCAGTGGATGTTTTTCACAGCCATCGTTATTAATGGGACTAGGATTGTCATTCTCTTCAACTCCAGATGGTGGTATGAGCATTTCTTATTTTGAAATTAAGTTACTTATTAAAAAATAATAACAAAGCAACTGTGGCTCTTCTGTTAACACCAAAGTTTCAAAACAGTCAACACTTTTCTTCTGATGTTGTTAATAATATGGAAGCCCAGTAATAAGAATGAACAAAAAATATCTTGTGGTGGGAAAAAAACCTTAGGTGTTTGTTCTCAGAATAAAAGAAGCATCATTAATTTTTTTTTGTCTGCTCATTGAAATATTATACTATTTTTGACTCCTCTTTTCCACTCACATAAGATAAGTCGGTTCAGGCATATCTGGATGTGATCAGTTTTCTGCCCTTTCATTATCATCAGGCATCTTTGTAGGATGAATGATGTTTATTTTGATCTTTCTATGGAAAAAAAAAGAGGACTGTCATTAACACTTCCCATGTTGCCTAGGATTATTGATATCAACTATTGATTCGGATATCACTGCACCTGAAGTTTTATATGAAAAAAATGTCTTTGGATCTCTCAAGTCTGTAGGAGAATGTGTTTGCTATATTCACAAAAGTGCAGAGTAGGAAGAGTGTACACTTGGATGTGCAGATATGATACATATGAAGAAATGTACATGATTATATACTGTATATAAATGTTAGTGTGGATGTTTTCTCAGTCAAATGTGTAAACAGAGATGAAAACACCTGTATTTCAAACAAAAAGAATTTCAGTGGAAGCAAAATTACAGAATTGTCCATTCTGTACCATCCTCAGCTTATGTTAGGTAGAACAGATGTTGTGTCAGTTTGTTAAAAGAGATTAATATAGCTACTCAATTCTGTTTGAGTCAATCTGCCATTGCTGAAAATCTATGTACTGTTATCTCTCGAGGCCACCAGATAATTTATTGGTGGAACACCTGAAGTTGAAATTTGGGGTCTCATGCATAACTTTGTTGTTGTTGTTGTTTATTCATTAAGTCACTTCTGACTCTTCGTGGCTTCATGGACCAGCCCACGCCAGAGCTTCCTGTTGGTCATCAACACCCCCAGCTCCCCCAGGGACGAGTCCGTCACCTCTAGAATATCATCCATCCACCTTGCCCTTGGTCGGCCCCTCTTCCTTTTGCCTTCCACTCTCCCCAGCATCAGCATCTTCTCCAGGGTGTCCTGTCTTCTCATTATGTGGTCAAAGTATTTCAGTTTTGCCCTTAATATCATTCCCTCAAGTGAGCAGTCTGGCTTTATTATTTATTATAATGGACAACAAAGAGATAGATGCCTTTACTGCATGGTTCATTTATGAGGAGGTAATAATTCAAGTTGTGAACTACTGTGTTCATTATGATCAGCTTTGACTCAACTCTGACTTGGAACTTATTGCAAGGGACATATTATTATGCATAACATGACATGGATAGGTTCAATTGTTGGTAAATACCAACTTCCTCACTATTATGTGAGCCAACCTTAATACCTTGAAACAATATCCCCAGTGCTGCCATCCATCATGTTAATATCATGAAGAAAGAGGTTCCTGGATTCTCTTGGGGACTTGCTGTCACTCCTGTGGGAAGTAAATAGTTTGAAATCATCCACACCATTAGGTTGTATGGATTAGAACAGTGTTATTAAAGGTAAAGCATATGTGAAATCTTACTGGCAGAGTGCCTTCTGTCAAAGTGCTATTAGTTCACATTCCTTACCTTAAGGGAGGAAAAGAAAACAAGTATGAAAGGAAGACATCTCCTCCATCACCTTCAGGAAGCAAAATGATGCATTTTCAAATAGTTGCCACTGGAGGTCAGTGGAGCATTGTTTACTATTGTTAACTAAGACAAAGGAATTGCAAAACAGTGACACTTCCAGGATGAATGTATATCTTTTTCAATGTCTTTGTTACTGTATGTCTACAGATAAGTATCTAAATTGCCCAGAATGCCTTGTTTTAATGGTCACAATTCAGTGCTTCATGTGATATTAAATCCGTATTTGTTTATAGCCCTATTTATTTAGATGCACAAAAGTGCTGCAGAAGGTGCCTTACTGTAGCCTTTAGATGCCTGAGATATAACTTAATGATGTGCAAAGTACAGTGGCATGATTGTCTTGTCTTCTCTCATGGGTAATACCCTCCTGGCTTTTAAGACTAGTGCTCTAGAAAATATC
The DNA here is from genome assembly GCF_035149785.1 of Candoia aspera. NCBI lineage: Eukaryota > Metazoa > Chordata > Lepidosauria > Squamata > Candoiidae > Candoia > Candoia aspera. The sequence continues at coordinate 41,017,142 of NC_086155.1, forward strand.
TCTCTCTTGATTTCATCAAGAGCAGCAAAGTACTTGGAAATGCCTCTAATGAGCATCAAACTAACATTGCACCAAAAATGCCTCTAACAAGATGATCAAATTACCATTGCAATGTTTTGCTATCTGAGTCAGGGTATTTTTGAAGGGGTTTGCGGGTATTAAACCATTATACACAAACAGTCCTAAGAGACATGTGGCCTCAGCTATGTCTGTTGGGTAATACCAGCTACCAGGTATTTCTTGCCCCATGGTCTTCTATTCTGATTTGGACAAGAAAGGATTAGTATTCAGTACTGAAGGGCAATCACTCGATACTAATTTCTTGATGGATACTGGACTTTGCATTATTAGACTCCAGTTCATAGCCAGACAGATCATATTAACAGGATATTGCATTTTGTAAGGAGAAGATCATCTCTTGTGTCAAAGAGGGACAGCAGCTGAATAATTCTTGGTTTGTTGCAGCTGTTATTAGATTGGCTGGGCTGATAGATATCCATTCCTAACCATAATGATGCCAAAATGAAGAAAGGTAACATCACACGAAAGTACAGAAGGGGTGAAGTTTACAATATGTCATCCTGACGTCATGACACGTGTTTTGTCACTTGCTCCCATCATGGAGTGGCTATGGCTGTGCCCCTCCTCCTCACAGAGGCTTGCAAGACCAGTGACTCCATGAGGAAGAAGTTAACAGTCAGGAGCTGCCACCTCTGCTTGTTGTTGTGACAAATTAGGCTGGGAGTGCTACCTCCCTATTAGAGAGGCTACCTGCCATGTGAAAAACAACAACAAGCCCATCAGCTCTAGCAATGCTGATGTTATCTGAGACTCCCTGAGGAGCCTATTTCGTCACAGATAGCCATTACAGGAAGGCTGAAATGTTAAGATCTAGGGCCTCCCAAATTCTTTTTCTTCTGTATCATTTCTTCTTAGATTGTAAAACTGAAAGCAGAGCTTCTGTGCTTTGTTCATCATGCAAACTAATCTGGGAGTTTTTCAATGGAAGAGCAGTGTATAAGTTCCTCAAGCAAACAAGCAAGTAAACCAATCCTCCTTTCTGGAAGACTGTTTGTTCCTCTGCAGCTCTTCTCCTTCTCCTTCTTCTTCTGCCATTTTCTGAAGAGGTACTTTTATATGGGAAAAAACTATATGTGATCAAGAGACAAATCCTAGCTAAAATGCAATCTCTGGCTAGGAGACCTTGCTTTGAAAGAGCATGGTGTAGAGGTTACAGTGTTAGACCAGGAGGGGGAAGTCTTAGGTTCTAGTCTATCATGAGCTATAGAAGCTCAGGGGGTGACTTTGGGCCAGACACTCTCTCAGCCTAACCTACCCCATAGTGTCGCTGTTGTGGGGTTAGAGTTAGGAGGAGGGAGCACTAGATATGCTGCCTTGAGCTTCTGTACAAAAAAGGTGGGCTATTAATAAGTATAAATAAATAAATAATAAAATATATCATCATCATCATCATCATAATATAAGTATAAATAAATAAAGAGCCTTGTGTGGCGCAGAGTGGTAGGCAGCAGTATTGCAACCGAAATTCTCCCCACAACCAGAGTTTGATCCTGGTGGAAGCTGGCTTCTTGGATGGCCGGCTCAGGTTGACTCAGCCTTCCATCCTTCTGAGGTCGGTAAAATGAGTACCCAGCTTGCTGGGGAAGGTGATGACTGGGGAAGGCAATGGCAAGCCACCCTGCTTTATAGTCTGCCAAGAAAATGTTGTGAAAGTGGCATCCCCCCAAAGGGTCAGACATGACTCAGTGCTTACACAGGGGACCTTTCACACCACCATATATAAGTAAATGACAACTAATGGGTCTGGAAAGCTACACGGTGCAGTGGCAGGAAGAATACATTGTGGAACTTCAACACCTCACTGGATCATTTTTAATCATGGGGGATAGGTTTCGCAGTGCAGAGAGAGCTATTAGCCCAACTATTACTTCTGGAGAATACTTATGCAAAACCTGGAGAAAATTTTGACAGACAGCTAAGCTTTCTCTTATACCTGCTAACTAATTCTCAGCAGAAACTGATCCATGACTCTGAATTATGAGTTCTTAGAGTTCAGATGACTTAGTATTTTTATCAAGTAAAGCAAGTTTGTTTTTTTAAAGAATTTTATTAACTTTCAAGAGAAAGATAAAAGCTATGAAAAAACAAAAAAAAACTACAAAAAAGAAAAAAGAACTAAAAAGGTGTGGAAACACAAGAGAATTTTTTTTTCAACATTACAGAAAGATGTGACTTCCAACTTTTAACAGCAAGGATATACAAAAATTTTCCATAATCAATCTCTTACTCTATATTAAACCAAAACCACATTATTTCTATAAATCATTCCACGTTAGCACATTATAATAATCACTAAGTACAGTTACTCTCTCCCCTTATATTAAAACAAAGAAACAAAAATCATATAAACTTCCTAATCAACTTCCCCCCTCCCAAAAAAGATAACACTTATTTAATTATTCCCTTCCTACTACTATTCTATACATTTCTGTCTACTATAATAAAAATCAAACTAAAGAGCACATAAATTGTCTGCCATTATATTTAATAGTACAACAGTTTTAATAATCTTAATCTTAATAAACCCAAAAAAGAAAAACAATTCAAAACAGTAACCTTAAATCAAATCCTTAAAACCATTCAAATAAACATTTTTATACCCTAATAAACTTAATCCAAATCCTTAAAAACAAATAACATCAGTCAAACTCTAAAAGCAATCCAGGTAAACATTCCTTAAGCCTTATCCCACTTCAAAATAAACCAAAGCAGTTACATATCCCCACAATGTGCACAGAGCTTTTCTCTTGAAAAAAATCGAACAGCCCAACTGCCCCACTCGAAAATTCGAACTTCTCTTCAGAGAACCTCCCATACATAATGACCCCTTCTTTTCATGGCATTTCACCAGAAAGTCAATTTCACTTATTGCTTGCAGAGCCCTCTTTCCCTTAAATTTATCCAACTCCACTATCCAATCTTTATCCAGCATCTCAATAGAAATCACAATCTCATTCTTAGAAGAAACATTTTGGTCACTGTTGAATTCCTCAGTTTCATCCACTACATCCCCAGTCAGATGACATATTTTAGACCTCATAATTGCCATGATGTCCTGAATGTCTTGTATAAAAGCTTGGTGGAAGTCAGAAAAAAATCTGTTTAAAATCTTCCATGTCTCACACAGTAGGTTATGGCACCCCCTAGGAGCTTAACCAGCGAAAGTCGAAGATATGGAAAAGTTGCACAGTGTATTTACACAAGCGAAAGTGAGATAAGCAGACAGTTCCCAAGGGAAAGGAATAACAGAAAGCTGAAGGTTCAAATCAACCTATTCAACATGTAGGAAAATGCTAATATCTTCAAACTTACTAGAAAAATAATAACAGGAAGGCAATTGTTTACTTTCAATCCTCCATTATATTTGGAAGGAAAGTGAATTCCAAAACTTTTTTTTTTTTTTTTAAAATGTAATCTTCAAAATAATGATCAGCACCAAGAGACACAGCTTCTTCTTGCTGTAGAAAGCCTCTTAGGGTACACATACTTAACACATACATAAATTGGGTGATTTAGAAATGGTGTGGCTGGTCTTAGTGTCCCTTTAAGGCTACAGCACGGCTTGGAAAATGATGATGGCCCTGCCTCCCAGCTATAGCTCTTACGAGTCAAACCCGAAACACTGTTTGTGATCTTCTGGCTACAAGCAGCCATCTGGAGGACAGATGGGGTGATTCCAGGTGTTTTCCTTTATCTGGAAAACACTCCTGGGCTTCAGGAAAACTTGCCTGAGCCCAAGAAAAATAGCTGCGTTGTCAGTTCTGCCCTCTAAGCCTTTGGGCAGAGCTGCTCAGTCTGCCATGTCCCCACTGGAAGTCCCAAGTAAAACAAGTTTGTTGATGTAAGAACAAAGTTATAATTCTCATTAGATCATATGTACCTACATCATGGATCATGCTCAGAACTTTCCTTAGCCAGCGTAGGGCATCTGACTGGCTATTGTAGATAATTGTAGCTAATGTATAATACAAGACACTACTCTTCCAAGACAAAGTGGCAGAATTAACCACTATATATTAATACACTTACTAGACAGTAATAATAACATGTGCTAGCTGAAATAAAACACTGAAGCCACTTCTTCTGTTATCTTAATTGTTATGCATACCTGGCTTCTTAAAACTTGATAGACTATGTAAAGCAGCTCTGAGAAGGGGTGGCTAGAGAACAGCCAGTCTCAGTAATCCTGCAGCATAGCAACTGGACAAGTCCTTAAAAGAGGTTAGTGGTAGGGGAGAAGGTGAAGACAAGATGAACTTCTTCTGCTATCTGCTTTCAGAAAGTTCTGACATCATTTTCCCCCTTTGTCCTTACTATCCTTGGTCTCATTTAACATCACTTCTGTGGTGATACTGAGATCTTGGTTTACAGGTGTGTTTGATGTCATTGCGATGTCACTGACAAAATTATACAGTTAACCAGTCTTAGTAAAAAGACAATGAGACTTAAGAATAGCATAAAGAAGAAGCATAAACTTGGACAACAAAAAGGGCATGAAGGAGCACAGGGGAATCTGCAGAGGAGGTCAGTAGCAACAAAATGACATCTGGGCAATCAAAGCCTTGTCTGTTTTTATGTGCATGCAATGTGTGCAAAGCCCATTAAAAAGGATTGGGGCTTCAATTGCCTGGTTGTGCCAGACATTTTGATGCTGTAGAGCATGCGTGTGCATGTATGCACACACACACACACACACACAAACCCTTCTGGTGGATGTTCTGCAAGGAAAATCTTGTATTAACATTTAATATAATTAAATCAAATGTTCAAGAAATGTAACAAAAATGCAAATGAGTGGCACTTTTGTGGATCAATAAAAAGATATACTGTAGATGGAATTAGATAAATGATTTTGGCTCACTGTTTTGTAGTTCAGTGCTTTTTCAGCAAAACTTGCTCTGTCCTATGTACAGATATTGTTATAAAGTCCCCAAGATTTCACTGTTAGAGAAAAATACTATTTATTTACTATAGCTCTACTAGATACTTTGTTATGGGAAACATACGTGTACATAAATAAGAATATAATCAAGAATACAACGTATTTTTTTAACTGTCACTTTAAGAATATCCATTATACTCTTCTGCCATCTGACCAATGAATGTCAGTTATCTGATCATTTCTATAGAGAAGAAATTTAATTCATTTCTTTCTTTAGCTGCTTTGAAAATGTGTCAGACAGCATTCTTTCTTTTTCTAGCTTGGCCCTTTTTATTTCTCTAGTACTGTTTTAAATGGTTTCTGTCCTACAGCTACTTTTATTTGAAAATATAAAGAAAAAAGAGAAAATAATATAAAATATAAAAATATGCATTTTTCCTTTCAGTATTATGAAACCATTTGCAATTTGATGTTCCACTGGCATGAAGGTCATTTTGTAACAACTCTGACTTTCTAATGAAAGGGACAGAATGTCATTAAGAGCCCAGTTTATTCTTCAAGTCGCTATTAAATATGTGAATATTATAATATGGATTTTCAGGAATGAGCTTTTTTATTAACTTGGACGTTTGAATGGAATTATGTTATTTTTATGTATGCTAGGTGGTATCCTTCTCCAATCACAGGTATATTAGAGCCAACGACAAGATCCACAATGGGCCTGGAAGTGAGCTGATGCTACAGTTGATGAATGCCGTGAGAACCAGAAGTGGGCTCTGGTACCCAACCCATGCTTTGTTACTGATGCAAGAACATTTATCATTTGTAAGCAGTTGCCTCTGACATGAGACAAATGTTGCCTAAGGAATATGCACCTCAATCTCATTGCCAAGACAGGTAAGGTTAAATACAGAACACATTGCTACATATGTATGCTGGCAAAATACATGTGAACCTTGGGTGCCTGCTTGATAAAATTCAATACAATAGTTGACAAAAGTATTCAACAAGGAATCCCCATTCAGTTAGATCAGATACACTTGAATATGTCTCCACTGAAGTGCATGGAGAAGAGTTCCATGCATGCTTTGTAATCCACATAGCCTTGGGTAGGATATTAAGGATATTTTAATATCCTTACCCCACCATTTTCAGTTGCACTTAAAAATGAGGATACTTGATTTAGTTTCCTTTTGTAGAGTAAATGTGGACAATTTGTAGAACTGCAATAATAGAAAGCAAAGGGAATGATATATGAACAACTAGAGGACACTGATGTGAAAAGAGAATTGGAATTAAAAAAAATGTTAGTCCTGGTAAGGAAGTCATTTTTTTTAATTTAAGCAAACTTTTTTTTTGTTTGTGAAATATAGCAATAAAACTATAATAAACAGACAAGAATACAACAGTAATTATACATTCCAAACATACATTAATATAATAATTAACATGAAGAAAAAGACACATTAGACATTGATAGGGAATATCCACTTTTAATCCACTTGTATCCATTTTTTTAACATGAGGAGTGTACATTTATTTCCACTTACATAGAATCATTCTCTGGCCAAACTCTCTAAATGAGGGGAAGTTGTGAGCAGAAATATGACCCACAAAATCACTCAACCACAATCAAGCAATTGGCAAGACAAGCTGTTATGGGTAGAACTTAGGAACTGCAAGAAGATGATCTAAGCAACTAAAAAGAGAGGTAATCAATATGTGTGAAGAAGTTGGAAAGGATGAACAGAACTAAAAGAACAGAATGGGGATGCTGCGGATGAACTCAAGAATAAGAGCAGGAGAAAATGGAAAGAGATGTAAAAGTTGGTTTGAACTAATCTTCAAGGGAATCATTTATATATATTGAGAAAATACTGTAGCTCTATTGAGCAAAACTGTCAAGCCTGACTAAAGCTGTAAGAATGGTTGTAGAATATGCTTTTCAGAAAGGACAAATCCAGGCTAGAATAAGACACAGGATGAGGGAAAATAGACAAATGAATGAGGTTCATTATTTTCTGCTAAGTTAAGTCATAAATGTTAATCTTGCCTTCCTGTTTGAATGTAAGTATATTTCTGGGAGAATCTGGGATGTATTGCAAGTTTGGTGGCAGTGACAGTGACTGGAATGTTGGGTGTTTGTAGAAAGGCTGCAAAGTTAGCTTTGGAATTCTGGTGCTCTCTGAGCCTTGTTGTTTTCTTGCAGACACTTCATTGCCAGACTAGGCAACATCTTCCTTTCCCTTTCCCTTTCCCTTTCCCTTTCCCTTTCCCTTTCCCTTTAATTGCTCATATTAATGCCCTGAAGTTCTTGGAGGATATAGAAACCTTGATTATGTTTTCCCAAGGAAGCAATTACAAAACTGGGTTAATATGAAATCAAGTTGTTTGTAAATGCAACTGTTTAAAGTTTGCCTCTGGGGAAATCATGCTAAAATAGGGCATTCTCTACCATTTGGCTCTTTGCCTGCCAGCTAACCAGTTCCTCCTAGGGTATAAATCAGCTCATCTATTACAAGCTATCTAGAGAACATGGCACATGCATTTAATTGAGCACATTTAGCCAGAGAGTTTTTAATAATAGGATGTTTCTTGCTTTCAAGGAAAACAATACTGTAGTTTATTTTTCCTGTAAAAAGGGAGATGCAGCAGGGTATACTTTTTTGTCACAGCTGAAGTAGTAACATATATCAAGCAGAACTAAACAAAATCTGAAGGAAATTGGATGGATGGATGGATGGGACAAAAAGACTGAATAGGCTGTTCTGTTTTATCAGCAGAGTACATTTCTCCAACAGTCTCTGTAAGAAACCAGCCCATTGGAAGCCCTCTGTCATATTGGAAGTATGTCAGAGACATAAGATTCTCTGCACTACATTGCCCTCACTTTGAATTAGCATTATTTGCCTTTAGTGATCTCATCATATAGTCAAATGCGATTGTCTACACAGCATTGGGATGTCCCTGTATTCTGATTCTATTTATTCAGTCCATTTTTATGTGCCTTCCTCTGTCCAAGACATCTAAAAGTGCTACACATGCTCTTCAATAAAAATAGAAGTCATTCATATTTTTGTGAATTAAATTGTATGTAAAAATTACAATAATTAAAGCATTTCTTAGAAAACATGTTATAAAACATTTAAGCATTTTAGCTTAGATCTATTATCTCTACTACTATCTTAGAAAACAATTTTATTTGTTCTTTCTAAAAAACAGCTTTTCAAATTCCATTGAAAACACTAAAGCAAAATTAGGGATGCAAATTAGGAAACTCAATCAACATTTGTACTTATTTGATGGAACAGAATTATAGACTTCAAAGGGACATGTTTTTCATGTTCATTACATTGTGCAAATTTGTTAAATTCATTGCAATCAATGTGCATATTTAATTCAAATCTATGAAGAACAAGGACTGGAAATTCAAGGATGTTCCCTAAACCATTTTGAAATCAAAAGCCTACCATCAAAAGTTGCTCAACTTCAGGTAAATAATTTTAGTAGCAATCAGTTCAGCCTCACAAAAACCCTGAGCTGTATTCTCAGCAGGTAACACTATATTTGGAAGCTAAGTAGTATGTCAGATCTAGTTAGACCTTTTTCCAGAACTATACTGAAGAAAATTTCATAGCTGTGTATAAAGAAATGTTGATTGATGGATAATATTACTAGAGTAAGAAAGGGGAATCTTCAATGAGCAGTATGTAAATGGAATATTTTAAAAGAGAATTTAAAGAATGGCTAATGTAAATTCAAATATATTATAATAAATTCATAACCAATTCAGTACCTAGTGAATCATCTACAAGAGAAAATATTTGCACAGTGGTGAAATACAGCATAGGATGTGTTTTTCAAAGGAAGGGCATTCTAGCTGGTTCAGGTAAATAAATGCCCAATGGCAGATGAGTTATCCAATCTATTTAAGAGAAAACTGGTTCTAAACATCTATAAAAATCATTAAAAACCTGTTAGAAATATCTAATAGAAGGAGTTGGCTTACAAGAACTCAGTCACTGGTCTGTTTCACTGGTGTGTCTGTATTTAGGAGTTGATCAGTGAGTGAACTCTGATGTTCTGTGAAGGTGTCATGTAGTATACAGGGTTCAGTAATAGTTACCTTATCTTGGAAGGCAGAGAGCAAATTAAAATACTCAGGAATAGTCAACTTGACAAATTATGTAATTTTTTTAGAGTTTAAATGAGCAATAAATTGCTTAGTCTGAAAAGAATCTTAGTAATATTACTATATTTTGGCTTCTTTTTTCCAGAACAATACATTTAAATATATATTTTACGTTTGCATGCTGAAATGTTTTTGCTATCATGCATACCCTTCTATATACCTGTTGTATAATTCAGTTTTTGAGCACTGTGTTTATCCAGAACCATCATAAACCATCATTGCTAGAGGAAATGGTCACCTCAAGAGAGCAAATGAGACCAGTTTTGTCCAATTGAGACTCACTGGAAGTGGGTAGCCAGTTGTTATTCTATGGGGCTCAGATCCTCTACTAGGAATTGAACTCCCTGACCTGTGCACTCTAGATGACAATAACCAGTGCATTAGCTTTAGGAGCTATCCACGTACTGGCACTCAGTGATTGTAGGTGGCAGTTGGCAGTTCAATTCCAGATACAGGGGTTGAACCTCATGCAATAACATTTGTATACCCAGGTCTGATGTTCCCAATAGGATGAAAGCAGTCACATTTTGCATTCTGGTGGTCTGTGTAACTAAAAACACCACATAGGATAAACACTGTGTAAACATAGAGAATTTTCTCCCTCCCCTGAGGTGATGGAAGTAATGTAAAACCCCATACATGGGGGCATGACATAATGTACCATCTGTACCTTTTTGCTTATGAGAGCTTAGGAGAAGGTGGACTGTGTATAGTAGTATAATAGCTCATAGAGAAAATTGATATAAACAGTACATCATGTTTACTCTGGACTTTGTACTCCTGGTGCCATCCTCAGCAGAGAATATATTAAGTAGTTTTTTCACTAAGCCACTTAACCTGTTACTGTATCCCCATTTTCCTGCTCCAGATGTGTCTCTGGAGAAGGGAGGATAAGGGAAGTGAGTAGAGCAAGTGCTCCAGCAAGTTAACAAGGCATTTACTTTTATAAGCATCTCTACTTAAATTGTTCACACCATTCCTAACTTTACTATCTGTTCTACTGATCAGATTTCTGCTTGCCTAACAGGCAAGGAATTTTATATACCATTCCTACTGTAATCCCATAATTACTCCATTGTCTTCTCCAGTACCAAAGTTCAAAAGCACCAACACTCTTTCCATACTCTTGAAAGATCAACTTTCACTTTCACAGAGTTCCATAGGGGAAACATGATTCTGATGTTTTTATGTACACACATATCATGCCATCTGAATATATTTTCTAAGCTCTTCATTGTTACCCTACCAAGTGTTAGTCTGCAGTTTATTTAGTTATTAGGTTTTGTATTGAAGTTATATTATCCTGATAATGTACCATCTTGGTAACTTTGCTGAAGGAAAGCCTAAGCATCTTTTTATTTTTTTATTTTTTTAAATGAAGCCAGTCCTTTTGAGCTTTTTAGGTGTCGTAATAATATTATATTAATATACAACTAACAGAGTTCAAAGTAGTTTTTAGCCCCCATGGGTTTTTAGCCCTCATTCCTGTTCATATGATTTAGGCTTTCAGCCAGCTACTTCCAGTTTAGCTGAGAATAATAGGATTAGTAAATTGAAAATATTAATCAATATTTTGGACTTACCAAGATTTACCAAAAGCAAACCGGAAAAGGAAGATGGGAAAAGGGAGATGGGAAAAGGGAAATAATTTCATATTATAGAAGAGCCACAAAGAACTATTATCTGTGCCCTCATTTGGTATATATATTTCAAGAAGCTAAGGTCAGTCAAGAAGCCTCTAGCAAGCAAAATGCAAAAAGGCGGATGCTGAAGATTTAACCAGGGAAGGAGCAATTTATTTTTTAATGTTCATATTACTGAAAATGAAACAACTAAATCTTAGTACCTCATTTATTTATTTATTGTATGGCAGCACATCATACATATTACAAATATATTATATTAAAAAAATGGGAATATAAATATATATATAGAAAATATACATTGGTCATAGGGCAATTATAACTATAAACAAACATTAAGATTACAAATATAGTTTTTTGCAGCATCAGTTGCCATCAGGAAATCAGCAAAGTTCTTGTCGTAGGCTCTAGTCTTATGTTCTTGTATTATGTGTTTAACAGTCACACCTGTCAGCCCCGCAGTCACACCTTGGAGATGGTATCTCACCCCATTAATATAGGGAATCTGCACACCTGCCATGATTAGAGTGCACTCTGTTGATAGCTGACCATATTCTGCATGGCTGATCAAAAGCAGGAGGCTTCATTGTAATACAGGGTAGGCTTTGACAATGCTGGGGGCAGTACCTCATGCTTGAACATGTAAGCTTTTCATTACTGTGAACAAGTGCTGCAAAGCTGGAAAAGGAAGCTGCACAGATTTGGCTGTGCCAATTAGTAAACAGAATCCATTTATCTGAATAAAGCCCAGAATTCAAAGACTCAGAATAGGACTGGTTAGACTTCCGAGTGAGGGAACAGTGAGCTAAGATGTCTCCAGAGATGACTCTGTGGCCAAGACCAATGGACCAGCAACAAGTCCAGTCCAATGGAACCTCTCCAGATAAGGAGAGGACAAGTGATAACCCACTTGTGCTCCAGATAGCTGTTCCTCACAAGGAGAATGCAGGACAGCAGTCAACTTGTGGGTCTGAGTACCTGGAGGTGAGGGAAGCCATCAAGCTCTCAACTGCAGTGCAGCCTGTATGGATACCAGGTCCGTCAGCCTATATGGATACCAGGTTCATCAAACCTCACTTTCTAAACACTTTTGGAATATAACTATTTTAAAGTTAAAAGAGGTCTTCCAAGCAACAAGTTTGAAAAACTACCTGGTGAATGATCCTTCATTCCAGAAAAAAAAGGAAAAGTTAATTAACAATTTAAAGATTTAAAGATACAAAGTAAATGGCAAAAAGCTAGATAAGAATTTAATCCAAGAAACTTTGAAATGGACTAAGGGACAAATTTGAAATATTTGACTTGATATTTGAAATACTATGACTTTTACTATAAGACTTTTGAAATAAATAAAAACAAAACAGTATCTTCATGCGAACAGAAATTATTTAGTCTTTTTTGGAAAGAGATCATAGCCTGATTTTTTAAAACAAAGAAGCAAGAAATTTGTGATAGACTGTGCAATATAGAAATGACACGCTAGAGGGAACTAAAGACCACAGGCAGAGGAAAAAAAGAAAGAAAAAACCCTGCATTTTACTTTTTAATTTGCTGATTAAATACTTTTACAAGTGACCCTTGTAAAAATGACAAAGATATTACATTGGAGACATTTCAAAGAAGTTTTGAAGAAATGAGAAAGAAGCTCACAGCTACAATGACATCAACAATATCTGCCTATGAAAATTAAAAAAAAAAAGATTTTAAAGAAGAAATGAAAGATGTGAAGGAGAAAATTTTGGAAGAATTTATAGACCAACAGGAGGAAGAGGTAAAACAAATTCTAACCTATGCAGAAATACTGGAAAATAAAATAGAAGTTGTGGACTATAAAACAGAGATGAAAACTAAAGTGGAAATACAAATGATAAACCAAGAGATGAAAAATGACTTGGGTAATGACTCATTATTTGATTTTCAAAAGAGGGTTGTTAAAGCCATGAAAAAACTCCCAAGATGGGAGAAAGAAAATTTGAATGGAGATCAAATCCTATAATGGCATCTTATGAAGTAAAGATTATGATTGTTAGGGGCAAAAGAAAAAAATATAAAATTAACCTGTTTGATCAGGGTTAAAATAAGAAAAACTTTTATAAAGTTCTGGGTACCCTTTATGGACTTTTTGTTGATCCTGGACAGAAACATTAAATGATTTTTGGATTTGTGGATGGATAAGGGTTGGGATATGGGAAGAAGTGATTTATGTAATATAATACCAAAGTGAGGTAGAGAAATACTAAGTTTGCTTGCACTTGTAAAGAAGATTGGAAGTCACTTCTTTAAATATTCTTTTTTTGTTTTCTCTCTCTTTTCTTTTTCTTTTTTTTTCTTTCTGTACTTTTTTCTGTACTTTTTGCATTATCTTTTACTATTGTTAAAATCTGTAATAAAAAGTATATATCTTTAACAAAGAATAGGACTGGTTAGACTGAGGACTGTATGTCAAAGATTGTGGGATTAGGTGCTCAAAGGATGGAGGCAAGAATTATACCCAAAGATTATATGCCTTTGAATTTCTTACTCACAATTTGCTGGCACTGAAATAAATCTTTGCTACTGAGGCTTTGTAATGGCAACCTGGTGCACTTTGCTCACTCATGATTAGAAGCTGTGGGTTTACCATCTGAACTGGTACTAGAGTTTCAAATTTATAGCATAGTGAAAGGAAACCCTATTAATCTTTCATCTTTCAGCCAGCTGTACATTTGGATCATATTTAATTTAAAGATTTCAAGGGCTCTCCTGATCCTGCCATCATCAAGAGGCTTATAATTTAACATTCTCAAAGTGGGAAAAGAATGGAAAAATGTTTTGTATTGTGAAGATAACAGACTACAGGTTTCATCCTCTTTTATTCTCTGGACTGAACTGAAAGCTCTGAGTTTGCCCTCCAAGGATAAATTATTCTTTAAGTTAGGCTTAACGTCCATAAAGTTTTCATGGCAACAACACAGAAGGGGGTTGCCATTCCTTCTTCTAACATGTTTTGTAACTTCCCAGGTTCCTCTAGTCTACAGCTCTGATTTTTTCTGGTGTTCTCCCATACAATTATTAACCTGGCCCAACCCTGCTTAGTTATTTTTATATCAGCCAAGTATGACTAATCTCCAATTCTTCCCTTAAATACACATTTCCCCCATTTATGCTTATGGTTCATGAACATTGTTTTTTGTACTTATTAACATTCTATTACTATTTTAATAACTTTTGTACTATTAAGAGGTGTTTAAAGACCCTAAGGAAGACCCCCCCTTCACCCAGATCTTCTCTGAAAGATACATGTTAAGAGAAAAATGACTGTAAGAACAACTGGATAATAGATCAAACTATACAGTCTGGGATTTTGATCAATGGAAACATTAAGAAGGCCATATATAAATGCCTGCTTTACCTAGGGTATAGATTTGACATGATGATGATGTTGGTGATGGAACTGAAAGTGAAAAAAAATTGTGGTCAAATCAGAGTAATTGGAAAACTTAAAACTAGGAAAATTGAAAAACTGAAACTGGATCTAAAAAAGCAATATCACATCAGAACCAAAGCCATAGCTGAAGTTCAAGAAGAACTAAAACAGAGGATTGTGGCATTATAGGAAAAATCCAGCAGTATGATGTATAGACCAATACAATATTTACCATTTATAACCTTTGATAACAAATCAGCATCAGAATGGATGGATGGATTTATTTATTTATTTAGATTTATATCCTTCCCCAGACACAATAAAACACAGAATTATGTTACCAAAAGAGATTACTTGTAAAGCGATCCTAAAAAATTCAAAATGAAAACTGAAATCAAAATTCAGTCTGAAGGAAAATTCTCTCTACTCAGTTCAGCAAAAAGGAAAGTGCAAAATTTCACAAAGAAATAAAGAATAGTTGTTATTATAGGTAAGGCAATCCTAAAAAGTTCAAAATGAAGAAAAGTACATTTTTATGTGTAACTTGGACAGATGACAAGAAAACATTTGATTTCCTTCCACATAGCTGGATCATAAAAAGTATGGAAATTTTGGGATCAGTCATGATATCTGAGGTTTTGTAGAAACATTTTTTAAACATAAATCACATTTATAAAGCTCATTATGACTTTGTATATTGTATTATTTATATTAGTATTTGGTGGAGTTAATTTAGATTAATCCCTTTCTGAATTTCACACTGGCTAGGTAAAAAAATGCAGGGAAAGTAATTATCACAGCATTTTTTACTGAAGCTTCCAACCTAACACTCTGTGGAAATGGAAGCAGTTGGTGGAATGTGAAAGATGCAGAAGTAAGCAGATGAAAACTGATTGAGCCAAATGTAGACCATTTCAATGAAACAGTGAATTTTGAAATCACCTGGTAAGGGAATGAAGGGTCCAAACTTTCTCTTATGAATGTTGACCTTTCTGATAACTTGCTTATGAAAAAACTAACGGTTCCCCCCCACCCCATCTACAGTATTTCTTCTTGACCTAAAAAGTAGACCATACAACTTTATTGATTACCATTCTTCATCTGAGCACTACACTGACTGAATGTGACCATTCATCTAGCTAAAAATGTATTTAAAAATCTATTGAGCTTTCTTTTCAGCAGAAATAATACTTGCAGGAACAGATGGCACACAGGGGTGTGAGCAAAGATTTGAACATCAGAAGTCATTTTATAATAGCTTCTACCAGCTCCCAGAAGAAAAATCCTACTGCTTCCCCAAATCTTCCAGTAGACAGAAATTCATGGTGAGAATTCAGAAGAGGAAAGCTATGTAGGTTTCCTTATGTAACCTGGATGAGATGAAAACCATACTGAATTAGTTGTACCCTCAACTGCTATGGGACTAATACTTGAATATTTCAAATATGTATTTCATACATATGTGTGTATGTATGTGTGTGTGAGTATCTATCTATCTATCTATCTATATATAGATACACACACACACACACACACACACACACACACACACACATATATATATATATATATATATATATATATATATATATTTGATACATGGTGAGACCCCATTTTGCTTTTCACACCTGTTAAATGCTTATTCTCCGGGAACTGGTATCGAGACAATTTGCAATATAATGGCAGTCAAAATTAACAAAGAAAAGTTGTGTTAGGGATGTTTACTTAGGCACAATTGTAAAGAGCAGGAATGAGCAACCTTTAGTTCTATGGCAAATGACAACTGATTTCTTTTCCTGCTTCTGGAGCAGCTTCTGATTACACATAATGCAAATGCTAAAAATTGGCGGCACAATTTTTCATCATTTTTCGGTGGGAAACATGTCAAAACTGTTATGTAAACCCTAAAATAAGGTTAATGCAGTCAACAATACCAATAGTACCAATTACATGAGGAAAAAAAATCCTGACTGCCTTTTGTATAATCTCTCTGTCCCCTGAGGGTCTTGATCAGTCTTGATTAAGAGTCACATAACCAAAATGGCTCAGCTACAACATAGGTAATTGTGAAAAGTTGAGCCCGCACAAAAGGATAGAGTGCACCAATTGTCAACAATGACATCTAAAACTAAAGAATTATTTATCTGTTCTCCCTTACTGTGTTTTGAAAGACGGGATTACATCTGCCATTCCATTTCCAGTATCCACATCAGGAAATGGATACTATGATTGTACAGAGAAATGCTCACTGATTATTTATGGGATAAAAGACTTTAAATATGCATGATTTGCAGTCTGATGATGAGTTGCATGTACATATAGTTGCATATATACGGATGATATGATTAGAAAGGATGAACTGGAAGGTAGGGAGCAGACTGTCCCCTACACATTTTTAGTCCTCACACATTCAACAGATATCACTGAAAGCAAGGAAGTGAACAATATTTTGTAAGTAATGCTGAAAAATCACTGGAAAAGAGGACAGTGCTGAATGTACTAATGAGTACTGAATAATTTGGACTGAATCTGATCCCTCCCTCCCTTCCCTCCCTCCTTCCCTCCCTCCCTCCATCCTTCCTTTTGACAGAGTACCTGGTTCTTAGCTGTCTCAGGTAAGGAGAGCCGCTGTTCAACTTTCCTTTGGACGACTCCTTCCTACATAAAATTTGTTGAGGCTGTAGTTATGCATTTAGAGTTAATTCCTTTCCATTGTATTTATACTAACAGAATATAAATTTTGTGACATTGAGAAGAAAGAGCTGGATGCAGAACAAAATAATCTTTATATTTATGTTCCTAAGCAGCTGGAACAAGGAAGGGTATTTGCACAGAAATTGGTTCACAATGCTTTGTCTTTCACATTTGCTTCTAACAAGCAGCTCCAAGTTCCACCACATTATTTGTGTTTCTAGTCAGTGATATTTCCCAAGGGAGACTGGGTGTGTGTTACTACATTTCATTTCTTAGTTAGTTCTAGTAACAATGATACTTAAAACATGTGGGGAGACATCCAGCTTTGCTATCAGTTCTGCAGAGTGTAACAACTTCTAACTTCACAAATGAGGTTAATTAAATAGTCTCTTTTCTTTTAAAATACATTGAATACAAATCCCATATTTAGCATTCTGATTCAATTTATTCAGATGTTCTTGTTGATCCATGGCAAGGACTTTGTCCAGTAATCTGAGTATTTTGAAAAACACTACCGTTCATATGTAAATTGCAGAAGTTATGTTACGGAATGGAAGCATCGCTGATTAGATATTTTTCCCAATCTCAGTATTTCCAGCCAGTGCTTATTCTTGCTTTGAACTACTCAGTAACATCAACAGGCCTTCCAGAGCTTGATTAAATTGTAGCTACAAAATATTTAAGAGAAAAGAGAGGTAATATTTTGTTTACAACATCTTTGTTGAACTCCATTTTCAACTGCCTAAGTGATATTAGCAGGAATGATTTTCCATAATTAAGATATCAAATAAAATGGGATGAAATAGAGATGTCACCATGTGAATTGACAACTGAACTTTTTTTGGGAGGAGATATTATTTCATCTTGCGAAACTATTTCACATTTGATTTTACAATTGAAGTCTTTCTGGGAAGGGAGATTATTTCACCATGTAAAGTAAATATTGACTACCAACAAATGGAATAAGGTAGGACCCATTCTTTTCCATTATACTCTCAAAGTTGCTAAACTGAGTTGAAGAGAAATACAGTGTAATGTCTGTGAAGCAGCAATAATAAACATGGGATCATTAATAATGTGCATGTTTTTCTCTAGAAAGAAAAAAAATGCAAATGATTTTGATGGTTAATAACCTTTCACCATTCTTTCCTCATCAAATCAACAGATAAAGCTAGAAGTAACAGATTTCCCCTAGTTCTATTCTATTATTCTTCTATTACTTAGTCCTCCATTCTGTCTTCCAATTTCTTAGCTAATATTTGAGAACTTAAACATCTGCCATTTGCTTCCAGTTGTTCATCCAATTTATCTATGAATGTGAACAACTATGCATACTGAAATGCTAAATTTATTTTAAAAAATTGGAATGGTACATATTACTATACTTTAATATCAGTAAAATATGGGCCAGGATGAGGAGTGGAATTTATTTGTATGTGTGTTTTCCATTATTCAAATAAATTCACCCACCAGAAAGTTCTGTAGTTGTAGTGCATTTAGGGGCCTGCAGGCTAGCTGATGACTCCTCTGTATTCTATTGCCAAAGTCGTTGGCATCTCCTAATGAAACCCTGGGAGAGAAGTGGATTTAGGGGTCAACTCAGATTTTTTTTTTTTGGCCCAGGCAATGTTGGCTGGAAGTCTTCAGAGAGGCAAGAAGATTAATAAACAGATTGTCTGACTGGACTAGAACTCAGATCCTCTGCCTAAAAACCCTGGGAGAAATGGAGCTAGACAGTTGATGAGGAAAGTATTGAGCTGTCACATCAGGGTGTGTTATTTCTTCTTTTTTGCTTCTTTTGCTCTGTTGTATAACTTTATGTATACTCTGCCCCTCTTCTATCTCTTTGTCTATGTTAATAATGGGTAGCTTTGGTGTGCAGATCTCATCCTCCCATAATTTATTTATTAAATGTGTCCCCGCCCATATCCTATTTTCCCCCCTTCTTTGTTCCTTTTTAAATATAAACATGCTTAGTTCTTTGTTCTTCAGCAAAGGATCGTTACCTTGTCATGGTGCTGGAGCTTGAGCACCTCAATGATGCCATGAGCTAAACCGTGAAGGGACACCCAAGACGGGAAGGTCATGACAGAGAGGTCAGACTAAATACAATCCCTGGGGAAGGTAATGGCAACCCACCCCAGTATTCTTGCCGTGAAAACTAAATGGATCAGTACAACCAGAGATATGTCGGTATACCATCAGAAGATGAGACCCCCAGGTCGGGAGATGGTCAAAATGCTACTGGGGAGGAACAGAGGATGAGTTCAACTAGCCCCAGACGTGATGACACAGCTAGCTCAAAGCCGAAAGGACGGCTAGCGGCCGACGGTGCTGGTGGTGAACGGCGAATCCAATGTTCTAAGGATCAACACACCATTGGAACCGGGAATGTAAGATCTATGAGCCAGGACAAATTGGATATGGTTATTGGTGAGATGTCAAGATTAAAGATAGACATTCTGGGCGTCAGTGAACTGAAATGGACTGGAATGGGCCACTTCACATCAAATGACCACCAGATCTACTACTGTGGACAAGAGGACCACAGAAGAAATGGAGTAGCCTTCATAATTAATAGTAAAGTGGCTAAAGCAGTGCTTGGATACAATCCAAAAAACGATAGAATGATCTCAATTCGAACTCAGGGCAAGCCATCGAACATCACAGTGATCCAAATATATGCCCCAACCACAGATGCTGAAGAAGCTGAAGTAGAGCAGTTCTATGAGGATCTGCAGCACCTACTGGACAACATGCCTAAAAGAGATGTTATTTTCATCATGGGAGACTGGAATGCTAAGGTGGGCAGTCAAATGACACCTGGAATTACAGGAAAGCATGGCCTGGGAGAAGAAAACGAAGCAGGACATAGGCTGATAGAATTTTGCCAAGACAACTCAATGTGCATAACAAACACCCTCTTCTAGCAACCTAAGAGACGGCTTTATACATGGACTTCCCCAGATGGACAACACCGAAATCAGATTGACTACATCCTTTGCAGCCAAAGGTGGCGGACATCTATACAGTCGGTAAAAACAAGACCTGGAGCTGACTGTAGTTCAGATCATGAACTTCTTCTTGCACAATTTAGGATCAGAATAAAGAGATTAGGGAAGACCCACAGATCAGCTAGATATGAGCTCACTAATATTCCTAAGGAATATGCAGTGGAGGTGAAGAATCGATTTAAGGGACTGGACTTAGTAGATAGGGTCCCGGAAGAACTCTGGACAGAGGTTCGCGACATTGTTCAAGAGGCGGCAACAAAATACATCCCAAAGAAAGAAAACCAAGAAGGCAAAATGGCTGTCTGCTAAGACACTAGAAGTAGCCCAAGAAAGAAGGAAAGCAAAAGGCAGCAGTGATGGGGGGGGGGGATATGCCCAATTAAATGCAAAATTCCAGAGGTTAGCCAGAAGAGATAAGGAATTATTTTTAAACAAGCAATGCGCGGAAGTGGAAGAAGGCAATAGAATAGGAAGGACAAGAGACCTCTTCCAGAAAATTAGAAACATCGGAGGTAAATTCCAGGCAAAAATGGGTATGATCAAAAACAAAGATGGCAAGGACCTAACAGAAGAAGAAGAGATCAAGAAAAGGTGGCAAGAATATACAGAAGACCTGTATAGGAAGGATAACAATATTGGGGATAGCTTTGACCGTGTGGTCAGTGAGCTAGAGCCAGTCATCCTGAAGTGTGAGGTTGAATGGGCCTTAAGAAGCATTGCTAATAACAAGGCAGCAGGAGATGATGGCATCCCAGCTGAACTGTTCAAAATCTTGCAAGATGATGCTGTCAAGGTAATGCATGCTATATGCCAGCAAATTTGGAAAACACAAGAATGGCCATCAGACTGGAAAAAATCAACTTATATCCCCATACCAAGAAAGGGAAACACTAAAGAATGTTCAAACTATCGAATAGTGGCACTCATTTCACATGCCAGTAAGGTAATGCTCAAGATCCTGCAAGGTAGACTTCAGCAATTCATGGAGCGAGAATTGCCAGATGTACAAGCTGGGTTTAGAAAAGGCAGAGGAACTAGGGACCAAATTGCCAATATCTGCTGGATAACGGAAAAAGCCAGGGAGTTTCAGAAGAACATCTATTTCTGTTTTATTGACTATTCTAAAGCCTTTGACTGTGTGGACCATAACAAATTGTGGCAAGTTCTTAGTGGTATGGGGATACCACGTCATCTTGTCTGCCTCCTGAAGAATCGGTATAACGACCAAGTAGCAACAGTAAGAACAGACCACGGAACAACGGACTGGTTTAAGATTGGGAAAGGAGTACGGCAGGGCTGTATACTCTCACCCTACCTATTCAACTTGTATGCAAAACACATCATGCGACATGCTGGGCTTGAGGAATCCAAGGCTGGAGTTAAAATCACTTGAGGAAACATTAACAATCTCAGATATGCAGATGATACCACTTTGATGGCTGAAAGCAAAGAGGAACTGAGGAGCCTTATGATGAAGGTGAAAGAAGAAAGTGCAAAAGCTGGCTTGCAGCTAAACCTCAAAAAAACCAAGATTATGGCAACCAGCTTGATTGATAACTGGCAAATAGAGGGAGAAAATGTAGAAGCAGTGAAAGACTTTGTATTTCTAGGTGCGAAGATTACTGCAGATGCTGACTGCAGTCAGGAAATCAGAAGACGCTTAATCCTTGGGAGAAGAGCAATGACAAATCTCGATAAAATAGTTAAGAGCAGAGACATCACACTGACAACAAAGGTCCACATAGTTAAAGCAATGGTGTTCCCCGTAGTAACATATGGCTGTGAGAGCTGGACCATAAGGAAGGCTGAGAGAAGGAGGATAGATGCTTTTGAACTGTGGTGTTGGAGGAAAATTCTGAGAGTGCCTTGGACTGCAAGAAGATCCAACCAGTCCATCCTCCAGGAAATAAAGCCAGACTGCTCACTTGAGGGAATGATATTAAAGGCAAAACTGAAATACTTTGGCCACATAATGAGAAGACAGGACACCCGGGAGAAGATGCTGATGCTAGGGAGAGTGGAGGGGAAAAGGAAGAGGGGCTGACCAAGGGCAAGGTGGATGGATGATATTCTAGAGGTGACGGACTCATCCCTGGGGGAGCTGGGGGTGTTGATGACCGACAGGAAGCTCTGGCGTGGGCTGGTCCATGAAGTCACAAAGAGTCGGAAGCGACTAAATGAATAAACAACAAAAGTTCTTTGTTATTCCAGGGTTAGATTTTGTACTAGCATCACATGCACCCAAACCACTTAGGCCTGGCAACCCTGGATAAAAGGGAAGATTGGAACCATCTACTTAAATGTTTCTTCCTACGGAAGAAGAATCTTGTTTTGGACATCCAGATTCCAGGTAAGTGGTGGTGGCAGGAATCCAAATAAACTGTTGAAGACAGAAGACCTCATGGAGGAATCTAGTAGGCTTGTGTTGGTACTTGTGAAAGGCAGACACAATCTCCCTCTTGCTATAGGTGTAGAAGAGGATATTCTGTTCTGAACACCCAACCACAAAATTAATTGGTGATAATGAAAATAATAATAAAAAAAGCTTCAGAAGAAATTTACCTCCCCCATTAAAAAAGAAAAGAAAGTTTGTTAATAGCAATTAGATCTACAGAGGGGAATAACTAGAGCTGAAAATCTGCCCTTCCTCTTTTTTGAGGGGAAAGTAATGCTAGAAGTATTTCTGGCAGTAAATCCTTGAAGATTTATATCACTTGGAGATAGTTTTAAGGTTAATATTTTTTTTTTTTTAAATTAATTCTCACGTACAAAAAGTCTTACTATAAGATTTAAAACACCTGAAAGAAACTGGGAATGTTAAGTTTGTGCACCTACAAAAACAAGAACAAAAAATGGGTGCAATATTTTATGCCCATTACAGTAGTCAAAATGTAAAAAGAATGGATAATTAATTCCAGAGAATATAGAAGTATATGCACAGCAGTTTTACAAAGTTTGGAAATCTAATCCAAAATAATGTTAAATAATAAATGCATTGGAGCTGTTCCATGTTTTTCCACTGAAAAGCACTGTGTATATATAACTTACAGAGAGAAAGGTGTGGGTAATAGCACCATGAAATGATCTAGGAGATTATTGCTTGGATTTATTTAGCTACCCTATGCCCAAAGTATCATTAAGAAATTTCCAACCACTTGATCCATTTGACTTGTCTACTGTTTTGCAGTGAATTGCTTAGACAATTTTAAGCTAAGCAAGTAAATTCTTCTGTGGGTTTGGTATTTGCTTTCCATAGTATCTAATTTAAAATACGTTGTGAAGGTTTTTTTTTCCCCTTAAAATTTCATTTGTTTCTCTACCCACCTTTTTTTTTTTAGAATAAAGAGGGAGGACATATAGTTGCAAATCCTATTTCAGTGCAAATCTGTTGTTGGTAATTGCAGTTTAGCAATTGTCTTAGCCTTCAGTTCTGCAATGATGAAAGACTAATGGGTGTGAATTATTAGCTGTGCCATTTACCTTGAAAACGCTTCTAACATTGTTGTGAGAGTTGAATGTGTTTATTTTTGGAAATTTCCTTTTGTTCTGTAGTGAATCTCATTATTCTGAATTGTTGAGAGTGTTACAGTTAATAGGAGAGGGTATAAATATCTACCTTTTAGGAGCAGAACAGTTTAAAATTCTAAAGGTTTGATTCTCTGTTGCTTTACTGCATTGTACTGTTTTGATGAGATTGCTCTAATTTAGTGATTCCAATAGCTCTGTGCTCTAGAATCATATCTTCAGATGTCCTAAGGCAATTCACATGTGGAACAGGTAGCAAGTCTAGTTTGAATGTACATTTGTCAAGGGTATAGGAGTTGTCATCACAACCAGCAATTAATTAATTGCTTATCCTAATTTCAATATATATACTTTTCAACATTTTGTAATTTAGCTCTCCAATTAAAAGATGTATACAAAATGTATTGTGGAAATATGTGCACCAGGAGAATTGCATGCAGAAATATTTAAGCAAATGTGTACAAAATATTTAAGCAAATATCTACAAAAAATCCACATATATATTTTAAAAAAACTGTCAGCGGTTGTGGAAATGTGATCAGAAGATAAACATGAAGCTATTAGAAAGTGATTGATTGATTGCCATCAAGTCAGTGTCAACACTTAGCAACTACATAGATAGATTTTCCCCATGACCATCTGTCCCTAATTTGGTCCATCAAGTCTTCCAATGGTATACTCACTGCCACTGTAACTGATTCCATCTAGCTTGTTTCTGGTCATCCTCTTCTCTTTCCTTCTAACTTTCCCAGCATTACAGCCTTCTCCAAAGAGTTGTTGTTTATTCGTTTAGTCACTTCCGACTCTTCGTGACTTCATGGACCAGCCCACGCCAGAGCTTCCTGTTGGTCGTCAACACCCCCAGCTCCCCCAGGGACGAGTCCGTCACCTCTAGAGTATCATCCATCCATCTTGCCCTTGGTCGGCCCCTCTTCCTTTTGCCCTCCACTCTCCCTAGCATCAGCATCTTCTCCCGGGTGTCCTGTCTTCTCATTATGTGGCCAAAGTATTTCAGTTTTGCCTTTAATATCGTTCCCTAAAGTGCACAGTCTGGCTTTATTTCCTGGAGTATGGACTGGTTTGATCTTCTTGCAGTCCAAGGCACTCTCAGAATTTTCCTCCAATACCACAGTTCAAAAGCATCTATCTTCCTTCTCTCAGCCTTCCTCATGGTCCAAAGAGTTACATCTTTGCATAATGTGTGGATAATTTGAGCATAGTGATTTTTGATTTGATTCAGAACTCTGGATTAATTTGTTCAATAATCAAATTTTATTTGTTGGCTGTCCATGGTAGTCTCAGCAGTCTTCTCCAATATCAAAGTTCAAAAACATCAATACTCTTTCTGTACTGCTTCTTCAAAGTCCAAAATTAAAGTTCACTTCTATAGATTATCTAAGGGAGTACCATTGCTTGTACTATTCTGATTTTTATTGATATAGACACATCATGGCATCTGAATGCATTTTTGGCTATCTGGGTAGGTGATCAGTATAGCATAGGTTATTGATGTTTCTTCCTCCAATTTTAAAACCACCTTCATCTTCTTGCAATCCAGCTTTCATTTATTTATATATATATATATATATACACACACACACACACACACATACATACACACACACACACACATACACACACATACATACACACACACATACATACATACACACATACATACACATACACACACACACACACACATACACACACACACACACACACACATAGTACATATTCAGCATATGGTTTAAATAAATAAGAGAAGAATATACAGTCTTGTCTCCATTTCCAACCTGGAGCCAGTCTGTTTTACCATGTCTTATCTGCACTGTGGCTTCCTGACCTGTATATAGGTTTTGCATGAGGACAATGAGATGTTCTGGGATTCCCATTTTCTAAGTGCATTCCATAGCTTGATATGATCAGCACAACTGAAGGCCTTTCAATAATCTATGAAGCACATACTGACTTTTTTTTTGGTATTCTTTGGCTTTCTCAATTATCCAGGGTGTGTCAGCAATAATGCCTCATGTTCCTTGCCTTTTCTAAAGTCAGCTTGAAATCAGACATCTCTTTTTCTACATAGGGCTCTAATCTGTGTTGGATGATCCTAAGCATTGTTTTGCTAGCATGTGAAATTAAGAATATTGCATGCACACTCTGTTAGGTCTCCTTTTTTTGATACTGGAATGTAGATTGACCTCTTCCAATCTGCTGGCTACTCTGTTGTTCTCAAGATTTGCTGGCATAGCTTAGCTTAGCTAGCCCTTTACTGATTCTTTTTCTGTTGCTTGCCATATTTCTATGGGTATTCAATTCTGCAGCTTTCTCACTTGGTAATGACTGGAGTGCTGTTACAGCTGAGCTCCTCCATCTCCTTGCACCAATACTATAGGCAACTGATATCTGTATATCCCATCTGTCAATATCCATGTATACAGATATCATTTTGATTGCTTGAAGACTGTGTTAGTAATGACGAAATCATTGGATTGACAGAAGCTGCTTTGTGCTTCATTTCTGTTTCCTGGGCTATACAGTCCAACTACATTTGACCCCCTTATTATTTCCAATTTTGGCATGCCAGACTGTAACCACAAGCACACACCTTGCTTGCATGTTCTGTCAATTTCAGAAAAAAATAAATCTGGTTGTTTTAATTCATTGTTCCTCCATGTATAAAAATCAGGCAAAGGGCCTGTGAGCTTTACTTGGTAGGAATCAAATGACTTTTCCAAAGCTGAACTCAGTTTTGCCTATTGATCCAACAAGAAAAGTCAAGAAGAAGGAAGCTTATCACATGGTCATAGGTTCAACAAAATTGAACAAGTTATCTGAGAATACAGTTTAACGCATAGTTCCTAGGGATTAAGTTCATTTGAATTCAGACGGCTGTTTTCACATTGCACTAAATTGTGGTTTATATTTATTGAGTAGAGTACAATTCATTGAGTTCACATAACATGCTAAGCAATTAAGTGTGATTTACCACTGGCCTGGCTAGGTCCACTAACCAAACCTTATAGCTTAGTGCAGTGTATGAAACCAGTCATGCTATCAGTGGTAGCATTGTTGTCTCAACTGGATTTCTAACTAGAACCCAACTTTACTGAAAGAAAATCTCAGTAAGTTAGTATCTCTAGTATAAGCTGGTGCAGGGCTGACAACCACAGAACAGAGGATTTAAAGGAAAAACTATCTGGAAAGAACAAAACATGAATGATGATGTGCACGGTGTTTGGAGAAACTTTAATATCAGAAATGGGAACCCATAATACTCTTCTTCACAGTGACAGATTATAGGAAAAGAAGTTAAGGTGCTATTTGTAACAAAGAGGAACACAACATGAAATTAAACCTTGAATTACGGACATAATAGCAATGGGCTGCTTAATATAGGGACTTGGGCCTTAAAAATATGCATGGGTATGAATTTAAACTGATCAGAAGAAGAGTATTATGGATCTTGACAATGAACGTGTTGTCAACTACTATGGCTTAAACCCCATCCTTCTCACAAACCATTGGGTCTTTCAGGCTTCCATTAAAATTAACATGGAGTTAACAGTTTGGAGGATGGACTTTTGGATGTAACTTAGGAAACCAAGGTGATATGCTATGTAACAGTGTTAGTTTTAAGACCTGCTCCTTGCAAAGTATCCCGTGTGGCATGATCTACAAATATTGTAACTGATGGCTGTATTTATCTGCCAAAATGAAGACACAGCATATCAAGATGGCAACATTTCCACCCCTTTAAGCAGACAATTTATCACCCCAGTTCCTAATGGATCAGGCATCTGCTAAAAGCGGATAATTGCTCAAATGTGAAGCCTAGTTTCCTTGATGAGAGGGATTTATGACATGTCAGGCTCCAGATATAAACAATATCATCATATTATGCTAATTCTCATCATGTGCATAAGTGTGGTGTGACACAGCGTAACATAAAATGACTGCCTAACATTTAGAAGAAATATGAAAGGATGCCCCCACTGCTAATTCTTAGTGGCAATATCAGATACATCTCTAAAGGTTAATAACTGGGTGATTGGAGAAGCTGGTCTGATTGCAAATCCAAGGGATGCAACACAAATATTCATTTTGCACTAATATATTCTGTTGCAATTTACTCCCTCTATTCCACTGAGTGATTTCTACTTCCAGTTCTGACCATTTGTGACATGGTTTAGTTTAATGGGGCTCATTTTCATTAAATAACTAGTCAGTGAGGGAGAGGCATATTGGGAGCAAAGGATTAAGAAGAAAACAAAAATATGGTTTCACTTTCCCACTTGTTATGTCTTTTTTTAAAACAAAACATTTTATCCATGAAAAGAAAATAGAAACCCCTCCCTCCCTCTCTCTTTCTCTTTCTCTTTCTCTTTCTTTTTAAACTGATTTTGGTCAGGGGTATCACAGAATATATTCAAAAAAGACTTGACCCCATAGTGATTAAAAGCATCCAAGCCAAAATCTTTCAAGTTGTCAAGGAATGTCTTTACAAAGTTATGCTGATATTCTGTATCTAGTTTCATATTCCAGTTGCCCCACATATGTATCAATTTTTTTTTGAGCCCCAGTTTATGACAAAAGAGCTGCCAGAAATAATCCCTTCAAAAATTCTTCTCTTGGAAGGAGAGGATGTTCATGACACTTTTGTAAATATTCTGAGAACCATGCAGGTCCTACCTCCTATAAATGCATTTATATATCAGCTGGTGACCTCTCAGGGCTTCCTTGGTGTATGAATCCAACTCTCTTTAGCAGTGCCTATCATCTGTGTCACTCTGCGACAGGATATGGATGCCTTTGGGAATCACTGTTTGCCTCTCAGATTAAGGATTTGTCCACATTCAAGAAAGTGGCAGCATTCATGTTTTCAGATGTGAAACAAGCCACAGATCAGGAGAAGTACTGGGTAGTATTAAGGACTGGCATTCTTAACACAAGAACCTTATCAGGAAAAAAAGAGAGAGGAGGGACCCAAGGCTCTGTAATTACAAGCCAGGAATAGCACCATGGTGAAGACTGATGTCAATAAAACAATGGGCAGTTTACCAAAGCTATCTAGAGTTACTCTCATTGCTTACATTATAGAAGGAGAGCTGTATTAGTCTATGGTACTATAGTAAAAAATCAGGAGTCTAGTAGTATCATTTCAGACTAACAAAATGCATCCAAAAATATAAGCTTTCCATGCATCTGAGGATGTGAGCTGTAGCTCATGAAAGCTTGTGCCTTTTAATAAAATGTGTTAATCTGAAGAGATCCTACCAGACTCCTTCTTGCTTATCAGCTTAGAAAATGATGGCTGATCAAGATACATAAAGATGCATAAAGGCTGAGCATTTGTGGAAAGCAAGCCTTAGGGCTACCAGATCTACCCTGCAATAATCCAGTTGAGAACTAGATGGCAGGCAACAAAGACATCCCCAAAACTCTAACTTTTTTCTGCCATAGTTGTCCAGACCTGGTAGCAAAATGAATGATAAAGTAAAAGGTTGGGGGAATCATCTCCATACCAGACCTTGAGTTTAATACTCTAGGCTTGTTAATAGCATCATTAAAAAGAAGAAATACAGTATGTTATGCAAGATATAGAGGGGGAAGCATGAAGCTTTATATGATAAAAACAATAATCATAGGACTTCTGTTTCAAGCATTACAGCAACTGGCTTCTCTGATTCATAGGAGATGAACATGCCTTTAATTCAGCTGAAGGGCAAACATGCAACTGCTAAGGGCTTGTTTTTCTTTGCCGAAGGAGCATTTTCAGGGCTGCTTCTAACACTGTGGATCAATTAGATCTTAGGAACCTAACCAAAACAAAACAAATGCATGTTCCTGAAACAGGAGATGCTGCACTGGATTCCTGGGATGGTTCAAAAGCTCACTTTGGGTTGAAGTATGATGTTTTTTCCACAAGGGAACTACTAGTCACAATAATTACATTGCTGCCTACTCGTAATATGATTTATTTAGATGTTGCCTTATGAATTAATTCCCTCTAATTGCCATGCCTCTTGCTGTAAATCAAGGCTTTCTGCTTTTGGTGGAGCAATGAACATGATCCTACACTGCCATAATTAGTCCAATTAGAAAGGAAGGCAGATGTGGCAAGCCAATTACTTGCAGGAGTATGTCTGCTTCAATGTATTCTGAGTGCTATTCGATTGAAAGTTAATAGCAACTTAATAAAACATTGTTTTATTCATAAATCCAAACTCCCTTTGGGTGATTAGTTTCAGCAAAGACATTTCCAATGAATTTTTATATAGCGCTCCTTAAAGAGGTAAATCAGGAGCAGCAGATTCATTGAAGTAGACAGCCATCATGTGTCTTCTTCTGCAGAGAACACGAAATGTGCTGGGACTAAAGCTCCCAGAGGTCTGAACCAATATGGCCATCATCCTGGAGTCTGGAATTCTGGGAACTGCAGCCCCATCATAGCTGCAGGACATCAGATTGGGTAGGTCTACTTCAGCTTTTGGAGTTAATGTAGTTGATGGAGGCATTTTCAAATTGTTTGTCATTGCCACATCTTTTCTAAATATGCCTTTCTCACCAACAGTCTTATCCTAGGCAAAGCCGTACTAAACAAAATGTGAAAGTCAATAAACAGACATATCCAACCCTCTAGTTAAGTGCTCCTTGAAACTTCATGTCATCCCACTTATTTTTGATGTCTTTTCTTTGTCTACTCCAGGAGCTGCGAAAGTGAGATCAGAGATACAGGAACAAAGCAACAAAAAATTAGTCTTCATACAAGAATTGGGAGACGTGATATATAATAAATAAAGTAGTTGTTAAATTGGAAGCATGCATTGTCATTTTGCAGCTAAAGCTACGCTCACAAGAAAACCAATTTGTATCTTGGGTGTTACTGGCAAGTTAGCTTCTTATACTTATTGAATTTAAGCAGCTGACACACAGAGTCCCTCAGTGAAATCCAAGCAAGTAAAAAGACTATTTATTCTAAATTGGCATAAGGCAGGAAATGGGTTACAAGGCACAAATCATTAAAACTCTGCAAATGGCCTAATGAAGCTTGTGGTGACAAGAGCTGTTATGCTGAAAGGAATTACTCATTTTTTTTCATGTAAAATTTATGCTGCTTGGATTGATTTATTAGCTATAAATCACTGTTTACAACTTCCTCCCATGAAAAGGAAGTGCAGCATGCTGGTGATGGATGTAACTCAATATTATCAAAATATTTAGTATTAATTAAGCTCTTTGTCTGCCATCTTTTCTGCTATCTCAGCCTTGTGTAACCTGGCACTCTGGAATTGTGTTGGGGTAACAACTCCCAGAATTTCTAGTGGGAATTCTGGGAATCACAGCTATGAAACATCTGCAAGCCCTTATATTCATGAAGTGTCATCAATGCTCCTATGGAAAGTGGAACAGAGTTTGCTGTCATTTCAGTTGCAATGCCTTTTATAACTCAACTCCATCACTTCCATTTCAGTGAACCGGATTTGCCAATGTTTAAGAATTTGAAACCTCTCTCTTCTGCTTTCTGTATGGCTAGCACATTGATCAAGGTTATTGGATACAAAAAATAAAACTTTTTAAAAATAGTATGATAATATTTGCAGGAAGGCTACTGCTCCAAGATTGTTGCAATTCCAAATTGAAATTTAATTCGTTCCTTTTTGTTTTATTGTCTTGTGCTAAGATAGGTGATTTAATCATTCATTGTTTTATTTAATTGTTTTATTGAAGATTGTTTATTATTATTTTTGTACACCTGTCTCGGTCCCCTCAGAAGGAAGAGCAACATAACAGTTAAATGGTGATGCTAATTATGTTGGTAGTGGTGATGGTGATGATGATGATGATGATGGAGAGGACTGAAAAAGCATATGCCTATATGGAATGTTGTGATATTGGGAGTTAGGCCACATTCTTTTGTTTTTAAGACTTTGTTTTTTGGCTAATAATTCTATAGTCTGCTGCCTTGACCAACATGTTTTTCATAATTTCATTCTACTGTTCAGTTCTCCATGCTGTACATAATCCCGGGCTCTAAATCAGACAAGATGGTTCAGGTTCAGCTTCAAAGAACTTAAAAAGGCATGGCAAATTGTCAGTCCTTTGAGGTAGTCTCGACCAGGAAACCAAAGTTATGAACATTAATACTGCTTTTATTAGAAAGTTACAGTAACAGACTCTTGCAAGTCTGAATGCACCTCTCCCCTCCCTGCCTTTACGATCAAGAGAGCTAGAAAGGGTCAAGTCTGAGTTGCTTTCTCAAATTACATTCTTGCTTTGGACTCAGATTTCTCTTATCTGATTATTGTCTTGGTTGTGGCACTTTTTCCTGTTCCTGAAGGTTATTCTCACAGCCCATTAAATATATACAGAAAGCTTCATTGTGCAGATACTTAGCAAACTTAAAATTCATCCAGGTTCCTGAACTACGTAGACCTAGGTAACATAACTGTATACTACACAAAGAGTTCTTGAAACTGATACTTGGGGTAACCTCTTCCTTTCAACCAGAAATATCTTCCTAAGACAAGTATGTAGTGGTAAGGCTTTAAACCACTTAGTGTCAGAAAGAGTGCTAAATCATAAATACAGGGGAAATCCCCCTTGAGTCAAGCTAAATTCCTTATGAGCACAGTGAATATGCTCATATTGTTTTCTTGGCAAGAATACAGATGAGGTTTGCCTTCCAGGAGATAGACAGATGATAGAGAGACAGACAGACAGACAGACAGACATAGATGTGCGCGCACACATACATTTCTCAGTCTAGCCTCTTAGTCTCTGATAATACTTGAAGGACAAGTATTAATCAAGTCTGACCTTCTTTAGCTTTTTCAAGATCTGCCAGTCAAATTTGGACTTTTTTAAATGCTTTATTTATGTATTTATTTAAAAGCATATATATCCTAGATTTAGTTGGAAACATTTCCACAGTTAAAATAAGATAAATGAAAATAAATGGTTGCCATCAGGTGTATAATCCAACAGAGAAGTTGACATTGGGGTGAGGGTGGAAACTATCATTATTTTTAAATATGACCTCTGAAGATTGCAAGGAAATTAGTCAATAACCTCAGAACATTTTTGAAATGGATGGCCATAATTTTCAGTCTATGTTCTATGTATGTGCATGTGCATGTGTGCTTGTGTTTTAGGATTAGAGATGCAAGGTCAGACACTATAAGGCTTCTTTATGTGTATTATACTGTATGTATATGTGTGTCATTACTGATAGATTTTTCTGTCTTCCAGTAAGACAAGATTGATTGTCATAATAATTAAAAGAGAAAGAAGAAGAAAAAAAAAACCAAGCAGATCCCATAAAGGTCAACAGAAGTGACACACAATTGATATGGAATTGATTTTCCTAAGCTGAGTAAAATGCAAACCATAGAACTTCCCATATCTATGGAGAATCATGACATGAAGTATATGTAAATACTCCAAGTACTTTTCTGACTGAATTAGCTAGCCTGGAAGTAAGAAAGATAAAAGAGAAGAACTGAGATTACTACCTATAACTGAGCTAACATAAATATAGCGTGAGCTTTAAATCTAATGTCTCTGTTTTTTGTCCATCCTATGAGCACAGGATGGGTAATAAAGTATGTAATAAAATGAGGACAACAGACCACAACTCAGAAATTCAATGGCCTTAGCCAGCAAGTTATAAATACAATGAAGTTGAGCTGTTCAGCCTGATTCATGCTAGATGGACATCAGGTGTTCATCAAACATAAAATCACATTTTATTGACACTTTCCTCTTTGGCAAGAACCTCAGCAGGTAATGTGGGCTTCAACACATTTTATCTAAGAAGAAATATGCACATACATCTTTGTGTGGACTTTTTCTGTTGTTGATTCAGAAAGTGATGTGGAAATTGGCCAAAATTAATCCCTCCCTAAATCAAAATAATGCTATCTAAAATAGGAGAATTGTTTGTGTTTCTTTATGAATACTAGGATAGGAATTTGATTTTATAAGGAAACTTGAAGTGGGCTCCACATTGTAGGATGACCACTCAAAATGTCTTTTGTATGTCAAACATGCAGATAGATCATCACATCATAGACTTGGAAGATTTAGGCCACAGAGTATCATTGTTTGCTCAGTGCTAGAATACAAGTGAAAGCATCCCCTACAGATGGCTATTCAGTCCCTGCTTCAACATTCACATTAATATTATGTGAGAATCTGACTTCCTGTAATTTAAACAATTGCCATGTCTTGCTTTCTAGAATGACAGGGAACAAGTCATGGCTTCCTTTTACATGTCATTCCTTCAGATATCTGAAGAGTGCTCTCAAAGCCATTTTGAATTTTGTTTAGTTATTCCACACAATTAATTATATATCATAAATACACAGGAACTCATAGTTAAGCAGAAAATAAGATCATATTATCTAAATCAAATTAATCCAAAAATGATTGAAGCCTCTTAATAGCAGCTAGCAACATTTAAATAAACCACTACATGGTTATTGCTGTTTTTGATGCCCACATTGTAAGCCGGGGTATGGCAATGTAGGGCCTGGAAGCAGAGATTCAACCTCATCTGGTGTCTACAGGACCCCAAAATTAAATAATTTGATTCATATATCTGAAATCTTATAATACCACCAAATTTCACATTTTGATCTTCTAGGTTAAATGTTTGCGGATTTGGGGTAAAAATGGCAAAATATTGTGAAATTTCAAGTGATAATGCCAACACCCTATTAGATTCGACAATTTTGCCAGATTTGCCATTAAGGTAATGCTCAAGATTCTGCAAGGTAGACTTCAGCAATTCAGGGAGCGAGAATTGCCAGATGTACAAGCTGGGTTTAGAAAAGGCAGAGGAACTAGGGACCAAATTGCCAATATCCGATGGATAATGGAAAAAGCCAGGGAGTTTCAGAAAAACATCTATTTCTGTTTTATTGACTATTCTAAAGCCTTTGACTGTGTGGACCATAACAAATTGTGGCAAGTTCTTAGTGGTATGGGGATACCACGTCATCTTGTCTGCCTCCTGAAGAATCAAGTAGCAACAGTAAGAACAGACCACGGAACAACGGACTGGTTTAAGATTGGGAAAGGAGTACGGCAGGGCTGTATACTCTCACCCTACCTATTCAACTTGTATGCAGAACACATCATGCGACAAGCTGGGCTTGAGGAATCCAAGGCTGGAGTTAAAATCACTGGAAGAAACATTAACAATCTCAGATATGCAGATGATACCACTTTGATGGCTGAAATCAAAGAGGAACTGAGGAGCCTTATGATGAAGGTGAAAGAAGAAAGTGCAAAAGCTGGCTTGCAGCTAAACCTCATAAACCAAGATTATGGCAACCAGCTTGATTGATAACTGGCAAATAGAGGGAGAAAATGTAGAAGCAGTGAAAGACTTTGTACTGCTAGGTGCGAAGATCAGTGCGGATGCTGACTGCAGTCAGGAAATCAGAAGACGCTTAATCCTTGGGAGAAGAGCAATGACAAATCTCGATAAAATAGTTAAGAGCAGAGACATCACACTGACAACAAAGGCCCGCATAGTTAAAGCAATGGTGTTTCCTGTAGTAACATATGGCTGCAAGAGCTGGACCATAAGGAAGGCTGAGAGAAGGAAGATAGATGCTTTTGAACTGTGGTGTTGGAGGAAAATTCTGAGAGTGCCTTGGACTGCAAGAAGATCAAACCAGTCCATCCTCCAGGAAATAAAGCCAGACTGCTCACTTGAGGGAATGATATTAAAGGCCAAACTGAAATACTTTGGCCACATAATGAGAAGACAGGGCACCCTGGAGAAGATGCTGATGCTAGGGAGAGTGGAGGGCAAAAGGAAGAGGAGCCGACCAAGGGCAAGGTGGATGGATGATATTCTAGAGGTGACGGACTCATCCCTGTGGGAGCTGGGGGTGTTGATGACTGACAGGAAGCTCTGGCGTGGGCTGGTCCATGAAGTCACGAAGAGTCGGAAGCGACTAAATGAATAAACAACAAGCCATTTTATCATTTGCAGTACCTTCATATTTCTCACAGGTTGAGAAAACTATTATTGTAACAGTCTTATAGAATATTAAATAACCTTGGCATCAGATCAATGTTGCTGATAATTAAATTATATTAGGTGGTGTCCACAGTAAAGTGTGCTGGGATAAGGTCAGTGTCCTGGGGTATTGCCCATTCATACCAGTGACCACAAAGTAAATTGTTAATCCTTGTCTGCCACACAAGAAGAAGGGAATGGAGGATTATGGTGGCTGAAGGAGATGATGCTGGAATATTACAGACCTAGGCACCTTTTGATTGGTGAATTTCTTGATAGCTGTTATTTTGGGGTACTACAGGATTTGGAGTATAAGACATGAGCCAAAACCTAGTATTCATTCCATGATATCCAGCCTTTCTTGGACAACAAACAGTATTAGATATGGGCAAAGAAACCAATATCGACTCAGACAAGATAGAGTCTGTTTTGATCTTGGAAAACCCATCCTGGGATTAGATGTCCATGTTCTGGAAAAGGCTGCATTATATGTAAAGGAGCAACTTCGCAATCTCTGGGTGCTTGTTGATGCAGGATTGCAGAAGTGATTCCAGTTTAAATATTCCACTGAAAAGACCCTTATAGCATAGATAACCAGTTCTGTGTCTTGGGCAAAAGATAATCCTCCATTCTTGCTAGGTACAGATAGTGTTGTTTTTACTGTAATTACTACATTCTCAGTATTGGTATCTGTCTTTTTCTCCCTATACATAAATCAAACTGCATCCAAAAATACATTTTGACCTTGACCAGGACTATCTAGAAATTATGTTTTCCACCTTCACAAACATTTCTATTATATAGTCAATAGCCTGCAGTTTGGCAAGAAACAGTCCTTTCCTTCCTTTATACTCCCATCAGGGATCCAGCTTGGAAAAGGAATTTATTCAACATCACATTGTTTGTTTACTTTACGAAGTGATCAATAATACATTAAGTGGACAGAAGCAAAAACTCAGCACTTTCTCCTGTAATCAATTAAGCACAAAGACATTCTCAGCACAGGTTTTTGCAGGAGAAAGGCATGTCCATGGGAAGAAACAGGCAGAACTTTCCACTTAGCTTTAATTTGACTAAAGCAGAACTGAAGTGGCTAGTGCTTTGTGCTCGGTTTCCATTACCTATACTATAGAGGAGGTTCTGTTAAGGACTGGATACATTACTAACCATTTATTATTATGTTTTCCTATTTACTGCACAGGAGACAAGCATGATCCTAATTGGGCCATTAGGGGAAGTGTTGAAATGTTACTAATTGTCAAAGGCAATTAAATGTAGCAACATGTCACAGGTAAATTAATGAAACCCCAAGTGTTATATGAACAAATTGCATTTATCTGAATGGAGAACAAATACCACCTCATCTACATATTGGCCACGGTTATTTTTTTTTTGCTTTTCTTGCAGGAAATTGTACTCGAGGCTTGAAAATGCAGGCATTCCTTTTTTCAGCAACAGGGCCTTAATTCTAAAGAAGACTAAGAGTTGCTTTAGATATCTATGTTAGAAGATCCTTTGATGAGCACTGATTTGATGCACTGAAGATGTTGCTTAGCTGGGCAATGAAATGTCTCTAAGAAAACAACAAGGGTCAGAGAGCACCAAGGACTCCACTGATCTGAAAAGCAAGCAGGAAATAGTTCTGCAGCAGGGAGCTTACTGGGCACAGCATCCTGTTGAGCTATTTTTGAAATTCTTTGTGAATTGCTCTTCATGTTGGGGGGTTGGAATAGAAATGCTAAATTTAATAAATAAAATGTTAATATTTTATATATTCTAGAATCTCCAAAACTATCTAACATCCAAGATTAAAAATTGTGCCTTTGGAAAACCAGCAATATTTACAGGTCTCCAGGTTTTCCAGGTTAAGTTGTTATTTATTTTTTTAGAATATAGAAATATAATGTAGAATGAATACTTACTAGATGTAAAAACACAGGACACAGTTTGACTGTAAAATTAGAGTATGTTGTCTCTAAATCACTGCTAATTAGGTAGTTAAAAGCTAGTCTTCCATTAGGTTAAGAGATTAATATCTATGGAGAAGAATGTTGGAGAAGGATACTTTTTCCAGTATGATTTGATTATGTATTGTCGGGACCTTTGAAATAGCATTAATTCAAATATGTTGGACAATAGAGTTTGAAAAGTTATATATCTGAAATTATTTGGACCATCAATTTTTCTTCTTTAACATTTTGCCTGATATAAAATATTGTTAATGCTGATGCAAAGAATTCTAAGTGAACACTTAGAATTAAATGTATATGTATTAAATAGAATTAAATATAAATGCTATAAAACATGTAGGTAAGAGAATATATTAGATTTCCCAGAAATAGGTGTGGGGAATTTTAACTGCATTTTCAATAGACAGGTTAAAATACCGTACAATAGTACAGTGATGTTTCAGGTATTGCCAACAAAACCGTGATTCTCAAAAACTTCAGATTCTGCACCAGTTCACCACTTAGTTGTGCTTGAAAAAAAGCCTGATGAATCTCAAATTATGGCATCTGCTTCACCTGATACAAATCCAGAGGAAGACTTTACTGTGTGTTGCTGAGATCATTCTTAAATGTGGTGGTTTTTTTAAAAAGAAAAAAAAATACATCACACCAAACAGTCAAAAGGGAAATGAGTTAGAATTAAGTTTGTATACACTTTAATTATATATAATTTACAGAGCAGGCAATGTATCTCAGCCTGTTGGGGAAGATTGTGCAAATGCTGATAATGGATTGCTTCTCTTCAAAGGCCTTTGTTTCCCATTCTTATGGGTCTTTAAGTCATTTTAGAGTTTTTCAAACTGAAATCTGTCCTCTGTAAAACAGGATATATTCAGGAAATATGGACATCCTACACACAATATAGATACTGTTGGCTATGTTTCTGGAAGTGCCAAAGTTATCAATAATGACTAGTACAAATTTGACCTTTTCCTGGTTATTGCTTTGTGGCTCCCTAAGAACACAAACTGCTTATGTTGCAAAGCTGATATTCAGAAGAAAATTGCAAAGTAGGTATTAAGATCTTCTTGAGTTCCTCACCTGGCCTTGAATGTCAACAGAAACTTGTACAGAAATGATTCCATTTTCTCTTCTGAGATATTAGCAGGAAAAAATCATAATTTCCAAGCATCTTCAGAAGTATCACTACAAAATGAAAATATTTCTTATACAAATATTCTTTAAAGGGGCAGTTATACACCCACTTCCTATTTATTCTGTTTATTAAATAAAATGTTTCTGATCCACATGGGCAATATACAAAGGAACATCAATTTAGCCAAACTATAATTACATATTAATTGCACAAACAAAAATAAGTAATAAAACTCACCTTGAAGTAAGCCCTGTTGAGTTCAGAAGGGTTAACTATATAGACATGATCTCCTAATGTGATAGTTCTATCTTGGCAGTGACCACTAAAGATGTTTCTGTCAACATAAGCATTCCTGGAAAATAATTAAGACTGGTTTGAAATAATAACTTCTATGCAAAGGGTCTTCCTTAGTGTGAAGTTGGACAAGAGGTTAAATCCTAGTCCACACTGACTAGGTTGACTGTTTCATTATATCTTTGTAGCACTGTTAAGGTTAAAGGCTGTATTCACTTAGCTGGGACTAAATCTCATTTCACTCAGTGAGATTTACATCTGACTATGCATGCATAGAATTACATTGTCATGGAAAACTGGAACCAAATTTGAGTAACACATTTTATCTTCTGCCATCTATTGTCATTTTAATTTATGCTAAGAGAAAAGCCTTTGCATTTATCTCTATAGGTTAAATAAGTCAGACAATTCTCAAAACGGTCAGTTATATCATTTCATTATTCTCATCAATAATCAACAAAATCTACATGATCAGAAGTAAAACCAACGCTAGGACAAAACAGAATAGTTTGAGCCATTATTTCTTAAATAACATATTTAAAAATAATTTTACAAATATGATCCCTTATTGGCTTCAGGTTTTGCATTGATTTCTTCCATCAAATTATACAAACATAAAATATTTTCACAAAATTGGCAAATCCAAGCAGATCATGATAGAAATGAAGACATATTTAATGCTCAGCAGAAGACTAATGTGGAACAATTACTTGTTGCAATTATTCCTGAATATTAGAACAAAGGAAGAAAATGCTGAGAGTGCCTTGGACTGCAAGAAGATCCAACCAGTCCATCCTCCAGGAAATAAAGCCAGACTGCTCACTTGAGGGAATGATATTAAAGGCCAAACTGAAATACTTTGGCCACATAATGAGAAGACAGGACACCCTGGAGAAGATGCTGATGCTAGGGAGAGTGGAGGGCAAAAGGAAGAGGGGCCGACCAAGGGCAAGGTGGATGGTTGATATTCTAGAGGTGACGGACTCGTCCCTGGGGGAGCTGGGGGTGTTGACGACCGACAGGAAGCTCTGGCGTGGGCTGGTCCATGAAGTCACGAAGAGTTGGAAGCGACTAAACGAATAAACAATAAATTAGAACAAAAATATTTATGCCAAATCAAATTCTGATTACATTCATACTTGAAATCAAATATGGAAACTCCCTGTGGACCAATTCAAATATTACAAACAAGGGCTAAAAGTCACCACAGCAGCAATGTAGATGAGCTTCCCAGCTTGCCAATCATGCTGCGACAACTAGCATCCAAAGGCACCCACCCTTTCAGCAATTCACATTCTTCTGCAGTGAGGAACTTTCCTTTATACACAGGAAGGCTTAAATGAGCTTCAATGATATGAGGAAGTGGCAACTCTGTGACAAAGGAATTGGAGAATATTTATTCATTGCTTCTCCAAGATTCTCTGCAAGTGATGAACTTATATAATTCAAGTCAAGCGTCTTTATTGCGGTCAAAGACCAGTACGCATACCGTATATAATTGTATAAGATTACCTATCTGTGCATGGTCTGCAACTATCATTCTACACCAGTTTTTCTCAATGGCTGGCTGGGGAATTCTGGGAGTTGAAGTCCACACATCTTAAAGTTGCCAAGGTTGAGACACACTGCTCTACGCAGACCTATATCTACAGGAACATAGCACTGAGCCAAAATCCC
Source organism: Candoia aspera (assembly GCF_035149785.1). Lineage (NCBI taxonomy): Eukaryota > Metazoa > Chordata > Lepidosauria > Squamata > Candoiidae > Candoia > Candoia aspera. The sequence goes on from NC_086155.1 coordinate 41,057,695, forward strand.
CACTTACTACAGTAACTAATCCTGAAGATTAGTATCTGGTTACCACATTTTCATAGATATTCCCTCTTTATGACACTACTGTTGATCACATAGTGGTTTCTGAATGAAAATATGATACGTTCTACTCCCATAGTAGTCATACTTACCTTTATAATGGCATACAGTACTTGTAGTTCCATTTTCTTTCCAAATAGCACCAGATAATTTGTCTTCAAAACTATGTCCAATTAAAATTGAAAGGTCATTTTTTAAAACTTTTGGCTGATAATCTTTGCTTTTTAAAGAAAAAAAAAATAGAAGTGGAGTGCTGGATTGGGAAAGTTAAATTATATTGATTACAAATTCAGAGCTCACCTTCCAGAGCGATATGTGAGTGATACTACTTCCTCTGTTTCATTACAAAGTTTTCCAAGATCAGTACTTAGCATTTTTCCCTAACTGAACAGAATTTAGATGCTGAGAAAGACTACTGTCCAATTCTTCTGCAGCAGCATTTATACAACTCCTGGATCAGTTCTGCACCCATGTAATCATGTGTTGTCATTTCCATTGGGCAGCAGAGGCAATTAGCTCCCAGCAAGACTGCAGTGCAGACAGAATCACTGTTCAGCAAATACGATTTTGCAGGATGAACCCTGGAATGTTGCTGAGCGGTTTTCTTCTGGTGAGAATTCTTGTCTCAGCCTGCCTTCTGGCTCCTAGTGGAAATTAAATCACCATGGTGATTATTGGTGGAGAAGAGGAGATCTTGTCTGTGCCCCTCACAGTGACAGTTCTGGTTGGTTACAAATCCCAGATAGACCTGGGCAGACATGGAAAGAAGGTGGGAGGTGCTTATGGGTGGATTATCCTGTCAGGATGGTTTCTGGGGATATGGATGCTGAAAATAGTAGCAGTGAGGAACAGTCTTCAGGAGAGTGATGCTGATCAAGATAGAACAAAATGAATAGGTAGATCCATGCTTCAGTACCATATGAAGCAGATGTACACAGGTATATTTCTACCTGACCATTGGGTTTTGAGAAGGGAAAAAAGTCCTACAATAATTATGTTTGTGGTTCTTTCCTAGAACATGTCCTAAAGCAAAGAGCATCTGAGAGATGTATCAAAGTCTTTACTAACCATTCAGAAACATTCCCAGATAACATAATGTCACTTTAGTTCTATTCCATTTTGAGGCAGGCTGGCAGTCATTTATTTGGATGGCACTTTTTGCTCTTTCTTTCACAAGGCCCTTAATGAGATAGTCAAACAGCTGCTCCAAGTCCCCATGAGTGTGAAGAGACTGGAAGCTACTTCATAAATACCACAGCAATTGCTGTATTGTGCTTTGTTAATGGGACTTTTCATCTTGTTTCTCAATCCAATCTCATCGTATTTTCTGTCATTTGGTTTTCCTTTGATCGTGGTATTTCATATATTGCTGCTTTTCACCGGAAAGCTTGGAGGCAGCCTTTCCTCATTTCAGCCTGCTTCTTAAAAAAAAAAAAAAAGCTCCTTGTTTGCAGGACATGATAGCATGGCCTGCTTTTAAAGCATGTGTGATAAAATCTGCATTGCTGATGCAATGACTAGCTGCCACAGAATTGCTATTTTTGGATTTGAGTGCTATATCAGGAATGAGATTAACAAATGTACAGAGTAATATAAATATGGGCCCTGTGCAATGCATTGATCTCTTTTTCCCCAACCTAAGCTTAAATGGGACCACTGGGCCTCCAGAACAGGGTAAAAAAGTTGGGGATTTTTTTGCAGAAGCAAAAATGTTTATTGCATGTTTTCCCAAAGATTTTTTCTTTATTTCTTTAAAAAAGAGGTAACAGGAGTGTTTTATCTGAATTTCTGGACAGAATGGGCATTGAAACAAAGCAAGATGTAGCACTGGTTTTCCAGGGTCATTCCTTGGGAGAAAACTATATCCTTTGTACCTTGAAACAGCAATATGATTTTAGAGAGGTAAAAAAAAAAAAAAGAGAGAGAGAGAGAGAGAGAGAGAGAGAGAGAGGAGAAAGTCTTTAATATATAACGACAATGGTGAATTTTGGAACTCATTGAATAATACAGTCTTTTTGGGCTCACAAAGCCTCTGAAATTCAGCTCAGTTGAAACCACTGAGAAATGTGCTAAAACAGCTGTTCCAGCCCCAAACTCAGAATAAAGTCTAGAGACAGCTGCCAGGAAGAGGCTGTGAAAGAGTTCTGGAAGATAGTGTAAAAATATTTTACTGCTCACTTCCAGTTACATGTTTAGGCACACTCTATTCATTTGGACATCTGCAGTTTTCCTAGAAGATCTTTTCATATATCACACAAAGCAATTACCATTGAGATCAATGGGTTTATTAATAAGAAGTGTTCATACTTTTATGTTTGTGATTATACTTTAGCCACCCCTTTCAAATATATATCATTAAAACATATTTCCAAATAACATTTGCATCAGAATCAAGACAGAACCTATTACTGATAGGTTATAGCACAACCTCTTCTCCAACTTCACACTTAGGAAGACTCTTTGCATAGAAGTTATTATTTCAAACTGGGTGTATTGAGACAGATTTGGTCAGTGGAATATTTATCTGGTTTTATAGCAAACTAGGCAAATTATGTAATGTTCCATCAAAATAAATTCCTCTCTCAGAATCCACATCTTAAAATGCATCTTTTATACAGTTGTTTTGACCCAAGCACTGGACAGGATGTTTAAGAAGTATGATAGTCAGTGGATGGCTATGACCTAATTTATTCATTAATCCAGTACAGCCTTCTCTAACTTGGTGCCCTCCTGATGTGGCCTTTTGTCAGTCTGGATGAGAATTTTTGGAGCTGCAGTCCCAACCTCCCAAAAGACTATCAAGTTAAGGAAAGCTGGCTCAGCTGTTCTTAGTCACGGTCCCTTCCATCAGAATGAGCAAAGTTGGATAAACCCTTTATGCCACTCTCCTCATCACTCCTTCATTTGAATTCCACCACATGTGCAAATTATGTGAATTAAAAAACAGAGTTCTGGATGCCAATCAAGAGCAGAATCTAAACTACTCCAATGTATCTTAGTAGAAGGAGAAAGGAAATACAGTACAAACAATTCTTCCTGCTATCTCTGTACCTTCCAAAAACTGCTCTGGACAATCCAAAGACTCTCTGGAATAAGATGCAAGGGCCTGCAAGGAAAAGATGATAATTGCTCACTTCAGTATCTCCTTGAAGCTTGCCTGCTTATAATGGCACCTTCCATAATTAAAAGGAGGCTTTCCATTAAGGGAGACTAGGCCTAAACAAGTGAAGAAGGATCACCTATCCATGACGATACTAATTTTGTGAACTGATTTTATGATAATATATTTAAACTACTGCTATTTATCCAGGCAACTGCTTGTAGCCTTCTGAATGAGTTTAGGTTGCTCCTTCCCTTTTTGCCAAACTAAATGATTTCAGAACAATCCACAGAAAGACTTCATGTCATATGGAGCTATAATTAGCACTTTTTTTCTTTTCTCTGTTTTTGATCTGTTAGATCCTGTCCCCACAAAGAGAACTGGGATTGTCTTCATTTGGAGAATGGCAACGGTGAACTCTAATTGTATATTATTAAAATAATATGATTTCCCCCTTTAACAAGCTGCAGGCGATGCACCATGCTTCCTTGAAATTTGGTGCAGCTGGCTTTGACTAGAGCCGTGAAGGGTCTCCTGCAGGTGCTGCCACATAATCTTTTGACACATAGTATCAGTAATTAAGTGCACAATTAAGAGAATTCCTGCAATTAATTCAATCAGTCTGTCAATCAACTGCATATTTTAAAACGGCTTTTCATCCTTGCCTTCTTCAGAACACTGTAAAGTTTCAAATATACTGAAACATTTTTAATTTGAGGCTTGAATCAAAGGAACTTTAATCAATTCATTGTGGGCAAAGGAAAATGATCTAAGCATTTACAAGAGGGACACAATACAGTACAGATCTGAGCTGACTTTTAAAAGTGAAAATTTGGAAGAATGTGAACTGTGTTACTGATATTAAAGTTTGATATTATCCTCTTAAGACTGTCTAGCCTGGACAATTTTTATAAGATTCTCCCCTTGTTTCCATTAGTTAATCTATGTCATTCATGACATTCCATGGAAATTGTAGGGACATACATCACTTGCTTCTGTGAAAGTAAGGAACTTGTCCTATGCAGACACTCAAATGATTACTAAAAGGCAAGGTTTTTTTTAGAGTGAAGGCATGCAAGAAAATTCCCCTCCCAGCTGTTTGTCCAGCTAATTCAGCCAGATCTTTCTACATGGAATGGAAATATTTGAAGATGAGATGGCTGATAAAACAGGGTTTTTTATTGTTCAGAAGCTCCTACTCACTTTTAAATGAATGCAAGTAGAAGCTTTCCTCAGACTTCATGGTTCACAGCAGGTCAGCAAGATAATCCTAGATGGCAGATCTATTTCCTTTAATTGAACTAGCATTCAACAGCAGGTATTTAAAACCTAGGACTGCCACTAATATAATCAAGAATCCATTTGCTGCCTGATTTCAAAGGAAATATAATGAAGATATGATCAGAATGATGTCTCTAACGATATGGCCATTATGCCCCAACATTTCTCCCCCTGCTTGCCTCTCTTCAGCTCTATCATTTCTTGTTGTTGTTGTTTATTTGTTTAGTTGCTTCCGACTCTTCGTGACTTCATGGACCAGCCCACGCCAGACCTTCCTGTCGGTCGTCAACACCCCCAGCTCCCCCAGGGATGAGTCCGTCATCTCTAGAATATCATCCATCCACCTTGCCCTTGGTTGGCCCCTCTTCCTTTTGCCCTCCACTCTCCCTAGCATCAGCATCTTCTCCAGGGTGTCCTGTCTTCTCATTATGTGGCCAAGGTATTTCAGTTTTGCCTTTAACACCATTCCCTCAAGTGAGCAGTCTGGCTTTATTTCCTGGAGGATGGACTGGTTTGATCTTCTTGCAGTCCAAGGCACTCTCAGAATTTTCCTCCAACACCACAGTTCAAAAGCATCGATCTTCCTTCGCTCAGCCTTCCTTATGGTCCAGCTCTCGCAGCCATATGTTACTACAGGGAACACCATTGCTTTAACTATGCGGACCTTTGTTGTCAGTGTGATGTCTCTGCTCTTAACTATTTTATCGAGATTTGTCATTTCTTGGTCTAGGGTAATGTACTTGTGTGTGTTTGTGCACCTTTGAGTCAGTGTTGACTCCTGGAGACTGCCTAGACAAGTCCTTGCAGTTTTCTTGGCAAGATTTCAGAAGTGGTTTGTCATTGCCTTCTTCCCAGGGCTGAAAGAAAGTGACTGGCTCAAGGTCTTTGTGCCTAGGACAGGACTAGAATTCATGGTCTCCCAGCATCTAGCCCCATGCCTTAACCAATACAACAAACTGCCCCTCATATGAATAATGATACATTTCACACCCTACTTATAAAGTTTCCATGACCTTGTATCTAGGGATTATTGAAAAACTTGTGATACTTACAGGTGTGAGTTGTTGTGTTCGTATGTTCATTTCAAGAAGGCGACTATCAGCAAATAATAAAATAGGGCTACCTTTTAGCCTGAGGACTGCATTTTTAACTATTGTTTCAGTTCCTGAGCAGTAGAAGGGTTTTATTCATTGAGGGGATAATAAAATAGAGGCTAAAGAAACCTATATTAATACGTTTTTTTAAAAAAAACAAGGAATTATGTAACAGGAAATCAGTTTTTGCTGCTGAATTTCAGCAGTATAATAGGGGCTCCATGAGCTATGAAAATCACATTGGCTTATGGGCTGCAGGTTGCTCATCATTGTACTAAAGAATCTCTCTCTCTCTCTGCATACAGGCCCTCTTATTTAAATATACAGTCAGGTTACTTATAAAAGAGGTTTGTATCTGCATCTGACACATTCTAAGTTCTGAATCTGGCTCCTTGTTTCTAAAGAATCATACCCTGCTGCAATTTTTATTATAACCATGAGCAACTTTTCTAGGGAAATGGGGGGGGGGGGGTTAAAATGCTTCAAAAACAACTTGAAAGAAGTACTTCAAAGAGGGCAGCTTTCATTAAAACAGCCTGGCTTTTTTTCAGGTTTGGGTTTGAGCCTGAAAAAAAAGAGGTGGCTGCTTTGATGACTGTGGCATTTAAAACAGATGAAAAGGAAATATGAAAAAAGTCTAGGGTTATCAGATCTGGGCTGCAAAAATCTGGACGACCAGTAAAGGGTGGCAAAAAGAATTTTCTGTATTTTCTGTCGTCGATATTTCTATAGCGCAGATATGATCATCCTAAAAAAATCATACCATTACGGAATTTTTAATCGAATGACCTTCTCTGAAAAAATCCCATCCATTCAAGTTTCTTCTCCTTCTGTTTGCATGGTTAATATTCACTCCCTGAAATTAGATCGAAGAATGTTATTAAGCCCCAGAGAGTCAGCAAGCTTTAATAAGTGACTTCTGAGCTCAGCCAGTTCCAAGTATCCAATCTCCTTAGATTGGAATGACAAATTCTGTTTAGTAGCAGAATCTTCTAAAATAACATTGAGCAGCAGTAGGAACTAGTGCCAGATTGCTGTTCCCTGTAATTCTAAGGTTTTCTATGCCCATAATTAAAATGAATGTGGCATCACTAATGAACCTGCAAATGCCAGTGTGTGGGTCCCTTACACAAAGGAGGGAGGGGAAATTTCATTGAAGCATCCTGGATTTTAAAATATAGCCCTTTGGAGCTTTTTAAAATAACAGTACAAAGAAAGAAGTAACAGTATGGTTAGCTAAGGAGTTTCTTAAGGAATGCATTCACCTCAGGGGGTCAATATTTATTTGGATCCCAACTCTTAGATAATCATATTTATGAAATGTTTCTTGCATCTGAGCTGTGGGAGCCAATGTACCTTTGCAGTTATTAAATGTATTGCATTAACAATATAAGGGCTAATGTTTATAACATTCTGTCTTCCAGCAATAATCAGACAGCAAATGCCATAGGAGATTCAAAAGCACAGCATGATGACAAAATATTCCCAGCTATTTGTCACCTTCTTGGGTCTATTTTAATAAATCAGCACCTCACTACTCAATCCAACATGGCTTACAGTATCGATTAAATCACATAAATAATAGAAGCTATAAAATAAGTGAAAAATACCACTATGCTAGGGCAACCACAAATATAAAGGAAACATCCCTAGCAACAGAACTGCAGAAAGAGGAGCCATATACTAAAAGGTCATCTTTCTTACCACCTCACTAGTTCCAGTAGAGGACCTCTGGGTGTGCTGTTATAGCTATGTTAATATCAACATAATTTGCACTGTCCAGATGATTCAGCCCTAACCTGCCTCAGTAATGAGGCTTATGGGTTGTCCCTTAGAATTTACAGTAGGGCAGTTTAAGACCAGTGATGTGATGGACAATAGTTACCCAGCTGGTTCTCAGGAAGGAGGGAGCACATTCCAAGGAGGGGAGTGAGATAAAGCTGGAATGTGGGAAGACAAAGAGATTCAGAGTAGCCCCGCCCTAGAGCCTCCCAGGTTATTTCCCTTTAGGTTAGGTAGAGTAGCATTAGTCTGGCAAGATTCTCCCTATATGGTGTGAGCAAATAAAGAACTAAAGTTTGGCTGGATTGGTTCTTTGTCAGGCTGGGCCTGACAAGTAATGTTTTCTTTTTTTCACTCAGTGTCAGGGCTAGTGGGAAAAAACACAACCAGTTGCTCTCCTTAAAGTGGGGTGGGATGACTGCCTGGGATGGAGGCTTTAGTTACCTATCAGATTGCTGGTAAGGAGGTTCCCCATACTGATAACCTGTTGCTTGAGTTATTCCTGAACATTTGGTTGACAAATCAGTGGGGTGGAGAACACTGTGGGAGGAAGCAGGAGGGAGCTTGCACAGTGCATTGAGAGTGCTCCCACCCAATCATGGGCCTGTCTTTCACCCCACCAACTTCTCAGCTGGCCTCTTTGGGTATAAGTTCCTGAAGACTGGTATACCTTTTCCAAAAATAGTGTGCATCAGCCCCTCAAGGTAGGCCAGGTCAAGAAGCAAACACTGCTGTGATTCCAGGAATGTTACTTTATTATTTTAGGGTATATTAACATAATCTTGAAAGCCTCTCCAAAACCTTCACTGCCTTTAAGGACAATAAGGTGAAGGCACCGCTGTTCTGAGTTTGTTTTTCACATCTACTATTTTCCCAGGCTGAGTAATTGTTTGATCTCTCTCATTTCCTTCTCAAGGCCAAAGCAAAATTCCTGTACTGACTGAGAGGTCTGTGGGGCAGAGATTATGGAGTGAGGCAGGAGGGAGCTCCCACAGCACATTGGGAGAGCTTCTTCCTGGGCCCATCTTCCATGCCATGAACCTGTCAGGCTACTTTTATACAGGGTTGCTGGTCTTCCTGGGGCTAGAAGTAGAATCTGGCAGATCAATTTATCAATTTCACTCTGGTTCCCAAAGATCCAAATCCCTAAGTGCTGCAAGGTAGTGCTGAGCAGCACGTGATTACAGTTGGCAGCTCTAGGAATATAATATACAAAAGAGCCCATATAATATACAAAAGAGCATTGGAGTAGGCTGCTCCAGTGAAGCACCCTTCATCCCAAGTAATAAAAACAGTAGGAAGTACAACCCTTTGTCAGCAGAAGCAGCAATAAACATGTAATGCAGTAATTTGGGACAGGACCAGGGACACGTCTCTTTCTCAGTTTACATCAACTGGCAGCCCTTGTTTTACAGACAGGTGTCTTGAAAGAATATTAAACACATGTTTAACAACAGGCCTACTGGTCTTTCAGAAGACTAATATACCATTGTATATAAGAAGCCCATGTAATGCTTAGACGGTGCTTTACCAAGTGTGGGTCAGGTATTATGGAGGCTGATGCTTCCATGGAAAACTGGAGTTTGGTTTCTACTGAAGCCTAAGAAAGCAGCAGCCTCAGCCAGCCAATAGGAGCTTGGCAGATGCCAGTCCCTGACCACCTCATCACCCACATTGTGAATGAGTCTCTGTGGATCTTTCATACAGCAAGACTGAACTGGGAGAAGATGAAAAACATTCTGGTAAAACTGGATTACCTAGGCATGAATCTGAACTGCCTTCAGCACCTCTGTGGTGGTTAGAGAAGTCATAAAGGCTGTGCCATGAGGACATATCCTCTGAAAATGGTTAGCAAGGCATGTTCAAGTCACAGTTGTGGGATAGGAGGATGAATGCAGAATAAGGCAAGTACCTCAAGAGGAAGACCCGGGTGGGTGCGTGGGGCACGCGGGGTTACAGCCATAACAGCTTCCTGTTTATTCCTTCTGATCTTCCTGGCTGCTCCCCTTTGTAGGAGGACAGATCTATGTATACCGCACAGCCTAACTGAATTTCATAAATTATTTCAAGATTGATGGAAAACACTATCCTACCATATGATGAAGTAAGTTTAAAGTGAATCCAGCAGAAATGAAACAATTTTATTCTTTAATCTCAGTAGCAAAATAGCTGTGTCTTTAAGAAAGTTCTTAAAAATTATCAAAATCCTACTAGAGGTTATCTTTGTACCCTTTCCCTACACATAGAACATATGTCTGAACCAAAAAGTTAAATGTGTATCTTGATTATTTGTATCAATGCCAGTTGTCTCTTTAATGTCAAAGTAGCTGCCACTGTTTCATGATAGGGATAATCTTGATCTTAGCTTTTTTCTATGAGTCTGAGTGAAGTTTTGAGAAAAATAACAGATGTTGAAAATGATAATTTGCTTGGCGGCATTTAAATACCAATACATGTAATGCCAAGGACATTTCTTGATATTTTGTATGGCTTTAAAATGCCTTTGGAACACATATTCTTAAACCAGTCCTCTAGGTTCGAGACCTATTAGCTTATTACCAAATGATTGCATAATTCCTGTAATGACTGTTACATTCTCTAGGCAGGGAGTACTCAACTTGGTGTTTTGTACAGCAAGAAATGATAGGATTCCTCAACAAGGCAATATAAAAACTGCTATTCACAGCAGGTCCAGCAATGTTTCATGCCTGTTTTGTTTGTTAAGAAGGCTAACTTCCTCCTGAGAATATCATTGTGACAATTCAGTTAAGGTAAACTTATATGTAAAAGTATGAAATTCTTGCTCTTGCTCATTTCACATAGCAATGGACCATATTTAAAGTTCCTAATTCCACTGTTAGGTGTGGAGAAGCTATGGCCTTCTATATATTGGTGAGAAACCTGAGAACTGCCATTTAATCTGGAGTTCCACAATTCTTCAATCTTGCATTAAGTTGTGCTGAAGCTGTTGATAGACAGAAACCTTTACAGTCTTCTAAGCTTTAATTCCTCCATGCAAAAGTAAATAAGATATTATTCAGATAATTAGCAACTCAATACTAAACTGGAAGATGTGAGTTGGGACCTGATTTGGAAAGATTTGAAGCCTTTGCCTGTATTTCTATGGTAAGGCTACCAGATCTGGGTTGTAAAAACCCTAAATGGCAGCAGCAAAAAGATACAGAAAATTAACTCTCTGGTGCCATCTAACACTTATATAGGTTTTTGCATTCCACATGTGGTAACCTTATGCTATAGTGATCATAATTTTCACCAAATCTCTCCAGTTTCTCTATGCTTTCAAAGCAATGTGATAAATGTGTTGCCTTATTGGGAGTTAGTTTGCTGAAAGGGATGAATAAAGAATGTTGGGAATGTATGCCAAGAATATATATTCCCAGCAGTCATCCAAGGTGTAAAGATCATCCCAACTGCCTAGTTAAAGCAAGCAGGCATCTATATTGGGCAACGATGATATAGGAAGCTGCTGAAGGCAGATGATCACTTTAGTGACAATGGCAAAGGCATAATTTTATTCTGCCTGGGAAAAGGCAATGGTAAACCACAGGGAATGTTATCAAGAAACCTAGATGGATAGACAATATAAAGTGATTGATGATATAGTGCAGGGTGATGGGCTTCTCAGGTCAAATGGCACTCAACATGCTATTGAGGAAGAGCTGAGGATGATAGATAGCCAAGAAAACAAACCAATGGGTCATATAGCAAATCAATCCAGAGTTCTCATTCAGGGAACCAATGGCCAGGCTCAAATTATCATATTTTGGATATATTATTCAATAGCCAGATCTCTTGAGAAGTCTATAATGATGGGAAAGGTAGAAGGAAAGAGAAGAAGACAACAACCAGCAGCAATCAATGGATTTGATTATAAGACCGATAGGTGCATCATTGGAAGACTTGAAGGACCAGGATCACTGGGGACAGATCATGCTGGAAAGTAGGTATTTGCTAAGAGTTAACACCAATCTAATGGCACTGAATCAGTCATCAGTCATCCAAAATCAAAGGCCTAATCCAGATCAAGTCTGCAGTGAGGACCAAAGACATGTAAGATTTGGCACAAAATTTAAAGAAACCTTCTGATGAGGGTTAAATTTCAGGTTTCTTTGTACGCCCTTTTCTTCCAGGACTGAGCTGTTGAAAGCCCATCAGATTTAACAGCTCTTTGCTGAAGATGGACCTACAGGAAGAATAGATCAGGAAAAAATAGAGAAAACACAAGAAGTTAGTCAAGCAATGACCAGAGCCTGGAGTAACTCTACTTTGAGAAAGAGTTACAATGTTTGGAGACCTTTAATGTAGGAAAAAGGTGAGAGGCTGATAGACATTATAGAGGTATGTAATTGTGTGCACTGTGCAGATGTAGTAGATAAAGACACTCTTTTTCCTTTTCTTATTAGAATACTGAAACAGAAGGTCATCCAATTAAGTTGAATAGTGGGGGATGCAGACAACTAAACATAAAACACAACTTCAGATTATGTTTACAGTAGTTATATTACAGAATCTGCTAAAATATAAGGTAATAAATTTGGCAATTAGAAAATCATGGAAAGTAAAGTATTTGAGTATTGTATTGTATCATTGCATATCATTACGTCCAGTATCAGGGGTACTGTATTTCTGAGTATCAGTTCATGGAAAACATGATCCACAAAGGTAATATCACAACCATTGATTTGGTTTGCATATTGCCATAAGTAATGATTTTGGTTTAGGATTAGAATGTTGTATAAACCCAGGCAATTGTGGTTTAAACACTAAATCATGATTAATATATGGCTACATGCAATGTGTAAATCCAAGCATGTTCTGTTTTGGAAATCCTATTTGGCTATTGTCTGGACAGAATGTCATATGCCCCCCTTTCCTCCAGAAAGTGCCAGGTAAGTGTTTTACATTCACACTCTCTGGGGAAAATATTTCTTGCAGACTTTGTTTGTCTGCAGGAAATATTGATCACACTAAATCGTTGTTGAGTGGTACAACATATAGGCTTTACCAATACAAAAAAAAAATTGCTAATGTGCTGATTTACTACCTCTGTCAGCTTTAGAAGGAGACTGGATTCTGAATTGACAGGCAAATTTAATTTTCCCTCTTTTCTGGCTATATTAACTTGGAAAAAGAAAATCTTATCTTTAATGGCTGTTAATATTTATATCCTGTGCACAAACTTTTACTTAGATGCTATCTGATGCTAACTGATGGGAATAGAGATCCAAGACAGAATTACTGGACAGTAATTATAGAATTTGTTATGCTGTCCCGTTTCTCTGCTTATGCTTGGTTCTCACACCTAGCTTATTTCAGTGAAAAGCAGATCAAAAGCCAAAGCATTGCTACATTATTTTGATTAAGATGTTCATCAATACTCAGCAGAAATAAGTTCCAAGGTCAACTTGATATACTTCTATTGGCTGCTTTGAGATACCATGAAGGAAAACCATGTCCTGGGAAATATGTATGTAGAACATGAAAAGGAATGTCTCCTTCAACTCAAGCGTGTCTATATTTAATTTCTGTATGACACTGCTGGTGGCACCATCTAAATGACCTTGGCTGAACTTAAAAAAATTCTAAGCAGGGTTGATCTGGTTAGTATTTAGATAGGAGATCACCAGAAAATCTTGGGTTGTGGACTATACTGGAAAGGGAGGAGGGGGAGGGGGAGGGGGAGGGGGAGGAGGACAACACATTCACTATCATATTGTTGCCCCCAAAACTACAAGACATGTTCATATCATCACCAGAGCCAAGCTCGATGCAATGGAATGTTTATCTTTACATTTTAAAATTTTGAACTTCGGATGAATTTTAGTATTAACCATAGATGAGAATTTTGGCCATGTTCTTTTGAAGAACCGTGGCACTGAGAAAGTGAATGACATTTAGGATAGACATCTAATTGTTTTGATATGGTTGTGTAAGTGAGATGAGAACTCAAAAATGTGGCAATTCTTTTAATAAAATAACCAAAATCTTTTGAGAAGCTTAAAGCTTATGCCTGCCAAATGAAAAAAGTTCTTGCAGAGGTTTAGATTTGTAAGAAATATCACAAAGCTGGAGACTTAGAAGCTTTTTGAAATCATCTGAAATATAAAATCAAGACTTGTCAGGGAGAGAGAGAAAATAATATAGGTCTATAAATTTTGGGGACATGGTAGTAAATCTATCACAGCAAATAATTCACACTAACATTGGAAAGGCATTATGTGGTGCAGTTTGAAGTTTCTCAGCCACTGTTTTTCCAGCCCGCGTCTCAGAGAGATGAAAGCTATAAAAAGGCAATTACATCTGTTGAATGATTAGTGGGAGATGCAACAATTTTAATTGTCAAATATATTTAACTGCATTAACCTCTGCTGAATTCACACTGACACCTGAAATGATATACTTTGAATGCCACTTGAAAACTCTGAGGCATCATTCAATGTAAAACATATTTAGCTTTTGCTTTATTACAGAATAAATGGCCCTCACATTTGAATGGAGTTTTGCCAGGCAGATGAAGGCACCAAGGCAAGGAATGAAACAGGTGCCTGCTTGCTTGTGGATTGGAAACATGAAGCTGAATCTGCTTATACAAACCCAGGGCGTGGTGAGAACATGAAAAGAAGCTCAACCATCATGGAGAATTAAAAAAACAAAAACATCAAACATCACACAAATCAGGATATAATTTTCTCCTAATAAGGAATTTTAAATTCTCAGGGAAGTAGCTTATACTCTCGTATGTATTTTTAAACTGATTTTTTAAAAATAGATTTTTTATATTAGTAAGTAAGCCAGCTTTTGAAATGGTTCTTTCCAAATAGTTTCTAAGCACAAGTAGGACATTGAAATGTTCACTGTCATTCTTTTGTTTGGGGCCATTTACCCAGCATGCACAGTTTCAGCTGGGTCTGTCCAGGTTTCTTCTATAAAGTGCTTTATTTTTTCCTCACTGGAATCAGAATGAAGGCTCAGCTGATTCAACTCCATGTCTCATGTACTTCACGCCACTGAAATCTGATTAGGTATGAGACAGACTCCGGTGGAATGAAGGACAACAGAATGCATGGAACATTTCTTTAAGTGCGTGGAAGACCCTGTCAACTAGAGCATGTTAGGAGTATAGAAAAGAAGGCAGATAACAGTTGAGAAGTTCAGCTTAGATTTAAAACCTTTAAGGACCAATTTTGTAAGAACCCTTAGGAGCAGTTATGTGCTCAGTATACTTTGTAGTTAGATTTTTTTAAAGTTACTCTATCATTATGCCATCTTCTTCTGTCATAGCCAAGGGAACTGAATCTGGGTTCTTCCCTTTTCTATTAGTTTCTTTAGTTTTATCCTTGCATTACAATGCTGTCAGGAGCTAAAAATTCTAAAATACTAACAATGTAATCCTATACTCAGAAGTCAGTTTGGAAGAGAAATTTATTCTTAACTAATTTTGTTTAGGATTGCAGCTGACAGGATGGCTTGTACACTATTTCTACAGTTGAAACTTATGAACTTGTCTCTGGGAAATCCTAGAAATTAAATTCATTTCTTACTTGCTGCAACATAATTTCCTGGATCTTATCTGCCAATCCAGGTACTTTCATGATAATTCAGAAATCACAGACTGATTTAAAAGAGTTGATATAAAGGTGCTCCACTCCAAACTGAATGGGTTATTTTCAATCTTGCTGGAAATTTTCCTCATGGTGAATTCAGACTGTTGTATTTTTCACATTGTATCATGCCACCTAGGGACCCATGTGGCCACTGGTTCCTAAGGGATCCAAAGCACAATTAGTCCAGATGCCACTGTGCTTGAAAAAGCTGCCAAAATATTGCATAAGGATACAATTGCACTGTTCACACTGTCACCAAACAACTCAAAACAACTAAAATCATTCAAGCAGAATTCGGAAGGATGCATTGAAAAAAGAAAAAACAACAACACCAAGTACCTTATTGTTGTTGGAAGACTAATTTCCTATAACTTGTTGCAGGCAGCTTACGATATCTGGTTTTATTTTGTGGATTTGTCCAAAGAATGCAATGAGAATGCAAGAGCTGCCATTATATTGAAACAGTTATCTCCAATCTTGTGTCTTCCAGATGGTTTGGATTGCAATTCTTATAATTTACAGAGAGCAGAGTCATAGGTTGAGGAAGGCTGTATTAGAGCTTCTGGAAATACAGTAAAAAAGATGGCTGTCATCCCCTTAGAAGGAAAAATAATCAGTGGATAGGGGCTGAGCTAGAAGGCACAGGTGAAGCATTCATACTATAAAGTTGACAAAAGAATTTCAAAGAAAGCACATCATAATTTTCACCCTTTGTGGGAAGATGAGCTTGCTTTATTTCACAGCATGTTGACTTGATTGTGAAAACTTTTATTTAGCATTCATTCTCAGATGTTGAATGGCAGCTTCCATCTAAAAGTGCAATTGACATTGATTCTCTGAGTATTACAAAGCAAAGAAGAATGGGACAAAAAGTGAATGAAAAAATAGTTTAAAAATCTCACAAAAAAATCACAGTGAAAAAGAATCACTTCCACTTCACATAGCAAGAAAAAGAACATTACATGTACAGATGCTTTAAGTAATCTTTTCAAACTCCCAGCCATTCACATTCTTCCTTGTCTGTCTGTCTGTCTGTCTGTCTGTCTGTCTATCTATCTGATTGCATACAAACTCTTCTCTGTAGTGTGGCTGGAAATACTGAAGTCTTTTAAAAAGACATTTATGTGTGGGAAACTGCTGCCCAGATAACTAAACACTTCTTCAGGTTATCATAACTCGATCCAGAACACATATTCTTTCCTCTAAGTTTTAAGTGAGTTCTAGCCATGCTCCTGTTTTCATCCTATGCATACATGAATTTAATGAGGTTTACTTCCAATTACACAGACAGAACATTGGGATGAAAGCAATCTTGTAACATTTCTAAAGAAAGTTCTTTTTCCCTATGAGTTAGTGAGGGGCAGCCATACATCTGAGGCCTCTGAAATATATTCAAGTCCAAATTTCTTCTTAAAAGGTGAAATTGCTGCACAAGAAATTCTTGAGGAATCAGCATCTAAATCCCTTTTGGAAGTAACAGGATGAAGGATGGATAGGACTTGAATTAAATGGGTTTTTTTACAAAAAAAATATCACTAAATTTAAATAAATTGGATTGTGAATCCCCCCACCCCCCCGCAGAGCTACTGAGAGCTTGTGTCAAAACCTGAGTTACTAAACCACACAGATGCAGCTGATGCAGGACTTCAAATTGCCAGGAGCCTTTTTCTTTCAGAATACAAACCTGCTCTTGGGAGGCCTCTCCCTTGGGGATGTCGAGACTTGTCTGGACATTTTTAGGAGCTGCTTGAGAACAAAAGGACTAAGCAGAGAGCTGCCTGTTGAAATTCTTTACTGCCAACATGAATTCTTTGTAATACCTTTCATTAGACATGTCCCTACGGGTCTTGGGTGCGCTCCTTCCCTTGATTCTCAGTTTTCTTCCCAGGGTGTTAACTCTTTCTAAACCCAGGCCTTTGGGATGCATTGGAACTTGCACATAAAACCGTAGGGAGATCTTAAATCTCTCTATTCCAGGCAGGGTCTAAGTCAATGTTTCTCAACCTTGGCAACTTTAAGACATGTGGACTTCAACTCCCAGAATTCCCCAGCCAGCCATTCTGGGAGTTGAAGTCCACATGTCTTAAAGTTGCCAAGGTTGAGAAACACTGGTCTAATTGATCATGAGTCCAAAAACATTATGAGAATAAGAAGCTCATATTTAAAACAATTTCTTTGAAGGATTGCTTTAAAATATAGTTAAATATATATTGTTTGCAACCAGATGTTTGTTAAATAGGCAACTCATTTTCTGGTCTAAGAGCATTTTGTAAAGAGAGATTCCAGAACTATCTGACAAGCCTTCAACCAATTTTCAAATTCTACTGGATAGGAATCTATGACTTTAAAAATGCCACTGGAATAAATGACTACATTTTATAGAGTCACAGATATAAGGGTTGAAAGAGAAGTTAGAGATCATCTAATCCAACCTACTGCCCAGTGCAGAAAGCTACTACCTCACCATCCCTGACAGATGGCCACTGATTATTTTGTACATACATACATACATACACACAAAGACTGAAAAAATAAACTGAATCTGTAGTTAGTAAATTGTTTGGTTTCTTCTGCTGGCCTAATTTTAGATGTTCAGTAAGCTCAATACTTCATAAACAAAGTATTACATGGTGAAAGATACAATTTTTAAAAGCATGTCATAGGTTTTCCCTATAAGATGTTTCACCAGCACAGCTCTTAATAGCCTTTCCCAATCTGCTATCCTTAAGATAAATTGGATTACAACTACCATAATTCCCAGACACCATAGCTGGGCATTAGTGGAAGTGTGCAGAAATGGGTTCATAAATAGGAAAGTTAAGGCTGCATGTATTCATCCCATCTACAGTCTTGAGGTGACTAAGTTGCTATCAAAGAGTACCCTATGTTCATAAGCTCAAACATGCATGGACTGTCATGAGCAAATTTATCTTTGCATATCTAAATCAATAGGTGTACCCCTTCTCCTTCACATCCCCAAATGCCAATTTCACAAGCCATTAGAGTACCAGTGTTCTATTCAGACTTGTGACTTAGTTGCTCATGGATATTTTTTTCTTTGCTGATTTGTTTTAAATGTTAAGATGCTTGATTCAAGTAATGCTCAGTTCCTGAAATACTTGCTAGTTTTTTTAGCAATTAAGTGAAATATCAACTTCCTAACTGTTTAAGTATTTTTCATGGGTTTGGGAGAGTTCTCCCCTTTTCTTCTCCATGTAACAGATATGGGAATAACTTTGGCATAACTGTCCCAATATGGGTTCCCACTTAGCTGCCCCTAGCTTTATCCAAATCCACAACTCATTTCAGTATTCAGGTAAAGCAACATCTTTGTAGCATCCAAATTCAAAATACTTTACAAAGCAAATCAGATTATTACAAGTGTGTATAATTCCTGTTTTTTTTAAAGGAAAGGGTATCAATAAGTGATCTGATTTGGTTTAGGTTTCTTTGACTTTATCACAGTCAGTATTATTCTACAAAATATTAAACAAAACAACTTGATTTTAATGCTGTCCCTCAAGTTACAGACAGAATGTGCAGAATTTTCCCTCTAATGAAAAGATCCTGGATAATCAGGAAAGCTTTACAGAAACTATTTTGTAAGCAACATGAAAGAAAAGGAGAAAGTAAACAATGCAGAAATAAGATTAGTTGGCACTCTACATTATCTTGATTTTTAACAACTGACTATGGTATTGTACATCTAGATAACCACAATAAATGAATACATACATTAAAATTTTTTCCAAAATATTTTAGATTCCATGCACTTTTTCCAAAATATTTTAGATTCCATATTTCCCCATATGTGTTTACTTGGAAAAGAAGACTCTTTTAAGATGGGTTTTCTCCTAATTAAGTATGTGCTGTAACATAACTCCCAACCTTTTCCTCACTGCTGACGGCAAACTGTGGTATTATAGGATAAAAAGACAATGTAACAATACTATTTACTTACCTGTCTTTTGATCAGTTATACATAGTTCCAAGTTTGAAGCACATCAGTTTACACATAAGCCAACACACACACACATGCACACTCACACTTTTTTCAAAAGGAAAAAAAAAAAGGATAGAAGTTGCATTTTTAAAATTTCAAAATTAAGAACAAAGAAATTAACCCTTATTCAAGAAGTCTTGGTAGAACTGAAGAAAAAGAAAAAAAGAAAATGTAATATTGAGTAATTTAAAAAAAAGAAATAAACTACTAATTTTAAAGGATTAAAAAACAATATAACAAGCACAGATAAAGAACTAAACGTCTGCCCATTTAAGGTGGTGCCCATCAGTTTGAGTCTTTATTTGTATTATGCACCAGGAGGTTTCCAGTTACCTAAATAAGCCAGCCAATAGGGAATGGAAACTTACTATTTGGTTCCACCCATCCAAAACCTCACCCTCCAGGTATTAGTGTACCTCCTCATATGGGTTACCCAATCTCATTTTTCCCCCCTATACTCTAAGTAAAGTAGAATATAGGAAAAAAACCAAACGCACAGAAGAATAGCTCCTGAAGAAAATCCTCTTGAAACCCTGGAAAAGGGAGTTTACACTTTCCCATGTAATTGTAGGATGGTGCCTTTTCTTTAATCCAGATTGCGTTTATGGACTTGTGGAGTGGGGAGGGTGGGGGATATGAAAATGTCCTAACTTTGCAGTGTTGATTCTTCATTCACTAACCTGTGGCATCCCTGATGGTATTTATTCCTGACCTGACCTTCTTAGGTCAAATACAAAACTGTATATTTATTATCATATAATGTATAATCTTATAAACCTGCTGCTTCATCACTTGAGATTTGGTTGAAGGGTACCAAAGAAGACAGATGCAATAGGATGGGATGTCAAGCTACAAAGTGAAAGGCCAAATTAAAATTCTGGCTCATTCACAAATCCATCATCTGTCCCAGGTATGGATGCTGTGAAAGTTTATTGCTGGGATTTGCACTTGGAGCTGGAAATATTAGTTTATCACTTGCCTTTATGTAAGCATAATGAGTAAGTTCTCATAGTAATTGCAGTTGTTGGAGCAATATTCAAATTCTAGAGTGGTGGCAGGAAACATGAATATAATGGGATGGGCTTGGATAAAACTTGTTGTGTTCAGTTCTCAGTGCAATTTTCCTTCTGCCTGAGAATCACAGTCACTGATAAGTCACAAAAAAGGGTCTCTGCTCCAACTTGGAATACTAAGTTGTTTTTCTTGGTAGTCAATTTCTTAGAAATGCTCCAAGGTCTTTATTATCAATGCTGCAGGTACAGGGTGGTGGTGGTGGTAGCTTTCCTCTTTACAGTGCAATGACATTTTGTCCACAGACCCCATCTTGCGATTGACTTTGAAGGGCAGGCATCATGACCTCATACATCTAGCATTAGTTCTAGGAGTTTTTGTCTTTCCCAAACCCCAGGTTTTGGTAACGTTGTGTATGGTGAAGAGCTCTGGAGAGCTCAAACATTTGTATACAGTTTTGTATCACATTGTCGGATAAAGATATTAGCTAGCTATGGATTTTGTATAAAAAAAATCTGTTATAATAACCACAGGTAAATACTATATTAATCCAAAGATGGAGTTTTGATTGAACCACATGACTAGTTAGAGCTTAACTGTGCTTTTAAATTATTTATTCTCAAGCTTGCTTGCTTGCTTGCTTGCTTGCTTATTTATTTATTTATTTATTTATTTATTTATTTATACACACTTGTCTGTCACTGACCCCTGTGACACTGGAAGACAAGTAAAGTAGATGCTTTCTACTGTTATTGCATTGCCAATGCTCAGGCCATTCAGGTAAACCACACAGCAAACATTCTGCTAAAAGCTGACTAACAAGCTCCTTGAAAGCTTGGGGAGCTGAAGGGGCCAAATATCACAAAAGTGTTATTGCACATTATACAGTCTTTGCCGATAGAAGGATGTCAAGAAGGAAACACTCTTATCCCGCCATCTCTCCTAAGTACATTCCACAGTTTATCTTTGGGGAAAAAGTGTTTACATGACCCTGAAACTTCAGCTGTTGTGTGCTGTGAGTGAGGTAACATGTCTATCACTGGGAAGGGCATGATGACCAGAATAAAATAACCTTTCACCTTGCTGTAAAAACGTAATGATAAAAGGAAAGAGTGGGGTCAAAGAAGATGCCTTCATTTGCACTTCACTTTTTGCTAACTCAGCCTTTTTAGAATTAGGTCTCAAGTTAGTAATTGATTCTTAATTCTGTCCTACATAATATAGCATCTGTCATCTGCTGGGGACACCGATATACAGTACCGGGATTCATCAGTATCGCCACCAAAAGCCTTCAGTGAAGAAAATGATATATAATTCCCTAGTTCTTTATGCTGCAGCTAAAAAGGCACAGAAATAAGGCAGAGTCTTCTAAAGTCACAGAACAGCATGATGCTATCAGCTGAGAAATGTTGTAGATGTGCAGTTTCCAGTTTAAATCTAACCTCAGACATGAGCTCAGTAGTTGGCTTGAGGTAAGTCATTATTCTGTCAACCTCCATCTTTCATCAGCAATGTGAAGAAATTAGTATGGAGAGGGCTTGCAAGATTACTAAGATAATACATATAAACTATTTTGCATATACTAAGATATATTGTTCATCTTGCTATAGAAAAACAGCAATTTTTAATGATGAGACTGGGCTTCTTCCATGAATTCAGCTGCTAGATATTTCTGATCCTTTTCATGATAAGATATGCTTTAAAGGGTGGAAGAAAAATGTAATTAGTTGTTGTTGTTATTATTATTATTATTGAATCTAAACAATCAAGCACAATGGGCAGTACAGAATCATAGAATCATAGGGTTGAAAGGTCTTCTAGTCCAACCCCCTGCCCAGTGCAGGAGTCATCTACACTTTTTATGAGCATCTCTTCTATTCTTTCAGCTAGGTCACTTTTGAAGAGGTTGAAGATACTGGGCCCAGGACTGAATCCTGAAACACCCCACTGCATAACTCCCTCCTGTAGATATAAAGGTAGTTCTCTCTTACTGACCACTCATTCAGCAACTATTTGAAGTTATGACGGCACTGAAAAAGGAGACTTAATGACCCATGCTGATTTGCTTAATGACTATATCTAGAGCTGACATTGTAAGTCAGCCATGGCCATGTGACTTTTAACTTTATGACCGTATCACTTAGCAATGGAGTTGCTGGTCCCAATAGCTGTCAGTAAGTGAGGACTACCTGTAGACCTATTGAGGAACACTGGATGACTATGATCGTTCAGCCACATGAGAATCCCTCTGGTAGTGGGAGCAGCATATCCCACATTGTTCCAGTTTATCAAGAAGGAGCCTGTGATCGATCAAATGCTATAATGAAGTCCCTGTATACTACATCCGCAGCATTCCTTTGGTCTACTAATCTAGTCATGTCAGAGAAAACAATAAGATTTGCCTGGCACAACTATTTTTAACAGTCTATGCTGGTAATCATCCTATTTGTTTCTAAGTGTTTGCAAAGCCACTGCTTGATTATTATTTTTTAGGATTTTCCCTAGTATTGATGTCAAGCTGATTGGTCTGTAGTTTCCTGAGCCCAATTTTTCCCTTTGTCAAAATATTGGAACAACCTGGCTATTCTCCAATTTTTTGTCACTTCCACTCTGCTCCAGGATTTTTCAAAGGTTTCAGTCAGTGGCTCTGAGAGGACATTCACCAGTGTCTCTTAATACCCTGGGATATAACCTGTCTGGTCCAGGAGGCTTGAATTTATTCAGAGCAATTAGATATTCTCTTACCAATTCCTTGTCTATTTTGATCTGCATTTCTCTTCTGCTCCTCAGACAGCTTTTTCCTTTTGAGGAAAAAAAGACAGATGCAAGGAAGGAGTTAAGCAGTTCAGCTTTCTCCCTGTTGCCCATCACCATCTTGCTATCTTCTCCAACCAGTGAGCCATCCATTTCCTTGACCTTCCTCTTGTTCCAGATATACCCAAAGAACCCTTTTTTGTTATTTTTGACATTGCAAGCCTTAGCTCATACTGAGACTTAGTCTTTCTGATCTCATCCTTGTAGATTTGGGCTATTTCCTAATATTCTGCTTTTGTTATAGACCCCTCTTTCTACCTTTTAAACTTGTCCTTTTTGTTCCTCAGTTTACCAGATTGCTCTTCATGCAACCATGCCAATCTTATCACGTGTCTCTAATTTTTCCCCCTCTTTGGTGTTGGTAGTATTTTGGCTTTAGTTATGTCATTTTTCAGAATTTCCCAACTCTCCTGAACTGTTTTTCCCTTCAGGATTTCCCCCAAGGAATTCTTCTACTTTTTCTCTTAGATTGTTGTAGTCAGAACACTAATCTGACTACCTCCAGTTCTCCCTGCCTGAAATACAGTGAATTTTAGGATTACATAGTCACTCTTTCCGAAGGTCCTACCACTTCCACTTCCTTGACTGCTTCTTCCCTGTTCATAAGTATTAAATCTAATGTCACTGATCCTTTAGCTTCCTTCTCCAGGATGATGAAGTTGTTTGCAAGGCATATCAAGAACCTGCTGGATCTCCCAATTGCTGCAGAGTTTGATTCCCAGTTAATGTCAGGGTAGTTGAAATCTCCCTTTATTACTCTGACAAGATTTCATCTATATCTTCTGCTTGGCTAGGTGGCCAACAATGACATTTTTGCTTCTTTTCCCCTTAACATTCACCCAGACACTTTTAAAATAATGTCATCCTTGGGATCATGAATACAGGGATAGTCATTCTTTATAATAATGCAACCCATCTCCCCTTCCTTACTCTGAACTGTCTTCATAACAACGCTGTAGATCCAGGTTTGGATTGACATTGGAAATGTTGCAGTGTCCCTTGCCTGAACTGGCTTCATTGTTGAAAGGCAGCATAACATTCTGGCACTGGTTATGTGATCTGAGAAAAATGGAATGAAAGCCACGGTTAGACTGCTAAAAAGCAGCTGGAGAGAGTTGGCTAAGGACTTGGAAGCTCTATTATTGTATAATGTGCATTATAGATAAAGGAAATACATTTCAACAAATCTTTGAACTCCATGTAAGAGTAATTTAGTAGATCCATCTTATCTCTCAAACTCCTTTTTACACATGGGATTTGGAATAACTTGCATACAGCATTACTGGTTACAGGCAGGTCTCTGTAAAGGTGATACACAAGAATAACTTTCCACTCAGCCATGTGCTTTATGATGGGTCCTAATTGTATTACCTCTCTCTCAGTATAGTTTCTTCTAGAATCAGGCAGCTAAATATGCCTTCCTAAGGAATAGTTTTGCTTAACTGAAAAGGATGAAATTTAACAACAGACATTTCACATCTGTATTATACTGTAAGTAGTAACTGACAGATAAAACCAATCACAAAGCTTAAACCACACCTCTGTGGTTTGTATTTAAAAATCAGGATAAGGTTAAAAAAAATCTTCTATACCAAACTTCTTGGAATGTAGCACATCAAAGAATATTCCTACAAAGGAATTCCTACAATGGGCTACAGATAGTGGAATCCCATCACTGGGAGCAAAAAAGCCAACTGCTGTAACTTGTATCTTTCATCCCATTGTCCTTTGATTCCCATATGATTTTCCTTCAATATGACTGATTATTGATATGTGCCATCAAGTCACTGTCAACTCTTAGTGATGCGATCTGTCCCTAACTTGGTCTTTCAGGCTTCCAATGGTAGAGGTAAAGGTCTTCCAATGGTTCTCTAGATGAGTTAATTCATGTAAAACATGGAAGAATTCTACCATCTTGCCTGAAGTGATTCAAGATGTAGCAGTTGTTTCTAATCAGCTACAAAGTGGAACATTTGAAATATTTGAAACTTTGTCTCATCCCATTGCTGCAGGTTGCAAAGACTTTCTATGATTCATCAAGTGCTAGCTATTTGGTTAAACAGCAATAACAGAAATCCCTTTTGCCTGATAGTTTTGTTCAGTAGCAACAAATGAAGTGTCCTCTAGGTTCTGTTACCACAGGCCTCTTTTCAGAGCTCTGTGTATTGTAAAAATACAGCAAGTGAAGAGCAATATAGATTTGATTCTAGGAAATAAGTGTTGGTTGTTTAATTGTTCAATGCAATGTACTAAGCAATCCCCAAATACCTCTAGGGTAATACAGCCTTTGAGCTATAGTTGCGGTGACTGCATTAAGGGTCTCAAAAGGATTCTCAGATGGAAGAAAGATAAATAATTTCCAAGTGAAACAATTAAGGATGGATTGTAATATAATTGTAAAACAATATCCTCAAGCTCTAAAGGTGCTTGGATTTTACTTCATCATTAATTAAAGATAAGGCAAAATGGTCATGTTTAATTATTTAAAGATTCTTTCACCATATTTCAGGCTCTCACACACCAAGAATGATTATAGTTTAGATTTAAAATATGCACTTCTCATCTAATTCAGATTACATTTGTCTCTCTCTGGTAACTCTGTATGTACTAGCTTTCGTTTTATTATATGGATAAATAGATGGGTGGTAATTAAATTTGAATAATAAATAAATAAATACATGTAAATGTAAATGTAAAAGAAATGATAATAAAATAATAATGATAATTTAGAAGCCAAATTGCAATTTAGTCAGTATCTCTTCATTCAAGAAGAAAAAAAAGAGAGGGGCAGGGAGAAGAGAAGAAAATAAAGAGAACTATGTCGGTTTATGCCCCGGGGCTGTCTTCCCCAACCTGCTCAACTCCTTGTGTGTTAAACTTCAGCATTCAGACACTGCCAGCGTGTTTAATAGTTATGGCAACTGAAATCCAGACATCTGGAGGACACCAAATTAAAGAAGGCCGCTCCAGGAGAAAAGCTGCAATTTTGTATTATTTTTCTCATTGTCAGCCTCTCTTCAACTAAGTGTGATTTACTTTTGAGTAGACATGTTTAGGATTTTGCTGTTCATGTAGTAGTTTGGTCAAGGGTTAATATAAATTAGAGCTAGGAGTATTTCCAATCTTGTTTCTTATTTTTCCGGCTTGAAATTGGCCAGTTTGGTTTCTCTGTCACTTTGAAGTTGTCTCTGCTCAAACATCTGCACATTCTGTGGCATCTAATCAAGTAGTGAGGAGATAGCCCAAAAGTGAAAAAAATGGTTACTGACTTAGCATAATGGATTAGGGTTAGAAAAAAAAAGCTTGCTAAATGAATTATCCATCCACTAGTCACTAGTCATTTACATAACAACAGAAAGAGCCTACTGGGTGAATGCAACAAGATAACCTAATACTTTCACCCAAGGTCTTAAACATGACATTTTAGTTCTTGGACCCTGCTCTGCCCATGTGGCACAGTGATGAATGTGTGGCCCTGCAATGATGGTGCAAAGCAATTATTAACTTGTTAGGAAGAGGACAAAATCCAGCTGTGTTACAGCTACTGACTCCCTGAGAACATAATGTCACTTCACAGTTCCCTTTCCTCCATTATTCCTATAATGCGTGGGATTCTATCCATAATGTGAATCATGGAAATTGTTATAATGAGCTCGTACATGTACACATTTCTAATAACAGTTCCCAGTGGAAGTGCTTTTGAATGTATATATACCATTTGGTTTTGTATTTGACTCCTCTTCTCCAGCATTGTCCAACATCAGTTAGTTGCAGCTGGATGAGTGTGAGGACCTGGCAGTTTCAGTAATGGAGACATGCTCTTTTTCTTTTGCAAAATGTTTACACCCTTTAATAAAGGACAGGAAAAAAATTACAAGGGCCTATATCATCATTCATCATGGTGAAATTTTGCCCCTTGTTTTACAATAGATAATCATAGTGAAGGTCAAACACTAAACATTTAACACATCAGAAAGTAAGGATACCCACTCATTTTGACAAAGTGACAGTTTCTTGAACCAGGCCTGTTTGGTTCTCTTTTTAATGTCTTTCATTTGTTGCCAGAATTTTTAAAAGGAACAGCCCTATCTATATGCATATCCCAACACACCTAGTAACTGAGTCATGGAAGCAGGCACTCCCTCTATCTCCTTGGGCATTCAAGAATTTGCAAAGTTTGCATGTATTATAAACTGCAGGGCTTTGCCCCATAGCAAATGAACACATTTCCCTGCCTTTCTCAACAGAGCCTGGTTGCCTTAGGTGTTATTGTGATACACATCAGAGATAATTAGTTCAGTAATTTCAGGTCTCAATAACTTCGTGATATTTAAAAAAACAAGACAAAACAAAACAAAAAACCATAAACAACCACATAGTTCCTAGCAGTTGATCAATAACGTTTGGATGAATATTATTGTAGAAAAGTTACATTTTCAGTGCTTTGGACTGTTTTTAAGTAATTGTTTTTGGATTTTTGTTGAAATAACTTTTGAAAAAAAAAGTTAAAATATGTATCTTTACCCATGCAATCACATTTAAGTTCTTTTGAGTTTAGTGGCACTTAACTTCTGTAAGTTCATAAAGGATTACAACCCAAATAAATGAACATATGTCTCACCTTCAGGTGATTTATGAACATGAAAAATCAAAACACATCTTAAAGGCTTTGCTTGCTTTCTGGATAAATCACCATTGTAAAGAAATATTGGCAGTGCATCCATTCTCGCTCTTCTTGACCTCTCAGCGGCTTTCGATACCATTGACCATGGTATACTTTTGGGGCAGCTCAGGGAGTTTGGGGTGGGTGGCATGGTTTTGTGCTGGTTTACCTCCTTCCTCCAGGGCCAGTCCCATTCGGTGGTGATAGGGAGCGAGAGATCCAACCCCTGACCCCTCCTTTGTGGGGTGCCGCAGGGTTTGGTTCTTTCCCTTCTCCTATTCAACATCTACATGAAACCACTGGGATGAGGTATCATCAATATGCCAATGATACTCAATTGTATATCTCCATCCCAGTGAAGTAAGTGATGCCGTAACCACCCTCTCTCAGTGCCTGGGGGCTGTAGGTGTCTGGATGGGGAACAACAGGCTTCACCTGAACCCTGGTAAGATGAAGTAGCTGTGGGTTAGTGGCTCTTCCATATCTGGGACTTTGTCATCTTTGGTTCTGGGTGGGGTTGCACTGCCCCAGAAAGACCCAGTGTGTAACTTGGCAGTCCTCCTGGACTCACGGCTCCTGCTCAAAGAGCAGGTGGCAGCTGTGGCCAGAAGGACCTTTGCACAGCTGCATGTTGTGCACCAGTTATGCCCTTTCCTGGATTGGGAAGCCCTTCGAACGGTCACTCATGCCCTTGTTATCTCCCATATTGACTACTGCAATGCACTATACATGGGGCTACCCCTGAAGAGTATCCAGAAGCTTCAGCTGGTCCAGAATGCAGCCGCATGGGCTATTTTTGGTGCCCCTAGAAGGGTGCTTATAACACCTTTGCTGCGCAAGCTGCATTGGGTGCCAGTTTGCTTCCAAGTCCAATTCAAAGTGTTGGTTATCACCTTTAAAGCCCTACATGGCATGGGACCAGGCTACCTGAGGGACTGCCTCTTCCCCGTTACATCAACCTGTCCCATCTGATCATGCAGAGAGGGCATGTTGCGGACCCCGTTGGTAAGAGAATTCCATCTGGCAGGGTCCAGGAGGTGGGCCTTCTCTACAGTAGCGCCCGCCCTCTGGAACATCTTGCCCCTGGAGGTGTGGTTAGTCCTATCCCTCCTAGCCTTCTGGAGGAATTTGAAGACCTGGCTCTGCTACCTGGCCTGGGGTGGGGAGAAGAATAGTCATGCTTGGGGTTGGCTAGTGCCTTGATGTACCTCTTCCATGCAAAGACTGAATGAGATCACAGCCATCTGGACTTTATTTTTATTTATATTTATTAGTAATGTGTAATTCTTTTATAGTGTATTTTTATATATTTCTTGTTTTTTGTGATTATTTTGTTGTAACCCTCCCAGAGTCCCTCTGATAGATGGGTGGTGAGAAATTTGAAAAATAAATAAATTAATAAATATTGCTGGAAATATACAGCATATATTTGGCAACTCTCCCCCTTCATTAGCAATCTAGTTTAAACACCTAAGCAATTAGGATTTGCCATGGATAAATATAATTCAAACTACATATTTCCATGAGGACAATTTAATATATAATACATTGCTATTTTTTACTAGAGGCATAGAAGAGGGGGAAAGAAATATATCCTTTTTTACAAGACCCTACTTAATTTTTTAATTCATCCTTTCTTTCCCTCTTATCTTTCTGAGAAGGACTTGGATAGACGCCAACATTCCACTAGTCATTTCTTGCACTTCCCTCAGTGGCGAATCTTCCTATAACTTTGCTTCCTATAATGTTCTTAAGCATGCTTTGCCATGAATTTTCAGGAGACTTCTTAAGAATATTTGGAAGACTATGGATAAACCAAGCCCTTTGCTTTCAGAGGGCATGAAGAGACACATTTGGATATCCAACCTCTAATTCCAATGCCAGCTGAAGGCACACCTTTGGGAATGTTTTCTCCCTGAGCTTCTTTCAGCACTGGTTTGTCCCAACTTGTTTGGTGAAGCTTCTTGAACAATAACATATATCTGAGCAGAAAGCAAATACATACATTCATTACACGGTAATATACTCTGAAATACCAAAAGATCTAAAGTACACAATTGGTTTCAGATTACTTTCACCGAGTTGCAGTTATCTGCTTTTGAAATGAAACATTTATGCTTCTATTTTGTACACTCTGTTCAAAGGGACTTGCATTCAGGTAAAGGTGGAAGTGCCTGCCTGAAAACAACCAGAGTTTTTAATATTGTTTCTATTTCAGGACTCTGGGGTGTGTTGAGGACATTTAATAGAAGGAATTAGATGTTCTATTCAGAATCCAAATGATCCAATGTGCTTTCTATAGGAAATCATTGTTCTTTCCTTTGTTGAGAATCACCACTATTCAGATAGATTTTAGCCAATGGGAGATTACTCACTATGCTTTAGCTTTTTCTGAAGAAAGAATCTGAGCCTTTCCCTTGTAACAAGGTAATATTCAAATGTATGGATTTAGTATTTGTTGATTAAAACTGGATAAATTTCCTTAACAAACTGAAAGACATAATGAAGAAATTTCTCCTGCTTGTTCACCTAACACATTAAGAAATAGGGTTGAACTTGTTCAGCTGCATTTGCCACAGCATGTCATTTCTTCAAGTCTATTTTTCATTTTTTCTCCCTGCATCAATCCTTCAAACAACAATGCTCCTGGAGACTCAAGATAGTTTTGCTCCACTGCTTTACTTTTAGTGTCTCTTTTACAATCACCTGGATGGAACTAGTCTACAAGGGCTGAAATGTAAAACATGCCTGTGCCTCAGTTCTCTGTCCCAGCTTTTCCCAGCCTGATGTACTTCTGTTGTATTGTAGGATAACTTCCAAAGCTCCCAACTGGCACAGGATTAAGGGAAGGCTTGGGGAAGGCTTTTCTGCTGTATCCCCCAGAATTATTTTTTTCTCCATGTACCTACTTATGAGCAGAACATTTGGATTCCTGTGAGGAATGCAAAACAGCTCACTGCTCACTCGGATACAAATTAAGCTTTTCCAAATGTTGTAGCAAGCAGTGCAGTCTCACAGACCTCACAGAGTGTGTATGTGTTTAGATTTCAACATGAGCATTCATGATAAGCTTGCAGACTGCTCACAAAGTGTTATTTGCTACCTCACATTTGCCCCAACTTGCCTTGATGTGGTGTGGCAGAGGGCACTGATGATTGTGACAGAGGAAGTAGACACTTCATTGACTCTAGCAGACCGCCTTTTCCTGCCAGAGAATGGAATTATTAGCATGTAAACTCGGTAAGAAAGAAGCTTATCTACATGAAATATCTACAGAAATGTTGAGGAGAATTTTAGAATTTCTTTTATGATTCTGGGAGTGATAATCTGAGTCTCACTAACTAATTCTTTCAGACCTTAAGGAGTTTCTCCCATGGTCCCTGCCCTTCCTCATCATGTGTTCCTGAGATTTGGAATGGAGAAGGAAAGATAGTAGGAGAACTCACAAGACTGAGAGGAACTCAAGACCTGCAAGGCACACTAGCTTTTCAAAGCATGAAGTATACAAATATACCTGATACCATATATTCTCATTGTTGCTGCAGCATCTTCCAGTAGTTACAGTTTGATATGCACTTCCCTGCATTTTTTAAAATGTAAAGTGTCTCACTGCTTTGTGAAAATTTATTTTGCTTTCTGTTAATCTGCAACCTACCCCCACCCCCTTCACAGTCACATTCTTGTTTACAAATTCTGATTGGGTATTTTGTAAAAAGTTGAAAATAGTCACCTATCTTGCCCTTCATGATAGATAAATATATTTCATGTCATGATGGTGATGATGGTGATGATGATGATAATGTCTGGATATGTAAGGGATTAACAGTAAAAATAAATATAACCATAGGAACAATACATTTACTCAGAACTGAAGCTTGAGGCTGTAATTACAGTATATGTGTATTGCAATTACTTTTGAGTAAGTCCTATTGAACTCAGCTGGATTTACTTCAGACAAAATATTCTTAAAATAAGTCTGCCTTGAGATCAAGTCTATGTGGAGCCTTCCTTCTGTATTTTCCCACCAGCAATCTGTATATTAATTCTCATTTAAATTTTGACCACTCATGCTTCAGGATTTCTTTTACTCAAATTGCTCAGTTTTCATCCAGTTGAAAAGTGTTCATGGTTTACAGTGACAGATCATCCCTCAGTCTTCAAAAAGGAAGAAAGAAAAGAAAACCACTAAATCCCCTTCTTTGTCTAGGTAGCAGACATGAATTAACATGCTTTGCTCAAGCATTGCTGTAGAGGAAGCACCAAAGAGAGCCTGGGGTAGCTGACATCACTCACTGTCTCAAAGGTATATTTCATTTCACCGTCTCACGCAAACTCTTCTATGTCTGGACTTGCAGAACCCAGTAGGGCCATAGTATTTAAAAGTTTGCATTCCTTCCTACAACAATTCCAAAATGTACCATCTCAGTCTCTGTGAAAATATCCTATATACCTAATAGAAATACATCTCCGTACTAGAGAATCATGTGAGAAAGTGTTGCAAAGAAGAAATAAGTAGATTGAAAGTAAGATGACCGGCTCATATATGGCCTTTCCAGCATAAAGAAATGTTTAGAATTTTTCTGACGGATTGTTCCTTGCCTCACTCAATGCTGCTGTTTACTCAGTAGCAGAGCAAAACTGTGGCAGTCTGCTCCAAACTGAAGAAAAATAGGGGGGGGAAAAAAAGAACATTTCATTCTAATTATAATTAGCAGAACTATCTTGTCTGAATAGGAAGATCTAGGTTTAAATCCTGCTTGGCCATGAAGTTTATTGGTCTTGGTCTAGTCTCTTAGTTTAAGGTGCTTCCTAGAGCAGTCATAGAATTGAGATGAAGATTGTGCTTGAAAATATCTTTGGAAATTTATTTCTTTATATCTATTTTTTTTTTCTGTTTAGATCTTGTGTGATTTGCTAGGACTAATCAGAATATCATTCTGAGTGCTGATCCATGTTGCACTCTAGAGCAGAGAGTGAGAGTGATTGTGCAATTTTTTTATTTATTTTATTTTTATCCTGCCTTTATTATTTTTATAAATAACTCAAGGTTGCAAACATACCTAACACTCCTTCCTCCTCCTATTTTCCCCACAACAGCAACCCTGTGAGGTGGGTTGGGCTGAGAGAGGGAGCCTGGCCCAAGGTCACCCAGCCGGCTCTCAGGCCTAAGGCGGGACTGGAACTCTCAGTCTCCTGGTTTCTAGCCCAGCACCTTAACCACTAGACCAAAATGGCTCTCTAGAGCAGAGAGTGAGAGTGATTGTGCAATTACACTAGTTCTGTAGTTTGGGAGGCAGAGTGCTCTATAATTCCCTATGTAACATATTGAGCAAGAAATACTAGCTCCAGAGTTTCTCTGCATATGCAGGAAGGAGATGAGCAATATAGTAACCAGGCTTCAGTAGGTTTTTCATAATACTATTCTGCAACAAAACCAATGAAATGTTTTGTGTGCCACCATAAAGTCTAACCAATCTGTTTGGGTTTTAGCTGAAACTGATTTCATGGAATGTATGACTCATAATGCTTAGGTGTATCACCAAACTTTTTTATTATTTATTTATTTAACACAACTAATAAGCTACCTGACTCCCAACAACTCTGGGTGGCTTACCATCACCCTGCCCCAGGGTCTGAGAGAACAGCAAGGTTTTTAATGGTTTCCTGAACATCATAGAGTGGGAGACATCTGGATCTTGGGTGGGGAGGCATCATTCCAGAGGACAGGAACTGTTACAGATTCCTACTTGGTTAAATGTGGTGCTATCAATTATTACAATTTCTAGTAAAAATAGAGAAAACGTGGGAGATAGATAATGTCTATCCTGCTTCAGAGCCAAAGAAGTTACAAAGTTTCGCCCTGGACTAGCTGCTAACTGCTTTCCGTGATATCAGATGGAGATGGATGGTCTTTATCTAAATTTAGTCTATATTAGTTTCACATATGTTCAGGTGCAAATGTGTTCCATTCCATTATTTATTCAATTTATACTGGGCTTTTCACTCAGTACTTTCAAAACTGGCTAATTCATTTTTATTTAAGTACAGAAGGTTAAGTATGTAAATTCAAATTAACATTAAAGTTAATTAACAATTAAAAACCTAGTGAAAGAGATGCATCTATCTCTTCCCTAGAAAGTGGAGAACAAATGCAGAGGAGAAAGCCCTCCATCTTGCATGCCAGATGAAAGAGCTTCTGACCCAGGGATGTCTGCAAATGATACGTCGCTCTTTCCTTTCTACCAATTCATTTTAGTCCATGTCTGTTTCAGTATTGAATTAGGCCAAAACAAAAAAAAATGCAGAAGAAAATATGGTTACTTTTTGTGCACGTTTCTCCTAATACAGGCATTTGTTTTTGCAAGTTGTTCCCCTTGCCCCATATGTACATAGTTATGGATATTATCCTTAATATGGGTATTTTTGTGCACCTTTAAAAAGTTGTTAACACAAGTGAATTCTGGTTTGCATGTAGGTGTGAATGTTGATCAAGTTCATATAAAGGAACTTTTCCCTCCATTTCAACCCCATACTCAATTACTTTTCTAAAAAATGTACTAATGATAATGCACTGTGTTTGGATAGGAGATGGTTCAGTAAAAAAAGTTCATAGGATTTTTGATTAACAGTTCTTCAGTGAGGTCTTGCCCTTTGCTGTCATTTTCAAACTTGAGTGAGTGAGCATAGGGAAGCAAATGCAGCTGTAAACCAAAGCCTGAGTTGCACCATGAAGATTCTAACCTCTTTATATGAGAGCCAATATTTATTTTATTTATTTAGTTTTATTTATCAAATTTGTCACCGCCCATCTCCTCTCACCAGAGATATGGCATAGTATTTAAGGTCAATACCTAGAAGTAGAAAGACAGAGGTTCATGTCCTCCCACAGCCAGGGCAATTCACTGGGTGACTTTGGATAAGTCACCCAAGCTCCATCACAGGGTCCTTATGGGGAGAAAATGGAGGAGGGAAGGCTGTGTATGCCACCTTGAGTTCCTGGAGAGAAGTGTGGCCATAAATCCAATGAATCAATAAATATGAAGAAAGGCAACAGATATCTACAGTTTTTATTAGTTTCACTCCAGAAATTCAATCCTGAAGCAGTAGCCCTTTCTGTTTAGAAGAGCAAAGGGAAAAAGATGACACTTCATATTCATGTGTGCACTTCACTGCTTTTGATTTCAGCATTTTTACTTGCCAGTGGCTATTCTCTGACAATCATGTCATCTTCCTGATTAAAAATTTAAAAATCAGTTGTGGTTCCCACCCTGCCTACTTTATTAAAAGGGTCTGTTCTTTCAAGGGTGCGATGCTGATAAGATCCAAGTAATGTAATAATGTAGTTTTACTTCCTGAGTTTTTGTGAAATTGTTCTTCAAGCAAGGGTGGGTTGGATCATGTAATAATGTGGTGAGAATGCAAGTTGATTGTATAGAGCTGTTAGCAAATTTGTGGAAGATTTGTCATGACTGGATAGATGTTGGAGCCAGGAAACTTTCAAAAGATTTAAAAAAAATAAATAAAAAATATATATATATATACATATATACAAGCATATACACAGCATTGGTCGCAAAAATGTGCCAAGCTTATAATTTCTAAGGCACTTTTAAAAAGTGTTGAAAATAGTATTGGCACTCTTCCTTGAAGACGTCCTTGTTTCAAAGGCTGTCAAATCCATTTCTGATATAATTGTCCATCATCTATTAGACAAGAAGACCCAACAGGCATACTTACTGATCACTAGGCTTACTATAAACATTGAATTGTATTTCTATTTCTATTGCATGAATTCTTTCTACATTTAAATCTATACATCTAAATTAGCAAATGTCGATGTTATACACATCCCTATCTTCTTTTTGATGACACATTTCCTTTTATTCAGCAATGGTGAGTAGTTAGTACTCTATTTGGGGTTTAGTCTTCTCAAGAGCTTCATATTAGACATGCTTAGACAACTCGGTCTTTGAATATATGAAGAACAAATTATCTTTTTTGTGCCTTCTACACAACTCTAGAAAACAATGCAAATAAAAATGCAGCAGTTTTCTGAATATTCTGATGCAGTGTTTGGCTCAAGAATAAAGTATGTTTAGGTATCAATATTTTGTAATAAAATATGGTTGGATATATAGTTCTATATAAACAATTTTATAGGGAATATATAAATTGTTTATATAGAATATATAAATCCGATTTTTATATAACAATACACATTAATGTGGAAACAGGATGGAATAGTCTTACAAATGACACAGACTGGAAATAATAATTGATCAAACCATTGCAGTTCATGTACAATATCAGGAGGAGTTTGGTAGCATCTTTTCTAACTCTTTTCATTAAAAGGCATAACTTTTCATGGACTGCAGATGACTTCATCCCAGTTTAAATCCTACAATAGTTTAGCCACTCTATGCATCTGATGAAGTAATCTTTAGTTCATCAAAGCTTATGCTGTTTAATAAAATTTGTTACCGGAAAAGGTGCACCAGATCCTTTTGATTTTTGGCTACCATAGACTACTTTCTTCCTACAACACATACAAATAGAATAACATCTCTGTATTTCAGTCCTGTGTTCCAATACATAAAAAATTCACCTTCTGTAAAAGGAAGTTTCCATTTAAAGAAAAGTGCCTTTGGAGCATAGCTAAGATGCCAAATATCTGAGCTGATCATTGCTATGCAGAATCAAGCATGAAACCAAGCAAGGCAGCTTGTTTGAATGGATGCTGGGATCAAAAAAAAATCAAAACTCTTCTTTTGTGCTCACTTTACTTTCTATCTTACATTTTTTTCAGAAAAGGGAGGGGTAAGAATGAGAGCAGCTCCTTTGTTCAACTCTACATGAGTTTGACAGGTAGGGAGTGGGGAAGAGAGGGAGTGTACTGTCTTCTTAAATTACTTACTAAACCAACTCCTGCACTCATTGGATTTACCATGCATTCCAAAGTTAAGCTAGTCTAGCCTCAGGCAAGATAAAATCTGCCTCTGTGCTGGGGAGTCTTGGAATCTTTTGCTAGCTTTCATATCTGATGGAATCAGAGCAATGGACTTCTAAACCTGAGGAGAGTTGTGACAAGAGAAGTAACCTGAGCTCCATGCTCAGCCTACATTATTTTCTTTCACAAGCTCATTATGGTGTGGTTTTTAGATGTCTGGCCCTTTCACCAATATTTTTTTCAGTTGAGGTTTTACAATTCAGATAAAAAGTCCCATTTAGAAAAGTTGA
The DNA here is from genome assembly GCF_035149785.1 of Candoia aspera. NCBI lineage: Eukaryota > Metazoa > Chordata > Lepidosauria > Squamata > Candoiidae > Candoia > Candoia aspera. Next base: position 41,094,359 of record NC_086155.1, read on the forward strand.
ACCAATTTCAGGAAATTGTCTGCTGACTCCTTGAATTCTCTCCTCAACATTATACTCCCTGCACAGGCTGGCTCAAAGTGTTATGAGCTGTTGAAAGGTTGTATGTTTTCAGTGGTTGCCATAATTACCCTTGTGGTCAAGGCTAGTCATGTAGCACTGCTGTCAGCCTTGGGTGGAAAGTCCTGTCATGAGGGTGACAGTTACAATAGGCAATTGGGCTCCTATGTGTCTGCATTTGTTGAGTTGTTAGACAGAACATACAATTTTAACAGGTTGAAATCTCTCCCTCTCCTTGTGCACATATGCTGCAGTAGGTCCAATGTCTTCATGTACTGACCATCCATCTTTCCAGCACATCACCCATTATATAGGAAACATTGCAAAGTTATATGCAGAAGACAAGCCTTGGTGATAATATTGCATTCTACCCAGCAGGACTTATTTTCAGGGAAGCATTCATAGGTTAAAAAAAGCTGGTAGTGAAAATAAGGAACCAAGGTAGATGGAACATGAATGGAAAACAAAAAGTCAGTATGGAAGCACAAGAACCAGAACAGAGGTGAAAGAGCCACTGTTTCAGGTTGAGATATGCAGTGGGAGCAGGTTGAGTGCCCTGCTGGCCACTGTAGTAGATGATGCCACATTAGAACAATCAATGAAGCAACACCCAAACCATTTTTAAGGAGTTTTCATGCTTTAAAGGTCATTTAAATCACCCTGCTGGATTTCTGCAGGACAACAGAACACAGCTTCAGTAGCTGCTAAAAAGGGTCACATGTGGGTGCTTGGCCATGAATTGCCCAGTCCTGAATGAAAGTGAGCTTGGCTCATTAATGAATATGAGTGGTGGCTGGCTGTGGCTTATAATAATGGTTTCATTTATCCTGAGGCTGTTCCTTGCAGTTTATCAGTCCTCCTCATTCATATGAAAACAGGAAGAGAGTTCTAAACAATCAACTTCATACTGACAGACCCGTTATTCTGTTTATAGTCAGATGGAGGCACAAGGGTTTGCTGCTGCTGTCTCTGCCACTAAAGTTGGCACTGAAAAGTTTTGTGCCTGATACAAAACAGTCACTCCTGGTCACTTTCAAAACCGCTGCTGGAATCCCAAACTTGCTGTGAATAAAAGAACAGAGGAGATGCAGAATGATTCTCTTTTTCACTGTGGAGTTAGTTTCCTAACTATGGAATCATTTCAAATACGAAAAAGTTTGAATTAAAGCATACCACACTAAATGATGCTGTCAAGATTCTTTCTTGGTGTCTGGTGTCTGTGAGGGGATCTGGACAGGGAAGAACAGGTTTCAGATCAACCCTCATAAGATCTTGAGTGACTTTGGGTTTTTGGATCTGGTGATTTGCCTTGTCTGTCTGTCTGTCTGTCTGTCTGTCTATCTATCTATCTAATTTATCCCCGCCCATCTCCTCCTGTCGGAGGCCTCTGGGTGGTTTACAACAATTGATTAAAACCATCACAATAATACAAAAAGTAAAATACAGTAAAAAATACTATAAATAGAAATAAAAAATAAAGAATAAAAAATCCAAGCAGTGAAGCATCTAAAACAGTCCAAGTGTGGAAGGAGTGGTCTATAACAACCATCCCCATGTAGCTCTATTCCCCTCTCCACTCCAAGCAAGGCACAGAACCAGATCTTCAGACTCCGCCAAAAGGCCAGGAGCGATGGGGCCAATCTCACCTCCGGGGGCAGCATGTTCCACAGGGTGGGAGCTACTGTGGAGAAAGCCTGCTTCCTGGACCCCGCCAGATGAAATACTTTTACAGACGGGGTCCGTAGCATGCCCTCTCTGCACAATTGGGTGGGACGGGTTGATGTAATGGGGAAGAGGCAGTCCCTCAGGTAACCCGGCCCCATGCCATGTAGGGCTTTAAAGGTGATAACCAACACCTTGAATTGGATCTTTAGCTCTTGATGAGGTAGCACTTCCCCAGACAGAACTGGTGAGCTGTCCTTCTGGACTCACAGCAGCATTTGAAGAGCAGGTGGCAGCCATGGCCAGGAGGGCTTTGGCACAAATTCATCTTCTACACCGATTGTGCCCATTCCTTGACTGGGAGGCACTGTTCATGATCACATGCATCTTGATTACCTCCCAGGTAGACTACTGCCACATATTTTAAATGGGGCTGCCCATGTAAACTACTTGGAAACAGCAACTTGTCTAAAACACAGCAGTGTAAGTAATTACGTTATACCACTTCTCAGTGAGCTACACTGGCTCCCAGTAGGCTTCCAGATGCAATTCAAGGTGCTGGTTGTCACCTTCATGGCATAAGGCCAGATTATTTGTAGGATATTTGCCTGTCTCTAATTATTTTTGCCTGTTCTATCAGATCTGACAGAGGAGGCATGCTTTGGGTCCCATTTATTAGACAATGCCATCTGGCAGATGCAGGAACTATGCCTTTTTTGCTGTAGCATATCCCCCAAGATTCATATGGTCCTGACTCTACTTGCTTTCAGCAAAACATTAAAGAAGACCTGAATGTTTCTCTGGGCATGGGGCCAGAATGTCAGGTGAATCCACTTTTTGTATTGTTGGAGCCAGGCTATGGGCCTCAAGCATAATTTATGTTTTTACTATTTTCTGATGTACATTTGATGTTTATTGCAGTTTTTCAAATCCTATGTTAGCTGCCTGTAGTCACAAGTGGAAGTTGGACGGGCATATAAATTGATATAATAAAATAAATAATAAATACTTTCACAGGTGTTATATGTTTCACATGCATGTTTGTTTCATTATTTGTATTGTCATACTATAAAATAAGTCCTTGAATTTTAATATAAATAAAATTATCCCTCAATTCAAGTTTTCTTCAAAGTTGAAAGAAGCAGAAACAATCTTCAATGAATCATTTGCAGGGAACTAGGCATTTCATAAAAGTCAGAGTCAGGATTCAGATGAAATAATCTCTGAAGGAGAAGGGAGGATTCTTCAGTTAATTAACCCAAATAGGGAAGGGCTGGTTGGGTGTCTTTGGAGATGGAGTAATGATTAATGGTCAAAGATGGAAAATCAGTCTTAGTTTTGCCCCCATTTCTATGATATTGAGACAGTTTAGATTTTTTTAAAAAGATGCTAAATTAAGATAGGTTCAATGGATAATGTGAAATTCTGGCCTACTTCAGATCTTTTGTGAGATTGAATTATATTCTCTGCACTTGATATCCAAGCTGCAGGCAGTGGGTATGTTGGACAGACATCTAGTAGGAAAGGAAGGAAGTTGCATGGTTCTCTAAAGGAATGGAATGAAGAGGAAATTAGTGTCATCCTTATATTCCTGTACTAAGAGATTATGGAATTTATAATCTGAAACATTTGAAGGATGAAGGCTGTTCTACTCTGAGAAATCATATAGCCAGAGCAAAGTAGAATGTCCACTGGAGGCATATGGATGAGAAGGGAAGGGACATCATCTGGAGAAGTGGTCATAGAATAATAATCTTGACCTGGCACACCAATTATTCAGAGTCCAGGCTCTTAGTGTTTTTTCCCCAAACTCTTGCTGAGTTGTGCTCCAGCTGCATGAATGAGAGATTTCCTTGCTTAATGATAATGGTGCCTGTCTTTGCATGGCCTCAGCCTATGGCAGGTTGGGTGGGGGGAATACCAGTGGTGAGAGAAATGAAGAGGATAAATAAAAGCCACATTTCTTTACCACCTGCTGTCTAATGATCACTTCCCCTGATAATTCTGTCTTAAGGTGCATTCCAGACATGAAGGGCTTGCCCAGACACTGCAAATAGCAGAGGGGAATTGAAGAAAGCCAAGAGATACTAAAGAAGGGAATAAAAGAAGAAGGGAAGCAAAGATTTCATTTCTTACCCAGTCTTTTTTTAGATATCTGATTTTAGACAAAAACAACCTTACCTGACAGCTTGCTCTGAAGGATTAAATTAACAGCAGCTAATCTAAGATAAATCAGATATTGTCAGCCATAAGAAAATTTGAAGGGCACAGTCTTTTCTTTTATGGCAGAGCCAGGAAACCTGACCTGATGGTGAAAGTAATAGGGCATTTTTCAGGGGGAGGAAAGGATTTTTTTCAGACCTTCTCCCTATCCTCACCCCTGATTAAGAAGCAAAGGAAAAGTAGATCTCAACTATTGTTAAAAACGGATGGCGGTTATCTAAGAATAACATGATTATTCCTGAGTTTAGTGTACTTATTTCTACTTGCTATCAAAGAGAAGGATCTAATGTATGGGAATTATAATTGGAATTCCAGCTGGAGTTAAAGGAGATGTATGGGTTAGGCTTATTTATGATGCTAGAAAATGTTGCAAGGTCCAGGGTTCAAGATGAAATGTACTGTTTGATCCCATGAATTACTTTTCAAGCCAGGAGAGCAGTTCTGTCATGTGGTACCACAGTCAGACGGGATGGTATTTTTTTCTCTAGTCAAGCCCATTGCTAGAATGGGATTGTAAGTACCTGACAGCCTTGTCCATCCCATTGAGTATGGTATTTCTGGCCTTTCCCACTCACATATTAACACTACGTTGTGATGCACATGTGTATACTGTAATCCACGAGCACACAAATGGAGCCTATAGGCACTGGATTTTAGCAGATTCCTTTTCCCCATGCTGTAGGTATGACAAGTACAACCTTACACTTATCTAGTAAGTTCTATGAGATTTACTCTTAGATAAGTGTGCATCGGATTACATTTTTAATTTCTAGCTATTTTAGTTGACATAATTATTGATTGTTGGATTGGATGCATAACTCATTTTGTGAATTTCAATTAAACTATCATTTAAAACAATGTTACTCAAACTTTCTGCAATCACAGAACACTAAATAAAGGTTTGGAAAATGTAGGGACTATCTAATTAAACATAGGAATTCATCTTTTTGAGTTAATGATAATGACAATTGCATGTCTGTAGACCTTCTTGTTTGTTCCATTCTAAAAACAAAAGTATTATGAGAACATTTACTCAAAAGGAAGTATTTATTTACCACTTGAATTATTTTGTGTACCCCATGCCATATAACAACAACAATTCAAGCTTGCTCATCAAGAATGCTAAGTAGAAATCTCTGTGCAATAAACCTTTCATGTCAGTGAGAGAGATGGTGCTGTTTCTGTTCTTGCACCAGGAGACTGGTATCTGGCTTTGACAGATTGTTTGTGCCATAAAGTCAAGAAGTTGTCATGTGCAGGGAAGTGCTCTAGCTCACTGATGTTCAGTGGAAAGATTTCTCAAATAGGTAGTAAGTTTAGGGTTTTCAAACTGTGTTCAGAGGAACCCTAGGGAGAAAAAAAAATCATTCAAATGCAGCCAGAGGCATTCACAGTAACTTGTTAAAGGTACAGCAGAAATAGTGGGACTTGTCAGGTGACATTCAGAAGCCCTACCCCTCCTGGGGGCATTTGTACTCATGAGGCCTTTTTATTCTGTGATAGGCAGAATGGGTTCAGTTGAAAACTCATGGTGGAAATGTACTCAGAAGAGAGATTTTCAAAAGCATTTCTAGACGGCTTTTTAATCCCAAACAAGAACCTACAAAGCACACACAGTAGACTAACATTTCAGAGGAAACTGCGCAGAGTGCAGCAGAAGACTGCCATCTTTTATCTTTTTTTCCTTTTATTGGTTTTACTGTTTTTTCTTGGTTTTGATTGTTGTGATCCACCCAGAGTCGTTGGAAGTTGGACAGCATCCAAATTTAATACATTATTATTATTTCAATAATGGGCAGGCGCATATAGAAGGAAGTTGCTTTTCAGATATTCTGATCTTGAACCATTTTGGAACCAGGGTTTCAGCTGAGTAGAGGAAGGAACTAGAAGCTGATGCAACTGGTGCTAACTATGGCATAATACAACCCAAAAAGGAGAGACCAGATAATATCCTGGACATTTTATTTTGTACCAGCTGAAACTTACAACACAGATGGGCTGCATTATCTGGAATTTATGTAATATTATACAGTGAAAACAAAGTAAAGATTTACATATTGTATGTTTCATAACTCTGTTCAGTATAGATTAATTCAGTCCATCCAGAGAATTCCCACCTCTGATATTAGACTGACCTGTCCATGATGTGCAATGGGTTAATTGTATGTTCAGAAAAACACTTTGGGGTTTTTAGTCCTGTGGATCATCATCAGTGAGAATTGCTGTTAAGGCTTTTTTCATAGTAGTATTAATGGCACAATAAAATATCCCTCAGTAAGATATAATGTAGGCCTCTCTTTTTGACAGCTACAGTATAAAGGGTCTAATTTATTTGGATTTGTCCCAGTGAAACAGAAAGCTAGAACAATGTGTGACTGCTATGACAAAAAACATTGCTGTGATAAAAATAAAATCAGCCCATAAAAACACCGTTATAAAGCTCCTAAATTTCAGTTTCTGCTTGTCATGCAATCTCCAGGCAAATGTGATGTTGTCTATGTGATAAAAATTAAGTAGCATGCAGACAAGCATCTTCTTCTGTGACAGCCAGAGCATATCATACCTAGACTGAATGTTTCCTGGGGCCTTAGTCATTTTTATTTCTTCCAAAAGGCAGTTAATTTCAATAAGCAGTTTGCTAGAGATTTCTGTTTTCATCCTTGCCTTCCCAGCTCCTTTAAAGAATACTATTGCTGAGAGTGCTAACAAGTTCAATAAAAACAACTTGGAAAGTCATGCAGAATGCCTGCCTGAATGAGAAAACTAAACTGGAGGAAATATTTTCTTTTTTATTTTTTAGTAGAAGTTTAAATTCCTTTTTTTCCTGGATTGTCTGTAGTCTGTGTGAATGTGCTCTGTTTAATTAACTTTAGAAGACCTCTATTTTTAATAATAATAATAATAATAAAAAAAACTGTTTTATTCATAAGGACCTAGTTAAAGTTTCACTATATTTAGAGCTACATTGCAGATTGTAAATAAATAAAAAAATGAGCAACTTAACATAAATATGCATAATGGTAATAAAAGATTGTCAGATTGTAATTGTGAGGTTTTTTTTATCAGCGGAGCCCACTTCTCATAGAATCTAATAGTGGATGTTAGGAGAATTTTAGTAAATACAATACTCCCAGTGCTTCAAGGTTCTTTCAAAAACCACTCCATTCCTTTTAAACTACAAATCATTTCCCCTTTGTCTACACTGATATTACACATTACATGGTTCAAAATACATCATGATCAGCTAGTGCCTTCCCTTCCTATTGCCTGTTTCCAATTAAGGATGTACTGCTGAGTTTTTGTCCCAGGAAAGCCAGTATGTTTTCAAAACAGCTGACCAGCTGACCCAAATCTATTAACTGGTTCAGCATTTTAAGGAAAGAATTCTAATGAATTCTAGCAGTTTTTTTGTAGGGATGTTCAGTGGAAATGTGGTTCATGTCAGGGATGGATGGATGGATCTATCCTATTTATTTATTTTGCTTTGTAGTTATTTTTACTTTAAATAGAGTTAAGTTTAGGAGAGCCAGTTTGGTGTAGTGGTTAACGTACCAGGCTAGAAACCAGGAGACTGTGAGTTCTAGTCCCGGGTTAGGCACAAAGCCAGCTGGCTGACCTTGGGCCAGTCATTCTCTCTCAGCCCTAGGAAGAACGCAATGGCAAACCACTTCCAAAAGTCTTGCCAAGAAAAGTGCAGGGACTTGTCCAGGCAGTCTTTGAGAAATGGACACAATTAAATGGACAAAAAAAAAGTTACATTTATATTTAAGACAGCAGTGAAGCAATGAACTGCAAGATGAGCATAATCTGTTGAATCCAACCAATTGAGGGCCAAACAGAGATCTTGGCCAGTGGCTTTAATGGGCTCCTGTATGATAGCTCCCCTTGCCAGATCCAAAGTTATTTAGTGAGGGAACCCTGGCATTTGCTTTGGCCTGTTCTTGGCAGACCTGAAAGATGACTCACATTATAATGAAGGTTCATTATAATCAATGCCTGAAGGCATGGGAAAAATTCAGGAAGAGAAATTTATATTTCTGCCTGGGCCTTTATACCACACCTCAATATCACTGCCTTTAATCAGGTCCAGAATGAGAGCTCAAGATACTAACAGGAGGAAAGTATTCAATAGTATTAAATAGACATGCTTCTACCAAGGAGGTTAAAGTTATATACAAATCAAGCCAGCATCTTCAAACAAAATAATTTATTGCATTTATGTTTAACATTTTCTTTTCCAGCTGAGCTGGCAAATCAAGGACCTAACAATAGGAATTACCAAAACAATGAGAATTTTTTGCAGCAACATCTCCACATTATGTGACATTTTTATTTAAAAGAGCAGTGTTCTTTTTCTATTAATAGCTAGACTGTCCTGATTACCAGGAAACACACTGAGGCGAGGACTTGGTCTCTAATATTTATTAGTAGTACTTAACAAGAATCCTAACAAACTGAGGAAGCGTGGGAAAACCCAGCCATATAAACCCCAAAGGTTAAGGCGGTCCCGATCTGTGTCTCTTTGAATGGCTGAACAGTTCCTCAGTGCTACGCATGCGCTTGACAGTCTGGGTGAGAGCCCCCTGCTCGCCATCCTTACTCATGACATCGACCAAGAACTATCATTCCCATCATGTACAGCATCTCAGTTCCCACAGATATCACATCATGTTCTCATGGACAAACCTTTTAACCCAACAACAAATCCATCAGAATTTCTCTACTAGTAACATGTAATTGAATTAAGACCAGGTGTTCACCTCATATGAACTGCAGATACCAGTTTGGTGCATGTGGAATCTGCATCCCTATATACTTCTGTGTCATTTTTTGATTGATAGAACATGTGTGTTAATAATGCTAATGATACCTTGTGAACATAAACAAAAGAGAGAAAGTAAATTTACGTTTATTTAATATCATTTTTCAATATTTAACATTTCTGAGGTGCCAAACATACACATTTTTTACAAGTAGCGAAGTGAAGAAAAAAGAAAAAAAAATAATGAAAACAATTACCAAAGTGCAACAAAATGTTTAACAAGCAGAAGCATGAACACAATTAAAGTGTCCTGGTGTTAAAAGTTTCATTCTCCCTTATTATTTTTGATGGCAAGGTGCCACTGAGAATGGCATGATGTCATAATATACAACATGGTAGCACTAATTTGGGAAGGTTGCTGTTGGACTGGAACAGTGGTGCTTTTGGACATTTGGGTCTATCTGAATCCTTAAGATACTATATTTCTTCATTTTCCACTGGAAATAGAAGGGAGATTGTGCCACTGATGCAAAATGATATGCTATCAGACTTTAATGTTGAAATCCAGTGTTCTGAGAGCTGTTAAATGGGTTTAAAGACCAAAAACTTTAGCCCAAGAGCTGTAGGTTACCCACTTCTGAGGTAAATGAACATGGAGGAGTGTGTTTCATAAATGAAGTGGCTAGCTGAGAAGGTTTTGACCATCATTGCCATCCAAAAATAAAGAAGATCTTAATAGGTATCATTGAACATGAAGTAATGGTAATAAAACAAAGACTGAGTAGTGTGGAGCAGAATGTTCATTTATATCCCTTTTTTTCCTCTCTATATTCTGTATTAATATAATTTTGGACCATTAAGTCAATAACTAAACAGGAATGTGTTGGAAAAGTCCTATTTTTTGAAATAATACCTGGGCCAATACTTTAAGTAAATTAGTTTTGTTGCCTTGGATGAATACTGTAGGTCTATCTGACTATCTTTCATTCTGAACCATACTGTCTTGAATGGTCAGATTTTCAGCTTGAAATCACTTGAAGCTTAGCAAAAACAGACCACATATTCTCCAATGCTGACATGTCACATAAAATTCTCCATGAAAAATCATACAAGATCCAGAATGAGACATAAGGCATAGGATGGAGGAAATCTTCACACCTCTATAACTTATGCACAACAGAGTATAGGAAGTCTTACTGCTGCTACGTAATAGTAAATAATGCTCAAAGCGTAACCAGACTCAATTCATGATGCTGCTATCTACAAAAGTTGCTAAAATTTTGCTTTACGAACTGGTTCATCAGTGAAAATTTTTGAAAGAATAAACTGGCTCAGTTCCCAAATACTTTGAGTCTGCTAGTTTGTCAATTGGTCTGTAAGTTATCTTACAATAATAATTGGGAGGCCTGTAGATGAAGCTACTAATGCTGCTTTGCTACATAAATATTCAATGAAGAAAGTAATGAAATTGCAGGATTTGCAATGAATTAAAATCTCTGGAACCATCTTTCCTCCTGGCACTTCACCTTCAATAATAGATGATCTCTCCTGCCAAATAACTTAGTTTAAAATTAAATTCTTTTAAGTTTCCTTCTGCCCCTAAGTGAAAGAACTTTATTTCTGCAGTTGATTATAAAGTGAAACAAAATACTCATCTTTCTCAGTACTGGCTCTGAACAACTTCAAATACATAATTCAGACTCAGTTTACTTCTACATAAATGGCCCAAAATAATGCAAATTCCTATGGAAAACTATTGTTCCTAAACGTTGGCAAGTTTCTGCTTGTCTTTCATGACAAGCCATCACAAAACCTTATTAACTCAGATTGGATAATTGCCTGAGATAGAAAGAGGCAAAATTAAATGATTACTTTGCGTGATAGAAGTTCCATGGCATTCTTTTAAACATTTTTTTGGGGGGAGGTGAGAATGCTTGTGTATCTTTATTATATCTATCCATACATGTGCATAAGGCTATTTTCTAAAAACATCTCTCTATCCATCCACCCCCAAGGCAGCCTATTCCAACAGCAGCCATGTTGTTTTCTTCCCTGGCCACATTTGGACTTCAAAAGACATTTTAAGGCCACAGTCTGATGTGCAACACTCCAGCTGCTCAATGCAATTCTCAAATTGTATAATAAAGATATCAAAGTCTTACCATTGCCCTGCATTGAGATCCTTGCTTGATAGCTACTTTTCCCTTATTGATTTTTCTGTTATTGATTCTTTTGAACATAGTATCAAAAGAGAATGAAAACAAGATTCACTTACTTACAGTATTAGTGTGGCTACCTGGCACACTTCATATCTGGAAAATACTTGGAGGTTACACCGACCCTACTATTAGGTTGAATGAAACACCTACTTTAGGCAGTAGGTTGAGACAGGCAGCAAATTGGAGCCAAGTCCCAGTCACTGTGACCCTCTGATAATATATCACCCTGAGTATCTCCTGTGAGTTAACTCTCTTTTTATGTCTTCCTGATGCCCATGTTAGTTATATAATGGAAGACAGAACTTGGCTACCAGGGAATTAATGTAACTGAGCAAAGTCCATGTTAATGAGAAATTCATCCAATTTTTCTTCTCATTTGGGGAAAAAAAAATCAAAAGTAATTATTTGCCACTAAAGAGATTGGTAGAAGTAAATGCAGGTGATGATTTTGACACAGTTATCTGAAATTCCTGAACCTCAGTATCATTTAATTTGGAAATTAACCACTGGACTATAAAGAGAAGTGGTTATTTTAAAATCTCCTTTCACAAAATGCATATACCTAACAATCTTCCACTTTCTTTGTGGAAATCAACCTTGCCTTAATTTGGAGTTCTGAAAAGTACATGTTTCGATTCACATTTACCATTCAAGGGCAAACAGATTCAATCAGAGCTGTTTTTGAGATTCAGTTTGAAAAATCAAAACAGCAAAATTTCTGATGCAGTTGTTTTGTTTTTTAGTAGAAAGGATGCAAATTGCACTGCTGATAGACCCTTAACAGGACATTAACCTTGCAGTGGTTCAACTGGGTATCTTCCCACATCACTTTCAATGCATAGAAAGCAAGAATGAGAAAACGACAGTCCAGAAACTTCCAGATTGTCCAAAAAGAGACTAACAATGCAAAAAGTGTCCTCCTCCAATTGAAAAATATATATACATATATATATAAATTAATACTTTTTTTCTACTTGTTTTTCAGGAGCATCAAGCTTGGCATGACCTTTAAAAAATTACCAGTGACTTTTATTTCTGCTGTGCTTTGTTGCTTCTCATCACGTCATTGGGGTTGGCAAGATTGGCACCCTCTAGGAAGAACCCCCTTATCAGTAGGCTGACCATATTTCCTTGAGAAAAAAGTGGGACATTGGAATGGCAAAACGGGGCAGGACTGGGTGACAGGCTGGATCAGCAGGCAGGAACTTCTCCAGTTTTCTCGGGCTGGGAATCTTTGGATTCCTTCATTTGCGAGAGGCAAGGCTGGGCTGGAAAGTCTAGTGAACAGTTGTCCCTGACAAGCCATTCCTCCTCTGGCTGTGCTTTTATGTTCTTTTCTTCCTGCTGTTTCAAGGCAGGAGCTGGTTCGCCCTTTGATCACTGCCTATCAGCTGATCCTGTTTTTTTCTTTTTAGGTTTCCTGCTGGGTTGAGCTCTGTGGCTTTCCCCCCCACTGTTTCTGCTGAGCTCCCACTCCTTCCACTCAAAGTCAGACTGCATTCTGACAGGTTTGCGGGAACTTTCAGATTTTTATGTAAGGTTTTTAAGAAAATGGGACAAAATGGACATTTATATTAAAATGATGGGACGGTCTGGCAATGTTAAAAAAATGGGACTGTCCTGTTCAAAATGGGACATTTGGTCAGCCTACTTATCAGTGTCAGGACTGAGATGTAATATGTGGGCAACTCTCCTTTGGACTTAATTAACAGAAAGAGCAGAAGCAGGCTGGCACAGTTATGTAACATTCCACAGATATAGGCAAGCTATAGAGAAAGAGGCTGACACAGAAAAGTTAATGTTTTCAGTTTACCACCTTCTATTCTTAAAAAGGTACAGTAAATGATTAGGCCAGCACCTGTAAAAGTTAGCCTAATCCTCATTCACTAATTGTTTCAGTCATATAGAATTTAAAAGGGCTCATGTAAGAATTAAGACTGGTTTGATCTAAGCGTGCATTCTGTACAGCTGTCCTTGAATTCATAGAGTGCTGATTGCTAAGCTGAATGACCTGTTACATTGACAAGTTCATCATGGATCCATAAGCACAAGAGAGTACAAAGCTAAGGCTTGTGGCTGGCTACTTTAAAGAGATGGAGACCTGCAAAAGAGAATGAAGCTCAGAGTAATGTTAGCCTTACTACACCAAAAGAGACAAAGAATTTAATAAGGTTCTAAAACCCATAGGCTAGTTGCTCTTGGTCATTGTCAGAGCCTGTTGCACAGCTTGCTCCCATTAACTTTCTCCACATATAGAACTGAAGTTCCCCTACCGTAGATAATCTGTAACAAGTCTAGAAGCAGCAAAAAAAAAAAAAAAAAAAGCCATCAAATCTGCAAAGTGCTTCAAAAGGCTATGCAGTTCTTTTAAGCCCCCTGGTTTGATTTGATTCTCTTCTTCCAAGCAGGACCCCAGCTTCACAAATCTGTTTAGAAGGGTTAATCAATTGAAACTTCATTGAGGCATTCTTTTGAGGCTTTGCACAGCCTTAATACAAAGAAATTCTCCCTATAATTGCTTGATCCAGTTTCCCTTCAATTATATCATCACCCTGCTTTTGGCCAATTTATTCCATTAGAGAAGAGAAATAGTGTGATTTCAACTCAATTATTTATCCTCTAATTTCAGAGCATCAGGTTCCTTCCACACTCCTGCTGGTTTCACTTTCCAACCCTTTAGCCCAACTATGCCTATTTAAATGACGTTACCAAATGAAGGAATAAGGACCAAATAGGAAAAGGTATGTCTACAGATATTTGAACTTCTGAGGAGAGGGTTTTCCTCCCCCTTTCACCCTTTAACATTCAGTAACAACAAAAAGGAGTCAATCTGCAAAGAAGTCAGTGCTTTAGAGCTGATAGTTTAAAACATAATCTATAAAGTGTATATACAGTATATTCAAATAAATTCAAAAGAACCTGCAGAATTGATAAAGGCTAGGCAATCTCTTTTAAGCCATTCTTCTAATTCTGCTTTTCTTATCTCAGCACGTTGTATTGCTTTCTGCCCATTGAGTTAATCTCAATTCAACTTTTGGATGGATCCTATTAATTATCTTGCCCAGACTAATTCCCTTAGGTGTCCAAATGCAAAGTAATTCTTTGCAAGATAGAGATTGCTTTTTACAGACAAAAATAAGAAAAGCCACTGCAGTGATGTGATCAGAAAGAACTTTCAGGCAGGTCTGTTCCACAGTATAATTATTTGGTGTGTAAATTACATGCCCTAAGTAATAGTAACTGTGTTGCTCTTAAGATGACCACACATTTTTTTAATTTGGGTTGCATTGTCCACACACAGTTAAAATCCAATATATATATATATTCTGTCTTTTGAAAAAGATGGCATATAGGCCTCTAAATATACCTGCAGGTATTATTGTAATACAATTTAGATTATTTAGAAACATACATTCAGCAGTCTAATCATAAGATACAAAATATCCTTTGGGCTGAATAGAAGCCACATCAAGGTCATTATTCTTTTATGATACTATCTTCTCAGAGTTCTCTAAGTGGTATTGGTACTGGAGTTATTTCCTCTATTAGTGGGTATTTACTGCAGAACATTATTGAACCGAACAGTCAAAATTACCAATGAATCAAACAAAATACACTGAAAACAAAATTCTAATTGGCAGATACTATGAATTGGGCTGGGTTATATGACAAGGTATCTCAGGAAATGAATTAAGGCAAGTTCAAATATTGTATCTAAATTCAAAGAATTTGCAAATGCTAAACGTGCAAATACTACTTATTTTCAGGGATGGGAAAGGATTTTGTTTGATCTGCATCTTCATAAAACAAGAAAGAATTTATTATCAAGCACATGGAGAACTGGCAGAACCTGCAAATCGACTGAGCCATATATTTGTGGATGCAGAGAATGAATTCAACAGAATCATTTGCCCAATCTAATGTTTTCTAGATGTGTTTGTTCCCACAATTCCAGTCATTGTGTTGGCTGGAAACTTTGTAATTCAACATTTCTGGATGGTACTAGCTGGAGGAAGGCTAAGCTGTACTTAAGTTCCAGGTTGCTTGAATGGGTTTTATTTCTTTTGTAAGATTTTTTCCCCTTTGTTCTTGCAGATATCTTGTAGATATTGTATGAATGACTGAGGCCAAAAGTAGCTGGTAGGACCATGTGTCCAAGTGATGGGATATCATCTTCATTCTTCACTGCTTTGTTTTGAAGATTGTTGATGAGTACAGTGAATGAATTTTGGATTCACTTTTGCCTTTTTTTGAAATTGTAAGGGTGTACATTAATGACAGGTTTGGTGTGTAGGTGTGTGTACACATATGCCACACATTATGAAGCATATCTCTCAAAAGGGTTTGCAGGGCTTATGAAGCTGTTCTTAGCTGTCTTCCTATGCAAAGGAAAGCATACTTGTTGTGTGACTACATGCATTTCAAGGACAGCTATGTGGGCCTTGAAAACAATGCAATTCTTTTAATAGAAAGAGGTACTTGGTGTGCTTTTCCATGTGAAGCACCTTTTTTTAAAGGCTTTGTAAAGTCCATACAGTAACACAAACACATGTTAGATGTACTCTTTCCATTTTTTTCTTTCTATGATTATATGCTTATTTATTTGAAATGAGTGCCTGCTGAAGACCAACCTTTAAGTGGCAATGTATAGGGCTTACTAATAAGCATGTGTTTTATCAACCTACTTGTTCTATCATTTTACCATCTAAAGGGCAATTTATTAACATCTTGTGCCAGAAACAGCTTAGTACTAAATATATCTGTATTATAAAATCATAGAATGTAAAGATTGTAATAGAGTTTGGAAATCATCTAGTCTAACCCCCTGCCCAGTGCAGGAATCAACTACTACAGCATTCTTACAGCTGAGATTGGGGGTTGGGTATCCTGTCCCAAAGAAAGAGGCTGCAACTGAGATCAGGCAATACATTTTTCTTGTGAACAACGTTATCATCAAAGGCTACATGCATGCTACAATTGAAATGTGTTTAAGAAAAAAAATTGAAATCCTATGTATATTTCCTCAGTTACAATGGTGGGTGCACCATTGGAAGATTTGAAAGACCAGGGCAAGGACAGATCATCATGGAGAGAATTTATCTGTGTGTTTGCTAAGAGTTGACAATGACTTGATGGCACACAATCAATCAATGTATATTTCACTGGGAATATAAAAAAAGAAAGGTAATCATGCTAGCTTGGTTACCAAATCTGGGCTGCAAAAAGTCCAGACAACCACAAAATGGTAGCAGAGTGCTTTCTGTATCCACCTAGTAGTTGTTCAGAGGTTTGCAGAACAGATATGATAGACCTATGCTAGCCATTATAAATATCCCAATATTGAGAATTGGCCTCACGAAGGTTAGAAAGAAATGTGCAGTTTGGTGGGAGACTACAACGTGTCCCTTGAAAGAAAAGGAGAGGAGGCTGGCCCCTAGCCAGTCTTCTATTCAGGTTGCAATCTAACCAGGGAAATTTAGGTGACAGTGATGGTGGACACTCTCATCCAGAGGTTCTGCTTTCTAATGCCAAGTGGGTTGCTCGTAAAACATGTCTTATCCAAGATTTAATCCTGAATGAAAATGATGACCTGTTATGTATTGCAGAGAGCTGGCTAAGAAAGAGGCCAACTTTTCTCAGTTTTGTCTCCCAGGGTGCTCTACGATCCAGCAGGCTAGTGTTGGAGAGTGGGGAAGGGGTTGAGCTCCATCTAATAGTCTGCCAAAATTATGAGTGTTTGCAGCTACGTTTGGGTGACAGTGACTTTCTTTGGGACAGAAATGCTGTTATTATACCACCTATCCTACTCCACAATAGTGTCTTCCTGAGCAAGCTGGGATAATCTGTGGTGTGGCACTAGACCAGCTTTGATTTCTTTTTTGGGGGGATTTTAATGCTCATGCTGTGGTTGCCAATCAGGAATGGCTCAGTACTGCACATCCTATATGCTATGGGCCTGTCCTAATTGCTATCTGGCTCCATGCATGCAGCATTTACTATATGTTTAATACGCTTCATTTTTTACTCACTAGGTGCTACTGCTGAAGGCCTGAAAAGTGGTACTGCTCTCAGGCTAACGAACATATCCCTGTGGGCCCTCATAATGATTGGAATTTGAGTCTGTGATCTACATGGAACCAATGTAGCTTTGGAGTGAGATGCAATCACTAAGCTGAAGACCCCCAGCAATACTGCTTCCTACCATCTAATTCCAAAAAAGTGAATATTGTCTAATCTTCATAATGGGTTAGATGAGGAATAATATACGGAAATTAAATCCAGACAAAATGGAGAAAAAGGCAGACTCTGGGACTAAGGTAGCATTTGTTCTGGATGGGCTTGCACTGTCACAGGCAAAGCAGGCTTACGGCATGGGAGAGCTTCTTGACCCCCAGCTACCAGTGGATTCCCAGCAGTAGCTGTGGCAAGGTGGACATTTGCACAATTAGAGATAATACACCAAATGCACTCCTTTCCGAGTCAGTCAGACTTAGGAATGCTTATCCAGCCTTTGGTTATATTCATCTTAACTTCTGTGGTGTTCTTTAGTGAGCTTACTCTTGAAAAGTGTTGGGAAATTGCTGTTGGTGCAAAATGCAGCAGTCAGGCTGCTGACTGATGCAAGGCAATGGGATTGCATTATGTCTATACAGTACTATAAGTTGCCTCCCAGATGTAATTTAATATTTAGCCTTTAAAGACCTAAATGGCTTAGGGCCTGATTATCTATGGGACTGTGTGTCAAACCCTGACTGTGCCCAGTTACTGCAGCAGGAGACTGCCTTCTGAAGATGTCCCTGCTGCCAGACGTTTGATGATCAGATATGCAGAATAGGGCCTTCTCCTGTATTGCTCCCAGGCTATGGAATATGTTCCATAAGGAAGTGGTTGGCTCCCAGGATTTAGGAAAGTGATAAAAAATCTCTCTTTCAGCAAGCTTTTGTCAATTATCTTAATGACTGATTTTCATTTTGGTTTTGATTGTATTAAGTTTGTAATGTTTTCTATTCTGTATGTTTTATTGTAGGCTACCTTTTGTGTTGGAATAAACAGAAAGGTAGGCTATACATTCCATAATAAACAAGTTCAATAGGCAGCTAGGTAAAAAGCCTTTGGGGCATGTTGTGGTGTGAACTTTAAACATAAGTATTGCTATGACAACTGGCCGAATTGGTTGAGCTCACTCACCAATTCACTCAGACACCACAGATCTTACTACTGAAAGGAATTAGCTAGCTTAAAAAAATCATTATGATGTGAGATGGTAATAACACAGGGCTTGTTCTAAAAGCACAAGTTGTCTTTTATTGTCTCTGGTGCCAGTTGAGTGGGTATCTATCATGAAAGTAAAATAATGTTTCATAAATCCGGCTCCAGGTTTTGCTTACAGTTACCTGGAGGACCCAGTTATTAGAGAGCTTGGAATGAAGTTTCCTTAACAACAAAGGAATACAAAGTTTTCTGTACAAGGTACAGCATTAGTCATACCTTCAGATTATTGCTTTGATTTGTTTCTTTAAGAAGGGATGGGCCATCCTGCTGGAAGAAAACTTACAAACTCTGCCACTTCTTGTTCTCTGTGCTTGAAAAACATCTTTTCATGTTTGGAAATGCTCAGGGGCATATGATTTATCTTTCCAGAAATTCTGCCTAAATTTTGGAAGCCACTGCAAGGTTAACCGAAGCTTTCTTACCAGAAAAATACCATAAACTGATATAAGAATGGGCAACAGGAAGAAAACCTCCATAAATTATTCTCCAGCTGTTACCATGCTAGGCTGAAAACAGGTGATCCATTGAACTATTATTGGTTTTCCTTCCTGCTTTTCTTCTGTAGATTTGGACCATTTCAGTAATGCTATTTTTCACTTTCTTACCTCATTGAAATGCAGGTATTTTAGCAACAGTATGACCTATGAAGATGTTTTATTATTTTTATCTATTATAAGAATTGTCATTCATGCAGCAACATTTCTAATTCCTGACTCCATGTTTCATCTGTTAGAACACACTATACTTGCTGTTGACGTTAGCATTACGTAGGTATTTACACACTAACAAATACAGCTAAAGTGAGTTGGAAACCATTAGTGGTTACACATGCCTTGTTCCCAGTGATTCTGTACACTTGATTTTTAACAAATCACCCATTTAATGAGGGGTAGGAAACATATGATCCACCTGATGTTGCTGAACTTCAGTTCCCATCAGCTTCTACCAGTGTAGCCAATGGTGAAAGATAACAGCAAATTTGAGAGCTACATTTTTTTCACCTCTTTAGCATGAGGATTTGCAAAGGACTTGCTTTTATTCCTCTGCATATATTTACAATCATCAGACAGATCTTTATAGAAAATATGGGAAGATTTTTTCCAGCAACTGGTCATATGAGATGGAGGTAGATGGACAGTGCACATACCCATATCTGCATTGGCAAGAATGAATAGGTGGGTATGTGCAACATTATGGACAGGCATGCTAACACTTGGGACAAGTGTGGGTGGGAGAAGCACTGGGAGAAGCATTGGCTGGGGCAAGCTTGATACATGGAAGGTTACATCAATGTGAGTCTTAGGACACTCTGGCACTGGGGATGGATGAGCTGGTAAGAGAAGTGTAAGCTGGAGACAAATAGGTGGGCAGGTGAGGGGAACTGTCAGTAGGGAAAGGAACCTGCATTGACCCTTCAGATGGGCATAGATAATGTCTGGATTGGCCCATCAATAAAAAATGCAGATACACCTACTCCTCATTTAGCAACTGCCTTGTTTAGTGACCATTCATAAATACGATGGTAATAAAAATTCATTTTCTGGCCGATGAGTGCATTTATGACCAAATTTTGTGCTCCTGACAACAACACAGGCCAGAGTGAGAGCAACCCTGATGTAGCTGTATGAGATAATTTTATCTGAATGAGACAACAGCAACCAGTAGACTTCACTTAACAACCTGGTCATTGGAATGGAACTTGGTCACTAAACAAGGAGTGTGTGTATTTACCAATATCTGTTTGGTCAATCAGCATTATTTTCTAGAGCAATTTTACCCTAGATCCCTTACTAATGGGTACTTTAGCAAGGAAGGATCAACAATAATGTAATGCACTGTTCTAGCATTCAAGGTAGATGTACTGTGCTATATCTTACGCTTCCTTTAGAGTACAAAACCAATTCAGATCTAGACTAAGGATTGAGAAAATGCAGCCCTTATTCCAATTTCATGTAGCCCATGACCAAATTTCATATGAAATAGCAGAGAGAAAGAAAGCAAGTGTCAGTTTAATGTATGGGATCCTGCTGTGCTGTGAATACTGTCCACTTTTGGTTCTGGCTTCTTTCATTAAGGAAGGATATCCAATTTATTTTGTCTGGGGGCTCCTTCCTTCCTTCCTTCCTTCCTTCCTTCCTTCCTTCCTTCCTTCCTTCCTTCCTTCCTTCCTTCCAAAGATCATGGGGGTGAGGAGTGGTAAGTCAATAACAGTATGGTTATTTTGATGATGTCATTGGATGGAGTGGGGCCAAACCCTTTGGCATTGTGGTAGGATTCTTGGGGGACTGGAGGGTAATGAAAAATAGGTTCAGTAAGGGTAGGAGTAGGTTAACATGCTTAACTCCAGTCTTATTTTCAGAAGGAGAATACAGTTAGCATTTTGGCACAAAATTTTGAAGCATAAACTTCAAGAAGATGGAAAAATGGATGGGGGGCTGCTTGCCATCTATTGGCTACTGGTTACTAAATCTTGTACTATAGGACTGATTCCATTGGCTGCTTTGACTTCTCATTTAAAAACAGGTGTCCACCATTGAAGGATATTGCAGAAAATGAAGCAGCAATGGCATTCAGAGAAGGATGACTGTAGTATATTCTGGCATATCCTTAAAAATATCCAGGAAGGTAGAGTGTTACTTCCCTTACCATTATGACAAGGGTGTCTTCAGTGTGGAGGTCAAAAAATCAATATGGTAGCCCCAACCATGTAATCAAAACCTCACCCTTAAGGAGGTTGGTCTGCTATCTTGACTTCTGTGAACCCTCTCTGCAGACATCCCTGCATTAAGATCTATGGTTGAATAGGTCAGTTTTTAATGGAAAACTGTAATACAAAGGCTGCCATTGAGAGAACAAAACATTCTAGGTGTAGTTTATTTTTACTTTTAGGCAGGGAGAGGAAGAAGTTGCAACTAGGGGTTTACTTCCAAATTAAGATCTGAATATATGAACTGACTGGATCTGTTTTCCTTGGACAATGTACTAATAGAACCTAAGTTATGCATAAGCAAATGTTGATAAGTTTTCAAAAATCATTTGAAAATGCTTTTTAAAAAAATAAAATATTTACATGTAGATTCCACAACACATTGTTTTAAAGTAGCCCATTAATGCGGATATGGGACAGAATAGATTTTTATTCAGCATGTGTAAAAAGAAAGACATGACATGACGATAAGTTGATTAACTTACTGCAGTTACAACTTGCCATAACTCTTTCCCCTTCTCCTTCCCCAGTATACTGATCTGAATGTTATATTGTGAAAACTGGGACCTTTCAGGTTATCCATGGCAACCACTTTTATGATCATGGAGCTGCCTAGATTTCACTCAAATATAAGGAATTTCCCGAAGGTAAGATAATTACAATGGTGGAACAGTCTAACTTACTTATGAATGTTGTGGGTCCTTCTCTGGAGATTTTAAAGAAGAATCTGGATGGTTACTTTTCGTAAATGGTTTAATTGGTTTTCCTCCACATTGCAGCTGGTTGGACTACATGATGCTTGTAGTTCCTTCTAACCCTAAATTCTGCATATTTAGCTATCCCCCTGAATGTGGTAGCACAAATTATTCCATTGAATTATTTCCTCTTACTGATTTAAAATACTTGCAATAAGACAATCGAATAATGTGTCACACATAAGTTCTCGTACACAAATTTACATTTTTTTTTCATTCAACTCATTTTCCAGTTGACATATAAGCAGCAGCTTATGTCAAATACTGTAAAGAAAAAGATGTTTTAAAAGATTGAAACATGTGACTTTAATTCAGGTAAGGGAAGTTTATATTTGCTTTTGCTGGATTTTATGGGAATGATGGCTATAGGGGTCTTCCTGAGACAGCTCCATTTCATGCTGTGTGCAAAGCTTTCCTCCCTCTACATGTTGAAGTGTTGTAGAGGAAGGATGGCATTGGTTGTTATGGGTCATGGGCAAACTACTATGGTTCACCACAGAGACTGCTGGAACTTCTTGGGTTCCAGAATGTTTTGAGTGTGGTATGGATCTGATGCTTCAGGTAACGTTATAGATATTGTATTGCCTGTGTAGGTTTGAAGCTTGTCTTGGGGTAAGAATAAGCACCTTACTAAAAAATATAATCTGCTTTAGTGTCTTCATTGGTAGGGCAATATTCTGGTCAGGTATTTTATATGTGTTTGTGTTTTAAATAATAATTTACATTTATAGGCTTTGTACAACTTCATCAAATTTCCTGAACAAATTCCTCAACAACCTTTTTAATGTAAATCACTCCATTTTCATTTTTATATAGGTTATTAATGTAATTTTTAAAAATGCATGTTATTTGACGTGGATCTTTTCAAGAGTAACTTTTAGTACTATGTCTTTTTTCAGATTTTTTTAAAACTAGGGAAGCAAAAACTAGTGGACTTTGATTCTAGGGTTCATATTATGGTCCAGTGGAAATAAAACATCTAAATTCTCTCCCAACCTAACTATGATGGGCTACATTCTTAGTCTAGGGTGGTTAACTGGATCATCCCTAAACTGATTTCTCCTGTTCCTTTTGAGAATCCTGTTTCTGTTAGATACCTCATCCCTCTCCTCCAAGTGCAGCGTATAAGAAGGATCACCTGGTTCCATCTCTGTTCTGTTGCTGTGTACATAGAAGGGTTAAAGCTAGAATACCCAAAGGCCACTAGACTTGTTCATCCTAATTACCCACAAAGGCTGCCATTGAGAGAACAAAACATTCTAGGTGTAGTTTATTTTTACTTTTAGGCAGGGAGAGGAAGAAGTTGCAAGTTTTTTTTCCAGTGCTCTGGAAAGTTCAATGCCTTCTGATACTTTATAGAAATAATATAACATTCTTGTCTGCTGTTCATGTCTCTGTCTCTCTGTTTTTGCTTTCCTTTTAACCCACTTTACCCTTAATATTTTTCTTTGTTTGCTGATGCTTAATAAAGAATAATCAAGCTATATTTTTTGCTAGCTGATGTGATTGGCCTGTGTGCCTGCTCTGAACTGGATGCAGGGGGACTGTGCTTAGCGCAAACCGAACTGAAAATTACCTAGAGTAATTTTCTAGCAATTCTAAGGATATATACTTGAACTATGATATAAGGAATAGGTCTGGAAGTAATGATAGTGCAACTGGTATGAGTCTAGATCTGACCAGGAATACCTCAGGATGTTGAGTGCAAAAGAATCAATAATTCTGTCCCACAATTGCATCAGCAGAGTTATATCCAGCTGAGTTCTTACAGTTAATGAAATGACTATTGTACCCGAGGGAGAATCTGGAGGGTGAGGCTTCTACAGCTTGCTGTAATGATGGTTTTGCTCAATTTCTTGGCTGGCAAAGTTGCTTAATTCTGGTCAGACTTGCTCGCAACATTTTTAACGGAGTCTGGCCTAGGGATGTCTGGAGAATTGCCTAGGGATGTCAGGAGAATTGCCTGTTGTAATTTGTTTGGATCAGTTTAGCTTTGGTCTCCGCCTCCACACCAAAATGTCAAAAGAAGTTGGAGTTATGGTGGCTTTTTTAGATCTGTCTCCATTCCGGCTAGTAGAGGTTAGCTGAATGGAGTGTAGAAGCTTGGTAGCCAAAAAATGAAGATTCCTCTTTAATTAAAGGAGACAATTATCAGCCTGCTTTGGCAGAAATCTTGTTTAGATAGGCATGATTTATCAGATTTAGGCCCATTCCAAACCTTCCCTTTGCATCATGTGTATTAGCAGAGCAAATGCAGCATATCTGTCAATATATTATTTCTCAGTCAAATTTAGTTGGACATACGACTTTGTTCTGGGACTAAGACAGTTTTACTGACCCTGACAGATGAACACTTTTTCCTTGGAGAGAGAGAGAGAGGTAGAATACAAGAGGCCACATAAGTATGAAAACTCACCTTGAACACCTGTTGAACTTTATCAAAGTGTACTAAATGAGTAGACTCTGGAAATTTTAGTTTGTTGCCCTTGGGGATGGCACCAGATATGATGTTCAATAATGCTTGGCTTTGTCTCTCTCTGTGAGAACATCCATAGGAAGCTACTAAGAGAATATCCAGGGTTTTATGCTAATAAGCACCTAATTCTATATTTATAGATTAACTGTCAGGATGCAGCTCCCTTGATTCTAAATAAGTGTATGGAGGTTAAACAGGCTTTAATTTAATCCAGACCATATGGAAGTAATCTCACAGTACTGGACCTAAGTCAGATAAGAGCTAAAGGATGTACCTTGCTTTTTTTTTTCTTCATTTGTTCTGAATAGAAAGTCTACAGAAACAGGAGCACTGCTTATTAACTGACAGAATATTCCCTTTGAGGTGATGAGGGATTTTGCAATGAGCTATACTTGTGTAATCTTTAGGGTTGAGTGCTGCTATAAGAGATTGCAAGTGAAGACAAATTAGGAGCCTCACATAGCATCTGAAAATGACTCAGAAGTTTTTGCAAGAAGCTTGCCTTTTTTATATGTGTGGAGGCAAAAATATATTAAATCTATGTTGTAGGATTTGCACTATTTGATTATAGGCTTATATTTAATTGTTATTCTGTTGTTTGTTCTGCATACTGCTTTCAAATTTTAGTATTTTGCTTTTCATATATATATACATACATACATACATACACACACTGCTTTAGAAACATCTGTTTGAAAGCTACTCATAAATGCAAAATAAATAAACTAGTCTATATTTCATACCTAGTACCTGACATTTCCTCATATTAAGCTAACCGCAAATGTATGTTTTGAAGTTTAAGTATTGTTCCATGTGTTTATGCTTTGCTAGGTGAGACCTCAGTAGCAAAGAACATATATTTTACTATAATTAGATGACATTTGAAAAAAGTGCCATGCTGATATTGAACTGAAGTGTTTTTGAGGATTTCAGATACAATACAACATCCCCCTTTCCCAAAATTACTGGGTAGATATTGTAGTTTGACAGATTTGCTCTTAAGCATAGATCGTTTGTAATTACTACTGTTTATAAGATGGCTATTTCCAATTGAGTGAGGTGGCTATTGGTAATTATTGTTTATTTGATAAAAGCTACCTCAAACCTCAGAGGTACACTAGAAAATTTCTCAGCAGATTTGGTTTTTTTTTCCCATTGAAAAAAACATTTCTGGGAGTGTTCTTTGTTTCATCAGTGGAAAAAAATGCCACCATTAAGAATTTTCTTAGAATATTCTACACCATTTTGGTCATGAGTCTCCCCATTCATCAGAAGATGGACAGTTTGGAACATTGTAGAAGATGCAAATCTATAGGGTTAGCAGATTCTCCCATCCCTTCCCTTCTTGCCACTGCTGCAGCAAGTAGCAGCAAAAAACATTGGCTACTTCTCTTATCCCTGGATAAATGCATACCCACCTTCCATTTCTCTGCCCTAAAGTAGGGTCAAGAATTTCAAGATGACTCTTGTATCTTGCTCTCAGCAAGATAAAACTTCCTGAAAATTACAGCTACTGGAGTGAGAAAAGCTGTGTTGTTTCCACTGATATATATACCCACTGTAACTTTTGGACTACTTTCAAAACCTTGTCTATGGAGAAACTGGAAACACTGAGTGTTGGGAATAAAATTTTGCAACTGAGATCCCACAGATCTGAAATGCATGCAGCTGGAAGCTTGCCAATAATATACTTCAGTTTATATTTTCTTATGTTATATATGGAATAGTCTGACCTAGCATGTCCACAGCTACATCTAATGGGTATCCAAAATTATTCATGTCCTTGTGAATGATTATTTTTCAGCTTTTGCATGCAGGTAATAAAGTGCCCAAAACTACTAACAGCATCTTCAATAATCTGGGTCAAACATTATTTTCTCTAAAAGGCTTGCTTGAGAATACTCTAGTAGAACAGTTCCACATTTCCAAATCAGCCATCTCTGTTGAGCACAGCGTATTATAGACCTGAAAGGCAATCAAAATTATGACCCAAATGGTTGTGATGGAAGCAAACTTTAGGTCTGTCCAATTGCTTCAGTCTGAGATAACTTTGTGGAACGATCCTATGCTTTCCAAAATCAGGGGCTTGTTCATCCTCTCTTCTCTCTGTTCATGTTAAAGCCTTGGGCTGTGGCAAAAACTATGAACAGTTTTGGGACTTGACTGTTTTACATATTGGGTTTGATTTTATCTGTCATATTTACAACATATTTTACTACAGCACAAATGAACATTTAAAAATACTCTTTTCCCCTTTCTTGCTGATTTACATTGCACAGCCCTGTAGGCTTAGGAGGAGCTAAGAGTAAGCAAGCCCTTACTCATACACACTGCTTTGACTTAGATAGTTGGACACAACCAGAGAAAAAGGATTATTCACACAACTAGGAGTGTAGAAAAGTAGGTCTTGACTTGTCCGGAAGATTTGGCTTCAGTTCCCAAACATTCATAATTGAATAATTCCTCAGTGGTACAGTTTAAGCCCATTTGAAGCTTTTTCCCCCCTGGGAAAAAAAACCCATAGGAAAACAAGGAGTAACTTCAAAAGAAAAAATAAAGTGAATTTTGATACAATTATTCATAAGGTGATAATTGACCTACCAAATGGGTCCCAGTCACCTAGAATCTTTTCAGTTATACCTCTTCTCAAAACAGGACCCATAAAAGTCAATTTCTTCACATTATAAAACCAAGATAAGAAAAAAAAGAGGCTGGGTTGATTGCTTACCATTTACATTTTATTTATCTATATGAGTGGAGGAATAATCAGACCATACTATGATACAGGCAGTGGATCATTTATGTTGCAATTTTACTAAAAAAATTGCTTCTTGCTTCCTAATCAGTACTGTTAAAAACAAAAATCCATATTATAAACATGGTAATGGAATAAATAAATAAATAAATTGGTTTTGCTGATGGCCATGCAAACAACAAAAATGGTGACATATGGTGCTGAATTCATTTATTAATATTTCTGTTGTCCAGCATATCTCAAACCAAAGAGATACTATTGAATAGCTGATTCAGCAAAAAACAGCTACATGGAGTAAAAAAAGCTGGCATCCCTTTTCTACTCAGAGAAAACTCATTCATTGGAAAGGGAACTCTAAGTTACCAAAAGGAAATATTCTACAGATGGGTTACAGCCAAGTTTGCATATGATGATGTAAAAGTTGCTCTGTTTTCCTAGGAAGGGCCTAGATAACCACACCAGACTGAAGTTAACAAAACCAATATTTGCAAGGGGGAGGGCATTTTTTTTAAAAAATAAACTCTACCTTGCTGAAAGTCTACCACTAACCTTCAGCCCAGGTTGCTTAAGCCAGAAGATTGTGAAATGTGGCACTACATTCCTCCCTACAATCATCCTGAACTACATGCAGGGTTGTACTATTGCTTATACCCACTCCAGTATTAGGAATGAGTTTATCTCTTCCTTCCCCACATCAGACTTCCATGCTTTGTCTGTTCAGCCATAGATGCATTCTGTTCCTCAGACTTCTAGGGGAAAATGAATTTTCTCAGAAAAGCTTAGAAATCATAGCTAGACTACATGATGAACATATAACTTGTTTTTCTTACTTTAGGAACATAGGAAACTGTGTGTGTGTGTATGAATCAGTCCATATAGCCCAGTTCTCTTAGTACTGTTGGCAACAGAAGTTTTTCAGTCCGATTTTCAGAGCTGGAGGATCGAACCAGGGATTTTTTTGTATGCAACAAGGTATGTGTTGTCCTAATGAATTGTAATCCCCCCCCCTTAAATTGTATGAACACAAATCCCACTGTGAAAAAGACTTAAATATAATTCACTGCAGATTAGCCATTCCAGCAACCATTATATTTGCCATTGAAAAGACATTCAACTAAATCTTGTAAGGCAAAAACAGCAGGTCTTCAACCATCCTGAGCATAGTTCTAGTCCAGCTATCCATAAATCTCTAATTTTTGTTTTTTATACATATCATACATTCTAGGCTTGCTGTATCTTCAGTTCTGTGCACATGCAGTTTCTTTTGTTGAGGGAAACCTGTTAAATGTACTGTATGTGATCAGGATTGTAGCTCACAGGATCACCCTATGTATGTTCAGCAAACTTTCTGCATTCTAACTTGTCCCCAGTGCATGGAAAGCATGGAATATGCCAGTGTCTGTCTTTCCTTCAGTGCTATTCATATAATAAGGTATTTGCTTATGCTGATGTACAGAGTAACTTAATCCCCACATTTTTTGTTTTTAATTTAAGACAATCTGTTAGGTGACCATATCTGCACCATCAAAGAATTATAGAGAACCCTTTGCTGTGATCTAGTGATGATCTGGACTTTTGAAGCCCAGATATAGTAGCCTTAGATCTGCAGCAAAATATTGTCACGTAACCCTTGGCTTCTAACAGAAGCATTTCTTGTTCAAGGGAGCCTATCAGCCAGCAGTGGTTCCCTGTTCCAAGCTATTACAAGCTAATCTTCCCCAGTCTGGCACTTACCCAGTGCTGGTTGGGGATTTGGGGAGTTCCAGACCAAACATACCAGCAAAGTATCAGTTTGGGAAAAGCTGTTATGATGACTGTAGCCAATTTTTATCTGATCACATTCAGATCTCTTTAGCCTCTCCCTGCCACAACTTGCTTTTTTTTTTTTAAGAATAAAAACACAATTTTGCTAAAATGTGTTAAGTAATAATAGAAATTATAGTGAAGAAGTTTATTTAGAAGACATTATTTGGAGTATTTACAGAGTTTTAACTCAAGCAAGCTTCTTGAAGTGAACTGTAAGATCAGAAGAACATGAGGAACTTTGAGTTGAGTGTTTATTCTTCTGCAAGGCCATTTTATTCTCTTCTATCTGCAATGGAAAACTTCTAATGTCTTCAGGATTTCCTCCATCTTTTTATTACATGAAAGTCCAGTCTGGTAAATCATGATTTCTCCAATGAACTGGAAAACCTTTCTGTGCCACAGTAATAACATCTTAAAGCATCTTCAGGGCCTAATCATTGCAGTACAAAAGGGCTGCTGCTGTAAATGAAAAGAAAGTCTAAGAGAATCACAGGTAAAGAGGCAAGATCTGCGGGCGGATGGAATTTTCTTGTGGTTGTACAGGCTTGTTCCAGCCACAGGAATGCTAGCAAGATACTACTTGCTACCTTTTGCTATTGTCTTTCACCACCCACTCCCCACCCCCGGAAGCTGAGGCAGCTGCCACTGGTAGCTCTGAAATTTTAATGTGACATTCTCTCATTATTATTACTTTTTCCTAGTCAGCCTTTCTCCTTGCTACTTTTCACCTCATATCTTTCCTTGCCACTTTCCTAGAACTGTCTGCCTATGCAACATGTGAATAAATTGCTTTTCTGTCTTAAAAGAAAGAAAGAAAAAAATGTTTCTCAAGGCAAAAAAGTAATGGTGAGCTAAAGCAATTGTGCCTTTGACCCCTTCTTTCCTTCTTTCTTCTCGTCCTAGACATAAGGAACTTGAAAGATTTGGATTTTAGCAAAAGAGTATTTTCCTAATTTATTTTAATATGTGAAATGTCATGCTGGATTTTCTCTTTATTTACATTAATTGGATATGAGAGTGAACTTGGCTGATCTCCATGGTGTTACATTCATTGTGACTAGCATAGCAAAGCACTGAATCAGGGATAATGAGCGCTATTTTAGAAAATCAATTATTGCTGACAACTCCTCCCCTCAAACTCTAACCTTCCATCTGTTCATTCTACATACAAGGTTAAAGAGAGGAGCTATAACTTTGTTCTGGGTCCTGAAAAAAGAGAACCCCAAACACTGTTAGCCCAGACTAGTTGTTCATGTAAATGCTGAAAGAATCCTTGAAATCATTAGAGTTTGGCAGTAGCTCTTAAATGAGCATGTTTCTAACTGTAGAAAATCAAGCTATCTCAGGGTATATTAGGACTTTCTATCCCCTTCAATAAAATGCCACTATGCTACATCAGAAGAAATGCAAGGCCTTATTTCATAGTAACAATAAATCTGAATCTGTAGGCATCCAATAGAAGCCATGTTGATGTAACTTGCATAATGACAGTTCATTATGCAAATTATATCTTCCGCAATGTTATGTGCAGAACATCATTTGCTCACACCACTGCAGGCCACATGTGTAGGATTCTGTGAACTCTGAATGTAGCTCTCTGTGTTTCCATGATATCAGCCATGGTGTCACTGAAAGTGCTGCAAAGTTTTGTGGTGGGTTGGCTGGCTTATTTTCTGAGATGCTGTTTTTTTCATGTTTCTTTTTTTTTTTGCCCATGGGAGGAAATTCTTTTTCTGCTCATCCTTGTGTCTTCAAAGCTTTAAGATCTGTGAGGGAAATGCTACCCGATCCTCCTTAGTAGCTTACACAAACAAATAGGGGTGAAATGTAAAAGTGGTAAATGTCCACCTTTTCTTCTGCATGGGACCAACAAAGCTGGCCTGCTAAGTACCAAGCTACTAGGTTTCTTTTTCCTTTCTGGAAATGAGGGGACTTTTTGCTGCTGCAGTATAGAGTAGTATGGAGATGGCCCTGAAGGAGGAATTCAACAGCCATTACATAAATACCAGCTTAGCCCTGAAAGGGAAGAGGGGGCTAAGAAAGAAAATCAAGATTGATACATCTTGATTCACTTTGGTATAAGAGAGGACAGAGCTCTGTCAGGCTTTCAAGACTCTGTTATTAAACCCTTTAATAGTACAGTAGAGTTCCAGTAGTTCTTGTGGTGTCTATTTCCTGACCTGGTCTACCTCTCAGGGCTGACATCAGTCTTGAAAACCTCTTTACTCTCTATTCAGAGAGGCCTCAAACTTTGCTTTTGATTGTGAGATGGTATTAGATCCTTGGGGCACCCCACTGTCCATAAAACAACATGCTCAAGTACTGTTTCAAAATCAATAGCAAGTGGATATACAAATAACAAACCCACACAATGGTATAACTAACCCAGTATTGATGACAAGGCTTAGTACAGCAACCTCTCTCTGTGCTGTCATAGGAGTTAGCCAGAAACCCGGGATAAAATTTCTGACTTTTACAGTTCAGTGTGAATTGTTTATGGAGGGTTGACCAGCAGAATTTCCTACAGATTACACCAAGGTTACTTGTTCTGAGCCTTCTGGAAGAAGGGCAGCCAAACAGGTTGTGACCTTTACTGATGGCAATGATCTCTCACTGGATAAATTACCAGGTCTTCATGTCATGATATAGAGCTGCATTTGATGATTCACCTGGGAAATCGATGGCAAATTGAAAGATTTAAAAGCTGAAACAAGGTAATCATAAAGTCTGTGAATACCTATCAGATTTTCAATTATTTGCCAGAGAAGTGGGGTGGAATGATCTGGCTCTGACTGACCAGTTTTAAGAAATACTTGCTGATGAACTGAGAGATGAACTGGTAGACAGAGTATTCCAGAGAATTTGGAAGACCTGTTCCAATATATGTTAAGCATTGGGCACTTGGAAGACACGTGACATGGAGGAAATAAGGAGAGAAGGTTTCACAGCATGTCTTCTCACCTACCTTTCCTCCTGTGGCCTCCTTGGACACCAGTGCTGAAGAACCCAAACAGGAACAGTAAAAAGATCCCTGTTCTCAGCAGAGAAGGAAAGACCTTGGTTTACTTTCTACTGTGGAGCCCCCAGTCATCCAGCCGACACTTGCATCACTAAAGTACAGACCTCTGTATCAAGTGCGAAGTGCTGCACCTGTAGAATTGCAGACCACATAACAAATAAGTGAATTGCTGAATTCCTCCAAAACCTAATCTTTAAGAAATTTGAGGCCCTCCTCCCAAAAGCTCAGCAGAAGGGCTGTCAGGCAATTAAAAAGAGCTCAGGTAATTGACAACAGGCAAGTGCATTTTATTCTCCATGTGACTCTTCATTCAGAAATACTAGCTCTTATACACTCAGGTGCCATAGCCAGTTTCATAGATGAGGCTATGGCTTAGCTTAAATTGCCCATACAGTTATTACAGAAACCAACACTTGTGGAAACTATTTTTTTTTCCCTGTAAACGTTTTATTCGTTAAAATACAATAAAAAATCATAAAACATTGTTGACATACATAACATTCTAGAATACACCTAACACCATGTATACACATATAAACAAGTACAATAACAATAACATACTAAAACATGGTTTCTGACTTTCATAGCTATAGATATACAAATAATTATCTTTGTAACTCTCTTAACATTATTTTCCCTTAAGTTACTAGTATTTCTATTTATTTACTTCTTTAATATATAAATCCCATTATCATCTCTTCACTTTTTTCGATTGTATACAGGTAATCTAATATCGGTTGCCATATTTCTTTAAATCTCGTAATATTTTTTTCTTTGATTAAAATTGTTAATTTCGCCATCTGTGCTAGCTCCAATATTTTCATCATCCACTCCTCTATTGTTGGTATGTTTTCCTTTTTCCAATGTTGAGCATATATATTCCTAGCTGCTGTGATCATATATAATAATAAATTACCATATTTTCTCTCTAAATCCTCTTCCATTATACCTAATAAAAATAATTCTGTTTTTTTTACAATTTCTATCTTAAGAATTTTCTGAATCATCTCAAGTATTTGTGCCCAGAATTTTTTTACTTTCTTACAGGTCCACCATAAATGGTAAAATGTTCCTTCCTTTTGTGAACATTTCCAATATACATTAGAAACATTTTTATACATTTTTGCTAACTTTTGTGGGGTTAGGTACCATCTGTACAACATTTTATAAAAGTTTTCCTTTAAATTATAACACAAAGTAAATTTTAATCCCTTTGTCCACATTTTTTCCCAGTTCTCTTATAAAATATTATATCCAAAATTTCTAGCCCAATTAATCATGCACTCTTTGACTTGTTCATCTTCTTGATTTAATTGTAAACATTTTATACATTTTTGTAATAATATGCTCATTATTTATATATAACTGTTTTTCAATCTGTTTTTCCTTTTTTAAATTTATAATTTTTTAAATCTAATTTAAATCGTTCATTTAACTGCATATATATGAACCAATGACACCGATGTCCTTCTCCTTCTATTTCTTCTCTTGTTTTTAGCATAGGTGCATCTTGTTCATATTTTATTATATCTTTATATCTTAACCATTTTATCTTATCATCTAAACTTTCTGTCCTAGCAAAAGCTTCTTGTGGCGATATCCACATTGGTATATTTGGTAATAGTCTACTTTTATATTTATCCCAAACCCTCAATAATACTTTTCTAATAGTATGATTTCTAAATTCTTTGTTCATTTTTACTTTTTCATACCAAATATATGCATGCCACCCAAATCTAAGTTCACGTCCCTCTAATTGTAAAAGTTTTGGATTTTCTAACGTTAACCATTCTCTTATCCACAGAAAACAACAAGCTTCAAAATACAATTTAAGATCTGGTAACCCCAACCCTCCTCTTTCTTTGGCGTCTTGTAATAATTTAAATTTAATTCTTGGTCTTTTTCCTTGCCAAATGAAATTTGAGATACCTTTTTGCCATACTTTAAATATTTTTTCATTAATTAGAATTGGTAATGTTTGGAAAAGAAATAGCATCTTTGGTAATACATTCATTTTGATTATGGATATCCTTCCTAGCAAAGATAGTTGTAATTTTCCCCATCTTTCCATATCAATTTTTATTTCCTTCCAAGTATTCCCATAATTATTTTGAAATAATGTATTATTATTTGTTGATAATATTACTCCTAAGTATCTAATCTTTTTTTCTATTGTAAAACCTGACGTAGTTATTAAAATTTCTTGTTGTTTTTGAGTCATGTTTTTACACAACATTTTCATTTTTTGTTTATTTACCTTAAATCCTGCCACTTCTCCAAATTTCTTTAATTTCTTCAACAGATGTTCTATAGAATCTAGGGGATTTTGTAATGTAAATACTAGACCATCTGCAAATGCTTTTAATTTATAAATTCGTTTTTTTAATTTTTACTCCTTTTATTTGACCATCCCCTCTTATACCTCTATTAAGGACTTCTAGAACTAGAATAAATAAGAGAGGTGAAAGGGGGCATCCCTGTCTTGTTCCTTTTTCTATTTTGCAATTATTCATCAATTCTTCATACACTATAATCTTAGCTCTTTGTGTTGAGTATATTGCTTCAATCCCTTTCACAAATGATTTCCCAAATTCCATTTTCTCAAAAACTTTAATCATAAAAGACCAATTCAAATTGTCAAATGCTTTTTCAGCATCTAAAAATATTAAAGCTGTTTGGCATTCGTTATGATGTTGTGCTTATTCCAAAATGTCAATCACGGTTCGTATATTATCTTTCAATTGTCTTTTTGGTAAAAAAAACACTTTGATCTTGATCAATATTTCCTTGTAGAATTGTTTTTAATCTTTCTGCTAATATTGAAGTAAAAAAATTATAATCATTATTTAACAATGATATTGGTCTATAATTTTTGGTTAGAGTTGGGTCTTGTTCTTTTGGTATAAGTGTTATATTGGCTTCAGTCCATGTCTCTGGTATTTCTGATTCATCTATAATTCAATTCAATAAGTCTTTAAATGGGTTTATAATTTGTTCTGTAAAGTGTTTGTAATATCCTGCTGATATACCATCAGGTCCTGGTGGTTTTCCTATTTTAAGTTTCTTTATAGCTTCTATTATTTCCTGATTTGATATGGGACTGTTAATTATTACTTGTTGAGTTTGTGAGAGTTTGGGAAGATTTTGCTTATTTAAATATTCCTCAATTTTATCTAATAAAATTTCTACTTTTTCATATAAATGTGAAAAAAAAATATAAAATGCTTTTTTGATTCTTTTATTATCGACTAAGTCTTCATTATTTTCCCTGATTTTAATAATCATTTTCTTCTCCCTATCTTTCCTTATTTTATAAGCCAGTCATTTCCCTGGTTTATTAGCAAATTCAAAGTGTCTTTCTTTTGCATATCTTAATTTCATTTCTATTTCCTTTGTTGTCAGCAGCGAAATTTGTTGCTGTAATAATTTAATTTGATATAATAAATTATCATCTGAGGTTTTTTTCTGCAATTCTCTTTCCTTTAATTTAATCTGATTCATAGTTGTTTGTAATTTTTGTTGATACTGTTTTTTAATCATTTGATTTAAAGATATAAAATGTCCCCTCATTACTGCCTTACTGGCATCCCAAACTGTTCTAATGTCCACTTCGTTATTCAAATTTATTTCAAAAAATACCTTTAATTTCTTTTTACACTCTTCCACTACTTCCTCTTTTTTAAAGATATTTTCATTCAATCTCCATTTAATATTTATGGAATTTTCCCTAATTATTATATTTACTGGATTATGATCTGAAAAAGTTTTTGGTAAAATTTCAGCTTTAGAGATTTTATTTGCTAAATCCTTGGAAATCCAGATCATGTCTAATCTTGAAAAAGATTTAAATCTTTCTGAATAGAATGTATAATCCTTCACTAATCCATTTTTATGTTTCCAGGAATCCACCAATGTTAAATTTTCCATTAATTCAGAAAATGATTTTGGGAGTTTCCCTTGTTTATTTTTAATTTGTTTTTCTGATTTCCTATCTAACAATGGTATTGTAACCCCATTCCAATCCCCCATCAATATCCAGCTTGTAGATTGATAATTCCTCCATTAGTTTCACATATAAATTATTTCTATTTTCATGTGGGGCATATACACCTACTACAATCATTTTGATCCCTTGTATTTCTAAGTCAATCCCTATATATCTTCCTTGTTCATCCGAAAATAAATTTGGCTTCAGATAAGGTTTCACATATAATACAATTCCATTTATTTTCTTCTCGTTAGCTGTTACAAATTCTTTTCCTAAATTTTTGTTCACTAAATATTTTACCTCTTTTTTTTAAATATTCATTTCTTGCAAACAAATAACATCACGATTTAATTTTTTTAAATAATGATTTTTTTTCCTTTTTTGTGGACCATTAGCTCCATTTATATTTCAAGTTGTATATTTTATTACCATCACACCAGTAACTCCTCGTATTCCTTAGAATTCATAGCTAACTCCTCTCTCTGTATCTTTTTCTCTTTTGTCTTATTTTGTTCTAGTTCCTTTCTTTGTCTTTCCAGGAAATCTTTTACTTTATGTATTGAATTTAATTTGTACCTTCTTTCTTGAAAAGTAAAACTCACCCCCTCTAATTTTTCCCAACAGAATGAAATATTATTTCTTTTCAATATCTCTGTCAGACCTGCATAGTCTTTTCTTTTTCTCAATATTCTTATAGGTATCTCCTTAAGTACAATTATATCTTTCCCTTTAATTCTAATCCTATTTTCAAACTGTGCCTGCAAGATCATATCTTTTCTTTTTCTTCTGGAAAATTCAGTTAGAACATCTCTAGGTTTTTGATGGGTATGTGCATATTTTGAATTTATGCGGAACATCCTATCCTCTTCCTAATTTATTAAGTTTGCTAATGTTTGTATTATTGTTTCCTCCATTTCTTCCTCCTTCCCCTCTGGTATGCCTCTGAATCTTGAGCGATACTGTTTATCTCTTAATTCTAACAATGCTATTCTATCTAGTTCATCTTCTCTTACTATTTCTAATTCTTCCACCCTTTCAGTCACTTTTTAAATTTCTCCCTCCATTTTCTCATTCATCTTTTCTAATTTTTGTTCAAATTTCTTTTCAAAGTTCTCAAAACTTTTTTCCAACATTAGATTCACATTTTGAAGAATTGTCTGGGAAGTCTTCAAAGAAAATTCTTCGAACATAGCATGTATTCTGTTGTTTTCTCCTGTCCCTGAACCTCTTCTATTTTGCTTTCTAGTATTCATGTTTCCTTAAGTTCATACAATATTTAAGTGTTTTGTATATCCACCACGGTGTAAGGAAAAAGTCAAATCAAGTCACTAGAATATGGCTCCTTTATATTAATAAATAAGTCCAGTCCCTGTTTATTGTAGTAGTCCTTTAAATCCCTTCATAATTCTAGAAAATGTCTTGAAATAATGAAACTCACCAAGAGCCTCTGTATCTCTATAGCTATGATTAGCCTCTTCTCCTCTCTAGTTCTGTAAATGATTCATTAAGGAGGTGAGGTGGTCGATGGTATTGTCTTGTAAATCAAGACATTCAGTCGTGACTCCTACAGCTCGAAACTAGTGCTTCCCAGCTGATTGCCTGCTTCACTAAAAATGTGAGCTGACTGCTCTCTTCAAAAATCAGCTGTCCAGAAGACACGTTAGCCTTTTGTTTGCTTCTTCTTCAACCAAAGTTGCTTTTTGCCCCTTTTAATTATCTGGAACAACTTTTAAACACTGTGCTGAGAGTTTTAGCTGGCAAAGCTCCACTAAAACTCAGTCCCTCACCTATTTCTCCACACCAGAAAACCCTTGTGGAAACTATTGATGCTCTAAGCTGGTCCTGTTTTGCAGCATATAACACCTTTACAACCAACAATAAATGTCAGACACAGTTCTTACCACTCTTTGTTATTGCTTCCTTATATATTCCCTTGTACAGGGTATTTATTGGCTGCAAACCCGTAATCTAGCTATTCACTGGGAGCAAGAAGCAATTTCTTTTTCCATCTCAAAGAGGTCAATAACACCATTTGTAAACTTCCCACTCTCACCTTTCTCTTTCTTCAGCTTAGCTCTTTGAATCCCCTTCCTTTGCCTCCCATGTTTTGGGAGAGGAGAAAACAACTGCATTTCCTCCTCATCGGGAGCATGACTGTACCATCAACTTGCAGCTGGAGACCAAATTCCAGCTAAGAGAAATTATTCCATGTCTACTCAAGAGTTAGACGCTTAAAAAATAAATCTGTATGTCAATTTGAAGTAAGAACCTATTCGTTCTTCTACATCTCTGCATCAACATCCATGTTTTTTCATACCCAAGAAAATTCCTTGAGGGCTGGTCATGCTACCCCTTGCCTCTTATTTCAGATCTCCTGGACTGTCTTCAGAAGGCAGTCATTTCACAAAGTTAGACTTGAGAGCACTTACAATTCGATCAGAATGAAAGAGGGTCATGAATACTTAAGTGCCTTTGATACCAGTTGTGGCAAATTTAAATATGCAGTAATGCTCTATGGAATGGTTAATTACCCTGCAATCTTCTTCAGATTCATGAATAAAACATTTTGGACAAATATGTAGCAGTGTACTTGGATGGCATGCTGATTTTTTTCAGAAGACCTATCATTGTACAAGTGTCATGTTAAAAGTGTCTTGGAGTGACTCTGCAAAAACAAGCTTTTTGCTAAATTGGAGAAATGTGCATGTGATCTTCCCCAGTTGGATTATTTGGATCTCCACAGAAGGAACACATCCTGCAAAAGTACATTCCAGGAAGTACATTCACAGAAGGAACACATCCTGCAAAGTACATTCAATACTCTTGTAGCAAATGCCTAGAAATGTGAAAGTTATCCAGCATTTCCTAGGCTTTGCCATTTTTTACAGAAAGTTCATCCTTCATTTTGCAGAGTGCACAAGACCATTTTTTCAACCCTTAAGGGACATAAATTCACTTGGCCTACTTGGGAGCAAGTGGCATTTCAGGAAGGGAACATCCTCTTCTCTTCCAAGCTGTTGCTCAAACGTCCAAATCCATCCAGCCCCTTTATAATAAGATGCCTCAGAGTCAGTGTTTGACACTGTTCTACTCTAGGCATCAAAAGAAGTGGGTGGAAATCTCCTGCTGTGTGCATTCTATTCCAGATTGCTTCTTCTAGATGAAACTATGACATTTTCCATAAAGAGTTACTTATGATAAGAGCAGTTTTCCAGCAATGGAGACATTTCCTAGAATGAGCAGTCCATCTAGGACAGGTATGCACATATCACAAGAATTTGGAAATGCTGCAAAATACACAATCTCTTACACCTTGTCAGATCAGGTGGGCATATTTTTTTTCCCCTGCTTTAAATTTCATATCACCTATAGGCAAGCTGCCAGATGTATTACCATGTAAACTTGAATATGGTCTTCCATGCACATCCCTCCCCATCACAATCCTGAAGTCAAGCAACTTTGTCTTTCCCCAGAGAATACATCCTCCAGAGAGACTAATGCTAGGAAGACAGACTGTAGATCAGATTAGAGTGCAACAGTAACAGGATCCAATGTCAAGGCTCAGATGAATGACCTCCAAGGAACTCCACAGACTGAGTCTTTATCTTTCTTTATGAATAATGGTCAGCTGTTTCACACCAACCATTTACTGTATATGTTTTCCTTCCTTTGAGGGAAGAGATATTGCAACTGTGCCAAGGCAGTAGAACTGCTGGACATGGAGAAGTGTTTAAAACTTTGCACCAGGTACTCAGAAAGTTCTAGTGGCCAAGGGTAACAGATGTCTAAGACTATGTTTCATCTTGTCATATTTGTCATTGGCCCAAGACTCTTCCTAGAAAACTGACAAGTTTATTCCAAACCCTATCTTCACCTTTGGGGCCATGGGATTTTATTTCAATGAATGTTGTTACTGATCTTTTGCCTATTTGGGTTTGTTTATTTATATTTCAAATTTAGTCACTGCCCATCTCACTCAGGGAGTGACTTTGGGCAGTTATTATTGACCAAGGTGGTTCATTTTATTCCCTGCAAGAGCCTTCTACTGGCTTCATTTTTTCTAAATCACCTTTTTAGGTACTGTGACTTAGTCAATCACATGATCTCTGATCATGGCTCTCAATTTACATCCAGGTTTTCAAAAGTCCTCTTCCAGTTACTACACATTTAAGTTCATTTATCATCATCTTTGAATAATCTGGCCTCTGATGAAAAGACAGAGAGTGAACCAAATATTAGAACAGTGCTTGAGCTGCTATGCTTTATATCAGCAGGTCAACTATGCATCTTGCATAGTTTCCCTATGACAACTCATTATGTTCATCCATACATAAGTCTCCCTTTCAGGTAACTTATGGTTACTGCTGCCACAGCTTGACCTCCAGAACTCCTGCATCTGTAATTCCTCGCACCTCAAAGTTTCTTCAGGACAGCCAGGATGCTCAGCCTCTCTTAAAGGAATAGTTAGATTTGGCAAAGGCTGTATACAAGTCTACCATAAACGCACACAGACAACTGGGTGTCAGATCTGTGGTGGGTGATTTGATGCAACTTTCTATTAAGTTTTTGCCGCCTTCTCAACCATCCAAAAAACTGGATTCAAACTTCATTGACTTCTTCCCAGAAACTCAGCAGATTAACCCAGTAACCTTTCTTTTGTAATTTCCTGCTTCTATGAAGGTTCATCCTGTCTTCCATCAGTTTCAGCTTGTGAATGAGGTGTGCCCCCCACCCCTGCATTCTAAAGCTATTCCTCTTCTCTCTGTTGTGATGGATAGGGGGAAAAGAATGTGAATGCATGAAGGATAATTTATTTTGAATTTTAAATACAGGAAGAGACATTTGGAGTATTTGATTCACTGGAAGGGCTACCCTGAATCTGAGAGATCACAGGAAAGAGCAACAGATGCCTACACCCCCATGCCTTTTACATCAGTTTAATCTGAAATTCCTGCATAAGCCCTGTCCCTGTGATCTACCATCATTAGCAATAGATAGTGAACCTCATTATGAAGAGGTCTCTGCGCTGGTCATCACAATAGACTCTCCAGTAGAAGCCACTATGCAACAGGAAGGGAGGAGGGACCCTCTAGCTCTGCTTGACTCTGAGTGGCAAGACTTGTCTCCTGACCATGGGGAGCTGCCGGGCAAGGGAGGGGGGAATGGCTTTGCAGGTGGTTCTGATAGCACCTTGTCAGTGTTTTCTTTGCACATGGGAGGTGAGACTAAGTCTGACAGGGGAGGTGGTATAGAGGAGTATGTTTTTGTCCTTGAAGAAGGAATTCAGCCATTAAGTAAATACCAGCTTAGATGACAAGGGCACTCGTAGATGACAAGAAATAAAATGAAGATAGCCCTGCCTTGATTTTGGTTTAGTATAAGAAGGGGAAGAGACAATCACTGTCAGGCTTCCCATTATACTCTTTAACAATAGAGTTCCAGTAGCTCTTCTGGTGTCTGGCCTACCTCAATGGAGTGACATGCAGAACGTGCAGCAGCCTGGAAGGGGTAGTGATTTTGCTCAGTATTTCAAATATACAGAGGCTGCCTTCAAACTACTTTTGAGAGATTGGGAAGTGAAAATGTTAACAAAAGGAAAGCACTGCATGTTGATTTGTTGAGCAAGCCATTGTTTCTTGATTTATACTGAACCCTAAGTTGAATACAAAATGCTAAAGCTAAATCATAAACTGTTTACAAATCAGAATGGTTAGTTCAGGATTAGACAGCATACAGGATTAGCACTGTGTATGAATGCTGCAGGTTATGTCAACAAGTTAAAGGGAAATAGAATATTTATGTCAGCCCCACTAGGTTGCCAAACCAGGAAATCCACTTAACTGGAAGGCTAAAACTACTTTTATTGAGATTGGCTATAATGACAGATTCTTGCAAGACTGATTGTGCTGTACCTCTTCCCACTTCTTATACTCCAGTGAATTAGGGAGGTGCCTGCCTAAGCCAACTTCCAAATGTTCTCATTGTTCTGGACTTAAAAAAAACTTAAGTCCCTTTTACCTAGGTACCAGTTCCTGCATAGTCCTTGGTAGTTTCATTGCAGAGACAACCAAGGACTCCATAGTTCAACCCTGAGCTACATATATTCTCTTCTATTGGAGTTCCTGCATATTCCTATCAGGGTCATATTCTTTACTCTGTGCTCTTTGGGAGTGCACTAAACTTAGTCACCAGAAATTCAAACCAGTCTTTGATCTGATATGGACAATAATATCTTGACTTAAAAAACCAAGATATGCATAAGCTTTCTATTAGTTCATGAGCTTTTCTCCCCTACCCTTCATAGTGAGCAAAAATTAAATCCAGAAGTCTAAAATTAACCACAGTTTTCTATGTTGAATAGTCCACAAAAAAACCTGGAAAAATGTTAATAACCCCAAATCCTAGAAATCTGGGCTGGGGCAGGAACAGCGCAGGTGCTCCCAATCATCTGGTATCCAGATGCATACTGATCAGGTCCTAGCTCTAGATAGCCTTCTCAGTCCCCCTTTAAGGTAATTTAAATTGGAAGTCCTCACCATATCCGGTGGAAGCTGATTAACTACGTTACCATTCCTGCATATGCATCAAAATGCAAAATGACTGCATTGTTGCCTGCTACAGTATAAGTCTTATACAATGCATATCTGATGCACAGAATGAATGAGAACCAAAGAATTTGTTATAAGAACCAATGGCTTATTTTTACAGAGTATATCATTGCAAAACAATAGAGTAAACTTCTATCCTCTAGCCAAACCCTTTGTTTCTGCCTAAAATGTTAAGTGTCTTTGGATTCAATTATTTGCAATTAGATTGTTTTTAAAAAGGCAACATATAATTAGAATGGAACCTTTTGTGAAGAAGCATAAATCTAGTAATTAAGTTGTTTCTGAAGTTTTAATTCCATTGGGCAATTAAAAAGAAAAATGCCAGGTGCAGCAGAAGAGAACAATACCATTGAGTGTTGAGGACCTTAAGTTATCAATGGAGCCTTTAGCCAAAAGATTTTTTCATTGATCCTCATAGTTTTAAGTGGTAACCCTTTTAGCCAAAAATCATTACTAATAGTTAATGACTTCACTCATAAGCTAGGATCAATAATAACAGCTGACCAGAAGGCTCTAGTGAGGCCTGTCTCATTGCAAGAGGTATTAATGTCTCCTGCACAGGATAATGACTTGCTCAAAATTCCAAAGACAATCCCTGTTTTCTTATATTTGTTCCTGGTAAATCATCATCCCTTTTTTGACTCTTGGGAAGTGTCTAGTACTATTTTGTGAAAGTGCTTTTTGCACGTGGACATATGGATTAGGACATGTTCACTTACTTTCCACATGCACTTTTAACAGCCAACTCCACTCCACAGATAAATTGGTGGTTAAGTTATTGTAAATATTATAGGTCTTTTGTAGAGACAAATGCTTTAGAAGCTTGAATATGCTTCAGCTTTAAAACACAACATAGTTACCAAGACCAATTAGCTTCCCAAGCCAGAATAGCATGTATATGCAGACATACACTGTGGGAAAAACAAAAGAAAAGACAGCCCTGACTGTACTTGCTACTTACAAGTGAATTGCCTTTAGATGTAGATTTTGTATGGACAAGTATAATGAAATATGGGATTCATTTATACAAAATACAGGAGGTTAATATGTGTATGTTTATGTGTGTGTATACGCACACATGGTAGTCATATAAATGTATTAGAATATGTTTGAATAATATTTACATTAGATATAGATTTGTAACTATAACAATATACTATGACAAGTTTTTTTTTCATTTGTTACATTTCTTCACTGTTTTGTAATAGCACTTTTTATGGGTTTTTTTTTCTTAATAGTGTATGTATTTTAATATTTTTGTGTTTTATTTTCTTTTTTCTGTTATTAATTAAAAAGCAATAAAAAAAAGATGTGTGAATTTCAATATTGGCATGCTGGCTGGGGAATTCTGGAAGTTGAAGTCCAGACATCTTAAAGTTGTTGACATTTAGAAACCCTGGTATGGATGATGAGAAATTGCAGATAGTTAGCAAATTTTCACATTGGAAGATGATGGATGGGCTAATCTCTTCTCACCTGTCATCAGCACAGAAATTTAAGGAGTGGCTGCAGAAGAGGTGGAGCTCTTCAGCGTGTGCCTGCCAAACCCTAAAAGACTGCTCTTTTTTCTTTGTAGGCTAGTAACTGTTACAGACTTAATAAGGGCTGACTTGCCATGGCAATGGTTGCAGAGCTGGCTTCACCAAGATACTTTCCCCCTTTCTCTAAACAATTTCAGTCTATTTCTAGGTGCAACAGCAACACACTCCTAAAGATATCTTGAAACCCCCTTCACACCCCTGTAGCCCCCAAAGCAAGGAAATAAATGACTGGAAAACACAGCTGAGTTGATTCTCTTTTGAAAAGAAGCATATAGGCAATATTTACTGCAGATGATTAGGGAAAATATTTAGTCATTGTTGAATCGTGTGCATCTAAGCA
Source organism: Candoia aspera (assembly GCF_035149785.1). Classification (NCBI taxonomy): domain Eukaryota; kingdom Metazoa; phylum Chordata; class Lepidosauria; order Squamata; family Candoiidae; genus Candoia; species Candoia aspera. The sequence goes on from NC_086155.1 coordinate 41,138,549, forward strand.
ATTTACAAATTGTAATGAAGTCAGAGCAGATTTTATGAACTCAATTAGGGTAGCTCACCATGAAGTGTGTTTGATGTTATTTAGCATTACATATAAAAATAGTTTAGTAGTTAGATCACTTGGTTAAATCAAGTGCATTAATAAAGCCTTATTATAAAGCAAAACAGGTAGAAAGCACAATTCACTCTAACCATCTGAACATTTTTTGCTGTATCCATGATTTTCAGTGCAATGTATGGAATTTAAATGAAGTGGCCTAAGCAATATTTGGAGAACAATTTATATCTTTCTCATTTGGTTTGTACGCAGATCTCCAGGAGAGAGAACTTTTGCATTGTTATGATTTAGTTTGCTTATGATTGAATATGATCTGCTGCATATGATTAAACTGCAGTAATAATTAAAGGAAAATTCATGTATCCAGGCCACATCACTAGAATAACCCATGTCAATTTAGATGTTATGCTATCAATATAATATTAATCAATTCACAGAAATTAACCTTGGACTACAAGAATTATAGGCTGTTAGTACTATCATCCCTTCACCCCATGCCAAGACTAAAATAAAGCTTGCAACAGCCTCAACCTGAACATGTAGCAGAGAAGGAAATAATTTTTGGTACAGTACATGTGGATAAAATGGTAATACCACCACCACCACCAACAAACCAGGGATGTTCAAAAGTTTCAGTTCAAAATCTTCCAATCTCAAAGTGGCCATTGTGAAAGTTTTGGGTATGAATCACAAAAGTCTTTTGAGAGACACAAGTTTTGTTTCATACTCATGAAACCAACAAAATAAAACTTGGCTATTTTGAATATTCCAGCTGTTTCAAGCTCTGCAACTTGGCTGCTGATTGGGCTTCAGAGTTTTTCAACCTTAGCCAGCGCAACACCAGGGAACAATTAGGTCCCTGCTGTTACTGATTTAGACTGGATGGGCTGATGTAGGAGTGATATTGAGAGGAAAGAAGCAATTAAGCATATGGCTAGAAAGAAAAAAAAATGACAGTTTGCAGCTACAGCTATTTCTGCTTTAAAAAACAAAACAAAAACAAAACTACCACCACCACTTTCCTATGGGAAAGCTAGAACATTTTGTTGGATGAGTGGGTTGCACATGTATTGTACTGTGTTTGATTTTGCAAGCAAATCATGCAAAGGTAGCTGGATGTGTGCACTAGCTTCCTTCACACATGTCGCCAATGCTCTTGAGGTTGTAAAAATGCAAAAGCTACTAATAAAATATTGGTTTAGTTGATTGAAGAACTTTGGGATGCACGTGCATCCTGTGAATGCTCTTGTATCATGTTATTAATGCAAACAAGCATTAGTAACTTGCTTTTCTGGCAGCTGGTAGCCACCCCTCTGTAGATGCAAAAATACTGGTTGCTTTTGGTTAGTTTGCACCTTTGCAAATAGACTGCAGAAGAGAAGAAAAATAATAATAAAGAAAAAATACCAATGCCAAGAAAACCAAAAATTGCCAAACACAATTTTATTAAAACAATCAAAATGTTAAGAAAATCTCACAAGGGAGAGGTACTAAATCAATGAAATGTTAAAGAATTTAGCTGCTTTGTCTTATAATCTGTTAATTGAGTGACCCAGAGGGGTTATTTAAAGACTACTACCTGTTCCTTTGGTTGAGAAGAATTATTTTGATAATAGACTGTTATCTAAACAGATTTTTCAGTTAATGAGACCAGAGCTGTATTCCCAATGTTTCTTATGGGAATTTATTAAGAAAAAAATGTTTGGGGCCAAATTTTCTTCAGTTTGGCTACAAGGTACTACTCAGTATGAGCTATCAACCCACCTAGTCTATTATTTCCATACAAATCTCTAAAATAGTTCCTTCAGCAGTCCCATACTTCCATTTCACCCCAAATAATTGCATCACTTTTGTTTTTAAAACTACTCATTCTGCTGGAGTTTCCTTGTTTAGCCTTCTTTACTAGTTGCATTTTTTTAAATTTCTATGTCCAGTTCCTGAATTTAGACATGATTAAAGCAGGTGATTTTAATTCCACCCACCCTTGCATCACAATGCTCCAAAGACAAAGGTATTAATAATGGAGGCCAGAATTTGTTCCAACTGGCTATTAAATTTGAACTCTGGATACTAAACAGCTCATCCCCAGGAGACCTTGAGATTACTCACTTTCTGGGGAGGTACAGGGGCAACAACTGTCTATTATATACTAACATCATGCAACCAGTGCAAAGACTTCAGTGTAGCCCCTCACCTTGATAGTGACCATCTTCTTTTAATAGGGTCTTTTCATTTTATCCTAACAGATGACAGTCAACCTCAACAAGTTCTGGCCAAACCCTCATCTGAGATGTATCTTTGACCTGTATGGACAAACAAATCCCTGTGTGCTGCCACTCAATTTTTAAATGCCTCCAAAGCCCATCATTTAAACAAAAATATATAAGCACTGTAAAGGACACACAGGAAATTATAAATATTTTCGAAGAAATTATCAGCTTTGCATAAGTTTAGCTTTACTGCTGAGTACAATAATTGTAATAGAGTGTTCAAATCCTGGTTTGGCAGAAAGTGTATCTCAGTGAAGGCAGGGGTAGCTACTGCCTCCAGAGCTGTGAGGCTTATAATAACCAACATTCCTGAGAAATCTTCTTTGTCAACTGTCTTTCAACACGTGTTGAAAGTTTCTCTGCAATCATCAGTGTTGGGGCTGCATTCCCATCAGTCTTCCAGTATGAAACAGCTTGCTACCAATATTGCACCTTCTGCTCAGGTAACAGACATATCTTGGATACTCTGGTCTTCATGGCATTTCGATGCCATTATCTGAAAAAGCAACAACTCAAAATGTTATAAGAACATAGCTGACTTTATTGGAGGTGTGATGGGCTGGGGTCTTGCTGATGCAGAAGCAGTCCAGCAGATCTGCCAGCAGAAGTGAATACTGGAATCACTTCATTTGGAAGTAACTGTGCAAACAGCTTCCCTAAGCACTTTACATCTTTAATAAACACACAAGTCATCTGAATTATCCAAGGATGTGTAAGAACCTTGTAGTTTAAGTCTGTAAATGTTATTTTTGCACCTAGCTTCTAATAATTCATTAAGTCCACCATTTAGTGGCTTAGCCCACAATCTGAGTGGTACCAATATAAATCTGCCACTAAAAGAGCCTAGAATAGAGGAAACTCACAGAATAAAATTCTACAGTCATTATAATGATAATCTAGATGTACAGTTCTGTGGGTTCTTTCATACAACTGTTTGTATTCCTGTCAGCCCTATAGGGTAGACCAGACTAAGAAACCAATGCCATATATGTCTAAAACTACTTTTATTAGAACAGCTATAATAACAGAATTTTGCAAGTCTGAATGTGCTTCCTCCTCCCTCCTTTTATCTTCATCTCAATCAGGGAGGGGGCTGTCTGAACCGTTTTCTCAAGTTAGTTTCATGGAATGGACTTAATCTGCATTTGTCTGATCATCCTTGATGATGGATCTTCCCACTGTCCTTCAAGGCCATTCTTTATGCCCTCCACATCTCCTCTGTGATTGGTTCTGGATTTGACTGATCTCATGATAGGGGTCTGAAGAGCTGATTTATTTGAATTATTCCTAGTTTACTCAAAAACACAACACAGTTAGTGCCTTCCTTTGAACTGCTGTGGCTCTGCAAGGCTTGTGGACCATTACTCTCTCTCAGTTCCCCCAGAAACAATTCAATGTCCTGTTCAATGTAACAGAGGAATGATGGCTTGACTTCCTGTACTTGGAGTTTTGTACCTTGGTTTACATTTTTTAAAATCAACTGACATCCACAAGACATATGTACACAAATAGATGTACTGAACAATATGAACAGGGTAATACAATGACAATTTGTTTTCTTTTTGTGTGGTTTAGAGGTAGAGGATCTTTATTATTTTAGGACCCAGGTAGCTCAGGGGCTGAACACTATTTAAATAATGCTCTTTGCTCTCTTCTGTTGATTAGCTGGCAGGTAGGCACTGATTGGTTGATAGTGCTTTCTGCACATTCTTTGTGTTTCAAGGTTTGCAGACTAAAGATGATCGCAGGTCAGATTCCACCTGGTTTGTGAGTAATCGGGGAGTACAAACACTGGTGGTAGAGAAGCATCCTGTATTATTATTATTATTATTATTAGTCATTAGGCCATATCAGAATATAAAATATAAAATACAGAACAGTAATAAGACCATGTGTTAGAAAATAGCATATAAGACATAAGTAAAAAAAAATACAAATCATATTTCTGTGTCACCCCTACAATTTACCCCAATCAGATCCACAAATGCAGTTCTCATTGTACTGTTTTATTCAGATAAAGGGCCAAATTAGATGTAATTTTTGTATTCCAGCTGCGCATGAAACATGTTGTTTTAATGTAAGGGTCCCAATAGGCCGTTTGTCTAATATGCTGTCCAAGATATTGATCTCTCTTTCTTATACTGTACAGCTGACAATCAAATAGTATCTGTGCTCTCCGTATCTCATATACATTTAGTTAGTCTTTTGAGTAGCAGCCTTGTAGACCAATCTGCAAGCATTTTTCTCTGAACCTAATTCTCACTGTATCAATTGACTACTTGCTCTATACAGGGAAATGGAAGGTTTGATGGCCCCTGGGGTTATACTGAAATTAGATATGATTCCACCTTATGTCAAATCAACAGCTTGATTGTTACTTGCCCCAGAGTTTACCTACTAAAGTATCTAAAGGACCAAACTATCTAAACATACTAAACTGCCTAAAGGACAGGACATTTTTGCCTGGTGGTCTTGTAAAAATGTCAGAAAATTTGGGGTTCAACTACACACAATGATATACAGAATTTTAAAAATTAATATTCAACTGAGACCAGAAACTTTTTTTTGCTGGGATTAATGGGCAGACAATTAGAAAAGGGTCATGGAAGACTATTTTTATAGATCAATACTTGTGTGAGACAGTTATATGCACAAAAATGGAAAGACTTTGAAATACCCACAATGGAGGAATGGTTGGTAAAGATGATGGGACTAGCAGAGATGGCAAAATTAACTTGTTTGCTTAGAGAAAGATCAACTACTACATTTATTAATGACTGGAACCCCTTATGGACTTTTTGTTGGGAAAAAAAACTTGTGATTTTTGGATTTGATGATTAGAAATGGTAGATTATGGAAAGAAGGAAATTATGATGTAACCTTAGAAAGAGGGCAAAGTAAAAACACATTTATAACTGCTGTTAAGAAGATCAGAAGCCACTACTTTTTAACATTTTCTTTTTTCTTTGTCTTTCTTTTCTATCTCTTTTTATTTCTTTCTCACTTTTTACTTTTCTTTATTCTTCTTACTTTCAACTTAAAATTTGTACTGTTTTTATTCTGTTGAAAAACCTCTTTAATAAAAAGTATAAAAAAATAAAAAAAATAAAGGACAAGAAATTTTCTACCCCTTTCAGTGAATGTCAGTTGGAGAGTTAGACAATACCAAGAGAAACTGTGCACATTTGCTTAAAGGTAAAGGTTTCCCTTGACATTAATCCAGTTGTGTCAGACTCTAGGGGGTGGTGCTCATCTCCGTTTCAAAGCCGAAGAGCCGGCGCTTGTCCGTAGACACTTCCATGGTCACGTGGCCGGCATGACTAAATGGAACGCCATTACCTGCCCACCGAAGCAGTACCTATTAATCTACTCACATTGGCATGTTTTCGAACTGCTAGGTTGGCAGGAGCTGGGACTAGCAACGGGAGCTCACCCCGTCATGCAGATTCAAACCACCGACCTTCTGATCAGCAAGCTCAGCAGCTCAGCAGCTCAGCAGTTTAACCCGCAGCGCCACCACATCCCTACGCACATTTGCTTAGCTTGCTTTTAATACACACAGAGAATACACTGTAATACACTGCCTCACAAAGCTCTATTTATTTTATTTTATTTTATTTTATTTTATTTTATTTTATTTTATTTTATTTTATTTTATTTTATTTTATTTTATTATTTCATTTCATTTCATTTTATTTTCATATTTTGCTGTGATTGGGAGAATGGGTGCTATATCAGTTATCTTGCCTTTAGCCAGAAGTTGCTATCTAAGAATGTCTGATTTATTGACTTTATAAAATGAAGAAGTCTGTAATGTTTAGTGCTGGAAGCTGTGCTGTAACTTTTGCTCCTTTTATTGCAACTGTTAACCAAACAAATGTGTGAATTATCTTCAAAGACTTAGCGTTACTTTTACTAACTTTTTCCTGAGTACAAGTTTCAAGAAAAAGAAAGCCAAAGATATATATGATAGAACCTGGGGCAAAACACTGCTAGAAGAAATGTAAATCACTTAGAAGCATAGAGTTGGAGGGGACCACTGAAGCCACTGAATGCAACCCCACACTCAGCACAGAAATCCCAGTTAAAGCAACTTCAGTAACTGCCGTTCTGCTGTTCAACTGCTCTTAGCATTAGGATGTTCTCTAAACATTCAGCTGGAATCTGCCTTTCTGGTACTTCAGTCTGTTATTCTGTGTCCTGCACTGTGGGAAGATAGAAGCAGATGTGTGTTGCCAATTGTTCACTAGGGGTTCTCCAGTCACAGGTGGGGAGGAGGCACAAAAAGTCTTTACTTTGGTCTGGAAAAACAAAGACACCCTATGGAGTCCTTGGTGCTCTCTGAGCTTGTTTTTTTGCTTGCAGACATCTCATTACCTGACTAGGTAACATCATCTGTACTAGTGGGGGTGGGGGTTGCTCTGTTTATATACCATAGCTTGCCCTGCCAGTGTTGGGGGGTCTGGTTTTCTCCTTGGTAGTACCTTGATTAGGGTATTGTTTTCTGCTTGCTTGCTTGCTTGTCTGATGTGTCACTACCAAGGGAACTCAGAGAGCACCAAGGACTCCACAGTTCAACCCTAAGCTACACATGTTCTCATCTATTGGAAAGACATCCTATTTGTCTTTCTTCTTCATGCAGACATAATGCTGTCAAGTAACAATAGGTGTCCGGCCCTCTTTTGTTTTTTCTCAGATACTGTTTCCACCCACCATCCCTTCTGCAGGATTACGCTATAGTCTTTATGGTGCCTGCTGTACTTCCTTTGCCCCATAAATGTGACTAGGCTCTGGGAGCAGATGCTTTCTTAGTGCTTTTCTTTGCATTGCCTCACTATCCTCCATGGCTGTAATATTTAAAAGTTTATTTTTAACAAGGGACTCTGATACCCCCACCCACAATTTAGAGTCCTTCAAATTCCTTCCAGCATACCTCTGGATAGAGGAAGGTCTTGGTCTCTCCTGGTATGATATTCATCCAAATGTTACTCGAACTTGCTATGACATATCTCCTTGGTTATCTTATCTCAAGTCTAAAAAGACCTAGTTCCCTACACCTCTCCTCATACAACTTTGTTTCCAGTCTCCTGATCATTCTTGTATTCAGTCCTCTGACCATGCTTGTGCCTTTCTCTGTCCCTTTCCTCTGAATCCTTCTTAAAATGTAGTGCCCAGACCTGAACATAGACTTGATATGGGATTTCACCAATGAAGAATATTGTGGAACTATTACTTCTTGTAAGTTGGAAATTAATAGAGGAAAGATGAAATCACATTTTGTGATTTCCTCTATCCTCTGAAGTAGAAAGCTGTCAGTAAGACTGGGCCAGGGTTTCATGCACTGAAGAGTTTGTCTCTAACAAGTTATGGTAAATACAGTTATTATACAGATTATATCAACATTTTATTCCTCTTTGGAAGAGCCACAGTTTGCTTTTGAGAAATCATCATCAAAGTATTTGGTTTGGTTGGAGCCTGCTAGTGGAAATCAACAATGATGCTGTCTACATGCAGATATTTTTTAACAATTAATGCAACTTGTCTCCCTTTTTTTTCCTTATGTCCCTTTTGAACAAGTCACTCTCTTCAGTTATTGTTCTCCAGTCGTAACAATAATCCTACCAGTTGTGTTAAACCTATTAACCTACAACCCTGCACAAGGTGATTTAGATTTGCTTTGATAAAGAAATTCATAACCTGGAGGTACTATGATTCTCTTTAATGAAAGAAAGAGGTGATGCAATTCACCTTGATGAAGCAATTTGCATTTCCCCAAACCATTTTGGGCCAGTGCTGTGGGAAAAGACTCTTCTTACCCTTCTTTTCCAGTGCTGGCCAAAACTGTTAGAGGTTGGGTGGCTTCAGTTCACATTGAAAGACTGGACATGTACCATAGCTACCCAGTCTTGAAGACGTTTGGCATGTGTTGAAGGCATTACAGGTGGAGTGACTTCACTGTGCACTACGGAATTGCCCTACAGTATGCATTGAAGGTGAATAGTTTGAAAGTCCATTGGTGCATGTCAAACACAACCCCCCCCCCATGCCTGTAGGATCTAGCTGCTTTCATCAGAAAGACTAAAGCAACATCACATCATTATATTTCAGCCTCCACCCTTTTTTAGACATGCATGTAATGTCATGATGGATTACAAAAGGGACAGGGTTTGAACTGTAATGGAGCAATGCCATTTCCATCAAAATAATGAAGGTGACATCCCTCTCTTTCAAGTGGATGTTGTTGTGCACTCCTATCTGGGTTGCTTTGGTGTGTGCTGCAGAATTGTCAACAGCATGCACCAAATCTGCTCAGCCTGAAAAACCACGATGAATATCAGCCTGGTGCAAGAAGACTCCTTCTCATGTAGTTCTTGCTGAAAAGGCTTTTCTCAAATTTCTCTCACATCTCAAGCTCTGCATCTGCCAGCAATTCTGACTTTGAGGGGGAGAGAGACTTGTTTGGGAGAGCAGAGATAATTGCACAACTAATGAGAGAGAGCCAGAACTGCACCATCTGAAGATTAGAAAGAGAATTCTGGAATGGGTGGAGTGTCTGAAGAAGTAAAAAAGATGAAATAACACCTTTCTGCCGTCTGGTGTTGGGAGGAGGAAGGAATAAAGAAAGAGAATATTTCCAGTTTCAGCTGAAACAAAAATGGAAATTTCCCTCACAGGCTTCCCTGACTTCCATAGAATTCTAATTTCTACCTGATGATAGACAGTCAGTGGATAAAACCCACCTAGATACACCTTCAAGGCAGAGCCCTGAGCCAGGTTATGCTGTGTCATAAAGAAAAAAAATCTGAAGAGGCAAAGGTAAAAGAATACCATTCAGAAACACTGAAACACCTTGTATTTCTAGATGGATTACTTTTGATAGCCATTCAGACCTGAGATATGTTCTGCTTCAATGAAGAAAAAGAGGAATAATATTAAAAATAACTTGTAAATATAAAGTAGTAAACATGCAATGTGCATGAGAAATCAAGTTCTCAAATGTACTAAGCCCCGCCCCCCAACAAAAATTAGCGCCACACACATCACGCTCAGTTCTTGGAGGAAAGATACGGTACAAACCTAATAAATAATACCAACTGTTTGTATTGATTTAATCTCCTTAAGTCTACACAGTCACTTTGTTTTTCTGACACAGTGCATTTCAGACTGTTCTGCTGTTAACATGATGAAATACTACGTAAATGTGAGATTTAAAAATAATAATAATATTCATTCATTCATTCATTTATTATATAACACCTGACTCCCAACAACTCTTCACAATTTTGTGTTCACAATTTTGTGGGCTGTGTCTGTGAAAACTGCAGACCTGGCCAAGGTAGCAAATTACAAAATAGGTGAAGGGATTTTTAAGATAGCATCCTTTAAATGTTGATAAAAAAACATAGGAAAAGACTTAATGTTTGTTTCTGGAAAAAATGCAATGACATTGCAAACATGACAGTTGCATTGTCCTCCTAGCAAAGAAGGGGAAAATAACCCCCTTCATTTTCAAATCCCTTCACTAGGAGCAGTGTGTAAGCCTCTGGCTTCTCATTTTCTTTCAGAGATAGCTCCTTGTGGTCCATTATCAGCCAGCAACAAGTTGTGTACCAGTGTGCTACAGATATTTCATATGAGCGATCCTGTTCACAAAATGCTTGTGGTCCTAAAGACTTACAGCATTTCAGAGCTAAAACTAAATGTTTATTTGTCAGTAATTTTGTAATGGTTTACTCAATTTAGCAGATTGTGTAATGCTTTATTAAATTAGTAATGCTTTGTTTCTCTGTAACATCCATATGAAATAAATTTAGTATCATTTCTAGTACTCAATAAGTTGTTATGTTTTTGACCATATGGACATAAAGCGAAAATTGGAAAATCCAAAAGGTAGAAAGCAAGACAGGTCACCAGAGAAAAGTATACATAGATAGTCCAGAACTGTAAAGTGGTGTCAAAAGAGCTAAAGTTCAGAATGAGCTGAGGTTGATGAAGGATGCTGAGAACAAGAAGAAGAAAGATTCAAAATTGAAAGAAGTAAAAGAATAAGGTGCTCATTGACAGTAACAAAATGCTAACAAGTAACAAGACTAAAAGAAATTGGAACTGGAATTACATTGCTGGGAGATATGTCAACAACTTCAGATATGCTGATGATACCACTGTGGTGGCCGGAAGCCACGAAGACCCAAGGAACTCTTGTTTAAAGTAAAAGAAGAGTGTAAAAGCTGGTCTGCTCTTCAGTATTAAAAACACTCTGATTTAGGTCAACAAGCAATGACAACTCCATGCAAATAGACAGAGAAGTTGACATCCAACTCATCTCTTGCCTAACTCTCATCAGTGTTGCACTGGCACTGCATACCCGGTTTGGTATCAGGAAAGCAATTGGAGAAGTTCCATATCCAGTTACCAATAAGCAAACATGAGAAATAGATGGAGAAATGGATTATCTCTGTCCAAGATAATATTAACTTTGAGTAAAGATGCTGCTGTGAAATCCAAGGACCTCAGATTCAAAGGTAGGGATACATATGGCTGAAGTCTTAATCATTTTATCTAAATAGAAAGTAAATGGTCAAAAAGTGCAATCTAGATATTAAAAATGTAAATCTAATACTACTATTTTCATCTGTTTCCTCCTCCCCCTTCCATTGCTAAGGACAGACTTTCAGGTTTGTTCAGTTCCTAGTAAAGCAAGAAGCATCTTGTATTGCCTAGATACTTTAAAGATATAAATAGACCCCTGGGACAGAACTAAAAGGGTCTAGTTATTTGTTTTCAGTGTTCCTAATAATGGCTACATTATGTGGAAGAGAGTGAGTTTGTTGTAATGGTTAAGGCACCAGGCTAGAAACCAGGAGACCGTGAGTTCTTGTCCCACCTTAGGCACAAAGCCAGTTGGGTGATCTTGAGCCAGTAACTCTCTCTCAGCCCTAGGAAGGAGGCAGTGGCAAACCACTTCTGAAATCTTGCCAAGAAAACGACAAGGACTTGTCCAGGCAATCACTAGGAGTCAACACTGACTCAAAGGTGCGTGCGCACACGCACGCACGCACATACACACACAACATTATGTGGAATTTCAACTTGCTTCTCTTGTACCATGTATCAGAGTCTTAGCATCCGGAATTGAGGAAATTTGTTGACAAATTGTATTTTCCAATATTGCTATGTGACTCAAGCACTTAAGAACAGAGTTGTGCAAATTGCATATCTGTACTGTGGATCAAATAATCATCTCTCTCTCTCTCTCTCTCTCTCTCTCTCCTAACTCCTAAGCTCAGGGCTGTGACTCCTAAACTGGGAGAGTGGCTCTAACAGATCCCAGGAACAACATCAGAGCTCCCTGACCAGAAATGTGCAATGCTAGGAACATCTAAGATACTGTGCAGAACCTTCAAACTCCCAGGCCTCTGGTAGAAGACCTGAGGTTGAGGAAGACACATACCAGCCATAGGGGTGAGAAGGGAATTTTGTTTTAATATATATTGTAAACTGCCCAGAGTCCCCTGTTGGGGGAAATGGGCAGTGATATAAATTATATGTGTGTGTGTGTGTGTGTGTGTGTACATACATACATACATACATACAGACCACAAGATGTCCAGTGTTTGTGAAATGTTTCTAATGTGAACAGATAGATCCATAGTGTAGCGGTACTCTGGAATCTCCAGACAGGGCTTGGAACAACTCTAATGTGAAATCAACCTTTTGAATATAGTGCAATCAAGCAAGCAATTTGGGGAGCATTGACTGTGCAAGATGTGGCCTTTGTGATGTTGATGAGCACTGACTTTACTTAGCAATCATTTGGCAGTAATGGCAGCAAGGGCTAATCCATGTCATCTACTCAAAGCTTCTAATTCTAGGTACCAGTGGAAGAGGGCTATGAAGCTTCAATCTGAAGTATAAGACATTTTAATTGAATCACTCCTTCAGTTCAAACCACTGAATCATTGCATCAGTGCATCAAAACAAATTGGCTCTTTTTTATCAGATCAAATCAATGAGCCAAACTGACTTGATTTAACAGTTCAAATCAGTGAGTCAAACTGATCATCTCAGTTCTTTGAACTGAATTGATGATTTGAGTCAAAGTGATTTGATGAATCAGATCAATTCTTTGAAACATATTGTATGCAATTCAGCTTCTGTTGAGCCACCATGGCAAACTGACTTGCCTCTAGAATAGAACAATACATTGTGGCTGAAAATGGTGGTCAAATGTGGGATTCAGGCTGCCGAAATCTCTCTGGGGCAAGGAGAGATTGCAAGATTACCCATATGTACTCCATATAGCTGTTTTTTGTGAGCAGATAGCAGGAACTATATTTTTGCAGTCAGCTTGTGATCAGCTGGGAGTTGCAGGAGTCCATTGTGCTTATAGCTGCTAATGTTGCCTATACAGACTCTAGGTTCAACTGAGGGTCATCTCGCAATCACTTTGGATTTATTGATTTATTGATTGATTGCTGTTTTTTTTAAAGATTAAGAACCTTCAGACTGGCAAGTTTTATTGAAATCACCAGATGTGTTTTTTTCAATCCTTAAAAAAAAGTTTAACTACAAGTTTAAAGATTTGTAACAAAAAAAAAAGGGGGGGGGATATACAGCAAAATAATGATTAATGTTGGCTTTAGAAAGTTTTAAATGGATTAAGGATGGAAAAATGTCTATGTTTATACTTCAAAATAACTGATAAGACAACTTTGAAGGTTGGACACTAGAGGGCACCAGATGGCTACTTTAAAAGAGATTTGCAGGAAGTTTTAAAGTTATCTATCTTTACAGAAGAACCAGAAGGTGTTACTGAAGAAGAACAAATGCAGGTGAATTAAAAAAGGAAAGATGGAAATAATAGATTTACAAATGAAACTGAATGATGATTTAATTATTAAAAAAGACATACAAATAATAAACCAGAAGACTGATGTGGGTAATTTTTTTACATTGGATTTACAAAAGGGATTTGCTGAAGTTGCCACACTGGAATTACAGAAGAGGGTTGACAAAGGCACGGAGAATTTTGAGAGAAATGACAAAGAGAATATGAGAAAGCAGATGTTAGAACTTTCTTTGAGGAATCTAAAGACCATTGGGAGAAAGAAGAAAGAATATAAAATTGGTTTATTTGATCAACGTTAAAATAGTGGTTTACTATTTCTCATAATGTTCAATGGTTTTTTGACTGGGACTGGCTGAGGATGTCTTAAAGCATTTGTTTATTTGAAGAGAAGAAATAGTGAGGATAGGTTTACATAGAAATGGAGATATAAATATAAAAGGAAGGATTCAAACTTGATTTAATAGATATAGTTTCTAACAGTTATGTTGTTATTTCTGATAACCCTTAATAGACTTTTGCTGATTAATACAGAGAGATGAGGTCTTAGAGGTGGGTTATAGAGAGGGGTGTGGTCTGGGACGAACAGTTGTTTGGTTTTACTTTAAGAGAGAGTGATAAGTTGTTATGTCGATAGTACTAGCTTGGGATGAAGGGGGGGTTTCTTTTTTCTCTTTTTTCTCTTTTTTCTTTTCCTTTCTTTTGTTTTTCTGCACTTTTAAATTTTTTATTTATTTTTAAAAATATATTTTTATACTATGTAGGTTGTATTAGTTTTATCTGTATAATATAATCTTCAATAAAATTATTGGGAAAAAAAGAAACATATTGTATGCAATTCACACTCCCTGTAGAATAATAATGATTTTTTTGTTTGTTTGTTTTACATTTTAATGCTGGCAGTTAAGATCACTATGCAGGCCTTACATATAGTAGAAGAATGAAGACACTAAATACAGGAACAAAAACGAACTATAAATCTGGTTCAGTTATTTTGAACAGAAACCAACATGATTTTTAATTGGCTTTGGTGTAAAAAAGCATTAGGTAAATCGGATTCTTCTGAATCCTGACCACTTCTGCTCCCTTTGCCCAAAATGGATAGACTAGACAGGATTTCTCAACCTTGGCAACTTTAAGATGTGTGGACTGTCTGGCTGGGAAATTCTGGTAGTTGAAGTCCACACATCTTAAAGCTGCCAAGGTTGAGAAACCCTGGACTAGCATGATGATACAATGCATCTAGCTTTATCTAGGAACAGAACATGTCAGTTTTTACCATGTGAAGGCATGCTATACCTGAATGCTGGCTGGGTGCAGTGCTTCAATAGGCTTTCAAAGCTAGGGCTATCCCTTATCATCCCTTTGTTGCAGCAGTTTAGAATCTTCACATATTCTCTTGTTTTCCATGACATCAGAGCCATATTAGGTGGTGAGCCAATACAGCAACTTAACACCTTTCATTACCTAGGAGTACTTTTCTCTGAGACTGGATCCTGGCTTCCTCATCAAAGGAGCTCCCTTAGAGCAAGGGCACGAGTGAATTTACTGCTCAAAATACTAATACTACTACTAATACTACTACTACTACTACTGATAATAATAATAATAATAATAATAATAATAATAATAATAATAAAAACACAACTATCAGGGCTCCTTAGTCCCAGTTACCAAAGTATACAAGGCCAAGGTTACCCCTATGCTTATATGGAGCTGAAATTTGGGGCTTAAAACATATATCGCTTTTAGAACAAACACAGTCACAGTACATTAGGTGTGGATAAAAGGACTTCAGCTGCTGCAGTTAGAGATGAATTGGGAATTTCTACAATTTGTTCTTTGTCTAAAATCAGGGCATACAATTATTGGTGCAGAATTAATGCTATGGGAATTGACAGACTCCCAAAACTGTGTCTTTTACAACAGACAAAATCTCAACCACAGAATTCTTGGGTTGTACAACTGACAAATGATATTAGGAGCTGTGGTCTCCCTTTTTCTTATACAACTGGAGAACAAGCTAAAAAGATTGCTGCACGGAGAATCTTGGATATAGAAACACAGAAAGATACAGCCATCCTTAGCAAGGTTGGCACATTGAAATGGATGAGCCGCTACAACATTCCTTCCAAACTGCTAAGCATCTAAACACAGAAATGCCAAAACATCTTAGGGCTGTATTTACTCCAGCAAGATTCGAGCAGCTGGACACGATGGTTCAATATGGAAGATTTAACCAAGTCTCCTATAATGAATGCACTTGTATCTGCGGAGCTCCAGAGATAGAAGACATAATACATATATTATTCAAATGTAATGTCGACTGTATAAGAAAGGGAGATCATTATCTAGGACCGCACATTAGACAAACGGCCTATTGGAATCCTTATACTGAACCAAGATATTTCATCTGTGGACAGAATCCAAAAAGTATATAGAATACGGCCCTTTATCTGAATAAAACAGTTCAGTTGAGATCTGCATATGTGAGCCTGATGGGGGTAAACTTTAGGGGTGATTCAGAAATATGATTTGTATTTTTATTCTTTTTCTTATCTAAGTTGTTTCTTTTATTCTATTTTTACATACAGTCTTATTGATGTTTTATGTTTTATATCCTGTATTTTGATATGGCCTAATGGCTAATCAATAATAAACTATACCTATACCTATCTTGTTTTCCAGTTTGAGAAGAGCTGATTGCACATGGCACAGGCAGGTCATCTTCATCTATCAGTAAGATTAACCCAGGGAGATAAGTTTATTGTCTACATGCTTACCTTGGGGAAATTTAGCATTTATGCTAGGTGGCAATCTGGGTAAAAGTTCAGGAAAATAACAGGCAAGTTCCCAAAGACATCATGAAGTACTGGTGGATGGAGTTAACTAGCCTTGCATAGCCCGGAAGATGAAACTTGAAAGATTTTCTTCAGTACCTGAAAAGGAGGTTTGGCAATGTGGGGTAGAGACAGGAATAATATCACCCCTTCCCTGATCTTCAAGGATACATGTTGAGTAGTCCCTGCATTATTACAACTGCTACAATTTTTGTTTGTTTGTTTATATAGTATGTATGACCATCCACTTCACAGCTGTGTCTCTGGGTGGTGTACAAAGATTTAAAAACAATGATTACAAACAATAACCCATGATACCTGAGTTAACCAATACATCCCAACCATAAAAACTACATCAACACCAGACTCACCTAACTTTCTGACTCAAATGCCTGGGGAAACACCAGTTTTTAGAGCCTTACGAAAGGCTAACAGGTCCAAGGCCATCTGGATCTCTGGATAGATGTGGTTCCACAAGGCAGGTGCTGCCATAGAAAAAGCATGACTCCTGGTTCCAAGAAGATGACATTTTTGATATGGGGGACCCGCAGCATGTTCTCTCTGCTAGATCTGGTGGGGCAAGCTAAAACAATGGGAGAAAGGAGGTGCCACAAGCAGCCTGGCCCTATGCCATGTAGGGCTTCATAGGTGACAACCAGCACCATGAATCACACCCAAGAGCCTCATAGGAGCTAATGCAGCTTGTGGAGCAGTGGTGTTATATAAACATAGTAAGAAATTCCAAATTGCCCATGCCACTGCATTCTGGACCAACTGCAGCTTCTGAATGCTCTTCAAGGCCAGTCCTATGTAGGGTGCATTGTGGTAATCTAAGTGGGAGGTGACTAAAACATAAGTTACCATGAGCAAAGCCTCCAGGTCAGGAATGGGCACAATTGGTATACCAGATGAACCTGTTCAAAGTGATCCCCCCAAGCCACAGCTGCTCCCTGCTCTCCTACTGATGAATATCAAGCAGCCCCTGCCTTGTTATTACCATCCCAGTCTTGTGACTTACGTTGAAGAAATCATGATCCTAATTAACTCATTGATAAGCACCTTCTTTCTGTTTTGTGAGTTGAGGTATCTGGTCCATTTTTTTCTTCCTGGAGGCCTAATTCCAAAGTAATATTCTAGCCAAAATCTATCAGTGTGTTATGATGTATGTTTTCAAAGACAGTGTACATATTTTATAAACAAAAAGTTGCAAATGGATCAGAATCACACAGATTGTAAGGTATCCATTTTGTTCAGTGTTGAAAATTAGACCCAAGCCTCATTCCTTTAGAAAACCCCTCAATATTTTTTATTGTTCAGTGTGTAAAAGAGAAGAAAGCAACTTATCAAAATGCTTATCTAGAACTTACATTTCCTTCAGTCTAAATTTATTTTCTGGCTGTCTATTTACTGGCTTTTCTTGTCAATCTTTTTTATTATTTTTTTAATAATATGTGGATTATTTACTGGAAGTATGTGATTATCTTAATCTAAAGATTGCCCCTGAACCAATTTGTGCAAATAAGAGCTGTACTGACATCTGAGACAATTCTGAAATTGCTGCCAGAAGGAAAATGGTGCACAAGAAAAAAAAATAGGTTGAAATGAAAGGCACAAATCATTCATAAGTGTTTGGAATCGCATCAGTGGCTCTTTTAACCAATAGCTCCATGACTGTTGCCTATTTAATGAGTTCCTAAGATTTCCACCCCCTACAGGGTCACTCATTTCCCTTATTTGCTGGGGAATTGTCTGTTTTACCTTCTTTACACTGAACCTAATAGTGCAAAACTGGAGTTAAATTCTTCACTATATACCATCTCCCAGTTTTGATGTAACCATATATAAAGTTTTACAAATGAATTAATAAGTGATTTACACTTCAATCCTAAACATACATACTAGACAATATAGTTTAATTCTATGAATGTATGCTGGGAACTGCAGATCCAGGGTGAATTTATGTGATTAATTTATAATAACATATTGCCATGAAATTATTTTTCCCCATTGTTCTCTTCTGCCGAGGCTTGTAATTGTGCTCCATGTGGTAAGACCTAATTTAAGCACATCCTAAAAAGGGGGCATTTTTAATCATTGTTCAGAATTATTACAGATTAGCATTCATTTATAAAGTGTTTTTTAAAATATCCTTGAAATGGTGACCATTAAAAAATAAAGTATTGTCAAAACATATAATCTTATAATAAAACAATTAGATATACTGTATGTATTACGTTAATGAGAGCCAGTTTGGTCTAGTAATTAAGGCATCGGGCTAGAAACCAGGAGACTGTGAGTTCTAGTCCTGCCTTAGGCACAAAGCCAGCTAGGTGACCTTGGGCCGGTCACTCTCTATCAGCCCTAGGAAGAAGGCAATGGCAAATCACTTTCAAAAATCATGCCAAGAAAACTGCAGGGACTTTTCCGGGCAGTCTCCAAGAATCAGACATGATTGAATGGATAAAAAAAAATGTTAGTAATCAAATCAGAAATATACATACATACAAAACTAAAATGGTGGAGTAAAATGGAAACTTGTCTATTGTGGGCCAAGAAAGTGCAGAGAAGGCACAGTGAATTCCACAGTAAAGCTACACATAATGAATTCTACAGTCTTTTTTTAGCTGAGATTAACTCCTGGTAACTACTTCATAGCACATATTCAGTCAATCAGATATATACTACATGGACATATCCATGAAGTTTTCTCTGTAGCAATATAATGGTTTGCTTTGCTATCTTCTTGGATACTACTACTACTGTTTCTAGCCCATAGTTCTGATATTTCCTAGTGGTATCCCATCTATGTACCTACCATATACCAAGTCTGATCTTATTGAGCTTTGTTAAGATCAGACAAGGTTAGCTAGTACTACCTGCTATGTTTTAGTCTAGAAAGCTGAATGGTTTTGTAATATTTAAGGAACAGTGGCACATGTCAATTTTTCTAGAAAATTGTATTTTCTAAAAAATTGAAAAGATGCTTAATTACAAAGCTTTCCCAAAAAGAAAGTCTGTGACAGAAAACAAAAAAGATTGCATATACTGAGTTGTATTATAGCATATTCACAGTATATTCTGCTTATACAGGAGAAGGAAGTGGGTGATTAACTTTGTCTCTTAAAGGGTGCACTTTCATTCTTCCATCCTGGGCTACATCAGTTTTACGTAGATTCCAAACAACCCTGCATAGAACACAAAGTAGATTCCTTTCTAAGAATGTTGGTTATTGAGCATTCACACCCAGAGTCAAGAGAAAAAATTAAGTAATACAGGGTGGGCTTAAAAAAACAAAGCCACAGTCTTGCTAACAAAAACATCTGTAATGCAACTCAAATTTTTCATCCATTGCCTACATGAGGGTGAACCACTGCTATATCCTTCAGTACTAACAGAGGCCTTTTTGAATCCCTCCCATAACAAGAATCTCAATACTTTCTACAGAAGTCACAAAAGTTCCCAAATTTTAGATATTAGCTAATATAATAACAGATAATAACAGCAATTGAAGGCAACAGTACAATTGGTTCTCATAAGAGCAGAAGTCAAAAGATGGCAAATTAAAAGATTGAAAGCTACCAGTATCCTCCATTCTCTGCCAGATGGAGATAAAGCAGGTATGAAGAATGAGGAATTTGATACAATTACAGCAATGTTGTAATGATTGCCCTAGCCCCAAATACTCAGACTCACAAGAGGATGCTAAATGAAATCTGATTTATTAGAGTACTAAAAGCAAATACAGAGAAAGCTGAGAATGAGCAAAAGCGCGCCAAATACAAACTTAAACCCTTGCTTCAAACGTATCCCGCCTCCCTCGTAACAGCCCCGCCCGGCACAGGTGCTAGCAATCGTCAGAGTTGCTAGCCTGGGAAAGTAACCTTGAGCGCAGTAGATAACACAAACACATTCCAAAGCAAAGCCAAAATATAATCGTTCCCATCCTCCCTAGACAAATGAAACACGCATCCAATTAATGACATGCGAAACGTTACGATGCATCAAATACATTGAAACGGCGCACATGACATACCGCCCTCCTAAAATACCCCTAGGGACCTGGTTTCGAGGGATAAGCGGAGTGGAAACGGGCCACCAGAACCGGGGAAGCTACATCAGGTGCAGCGACCCACTCAGGATGAGGGAAATGCTTCCAACGAACTAAATATTGCAAAGTATTGCGAAGGCGTCTAGAGTCCAAAATTTCTTTAACTTCAAAGTGTTGCTGACCATCAATCATGATGGGGGTGGGAGGTGGAGGTTGCCGATGCCAGCGATCAGAAGGAATAGTCGGTTTGAGTAAGCTGCAATGAAAAACAGGGTGTAAGCGTTTAAGGTTATGAGGCAAATCAAGTTTAAAAGTCACAGGGTTAATCTGAGCGATAATTGGGAAAGGACCCACAAACTTAGGCGCAAGTTTCTTTGAAGGTTGTGATGACTTGATAAACTTGGTAGAAAGGTACACTGAGTCCCCAACTTGGAATGCAGGTTGGGGGGCCCGCTTCCGATCAGCATACAATTTATAATCCGCTTGAGCATCAGCCAATGCATTTTGAATCATTGGCCAAGAGTCAGCCAGTTGTGTTGACCAATCATCTGTAGTGACTGCACCTGCAGGAGGTTGTGGGAGATCAGTGATAGGTACAAAGTCTTTACCCTGAGCTACCCGAAACGGGGTCTGCCCAGTGCTTTGATGCACTGCATTGTTGTAAGCCACTTCGGCAAATGGTAGAAGGTCTACCCAATTGTCCTGCTGATAATTCACAAAAGCGCGCAGGTACTGCTCTAGAGTAGAGTTAACCGCCTCAGTGGCCCCATCCGTCTGAGGATGCCAAGCCGTGGAGAGGGCTTGTTTCGTGCCTAACAGCTTGAGAAACGCCCGCCAAAACTGCGAGGTAAATTGTGTACCTCTGTCCGAAATCAAGCGGGAGGGACATCCGTGTAGCCTGTACACGTGTACAAGGAATAGGCGGGCCAATTGACGCGCTGACGGAATGGACACGCAGGGGATAAAGTGGGCTTGTTTGGAGAAATAATCTTTGACCACCCAAATGACCGTTTTGCGTTGGCTGGGTGGTAGCTCTACAATAAAATCCATGGAGATTTCTTCCCAAGGGGAAGAGGGGGCTGCTACCGGCTGCAGCAGCCCTTGGGGCTTGCCCACCTTGCGCTTGGACATTGCACAAACAGTGCAGGAAGCAATGTAGTCTTTCACATCTTTACGTAATGTGGGCCACCAGAATTGCCGCCGAACGAGGTGCAAGGTTTTTACAAACCCGAAGTGTCCTGCGAGTTTGTCATCGTGTGAACGTGTTAACACATCTTTTCGGAGGCTTTCAGGAACGTAGAGGCGGTCGGACTTCCAAGCGAAGCCTCTGTCAAAAGTAACATTGTCTTTATTCGCAAGCAACCAAGTATCCGTTTTCAATTCTTTTAAAAACTTTTGTTGCAATTGGGAGGGAATTGACAAAGGGCTTGGCTGAGCAGCGCTTGTGGTGGGCGGTTGTTGCGCGCGCGTTTGGCTTCGCGTCACAGCTTGCATGCCCAATTGGGGCGCCGACCATAGGGTGCTTACCACATCTGGCGCCGCCCCAGAGTCTTGAGGTTGCCTTGACAAGGCATCAGCCAAGAAGTTCTTTTTCCCTGGAATAAATTTGAACTGAAAATTGAATCGATTGAAAAATTGAGCCCAACGAACCTGTTTAGGGCTCAGTTTTCGAGGGGTACTAAGTGCCTCCAAGTTTTTATGATCAGTCCATACCTCAAAGGGGTGATTAGCCCCTTCCAACAGATGCCGCCAAGCTTCTAATGCAGCTTTCACTGCAAACGCCTCCTTTTCCCAAACATGCCAACGCCTCTCAGTTTCAGAGAACTTGCGGGATAGATAAGCACAGGGCTTGAGGCATCCTGCCTCGTCTTTTTGCATCAACAATGCGCCAATAGAATAATCGGAGGCATCTGCCTGTACAACAAAAGGCTTTGAGGGATCAGGGTGTTGTAAAATGGGCTCTTTGACGAAAGCTGCTTTCAGCCGCTCAAACGCCGTTTGACAAGCAGGCGTCCACCTCAGCAACGCTCCGGGATTCTTGACTCTCCTAGTATCTCCCACCCCTTTTGTTCGAAGCAGGTCCGTTAGGGGCAAGGCAATCTCAGCGAACCCCCTTATGAATAATCTGTAGTAGTTGCTGAACCCCAAGAAACTTTGAAGTTGCCTGCGGGTACGGGGACTCTCCCAGTCCATGATAGCCTGCACCTTGGCAGGGTCCATTTCTATACCTTTATCAGAAATCCTATACCCCAAGTAGTCAATTTGGGTCTGATGAAAGGCACATTTGGATAGCTTTGCATACAATTCAGCAGATCTGAGTTTACACAAGACTTTCTTTACCAGAGCTACATGCTCTTTCATGGTTTCCGTATAAATCAATACATCATCCAAATACACCAGTACCCCTTTAAACAGATGTTCATGCAAAACTTCATTGATTAATTGCATAAATACCCCAGGGGCCCCAGCCAACCCAAACGGCAACACCTTATACTGGAAGGCTCCCAACGGGCAATTGAATGCAGTTTTCCACTCATCACCCTCCTTGATTCGTACACGATAGTAGGCTTCTCTTAAATCCAGTTTAGAGAAGATCTTGCCTTTGGCCAGATGTGACAACATGTCCTTTATCAATGGCAAGGGATATTTGTTGGAAATTGAGACGGCATTTAATCCGCGGAAATCCGTACAAAGTCTTAATGTCCCATCCTTTTTTGGGCGGAAAAGAACCGGCGCCCCCACGGGTGAATTCGCCGGCTCAATGAATCCGCGCGCCAAATTTTTGTCCACAAATTCCCTCAACAGAGTCAGTTCCTTTTGCGTCATGGAATAAATTTTTGGTTTAGGCAATTGAGTGTTGGGCAGCAGTTCTATGGCACAGTCCGTCTTTCGATGGGGGGGCAACTGGTCAGCTTCCTTTTCACCGAATACATCAGCAAACATCCTGTACTCGGCCGGCAAGCCCTCCAGAGGAGAGGCCGGGTAAGGCGGAGTCGCAGCTGCCGCAACCCCCACCATCTCCTCTGGGGCACCCTTCCCCTCTGCCGCTTGATAAAACCCATCCCTAAATGTGATGGTCCGGTAGACCCAGTTTATTTGGGGGTTTTGCTGCACCAACCATGGTACCCCCAACACCACCAATGGGCCCCCTACGGGAGCCACGACAAAAGACAACCCTTCCTGGTGACTGCCCAGTTGCAAGGCTACCCGCCCTGTAAAATGGGTGACCGGTTTGCCCCCTGCCATGGACCCATCCAATTGAGTAAATGCGATGGGTCTTTGTAGGGGAAAAGTGGGGAGCTCCAAAGCCGCCACCACGTCGGGGTGCATCAGACACCGGGAACACCCCGAATCAATCATGGCCCATACTTCCACCGTCTTGACTTGGGAACCCAATTTCAATTTCACCATGAGTATGCGGTAAGTGCCACTCACCGCTGGAGGCTCTTGACTTGGGAACCCAATTTCAATTTCACCATGAGTATGCGGTAAGTGCCACTCACCGCTGGAGGCTCGCGCCCGTCCTCTACCACCTGCCCAGCGGCGCCCTTTAGAGCAGGTGGCTGGCGTTTCCCGCCGGTTGCGGGATTTCGGTCTCCCCTTCAATTTCGTAGAACATCACATCGTCTCCCTCGGTCTCAGCCACCGCAGCTTTCTGTTTCCTCGGCAACGCAGGGGACTTCGCCGGCGGTTTTCCGGGCCGTTCCTCCACCTTTGCCTTCGGGCATGCTGCCACTCGATGCCCCTCCTTACCACATCTCAGGCACAATCCTTTGGCGTACCGCTTCTCACGCTCCTCGTCCCAGGGTCGTTGTCCCGGTTTTCCCCCGGTGGTCGATGTGCGGCTGGGATTCATCTCCCGCCCCGACTTGGCGGTCTTCCGCTGGGCAAAGACCTCTTGGGCATGTTCAGCCCTTCCTGCTAGCAGGATCCACTCATACAGCGTGTATGGGTCGTCCCTCCCCAGGGACCAGCGCAGCACCTCGGTATTCAAGCCATCTTTGAAGAGCTCGATAATGGTTGCTTGGGACCAGTCATCCACCTTCCCAGCTAACGCTTTAAACTCCAAAGCATAATCGGCCACCGATCGGGACCCCTGCTTGAGTTCCTTCAGGGCTCGCTTTGCTCTCTCCTTTGCTAAGGGGTCCTCGAAGTGTTGCTTCAACGCCCAGAGGAACTCCTCGAGATTTTCCAGTTCAGGCGCTTCCGACTGGCACATCTGGACATACCAGTCTGCCGCCCTCCCCTTCAGTTTGGTGGCAATGGTGATGATTCTTGCCTTCTCCGATTGGAAAACCACCCCCCATTCCTCCATATAAGCTTTCGCATTCGTCAGGAAGAACGAGAGTTTGGTCGGGTCCCCATCAAACTTGACAGGGAAGTCTCGCATGCCGCCTCCCGCCGGGCTGCGCCCCACCACCGGTGCTGCTGCGGCTGGTGCTTCCCTGACTCGGGGCGGCACGGGGCCCCGGGGCGATCGCCCGGGCGATGCTGCAATTTCCATCTGGACCGACTGGTCCCCTTCGCGCCTCCGCACCACCCGTCGCCGTTCCGGGGTCAGCCCCTGGGAGGAAGGGGTTGAATGCCTCTGGCTGGATTCTTCCCGGAGCTCTCGCATCGAGGTTACATCCAAGCTCAGCTGTTTCAGAATAGCCTCCAACGAATCCATTTTCGACTCCAGCACTCTGATTCGATCCGGAGTGGGTGAGCCCTCCGTTGGCTGCACCTGCACCACGTTGGGGGATAAGGGGTATCTCTGCCTCCAGGTTGGGCCCCCCGCTGCTGTGGCATCTCCTCGGGTCTCATCCCAGGTGAGCAGCTCGCCCGGAGAATTCACGGTGGTCTCCGGGGCCGTTTTCAGCCCCCCGGCTTCGCTCTCCGACCCGGAGCTCGCCTCCTCTCTGATGGCAGACAGCTCCCCTCCTTGGGACGGTCGGCCGGACGGCCTCACGGTCGAGTCCGGTTCCCCTTCCTCCATCATCACGATTTCGGGTTCGGTCATCGCGGGCTCTCTCCCTCACAAGTTAGACGCTTGTCTTCCTTGGACAGGGGCCAGCGGAGTTAGGAACTGAGATTCTCAGCTTTATGTAATGATTGCCCTAGCCCCAAATACTCAGACTCACAAGAGGATGCTAAATGAAATCTGATTTATTAGAGTACTAAAAGCAAATACAGAGAAAGCTGAGAATGAGCAAAAGCGCGCCAAATACAAACTTAAACCCTTGCTTCAAACGTATCCCGCCTCCCTCGTAACAGCCCCGCCCGGCACAGGTGCTAGCAATCGTCAGAGTTGCTAGCCTGGGAAAGTAACCTTGAGCGCAGTAGATAACACAAACACATTCCAAAGCAAAGCCAAAATATAATCGTTCCCATCCTCCCTAGACAAATGAAACACGCATCCAATTAATGACATGCGAAACGTTACGATGCATCAAATACATTGAAACGGCGCACATGACAAATGTGGTCTGTATACCATCTCACTGTATACCACCCTGTCCCATGCCCTATTCTTTGAACCCTAAATTTTGCTGTATTATTTTCAGAGGAATTCTATGCAGGTGGCAGGGTTTTCCTACATCTGTTTTTCAAACTGTAAGAGAACTTCTGTGTCATCTGAAAAAATGGACTATAGCATCTACCTCTCTGTGACACTGAAAAGATGAATGAAGTAATTAATTGTTCAAATTAGTTGCTTTGAAAGTGGAATACTGTTGACTAGTTCTCATTTACACAGATGGAAATGTGTAACCTACATCCTGGCCATAGTAAATGAAAGTACTACAAAATTCTGAACCTGAAACTAGCCCACTAAGCCTCATACGTAGAGGAATAATTGACCACAACCATCACCAGAAGTTCTCTGTCTCTGACAACATGTTTGAAAATGAGACCTGTTAATCTGTACCTCCTCACTTTCTGTTGGTGCCATGGCACCCTTGGGGACAAAAGTCTTTTTCTGGCAAGATGGCAGGTCAGGGTTATTCTTTAACTTGGAACACAAGCAGATTTGGTTCTATTGTGGGGAGGCAGTTCAAGTTTGTGGGGCTGAGCACTACTCATTTTTTGAGTAATGGTGAACCAGGACAAAAACCAAAGTTGATTTCATTTGTATGCACATTTCATTTAGAAGAAACATAGCTGATATGATTACTCTGAGTCATGTAGTTAATAGTTTTTCCTTCCAGAATTATTAATAATAAATTTGTAACAGTTTAAAGAGATCTCTAGGGAATTTTCAATAACCTGCAACTCTTCTAAATATTTTCAAAGCATCTGCAGGCTTAAACATAAAGATTTGTTTTTATGTTTCAACTGGTCTGTTTGCTCTTATGTGCTGCCTTAGGTATCTATAAGACAGGCAGAAAAGTGGGCTATAATAGTTTTTAATGATAGTAAACTTATATATTATTGTTTTAAAAAAGAAGTAGATTGGTTAAAACACTTACTTTCCAGATTCTGGTGGAATCTTTTCTGGTGGAATCAGCAGTTTACCTTCATCTAAAATTAAAAGGACACTCATTTGAGGACAATAATGTTTACATTTTGGACAGAGAAGATAGGTGTTTTGAGAGAGGGGCTAAGGAATCCATTCATGCCAAAGTGGAAAATTCTTCCCTCAGTAGAGGTGGAGGCCTCAGACAACTTGCCCCCCATTTTTCATGCTGCTCTTTCATTAGTCTGCAGGAAGATTAAGACCACTTCACAAGTTCACCAGGAAGGCCACACTTAACGATCCACTTGGGGATGAGTGAGGGATTTAGGAGTAAGACATCCCAAAGACAATCCACACCTCCATTGCACAATTAACAAGCCATTCAGGCGTAGGGACAATGCAGGTACCCTGGAAGACATATATGGGGTCCCCTTACCAACCTTTGCCCAGACTGAAGAAGCTGCTTAGACAAGTTCCAACCAAAAGAAGGAAACCCAGTTGCCATGACTCAACCTACAGAGTAAACTAACATGGCTGTTTGAGCACAGTCCTGAAATACATGTCTGGATCTCAGAAAAGACGCATATTGAGATTCTAAAATCAGTTGCCTAAAAGGTAATATATGTATGATAATAACACAGGTGAGGGCTGAGATTTGACAATCTTTATTTCTATAGAGTTTTCCAGTAGATCCTGGCAAACTGTATTAGAATAGTTTTGCTTCCATCAGCTTATTACCCAATATAATACACTATTGATCCTGTTTCCATTTGCTGATTATTTGATATATCTCCAGACAGCACCAAGAAAACCTAAAAGATTTGGCTGATCCCTGAAAAGGTCTTGTCTTAAATACCCACTAGGATATGTGATATATTTATTTTAATTGGTTTTTAACTATGCAGACTGTAACTAAATGACTGGTGATATTCACTAACACATTTCTCCAAGGTTTTTATAGGGTCTTGTGGTGATATTCTTCTTGAAAAATGGCAAATCTACTCTGAAACTGTCCTTCCAGAGTTACTTTCTCCAAACATTCACCATATGGCTTCCCATGAAGTTTTTGCCATGAATCATTTCTCTCACGGGAAATCAGTATGAAAGAGTAAGAACTGGTAGGGTCAAGTTCTCAAGGCCAAAACAGATTTCATGAGCAGTGTCCTCCATAGAGTGCTACAAACTTTGCATATAAGGTGTTTTTGCATGGCAGCTGGAGCTCCATGCATGTGAACATGTCAGAAATGTAACAGTTGTGCCAATCAGCTACTAAACAAGGAAAAGGGGCAAAGAGGTCAACATCAAGATACTACGTTCTCTTCCCAGTTAGTTATTGGATTAAGTGGTGATTCATTTTGTTACTGAAGTCTGGCATAAAACATCTGAATTGAAATAAGAAGTCAAATGTGCAATATTTCTTTCTTTCTGTGTGTATATTTGTGACCATAACAAATTGTGGCAAGTTCTTAGTGGTATGGGGATACCAAGTCATCTTGTATGCCTCCTGAAGAATCTGTTTAACGACCAAGTAGCAACAGTAAGAACAGACCACAGAACAATGGGCTGGTTTAAGATTGGGAAAGGAGTACAGCAGGGCTGTATACTCTCACCCTACCTATTCAACTTGTACGCAGAACACATCATGTGACAGGCTGGGCTTGAGGAATCCAAGGCTGGAGTTAAAATCGCTGGAAGAAACATTAACAATCTCAGATATGCAGATGATACCACTTTGATGGCTGAAAGTGAAGAGGAACTGAGGACCCTTATGATGAAGGTGAAAGAAGAAAGTGCAAAAGCTGGCTTGCAGCTAAACCTCAAAAAAACCAAGATTATGGCAACCAGCTTGATTGATAACTGGCAAATAGAGGGAGAAAATGTAGAAGCAGTGAAAGACTTTGTATTTCTAGGTGCGACGATTACTGCAGATGCTGACTGCAGTCAGGAAATCAGAAGATGCTTAATCCTTGGGAGAAGAGCAATGATAAATCTCGATAAAATAGTTAAGAGCAGAGACATCACACTGACAACAAAGGCCCGCATAGTTAAAGCAATGGTGTTCCCCATAGTAACATATGGCTGCAAGAGCTGGACCATAAGGAAGGCTGAGAGAAGGAAAAGAGATGCTTTGGAACTGTGGTGGTGGAGGAAAAGAGTGCCTTGGACTGCAAGAAGATCAAACCAGTCCATCCTCCAGGAAATAAAGCCAGACTGCTCACTTGAGGGAATGATATTAAAGGCAAAACTGAAATACTTTGGCCACATAATGAGAAGACAGGACACCCTGGAGAAGATGCTGATGCTAGGGAGAGTGGAGGGCAAAAGGAAGAGGGGCCGACCAAGGGCAAGATGGATGGATGATACTCTAGAGGTGACAGACTCATCCCTGGGGGAGCTGGGGGTGTTGACGACCAACAGGAAACTCTGGCATGGGCTGGTCCATGAAGTCATGAAGAGTCGGAAGCGACTAAACAACAAATGTGATTCATGCATCGGGGTAGTCACTTGGATTTGGATTAGAACACACTTTTTATTACTGGCCATAATTTCTCAAGATTATGCCTATTGTTGTCCTAAATATGTGGGAAAGGCATGAGGTTGCTGACCCATAGACCACATGTACTAGAGTTTACACTGGATTAGTTAGAGTCCCTTTTGGGAGATGGGCGGTGATAAATTTGATTAATAAAATAAATAAATAAATAAATAAATAAATAAATAAATAAATTAGTGCAATAGACTTTCTCAAGGAATTGTCTGTGTCTAGCAATAAATATATGATTGGCATACAATCATGCTGGTCCATCAGTGGATTTCTCTGAGAATGCTGATGATGTCTATAGGGTTTCAGGCTTAATGTACTTTAAGCCGCACAACTTTTTTTGAATGCAAATGAAAACTATGATATGCAGGAACAATAAATGCTGTTCCTTCTTATATTCCTTTTTTCAGTTCTGCCATCAATAGAACATTGAGTCTGTCACAGTTGAATAAACCTTATAATTATCCACAATATGCCAAGCAATGCTATCTGGTATAGCACTTTTCTAGTTTTAGAGGTGTAGATTTTATTGTGGTGGTGGTGTTTATTTCCTTGATCTATTCAGTTTTTTTTATACCCTCCATTTCTTCTTTCTATCCATTTAATTATTCATAATACAAGTCTGAATTTTCTATCTGCATCATTGCAAGCACATTTGTTTTGTTATTCTTATTTATGTATGCATATTTTATCATATATTTTGCTTTAATTGTTAGCTTTTCCCAGGGTGTGATAAAAAAGGTGTCTGATATACATATGCACACATGCATACAGTACAAATATACCATCACTGTTCCCTCATTCAGTAGCTGACCCCAGTTTTAAAATTATGTTTGTGATTTTTCCTCCCATGGTGTTCCAGAATGATATGTTAGGAACACATAGGGAAAAAAAAAGGAACTACAAGGAGCAATAGCTGAAATCAGCTCTTCTGTAGCCACCTTACTGTTGTGTAAATTCTACTTTCAAATGGCATGAATGGAATTCCAGAATAGTAATCTCATTCATATCCATTCATATAATTTCATATATTTTTTTAAAAAATAATTCATTTGAAACTAAAAGCATCTCTGCTAATTCTGTGATCAGTCATTTTGAGTAATTCTATTTTTCTTTGGAGTTACTTTCAATTTATTTATGCTCATGCAGCCCATTACCAGCTCCAGGCAATCAATTAAGGATGATCCGACATGGCCACAATTACAACTTCCAGGCAGAATTAAAATTCCAAACTCAGCACAGTGTCATCTGAGTTGCCATAGCAATTCCAGGAAATACATCTTGTGGCCAATAGTTATTTCTTTGTGCTAATGAAATGACCATTTTTCTTCAGTGAATTGAATCACAACTAATTGAGTAGTAATCAGTGCAGGCCCCAAAGTTCAGATAAATGTTGTCTTCTTAATGCTTTGTAGAAATGCAGAATCCATTAACTATCTTCAAATGAGATTTTTTTAATTAGTTGAATCTTAGCAAACAATTAGAGGCAGCATTAACACTATCTTACCAAACTTTCCCATTTGTTTAGTGTTTGGAAAGGAAAATTTATTTTCACTTAATTGAAGTGCTGATAGTATTTATGGTTTGCTTTCTATTCTAAAAATAAATATACAGAATTGATGAGTGAATGACCCTGTCTCTCTTTTTTGAAGCACTGCATAATTTTCTTTTCCAGATGTTTTAGAAGGCAATGAATGTCTACACAGATGTTAACTGCACATTTTTCTCTCTTTCTGAAAACAAGAAAGAATTTCTATTCTATTCTAAACTTTGTAATTTTTCAAAGGAATATCCTTCTGCCTGCAGCGCACACACACTTACAGACACAAAACACACACACACACACACACATACACACACAAAAACACACAATATATATACAATATATACATGTACACGCTATATATATATATATATATATATATTCCTAATATTCAATCCATTCACCAAGGCTCTACAATTAGTGCAGCATTAACTGTGCCCAGATCATGATTCTGTTACTGATCACCAGCTCCTCCTGCTGTACATGGCTGCAATAACAAAACCATCAGACACTGTTCTCATACATCTGATGCTATTTTTGTTACTACAGTTACTATTACTTTTGTTTATTATATTTATATCTCCCATTGTCCTATCAATAATCTCAAGGAAATACAGATTATTTTCCTATTTTATTCGCTTCAGTACCTAATGCGGTTGTGAACATCCAGTTGGCCATTATTTCTTTTTACATGTACTGTGCAGCCCAAAGTCTTTAAGGAGTCATGTGGCTTCAAAATTGGATAAATAAAGAAATAAGATATGAGATATTGAATACTATTGCACAGGGATTATACCCCATATCTACTCTTGGATGTGCCCCTAGTCAATAGTTGCAAACAACCCAGTTTTTCTTCATCTTTGGAAAATGAAGTCCTTTCCCACTCCTGCACTTGAGTACTGGGTCCATCCTTGAATAAGACTTACTGATGAAAATTCATATCTATGTCCTCTCCATATCCATCTATGCCCATGTACACTCACACACATACACACACACACAAAAGAACAGCTTCATGAGCATAGGAAGTGGTGGTAGGATGCTTTAATTCAGGAACTGTCAGTGCATTTGAGACTGGAATAGTGGGGACAATGAAGAATAAATGCAAGTTGGCATTAAGAAGCCTTTGGGAAATTTTTAGATAGAATAAGTGGTGGCATGGCAGAGCTCACTAGATGGCCTAAGACCTAACAGATATGTTTTTATATTATCATCAAATTAATGCTGGCTCTCTCTGCATGTCATTTATAAGTGCTATAGGAAAAAAAAAATGTTCCTGTGAATGGAAATAACTCCCCTCATTTTTCAACAAAGTAGGATGCTGAAAAAAATAAATTTGGAGGACCAGGGGTGTGGGGAGAACTGTGAGCTATATTTTGGGAGTGAAAATAAATTCCTGAGCTAAGAACATGCCCTGTCATTCCTTAAATTCAAGTTTGCATTTTTTTTTTTCCTTTTGCTAGCTGCTATTTTGCACTTGACTCTATCTGGTAGAGGATCACAATATTTGAAGAAAAAAAAAAGCAGGAACAAAGTAGATCCACAAAGTTAAAATTAGCCAATGAGGAAAGTTTTTTAGCTTGCTGGTTTACTATAAACAGGATGTTTGTATGGCAGGGAATATTAAAAAATAATCCTTCAGACCATCATTTTCCATCTGAGATAGCTCTTAGTACCATAGAAGGATACAATATAAAGTACATACTCAACAAACAAGATGCGGTGTGCATCCGGAGAACCTCTCTGCTCTTATTTTAATAACTGGAATGCACCTAGGCCTCTGTCAGTGCAAAAGTTCCTTTTGTTGGGCATCCAGACTTGCTCTCAGATCATCTCCCCATTCCTAGTTGTGGGGGCAGGGGAGAACTTGAGGATTTTGGCAGATACTGTCATGTTCATCGTTCCAATGGTTTGCATACATCGTAACATTTCGCATGTCATGTTTCTGATCCGTGTCTCTCATCTGCGGGGTGGGGAATTCCAGCCCTGCCAGGGTGTTATCTTTGTGCTGCCCTGAAGGAATGTGTGTTTGGGTTATGACATGTATTCAAGGTTACTTTCCCAGGCAGATGTCTGATGCTTGCCAATGCTGGGAGGGGGTGGTTGCGATGTTGGGGTGGGGGGCGGGATCGGCTTGGAGGCAAGGGTTTTTAGTTTGTATTTGGCGTGCTTTTGCTTATTCTCAGCTTTCTTCGTATTTGCATACTATCCTTTCAATAAATCAGTTTTATTCACTAATCTCTGGTGAGACTGACTTCGTTGGGATAAGGCAATCATTACATAAAGCTGAGAATCATCAAAAAAAAAATTTACCCCGCTAGCCCCTAGCCAGGTTACCTGTGACGGGGAGCGCTAGCGATGTCTGTACTATGAGAAGCCGAGTGGATTGAAGAGGAGCCGGACACCACGGCAGTGCGGGTGGCCCGGAGTGCCTGCGCGGAGAGGGCAGCATGCCGAGAACAGCTGGGGCTACAACCCGGCGAGCAGGTGGTAACGTCGGAAACGACGGGCACATCAGGGGCCGAATATAGAACAGGGGACGAGGATGAGGACTCCACTGTAGGGGATGCCCAAGAGGTCCAGAAACCAGGACCTCCGTTGTCACCTACAGTGGTGGTGGTAACCGGTGCGGCCGAAGAATCGGTCACCCCCGCGCGAATGAAGGCTTTAGAGGAGAAGTTGGAGTCTTTGGCGGTGATGCTAAAGGAAAGCCGTGGGAAGTCGGGGTCAGCTGAGGGAAGACGAAAGGGCGCTAGGGAGCAGAGCGCTAACCCGGAGTCACCACCCCCATCTCCGCGGAGAAGAGGTCGGACCCGGTTCCGACAGTCAGCGACAGGGAGGAGGACCCTAGACATTACTGGAAAAGCCAAACATCTGGAGGCGGCGAGACCCCCTCCCTTTCCTGTGAAGTTTGACGGCGACCCTACGAAGCTGTCTTTCTTCATTACCAATGCTAATAGCTACATGGAGGACTGGGAGCAGAGCTTCCGCTCCGAGAGGGGGAAAATCAATGCCATTGCAAATAGGCTGAAGGGGAGGGCGGCAGATTGGTACGTCCAGCTGTGTCAAGCAGAGGCCCCAGAGCTGGAAGACTTCGAGGAGTTCCTGTGGGCACTAAAACAACACTTTGAGGACCCTCTGGCACAAGAAAGGGTGAAACAGGCTCTGAAGAATCTTGCCCAAGGGTCGCTTTCAGTGGCAGACTACGCGTTAGAATTCAAAGCACTGGCCGGAAAAGTTGAGGATTGGTCCCAGTCCACCCTAGTAGAGCTGTTTAAAGATGGGCTAGAAACTGAGGTCCTTCGGTGGGCTCTGGGGCGTGATGACCCAAAGACTTTGTATGGCTGGATTCAACTAGTGGGCAGTGCTGAAAACACTCTGGAAACCTTCGCACATCGTAAGGCGGTAAAGCAAGGCAAAACCGTCAAAAGCGCCCGCGCTCCGATCTCTTCAGGATGACCCAGCCAGCGTGCGTGGGAAGAGGAGAGGGAGCGTCGCTTTGCTAAGGGGCAATGTCTGCGCTGCGGGAAGGAAGGGCACCGGGCGGCGGCGTGCCCAAAAAGACAAGCCGAGGATCGCCCAGCTAAACTGGCTGGGAAATCGCCATCCCTACCAAGGAAGATGAAAGCCGCCCTGGCCAAGGCGGAAACTGAAGGCATCCCCTTCTTTGGAGAAGAGAGGGGACAGGAGACCGAGGAGCTGGCGGGAAACGCCAGCCACCTGCTTTGAAGGGCGCCATGGGGCAGGTGAAAGAAGAAGAAGATGGGCGCGACCATGTTTCGGTGAGTGGGGATTTCCCTACCCTGACCGTTAGAGTGAAGCTGGGGTCCAGCACCCGAACTATAGAACTGTGGGCCATGATTGATTCGGGGTGTTCACGGTCCTTGATGCACCCCGACGTGGTTACTGCATTGGGGTTACCCACATTCCCTTTAAAGCGGCCGATGATCTTTACCCAGTTGGACGGGACCATGGCAGGGGGGAAACCAGTTACCCACTCTACCGGGATGGTTGCCTTGCAAATGGGCAGCCATTGGAAAAAAATATTGTTTATTGTAGCACCGGTAGGGGGACCTTTGGTCATCTTGGGGATGCCCTGGTTTGTACGGCAAAATCCCTCCATAAACTGGGTGCATCGAACGGTGATGTTCGCAGATGGATTTTATAAAGCCCCTGTGAAAGACCAACTAGATGACAACGAGGTGGGACAGGCAGAAACCACTTCTCTGCAAGTCCTTGAGCCGCTGGAAGGGCTGCCGGAGCAATACCAGGACTTTGCAGATGTGTTTGGTGAAAAAGAGGCGGATTGGCTGCCGCCTCATCGCAAAACTGACTGTGCCATAGAATTTGTTCCTAATGTGAAATTGCCTAGTCCTAAAATTTATTCTATGACCCAGAAGGAGCTGGCAACACTACGAGAGTTCATTGACAAAAATCTAGCTAGGGGTTTCATTGAACTAGCCAGCTCTCCGGTAGGTGCACCTGTATTGTTTCGACCAAAGAAGGATGGCACTTTGAGACTGTGTACAGATTTCCGTGGGCTCAATGCAGTATTGATATTAAATAAATATCCTTTGCCCCTGATAAAGGACATGCTAACACATCTGGCAAAGGGGAAAATATTCTCTAAGCTGGACTTGAGGGAGGCATATTTCCGTATTCGCATACGGGAGGGGGATGAATGGAAAACTGCGTTTAATTGTCCTTTGGGTGCTTTTCAATATAAAGTGCTACCATTTGGACTGGCGGGGGCGCCAGGAGTTTTTATGCAACTTATCAATGAGGTCTTGCATGACCACCTATTTAAAGGGGTATTGGTGTATTTAGATGATGTTTTAATATATACTGAAATGATGGAGGAACATATATATCTAGTCAGACAAGTTCTGAGCAAACTGAGAAAGGCAGAATTGTATGCTAAACTGTCAAAATGTGCATTTCATAAATCGCAAATTGATTATCTGGGCTATAGGATTTCCGATAAGGGAATTGAAATGGATCCCGCTAAGATTGAAGCCATTTTGGCATGGGAGCCGCCACACATGCTTAAACAGCTCCAAAGTCTCCTTGGATTCGCGAATTTTTATCGGCCCTTCATCCAGGGGTTCGTGGAAATTGCGCTACCCCTCACTGAGTTGCTCAAAACTAAAGGTTTGGGGGACACACGGAGGGTGAAAAATCCAGGAGCGCTGCTAAAATGGACACCCACATGCCAGAGGGCTTTTCAGACCCTTAAACAACTGTTTACGTCCGGACCCATTCTGCAGCATCCTGATCCTGACAAACCATTTGTGGTACAGGTGGAAGCTTCTGATTTCTCAATTGGAGCTCTGTTAATGCAAAGGGACAACCTCGGACAGTTAAAGCCATGTGCTTACCTCTCCCGTAAATTTTCAGAGACAGAAAGGAGATGGCACGTTTGGGAGAAAGAGGCTTTTGCTGTTAAACCTGCTTTGGAAAGCTGGCGTCACTTATTGGAGGGGGCTACTCACCCGTTCGAAGTTTGGACTGATCATAAAAACCTGGAGGCACTGACTGCCTCTCATAAACTGAGCCCAAAACAAATTAGGTGGGCTCAATTCTTTAGTCGTTTTGACTTTAAACTGAAATTTATACCTGGAAAAACCAACTTCCTGGCTGATGCACTTTCGCGCCAGCCTCAGGATGCCAGTATGGTGCCAGATCTAGTGGGAACTCTCTGGACAGAGCCCCAAATGAGTCTGGCAGCTGTGACTCGCAGCCAAACTCGAGCACAGCGTACAGATGCTTCAGTTCCACCTTGCTTGCCTGTTCCCTCAGACTTGCAACAACAGTTTCTTTCCGAGCTGAAAACTGACACTTGGTTGCAAGCAAACCTCAACAAGGTCACTTTTAAACAAGCTTTTGCATGGAAGCATGATCATCTCTATGTGCCTGAGGCGTTATGCAAAACCATTCTGTCACGATCCCATGATGACAGAGTGGCTGGGCATTTTGGGTTTGGCAAGACCCTTCATCTGGTTAGACGCCAGTTCTGCTGGCCAACGCTCAGGCGCGACATCAAAGAATACGTCAATTCCTGCCCAGTATGTGCTGCTTCTAAACGAAAAGTGGGAAAGCCCCAGGGCTTGTTACAACCGGTGGCTAATCCTTCCCGCCCCTGGGAGGAGATCTCTATGGACTTCATTGTTGATTTACCTCCTAGCCAGAGGAAAACTGTCATTTGGGTGGTGAAAGATTTTTTCTCTAAACAAGCCCATTTCATCCCATGTGCCTCCATCCCATCCGCACAACAGCTGGCCCGCCTCTTCATTGTACACGTGTACAAAATTCACAGATGCCCCGCCTGCTTGGTGACGGACAGGGGTACACAATTCACATCCAAATTTTGGCGGGAATTTATGAAATTACTGGGTACTAACCAGGCATTGTCAACTGCGTCGCATCCGGAGACTGACGGAAATACAGAGGCGGTCAATTCTACCCTTGAATAATATCTGCGTGCTTTTGTCAATTATCAGCAAGATGATTGGGTCGACCTCCTACCATTTGCAGAAGTTGCCTACAACAATGCCATTCATCAAAGCACTGGCCAGGTGCCATTCCATACCGTTTTTGGCCGTGACTTTGTCCCCATCCCAGAACTGCCTCAGCCAGCATCCCCCCCGTCTTCACCTGCTGATTGGGCTGCACGCCTGGCAGCTGCCTGGCCAACAATACAACAGGTGCTTGCTGATGCTAAAGCCACTTACAAACGACATGCAGATTCCAAACGGTCCACCTCGCCACCTTTCCAAGTGGGTGATAAGGTGTATCTTTCCACCAAATTCATCAAGTCTACACAACCCTCAAAAAAGTTGGCACCTAAGTTTATTGGTCCTTTTCCTATTGTTGCTCAAATTAATCCTGTTACTTTTAAATTGGATTTGCCTGCAAATCTTAAACGCTTACACCCTGTCTTTCATTGCAGCCTGCTTAAGTCTTTTCACGAATCAGCCCGCTGGCATCCACAACCTCCACCCCCTGCACTTATCATGATTGATGGTCAACAACACTTTGATGTCCGAGAAATCCTGGATTCTCGACGATGTCGTTCTGTCTTACAATACCTGGTTTGCTGGAAGCATTTCCCCCATCCTGAGTGGGTTGCTGCCCACGATGTTCACTCCCCTATTCTAGTTACCCATTTCCACGCTGCTTATCCCGCTAAGCCTGCTCCGTAAGGTCATTCCATTTCTTTAAGGGGGCGATATGTCATGTTCATCGTTCCAATGGTTTGCATACATCGTAACGTTTCGCATGTCATGTTTCTGATCCGTGTCTCTCATCTGCGGGGTGGGAAATTCCAGCCCTGCCAGGGTGTTATCTTTGTGCTGCCCTGAAGGAATGTGTGTTTGGGTTATGACATGTATTCAAGGTTACTTTCCCAGGCAGATGTCTGACGCTTGCCAATGCTGGGAGGGGGTGGTTGCGATGTTGGGGTGGGGGGCGGGATCGGCTTGGAGGCGAGGGTTTTTAGTTTGTATTTGGCGTGCTTTTGCTTATTCTCAGCTTTCTTCGTATTTGCATACTATCCTTTCAATAAATCAGTTTTATTCACTAAACTCTGGTGAGACTGACTTCGTTGGGATAAGGCAATCGTTACAGATACAGGCAGAAAGATCCTGTGTGTTGCCAAAACAGCTGGATGGAAGCAAGGAGGGAGTGACTGTCCTAACAGTCAGGAATCACACTGAGACGAGGAATAGGTCTCTAGTGTTTATTACTGCTACATAAGACAGAAAATCCCAACAAACTGAAGAAGCGTGGGAAATCCCAGACATATAAAACCCAAAAGTTAAGGCGGGTCTGATCTGTGTCTCTTTGAATGGCTGCTTAATTCCTCAGTACTACACATGCGTTTTCCCCCCTGGACAGAGGCCCCCTCCTGCTCGCCATCAGTACTCATGACAGTGACTATGTAAACTCCAGTTCCAGCATTCACCTCAACCTTATATCATTCCCAAAGTCATTTTGAAAGTTAACCTATATTTCATTTTATTAGATTTTTATTACACAGACTTATCCCAGAAATCTCAAAGAAAGAAATAGTAGTTATAAGGAGATTATTTTTATAAGCAGACTGTATATACATATACACACACACACACAGTAATGAGCCCCAATCCACAAATACTGCTAAACACGTATTTCCAAGCACTGCCCAACTGTTAGGAATAGGGTGAAGAGACCTAAGAAGCTTAAAGTGCCTCCTCCCCTGTTCTCCATTTCCTTGGGATACCCCTGCATGGTACCAGTAATTTACAGATAGAAAAGAGGGAAGAACATACTGTAGAAGCACTTAGACTATCTGTCCTCAGAGTGATGCTCCCCAGGTGTGTTGATACAGTGGTTCCCAAATTTCCAGTCAACCATTTGGTGGGAAAGACTACCCTAAAAACGACTCTCCCTACTGTAATAGCTTATCAACATACTGACAACCTTACTGAGAAGTTTTTCACCTTTTCTTTCTATTAAAATACATAACAAGCAATAGGTGCCTAGATATTTGAAAGTGACCTTCACTAAGACAGGCTTCAGAAAAATGGACTTCCATGGAAGCACATTAGAAGAGTCATGGCTTGTCTCTAGCAGTTGTGTCTGACCATTTGGATAAGAGGTGCAGTTGCAAGCTTAGGAGGACAATAGTGGGATAAGTAGTGTCATGATGTCACATTTCCAATGATGGTTATTGTTGATTGGGACAGATACTACCATTACTGTTCAGTGGAATCCAGGCTGTCCCCAGATCAGCTAGCTTTTGAACCGTTAGTAAGCCCAATTCTTATACAGAAATATGTTTCACATATTGATTTCAATCTCTAGGTTTGTGTTTAAAACTGAGAAGATAGTAACAGAGATAACAGCTTTTAGTCAGTTCTTTATCATATGTAATGCCCTACAAAGTTTTTGAAAAATCAGCTCAGCATTCCACCAAAAATGTCCTAACTTTGAAATTGGTTTAGAAATGGGTATAAGTAATTGATGATAGAATGTTACAATCATTTCGGCTTCATAGCAGATGAAGTATGTGTCTTTTTAGGATGCAAGATCAATGGCATCTATGACTTTAAAAACAAAACCACAGGTCCAGTTCTACTTTCTTCTTTTTCAGATGTCGCAATTATGGGGAATTAGTAGGCATCATATATTCCCATTTTTTGAAGTTGTTCCCCATATAAACTTAAAAGCCACTCACTTGTTAGAAAATTTCACTGTGGAGTTAATTCTCTGACTATATGCAATAGGTTACACATTATGATATCCAAGGACATGATCATGATGTGGAAACAGGCTATAATGTCTTAGGCAGTGAAGTATTCAGTGACAGGGGAGGGGGGAAGAGAGGGAGATATATAAATAAATAAATAAATAAATAAATAAATAAATAAATAAATAAATAAATATATATATATATATATATATATATATATATATATAAATAAATATTCTGATTACCTACATGCCTGGTAAATAAAGGGAAGAGTTAAGCCCCAAGGCACCCTGTCTGGTACTATTCAGCAGCACTAAATTCACTTTGAAGAGAAGGAAAAAATATCCTTCTCTTTGTAATTCTTCCATCTTCCAACCCTTATGATTCACGTTAGCATTTCCTTAAGGTAACATTAAATTGCAGAGCCTTAGAATGTATGCCAACAAAGGAGTACCTGCCCTGCCTTCCCTGAAAGGCATTTAGATTTTTCAATCCAATCACAATCCAGCATCACAGCTGCCAAAGGAGACATATAAAATCATCTCCATGGCAACTTCAGTGAGTGCAAGGAGTAGCTAAATGTGAAGGGGTGGGGGCAGGAGTCTCTGAGTATGAAATAAACAAACTGATGTAGGGATATATTCTAGGGAAAGGATTTATGGGTTCTGACATTTCTAAAATATCTTTATTTAATAATGAAAACTTCATTATTCAGTTCTATTCTCTTGGAAGATCTTTCATCTTGACGGAAGTTCTAAATTATAGCATTAGTACTCAGACTGAGAAGTTACATCCTATTTTACTTGTCCAGGGAAATGAGACACACATAGTACTGAGTTAGTTATTGAAATCTAATGACTTAGAATATTAAAAATGGAATATGAAAAAATATGGACGTGCTGGGGGATAAATTAAGCAATGCACCTTGAATGTTTATTGCAGTTTTATGTTTATTGCAATTGAGGCTATTATGTTTCTTATCATTAAGAAATCAAAGCATGGAGACCTTAGCTAATTTTCAAATCCAAGTATCAAAATGAATTATTTTTGAAAAAGTAATATAGCAGATCCTTTTAAAGTTATAGATGATGCTTACCAGAAAAGTTTTTAAAAGGTTCATACTTGTGCAGAATTATTTTCTACAAGCAGGGAGTCAGCTCTGTTCATGGAACAATATATAAAACACCTATAACTTTCTTGACAGATGCTTGGAAATACAAAAGTGAATTACCTAGAACATATTAATTTTAAAAGAGGTCAATGAAACTGTAATAAAGTCAATGTCTGTTCAGAGTACTTGCTTAAAACCAAAATTTCTATAATATTACTATTATATTGAATTTCATATATTCTTTCTTTTTCTTATTGAAGAACACTCTCTCTCAGCCCAACTCACCTCACAGGGTTGTTGTGGGGAAAATAGGAGGAGGAAGGAGTATTAGGTATGTTCCCCATCTTATTTGTAAAAATAATGAAGGCAGGATAAAAAAAATTGAAAAAAGCCCCATACTTTGGCTGTCTCTACACCACTACCATTTTCTCCTAGTTCAGTAGCAGTTTGAAGGTGAGTCATTATTGTTTTTACTTCTGCTGACTTGAGAAGAGCAAAAATCATTGCCCAAGCCCAAAGTGGTTGCAGGTCTTGTAGGAACAAGAAGAAGAACAGCAACAGCCCTTAATTTTTAAGAAAGCAAGCATTTTGGACTACTAGAGGTGGGGAGCTGCTAGTTATTCTCTTACAGGAACAGGAGGGGGATGAGGCAAGAGTTCCCTCCAATGGGAAAACAGAGACACAACATCATTAAAAAAAAAAAAAAACAACTCTGGTTTTTCTTTGCTTTGCTATTGCAGCTGAACCAGAAATAAATTGGCTCTGTAATATTGCTGTCAATACAGAAACACAGCAGTCCAGAGTTGTTTCCAAACTGGCTTAGAATCCTCATGTAGAAGTGCCATTCCACATGGCTGTTTTCACAAGCAAATCTGGAGCAATATCCAACATGGATAATATCCATATGGGTAATACCCACATCGCAGGCCTCACCAAAATGAATAGCAGACATTTTGCAAGAGTATACTTGAGGGGTGTTTTTTTTTTTTTTTTTGCATTAACTTGGTTCTTGCTCATACTGTTCTATTGTACTCAAGTGAGTTTTGTTCCATTTATTCCCTCTGCCATTGAAAATGAGGCTGTTCCTCTGAAATCCATGCTTTCAATGCTTTCAAATATGAGGGCATTTCACAACACTTCTGCTACCTTCAGGAGTGTTATTTGTAGGATCCTTTCCTAGAAGAATGTTTTCTTGCCACTACTATAATCAGCCTTTCAGTTTTCTCTGTGCCTCTACCATTTTCATCCTGCAAGATCATACAACTAGCTTCTAAAAGGCTTGTGTTGTTGGGTTCAAACAAAAAGAATATGCATTGCAGAAGATAACATCACCTACCTAATGAACTCTTACCATTTCCCTGTCCCTTAGGTAGTCCTAGTTTTACCTCTCACATCAACCACTGATCTAATTTTTATGATTATTTTAAACAAATCACAACTATATCATAGAATGATAGGGTTGGAAGGCACCTAGAGCTTATCAACTCCCACTCATTGCACACTGCAGGATTCAGTACACTATCCCTGATACATTACTCTTCAACCTCTGTTTGAAAAACTCCAGTGAAGGGGAAGAAACCACTCCATGAGGTAACCTATTCCACTGATTGACAGCTCTTGTGGTCAAGAAGTTCTTCCTAATGTCTAATTCGACAGTTCTTAAACTGTTTTTCCTGGTCTTGAATAATGTCATTACCCCCACCAAAAAACTTCAGATATTTTAAGCTTTCATGTCCTCTTCAACCTTCTGTTCTGCACAATAAACATATTGTAAAGATTGCCTGTCCTAAAACACCATCAGACTCATAAGCAGGATCACAAAGATATCTGATTTATTAAAGAATAGTATACAGGTTCACAAAGAAAGCTGAGCATGGAAAAAGCGCGCCAAATGCAAACTAAAAAACCCTCGGTATAAACAAGA
This sequence comes from Candoia aspera, assembly GCF_035149785.1. Classification (NCBI taxonomy): domain Eukaryota; kingdom Metazoa; phylum Chordata; class Lepidosauria; order Squamata; family Candoiidae; genus Candoia; species Candoia aspera. The sequence continues at coordinate 41,181,398 of NC_086155.1, forward strand.
TCCCTCCCCCCGTAGAATCTTCCCAGGCTCACAATCCCAGGTGCTCCTAACGGCTTCTGATGGTCCGCGGGAAAAGTCCTTGAGCAGAGCACATAACCCAAACACATTCCATTGAAATGAACATAGATACAGAGCTTGGCACAAAGTTTCACAGCAGCTCCCTCCCAACAGAAACGTATGTCAGCACCATGGCATGTGAAACATTATGATGTACAGTGCACATTGAAACAGTGAACATGACATACTGCCCCCCAAAAGAAAGAAAGCATTAAGTGGTAGGTTTCAAAGGGTAAGCCAAGTGGAAATGGTTAATTAAATCAGGAGCATTAACGTGGTGAGCAGGCACCCATTCAGGATGAGGAAAGTGTTTTCAGCGGATCAGGTACTGGAGGGTGCCTCGAAGCTTGAGAGAATCAATGACCTCCTTGACTTCAAAGTGCTGTTGGCCGTCAATCATGATCGGAGCAGGAGGAGGAGGTTGGGGATGCCAGTGGGAAGAGTGGTGGACAGGCTTGAGCAGGCTGCAATGGAAAACAGGGTGCAAGTGTTTCAAATTGTGAGGCAGGTCCAATTTAACAGTAACTGGATTGATAAGCCCAACAATAGGGAAAGGACTAATGAACTTGGGAGCAAGCTTTTTTGAGGGCTGTGGGGACTTGATGAATTTGGTAGAAAGATATACTTGATCCCCAGTTTTGAAATAGTGTTGCAAAGAACAATGTTTATCGGCTTGAAACTTGTAAGCAGCCTGGGCATCAGCCAAAGCCTGTTGAATCACCGGCCAGGAATCAGCCAGCTTAACAGCCCAGTCAGAGGCAGAACAGGATTGGGGAGGGGTTTGTGGCAGCTCAGTGATGGGATCAAAGTCGTGACCAGAAACCACACAAAAAGGGGTTTGCCCGGTGCTCTGATGGACAGCATTGTTGTAAGCCACTTCAGCAAAGGGCAGCAAGTCCACCCAATTGTCCTGATGGTAATTTATGTATGCTCTAAGGAATTGTTCAAGGGCAGAGTTCAAAACCTCAGTAGATCCATCAGTCTCAGGATGCAATGATGTGGACAGCTCCTGTTTGGTGCCAATCAATTTTAAAAATGATTTCCAAAACTGGGAAGTGAACTGTGTCCCGCAGTTGCTGATCAAATGGGAGGGGCTACCGTGGAGATGGTAGATGTGGATGAGAAATAGGTGGGCCAATTGTGGGGCCGACAGGATGGATGCACATGGAATGAAATGGGCTTGTTTGGAAAAAAAATCTTTTACAACCCAAATGACAGTTTTCTTCTGACTGGGAGGAAGATCCACAATAAAATCCATAGAAATCTCATCCCAGGGACAGGATGGGCTGGCCACTGGCTGCAGAAGCCCCAGTGGTTTACCTCCTTTACGCTTTGACATGGCACAAACAGGAGCTGTCCATATCTAGGTCTTTTAACCATTCCTCACAGGACTTGATTTCCAGTCATTTCATTATCTTAGTGAATATCCATCTTGGTGAATGTCCATCACAAAGAACAAAACTCACAAGGACCTTGTGAGGAGCTGTTAGATCTTAGATAAATGAAGTTGAACATTAGTCATCTGATCAAGTATAAGCCCACACATGATGTTTGTTCCAAGAAATCTTTTTTTATTAATTGAATACAAAAAAACAAAGAAAAAGAATATACAAAACTGCAAATCCACTTTCTTGTGGAATGTTTGTTGAGGGCTTTTATAATGAAATGGTTACAAAGTGATTTCAGAATTTCGTCTCAATTATGAATTCAGAAGACAACTGCAGCTTCTGTTCTCCTGAATGTAACAATAATCATGCAAAAATAATGTATGTATTCTGAAAGATCTAAACATTGGCCTCCACATTAACATACCCAGGCACAAACATCCTTAGTGATCCTTATTTCTGAATAGAGATGTATAAGAGAACACTCTTGGTTACATTGGTTACAACTCCTGGTAGCACCATATGACCATTTTCATCCTTTATTGGGACTCTTCAGACACAAGTAGCCAAATGTTATTCTATGGGGTTCAGACTCATGGACCTTTGAACTTTAGTTGATTATATGCGGTGCATTAGCTTTAGGAGCTGTCCAGGTCCTGGCACTCAGTGACTGCAGGGTGGGATATCTAGAAGTTCTCAGAATGTTACATGCAGTCCACCTTCTGTTAAGTTCTCAGAGCAGAGAGGTTGTTACATTATGTCATGACCTCATGTACTGTTTTTTACATGACTTCCACCTCACCCTCTTGGAGGGAGGAAATCTCTATATTATTACACAGGATATATCCTGTGCAGTATTTTTCAGTTACATTGGAGGCACTGTGTGACCAGCTTTGTCCTTAATTAATTCCATCCCCTCCAAGAGAGCAGGGTGGAAGTCATGTAAAACCTTCTACAATTCATGGTGTATGACACAACATCTCTATCTCTCTTTCTGAGAGTGTAAGGGAAGGTAGACTGTATATACCACTCTGAAAAAGTTTGTTTAATTTTATTTGTATGCCACTCACTCCAAGTTCTGGGTGGATAATATCTCATCATGGCATGAAGTATAATATATAATAAAATCACAAAATATATTAAACCAAAACATACAAAAGTCATGTCCTTATAAAAACTCATTTTAATCATAAAGTACCCTCCTCCTGTGCTAGATTGCTTTTGTAAGGGCCTAGGGTGCATGGAGTTGACTGAATCTCCATGGTGAGGGAAGATCCAAATGTGAGGTAGCTATTGAAATCTCCTGCTGGGGCCCTATTTATGACAGTCTCATAAATACCCGACTTGAAGGACTTGACCCTATTTAGTTTGATTTAATGGGCAGATGATTAGGGGAGAAAGCAGTCCTCAGATAACCTGGTCTGGGGCCATCTAGATATGCTGGGCCTTCAAGGTAACAACCAGAACTTCAAACCACATCTAGAAGCCAACTGGCAACCAAAACTGTTCCTGAAGGAGTGAGATCACCCAAGCATATTGGAGTATACCCATCATTGCCTGGGTTGCCACTTTATGATATTATTATCATAAGACTATAAATCTTTAGAGATTTTTTGTAATAGGGACTTTAGAAAAGGAAGGAAATCAACAAAGGAATAAACCTGCTCTTTGAACCTAGAAGTTAACATTTTGCTAGAAAGCTATACCTCTGTCTGTTTCATAGTTTATTTCAGGAAAGCCCAGCTAGCTCTGAGACAGAAGATAATTTAATAAAGGGGGTTAATTAGTTCCAGTTCATTAGAAGGAAGGGATGGGACATTATCCTACAGCTGGAAAAAATACTTCAGCTAGTGGTGTGTGACAATTGGAATTTTAAACCATTTATTTTGGCTATGTTATTCCTCCTACTGAGTTCATTTCCAATAGCTATTCTTCTAGTCAAGTGAAAACACCAAGTGAAATAGAAGAAATGCTTAATTGTAGCCAAGGTTCTTGGAAGGGTTAGCCCTGAAACTAGTTTTCTAGTGCCAGGCCTTAGCAATAAAAATGAAGGATGCCATTACTCAAATGCAGAATGCCTAATGTGCTCTACTGAGTAATCAGAGTGAAATCTACACATATATGAAAACTCCTGGTTCTTCAACTTGATCACCCAGGGCCACCTCATCTCCCCTAAATAACCAGGTTTTTATTATCACAGTCACATCAGGCATGCTTGGGACTGATATTCCTGCAATTCCATCCAGTAGGAATTCCATCCAGTAGAAAACCTAGAGGGGTTTAAATTGATCATGTAGCCTCCCATGTCCCTTGCCTCCTGTCTTACATTGCTCCTAGCCCAGAGGAAAAAAATAATACCTCTACTGCTCTGATAATCTGCAAAAATCAAAACAATGGAGGAGGCTCTGGGGCTCTATTTTTTATGAAGGGTTGGGAGCATGGCTGATTCAATTAGACAGAGCTCTGGAGTCTTTGTTGAGGGTGAACCAACAGTCAGCAATTGGCAAGTTTGCATTCTCAGTGCACAGCTCCAGGCCAGCAAAGGCTGGCTGAATGGGTGCGCATGGACTGCAGCCACAGATAGTGTGGTAGGTACAGTAGTGGCAAGAGAACAAGTGGCAATGTCAATGGCTCTCTGGGTAGAACAGTTCTGTATGGCTTCCAGAGAACTCTGAGCCTTAAAAATGTTTAATTGTTAAAAATTAATAAGCTAAACAATTCAGATGCATTTTTAAAATAAGATGTCTAGACATATTTAATAAATAAAAGTTGCTTATTAAGAAAGACAAATTCTGAGTAAATAATTGAATATATTCGTAAAAAATACATTCTAGTTTTGTAGCTCAGGAATCATATGACTGTTTTCCAATTCACAAAAGAAGCTCTGTTTTGCAGAATACATATACAGTAGAGTATGTTTTAGGGTATATATTTATTAACATATTGTAAATGTTAAAATAGAGGGAAGGGGTACTTGTAGCAAGAATAAGTGGTAAGCAGATACGTAATTCTCTGCCTTCTCTGCAGTGGCCCCTGCCCTTTGGAATATCTTGCCCCCAGTGGTGAGGCAGGCCCCTTCACTCCTGACCTTCAGGAAAGCCCTGAAGATTTGGTTCTGCTGTCTCACATGGGGTGGGAAGCTGGGTAGCCATTCTTGGGGGTGGCTCACCCTTTAAAGCCCCTCCTACCAGATTGGCATCTTTAGAGCCACTTGGATGCTATCTTTATTTATCTTGTATTTTATATCTGTAACTTGTTTTTATTTTTATAGGATTTTAACTGTTTATTATTATAGTATTAATTTTATTGTAAACTGCCCAGAGTCCCTCTTTTGCAGGAGATCAGCAGTAACAAAATTTGAATAATAAAAAATAATTATTGCCATGCTTTCTTGTGGCTCACTGCAACTAGCATTTTTCCTCTAACTTTTCAATCTCAGTTTATTTCTGATTCGGGACAAATAAGCCGGAGTCATTTCCAGAGTCAGAATCAGAGTCATTTCCAGGGAACTGGTAGCAGGAGAATTGTTGCCCCAAATGACTTCTTTCCCCCTAGAACTCTAAGCTGTGTAGGAAAAGCAATCTTCATTTGCATATGAATGAGAATTAAAGACAGAAGCCATTCCTCACCTTGTACTCTATTCAAAGTAGGAATTATTACACAATTTTAGGCAAGTGAATACATTCATTTTGCTGCTCAAGAGTGGCTGGCTTCATTCAGTTGTTCAGAAACCAAACTTACAAAAGTTTGTTGGAATGCACCTTGGAATCATTCTGAGAATCCTTTATCCTCTCCCCAGTGGCTTACTATGAAAGACATATTATTAGGTTTTTGGATACCCCAGATCTTTAGCACTGGAGCTAATATGCATGCATTGCTACCAGCAGCTACTGAAATATCGAAGTAGAAATATGTTAAGGAAAAACATCAGATTATGATGTGTTCAGGCTTCCCATGCAGCAAGGTGAGACCCTAATCTTAACTGGAAGATTGGAAGGGATAACAGAATGTTCTCCCCATTCCTACCACCCTGAAATATAGTTCTTTCTAGCTGGATCAAATGTTTTGAAGGGCTGTGGAAAATGCCGGATCAGAAAAATTGCCAACGTTGCTCTCCAGAGCATCCTCCAGGTCCACTGTCTCTCTTACAGTCTGTACTGATGTAGCAGTGACAATCTTTATGCTTTATTCAACTGGGAAACTGTGAGCATCCTAAACCAAGCCAAATCCAAAAACGCCAGAGAATTCCTGGAAGCCTGGCACTCAGACAAAGCAGCCATCAACAGATACATAGAGGTAAACAACATTTATATACCATTCAAAAGAGACAATAGAAAAGCCAAAAGACAGAACACCTCCTCGCCAGCAATCAACACCCAGATATGCAAAGATTAACACCAGGATTAACACCAGATGAACAATAAAAACAATAACAATCAAACAGTACATTATACCTTAATCAAGGAACTATTAACTCAATCAATCAACCAAGCAACAAACAACAGCCCAATCAAGGAACTCCCAAGGAGAGAAAAAACATCTGCACCAACACAAGCAGGACAAACCAAGGTGTATAAATAGAGAGCAAGTCCCACTCCCTTTTTGCACTGAAGATGTTGCCTAGTCTGTCAATGAAATGTCTGCAAGAAAACAACAAGGCTCAGAGAGCACCAAGGACTCCACAATCTTTATGCTTACCTGACATCAAGTATATTACATAGAAGAACAACCTCTCAACTACCTCATGACATTAGTGGGTAGGAATGGCAATTTAATGTGGGAGGGAGGGAGGAAGGAAGGAAGGAAAGAAGGAAGGGGGTCATCTTGTGTTAATCCATGACATGAGTTTTTGTTCAATCATTCATTTACTTCTGACTTTTAATGACACAATGGATATCATTTTGCCAGGATTATCTGTTAGTAACTCATTCCTTGAATTCTCAATCTCACGTTTGTATCGTTAGTGATAGCGAGGCTTGGGTAAAGAGTCACAGTTCTACCATTCCCCAACTCTGCTTATTCATCTTCCTAAAAGAGACCTCTTCATCTGTTCAGTATTGTAGTGTAGGCAGCCTTTTAGCTGCCACTCCAGAAGACAAAGTGGACCTCAAAAGTCTGAGAAAAGGGCAGCAAGATGAAGTGAGATATATTGGTTCTGATCAGAACATATTACTATATTGATATATTAACAATAATACAGAGAGTATAACATTATAACCACATCCTGCTGGATATGACCAGTTAATTCAGTGTTTTGCTTTCCAGAACAGCCAACCAAATGCATAGGAAAAGCAGGATATGAGAATAATAGCTGCTTTCTACACCATGAAAATCATGATAAAATTTGCTTTTATTATGAGTTTTGCATAATCACATGTATCCTGAAAAAAAATGGCTAAGGTATTAACTTTGTGTTACCTTTACCTTTATTTCTAATATGAAATATATGTTAGATTCCTTTGAGCTGCATACCTTAGTATCTTTTGTGGCATCAAAATGATACATAATGAGTTTTAACTGATTCCTCCCAGAATGAGGCAACCAGTAACCTGTCTACAGTATTTTATGCAATATGCCATTATCTCAACTCAGTTCAATCCCTCTGACTATTTCTGTTCCCATCTCATGACTGTGTACTGATTTAGCTTCAAATAATATTTCTGGATAGGTTAATATAAATTATAAATATGAGCACTCAACCATACCCTCTTTATAATTATCTTGATTGTGTATAGAGTAATGTGGTCAAAACATGAAATGGCTGATCATCTTTCTTTCTACTAATGTAGGCTTCACTGTTTGAAAAGACGCAACACAATTTAGAATGAATAAGCTATCTGCAGAGAGGCAGTTGCATTATTCCCCTTGCATCAACTTCTGTGCAGTTCATTAGATCTTTCCTTTAGTCAAGATGTCATTCACAATTAACATGGCTTTTCCAGACCAGAACCAAACTCGGAAATGGGATACAGTAAGTTAGGTGACCATTTCTCAAAGGAATAATATAATTAAATAGGATGTGCATTTCTTTTCAGATACAATTCTTGGCTGGTGATGACATTGAGTAATATCTGAAATGTCTCATAATCTTTGTCCTAGCATAGGTTATATTGAATAAATATTTTAATTAGCTCTCTTATATTTTAATAGAGTTTGTGCCCCTATTATGACATTTATCAGTATAGGGAAGGTTCTGATAAATTACATATTTGCAGTTATTGTGCTTGGCTAAAGATATTTGAATTACAGTAATTATCCAATTCCAGTATTAGGAAAAGAAAAGAAAAGAAAAGAAAAGAAAAAGGCATAGGGGAAGTTCTGTAATCTGAGATGTTATTTATTTATAGGATATATGACACTAGCAATTGCTGAGCTTTATTTGGGAAATATTTCCATTTAATTGGAGCTAGTCAGAAGTTATTTGGACCACATTCAAGCCCTAGTCAGGGATACAGTGGAGCTTGCTCTCTCCTACCCTGCTCCATTCTCCAAGCACCTTCCCATCCACAATTCATATGCCAAATAAAGCTTGCCTGAAGGATCTTTATTAGGGAAAGTGTAATGGGACAATTGTCCCAGATCTCACATAAGGAGGGGACATTGTTCAAAATATACTTGTAGTTGAAGTGATCACATGGATCAATATTTATTGTTCCAGGTAGTAAATATTGTCTAGTTAAATATAGCCCCAAGAGTAATTTTAGATTTCCCCATTTCCTGAACCTTTGATGTCTGTGTTCAAAAAATCTATTAACATAGGATGCAGTGCAATGAAGTGAGGGGCAGAGACTTAAAAAGGTCCTCTTTGTCTGAATGTATATGTTCCAAGATTTTCCTGTCACATGGTATTGTTTTTGTGATGCTTGTGCAGCAACATGCTCTTTTATCCCCAGTGAAGAACAAAATGGTACCTAGTATGTATAGAAGTGGCTCATGAGAATTAATTATTGGGGGTTTCAAGAGATAATTCTATGCTGCAGGCAACCTATCTCTGTGAAAATACCTTGGGTATGATTTAGTATCCTCAAAATACAATGTGAGAGCTTCTATTGATTTTCTTGCAGATAGAATTTTTATACCGTTGTTTAAAGTTGTTCTGTATATTATGAAGGAATCCTGGAAATTGCTTAAAGAAATCAACCAAAGAAAAATGTATTCCCAGGAAATGTGAGGATGTATTTTAAGGTTATTACTATTATGTCCCATAAAATGTCTATAAAGGGATCAATTGGAGAATTAACAAAATGTACTAAAGAAAGAGCAATGAAGAAGGAACCACCTTAGCTAGGTGCTTTTAACAGAACTGGTAATGGGACCTCTATAATAAACCCAAAGTGCAATAAAGAGAATATACTATTTCTGGCATCTGGCTGATCAATGGCTTGTGAAGAGATGGAGGTTATAAAGTGCCTAGGCAGCATTAATTTTATGAGATATGTTTATCATATTAGACCATTTTAAAATAATTTTAACTGAACTGCTCTAAATGAATAGCAGTTCTGTGCCCACTGAGTTTCAGCAAATGAACTAAAGGCCTTGGGAAATGCAGGAACATATTGATATTAGATATACAAAATGAAACTAATCTCACTGATTGAGTATTGAGTGCTGTATAACATGCTTATTAGTTCATGGATGTTTTCATTTGCTGCATATGTCTAGATGATACGTTGGGGCCATTTGTAAGGATAAATGTTTGAACAGAGTTTTGCAACAGTTTTAGTTTAAAGAAGAAGCCAAAAAGAAAAGAAGCCAGTTTGCTACTGACCATGGGATTTTTGAAATGAGGCATTAAAAAGAAAGAGTGGAAGTGACTGAAACAATAACAGTTAGAGCAGTGGTTTCCCAAATCTGTTATTAAAGTAATCTTCTAATAGCATGTTGTCAGATGTATCCTATAGTACAGAATGAGAAAAATCATTTAAAAAGCTTTTAAAAATATCAAATAGCTGCAATCTGGAGACCCATGTAATTTAATATTACAATAGAAAATAACAATAGCCATGCTGTCTGTGAGGGGGGAAATCCCAAATCCTTAACTAGCCAGTCTATCAGGAGTTTGACTAAGACAGAACACACACACACACAGCTTTAGTTCAAATGTTCTGGTGGTAGTAGGGAGGCCAGTGAGAAAGAGCATTCAAGCTCTGTTCTGTCCATCTCCATTTGCCACATAGGGTGTCATGAGTAAGGATGGCGAGCAGGGGGCTCCCATCCAGACTGTCAAGCTCATGCGTAGCACTGAGGAATTGGTCAGCCATTCAAAGAGACACAGATCGGGACCGCCTTAACCTTTGGGGTTTATATGTCTGGGTTTTCCCACGCTTTGAATCCTAACAAACTGAAGAAGCGTGGGAAAACCCAGACATATAAACCCCAAAGGTTAAGGCGGTCCCGATCTGTGTCTCTTTGAATGGCTGACCAATTCCTCAGTGCTACGCATGCGCTTGACAGTCTGGATGGGAGCCCCCTGCTCGCCATCCTTACTCATGACATAGGGTTTCCCCATGCAATTTAGAACTCAGATTTGGGCATCTTCAGTAGAAAATAAAGCTTCCCTGTGACAGAAGTTCATCTTCAACCTGAGAATAGCAACAGGAGATTCTGGCATGCTTGTATTCCCTTTCCTTTCTCCCCCACCCTCCATTTCTTGCCATAACGAATAAAACTTTTATGGTATCAGGAGCAACTCTAGTCTACTCTGCGTATTTATTTCAAAATATTTCCTGTCCAGTTTAATGGAACTTGGTTCATGTTAAGTATGCGTAAGACTTGCAACATGTAGAGAAGGCATGCTACGGACCCCGTCTGCAAGAGAATTCCATCTGGTGGGGTCCAGGAGGTGGGCCTTCTCTGCAACAGCTCTGGAATATCCTTTCCCCGGAAGTGAGGTTGGCCCCCTCCCTCCTGGACTTTAGAAAACAATTAAAGACCTAGTTTTGTCACTATGCCTGGGGTGGGAGGGAGAATAGTCACTTCTGGAGATGGCTAGTTCCTTAGAGTGGCTCTGTTCGGCTTGCAGGTCATAGAGAACTTTTAGCCATTGGGTTCCTACCATACTTATATTTTATTATGTATTATATTTATTCTATAGTTTTATATGGGTTTTTAGCTATGTTTTATTGTAAACCGCCCAGAGTCCCTTTTCTGGGGAGACGGGCGGTGATAAATTTGATAAATAAACTTAATTTAGGATACTAGTTAACTCAGTTTAGATGTTTGGACTAGAAACATTACTGACTGTCCCATATGCAGACCATAATCAGATTGCCCATTTATTTGTAATGTAAATTGAGGAAAGAGTACAATGTACAACCTTTTGCTGCTGGAGGAAAGGTGGGATAGAAATCTAAGAAAAAGATAAATAAATAGACTGACCCACTCTTCTATGGTTTTCTCACAATTATAGATTAATTTAACAGTAATTCCAGATTGTGCATATAAAACAAAATCCTTAAATGCTTTCTCACTTCTAAAATATACACACATTCAATATTTTTTCCCAGATTAACCGTTATCTAGCTAGTTTTCTCTAATGATTAATAAAAAAAAAACCTGCTATCAGGCATGTGGATGTTAGATTCTGAAACTCATCCTCTGTTTATTTAGCAGGTCACACTGAGCAGTAGGTTTTACTTCTAAATAAAATATGTATTAGATGTTATGTGTACTCATGATTTTTCTTTAGTTTTTTTTCCTTTAAGGAACAGTCATATGTTTTCTGACCCTCAGTTCCTGCTGTTATTTTAAAAATTTTCTCCACTATAAAGGAAAAAAGAGTAAAATAACTAATATTGTCTTCAGAAAACTCCCCAATAGGGTTATGTTCTTTCAGTAATGAATGGAGAAAAACCCCAGATCTTATGGATATAGATAAAACACCTCAGGAATAAAACTGGAGCCTGTCATGAGGCTGTTTGCTCCTGTTTTAGAGTTACATGGAATTTATCCTTCTCTCAAAATCTTTTCTTTTTTCTCTGCCTTATGCTTACCCAACAATTATGCTCTTTTTTTTCTGAATTAATCTAATACTTTGTCATTATTGTTTTCCTGTTTCCATTTGCAGCGTAGTAGCAGGTGGCTGTTGACTGGCTTCAGACCAAATTTGCCTGAGTCCTTTTCTGCCTTTTTTTGTGCTGTTCTTCCCAAATCCTTATGTGTTACTGTTGATGTTTTCCACTTGCTAGTGCTTGGAGAACAGCAACAGCAACAGCAACAACAACAACAACAACCTCTAATATTTAGCCAGGCATCTGACTTAAATATCTTACCAAAAGTCTCCATATTACCATTCACAGACCGTTCTTTCATCTCTTCAAGCACTCTCTATTGTGGTGTAATTGTGATATCCAAATTTTGGCACATCCTATCACTGTAATTGCTTCTGCATCATGATGTATAGATTGGCTTTTGCAGCTGTCTGGTTGATGGATTAATATTCAAACAGTGGTTTTATGACTTCTGCAAATAACTGTTCAATGGTTTGGCTCTTTTCTTTTTTGCACCTGCAAATGCATCAATCATTTTTTCTCAAAAATAATCACTACCATACTTTCCAAAACGCGTTGTTAAATTATTAAATTGTCCCTAGAAATTGTCTTGGCATTCAATTGGTCTGCATGTTTGTTCCACAATATATCCTGCACATCCCTTTCTAACATGGCTGTGCTTCATGCTGATTTGTAGCATTGTAATATTACTGTTCCCCATCAAATTCTGTCACCTTGGGTTTTTATTAGGGTTGTGTCACTAATTGTTGTGTTAATTTCCCTCCCTCCCTCCCTCCCTCCTTCTCTTTCTTTCTTTTCTTTCTTTCTTTCTTTCTTTCTTTCTTTCTTTCTTTCTTTTTCTGTCTCTCTCTCTCTCTCTCTGAGTGTGTTTGTGTGTGTATAGAAACACCTTTTGGTGGGAAAGCTGAAGGACTGACCTTACCATTAGGCAAAATAAGGTCATGGCCAGAAGATTGTAGGAGGGAGCAGCAAAGTTGAAGATGAGAGTGGTATGTGCCAAGTCCTGTGTACCTGGACAAGATCAAAGAAGCAAGAACTACACAGATTTCAGTAAGGTATTTTTAATGCTAGTCTGGAATTAATTCCAAATCTTGGAAACTGTAATAGAAATTTCCTAGCTTCATTTATATTGAGTTGATTAAGTCTTCTTGAATGCTTTGAAACACTTCTTCCCAGATTCCTTAGCTGAGCTAAATTGTTGCTTTTGAGATAAGCTGATAACTACCTCACATCTAAAATCTCTTGCTTGTTTATGTTTGCATTAATCTTCATTCCTTTCCCAGCCTCCCCATAAACTCCTATTGTATGTTGCATGACCAGTCTTGTATGTCCTAGGCCAGCCTGTTGCTTTCAGGTGCAGTGAAAATGCAAACTCTAGTTCAGTTGGATTTTCACTTAGAAAAGAAAGGGGTAACATCTTATTCTTTGTTTCAAGCAGCAATATGCTTTTGTGGCTCTGAAAAGTGGGATACAAATTTAATTAATAAGTTACAAGTATTCCCCTAAAAACCTAGCTGTGTAAATATTAAAATGTTTTTTTTTTCTGATTTTATTCAGTGCCATTATTTTCCCAAACTGCATTTGTTTTGTACCAGCCAACAAGCTACCATGTAGTGAGTGGCTGACACTACAATCTATTTATTCAGATTTGGTTAAGGCAGACTTCATTAGGCAAGACAAACTTGGTGCAATGATGATGTTACCTAGTTGGGTAATGAAACATCTGCAAGCAGATGTTTCCTCATGAGTTTATCAGTAGGGTAATCATAGATGCAGAATATCTCTTCAATCTATTTAATATAGGATGTGCACCTCTGCTTAATTCAGTCAAATGTAATGTGAACCTTACAATAGATTATTTTGTTCCCGGCAGTGCCATCAACTTACTAATCACTGGACTTTTTTATTACAATAAAATGGACATACATATTCAATAAGGTCTTAGCATTTCAGACTGCAAAATAGATCCTTGCTTTGCAAATCATTGAATTTATTAGCCTTTGTTCATATTACATCCTGTAGAAATCAAGTGATTATGTCACTGGGAAGAGCAATTGCTGAAATTTGGGGGGAGGCGTTTTTTGGCATTGGGGTGAGATCAAGGGCAAAAGGCCACTGGAAGACAAACTGTGACCATAGGCAAACTGCTACTCTGCTACTCTGAAAAATGTCCCCAAATAATGAACTCAAAATTTGGCTATTTTGCTGCAGAGATTTGGTGCCATGATCGTAGGGTATTTGGGGACTGAAAATTGTATGCAAGCCAAAAGTTGGCAATGCATGGTCTAATTTAGTCAATGTTCACTTGCTATCTTATATTCCCAGTTTTAGCCATAATGGTAGAACCTTTTATTATTCTAAGTTGAAACATGATTTACTAGGATTCCAGCTTAAAAGAAATCTTCCCACTTTTCCATTTTACCACATTAATTATTTCTTAGAAAAACATTGATCATTGATAATGGAGCCTGAATATGATCCTTCAGTACTGTGACTGGCCATGCATTTTATAGTTATCTTACCCTCTCAGTTCTATTACAGCTTTGATTAATATTGGTCTGTTCTTTAATACAGACTCCATGCAGAAAAGCTACTTTGTACTTCTGCTTTTCAGCTGACATGCAAAATTTCAATGAAATTAGGCAGGTAGGAAGCAAAATGATTGCAGGGAGAGAGAGGATAAGTATTCAATGTGACATCAAATATTAATGCTAATGGGGAGACTGAATGGTTGTGATTTATCTTTGTATTGGAATACATTATTATATTTCAAAGCTCAATATTTAAAAATAATCTTCTTGTTTAATTTGAAAATGTATGGCTCTATACTATTGCCTACTGCAGCAAAATAAAACTCCTTGTGTGCCTATAGGCATTTCTATTACTTTCCTGGTATTGGCAATGGTAACATTGTGTGCATATGCGCTTGAGGATAGCAATCTTTCATATGCAGTAAACACAGAAATTATGAACTAATGGCCTGGTGATAAGATTACTTGTATATATATTGATTATTGTGGATGAATTGCAGTAAGCACCTGATGATGAAGGTGATATTCCCAGAAACAAGTACCATGAAGTTCCAATAAGGGTAAGTTGTTCCAGATGTATTAGATGTATTAGTTGTCCCAGAGCTACAATATAGTTTGGAAATTAGTGAGCATTATGTCAGTTGGAGGAACATCTAGCATTTATCATTCTAAAAGCATTCTAGTCATCATTAAGCTTCAGTGTTCCACTGTTATGAGATGCCATGGACATACCATACTCAGAAATGTCAATGGATTCCTTGTTATCCCCTTGCTTTGGATAAAGTTCTTTCTATGCATTCTTCATGTCCAATAAGTAATGTAGTGTGTAGAGGAAGCATCATGGTCAAAAGCTTCAGGAATAAATTTCATCTCAGTGTCTGTCAGCCTTGCAAGCTAGTCCAGACAAGAAGCAAACCCAGATGAGCTAATCCTACTTTATTGTAAGGTTACATTAACAGAATCTTGCAAGATTGAAAGTATTTCTCCCCTCCTCCAGAAAACTAAGGAGGATTCCTTCTGAAATTCTTCTCAAGCTTTTCCCCCACCTGTGGACTGAGCTGCTCTTATCAGACTGTTGCCCAGACTGCAAGTCTTTGTCCGGTCTCCCAAGGTTATTCCCTGATACCATTACATCGTCCCCTTTTGAGATCATTCAGAATATCCCAGAGTGTAAATCTAGTGGATGCACACTTGCTTCTGGTTCAGTTGGGAGCATCTTCAGATAGCCATAGGAACATGGACACAAAAGTGATTGTGGAAAATACATATAGGCAATGCCACCTGCATGAGGCAGCCCTGGTATGGAATAGTACAGTGCATGTTTCTGTTTTGCTTCTCATCTAATAATCATTCTTGTTCTCTTACTGCAGTTTATGGTATTAGGTCTATCTACCAGAGAATCAGAGTGGAAATATTTTCTCTGGCAAGGGCAACTTCTTCTGGAGGTAGCATGCTGGTTTTTTTTTCTCTCTCTCTCTTCTGTTATCCCACTTTTCTCTTTCTCTCTTTCTTTCTCTCTCTCCCACCCCTTTTTCTTCTCTTCTTTTCACACTCCTCTCCGACCCTTGTCCACCCTGCCCAGTCAGCTGGAATGAAAGGAACAAATCACTCTACTCAAAAGTCTAATAAAATGCAAAGAAAGTTGAAAATTAGGCCAAGGATGCATGAAATTAGGTTGAGGGCTGCAATTTATATTATCCTGCTCTTACAGTAAGCTTCAACATGCTTCTAGCTCACTGCAGATAATGCTGTTATTGTAATTGGAGAGATTCAAGTATAGCAGTGATCAGGGCTGAAAGTGGACTTCTGAAGAAGAATGACCATTTTTGCCTTCATAGACATAGACTTGCAAAACCCATGTGATTCTGTATGTAGTATACGGAACTGCACAGTAATCAGTAAGTGGTTGTAAAGCCAAACATGAATCCAGGCAGTAAGTGGGAAGGAGGAGAATGCTTCAGTTTACTCTTGAGTTTTCCACATCAGTTCAGGTCTTGGTAGATACGAGAACAAGACCTATACTAAAATAAAATGAGGCACCTTTGAATGCTTCAGCAAAGGATCGTTACCTTGTCGTGGTGCTGGAGCTTGAGCACCTCAATGAGCTAAACCGTGAAGGGCCACCCAAGATGGGAAGGTCATGACAGAGAGGTCAGACTAAATGCGATCCCTAGGGAAGGTAATGACAACCCACCCCAGTATTCTTGCCGTGAAAACTAAATGGATCAGTACAACCAGAGATATGTTGGTATACCATTGGAAGATGAAACCCCCAGGTGGGAAGATGGTCAAAATGCTACTGGGGAGGAACAGAGGATGAGTTCAACTAGCCCCAGACGTGATGATGCAGCTAGCTCAAAGCCGAAAGGACGGCTAGTGGCCAACGGTGCTGGTGGTGAACGGCGAATCCGATGTTCTAAGGAACAGCACACCATTGGAACCTGGAATGTAAGATCTATGAGCCAGGGCAAATTGGATGTGGTTATTGGTGAGATGTCAAGATTAAAGATTGACATTTTGGGTGTCAGTGAACTGAAATGGACTGGAATGGGCCACTTCACATCAAATGACCACCAGATCTACTACTGTGGACAAGAGGACCACAGAAGAAATGGAGTAGCCTTCATAATTAATAGTAAAATGGCTAAAGCAGTGCTTGGATACAATCCAAAAAATGACAGAATGATCTCAATTCAAATTCAGGGCAAGCCATCTTGTTGGCAGATGCTGGAAAAGCCTTTAGCCCAGGAGAGGTCAAAAAAGTCACACACCAAGCATTTCTATAAAAATAATTTATTTACAGAAAGCAAAAACAAAAACAAAACATATTTAAAGGACTTAGCTCCCTTTGGAGCAAGCCTTACTTGCTACATATCGGCAGAGAGAAAAAGAGGAAGTGAGAAAACAAGTCCGGGCAGGTCCTCTCCTCCCCCCAGGCTATTTTGCATGAAGCACGTGAGAGGAGACAATCTAGCCAAAATGATTAGGCACATATAGCAGTCTTAATCTGTTAGTAGGAAAACCTCAACACTCCCCTTTTTACACTATAGATTAAGTTGCAAACCAATCTTCTCTGACAACTCTTTGTGTCTTGGTACAGGAAGAGGTTTGGTTAAAATATCAGCAATCATGTCTTTTGATTCACAATATTTTAACATTATTTCTCCTTTGCTTATCATATCTTTGATATATTGATATCTAATATCGATATGTTTTTTTCTACTTCTGCAGGCTTCAGATTTTGCCATAGCAATGCAAGCTTGATTATCCTCATAAACAGTTATAGGCTGGTTCACTTCCATGCCTATGTCTTTTAACAAATGTTTAAACCATGTAACCTCATTACAGGTTTGTGTTAGAGAATAAAACTCTGCTTCTGCAGTGGAAAGAGCAACAAGTGTTTGTTTTCTAGAATGCCAGCCTAAGCTAGATCCAGCAAATTGAATTAAAATCCCAGAAGTGGATTTTCTGTCACTGACATCTGCTCCCCAGTCAGAATCGGCAAAAGCCTGCAATTTCTTGGTTCCAGAGGCATTTAGCTTCAGGCAATAATTCGTTGTTCCTTGCAAATACCTCATTAACCTCTTCAATGCTGCTTTTCCAGTAGATGTAGGCTTCTCTACCTGTCTACTTAAAATGGCCACAGAATTTGAGATATCTGGGCGAGAATGATTTGCAATGTACAGTAAACTTCCAATTGCAGATCTATAGTTCTCTGCCTCAGTTAATTGAGTTTCTCCTATATCTTTCTGAAAATCTATTATCATCGGAGTAGAGACTGGTTTACAGTCTTGCATATTAAAATCCTCTAGGAGTTTTTGAATTTTACTATGTTGGTTTAACAGAAAGCTACCATCCTTGTCTCTGTGTACTTCCAAACCTAGGTAATTGGTCACAACTCCAAGGCTTTTTAATATGAAATGGCTTTTCATGCAGGCTTCAAAATCAAGCCTTTGTTTTTCTGTTGATGTGAACAGCAGCAAATCATCAACATAAATGCACAGATACATACAGCCTTGTTTGTCCTCCTTCATATATACACAGGGATCTGCTTTTCCTTTTTCAAAACCAAAATTCTGCAGTTTTTCATCTACTTTTTGGTTCCAGGATCTAGCAGCTTGTTTTAACCCATAGATTGACTTCTGCAGTTCACAGACTAGATTCTCCCCTTTTTCATAGCCAGGGGGTTGCTGCATGTATAATCTGTGGTCTAAATCACCATAGAGAAATGCAGTTTGAATGTCATAGTGGTGAACTGACATTCCTTTGAGTGCAGCAATTTTTAACAGTAATCTAATTGATTCACCTTTAGTAACTGGTGCAAAAGTCTTGTCAAAGTCTAAATCTTTCCTTTGAGTGAACCCTTTTGCAACCAACCTTGCTTTATATTTTTGGATTTCGCCATCAGCATCCCTTTTCAGTTTGAAAACCCACTACAACCCAGACAGCGTTCATTGGGAGGTAGATTTACCAGTTTCCATGTTTTATTTTCTTTCAAGGATGCTAACTCCTGTTGCATGGCAGAATGCCAATTTTGTGCAATCTCTGGTGGTAAAGCATTCACTTGTTCTAAAGACTCAGGTTCTGTGAATATGTGAAAAGCCTTTACTGTTTCAGCCTGAAAACGTGATGGAGGAACACCTTTATTACTCCTCTGAGATCTGCGAGGTAATACAGGGCTTAAATTTTGACTCCTATCACTTTCCTGAGAAGCATCTATCTCATCAGACAGATCTTCAATTTGCTTTTCTGGTTTAATGTCCTCATCAGGCAAAAGATCACCATCAGCAAGTCCTTGCTGTTCTCTTGTGGTGGTCAGTTCAACTGGAGAGCTAGAATTTAATCTCCCCCAGTTTTGTTCAGCAAAAGAAGCGCTTTTGCTAATTATTAATTTCTCTCCCATTATGAACCTGTAGCTCCTTTGGCTTTGTTCATAGCCAACAAAGATGGCTTTCTTTGTTGTGGGGCCTCCTTTCCTTCTCTGCTGTTTTGGAATGTGAACCCATGCAGTGCTACCAAACACTCTAAGATGGCTTACCTTTGGTTTCACACCATAAAACAAATGGAATGGAGTGTCCTGAATCATAGAGTTATACAACCTGTTCTGAACATAAGTGGCAGTCGATATTGCCTCTCCCCAGAACTTAAAACATAATCGTGAATCTTTTAACATGCATTCCATCGCATTTTGCAAGGTTCTGCCCTTTCTTTCAGCAACACCATTTTGCTGAGGGGTGTAAGGGTTAGAAAGAATTTGTTCTATCCCTTTTTCCACTAGGAACCTTCTGAATTTGTGAGAAAGGTATTCTCCTCCTCTATCACATTGGAGTGCAGATACAGGCCTAGGGAATTTTCCATTTGCCCATGTCACAAAACTTTTAAATTTCTCAAATGCCTCATCTTTATGTTTTAAGATGTAGATAAATGTGTATCTTGAGAAATCATCAATGATGGTCATTGCATACCTTGCTTGTCCAAGACTTGGAGCAAAAGGACCAATAATGTCAGAGTGTACAATTTCCAAAGGTCTAGTTGTAACTCTGTCACTGTGCTTACTCACAGGAGCTTTTAGTGTTTTGCATTCTTTGCAAACTACACAGTCTAAGTATTTATCACAGGGTTTTATCTTTAGGTCAGCACACAGCTGTGGCATTTGTGCTATATACTTGAAATTAGCATGACCAAATCTCCTGTGCATCAGGTGTACACATTGGTCATGATATGGCGTGTTGCCAACTGCAGCCTTGCAGCTTGGCTTCCTTGCATTTTGCACAATGTACAAGGAGTCTTTTAACATGCCAGTAGCACACAATTTCCCATTTTTTCGTATCTCACAACCATTTTTCTTAAATGTTATGATATACCCTGTTGCAGCCAATTGTGCCACAGATAAAAGGTTTGATTGTAAATTTGGCACATACAACACACCTTTTACAGTTTCTCCCAAGCAGGATAAATACAAGTCACCTTGTCCCATAATTTTGGTCACAGACCCATCAGCCAAAGATACACTTTGTCTTTCAGTTTTAGACGGTGACACAAAAGAGCTTTTACAATTACATAAATGACAATTGGCCCCAGAATCTAACACCCATACATCAGAATTACCCTTCTCAGCAACCTGTGCAATCTGGGTTGTCTGAAGAGCCTTCTTCTGTGTTGCCCTTGTGTTTTTCTTCTCTGTCTTTCTACTCTTGGGTCTCATGGCATAGTCTCTTTGCAAATGTCCAGCTGAACCACAAGTGAAGCATCGCTGGCTTGCTAGTGCTGTGGCCTCAGGTTCCTTTCCCTTCTTTTCCCTCATTTTCTGGTCTTGCAGCTTTCCAGAAGAGATGGGGGGGGGATCTTTCCTCTCTCTTCTCCCATTCAGCGAGTAAGCGCTGTGTAACATACGATGGGGTGAGGTCTGCTTCAGGCATAGCCTCCAGGGTACAAATCAGCGTGTCCCACGTTGCATTTAGTGAGGACAGGAGGATATATGATTTTGTGAGAGGTGTAAATTCCATTCCTCTCTCCTGCAACTCAACAAACAGCTGCTGAATAAAATGCAGGTGCTCAGGAAGGCTATCTCCTTCTGCAAGGTAGGCTCTGTACAGCTTTTTCGTCAGAGTAACTTTACTCCCTGCTGTTGCCTTTACATATAAGTCTCTCAAAGCGTCCCAAAGTTGCTTTGCAGACTGCATGCCTCGCACGTGGACTAGCTGATTGTCCTCAACTCCCAAGATAATGGTGGCTCTAGCTCGCTCATCCTGTCTCAGCCATTCAGCACTGGGATTTTGGGGGTTTTGCTCACCAATTGGCAGCCAAAGATCCTCTCTGCGAAGATACATTTCCATCTTCAGGGCCCAATTCAAATAGTTGGTCTCTGATAGGCGCTCCAGAGGCATCGCTGAGGGCTGGGAGGTAGCCATGGCTTCTTCCTTCTTTTGCAAGTCACCTCAGCTGGCTTCTTTGTCCTGTAGACTGGCAGTTGCTGGAAAATCTCCAGGTGGCTCCAAAGAAAATCTTCACAGGTCTTTGCTACCTGCCTTTAAATTGTGCATGAGGTGTGGAGTTGATCTCTCTGAGTTTTACTGCGTTGTTTACTGGGCACATAACCTGTTGGCAGATGCTGGGAAAGCCTTTAGCCCAGGAGAGGTCAAAAAAGTCACACACCAAGCATTTCTATAAAAATAATTTATTTACAGAAAGCAAAAACAAAAACAAAACATATTTAAAGGACTTAGCTCCCTTTGGAGCAAGCCTTACTTGCTACATATCGGCAGAGAGAAAAAGAGGAAGTGAGAAAACAAGTCCAGGCAGGTCCTCTCCTCCCCCCCAGGCTATTTTGCATGAAGCACGTCAGAGGAGACAAGATAGCCAAAATGATTAGGCACATATAGCAGTCTTAATCTGTTAGTAGGAAAATCTCAACACATCTAACATCACAGTGATCCAAATATACTCCCCAACCACAAATGCTGAAGAAGCTGAAGTAGAGCAGTTCTATGAGGATCTGCAGCACCTACTGGACAACATGCCTAAAAGAGATGTTTTTTTCATCACAGGAGACTGGAATGCTAAGGTGGGCAGTCAAATGACACCTGGAATTACAGGTAAGTATGGCCTGGGAGAACAAAACGAAGCAGGACATAGGCTGATAGAATTTTGCCAAGACAATTCACTCTGCATAACAAACACTCTCTTCCAACAACCTAAGAGACGGCTTTATACATGGACTTCACCAGATGGACAACACCGAAATCAGATTGACTACATCCTTTGCAGCCAAAGGTGGCGGACATCTGTACAGTCGGTAAAAACAAGTAGTTCAGATCATGAACTTCTTCTTGCACAATTTAGGATCAGACTCAAGAGATTAGGGAAGACCCACAGATCAGCTAGATATGAGCTCACTAATATTCCTAAGGAATATGCAGTGGAGGTGAAGAATAGATTTAAGGGACTGGACTTAGTAGACAGGGTCCCGGAAGAACTCTGGACAGACGTTCGCAACATTCTTCAGGAGGCGGCAACAAAATACATCCCAAAGAAAGAGAAAACCAAGAAGGCAAAATGGCTGTCTGCTGAGACACTAGAAGTAGCCCAAGAAAGAAGGAAAGCAAAAGGCAACAGTGATAGGGGGAGATATGCCCGATTAAATGCAAAATTCCAGAGGTTAGCCAGAAGAGATAAGGAATTATTTTTAAACAAGCAATGCACAGAAGTGGAAGAAGACAATAGAATAGGAAGGACAAGAGACCTCTTCCAGAAAATTAGAAACATTGGAGGTAAATTCCAGGCAAAAATGGGTATGATCAAAAACAAAGATGGCAACGACCTAACAGAAGAAGAAGAGATCAAGAAAAGGTGGCAAGAATATACAGAAGACCTGTATAGGAAGGATAACAATATCGGGGATAGCTTTGGCGGTGTGGTCAGTGAGCTAGAGCCAGACATTCTGAAGAGTGAGGTTGAATGAGCCTTAAGAAGCATTGCTAATAACAAGGCAGCACGAGATGACGGCATCCCAGCTGAACTGTTCAAAATCTTGCAAGATGATGCTGTCAAGGTAATGCATGCTATATGCCAGCAAATTTGGAAAACACAAGAATGGCCATCAGATTGGAAAAAATCAACTTATATCCCCATACCAAAAAAGGGGAACACTAAAGAATGTTCAAACTATCGAACAGTGGCACTCATTTCACATGCCAGTAAGGTAATGCTAAGATCCTGCAAGGTAGACTTCAGCAGTTCATGGAGCGAGAATTGCCAGATGTACAAGCTGGGTTTAGAAAAGGCAGAGGAACTAGAGACCAAATTGCCAATATCCGCTGGATAATGGAAAAAGCCAGGGAGTTTCAGAAAAACATCTATTTCTGTTTTATTGACTATTCTAAAGCCTTTGACTGTATAAGTAAAGGTAAAGGTTTCCCTTGACGTAAAGTCCAGTCGTGTCTGACTCTAGGGGGCGGTGCTCATCTCCGTTTCAAAGCCGAAGAGCCGGCGTTGTCCATAGGACACTTCCGGGTCATGTGGCCAGCATGACGACTCGGAACGCCGTTACCTTCCCGCCGAAGCGGTACCAATTAATCTACTCACATTTGCATGTTTTCGAACTGCTTGGTGTGCAGGAGCTGGGACGAGCAACGAATCAACGAACGGAGCTGGGACGAGCAACGAATCAACAACAAAACCTCATCTACTGCCAATGGGAATCTCATTCAAAGGTTGTTGTTGTTGATTCGTTTAGTCGCTTCCGACTCTTTGTGACTTCATGGACCAGCCCTGCCAGAGCTTCCTGTCGGTCGTCAACACCCCCAGCTCCCCCAGGGACAAGTCCGTCACCTCTAGAATATCATCCATCCACCTTGCCCTTGGTCGGCCCCTCTTCCTTTTGCCCTCCACTCGCCCTAGCATCAGCATCTTCTCCAGGCTGTCCTGTCTTCTCATGATATGGCCAAAGTATTTCAGTTTTGCCTTTAATATCATTCCCTCAAGTGAGCAGTCTGGCTTTATTTCCTGGAGGATGGACTGGTTTGATCTTCTTGCAGTCCAAGGCACTCTCAGAATTTTCCTCCAACACCACAGTTCAAAAGCATCGATCTTCCTTCGCTCAGCCTTCCTTATGGTCCAGCTCTCGCAGCCATATGTTACTACGGGAAACACCATTGCTTTAACTATGCGGACCTTTGTTGTCAGTGTGATGTCTCTGCTCTTAACTATTTTATTGAGATTTGTCATTGCTCTTCTCTCAAGGATTAGACGTCTTCTGATTTCCTGACTGCAGTCAGCGTCTGCAGTAATCTTTGCACCTAGGAATACAAAGTCTTTCACTGCTTCTATATTTTCTCCCTCTATTTTCCAGTTATCAATCAAGCTGGTTGCCATAATCTTGGTTTCTTTGAGGTTTAGCTGCAAGCCAGCTTTTGCACTTTCTTCTTTCACCTTCATCATAAGACTTCTCAGTTCCTCTTCACTTTCAGCCATCAAAGTGGTATCATCTGCATATCTGAGATTGTTAATGTTTCTTCCAGAGATTTTAACCCCAGCCTTGGATTCCTCAAGCCCAGCATGTCGCATGATGTGTTCTGCATACAAGTTGAATAGGTAGGGTGAGAGTATACAGCCCTGCCGTACTCCTTTCCCCATCATAAACCAGTCTGTTGTTCTGTGGTCTGTTCTTACTGTTGCTACTTGGTCATTATACAGATTCTTCAGGAGGCAGACAAGATGACTTGGTATCCCCATACCACTAAGAACTTGCCACAATTTGTTAAGGTCCACACAGTCAAAGGCTTTAGAATAGTCAATAAAACAGAAATAGATGTTTTTCTGAAACTCCCTGGCTTTTTCCATTATCCAGCAGATATTGGCAATTTGGTCTCTAGTTCCTCTGCCTTTTCTAAACCCAGCTTGTACATCTGGCAATTCTCGCTCCATGAACTGCTGAAGTCTACCTTGCAGGATCTTAGCATTACCTTACTGGCATGTGAAATGAGTGCCACTGTTCGATAGTTTGAACATTCTTTAGTGTTTCCCTTTTTGGTATGGGGATATAAGTTGATTTTTTCCAATCTGATGGCCATTCTTGTGTTTTCCAAATTTGCTGGCATATAGCATGCATTACCTTGACAGCATCATCTTGCAAGATTTTGAACAGTTCAGCTGGGATGCCATCATCTCGTGCTGCCTTGTTATTAGCAATGCTTCTTAAGGCCCATTCAACCTCACCCTTCAGGATGTCTGGCTCTAGCTCACTGACCACACAGTCAAAGCTATCCCTGATACTGTTATCCTTCCTATAAAGCTCTTCCGTATATTCTTGCCACCTTTTCTTGATCTCTTCTTCTTCTGTTAGGTCCCTGCCATCTTTGTTTTTGATCATACCCATTTTTGCCTGGAATTTACCTCCAATATTTCTAATTTTCTGGAAGAGGTCTCTTGTCCTTCCTATTCTATTGTCTTCTTCCACTTCCGCACATTGCTTGTTTAAAAATAATTCCTTATCTCTTCTGGCTAACCTCTGGAATTTTGCATTTAATTGGGCATATCTCCCCCTATCACTGTTGCCTTTTGCTTTCCTTCTTTCTTGGGCTACTTCTAGCATCTCAGCAGACAGCCATTTTGCCTTCTTGGTTTTCTCTTTCTTTGGGATGTATTTTGTTGCCGCCTCCTGAAGAATGTTGCGAACGTCTGTCCATAGTTCTTCCGGGACCCTGTCTACTAAGTCCAGTCCCTTAAATCTATTCTTCACCTCCACTGCATATTCCTGAGGGATATTAGTGAGCTCATATCTAGCTGATCTGTGGGTCTTCCCTAATCTCTTGAGTCTGATCCTAAATTGTGCAAGAAGAAGTTCGTGATCTGAACTACAGTCAGCTCCAGGTCTTGTTTTTACCGACTGTACAGATGTCCGCCACCTTTGGCTGCAAAGGATGTAGTCAATCTGATTTTGGTGTTGTCCATCTGGTGAAGTCCATGTATAAAGCCGTCTCTTAGGTTGTTGGAAGAGGGTGTTTGTTATGCAGAGTGAATTGTCTTGGCAAAATTCTATCAGCCTATGATCTGCTTCGTTTTGTTCTCCCAGGCCATACTTACCTGTAATTCCAGGTGTCATTTGACTGCCCACCTTAGCATTCCAGTCTCCTGTGATGAAAATAACATCTCTTTTAGGCGTGTTGTCCAGTAGGTGCTGCAGATCCTCATAGAACTGCTCTACTTCAGCTTCTTCAGCATTTGTGGTTAGGGCGTATATTTGGATCACTGTGATGTTAGATGGCTTGCCCTGAATTCAAATTGAGATCATTCTGTCATTTTTTGGATTGTAGCCAAGCACTGCTTTAGCCACTTGACTATTAATTATGAAGGCTACTCCATTTCTTCTGTAGTCCTCTTGTCCACAGTAGTAGATCTGGTGGTCATTTGATGTGAAGTGACTCATTCCAGTCCATTTCAGTTCACTGACGCCCAAAATGTCGATCTTTAATCTTGACATCTCACCAATAACCACATCCAATTTGCCCTGGCTCATAGATCTTACATTCCAGGTTCCAATGGTGTGTTGATCCTTAGAACATCGGATTCGCCGTTCACCACCAGCACCGTTGGCCGCTAGCCGTCCTTTCGGCTTTGAGCTAGCTGCATCATCACGTCTGGGGCTAGTTGAACTCATCCTCTGTTCCTCCCCAGTAGCATTTTGACCATCTTCCCACCTGGGGGTTTCATCTTCCAATGGTATACCGACATATCTGTGGTTGTACTGATCCATTTAGTTTTCACGGCAAGAATACTGGGGTGGGTTGCCATTACCTTCCCCAGGGATCGCATTTAGTCTGACCTCTCTGTCATGACCTTCCCGTCTTGGGTGTCCCTTCATGGTTTAGCTCATGGCATCATTGAGGTGCTCAAGCTCCAGCACCACGACAAGGTAACGATCCTTTGCTGAAAAGTAGATGAGGTAGTGGTGGCAAAAAAAAAAAGCTTGCCACAACAAAACCTGATGCTGGTGTCAATACAAGAAGAAACTAAAGCAGAGAGATCATTCCAGTCTGCTAGATTTCAAATGCTTAATCACAAGTGACTCCCACTATTGCAGCTCAGAAAGCAATGTTTTCAGTCTTCCATTAATTTCCATATAAAAACCATCTATTGGGGAACTGCTAGAGAGATGATGGAGATCAATCTACTATAATAACACACTGGAGACTAGAGGGGGAAATGCAAACTTGGAGCAATTTCATGGCAGGTGCAATCTTGGAAAGGATAGCCATTTATTGGAGTTAATTTATTCCCTTGACATACTTGAAATCCATATTTGTACTTTAAGAGTCTAAAATGTAGGCTGATTAAAAATGTAGCCAGATATTTTTAAGCATTTTAGCCACATCCAATGATATAAAAAAACCCCAGTGATAGGACAGCTGTTTTTTTTTTTTTTAAATCTCACAGTACCAAAAGAAAAAACAAGATTGTTTATTCTCCCTTTTGGTTTCCTTCTATTCATTTCTTCAGATCTAAAAGTTATTTGGAGAGAAATTGATTACGAGTAGCAGGGGAAAGAGTAATGAAAGAACAACAGCGGGGTTGTTAAGGGGAATGCAAATGATTTTGTTATGGATTAACCTGCATTTGTGTGCCTAATTCACAATGCACACACATATTACACATATGCCCCAGCACATGAGATACATCAAGACTCAAACGTTCCTTGGATTTGCAGACCCCATGCGCAATAAGTATTTCTTTGAATGCCCTCCTGTTGAGAAAATTAACAGCGCACTTAATCCCTAAATCCCATTCTTAACAAACTATTTTGAATAACATTTATTAATCTTACTTTCTGCACTGCTCAGATGAGTATCATGGTAATATATTTTTCACTGAAAATGGGTGGGCCACTGGGAAACAATCACAATTCTCCTTTATATAAAATCAGTGGTGGTGAATAATATAGATAAGGAAGCCAAAAGAATGTCCTCTTATCCATTTTATTTTTAAAGCAAAGCAGTTCGAAATCATGCAATGTGAGTAGATTAATAGGTACCGCTTCGGCGGGCAGGTGACAGCATTCCTTGTAGTCATGCCGGCCACATGACCACGGAAGTGTCTACGGACAAACGCCGGCTCTTTGGCTTTGAAACGGAGATGAGCACCGCCCCCTAGAGTCGGACACAACTGGACTTAATGTCAAGGGAAACCTTTACCTTTACCTATTGAAACTTTATCCCAAGCCACTTTTTCAAGGCTGCATTGTCTCTTCAGACTTCAGACTTCTGTTAGTATTTCACATCTGGTGTTCTGCCCTAGGGTGGTCACTAATCCCTTGGAGGATATTTACTCAACCACTTTGTACTTCGTATTTATGGTATCTGTGTCTGTTCCGTGTATCAGTTGCAAACAACAGAAGAAATAACCAAGGCTGGTCCTCCATTTATTATCTTGTCCCTGTGGTAGCCACTGCAAAATACCATGTTTCAGCTGCAGAAGGAGGAGTTTAGGGTAGCCTATCCCATGAAGAACATCAATTGTAGCATAAGAGAGAAGACACAAGGACAACCATCTGCCTGACATCCTCTGAGCTGTAATGGGAATGTCCACCGCTCAATTTTCTATTGAATTTTGATAATATTTGTCATTAACAGCTCTAATTGTTAGCAGTTGTGCACTGAGCTGTGCAATCATTCTATGGAATAAATTTTAAAATTAATTTGTTTAATCACCTGGATTATATCAGTGGAAAACAAAACTATAACCTGAAAATGCGCTCACATTGGAACTAGTTTTTCCATAGAACCATATGGAGAAAGTCAGATGGCAGGACAATACCACATAGTCCACAGGTGGTCTGTTGCTAAATCCCAGTGTGTAAGGGCTGAGCCGAATCTATGAGGGCTGAATGAAAATTAATGCCTCCTATTTAAATAGGGACATTTTAATAAATGAAACAGGAAAATAATCCTTGAAAACAGCTCTTTTCTTACCTGTATTTACCTCTTCTATACTTCTGCCAATGATGGACAAGCTTCTTAATGTTGTCATGAAAGAGCTTTTAGCTGAACATTTTAGCTCTTCAGACAGGTCCTGATATATTTTTTCATCTCTTCATTTGATTCAAAGAGGTGTCCATAATGGTATTCCTTCAATTTTTGGAAAAAGTGAAAATCACATGGTACCAAGTCTGGACTGTATGGTAGATGGGGTATGATGATGAACTCCAACTTCACAATGGCCCCTTTGGTGACTCATGAGTAGGAGGCCTAGCATTGTCATGTTTCAGCAAAATTTCCTTCTTGGGCTTCCGAACTATGCTTAATCATTATTTCAAAGTTTGGAGTGCTGCAGTGTAGCACTCTGAGTTGACAGTGGTGCCAGGTTAAAGGAAAGCCATGGAATCAAACTGAAGGATAAAACCAAGGATCAAAACTGTCTTCATCAAACTGAAGATTGTAAGTTTCAGCCTTGGCAGTTCCTGACTCATTGATTGCTATAAATGTTTTTAATCTACATTTGTCCGTATTTTGTATGGACAATGAGGATGCTGCAATTCAGTCCTGAGGAAGTTGGATAGGGGCATTCAGCTGCTGTACAATAATCTGTCAGTTATGGCAGCAGAAGGCCACACAGCTGCATTTTCATCCATGTCTTCAAAAATCTAATGTTGGAGAACTCTGATCTGTATCATCTGGTTCTGGTGGTGGTGCTGCTTCATCAAATTTTCACAAGTAAAGAATATAAATGACTGGCACTCTGGTCTAAACTAATGAAACAGTGCTTCTCTTTCATAAAGTCTTCTATTTTGAAGTGATATAATTAAATGTATCAAGAATAAGAGTCAAGCCTAGGTTATTCTAGCCCAGGGTTTCTCAGCCTTAGCAACTTTAAGATGTGTGGACTTCAACTCCCAGAATTCCCCAGCCAGCCTTGTTCTAGCCTAGCCTACAGAAAGCATGAAAATCCTCAACTACATATTTCAGTCCCTCCTGGCCAACAACTCACCTCACTATATAAATATAGGATGTGGTGATTTATTCTCAGATCTCACCCTTTCTTCTTCTTTTGCCAAGAAAGAGGCAGTAGTGGAATGGCTTTTTTCCCTAGCTACTACAGCAGGAAAGCAAAGGCTGTCCCCCTGTTCCTCTTGCTTGTTGCTATTCCATTGCTACAATTGATAGGCCAACCTTCCTCATCACAGCCCTGGTAAAGGCTATTTAACTCTTGGTTCCAACCCACTGCTCTGTACAGGAATCCAAATTAAAGCATCTCTGATAGATTGTTTTCTGGTTTCTCCTTGAACACATCCCATAAAGGAAAGCCTACCATCTCCCCTGGTAATAGTTCACCTGGCAATCTGCTTTTACCGTTAGAGAGTTTTATTAAAGCTCAGTTGGAATCAATTATTACATGTTCTGTAGTCTGGGATGGTAGAGAACAAATTTTAGCTTTCTTTGTGTGATACCCTTTCAGACACCTGAAGAGTGCTGTCAAATGCCAACATACTAATTGTTGGAACAGAACTCTCCAACTGCAACTTCAGTTCAGGTGGTAAGTAACCATATAATAGATAACCACCGAAAAACATTTTTCACAGTAAGTCATTAAATCCACCTCTATACATTCATTATGAATAAGACTGGTATTTCTCATTTTTTCATGGTTGTTGATAGTAGAGTTCTGAACAAAGGAGACTTATGCAACCTCAACCCATGCATAATTTGAATTGGGGGCACGGTGAGTCTGCATCCTTACATTAGAGTAAAGGAAATACACACACACACACAAAGAAAGCATTATTTTATTTATTTATTCATTTATTAATCAAATTTATCACCACCCATCTCCCAAAAGGGACTCTTGGCGGTTTACAATAAAACATAAATAAGAAAAATATAAAACTGTAAAATACTATAATACATAATAAAATAAATATGATAAAATCCCCAATGGCTGGAAGTTCTCTGTGATTTGCAAGCAGAGCAGGGTCCTTCTAAGAAACTAACCATCCCCAGGAATGACTACTCTCTCTCCTGCCCCAGGCATGATAACAGAACCAGGTCTTTAGTTG
Organism: Candoia aspera; assembly: GCF_035149785.1. NCBI lineage: Eukaryota > Metazoa > Chordata > Lepidosauria > Squamata > Candoiidae > Candoia > Candoia aspera. Next base: position 41,211,927 of record NC_086155.1, read on the forward strand.
TTTCCTAAAGTCCAGGAGGGAGGGAGCCAATCTCACTTCCGGGGGAAGGATATTCCAAAGGGCAGGGGCTGTTGCAGAGAAGGCCTTCCCACCAGATGGAATTCTCTTGCAGACAGGGTCCGTAGCATGCCCTCTCTGCATGACCGGGAGGGACAGGTTGATGTGATGGGGAGGAGACAGTCCCTTAGGTAACCTGACCTGTGCCATGTACAGGGCTTTAAAGGTGATAACCAACTCCTTGAATTGGACCCGGAAGCATACTGGCAACCAATGCAGCTCACAGAGCAAAGGGGTGATATGTGCTGATCATGGGAAACCCAAGATTGCCTGCGCGGCTGCATTTTGCACCAGCTGTAGCTTCTGGATACTCTTCAAGGGTAGCCTCGTGTAGAGCGCATTGCAATAGTCTATATTCCCAAGAAGATAACCAGATCATGAGTGACCATTCGAAGGGCCTCTCGCTCCAGGAAGGGGCGTAACTGGTGCACAACACAAAGTTGCACAAAGGTCCTCCTAGCCATGGCTGCCACCTGCTCTTTGAGCAGGAGCCGTGAGTCCAGGAGGACCCCCAAGTTATGCACCAGGTCTGTCCCAGGTCAACCCCCATCCAAAACTAAAGATGACAATTTCCCAGAAATCGAGGAGCCATTAATCCACAGCCACTCCACCTTCCCCAGGTTCAGCCCCAACCTGTTGTCCTCCATCCAGGCCCCCACGGCCCCCAGGCACTCGGAAAGGGTGGCCACGGCATCACTTACTTCACCCGGGATGGAAATATATCTGCATATTGATGATACCTCAGCCTGTAGTGACGGATGATCTCACCCAGTGGTTTCATGTAGATGTTAAAAAGGAGTGGATTGAGTACCAAATCCTGTAGTACCCCACAAAGTAGGGGCCATGGGCTGGATCTCTCACTCCCTATCAACACCAACTGGGACCAACCCTGGAGGAAGGAGGTGAACCAGCGTAGAACCACGCTGCCCACCCCCAACTCCCTAAGTCAGTCCAGAAGGATACCATGGTCGATGGTATCGAAAGCCGCTGAGAGGTCAAGAAGAGCAAGGATGGATGCACTGCCTCCATCCCACTCCCACCAGAGGTCATCCATAAGTGCGACCAATGCCATTTCCATCCCATAACTGGGCCTGAAACCTGACTGAAAGGGGTCTAGATAATCTGTTTCATCCAGAATCCTCTGCAGCTGCAAAGCCACCACTTTCTCAACCACCTTCCCCAAAAAGGGGAGGTGGGAGACTGGGCAAAAATTGTCCAGTATAGTAGGGTCCAGTGATGGTTTCTTGAGGAGGGGGCACACCAGCGCTTCCTTAAAGGCTGCTGGGAACACCCCCTCTCTTAAGGATGTATTAACCATCGCATGGACCCAGCCACATGTCACCTCCCGAGCTGCTTTCACCAGCCAGGAGGGGCATGGATCTAATTGGCAAGTGGTAGTGTTTACAGTCCGGAGGATCCTGTCCACTTCCCCAGGTTCAACTGGTCCCAGATAACCTGGTACGTATGTTCCCTGGGTATCTCCTCCAACTCTGTCTCATGCTTAGAGTCCAACTCAGTCCGGGTCCAAGTGATTTTATCCTGCAGGTGCCCCGAAAATTCCTCAGCTCGGCCCTGTAGATGGATTTCTGACTCCCCTTTCCCCAAAAGGGATCAGGTAATCTTAAACAGGGCCACCAGGTGGCATTCTGTGGATGCAATAAGAGCGGAGAAGTACTGGCGCTTCACTGCTCTAATCACCACAAGGTAGGCCTTAATCGCAGCTCTAGCTTGTGTTCAGTCAGGTTTGGTTTTTGTCTTCCTCCAGCAGCACTCTAGGCATCTCTTAACCCTCTTCAAAACCCTCAGCTCCTCTGTAAACCATGGGGAGTGCCAGGTTTGGGTGGGCAAGAGAGGCCGCACAGGTGCAATCCTGTCCAAGGCTCTGGCTGCCTCCCTATTCCAGGCAGGAGCCAGGACCTCTGCTGGACGATGCAAGAGAGACTCAGGTATAACCCCCAGCTTCCTCTGAAACCCTACCAGGTCCATCAGTCACCAGGGGTGGACCAATCAAATGAGTCCTGCCTCCCTGCAGAGGGGAGTGGCATGAGAGAATCTCAAGGGCACCAGGGCATGATCTGACCATGACAAAGGGGAAAGATATAATTCTCCCTTCAGATCACCTTGCCACTGCTCCAACAAGAAAACTAGATCCAGGGTGAGGCCACTGTCTCAAGTCAGGTCCTGAATAATCTGGAACAGGCACATGGCTGCCATGGTAGCCATGAATTCCCGGGCTGCTTCTGAGGCCTGCCCCAGGGACAGCAGATTGAAGTCCCCCAGAACCATAAGCTTGGGGAACTCCACTGCCAAACCTGAGACGGCCTCCAGCAGCTCAGGCAGGGAAGTTGCTACACAGCAGGGAGGCTGGTACAACAGCAACACTCCCAGCTGTTCTCAGGAACCCAGCTTGTAGAACAGGGTCTCACACCTGGCCACTTGTGGAGCAGGACCCCTGATGGCCACTGGGGATTCTCGGATGACAATAGCCACCCCTCCTCCCCTGCCCTGAGGTTGCAGCTGATGCCAGACTCAAAACCCTGCCGGGCATATCTCCGAAAGAGCAACACCTCCTTCCATGCCCAGCCAGGTTTCAGTAATACATGCCAGGTCTGCCCCCTTTTCTGTGATCAAGTCACATATGAGGGGGGCCTTGTTGTTTATTGACCTGGCGTTACAAAGCAGCAGCCGAAAGTCGGGACGACCACGCGTCTGCTGTCCAGGACCCGGGTTCAACCACAGAGGGCCGGAACATGCCACAGGTAACAAGCACTGGGGGCATCTTCCTCTATGTGCCAGATTCCTCTGATCAGAAGGTTCACAGAACCCCTTATAGGAGCATCTTCCATCACTTCCTTATCAAGGGGTCAGACTCTGCCGCCAGACGGGTGTTGGGATGGAGTGTGAATTGCATTATTATGGATAGAGGTTTATGGTGGTTCTCATCAAGGCCAGCCAGTAGAGATACAACAACAACAACACCTGGATGGGAAGCAGGGTGACATACTTGCGTGGGAAAGGAAAGCAATTAAGGGAATGTAGTTTTCAATGTATGTTTTAGCAGGAATTCTCCATTCACAGCTTTACTTCTGTCCTGGTCATTTCGCTTCATTAAACAGTTAAAGGATCCTGGTCTCCTGACTGTCATTGAGTGAATGCTTGAATGACCCAGTGCTGACACTATGATGACCCGCCCTCTGGCTCCCCTCATATCGTCCCCTACCCATCACCACCTCAATCACCTGCCCTGCCCTACAACCCCCACGATCTCGAGGTCCATTAGCCCCCACTCCTGGACTCCTGAGATCACTGGTTAAGGATAGGGACCCCTCAATTTGTTCACACAACCACACTTCAACTCAATTACAGGGCGAGGGAGTGCCCCCCCCCCCCAGTGCACCAGCTCATGCTCTCAGCATTAGTAGAGCCCAATCACCACCCACACTCACACACTCACATGCTGTGCCCCCTCTTGGCTTCTCTCGCTAGTCAGCAGGGGGTAATCCAACCACTACTCCTCACCTCCTGCCTCTCAGGAGGTGAGTGTTCTCACACTACCAGTCCAAACCTGGGCACCCTCTCACATCTCTCACACCCGAGGGGGCCCACCATTCACCATTTAGGGATCCCTAGTAGCCTAATTATATCTTGGGATGTTTAGGAAGGGATGGTCAGTTAATTTGCTATAGTCCCTATCCCGATGTTCTCGAATCCAGTTGTTCTGAAATCGGCCAAAGCAATATTAGAATCCTTAGGCTGTGCCCACATCTAAGTGCCCTAACAGAACTCCAGGGTCTGCTGTGCCACTCAGACCGCCACTCCCCTAAAATCCTATCTTTAAGTCTTGACCAAATCCACCTTCCACGTCCTTGTGGCACTATACCAGTCCTCCTGCTCAGAGACTGCCCAGCTTGCTTTGTCATGCTGCAGTTCATCAGTGCCTCAAACCCCCAGTCCACTGCATCCTCAGTTTCCAGTCTCTTGTCCATCATCTCGTGCCCCAAGTCACATTGCCAAGACCGGCCCAACGCCCCCGGCCAGCTGAGACTCTGAGGTCAGTCCACCTGCTGCCAGATTCTTCCAGCCTCCAAGGTCCGCTGCACCTCCCGGTTCTGTCACCCCCCCAAGGCTGGACTTGCACCCCTGGTTTGCTGCTTCACCAGCCGCCAGGTTGCTTGCTGCTTGCTGCCAGCCGCCAGGTTGCTTACTGCTTACTGCTTGCTGCTTGCTGCTTGCTGCTTGCTGCTTGCTGCTTGCTGCCAGCTGCCAGCTGCCAGGCTGCTTGCTGTTTGCTGCCAGCTGCCAGGTTGCTTGCTGCCAGCCACCAGGCTGCTTGCTGCTTCGCCCGCCACCAGGCGCCCCAGAACCTCAAAGCCACAAAGCCTTGCTGTGGAGATGCTACCACCCCCGCTTCAACTGGGAGCTCCAGTGGAGGCAAGGACAGGAGGGGAGGGAGCAACGGCTCTTGCTCTGGCTCTGGTAAGAGGCTGCTGCAACAGGGCCCACTGCTTCCTACCACTCTGTCGAGGTGGGGGGGGGGTCGCCACCTCCCAAATTGGGCTAAAATTGTTATCTTCAGCCCCCATAAAAACCTCAACCAGCAAATGGAGGCTGGGGCTGAAGCTATACATACTACAAAATATATTGTAATGTATGGTATAACCGTTAGTTTCAAAGTACAGAATTTCAAACTGGATTGACTGGTTTGTTATGTCATAGAAAAAGCTGTGCCAAGATCTGCCCTGCATTTTTTTCTTCCATTGTGACAAGTTTCTTTTTCTATTTTATTTTCAGTGTGTGCTTGAACAATTCTTTTGATGTCCTCTGGTGTTTTTTTTTTGTCTATTGTTGTTTTCAGTTACCTTTTTTTTCAGCATTTTGAAACCTGGGCTGCCCATGGACCTCAGTCATAAAATGTCTAGTAACAGACTTTTTTTTTTTTTGCTTTAATTACAGGATGAGTAGCCAATAAGGCTATAGACTATGGGGGAGATGATTGTGCAAAGAAAGTCAGGATATTTGCACATATCTGTTGCTCATCTCCTAATTAAGACATTCAAGAAGACCACAAATTTCTTTCCCTGTGAAACACATTTTTAACAAAAATTCTCTTTCATCAAATTGAATGAGAATTAATAGGAAAAAAATGCAGAAAAAATATTTTTGCTCAATATGGGGCAGAGGGTAAACTAAATATTTACAATAATCTTTACATCATTGTGGAGCTATATTATATCTCCCAGATCCTTCTGTCTCAGATAAAATGATGGCCATCTACATAATTGGAACCAGACAGCAATTAAAGAAAGCTCCTAGCTGCCAAGATAGTAATTCTCTTCTAGTTTTATTAAACAACCTTATATACCACAGCTAAATCTTCTAATCTTTGACCAGAGAAAGCTGACCTAGCCACCAGAAGATCTTATCTCCAGTTAAGAATCCTTCCAGGATAGCCGAGGAGAAATCCAAAGCAATGTCACCTCAGATAATAGTGAATTTTAATTTTCACTGTATCCTGCTCTTTTTCAGTTGTTTAGTTCTGAAGTCCTTTCCATAAATTTGGAAATAGAACTTAGTTCAGTCATTTGGTTCACATTCATCTTAAAAGTTCCTGTTTAATGTCTTTGGCTTGAATTTCTGCCTGGTTTTCTGGTATAATAATGTTTTTGTTACTTTTTAAAGCCTTTTAGTCCTCTTTACTCTGAAATGATTTTATATTCATTCTGTCATATAAATAGAAACACTTTGACTTCTATCCTGAATACAGCAGACATACTCGTCTATCAGCATTCTTAATCCTGTCAGATGCTGATCAGTGACTTCACCCTCTCTTTCATTTGCCCCTCACCCAAATAAACTTTTAAGTTTTGTCACATAGGACCATTTTGCAAAACTAGCTGACTTTCACAAGTACTGTGTTCATAAAAAATCAAAGTAATCTATTAGCAGTACACACAACATTAGATATCAACAGAAGTTTTTATTTCCTCTGATGAACAAGACTCATCCACTCTGAACGTGTACTAAAAAAAGGTCATTGGCAAAATGTGCAAGTGTTGTGGAGACCTTTCTGACTTCATGACATTTGCCCCCATTTGATCAAAAAACCAAATTGGACTTCTATAGTTAATCATTTTGTTAGATGTGTTCTAGTCAAATCTCATCTCTGTCCTCCTTTAAAGTACAAAGTATCTCTTTGTACTTTATGGGTAAATCATCATCATCATCATTTGTAGAAGGCAGATCCATTTCTCAGGCTCACTTTTAATTTTTAAAAAATGTTATTGTGTCAAAGAGCAAAATATCTAAGCTAAACTTGCAATCTGTGTTATCTGTCACCTGAACAATCCCACTTTATGTAATGAATACATTCTACAAAGTTGATTCACAGTTTTCCCAATGAGAAGAATCATAGAATGACACCCGATTTTTCCCAGGCAGATGGCAAAATGGATTTAACACAGCATACATGCCTCTACTGTCCAAGGATACAATTTAGATACAATGTTAGAGCCAGTTTGGTCTAGTGGTTAAGGCAACGGGCTAGAAACCAGGAGACTGAGAGTTCTAGTCCCACCTTAGGCCTGAAAGCCGGCTGGGTGACCTTGGGCCAGTCCCTCTCTCTCAGCCCAACTCACCTCACAGGGTTGCTGTTGTGGGGAAAATAGGAGGAGGAAGGAGTGTTAGGTATGTTTGCTGCCTTGAGTTATTTATAAAAATAATAAAGGCAGGATAAAAAATAAAATAAAATAAATAAATAAATAAAATACAATACTGCACATTTATCTGAACTACTGTTTGTAATGTATACAATACAGTCTACTTATAAATGAACTTTAAATCAAGGTTTTCTCTCTTCCCCCTCCCATTAATTTTAATTTGTTCCAGATTTCAACATTTTTAAGTTAAAATTTCAGTATCTCTGTTCCTCACATCCCTTCCCCTACTCCAGTTGAGAATACATGTAATATTGGCAGCATCCCAAAATAATCTGAAGGAAGTACAGAATGAGCAAAATACTTTTCTAGGTACATGAATTGTGTCCCATATGTTAGATTTCTGGGAGTCAAAAATATGGTTCATTTTAATACTCTGGTTCTTTTAAAAATGTCTTGATGATGATGACGGTGATGCATGTTTAGGTGATTGTTGCCTAGTGAAAGGAAAAAGGAACCAGATTATTCCTCCTTTACTAAATAAAGCTTGAAGAGCAAAGGTTGTTCTGTCTGTTGGAAATAAGATTAATCTCTCCTAGTTTAATGTTGTGTGAAAGAAACCAAAGGCCTCAGAGAATATAGATTAATTCCTTTCTCTTATAAGGTAACCAGTTAAGCATCACCCAAAGTAGAAGAGGGAAGAAGAGAGAAGAATGCATTTGCATTGCATTTTATCAGCTAATTTATACAGCTCACAAAGTGGAGGTGACTACTGTGAGATAACCAGCTCAGTAACATGTCCATAGGAAAAGAAAGGTCAGGAGACCTGCACTGTTAATAACTTTTGCCCCCTTCTAACTATCACACTATTTATGTTCATCTTCAAGTAGATGTAAAGGGCAACTTAAATGCTTTGTATTGGGTTTACAAATCTCAAACTTCCTACCAGTAACCACATCACATAGATTTATCATGCAAACTACCTTTTAGAGTTAAGAATAGCATTCTGCTTTAAGAACACATTACTGCTCATTTTGCAAATGCTTTTTAGCACCCTTTACAGCCAGCACCTCAATTTAGAGCCCCTAGTTTAATATTAACAGCCAGTTTAATTCAGTATATTGAGGAAATAATCTGTGGGGATTTTATCATTTGCTTTTGATTCTCATTCCTTTTCTACCATTAAGTAAATAAATGCAGGAAGAATATATATGCATTTTGTTTCCTGGTGAAATATACCTGATCAGTGCACAGACTGGCTCATAATCCTATGCTTTCAGAGCCTTCCAGTATTAAAGCTAAGCTATAGAGCTGTGTGAACCATTAGGAGAGTGGGTTTTATAGCACTTTCTGAATCTGCGTCTTGAAGCGTTGAGGTGTTGTGCCCTATCTGAGGTAGTATCCATGGGTCTCCTCATTCATGTGTGTGAACAGATCACACTTCCATCAGGAATGTTGCTCAAGCACTTTGAGCAGTGGGTTCATCAGGGCACTTATGCCACACCACAAAGTACCCTTCCAAGTGGTTTGCATATACCTACTAAGTTGTTTGACTTAATAGCATGTACTTTATTCAAGTAACATAGATATTTTAGAAGGTTTAGTGGTTATGTTACAATTAAGATCAGATATTTTTCTTTCTTTCAATTAATAGGCTGTTAGTGAATAAAATTCACAAATCTGAATGTGAAATACTGAGAGAATAGCAAACATTATTTCACAACATTTTTTTTCAGGTGTTCTAACTGCATGCAATATTGCACACTTTGATTGATCAACAACAGAATTACCAAAGAATGGCTGAATAAAGTGAATACAACTAAACTTGAAGGGTGTGATGACTGCCCTACTCAACTTACCATTAAATTAGATTCATATGTGGTTAAAGTAGAAATCTCTTTAATGGAGTGTAGTATGCAATACAGTGAAAAAGTTGCAAATAGCAGTTCCCATGCTTTCTCTCAGTTAAACAGCCCAATGAACCCAACCTCCTCCCTCTTCTTCAGTATGCAGCCCCCCTTCTCATGCTAGTTCCTTCAGTTCTGTGCAGATGTCTCCAACAGCTCGGCAGCTTGACCTTGAATGCCAGAGATAGCCCAAACAAGATGCTTTCACACTCCTGGCTTGTCCCCCTCCCACTTCTATTGACTTGCAAGTCTTAACATGTGTTGACTTCATTCATGCATGCAAGTCCAATCAGATGTTCTGGGAACACTTGATCTGGGAGCATGACTTACCACCCACCTAAAAAAAAAAGTGAAACATAATTAGTAAAAAGCAGGAAATGCTAAAGTGATTAAGGGAGTTGGTACATGAGAAAACTAAGGGGCAGGCTTGTTGGGGTATTTAGCATGGAAATTTTTAAGCAGAAGAGGTGTATTAACATGATGACTGGAAACCCATTCATTATCAGGAAAATGTTTCCAGTGAACTAGGTACTGTAACAAGCCATGATGTCTGCAAGAATCCAAAATGTCTTTAACTTCAAAATGCTGTTCACTGTCAATCATGATAGGAGTCAGCGTAGGCAATGTTGGGTGCCATCATGGCGATTCACAAAGCGGCTTCAAAAAGCTGCAATGAAAAATGGTGAATTCTTCTTAAATTATGTGGAAGTTGCAATTACACAGTGACAGGTTTAATCATTTTTGTGACAGGAAAGGGTCCAATAAATTTTGGTCCTAATTTTTTTCAATGGTTGAGGTGAACAGAGGAATTTGGTGGAGAGATAAACTTTATCCCCAATCTTTAGAGGCCATTCAGGAGAGTGCTTGTGATTGGCAATTTTTTTGTAAGTGTTCTGAGCATCAGTCAGGGCTTGTTGGATGACTGGCAAAGCCGAGGCGACCTTTTTGCACCAATCTGTGACAGAGCAATGATCTGGTGGGGAGAGAGGCAGTTCAGGGATAGGTACAAAATCTTGACCATTAACAACTTGGAACAGAGAGAGACCAGTGCTTTGGTGCAGAACATTGTTGTAAGCGACTTCAACAAAAGGGAGAAGGTCAACCTAGTTGTCTTATTGGTAATTTATATAGTACCTAAGGAATTGCTTAAGAGTAGAATTAGCTCATTTAGTTGATCTGTCCATTTGAGGATGGTTCAACGAGCTTAAAGCTTGTTTGGTGCCAATTAATTTCAAAAAGGATTTCCAAAATTTTGATGTGAATTTAATTCCACGTTCTGAGATCACATGTTTGGGACATCAGTGTAGGCGGTACACATGTTGCAGAAAAAGTTTGGTGAGTTGTGGAGCTGTAGGGATCTTAGTACATGGTACGAAATGAGCTTGTTTAGAAAACAGATCAATAACAAATCAAATGATGGTTTTGTTTTTGCTCTCAGGTAAGTCAGCAATAAAGTCCATGGCTATCTGTTTCCAGGGTCTGGAAGGTTCAGCTACCGGCTGGAGGAACCCTTGAGGTTTTCCTCCTTTTTTCTTGGACCTAGCACAAATGGGGCAGCTAGACACATAGTCCTTGATGTTGGCATGTAAAGTGGGCCACCAAAATTGGCGGTGTGCTAAATGTAGGAATTTGACAAAACCAAAATGACTGGCCATTTTATTGTCATGAGAACGTTGTAAAACTTTAGCCTGCAAAGGTTCAGGGATATACAGTTTGCCAACAAAATACCACAACCCATTCAGCTCAGTCAAAGTAGATTTGTTAGTTTGTAGCCAAGTATCAGATTGGAGAGCCAGTTGTAACTCTTGTTGCAATTCACTTGGCCTGTTCACTTTCTCAGCTGCAGTTTGGCTGTGAATTACGGTGGCTAGCCCCAGCTGTTTGGAAGAAAAGACCATATCAACAATCTCCATTTTCTGACTGTTGTGTTGGGGAAGGCATGAAAGTGCATCTGCTAAGAATTTCTCTTCCTAGGAAAGTAAGTTAAAGTGAAATTGAATTGACAATAAAATTGAGCACATCGAAGCTGCTTGGCATTTAGTTTCCTGGGTGTGCATAAAGCTTCTAAGTTTTTATTATCAGTCTATACTGCAAAGGGGTGTTGAGCTCCTTCTAAAAAGTGTCAACAAGTCACAATGGCTGATATCACTGCAAAAGCTTCTTTCTCCTATACATGCCATCTGCACTCAGTGTCAAAAATTTACAAGACAAATAAGCACAGGGTTCAAGGTGCCTTGGGGGTCTTGCTGTAAGATTATTGCCCCCACAGCCATATCTGATGCATCTGCCTGGATTATGAACAGTTGTTCAGGGTCAGGATGTTTTAATATTGGTTCGACTGTAAAAAGTGCCTTTAGATGCTCAAACACAGTTTGGCATTCAACCATCCAATTTAACTTCACCCCAGGACTTGTAACCTTTTGCATTTCCCCTTTCCATCTTGTTTTCAACAAATTAGTCAAAGGCAGTGAAATTTGTGCAAAATTAGGGATGGACTGGTGATAAACGTTGGTGAACCCCAGGAAGCTTTGCAACTGGCAGTGGGTGCATGAGGGTTCCCATACTACAATGTCTTGAATTTTGGCAGGATCCATTTCTATCCCCTTAGTGGGTAGTCTATAGCCCAAATAGTCTAGTTTTTTTTTTTTTTTTGCGGAATTCACATTTTGACAGTTTGGTGCATATCTATCTATCTAACTATCTATCACCGACTGTAAATTTGCTGGGGCTCCAGTGTTCTTCCCCATTACTTGAACTCACACCTGCCATCTGACTTGGAATTGAATATTTTTCACTTCTCCTTCTAACCAGATCCATTCTTTCACCGTGCTGGGGTCTCCTTGTCCCAATGCCCAGCATAGCAGCTCTGGTTGCAGTCCGCCTTTGAAGTAATCCACCTTGATAGACTCCAACCAATCAGTCACCTTCCCAGCCAAGGCTTTAAATTCCATAGCATATTCAGAAACAGTTTTGGACCCTTGTCTGAGTTGTTGGAGAGCTGTTTTGGCCCGTAGCTTCACCAGTGGGTCCAAAACATTCTTTCAGGGCTTTCATGAAGTCATCTAAGCTGTGGAGCTCAGGAGCCAGCACATCGTGCAATTGCACCAGTCCACTGCTGGCCCCTTCAGCCTGGACCCCACTAAATTCACTTTAGAATATTCTGTGGGGAAGGTGTCCCCAAATTCTTCCAGGTAGGCTTCCACATTCATCATGAAGAAGAACAATTGCTGGGGGTCCCCATTAAACTTTACATGCAGCTCATGGTGCCCACCCTTGGGGGGGGGGAGACTTACATGCCCTGTCAGCGGTTCTCCCCACATTACCAAAGGTCGGCTGCTTTTTCTGGTCTCCAATGTCAGAGATTTTTGTCTTGACCCTAGGATTGGCTTGGGCGTTGATCTTTTGGATGACATGATGGATTCCACCTCTAGTTGATTTAGCACTCGATCCAATGACAATGAGATGTTTTGCAGTGTGGTTTCCATGGAGACTACCTGAGCTTCTAAATTTTGCATTTGATACAGGGTAGCTCCTCATTCAGTTTCAGAGTGCTTGGAACTAGATCTCATGCCTTTTGGTCACATGTCGCATCATTTTGACAAAGGGCAAAATGCTGCCATATAGAGTGCTCTGTTCCTTTTTTGAATTTCAGCAACCCAGCAGATCATCCTTTTCTTGTTCCAGGATAATGAGAGTTCATCACATTCCCTACTTCTGCAATTGTCTGCCATCACTGAACATTCTGTGCCCACTGTTTCATTTCTCACCCCAACAGTTAGAGGTTTTTTTCCCACTAAAGATGTTATTCTTCTTCTACAAGCCTTGGATTTACTATTAGTATATATGATATTCACACATACACATGGGCATATATCAAGAAGGGTTTTTTTCAAGGGAAAAGACTAAGCATACATACATTTTCTTCTTCAAAATAAATCATTGATTCAAATAAGTTTTCTAATTAAATATTGCATTCTGAAAATTCTGAAATCCATCCTAAATATTTGAACATTGGGTAAAAAAAAATAACCTAACTGTCAAATATTAAAACAAACAAACAATTTTGCCAAAAGCCACAAAAGGCTCCTTTGTCTGATAGCAATAGCAAATGGGAAAACCACTTTCATAAATCCACTGCATGTGAACAAAGAAAGGATTTTATTTTCTTTCAGTGTGGTAAAAGAAGAATTACTCAGAACAGTTTTGAGAACAAATGGTGGTTGCTATTTTGGGGCCTTCTATCATAGCACTGTCAGCTCACCTATCAAGTATAAAAAGAAAACACCTTGATTTATCCAAGTGCCATCTGTTTGTTCAATGTGCTCACTTGATCTATGCAGTAGATATAGCCTTAACAACCATCCTGGGTGTACTGTATCAGAGACACTTAGGTCATAATGAGCTAAAGTGGATATATGGGCAAGCTTGAAAGTTGGGCCAGAATGGCAGCAAAATTTCAGAGTCTCCAAGCCTGCTCTTGTCATCACAATGGAAGTCACTGTGCATTTAGCTGGTGATAAAATAGACTCTGAAGAGCAAGAAATTTATTTTGTATTCTTGTTACAGCCTTGTAAACCAGTTCAACATTTTCCCAAGGGGATAATTCATGGAGTAGAAAGCAACCAAAGTAATGAATAAAGCAGGAAATACATTTCAGGAGTAGAACAAAGGATTGTCTGCATTCTTGATTTTAGGCTCTCTCCTTCCATATTAAAGGTGATATGGCAGCTGTTACCCTCTCTTGCTATCTAAAATGACTGCTGAATGTGGAGAGATTGCAACAAACTGGGTATATCCAATTGGATGGCATTGCTTGTCTCCTTCCCAGAGGTTCTAATTTAGTTCAAAGGGCCAACTCAATCAGATCTAGCGTGATTGCACATCCATGACTGTTATACATATTCTAGTGCTGGCCTTAAGCATTTGAGCCAATGATTTGGGGGTGGGGGAGGCAAAATACAGTTCCCAGGAGCAATTTTTCCACAGAAATTCAGTTAGCCCAGCAACTAAACTACTGCAATTCTTTTGAAAAACAAGAATCTCATTTACCTCATATTTAAAGATAAAGTAACTTAGTCCTTCCTTTCTTCCCTTTGTAGGATGAATTTCTCATGAAGAGGGGATATTAAACCTGAGTTTAATATGTGCATGCCTATTTTATAACACTGTAAATTGTACCACAAAATGTCTTGTTGCAGTGCTGACTGGCTGCATCCACCTTTGGCTTTATGTACCGTCTCCCATAAAATGTGGATATTGCACACATATTGTGTACATAGGTTCCTACTATAAACATCTTTGGATGCCATTTTCTCATTTTATATTTTTTCTAGGTAATTACCTTAAATATTTTTATTTTTCTACATAATTCTCCAAAATATACTCAAATTATACCAAAACAAAACAAAAAACAAACCAGATTTTTGTATATAGTTTTTGAACCAAGACAGAAACTATTAGGCTCTGAATTACGAAGTCATAGATTTGGAAGGGGTGATAGGCCACCAAATCCAACTTCCTGCTTAGGTCAGGAATCCAAATTATCCAGCTTCTGCTTGAACACATCAAGCCTGCTTGTACCAGCATTCTGATTAGATAGTTCATATCATTTCACCTAAAACTAATTTGTGACATTTTTATGACATCCCTGTTCAAAGTCCTCTTGTTGAAATCCAGGAAAACTTTCTTGCAGCCCAGCCAGTGATAGTGCCTCACCACATTGAAACCATTTATTTATTTATTTATTTGTTTGTTTGTTTGTTTGTTTGTTTGATTTCTCTGCCGCCCATCCCATACACAACAACTCCAGGTGGCTTACAAAGAATAAAAATAAATATAAAATCATATAAATACAAATATAAATATAAAATTCAAAATGGGAAATGAGATCTTATCCTGGCACCCTCATGGGGCCAACCACCCCCATGAATAGCTGCAGGCCTGCAACTAGGGTCTCTGTCACCTGGGGCAAACATGGATTCCACGTCCATTTTGGCGGCCCCCCCCCCCAGTGCTCATTTTGGTGCTCCCTAGTGCTCATTTTGGCACCTCCCCAGTGCGGCAACCAGGGCATATGCCCCGCTTGCCCCCCCTCCCCCAGTTGCAGCCCTGAATAGCTGTCACCCCTCTCATCCCAGGCCACGTGGCATAACCATGTTTTTACTCCTTTCTGAAAGGCCAAGACAGTGGGGGCCTGTCTCACCACAGAGAGTAGCTTGTTCCAGAAGGCAGGTGCTACGGCAGAGAAGGCCCTCCTCCTGGACCCTGCCAATCGGCAATCTCTCATGGACAGGGTCCGTAGAATGCCCTCTCTGCCTGACCAGGTGGGACAGGTCAATGCGGGGCTGAGGCAGTCCTCAGGTAACCTGGACCCAGGCCATGTAGGGCTTTAAAGGTGATGACCACCTTGAATTGGACCTGGAAGCAAACCAACACCCAATGCAGCTCACACAGCAACGGTGTTATATATGCCCTTCTAGGGACTCCTAAGACTGCTCATGTGACTGCATTTTGCACCAGCTGTAGCTTCCGGATACTCTTCAAGGGTAGCCCCATGTAGAGTGCATTGCAATGGTCTCTATGGGAGATGACTAGGGCATGAGTTACTGTTCAGAGGGACTCCCAATCCAGGAAAGGGTGTAGCTGGCACACAACACAAAGTTGTGCAAAAGCTTTCCTGGCCATGACTGCCATAATTTTAATAGCAAAAAACCATAATTTTAATAGCAACTTATGGTATGGTATGCTTATGATAGAGAGGGTACAAGGAAAAATAAGTTTTCTTTCATATATAGTGTGTCTGTTCCAAACTGTACTTTTTTTAGAGTTTTTTTTTTAAACTAAACTGTTTTGGAAGTAACATTAGAGATGATTCATATTTATAACTGTTGTAGACCTGTTATAAATTTCCCACCCCTGAAATTCTTCATAATGATTTCATCTTATTCATGTTAACTACAGGTAGCACAGAAATAGTGAGAAATTGAAAATTGGCAGCAAACCACAGGGTAGTAGAAGGTTCTCAAGAGCAGATAACATTTGAAAAATAGTTAGCCCATCACAGCAGATTAATTAGATGAATAATAAAGCTGGATTGTTCAACTTCTCTCCTAATAATGCCCACCATGAACTTTTTTCTGACGACTACTTAGAGCCTTAAGGTTTATTAGATTCATAACATGAATTGATAGTATTCTGTACTGCTATCCTGAGAATCAGATATATGAATAATGTTGTGATCTGGAAAATATTCAGTTTTTGCAATTATACAATAGTTTTTAAATTATTTGTTAAACTTTTCCAGCATTTATATTTATTCATCTGCATGTTTTAAAATAAATACAGTTGGGGTGGGTGGAGGAAGAAATCTGAAATAAAGTAGTTTTGTGACCTGGTCCAAGATCTGAGGAGGTAGCAAATGTTAATGAACTATTAATTGAAATAATTTGGTTTTCTCAAAAATGTCCCGATTTGCTTCATAAATAATTTTCATCAATGAATATGTATGAGACCATGCTATTTAATAGCTGTTCGACCATCCAAAGTTATGGCAGCACTAAATAAAGGCACGTATGACTGCTGCTCAAAGTTATAGCCATTGCAGCATCCCTGTGGTCACATGATCAAAATTTGTGTGCTTCGCGGCCCGCCTGCACTTATAACTGCAAGGATGCTTCAACTCCCCCCACCCACCTATCTCCCCCCCATCTATGCCCTTTAGGGCCCCAGCTGCCCTGAGCTTTGCTGCCCCAGCTGACCGTCACCATCTTCTTGCTCCTGCTGCTGA
Organism: Candoia aspera; assembly: GCF_035149785.1. Taxonomy (NCBI): domain Eukaryota; kingdom Metazoa; phylum Chordata; class Lepidosauria; order Squamata; family Candoiidae; genus Candoia; species Candoia aspera. Next base: position 41,228,330 of record NC_086155.1, read on the forward strand.
TGAGGTGTGCCCAGCATGGGTCAGGCTGGGGCTGGGCTTTGCGCTGCACTGTGGCTCAGGGGCTGATTTTTGCAGCCCCAGAGCCACAGCACACCAAAAAGCCCTTTTGTACCACACTTCTGGGCTGTATGAGGCTGGGCTTTGCTCTGTGAATAAAAAAAAATGCCAAAGGCAGCCCCTGAGCAGCAGCGCAGTGCAGCGCACAGCCCAGCCCCAGCCCGGCCCAGCTGTTGCCAAAACAGGCCAGGAAGCATTTTCAGAGGCAGGAATGGACAATGCCACCCTGTTCTCACCCACTGGTCACCATGAATGTGACCTCCATTAGCCTTTCCTGCTTCACCTTCATAATAGTGATATCTTGCCTATGTTGGCTGAAGCAATATTGATCTGGCTGGTTTGTTTGTTTAAGGCTAATACTAGCAGTGCATTGTTTGTGTAGAAGACCCCCTCATCTGGGTCCTGAAGCATTTTTTGTCTTGGTGTTCAACCTGTGGTCTGCTTTTGTTTGTGTGTGGAACCTTTTTTTTTTTTTTTTTGCTTTTTAAGTTTTAAAGAAACCCACTGTCACTCAGATGTAGACCTCACTCACTTGTCATTTCAGCACCAAATTGGTTCAGTTGTTGCTATTGTTGTTTTAATTACTGATTTAGCAGTCTAGTTCAATAGAAGTTTCCCCATTTATCCATAGCAATTTCACTGAAATTTCACTGAAATGTCTTTTTTTTCCCCCTTAAAAAATACTGTGAACTATTTTCCATCATACTGAATGAGAATGGTAAAAATGCAGAAGTGTTGGACACTTCCAGACAAGGGTGTAGATTCATCAGTGGAACTAACTGACTTCCCCCTGAATTCCCTGCCATTGATGCTACGCTGCCATTAAACAAGTTTTGCTTCACAAGTTTGCACACTTTTGGACAAACAGGGAATTGATACAGTGCATAAACTCATGTAACTAAAGCAAACACACACACACACACACCCATAATTGAACATCCCTGTTTGCATTACCATGTAAACACATGTGTCCGTGTGTATGAGGTTACCTCTGATCAAATCTCTTCCTGAAAGATTTTGAGTGCTGCCTCCTGTTTGAAACATCACCACTACCTCATGTTATCTATGACTTTGTACCTTCCTCAGACATTTCCTCCAGAGTTCAGGGCTTTTCCCAACATGGCTTTCTCAAAGCCTTCTCCTGTATTAATTTAGCTTTATTTTCATCTGACAACCAGATGCCATAAAATAACCCCACATTAGCTTTTTATGCCCTGAATGTGAAGCCATGGGGACTGTAATTTGAGCCTAATACACAGAAATAAAACCAGGGTTTTGACCCATTGGATTACATTAGAATTATGCAGAGACTTCTCACAAAATGAAACAAAATGTGTTTAAATCACTACAAAACATTTAACTCATTAAATGCCTTTTAACTCATTAAAAACCTGTAAAGTTATTAGCATTATATTCATATCCTGTTCTTCTTCCAAAGGGCCTTAGAACAGCATACATATCACTCTTTGATCTTTCCACACTTTGTGAGATAGGAGAGGGTGTGAGAGAGTTATTGATCTAATGACTTTCCTCCTTGGGTTAAGTCAAACAAGCAAAGTAGTAATGAGTTTATTTATGGCAAAGCACACAGCAGCCATAATGGCCAAGAGGCTCCCCTTAAACTGGTTTTTTTGCAATCTTGATAGTTTCAAAGTCTTCTTGGTAGGGAATGACATCATGAAGAGATATTAGAGCAGTTTGTGTGGCAAGTATAATGTTGCTGATTTATTCTTGAATTGCTTTGCTTTGCTTTTTTTTTTCTTTTTTGGTTGCAGGATCTCACTGCCAACTTAAATTGGTTTTGACATAAGTAGTCTTCTAAGCCTTTTATATGGCTGCCAATGTATTACCAGGTACCTCCTTCCAGTCTGTTCCTGTTTGTCTGCACCATCTGCATTTGCAATGGTTTCTGAAGTTTTAAATCTATCATTTTTCAGCCCATTTGTTTGCACTATATGTATTGTTCTTCCCCTAATTTCTGTATTCTAGGATAGATGGTAGAACACAGACAAGGTCTTCTGCATTTATTGCTAAGTTGGTAGTTCCAAAAGTAAACTCAACCATCCCCAGCCTCATGCTAAACTAACACAGATTTAGTTCACTTCAGTTGTAGTAAAATCACACACCTATACAACATGCATATACACATACACACAGCACACAATTAGAAACAATAACATATAAAACACTAACATTATCAACTAGGGCTACCTCTAATAACTCTTAGGTAGTATGAGTAATTATTCCCTTTAGACAGGTTGGACATATACAGTACATAACAGTCACTGAGGTGGTAAAGAATCTAACTTTTTTTTTTTTTTGTAATGCATGTAGCTGGCATTGGTTGACTTTGGAATCTAATCAGTGCTAGTCTTGATTAGTACTTGTATGGAGGACCATCTGGAAATTCAAATGCTGGAACTAGATTCAGAAATTGAAAACAGAAGTCCCAGAAGAAGGCAAGGAAAAGCAAAGAATTTCCCTTGACTAGACAGAAACGTCATTCCATATCCTGATTCAAAAGTTTAAAAAAGTTAGATACTGCTGTTCTGGCTTCCATATTTTTTTAACTTGACATGGAATTATATACGGATATGAGTTTCTGTATGTAAGAAATAGCACATTTCTGAGCTGGACATTACCATTCTGTGATAGAGGTGTGTGTATGTGTGTGTATGCTCTCCAAAAATGCTAACAGCAAGGCATTACATTGAATCCAACTAAAGGTTGTTTGAACATTCTGTATTCTGTTAAGATAAATAAAGCATTCAACTCTTTGTTTTGTAATGACAGCAATTTAGCTGATTTTTTTTTGTGTGTGCCAGAAAGGTACATCTTTTCACATATGGTAAAATGATCCTTTTTGTGTATAGCCTCTGCAACAGTTTGAAGAGTGACTATGTAGTATATATGCTAAATATATATGTAGCTAAAGTTCATCTCTTCTTTTTACTTAACAAACCTAAAGGCAGATATGAAACGCAAAACTCTTCATTATTCCATATCCATCACCTATTGTTTAAACCCCCTTTAGTACTGACTTTCCCCAGAGAGATTAAAAATTGGCCTTAGAAGCCACAACAATAGAAGGATTTGCATCATAGAATTTGAAATATACTTTGCAAAATTGAAGTGGAAAAAAAAGTACCAATAATTGAAATGGCAGATCAATGTGAGGGCCTTGATTGAAACCATTCTGTCTCTAAACACAGTGTCATATTCAATGCACAGCAAGACATTGTACAGATTTCTTTAAAAAATTATAGTGTGTGATTTCCAGGGGAGCAAATACATTACACAGACAAATTTGTGAACAGTGTATCAGTTGGACTGCAATCCTGGTGCTGAATTCTTTTGAGGCTTCTGGAATATAATTGCCAACCAATCCGGAGGAAAAGAAGAATAGCTGCTGTATTCCTTTGTATGCTTTCCTTGATCAAATTAATTTGTGCACTCCAGGCAATCATTACTTAAAAATGACATGCAGGTATTTTAAAACTGTGATCTGTTTAATCTTATTGCCATTTAATTGCCATCAGTGCTGAAAACGTTGAGAGCTCCACATAACCTTGATCTTCTGGAAATTTATAACAAGATCTTCATTTCTCAAACCCAGAACAGTATCAACAAGTGTAAAGGTTTTTTCATCCCTAGGAGAGAAAGAGATAGGATTTCTACACCATCTTCATAAGATGTTTTGTCTGGTCCTGCTGCCATGGTTTTGTTTGCATCACATGTTGCACCTAGCCCCAGAGATCCCATGTCAGGAGCAGGGATTCATTTGTAATGTCCAATTCACAATTTACGTTAGCTAAAATTATATTCACATGCAAGTGAGATGGGTGGCTATATAAATTTGATTAAATAAATAAATAAATAAATAAATAAAAGGAGACAGTATATTTTAATCATCTATACATAGCAGCTGCTATTACAGTTTAACTCTTAGTAAAAGAAGGGGCATAGGGCAGGAATAATATCAAATAGGAAATCTGTTGCCATTCTAAATTTTAAGTCACTTCTCATTATCCCATGCCTTCATCACTAGGTCCATTCTAGGTAGTTTGGCAGGGCTGACCAACCAGTGCCTGGGAGTCAAAATAGCCAATGAGAGTTCCCATTGACACTCCTTAAAGGTGGATGGTTTACAAAAGCCCACATGACAACTTCAGTTAACTATAGAGATTACAAAGCTTTCAACAGCATGAGTGCCAACTATGCTCTTGGATAGAACCATTTCTAGCTACTATGGCTAAAAATTCCCAAACTCTGCACACCTGATCAAAATCCTGAGGATGATTTGAGATAATGAAAGAAGTAAGGGAAGCCTGCAATACAGGAATTGTTGGAATAATGGAGGAGAGGGGTCAATTAACCTCACATATGGTGGTCTTCACAGCAAACTACAAAGTGTGAGGTTTCAGCCAGCTTCTGACTCAGAAAACAAAACTCTTTCTGAGTCAGAAGGGGAAATAGAAACTTACCAGGCAGAAACCAGGAAAGCAAAACTCAGAAGTGACTCAGCAGTGCAGGAGAAGTTACAGATGCTGATTGGCCAGTCTTTGGAGGAGGATTTGAATCTTCCAATCTGTGTTCAGGAAAGGTGTGCAGAAAAGCTCACGAAGGAGAAGGCAGCCTGATTGGCTGCAGAAGGGAATAGGCACGCAAGGGATTGGTATAAAAGGCAGATGTGTGAAGAGCAAGCTGCCAGAGACAACTGATCCTTTGAGCTCACAGCCCCAGCAGAAGAGTCCTTACCTGTGTCAGGAACCTTGTCTGTAGCTGGAGGGGAATCAGCACCTGCATTTCCTATTGCAGAGGACTTGTATCCTGCACATGCTGCCATAGAGGATCTTCTCCCCACTGAATCCAGCAACCTCAGCCTTGAGTCCAGCTTCAGACCTTGCCACCACCATTTGGTGCATTCCAAGTGCATTCCCAGCCTTGTTCCTAGCACTCAGCCAAGCCCAGAATCTCTAGTCCAGTTTCATCATGCTTCCTGCTTCCAGCCTTGCCCAGGATCTCCAGTCCAGTTTCATTATGCTTCCAGCTTCCAGCCTTGCCCAGGATCTTTGATCGCTCAGTCGTGCTTCGATCACTCAACCTTGTTCAGGAACTTCAGGCCAGTCTTGTTGTGCTCCAGGTTCTCAACCTTGTCCAGGATCTGCAGACCAGTCCAGTCATGTTCCAAGCTCCCAGCCTAGTCAAGAACCTTCAGCCCAGTCTAGTCATGTGCCAATCTCCAGCCAAGTCCAGCCTTGTTTCAATTTATCAGCCTTGTCCTGAGTCTTCAACCCAGTGTACCCAGCCCAGTCTGGATTGTCCAGTTCAGTCCAGTTCTGCCTCCAGAGCCAAGACTTGCCTGGTGGTTCCAGTTCAGTCTCACCTAGCTTCCATGTGCCAGCCTAGTTCGGGTGGTGTTTCAGATCATGGACACTCACCTCCAGTTCCAGTTCTGCCACGTGCCCTAGTTTCTTCCAGTTTCCCAGCTCCGGTCAATGAATCCTGCCTAGCTGTTTTGCCAGTCTCCTCCTGCAACCTTGCCAGTTCTCCCATTGTTGCCTGGGTGGTCTTGATTGGAGCCAGTCTACCTCATTGATCACAAGGACTTATTATTTGTATTAATAAAGAGTGGTTTTGATGATAACCTTGTCTGGCTGCCTCATAGTCTGAACAGGACACAAAGCTGCCAAAGTGATAATACTCATGTGATGTTGTAATCATACTAATGCTAATACAGTTATATACTTGTGACAGGGGTCATGGCATTTGTGTAGTTATGTCACCACACATATTGTCATTTATCTCCTCTTGACCCTCCCTGTGGACACCCATGCTCATATAGACTGAATTTATTCATGCTCAAGTATGATAAAGAAACCACATTCCAGACCTCATAAACTTGGAACTAACCAGAAGGGAGGTAATTGTAGATTTAATCCCAAATGGGGACCATAATCTAATGTAAGAGATAAGTATTGTGAAACCAATATGAAGTAGTGACCATAATATTAGTACTTTCAGCATACATACAGGTTGAAGACTGCCAGCAAGGTCCATGCTACTTAACAAAGGGGCTTCTACAAAAAGAGAGGACTAAAGAAAAAAGAGTGAAAGGAAAAATCAAGCAATTCAAATTACTTCACAACACCTGGAGGTTATATAAAAGCATGGCAACTGTTGCTGTACTGGAATGTGTCCTATAAGAAAGGATCAATCAAAAGCAGGAAGAGGATATCACAGCTTTCTAGTAGTAGCCAGGAAGCTGTAAAAGTTAGTTTATTATTTAAATTGATATGACTTCCCACTCAGCTGTGGGTGGCTAACAGACAATAGAATGACCAAGGAAGAGATGTGCCAATCACAGTAGAAATCTCTACAAAAGTACATCCAAAATTACAACTTATTGAACAGAAACAATATGTTCTCACGAGCATTTTCTAGCAAAAACTAGTGTTTGAATGATACCAGAGCAAGAAAACAAATTTATAGTTCCTTACTAGAACCTTTTTTTCTTTTTTAAAAAAGATGTTAATAAATATCTTGTCCATATTTAAATTAAAACAATCTTAGCCACATTTTTCTATTCATGAAAGAAAGAATTACTTCTCTTTTCAGTTGCATTCTAAGAATTGTGACATCCAGTAATTAGTGGGCATGGGGTGATGGTGAAATAGAATTGATCAAGAATCCAGTGTTGAAAGTAAAGAGGCCATCAGCATTTAATAGCATGTAAGAAAACTAGACAGTGAGTTGCACAATTATTTCTCTAGGCTAGAAAAACTGCCCCTGAATATTCTTAGGACACATTTCTGTTAGAGTTCCATGTTGACAAAAACAAGAACATATAAAAGATTCCGGGTTCACCTCAATCACCTTGATTGACCAGACTGTCATTGGACAGGGTCCTGCTGGTCACAACTTGCTTTCCATTTGTCCTGATTCCTGGCTTTTCTTCTCCAGGTTCAGCCAAAATCCTTGATTATTGGATCTTCCCATCTCTTTGGAGGTCAGCCAATGGGTCTTTTTACTTCTCTTGGATACCATTCAGCAACTGCTGTCGTCCAACAGCCATCCAACATGCGTGTGATGTGTCCTGCCCAGCATAGCTTCTGTTTTCGATATTCAACGACAACATCATTTATTCCACTTCGTGTTCTAATCTGGCTGCTTGGGATGTGGTCTTGGAGAGAAACTTTCAGCATGGATCTTTCCATAGCCCTTACTGCTCTTGAAAGCTCTACGTCTTCTGACTTTGTTAGCGACCATGTTTCACTTCCATATAGCACTGCCGATAAGACAGTTGAATTAAAAAGATTAGCACACAGTTTTCCATCAATCTTCTCATTCTGTAAGACATCCCTAATGGAGCTGTATCTAGCCCATTCAGCTTTCTTTCTTCTTACCTGTTCTTCTTTTTGATCATTGTTCATTTTGATTAGCCATTCCAGATAGACATACTGGTCGACCTCTTCGATAAGTTCATTCTGAAGCCTCATTTGGAATTTTGGAAGGTTCCCTGTCTGCATATATTTTGTTTTAGTGTGATTCATCTTTAGACCCACCTTTCTGCTTTTAGCGTCAAGTTGTCGAAGCATTTTTTGCAGCTTTCGAGCATCTTTTGTGATCAATACAAAGAAGCAAATACCAGCTGCTTCACAAATATTACTCTCTTTGAAACCAAAATACAAATACCAGTGAAGAAAGGTGTAAAGCAAGATGATACAATCTCACCTAAACTTTTCAACGCTTGCTTGGAAAATATCATGCACAAAATGAAGACGGAATTGATATAAATGGAGAGAAGATAAACCATCTCAGATTTGCGGACGATTCCAGGTCAGTGAGGTTAAAATAAATCCTGTTAGAAATCCTGGAGAACAGCTGCCAATAGCAAAGTTCAAGGAAATAGAAGAGCATGAAGACAATGAGTGAGTGACCGGATGGGATCAAAGTAATAGTGGAATGTCCTTGGAAGTGCTACAAGGTATTTTCAGAGGTGGGTTAAGATGGCAGGTGTTTCTCCATAAAATTGCCAGGGATCAGATGGAAAGTATATGTATATCTATATCTGTATGTGTGTGTGTGTGTCTGTGTACACACACATACACACACAGAGAGAGAGAGGCAGACAGACAGACAGACAGGCACAGATTTAAAAAATGGAATTAAAAAAAAATCTTTAGGGGAACAGCTAAAGGCCACTAGAAAATAATCCAAGTTCAGAGGAAGACATTTCATAAATGCAATAACAATACTCCTTATATTTAATGGTACTGTTCTGTTGTTGGATGCTGATATACCAAAGGAATTGATATTTTAGACTTTCAGTCTGCTCTGGCAAGTTGGGAATCCTTGGGAATAAATTTGAGCCACGCATACATGAAAGGAGCTTAACAATGGGAAGGCTTTCCCATGTTAGAGGATATAGCTTTAAGTAATCCATATGGCCATAACTTAATTCTCCCATTTATTCCATCTATTTTTAGAATGAATTTATTCTTAGTTTGGGCAATGGTCTATATTTTTTCCATGAATTTCCTCTGTTTTTCTCTCATTGTAACAGATATCCTCAATATATATATCTGAACCCTCATTTTCCAGAAGGCATTTGAATGCTATCTCTGGGGCAAGGGGTTCAAAGCAGACTAACCTTAGTTTTTTGACTCACTGACCATACCAAACACTGTCATCCATTCTAAAGAATACCCCCCGCCCCCCAGTGGTTTCCTTCTGCAACAAATGGTTACTCACTTTTCCTTAGGGAGAAGAGAACAGTGGGAGCTGGAACATTTTCATTTTCCAAGCAATATTTTATTTGGCAGCAATAAATGAGCAACTTTCAAACCTCAGAAGTGATTAATTTCTTGCCAGGGCTGTCAGAAGAGTTGTCACAGCCTGGCAATCCTGACATAAGTGTCATTTATAATGTCACAAGTCTATTACACAGAAATGTCATTACACAATTAGACTGGGGCTTTTGTGCATCAAAGCCAGTGTAATATGTAGCCAATTAGGAGCCTTAATATTGTTGTTCCATTGTCCCCTTCATACAATTACATCATGTTAGATATATTTGTTGGCACAAAATTACCAGTTATTCCTATCAACAATGTGATAAGGTGTGCAGGTAGGAGTTTGTATTATTGCTAAAGTATTGGCATTAGGCACTATGAGTGATAATAATGCCAAGATCATGGTGCACCAAAAATATGGGATCAATCCTGCTCTCTCTCTTTCTTTCAAATGTATTAGCATTTGGGCAAGACCATTAATCTTTAAGTAAAAATGACCGAGTTTAACAAAGGTGACTTTTTGTACACTTGCCAAAAAGGAGAAAAAGCCTCTTCATTAGGAGGATGGAACAACACTAGCAAAGTCTCCATTCTGTCTCCTCAATTATTTTTCCAAAATGGCACAAGAACAATCAGCCTCCATTTAGTTCTAACATGCTTTTATTCTTTTGAGGGTAAGATGTAAACAAGCTTGACTGTGCTGGCTTCATTTGAATGTATTATGCACAGAAGTTATCATTTTTCTGCACTGGCTAGCTCTCTTGAAGACAAAAGGCACTTGGGGGAAGAAGACTGTACTATGCCCACTGCCTGTTCCCAAGCGTATTTCACAAATGTTTAGTTCCAAGTCAACTAAACAGGTCCAGTTTGGTGTCTTGCAAATCAAAATGCCTGCTGTAATATCAGAATACACTGTGTGTTAGTGATTGCTGTAGACTTCTAGAAATCTTTGGGCTGTTATACTGACTTTGGTTGCATATGTCATATTTAAATCTGCCTCAAGGAAGGTCAAAATATGGATGCCCCCTCCATTTGTATCACCACTTGCATAAATCATTAGTTACTATGCATATTTTCAAATGACTATGATCTACTGTGGTTAGTTGTAAATATTTCATCATAAAAACTTCACCTCTAGTGAATGCCAGACAGTTTGCTAGCTGGAGGAAGTTCTGAAGCAAGATAGAGCAGAAACAGAACATAAATTAGGAATGACTGGAAGAAACGCTTCACCATAACAAAGTCCAAGAATGCGCTGCATCTTGTCTTGCTTGGCTATAAATTCCATACATTTCAGTGGTCCTTGCTTCCAATGAATGCCATTAAGACTGAATTTATGGCCCATATTTATGTTGAGAGGTATGGTAGGTTTCTGGTATTTGATTTGTATTAATAAGCCCATGAAATAAGTTTTATAATTCTGCAAGTAAATAATAGGCAAGCTGCATAATTGCAGGGCAACCTTTTGCAACAACTTTCTCATGTGACAAATCACATTTCTTTCCTTTCCCACTTGACAGTCTATATCACTGTTTTAGAATGATCTCACCAAAACAGATTCAGCTCTGGGAAAAAGCATAACTGAGGTCATTTTTTTAAAGGTTTAAAAATCACATGGGCAGGCGACCTTGCACATTATCCTTTGCTTCTACTGGTTTATCTTTGGCAGCATCCCTGTGTAGTGTCTGAGATGAGTCAGAAGGGATGAAACATTTGTAATGGTACATAGACTTAGAACTTCTCTTGATAAGAAGAGATCCTAATTAAGACTCTTAAGACATCCATGAATGCATGTCTTTGAACAGGAAGTTGTCCATACATTGTTTGTGCAATCAAAAAGTTGTACAGTTCTTATTAAGTCTGCTGAAAGAGAATTTGCTTTAAAGTTAATTGCAAAGAAAAATGATATTTTAATGAAATTCTTGCAGGTGGAGTATGGTGTTGTATTCATCTACTGTAGTTACAAGATGGCCAAGGAGATGTGTGAATATCTTATTTTTTTACTGTATGACCAGTAGCCATCTCCACTTTCTCTAGCTTCTCACACTTCAAGAAAGAATTTTTCATATGGAGCTTTTTTGGATTGGAAGTCTGGGTAGCCAAGAAGTCTGCAAAGTGATGGAAAGATGCGTAGCAGTAGCAGTAGCACCTTCTACTATGTCCAGCAATAAAATAAGCTCAGAACACCACCAAGAGAAATTCAAAAGAAATTGTCACGCACGCTGAGAATACCAAAGAAAAACCAAAACCTCTTTCACAGAAGAAGGAAAAGTTTGAGAAATTATAAATCAGATTCTGGCACAGCATTCATTTGTATATGCATTGCTTCTCTATATTTTTTTTCAGTTTCTGAGGCCATATTAGCTCTTATAGTCAATAAAGAATAAACTTTTTTTTTTTACTTTAGCTATCTGAAGGACATAAATACATTGTATAATGAAAGCATTAAGTCACACACATACTGTACATACACACAAAGCACACATCGATTTGATTTTATAGAGGAAGGTGTTTGCTACCTCCCAGCAGTTGCAAAGTGGGTCCCAGGTGCTTTGGGAAAATTGAAGTGATTTTGTGTTGATATTTGGACTAATACCAGAAAATGCCAAATTACATTTTAAAAGGAATCCATCCTTTTATCTTTTAACCTTCTGCCTCCCTCAGTCGTGTAGAAAAATCAATCTTGACTAATCCACTGACCAAGAAAAAGTGAAAAGCAAAAATGGAAACCTGAATAAATGCCTGCTTGATTTTCTTTAAAGGGTTTTCACAGGCAATATGATCAAAGCAACCCAAAGCTTCAACTGAGGCCATGGGACTGAACTCGGAAGCAATGGGAGAGCTGTCTTTTACAACAAGTCATTTGTGAGACTTAGATAGGGAGCTGGCTCTACATACATACATGAAGCATGCTGAGTGTTGGCTATAGCCAACAGAATGGCTACAGAAACAAAATTGCATGGGAGAGCTTGGTAGTACATATTTCTTAGCAGCCCTCAGGCAAAATATTTTCAATAAGCACTTTAATCTAGAATGAGTTGGGCAAGCAAATTAAGAGCCATCTCACACTGTCTTACAGAAACTCTGCCACCAAATTTCAACAATAATTATCAAAAGGATGTTCTGGGAGTTGCAAAACAGGAACTTGGGAATAACATGCAGCCCTCGGATTACAGGTTGCCCATTCCTGTCGTTCTGTTCTAGTTTAACCAGTTCCTGATAGTGACAAATAAGGTTGAAAATTGCCCCTGAAGGGCAAAATAGATCTGTTTAACTCAATTTAATAAACTCAGCTAGGATTAATCGAATATTATCAATGCCAAGTGTATATTTTCTTATGCATATGAAGCTTTAAGGCAGCAAAGAGCATCTTACATGTAGGTCAAGATACTAATGGATTTCTCTATTCTTTGCACAATTCTTTTTCCCCATTCGCCATGAATTCAAGCCAGAATAGTGATTAAAAGAGAGAGAGAAATCGCTATTTCCAGGTCAGATCAAGTGAGTTTGACACTGGTAACAACATCTTTGTCAAAATACATTAAATATCAAGGGCTACTACAAAAATCTGCAAGCATTTTGTATAGGATTATTATATCTAATAATCATCTGTCACAAATAACAGTCACAAATAACAAATCACTTAATAATTGCAAAGATAGACAATGTTGTTACAGCAGATATAGGTTTCTGCCTTCTGGTAATGGCAGGCCCATGGTGCTAAGCCAGGAAAAGATAGAAGAAAGTCCTGAGAGCTCTCTTTGAAGTAGGTTAAAGCCACTGTGATGTAGTGGTTAAGGTACTGTGCTAGAATTGGGGAGATTCAGGCAAGTCCATTCTCAGCCATGGAAGCTCAGTGATTACTTTGGACTAGTCAGTCTACGTCAGCTCAACCTGTTGGGGTTGTTATGGGGGAATATTGGAAGAATGACTTATATAAACCACCTTGAGTTCAAGGAATGGAGGGAGGGAGGGAGGGAGACTGTTGACTATAGGGTCTTGATGATCTGATCCATGGGGATTTGACAGAAAGAGCCTATAGTGATACTTATTTCAGTCACATTTTGTTTTTCATGCACCACAGAACAGTGTACATGGCAACCTGTGCAAAGTGACACAGATTTACTTCAAAAAAAAAAGCAATTTGACTCATGGAATTCTCTGGCTGAAGTGAAGAGATCACTCACTTCACCTCAGTGAAGCAGCATGGGTAGCCTCAAATTACTTTGACCAGTGCTGCAGTAGAAGGCTCCAATCAATCTTCCACCTATTGCTGTATGAACTGCTTCTACGCTATGTGGCTTTGGGAATACTCACAACCCGAGCTGAAGCTGCCCAATCTACAACATGTCCCAGTGCTGAGCACTGTCATAGTGCTCCGCATAAAAAATACATTGTGTTTTTTATTTTTATCCTTATTATTATGTTTGGTTATGTCAGTATCAGTTCTTAGCATCCACAAAGATAGATGTTCTCCAGGAGGATCTGTTTCCAATCTACACCTTCTGGTTTTCCAGTGGTATACCCATCAACACTGTAATTGAGTCTCTCCACTTTGCTGCCAGTCATCCTCTTCTCTTTTTTACCACCTTTCCCAGCATTAGAGTCTTCTCCAGAGAGCTAGGTCTCCGCATAATGTGTCCAAAGTAGGATCATTTGAGCCAGGTAATTTGTGCCTCAAATAGGAACTCTGGGTTGATTTGTTCAATGACCCATTTATTTGTTATCTTGGCTATTCATGGTGTTCTCAGAAGTCTTCTCCAACACCAACATTCAAAAGTGTCAATACTCTTCCTATTCTGCTTCTTCAAAGTCCAACTTTCACTTCCCTAAAGTGTCACAGGGAAAACCACTGCTTGCATGCTTTTGATCTTTGTAGCTAAAGACATAACCCAGCATCTGAATATCATTTCCATGGCCTTCATGGCTACTCTACCAAATGCTAGTCTGTGGTATATTTCTTGACTTCTGGTTCCTTTACTTGATTAGGATATTGTTTTCTGCTTGATTGTTGGTGTTAATGCCTGCTTATCTGGGCGTAGGCTGCTGAAGAGGATGTGTTCTGATCTTTTTGTCTCCTTCTTACCTTTTTTATTGTCTCTTTTGAATGGTCTGTAAATATGGTTTATCTCTATTTGTCTGTTGATGGCTGATGTGTTTGAGTACCAAGCTTCCAGGAATTCCCTAGCATTCTTGGATTTAGCTTGGTCTAGGAGGCTCACAGTTTCCCAGTCGAAACTATGGTGGAGTCATTGTGTCTTCTGACTGCTAGTTGGTGTTCCTGGATGTGCTCTGCTAGTCTTCTGCCTGTCTATCCTACATAGTGGTTGTTACAGTCCTTACATTGCAGGTTGTAGATGACTCCTGTTTTTTTTTTCTTGGGCTACTGGGTCTTTTGGTTTACTTAAGATGCTTTAGTTGGTTTGTGTGCTACAGTGATGCCATGTGGTTGTAATAGTCTATTGGTTGTTTCTGAGATGTTTCTGATGTGTGGTAGTGTTATCCTTTTCATAGCTTGTGTTGGTTGTGCTATAGTGGGTCAGTAAACATGTAGAGATGAACCACATTTACACACTACTCAAAAGAGACAATAAAAAAGCTAAGAAGGAAACAAAAAGACCAGAACGCATCCTCTCCACCAGCCAAAACCCAGATAAGCAGACATTAACACCAGACAAACAATCAAACAGACAACAATACCCTAATCAAGGAACTAGCAAGGAGAAAACCACACCCCCACCAACACTGGCAGGCCAAGCTACTGTATATAAATAGGGAGCAAACCCCATACTCACTAACACTGATGATGTTACCTAGTTGGGTAAAGAAACATCTGGAAGCAAACAACCAAGTTCAGAGAGCACTAAGGACTCCACATAGTATTAGTATTAGCAGAATATTAGGAATAATATGTTAGTGGAAACATCATTCCATATAAATGATCACCTCATCCCTTATATTTATTAGTAATGCAGAGCATACCTTGTGGCATGAATATTAATACATACTGGGAATGTTCATGCAATAAAAATGGCCTCAAAAACATTCAGTAGAAGTATGAAATTATCTGTGTCAACATGGTAATCCCTATGAAAAGATAGTCCATATGCTTCAGCTGGTGAAAGGAGGTTGTGAACACTCTGTGCTAATGTACCATATGTCCTTTTTGGGTACTTATTCTTTGCATGTGAAAAGCAAAGCCAAGCAGTCTTTTTTTAAGAAAGATGGACAAGATATAATCTGTTACTAAGTAGATCAGCTCAGTGTCTGTATAACAAAATGAGCTGATAATGTAGGAATTAGTCGGAAGGAAATGAATTCTTTAAAAAATATGATATAAAAATCATTTAGGCATTTCACTGGCATATAACAAGATGCTGCAGAAATATTGGAGCAAGAGAGAAGATTATTTAGAGTTAATTCTTATTTTAGCTGATAATTTCTAATTAACTTGCTGTAGTTATCTTGTTAAATGTCAATTAAATCTCAAAGCATTCCTTACAGGTTTCTTCTATTCATGGATTGTAATTATGCATCTGTTTCTTGAGCAGTTTTTATTGCTCCTATTATCTACAGCTAAATATGAAATAAATATGTTGTTATATGTATTTATGAAATATTTTAAAGATAATCTATAATTCATTTTGCATAACAAAATAAGAAGAATAAAATAAGGCATACTTTTCCCCCAGCAGGTCTAATGTCTGTGTTCATATCTATAAAGACTAGTAATTATTATAAACATAAATGTAATAAAATAAATGATGCAAACTATGTATGTTTATTCAGAATTAAGTCTTCTTTCCCTGGTAAGACTATAACCTAACTTCTCAGTGTTTAAAACTTTCTCTTCTCTGATTAGAGTAGAAGTGGTTTGGAGGCTTGAACCAGAAGGAGGATCAATCAGTAAGGAAATCACTGAGACAGGTTTTGATAGGGACAGCTGTTGCAGTGAGCATTTTGCCAAGGGAGGGGAAGAATGGCATTGTTAATATACATACAGCTGCTTCTGAAATGTACTGCTTGGTCTATTTTGAGAGAGGATGATCTGCTACTTCTGAGCAAGCCTTCCTCAACACACAGGGAGATTGATTCCATTTTGTTCAATAGCTTGGTGATAAGGTAATTCTTCTTCCTTGGTGACACTGCCTGAATATCTATAGGGCAGTTGTTTCTTTAATGCAAATAGTAATGTTCAAGTTTTTTAATATTTAGAGGTTGTATATATTTCTTATTGGATTTCCAGAAGGGAGGGAAATCACCACTCAGAGTCCCATCTTCTGTCAGTATAAGATTTGAAAAAGGCTTGTTTGAAATAATTCTGAAGGACCGGGAGAGATTTCTGCTGGGAGCTGCCATAGGAAGCCAGCTCTTCAGATCCCAGACTAGCTTCTGTGCTACTGCAGGAGCTCTACACATGTCCTAACATATGACATCTGTATATTAATATAAACCTTTGGTAAATGCGTGATCACATATAAAGCTACTTACAGTCATACTGATGCCCTCCCTGACTATGCCTTTGAGCAAGGAAAAATCTGCAGAGATGCTCTGGAGACTGATACACTGGAGAATCAGGAACATTTGGAGAGCAATAGTTTACAATGCTTTAGATATAGGTGGAAAGAAGTTTATCAAAATGGCTTTATGGTCCCTCTA
The DNA here is from genome assembly GCF_035149785.1 of Candoia aspera. NCBI lineage: Eukaryota > Metazoa > Chordata > Lepidosauria > Squamata > Candoiidae > Candoia > Candoia aspera. The sequence continues at coordinate 41,244,841 of NC_086155.1, forward strand.
CCATAAAACGAACAACATAATTCAGTACATACATCATGCAAGATCGGACAGCCTCTGTCACTATCTGCTAGGGTTCTCCTGCCGTGATAGCACATGGTAATCAGCTCTCTTCTTAGATAACTTTAGGGTGACCAGGGAAGAACAAACACCTGGTGTGGTCTGATGCTGAAAACTAGAGTGGAAATGCTCATGCTAAATAGGCAGCAGGAGAAGTGTTCTCCTTGTGCTCATCAAAGTCAAGAATCAGCAGTGTTGGGCTGCTACTAACATGCTTATGCTTGTTGTAGATCTTGTTTAGTTTAGGGCATTCAATATTTCCAATGTCTTGTGCCTGATGGTGGATGAGAGAGAGAGAGAGAGAGAGAGAGAGAGAGGGAGCATGTACATAATTTTACAGTATAATACCTAGGGGATGGCATATGTTACGATGATATTGCTTTCAGCCATATCACATTCATGTACTATGCCAAGGAGTTTACAAATGGCCTGTGATTTGTGAAAGTTCCATTTCCCCCTGGGAAATGACCCCACAACCTAACCATATATCAGAATTGTCTGCAACATACAGGGCTTCAATGTGAGAGATGCAGTGGTGTTTCTGTGTATTAAAATCAATATACAAAAGGAAAAATGATGAAAAACCACTACCTAATACACCATGGGATTTTTTTTTCTGTCTACCTTTGCTTTCAAACTTTTCCAAGAGTCCTTAGAGATGCACATGGATTTATGGGATGAAAGAGAACAATGTTCCTTTCAAATTATTATTTAATGCAAAGCTTGATCTAGTCAAAAGAAAGTACATTTGGAGGCAGTTATACATGGCTAAAATCTTTCAGTCTCAGCAGGTGGCAGCACCTGAATGATCCTTTCTCTTGTCTGGACTTAGAAGCTAAGTAGGCTTGGTGATGAATTTAATGGGAGATCTTTAGGAAATTCCAGAGCTACAGGCTAGACTGGGAATATGAAGAAGTTATGCAAGGCAAGCAGAGTGTGGTTTTTGGAATTCTTTACAACTCCTTAAAGTAGCTCAATTCTAAGTCACATGACAGGAAAAGGAGAGGAAGGGGGCTTAGAATGCAGGACTCAGTAGCATTTTGAGTCATTGCTCAGCTGCCTGTTCCATGCGGAGGCATTGGGAGAGTCTTCTCTAAATTGCTTTCCTCTTCAGCCTTAGCTAAATCAGGTCCATTTTTAATCTGAACTTTCAGTTGTTGCCTTCTCCTGCCACACCAAATTAAGTCCCATTTTGTTACATTTTCAGAAAGTAATCTTGTTGATAGAAAATCATTTGGGGATGAGTAAGATCATGCTACTTTCAAATGGTGGTACATCAGATTGACTGATTATAATTATATAAATTGATTTTTGTTTTTAATCTTATTACATTAATACTATAAGCTGCTCAGTCTCTTAATATTCTTTGTAGTGTACAAATAAATAAGTAGGCAATAGAGGGATGAGTCCCCCTCCCTGCCACCTTTATATATCTCCTATTGAGTGGGAAGAATAAAAACATCCAGAAGTCAGTAGCAAATCACTTCTGCATTGCCATCAAGAAAATTGAGTGAAAGCACCCATGAAGATACCAGGAGTCAACTCAACTTAAAGGAGACTTGACTTTAAAACCATTCAGGGTACAGAAGTTCATACACCAAGTCTCAGGAATATGTCGCTTAGTCTGCATGACAGTGAATTCAGTACATTCACTTTCTGCACTCACTTTTTCTCCCCAAAGAAAATTCTCCCCTCAATTTGATGTCATTTGTTTATTCTGTAATCTTTCTTAGGTCGGTAGTTTGCTTCCTCTCTCTTGTTATTTCTGCTTTTAAGAGGGCCTTATCCTGGTAGCCTCTCAGCCCCTCTTCAAGGTTTACTTCATTTCTTCTGATGATTATTGATCTCAACTATTCAACTATTCCATTGCATTTTAGGGGCTTTGCCTTCTCCACTTCAGTCCTAAGCGCATTTCCACACACAAAGAATAATTGGCAATGTTTTGCTCTCTGATATATGAAACCAAAGGATAGTGCTCATGCTTTTCAGTGCATTTATATGTTTGGGCCTGATTATTGCCTAGGGGCGTCTTTGTGAATTTGCAGCAGCAAAGTTGCCATTCAGAGGATATGTAGATCATGTTTCAGAATCATTTCAGATAAATGATTGTGTAGTATCTAAATATCTAAATTCAATTTTCCTTAAGCCAAGATGAAGCAAGATTGTCATTCAGATTAATATACTGACCTTTTAGCAGCTTCATTTATTTCCTATGAGGCATCAGAGAAAATATTATTTTTCTTTATACTTTAAAGTTTAAACTTTTTGCTCCAGTAGCTATGCTTCTTTTGACAGCCAAAGAACTATCATATTCCTGCCCAAGAGAATTCTTGTGAAAACTCTCTCTTTCTACCATGTTATCACTGAACAGGTTCTCACTTCCCCCATATCTTTGTACTAGGCAGACACAGACAGGTACTACTGTACACCTCACCCTATTAATCAATTTCTCTCAGGCAAGACCTTCAACTCACTGAACCTCCTTTACTCCTGTGTTGTCCTTGTTTTCACAATGACCCAGCTTTTCCCCCACTTCTTTTTCTCCCTTTTAATAAATGGTTTTGGCTTCAGGGAGTAATTTGGGACACTATAGCCTGCTTCCTTCTAAAACAGATAAATAAACAAAGAAGAAAGTTTTGGAACAAGCCTTCTTTTGGCTATTTGAAAACTAGGGTTAGGATCAAGTAATTCTTCAATCCTGTAGAAGGCAGACATCCCTTTTTGTCAATTTACTGTTAAAAATAACACTTTCCAATAGGACTATTTAAACATTCTAGAATCTAAAACTGTGACCTCTGCTTTAAAGACCAGCTAGGTTTTCTTTTCCTCAGGTCTTCCTCCATCATTTTCTACTATAAGTAATGTTTTTCTCCTTTCCTCAAAGGTTTCTTCCTCTTTATCCCTCAAAATACTGTTTCAGTCCATGTTATTCTTATCTTCTTCCACTCACCTGTAAATCTAAGCCTGAGCATTTTCCAGATTTGACCAGAATCTTCTTCAGCTGTTTCTCTAGATTTGCCTCTTCAGTACAAAACTTTGAAGGACTTCTTTAGTTTTATGATGTTTTGAGAAAATTTTGGGAGCTCTTTGTGGACCAACAATGTACTTTTAAAGGTTAAGGTATGTGGTCACTTTGCTTTGCTTTGCCAACTCTGGAGTTTCCAATAACTTCTAATCAGTTTTCATGCACAGAAGCCTCTTCTGGCTAAAGAGTTCCAGATGATGCAATGGGGAATTTCACTGCACCTTCACTTCAGAAAGGACAATTCTGTCACTTTCAGTGACTGAGACAAAGCAAGGCATACTAGAGAAAACTTCTTCCCAATGGTAAGAAGGAGCAGGGCTATCACAAGTTTGTGGCTGCCTTCTTGACATTTTTTACACCCAGTCCATACCCCCACTCCCCCAGCAGCTACTCCTGCTTCTTCCTGTTTAATGTTTCAGGAAATTAGTAGAATAATAACATCATAAAATCAGATGGAAGGGGCATTAAGGCCATCAAACCCAATTTCCTACTCAGTTCCAGAATCCAAATGAAAAACATCTTAGATAGATGGCTGCATGGCCTTCATTTGTGTTACTTCTGGGTCCATCAACAAACTTCTCTATTTTTCCATGGATTTAAAATATGCAACTATTTGTATGAAGGATAGGTCTCTCTCTCTCTCTCTTGTAGGGAAACAGATCATGATATCATGATATAATTCTTGGTGTATTCATTTATAGTGTATGAAGGAGATACATTCTGTCCAAAACAAACACAGAAAAGTAGAAAAAGAGCAAAGGTACAGGTGACTACTGAAACATGTTTTTAAATTAAATAAGGATGAAATAGTATGTGTGGCTTCTATATCAAATTATATTATTAGAGACAAGAAGAAAGTAACACAATTCAAAATCCTCCTGTCTCCTTGATGAAAGATGAAGCAGTCTTAAATGGCATTAAAAAAGCAATGCTATAATCAAGCACAGTTCGTTCAGCATTCACTGGCTCTGCCAAAGAGGATCCACATGGAGAGAAATAATGGGTTTCTTCTCAAGGACAGGGGAGATAGTGGCAAATTTTAGTGATGGAATTTACCACATTGTCAGCGCTAGAAGCTGCAGTTCCTTTACACATAGGTTCAAAGAATAACATACTGAAAACAGTGGATGCCATTCAGTCATTTCATTCACTCCCTTTTTGCACTGAAGATGTTGCCTAGTCTGGCAATGAAACATCTACGAGAAAACAACAAGGCTCAGAGAGCACCAAGGGCTCCACAGTTCAGCCCTGAGCTACAAATATTTGCTTTGATTGGTGCCACTTATGGGTGTCAAACGCTCCAGAAAGCACACAAATGGAAGAAATTTGCAGGTAGGCAAACTTCCACCAAAGAACAGCTGCTCTTTCTGCATGAATGCCTATAACAGGATGCCCTGCCCTCCAGTGTCAGATACAAACCTCCAATAAACTGCACATCTGGATAAACAGAGAGCAAGGCCCACTCCCTTTTCATACTGAAGATGTTGCCTAGTCTGGCAATGAAACGTCTGCAAGAAAACAACAAGGCTCAGAGAGCACCGAGGACTCCACAGTTCAACCCTGAGCTACAAATATACTCTTTGATTAGTCATTTTCATCCATCCATATCTGTGTTTATACACTGTAAAATGAGAGTGCAGGGATATATACCTAATGGAAAACCATAATCCCAAATATTCTGGCATGGCCATTCACATATTGCCAAATGTATGTATTTTACTCTGTACATTATCATATTTTCATTCAGAAAACAAATCATATGAAGTATTTATTTTTGCTACCTACAGCAAACAGGGCTAGCCTAAGATATTGGGGTTTTCCCATCCACCCTCCTTGAGATGCATAACATTGGAGTATATTACTTTGGTGGTGGAGGCAAAAAAGAATAGCACCAATTGCTCTCACATCTCTAATAGTAAACATATGGCAGTAACATCTTGTAATGGTATGTGAGAATGACCTTGGGAGACAGGTAGAAGAGCCACAGACTAGACAAGGGTCAGATAAGCAGCAGCTGAGTCCACAGAAGGAATGTGGGCATGGCAAATGTCTCACAAGGGACTCTCCCTATTTTCCTGGACTATGAAGGTGATGGTGGGAGAGTTGAACTTTCAGGCTTGCAAGATTCTATTAATGTAACCTCACAATAAAGTTAGAACTAGTACTTCTGGGTGTGCTTCTTGTCTGGACTATCTAACAAGGCTGACATCAATCTTGCAAGTCTCAAAGTACATCCCTCTCACCCCTTGCCTTTGCAGTCCAAGAAACTAGCAAGGGTGTCTTCTGAGATGTTTGCCATGACCCCATCATTTCTGCAGACTCAGCTGCTGCTTGTCTGACCATTGACTAGTCTGCTGGTCTTCCACTTGTCTCCCAAGGTCATTCCCATGTACCATTACACATGTTAGCTAACTAAAATTGTTAAGAATTTGCTGTCCTTTCAGAAAACCCCAAATCTGCTGCCTTGATAGCAAAGGCTACTTCCCATGACATGAGAAACCTGCAGACAGATATTACTTAGCATTCCACCCCCTCTCCACCAGAATTCTATTCTTTAATTTTATAGAATCCTGTGCATGTGTGGTATGCAGGTAATCCATAGGGATGCTCCTATAGTTTCTGTGCGCTCACTGAGGGTACTGCAGAGTAGCAAACTAGGCCCAGGAAGTCAGAAACGCTCTCACTGTAGTCTTTAACCCAGCAGAAGGAATAGTGGAAGAGAAGAGGAAATTATGCCCGCTCAAGTTCTAAAATTTTGTTTTAAAACTGACTCTGAGTTTTGATTAGACATGGTGGCTCTTCCCCAAGTGACATTTATGTAGTAGTTCTCTCCTTAAATGCAAAAAAGCAAAATAAAAAAGCCACCAATTGGAATAATTGCATAAACATAAAGTGTACAATACTTCTTCTCAAATGAGCTGATCTAGATGCATGTCATAGCAGATTATGTATTTAATGTGTCAAATATTGCTGATTTCCCTTGGTTGCATCCCAAGAAAACAGCAATGGTAATGAACATTAAGAACATCTGGAGACATTTTGCTGGCACTGAAAGGTCAAAGTAATTCATTAAATATTGAGAGCCTAGTTGTGAATTCCTTCAAGTTAAATGTTCACAAAGAAACTGTCAATCTACTTACTTATGGGGTGGAAAACTATGAGGAAAAATGAAAAAGGGAAGCAAGAGATTACAAAAAATCCCAAAGTACTATGAATATTTTCTTCACCTCTAAGAAAAGAGAATATTAAAGAAGCAGCATTGTGGAATTTTGAGTGATAGTCTTGAGCCCAAAATGCCCAGATTTCAAGCCTGTATAGCATGAATCTCAGGGTACAATTCTGGACCAGCCATCACATCATAGTTTAATCAGTTTCAAAAGGTACCTATGAGAAAAAGAGGGTCAGTAAATATATGGTAGTTATTTATTTATTTATTTATTATTCAATATTTATATTTATTCAGTTTTGATACCACCTGCCTTAAACCAACTTTGGGCACTGGTATAGTATTCCTTGGAGATACAGAGATATAAATATTAAATCGACGATGATGATGATGAGATGATGAGAGCCAGTTCAGTCTAGTGGTTAAGGCTCCAGGCTAGAAACCAGGAGACCATGAATTCTAGTCCCACCTTAGGCATGAAAACTAAGGGCCAGTCATTCTCTCTCAGCCCAACTTACCTCATAGGGTTGTTGTTGTGGGGAAAAATAGGAGGAGGAAGGAGTATTTGGTATGTTTGCTACCTTGAGTTATTTATAAAAATAATAAAGGTGGGATAGAAAATAAATAAATAATAGATGATGATGATGATGATGATGATGATGATGATGATGATGATGATGAATGATGGTGGGTTTACATTAGCAAAGTATATGTTGGGTCCTTAGGGATTATGAACAAACTTTTTAAAATCCACATTTATTTCTATTTACAGTTCTCACAGCATATAGAGCTTTTCCATGTACCTTCTCCTAATGGATGTATAATTAATTTGAATTTCCCAAGCAATCTTCTTTTTTAAAAAACAAAGCTGATGCCATACTTCTTTTTTAAAAAACACATCTCTTAGAAAATGTCATTAATAGCAAACTCTTTGAAACTGCCATCCATGTCACACAGCAGAATCAATTTGGATAGATCTTGCAAACCTACTTTCATCGAAATTTATAATGGATTTTTTTTAACTTCCATAAAATATAGGAATAACCCATTTAGTGGAATGAGGAGGAAAGATGTGATGCATAAGGATACCAAATAGACAAAGTACATCCATATTCAGTAGGGTTAGGCTAAAATTTATCTCCTCTCCTCTCCCCCATCTCCTCTCCTTCTTCCTTTTCTTTTTGGAGGGGGATAATGTTTGTGATCTTCTACTGAATTGTTACTGAATTTCAGTTCTCCCCAGGGAAATGTTCAGCAAACTGGCTTCCTCAGTTTCATCATCTGAAAAAAACTTTAGGTCCAAGTATCTAGGACTAAATCTATTTTAATATAATTGGAGAAAGCAGTATGCTAGATCTTGTGTACTTCCAGGGTTTTTTCTCTTAACCCATTACTTCCTTTAATTCAGCAATATGAATTAGAATAGGATTTTATTCAGAATTAATCCAAATGAAATATTGTTGAAAGGTTTTTTTTTTCCTTTGTACCAAACTTTTTTTTTTAATCTGTTCAATCATGTTTGATTCTTGGAGACTGCCTGGACAAGTCCCTGCAGTTTTCTTGGCAAGGTTTTTCAGAAGTGGTTTGCCATTGCCTCCTTCCTATGGCTGAGAGAAAGTAGCTAACCCAAGGTCATCCAGCTGGCTTTGTGCCTAAGGCAGGACTAGAACTCACAGTCTCCCAGTTTCTAGCCTGGTGCCTTAACCACTACCCCAAACTGGCTCTCATACCAAAAGTAGGATAATTCTATCTTGCATAATACAAGAGCAGGTGGAATCCTGAACCACTGTCTCCCAAGCCATTTCCCTGCATGTGGAATTTGAAGAAATAATTTCTGATCAGCTGAAATCTATAGTTTATCACAAGGTAACTTGAACTCTGGCTTCCATCTTTATATCACTATTTTGGGACATGCTTGGTAGAAGTAAAACAATCCTAACTTTACTGCAAAAATTTAGAGGTCTATCTAAAGGACTCTCACAGATATCAATCACTCATTTAGATATTCTCATTCCTAAACTTGCCCATGGAAAATCCCTTCATAATCATATCTCTGTTTGTTTATTTATTTACTCTAGCAGTTTATTACTCTAGCAGTTCCTTCATCCTTTATGATCCAAAATAGTTTCACTGAATAGTGAATGAAAATCAACAGCCAGCTCTGAAGAAGACATGACACTCAAGAAAACAAGGTTATCTCACATGAGTGCCAATAGGTTCTCTCCAATGCTGGGTTTTATCTACTCCAAATATGAAAAATGGATTTCAGTATGTTATAAAACTCTCTCTCTCTCTCTCTCATCTATCTTTGTCTGATAGCATCATTTTTTCTTTGCTATGGGGTGGTTCAGACAGCAGCTCTTTATGTCAGGGGGTATTTGTTGACTAAAGGCCTTTGTAGAAATATAGGGAGATGGTCATGGGACAGGATCAAATGATTGCCAGAAGGAATAGAAAAATTGGGATCCAGAAACATAAATGAAAAACTCTTGTTTCTTTTCCTTTCTGTCCATTTGATTCATTAGCTACCAATTGGAAGCTTTGTAAAGCATTATCTGGCAAGATACCATGGTCAATGGTATCAAAAGCCACTGAGAGATCCAGAGGAGCCAGGATAGACACACCACCCCAAGCCCAAGCCCTGCAAAGGTCATCCACAAGTGCAATCAATGCTGTCTCGGTACTACAGGTATAGCCTGGCCTGAATCCTGACTGAGAACTCAAATTAACTCAAAAACTCAAATTAACTTTGAGTTAATTTAAAACTAATTTAGTTTTTGGCCTGGTCCTTCCTATGTCTTCTGACTTCTTCTTACCCCATCCTTCCATGATATTCAAATACCAGATACACCCTTTGGTTCAAAAAATATTTAGATATTGCTGTTATAGGCTGTGGGACAAATGGGTTTGGGAAACCTTTATTGATACATGGAATATTAGAAAGTTTTTAGTTGAAGATAAACAACCATGTATGCAAGATCTTCCATTCAACTTTCCTTTTTTGAACAGTTGGGTCATTGCCATCAAAGCTGTCTGTATCAATTTGGTAAAGGTGCTGCAAGTGAATACAGCAGAGAAATAATCCCACATCACCTTTCTCCCTCCTTGAAAGATAAAAGGGTTAGTCTTGGGGAAGGCCCTCCATGGAAGCTGAGGTTTAGGCATAGGAGGAATGGCTTTAAAGCAACTAGAAATATCACAAGCAGATATTAACTTATAGATTGTGGCAAAAATCTGAGACAATGAGGAAATCTGGGCAGGTTATGAATCTCTCTGCCCATCTTCTCCCTTCACATATCAAAATATCCATAAATGCTACTACATTCTTATTGTACTTTGAGAATCTAGTTAGGTGGTTACTTGTTGAAATATTTCACTTTACAGTATTCTGGTCTAGAATATTACAGAGCATGTAATCAGATTTCTGCATGCTCAGTACTAACTTTATTATACTTCTAAAATTGTACATGTTGTTTGTACAATGTTACAAAGTATCTGTAGGCAGATTCTTTGCAACAACTCTCTCCTACAATATCCCAATCTAGGAACCATATCACCACTCTCCCTTACGCTGATGATGTTACCTAGCTGGATAATGAAGTGTCTGCAAGCAAACAACCAAGCTCAGAGAGCACCAAGAACCCAACAATTCAACCATGAGCTACATATAATCTCTTCTATTGGATATATCTTTCCCTTCATCTTCTGAAGTAACCCATCCAATTTCCTCTATAGATCTGGTTAGACCAGCTTCCCATTTGGTGAAGAACTGCACTTTAAAATGAGGCATCAGTGACTGGCTGTTTAATGTCCGAGATTAAAGGATATGTCTCCCACATCCCTGTTATTCCTACCTGGAACATGAAAATAAAAAGAACAAGATTAAGCTTGTATCTATTGTACATGCTTCCTATAGTCTTTACTGTCAACTTTGGTTACCCTTCTGAGTTTGCTCGAAGTAGTACTATAAGCACCTAATGACTGCAGTACAGATAGTTTTCATTTGCTGTCCATAGTTCCACTGCATCATACAGAATGGAGGGGCTGTGGTGGCTCAGTGGTTAAGAAGCTGAGTCAGAGGACCATTAAGTTTGGCAGCTCGGCAGTTCGAATCCCGAGAGCGCAAGCTGCGTGACAGAGTGAGCTCCCATCAACTTGTCCCAGCTCCTGCTAACCTAGCAGTTCAAAAGCATGCAAATGTAAGTAGATAAATAGGTACCACTTCAGTGGGAAAATAACAGGGACATGAAAGGAACCTCCTCAGGCGTCCCCTGGGCAACAGTGAAGTCACTGGCAAATCCTCTCAATACAGAAGTGCCTTGGTAGGTGTTTCTGACACACATATACACACAAAATATCATACAGAATTTTCAGCTCAGGTACTCTTCTTTTCCTATTAGTAATTTGTTAATGTCTCCAATTTCTATAACAATATCTGCCTGGCAGTTAATACGCTGACCAGAATATCCTTAGAATTATGCATGAGACTTGTGCATTCAGAAAATGTTGCTTAAACTCAGACTTTTCCTTGACATGCAAATCTGCCTAGATTCCATTTCTAAACTTCCCTCTGAACTCAAGGCCAGCCTCTATAATAGAGGAGAAGAGGCAAAATGATTTGCCAACCATTGCAAACAGGAGGTTCCAACTGGCTGAAATTCTTATTATATGCTCTGATAGTTCTTAGAACAACAGGAATGAAGTGACTTGATGAAACAGGAAGCAAGCAAGCAAACAGACTTCACAGGTGTTCTACTTAGTTGTACCCAATGGAAACTGATAGCCAATTTAGTTTTCTTGCTCTGCTTGTCTGCTAGTGACAATCACACAGGAAACTGTTGCTGATGATGTGTCCTGACAATTACAGATCCATAGCTCTTGTCAGAATTGATATTAGCCTTGTTCCCAAGAGAGATGGTTCTCATAACAAAGACGGAATGCACAGAAGCTTTGGAGACCTTCGTCTGACAGTAAGGTAAGTGAACAGAGTAGCACAGACCTTCAAAGGAGATAACCAACCAAGTCTGTTGTTAGGAGCTCAAATGCACTGGAAACATATTTGTGATACTTTATGGTGTAAAAAAATACGCTTCACTGAGCATTTATTCCAGTATAAAGTCAAAACAAAATGGAATCCAGATTTTTTTTTAAAAAAAATCATGACTTCTACCATTTGAAACTATGTGATATTTTGAGTCTGGAAGGAGGGGTGAAGAAGTGATGAGTGAGTTCCTTCTAGCCTGCTTTACAATTGACTTTGGTTATGTTTTTTGAGAATAAAAAATAATGTCCAGACGGTTTTCTCTTTCCTTTCTCGTAAACTATTTCTTATATATATATTTTAAATCCATTCAATTGTGTCTGATTCTTGGAGACTTGTCTGAACAAGTCTCTGAGTTTTCTTGGCAAGGTTTTTCAGAAATGGTTTGCCATTGCCTCCTTCCTAGGGCTGATAGACAGTGACTGGCCCAAGGTCACCCAGCTGGCTTTGTGCCTAAGGAGGGACTAGAACTCACGGTCTTCTGGTTTCTAGCCTGATGTCTTAACCACTACACCAAACTGGCTTTCTTCATATAAATAAATACTGCTATAATGTATATATCAGTAAACAATCTAAAACACATATAAAACAATAAAATAAAATTGCGATGCTAACTATAAACAGCATAGAATAAATGCAATAAGCACAATGGTGACATCCCTCAGTCTCCAACTTCCTTCCCAAACAATTACTGGCCTTCCATACTCTGAAAGTGTTAACCTGACCTTTACAGGGAGAGTATTTCACAGAATGGGGGATACAACTCAGTGACACTGCTTGACGGCCTCTGACCCTTTACCTCACAAATCACCTGAAGTTGGGCATGGTCTGTCTTCACTAGCCTATCTAGCTGAACCTATTTTATTTATGTATTTATGTGTTTATTTGTTTATATTTCACATTTCATCACCGCCCATCCCACACAAAGAGACTCTGGGTGGTTTACAATAAAACTAAAAATAAATACAAATTAAAATACACTAAAAACCATATTTCTTAAATACAAATACAAATATAGATATAAATATAAGTATAGAATATAAAATCCAAGACGGTGGTATTAACAGTTCTTAATTTAAATTTGTAAATTCATAAAATCATGGAGCCTCTTTAGGGTGCTAACCACCCCCAGGATTGGCTACCCCCCTCCCCCCCCCCAAGCAGGTGGCAAAACCAGGTTTTTACCCCTTTCTGGAAGGCCAGGAGAGTGGGGGCCTGTCTCACTTCTGGGGGAAGAGTGTTCCATAGGGAGGGTGTCACGGCAGAGAAGTCTTTCCTCCTGGGCCCCACCAGTCAACAATCTCTCATGTAAGGGACCCATAACATGCTCTCTGCCTGACCGGGTGGGACAGGTCGATGTAATGGGGATGATACAGTCCCTCAGGTAACCTATGAATCCAGGAGGACCTGCAAATGTTCTGCTTCTTCAGGGGAAGTGCCATCCTATGCAGTTATCACTTGAGCTAATCAAGAGCGCTTTTACCCAAATAGGAATTCTGCCTTGCTTCAGTTTAGTTTCAGTGGTTTTCTCACATCTATTCCTTAACAGCCTTCAGACACTGGGTCAAGACTTCAGTGGCATCTCTAGATTGGCCTCAGGTGGAAATGTAAAAATGTGTATCATCAGTGTACTAAAGTTATCTCACCCCCAGACTGATGGATGATGTCTCTCAGAAGTTTTATATAGTTGTTAAGCAATAATAGAGAGAAGATCTAACTCTAAGGGACCTAAAAGTGTGTGTCCACCAGACTGACTCTCTTTCCCCACTGAAAGGAATACCTTTCATTGGAAGATGTTGCTGCAGGCATTGCAACAGATTCTGCCCATAAAGAGTCAAAATGTTACATAGTAAGTCATAGTGTCCAGGTAGTATCTTTTCCCTCCTGTCCTTCCCTAGTAGGTAATGTTTAAAACTTAAATCACAACACTGAAAAATTGGAGAAAGTTATTTACATCCATCCATCCATCCATCCATCCATCCATCCATCCATCCATCCATCCATCTATCTATCTATCTATCTATCTATCTATCTATCTATCTATCTATCTATCTATCTAGTCATCTATATCTATAGATCTATATCTATAGATGATATAGAGATATATTTTTGGTATTTAGGTGTTTTGCTCTGATACATACTGTTTTTATATATAACATTAATATGACAATAATAATAGAATTTGCAATATTTATCAACTTGCACTGTGTTACTGTGGGCATCCATCTGAACATACTTTTCATCTACCTCAAATAAAGAAAAATACATTATTACTTACTATTCAAAACCTCCAGGGTCATATTTGACTAATGGTCTCCTAGCACTGTTGTAAGAAATTACTATTCCACAAGGTTTTCACACACGGACACATGTGCGTGCACATACACACACACACACACGTATGTGTGTATGCAAGACTGCATAAGTGGCCATGCATTAATGAATTGGTCTCCTTGTGGGTACAGGTCTGATTTAAAGGGCAAATCCATCTTGCTTGTAGAAGTTAACTTGGCAAATGACAGCTAGAATTTCTTCTAGCAGAGTTTGGCAGAACAGCCTCTTTATCTTGCCCAGCACCTAATAATTAATTGGCCTCAGCTTTGGAACTGGTTCATATGATTGGGTAACTGGAAACCTGTGATATATCGTTATCCCTCTGGAGTTGGTCTCCTGTTGGATCATGAGAAAAATCGTTTATTGATATTGCTGGCTTCTTTATGGTGCTCCTTCACAGAGAGTCTTAGGATAAATAGCACATTATTTAAAGATGTGTGTTTCTCTATGAATGTAATTGTCCCTGGATGCTTAAGGATGTTGATTGATTGTGCACTTGTGTTTGTGTCCATTTAACAGTAAGCTTGTTGAATTCAATGGGATTTGCCCTAGGTAAGTGTACATAGCAACAGGATGGAGGAAATACAGCTGATGGCACATATCACCATTTCCATTAATATTGTTTCCAAAGAGTCCATTGTCCACCTGATGGTTCCTCTTTCTTTTTCCTCCTACCCAAGGTGCAAGCTAAGTCAGGACTGCTTTCAACCCTAACTGGTTCCTGATAACATAAACTAATTTGTATGGGATACGTATAGTGGACTGAATGAAACTAACTGACTCTAAATGAATGAAAACTACATATGGCACAGAAGTGGCCCTTGATAAGAAATCTGCAACATCGCAAAGGATGCATATTTATGATAAGGCTTTTTGCTTTGTTTTGGTTGGAATAAGGATGACTACACAGCAACACACATGGTTTTTTGTTTGTTTGTTTGTTTCTCCCATTTTTCCTTGCTTTGTTATGAGGAAGTGGGGACTATTGCCAAATTGCAAATATACTAAAGAACCTGGGAAATGGGGCACATTATTTATGGATTCACACTGAGAGGGAAGAAAACAGAGGCTTCTTGCTCAGTTGGAAACTAGAAATCTGGGAGTGAAATGCTGCCAGAATTAGAAATAGAAGAAACAGAGAGATCATATTTAAAACCCATTCCACTGTCCATTGATAGTGGAATTGAACTTCCAGAAAAGATATAATGAAGGACATTTACAGAAAAGCAATAGAAAATGTGTCGTATGTTGCCCAAAGTCCAAGACCAGATACGGTGACAACAGCCAGTATAGTAAGCAGAAAGGTAAGCAGTGCCATATAATGTGGCCTACAAGCAGTGAAAAGAATGAAGTGACATCTGAAGCAATAGAGTCTACAGGGAGTGGAGGGCACTTCAGGAAAGGCAAGATGGTGGAAGCAGTGTCATGATACAAGCTCTGCCCCTTTTGTACCTGCAACATATATGCAGATGCTACTTGTGCCATCTTGCCTTTTGTGACCACCTCTATCCCTCCAATCCAGATGCCACTGACCTAAAAATATATATTTCACAAGAAGCTAGGATTACCAGTGCATGGAGATCCAAGATTCATTTGTTTGTGGCCTTAGATTGTATTGGAGGCACAACAAACAACAAATCTATCTTAGGCTACCTGTTTCAGAGATGAAAATATTAGCTAGGCCAACAGAAAACAAATAGCAGCACTGTCCTCAGCAGAAATAAACTAGCAACAATGTGTTTAGTGCTATTTCCTAATACTAGATTTAATACATATAAACTTATTCTCATTTTGTATAAAGGCAGCACAGAAGTAGATGATAAACTCATGTACAAAACACTTTGATGCCAAATATCACCTGTTAAAAAACCTTAACAAGCTCCAATATTACTTTATTTAGGAAGTAGCAGTTCCACTTGGATCACCAAGATTTTATAAAGAAGATGAACCTTGAGGAGGAGGGGGAAAGGGGAATGAGAGGGGGCATTAGAGAAAAAAAAAACTAGTTATTCAGATTGTGTCAAAGCACAGTAATGATATCCCATGCTAAATTTGACTGGCATAACCTGTAATGATAGCTTAGTTTCAGAAGGTGGCAGCATCTGATAGACCTTGTCTGGGTTCAGCAGCTAAGCAGGGTAGATGTGGTTAGTACTTCTATGGGTCATTACCTGGGACTAACAAGGCTGTAAGTTACACTGGAAAATTGAAGATCATGATGGAAGAAAGCAATCGCTGATCACTTCTTAACCATTGCCAAAAAATACTGCATCACTATGTCAGTGAGGTTACCAGGAATCAGTACTAACTCAGAGGAGACTCTGTTTAATGGTAGCCAAATCCAACCTAGATAGCTTGAGGGAGGGGGTACATAGCAACAGGTGCTGGACACTTACTGTCTAGTATTTATTCTGTCTAACTGAACAGTGCAATTTCCCTTTTCTATTTCTCTCTCTCAGGTGAAGGGCATGCAAAAGTGTTGTGTTACATGTAAGGTCAGTGTCCCAGAACGACTTGTGCTCTATGGGTTAAACTCTTGTTAATAGTCCCGTAAATTCTCTTATTCAACTCAGAGACCCTGTTAGATTATTTTTATGAATAAATTGTATCAATTGTTGCAATATAAAGTTAATACTTAAAGAAAAAAACAGAGACATTTGGCATTTTCCAAGCAAAAATTCATTATTTTTCCTGGATTCTATACTTCTGCTCCAAGGAGAGAAAATTACCAAAGATCATTGAACTCTAGAAACAATATGGCAGCATATTATTTTCAACAAACTGTTGCTGAAGCACTGAAATTGAATAACCTGGTAAAACCATTCCACTATGATTAAAATGTAGGTCTTTCAGCCACAAAATTACATTCACTTCTTTCCTGAATATAGAAAGTTTGGGGGGGAAATATCAATTTTTGAAGATGTACTATGTTTCTAATCTTCAGATTATGAAAAATGTTCCAGGAAAGTTCAAGTTCAATTTGATACACTTCACAGGAACTCAACATCAGTTTGGCTGTTCCTACCTTTTTACAAATAAACCTAAATCGTTTTTGGGTTTGGAAATTAGCCAAATCCAATCACATTCCTGTTATGGGCAATTCATATTCATAAACATTTTATGAGAACACACATCCCAAACATGTGGGGAAAAGGAAAAAAAAAAAAAAAAGCCCCTATGGGAATCAGACCTATCCTATGCATGTAAGAGGCTCTATTAAAAAGTGTCTTCTGAAGCAGACCTGTGTTTTTGGGGGGTGGGGAGCGGTTTGGACCCTCCTTTATAGTTCCTACATAAGTAGGCCATTTCAGTGAAATGTCAAATGCTCAAGCTTATGGGGAATCAGTTTAGGGCATGAGAATAGAAAAAAGGCACTAAAATGGTTTCAAACAAACACAATTAAAGAATTAACCTAGAATAAATACTGATCAATATGCATAAAATAGGGACCACATCAAGACGATTTTCATGATTCCCCATCAACAAATGTGTTCACGTGCTATAATCTACAATAAAAATAAGGCAATTTTCCTCTTTGCCTTTATAATTCATGGGGAAAATGTCCTGATTTCCAAGATAATATCATATTAGTATCCATCAAATGGTTGCAACAGTTATCCCTTTTTACAATAGGGATTGGTGCTCATTTGTTTTTATGAAAGAAATAGGAACAAATGTTGGACATTGGACAGTGAAGTTGGACTGATACAAAAGGAGAAAGCAGATATTTGAATCTTTTAATGCATCTGTAGGATAAAGTTACAGACATTTGCTCAACAAGAAACAAATGTTGAATGTAAAAAACAAACACACTTCTAACTATCAATGAAACCAGCAGAAATATAAAATAGGAGTTGGAATAAAATCTTATCAGCATTTATAACTTATGATCTCTAAACTTTATTTTTCATTTAATGGCAGCACATGTTTGTCTTTCAGCCCATGAGCAGTTTCATTGACCTCAACTTAGCCACTTATGTGAATCTAAATTAAGCATATGTAGAAGTGTCGATAAGGCTGTATTTTAAATTATCGCTATTATAGGCTTCATAGCAGGGAACAAATGAACAGTGACTTAGAACAGGGAAGTGGGTTCTTTTATCTCTGTATGTGCCACATAAAATCTATAAAACAAGGAAGGGAAGGCTAGGAGTTTACTAATGGTATTGATTCAATGTATTTTTCATTAAACTAAACATTTTGGTTTTCATTTTATTTTTTATGCTCCATTTCCTTAGAATAATTCATGATCTAATCACACCAAAACTTTCAGCTTCTAAAATATTTCTTTGTTTGTTCAAATTCATATGCATGAATCAGTCTATACTCATCAAGTCTATACATTCCATTCAAACAAACTTGCAATAGTTAGCCATACATTTTCCAAAATATGCACACATGTGTACACCCATATACATATATGCTCAAGTACCCCCAGAATGTTAAGCTATATGCTTATTTTTCCTTCTTTTTTTAAAGAGAGTTTGCAAAGATATGTTTTCTTTCCTCAAAAACCTTGAGATTTTAATGTAATGTTTCAAGATTCACAGGGTTTTCTTATAAGCTTTCCTTCATTTTTAAAATTAATTTGATTGTCCCAGACATTTTAATCAGTGTGATTGTATTATACATCATGCCTTTTTCTGTTTCATAAGGCACCTTTAAATCACTTACCCCATTTAACAGTTTTATGCATGCAAGAGTAAATGGTTGGGCTATACACATTACAAAAATGATTTGGAAGAAATACTTCAGACCTTGTGTGATCATGAGCACATCATCTCTCTGCTGTTTATTAAAGCAGCACATCATATTTGACACTTTCACATGAGCTTGAAGAAAGATGTGGATGCTACCAGATCTGAACTGAACAAATATGGACAAGCACTACAAAGCAGAAAAGAGTCACACAACATTTTTGCAGCACAATTCTGGTAGCTCTGAATGAACACCTGTCATAATGCCAATCAAAAATCCTGCCCCAACAAACCCTAAAAGAAAATATAAAAAATGAAAAGCCAAAATGCCTTCATATAGGGCTCTGCAGGCATTCTTGGAAAATTAAAATAATTCATCAGTAAAGCATAGAGCTTTGTTTGGAAGTGTTCACAAATTCTGGGGAAAAAAAGAAATGATAGGAATCATCTTCAGACATTTTATGAATGGGTAAACTCCAACCAAGGCAGCCATTTTGTTAAAATATTCATGGTGTGCTTGCATTGGTAACCAGGAGAGTTGTCCTATCTAAACTGTAACATCTAGATGACCATAAGATCGTCTAATGCAGTGTTTCTTAAAGTATGGTTCTAGGCCTAGGATTCCCTCAAGACCCTCTTAGGGGTCCATGAAATCAAAAATTATTTGCCAGCCTATGTTGATAAATAATACAGTATTAAAATCCCATCAAACAATCATGAGAAGTGATAGTAGCAACAAATGCGTTAATTTTAATTTTTAATATGGTAATAAATAAATATAACCTATACAAACAAAAGCTGTTTTGGGGTCGTCCATAATTTGTAAAAGGAGGAAAGGGTCCTGAGACAAAAAAAGTTTAAGAAACACTGATTTAATGGTATTTAATCACAATTTTTTTCCATTTTTGATATAAGTTGCATTCTTAACTGGAACAGTCATAACCTCTCAGTTTAATCTACCTGAATGTGACACAAATCGTATGTGATAGAAGTAAAGCTAGTATAAGAATAAATGAAATGCCTAATGAAGAGCTTAACTTGAGCAGGTAACAGCACAAAGAGGTTTGATGTCCCCTTAACTGCTTAATGTATTCATGGCTAAATATGAAATACGAAGGTAGAGGTAATTTAGTTGAGGGTATAAATCCATATGTCCTTCTGAATGCAAGATAATGCCATGTTGTTGGTTGAGAACCATAAGATTTATGGCAAAAAATTTGATAGTTTGTATAATGCAACAAGGGATATGTAGATCTGAAAATTAATGCTTGTTTAGAAAGAAGATAGCATGATGGGTATACATGTATGTAACTCTTAGGTTTAGATCTTAAGAAATACATGTAATAAACAAATAATGGAAGTTATGAAAAACTCACCAAGTAGAGGATTACTGAAGCCAACACAATGTACTTTCTTTATCAGAATTATACAGTAGGTTTGTTCAGTGAATTGTAGCCTGCTTGTGAAGGTTAATTATACCTGTTTTTGAATATTGGGAACATTGTTACCTTGGGATTCCCTCCCCCCAATCTCCCAGTTTCTGCTGATCAGATTTTAGCATATACTGAGGATATTTGTCAAATTTCTTGAAGGATTCGTTTTCAGTGTGTTCTGTGCACATGAATCAAAGATTCATAGAGCGATGACAAATGAAACCTGAATGCTAACTAATTCCCTCCAACACCTATGTTGCTTCTATCCTCCTTCACTAGCAATGATGGGAAACAAAGCATTGAAGGGAAATAATCAGAACAGATGGAAGTGGGATAAATATATTCAGTTTGACAGTTTAACTACAAGATGACCATTAGTACAAAAGGTCCAGATGGCTTATGAAAAGTAAAAATCTTGGCGCATACACTAGAGGGTGCTGTTAGATAGGTTAGCAATACAGCTGAGGAAAGAAACATATTTTCGCTCTTGTCAAGAATGCTGGTCTGTGTCTCAGTATATGATTCATGTTTTAGATCCATTCTGTAAATGGCTTTTATAACACTACTCCGTCTTAAACAACATTAAAACTAAAAATCTCATGTTTTAAGCTTGCTGTCCTATTTTGAGTTACATATCTAATGGCAAAACTTGGATCTTCTTTTGCACAAAGTTCTGTGCACATCTCTTGACTGCAGAGATTTCCTGGATTTTACTACAATAGACCTCTGTTTAAACACCACTAGTCAAGTGTATAGAAAAGAAGATGGCTGTGTGTAAGCAGGCTCAAATGTTCTTTAAGCTGTTTCAAATACAGCATTATCAATGAAAATATGATTACTTTTACTCTATCTTTATGTAGATCTCTCTGTAATCATAGCATACTGAATGGCTTAATGAAGCCTTATATAAATATATGCATCATAGATTAACTGTCAGTGAAATACTAGTGCTGCTTAGCAAAATAAAGCATCACAAGTAATAAAGTGACATAACATTTTAGAAGAGGAAGGGAGGAACATCCAGATTAATGCACTTTTGGGGGCTGCACTTTTCTCCCTCAAGTGTAAACTGGGATGGGCTCCTGTTTCTCCCTCATAATTATACAGTGACCTGTTGGGGAGGATAGGCCTTCAATAGAGGAAAGGCTCCAGAATCCAAATTAGAAGAGTTTGGTGCTTAAAGGTACTTCCTATCTTTGCCACACCACTACATACATTCCTGACTCTAGCCCCCTGTATTTCTCTCCTATCAATTTTACTAAGTAACCAATAGCACCAGTTTTTCACAGTGACAGTAGAGTGATTGAATGGCTGTTGAACGAGGGAGGAACTGAAGGCTAAGCTAAAAGCAGATATAAACTAATGCACATTTTGCCTTCAGATGCAGTCTGAAATATGAAATTAGAAATATGGCTCAGAACTGGTGATCTCCATAACATATTTGATAGTCAAGAATAACAACATAAATAAATATTATCTATCTTCCTTCTGAAGTGCTTATACTTCTTTGCCATCTTTCTGTTTTGTTCTTCTCTCAATGATATGCTAGTAAAAAGATCATTTACTTCTTGAATGAATTTTATTTTTGAGAGTGCAAGAGTGAAAAAGTGCTTTCTCACACACATTTATTTGTTTTAAATTAATCACAATACAATTCAGTACATTTCTATTCCTAATTAACGTTCACTAAAATCAACAGTATCTTCAGGAAAAATGGGGATTGGATTGCAACAATTAACTTTATTTGATTTATTGATGTCACTTTTCAATGATGGAACATGGACTTAGCGGCAGATAAAAATTAAAATAGAGCATCATATTTGCAAAAACAGATAGCAAACCATTTACATAAGATGATAATCAACAAATCAAGTTCAATATATCAATTAATTAATTTATATCAGCTATGTGCAAGATCAGATTAACTGGAAGGGTGGAAAAACTGGTTTTGCCATACTCTAAAAGGAGCCAAGGCAGTTCATGTCTATTCTATTGCACAGAGTGCAGCAAGACTGTGAAAGCAAATGTACAGAATGACTTCCAAAAGCTTAATTCCATTTCATTGTTTGAATTCACATCAGATTCTAATGCAGGAAGAATAATGAGGTCACTTCAATTTATTGGATTTAGTTGCAAAGATTGACCTGAAAGTGAAGCGTTCCAAGTGCACTTCAAAACATGCCCATTATGCAAGTCAGCTCCCATTTCTGATTTCATCAAAGATCCAGAATTAACATTTATCTTATAAACCTAGGGAGGAGTGATCTAACAATAGTGTCTGTATGTGTGGGTGGGTCGGTGGGTTTGTAAGCAAATGCCTTCAGCAATGTTCACAAACCTTAAAAACAACAACAACAACAACAACAACAAAATGCCCAGTATATTACTGTGAGTACTGAGAACTCCTTTTTATAAGCCAGTAGGAATGGGCAGCTGCCCAACATCGCTACATCTACATGCTCAACTCAGTGGTGAAGATTTGATAGATATGATGAAAAACCTAATACAGAATCCAATAAAGACAACCAGAGAGAATCATCACTGCAACAAGATATTTTCCTTAATGTGTTAAGTGTCAAAATATGCTCCTACAATCATGCAGAGAGTTAAGACAAAGAAAATGGAAAATGGCTTCTCAATTTACAGACTATGGAGTATATGCAGAAACTTAGTATAAGGTATTTAGGGGATAGCTGTCATTACAATAAATTGGGGGAAATCATGTGTTTTAGGTGTACAAAACTTCTTTATAATAATTTTATTAAAAATTACAATTAAAAAGATAAAAACTAATACAAACTAAAAAAAGAAAAGAAAAAGAAAAAATAGAAAGTGCAGAAAAGGAAAAAAGAAAGGAAAATAGAAAAGAAAGGAAAAAATAAGAATATAGTAAAGAAAAAGAAAAGAAATATATAAAGAAATGACTTCCCCCTTCATCACAAGTATAAACAATTTCAGTAACTTATCACCTTCTCTTAAGATACAATAAATGATCTCTTCTTCCCATATCCCATCTCTTATCTATAAACAAATCCATAAAACCTCATTATTCAGTCCTGATCAGCAAAAATCCATTAGGGGTTACCAAAGATAACAACATATCTATTTTAGCCTTGATCAAATAAACCAACTTTCCTTCCTTTTACTTTTAACAATCTTGATCTTTAGTCCCTTCAAATAATGTCCTAGAACATGATTACTTTTCATTTTTTCTTTATCACTTCACACAAAATTCTTCAAAGTTTTAACAAGTCTCTTTTGTATATCCAATATAGGAAAGTTATCCAGGTCTCTCTTTTGGTTTGTTATTTGTATATCCCTTTTAATTATTAAGTCATCAGCCAGTTTTATTTGTATGTCCAGTGTAGCATATTTTTCTATATTATTCTTTTAATCAGTCATTTTTAAATCCACTTTCGGATTAGTCTCAGTCTTGTCCAGTAAAAATTGTTCCTCTTCCATAGCACCTTTTAAACACAGTCTATCTATAGAGGCAGATGCTCTTAAAATTAACTTCTGGATCTATTGTTCAAAAATATCCTTCAATATGTCAAATGTTAAAATATTTTGCTCCATCCTGTATTAGTAAGTCACATTTAAGTGTTCTTCTCCTTTAATTGTAATCTTTAGTGTCCAAACTTCAATGTCTCATCCTATCATGTTTTTTTTTAAAGAGAATTCAAAACAAAAGTACTTTCCCATGGGAAGGATTCTTATAATTAATTCCAAAATCTTATTTCAAATTCATCTGGACCCTTAGTCCATTTGTTACTTCCCCAAATCAAAGTGCTAATCCCCCTTTTGCTGTTTATTCCAGAAGAATTTTTTTTAAATCTTTATATTTGTATTTAAATCTTCTTTCCCTAAGAATTGAAGCAAACTCACCCAGGACTGTAAAACCTGTTGATCCAAAGGTTCATAATAGCTGAAATGCAGCTAACAAGCAATTTTTAAAAATGATTAGAAAAGGAAGTATGTGAATCCAGTGTCCTTTTTAAAGGCACTGACTGTGGTTTAAACAAAAAGATGTCTTTCCTTCATCTCTCATAACTCTAAATCTGCTGGAGATCACTGTCTTATGGTCTCCTCGTGAAGAGCAACTGTCTGGAGTACTTGTGGGCAATCTCAAGTCCTCTCCTTGTCCAGAGAGGAATTATGAAGAGTCGGTCTACTCACTGGCTCCTCATTCTGCCATGATCATCAGCTCCGCTTTTAGTGGAGCCATCTTCAGTTTGCCATTTCTTCCCCGGAAGTGTTTTAGCTGTACAAAACTTAACATTCTTACACATGCATAAATCACTCAAGGTCTAGTCTAGCAGATGTTCTTGAGTATTGTTTGTGATCTTGGCAATGCCTATGTACACTTAGCTATTACTGACCTCATTCCTGTCTGAGAATAGACAGTGAAGGTACTGTTTGCTTATTTGTACAGACAGTTATTTCCTACAAACAAGGGGAGAACTGGCTAAAATGGACATAGAAACCTTGGAATAGTAAAGGTAGAGACAGAGGATTTTATTAAGAACATTAAAGACTTTATGAGGAATTTTTTTCTCTCTCCACATATGTAGAAAATAAATGGAATAAAGAACTTGCCATACTTCTGCACCAATATGGCTGGGCCCTTCTGACACAGTTTAGCAGCTTGACTCATAAATTTAAATTCTGTTGTAATATGATATAGCTATTTCTATCTCAAAAATATTAGGAGATATTTGGCAAAGAAACAAGCTCAGAGGAAGCTATTTATCATTCTGTTCATTCCCAGGTTTGGAAAAAGTCTGACATGAGAAATTCATTTAACATCTTGATAATGACATCCTGCTTTGTCTATATGATAAAGTTCATTTCTAAATGAATCTGTCACCATTGCAGAGTTGCTGTGGTAGATTCTCAAGAAAAGGACTTCAGAATAATTTGAATAAGCACTGGGCAGTTTGGTTTCTTGTAGCTGTAATTGTGTGACAACTGGTTTGCTTGTACTACCTGACAAACTGCTAAAGCCAAAAAAATGTCTTCTGGTTGTGTGACACCTACAAAAATCTTTATGAGATGATCCCAGTAGAAGCATAGTTCTGAATGGAAGTAGAGATCAAGGTGAAATGTTGGGTGAAGAGCAGGCCTGTGTGACTTGTAGTATTACTTAGTCAAAGGTAACACACAAAAAAACAATTCCTCTATGACAGGGGTAAGCAATAGACTACATTTAATGTAATTTTTTGGGGGGGTAGAGAGGGTGAAAGACAGCATGGATTGTACAATGAGTCAAGGGAGACGTATCTTTATCTTTCATGCTAATGTCAAGATTTTCTGGGATTGTTTCTGGATTTTGGAGTAGATGGTTGGGTGGGGAGATTTTCTTTGCTTTTAAAAAAACCCCAATCTGTTAAGCCTATTTTACACTTATGCTATAGTTTGTGTGTGTGTGTGTGTGTGTGTGTGTGTGTTTCTGCCTTAAAATGGTAGGGAAACTGAAATTAACAATACAGTTGGAAAGAACTCTGGGGGTTGCAAATATCATTTTGGAGACTCCAGTGGAACTCAAGTGCCCTATTTTTTCCTTTGGTCCAATAGGGCAGCAGAAGAATAGTTGTTAAACATAGTAAGCCAAGAGAGACCTGGGTTGGTTGCAGAGTCAGTATAAGAAAGCTAACCAAGAATTTGTCTGATATAGACTAATCTATAGATAATAACAACTGAGGTTATCACTCTTCAAGTAACTAGAGATGCAGCTGAGTAAATTATTAAAAGATGCTTGAACAGGACTTCTGGTGAGACATGGCAGACTGAACAACTGTGTCCGTGGGCTCCGCGGACAGAACTGACAACATTTTCATGGACAAAGAAAATGCTCAGAATCATCCCATCTGTCTTCCTGAATGGTGACTTGCAGCCAGAGGATTGCAAACAGCATTCATGCTAATCTGGTAAGAGCCACTGGGAGGCTGGGATGTCACCATTTCCAAGCCATGCTGTAGCCTTAAAGGGCCACTAAGACCAGCCACCCCATTTCTAAATCACCCAATTTATTTCTTTTTAAGTTTATGTACCCTAAGAGAGGCTTTTTACAGCAAGGAGAAGCGAGCTCTCTTGGTGCTTATAGTTATTTTTTTTGGGGGGGGTTATCTTTTTTAAGTTTTGGATTTTGCTCTCCATCCAAATATTAAGGAGGGTTGAGGTTACATAATTGTCTCTCTGTTATTATTTTTGCATTAAATTTGAAGATTTTATTATTTCCTACATGTTGAATCTGCTGTTCTGAACTTTTAGCTTTCTGTTGCTATTTTCTGGGGGGAGCTGCCTGTTATCGTACTTTCACTTGTGTAAACAACTTTCAGAAATTTTTCATTAACTCCTACTTTTGCTAGTTAAGTACCTAGGGGGTGCCATAATCTACTGCCTGAGACATGGAGGATTTCAAGCAGACTTCCTTGGATTTCTGTTGTGAGATTAAACAGATTCTTTTTGATTCCTGTCAAGTTATTATGCAAGATAACATTGTAGAGAACATCAGTTTTAAAATGTGTCATCTGGTTGGGGATGTCGTGGAAGAAATTGAAGAGCCCAATAATGATGGAAATGTTTCTACTAACAGCGAGATTGAGGCTTCTGTTGAAATGCCAGACAACAATTGGGTAGCCGACTTGAAGAAATTAAAGGGACAGAAAGAATTGCAAGTCATAAGTGAGACTGACTTTCTGATGGAACTTTATGGAAAAGGAGGGGTTGTTATCTATGGGAGGTTTTCCCATAGGCTAGGCTTGAGCTGGAAACATCTATTCTGAGGAGATTTCTATTATCCAGACAAAAAAGAAAATGAAGCCCCAGACTGTAAGAACCTGGGAATCTGGGAACCTTGTGGGAAGAAAACTAGCAGCTAGGGTTCAGAGTCTCAGTTTTAGATTCTTCACCACCACAATTAGAGCCGATCATCCATGTACTAACTTCACCTGAAGTAAAAAAATAATAATAATAAGATGGATTTTAGAGATTTTTGCTTAGGCAAAACATCTGAGGGATTCTGAGGGAAGCTAATGTCCTGTTCAGATCGAGTGTTTTAGTTCAACACATTTTAATTTTGGAGTAGGTGAACAACACACTGTACAGTTTCAAGCAACAAAGTGACAACGAAGCAATGATCCTCACAATTAGATTGTGAACCCCACATTAATTTTAATTAAGACCATGTCCACATAGTGACTAGTCTTTTAGTATATACTGCAGTTTCATTGCTGGACTCTGGATCAAGGGTGGCTGAGGAAGGGAGTTTGAAAGGCTGTCTAGGAGCAGAAAACATCACATAACACCTAGCATTTACCTCTGTCCTCATTGCTTTTCTCTATTTGCTTCCACAGTGAGGGAAAAAAGTGACTGCCATCCCTCTGTTCACTACAGAAGACTGGACAGATAGTGGTAGGAAGGGGAAATTCCTGGGTTCAAGAGACAAAACATGGCTCAAGTTACAACTAATGAAAAATTGTCTTGACTAGAGCTCCAGATGCTGTAAAAATGTGTTAGCAATATTTCCTCTAGACCATGAGCTGAGCTGATAATTAACCAACCCCTATACAAGCCTCATAACATGTTATTTAATTCAATTTTGTGGCTGTCTGACTATATATACTGGGCATACATATATACATACACACTTATATACATACACCCATGCACACCCACACCCACCTACACACACACACACAGAGAGAGAGAGATATAGATAGATAGATAGATAGATAGATAGATAGATAGATAGATAGATAGATAATATATATAAGGTAAAGGTAAAGGTTTCCCTTGACATTAAGTCCAGTCGTGTCCGACTCTAGGGGATGGTGCTCATCTCTGTTTCAAAGCCGAAGAGCCGGCGTTTGTCCGTAGACACTTCCGTGATCATGTGGCCGGCATGACTGAACGGAACACCATTACCTGCCTGCCGAAGCGGTACCTATTAATCTACTCACATCTGCATGTTTTTGAACTGCTAGGTTGGCAGGAGCTGGGAGTAGCAACGGGAGCTCACCCCGTCATGCGGATTCGAACCGCCGACCTTCCGATCGGCAAGCTCAGCAGCTCAGCAGTTTAACCTGCAGCACCACCGCATCCCTTTAGATAATATATATATTGAGTGTTAAAAACTAGAATAGTAGAGGGAGGAAAATGGGTAAGTTTATGGATGGAAGCATTATTTATTTAAGAAAATCTCCCAGTTAATTGATGGCACCTTTCTGTCATTTATGCTTCTTAGGTAACAGGGAAGTAGCCATGTATGTATGTATGTATGTATGTATGCATGTATGTATGTATGTATATAAATGTTAGGGGAGGCTTTTAGTCCTACTTTCAGTTTGTAGATACCCACTAGCTTACATTTTCCATCATGTAAGTAGTGGTAAAAATGTTTCATCTGCAACAATGTTTAGCAGCCTGATCCTTAATTCTGTGTGGCTAACATCAGCATTATACATTCTTCATTTTCATGAGTATTAAAACTAACTCTAAATTTCATTCAGAAAAAAAGAGAAAAGCTTTTATCCCTGACTGATAATAAAGCATGTGCAAGATGTAAATATATGCAAGTGTCAAAAGCTCTCAGAATAGGAAGCTGGCAACTTGTTTGCTTATTTTTATTATAGGAAGGCAAGAGATATTTCTTTCAGCTAGCTAGATGCAGGAATGGAAGTGTTATTCTGACACATCAGTGTAACTCCCATAACTAATGCATTTTTTATAAACTAAACATTTTTTATGCTGAATTCAGAAATGCAACTTATAATTTGCATCCCAACATCAGGAAGTTATACATTAGTGGAACATTTCATCTTCTGCCATACAAATCATAAACTCCTACTTGTATCAACAAAATCACAGATGAAAAGAGATGTTTTGTTTTGTTTTGTTTTTCTAGAAAACTGATGTAAGAATTGCAATTTTCTGCCACAGCTTGTAAATTATGAACTCTAGGAAGGTCAAATAGCACTGTTTTACCTTTTGATAAATAGGAGATTCTGGATGCTAATAAATCCTTCAGAGATCCACCTTTCCCAGCCTTGAAGACTCCATAGGGATTTGTCTGTTCCTTTTAAGTCATATCATCTGGAAATAGGGGTTGGATTATGAGAAACATAGGTTCTGTACTTCACAGTTTTTATTTATTTATTTTTATTTATTTATTAGATTTATATTAATGCCCCTTTCCCCCAGTGGGGGACTCTGGCCGGTTTTATCTTCTTTATCCTCACAGTAATCCAGAGACTCACCTCCAAGTCCTGCTGTGCGGCCTTAACATGGTGGGGTGAGTGTGTGTTCCTGGGAGGCATGAGTGAAGAACATTGGGAGTGTGTGCCAAGAGTATATATTCCCAGAAGGGTACCCAAGGTGTGAAGATCATCCCAACGGCCCAGCTAAATCAAGCGGGCACCTATACTGGGCAGCAGCAATTTAGGAAGATGCTGGAGCAGATTATCATTTTGCTGATAATGGCACAGGCATCAATTCATACTGTGCAGAGTGGGCAATGATAAACCACTCCTGTATTTTTTCCAAGAAAAACACATGGATAGAATATATAAAATGATTGATGATATACTACAGGATGATGGGCCCCTCAGGTTGGATGGCACTCAACTTGATACTGAGGAAGAGCTGAGGATCTTTCAGACTACTAATGGTGTTTATGATGTGGCTAGATAAAAGCCTTTGGGACATCTAGTTGCTGATGTTGTCATATGGGAAAAGAAAATCCGAAGTTGCAGAGATAGAATTACAGTAGGAACATGAAACATAAGAACCATGAACACGGGAAAGCTCAACACAGTGAATGATGCCAATAGATGAGAATATATGTAGCTCAGGGTTGAACTGTGGAGTCCTTCGTGCTCAGAGAGTGAGTGAATGATGAAATGACTGCAAATTGACATCTTAGGCTTCAGCAAATTGAGATGGATTGCGATTGGACAGTTTCAGTCAGAAGATCACACTGTTTATTACTCAGGACATGAAAAACAAAGAAGGAAAGGCATTGCTTTTATAGTTAGGACTGGTATAAAAGGAACATTATTTGGCTACAGTATTTGGCTATCAATGACTGAATAATATTGATTAGACTTTGTGGACAACCCTTTAATTTGACAATAATTTAATTTTAGGGTCCAACCACTGATGCAGAAGAAAAGGAGGTTGATTACTTTTATGATCAAGTTCAATCTGAAATTGACAGAATGTGCAAACAAGATGTGCTGCTTATATTTGGAGGCTGGAATGCCAAAGTGGGAAACATGAAAGAGTTGGATTGTATGGCTTAAGAAACTGAAATGAAGCAGGAGGCTAACTTACCAATTTCTACCACTCCTATGATTTCTTCTTCACTTTCTCCAAACAACTAAAACAATACTTATATACTTGAACATCACCAAATGGAGTATATAGGAATCAAGTTGACTACATTATTGCTAAAAGGAGGTGGAAGAGCTCAGGTATAACAGCAAAGATGTGGCCAAGGGCTGACTGTAGAACAGATCATAAACTGTTCATAGGCAAGTTCCAAGTTAAGCTAAAGAAGAAGAAAGCCTACCAGATTCCACAATAAGATCTTGAACATATACCCAGCATTTTCAAGAAGAACATCAGGAATCACCTTGAAGTCCTAAACCTCATTGATAGAAAACTAGAGGAATTATAGAATGAACTTGAAGAAGTTGTTAATGGTGAATTTGAAAAGAGACAAAAATGAAGAAAGAGAGAAAGCAAACTGGATGTCAGAACAACCCATGGAAATTGCCAAGAAGAGAAGAGAAGAGAAGCCAACGCCAAGAAAGACAAAAATCTCAGAAAGAAAATTAACAGAATTTCAGAGAGTTGCTAGAAGAGACAAAAAGCAGTATTATAGCGGCATTGGTATAGACACTGAAGATGAAAACAGACATGGAAAAACAAGGAAAATATTTCAAAAGACCTCTGAACTCAGAAGGAGGTTTCTACCTTGAATTGGTATGCTAAAGGATGCCAATGGACAGACAGTAACTGATTCAAAGGAGATCAAACAAGGATGGAGGAATATACTGAACTACTGTACAATAGAGATGTCAACATCCACGATACCTTTGAAGATATACCCTACTTACAAGAACCTCTAGTACTAGAAGATGAAATTTGATCAGCATTCCAGTCCTTACCAAGTCAGAAGACTACAGGAACTGATGGAATGCCCATAGAAATATGGCAAGCAACAGAAGAAGAATCAATAAAGGGCTAGCTAAGCTATGCCAGCAAATCTCGAGAACAACAGAGTAGCCAACAGATTGGAAGAAGTCAATCTACATTCCAGTACCAAAAAAGGGGACTTAACAGAGTGTGCATATAATATTATTAATTTCACATGCTAGCAAAACAATGCTTAGGATCATCCAATACAGATTAGAGCCCTACATGGAAAAAGACAATGTTTTTTACATTTTTGCAAATTGTCCATTATATGGCTTCTACTTTTCTTCTTGTGTAAAACAATTGCAAATAATATAGGTTTGTGTGTCTGTCTTCCTTATATCTTTGGTCCTTATCAGAACAAGAATAGAGGAAGGAAGGAAGGAAGGAAGGAAGGAAGGAAGGAAGGAAGGAAGGAAGGAAGGAAGGAAGGAAGGAGGAATTGTTATTTTTTAAAACTCTTTTTAAATGCTAATGCAGAGCTCTGTTTCTCCTAGTTTATACTCATTAATAGAGACTACATTGGAACAAACTGTGCCCCAGTCTGACACAAAGCAAATCAAGCTAAGATCCAGCTATATAATAGATCCTGTGATCTCTGTGCAATCCTAATTCTGATATTTTCCCCATCTAACTTATCTCTACAGACTGTACCCCATTTGGTTTCTATCCATATTCCCAATTTCAAAGACTTTTAAGAAACATGCACATACAGAGAAATATAGATTGCATTAAAAAGTTTTTAAATTTATTTATTTCATTTATATCCAGCCATACTTCCTTTAGACTCTTGGCAGTTAGAGGAGCATGTCCTTCCAAGTGGAAGCTCAGTCTACCTGCTACACTGAGAGGTATATAAAATATCAGTGCAATGCACTCAGATCAGTGTTCAGTTGAGTTTGAAGTTTATTTTGGTCAAAGACCAGTACAGAACAAAACAAATCAACAAAGTAATTGTTTAGTTTGCTTGTTTAAAAGTAAAAGAGGAAGCTAAAAGGATAGAATATAATATTTTTACCACTATTATTACCGGCATGAGCTGTGTCTCTAAAGCTAAGAAACAGAGTGTTATTTGTCTAAAACTAAAACATAAAACTAAAATCAACCTCAGTGGAAATTTGGAAGATAGATCTTTGTGTTTGTAGTAACATGATATTTTATACAAATAGGAATTTTCAGCTTTCCTTTTTGGGCAATCAGCCCAGATTCTTGAAGGATCATTACAAATGATCAATTTATAGAGAAGACCACCAACAGTGCCATAGTTCTATAATATGGGGGAATGTTTGGTGCCCAATAAACTTTACCAGTGATCTATACTGGGATTCAAGGGATGCGGTGGCGCTGCGGGTTAAACCGCTGAGCTGCTGAGCTTGCCGATCGGGAGGTCGGCGGTTCGAATCCGCGTGACGGGGTGAGCTCCCGTTGCTAGTCCCAGCTCCTGCCAACCTAGCAGTTCAAAAACATGCAGATGTGAGTAGATTAATAGGTACCGCTTCAGTGGGCAGGTAACAGCATTCCGTTTAGTCATGCCGGCCACATGACCACGGAAGTGTCTACGGACAAATGCCGGCTCTTCGGCTTTGAAACGGAGATGAGCACCGCCCCCTAGAGTCAGACATGACTGGACTTAATGTCAAGGGAAACCTTTACCTTTACCTATACTGGGATTCAGCCAATTACTAAAATGATAGGTATATCCCACTCTCCTTCTTTTTTTCTCTTTTACCCCTTAATTTACAATTTAGTTGCAAGATATAACAGCAGCCCATTATGGTATTGGTTGAAAGTAATAAATAGGGAGAGTGAGAGAGAAAATAGGAGGTCTTACAGACTTCAGTGTTTCCTTTGCTTCCTGACCATCATACATCCCCCCACTACCACCATCACGGAGGATACAATTTTCTGCTCCTAACACCAGATACTTCATCATCCTATATATGTGTCTGCCCAAGCTTCAGTCAGGCCTAAGTTGATTGAGTCTAAAATATATATTAGAGTTAAAACAAATTGACAGAGACAAAGATATAGGAAAACATTTTATAAAAAAGAGCTAATCTGTATTAATTCTGGAATATGAAATATAGGAATGGCAATTAAACCAGGCCTTTCCATTTGTTTTGTCCTTCTTTATAGGAGTGTTTACTTTTCATGTAGTTCATTTTCCTTCCTTCCAAAAAAAAAAAAAGGTTAAAAATAGACATCACTGATTCCCAGCTTGCTTAGTAAAACAACATGTGTCAACACTAGCATGGCATGGGAACTTGTTGAGATGTTTCAGGAACATTGGAACAGGAACCATGACACTGAATCATTTGATGATGATTGTTCAATTCTGGCCTTGATTGCATTAGTTCGAATAGCTTGCTCTTGAGCAGCCAAAATCAAGCCTTCCGTTTCTTTTTTGTGATTTTCCAGTTGTAAGCCATTGCCAGGTCTTATCTTTATCCACCTTCCCCTCAATCTTTTGTAGAAATTGACCATGTAATGCTTTTCCTTGCCAGCATTCTGTCTCTATTTTTATTACATTTCAATATTCTTTGATAGCAAATAATAATAATAATAATAATTTTATCTAACCACCTTTGGTATATTGCATCTGCCACCAGCTAGAGCTCCCACTAGACAGGTACAGTATGCATTCCTTATCCAATTAAAGGAATACTGACCAATTGTGAAGATAATTAAGTTTTTACGTTATTTCAGTATTTTGCATATAATGTTGTAATCTTCTTTCACCTAAGAGCTTAATGGAATCTGACAAAATAATAATTTAATGTGATTGGTAAAAGCTAGTAGAAAACTAATTAGCCATGGCATTCCATTCCTGTCTTTTGTTGTCTTTCCTTTACCTGAAGGAACACTGATAATGTCACTCTACAGTATGTCCTGTAATGGCAGTATTAAAGTTGGACTTTACTTGTTGCAGTTTATGATGCTTCAGACAGGAGGTAAATGTTGAGTGTGAAAATATTGGAATGTTCTTTTCTATCCCAAATTTATGGATGTTAGCTTTCAAGTTTCATTCCTTGAATAATGGATACCTGCGTATAATTCACTTCTAAAAATATGGGAAGACTGTAACCCACAGCATTTTTTAGGGTAGTTTACTTTGTGGAATATTTTTATTTCTACAAATGGGAAAGCTACAAGGCTAGATTGGGAGGTCAAGAAGAAGAGGGAGGAAGAGGAGGGGGAAAAACAATGACAAATGACTTCCAAAAATATGGAAGTGGTTTGTCATTGTTTTTCCCCATCCTCTTCCTCCCTCTTCTTCTTGACCTCCCGGTCTAGCCTTGTAGCTTTCCCATTTGTAGAAATAAAAATTAGGTAGCTTCCACAAAGGAAGCTACCCTAAAAAATGCTGTGGGTTACAGACTTCCTAACAGGGCAAAAACACTTTTAATCTTTAAGAAAGTTTGACTTTTCCCCAGGACTTGGGACCAGGATGATAGATGACCCTGTCTTCTGAGAGAGAGAGTGTATGATTGGTGAACCCTGCTGTATATTGTTCATATGTTGCTATATGGATTTCATTTTTTGTTGATGTTGTATGTTTTTTATTTGCAATTTTATTTTGGGATTAACAGACACTACTGAGAGTCACAGTTATGTGAGTTGGAGAACTATATAAATCTTCAAACTAAATAAATAATAAATAAAAATTCTTCTTCTTCCTTTCTACTCTGAGCTCTCTTTTGAAGAAGTATTGGGGTAATTGTATGGGAGAAGAAAAATTAGCCCCTCCAGTTTCATGTGCAGAAACTGCTTCAAGCCTTGTCATTTCACTTCAACCAGGAAAGAAAGTAGGGATATTGATAGTGATTCCCTATCACTTTCATATTGCATCCAACAGGAAAGGATTTATAATGTCAAGTTATGATTCTGCAAATTATGAGAATACTTTTTTTGAATGATTTAAGATCATCTGTGCTCATACTTTTAATAAATGGAACTAAGATTTATTCCCATCAATGAGGTATACTTTCAAATAAATATGTTTAGGGTAGTCAATTTTTTTACATTATAGAGTGAGTTAGAAAAAAAATTCTGTTGGCCAAGATTATGAACTTGGCTGTATCTGGTTGTAAAAAAAATTGCACTTCATTTTTCTAGTTCCTTACTGACATTATTGCCTGAAGTCTTATTATGTATTTGAGTTTCATGGATTGAAGAATACATATTATAGCAGTACTAGAATTTTATAGATCTGTTTTCTAACCTTTAAAAATAATAGGTTAGATGTTTACGCTGTTTCTAGTTCAATCCTGTTTCAAAAGTTATAATTGTGAAA
The DNA here is from genome assembly GCF_035149785.1 of Candoia aspera. Taxonomy (NCBI): domain Eukaryota; kingdom Metazoa; phylum Chordata; class Lepidosauria; order Squamata; family Candoiidae; genus Candoia; species Candoia aspera. The sequence goes on from NC_086155.1 coordinate 41,280,087, forward strand.
ATAAATGCTGAGCATCCATGTCATGGCTTTGTTTTCAACCTGGACAGAAATAAAATGAAAACGTAATTCCATGGTGGCAGACTTGTCCTCGATCAAATTGGGAAAACCATGGGGCTATAATAATACATAAGCTATCCTATTTTATATTATATTATATTATATTATTTATTTATTTATCTAATTTGTCCCCTCCCATCTCCTCCCATCGGGGGACTCTGGGCGGTTTACAACAATCAATTAAAAACAACAATCATAAAATACACAGTATAAAAATACAATAATAAATAATATAAATAAAGGTAAAAATAAAGAATCCAGGTGGTGAAAGAATCTAAAACAGTCCAAGTGTGGGAGGAGTGGTCTATAGCAACCATCCCCATGTAGATCTATTCCCCTCTCCACCCCAAGGGAGGCACAGAACCAGGTCTTCAGACTCCTCCGAAAGGCCAGGAGCGATGGGGCCAATCTCACCTCCGGGGGCAGCATGTTCCACAGGGCAGGAGCTACTGCAGAGAAGGCCCGCTTCCTGGACCCCACCAGATGGAATTCTCTTACAGATGGGGTCTGCAGCATGCCCTCTCTGCACTATTGGTTGGGACGGGTTGATGTAATGGGGAAGAGGCGGTCCCTCAGGTAACCTGGTCCCATGCCATGTAGTGCTTTAAAGGTAATAACCAACACCTTGAATTGGACCTGGAAGCAAACTGGTACCCAATGCAGTCGCGCAGCAGCGGTGTTACATGTGCCCTTCTGGGGGCACCAAAAACAGCTCGCGCGGCTGCATTCTGGACCAGCTGGAGCTTCCGGATACTTTTCAAGGGTAGCCCCACGTAGAGCGCATTGCAATAGTTTATATGAGAGATAACAAGGGTATGAGTGACTGACTGTTCGAAGGGCCTCCCGATTCAGGAAGGGGCATAACTGGTGCACAGCACGTAGCTGCACAAAGGTTCTCCTGGCCATGGCTGCCACCTGCTCTTCAGGCAGGAGCCATGAGTCCAGGAGGACCCCCAAGTTATGCACTGGGTCTCTCTGGGGCAGTGCAACCCCATCCAGAACCAGAGTTGTTAATGTCCCAGATACGGAAGAACCATTAACCCACAGCCACTTGGTCTTACCAGGGTTCAGTCAAAGCCTGTTGTTCCCCATCCAGGCCCCCACAGCCCCCAGACAATCGGAAAGGGTGGTCACAGCATCACTTACTTCACCCGGGATGGAGATATACAATTGAGTATCATCAGCATACTGATGATACCTCATCCCATGGTGATGGATGATCTTGCCCAGCGGTTTCATGTAGATGTTAAAAAGGAGAGGGGAGAGTACTGATCCCTGTGGCACCCAACAAAGAAGGGGCCGTGGGGCCGATCTCTCCTCCCCTATCAACACCGACTGGGATCAGCCCTGGAGGAAGGAGGTGAACCAGCTTAAAACTACACCATTCCTGAGCCACCCCAAAAGGATACCATGGTCGATGGTATCGAAAGCCACTGAGAGATCAAGGAGAGCAAGGATGGATGCACTGCCTCCATCCCGCTCCCACCAGAGGTCATTCATAAGTGCGACCAATGCCATTTCCATCCCATAACCGGGCCTGAAACCTGACTGAAAGGGGTCTAGATAATCTGTTTCCTCAAGGACCCTCTGGAGCTGCAAAGCCACCACTTTCTCAACCACCTTCCCCAAAAAGGGAAGGTGGGAGCCTGGATGAAAATTATCCAGAACAGTAGGGTCCAGCGATGGCTTCTTGAGGAGTGGGTGCACCAACGCCTCTTTAAAGGTAGCCGGAAACACCCCCTCTCCCAAGGATGTATTAACCATCGCATGGACCCAACCACATGTCACCTCCCGGACTGCTTTTACTAGTCAGGAGGGGCATGGGTCTAGATGGCATGTGGTGGCACTTACTGTCTGTAGGATCCTATCCACTTCCTCATGTCCAACAGAATCAAACTGCTCCCAGTTAACTGGGTAAGCCTGTTCCCCTGGTATCTCTCCAGACCAAGCCTTACGCCTGGAGTCCAACTTGAAGCGGATCCGAGAGATTTTGTCCTGCAAATGATCAGCAAATTCCTCTGCATGGCCCTGTAGGTGGGTCACTGAGCCCACCTTCCCCAAAAGGGATCAAGTGATCTTAAACAGGGCCGTCGGGTGGCATTCTGTGGACACAATAAGAGCAGAGAAGTATTGATGTTTCGCCATTTTATCACCACAAGGTAGGCCTTAATAGTGTCTCTTACCTGTGTTTGGTCGAATTCAGTCTTTGTCCTCCTCCAGCGGTGCTCTAGGCATCTCTTAACCCTCTTCAGAACCCTCGACTCCTCCGTAAACCACAGGGAGTGCCAGGTTCGATGGGACAAGAGAGGCCGCACAGGCACAATCCTGTCCAAGGCCCCAGCCACCTCCCTATTCCAGGCTGCAGCTAGGGCCTCCGCTGGACCATGCAGCAGATCACTGGGTATAGCCCCCAGCTCCCTCTGAAACCCTACCAGGTCCATCAGTCGCCAGGGGTGGACCAATCGAATGGGTCCTGCCTCCCTGCAGAGGGGGGTGGCGTAAGAGAATCTCAGGGCCACCAGGGCATGGTCTGACCATGACAAAGGGGACAGCTGTAACTCTCCCCTCAGATCACATTGCCACTGCTCCGACAAGAAAGCCAAGTCTGGGTTGAGGCCACTGTCTCGAGTCGGGTCCCAAATTATCTGGGACAGGCCCAAGGCAAGCCCCAGGGAAAGCAGGTTGAAGTCCCCCAGAACCATGAGCCTGGGGAACTCCAATGCCAGCCCCGAGACAGCCTCGAGCAGCTCAGGCAGGGAGGTTGCCACTCAGCAGGGAGGCTGGTACAGCAGCAACACTCCCAGCTGTTCTCGGGAGCCCAACTTAGGGTCTCACAGATGGCCACTTGTGGAGCAGGGCCCCTGAAGGTCACAAGAGACTCTCAGATGATAACAGCCACCCCTCCTCCCCTGCCCTGGAATCTCGGCTGATGCCATACCATAAACCCAGCTGGGCACATTTCCAAAAGGGGCACCGCCCCTTCAGGGCCCAGCCAGGTCTCAGTAATACATGCCAGGTCTGCCCCCTCCTCAGTGATCAAGTCACATATGTGGGGGGCCTTGTTATTAACTGACCTGGCATTAGAAAGCAGCAGCTGGGAACCAGGGCCCCTATGGGTCTGCTGACCAGGGCCTGGGTCTGAGCGCAGAGGGCCAGAACATACCACCGGTAGCAAACACCGGTAGCAAACCTCTGGGTCCCGCCATAACATCCCCTACTCGTCACCACCTCAATAATGTGCCCCACCCTACAGCCCCCAGTGACTCCTGATCCATTAGCCCCCACTCCTGGACCTTGGGAGTCTCTGACTCTAAGTAGGGCTCCCTCCTTCCATTCATACATCCTTACAGTCAATCTCCCATAGGGTGATGGTAGGGCCTCCGGCTTCTGCTCTCAGCACCGTCAGAGCCCAACCATCGCCCCCCCACATTCGCTATGCCTCCCCTCGAACTCTCTCACTGCTCAACAGGGGGCACTCATTCATTCTTCACCCACCCCTTGTCTCTCACTCAGGGGCTAAGTGCCCTTTTACACAAACATACTCCCAGACTCCCCCTCTCGTCTGACCCTGGGGAAGGGTCTCTCATTCACTCTTGAGTGCCCTCACAGCTTCCAGCCACCTCAGGGGTGGTTGGGAGGGATGGGTAAGTTTTTATTACTAAACTCCCCACTCCTCTCCAGCACGGTCTGCCACACCAAGGCCAACAACTGGTCCACTTTCTTCTCTGGCGCAGCCCGAAGCCCCTCCATCTTGCTGCAGCTCTCCAAGTCCCGCACCACCAGGGTTTGTGCCGTTGGCCAAAAAGGGGTCAAAAGATAGTCCCAGAAAGCCCCAGGCCCACAAACTGACACCACCCCAAGTTGCTCTGCCAAGGTTCCCCGCAAGGGTGAGGCCCTCCAGAGTCCGCCACACTGCCAGCCCAGTCCACTGCCGCACCATCGGCCCAGTTCGCTGCCGGCCCGGTCTCCTACCACACTGCTGGCCCAGTCCGCTGCCGCACCACCGGCCCGGTCTGCTGCCATGCTGCCACGCTGCCTGCCACGGTGCCGACTTGGTCTCTTGCTGTGCTGCCAGCCTGGCCCGCTGCCGCGCCACCAGCCCGGTCTGCTGCTGCACTACCGGCGCAGTCCTCTGGGGCCTGCCATTCCATCGGGGCCCAACCGAGCTCACTGCACCTTGCCTCCTGGTCCACTGCTGCCACTCCCATCCACTCCACTCCAGGGGTTCTACACCCCTCAGTCTGTCCAAGGTGGGGAGGCCAGGGTGGGGGATCAGACACAAAAGTAAAGTGTAAAGCATCTCCCACCTTAAGCAGCGACTGGCGTTTGCTCTCGGTCGCCATCTTTTAACTTGTATTATGTCATATGTCTGCCTGTAGCAAATTCTAAAGGCCATATAAACTGCTCCAAATGAAGAGATTAAAATTTAATTCCATTACAGGCAGATGTTTAATGAGATAATCAATTGTTTTCTGATCTTTCAAAAAAACCCTTTGATTTTTAAATTAAATCTTTATTATTGTAATCAGGAGGAAAAGGAGATATTTTAAGTAGCTCTTCTGAGATCTAAAAGAGCGGGTGTGGATCACAAGAGCAGCGTATATTAAAATATTTGCATCAGATGCTGCAGATGGGAACACCATCTGTCATTGCTGGTGTAGTAAAGAAATCTTCCAATGATGTTACATTGGTTGACAAATTTTTATCTTTCTCTGATTGATTAAGCTGGCCTTGAGCTTGTACATACAGTCAGTCACATGAGTACAAAAATGAATCCTCTACCATATGATGAGCTGTTTTTAAAGAGGTAAAGCATCTCCTTTTAGTGAGGGTAGCTTTGATGAAACTGTAACACAGAGCAAAATCAGAGCTATAACAATATGTAAGCAATACATTTCCCCAGTTGCCAGTCTGCTCCATGAGATTGGTTTTGGATCAGAGTTGATGCTGATAGTCTCATTTATTATTCCCTAAATCTAAAGCAACAAAGACATACCTATACTCTTCTGACTTACCCTCTTCCTAGACAGACTTCTTTTATCTAAAGCATGGATGTCCTTCATGAAGATCGAGTTTATGCATAGCTCTGAAAGCCTTAAGTGGAGCACTTGAACTCCTCCCAGTGTGTTACTCAATTAAAATGTATCAACTATATTGGGAATAATGATATTGTCTACATATTAATTAAATTAAAACAAATTTAGGTTTTGCACTGTCCCTGTCCAAGTTTTGAAGTATGCCTCTGGTGTGGCACCAGAAGGCCAGATGCTTTTCATCCTGAAAAGAGTTGGGTATTCCTGAGCTAGAGCTTCCTTGACAGCTAAGTGTCTGATATTCTGTGTTTTTGTTTATATCAAAGTATTGATTCCACTGGAGAATGTAGTTTTCCTTTATATATGCCAAATTCCTGTAAAAATTAGTAAACCACTAATTCCCAATGTGTGATCCAGAGATCACTGATAGTATATGAAGGTCTTGCAGGTACATCCTGTTGTGGCATCATAGTATGGGAACCAATATTTAACTTTTTTTTTTTTTTTGAGATTACCAAATATTGTGAGATTTTGCCATTCTCACTTGAAATCTCATAAGAATTTTTACATGGGAATCTGAAATATTGTTGGAGTGGCATGATGGGGGCACACTCCTAAAGATGAGAAGGGTCAAGGCAAAATCTAAATATGATGTAATTTAATTCAATTGAAAAAACAGAGGCAATATCATTGTTCCCAATGTAGTTAATATCTTTCCACTATTATCACAATTATCTCACAAGATTTGATTCATTTAATTTGTATTTAATTTTAATTTTACGTCATCTATGTCAAGGTGATCACAGGGACAGAGTTGCTGGTCTGTAGCTTATATGAGATTCCACAAGTTTTTGTTTCCTTATCCTTCAATGTGACCATAATGTCTTATATAATTATTGCCCAAATTAAAGCAAACATATATTAAATTATATGCACTAAATTTTCCATCTGGCTACACAGTTACTTCAATTGGTTCACTTTTTTTCCCCAAGAAAGGCAAAAGAAAGGGGGTCCACAGGTGAAATAATTCCACCATATGCATAAATTCTAACAGCAAGCAGAGTTACTGCTGAGATAAAAGCTGTCCAGTTATTTCACTGAACCTTTGCAAACACACATACACACACAGAACACTTCTGTGCAGACACATTTTAGCAGGAAAATGTGTATATAAAGATGCAAGCACAGTCAATTAAACTTTACTTTTGGTAGTATGAATTATTTTGTTTTGGACTTGTTTTAATACATCAACTGGGATGAGTTGTTTTCAGTGGAAAATATGTACAAGTAATTTAAATAGTAACTCTAATTATTTCCCTCTTACTTGACAAAAATCTTTACATGGTAAGTTATTAAGTCTTTGATACTGAGCCTGACAAATGAGGTGTCAAAAACAAGAATCAAATGATCAAGGCTTGTGAAACCTTCATTTTGTTTTGCTGTCTCATCACATTACAAAGAAATAGCTCTTCTCCCATCCCTGTGTTCATTTTTCAAACATACTTGTTAGCTTGGCACTGGCACTCAGAGAATCAAGAAAAAGCAATTCATTCCCCAATTTTTCTGTTCTGGCATCTTTTATTTTCAGTTTATATTTACTACTTTTGTGAAATAGAACCATTGGTTGATGTGATCCTTTAAAACTTCTTTATCACAATTATTTTCAGAAGGAACAGCAGCAGCAGTAACCAAGATACATTGAACTTGGTATTTTGGCTCATTTGAAAGAGTTTGAGGGTAGTTTGAAAGTATAGATCCCTATACCTAGTTATATACAGTATATTTAAAATGTAACAGCATAATTAAATTGCCTAAGTATCCATTTGGCTACTAGTAAAAATATGCAAATTCACAAAATTTCATTCCAAATCCACCTTGCTGCATATAGAGAGCTGTATTACAGTAGTGTTCCCAGATCATTCTGGTATCCTCTGAACTCTGTGCCAGCATGAACTGCACTAAAAATGCAGACCTCTGCAAGATTAAGATCATCCATGTTCCCATTAAATCAATTAGCCAAAAAAAATAGCAACCTTGTAGCAGGAAACAGCTGTAAAGGCAGATACTTGTAAACAGAATACTGTAGAACAAGCTACAATGAAACAATAATTATCACACATTTAGGCTAATGGAAATATAGATGATCTTGGTGGATTTGCTGCTTGCTAGAATCCACAATGAATACTGAGGACAGTAAGGTCTCTTACTGTATTTGATGACTTGAATTTTTAGATATATGTTATGGAGTGATTTTTGGGCAGGGCAATCTTGTCCTGTGGAGTCCTTGTTGGTCTCTGAGCTTGGTTGTTTGCTTGCAGATGTTTCATTACCCAACTAGGTAACATCATCAGTGCAAGTGAGTGTGGCATCCCTGCTTATATATAGTAGCTTTGCTCCCTGCTTATATATAGTAGCTTGCTCTGCCAGTGTTGGTGGGGGTGTAGTTTTCTCCTTGCTAGTTCCTTGATTAGGGTATTTTTTTCTGGTTGAGCCTACTGTTAATCCCTGCTTATCTGGGTGTTCGCTGCTGGACACAATGTGTTGTGGCCCTTTTGTTTCCTTCCTAGGTTTTTTATTGTCTCCTTTGAGTGGTGTGTAAATGTGGTTTATCTCTATGTGTCTACGGACCTGCTATAGTACAACCAACACAAGCTATGAAAAGGATAACACTGCCACACAACAGACACATCTCAGAAACAACAAACAGACTGTTACAACCACATGGCATCACCGTAGCACACAAACCAACTAAAGCCCTCCAAAACATCTTAAGCAAACCAAAAGATCCAGTAGCCCAAGAGAAAAAACAGGAGTCATCTACAACCTGCAGTGTAAGTGTTGGCAGATTGCTGGGAAAGCCTTTGGCCCAGGAGAGATCAGAAAAGTCATACACCAGGCATTTCTATAAAAATAATTTATTTACAGAAAGCAAAACATATTTAAAAGCTTCTGCATTGTTTCAGGCTCAATGAGAGCAGCTATATGCCTACACAGAAAGGAAACAGAAACTAAAACAAGTCCAGGCAAGTTCCTCGCCCCAGGTGCAAAAATCAACATCTAAAAAGGGGACAGTTGAATTCAACCTCTGCACCCGGCCAAAATGATTAGTTACCATAGTAACCCCAATCAGTAGTAGAAAACAATATATTAACACTCCCCTTTTTATACTACAGAACAAAATGCAAACCAATTTGCTTTGTTAACTCTTTGTGTCTTGGTACAGCAAGAGGTTTGGTTAAAATATCAGCAATCATGTCTTTTGATTCACAATATTTTAACATTATTTCTCCTTTGCTTATCATATCTTTGATATATTGATATCTAATATCTATATGTTTTGTTCTATTTTTGCAGGCTTCAGATTTTGCCATAGCAATGCAAGCTTGATTATCCTCATAAACAGTTATAGGCTGGTTCACTTCCATGCCTATATCTTTTAACAAATGTTTAAACCATATAACCTCATTACAGGTTTGTGTTAGAGAATAAAACTCTGCTTCTGCAGTGGAAAGAGCAACAAGTGTTTGTTTTCTAGAATGCCAGCCTAAGCCAGATCCAGCAAATTGAATTAAAATCCCAGAACTGGATTTTCTGTCACTGACATCTGCTTCCCAGTCAGAATCGGCAAAGCCTGCAATTTCTCGGTTCCAGAGGCATTTAGCTTCAGGCAATAATTCTTTGTTCCTTGCAAATACCTCATTAACCTCTTCAATGCTGCTTTTCCAGTAGATGTAGGCTTCTCTACCTGTCTACTTAAAATGGCTACAGAATTTGAGATATCTGGGCGAGAATGATTTGCAATGTACAGTAAACTTCCAATTGCAGATCCATATTTCTCTGCCTCAGTTAATTGAGTTTCTCCTATATCTTTCTGAAAATCTGTTATCATCGGAGTAGAGACTGGTTTACAGTCTTGCATATTAAAATCCTCTAGGAGCTTTTGAATTTTACTACGTTGGTTTAACAGAAAGCTACCATCCTTCTCCCTGTGTATTTCCAAACCTAGGTAATTTGTCACAATTTCAAGGCTTTTTAATATGAAATGGCTTTTCATGCAGGCTTCAAAATCAAGCCTTTGTTTTTCTGTTGATGTGAACAGCAGCAAATCATCAACATAAATGCACAGATACGTACAGCCTTGTCTTTCTTCATATATATACATGGATCTGCTTTTCCTTTTTCAAAACCAAAATTCTGCAGTTTTTCATCTAATTTTTGGTTCCAGGATCTAGCAGCTTGTTTTAACCCATAGATTGACTTCTGCAGTTCACAGACTAGATTCTCCCCTTTTTCATAGCCAGGGGGTTGCTGCATGTATAATTTGTGGTCTAAATCACCATAGAGAAATGCAGTTTGAATGTCATAGTGGTGAACTGACATTCCTTTGAGTGCAGCAATTTTTAACAGTAATCTAATTGATTCACCTTTAGTAACTGGTGCAAAAGTCTTGTCAAAGTCTAAATCTTTCCTTTGAGTGAACCCTTTTGCAACTAACCTTGCTTTATATTTTTGGATTTTGCCATCAGCATCCCTTTTCAGTTTGAAAACCCACCTGCAACCTAGACAGCGTTCATTGGGAGGTAGATTTACCAGTTTCCATGTTTTATTTTCTTTCAAGGATGCTAACTCCTGTTGCATGGCAGAATGCCAATTTTGTGCAATCTCAGGTGGTAAAGCATTCACTTGTTCTAAAGACTCAGGTTCTGTGAATATGTGAAAAGCCTTTACTGTTTCAGCCTGAAAACGTGATGGAGGAATGCCTTTATTACTTCTCTGACATCTGCGAGGTAATACAGGGCTTAAATTTTGACTCCTATCACTTTCCTGAGAAGCATCTGTCTCATCAGACAGATCTTCAGTTTGCTTTTCTGGTTTAATGTCCATCAGGCAAAAGATCACCATCAGCAAGTTCTTGCTATTCTCTTGTGGTGGTCAGATCAACTGGAGAGCTAGGGTTTAATCTCCCCCAGTTTTGTTCAGCAAAAGAAGCACTTTTGCTAATTATCAATTTCTCTCCCATTATGAACCTGTAGCTCCTTTGGCTTTGTTCATAGCCAACAAAGATGGCTTTCTTTGTTGTGGGGCCTCCTTTCCTTCTCTGTTGTTTTGGAATATGAACCCAAGCAGTGCTACCAAACACTCTAAGATGGTTTACCTTTGGTTTCACACCATAAAACAAATGAAATGGAGTGTCCTGAATCACAGAGTTATACAATCTGTTTTGTACATAACAGGCAGTAGATATTGCCTCTCCCCAATACTTAAAAGATAAATGTGAATCTTTAAGCATGCATTCCATTGAATTTTGCAAGGTTCTGCCCTTTCTTTCAGCAACACCATTTTGCTGAGGGGTGTAAGGGTTAGAAAGAATTTGTTCTATCCCCTTTTCCACTAGGAACCTTCTGAATTTGTGAGAAAGGTATTCTCCTCTATCACATTGGAGTGCAGATACAGGCCTAGGGAATTTTCTATTTGCCCATGTCACAAAACCTTTAAATTTCTCAAATGCCTCATCTTTATGTTTTAAGATGTAGATAAATGTGTATCTTGAGAAATCATCAATGATGGTCATTGCATACCTTGCTTGTCCAAGACTTGGAGCAAAAGGACCAATAATATCAGAGTGTACAATTTCCAAAGATCTAGTTGTAACTCTGTCACTGTGCTTACTCACAGGAGCTTTTAGTGTTTTGCATCCTTTGCAAACTACACAATCTAAGTATTTGTCACAGGGTTTTATCTTTAGGTCAGCACACAGCTGTGGCATTTGTGCTATATACTTGAAATTAGCATGACCAAATCTCCTGTGCATCAGGTGTACACATTGTGTAATGATTGCCCCAGCCCCAAATACTCAGACTCACAAGAGGATGCTAAATGAAATCTGATTTATTAGAGTACTAAAAGCAAATACAGAGAAAGCTGAGAATGAGCAAAAGCGCGCCAAATACAAACTTAAACCCTTGCCTCAAACGTATCCCGCCTCCCTCATGACAGCCCCGCCCGGCACAGGTGCTAGCAATCGTCAGAGTTGCTAGCCTGGGAAAGTAACCTTGAGCGCAGGAGATAACACAAACACATTCCAAAGCAAAGCCAAAATATACTCGTTCCCATCCTCCCTAGACAAATGCAACACGTATCCCATCAATGACATGCGAAACGTTACGATGCATCAAATACATTGAAACGGCGCACATGACATACCGCCCTCCAAAATTACCCCTAGGGACCTGGTTTCGAGGGATAAGCGGAGTGGAAACGGGCCACTAGAACCGGGGAAGCCACATCTGATGCAGCGACCCACTCAGGATGAGGGAAATGCTTCCAACGAACTAAATATTGCAAAGTATTGCGAAGGCGTCTAGAGTCCAAAATTTCTTTAACTTCAAAGTGTTGCTGACCATCAATCATGATGGGGGTGGGAGGTGGAGGTTGCCGATGCCAGCGATCAGAAGGAATAGTCGGTTTGAGTAAGCTGCAATGAAAAACAGGGTGTAAGCGTTTCAGGTTATGAGGCAAATCAAGTTTAAAAGTCACAGGGTTGATCTGAGCTACAATTGGGAAAGGACCCACAAACTTAGGTGCAAGTTTCTTGGAAGGTTGTGATGACTTGATAAACTTGGTAGAAAGGTAGACTGAGTCCCCAACTTGGAATGCAGGTTGGGGGGCTCGCTTCCGATCAGCATACAATTTATAATCCGCTTGAGCATCAGCCAATGCATTTTGAATCATTGGCCAAGAGTCAGCCAGTTGTGTTGACCAATCATCTGTAGTGACCGCACCTGCAGGAGGTTGTGGGAGATCAGTGATAGGGACAAAGTCTTTACCCAGAGCCACCCGAAACGGGGTCTGTCCAGTGCTTTGATGCACTGCATTGTTGTAAGCCACTTCAGCAAATGGTAGAAGGTCTACCCAATTGTCCTGCTGATAATTCACAAAAGCGCGCAGGTACTGCTCTAGAGTGGAGTTAACCGCCTCAGTGGCCCCGTCCGTTTGAGGATGCCAAGCCGTGGAGAGGGCTTGTTTCGTGCCTAACAGCTTGAGAAACGCCCGCCAAAACTGAGAGGTAAATTGTGTACCTCTGTCAGAAATCAAGCGGGAGGGACATCCGTGTAGCCTGTACACGTGTACAAGGAATAGGCGGGCTAATTGACGCGCTGACGGAATGGACACGCAGGGAATAAAGTGGGCTTGCTTGGAGAAATAATCCTTGACCACCCAAATGACCGTTTTGCGTTGGCTGGGTGGTAGCTCTACAATAAAATCCATGGAGATTTCTTCCCAAGGGGAAGAGGGGGCTGCTACCGGCTGCAACAGCCCCTGGGGCTTGCCCACCTTGCGTTTGGACATTGCACAAACAGTGCAGGAAGCAATGTAGTCTTTGACATCTTTACGTAATGTGGGCCACCAAAATTGCCTCCGAACGAGGTGCAGGGTTTTTACAAACCCGAAGTGACCCGCGAGTTTGTCATCGTGTGAACGTGTTAACACGTCTTTTCGGAGACTTTCAGGAACGTAGAGGCGGTCGGACTTCCAAGCGAAGCCTCTGTCAAAAGTAACATTGTCTTTATTCGCAAGCAACCAAGTATCCGTTTTTAATTCTTTTAAAAACTTTTGTTGCAATTGGGAGGGAATTGACAAAGAGCTTGGCTGAGCAGCGCTTGTGGTGGGCGGTTGTTGCGCGCGCGTTTGGCTACGCGTCACAGCTTGCATGCCCAATTGGGGCGCCGACCATAGGGTGCTCACCACATCTGGCGCCGCCCCAGAGTCTTGAGGTTGCCTTGACAAGGCATCAGCCAAGAAGTTCTTTTTCCCTGGAATAAATTTGAACTGAAAATTGAATCGATTGAAAAATTGAGCCCAACGAACCTGTTTAGGGCTCAGTTTTCGAGGGGTACTAAGTGCCTCCAAGTTTTTATGATCAGTCCATACCTCAAAGGGGTGATTAGCCCCTTCCAACAGATGCCGCCAAGCCTCTAATGCAGCTTTCACTGCGAATGCCTCCTTTTCCCAAACATGCCAACGCCTCTCAGTTTCGGAGAACTTGCGGGATAAATACGCACAGGGCTTGAGGCATCCTGCCTCGTCTTTTTGCATCAACAATGCGCCAATAGAATAATCGGAGGCATCAGCCTGTACCACAAAAGGCTTTGAAGGATCAGGGTGTTGTAAAATGGGCTCTTTGACGAAAGCTGCTTTCAGCCGCTCAAACGCCGTTTGACAAGCAGGCGTCCACCTCAACAACGCTCCGGGATTCTTGACTCGCCTAGTATCTCCCACCCCTTTCGTTCGAAGCAGGTCCGTTAGGGGCAAGGCAATCTCAGCGAACCCCCTTATGAATAATCTGTAATAGTTGCTGAACCCCAAGAAACTTTGAAGCTGCCTGCGGGTACGGGGACTCTCCCAGTCCATGATAGCCTGTACCTTGGCAGGGTCCATTTCTATACCTTTATCAGAAATCCTATACCCCAAGTAGTCAATTTGGGTCTGATGAAAGGCACATTTGGATAGCTTTGCATACAATTCAGCAGATCTGAGTTTACACAAGACTTTCTTTACCAGAGCTACATGCTCTTTCATGGTTTCCGTATAAATCAATACATCATCCAAATACACCAGTACACCTTTAAACAGATGTTCATGCAAAACTTCATTGATTAACTGCATAAATACCCCAGGGGCCCCAGCCAACCCAAACGGCAACACCTTATACTGGAAGGCTCCCAACGGGCAATTGAATGCAGTTTTCCACTCATCACCCTCCTTGATTCGTACACGATAGTAGGCTTCTCTTAAATCCAGTTTAGAGAAAATCTTGCCTTTGGCCAGATGTGACAACATGTCCTTTATCAATGGCAAGGGATATTTGTTGGAAATTGAGACGGCATTTAATCCGCGGAAATCCGTACAAAGTCTCAATGTCCCATCCTTTTTTGGGCGGAAAAGAACCGGCGCCCCCACGGGTGAATTCGCCGGCTCAATGAATCCGCGCGCCAAATTTTTGTCCACAAATTCCCTCAACAAAGTCAGTTCCTTTTGCGTCATGGAATAAATTTTTGGTTTAGGCAATTGAGTGTTGGGCAGCAGTTCTATGGCACAGTCCGTCTTTCGATGGGGGGGCAACTGGTCAGCTTCCTTTTCACCGAATACATCAGCAAACATCCTGTACTCGGCCGGCAAGCCCTCCAGAGGAGAGGCCGGGTAAGGCGGAGTCGCAGCTGCCGCAACCCCCACCATCTCCTCTGGGGCACCCTTCCCCTCTGCCGCTTGATAAAACCCATCCCTAAATGTGATGGTCCGGTAGACCCAGTTTATTTGGGGGTTTTGCTGCACCAACCATGGTACCCCCAACACCACCAATGGGCCCCCTACGGGAGCCACGACAAAAGACAACCCTTCCTGGTGACTGCCCAGTTGCAAGGCTACCCGCCCTGTAAAGTGGGTGACCGGTTTGCCCCCTGCCATGGACCCATCCAATTGAGTAAATGCGATGGGTCTTTGTAGGGGAAAAGTTGGGAGCTCCAAAGCCGCCACCACGTCGGGGTGCATCAGACACCGGGAACACCCCGAATCAATCATGGCCCATACTTCCACCGTCTTGACTTGTGAACCCAATTTCAATTTCACCATGAGTATGCGGTAAGTGCCACTCACCGCTGGAGGCTCGCGCCCGTCTTCTACCACCTGCCCAGCGGCGCCCTTTAGAGCAGGTGGCTGGCGTTTCCCGCCGGTTGCGGGATTTCGGTCTCCCCTTCAATTTCGTAGAACATCACATCGTCTCCCTCGGTCTCAGCCACCGCAGCTTTCTGTTTCCTCGGCAACGCAGGGGACTTCGCCGGCGGTTTTCCGGGCCGTTCCTCCCCCTTTGCCTTCGGGCATGCTGCCACTTGATGCCCCTCCTTACCGCATCTCAGGCACAATCCTTTGGCATACCGCTTCTCACGCTCCTCGTCCCAGGGTCGCTGTCCCGGTTTTCCCCCGGTGGTCGATGTGCGGCTGGGCTTCATCTCCCGCCCCGACTTGACGGTCTTCCGCTGGGCAAAGACCTCTTGGGCATGTTCAGCCCTTCCTGCTAGCAGGATCCACTCATACAGCGTGTATGGGTCGTCCCTCCCCAGGGACCAGCGCAGCACCTCGGTATTCAGGCCATCTTTGAAGAGCTCGATAATGGTTGCTTGGGACCAGTCATCCACCTTCCCAGCTAGCGCTTTAAACTCCAAAGCATAATCGGCCACTGATCGGAACCCCTGCTTGAGTTCCTTCAGGGCTCGCTTTGCTCTCTCCTTTGCTAAGGGGTCCTCGAAGTGCTGCTTCAACGCCCAGAGGAACTCCTCGAGATTTTCCAGTTCAGGCGCTTCCGACTGGCACATCTGGACATACCAGTCTGCCGCCCTCCCCTTCAGTTTGGTGGCAATGGTGATGATTCTTGCCTTCTCCGATTGGAAAGCCCCCCCCATTCTTCCATATAAGCTTTCGCATTAGTCAGGAAGAACGAGAGTTTGGTCGGGTCCCCATCAAACTTGACAGGGAAGTCTCGCATACCGCCTCCCGCCGGGCTGCGCCCCACCACCGGGGCTGCAGCGGCTGGTGCTTCCCTGACTCGGAGCGGCACGGGGCCCCGGGGCGATCGCCCGGGCGCTGCTGCGATTTCCATCTGGACCGACTGGTCCCCTTCGCGCCTCCGCACCACCCGTCGCCGTTCCGGGGTCAGCCCCTGGGAGGAAGGGGTTGAATGCCTCTGGCTGGATTCTTCCCGGAGCTCTCGCATCGAGGTTACATCCAAGCTCAGCTGTTTCAGAATAGCCTCCAACGAATCCATTTTCGACTCCAGCACTCTGATTCGATCCGGAGTGGGTGAGCCCTCCGTTGGCTGCACCTGCACCACGTTGGGGGATAAAGGGTATCTCTGCCTCCAGGAGGGGCCCCCCGCTGCTGTGGCATCTCCTCGGGTCTCATCCCAGGTGAGCAGCTCACCCGGAGAATTCACGGTGGTCTCCGGGGCCGTTTTCAGCCCCCCAGCTTCGCTCTCCGACCCGGAGCTCGCCTCCTCTCTGATGGCGGACAGCTCCCCTCCTTGGGACGGTCGGCCGGACGGCCTCACGGTCGAGTCCGGTTCCCCTTCCTCCATCATCACGATTTCGGGCTCGGTCATCGCGGGCTCTCTCCCTCACAAGTTAGACGCTTGTCTTCCTTGGACAGGGGCCAGCGGAGTTAGGAACTGAGATTTCTCAGCTTTATGTAATGATTGCCCCAGCCCCAAATACTCAGACTCACAAGAGGATGCTAAATGAAATCTGATTTATTAGAGTACTAAAAGCAAATACAGAGAAAGCTGAGAATGAGCAAAAGCGCGCCAAATACAAACTTAAACCCTTGCCTCAAACGTATCCCGCCTCCCTCATGACAGCCCCGCCCGGCACAGGTGCTAGCAATCGTCAGAGTTGCTAGCCTGGGAAAGTAACCTTGAGCGCAGGAGATAACACAAACACATTCCAAAGCAAAGCCAAAATATACTCGTTCCCATCCTCCCTAGACAAATGCAACACGTATCCCATCAATGACATGCGAAACGTTACGATGCATCAAATACATTGAAACGGCGCACATGACACATTGGTCATGATATGGAGTGTTGCCAACTGCAGCCTTTCAGCTTGGCTTCCTTGCATTTTGCACAATGTACAAGGAGTCTTTTAATATACCAGTAGCACACAATTTTCCCTTTTTACGTATCTCACAACCATTTCTCTTACATGTTATGACATACCCTGTTGCAGACAATTGTGCCACAGATAAAAGGTTTGATTGTAAATTTGGCACATTCAACACACCTTTTACAGTTTCTCCTAAGCAGGATAAATACAAGTCACCTCGTCCCATAATTTTGGTCACAGACCCATCAGCCAAAGATACACTTTGTCTTTCAGTTTTAGACGGTGACACAAAAGAGCTTTTACAATTACATAAATGACAATTGGCCCCAGAATCTAACACCCATACATCAGAATTACCCTTCTCAGCAACCTGTGCGATTTGGGTTGTCTGAAGAGCCTTCTTCTGTGTTGCCCTTGTGTTCTTCTTCTCTGTCTTTCTACTCTTGGGTCTCAAGGCACAGTCTTTCTGCAAAAGTCCAGCTGAACCACAAGTGAAGCATCGCTGGCTGGCTAGTGCTGTGGCCTCAGCTTCCTTTCTCTTCTTTTCCCTTGTTTTCTGGTACTGCAGCTTTCCAGAAGAGATGGGGGGGATCTTTCTTCTCTCTTCTCCCATTCAGCGAGTAAGCACTGTGTAACATACGATGGGGTGAGGTCTGCTTCAAGCATAGCCTCCAGGGTATGAATCAGTGTGTCCCACGTTTCATTTAGTGAGGACAGGAGGATATATGATTTTGTGAGAGGTGTAAATTCCATTCCTCTCTCCTGCAACTCAACAAACAGCTGCTGAATATAATGCAGGCGCTCAGGAAGGCAATCTTCTTCTTCAAGGTAGGCTTTGAACAGCTTTTTTGTCAGGGTAACTTTACTCCCTGCTGTTGCCTTTACATATAAGTCTCTCAAAGCGTCCCAAAGTTGCTTTGCAGACTGCATGCCTCGCACGTGGACTAGCTGATTGTCCTCAACTCCCAAGATAATGGTGGCTCTAGCCCACTCATCCTGTCTCAGCCATTCAGCACTGGGATTTTGGGGGGTTTGCTTACCAATTGGCAGCCAAAGGTTCTCTCTGCGAAGATACATCTTCATCTTCAGGGCCCAATTCAAATAGTTGGTCTCTGATAGGTGCTCCAGAGGCATCGCTGAGGGCTGGGAGGTAGCCATGGCTTCTTCCTTCTTTTGCAAGTCACCTCAGCTAGCTTCTTTGTCCTGTAGACCGGCAGTTGCTGGAAAATCTCCAGGTGGCTCCAAAGAAAATCTTCACAGGTCTTTGCTACCTGCCTTTAAATTGTGCATGAGGTGTGGAGCTGATCTCTCTATTCTCTCTGGGTTTTACTGGGCTTACTGGGCTGTTTACTGGGCCCATAACCTGTTGGCAGATTGCTGGGAAAGCCTTTGGCCCAGGAGAGATCAGAAAAGTCACACACCAGGCATTTCTATAAAAATAAATTTACAGAAAGCAAAACATATTTAAAAGCTTCTGCATTGTTTCAGGCTCAATGAGAGCAGCTACATGCCTACACGGAAAGGAAACAGAAACTAAAACAAGTCCAGGCAAGTTCCTCCCCCCAGGTGCAAAAATCAACATCTGAAAAGGGGACAGTTGAATTCAACCTCTGCACCCGGCCAAAATTAGTTACCATAGTAACCCCAATCTGTAGTAGAAAACAATATATTAACAGTAAGGACTTGTCCTGTTCAGACTATGGAACCAGGCAGATTAATATCAGAAATACTCTTTATTAAATAACTATTTACAGTAAAGAAGTCCTTGAAGTACTATGATCTGGAAGCAACAGTTCTTGAACTGGAACAACACTGGGTCTAGAAGCAGGACTGCAAACTGAACATAAGCTGGTTTTGGCTAGGAACTCTGGACTCGGGTGAGACTCGATGCAGAACTGGAACTTGGAGCAAGACTGAACTTGACTAAGGTCTCTGAACTAGATTGTGGCTTGAGGTAGGACTGGAACTCGGAGCAAGGCTGGAAACTTGGAACAAGGCTGGAGTCAGCTGGAAGCCCCAGACTAGGCTGGATCCTCTGGACTGGACACATGGAGCAAGGCTGGGAACTCAGAGCAAGACTGGACTTGGCTGGACACCCCAGATTAGGTTGGATTCTCTGGACTGGAGACTTGGAGCAAGGCTGGGAACTCAGAGCAAGGCTGGACTCTGCTGGAAGCCTCAGACTGGGCTAGAATCCAGATCCTGAACAAGATAGGTGTGAAATTCCAAAACACGACTGAAAGTATGAGGTGCAGTTGCACCAGATAGAAGGCAAATGGCTGCGCTGAGGCTTCAAGACACGACAATGCTGCAGGGAAAATCACGGAGTTTCAAGGCTGGATGCAAGGCAAAGGCTGTTGGGCGTGGCTGATGCAGATTCCTCAGTGGCAGCAGAAGCGGACTTCAATCCTTCCTCAGAGTGGAGCAAAGGCTCTGGTTCCTCTTCTGTTACAGATGCTGTCTCCAATGCAGGTAAGGACTCTCCTTCCAAAGCTGCAGGCTGGGAGGTTTGGTTGTCTCCAGCAGCTCACTGTTCGTGTGGATGCCTTTTATTCCAATCTTTGGCGCACTTTCCCTGTCTGTAGCCAATTGGGCTGCTTTCTCCTTGGCGCACTTCTCAGCTCGTCGTTGGCACACACTGATTGGGGGATTCAAATCTTCCTCCGAATCCTGGCCAATCAGTGCCCTGGGTTCTTCCCGTGTTGCTGACTCATCCTGGAGTTTCATTTTCCCAATTTTAGCCCATTAAGTTTCCAATTCCTCCTCTGACTCAGAATTAGTTTCACTTTCCAAGTCAGAGGCAGGCTTGGTTCTGACAGGATTGCAACAGCCACTATGTAGGACAGACAGGCAGAAGACTAGCAGAGCGCATCCAGGAACACCAACTAGCAGTCAGAAGACAGAATGAAAACTCCTTAATCTCACAACACATGGACAGACTCCACCATAGTTTCAACTGGGAAACTGTGAACCTCCTAGACCAAGCTAAATCCAAGAATGCTAAGGGATTAAGGAGTTTTCATTCTGTCTTCTGACTGCTAGTTAGTGTTCCTGGATGCGCTCTCCTAGTCTTCTGCCTGTCTGTCCTACACAGTGGCTGTTACAGGATTCCATTAAAAAATATTTTGGTGCTTTCATTCAACATCAGAAAGAGAAAATCAGTCTTAGAAGTTCCCAAAAAGTCCCATTAGGCCTGAGGAGGTCTCTGACATTAGCAGTCCCTCTCCAAGACTGAAGCTCTTGTTTCTGACTTCAGGAGAATTTTTTTTAAAAAAAATCTTTTTTATCCCTGGAACAGATTTCTCTGAGACCATAGCACTGCAGCTAAATTATCTTTGGGGCATTTAGTGTAGATTTTCATTAATTTGTGATATTGGAGTACTCCAATGAACCATCAAAAAGTATGGAGGAACTGAGACTGGCGCATTCACTACTCTCTCTGTGTTGTATGTGCATGCTTATGTACTCCCTTCCATTGCAATCAAGTGGGCTGCAATTCTCTGAATATTGATTGGAAAGCTGAGGGTTGGAAAGGATCATTCAGATGCATAATCCTCCCCCTTCCCATATCAGCCCACTTTTGCACCATCACCACCACACTCCTTTTTAGAGAATAACCTCACAGGTCAGTAATTAAAAATTAAAATTAGTCACTAATTAGGCTTTGTCAGACAAATGTACTACATTACAGATTTTTATTTTGCTTTACTGCACTTAAACTGCAAATGAATTTCCTTGCTTTCCACCACTCATTTGGACAGACTCAGATATGAGCTGAATTATTTTCAAAACAAGTAGGAAATAACCCATCTGAGGCTTAGAGAACATCCTACTGGCAAAGCAGTCAATATTTTTAACTGTTGCTTTGCTCAGATATTTCCTTTGAAAAACAAATGTCCCCAGTTTGTGTGCCAGTTCTGCCTGTGAGTATTTCCACCATTAACAACAACAAGAAAGAATAACAACAAATACAATGTATATAGCTATAATATAAATATAAGGGATAATTTTTTCAGTTTCCATGATAGACTGGAAAATGCAGCCACTAGACCCATGTAACTACATATGAAGTCTTAAGAAAATATTTCACTTATCTAGGCTGGAAAATGCATAGACAATTAAGCCTTATTTAGACTCCAGTGTACAGTATACAGAATACTGTTGCTATTATTATTAACTATTATTATTTCTTGTGGGGCAAGCACAAGATTTATGTTTTTCTTCCATTTCATGGGGACATAAATTTATTTCTAAGTTTATCAGGCATTACTTAGACATATAAGAAATGTTACTCTCTCTCTCACTATATATATTAACAATGTAAATTTGACAAGGTTTCTCATCTTTAAAACTCCTACATATACAGATATATTAAAAGGCTTGTGTTATGTTGACTCATATCTGACCTGTGCATACAACCTACAAAGTGGAAAGAGATCTGTACCCTTGACGGGAAAAGCTGCCAAAACTTTGGAAAATCTTTGTAGCCCGCGTTGTCAATACTGAACCGCGTTGTCTAACTCAGTAAAAACCAGTGACCTTGTGTATTTACAGGTGACATCCAGAAGGTGACTGGCTTCCCAGTTTTGATTTAGTCAGATGGACATCTAGATTAGAAAAATCAAAAACTTCACTTTTTCAGAAGAAAGTTGGTCAACTGTCCAGCAAATTGGTGAAATAGGAAGTTCTGCAGAGTCCTATGACTACAGTGGTGCTTTTTGTAGTATATGGAATAGCTCTGCATGCATATATAATACATGCAAAGCTCAGGTAACAGTGGTGGTTATATGATGTAAAGAAAGAGGATTGCTTATCTGCCTGCCAGCCAGTGGACCTATAACATGTAGTTAATTGCTTTTCAGAGATCTGTTTCTTCACATCTGCTGCAATTAAGTAAGATGAGTAAAAAGAATCAGAGGTTTAGTGATACTTACATTACCAAAGTCAGCAGCATGGTGAAACCATCAATTCTGAAATTTCAGAAAAATGATAGCCTTTTTTGAACTATCCACCTTGTTCTTATTTGATCTCCTTTACCTTGCAAGGAAACTGCAGATACAGTATAGTAATGTCACAAAAGTTAAGTTGCCCTTTAAAGCACTGGTAGCATTTATTTTATTAATTAATTTAAAATTGAATTGCCTTACCTTAAACATTTGCAAGAGTTTATTATTACTGTTAATAAAACCTGTAAAAATCAATCAATCAGTCATCATCATCATCTTCATCATAACAACATCACAGAGGAAAACAACCAAATTCAGTTTAAATACTAAACATTTTACAATGACCTAATAGCAGCAGAAAGTATGACAATTGTACCTTGAGCACCTACACAGTAGTAATAGCAAGGGATGGGGGTGATGAAATTTTGGATTGTTGCCCCATAGAAGTAAAGAATAAATGGCAACTTCCTTCTAAGAAGGGCAGCCAAAAAGCTAAGAGAACCGAAAGGGAAGACAGTAAGAGAAGAGAGAGACCGCTGAGATGGAGTAAAACTCTTTGAATGTGAAGGAATCAGTGCTGCTCCCATCAACTCCCTGTGAATGAGCAGATTTTGTGCAGGTGCTTCTATGAAATTCTAGTTTGCTTGAACTGAGCAAAATGACCAGTGACCAATGGGGGAATGTAGAGCTAGTGATCCAATGTGTATCCTTTTCTTGTATATGGCAGATGCCCAACACTTTCAAGTAGCTTCCTCACAACTGCAGCTCTTTCTTCATGATTACTGGATATATTCCATGGACTGAGCATTGGCTTCAAGTGAACTTTGTTCCAAATAGTCCATGGATCTATGCCAATTAATGTGTAAGGTCTGAAAGAAGCAGCTGTGCATGGTAATAGCCATGAAGTTTCCATGTCAGGAGAATTGTGTTATATGTAAATCAATCAGTCTGCTTTCAACAAAAGAGTCTGGAAATGGATGTTATAAATTCAGATTTTGCTACACAAGTCATCTTATAATAAATACTTAAAGATAATCTTTGCTTTAATTGAATTTCAGGCCACCTGAACATAAGAACATTCTAGTTCAAAATAAGGTTTTTATAGTGCAATATTTTGTTTATACTTAAGGTTTGATATTCATTCTGCCTCTATACATTCCATTCAGCTGTCATGACTGAATCCTTAAATTGTTTCTCACAAGCTTGTAATTCTTTGAAAAATGCAAGTGTGTGGTTGCCTAAACCCCAACATGTAGAACTGCATTACAGAAACTAACTTGAATTACATCCATAGGATCATACATTAGGAGGATCTCTTGCGATGCATCTACTTAAACTGCCTGCATCCAGAGCTTTTCAAGTTTCATCAGATATCCTATTACGGCTCCCTTGTGAAAATGACTAATTTCACATATTAATTTTGTTCTGGAAGTCAGTAATTTTTGAGGATTCTTATGATCTCTAAAGCTATTTCCAGTGCTTTGGAAACTGACAGGAGGATAATCAAATTGGGTCTGGTGTAGTTTTAAATAAAAATTTATATTGCAAGACTGGAGGGACACCCACATTCTAGTAGTTCTTCAGTAATCTGAAGAACTCATCTCCCTATATTTGAATAAATATTTTACTACTAGGAGTTTCATATGGAGGATTATATAGAAATGTGGACAGCAGCGTATTAATAATTTAATTAAATTAATAATTAAATCAGTATATATGTTACACAAGTTTTGTTTAACACATAAGACTTTCTTTCTTTCTTTCTTTCTTTCTTTCTTTCTTTCTTTCTTTCTTTCTTTCTTTCTACACATTGGGTGTGTGTGTGTGTTTTACAATCTCATTAAATTTAATGAAGTATTTACTATTCACAATTCTGAATCTCAGCTTCCCTAGACTCAACCATGCTAATTTTCTGGTTCATTCCAAGTAAAGCATAGCTCACTTATTTTTTGCCTCAACAGCCAAATATGGATCCAAGGTTCACAGTAAAAAAACTAATTTTTCTCAAAACTCTCTCACTTTTTGTAAACTGAAACCTAACCCTACTCCAATCTACTCTACTCCATTTTATTTCATTTTTAAATAACTAAGTTTAATTTCAATTAATTATGGGAAAATGATTGGCAGCTAGGGGAGGACTAGGAGCACACACACACACAACACACATACACAAATTAGGGGGCCACTAACTATACCCTTGTTGGGGGGATGTGCTAAGTATTAACTATTAATTAACGTAATTGCTATTTGATATTGCTTCAATTCAACTGCTGCCTTAAATAGTCAAACACCCTGATAAATTAGGACTAGCTACATAAATAGTGAAATATTCTGGCTACAACTGTATGCATAACCTTTCCTGGGAATAATTCCCATTGAATTCAACGTGACTGGCTTTTGAATAGATGTGTATATTATACCCAGCTATAAATGTGCTGGAGACTGTAGAAGTAAATGGGAAAGGAGAAGTTTAATTAAACTATTGGGTACCCTTACACTGTTTTGATTAAATCATTCACAACATATTTTATCAAGGCCAGTACTTGAATGAATTGTTATTCAAGTATATAGGCTTATAATGTGCATTGCAGTTTTGTGCTGCATTGGCTGAGACTTGAGCTGGCATTTTAATTCTTCTCCCTAAATAGCTCCATTTGTGCTTTCCTTCACAGTAAATGGGTCCAACAACACTATTTGCTGATGTCTCTGGAGAAATCAGCAAGACTGTATCTACACATTTTAATACCTGCCAGATCCAGTTCATAAACCTCTCCTAGCAGATTGAACAGAGCAGTGCAGCACTTAAAATAAGTAAATAAAAGTAAAGCTAACATACGGGCAAAGATAAAAGAAAAGAATAGTACCCAATAATGCAGTGCCTTTGATGTGCAAATTGTGAATCTGAATGACACACTGCCAGCTACAAGATGCCCTAATTTGATTTCATGCCCCAGAATCAACTGTTCTCTTGCACTAAAAGGCATATTAGCCTCCATCTGTCAGAGGCTATCGGCTTTCCTTTCAAAAGTTGGGATACTTACTCTCTCACCACATGCTTTGCCCATGAAATAAGACAGATGAGATTGAAAGCCCTTCCTTTTGTATGTCAAGAATTAGGAAAAAAACTAATATCAGCTTTCGCTTTCTATCTTTTTGTCCTATTCTTTCAGTTCCTCCCATGTACTTTGGCTCACACAACATTATTATGAGCATTGCTGTGTTATGTGCAATCCTTTTCCTCCTTTTTAAATGCAAAGCAGCCTATGGAGGAGGGCTATTCAAGGAGAGTGCTGTTATGTTACAGCTCAAAATCAACTTTCCTAAACTGTTCTTTCAGCTGTAGAGAAAAATGTACAACGAATGCAGGAAGCAGCTTGCTGATTGAAACAGAAAGGAAAGGGTAAAGCAGTCTTTTTCTGATTCTCTTCTGTTCAAATTCATTCTTCAGTTAGCTTTAGATTAAAGAAAATAAAGGATAAAACAGCGTTGGAGAATAATGCCAACCATTTAGTTTAAGCCTGAATCTTTCTGGAGATAACATTACAGGATTATTAACCAACAGAATGTAGAATCTGAGATTTTAAATTCTAATCCTTGTAAGCTAAAGCTCTTACTACAGAGCAAAGCTAAAGATGACATTAAAACTCAATTGAGATCCAGCAACAGAAATCAAAGCTTTTGTTATTAATTATATATGTACCTTAAATGTCATGCAATTTAGTTTATTATTGCCTTAAGATAGTTGATCCTGATATATATATAACATCAACAGTAATCTAAATTATGTCCATATCTGTTCTTTGTATGAGAGAGCCAGTTTGGTTTCATGGTTAAGGTGCTGGGCTAGAAACCAGGAGACTGGGAGTTTTAGTCCCGTCTGAGGCATGAAAGCCGGCTGGGTGACCTTGGGCCGGCCGCTCTCTCTCAGCCCTCGACATCAGGGGCTTGGGCAACAAGCTGGTTGGCCAATTCCTGTCACAACCAATGGATCAACATTTGGTTGATACAAAAAAAGTAGACCCTGCACACTCAGGGAAAAATGCTAAGGAAAAAAATCTGTTCTTTGTATTAATTCCTCTATTGGCTGCTACACAGGCGCCAAGATATGTCTACAGGTTTTTCTTCCTGATACAATTGTACTATAACACAAGCAGGAACCGATCCTTGATTGCTCCTGGAGGGTAGTGGAAAGCCCCATAAACATCCTGCTGCCACTGACTTGGCAATCTCCCTGCCAATTTTCAGCAATCACAATAGCTTTGTGTTACTCGGGATGGATGTTCACTGTTAATTGGTACTATGCTGTCCTGTGTTGTCTTTCTTTTCCCACAGCAACATAATGCAAATTATACTCCTCCTTTTATTTTACTTTGCTAGGTTTTAGGCAGAAGGGTCACTGGATCAAGCACATCTCAGAGATAAATGCAAAGTATGGCATACCATTTTGAAAGAAAAAAAGCAGGTGTCAGTTCCAGGGTTTGACCCATGTTGAGGAATGCATATCAAGGTTTTAGAAGGGGTCTAACAGCCACCCATAACAGTCACCCAAATGGCCAAACAGAGAATTCCACATCAACACATTATTTATTGATGGAATAGTAGCATTATGCCAAAACTGGGTAAGGTGTAGCCAATATGAGATGTGGCCAGTTGTTGGCTCATATGGATGAGGTCCTCATCCTGTTTTGCTCTTCAAGAAAACTGTGAATGCTAACAGAAGTCTACAGAAAATGAGAAAAAAAAGGAACTCAGAACAAAATGGTTGGTTATTAGTGGAATGAAACCAGGTGAAAATACTGAAGGAATGAAGGCAAGAGAGAGTGGGAAAGCAGGCTAAAGAAGGAAAAAATTGCTGATTAACAGAGTTCCTTTTAGTATTAGGTAGCAGCAATATCAGCTTCCCCTTTTAAAGAAAAGTGTTATTCTGCACAGATTGTTATAACTTGGCTTTCATGCATATCAATACTAGAAATGGTCTAAATGATCGGTCATGTTCTTTCTGGTATTGAAATGTGGTAAAATCCTTTCCATTCTGTATACAGTATGAAGGGATTTTTTAATTCCAGGAACTTCTTATCAAAAAGAAACCAAATGAAATGTTCATCCATCTGCTGACTTAATTCAATTGGTGTTTCTTATGTGAGAGAGAATTATGTTGAATTTGCCAGCCAATTAGCTATTAAAATGAGGATTCTGCCAGGAAAACAAACAAAGATAAAACTGAATACTGAAGGTTTCAAATTCAGATTCAAACTTGCCGTCACAATCTTCTTACATTTCAACTTCTTTACATCTTATCTAAGGGACATGCATATTTTCCTATTCTTTTTTAAATGAAATAATTAAATCCTCACTCCTGGTTATTTCGCTAACTATTTAGTTTTTTAGCTGTGTTAATTTTTTTCCCTCCTTATCTTGAACTTACCTTGTTGTCATGTTCCATGTGCTGTCTTTTTCTCTATTGTGGAGCACTCCATTCTACTGCAGTTTTACTGGCTAGCAATGATTGTGTAAGGAAATATGGTCACCCCTATATACTGCTTCGTCATCTCATAATTAAGGTAAGCGCAAGAATCTTGCAAGCCAATATATTTTCTTCCCTAAGGTTTTCTTCTCCCTTTGGAAGTTTTTTTTTTTTAAAAGCAAACTTATTTTCTATCAAATAGAATGAAAATGGTGGGGGGGGGGGAGTTATTGTATAAGCATTGTACAAAGATAGAAGTTCAAAAATAGAGATGCAAGAAGTAAGATATAGTATATAAAATACATTATTAAAATGTGTTGAACAGCACTCTCCCACTTCCCTTCATTTTTCTTTTCCCCAACCATTAACTACTACTTAAATATTTACACTTTGCTTTAAACTTTAATGGGTTTTGCTTATATCTATTTGAGTGATTTTTTCAGTTGATTTTTAATCAATTTCTCTCTTTTCTTCAAAAGTCAAGCTCTAAATGCTTTAGCTTGCTGTGTGATATGTTGTATGTAAGGGGGCCATTCCAGCTTGAATTTAGTTGCACTTCACTTCTATTGTGAATATATATAGTCAATTTCTCCATTGCTGCATATTCTCCAATTTTGATCTCCCAATCTTGCATTGTCAGCAAGGCTTCTCTTTTCTAATGTTGTGCCAGTTTAATTCTTGCCACTGTCAGCATGTATCTCAAAAAATTGTGATATTTTTCATTTTCATGATAGAGTGTTCCTTCTCTGTTATGACATTTCCAGCATTTATTATTATATGATTCGTTCACAGAGTTATATGCCTTCTATACCATCTATACCAAGGGAAAATTTATACCATTTTTCCTTAAGTTATAGCTTGGTGTAAATTCTATTGATTTCTTCCATAATTCCATTGATCCACTGTGATTACTTCCTTAAAATTTTCATCCATTTTATCATGCAATTTTTAATTTGTTCTGTCTCCATATCATATTTCAGTAACAATTTATATTTACGACCTAATAAGTGATCTTGTTTTCTATAAGTACTTCAGGTTCTGTCATCTTTCTCAACATCTCTCCTTTTTATCTTTCCAGTTGTTTGCAAATACATTAACTGTGGTGGATTCCTTCTTTCATGGTGCAATTCTTGTGTCTTTAATCAGTTTCCTGAATTCAACTATATCATACTGGTATATCTGATTAAATGTTTCTTACTGTAGTTGTCCTTAGAGTAAAAAGCATTTGATGATTATGTGTGAGATTGCCAGACTTATCCTTGCTTTTAAATGATTCCAGCTTTTAATAAACTTTGTCACATAATATGTTCTTTCAGATTCTTTTCTTCTTTTGTTTCTTTCTACCACAGATACTTATCAAATCCAGTAGCTAGGCCTGCTCATTCTATAAGTGATGCTCTACTATTTGGAAATTTTATTCATTCTGTTATCTAAAATAGACATTAAAGTTTGACATTATTTTTTTTAAGGTGGAAGCTATCTGTCTCTGATATGCATTCAAGAGTTGCTGAACCTCTTTCCAATGGCCTTTTTTTGTTTCTTTGTTTTTGCATTTCAATATAAATTGAAATAAATAAACTGAAGGTAGTTTTTGAGCCTAATGACCCATTGAAATATGGCTGTCATAAAAAATCCATTATACCTGAGAAATTAATTTCCAACTTGATCTTAATGTTAGTGATGGAAAGTTGGCTATAGGACAAAAAATAGGGTTTAATAATAAGATTTCCATGAAAAGGCTGCAACAAGACTTGATATATGTAGGTGAATGGAAAAAATCCCTGCTATACAAGTTTACTCAAATTAGCCTCACAGAGCACCATGTTTAAGAACTTAGGGTACAAGATCTAATAATACATTTAACATCTGGGGAGTTTGCTTTATCTTATGTTTCTGTATTTGAAATTGTGTAAAGTTTACCATAAGGAACAGAGTGATAGTCATTAATCTACTACTCTTTATATCTTGAGGTAAAATCTGTACTGGAAGGATTTAGCTCCAAAAAAATTTTAGTGTATATTTTTAATGTGAGAGTTAAAAACTTATAACCATTCTTATCAAACCACTCTAACCAAGTTAGGGTTATGCATCATGGATTGGCTGGTCCAAAGTTAACTACCATGATGTGGGGGTGGGGTGGGGCTTAAACCAGGGTCACATTAACCACTATACTATCCTGAAAAAAAAAAAAGATTGCTTCAACTGAAAAGCTACTGTATATAACATTCTGAAACTGGGGTCACATGTATGATAATCATTGGACTGATCTTACTGCACAATTTCCAAAGCACTTGGCTGATATATTCATCTGTTCCAGTGCTTGTTTGGGATACAAAGTGTCTGTGAGATGGAGTAAGTGATTGAATTAGAACTGATATCACCAACCATCTGTCTGATAGATGTCTTCCCACTTAGCAGCATGTGTGTAGCCTGAACTGAGCATGAAGATCTAAATAGCAACAATATTGTATATAAAGAAAGAATATTTCATCAAAGTAAATCCTTTGACTAATTAAAGATACTAAGTATCAGGTATGTCTGTCTGTCTGTCTCTCTCTCTCTCTGTGTATATATATATATTTTATTAAAGAAATTTTTAAAATAATAAAAATAATACAAATTTTGAAAGAGAAAAGTAAGGAAAGTAAAGAAAAGCAGTAAGTGAAAAAAATACAAAGAAAGAAACAGAAAAGAGAAAGTTATAAAAAAGTGGCTTACAGTCTTCTTAACAGCATTTACAAGTACATTTACATTTTACCCTCTCTTTCTAAGGTTACAACATAATTTCCTTCTTTCCATAGTCTAATCATCAAATCCATAAATCACAAGTTCATTTTTTTCTTTTTTCAACAAAAAGTCCATAAGGGGTTTCCGGTCACTAATAAATGTAGTTATTGTCTTTTCTCTAATCAAACAAGTCAATTCTGCCATCTCTGCTAATTCTGTCACCTTCACCAGCCATTCCAACTGTGCGGGTATTTCAGTCTTTCCATTTTTGTACATATAATAATCTTGCAGAAGTGATTATATATAAAAACAATCTTCCATAACTTTTTTCTGATTGTCTATCCATTAGTCCCAACAAGAAGAGTTCTGGTTTCAACTGAACATTAATCTTTAAAATTCTTTATATAACTGTATGTATATCAACCCAAAATTTTCTGGGTTTTTTGCAAGTCTGCTAGGCATGATAAAAAGACCCTTCATGTTTTCCACATTTCCAGTATAAATCTGAAGTACCTTTATACATTATAGATAATTTTTCTGGAGTCATGTACCAACAGTACATCATTTTATTAAAATTCTCTTTTAAATTATAACATAATATAAATTTCCAGTCCTTTCAGTCACATATTTGTTGCAACTCCAGAGGGTCCTGGATGAAACAGATTATCTGGACCCCTTTCAGTCAGGTTTCAGGCCAGGATATGGGAAACAGCATTGGTCGCACTTATGGATGATCTCTGGTGGGAGCGGGATGGAGGCAGTGCATCCATCCTTGCTCTCCTTGACCTCTCAGCGGCTTTCGATACCATCGACCATGGTATCCTTTTGGGACAGCTCAGGGAGTTGGGGATGGGTGGCGTAGTTCTGCGCTGGTTCACCTCCTTCCTCCAGGGCCGGTCCCAGTCGGTGGTGATAGGAGAGGAGAGATCCGACCCTCGACCCCTCCATTGTGGGGTGCCGCAGGGTTTGGTTCTCTCTCCTCTCTTGTTTAACATCTACATGAAACCACTGGGTAAGATCATCCGTCACCACAGGTTGAGGTATCATCAGTATGCTGTTGATACCCAATTATACATCTCTATCCCGGGTGAGGTAAGTGATGCAGTGACTGCCATTTCTCAGTGCCTGGGGGCTGTGGGGGTCTGGATGGGGAACAACAGGCTTCAACTGAACCCTGGTAAGATGGAGTGGCTGTGGATTGATGGTGCTTCATCTTCCGGGAAACTGTCATCCTTAGTTCTGGATGGGGTGGCACTGCCCCAGACAGACTCAGTGCATAATCTGGGGGTTCTCCTGGACTCACGACTCCTGCTCGAAGAGCAGGTGGCAGTCATGGCCAGGAGGGCCTTTGTGCAACTTCGGGTTGTGCGCCAGTTACACCCGTTCCTGGATCGTGAAGCCCTCTGAACAGTCACTCACACCCTGGTTATCTCCCATATAGACTACTGCAATGCCCTCTACATGGGGCTACCCTTGAAGAGTTTCCGGAAGCTTCAGCTGGTCCAGAATGCAGCCGCGCGGGCTATTTTTGGTGCCCCTGGGTCAGCACATACAACACCGTTGCTGTGCGAGCTGCACTGGGTACCAGTTTGCTTCCGGGTCCCATTCAAGGTGTTGGTTATTACCTTTAAAGCCCTACATGGCATGGGGTCAGGTTACGTGAGGGACTGTCTCATCCCCATTACATCGCCCTGCCCTACCCGATCATCCAGAGAGGGCATGTTGCGGACCCTGTCCATAAGAGAATTTCATCTCGCAGGGTCCAGGAAATGGGCCTTCTCTGTGGTGGCCCCCGCTCTTTGGAATATCTTGCCTCTGAAGATGAGGCAGGCCCCTTCACTCCTGACCTTCCGGAAGGCACTGAAGACCTGGTTCTGCTGTCTCACCTGGGGCAGGAAAGTGAATAACCATTCTTGGGGGTGGCTTGCACCCTAGAGTCCCTCCCACCAGCCTGGATTTTATATCTTTCTTGGATTTTATTTATTTATTGTATTTTATGATAACTGTTTTATGTGATTTTAATGTTTATGTTTTGTGCTGGATTTTATTGTAAACCGCCCAGAGTCCCTCTTTTGAGGGAGATGGGCGGTGGCTAAATTTGAGTAATAAAATAAATAAATAAATAAATATTTTCCCATTGTTCCATCAGTATATTATGTCCAAAGTTCTTAGCCCATTTTAGCATACACTCTTTCATGTGTTCTTCTTCCATTTCAAATTTCAACAAAAGTTTATACATTTTAGCAATTACATGTCCATCATTTGTACATAGTTCAATGTCAAATTCTATCTTGTGCTGTTCAATTCTAAATGTCCCCTTATCTACCTTAAATCTTTCTCAAACCATTGAAAACTAAATCCCTCTGCAGTCAGTTGATCTCTTGATTTCATCTTATATTCTCTATGCTCCTCTTGTAATAACTCTTGATAGGTTAACCATCTCTCTTTGCCTGCTGTTTCTTTTCTATAAAATCCTTTTTGTGCTGAGATCCCTAAAGGCATTTTTGGGCACAGCCTGGGTTTATATCTAGTCCATATTCTCAATATGGCACTTCTGATATAGTCTTTTTTGAAAGCTACATTAACCTTAACTTTATTGTACCATAGAAAGCCATGCCATCCAAACCTCAGGTCCTGCTCTTCTAGTTCTAAAATTCTCTTATTTCTCAGCAGCACCCACTCCTTCATCCAAACCAAGCAGCAGGCTGCAAAATACAA
Source organism: Candoia aspera (assembly GCF_035149785.1). Taxonomy (NCBI): domain Eukaryota; kingdom Metazoa; phylum Chordata; class Lepidosauria; order Squamata; family Candoiidae; genus Candoia; species Candoia aspera. The sequence continues at coordinate 41,312,686 of NC_086155.1, forward strand.
TTTCAAATCAGGCAGTTCCAATCCTCCTTGTTCCTTTGCATCTTGGAGGATTTTATATTTAACCCTTTTTCCTTTGCTATACAAATCTAGATATTCATTCATTCATTCATTCATTCATTCATTCTCCTGCCTTCATTATTTTTATAAATAACTCAAGGCAGCAAACATACCTAATACTCCTTCCTCCTCCTATTTTCCCCACAACAACAACCCTGTGAGGTGAGTTGGGCTGAGAGAGAGTGACTGGCCCAAGGTCACCCAGCCAGCTTTAATGCCTAAGTTGGGACTGGAACTCTCAGTGTCCTGGTTTCTAGCCCGTTACCTTAACCACTAGACCAAACTGTCTCACTATATTTTTCTGTCATTGCTTACATGGTACATCAATTGTCAAAATAGGCATTGATTGAAACAAGGACATCATTCTAGGCAATACATTCATTTTTAGCACAGAAATTCTTCCCAAGAATGACTATTGTAATTTCTCATCTTAGCATATCCTTCTTAATTTTATTCCATGTCTTAACATAATTGTTCTGAAATAACATATAATTCATATTAGTCATATTTCACTTTTTTTCTCAATCTTAAAACCAGTTTTTCCATCAATACTTTTTGCTCTTCCATCCACATGGGGTTTTTTTTGTTAACATCTTCAATTTTCCATTATTAATTTTAAATCCAGAAAAATCCATAACACTAAAATCCTTTAATTTTTCCATTAATATTTCTATTCCTTCCAAAGGATTTTCCAAAATTATCACCAAATCGTTGACAAACACCCAAAATTTATATGTTTCCCTTTTAATCCTCACTCCAGCAATTCTTTTGTATTGTCTTATGTCTCTATTCAATACTTTCAGACCTAAGATGAGTAACAATGGTGATAAGGGGCATCTTTGTCTTGTCCCTTTCAGTATCTCACAAGGTTTTGTTAATTCTCCATTTACAATTATCTGTGCCTTTTGTGAGATAAAAATTAATTTTACCCATTTAATAAAATTTTCACCAAAGTCCCTATCTTCCAAAATTTTAAACAAGAACGTCCAGTTCAAATTTTTAAAAAGCCTTTTCTGCATTTAGAAAGATCAATGCAGCTTGTTTTTCATTATGTTGTTCTAAGTATTCCAAAATATCCAATACATTTGTAATATTATCTCTCAACTATCTTTTGGGGAAAAAAACACCATATTAAAAATAAACCACTGTAAGACCATATTCATCCTCTCAGCTAAAATCTTCATAAATAACTTATAGTAATTATTCAATAATGATATCAGGCGATAATTTTTTGGTAAAGTCAAATCTTGACCTTCTTTAGGAATTAATATTATATTACCCTCTATCCAACTGTCCAGTATCCTTCTAGTCAGTAAAATAGAATTCATCATTTCTTGCAACAGTTGCAATAATTCAACTTCAAAATGCTTATAATAAGAGGATGGTAAACCATCTGATCCCGGCACTTCCCCTATTTTTGCCTTTTTATGGCTTCACAAACTTCCCTTATTGTTATAAGTCCATTCATAAATTCTTTCTGTTTTTCTGTGATCTTTGGTAAGTTTTGCTTCTTTAAATATTCATCAACTTTTGTCAGGGAAACCTCTTATCCTTTACATAATTTAGAAAAATATAGATGATTTTTTTTTTTTTTTGTATCTTTGAATTATCTGTTATTATGATGTTTCCATCTTGTAATTTTAATATCATTTTTTTTCTCTTTTTTCTTTCCTTAATTTATATGCCAACCATTTCCCTGGATTATTTGCAAATGCAAAATTCTTTTGTTTTGCATAGTTCATTTTTACTTCCATTTCTTTTACATGGACAATTGCTGCTATAAGAATTCAATTTGTTGTGAAATAGTTTTCTGGGGATTTCTTTAATTCTTTCGTTTTTATCTCATCTAAAATTGCTTCTCTTTTCTCTTTTTAATTTTTTTAGATTACTATTATATTGTATAAAATGTCCCCTCACAAAGCTTTACTTGCATCCCAAGCCATCCTTATATCTGTAACTTTATTAAGATTATTATCAAAAAAATTCTTTCAACTTCTTTTTGCAATCTTCCATTAGTATTTCTTTCTGCAACAATGTTTCATTTAGCCTCTATCTAAAGGTACTGATTTTCAAATGCTAAAATCACTGGGTTGTGGTCTGGGTTGTGGTCTACCACTGTGGTAGTTTATATTTTGTGTCAAAAAAGGTTCAATTTTAAAAAGTGGACTATAAATACATTTACAGATACAAATATTTCAAATTTTGATTTTATATACATGAAGATGAGGCATGGAGCAGGCCAGTCTTTAAGCCTCCAGTCATCAATGGATTGAGTGCGTTTCAATGGGTTTGCTTATTTATAAATAATGCCTAGAAACTGCTTTATAATTTATAATTGAAATTATTCTCTAATGAATGATATATAAGAAAATAGATTCATGAACAACTAATGTTCATTTTAGGAAGTATTTTAATTTTGAAATGAAAAACTTCCAGTAATTTCCTATATCCATTCAAAAGGAAATAACCTACTTTTGCTTTCAGTAAATTCCAAGAACTTTCCTTCCGTTAGTGAATTTTAAAAATCAGACTAATGAAGAACTGCAACCATGATGAATCTGCATCAGAATATGGGTGCAACTGTAGAATATACCGTAAAATGGCTTCCAGCAAATTGTAATGGGATGACTAATGGAGGAGGAAGCCTGACCATTACAGAAGGAAGCAGAGCCATTACGGAAAAAATTGCTGAGTCTGGGGGAGCAGAAAAATGTGAGAAAGAAATTGAGAGTAATCCTGCCTCATTTAGGTATAAGTGGAACTGGAGAATTTTTTTGGCAGGCTTTCAAGATTTTTTTATAATACCCTTTTAGCAAAAAAGTAATAGTTCTTGTTTCCTGAGTTTCTTGCCTCCCAGGGCTTGACAAAACCCACTGATGCAACTAATCTATACAACTATGCCAGAGGTGATGTACTACCACTATGTCTCAATGGATATCCACGAGAGCATTATCTTATCTAATGTTCATTAGGAAAGATATTCCACAGCAGAAGCAAGTGGTTGGGGAGAAAAGCAATTGAAAGAAGAGTGTGATCCTCATTTCCTGTCTGAAAAATTCCCCATTAGAAACCAAGCATTGTAACAGGAATGCAGAATGGCAGAGAGGAACCCAGGTGTGAAAGTGAGAAGAAGTCCTTATCTTCATGGTTAGATAGGAATGTGGGTTCTCTTAAGGAAAGAAGGATAAGGCAAGGCAAGACTGCAATTATTCTTCTAAACTGATGCAAACCAGGCTTTGAATCCTAATACTGTATCTGTGGAGGACTTTTTATTTTTCTTTTTTGGCCAGGAAATAGAAGGCAATGTTCCTCTGGATTCTGGGTACTAGAACTAGTATTTTCTGGGCACTGAGAAATAGTCCAGTTGTTGTTAATTTTCCAGGACAATGCAGTGGCAGTTCTTGTGACACAACCCCCTTCCTTAATGCTTCTGATTTGATTTGTGTGCATTCCTCTTCCTGTCATTTCCTGAAATAATGAAAAACTGTTTTTTTCTCTTTAAATGTTGTTATAACACCAGTACTGTAGGTAGCCTATTTTTTTAAAAAAAATAGAGGGAATTCTTATAATATCTCTGCTTCCTAGCTCTATTCCTGTTCCATTTCTATGCGAAATCAGAAAACCTGTCTGCCATCAATCTCTTCATTCTTGCTCTGTACAGAGGTATAACAATTTGTTCATGCAGTTTCTAATGAAATTTCATTGTGCATGGGTATTCATTGTTTAAAACTAATCTTCCTTCACTCCTCTTCCCCACAAATGGAAAGACCATCTGTTCAAAAATCACTCAAAAGGACTTCCATGCTGCTGTTCCACCATGATTGCAGCAGTTCAAAATTGCTGCACTAGGGGCATTAATTTGCATTTTTTAAAATCATGTTTCCCTAAACACCATCCCTCAATTAGCAGCCTCTAAGAAAGCATTCTGAAATCCATGGATGTTTTTGTGAATGCATAATCTGATATCCTTGGGTGGTACCCGTTGATGGGTTTAAAGTACACTCAGCTAGTGGTCATCTTGGAGGGACATTAGCTGAGGTTTTCACAACCTCTAAATTCACAAAGATGTAGACATATCTGATCTTGGAAATATTTATAGTATCCTGCAGAAAAACCATCTGGTCCTGGGGCTTTGCCTGTTTTCAGTTTTCTGATAGCATCTATAATTTCCTGTGTTGTAATGGAGTTGTTAATTGTTGCTTTTTGATCTTTAGTTAGTTTCTTTAAATTGTGTTTTAGCAAATAGTTTTCAATTTTGTCAATTGATATTTCTTGTTTCTTATATAAATTTGTAAAAAAGTTATAAAATGCCTTCTTAATTTTTTCATTGTCAACTAATTCTTCCCCATTTTCTCGAATTTTGGTAATGGTTTTTTTTTCCTTATCTTTTCTTAATTTATATGCCAACCATTTACCCGCTTTATTAGCATGTTCGAAGTTTCTTTGTTTGATATATCTCAGTTTCCTTTCAATTTCATCTGTTGTAAGTATTTTTAATTGTTGTTGCAAAATTTTTATTTGGCAATTTATTTCCTCATCAGATGGCTTTAATTGGAGCTCTTTTTCTTTTAACTTAATTTGATCTAAAATTATTTGAGTTTTTTGTTGTGCTTTCCTTTTCAACACCTATTTTGATACATAAAGAACCCTCTCATATAGGCCTTTCTAGTATTCCACACAGTACCAATACTTACTTCTTTATTTAGATTCCATTCAAAAAATTCCTTTAGTTTCTTTTTGCAATCTTCTACAAATTCTTTATTTCTCAGCAAAGTTTCATTTAATCTCCACCTATAATTTTTCGGGTGGAGTTTTGTGCTCAATTGAATCGGGTTATGGTCCAAGAAGGATCTGGGGAGGGTTGTTACATCAGAGATTTTATTTGCCAGATTTTTAGATAGCCATATCATATCAATCCTGGAGAATGATTTGAATCTATCTGAGTAGAAGGTATAATCTCTGGCCAAGCCATTTTTATGTCTCCAGGCATCTACAATAGCCAAATTTTCGGTCATATAAAAAAAAAGACTGAGGTAATTTTCCTTGATTTTTTTTAATTTGTTGTTCAGACTTTCTGTCAATGATAGGTAAAGTAACCCCATTCCAATCTCCCATCATAATCCAATTATTATAGGGTAGTTCAGAAAGTACATTAAGTAAATTTTGAGAAAAAAAATTCTGATTATCATTCGGGGCATATACTCCAACCACTAATACTTTAAGGCTTGGCAGTTCCACTTCTATTATTATATATCTTCCATTTTTGTCAGCACTTATCAATTTAGAGTTTAAATGAGACTTTCCATATATTACAATTCCCTTTGTTTTTTTTTTCACTTGCTGCTATAAATTCATTTCCTAATTTCTTGTTTATCAAATATTTATCATCTTTTTTAGCAATGTGCATTTCCTGAAGATATATAATATCTTGTTTCAATTTATATAAATAATGAAAAAACTTTTTTCGTTTTAACTGGGGAGTTGACTCCATTTATGTTCCAGGAGAGGCATTTTAGTTCATTCATTTGAGAGAAGTATTGTAAACTCTTTAGAGCTAGAAGCTAATTCTTCTACACTGGGGTCTTCAGAATCTAGACACTTTCCTTTACATTCTTTACTTTTAAATCTGTCACTCCCCTCTGCATCTGTTTCCAGATCTTTCTTATGTTTTTTAAGAAATTCCTGCGCTTTTGAGATAGTATTCAATTTGTATCTTCGTTGTTTAAACATAACATTAACTCCCTCCAGAATTTCCCATCTGAAGGGAATTTTATTTCTTTTTAAGACATCAGTAAGAAAAAAGTATTCTCTTCTCTTTTTAAGTATTTTCAGTGGTATGTCCTTCAGTATAATGATTTCCTCTCCTTCAATATTAATTTTTTTTACCATAAGAGGCCTGTATTATCAATTCTTTTGTCCTCTTTCTTGCAAATTCAATTATTATGTCTCTTGGTTTCCTATGAACCTTTGCATATTTCAAGTTAACTCTATATATTTTTTCTACATTTTCTTCTAATTTTTCTTCATCCCAGTCAATTAAATTGGCAAGCATTTGAATCACTAGTTCTCTAATTTCTGGCCCTTTTTTTTCTGGTACTCCTCTAAGCCTAATACAGTATTCTTTTTCTTTTAACTCTAATACAGTTCCCATTCTAATTTCTCCACTCTTTCTCTTACTTCTTGGATATCTGCTTTTATTATTTTGTCCATTGTCTCTAACTTATGGTCTAATCTTTTCTCAAAGCCATCAATTTTCTCTTCCAATAAATGAGTTAAATTTTGAGTGATGTTTTGAATTGTTTTCTGTGTAAAGTCTTCAAACATGGCTTTCAACCATTTACCTTCCCCCGCTTCTGAGCCTCTCCTAATCTGTCTTCTTGTATTCATTTTGTTTTGTAAATACCCTTCTTAATTTTTTAGCTTATCTTAACTATTAATCCTAATACACTATTTGTTTATATGTTACAATATACAATATACAATATCTATTTCTACTTATACAGTACAAAATATGCTTAAGTATTTATATAAAGCTATAGTATATTACAATATGGCGTGATGGATTAATTAAATAAATCAGTTTTCCCCTTATCGCAGCAAGGACTTATAATAAAGATTTCCCCCCCCAATCGTAAAGTTTTTTTTTTCCCCTACTTAGGAAGTTTCTTCTTTTTTCTTTATTTAGTCAGTAATTATTGTTCCTTTCATCGAAGTGAAGGGGGCAGCAGAATTGCCTAGAAAGCTAGGCTACTCACTCAGGCTCTACAGTTCTTGCTTCCTGGCTTCCCGGCTGCTCTTCTACGGCGAAAGTGAAAGTGACAAGAAGAAAGTCAAAGCTGTCACCTGCCGCTCCAAAGCTGTTGAAGCTCTTCGTCGGCAGAGCTCTTCTTCCGGTGCTGCCTCCGTGGTTTGCCTGTCTCTCCGACTCCACAAAGCCACCTTTGTCCTCCTTTGTAGATGAGAATATTCTTGAGCTCTCACATCACTTGTCCTGCCACCATACTCCTTCCGGGACCTTCCCACAAAGATATAGACATATCCATGATTATAGTACTATGCATATCAATATAGATTCCCAAATAAAATCAAAGAATTCTGAATTTATTTAAATGTACTTGTAAAGAGACTTGGAAAATAGATGGCTGATTGCTTGGAAAGTCTCTAAATCAGAGTTACACCATTTTGGTTGGGAATATCTGCTATCTTCAAGAACTAATTTTTTAAAATGAGTTTTTTATTGGGCAATATATTTATGAGATGACTTCCTTCTCCATTTGGTAAATGGCCATCTATAATGATCTAGCAGCATAAAAATGAGTCTGATGTCAACAGTAAAACAACAATATTTTATATTCATTTATACAGTAAAATTAAAATAATGTATATTACATATCCAGTGTTATCAACAATGTGATGAACATCAGGTAAATGCTAAAGAGTCAGAAGATTAGTTCCCATGCTCAGCTATAGCTGCCTAGGCCACCATCATGTCCAATAATAAGTATTCTGTCTAAAACAGTTCAGCAATTTCCTATCCATAACCATTTCCATTGTGAGGGGACTTTGAAATGATATAAAAACATTCACTTTAAAGACTTGATTATAATCCTTTTTTTTTTAGCATGACCTTCTGCCCAGTTTCTAACTGGTGGGACTTGGATAGTACCAGGTCTCTAGGTTAACTTGAAAATGTAATGATAATTCATTCTGAACGGAAGTAGGAAGCAAAATGTAATTCATCATATCTGTTATATGTCATTACAAAGGTGAGATACAAGTAAGGGCAAGCTGTTAATGAACTGAAAAGTTATTTCTTCAATCTGTTACAGGAGACAGGGGCAAAATGGAGCAAGATTCCATTCTATGCAGCTGTTTTAAATCTCTTTAATAAAAATGTGGTTTGGAAAGCAAAACAATTTCTAGAGTGTAAGATTTTCTTGCATACTGAATGAAAGTCCCCAGTCGATTTTAGAGTGCATGTTTTTCTTCTTCCTGTTCCATGAGAAAGAAAAAAATGGAGTTAGGGCTAATTTGAGTGGGTACCAAGATAGTAGCCAATCTCCTTGCTTCATCTCAGGCTTCTTGTTAAATCTGGAAAGAAAATTTCCTACAGTGCCCTGAGATAATATCATCTTGGATGCCACAAGGAATTGTGCAGAAATGGAAATGAGAAAAAGCTTTCCAGGCTTGCAGTAATAATCAGATATACTCACAGCTGTGAAAACATCTGGGGAAAAGGAAAAAAAAATCAGGCATCAGTACAAATCAGCACCAGCATAAATAACACTTTCTGGAATGTTTTGTCCAAGAAGACAGTTGAATAGGGCTACTAGGTCTGGGCTGAAAATGATAAAGAATTAGAATTTATTATACCTTTGAGCTGGAATCTAGTGGTCATGCAGATTTTGGCTGCCCAGATATGGTAGGCCTATTCTTCAGAATGGTGAATATTAAGGCAAGCTATATATTCTGGAGCAGAAACTGTGGGGCATTAAATCCTGTCTGTCCCTCCCAAATCAGTTTCTTATGGAGAAAATGAATCACATGGAGTTACAGTGAACCTGTCAATAGAAGAATGTGGTATAGATGTCATGCTGGGGAAAGCATAGCTGGAGGGTTGGTGGCCTGTCATAGTAAGGGATACGTAGTTTCTTTAATGTTAACATGGGACAGTATGCAAACTATACATACATTCAGATCTTAGCACCACCTAACAGAAAACCATATACTCTGTGGAGTAAAAACAAACAAACAGAATGTTACTTTTAACCTTTAATCTATTATTTTGTTTTTCCAAACCTGGAGTTTTTGCCTGTACCTTTTATCGCAAACACGCAACCCAAAAATCCTTGGGACAACCCTGTACCTTTTTTGTATATCGGAGAGTATTTTTTAGTGATAAGAACAAGAGGTCTTCTGGTGGAGCAATTGTACATAGTCATGAAAAAGCTTTCAAATTATTTTTTGTTTTCACACTGAGCTAAATCAAACAATGATGCTATTAGGAAAATATAAGTAGAAGGGAAATACAAAATCACAGACAAAAACTTTTTGCTAATTCTAGAGCTTTTCTTTTGAGTCTTTCTTTTGCAGCCAAAGACAATGTAATAACACTGAATATTCTACTGAAACAAATAAGTTTATTATGACCTTAATTTTTCCATTGGAATATTCTTGAGATTTTTTTTTGCAGTTAACTATGGAACAGCTATTTGCACTGAATTAAAAAGAATAATCATTTCAGTCAATTTATCTTCCTGAAAGTAACGTCATAAGATTTATGCTTTTGTATTATTCAGACCAGTGGACATGCTCATTCTTCTGTGGAACTATGTAAGCCATAATTGGTTTTTTGAAATGCATCTGCTTTGAAATATATGATGGTCTAACTTTGCTGTACAGGGATTATTCACAGGTATAGGTTCCCCATGAGTTCTTGATGTATGATAATCATTACCTTATATGAAGAATCAATGGAATGTATAATCTCTGTTGACATTCCTTCTTGGTCTCTTGCAACCAGGACTCCATATATTTTTTTCTAATGGAAACGGATGTTGCTTGCAATAGATTCAAGTGACCTTATCACATCCTGGAGCCTAATGAATAAAGCAATAAGATTATAGTTTGCCTAGAAAAATCAACTAGTAAGAGATGTCTTTTAAGTTGTTTTGTTTTATAACCTAGGACACTTAGTAAATAGTATCTTAGTAAATTTTTTAGGTTGAGGAAAGTGTTGCAATTTTGCAAAATTTAGACTAAAATTTGGGTATTAGGTTGGTATATTTGCAGCAATAGTATAGTGAACCATATTATTCTTGGCCACATTCTGAAAATTGCTCAAACTGGCATCCTTTAGACACCAACACCTGCATCATTGTACTTACTTATTTTTTGCTCCTACCTACTGCAATCTCTTCACCCCAATTTTATTTTTCAGACATGAATGTTTTCCTGGATTGGAGATAGCTCTGTCTTCAGTCAGGGAGAGACAAATCTAAACAATTATATTTCCCAGCTGTTCATGGACTGCAGCTACATATACTAAAAAGGTAGACTGGCCAATAAAAGTGCTAATAGCATTACTTCTGCAATTATTATGGCTTGTTGTTGTTGTTGCTGCTGCTGCTATTGCTTAGTTTCTTTTTCAAACACCATAACAACTGGAAAAATAAGTCATATTTTAGACAACAATATGTCACTTGAAATATGCTTCAGGTAATATGTGAAAATCCATAAAAAAGTTTTGGCATATAAGGTTATTTAAAAAACAAAATACAATGACATGGGCAAAATGGACAGAGAGTTCTTGTTTATCTCTTTTCTCTACCATTACCTTACAGGAGAACTTTCAATCATTCAGTGAAATGAATTGATAGTAGCTAGGAAAGGACACACCTATCAAACTGGCAGTCACTCAGTTTTCATTTTTCTAAAACTGATGTTCACTTCATCTTGTTTCTATATCAGCTGCCTTGAAGAAAAATCTAGAAGATTCTGATTCTGATTATCCTAATATATCTAATGTAAACTCTCTCACTCTCTCCCCACTTTTTGTAACATACACATTTTGTCCATCATTTTCCCCAATATAATACACTTTAATACACTTTCCCATTACATGTGTATACTTGTGCATACTTTTTCTTTTTATATAGGTTTTTGTATGTTAAATAATATGCAAAATTTAGACAGTAGGTTTCAATATATCCATGGTTTGCATTAATACAATGCAAACACAATTATTTCTATTCCATCCCTAGTAATAAGTAGAACAGAGAAAATGAATAGATTCTTCACATAAATATGTAAAAAAGGCAAGCACAAAAACATGCATCTTAATCTGTTTGATTCACTACAACTAACTACTAAGTGAGGTGGCTTTTATGGATAGGGATATATCTATGTGATGGTTTCAAGCTTCTCTTCCCTACTTACTAGGTCATTCTTTGAAATGAAGGACAATTCAATCCACATCCCTACCTGTCAGCACTTCAAGGTAGGGCAGGTCAGGAAGCAGACTGCCCAAGAAATACTGGAACTCTGCTTTATTGATACAGGCTATTGTAATAGGATCTTGAAAGCCTGACAGTGTTTTCCTTCCTTCCCTCTTATACCAAACAAAGTTATGGCAAAGCCAGTTTAACTTTCTCTTTAATGTTAACCTTTTTCCCCAGCCTTAAATCATGTTTGTTAAGTGTCACATGCCTTCTGCATGGGTCTCTATACCACCTGTTTTCATATGATTCACTTAACGCTAAAGAAATACTGTAAAAATCATCTAAATGACAGCTGATCAGAATATCTAAAGCAGCCTTTTTCAACCTTTTGACCCTGGAGGAGCCCTTGAAATATTTTTCAGGCCTTGGGGCCTGCACAATCAGGCTCAAATATAGGCCAGAAGTTACACAATTATTATATTTGTTTCATGTGTAGGCCTGTATATATGCATTAACAGTGTTCTTAAACTAAAAATAATGAAACTTACTTCTTTAATGTGAAGCTGCCTGAATTTGAAATCTTTTTTTAAATAAATCATGATAACTCAGGGAACCTCAAGTGACCTCTTGTGGAACCCTAGGGTTCCACGTAACCCTGGTAGAGAAATTGTGGTCTAAAGTAGAGATTGGTTAATGTGAATTTTGTTTCTTGGAAAACTCTCTATTAAGTGAGCTGTCAGTGTTCTTAAAGTTTTTTTAAAAAAATTACTAGGTATAATCCCAGAAAAAAAAAATCACAATTTAATGAGATATCTGTTCAAATCACAAGAATAAATTTTGCCAAATATTGGAAGTAAGATACAAGTCCAACAATATTTGATTGAGACCTTAAACTTGGAGAATATGCAGCAATGGTAAAATTAACAGTATATATTCACAACAGAAGTTTAACCAAATTTAAGCAAGAATGGTTCCCATATGTACAATACATCACATAGCATGGCAAATATAAACATTTGCAGTCTGGCTTTTAAGGGGCACCAAATGTTGATAGATATTGTAAATTAGCAGAAGCATAAAAAAGGGGAAGTTAGATACTGAATAGCCTTTTTCTTTTCTTTTTTTCCTTTTCCTCTTCCCTTTTTTTCTTTGTATTTTAATCACTGTCAAATCTGCTTTGTTCATCTTTCTTTTTCAACATGCACAAGTAATATTAAGTGACAATACAGTGGAGACCTTAATCTTAAGTAATCCGCTTAATATTTATTGTACAATATTTTGATGAAATCCGCAGAAGCTTTTTTAATGTTATATTCAGTTCTGGATGAAAAAGCTAAATACACTTATGCTCATTAATACTGACATGTTAAACCATAATTAATACCAATATAATTATTCTCTCTTTGTTGTCTTCAATGGTCTAAGTTATCTAAGCATATTAATGGTCTAAGTTATCTAAGAGTATTAATAATCTTTAGTCAATATTGTACAAAGACCACTGTATCAAATAATATGATGTATTTTGTATGTTTTACAACAATATAATAAAAAAGAAAACAAGTTTAAAGTTTCTGGTAAGTTTAGATGGGTCAAATAACTTGAGTTTTAGTTAGCAAAGTCTAGGTTGGATCTTTAGTTCAACTCAAGAGCTTCACTTTCGGTTTTGAGTATTTTTCTGCAAGCAAAGATAACATCTATTAGCATTTTCTTCAGAATGAACCTGAAACTTCTCTCTTTTTTTGTGGGAAAGAATACTTGGGCAAAGATTTCATGAGCTATCCCTTACAGATGATTTATTCTGAACAGGATTCATGGTTCACAATGAACAGGGATTTGAGAAAAAGATGATGGCATAATAGTTCATATCTGTGGTATATAAAGGATTCTACTTTCAACTGGCTGTCATTTTGATATCTTTCTCAATTTTTAGGATCATTTTTTGTTTGTGCACGTTTGGTGAAGAGAGTGAAATAATATGTATATGTATGAACCAGAACAACTGGAGCCTAACTGAACTCTGGCATATGACAGGGACAAGAACAGCAGTGATGGACTGAAGCTGTTGTCAGCATACCTAGCAATATCATGATTATAAAAGCAGGACTGCAAACAGTTGACAGGTGCAAGCGCTTCACATATTTTCATGAAGCCCATGAATTTCATGAGTAATGGAACAAATATTCAGATTTCAAATTTCTCCAAGGTATGCACAAAGCATATCTCATCTTTAAAAGTCATGATAAGTGTGCACTATCATCATTTAAGTTTCTATCAATAAGCACTTTGCAACTGTTTTAAAGGAAGGCACTGAAGAGAAACCAACGAATCTGTTGCTATCCATGGTGCTGAAAAAGCTACTTGCTCATCTTACCACCAAGAGGCACTAATGAAGATAATTGAAGATGTTATTAGGAAAACGTGTTTGTTATCAGAGGTTACTTATAGCTTTATTACTCAGAGTTACACTTCATTAATATCCATTTTTCATGGCTCTGATTTGCCATCAATTAGTTCCATGACCTTTTGTCATTGGAAGAAATGTCACCGACAACAGAGGAAAGAACACATGTTAGTAAAATTATGACTCTGCGTTATACTGGCTTATCTGTTTGCATTTTAATCTGTTTGCATTTTAATCTGTTTCTGTTACTAGAGGAGTAGCACTGTGGTAAAAATAAAAAAAAATGGATTCTTTCTAAGTTATAAATCTGATAACCATATTCCCAACTATGTATGGTTGTAAAGCATTCTAAAATGTGATGCCTGAAAGAATCAAAAGGTACAATTTTTCAAAACATTTTCAACTTATTTCAATTCTAAAATATCTGAAATCATAGTTATCTCTATTAAATTCATGAGTAATACAAGCACACACTTTCATTTTTCAAGTGCTTTATAACCCACACAAAAGTATATTTTATCTTCAGGAATTGAGATAAATATACACTATCATTTAAGTCTTCCTAGCTGTGTACAGTAAGAAACGGTATAACAAATGGCTGTGATGCTGAAAAACTGCCATGTACTGTATTTATCTACATATTTTATTATTTAACTTTCTCTTCTCTCATTTTATATTCCCAAATATAAAACTGGAATATGATTACTACTTATATTACCTTATCCAAAGGTAAGAAATTTCAATAGATTCTTGACAAATATTTAAAGACTGAGGTTGAAAAAATAATTATAAAAGATAAAAATGCTATTTACTTTAGACGAATAATTCAGTGCAAGGTTATCAAACATTCAGGGATTCACATGTCAAATGGTTGAGGATCTAGAAAATAATAACATGGGATTTGCTTGCCAGAATCAGACCATTCATCCATAAACTCTGGTATCCATTGCTTGACAGGTGACAAGGATTTATGCTTCAGTAGAAGGACAAAATTCTAGGGATTTATTTGAAATGGACAAATACTTCAAATCTAAGTCATTATTATGGTGCATAGCTGGCAAGCATGTGTTACTATTATTTTCTTTTTGTAATATTGGCAGGTTGGTTAATGATCTTATTTTCAGCATTGAGTTTTGTCACAGGTTATGTAAGATTTCCAAGCAATTTACTGGCATTGTAAAATCAAACGAAGAACTAAGAAAGAAAGAAATCAAATTAAGAACTCCAAAGGCTCAAATGTAATTTTTAGAATTTTTCTATGGCTGTTTAGACTCACAGCATTATTTTTAACTATTGACCAGACTGCAGTGTACTTAATTTTACTTTGATAAAAAACTCATCTAGTGATAAAACCATTTGGGGAAAAATAATCTATGCTTAGGGCCATTAAGAAATGTATTAGGCAGGGACTCAATATACCCCTGTGTTTATGGTGAGCCAGATGTCTAAAATATTTGTCACAAGAGCAGTTAGATTTTAGCATGTAGGCCACCAAGCAGCCCATTTTAAAAGAGTTTCAAATGGGTATTAAAATGTCATCATTGCTGCTAATTAAGGATTAGCAGACTAGAGTAAACCCACTCCATTTTATAATCAGCTTTTAGGAAAAACGTACCAGTCTGGAAAATTTCTGCTCCATTTTTTTAAAAAAATTAAAACTCTGCAGAAATTTGCTAGTTGGTCTCAGATGAACAGGGAATACTTTTACTTTATACACTTTATGAATTGTCTTTTCAACTTTTTTAACAAGACTATTTGAAGAAAACATACTTTTAATCTGGCACTTCCTGGACTGGCCATGTGATCATGAGGTAATGACCAATCACATGGCAATTCCTATTTCCTAAGTCTCTTCCCTACAGAGAGCCTGGAATGGCTGTAAGCATACTGAGATTTATAAACTTTATTTTAAGAAATATAGAACAATAATATTTGGCCGTTTTATAAAGCTTAGACAACAAGTATATCCACAGTGAATTTTTAAATTATTTTCTGAAAAATAATGAAAAATAAAAAAGTAGATGGAATTTATTATGGTAGCCTCCATCCCTCAATGGAATGAGTGGAGGGAAAATACCCACATTTGATTCCCCCTGCCTCCACCACACCCATGATCCTGGCAGAATTTGTTTTAAACTTCAGTGATACTAAATGAACTCTCCAGCTGATTGGAGTAACCGTAGTGTGTTTTTGTATATAATAAAGAGAATGTTGAATTTTAATTATGTAAACCTGAACATTAATTATGTCTTTGCATAATGGGGACCAATTAATTAAAAAGTATGAGTTCCACAAGCATTTCAAGTTCTATTTTTAAATTTAATTTTATTGTGGAATGTTGTTCTGCCTTTTCTCTAGGAGTTCAAAATGTCATAGATAGTGTAACCTCCTCCAATTTTATTCCTATAAAACCCCCTTTTGATAAAGGTTGGGCTCAGAAATAGCGACTGGTTCAGATCCATGGATCTGGAAGTCCTCTGCATGTATTGCATTGAATACATTGGATGTATTCATTGAATGGGAACAACCCCTGCCTTTTCCTTCTGGAGAAAAGCTTTTCCTATTTTGAAAGAGGGGTTCCTCTTCCACATGCTGAAATTTGTTTCTCTGTTTGGGTTATCTTCATTTTTTAGGACAGTAACCTCAGCTAATTACTTCCTGGGTGGCCAAAATCTCAAAAGATTTGACAGTGCCTTTGTTTTCTTATATACTGCATTTCAGCAAGTCATTGTGATGCATCCTGACTGATAGCATATTGAATGTGTGGAATCAAGGAGCTATAATTCTTTTGGGGCTTTTGGAAGTATCATTGCTCCCATACTTCCACCTACTCTGATGTATTTTTAGCCTAGTGACGGAGATATAGAAGCAGAGAGGGAAAAATACTCACCTTTTCCTTTTCCCGCTCACTGTTATAATCCCACATTCTGTGTTGCTGGAAGGAAGGAAGGAAAAGCGGGAAGGAGGATAATTATGGGAAATAGGATAATAAGAGTGGGAATAGGAAAATGATGGGAAATGGGAATTCTTGAAGTTTTAGTCACCTGAACTTTGATCCATGTTTTCCATCTGAGATAGGCTTTGAAACAGGAAGATGTCTCTGATATTAGTACAAACTAATATAAAGTAAGAAAAAGAAAAGAAAAAGAAATCAAAGAGAAAGCTAACAGTGTAAGAAAGGGAAAAAGGAAAAGGAAAAGAAAAAAGAAAGAAAAAAGATACAAAGAAGTAGCTTCTGATTTTCTTTACAGCAGTTATAAGTACAATTATACTCTTACTTTTCCTCTATGTTTACAACATAACTCTCTTATTTCTATAATCTTTCCTGTCTAATCACCAAAACTATAAATCGTAAGTTCATTTTTTCTGCTTTATGCAAAAATACCAGGTTTCCAGTCAGCAATAAACATAGATACTGTCTTTTCTCTGTTCATAGAAGTCAATTTAGCCATCTCAGCAAGTTTCATCATCTTCACCAGCCATTCCTCCATTGTGGGTAGTACCGAATCTTTTCATCTTTGTGCATGCAATAATCTCACTTTAGTTACTATACATAAAAACAAAGTTCCATGACCTTTTTCCAACTGTATGTCCATCAGTCCCAAAAAGAAGACCTCTGGTCTCAATTGTATATTAATCTTTAAAATCCTCTGTGTATGTATTTGAATCCAAAATTTTCTAGCTTTTTTACATGTCCACTAAGCATGATAAAATGTCCCTTCTTGTTCACATTTCCAACATGTATTTGAAGTGCCTTTCTACATTCTAGACAATTTCTCTAGTGACATAGACCAAGGCACATCATTTTGTAAAAATTCCCTTTAAGTTTGTAACATAGGGTAAATTTCATTTCTTTCAGCCACACATTTTCCCATTTTTTTATCTGTATATTATAACCAAAAAAATTAGCCCACTTTATGATACATTCTTTCACTTGTTCTTCTGTTTCAGATTTCAATAAAAGTTTATACAATTTAGCAATTTCATGTTCATCGTTTGTACACAATTCTATTTCAAACTCAGTCTTACAATGTTCAGAAACATAAATTCCTTTGTCTCCTTTTGTTGTTTATTAGTTTAGTCACTTCTGACTCTTCATGACTTCATGGACCAGCCCACACCAGAGCTTCCTGTCGGTCGTCAACACCCCCAGCTCCCCCAGGGACAAGTCCGTCACCTCTAGAGTATCATCCATCCATCTTGCCCTTGGTCGGCCCCTCTTCCTTTTGCCCTCCACTCTCCCTAGCATCAGCACCTTCTCCAGGGTGTCCTGTCTTCTCATTAGGTGGCCAAAGTATTTCAGTTTTGCCTTTAATATCATTCCCTCAAGTGAGCAGTCTGCCTTTATTTCCTGGAGGATGGACTGGTTTGAACTTCTTGCAGTCCAAGGCACTCTCAGAATTTTCCTCCAACACCACAGTTCAAAAGCATCGATCTTCCTTCGCTCAGCCTTCCTTATGGTCCAGCTCTTGCAGCCATATGTTACTATGGGGAATACCATTGCTTTAACTATGTGGACCTTTGTTGTCAGTGTGATGTCTCTGCTCTTAACTATTTTATCAAGATTTGTCATTGCTCTTCTCCCAAGGATTAAGCGTCTTCTCATTTCCTGACTGCAGTCAGCATCTGCAGTAATCTTCGCACCTAGAAATACAAAGTCTTTCACTGCTTCTACATTTTCTCCCTCTATTTGCCAGTTATCAATCAAGCTGGTTGCCATATTCTTGGTTTTTTTGAGGTTTAGCTGCAAGCCAGCTTTTGCACTTTCTTCTTTCACCTTCATCATAAGGCTCCTCAGTTCCTCTTCGCTTTCAGCCATCAAAGTGGTATCGTCTGCATAACTGAGATTGTTAATGTTTCTTCCAGAGATTTTAACTCCAGCCTTGGATTCCTCAAGCCCAGCTTGTCGCATGATGTGTTCTGCATACAAGTTGAATAGGTAGGGTGAGAGTATACAGCCCTGCCGTACTCCTTTCCCAATCTTAAACCAGTCCGTTGTTCCGTGGTCTGTTCTTACTGTCGCTACCTGGTCGTTATACAGATTCTTCAGGAGGCAGACAAGATGACTTGGTGTCCCCATACCACTAAGAACTTGCCACAATTTGTTATGGTCCACACAGTCAAAGGCTTTAGAATAGTCAATAAAACAGAAATAGATGTTTTTTCTGAAACTCCCTGGCTTTTTCCATTATCCAGCGGATATTGGCAATTTGGTCCCTAGTTCCTCTGCCTTTTCTAAACCCAGCTTGTACATCTGGCAATTCTCGCTCCATGAATTGCTGAAGTCTACCTTGCAGGATCTTGAGCATTACCTTACTGGCATGTGAAATGAGTGCCACTGTTCGATAGTTTGAACATTCTTTAGTGTTTCCCTTTTTTGGTATGGGGATATAAGTTGATTTTTTCCAGTCTGATGGCCATTCTTGTGTTTTCCAAATTTGCTAGCATATAGCATGCATTACCTTGACAGCATCATCTTGCAAGTTTGTCTCCTTTAAATCTTTCTAATAACTGTAAATAAAGAAAACATTGAAAATTATATCCGTCTGCCACCAGTTCTTCTCTTGACTTTAAATATTGTTGTTCTTTTTTATATGGCTAAGAGAATAATTGGTTAAGCAGTACGTTTTGCAAAAGGATCTGCCACAATGACAACCAGACATCTACAAAATATTGTAACTGAACAGCTGCTGTGCCGATGTAATAGAGGGAAAAACCACTATATGAACTCAGCCTGAATTAGAGTGATCCAGTAATTTTTCTTTAATTTTGATTTATATTTTGTATTTGGTGTAAAAGCATTAGCAGTTAAATTCTACAGTAAATGATTCCCAGCACAAAATGAGTCAAAAATACAAAAGATTTTACAATGTATAATTTAATACCAGTGACAGTTATGAAATGCCAGAACTACACAGTAAATTACAGCTTTTTTGCCATTTTCAACTCTTCTAATCAGTGCAACTTATTTGTCCACTGTGGTTTGATGAGACAATAAACTATAGCTTAATTCTCATCTCAGATTTTCCTCTAAAAGGCAAAAGAAACAAATCCCTTGAGCTGAGTACAAAGTAATGATGTGACCTTAGGCACTCATCTGAAAAATGTGGCAATTTGATTATCATTTTGCATAATGCTAAATCTATACATACTGGAAATGTTGCACATAATAAGAGCATATGGCAGGAAATGGAGGAAAAAATGGAAATTCCTGGTTATTAATGGGCTTTTCTGGCTATAACAGCATTGCACTAGGTATGGTTTTAATTCTTCATATAGTATCCATGTCTTCTATTAACATGCATAAATACACAGAGAGAGAGAGAGATGCACACACGAACACACAGGCACATGAGCATTTCTATAAAAAGAGAAGCTATGTTTCTACCTATTCACCTTGAACTTATTGAACTACCTATTCAACTTGTACACAGAACACATCATGCAATGTGCTGAGCTTGATGAATCCAAGGCTGGGGTTAAAATTGCTGGAAGAAACATTAACAATCTCAGATATGCAGATGATACCACTTTGATGGCTGAAAGCAAGGAGGAACTGAGGAGCCTTATGACGAAGGCAAAAGAAGAAAGCGCAAAAGCTGGGTTGCAGCTAAACCTCAAAAAACCCCAAGATTATGGCAACCAGCTTGATTGATAACTGGCAAATAGAGGGAGAAAATGTAGAGGCAGTGACAGACCTTGTATTTCTAGGTGCGAAGATTACTTGCAGACACTGACTGCAGCCAGGAAATCAGAAGTTGTTTAATTCTTGGGAGGAGAGCAAAGACAAAACTTGATAAAATAGTTAAGAGCAGAGACATCACACTGACAACAAAGGTCCGCATAGTTAAAGCAATGGTGTTCCCCATAGTAACATATGGCTGCGAGAGCTGGACCATAAGGAAGGCTGAGAGAAGGAAGATAGATGCTTTGGAACTGTGGTGTTGGAGGAAAATTCTGAGAGTGCCTTGGACTGCAAGAAGATCAAACCAGTCCATCCTCCAGGAAATAAAGCCAGACTGCTCACTTGAGAGAATGATATTAAAGGCAAAACTGAAGTACTTTGGCCACATAATGAGAAGACAGGACACCCTGGAGAAGGTGCTGATGCTAGGGAGAGTGGAGGGCAAAAGGAAGAGGGGCCGTCCAAGGGCAAGATGGTTGGATGACATTCTAGAGGTGACGGATTTGACCTTGGGGGAGCTGGGGTTGGCGACAACTGACAGGAAGCTCTGGTGTGGGCTGGTCCATGAAGTCACAAAGAATAGGAAGTGACTGAACGAATAAACAAAATGTTTCTAAACTGATGCCCTATACTTTTATGAATTTTAATGCATGTTAAAGTGGCAGTTCAATTTTCTCCCAATGTGGCATTTTGGGATAGTAATCTCTAATGGATATAGAATCAGGCTTTGATGTGCAGGGTATACACTCAGCCCAAGTTTGCTATGAATTATGCTGAATTCATTGAGACTTTCATTTTAAGATTGCACTACATATTTCATTATCTTCATTGGAAAATGTGAATACATAATACAGTGATAGCTATCTATGAAGTATTATTGTATATTAAATGTTATGTAGTAATTAAAGCTATTGCTGTTTGTAGACTTGAAGGCAATGAAGTCATCACACTACATCAGGAATCACTATCAACTATCTGAACAAACTAGGAGGACTATTCAGATGATCCTTTAATGTTCTTCCAACTACTAGATACAATCTACCTTTTCCAACTTCCCTGCTCTGACTCCAATTTTACTAATAAGCTGGTTTAGCACATGTTCTGGCATGTTAAGGCATGCAGTGGTCATCGCTTTTTATAGCACGATGGCAAAATAAATATTGTTTTAAGTATAAAAGATGTGGATGTGGGAGAGAAGAGTTGGAGTATTATGAGTTCTTTACCATAAATATCTTGAGTTAAGTCCTTGTCATGCACTGCCTACCGCTGAGTAAAGCACAGACACTGGTTCAGTTGAAGCAGGTTCTGTTTTATTCATCACGTAGTGTCAGTTGTAGAAAAAAGCTGAGAGTGAAGGGAGCGCGCCGGTGCGGGGTTTAAATACCCCGCGCCGGTCAGCGCCCCCTCTCCTTAGGTTACGTCACCTGCCCTTTGTCCTGCATTCTTTCGTGCCGGTAGGTGTAGGGTTGCGGGGCCCCTGCGGGTGCCCCGGGATCGCCCATCATCGGTCTCCTCCTTCAGCCGATGATTGCTGTCCGCTGGGCGATCTCCGTGGCGCTCCTGCTAATAGCTTGGGTGTGCCTCGTGATTCGCCTTGTCTTTGTCTTCTTTTCCTTCTCTTTGTGTCATGATGGCTTTGCGTGCTATGCTTATTTTGTATCCCTTCCTTCTGCTTCCTTGTCTTTGTCATGTGTGCCGATGTGCTGATGTCTTCAGCTCATCGGCACTCATGACAGTCCTACTGTTAGCTTAACTATGGATATTTTATAGACTGAATTGCTCTAAAGTTTTCTGAAAGGAAAAAAAAGGTTAAGGATTGTCTATCGTGAAGTTTTTGCAAACTTTTTTTTTTTTTTAGAGAAATGCATTTACTCTAGTAGATGCATATTTTTCTCTAATTTTTATATTTTTGTTTGTATTTGCTGAATTGAAAATCATGTTGCAAAATTCTGAAAACCATGCACTGCCTTCTTGTGATGTTTTTGATAGGCATCAAAAGCATCACCAGAAGGCAGCATACGATTTGGAGACGGGTGGGCATGGCCTCCGGAAGTAGACCTGGCATGACCAGCAGCTGCCTCACATTGGGCAGGCCAGGCATGCTTCATTAGCAGCAGTAGTAAGAAAACAGCAAAGGTTAGCTGTGGGTGGCAGGGGTTGCTGGGGCTTTGTGTTGTGGCACTGGGGTGGCTGGCTGTGGTATGGGGCTTGAGGCAGCATCCCTCAGTGGCAGTGGTGGCGCTGGTGGTGCTAGGGCTGAAGTAGATGCCTGGGAGCTGCGGCAGCCATCTGAGACTGCTGAAGGGCCCGGGCCTCTACTTCAGCCCCAGTGCCACTGGCACCACCACTGCCAAGGAGTGCCACTGCGCAGAACAGAAATGGAGTGAGTGGGGGAGTTGAAGCACCCTTGAAGTCATAAATGTGGGCAGGCTGCCAAACACCCAAATTTTGATCACATGACTGTGGGTGCTGTAATGGCCATAACTTTGGTAACCTGGCATAAGTACCATTCATTCAGCACTGCTGTAACTTTGAATGGTTGCCAAACAAATGGTAGTTAAGCAAGGACTACCTTTGTATTCTAGCTTTGTCTCAGTGGGACACTTTGTGGCTTAGAGATGTACTTTGTCTTTTCATGGCCCAGAAGTAATGCAAAAATGAAACAATGTGTCTCATTTTGCTTTGTTTTTAGATGTGTGTATGTGTGTGTTTCTATTCTTTTGCAAAGAAGTTTCAAAGGGAGGCATTGCATGTAACTTCGTTGAAACAAAGTACTTCTTTGCAGTTTTGCATGTTCTATACTACATATTAAGGGCAACAAAAGCCAAGATGGAGCTGTTCTTTGATTCTTATTCCTTTTAACTAAAGGCAACTTTTGCATAATCATGCACAGAAGTTTTGGCTACCTCATGAAGAGATGTAATGTGTTCACTCTGCTGTCATGAAGAAAATGGGGTGCAGTTTTGCATCATAGGTTTGCTATAAGTAGAGGTTTGATTAAAAGTCCTGATGAAGAGAAACATCTCTTTGAAAATTTGCAGATCCCCACTGTGTGTGTATAAATCCATAAGTCTGATGAACCCAAAGAGATTTGGGATTAATCATAACTGGATCATTGATTATCAGGAACCTCATAAAATCAACACTGTATGTGATTAAGAGACAATATGTGGAACTAAAGTGGAATGGTTGCAGAAGAAATCATGCATGTACATATTCTCCACAATGCAAATCTGCATTTGTAATAATGACAGAATTACAAACATTAATTTTATCCATTTGAATATGCATTGGAACTGTTGTCTGTTCATTTCCTTTCATGGATGGACAATCTTGGTTTTTGAAAATTATAATTGTAACAGACCAAAATAGAACAGACCATAAGCAATGGCTTTATTATGGAACACTTGGCGATAATAAACAAAGCTGAAATGTGCTTACATCCCTTGTGAAAGCCAAAGCTATCCTGCCACTGTGTTCAGCTAGGGAAGAATCTGCCAACCAATTTCACTCTTTAATTTCCCTGCTCATTAAGTCTTCACTTCTAAGGTGTGGAAATGACTTCAGGCTGGAAATAAACTGCCAAGAAAGTCATGATTATTGTATGTATAAGGGAAATACTTTCCCCAGAAGAGATACTATGACACAAAACAGAATTGCTTGAAGATTAGCTCCATTGTTGTTTGATGACTGTTCATGTGTTTCAATTATTATAAGCTTATAAAAGGGAGATCTAGTGACTATTAGTAATGGGACACACAAAAGGTTCAGGTAAGTTCTTCTTATTCATACATACAAATGATCTTATCACTGGAGTTAAGTAAAAGCCATTGAACTTCAGAAGACTGAAATGTCAGAATAGTAAGTAGTTTGGGTCAGGAAAAAACAATTTAAACCAAAAAATACAGGCATCAATTCATAAAGAATCAATGGATTGTGTAACCCAAGAATGGTATGCACATTATTCTAAGGACATATTTGCGTGATGGAAGGAAATTGTGCAATCTCATCAGATTTATTTATTGATGTGTCCCAAATTTTGCTTCATCTTCATAGTGCTGCAGTTACATCTCCCTCAGCTCTGTGGGCATGTTTGCTTGTTCTGTGTACACATGTTTAATTGTGAGTGTATGTCCTGTCTATCAGCCTAAATCCACAACCATTGGGATGGGGTTTGTTTGTCTGAGGAAGATTCCTCCAAAGAATGAATGAATGAATGTGCACACACGCACACACACACACACACACACACACTCAGCATAGAATGTTAGTGTGCTGACAATATTAATAAGCATATATGTTCTTAAAACAATTTGAAATAGAATCAAAGCAATTGATAAATGAAATCAATCACTTGCCCTCCAGCAGGGGAAACAGGCTTCCATTATAATACTTCATCTGTTTACTTCAGTCTTAAAATATGTTACAAATATTATTAATTCAATAAAGAATCTCCTTATTACTTTTATAAAAATGCAGTTAATTCCCACCCATTTAACAGTGAAAAACAAAACTGCACAATACTTTGTGGCTAGGAAATGGATATAAAGGTTGCTTTGTCTGAAAGTTCAGAACCTGATTAGGTATATATTATTAAATTTGTCCAGACAGGAAAACATTCATAATACAAGGGTGCTTGTCTGAATACTGAAGTGTTTATGTAATTCTGTGCACATTGATTTAGTTGGCAATGATATGAGTGTTACTTTTGCTGAAAAGGTCAGCTGAAATCTGGATGTTCATAACAGTTCATTTTTAGTTATACAGATGTCCATAACAGTTCTGAAGGCAATGAATATGGTATAAAGTGACAATAAACTGTAAATTGATCCTTGTTCCTTTTCCAGAAGACCCTGAATACATGGTTTTGTCAGTGGGCCTGGGGACCCCAGGTTGCTTCAGAGCCAATCAAGTGGTTAATTGGAATGTGTTTGCTGCTGCCGTAGGGTGTGTGCTTTGTTTTTATGGATTTTAATTCTGTAAGCTGCCCAGAGTCGCCATGTGTGAGTTGGGCGGCCATATAAATTTATTTAATAAATAAATAACTTCAAACCCCTTAAAGTTACGTGGATATAATCAAACATAAAATCTCAGATGGAGCCATTAAGTACTATAGTTTTCCTGATTTCTAGATAACGGTAGTGTTCAGTCACCTTATTTCTATGGGGTATATAAATCAAAGTGAGTGACATTTTAAAACTTTAATTGCTGATCCTTGTTTGATATAATGCAACATTTGGTTTGTCTCTATAGGCATAATTCTGCAAGGCAGTATTATAGGTATGTCTGCCCTGGAGTCTTTGAGTACTGCAAATCAGCCTCTCTGTGTCGATTGATTTTAGCCACAAGCTTCATTAGCTAAAGATTAGTTCAAGACTACAGTAGAAAATAAGACTATTTATTCCTCCAATTAAAAATGTCACTACTCCTTATCAATTGCCATGTGTACAGCTTCTTCTCACAACAGTCTAGGAAAAGTTGTAAATCTGCCTTTTCTTAATTATGCCCCATAACATTCAGTTGATTTATGTCAATCATAAATCCCCAGTTACCATTTTCCCTAAATCTTAACTTCATTTAACATATTCTTCTCCAATGTGATGTTCTCCAGATGAAATTTAGGAAAAAGATGGAAGAGGTGTAATAACTCCTCAGAAATAGGCATATGCAGTTGTTTAAAAACCTATTTCATTCTGTTGTTTGAAGCTGGTGTTTTCCTATTTTTAAAAAAAACCAAATAAATCTTCCCCAAATCTCTCAAGGATGGTCATGAATTGTGCGTATTGTTATTATTTTTTTAAAATGTATGGATTTGCTAGTTTTATTCAACATTTATATATCCCAGCTTGCATGCTTATAGCAATGCTGGGGCTTCTCCTTTCATGTCTCACCTTAGCCTTCTATTCTTTAGGGTAAACATACCCAGTTCCTTTAACCATTAGTCATAGGATTTAGCCTCCAAGCCTTTCACCATCTTTGTTTCTCTTTTCTGTATTCATTTTCAGTTCTTCAGCAACTTTTTGTATCCTGGTGACCAGAACTGGACATATTATTGAAGGTATAGTCTGATCAATGCAGTACAAAGCAAAATTATCACTTCCCCTGACATTATATTTCTGTTGATGGAGCCCAAGATTGCATTTGCTCTTTTGGTAGCTGCAACACACTTCTGGTTCATGCTTTAAACTGGTTTACCTGGATGCCCAGATCTTTCTCACAAATATTATTGCCAGCTCAGGTACTACCTCTCCTATACCTGTGCATCTGTTTTTTCCTACCCACATAATAGATTGTAGCATTGGATTCATGCTTAAAACATGTTGGGTGTTCAAATCCTTCAGCCTTTGCCACTATATGGTTTGATACATCATCCAGCTCTTTCCTATTACACTTTTGTTTCTTTAGTGCCAAATTGGGGAGAGGGGATCAATATTTGCATCCTCTACAATGCTTTGGCACTAACATCACAGGGAAGAAATGCCAGCTTTCACAAAAAATAATGTGGTAAGTACTCAGATTTTTCTTTTTCTTTTTCTTTTCTTTCTTTCTTTTTTTGCAGTGAGGGGGAAAATATAATCTCAGAATTTTTCTTAGAAAAGAACAATAATTCTTATTAAAATTAACATTAATGATAGCTTCTCTAGTTCAACTGTAAGAGAAAATATTTAAAAAATTGAAGTAGCATATATTATCTATCTTCAGCAAAGGATCGTTACCTTGTCGTGGTGCTGGAGCTTGAGCACCTCAATGATGCCATGAGCTAAACCGTGAAGGGCCACCCAAGACGGGAAGGTCATGACAGAGAGGTCAGACTAAATGCGATCCCTGGGGAAGGTAATGGCAACCCACCTCAGTATTCTTGCCGTGAAAACTAAATGGATCAGTACAACCAGAGATATGTCGGTATACCATCAGAAGATGAGACCCCCAGGTCGGAAGATGGTCAAAATGCTACTGGGGAGGAACAGAGGATGAGCTCAACTAGCCCCAGACGTGATGACGCAGCTAGCTCAAAGCCGAAAGGACGGCTAGCGGCCGACGGTGCTGGTGGTGAACGGCGAATCCGATGTTCTAAGGATCAACACACCATCGGAACCTGGAATGTAAGATCTATGAGCCAGGGCAAATTGGATGTGGTTATTGGTGAGATGTCAAGATTAAAGATAGACATTCTGGGCATCAGTGAACTGAAATGGACTGGAATGGGCCACTTCACATCAAATGACCACCAGATCTACTACTGCGGACAAGAGGACCACAGAAGAAATGGAGTAGCCTTCATAATTAATAGTAAAGTGGCTAAAGCAGTGCTTGGATACAACCCAAAAAACGACAGAATGATCTCAATTCGAATTCAGGGCAAGCCATCTAACATCACAGTGATCCAAATATACGCCCCAACCACAAATGCTGAAGAAGCTGAAGTAGAGCAGTTCTATGAGGATCTGCAGCACCTACTGGACAACACGCCTAAAAGAGATGTTATTTTCATCACAGGAGACTGGAATGCTAAGGTGGGCAGTCAAATGACACCTCGAATTACAGGTAAGTATGGCCTGGGAGAACAAAACGAAGCAGGACACAGGCTGATAGAATTTTGCCAAGACAATTCACTCTGCATAACAAACACTCTCTTCCAACAACCTAAGAGACGGCTTTATACATGGACTTCACCAGATGGACAACACCGAAATCAGATTGATTACATCCTTTGCAGCCAAAGGTGGCGGACATCTGTACAGTCGGTAAAAACAAGGCCTGGAGCTGACTGTAGTTCAGATCACGAACTTCTTCTTGCACAATTTAGGATCAGACTAAAGAGATTAGGGAAGACCCACAGATCAGCTAGATATGAGCTCACTAATATTCCTAAGGAATATGCAGTGGAGGTGAAGAATCGATTTAAGGGACTGGACTTAGTAGATAGGGTCCCGGAAGAACTCTGGACAGAAGTTGGCAGCATTGTTCAGGAGGCGGCAACAAAATACATCCCAAAGAAAGAGAAAACCAAGAAGGCAAAATGGCTGTCTGCTGAGACACTAGAAGTAGCCCAAGAAAGAAGGAAAGCAAAAGGCAACAGTGATAGGGGCAGATATGCCCAATTAAATGCAAAATTCCAGAGGTTAGCCAGAAGAGATAAGGAATTATTTTTAAACAAGCAATGCGCGGAAGTGGAAGAAGACAATAGAATAGGAAGGACAAGAGACCTCTTCCAGAAAATTAGAAACATTGGAGGTAAATTCCAGGCAAAAATGGGTATGATCAAAAACAAAGATGGCAAGGACCTAACAGAAGAAGAAGAGATCAAGAAAAGGTGGCAAGAATATACAGAAAACCTGTATAGGAAGGATAACAATATCGGGGATAACTTTGACGGTGTGGTCGGTGAGCTAGAGCCAGACATCCTGAAGAGTGAGGTTGAGTGGGCCTTAAGAAGCATTGCTAATAACAAGGCAACAGGAGACGACGGCATCCCAGCTGAACTGTTCAAAATCTTGCAAGATGATGCTGTCAAGGTAATGCATGCTATATGCCAGCAAATTTGGAAAACACAAGAATGGCCATCAGACTGGAAAAAATCCACTTATATCCCCATACCAAAAAAGGGAAACACTAAAGAATGTTCAAACTATCGAACAGTGGCACTCATTTCACATGCCAGTAAGGTAATGCTCAAGATCCTGCAAGGTAGACTTCAGCAGTTCATGGAGCGAGAATTGCCAGATGTACAAGCTGGGTTTAGAAAAGGCAGAGGAACTAGAGACCAAATTGCCAATATCCGCTGGATAATGGAAAAAGCCAGGGAGTTTCAGAAAAACATCTATTTCTGTTTTATTGACTATTCTAAAGCCTTTGACTGTGTGGACCATAACAAATTGTGGCAAGTTCTTAGTGGTATGGGGATACCAAGTCATCTTGTATGCCTCCTGAAGAATCTGTATAACGACCAAGTAGCAACAGTAAGAACAGACCACGGAACAACAGACTGGTTTAAGATTGGGAAAGGAGTACGGCAGGGCTGTATACTCTCACCCTACCTATTCAACTTGTATGCAGAACACATCATGCGACAAGCTGGGCTTGAGGAATCCAAGGCTGGAGTTAAAATCTCTGGAAGAAACATTAACAATCTCAGATATGCAGATGATACCACCTTGATGGCTGAAAGTGAAGAGGAACTGAGGAGCCTTATGATGAAGGTGAAAGAAGAAAGTGCAAAAGCTGGTTTGCAGCTAAACCTCAAAAAAACCAAGATTATGGCAACCAGCTTGATTGATAACTGGCAAATAGAGGGAGAAAATGTAGAAGCAGTGAAAGACTTTGTATTCCTAGGTGCAAAGATTACTGCAGATGCTGACTGCAGTCAGGAAATCAGAAGACGCTTAATCCTTGGAAGAAGAGCAATGACAAATCTCGATAAAATAGTTAAGAGCAGAGACATCACACTGACAACAAAGGCCCGCATAGTTAAAGCAATGGTGTTCCCTGTAGTAACATATGGCTGCGAGAGCTGGACCATAAGGAAGGCTGAGCGAAGGAAGATCGATGCTTTTGAACTGTGGTGTTGGAGGAAAATTCTGAGAGTGCCTTGGACTGCAAGAAGATCAAACCAGTCCATCCTCCAGGAAATAAAGCCAGACTGCTCACTTGAGGGAATGATATTAAAGGCAAAACTGAAATACTTTGGCCACATAATGAGAAGACAGGACACCCTGGAGAAGATGCTGATGCTAGGGAGAGTGGAAGCCAAAAGGAAGAGGGGCCGACCAAGGGCAAGATGGATGGATGATATTCTAGAGGTGACGGACTCGTCCCTGGGGGAGCTGGGGGTGTTGACGACCGACAGGAGGCTCTGGCGTGGGCTGGTCCATGAAGTCACGAGGAGTCGGGGGCGACTAAACGAATAAACAACAACAACATATTATCTATGTATCATCATCATCATCGTCGTCATTAACTAGTTTATTAACCAACTTCAAAATGGCAAGCTTATAGTAAACTGTTGGTAAAAGACTTCCTCTTACAGCTCAAGCAATACCTGCATGTGACAAGGAAGTATTGTATTGTCCATATTCCAGAACTTGGCAAAACTTATATATGGAGTTTTCCTGCTGGTATGTCTCTTTCTATTACGTCAAATAGTCTCTCTCTCTCACATACATGCACACATACAGATACACCCCCCCACACACACACACCCAGACATGCAAAATAATTTAGGAAAAAGTCATACTCAAAGTTATCCCATGCCTGTGTATAAAAAGTGTATCCTGAATTTACATTATTATGGAGAAATATTGCAGTCAGTCTGATGATAACCATAAGGAAAATTGAGAAATGAAACAAACTCATAAGTTAGAAATAATAAAAAGCCTGTTCTGGACAAGTGCTATAGAGCTACGATGCAGTTTTGAATTTGTTTTGAATGGTACAGAAGTGCAGCATAGAAACCTAGTCGTGTTGACTGCTAAAGACAACAAAATGTGGAAAAAGTTACCTCTTAAGAATTAATTGTTCATTTACCCAGTTGTACTAGAGTAATGCACTGTGAAATTGTGTTATTCTCCAAAAAAAATTCCATAAAGTTTAACATTCCATGACATTCTCTCTTTCTATTGTAGCTAGTTAAAAATAGTACAAAAAAGTCCTTAGCATACAGAATGTGCATAAAGTGCAGTGAAAACAAGGCTGTTCCCAGATGTGTGCGTGTCTGTGTGTGTTGGGTAGCATGACAGTTTCCATTACTTTGGAGGAATCCATAAAACACTGATATCGGTAACTGAGAAAGCTGAAAGATACATTAGTCTTGCTGCATTTTACTGGTATTCACACTGGGATAATGAGATTATTGGGATTTTTTTTTTCCTAATGAGAGGAAGACAGAATACCTTGGTCTCTAAATGATTTAGTCACAGAGGAAAGCCATTAGTCTCTACTTGATTGCTGTCAAATGGTAGAAAATTGGAATATTATCCTGATATTTGTCATGATGGGCCATATTTCTCCTCCTTGTTCAGTGTCAAATGAGATGGGAGAAATATTTGTCTGAAGCACATGATTCTTACTATAAAGGAAACAGATATGCACTCAGGATTTGCTGATAGAGATCAAGGAGAGATAATTGGAAAACTGCCAAGCTCCTGCCATTTTTATGCAAGTCAAATGGGAAAGGGAAACAGGGAAGGATGGAGGCTGGGAGAGAAATGTTGTTTGGTTATTTACTTGACAAGGATGCATCACTGCTGTTGACTAATTAGACTTCATTTAAGTTCAGAATGATACACAGTTTGGAAGTAACTATTGTGTTTTTAAACAACATTATTCAGGGGAAACATATGTTTACCTTCACATTATTGTAGCATTGCAGCTATGAGTTCTTAAATATCAGGACGTTATTTGATTCATACCGAACATCTATTTTTCTTTTAAAATGTTCAGAGCTAATGCTGCATGAATGAAACCTTTTCATGCTCCTATGCTTCCACATGCCATTTGATCCTTTGGGACCAGCTAGTACCATGGGGCAGATATAACACTGGCATACTTTGCAACCAAGTTGTGTTACAATATTTGTTCTTGAAAATATTGTCTTCTTCCCAAGGTTATTTTCCCCCCAACAGTGATGTTCATGTCCAAACACCCACCACTTAAACAGGAAAATCTATACCTAAACCAGCTGGAAGCATCATTTTCAAGTTTATTCTAAATTGAGTAACAAGGGGAATATCTCATAATTTCCCTTTTTCTTCTTTCATATCCAGATCAAACCTTAAGCTGCCAATATGACACCACCTTCTTGGCTTTGTCATTGGCCAAAAACAAGTCATTTTCAGTGCACGGTATTGGTAATAATCGGCAGGTCAGCAGGCAGGCCGAATTCTGTATCTCTCCACATTCACATAGCATGTTATTATCTGTCAGCAACCCCCATCTGAGCATAGTCATACTTAGGCACTCCAACCCTTAACCTATTCAGAGTCCTCTGAATAACATAAGGGAGGTCAAATCCTTCAGCCACATTCTCCTCTGGGACTATTCCTTGGGCAGTGATTTCTCTCCTCCATCTTCCAATTCAGTTCTGCTCTTGCGGGCCCTCAAGAATGTTTGTTCTTGCCAAGAAACTCTTCCTAGGTTTTAGTTGACGAGTTTGAGGCTCGTACCCATCCAGAGGGTGCCGGGGATCCTTTTCTTGTTTTGTTCTCTCAACATCTGCTGCTACTTCTCTCCTGATCTTGGGTGGTACAATACCAACAAGGGGGTACATTTTCTCAACTGATGTAGGTTTCAGACATCCTGTCACTATTCATGCTGCTTCATTTATGGTGATGTCAACATGTTTCACATGTGGAGACACACTCCATACTGGAGCGGCGTACTCTGCTGCAGCAACACTCAAGGCCAAAGCTGATGCTCGTAACATGGATGGCCAGGCTCCCCATGTATAATTTGTCAATTTCCTAATAATGTTATTCCTTGCACTAACCTTGGCCTTAATATTCAGGCAGTACTGTTTAAAGGAAAGCGTTCAATCAAGTGTCACACCAAGATAATTGTCCTGCTTTGGTGTAGGACAATTCTGTAATTGGTTCCCTTGCCATATAACATTCAGTTCAGCCCTGGTGTCTCGATTTTGAAGATGAAAAGCACACACTTGGGTCTTACTTGGATTAGGCCTCAAATGATTAGTAGTGTAATATTGTGCTAATGTTTCAAGTGCTACAGTGAGTCTTCCAGCTATCTCACCAAGACTTGATTCTTGTGGAGCCACTGCTGTATCATCTGTGTAGATAAACAGTCGTGTGTTGTCGGGAACTGGTTGATCATTTGTATATACATTATATAATATTGGGGACAGTACGCTGTCCATTCTTCTGTAACCTCCATCTACTGTTCTTTCTATTCAAAGTCACACAAAATCTCTGATTCTGTAATAGACTGTCAATTAATTTTAATAATTTAATAATTTCCCTAGAAAACAAATAGGGAATACTCTATAAGTAAAGATATTCAAGACCTTACAGTATGATCCACTAGATGAGGATTTGCAGGTGTTGGAACTATAATATCCTATTTATAGACTCATATTGGATGGGGTTGATAGGAATTGTAGTACAACAACATGTGTGCAGGGGCCTAGGGTAGAGAATGATCATTCAAAACAAATGATGCACGTTTTTTGTTTCAGGTTAAGGGCCACATTCCAAAATATTAAATATTGGGAGAGCAGGACAAAAAATAAAGTTTGATTTGCTTTCACTTAGATTTCAGTGTAATATAAATTGAATCCCATTATGATGACTATGCAATCTTAGATTTCATAAGGTTTTCCTCAGGAACCACATTGACAATTAGGTTTTGGAGGGCTACGCTCAGCCTTGCAGACTCAGACTGTGTACCTTTGGTTTATGTGACAGAACAGAATCTCAAACAAACATATACATTGTTTAATCATTTGGAAAGATTTGCCCTGAAGAAACTCATTCTATGGGCAGCCCTGTTTTGCATCTGAGGTTGGATTACTGCATTTTCTCCTGCCTTTTGCTTTCAATCTGATGAAAAAGAAATTGCCTTCCATTGCCCCCTACAAAGTAGGACAATGCAGTGAAATTCTCAGAGATGGGGTATGGTGTTTATATGTTTACCTTAGATGGCCAAAGGGTATGTATGTGTCCTGCCTTCCATCATACAATCATTTCTCCAGTGGTTTGCAATCCTCTTGATTCTTCATGTTTTAATTAAATCCCAGTGGAAGACACTGAGGGAACTTCTCCCATGGGGCTTTACCAGTTCAGGAAATACGAATAGTTAGAGAGGCTGCAAAGTGACAGGTTGTTTTACCCCCGCCCCCAAAACCTCCACAAAAAGATCCCCTCCCACAAATAGCAACAGCACATTTCACCATCTTGCAATAAAGATGAAAACAACAGCTGAAGAAAGTCTAAAGACATTCTAAAACATCCTGAAAATGAAGAACAAAGCCCAAGCCTTTGTCAGACTGAAAGAACACTTTTTGGAACTGGAGAAGTAATCTCAGCATAGTGTTAGTTTACTTATCTTTTGTTTCAAGTTGAATATGATACACAGAGAATGCCATACAGCCCTACTGGGACTGTAAAAGTCCAGAATGCAAATGTGTGATCATAAACTTAGTTTGAATGCATTACCTGGAAAGTGTTGATTAATCCAATGGTGGGAAAACTTTCCTATAAAGATTCTGTACCTAAAAGATAAAGGGTTACAATCGGAAAAAAGCTATGCTGCATACGTTTTCCAAATATGGAGATCAGCTATAATTCTGTGGTTCAGCTCATCTCCTAATGTTACTCATCTCTCTTTACAGTTCTGTTCTTCCTAATATTCATCCTACATTTATGCCTCTCAAAATGCATTCTTTGTTATCTTTTTCTCTACCCAGTGAGAACAATTTTTCCAAAGATTTCATCAACCTTGAATCTGATATTTGAATGTTAAGTGCTGAGTAAATAATTCATATTGGTACTGACATCAGCTGTTTTAAATCTCTGAGTATAAAATTATTACTCTCTAAAGTCCCCAATATCTGTAGAAAATATACTTTTCTAGAAATCTATTCCCTAAAGAGGAAAAGAATGCCAATTATTCTTGGTATGATGTATTATATTCCCTGCCCAACCCAATTTGAATTTCAGATACATACAAGTTTCCATTTCTCCTTTAATAAGCACCCTCCCATCTTCATAAGTCAGGAAAAAAGTAGGGATGAACAAATCTGTCAATTTCAGTGTCTTCGAGATTCTGGTTTTTCCAGTCTTAAATTGGATTCATCCAGTTTCTTATCAATCAGAGATTTCATTCTAAAATATATTCTAGAATACTTTATGGATATATCTACAATATACCACAAATATGGATATATTGATGTCAATGCCTTTTTTTAATTGACTGCATAAATACAGATAGCAGAAGCACTTTGTTGCTATTTCTCGTTCATTTAGATGGGAATAAAATCTTTTAATGAAAAGTCATAAGCTCATTTTTGTAAGAAAAGCTATTTCCAAGGACAGTACCTGTTGTCATTTGATTCTTGAGCCCTCCCTCTTGGTGAATGGAAAGGGTGACCTGTCCCAGAAACCTTCTGGCTTCAGCAGCAAAGAAAAAGTCTACCACTGTCACTATGGAAACCATGAAGATAAAAACAAGCCATTTCTCACTTGTGCTGAAAGAACATTATGAAAAGTTAGAGTCATTTGATTCACTTCCTGCATTTCTCACCTCACTTTTTCAGGCACTCTAAAAAAAGTGCACCAGCCAGATTAAAATAAAAATAAAGCAAACTACTAAAAAAGGTACTAGTAAAATCAGAAATAGTCAGAATTAAGAATTTGTCTTAGGGAAATAAATCAATCTGTGTTTGATGTCAAAAGTTAATAAAAGCTAAGTTTCTGAACATTCCCCAGTTGGAGTTCCACTCTGAGAAGGGCCTAAAATGGATTACTATTTAATGTGGCATTTTGGAAAGCAACAGAATTAATATTTTGTAATTAATATTACAGAATGTGGAAGGCAGGTTTTTACAGGATTTGAAATGATCACATTTCAAAGGCCATCAACTCCCAGAGTTTAAAACCTTTGAAGGCTGCATAGATCAGGTATATTCAGGTACATAATTTTTTAACTGGGTCATGAAAAATATCTTGACTAATTCTGGGTGACCATCAAATATTCCTCTAAGAAATTGATTTTATCTAAGTTGGTTTATGAACTGGATATGCAGACCAGGGATAGTGAGTCACCAGTATGTTTTTAACACTGGCTGCAACTAACATACTGGGTTTTGATCAGCCTAACACCTCTTCCCATATAACACAGCCATATCCCAGAACATAACCTTGCTGTTGCTGAATGTGAAGATTTTGCAGGAAAGCCCTATTTATTCAACAGCACTCTTAAATGAAAGATAAAGATACAAAACATAAAAGGGGATCAAGTTGCCTGCCAGTTAAAGCAGTGTGCTGGCTGTCCCCTAGATCCTTTCTTGACAGCTAAGCAAAGTGAGAAATTTGTAGCTGCAATTGCAACAGAATGGGAGCAAACTTTTGGAATGGTTATTGGCTGATATAGTTCATTCAGGCACTTTAGAAACGTATTTGCAAGCTAGGAAGATGAACTAAAGAAACATCTCTCCCATACAGCATATTCCTTAATTCTTAAATGTTTATGGCACTGAAATTAAAAGTGTGTAAAAACAAAACAAAAGAACACTAATGCATAGGGTTCACCGTTCTGTGTGTGAACAATGTAGCCCTAGAAACCGAATGTTGCTACTGATTTATCTTTATTCTGTGTAACCGTTGAAATAATTGCCCTTGACTTTCCATTTCAGACCTTAAAACATTTTATAAATGCAATATTAAATAACAACCTTGTTGAATGTATTTGCTAAAATATAGATCCAAATAAAAGGATGGATGACTCAGTTAATTTTTTTTTTGTTTCTTTTTTTTCAGATAATTCGTTTACTTTGTCCCATTTCCAAAACAATTTGATTTTTAAAAATGCATAAAAATGTGTATGCATATATGTGTGGATTTTCCTAATTATACATTTTTGCAATCAAATTCCCTAAAGTTCCCCAAGCCATCTTGCACATTATTTGTTTGCACTTTTTCTTAATGTGAATTTTTATATACTTTTTCTTTCAACTGAAGACCCACATCATAACATCTAGAGGAGCATCAATTTTGCAAATAGCTAAATTTCAGTTGAACTGTTGGTTTGTAAGTGTAAAGTTATATTGAAAGAGAAAGACTTCTTCAAGTCAAGCTTTGCACCTGGTGTTTGACATCCCTGTAGTTTTCTTGGCAACAGTATGGAAATGGTTTGCCATTGACTTCTGAGAAGTTTTTTAAATACACAGGCTAACCTCCAGTGTAAATGGTTTGAATACAAGTTGTTTCAAGCATTCTGTTCTTGAAATAAATCAGCAATGTTCTGAGAGCTTATTTCTAGAATGAATCAGTGCACAGTGTTTTGTTCTGAACTTGGAAGAAATTATGTCTGTTTTGAATGACTCTGTTCCAAGTTGTTCTGGGTTTTTTGAACACAGCCTTGCATCTTGGCATTGGACAGTTGCATTGTTTTAAAAAAAAATCTTGCCTGGGCCAGCAATGGTGTCAAAATGGAAATGTTCATGAGGATGTCATCATGTAAATATCATTACATACGTGATCCTGATGCAAATATGTTAGCTGAACTCTGCATGATGGTGTCATCACAAGTGTGTCATTACTTGCCCCCTTTGCATCCAGTTCAGATGGACATGCCCTGGGCTAGTACAATAGCAGGATGAGTTACGCCTGTGCTACCTTGGGCTTAGGATGGTTGAGATACTGGAGTAAATCATTTTAGACTCACTACTGCTGGAGCCAATGAGGGTATGTCTCTGCCTGCTTCCAAGAAAACACCCACATAGCCTCATCTCATTTTAGTTCCACTTTGCTTCTTTTTCAGTTTTGAGTTTTAGTTTTAAGCAGCACAATTGGATGATCATAATAAAAGGAAAAGAGGGATTCCCCATTCACATGTTCCCAGCCATTCCATTCAGTTCAGTTCAGTTCAGTTCAGTACTCTTCCCCAAGAAGGCCTGATTATTTTGGTGGGAAATTTTTTTTTCTATTAGATGTTAACTATGCAATTAAATAGTTCCCCTTCCCCACTTTTTTTGTAGCCAGCACAGCCACCCTATGCAAGTATGCAATTATTTAAAGAAATCATATAACTTTAATCATATATCATAGGAATGGAAATGTAATTGCATGTAGTGCCTGGCTGGCTGATATGGAATGTTTAAACTAGGAGGTGCTAACTGATTGAAGAATATTGATGGACTCTCCAGTTCCTTAAGGTAAGAACAGAAACATTTATATTCTGTTTGTTTGCTCTAACTGGCTTTTTAAAATGCTACTTTCTTTTTTAAACTGCTTTTGCCAATCTTTCTGCCTGTCAGTAACACTCAGCGTGGACTGCTGCCTGACAACTTTTGCAGCACCAGGTGAACACAGAAGCAAGGGGATTCTTATGACTTATCCATGTTTTCAATTATCAGAACATGTGAAATGTTTTGAGTTTGTTCCAACAGAGTAAGGGACACTTAAAACAGCTGAGTGTTGAGCTGTTACAATACTGCCAACTCAGAACTTTGGAAAGGAATTTTCAACTGGGGCACCGTGTTCCAAGATTACCCTTAGAAGCCACCAAAGGTCTCATTCCTAGAATCTCCCAAACCTGAGCCTTGAGCAGGTGCAGAAGAAAAAGCTGCAACAGAAGAAAAGTTGGCTTTGCAGCTTTGCCACAGTCAATATCAGTACTTTATAGGGTCCATGCTACAACATTCTGACGTACATGAGGCCCTCAGTGTCCCATAAGGGTTAATTATATTGTCATTCCATCTGTAAAATTGACATTTTTCTCCTCCTTATTTTTAAAATTATTATTATTTTTATTATTCACTGCTGTTTAATTATTTAATCTCCTTTATTACAATATATTCCCTCCCCTTTATTCCTTGACTGAATATTTTTATACAATTTTTTTATCCTCATTCCCTACTTTCCCAAATATCATTAACAGAGCCCTGTTCAGTCACATGTTAGCCTCTATTCTTATCGCTTCTTAATTTCTTAATTTTAACTCTCTTTTTGCCCCTTGGTTGTTACTCCATAATTAATATATTAATAGCATTAATATAGCACTTTGCTGAGCAGCACTGTTTGTTGCTTACTTCTTCTCTACAGTTGTGTCTATGACAATAAGAAAATAACATTTTTTTAAAAAGACAGAACCTGACCTACATGACTCTAAGACTCCCTCTAATTTTCTAACATAGTGAAAACTCATCATAATTTAGCAAGGAAAATCAAAATTCTTGATTACAATAGATCACTTTTAAGCAATAGTCACCTCTACAGTAGGTATTATATATCCTCTGGTAACAAAAGATTGGAGTGGATTGATTCCATTTGAATTTCTGTCCTTTATTTGCAGGTAGTTCTCTTGTGAACCATGAGATGTACAATAATTGGAGCACTCAAATTATGAAGGAGGAAAAACTAACTATGCACACAGAGAGACATACATACACCCTATGCACACAATGAAATAGCTCAGTATGGCAAAACATGTGGGACCCACTTTGGGATTAATGATTTTTTTTCCAGGAGCTATCAATTACCTACCTTAACTGGGGAGCACAGATTATAAAGAGGGATATAATTACTAGCAAATGCTGTGAGATATATAAAGACAAATAGGGCGAGGGATGAATAGGAGCTCATGCATTTTGCTAAGAACTATATATTTGGATGTAGTAATTTACTAACTGGGGTCTCTCAAAGTGATTATCAAAGATATATAGCATATGCAGAACTGGGAAAGAGATTGCTTGCTATGCTGAAAGAAAGGGTTATTGATTCACAAAGAAAAATCAGCAGGCTTTAAAATGGGAATAAATGGACTGAGCTTTTCATAGATATCTCACTGAGACACTGTCCCAAGCTCCATTTTTGCAATGCTCATAATTTCTGTCAAAGCACCTTCTGGGGAAAAAAAAGACAATCATGAGTACCAGGTTCCATGAGCTTTCATAAAGCAGCTGGCTCTCTTTCCCCACTGCCTATTTTCAGTATGGGGGATCGACCTAGAAGTGATAAGTATTTATTTAGTTTCTGCTACAGAGCAATACAGGCTGTTATTTCCCAGTTCTTCAAAAAGTGGTAATCAAATAAACTAAACAATATATTTCTGAATGTATTGCCTAAAAGAGGAATCGAGATTGTCACATATATATTCTTAATACCTGTCACATGTTGGATTACAATTCCATCATTTCTTTCTATTGGCCTTGCTAGTTAGGGTTGTACTGCTTTATGCACGTTGGTTCTCCCTTCCAATGCTAGGCCAAAGATAAAAACATTGAAGAGATAAACATATTGGGAATGAATATGACTATTTTAGCTTCTGTGTTCCCTCTGCCTTGGCTATTCTAATAGAGAGGACTTGTAAACATGTTGGCATTACATCCAGACTGCTGTTTAGTGTTTGCTACTTCTGACCTTTTGGATGGATTCCCAATTGGCTTTGGTTTGTGTATATTTGACATAGTTGAATTCAATTGGCCTTGATTTATTGCTACTGCTGGTTCAGTACAACAATGATAATGAATCTTAGAAGATAGGTTTCATCTTGGCTTTGTCTATGGAACAAATCTCAGTTTTGGTTGGAGCACTTCAGTGATAGGATTCCTTATAAGGTCAAGGTGAGGATTTCTTGAATCTGGAAACAGAAAGCTGTGAAGGCTAATGTGGAGCTTGAAGGAGGGAAGTAACTACAGATGAAGATCTGTCTCTAACTGTAGATGTCCAATATAAGCCACAATTATATCCAGAAGCACATGATATCACTTGCCCCTGTATTCCTCTCCCCTGAGGATGCCCATGTCTCCAAATTCAGGGTGATAAAATATATATATCCACTCTTAGTCTGAAGTGATCCTCAAAGTAATGGAACATAATTTAGAATTAAAGCAATTGGAAACTGAAGTATAAACATAGTCAGCTACAGCCAAAGGCCATCTATAAACTAAAAAATTGTAAAATAGAAAGAAACATCAGTAGAAATTGAAGGTTCATTGAAAGAAAATAGTCACTATTTCTTTAAGCATAAAAGGAACAGAATTAGACTATTGTTACAATTAAGACAGCGGTAGAATCTGATGATTCTAGATATTCACCAACTGAACATCATGAGTAGGATTTGTAAATCAATAGAAATACAATCCAAGTCACTATTGACAGAGGTGTATTACTTTAACCCTCTTGAGCTGTCTGAGAGGAAATATATGAATGCAATTATTATACAGTAATTCATATTTTATATGTTTGATGAATATGCTAATACATACTTTTTCATTATGTTCCCTAATATGTGCTTAGTCCTGTTATTGATTGATTATCTGCCATCAAGTCAGTGTTGATTCTTAGAGAACACATAGATAGATTTTCACCAGAATGATCTCTCCCCAACCTGCTCCTTCAGGTCTTCCAACAGTGTACCTATTGCCACTGTAATTTAGGCCATCCACCTTGCTGCTTTTTGCCCTCTTCT
Organism: Candoia aspera; assembly: GCF_035149785.1. NCBI lineage: Eukaryota > Metazoa > Chordata > Lepidosauria > Squamata > Candoiidae > Candoia > Candoia aspera. The sequence continues at coordinate 41,353,910 of NC_086155.1, forward strand.
TTTCTTTCCTTATACCTTTCCCAGCATTATAGTCTTCTCCAGAAAGCTAGGTCTTTGCACAATGTATCCAAAGTATGATCATTTGAGCCTAGTAATTTATATCTCAAGTGAAAACTCTCAGTTGATTTGTTCAGTGTTTTATTTGTTTGTTTTCTTGGCTATCCATGGTATTATTATTAGGAGTCTTCTCCAACACCGAAGTTCAAAAGGATCAATAGTCTTTCTATCCTGCTTCTAGAAAGTCCAACTTTCACTTCCCTAGAGTGTCAATGGGAAAAAAAATCCCTACATGATTCTGTTCTTGGTAGGTATAGATACATCCTGGCATCTGAATATCTTTTCCAATGCCTTCATGGCTACTCTACTAAGTGCTAGTCTGCGGCATATTTCTTTACTGCTGGTTCCTTTACTCTTGACAGTTATTGCTAGAAGAGAGAAGCTATCCACCACTTCAGAATCTTCACAGTCACTTCTAAGGCTGGTTGCTGTACCTGTTGTCTTTAGTCTGGTCTTCTTTATATCTTAGTCCCACTTTTTACACTATGGTCCTTGACTTTTCATTATTTGTGTGTACAATTCATTTGTATTTTCAGCTATCAAAGTAGTATTTTCAACATAACACAGTTTATTGATGTTTCTTCTTCCAATTTTGAAACTGCGCTCATCTTCTTCCAATCCAGTTTCCCTCAATATATATTCCTCATATAGGTTGAATAATTTGAGGTTTGAGCCCACTTCTGACTCCAAAAATGAAACTTATCCAGAGTCAGAAGGGGGAAACGAAACTCATCAGGAGGGACTTGGAGAAGCTGAACCAGGAAGTGACTCAGCAGAGTGGGAGAACTTGCAGATGCGGATTGGGCAAATTGGAGGATTGAATCCTCCAATCAGCACTCGAGACAGGAGAGCAGAGAAGCGTGGGAATGAGAAGGCAGCTCGATTGGCTGCAGGAGAGAAAAGGCATGGAAGGGATTGCTTTAAAAGGCAGGCGCGCAAGGAGCAAGCTGCCAGAGACAACCAATCCTTCAAGCTCACAGCACTTATGGAAGAGTCTACCAGCTTCAGAAGCCTTGCCTGTAGCCAGAGTGGAACCAGTGCCAGCGCCTTCTGCCATCGCAGACTCAATTCCTGCACAAGCCACTCCAGTTGAGCCTCTCCTTGCTGTCCCTGCTGAGCACAGTCTCGCGTCCAGCTCCAAGCCTCATTGCATAGTTTCAGCTTCTGCCTTGCCATACACCCTAGCCTTTTCTGTTGTGGTGCTTGTCCTCTAGAACATTATTCCCCTGGAGAGCAGACTTGCCCCTGCTGGCCTTTTGTAAGGCCTTGAAGACTTGGTTCTGCTGAGTCCATACCATGGCTGTGTTAACTGCTGTTGGTTGTTTCTTGGCTGCTGTATATGTTATTTATGATCTTGTTATATGGTTTTTATTTCATTTGTAAGTATAGTTAGCTGCCCAGAGTCATGTATTTGAGATGGGTGGCCATTTAAATTGAATGAACAAACAAACAAACAAACTGTCATGTTCACTGATTCAATGTAATTTATACATCGTAACATTTTACATGCCATGGCGCTGATGCGCATTTCTGTTTGGGAGGGAGCTGCTGTGAAACCTTGTACCAAGCTCTGTATGTGAAATCAGTACAACGGAATGTGTTTGGGTTATGTTATCTGTTCAAGGCCTTTTCCCACAGACCATCAGGAATCATTAAAAGCACCTGGGTTTGTGAACTTGAGAAGATTCTACAGGGGGAGGGATTTCATTTGCACCGAGGGTTTTAGTTTGAATTTGGCGCACTTTCATCATTCTCAGCTTTCTTTGTGATCCTGCACACTATTCTTTAATAAATCAGATATCTTTGAATTCCTGCTCATGAGTCTGATAGTATTTTAGAATAGGCAAACATTACATAAAGCTGAGAATCACCAAAGTTGTACCGTTAGCTCCTACCAAGATTAGTTTCTTGTGAGGGAAAATAGTTAACAATGGCTGAGTCCAAGCTCACGACTGGGGGACTTGAGGAGATGGCTAGCTTGATGCCTGAGTCAATGGTCAAGAGCAGAGAACTGAGCTTCACCCCAGAACCTTCAGACTCCTGGGATGAATCGAGTTCCAATTCTGATGGGGAGGAATCTGACAATGGGGAAGAGCCAGAGCAACTGTCACCCAGCGAATTGCTCGCAGAGTTGATCACCTTGGATGAAGTAGGGGAACCCCAGTCAGGGACGTCCTGGGCATCCTGGAAGTATTGGTTCCCGCTAACCCCAGACAAAGGATCTACTACAGTGTCCACAGAGAGAAAACCGAACACGCAAGGGAGAGAGGATTCTCAAACCCCTGAGAGACTAAGAGTGATGGAAGCCAAAATAGAACCTATAGAGTACATGCTAAGAAACCTGTCTCTGTCACTGGAGGGGCAGGGGAGGCGCGGAGGAGATCCCAGCTTCCTGCAACCATCCCCCATCCTCCCATCTGGGCTGCCAGAGGAGTGGGGCCGGAGACGGCTCCAGGATGAATCTCCACCCCACAGGGCTTGATCACCAGTGTCCCCACCCCGAAGAGGGAAGACTAATGTAACCTGGGGCCCAACCACTCAAGTAGCTGCCGATTCCGCTCCAACCGGAGTGGGGGTGAGAGACTTTTCTGTCAAGTTTGATGGGGATCCAACAAAGTTATCTTTCTTTTTAACTAATGCTAAAAGTTACATGAGGCAGTTTGGAGCATACTTCCCTTCCGAAGAGGCTAAGATAACTGCCATTGCCACCAAGTTGAAGGGTCGAGTGGCTGACTGGTATGTTCAATTAAGTGATGCTGACTCCCCTGCACTTGATTATTTCGACGAATTCATGTGTGCATTAAAGCTGCATTTTGAGGATCCTCTGGCCAAGGCAAGAGCTAAGAAGGCGCTGAAGGATCTTACCCAGGGCCAAATGCCCATAGCTGATTACGCCCTAGAGTTTAAGGCTCTAGCTGGGAAAATCCCTGACTGGTCTCAGTCAACCCTAATAGAACAGTTTAAAGAGGGACTCAACTGGGATGTCCTATGGTGGGCGTTGTGTAGAGACGACCCAGAGTCATTGTATGACTGGATCTGTCTGGCCGGCAAGGCTGAGCACGCTCTGCATACCTACATGCAAACTAGAAAATCTGAAAGAGCACCCACCACCATGAGGGGACCCCGAAGTGCTGCGACTGCTGCCCAGCCAAGGTATAGAGCCTGGGATGAGGAGAGAGATTGGCGCTACGTGAGGGGTCAGTGTCTCCGACACAGAAAGGAAGGACATTGAGCAGCTGATTGCCCAAAAGCCAAAGCTGGAGATCGAGCGGGGAAGCTGCCGGCCAAATCGCACCCCCCTTGTGGCAGATGACAGCAGCCAAGGGTGCAGCCGATGCTGAGGAAGTAATCTACTTCTTGGGAGAGGCTGAAGTCAACTCTAAGGAGCCGGTGGGAAATGCCAGCCACCTGCCATGAACAGCGTCTGCGGGCAGGTGGAGGAGGATGGGCGTGAAGATACTATGGTGAGTGCTGACTGTCCCACTTTAACAGTAAAAGTGAAATTGGGTTCCCGCACAAAAACTACAGAGGTATGAGCTTTAGTTGACTCTGGGTGTTCCAGGTGTTTAATTCACCCTGATCTGGTTGCTGCTTTGGACCTGCCTAGCTTTCACCTCCAGCAGCCTTTGATCTTCACACAGTTGGATGGTTCAACAGTGGGGGCGGTGGGGGTGGCGGCAACCCATTTCACTGGAACTGTGGCAATGCAAATGGGCAGCCACCGTGAGACTTTGAAATTCGTGGTGGCACCTGTTGGCAACCCCTTGGTAATCCTGGGGATCCCCTGGTTGACCTATCAAAACCCCTATATAAACTTGGGAGCACAGAACTGTGACTTTTAAAGATGGATTTTACCAAGCTCCTACAGAGGAGATAGTTGCACATGCGGGGGTTGGAAGGGCTGCGATCGCCATGCCATGACCTAACTTGGCACATTTAGAAGGCCTGCCTGATCAATACCAAGACTTTGCAGATGTATTTGGGGAAATGGAAGCAGATCAGCTACCCCCCCACCGGAAAACTGACTGTGCAATAGAGTTGGTTCCCAATGCTCAATTGCCCAAGCCAAAAATTTATCTGATGACTCAGAAGGAGCTTGAGGCATTACAGGACTTCATTGACAAAAATCTGTCAAGGGGATTTATTGAACCTGCTAATTCCCCAGTTGGGGTCCCTGTGTTATTCCGGGAAAAGAAAGATGGCACGCTTCGACTCTGTACGGACTTTCGAGGGTTAAATTCCATCTCTATTGTCAACAAGTACCCTCTCCCTCTCATGAAGGACATGTTAGCTCATTTGTCAAAGGGCAAGATTTTCTCCAAGCTCGATCTTCGCAAAGCCTATTTCCTCATTCGCATAAGAGCTGGGGATGAGTGGAAAACTGCTTTTAATTGCCCACTAGGATCGTTTCAGTACAAAGTCCTTCCTTTTGGGTTAGCAGGTGCACCCGGAGTCTTCATGCAGTTGATTAATGAAGTATTACATGATTATTTGTTTAAAGGGGTCCGGGTTTACTTAGATGATGTTCTCATTTACACTGAAACTGAGGAGGAACATGAACGCCTCCTCAAACAGGTGTTATGCAAGCTTAGAGATGCCAAACTCTATGCCAAACTTTCCAAATGTGAATTTCACAAGACCCAACTTGACTATCTGGGCTATTGGGTGTCTGACAAGGGCATTGAGATGGACCCTGCAAAAATTCAGGTGATTCTAAGTTGGGAACGTCCCCACACCTGGAGGCAATTGCAAAGTTTCCTAGGGTTTAGTAATTATTATCGCCAATTTATCCAGAGGTTCGCTGAGATTGCTTTGCCCCTCACTGATTTACTCCATACCAAGGGTTTGGTGGAACACTCAAAGTAAAACACCCTGGAGCCATGCTGAATTGGACGCCTGAATGCCAGGCAGCATTTGAAAAACTGATATCCCTTTTCACTGCTGAGCCTATTCTACAGCACCCCGATCCTGAACACCCCTTTATGGTCCAAGCTGATGCTTCTGACTCCTCAGTTGGGGCTATTTTGTTACAGAGTGATTCTGAAAATCACTTAAAACCTTGCACTTATCTGTCCAGGAAATTTTCTGAAACTGAACACTGTTGGCATGTTTGGGAAAAGGAGGCGTTTGCTGTACAATCCGCTTTGGAGACCTGGCGTCATCTCCTTGAAGGCGCTCAATGCCCTTTTGAGGTTTGGACCGATCACAGAAATTTGGAAGCCCTCCGCATCCCCCGGCGTCTCAGTCCTAAACAAATTTGCTGGGCTCAGTTTTTCAGTCATTTCAATTTCCAGTTAAAATTTATCCTGGGAAAGAAAAACTTTCTGGCCAATGCTTTGTCGCATTTACCTCAGGACTTTGACCAGGGGCCAGATGTGGTTGGGACTGTTCTCACTGAACCACAGCTGGGTTTGGCTGCTGTCACTCGGAGCCAGACCCGTGCACAGGCAACCCCACCCCCAGCCCAGCCTGAAAAGCAGAAAGTGCAAGTTCCTTCTCAGTTACAGAGGGACTTTCTCCAGGCACTGAAATCTGACACTTGGTTGCTAGCTAATAGAGACAATGTTTCTTTTGAAAATGGTCTGGCATGGGTGAAACACCGCCTTTATGTGCCTGAAACTTTAAGAGCTGATGTTTTGCAGCGTTCCCATGTTGATAAACTGGCTGGACACTTTGGTTTTGTCAAAACTTTACATTTAGTTTGCCACCAATTTTGGTGGCCAACATTGAGATGTGACGTAAAAGACTATGTTGCTTCCTGTCCTGTTTGTGCCATGTCAAAATGGAAAGAAGGGAAAGCACAGGGGCTTTTACAGCCAGTGGCCAGTCCTACCCATCCTTGGGACAAGTTTTCTATGGATTTTATTGTGGATCTTCCTCCCAGTCAGAAAAAAACTGTTATTTGGGTTGTAAAAGATTTTTTCTCCAAGCAAGCGCATTTCATTCCCTGTGCCTCCATCCCGTCAGCCCCACAACTGGTGCGCCTATTTCTCCTCCATATCTACTGCCTCCATGGTAGCCTCTCCTGTTTGGTCAGTGACAGCGGGACACAGTTTACTTCCCAGTTTTGGAAATCATTAATTTTAAAATTGATTGGCACCAAACAAGCGCTGTCCACTTCTTCCCATCCTCAGACTGATGGTTCTACTGAGATTTTGAACTCCACTCTTGAACAATTTCTTAGAGCATACATTAACTACCATCAGGATGATTGGGTGGAGTTATTACCTTTTGCTGAAGTGGCTTACAACAATGCTGTCCATCAAAGTACCAGACAAACCCCTTTTCGCATAGTTTCTGGTCACGACTTTGTTCCCAACCCTGAACTGCCACAGCCCCCTTCCCAAACATGTTCTGTCTCTGACTGGGCTGTTAAGCTGTCTGATTCCTGGCTGGTAATTCAACAAGCTTTGGCTGATGCCCAGGCTGCTTACAAGTTTCAAGCCGATAAGCATCATTCCTTACAACAGGACTTCAAAGTTGGGGATCTGGTGTATCTATCTACTAAATTTATCAAGTCGCCACAACCCTCTAAAAAACTTGCTCCCAAATTCATTGGTCCTTTCCCTATTGTTGGTCTTGTCAATCCAGTTACTGTTAAATTGGACCTGCCTCACAATTTGAAACGCTTGCACCCAGTTTTCCATTGCAGCTTGCTTAAGCCTATGCACCTCTCCTCATGCTGGCATCCTCAACCTCCTCCTCCTGCTCCGATCATGATTGACAGCCAACAACACTTTGAAGTCAAGGACATCATTGATTCCTGCAAACTTCGAGGCACCCTACAGTACCTTGTCTGATGGAAACATTTTCCTCATCCTGAATGGTTGTCTGCTCACCATGTTAACGCTCCTGACTTAGTTAACCATTTCCACCTTGCTTATCCTTTAAAGCCTGCTGCTTAATGTAATCTTTATTTTGGGGGGGGCAGTATGTCATGTTCACTGATTCAATGTAATTTATACATCGTAACGTTTCACATGCTATGGCACTGGCACGCGTTTCTGTTTGGGAGAGAGCTGCTGTGAAACCTTGTACCAAGCTCTGTATGTGAAATCAGTACAACGGAATGTGTTTGGGTTATGTTATCTGTTCAAGGCCTTTTCTCACAGACCATCAGGAATCCTTAAAAGCACCTGGGTTTGTGAACTTGAGAAGATTCTACAGGGGGAGGGATTTTATTTGCACCGAGGGTTTTAGTTTGAATTTGGCACGCTTTCATCATTCTCAGCTTTCTTTGTGATCCTGCACACTATTCTTTAATAAATCAGATATCTTTGAATTCCTGCTCATGAGTCTGATAGTATTTTAGAATAGGCAAACATTACACAAACAAACACACACTGAAGTTAGATCAGCACTCAGAAGGCTACAGGAATTAATGGAATATCTATAGAAAAATGGCAAGCCACTGATAAATAAATAAATAAAGTTTCCTGTAGTGACCAACCAAAGCTTACTAGAAACTCAGCAGAAATAATAGCAATTTTCTATTGTTTCATAGCAGATTTATTTACTTTTATTTATTAAACAGATTTATAAGGCTGCCCAACTCACACAATGTGAATTCAAGATGATACTTGAAGGTTGTTTCTAATTCTGGATGTAGCATATATCCATCATGCTATCATCCATAGTCTTATCTCCCCTGAGGTTGTCTAAACTCTTAAAAAGCCATCTAAATTTGTATCCATTACTACATTTTGTGGTGACATGCCTATAAACACCTGGTTTTTACTTATAAAGTCCTATATAGTACAGTGCTGGATTATATTAGGAGATGTTTATCCCAGCTGATTTTGACCATTCTCCATCACCTGGAGAGGGTCTGTTTAAGGTCTGTCTCCATAAGAGGTGAGAGGGACATGGACCAGAAGACAGGCTTCTCTGTGTTCACCCTTGTTGTAGAATATACTGCCCCATAAGGGTATTTGACCTCTTTGCACTTGGCATTTTAGGCATGAAAGACACTTCCTTTGAAGTGGGGTTTCAGCACTTAGTCTGAGGGCGGCTAGATAACTTTCAGCTATGGTTTTTTTATGTTAATTTTTGTGTAGAGAGGTTGAAGAGTTTGATTATTTTGAGGCTGGATTGTTCTGTTGATATTTTTACACTGTACATCATCAGGAGTTATTTTGTGAAAACAATATAAAAAAAATGTTAAATAAATATTTAACTATGTGCTGCGCTGATGTCCATAGCTTCTTAAAGTTAGAAGGGTATATCACTGAGCCCAACCTTCTGCTCCTTTAATTTAAATTCTACTGAGGATTCAGCAAAAGAGAGCAGTACTTGGGTTAACTGTCAAATGGCTCCTACTGCCCAGAAGACTTTTCTATAATTCAACCTGAATCTCCTTCCAGTAATTTAAGAACATTAATCTGTGCTCTGGAACAGTTTGTGATCCTTTTTAGTAGATTACTTCTTGAACTACCTGAAGAGCAGTATCATATCTCTTAGTCTTGTCTATTGATATATCCTAAACCTTGCAGCCACATGGTATTTCTCTCTCATATTCATGCTGTGATGAACTACAATTCTAAGATTCTTTTCACATGTCTTGCCACTATGACAGGTACTACCATCCTATACCTATGGATTTCAGTCCACAACCATCTCAGACTGGGGGACCTGCAAAGTCCAGTCCCACCATGGATGGAGATGACAGTGCTATAGGCAGTGTATATTGTGCTTCTGTGGATTACTTTCTTTGAATTTCAGTTCTATAATTCAGAACATTATTTGGATTTATTTACTGATTACATTCATACATTTGCACAGATAATGTACTTGCATACAGTATAGAAATGATTTCTCTCCTAAGTCTATAAAAATACGTGTGGCAATAAAAAGAAAAATTACAGGTTAGGAAGAAGTCCAAGGTATCTGAAATTCGAGTCCATTCTTCTACTTATGAAATTGCACTGCAGTAATATCCTGCCCATTTATAGGATAATTTGGCGTTCAACTATCATTTGCAAAATGTTTTCATATTTTGCAGCCATATATTCAAAAGGCAATATTTATGATAAAATCATGACCTCCAGGATGTAATCCATTTTTAAATCTCATCTGATGATCCCCAATTTTTCAATCTAATTAGATTCGCATCAGCTTATTATTACAGAATGCAATCATTCCTTTTCTCTAATAGCATTCATGGATAATTTTATTTCTTGTTCTCCAGCTCCTACTCCTGTAGTGTAATTAGTGTCTTTGGCACCTTACGATGCTCTGAATGAGTTGCAGCTGCTAATTGCTAATTGAAAAATTAGAAACTCAGTTCGAAGAAGGATCTAATTAAAATAAAATTAGATAAAATCCCTCTGAACTGGCATCTTCCTTTTTGTTTCTTTTCCCCTTGTTTCATGATCACAAAGCCATTAGACATTACATCTAATTGTTAAGTCTAAATTCATTTTTCTTCCTGCAATAACCTATTTTTTTATGTTCAAAGTTATTTATATTCATCAAGAAGTTTCTGAAATCTCTTTGCTAATCAATCTCATCTTCTTTTTACTTGAAAAGAATGTTGAGATGCATGATACCCACATTCCATTTCATATAATGAAAAAAAAAAACCTCAAAAAGTAGCTCAGTAGGTAAAAATGATCCCCTTAATGTTGAGTAGAGAAAACAGGTCTTGTGTGTGTCTGTGGCAGAAGACACACCGCATCAGTGCAGCACTTCAAACGGTGCTTCATTTTAATACAGATTTATGTGAAGAACCTCTTCAAAGCTGATCTGCAAAACAACAGGGCCTCTTTGTTTCCAAAAGTAAAGCAACACTTCCTCTCACTTTTCCTTTGCATTATTCCAAAGCCTCATTTGAGAGTTTCCATACATGCTTCTCTGGAAGTCCTGTGAGGGCTGGAAGAGGCTTGAACAATTGGGAGCGCAGAAACGTTTTCTGGCTGTTGGAAGCACCAAAGTTCCAGAATGAAGCAAATGGGATATCCTTCCTGCCAAGGAGAATTCTGTTGCCCCGTGCCTTGATGAGGCACATCTTACTACCTCTGTGGTGAAAATTGCCTCAATAAAATCTAGCTGCCTTGAACTGACCTGTTCCATTGTGCCTCACACATAATCCTATATAAATCAATTGTTGTACGCCACCCAGAGATGCTTTGTGTGAGATGGGCAGCTTTATATATTTGAGAAATAAATAAATAAATAAATAAATAAGTAAGTAAGTAAGTAAGTAAGTAAGTAAGTAAGTAAGTAAGTCTTTTCTGGCATTACTGCTAAATACATTGGCTATACTTTCTAGGCGGCCACAGGTAAAATGTATCTATGTCATACTGAATTTATCCTTTCATTACATTGATTCCTCATGAATAAAGACCAGTAAGAGTAGCATTGCCATGGATTACTTTGTTTGGGGAATTAGAAGTGAATCAATAGGATCAAGAAATCAGAAAGACCAGGGGGATCTATTACACTAACGTTAATTTAATTTAATGTATTTGATTTCCTCTATTGCAAACTAAGAAGTTTTTGTTTGTTTTTTGTTCAGCATTAATCTATTCCAAAACAGTGTTACTAGTAATAAAATCCCCTTGGTTATGGACTAGTAAAACTCAGCTCAGATGGTTGCTTTAATAGGTTCATCTGGGAATCAAACCTTTAACATAATTAATGCATATACATGTGGGCTTATTTGTTGATGTTCTTCTCCATCTGTCAGAATGGCCTGGTGACTGCACACAAACAAAAATAGTCCAGCCAGATAGCACAGCACACAAAGTACAAACAGAAAAATGGCAAGGAAGCATTAATCCCCCCCCCCACCCCCCGAAAATTTGTACAGGGAGAATGGAAGAGTTCTTAGTGTGTTTTTCAGCTCATTCTATAAATTCATATATAGAGAGGCACGGAAAACATAGTAATAGTACATTCAAAAAGATGTCTCAACACACACACATACACACACATTTGTATTTTTGAAGGCTCTTTTTGAACCTACCATTACTAAGTTATTCATGCCTCTAACTACCTTTCCTAGAAAAAAAAAGAAGGGTTAATTCCCCAACTCAGTTTCCAGTACTTCCCAAGCAATGGTTTAGTACACGAGAGCCTTGAGTATATGATTTTTTTTTCCTTCCAGTTCTGATCTCCAAGCTGCTATAAAGAATGCTGAACCCATTCCCTACTCCCCAAAATCCAATGTTATAGTCACCCAAATCACAACATTTGGGTAGAGTTATAGACCAGGACTGAATGCATGAATCAACAGATACTCAGAGTTACAATTTGTTCCACAACAGTTGCATCTGGAGGAGGGTGTCAACATTTGTAAGATTTCAGGCCCTCCCATTTATGTAAACAGGTTGACATTGCACACACATTCAGAAAGAGTAGGACTTCAGTTGTGGCAGACCATCATCTTGCCAGTTTTGACACACACACACTGCAGATGCTACTGTTTTGTGACATGAATTTTTCCAAACTTTTAGTCTCTCATCCTGAGTTGCTGTCTGACAATCTTTCTTGAGTTTTAATATATATATATATATATATATATTTGTTGTTTATTTGTTTAGTCACTTCGAACTCTTCGTGACTTCATGGACCAGCCCACACCAGAGCTTCCTGTCGGTCGTCAATACCCCCAGCTCCCCCAGAGATGAGTCCATTACCTCTAGAATATCATCTATTCACCTTGCCCTTGGTCAGCCCCTCTTCCTTTTGCCTTCCACTCTCCCTAGCATCAGCATCTTCTCCAGGGTGTCCTGTCTTCTCATTATGTGGCCAAAGTATTTCAGTTTGGCCTTTAATATCATTCCCTCAAGTGAGCAGTCTGGCTTTATTTCCTGGAGGATGGACTGGTTTGATCTTCTTGCAGTCCAAGGCACTCTCAGAATTTTCCTCCAACATCACAGTTCAAAAGCATCGATCTTCCTTCTCTCAGCCTTCCTTATGGTCCAGCTCTCACAGCCATATGTTACTATGGGGAACACCATTGCTTTAACTATGCAGACCTTTGTTGTCAGTGTGATGTCTCTGCTCTTAACTATTTTATCGAGATTTGTCATTGCTCTTCTCCCAAGGATTAAGCGTCTTCTGATTTCCTGACTGCAGCCAGCATCTGCAGTAATCTTCACACCTAGAAATACAAAGTCTTTCACTGCTTCTACATTTTCTCCCTCTATTTGCCAGTTATCAATCAAGCTGGTTGCCATAATCTTGGTTTTTTTGAGGTTTAGCTGCAAGCCAGCTTTTGCACTTTCTTCTTTCACCTTCATCATAAGGCTCCCCAGTTCCTCTTCGCTTTCAGCCATCAAAGTGGTATCATCTGCATATCTGAGATTGGTCATGTTTCTTCCAGCGATTTTAACTCCAGCCTTGGATTCCTCAAGCCCAGCATGTCGCATGATGTATTCTGCGTACAAGTTGAATAGGTAGGGTGAGAGTATACAGCCCTGCCGTACTCCTTTCCCAATCTTAAACCAGTCCGTTGTTCCGTGGTCTGTTCTTACTGTTGCTACTTGGTCGTTATACAGATTCTTCAGGAGGCAGACAAGATGACTTGGTATCCCCATACCACTAAGAACTTGCCACAATTTGTTATGGTGCACACAGTCAAAGGCTTTAGAATAGTCAATAAAACAGAAATAGATGTTTTTCTGAAACTCCCTGGCTTTTTCCATTATCCAGCGGATATTGGCAATTTGGTCCCTAGTTCTTCTGCCTTTTCTAAACCCAGCTTGTACATCTGGCAATTCTCGCTCCATGAATTGCTGAAGTCTACCTTGCAGGATCTTGAGCATTACCTTACTGGCATGTGAAATGAGTGCCACTGTTCGATAGTTTGAACATTCTTTAGTGTTTCCCTTTTTTGGTATGGGGATATAAGTTGATTTTTTCCAATCTGATGGCCATTCTTGTGTTTTCCAAATTTGCTGGCATATAGCATGCATTACCTTGACAGCATCATCTCGCAAGATTTTGAACAGTTCAGCTGGGATGCCATCGTCTCCTGCTGCCTTGTTGTTAGCAATGCTTCTTAAGGCCCATTCAACCTCACTCTTCAGGATGTCTGGCTCTAGTTCACTGACCACACCGTCAACGCTATCCCTGATATTGTTATCCTTCCTATACGGGTCTTCCGTATATTCTTGCCACCTTTTCTTGATCTCTTCTCCCATTAGGTGCTTGCTATCTTTGTTTTTGATCATACCCATTTTTGCCTGGAATTTACCTCCAATGTTTCTAATTTTCTGGAAGAGGTCTCTTGTCCTTCCTATTCTATTGTCTTCTTCCACTTCCATGCATTGCTTGTTTAAAAATAATTCCTTATCTCTTCTGGCTAACCTCTGGAATTTTGCATTTAATTGGGCATATTCTCCCCCTATCACTGTTGCCTTTTGCTTTCCTTCTTTCTTGGGCTACTTCTAGTGTCTCAGCAGACAGCCATTTTGCCTTCTTGGTTTTCTCTTTCTTTGGGATGTATTTTGTTGCCGCCTCCTGAACAATGTTGCGAACTTCTGTCCAGAGTTCTTCCGGGACCCTATCTACTAAGTCCAGTCCCTTAAATGTATTCTTCACCTCCACTGCATATTCCTTAGGAATATTAGTGAGCTCGTATCTAGCTGATCTGTGGGTCTTCCCTAATCTCTTTAGTCTGAATTGTGCAATAAGAAGTTCATGATCTGAACTACAATCAGCTCCGGGTCTTGTTTTTACCGACTGTATAGATGTCTGCCACCTTTGGCTGCAAAGGATGTAGTCAATCTGATTTCAGTGTTGTCCATCTGGTGAAGTCCATGTATAAAGCCATCTCTTAGGTTGTTGGAAGAGAGTGTTTGTTATGCAGAGTGAGTTGTCTTGGCAAAATTCCATCAGCCTATGGCCTGCTTCATTTTGTTCTCCCAGGCCATGCTTACCTGTAATTCCAGGTGTCATTTGACTGCCCACCTTGGCATTCCAGTCTCCTGTGATGAAAATAACATCTCTTTTAGGCGTGTTGTCCAGTAGGTGCTGCAGATCCTCATAGAACTGCTCTACTTCAGCTTCTTCAGCATCTGTGGTTGGGATGTATATTTGAATCATTGCCCAATATATCTATCTTTAATCTTGACGTCTCACCAATAACCACATCCAATTTGCCCTGGCTCATAGATCTTACATTCCAAGTTCCAATGGTGTGTTGATCCTTAGAACATCGGATTCGTCATTCACCACCAGCATCGTCGGCCGCTAGCCGTCCTTTCGGCTTTGAGCTAGCTGCGTCATCACGTCTGGGGCTAGTTGAACTCATCCTCTGTTCCTCCCCAGTAGCATTTTGACCATCTTCTGACCTGGGAGTCTCATCTTCCAATGGTATACCAACATATCTCTGGTTGTACTGATCCATTTAGTTTCCATGGCAAGAATACTGGGGTGGGTTGCCATTACCTTCCCCAGGGATCACATTTAGTGTGACCTCTCTGTCATGACCTTCCGGTCTTGGGTGGCCCTTCACGGTTTAGCTCATGGCATCATTGAGGTGCTCAAGCTCCAGCACCATGACAAGGTAACGATCCTTTGCTGAAGATATATATATATAGTTTACAGCAAAGATAAAAAAACTACAAAAAATATAAAAAAAGAAAAGAAACTAAAAAAGGTGTGAAACACACTCACACACAAAGATTTAGGGGACTTCTGGTGGGAAATGACGGACTGATCAGCTGTCCCTGCAGGGAGTTCCATGCAGAGAGGCTTTTTGGGAGGGCACAGTCTAGTTTCTCCTGTAGCCCAGAGCATGTTTCCAAGAAAGGAAAATGCTGGAATCAACCCATTTGTCTTCCGGACAAGGAGCTGTAGCCAGGAGACTGTGGACGGTGTGCATGATGGATCAGCAAGACTTCACCGAGAGGCTGGGATTTCATCTCTTCTGTGCCACACTTGCAGCCTTTTAAAGGGACAATAAGTCCCGCCTTCCCATTTCTAAAACACCAAATTATTTTTAAGTTATGTACCCTAAGAGAAGCTTTCTACAGTAAGAAGAAATCAAATCTCTTGGTGCTTATCATTATTTCTGAAGTATATTTTAATTTTTTTTACAGTTTTGGCTTGTTTTCCCATCTAACGTGCAGCAAAGATTGAAAATATATAAATGGCTTCCTGTTACTATTTTTGCTACTGAATTTGAAGGAGGAATATCTTCCTACACATTGGGATTGCTGTTTTGAATTTTAAGTTTTCTGCTAATTTCTTTTGGGACTTGTCTGCTAGTATATTTTCTTTTGCTAATTTTAGACGAAAGTTTTTCTATTAACTCCTTAACTCTTTTTTTTTCATGTGAGTCAAGTGCCTAGAGGGCACCATAATCTACTGTTTGAATCTATCATTTGAAGCATGGAGCTGTTTAAGGAAGAGCTCTTAGAATTCCATCAGGACTTAAAAGAGTGCTGTCAAGCTATCTTCCAGAGTATTCGGGACATTGGAGAAGACATTGTTGCTAAATTGTGTCATCTGAATGAAAATGTTATGATGGATGTTGTTGATTTTGGAAAAGACGAGGAATTTTCTGTTAGTGAAATTAAAGTAATATTAGGGCAGGGCTATAGTTTGGTGCTGAATGGGTTAAAGCAACAGTCTGAGTTTCAGCTTGTACATGGAGTTACTCTGTTGGGACAATGTTATGACTATCTGAACCAGTATTTTGGGAAAGGAGAGAATATGTTTTATGGGAGTCCTTTCTTTGCTGAGAAGTCTGAGTTTTTGAAGGTGCCAGTGGGACTGTTTGATGTTTTTTTTTTTTTTAATGCCTTATGTTTAATAGGGAGATATGTAAATGCCCTGGTATACTTTGAGGTGGGGTAGAACAATTAAACATGTGTAAATGGATGGATAATGAGGTTATTATGATTTCATTTTCTTAATGATTTGGACTAAGATTTACAGGATTTTGATTTGTGTGATTTGAAGAGTATTGATAAGATATGATAATATTTGGCTTTTAAACTTAATAGGCTTAAATCTGTTGTAGTATTATTAATTATAGAAGTAGACAGCTTATATGTTTCTATAGTGGACAGAAATATATAGAATAGTGGTAGGAAGGAAGTAATTACATGGGTGTTGCTTTAAGGGGGGGGGATGATGATTTAGAAATTTATATATAATATACTTTTGTAAACGGGGAAAAAGCAATTGTATTAGTGATTTCTATGTGTTAATGAAATGATTTATAGAAATGATGTGATGTTGGTTTGATAAAGAGTAAGGGTTTGATTAAGGAAATTGTATATTCTTCCTGTTGAAAGTTGGAAGTCATCTTTCTATGTAATCTTAAAATTCTTTGTTTGTGTGTGTGTGTGTGTTTCTTGAGTTTCACTATTGAGATGACAGGGTCAAGAGACCAATTTATTTTAGGTAAAGATTAGCAAGTTAATTTTTCATACCACCTTTCATTCATGCAAGGAAGGACATCATTATTTCCTATTAATATCATTTTCTTACATAAAATTTGCTGTTCTTTATCTGTTTAATTTGGCTCAAATGTTTCTGCAGGCCCATGGTCACCATAAATTTAGTCATATCCTGACCCAAAACAACAAAAGTATGGAAAAACGTTTTTTTCTTCAACATACGCTATATTTTAGAAAAACATACTTTGAAAATTCCAGCACTGATTTCTCCTTCAAAAGATCCTTTCTGACAAACTTTACAGCCATTTGTGTTTTTCTCATGCTAGATCATAAAAACAAAATATGTTATTTCTAATCTAACTCTCAATCTGGGCATTGACTCCAGATCAGATCAGGATGTTTCCAGAACTATGGATTTGTCTGCTTCCAAAGCTCTGAATCAAGTTTCCAAGCCTGATCAGCTTATCTCTGCTCAGCTCCAATAACAAATCTCAAATTGTCAAAGCTCACTGATGTTAATATGTGATTTAGAAAATGTGATGAAGGCTTCAAACCCACAGGCTTTGTAACATATGTAAATGCAATCTGGGAAAATTGCCTGCCTATTCCAAATGATATTTATTTCATCCTTAATAGACATATTTAACTGACATTTCCAGAGTGAGAAATAAGTCTCTGACCTAAGACAGACATTTATGAAGTTTTAAAAATATTTTAATATTAAGAATTGATTGGATTGAATACATCTTAGACAGGGCCCTGGACAATCCTACAGATTGAACTGCTAAACTGTAGATTTGAAATAATGACAAACTTAACAAATTTTGCCCTCAAAGATCTGGCCAACATGAAATCATATAGAAGTTTCAGTACTTCTCTGTCTTCAGTACTTCATGTTGACCAGCTTGTAGTTGGATCACATTCCAAAAGGTCCCAAACTGCTTAGAAAACCTCTACTGGATGGCACTCAGAGGGCACAATGTTTTTCTGCCTTCACCATTGCTATGAAAAAACAAAAAACTACAAAAAAGAAAAAGAAACTAAAAAGGTATGAAAACACAAGAGAGATTTTTTTTTTTCAAAATTACAAAAAGATGTGGCTTCCGACTTTTAACAACAAGGATGTACAAAAATGTCCATAATCAATCTCTTACTGTGTATTAAACCAAAACCACATTATTCCTATAAGTCATTCCACTTTAGCACATGATAAAAATCACTAAGTACACTTACTCCTCCCCCTTATATTAAAACAATAATTCATATGGACCTCCTAAACAACTTTTCCTCCCCAAAGGATAACACATATTTAATTATTCCCTTCCTACTACTATTCTAAGGGACACAGTGGCACTGTGGGTTAAACCGCTGAGCTGCTGAGCTTGCCGATTGGAAGGTCTGTGGTTCGAATCCGCGTGACGGGGTGAGCTCCCATTGCTAGTCCCAGCTCCTGCCAACCTAGCAGTTCGAAAAACATGCAAATGTGAGTAGATTAATAGGTACCACTTCGGCGGGCAGGTAATGGCATTCCGTGTCATGCTGGCCACATGACCACAGAAGTGTCTACGGACAAACGCTGGCTCTTCGGCTTTGAAACAGAGATGAGCACCGCCCCCTAGAGTTGGACACGACTGGACATAATGTCAAGGGAAACCTTTACCTTTACCTACTACTATTCTATACATTTCTGTCTACTATAATAAAAATCAAATTAAAAAGCACATAACTTGTCTGCCATTATACTTAATACTTAACATCACTCAAGCACTTAAAGCAAATCAGATAAACATTCTTTAACCCTTATCCCAGTTCAAAATAAACCAGAGCATTTACATATCTCCAAAATGCACAGAGTTTTCTCTTGAAAAAAATCAAACAGCCCAACTGCCCCCCTCAAAAATTCCAGCTTCTCCTCAGAAAACCTCCCATACATAATGACCCCTTCTTCTTCATGGCATTCCACCAGGAAGTCCATTTCACTTTTTGCTTGCAGACCTCTCTCTCCCTTAAATTTCTTCAACTCCACTATCCAGCATCTGAATAGAATTCCCAATCTCACTCTTAGAAGAAACATTTCTGTCACTGTTGAATTCCTCAGTTTCATCCACCACATCCCCAAGCTGATGGCAGATTTTGGTTCTCATATTTTCCACAATGTCCTGAATAACTTGCATAAAAGCTTGGTAGAAGTCAGAAGAAATCTGTTTAAAATCTTGGTGGAAGTCAGAAAAAATCTGTTTAAAATCTTCCATGTCTCATGCAGGAGATTATGGCACCCCCAAGAGATTAACCAGTGCAAGTTGAAGATATGGAAAAGTTCCAGAGTGTATTTACACAAGTGAAAGAATGATAAGCAGACAGCTCCCAAGGGAAAGTAGAAACAGAAAGCTGAAGGTTCAAATCAGCCAATTCAATGTATAGGAAAATGCTAGTATCTTCATATTTAATACAAAAATAATAACAGGAAGACAACTGTTACTCTCAATCCTCCTTTGCACCATGAATGTTGAAGTCTCTCAGAATTAACATTTTAAGAGTCCTCAAAGCAAATCTGAGACTATCCCTGTCATCTAATGTAGGGAGATTGTTGGCATCAAGGTGAGCATAAATCAGTAGAATCCCAGTCTGGCCCAAATGGCTAACAGAAGGTATAAACACTCTAGCATGAAACTTGAATAGACAGGATGTACAGATTACTGGAATTCCCCCTCCCTGACCTGTTCTGGCATTATTTTCATAGTGCAGATAACCATATGCTGAAATAGTGTTCAAGTGCAACTATTAAGCAAACTACAGATGATATATATAGAGAGAGTTCTTAGTACTCTCTGAGCTTGGTTGTCTGCTTTCAGATGTTTCATTACCCAACTAGGTTACATCATCAGAGCAAGTGAGTGTGGGGGTTGCTACCTCTTTATATGCCATATCTTGCTCTGCCAGTTTTATGGGGGTGTGGTTTCCTCCTTGGTGGTTCCTTGATTAAAGTATTGTTTTATGCCTGTTCCAAATCCAGAAATGCTAGGGAATTCCTGGAAGCTTGGCTTAGACACATAGAGATAAACAACATTTATACACCATTCAAAAGAGACAATAAAAAACCTAGGAAGGAAACAAAAAGACTAGAACATATCCCCTAGAGTGGCCAACATCCAGATAAGCAGTGATCAGCATCAGACAAACAAACAGGCAGAAAACAATACTCTAATCAAGGAACCACCAAGGAGGAAAACTGTACCCTGGAAGCAGACTGGCAACCAGTGCAGCTCACAGAGCAGAGGTGTAACATGTGATATTCTATAGGCATACATAACTGCCTGTGCCACTCCATTTGGCACCAGCTGAAGCTTCTGGATACTTTTGAAGGGCAGCGCCATGTAGAGTGCAGTTCAGTAGTCCAATCTGGAGGTGACTAGGGCGTAAGTGGCTGTGAGCAGATCCCCCTGATCTAGCAATAGGTACAACTGGCTCACAATATGAAGCTGTGCAAAGGCCCTCCTAGCCATGACTGTCAGCTGCTCTTTGAGCCAGAGTCCAGGAGGACCCCAA
Organism: Candoia aspera; assembly: GCF_035149785.1. Classification (NCBI taxonomy): domain Eukaryota; kingdom Metazoa; phylum Chordata; class Lepidosauria; order Squamata; family Candoiidae; genus Candoia; species Candoia aspera. Next base: position 41,373,871 of record NC_086155.1, read on the forward strand.
GTTGCGCAATGGGTCTGTTTGGCATAGTCAAAGATGGCATAGTCCTAGAACCAGCAGGCCCAAAAACCCAAAGCCACTCAGTCTTGCCAGGGTTCAGCTGAAGCCTGTTGTTCTCTCACAGCCTCCAGGCACCAGGATGAGACATCTACAGCATTGCTTAATTCACCAGGGACAGAGATATATAACTGGGTATCATCAGCGAACTGATGATACCTCACCCCAGGGTGATGAATGAGCTTACCCAGCAGCCTCATGTAGATGTTGAATAGGAGCAGAGAGAGCACCGAACCCTGCAGCACCCCACACAGTAGGGGCCGAGGCCAGAATCTCCCACCCCAATCACCACCGAACCTTTGTGGAATCAACCCCAGAGAAAGGAGGCAAACCAGCACAACACAGTGCCACTCATCCCCAATACTTTGAGCCAATCCAGAAGGATACATGGTCAATGGTATCGAAAGCTGCAGAGAGGTCAAGGAGGGATGCACAACCCCCATTCCGCCCTTGCCAGAGATCATCAAAAAGCATGACCAATGCTGTTTCCATGACTGAATCCTGACTGAAAGGGATCCAGATAATCTGCTTTAACCAAGGCCCTCTGAAATTGTTGCACAAGAATTGTCCAGTATAGTGGGATCCAGTGATGGCTTCTTGAGGAGAGGGTAAACCAAGTCCTCCTTAAGAGGTAAAGGAACAACCCACTCACTCAAAGAAGAATTCATCACCATTTGAGCCCACTCACAAGATACCCCCTGGGCCACTTTAATAAGCCAGGAGGGGCATGGATCTAAAGAACATGTAGCTAAGCCCACAGAACCTAAAGACCCTGTCCACTTCCTCAGACCCAACAATATTCAGTTGTTTCTGAATAGGATCCCTGCTGTGGAATTTTTCATCAATGGAAAGCAAGCTATAATGCTTTTCTTTTAAAATTAGGGTAAGGGACTGGCCTAGAATAGTCCAATGATAAAGAAGGGGCACAGAGAAAAGTGCTTTAATTATCTACCTCCTGCTATGGTCCTGATGCCTACTACTCCTCTCTTTGCATCTTTTATTTTCAAGGACCAGAAGTCTGATTTTCTCCAATGTGAACTTTTTGCCCACTGAAGAAAGCAGTCACAACTCTTCTATGGACATCCTTTTCACAGTCTAGTGTCCCTCCCTTCTCACCCTCCCTTACACCAGAGACTGTTTGTCAAAGAAAAAAATCATGTTCAAGGGCAAACCGTTATTCAAACAATGAACAATGCCACATGTACAGTTTGATCCTCAGAATAATGTCCCTGAAGAAAAATAGCTCTGGCAAGTCAAGTATGATTTTGGACACAAAAAGCATTAGCTAAATGCAGGGTGCATCTCTTCTGAACCACAGTAATAAGCATTTGTTATGTTCAAAATGAGTGTTGAACCATCAGTCACAGCAGTGTGATGTGTGTGTGTGTATGTGTGTGTGTGTACATATATACATATGTATTTGGCACCGTGCAAAAATTTGATCATGATAATCAAAAATAGAATCACTGGAACAAATATCTCCTTGTCTGAAGCATGTTGACACTATTTCCTGCACTGACCATATCTCTTCAGCTCACTTGCCTGTAAACTCTCCGGCTTTTTCATTATTTTCCCACTTATTTTCTTGTCTCAATTGTAGCATGGTTTAGAAAAGCATTTAAGTGGCTTTCCTAATCCAGTTAATGCACTTCCCAGAATGTTAGAGCTTCCTTTCTCCAAAGTTAATCTCTATAGTGACACAAAATGTCATTATACATTAAATAAGTCAGGAGTCAGAGGCAATAATGGGATCTGCCCTATAACTGTTTTTCCATTAAATTCACTGAAATGATGAGAGCCAGGGAGTCTCTGTCCAAAAGGTCATGGCTAGAATTTTAAATATCGTAACAGTTTCAACAACTTTCTGAGCAAGGAAGTTCTAACAAGAGAGGGAGGTAAAACAGTATGTCTCTAGAACTGCTGGATGGGTATGGAATTGTCAGTGATTGTATTATTAAAATATCCATATTTTCACTGTGCTTTTCTTTCCATTTGTACCCCACCTTTCCTCCAAAGAGTGTACATAATTCTTCCTTTTATTCCTCTAACAGACTTGTGAGTTAAGTTGGTTGAGAGGTGAAGCTAGAACGTACATCACTCCGAAACTGGTGTACTTTGTTTTGGCAATGTCTTTTGTGAACCATATATTCTAGTTTGTAAGCCATCATTTAAATTCAGGCTCTTCAAGGCTATTTCAAGGCTGGATCCCACAGTGCAGAAAGGGGCTTTAAGTGCCTTGTGCATGTCTAGAGGTATGTCATCCTAACTCATTCCCAAATCCTATATGTTATTAAAAAAAAACTCGGAGCTCTGCCATTAGCATTTAAAAAAATCCTTTGTAGGATTGTGAATAGGGTCAAGTGACCTGGATGGTGGGTATCACTGTTTAATATTATCACAGTGTATAGAATGATAGAATGTAAAGATTGTAGGGTATCTTGGAGAACATCTAATCTAATCCCCAGCCTAATGCAGGAATTCACTACTACAGCATTTTGAAAGATGGCCATCCAGCCTCGGTGTAAGAACTGTCAGCAGAGTGTCCACCACGTTCCAAGGCAGTCTGTTGAATTGTTGAATGGCTTTTATCGTAAAGACTTGTTTCTTTCAACTGACTTATACTTAATTTTGAAGTTTCTTCGCTTTGCTTGGTCTTCTGAAGAATTCTGCCACATCTTCTATCTGTCAGCTCTTCAGATACTTGAACACAATTTCATGTCTCCCTGCAGTCTTCTTTTCTCCAGGCTAAACGTATCCAACACTTCAAACTGTTTTTCATTTTGTTCCCTCTTTTCCAGGCCCTTTATCAGTTTGGTTCCTCTCCAGTTCGTCAATGTTCTTCCTACATTGTAGTGCATATACACTTATTGGTATGGACAAAATAAGAAAGTGGACATTATTTGCAAGAATATACAAGACAGATACAATATATAAACATAACAGAGCATGCTGTGAGTCTCATCGGCTAGGGAGCTATATTTGGCAGGTCCTAGGTGGTGGGCCCTTTCTGCTGTGGCACCTGCTTTATCAAATATCCTCCCCTGCAAAGTCAGGCTGGCTTCATCACTTTTGACTTTCTAGAGGTCCTTCAAAACCTGGTTGTGCCATCAGGCCTGGGGACCCCAGGGGTCTGGTGAATTATTGAGGTGGCTCCATTATTATTAACATTTCTTTGCCCAATATTCCTTTCCTTTTAGTTTTGTTTTTATAGATTTAATGTTTTTTTAAATAATAATAACAATAATACCAACAACAATTGTTTGGCATTTATTAACTAATTGTTTTTTTAGCTTTCTTTTACAGCACCCAAAGTCACTTGTATGTGAGATGGGAAGCTATATAAATCTGACAGATAAACAAACAAACAATGTTTGCAAAATATTTAAATGAAAGAATAGAAATTAAAGTAATTAAGGACTGAGTGAGGGAGAAGAATACATTATGAAATAAAGGGAGGAAGAGATAGGAAAGGAGAGGAATGGGAAGTTGAATAACAGATTTAGTAAGAGTGAATAAACCATTGAATCAGAATAATGATGATGAATTAAATAATAATAATAACAATAAATCAATGTGTTCATTTTGAGGAAGCGTTATCATACATACAACCCACTCACTGAACAACAGTAAGATGCGATAACAGTGCAGTGGTTATATTGTACCAAACATGCCTTCTCCCTTTCTTTTTACTTATCTCCCCGTAATCTTGCCACCCATTCAAAAGACAGGATTAGCGTCCTCTGTTTCAAGTATAAATTTGTTAGCCCCATTTTTGCCACTCTACCAAAACATTACCTGAGCTTCTATTTGGTGCACAGCATTGTCCCTCCATCCAACATATTGATCTTCTGTAGAACATATCTGAGAGATGCATGGAATTAAAGTCAGAGACAGACCCCTCCAAATCCAAAACAACCTGTCCATATTGCATTGGGTTCTGCCATCAATTTGAAGAGATACAAGACCCAGGTGTGGGAATCCCAGAGCAATGAATCCATGGATTGATGTGGTATGTGATCATCAAATGGGCTTCATGGGTTAAATTTAAATATTTAAATTTGGGTGCCCACAGCGCTCTTAAATTATTAACTAGAATGGCTTTTTATAGTTTAATAGAAGAGGAGTTTTAAAATATATGGCTCCCCCTATCTCTGGCAGTTGGCCATAATGCTTGTTGTCTGTGATGGTTAGCATCCAGTAGCAGTTCTAGGACCCTGGTTCTCCAAGCACTGGTTTAATAATAAAGCAGTGGTTTAATAATTTGTTGAGTGTTACTAGAATATCTGGATTTTATTTATTTTTTTTGCTGGTAGGAAATCAAGATCTCAAAACTATTACTTTAATCTAGCAGAATTTAAAGATGAAAGAAAATTTTAAAAAGTGATGGCTGTATCTGTGCAGAAAGAGAAATTGGAAGCCTAGATTCAGTAGCCCCAGACTGCATCTTAAGGAGTTCATCATCACTAATCTTCACATATCCCACTGGTGACATGAAATAATGCTAACACATTTCAAGATGAATATTTAGTAACTTTTCAATCAATATAAGTAAAATATAAATAGTAATTCTGTATCTAATCTTGCACCTTGCATTTAGGTAGAAAGGTTGCCCTACATTTTATATTTAGGAAGGCTATGTGGCTCTTTCTTACTTTCTTTCACTTAAATAATTGTTGTCCCCCATGTAATCATGAGGCTTTCATCCTTCCTACAACTACAGTTCCTGCAATGATCAAGTATAGTTTTGGTCACCTCCTGCATGTAATAAGATATGTCTTATTACTTGTCTCCTGCTTTCCCTTTACATTTGTTTCTCTCCCTTTTAAATTTTGTCCTTCTCCTATGTGAATTAGTTAAGTGTGATCAAGTTGGGTTTGACTTCTGATGTCTGCATGGGCAAATATTCCCCATTTTGACCTGGGCCTAGTAATAATCTCTAGCTTATCCAAGGACAGTCCTGTAATTTATCTTGTCCATCCATTTATTTGTTGTCTTCCTGCCTTAAGCTTCCCCTAAGCTTGCCAAACATAGTTGTTTTTTCTAATATTTCTTCTGCTTGCATTATCTACCCATCATAGGTGATTTTCTGCTTTCTGATCATGGCAGTCTTTATCTGATCCAGGATTGACTGGCTGTTTCTTCTTATGGTCTATGATAGTCTTAGGAGCTGGCTCTACAGCATCTGTCTTCTTTCTCTTGCTCTTTCTCAGTGTCCAACTTTTCAGCCACATACTACCATTGAAAAGATGATTGGTTTGGAGACTTCCAGTGAGCGCCATGGTGAACTGACATCCTAAATAGAGGGAGAACATTGCGGCTGAAAATGGTGTCCAAATTCTGGATCTTGTCATGAGTACGGATGGTGAGCAGGAGGGGACCCCTATCCAGGGGGGAAAACACATGTGTAGTTTAGAGGCTTTGAACTGTCCTTCAAAGAAACTCAGAGCAGACCCACCTTGAGTTTTAGGGTTTATCTGTGTGGGTTTCCCATGCTCCTTCAGTTTGATAGGATTTTCTGTCTACTAGAGCAGATAATAAACACTAGAGACTAATTCCTTGTCTCAGCATGGTTTTTTGTTTAAGTCAGGACACTTCTGGACCACTGAAATCCTTCCAGAGAAAGGAGAGATCTCAAGACTGTACATGTACATGTACTCTGGACAGCTGTTTTTTGTGATCAGATGGCAGGAACCAACGTTTCTGCGGTCAGCTTGCAATTCTTAGAACTTTCTTTGAGGAATCTAAAGGCCATAGGGAGAAAGAACAAAGAATACAAAAATTGTTTATTTGATCAAGGTTAAAATAAAGGGGTTTCTATTTTTGGTAATGTTTTTGCTGATCAGGACTGGATGACAATTTTGTTTATCTGAAGAGAGGAAATAGTGGGATATTAAATAGAAAAGGAAATATAAATATAAAAGGAAGGATTCAAAGTGGGATTAGTAGATATAGTTTGTAATAGTTATGTTGTTATTTCTGATAACTTTTAATGGGCTTTTGCTGATTAAGATGGAGAGATGAGGTTTTAAAGATTGGTTTACAAAGAATGGGGTAAGATATGGGATGAAGAGATGGTTGGTTCTATTTTAAGAGATAGTGATAAGTTGTTATATGTTGATTATACTTGCTGGGGATGAAGGGAGGTTCTTTTTCTCTTTTTTCCTCATTTTTCTTCCTTTTCTGCCCTTTTTAATTTTTAAAAAAATCTTTTTTTTCCTTTTTTATATCATTTTATATTATGTAGATTGTATTAGTTTTATTTGTATAATATATTCTTCAATAAAATTATTGCAAAAAAAAGAGGTAAGATGATTACTTTAACTGTTCTGTTGTTTGTGGTCAGAGGGCCATGTGAAGTTTTGAAGGAATGGTTCACTTTGATAAAACTTACAATAAAACATCCATTTGAACTTGCTTTGAGAAACAATAGAGGTTTATGCACTTCCGTGACAAAACAAAATGACATCCTCTCTTTGCTTCAGCTTTCTTTCATAGAATTTATGAAAAGCTTAAGGAAAGCCTTCTGCAGTGCTGGTTGAGGGATCTCCTAGGCTGGATGACTCCAGCATGTCCAAGGAATATCCCAGAGCATGTTCTGGGAGAATATAAACTAGATATGTTACATTTCCCTCACTCTGGTCCTGGCTGGCCAAAATTCCTGGCCACAACATCCTTCTGCCAGTTTTCCTCACAATTTGTTGACTAGGACTTTTGGCCACCTGGTGCTGTTGGGAAATGACTGGGCAAAGTCACTGCATCCCCCAGGGTTGACTGAGTAAGAATGTTACCCAGAGAAGGTGGCCAGTTGGTAAGTGCCCCCGGCCCCCTTTCCCATTCTGTTTGCACCCACTTGCACCCATTTGGTGAATTTATTCCAGAGTGGATTGTTTAGATAAATGCCTTGAATTACCTGTAGCAGATGGGTAACAAAGCTGGTCAGCATGAATACCTCTTGTACATGCCAAACTTATTTCAAGCTAGCCATATATGGTCATGCTTCAGACAATTCTGTGGTTTTTATTATTATTTTTATAAATGGTGAGATTACAAAAACAAAAAAACAAAAACCTGCTCCAGTAATAGGAAAAAAAGATCAGGACTGATTATACAGTGAGGAAAAAAACCCTAGATATATTATAGGGATTAAAATAAAGTAAATGTGCCAAAAATAGAAAAAGAAAACTAATTAACAGAAAAAAAAGATTTATATAAAATTAACTCAATCACTGAGCTTATTAAATCTGGATCATAAAAAATACATTGTGTTATCTTCCCATTTTTAGAACACATCTATTAAAATTAGGTAACAAACTCTTATGCTGGATCCATTTCTTAAAATCAGGATAGTTTCTTTCCAGTTATGTAAAATTATCTTCTTTGCCTTGCCGCAAGCTTGGCTGAACCAAAGCTCTTCATGAGATGACAAATTCTGTTTGTTGAATATAGTTCAACATTCAGATCCTTAATATTTAGTGATTTTAAACCAAAACAAGGTCTTAGATGGACAAGACCAGATATAGTTAAAGAACCTTAAAGTTTATTATAATATCAACATACTAAATCAAATGTCCATCCCCTTTTAAACATTCTTTGAGGGGTCCAATAAACATGAAGTAACATTTTCTGAAGAACTGATTTTATTTTAAATTACATTTCATGTTTCTTAACAACTGGATTGATTGATTGATTCTCCAAAATGGGATATTCCAATTCTTTTCTCCATAGATAATCCTGTAATTCCGAGTGACAGAAGCTGGCAGTGAGAGGACTATTCTTCTACAATGTTCAGATGAATTGAGTAGCCTCTTTGGTAAAGTGAATTAGGTTGTCTTTCACATTAAAGTGAAGCTGACTTGCTGCACATAGGTTTAATACAAATACTCTTATCCTTCATCTTTTAAATCTAAGTTTGTTGTTACCTTCCTCCATAGGATCAATCTTTTCTTTACTTATCTAGCAGAATTTCCACTTTCATCTAGCCTTGAGCCCAAGAATACAAAACTTTCTACAAACTTCACTTTTTTGCTATCAGTTGCCAGTTTATTAAACATGCTGATTGGCATTATATCTGTCTTCCTGATCTTATATTCTGCCTGTATATTATTCAGGTCAGTTCTTGTTGACACATCTGTTCTCTTTAATGTTCTGTGTTTAACCCAAATATTTGATACCAGTAATGTATGATCTGTTCCACAACTTTCACCTGGAAATGAACTGGCTGAATGGATTATATTTCTCCATTTTCTGTTTCCTATTGTGTAGTGGATTTGATTCCGTTATTATCCATCTGGTAATGTCTATGTATAATGTATATTGCTTGAAACAGGTGGTGAAAATGAATGAAGAATTCTGTTTGTACAACTTGATTAGTCTGTCTCCTTCATTATTGCATTTTTCCAATCCAAATGGTTCTGTAATTCCAAGTTTCTCCATTTGTCCAGCTCATGGTACTCCATTAACAGTACCATGATCTTACCTTATCATTTAGCACTTCACACATTTTGCTGGGGCCCACAAATTCTACAATTTCACCTCACAGGTCTTTTAAGTGTACATGTGGGAAGAGGAATGAATGTTCAAACTCATATCCAGTGGAGACATCAAATCCTTGGATGGATTTAATTAATTATTTGATGCCATTCTTCATAAAACATGTAAATCATAGATGATTTACAGTGCAATTCAAACCAGCGTTATAGTAAAGTTCAGTCAAAATAATGTACTTTATTTTTTTCTTCTAAAAGCTGAATAGAAATAGTCATGGAAATCTACTATGCTTCCTTAGACTACAGCAGCCTACCTATTTGTTTTTAATCAAGTTAAATCCCAGTTTCAAAACCCCTCAGTGCTCTCTCTGAATGTGGCTCCTGGTTAAGACTGTGAAAACTGCCACATTACTTCTTGGTCCTTTCCATTACCTTATAAATGTCATCTTCCAAAGGCAGAAAAGTATTTTCAAGTTATTAGGCTAACTATTGGCAAGCATACTCAGCAACTGTATCATTATAGAAATATTGCTAACATTTAACTTTATTTTATATAATAATTTGCCCAATTGGTATTGTTCAGAAGTTGGTGCTGACTTGATGGTTCCTGGTGAGGACTTTTCATTTGAATTGTTCACCTCAAAAAATTCAATTTACTTTTAAGGCAGTATTATTGGAGAGTAGCAAAGAACACTTCAAAAATCAAGAAGAATCTTAGTTTTGGTTGTCTTAGAATCTCTTTCTAGTATGGAATTATGAGATAATGACACTTTACTAAAAGGCTAAATCCTGGCAAGAAATTATACTTTGTACATCATGCGCAGCTAATGATGTGCTCCAAAGGATTTTCCTCTTTGGCTGCAAATAGTATACAGGGCACCTTTTTTAACCAGGAATTGTGGGGCTGAGCTCCAATGCTGGAACTATGTCTGGTTTGGTATTTCCTCTGGCAGAAGGGGAATGGATAGAGCAGGAAAGGGTGCACTGAAAGTCTAATTTCAATTCCATTCTTCAGGGAACTGATATGGATTCAAATTAGGTCTGCCATATTTTGAATAAAGATTCCAGTTTTGCATATTTCCATTACATATAATCACCTCATCTACATAATTCTGAATATTCTATATTCTTATATTAAATTGCAGTTGCTTGCTTTGTGCTCAGAGGTAAATCCTATTGAATCCAGTGGGACTTATTTATAAATAAGTGTGGTTTGCATGAAGCTGCTAGTTTTTAAGAAATGCACTTGGTGCTGTGGAGTCAATAGGGTTTGACTGATGTTACACAACACACACTGAGTGTGCCTTAAAATTTGCTGAACCATATTTATTTTCTGCACAAAAGAACAGGACAGGGTGTTAGCCGAACAAAACAACAGGCAAATGTTACTTTCTTGTCCTATTGTGCTTGACCAGGTGTGCATTCAGCTCCCCCTCCCCTGATGAGATGGAAAACCGTCTACATTTATCCTGACAGCTTGAAATACAGTAGCATGCTTGCAGAACAATTACAGAGAGATTGGAAGGATTTTAGTCTGTTTAAATGGTAAGGTTGCAGTTGCTCCTCCAAACACTGCACTCCAATCACTGGCTTATAATATACTTTCCACTTTATGGAATTCTTTTTTTTTTTGCTACTGGTTTTCATTCTCCAGTCTTTAGTGGTGGGGGCAGATAAAAGTGTTGTATTTCAAATGTAAACAGTTTTGGCATGCATTTCAAATTGCAACAGTATTTCAGTGAGAAATGGGAAACTCTATATTCACAGAGAGGAAGGCAAGAGTTCACAACATTCTGTACATTATTTCTTCCGTCTTGCAATGCTAGCCCGGCAGCAAATGTGAAACCTTCATCATTCCTCTTAGGCAGCCTTCCATCTATATATAGAGAAAAACGCCTAGTGGATTTTGATCAGACAGGCTATCATTAGGTAGGCTGAGTTACAGATTATAATAATGATTTCACTCCCCTACATGCAGAAGTCTGTGCCAGTGGCCTATCACTATTGCCCAATCTCAGCAGTTGCTTCTGAGTTTAATTCAACATTAGCAGTGGCAGCTATGTATCTTCTTTCTGTTTTCTGGTGAAGATCTGCTCTCAGTAAAAATGGGTCTGTTAAGAACTGAAGAGTCACTTTCAGTATTTCAACAAATGTATATGCCAAAAATACATACTTGTTCAGATCAGGGTAATGTAGGATTGAGCACACGATTGGCAAAACAGAAGTCAGGATGACACCCTTCCAAATTTGCTCATTCTCTCCCCACACAACACACACAAAAAACAGGCAGAGCTTTGATTGTACCACTGCGGCTGCTGTCTTAATTTTTTGGGCCATGCTCTGCAGATATTGCTGCCTAGGCAAGTCCAAAAAAATATGATGCATGTTGCCATTTCCTATCTTTCTTTCCCTTTGTGTTTTCCAAGGTGAGAATAGCACAGCACAAAAGGCTTTTTGTGTGTCTCAGTTGTGCTGCAATACTTAAAACATTCCTAAAAGGCAATCTCATAAACTCAACTGATTTTTTTTTATAAACTCGAAGTTTTTGACAAGCGGTAGAAGCTGAAAACAATATCAATAGTCTGTGATCCAAAGAGGAGAGTACATCCTTCCAATAACACGTCTTCATTTTTTTTATTTATAAAGAGCATCTCTCTATCAATTTATCCTGCTTTTTATCACCTTCAGAACTGATTTGCAGAAATAAACATAAGGAATTTGGCCTTTCCCATTCATTGTAACATTTAGGTGCATTTTTTTTAATGGCTGCATTCTTTTAGCACAAGAGACAACCTTTGGACTTTGAGGAAGCAAATCTACTACCACACCAGCTCAGTAAAGCAGAAAAGTCCAGAGTCAATTAAAACCCTCACAAATCTCCATCTGTTGTGTAATATTAATATCTGTCTTCAAATGGTGATTTCCCCCATAGTGGAGAAAGTTCCCATTTCTCTTTGAATTAAGTGAAGCTAAGATCGCTTCTGGCATATTAGAGAAATAAAGCTGAACAAGGTCATGTACTTGAATGCCAGGGAGTTTCTCATTTGCGATATCCCTGTGACCACAATGCTGTCTTATTGTAAATCTATAACCAAGCAGCAAGGGTTATATGATGCTGATGACTGTAATGACTGGGTTGCAGCTACAATGTAATACAGAACTCAAGCTTAGATTCTCACGTAAGACACGTAGAGTTGTCTTTTAAGAGTCTGTCACTCAGTGCTTCACTCACACAAATCAATACCTCTATGGAAACCACCTAAGCAGAACAATGTTCTCAGCAATGACCCTGAAAATAACACTAGACTTATAGGAAGGAAGTGACTGGGGGGTGGGGCAGGATGGGTGAGGGTCTGTTTCACCTTTTAAATTTGTATCTATTTCTTCAACCCCTCCTACACTCCCTTCACAGACACATCCCAGTTCATTATTTTTCCCTTCTGTCAGAAGGAGCATGGAGCTGCTGAGGTCCCAGCCTCCTCCCAAGGCATTTGATTTCTGCTTCTTTGTCAGTCAATTGAGATCAATTTCTTCCTTGGGGACTGGACTTGCTACATCTGTGAGATGTGCAATAGAAATAAGTTTTTCAGCTCTGAACTGGAAAAAGAGAAAGCATATATTCTGCTGCACAAATAGAGGGACAAAAACCATTCACTCTTCTTCAAGACCCCCAAAGAGTTTGGAGAAATTTCTGCCAACAGGCATAATAATCTAAAAACAGTTGTGAGACAAAGGTAGTAAACATCATATACTAAATTAAAAAAACAGTCCCCGATGCTGTGATCTTAACAAATGACTTGGCTCATGTGCCAGAAATATGTCACCAGATTTGACAGACAGTATGAACAATACTGGACCATAAGGAAGGCTGAGCGAAGGAAGATCGATGCTTTTGAACTGTGGGTTGGAGGAAAATTCTGAGAGTGCCTTGGACTGCAAGAAGATCAAATCAGTCCATCCTCCAGGAAATAAAGCCAGACTGCTCACTTGAGGGAATGATATTAAAGGCAAAACTGAAATACTTTGGCCACATAATGAGAAGACAGGACACCCTGGAGAAGATGCTGATGCTAGGGAGAGTGGAGGGCAAAAGGAAGAGGGGACGACCAAGGGCAAGGTGGATGGATGATATTCTAGAGGTGACGGACTCGTCCCTGGGGGAGCTGGGGGTGTTGACGACCGACAGGAAGCTCTGGCGTGGGCTGGTCCATGAAGTCACGAAGAGTCGGAAGCAACTAAATGAATAAACAACAAATGAACAATACAGAAAGTAGCACTAAATGCTACATGCATTAGTATTGGATGGTAACTGGAATCTGGATCTCTCAAGATCTGGTAGAGGACATTGCTTGTGGAAAAATGTTTCAGTCTGGGAGAAATCTGGATTTTACTTGTTTAACATGAAAAATAATAATTCTATTATTAATCTTTTCAGTAATCTGCAGGTGTAGCTGTGCTCAACTTACACTAGCTGGAGAACGATAAAGTTTAGAGGAAATCTTCTGCTGTAGCATCTCTTGGAAATATGCCATCATCAGGACTACTAACATAACAATAGACAGGGGCAAAAGTATTTGGCCCGGTTCATTTTCAACAAATTATTTTCAGCAATTTTCAGCAGGAAATGAAAATTATCCCTGATCTTTTGTAGTCTTGACAGGTTGGCAGCAATGTCTGGCATTTTTCCAGGGAGACCTACCATGATAAATACAAAGCAGTGAGCAGCTGCAGACTATCTTCCTTGGTACTGTTGAAATAAGCTATGGTGCTGCTTTAAGAAGTGGTGAAGCTACAGTGAAGAACAGCAGTGTGCCAATATTCTTCTTGGAGAATGGCCTAATGGGAGTGGTATTGCCTCAGTCACCACCAAAGGGGATGTGCAGGGGGAATGGCAAAGCCATCCCTCGGTGCATTCATGGAGAATGGGGGAGTCTGGGTCAGGTTGTAGCAGTGCCTTGTCACCTCCTAGAAGAAGGGAAATCTCAGGATTTCTGCACAAGGCAGAAAATCAGTACAGCCTCTACACATGGAAAGGGTCCACATATTACCAAAAGCTGTGCATAGAGCTCTCCATATCAGAGGGGATCAGAGTTCATTACATAAGCCTTTTTCCAACAAAGCTTATCAAGATGGTTTCGCTATACTCTTTGTGCCAGTCCTTCTGTCAATGTGGGTTGTCTCATAAACAGGTGAGCATTTGTTAGTAGTCTATGTCTGTTAATGACATAAACAAATTGGAATCCTTGTGTGCAGGAATTCCTAGAAGTTCTTTGCTCCTAGTTGCCTTCATCACAGTGAGTTGTACACTGCAGATGTTTTTGTCTTTTGTCTCTGATGGACTGTATGTTAGAAATGTGCAAAACTGAGTGATGTGCTGACTAGGTAATACTCACTAAGCTCACCTCAGCAAAGCACGTCCAAGTCCCTTTTGTTGTCATGGATGCTAGGTGACTTGCAGATGGGATCGTTGAATTCTCTGCTGTTTGTGTGTCATATGTTCCCATGTTTGTTTCCTAGAGTGCAAAGGAAGCCAACAACAGAAAATGAATGTACTATTTTTGTAAGTCACTGGTGTTTCAGCAACTCTTAATTGAAGCTTTTTGTCACTTGCTGATATTCTAAATTCCATCATTTTATTGCTGTGCCACTTATTTAAACTTCAAATGCTTCATAGAAATGCAAGTACTGGAGTCCGATTTCCCTCTTTATGTTGCTTGGGGAAAGTAAACCAGAAAATATCTTTAGCCAATTCCTGAAAACAGTGTTAGCCAATTATAGTACAGAATTCTATATTTTTTCCCCAGTACTGATATTAGCGCTATTCATGCTTCCAAAATGGATTTGGAAGCAATGTTTTGGACCTCATGCCAGCATCACGCATACGTATCTGCTGTACATTAAAGAGGCTACCCCTTTTCAGAGACTTCTGCAAAAGCCTGAAAAAAGCTACTGCTGCTTTAAGGAAGCTTCAATGAACCAACCTGTTAAAGCAGCAGCACCATTTTTTTTTTCAGGCTCATGTAGAAATTGCTTTAATTAATAGAAGAGAGAAATTGTACTTGCACTTCTCCAACTTGGTCTGAAGAACTCTTTCACTTGTTAGGAAGAACAGGGAAAATCTTGAACATCTAATATCCTGGTGTTATTTTATTTATATAATTTTTATACTATGATTAGCTTTGTCCTAACATTTTATATTTTGAATTAACTTGCAGGCATCAAAGTGGAGTGACTGCTGTGTGTGTCATACAGATAAACACAAACGCATACACACACACAGTAATCACTGATTTTGTTCAAAGAAATATTATTAGACCTCACTGAATATATATTAAATCCTTATTTTATATTGCAAAAATACACAGGCACTGCTCTCAAATGTATTTTTAATGATGGCTGGTGAGTCATTACAATTTTGCTTGGTCAAAATATTAAAATCAATAAATAATGCTTTAATAATATGGACAGAGAACCATACCAAATGAACCATATTAGCACAACACAAATTTCTTTTCCATGGCACTGAGGCAAAATGCTCACTCTTTTATAAGTTACCAAATGATTCTAGTCTGTTTTTTAAACTGTGGTAGAAAATGACAATTTTATACAAGGAATTTTGATTGTGCTTACATCCTCAGTTACTGAAATTCTATAGATACTATTGTGCAAGGAATGTTATCCAAATCCAGTTCATAAAGTCACATGCTAAAGGGCTTGTGATGCCTGTTGTAATTGCTTTGTAACTGAGAAAGTATCTAGTAGTAGTAGTTAGCAAAAACAGCCAGCACAAATTATTGTGATGTTCATCCTGGCACCATGCATGTTAGAACCAAAATAGTCATAAAGTATGTCATATTAACATCCCATGAAGTGCACCATATATGAACCAAAGTACCCAAAATACGAGTTTTCAAAATAAATGCATGGTTCCTGTTAGTATTAGACAAAAACAAATTAACAACAAAAACCCTTTATTGTGTATAATAAACATGTTTGGTGCCTTGCTGGACCACTGTAAGGCCAATGTGCTTGTGGTTTTAGCTTCTAATACCTGCTCCACATGTTCTAGAATGCCACAGTGAGAACCTGGAAGTGATGGTCATCCTATTATTTGTCCTCAGCATTAAATATCCACAATTAAATCCTGTAATTTCTACTCAGAAGTTCCACTTGTCTGTTCTATGGTGATTCTATTCAGTAGGGCTATGCAGTGGTGTTGTGGGCTGGATTCAGAATTTTGTGTGCTAGCGTACAGACAAATAAGTTTTTATAATTTCTAAGAATAGGAGGTAGAAAGCAATACGATGAGCAAATGGTTAAAAACCATAATACAATCTAAAAAATAAAATAAACAATGCCTTTACAGTATCTGTCTAACTGAAGTTTTACAGTACATACAAGCTTTTGAGTTTCTCAGAAATTATCAGCCAGGGTTGTTAAAAGCCAGGCAAAAGTTGGGTGAGGCAGGAGAATGTGCCTGAGATTTAGACCACATTGGACCATGTTATCTTCTTAGAGATCAGCAGGATTTTAAATCAGTGATTTCTGAAAATACAAATTTCAATTGTTAAAAGTCACAGCTATTTCCATCCTCTGTAGGATAAAGACTCCTTGACTGGAGGAAAGAAACCAGCTAGGCAGTCTTTCTATTTATGTAGCTAGAAATAGTTTAAAGCTGCAAGCCTGCAAATATGAAATTCCCACCCTTAACACACTCTGCTTGAAGAAAGGATAGAAATCTGACGACATCTAGATGTGGAACAGGCAGTCCAAACCCTTTGTGTCTGGTCGAATTGCACAAACCAAACCCCACTGGGAAAGGTGTGGAGCCCTAAAGGAGGCCATTCAACAGTTAGACTCACCCTCTGTAGAGTCAAACTCTCTAGTCATTTGCCCTTGCCTAGCAATCCATGTTCTCAGATTCTGACCTTGCTGGAAAATTACCTGTTGTCTCTGCAAGCAAGCTGAGCTCTTGCCCTGCTTGGCTCAGCCCAGCTCCTAATGGTGAACTATTATTAGTTGCCATGAAACTGCTGAGCAAAGTCAAAATATATTACTTGCTCATTGAAAAGGCACATGTAACCACAAAGAGGTGAAGAAATCAGGGAAGGAGAGAATTTGTTTTCATCTGCAACTTAGGACAGATGCCTGGAGGTCTTCCTTCTTGTTTCCAGTTTGGTGTCATGGGGAAGGCATTTGAATCAAGATGATACTCTTAATCAGATTAAAAGAAGGAGTTGATAGCATGGACAACTTTTCTTCTGAAGCTAATATCACTAATTAATACTGGTATATGCTGCATTATTTCTTGAAAAATTTAAATCTTCCCAAATGTGTCTGAGATTGATATCTCAAGATTTGCTGTGGAAAGATAATAAATCCCCCACATAAAGCTTCCTGATTAGGAAGAATCTATCCTATCCTGCGTTTTGAAGGATCAGTAAATCTCATTCTTTTTATTATCTTCTTATTTGGGATATATTGTAAGAATTTAAACTTACATAAAAACTGAGCATATTAAATGAATCAAGGTTATAATTACCAGAAGCCCAGACAGTTTTTAACCCTCCTTTCTTTTCAGAGGGTTGATCAGAGAACAAATCTTACTAATCTATCATTCACCTTTATATAGTTAAATGGAGTTTCTTATTGGCCTGTATATCTCTAATTATTCACTACTAAGTTAAAGTTCATCAGTGCATGTCAAGAGTACGTTTGCTCAAATAATAATGGAAAAATTCAGCATATCTAGCTTCTAATTTTCTTCTATAGTTTTACCAAAGTTAAAAGGAGGAGAAAAAAAGAAGTGACTTTGTAGAGCGATCAGAGGTCACCTCAGGTTGTTACTTGTACAATTTCAGATTGTTTTATTAACTCCTCCCCGCCCCACAATTTCTATGTACTGTTCTGACTTAGACCACTGGTTTTTGAAGTCATTTTTTGAAGCCATCAACCAGGTGGATAGTATGTTTTTATAGACTTTTTTTTCAGTCTGTAAATGAAATAGTTTTGTTTGCAATATCTAAAGATAAATTCTGACAGATCAACTTCATAAGGAAGTCTTTACTCGAAAGATGACAGAGAGAAATTATTCCAGTCTTCATTTTGTAGAGGACTGAGTGAATCATAGTTAAATGATTTCTTGGCAGAGATGGGCAGTAAACCAGCAGCAGGTAATTTGTCATCCACTACTTTATTTTCCTGCTGGGTAAATCTCAACTTGTGCAAGATATTGCCATACACAAACTGCAGAATAACAAAGCATATTTAGGTTGATGTTGCATTTGATTGATTTCACCATCCAGTTGCTTTGTCCACAGACCTGACAGCATGTCCAAAATAGTTGTGTTAATATTTTT
Organism: Candoia aspera; assembly: GCF_035149785.1. Classification (NCBI taxonomy): domain Eukaryota; kingdom Metazoa; phylum Chordata; class Lepidosauria; order Squamata; family Candoiidae; genus Candoia; species Candoia aspera. The sequence goes on from NC_086155.1 coordinate 41,391,770, forward strand.
CACCTTATCCTTATGCTGAGTGGCAAGGGAAATGGATATTTTGCTAGGTCCTGTCATTTCTAAAAAGCCTGCAGAACATTTTGAGACCATGTATTTATGCAATGATATATTTGTTCTAAAGGGAAAGATTAGAAAGAGAAAATTGAGAGATGTGCAGGAATGGGTTCTGATATATGAAAGAAGTACATGATAATTTATTTTATTCATGCAGATGTTACTTGGGACTTCATATGGTTTGAGCATGAAGAAAGATTCGGCTATTACTCTCTCTCTCCCTGCCTCCTGTAATCCATTATAATGCAATCATCAAGTATCTATGTTTCCTGCTGTACATGGACATGTAAACCATGAGTAACTTAGGCAGGCCATCTGAAACATATGAGTACTTTTTTTATTGTCTGTTTTAACTATTTTAAGATGAATGACATGTGCCCATAAGGTCCTTCCTATGTCAGTGAGATAGTTCAATTGCACTTTATTTTAAAACACTCTATTGCTAAACACGTTGTATCTGCTGATTGTATTCCCAATGAATGGGCCATTAATTTATTAGTTATTCTTATGCATTACTTATCTGATGAATTACTGATTCTGACATGCTCCAATAAATAAGGTCTCCTAGACATAAAAATGCTACTGAAGGGACATGGCTCTTAGACAAAGCCTGAATGCTGAAAATCAATTGTAATCCTTTTTCCTTTAGATTTTTGTGAGCCAGGCCTTTTCAGATGATGACGTTGCTTTATGGGAGGTCTCCAAGAAATCTATAAATTAGATTGCTCTGGCCAGTAAGATGTGACTTTGTAGAATGTTTGCTAGTTGTAAGTATGTCTTAAAACTTGAATTGGGTCACTGCAGCATTAAAAGGTCACATTTGATTCAAAATGGGGCTTTTGTGAAAATGTCACCTTGTAGCACCCTTGTTGAGATAACAATTTGCTGGTTCATTTACTTTTCTGCTACCATTTTTCCTGAACTTTAGAGTAAAAAGAAATACCCCTCCCAGTACAATATGCTCCATGTGGTTTTGAAAATGCCCAAGAAGATTATTCCCAGTGCTGCTGCCAATGAATGTGCCAGTTTAATAGTTTGCCTGTTGTGGGAAGCATCATGTGGCAAATATACCAGGCACAAAGAAATTACTTGTGCTGATGGAGATTGTAAGAATAAAACAACTGCCCAGCATGGGTCTCAAGAAGACAGACAATTTAGAGATCTGATTTTGAGATGAAGAAAAACTGACTGATTAACATATTCTGGTGACAGATTTCTGGCTCATAAATCAGAGTTTTTCCTATTGATAGACACAATCACATTTAAATGAGCTACCACTCAAGCATTCTTCTCACTGATTACCTATTGTCCACTCCATTCTGGATAATAAACAACAGTCCATACTGGGAATATTTTATTCCCATACCGGGAATATTCCAGTCTATTAGTGGCAACCAAAAAACATCGTTAAGTTTCTTCCAGCACATTGACACAGGGTGGATAAGATAAAATTTCCTAGAACTTATGCTTATTGATCCCCATGCCTTGCATGGGAAAACAAAGAGATTGCCAGCCCCAGGGAAAAGAACTGGACAGTGAAAATCAGGACATTCACACGCACAACTTGACCACCTTGAACTAAATATGTGCTGGAAGGCTACTCCCCATTCATAGGAATTCCTCTAAAGCTCTCTTTCATCAAATTAAATGAGACATGGTGAAAAAAGATACGGGACTTTTATGTGCAGCATTAATACAAATTATCTCATGGCTCTTAGCACTGGGTACAAATGCTTCCATGGCATGACTGTTAGCTGCCCAGTCACTGGTTTGAGATGGGTGGCTATATTAATTAATTAATTAATTCAATTACAAACCAGCAGTGGTCTACCGTGTGGACTGATTGCCTACCTGTACGGAGAGAGGTGCTATCCAAAGGAAGTATCTCAGATGGTGCCCATTCCCATTAGCTTTCTCAGTAAAGTCAGATGTAAGATTTAAGTGAGGGGAGGGGAGTGTGCTTAGGTTGTTATGGCCAATGTTTCTTACCCTATCTTTATGTGCTCCCATTTACTGTTCAAGACAATCTACTGCCATTGATATAAGATGCAGTGACTGCTTTCACACTCCCAATTTCTGAATTAACCCATTTTGGTTAATTTACACAATAAATTAAACTGCAGACCATGGGTTTACATACCCACCATAAGCCACAGCAAACAAAACTAAACAATATGCCCAGGTTAAAACTAGCCCATTGTGTACATGCAGCTACTAGAAATTAAATAGTTCACTGTACTATATGAACACAGCCATACAGTCTATGCAGTCTTAAAGCCTCTTATATCACCCTAGCTAAATTACAAAGTAGGAGATTTTAAGATATTTACCACAATAGTAAGCTTAGGAGACCCAGCATGGTGTAGTGCCTAAGGTGCTAGACTATAAGTGGAGAAACCCAGTTTCTACTCTTCCCTTAAGCATGGAAGTCAACTGGGGGACCTTGATTTAGTCACTCCCTTCCAACCCTAACTGGTATCAGGTTTACAACAAGATGACTAATAAACAAAGCTAAAGGTAAAGGTAAAGGTTTCCCTTGACATTAAGTCCAGTCGAGTCCGACTCTAGGGGGCGGTGCTCATCTCCGTTTCAAAGCCGAAGAGCCGGCGTTTGTCCATAGACAGTTCCATGGTCATGTGGCCGGCATGACTACATCGAACGCTGTTACCTTATGAACGAATAAATGAAGCTACTTGACGCATAATACATTAATAGTTTGGTTGTAAGAATTAGGAAAATGCAGTGAAAAATCAGGCACACACTACAACCATGTGGAACAAACACAAGAAAAACAGCTACAACTACAATAGCAAGCTATGAATTCTGAGTCCTCTGTGAATTGGTTCCACAATACCACCTGTTTGTAGTGGAGATGCTTAATTCCAACAGTCCAATAATTACAAAGGAGCCCCAAGCACAAGATTCAACTAAACCAAATATCAGTCCAAAAGTGTGAATGATGCCGACACCTAAGCATGTGCTCTGCTATTGAGTTATGGCCCCGTATAGCACAGATTTCATCAGATTTTCTAGATGGAAGTAATATGGAAGTTATGGTGGGGCAAGTGGGACATGAGGATATACTGTAGGTAAAATATAACTTGAACAATTCTATAGATTCAGTGAAATTCCGCTGTTCAACTGATCTGATTATTGTCAGGCCCTTAGGATTTTGAACCTTAATAGATCATATATTTATTCAAGAAATAATGCAGCATATACCAGTATTAATTTTCTTCAAATAAATTCTGGAATATTACAGTTAACACCATTTCATTTTGGTTCTAGCATGCTGAAAGCATGCCAGATCAACCTAATCCAGGAAAGGAAGGAAGGAAGGAAGGAAGGAAGGAAGGAAGGGAGGGAGGGAGGGAGGGAGGGAGGGAGGGAGGGAGAGAGACTGAATATTTAAGGATTTTTTGAGATGAATTTCTATTGACTGTCTGCACTGATCCTATTCTTCACTTGATTTTTTTCCCATCTTTATCTTTTCTTAATTGTCTCTGCAGCCGCTCATGCGTCTCACTGAAGTTTACCAGAATTAAGTCTGGGTCCTGAGCAGTTTATACAGAAAAAAAGCACTATATATTGATGGATTCTAGTAATATACCTCACTGATAGACCAAGTAATATGCCAAAGCTGCAAATCCAACTAATGTGATGCAATATTGCTGTGATATATATATATATATAACTATTTCAGCTTCTCCCTGCTCTTTTAATATCCTTCCATCAAAAATCAAATATTAGAACTGGAAACTTATCTCTGTCCACAGAAATAAGTTGAAAAATGAACTTGGCTTGAATTTATTTATAATTCATTTTTCTTTTCTGGAACAAAGATTGCTATGGGAAAAGAGTTTTGGTTAGTCATATTTTGTTGTTTTTTGTTAATAAATGATAAGCCTTTTAAAATCCAATCCCCTTGTATCATCCTTGCAAACATATCCTTGTGGCTTCTGGACAGAATGGTGAGATGCAAATTGAATCATCATCATCATCATCATCATCTGTATGACATGGATTCTTCCCATACTATCAGTGATGGACATATTGTTAGAAATCATGAACCATGTGCAAGGAGACCCTCACATTTTTAAAATAAAAATCCCACTACTATCAACACCTATGGATATATAGAGGTTTAAAAACAACTCTCTTAGCAGCAGTGCAATGTTTTAAAAAATGCATGCCTTTGGCACAAGAGATGACATTTCTCTAAACAAAGAAGCTAAGAAGAAGGGTTAAATCAACCCTGCCCATCATCATGGTCCTTTACTTGGATCAGTCCACCAGATGCTTCCATTCAGGTCAAAATAACATTAGAAAGCCTGCAGTACAGAAAGCATTTCACAGACCATATAGTTTGCTCCTTACTAGACACAAGTTCATGAGCTTTTGCTCCTGGGAGATTCCCAGGGAAACAGAGGTTCTCTTGCAAAAGTATCACTGCTGGTCCCTCAGGGGAGTTACAAGAGTTGAGTCACATAGTCAGCACAAGGGAAACTTACTCCCAAGAAGTTGCAGAGATTTCAAAAGGGAAAGAGCAGTGGAAGAGAGAGGCACCCAAACCTACCCAAAACTGATCGTAAGGTATAACAGCAGACTGTGAGCCACAGATCCTAATAGCTACTTGTCAGTAGCCTGAAGCCTCTTTGCCTTCTGCTATTTAAGGCTGCCAAACATTCCACACAAAATGTGCGTGTTTTATACTCAGAATAAAACTTGACCATTTTGAGCTGCACTGTTCTGAGTATTCCAGCTGTTTTGAGGGCTGTGATTAGGTGTTTATTTTGTGACTTTGATTTTATAATCCAGCTTGCCAATACAGCGACAGGGATTGTTTTAGTTTATAGTGCATAGATGCACACCCCGCCCCCATATGATTACCAAACTATAGCTTCTTGATTATATGGTGACATTTTTCCCTTTCAAATTTCTCATGTTCTAAGTCTCAAGGTAACATTTGGACCATGCACAAGTATTTGTACTGGTAAAACTAAGGGAAAAAAATGCCATTTTCCAATATCTCCATCAACTGATTGTGATACAGTAATTACAGACTTCTCGGCAAATATATTATTTATTTATTTATTTTTCAAATTTCTATCACCGCCCATCTCTCCTAAAAAGGGGACTCTGGGCAGTTAGAGCAATTAATGTCAGAAGTGATGCTGGTAAGGCAGGCACCAGTAGTTCTCAAGCCAGAGAGAACCATAATGCCTGTCCTGAGCAGATGCCTCCCAATTACAAGGGCAAGAAGAAAATGCCAGGTTGCTCAATAGCTTGAGAAGGCCGGTGTTTGTATATGAATCCTGGGTTCTGCAGTAGGCAGATACACGATTGATTGATTGATTGATTGATCGAACTTCTCAACTGCCCAACAATGACTCTGGGCAGTTTACAACAATAAGAATAGCATATCACTAAAAATACAATGCAATAAATATAAATAATTGCGGACCATGTCCATGAGAGAGTGTCGAATGGCAGGGTCCAGTAGGAGGGCCTTCTCTGCCATAGTTCTCGCCCTTTGGAATAAGCTACCCCCAGAGATAAGGCAAGACCTCCCGGCCTTCTAGAAGGGGCTTAAGATGTGGCTGTGCCACCTCACTTGGGGCAGAAGATGGCATAGTTCGTTGTGGGGGTGGCTGGCGCCATAATATGGCCCTGGGGAATTTGAACATCTTCCATCTTGGATTTTAGCTTTTTACCTTATATATTTTATAATACTTACATATTTTTAGAGTTTTTATATCGTATATTTGTATTTTATAATGTTTTTAACTGATATGAACCATTGTTGTTTTAATATATTGTAAGCTGAGTCGCATTTGAGATGAGCGGTGGAAAAATGTGCTAAATAAATAAAGAAAATAAATATAAAAATACAAATATAAAATATAAATATAAGATGGCAAATCAAGGTCTTACTGTTGGCACCATCATGGTGCCAACCACCTCCATGTATAGCTATCACCCCTCCCACTCCAAGCCAGGTGGCATAACCAGGTTTTAACCCCTTCCTGAAGGCCAGGGGAGTGGGGGCCTGTCTTACCTCCAGAGGTAGCTTATTCCAAAGGGTGGGCGTGATGGCAGAGAAGGCCCTCCTCCTGGACCCTGCCAACTGGCAATCCCTCATATACTACATACATATATACATGGCTTCAAAAATAAAATAGCTAATCTAGGTGTAATAGAGGTTTCTGAATAAGGGGTTAAATGTCTGGAGAGTTGAGAATTATAGCTGTATGCAACACAAAGCCTGACAATTAGTTGATGTATATAGTGTACAAATGTTGTACTCTGTAACTATGGAGAGGGTAGGATCTAACAAGGAAATATTGACCATAAAAAAGGCAAATTTGTCAGTCACTCAGATTTTCTCCTTTAAGCAACTTCTGCATTCTGGCATTGTTCAAATATGGAATACGGAAAAGCAATTTGCAGTGTCTGCAAATGAAGAGTCTCTTCTTCTTCAGCCCTACAAAATGCCAAATCACTCACAAAATATCCAGACTTTGGAAAGAATTGTACCTGACCTTGGAGAGTCACAGCATTTCTCAGAAATGGCCTGATTTGGTTTGGGGGTTAGATGAATCCAGTGTAATTCCTTCACCCAATTTCAGACAGAATTGTACTTCATCTCATCCATTCCTCTTTTTAATCTACAATTAATTTCAGAGAGGAATCATCTATTGATCCATTATCACAATCTCTGCTGTGAACATAGTGACTGAGCTGAAATGATTCAAATACAAAGTGTAATGCTTTAAAACAATGGACTGGCAGAAGCCAACATGATCACATTGCATGAAAGAGGATCAGCCAAGTAGTAAACTCTCTGAAGCATCTTTTCTTCTGACTAATGAAATCCCCCTTTCTTTTCCAGTGGATCAGTAACCTCTAACAAAAGAACTGTCTTTTTAAATCATGTTTCCTCTTCTCAATCCATTCTCTTTACATATACAATCACGTTCCATTTGCTGATCCTATCATAGAAGTCTCAGAGCTCAAGGAAAGTCTTTTTGAGAGTGATTATAGACTTCTCTCTCTTTTTAAAAAACTGCCATTCAGAATACTGTCCTAGTGAAGAACGAAGACAACTAAATGCCATAAATACATATAATTGCCATCTACTTACCCGTTTTGTATCTGGAGGATGATTATTGTTACTGTTATTATTTCAGTAGGGAATTCCACCAAGTGCATTTCACTTTCAGGAACTGGGAAAAAATGGCAACAAAAACCAAAAATAAGAATATGTTTTCAAGCTCTCCTAAATGGCTGCAAGGAAGGACCCTGGTCAAGGAAAAGTATGTTAATATACAGTACATAACAAATACATATGATGAGATTCAGCTAATGTGTATCTATGCCACTGGAAATTAAGAATCAAAGAAGCCTCTGCAGGCACTCAGTCTGCATATAAGAAGGTTAAATATGCATTGGGGCAATGCGTAGTACACATGAAAGCTACCTGCACTGTTCCCTATGCCAGGCAGCCCTACATACAGTACATTAAGCATGAAGGTCATAGAAGATGTGTAGGTTATGTTTTGCTGGAAGTACTTACAAACTTCTCCATAAGCAGGAACTACAACCAGCTTGATCCCTGGCTGGGATCATTTCAGCCTTTGCATGTGCAAGCCCATGCCTGCACAGGGCTTATGCTTATACGTACTGCTCCCCGCATTCGTCTGAATTTGTACATGCTGAACTTGTAGGGGGCTGCACAACAGATGCTGATCTCAACTCCAGTCTCCATCCTCTCAGTGGGTGGTAAAATTGGGAGGAGAGTTCTATTTAGGTTCACAAGAGAGCAAACAGATCTCCCTGTATGATCACAGACTCCCCCTTACCAGAGACCAGAACCACAATGGCTGTGCTCACAGAACATCGTAACCTGGTTAATAAATGGATACAATGTGTTGGATTCACACACTATACAATAAGCCAATCAAATGACCTATGTTTTCACATGTTTAGTCACCAGAAATTAAACCAAGTTTAACATTAACCAAACGTAGTATTTTATGTGAAGTGAAGCCATAAGCCTTCAATCAACCTGCTAGAATGCAGTGTAAGAACAGGTCAGAGTGCTTTATTTGTGCTCAGATCTGTATGAGCCAAATGCCCTTTCAAAATCAGGAACTGAGTGACTGAGGCCAGACATGCTTGGGAACATATGATGTGAGGATTTATGCATAGTCTTGCCTCCATACTGGAGTAGGCAATGTCAAGTCAGTAGCACTACTGTTAGCTGCAATAATGACAGAATTCTGACATATCCATAGTAACATCATCACACACTGTAAATGCTGACCTTACATACTTGCATACTGACATCCAGGGCAAGTAGATTAGTTGCAGCATTTGTGTGATGTTGTTGTCATGCACTATTTTCTACCTACCCCTGAAGATGCCCATGCAAGCTATTCAGATATTGTGAATTATTATTCTCACAATCCTTGATCGTTAGCTAGGCTATGAATGTGGTGGACAGAAGCTGGTTGAAAACATCCATGAGACACCAAGTTGTCTCATCTCCCATGCATGCTTTTGACTTGCTGATGATAAGGCTTTGCATTAAGCAACAGAAAAAGTCTTGGCAAGCCATTTCCTTCTTCTCCCATCCATCAACACTCCCTGGTTGCCTGGTGCTGGTATACAGACTCTCATCATAAATTTCCAGTAAGCATTGGCTTAGCCCAAAGGGGATACTCTCCTCTATCTGTACCATCAGCCAGAAAGTGCTTGGAAAGCCCAGCTCACATTAGAAGGACTGATGAATCTCCATATACCTGTTGTGGTAGGGATGTCTGAGCAGCCACTCATTCAACAGGCAGACACATTTACAGCAATATTCCAGTTCTTGCTGGCTTTGAATTATGGAGGGCTGCTGCTATCTTGGCTGACACAGATACACTGTTACAAAATGCAGTGAGAGAATTGCCCATGAAATTTCAAAAATATGCCTATTTAGGTGAGAATAAATTGGAGAATACTTCTTTCACTTCAGAGAAATCAATTTATTCAGATCAGCTCAATTCTGCTAGGGATTCAGGATTCTTTCAAATTCAGCACAAATCTGTATTTAAAAGTTCTCTAATATAAGTGCTTCCACATTATATGCAGTATATATCACCCCACTCCCACCCCCATTGACCCTCGGTTTCCAGTTTCCTCATGAAAAGCTTCTACGTTTAGGAGCACTGAAATCTTCGTTCAAAGTTCATCTGGAACATTGGCACATGATTTTCTGGTCTGTGGACAGTTATACTGCTTATATCATGGCCATATAAGTTACATTTTCAGGCCAGTTCAGGAAAAAGAAAACACACACAGACAATTCTTTCCCATTAAAAAGCACCCATGTGAACAAGTCTGGTGGCTATTTCACTCTTAGTTAGCATGAATATGTAATCAGACTTACAGCACTAACTGTGCAATTCTAAGCATGCAGAGAAAAAAAAATGATGGCAACAGAATATGCCTGGTCATGCAAGCCACTGTTTTCACATTCCAGCAAAAATTAAAATATCATAACATGAAAGCTTCAAGAGAACCCCTGCAGGGGAAGCCACTTTGTCTAATGACCTTTCTCATTCTGTGATGGCAAATACAATAGCCACAGCTCATAAATCATGGTGCAAGAAAACATCCGGAGGGCATCCTTTGACACTGTTTGCATATTTAAATGTCATCATTCTCATAAAAGAAACACAAAATCTTTCTTCTTCTTTTTTCTTTCTCAAAAATGTCAGTCCAGGCTGGATTAGGAAAGATAATACAGAAGTATTTCCAGAGAATAATTGCCATTGTCACCTACCTGCAATGTACCTAACAAATGAGGAAAGGGGTTTATTATTAGGAAAAATTATGATTATTAGAGTAATTAATCAGCCTCTTCTGACAGCTTCTTGGAGAAAATAATCACCAAAGGCCAAGGAACTTAGCAGGCCGTTTTGTTGATAAAGCACCACAACTACAGAATATTTTCCCACTCGTGTGTATGCTTGTTTGAGCAGATTTAGTTATTTTTCTGAGGAACAATGAAACCATTGCATTTTGTGAGGCAAAATAACAATCCTATTATTTCTATGATTAAACAAACAAAGATACTTGCCTGCTGCCTGTTTTTGTTTAATTTAGCCCCAGACAAACCTAAAATTACATTATATGAAAGAGAAAGAGAGAGAGAGGGAAAGAGTATAATTTAATTTTAGTGTTGTATATTCCTAGTATGAGAAATCTTTTGCAGTTTGTGTTTGCACTCATCTTTTAGAGTTTCTATTTCCAGCTTGGCTGAACGCAGATTAAAATAAAATGAAACGTTTATTTCAAAATAAAAGGAATTCAACTATAATATTTAACATGTGACAATATAAAAGAGAAATTACACTTCCAACATCCAAATTCTCATTTTGCACATGATACTAAAACTTAAATGTCTGAAATGCAAATACTTTAGATTTGTTGGCACTGCTTCCTTCTTGCAGCCATGTATGAAGCATAATTCTTCATTTATCAAATTACCGTCACATTTATCAGTCAGCTGCCATTTGAATCAGTTAGAACAATGAGCAAGTATTACACTGGAGCAACAAATATTAAACGGTGCAACAAATCCATTGCTTCTGCTGTTTTAGTAGACAACGTTCTCTAAGAACTTGAAGTGTGGCCAGAGATAAGGTCATGGGCTGTTTTTATCAACCTGCAGTAGGGATATTTGATTGTAGGAACTGTTTCCAGACTGATTTCAGAAACTACTGGAACAGAAGCCTCAGTGCTCTTTAAAGATCTAGGAGCTACTATAAACTTGCCAGATTATTTTCAAGCTTTAAAAAAAAAAGTGAAATAAAGTAAATCTCAGGCTTAGTTAGCTCATATAGTAAACTCCTCCTTTTCGGTCTGGGATCTTTCTGAGCCAAAATCTTTTGAGAGGTAGGGAGGTAAGCACATATGTATTTATAAGCCTCCTATTTTCTTCCAGCAGAATTCAGGGTAAATTTTGTTTTAGTCTCTATTGTAGAATTTAGGATATGGAATAAATTCTTAAATCATGGGGAGGCAGATTTCAGCTGAGTAGTCTGAGAGTATTAATTATTTGCTGGGTTGGAGGTTCACTAGATATGTTCAAGCATAAGTTAGACAGTTGTCTGTTATGGATGCCTTAATGTAGAGTTCTGCAGTCAGTAGGAAATTGGATTCAACTTAAACATCTTCTTCCAAACCTATGATTCCATGATTTTATATAGGTATAATTTGATGTATACACCTAACATGCAATGGAGTTAAATAATGCTTGATTCTCGGCAAACATACATTTAAATTCCTGAGTCACCACCCCGATCTCCAGGGCTGTCAGCAACTATGTTTGCCTGTTAGAATATTCAAGCTGTCAATATTTATAGAAATAAGCTTATATAGAAAACCAACTGAAAGCAAAGAAAGCAAACAAAGCAGAGCCAACCAACCAAATAAACAAACAAATAAATAACCAGTAACCAAACCCAAAAGTGTTTCTAAGTTTAAAGAGTATTTATTCAGCATTTTTCCTTGATTTTTTCCCCCCACACACATGCACACCCCAGGCATAGAGCATTATATAAAATTTGGAACAATGGTTGGGAAGCAGCATTTGGGGATTCTGGTACTAAGAGCCATATGCATTTTAAGCATGTGCTTTACCATTCAGATATATCCTATCCTAAAGTAGGGGTAGATTTATTGGCAGTTTTTTGTTTTGCTTTTCGGTTTCCTGGCTGCTTTCAGTAAATGTGACCCATGCACATCAAAAAGAGTTTGGGACTCTATAAAATCTGCCTGATTCAAAGTTCTATTGCAGTATTTATCCTTACTGCAGAGTGAGTGGGGAAGGACCATGAGAATCCTAGTTCAAGCACATCTGGAATGCTATAATTCTTCCACCTCTGACCCAGTTCTTCTGTTTGGAAGGTCAAAGCATCATGTGATTAATGAAATGATGAAACAAATCAATTATCACTAAACCTGAAAAAAAATTATTGTGTTTGTTATTGTTGTTATTATTTTAAGTGCAAGCTCATATCATTAGAAGAATGATAATACTTTGGATTCTGGGAGATAGAAGTCAGTGATCACATCTTTGTTTCATAAAGTATTTCATTTATTAATAATGTAGATTGGAATAGACACAGTAGTTTGTGCATTTAAAATTTTTTTTAAAGCAGTGATGGGTGGTACAGGCAGTAGTACCTAGCACACTGAGGTGGCAATAAGCATGTTGTATGAACCCAATATTCAACAAATAAGAGTAATTTTTATTAATTTCTTTTATAAAAAGGAAGATAAAAACTAATTTAAAGTACAAAAAAGAAAAGAAAAAGAAAGAAATCAAAAAGAAAGCTAAAAGGGAAAAAAGGGAAAAAAAGTAAAAGAAAAATAGAAAAGAACAAGAAGATACAAAGTAGCTTCTGATCTTCTTTATAGCAGTTATAAGTCCTATTATAAATTTACCTCTTACTCTTACGGTTACAACTTAATTCTCTTCTTTCTATAATCTATCCTGTCTAATCATCAAAACCATAAATCATAAGCTCATTTTCTTCTGTTTTATGCAAAAAGTCCATAAGGGGTTTCCAGTCAGCAATAAATGTAGATATTGACATTTCTCTGATCAAAGTCAATTTAGCCATCTCAGCAAGTTGCATCATCTTCACCAACCATGCCTCCATTGTGGGTAGTGCCCATCATGGCCCAGGCTCAGGACTCAGATTCTGAATCTGAAGAAGCTACTCCAGCTAAGCCTGTGGAATAGGTCAGCCTCAGGAGAGACAAAGCCAGGAATCACACGAGGATGATCAAACACAGGCACCACCTGAACAGCTGGAAAAGTCAGGTGAGGATGACGTAAGGCCTTCCAGCCCCTGCACCCAACAAGTAGAGAAGAGAGCAGAGCAGTGAAAGTCTATTAGACTCCTCACCAAGCAAGGGAGTAAATCTCCTGATTAGTGACAGCTGGCTGCAGCCTTATTTAAGAAGCAGCTCTAACCCATGCTCTCTTTGCTGGAAACAATGTCTTATCTCTGGCTCTTGAGTCCTGCAAATCCTGTTCATGTTTGAAACCTTGAATCTCTGACCTATGGAATGGCTGACAACCTTGACCTAGTTATCAGAACCCTGGATTGGATTTGGACTATTCTTCTCCATGCTCCTATTTAAAAAGCAAGCTCTTCAGGCAAGCCTGTTTTGTTTATATTCCTTTGTTTGCTGTTATCTCTTCAGCTTGGAGTAAATTTGCCAAACTCCATAGCAACCATGTTTGAGTGAGCGTGATTGAAACCTGAAGCAGGACAGTGCCATTTTTTTTCTTCTTTATGTGTACAATAATCTTGCTGCAGTTATCATGTACAAAAACAAAGTTCCATGACTTTTTTCCAACTGTTTGTCTATCAGTCCCAAAAGAAAAATCTCAGTTGTATATTAATCTTTAAAATCCTTTGAATCAGTGTGTCTATTTGAATACAGAATTTTCTTGCTTGTTTACATGTCCACCAAACATGATAAAATGTCCCTTCTTGCTGTTCACATGTCCAACATGTATTTGAAGTACTTTTATACATTCTAGACCATTTCTCTGGTGACATATACCAATGGTATATTTTATAAAAAATTCTCTTTAAGATCCTAACATTTCAGTTCTTTCAACCACATATTTTCTCATTGTTCCATCCATATATTATAACCAAAACTTTTAGCCCACTTTATCATACATTCTTTCACTTGTTCTTCTCCTGTTTCAAATTTCAATAGAAGTTTATACATTTTAGCAATTACATGTTCATCGTTTGTATACAATTCTGTTTCAAACTCAGTCTTACAACATTCAAAACCACAAGTACTTTGTCTACTTTAAATCTAATAATTGTAAATAAAAGGACCATTGACAACTATATACCTCTGCCACCAGTTCTTCTCTTGATTTTATTTTACATGCCCTTTGACAAAATTCTAGTATCTCACAATGTATAGCCATTTGTGTTTGCCTATTATTTCTCATCTATAAAATGCTTTCAATTTTTTTTCCTCTTTTGAGGAGCATTTGCTTCATTTATAGGTAAGAAGCATTTGTAATCCATAATCAGGCCAAAAATTTAGAAAAAAAAAAATCAATACCTGTAGCAGCTAGTTCAGTATCAACCCTTTGTTTCCTGTTACACCTGTAGGCGTTTTTGTGTAGTCTCCTCTGACACCTCCATTTGAATCTCCTCCAATTCCTCTTCAGATTTTTCTAGAAATTCCCTTACCTTCTGGACAGAATTCAATCAAAACCTCTGCTGTTTAAAAGTAAAAATCACCCCTTTCAATTTATCCCATCCAAATGGGATCCTTTTCTGATCTTTCAGTCAAAAAAGAATACTCTTTTCACTTATGCAAAATTCCAATAGGAATTGCTTTAAGAACAATTACATCTGTATTATCAATCTTCCGTCTTGTACTAAAATGCTGCTGCAAAACTTGATCCTTTGTCTTCTTCCTGACAAAGTGCACCAAAACATCCCTTGGAACTTTTCTTATTTTTGCTAATCTTGCATTTATTCTATATACTTTATCCATTTACTTATAGTATCAATTGATACTACATTAGTTTCTGCCTCTGTATCCTCCTCATCCCAATCCCAAAAAATTGCTAAAATTTTAATAATCTTTTCTCTAATATCTTCACCAGAATCCTCTGGGATTGCTCTAAATCTCGAACAAAATTCCTTCACACTCAATTCCAATAGAGCCAGATTAATTCTCTTTCCAACTCCTTGCCTATAACTTCTGTCTTACTCTCCAAAATTTCCACTTTGTCATTAATTTATTTTACATCTCCAGACACTTGTCCTATGGAGCCTGCCATCTTCTTAATTTCTTCTTTCATTTCCTCTTTCATTTTAGAAGTGTTTCATCCATTTTTTTTCAAAAGCTGTCAATTTAGTAAAAAGTGATTCAGTTAACTAACTAAAAATATTCCCATGAAGGTCTGGTTTGTCTATTTTAATTTCAATTTATTCAAAAGCACTTTTACACACACAAAAACAAATCTTTCAAAATAACTATCCTGTCATGGGTTTTTAAAAAACTATATCCACTTTAATTGCATCAGACTCAAAAGATCCCCCCAAAACACTGGACCTTCGACAGCTGGATTTTTATATGTCCCTATAAGGTTGGGGAGATATTTTATTTTGAAAAAATATCCAAGATATAAAAATGAAACTTACAAATATATATGTTTTCTATAGCTATTATCTAATCCTATATCTCTATTACTAAGGAAACCTTACAATGTTATACTACTATCACTATACTACACTCTATACTATTACTTCTATACTATACTATTACTTTTCTACTACTATTACTAGTATAATACTATTACTAGTATACAACAGTGTTTTACCATTATAGACCCTGGTCTGATTTTAAATCCTCTCTCTCTCTGGGATTTCTTCTACAGCTTTTCTTCTTTATTAATGGGCAGCATGTTGAAGCATTTGCACCTTCCCAACGTTGGGCTATGCTTTGCTGTGCCTTTTCATCTTTCCTCTGGACCCTTCAGTCTCTGTGAAAAATAACCTCTTCCTTTTATTTGGCTGCTTTCTCTGTTTGTTGCTACTGCAGAGCTTCGAATTCACATCTCTGCCCTTCCCCTCCTTCTCCCCCACCTGTTTCAAGGTTGCATTATGGCTGTGAGCTTGACTGAAATCCCTTGACTCCCAGCCATTCAACGCACAAGCAGGCCACAAAAACTTCAGTTCCTGCAGTCTCCTCATGAGGAGCAGCAATTGGAGTGCAAGTGGGTGATCTCACAATCTCTCCTTTTTCCAGAGAGACTTTGCCAGCCAGAACTTGCCATCTGGCTGCTGATCTCTGCCATAATGCCATCCCCGCTCCTTCAGGGACATCTAGTTCACCATGAATCCTCACCAGAAGCTGCAGCAAACTATATTTTAACAAACTCTGGCTGATGGGCTGAGGGAAATTGGACTGGAATGGAGTATTCTGAACAGGAGTATCACCACATTTTTCAGGAGATTTGAGGGAGGCCTCACTTGCCAAAGCTGAGAGGCAAACCAATAAATTTCACTAGATGACTGAATATTGTGGAAGAGAAGGCCTCTCCTTCATTTACTGATTCATTTATCAAGAGCATTTATGAATTGTTATAAAGGCATTGCAACCTTAGGCTGATGGAACATTTGCCTACAGCAATTCATGGCTTGGGACCATTCCCATTAATAGGAAATACTTCACTCTTCATGAGGATGGGAAAAAATTAAGCTTGTGGCATTCATGGTACCTCCTTTGTTTTGAACACACTGATAAGTATGCAAACATATAGTAATTAGACCACAATGTCCCATCCTCTTAGTTCTGGGAAAACTCTGAGTCTTTTTCTCCCTCTTTCTTGCCATCTAGTCAGCCAAGTTCAAGAAAGCTGCATTAAATAAAGCTGTTGGTGAAAAGCAGCCATAAAACCAGTTAAGTATGATGATTTCATCCTATGGCTCTGCTGGGACCATGTACATTTCTTTCAACTAAAACGAGTGTGTGTTCACAGCAGACTAACTGTTGCAGAGGGGAATGCAGAAGCAGAGTGCTGCTGCAGGCAACAGCTGAGAAATGTATTATTTACATATTTATTAGAAACCCAGGGCTTCCTTGAAAAGCAAGCCACTTCAATTCCAATAAGTAAACAATCTATTGGGAAAATCAGAGAAATACACTGAAGCAGTTTTCTCAAAGATAATGCAGTAAAGCAGGATGTCCTTAACACAAAGAGCTTGTAAGGAGGGGGGAAAAGGACCTTTCTTTGACACACCTTCTTTTGTTAAACAAAGAGAAAAATACAAAGTAATTTAATTATCCTTGCAATTGGATGCTGCACAAGCTTATGGAATGACAATTAGTTCCCCTTTGTTGGTTTTGCATTGGGATTTGTTTCAATTGCCCCTCAGTAATAGGCATACCTTATGCACAAATGAAGTTCCTTTTGTCAATTCTGTTGTTTCTTTTCCTCTTTATACTGATCTCTGAGAAAATACTCACCTGGGAGTATTATGGGACACTGTGATTTTGTTTCTGATAAATCAGCTCTCCAAAGAAATAATATCACTAGTCCTACACTGTAGTTCTGTAGTGCACAAGTCTAATGCATGCAGAATAAACCTGCTCTACCAGGCATAATGATCACTGCAATTATGGGTGAGAGATTATCATTTTACTGATACTCTCAGTAAAAATGGGTGTATGTATTATCTACTCTTCAGCAAAGGATCGTTACCTTGTCGTGGTGCTGGAGCTTGAGCACCTCAATGATGCCATAAGCTAAACCGTGAAGGGCCACCCAAGACGGGAAGGTCATGACAGAGAGGTCAGACTAAATGCGATCCCTGGGGAAGGTAATGGCAACCCACCTCAGTATTCTTGCCGTGAAAACTAAATGGATCAGTACAACCAGAGATATGTCGGTATACCATCGGAAGATGAGACCCCCAGGTCGGAAGATGGTCAAAATGCTACTGGGGAGGAACAGAGGATGAGCTCAACTAGCCCCAGACGTGATGACGCAGCTAGCTCAAAGCCGAAAGGACGGCTAGCGGCCGACGGTGCTGGTGGTGAACGGCGAATCCGATGTTCTAAGGATCAACACACCATTGGAAACTGGAATGTAAGATCTATGAGCCAGGGCAAATTGGATGTGGTTATTGGTGAGATGTCAAGATTAAAGATAGACATTCTGGGCGTCAGTGAACTGAAATGGACTGGAATGGGCCACTTCACATCAAATGACCACCAGATCTACTACTGTGGACAAGAGGACCACAGAAGAAATGGAGTAGCCTTCATAATTAATAGTAAAGTGGCTAAAGCAGTGCTTGGATACAACCCAAAAAATGACAGAATGATCTCAATTCGAATTCAGGGCAAGCCATCTAACATCACAGTGATCCAAATATACGCCCCAACCACAAATGCTGAAGAAGCTGAAGTAGAGCAGTTCTATGAGGATCTGCAGCAACTACTGGACAACACGCCTAAAAGAGATGTTATTTTCATCACAGGAGACTGGAATGCTAAGGTGGGCAGTCAAATGACACCTCGAATTACAGGTAAGTATGGCCTGGGAGAACAAAACGAAGCAGGACACAGGCGGATAGAATTTTGCCAAGACAATTCACTCTGCATAACAAACACTCTCTTCCAACAACCTAAGAGACGGCTTTATACATGGACTTCACCAGATGGACAACACCGAAATCAGATTGATTACATCCTTTGCAGCCAAAGGTGGCGGACATCTGTACAGTCGGTAAAAACAAGGCCTGGAGCTGACTGTAGTTCAGATCACGAACTTCTTCTTGCACAATTTAGGATCAGACTAAAGAGATTAGGGAAGACCCACAGATCAGCTAGATATGAGCTCACTAATATTCCTAAGGAATATGCAGTGGAGGTGAAGAATCGATTTAAGGGACTGGACTTAGTAGATAGGGTCCCGGAAGAACTCTGGACAGAAGTTGGCAGCATTGTTCAGGAGGCGGCAACAAAATACATCCCAAAGAAAGAGAAAACCAAGAAGGCAAAATGGCTGTCTGCTGAGACACTAGAAGTAGCCCAAGAAAGAAGGAAAGCAAAAGGCAACAGTGATAGGGGGAGATATGCCCAATTAAATGCAAAATTCCAGAGGTTAGCCAGAAGAGATAAGGAATTATTTTTAAACAAGCAATGCGCGGAAGTGGAAGAAGACAATAGAATAGGAAGGACAAGAGACCTCTTCCAGAAAATTAGAAACATTGGAGGTAAATTCCAGGCCAAAATGGGTATGATCAAAAACAAAGATGGCAAGGACCTAACAGAAGAAGAAGAGATCAAGAAAAGGTGGCAAGAATATACAGAAGACCTGTATAGGAAGGATAACAATATCGGGGATAGCTTTGACGGTGTGGTCGGTGAGCTAGAGCCAGACATCCTGAAGAGTGAGGTTGAGTGGGCCTTAAGAAGCATTGCTAATAACAAGGCAACAGGAGACGACGGCATCCCAGCTGAACTGTTCAAAATCTTGCAAGATGATGCTGTCAAGGTAATGCATGCTATATGCCAGCAAATTTGGAAAACACAAGAATGGCCATCAGACTGGAAAAAAATCAACTTATATCCCCATACCAAAAAAGGGAAACACTAAAGAATGTTCAAACTATCGAACAGTGGCACTCATTTCACATGCCAGTAAGGTAATGCTCAAGATCCTGCAAGGTAGACTTCAGCAATTCATGGAGCGAGAATTGCCAGATGTACAAGCTGGGTTTAGAAAAGGCAGAGGAACTAGAGACCAAATTGCCAATATCCGCTGGATAATGGAAAAAGCCAGGGAGTTTCAGAAAAACATCTATTTCTGTTTTATTGACTATTCTAAAGCCTTTGACTGTGTGGACCATAACAAATTGTGGCAAGTTCTTAGTGGTATGGGGATACCAAGTCATCTTGTCTGCCTCCTGAAGAATCTGTATAACGACCAAGTAGCAACAGTAAGAACAGACCACGGAACAACGGACTGGTTTAAGATTGGGAAAGGAGTACGGCAGGGCTGTATACTCTCACCCTACCTATTCAACTTGTATGCAGAACACATCATGCGACAAGCTGGCCTTGAGGAATCCAAGGCTGGAGTTAAAATCTCTGGAAGAAACATTAACAATCTCAGATATGCAGATGATACCACTTTGATGGCTGAAAGCGAAGAGGAACTGAGGAGCCTTATGATGAAGGTGAAAGAAGAAAGTGCAAAAGCTGGCTTGCAGCTAAACCTCAAAAAAACCAAGATTATGGCAACCAGCTTGATTGATAACTGGCAAATAGAGGGAGAAAATGTAGAAGCAGTGAAAGACTTTGTATTCCTAGGTGCAAAGATTACTGCAGATGCTGACTGCAGTCAGGAAATCAGAAGACGCTTAATCCTTGGAAGAAGAGCAATGACAAATCTCGATAAAATAGTGAAGAGCAGAGACATCACACTGACAACAAAGGTCCGCATGGTTAAAGCAATGGTGTTCCCTGTAGTAACATATGGCTGCGAGAGCTGGACCATAAGGAAGGCTGAGCGAAGGAAGATCGATGCTTTTGAACTGTGGTGTTGGAGGAAAATTCTGAGAGTGCCTTGGACTGCAAGAAGATCAAACCAGTCCATCCTCCAGGAAATAAAGCCAGACTGCTCACTTGAGGGAATGATATTAAAGGCAAAACTGAAATACTTTGGCCACATAATGAGAAGACAGGACACCCTGGAGAAGATGCTGATGCTAGGGAGAGTGGAGGGCAAAAGGAAGAGGGGCCGACCAAGGGCAAGATGGATGGATGATATTCTAGAGGTGACGGACTCGTCCCTGGGGGAGCTGGGGGTGTTGACCGACAGGAAGCTCTGGCGTGGGCTGGTCCATGAAGTCACGAAGAGTCGGAAGCGACTAAACGAATAAACAACAACAATTATCTACTAGGCTACCCCAGTTTTCTTCCAGCTTACAAGTAGTTAATTATGCAGAGAAACACTGAAATGTGATATACTATCCATTCTCTGAATGATAACATAATTCTACCATCTTATTCTGCTGTATGTGAAAACCAGGTTAATGCCCTCCAGATATATTGGACTTCAGCACATAATTTCATGTCCAAAGAGCCTGCTGGCTGAATAAAGGTGAATTATGGGTGCTAAGATGGGAAAAATTGAGGCACATCACCCAATGCAGTGAGAAATGGGGGAGGCATTTTTTCCCTTCCTGACCTCTTTCTTGGTTCTCTAATCTCCTCCCCTCGCATCTATAGGTGTGCACCACAGCAAGGAAAAGAAAGGGACAATTTACAAGAATAAAAGATGAAAAAAGAGCTGCCAGTTCTTTACAGATGCACACACAATCCTCCTCCTCCATTTTGAACTCCTCCCAAGAACCCAGTAAGGGTTCCCCTGGGCCCTCCTTATTGAAGAGAGACTGAGTCAACCGAAACAGGGTTGCCAGGCAGTATCCACAGATGGAATAAGGGTGGAGAAATCAGTGCATCTTTCTACCTTTATCACCACACGGTAATCCTTAATATAGGCTCTTAGCTGTGCTTAATCAGATTCACTCTTCATATTCCTCCAGCAATACCGAGGCACCTCTTAGGTCACTTTATCTGCTGGAGTTCCTCTGAAAACCATTTTCTGGGATCCAAGGGCATAGAGAGTCTGCACAAGTGTGGTCTGATCCAAGGCCACCATTGCTTCCTCATTCTAAGTAGCAGCCTTAGCCTTGGTTGGATTATTCACCAAAGCTTCAGGAACTAACTGTCATGACCCCGTTGCAAGGCACAAAGGGCCTCACAAAGTGGATCATTATCACTAAAGAAAAGAGGAAAGAGATAAGGAAATCAGAGCTGAATCCAAGCACCCAAAGCAATCACACCCAGGGACACATATGCAGCTGAATAGAAGGACTTCAGATAAGCAGAGATAAACTGCACCTGGTGACGGGAAGGACACACTGGAACCAAGAAGACAAGGACAGCAACCGGTCCTGCGTGGCCACCATTTTAAGGGGGTTTTGGTTTACCTTGACGATGTATTAATCTACACTGAAATGGAACGTGAGCACGAACGCGTGTTAAAAGAAGTGCTCAAGAAACTTCGCAAGGCAGAGCTGTTTGCCAAACTCTTCAAGTGCGAGTTTCACAAGAAACAAATTGACTACCTAGGATATAGGATTTCCGCTAAAGGAATAGAAATGGACCCAAGCAAGGTCCAAGCCATACTGGCGTGGGAGCGCCCACGCATGAGGAGACAACTCCAAAGTCTCCTCGGATTCACGAATTTTTACAGGGGGTTCACACCGGGATTGGCGGAGATCGTATTACCCCTAACTAACCTACTTAAGACTAAGGGCTTGGGGGACACGCGCGAATCAAGAAACCCGGGGGCGCTATTAAACTGGACAGCTGATTGTCAAACGGCATTCGAGAGACTAAAAAACCTCTTTACAGCTGAGCCAGTGCTACAACACCCCGACCCCACCAAGCCTTTCGTGGTGCAAGCAGATGCCTCCGACTTTTCCATCGGAGCTATCCTGCCCCAAAGGGACTCTGACAACCAGCTAAAACCCTGTGCCTACCTTTCCCGCAAATTCTCCGAAATGGAGCGGAGATGGCATGTATGGGAAAAGGAGGCGTTCGCAGTGAAAGCAGCTCTGGAAACGTGGAGGCACCTGCTGGAAGGGGCCACCTGCCCCTTCGAAGTCTGGACGGACCACAAGAACTTGGAGGCACTCAGCATGCCGAAACGCCTCAGCCTGAAGCAGGTGTGCTGGGCTCAGTTCTTCAGCTGGTTCAATTTCACGCTGAAATTTATACCGGGCAGGAAGAACTTCCTGCCGGATGCCCTCTCCCGACGGCCACAGGACGACACGCAAGCCTCAGACATCGTGGGGATGGTGTGGACCAACAAACAGCTGGGCTGCCCAGCGGTCAGGCACAGCCAGACACGGAACCAGCGCACGCCAGCACGAACGCCAGGGAACGAACGGAGCCGCTGTTCAATTTCACCTAACTGGCAACAAAGACTCGCACAGGCACTACAAACAGACACATGGTTGCAAAACAACCGACACCACGTATCTATCAAGGACAGCCTCGCCTGGAAAGATAAAGTCTTGTACGTGCCAGAATCACTGAGGGGGGAAATTTTAAACAGATCACACAATGACAAAACTGCGGGACATTTTGGGTTCGTAAAAACCCTTCATCTAACAAGGAGGCAATTTTGGTGGCCAAACATGAGAAAAGACGTGAAAGACTATGTTGCCACATGCCCCACATGCACAGCCTCCAAACGGAAAGGGGGAAACCCCAAGGGCTACTGCGACCAGTAGCCAGTCCCTCCTGCCCATGGGAAGAAATTTCAATGGATTTTATTGTGGACCTCCCACCCAGCCAAAGAAAAACAGTAATCTGGGTGATAAAAGACTACTTTTCAAAGCAGGCACATTTCATTCCGTGCGCAACCATCCCCTTCGCACAACAACTGGCACACCTGTTCCTGACACACATATACAGGATCCACGGCGCCCCCTGCAGGTTGGTGACCGATAGGGGCACACAGTTCATGTCAAAGTTTTGGAGGGAATTTTTAAAACTAATCGGGACTAAAGCACTGTCCACTGCATGGCATCCACACACGGACGGATCTACAGAGATCCTAAACTCAACACTTGAACAGTTCCTGAGGGCATTCATAAATTACCAACAGGATAACTGGGTGGACCTACTACCGTTTGCAGAGGTAGCCTATAATAACGCGGTACATCAAAGCACTGGCTACACCCCATTTAAGGTGGTCTACGGAAGGGACTTTGTACCGATACCAGAACTGCCACAACCAGATGCCCCCCCTGCTCACCAGACGACTGGGCAGCACAGCTGGCAACAACCTGGCCAATCATCCAAACGGCCCTAGCAGACGCACAAACGACGCACAAAAAATACACAGACAACCACAGGGCGGAGGCACCGAACTACAAAGTGGGAGATAGGGTCTACCTCTCCACTAAGTTCATAAAAACCTCGCAACCCTCGAAGAAGCTGGCACCTAAATTCATCGGACCCTTTAAAATCACAGAGGTAATCAATCCAGTCACATTCAAACTGGAACTGCCTCACAACTTGTGACGGGTCCACCCGGTATTCCATTGCGCCCTACTGAAACCGACAAACACATCCAAATGGCATACAGAAGAACCCCCGCCCACACCCATAATGATAGACGACCAACAGCATTTTGAAGTACAAGAGATACTGGACTCAAGAAAGCAAAGAGGTAAGATGCAATACCTCGTCAAGTGGAAACATTTCCCACACCCAGAGTGGGTCCAGGCACAACATGTCAGAGCAACACAACTAACTAGAAGGTTCCACGAGGCATACCCAGAGAGACCACCCTAAAAACATCATCGAGGGGCAGCATGTCATGACCCCGTTGCAAGGCACAAAGGGCCTCACAAAGTGGATCATTATCACTAAAGAAAAGAGGAAAGAGATAAGGAAATCAGAGCTGAATCCAAGCACCCAAAGCAATCACACCCAGGGACACACATGCAGCTGAATAGAAGGACTTCAGATAAGCAGAGATAAACCGCACCTGGTGACTGGGAGGACACACCGGAACCAAGAAGACAAGGACAGCAACCGGGAAAATGCCCACACAGCCATCAATAATCCCATCAAGGGGAATGGGGACAATGAAGGGTGGGGAAGCACGGGACCTCGCAAGGGGGTATAAACGGGGCACATCACCACAGCACCCCCATTCCCGTTTTTCGTTCTGTCAGCCACCATTCCAATAAACCGGAAATCCTTAATACCTATTAAGTGAGTCCGTGACTTATTGCGAAGCGAGACTGACCCTGACACTAACCCAGGTTCCCTCTGGAATCTGATCAGGTCCATGGGCAGGCTGATTGAAAGGCAGGGGACTGATGACATCCCCCAACTCCAGATCAGGTCACCAGGCCTGAGAGGAAAAACAGCTCTAATGTGTGAGAAACCCCCCTCCCCCAATTAGTCCAATTGCTGGTTTGCTAAATGAGTTAAGCAGTCAATAACATGGAAAAGATCAAGGGTTGCCATGGTGGCTATGAAGTCCTGAGTGGTCTCTAACTCTGGGCCTGGTGACTGCAGACTGAAGTCCCCCAGAACCATAAACCAGGATAACTCCATTGTTGACCTGGCCATGGGATTGAGCAGTGCAGGTAGGAGTGCAGCAGGAAGCTGTTGCATAAACAGCAATTCCATCTGATCCCAAGGACATTATGAATTATGTTCAACTGCATTCAATACATTCAATAATATTAAGGGTATCTAATTAGTGTAGGGACCTATTCTTGTGCAGGATAGTCCAAATCTCAAATTAAGAGCTATACACATAATTGGTCTCCTTCTCCATCTACTTCTTCTTAAATGTATGGAAAATTAACTCTATGAAATGGCCAGGATTTTTTTTTTTATTTTATCCCTATTTTCCTGGAGCTGAGTTCTTCTAACGTTACATTTTTCTTTTAGAACCAGGTTACAATAAAACATAATGGGTTTCAATTTCCAAGTACATGAACCTCAGGTCCAATTGCTAGTTCACTCAGTGAATAAATACAAATATAGTGATCTATTCCAATTTATTTAAAACAAATTTTAAAAGGTCTATATTTAGAGTATTTTATTTTATGGTTATGACGTTTTCCCTTTAAGATATCAAATAGGATCAGTGGAGATTGAATTATTTTTCTGACATGTAAGGTTGTATAGAGAAGTGTAATCAAGTCCCAAGGCTAACCAAATGGACATGTCTAGACATGAGCTTTGAACAGTGGCTCAGAATTATGCAAAACATTTACAACCTGGAATGACTCCATTTTCAGTTCCTTCATTTGCATTCTGCAAGATTTCAGTTAGGGAAAGAAAGTGTAAAATGAACAGGAAAAAGGAGGTTTTGTTCCCTCCTCTACTCTCTGTTATAAAATGAGAGAACATTTAGAACTCTTAACATAACTAGAAATCCATCACTGAAATTAATCAAATGTCATTTGAAAAGAAGCTTTAGAAAATGGTCTTTTATTATATGTTTTCCCACTTCTTAAGAAAGCCCATATGTAATTGTCAAATAAGGAACACCTAGGGCTGCAGCTCACAGTAAATGTCAAAATCTATAGATTAATAATGTCTCTGCAGTGCTCCAAAACATAGTTCTGTATGCAGTGGAGCTGAATTCGCAGCAGTAAGCAAGCTCCTTGCAAGCTCCTATACACTGGAGTACAGAGAAAGAAAGCTTTGCATTTAAGAAAACAAAAGTATGTTAAAAGCAAAATTCCCAAGCTTTTCTACTGGAAGACACTGCATCTAATTTTAGGGATATAAGCATCAAAAGCTATTCTGAACTGGAGTGGGAGGAAACAGTGTATTTCACAAATAGAAATATTTCTTTTCATCAAACTTTTTATTGCAATGGCAAAGTTACTGAACTTCACTGCGTGGAGGCATAAGTATACTTACCAAACTAGAGTACATATTTAAAGGCCCAGAAGCAAATGTTCTGAGCTGCTAAACAATGAAGAGCAACCTCATTCGTTGCCTTAGCTCTGGGATATGGAAAGATGTAATAAAGAAAGCAGACTGATCATACATGCACTTTTATGTTTCTGAGATAGATGCATTTCCTGAGCCTCTGTAAAGTAGAATCTTTTGGATCCAAGATTATAACTAAATCCACTTTATAGGCTGGAGATAGATACAATACTCATTTTTTATCCTTTATTGCACAGAGGGTCCCTGTACTATACGAGCTGAGTTGGTGAGGCACTTGTATGGGAAACTAACTGTATGAAATGGTCAGGAAAATTTTGTTTTTTATTATATCCCTATTTTGAGTGTCAAAATCTGAGTGTGCTGAGAGTAGAACTGTGAACTGCATAATAGTGAAACATTTTCTCAGGATGGGTAAGTTCTCATGAATATTTCTTGTGCCTGGAACAATATTCACAAGACTTGCATTCAGAGGGGTTTCAATTTTACTTAAGTATCATCTATTGTGCAGTAGATATCACACTGCCAAAAAGACAGTGTGGTTTAGAGCGTGGAAATTTGGATGAGGCCAACCCACTGTAACACGATGCTCACTGATCATGGGTTAATCAGTGTCTTGCAATCTAATCTATCCTGCAGAGTTGTTATAAGGTTAAAAATGGGGGGAAAGACCTTGGCTATATCTTCAGTCCTGAAATAGGATTCATAACTTGATGAAATAAATAAAATCAAAGTTAATTAACATTTCTCTCTAGCACATCTCATCACATTAGCACCTCATATCCTTTATGTTCCGGTTGGACATTTATTTTTTTTTCCCCCCACAGGCCTTAAAGATGAATTGAATTGTTTTGTTTTTCTCTTTCCATTTTCCTTCCATCTTTTAAAAAGGAATATATTTTTATAAGCTTTTGCCTTTTATGATTGTATTTTAACACTGTTATTTTTGTTATCCACTTTGAGATATGACTGCACAGAAGGCAGTATAAAAATATATAAACTAAAGAATAAATTTGCATGCATTTAATGAGCTGTAAATAGCGACCCTCCTGAGTATTGCATCTAGTGCTATGCTGAAAATTTCCTCTGCATTTGTTAAACTGGTTCTCATTCCTTTTCATAGAAAAGAAAGCACTTCAGCACTTTTTTTTCCAAATGGAGAGATGTTGGAAAAATTCTAGGTGGGTGCATTGTACTTCCATTTACACTGGTGAGGATATGGTTAGTCTGTTGGGCATCTTGTTTTTCACTGTTATAATATGACTCCAGCCTATTTGGCTTCCCACCATTGACTTAAATCCAGGGGACTGCATCATGAGGAACTTCTCCCAGGTTTCTCCCTCCTCTCAGATCAGAGAGCCTGGGCAGCCAGCAGGGCTGCACAGTGATGACTGGATATGTACAGAAAAATCCCAAAGCCACAGCCCATGCTATTTTGCAGCAATAATGTAAACTCAAAATCCAAAAGAAAAGTTAAGAAAAATTTAAAATACTCTGAACATGGAGGAGGAGGAGCATCTTCTTTTCAAACAAGAAAGGAAACTGGAAGACAGATATCAATATATTATTGTGCGGCACCAAATGCCAAAAGTCCCCAGAAATTAAAGAAGGGGCTTCAGTTGATTTTCTCTGCCACTTTTTATATATTACAAAGTAGGGTAGTACATTGCTTTGGCCTTGTTTTTTTTTTTTTTTTTTAAAGAAGGTGCATTGGACTTTGTAAGGCATACATGTAGCACCTGTCTGCAACTTTTTAAAGAAGTCACATCATTTTTCCTGGCAACATGCAGCAGCTGTGAAGGGCAACAGCTGCATGATCCTAGAAAAGATGCAGCTGTTTTGTAGAATTGCAGAGAGGTGCTAAGTTTATGTTCCCATGTGCTCTGAAGCTCTTTTTTCAAAATATTTCTCAATTGCTGCACAGCCCTATTATGAAATATATTTCCTCCCAGCAGATCCTGTCATTAGTGAGGAATGCCGGGCATGTAGTTAGGCAACAGCAGAAGGTCAACATATTTTCCAACTCTGCTCAAGATTAAAGAAATTCAGTTGAATTCAGTTAGAGAGAGTCCTAGACTTTCAGGCCTGAAGACCTTTTATCAATTATTATGGAAGTTAGCTTCCTTTCCTTTCCTTTCTTTCAGAAAGTATAAAGGAATTTAATACTTTTTTTTTGCCAGAAACAAATAAACACAGCAGTTTAGCCCATCTTGAAATGAACAATCAATGGAGATAACTCATATATTTGCAGACGGTAAACAAGTGTACATAGCTAGATCTCTACATGAATCCACTGCATCCATTTAGAGTCCTCAAGCAATCACAGTGTTTGCTTCCAATGCCTTTGTACTGATTAGTCTGTGGACTCACTCCATAGTGCCAGCTGTGTTTTGTCTGGAATTGTGTATAGTGATCTGTGAAAAATACTCTGATAATGAGAAATTGGCTTGTACAAGCTGGTGCTTGCCTTGAACCTTCACCTAAACATTGAATGCAGCCTGGTTGTGTTTGGTATTGCTTTTCTTGAATACTAATATTTGACTGTTCAGCTCTCATTAAATACAAGCATACTGTATTTCTTATTGGACTGAATTCCAGCACAGAAAGGCGAGATGGATTTTCTGTAACCTAACAAATGCCTGATCTCAATACGCTAAGACATAGTGGCTAAGGCTGATGTGGTGAAACAAATGGCATTTGACAGACACACTCAGAGTTGACTTTTCAAATAGCCATTGTTTTTCCATGAAACTATAAACATATTAAGTGTTTATGATTCAGTTACTCCAGCTCTTCTTTTGGTTATTGTTTAATCTGTAATGGGAAGAGTAGCCACAGACTGTGGTGAACTGGTACAAACTTTTTGCTGCCACTATTTTTCACCTCCAGTTGGGTGAGTGGAAACTGTGTGGTAACTGTGTGGTGGGAAGGAACGATACTAATTGGAGAGGGTGGTAAACAGAAAATGGACAGAAGCTAATGAAGTGGGCTTTTGTGCCAATTATATTCCAGTCCGCATAGCATAACATATACGTAGGGGGAATTGAAACTTCCCTTCTATTCTTGCCATTCTCCTTCAGCTTAGTTTTTGTATACAGAATTGTAATGCAGTGTTTTGTACAATGATCCTAAAAATCAGAGCAACATCTTCATACCTTCTGTATTTTCTAGTCAAGTTAGATTTTCTGAGATATTGTAAAATATTTGAGAAGAAGCAACCTGAAACAGAGAATGGCTATAGTGAGTAGCATGATATGGTAGGCAGTATCACTGAGCATATCATGGAGAACAGGACCAACTTACAGACACAGGAGCCGATCTACAGGCAATGAGGAAAGTTACGAGATTCTGAACCTGGAAAAGTATTTCAGTCCAAATGTCTACGTTATTAACAGATATTCAGAGCTATCCCAGAACATGGTTAGAAGCCAGAGTAATGTTCTTTAACATTCTACAGTAGAAATTTTAAGACATTGGCAGTCATCAGAGCCTGCTTGGAAATATAAAAAGTCAGATGGCAGAAAAATGCAAATTCTATATGCATTTTCTCACTCTTTCTCTCTCTCTTACAAGCACATATAACCTCTAAGCAAACAATGGCAATTTGGGGAAGTGTGTGATCTATAGAATGTGTTCCAATTCATATCTTCATCTGAAAATAGGCCACTTTGTTTAAACATGCAGACTGAACGTATCTCCAACATCTCTAGATGTATCTATCAGTAGAATATCTCCTAGTTGCTGATTTATGTAAGTCAGGTCTTATTGTCTTTGAAGATAGACATTCTGTTGATAGATCTATGGAACTTGGTATCAAGGGGTAAAATAATGGCAGCCATTATGTTTTGTGCCAAAAATGGCAGCTGCATATTTGTGCATGTGTATAGCATGATATTCAACATGCGCAAACATAACTCAGGCTGCCAGTATATCCAATAAACTCTGAACGAGCAACAGGAAACAGCAGTGCTGATTGAACGAGAATGCTGGACTAAACTGAGAATTTGGTCTCATTTAGAAATGAACAAATTTGTCTTTGGATGCACTGCAATTCAGAGAAGTATGAAAATCAAATAATTTTTCTTCTGGTTCACATATTCACTCAGAATAGGCAAATCCAGTATTAAAATGTGAACCATATCCTGAGCCTCAGCATTCACAAAGGAATAATGATTCATTCTTTTGCTGATTATCAATCCTTTGTGTGTCTGTGTGTGTGTGTGTGTGTGTGTGTGTGTGTGTGTGTGTGACAAATACAGTATAGTTGAATATGTAACGACAAATCCTTGATTCTCAGCATCTGGAAGTGATAGCTCCCCAAAAAGTTAGCTTCACCGTATGTGTATGTGAAACTATGTGTAAATTTTATTTATTTATCAAATTTTATCACTGCCCATCTCCCTCGCAAGGAGGGACTCTGGGTGGTTTACAATAAAAGAGAGTTAAAAACCAAAACAATTATAAATACAATAAAAATAAGGTAATGGAATCAAGATGGGCAAAAGTTCTTTATCAGACTGTGAGTGTAGTAGGTCCATCCAAAGTCACTCTAGGGCGCTAGCCATCCCCAAGTACAGCTATTCCCCCTTCCATTCCAAGCCTGCTGACAAAACCAGGTCTTTAATCTTTTTCAAAAGCCCAGGAGTGGGGGGCCTGTCTCACCTCTGGGGGAAGGATGTTCCAAAGGGTGGGAGCTACAGCAGAGAAGGCATGCTTCCGAGACCCCACTAGATGGAATTCGTTTACAGATGGGGCCCGTAACACGCCCTCCCTGCAGGACTGGGTGGGGTGGATCGATGCAATCGGGATGAGACGGTCTCTCAGATATCCTGGTCCCATGCCATGTAATTGATGTGTGTGCATCCATAAGTCAATGTAGTTAAAAATGGGATGAATATATGTATGCCTTGATAGAGAGGGATACTTTTATATGAATGTGTGAGTGTATGATAGCTTGGGCAACAAGACCTTTGGGGACTCCATGCCTTCAGCTGGGTGCCCCACCTTCTTTGCACCATGCCTATATTCACTTGATGATGGTAGCTCAACACCCAATCTTTGGGATGAAATATGTTCTCCACCTCTGAGCTATGTCAATATATCAAAATTATGATCAATGTATATTTACATACACAACCCTATTCACAAATAGATATGCCACAGAGAAAAGTACCGAATATACTATCAAAGCTACTTGAAGCAATAGTGAAACCAATGTATACATCAGATAAGTCCAAGAAGTTACTATAAATTATTTAACCTTTTTTTATTCAAAATATGTATCTCCCTTGATTACATGCAATTATATGAAGAATATAACAGCACGTTTAGTTCAGTGTATTGATACACATTTCTAGATTCAGCCTTTCTATTAATTTCATAGAGATACATTAAGAATGGTTGGATCTGTTATGTTGCGCTGAAAATAGAGGAAAATGCTACAGCTGCAAAATACATGATTTGTCTAACTTGAGAAACCATTGTTGTGTGTCTGAAGGTATTTATCTTTCCAAGTTGTCTTTCGCTAAATGAAAGTTCTTGGAATGAACAAATACAGCAACAGGCTAACATCTATTCTTCTGAAAGGAGTATATCTCTATTAGTCTATAGAAGTAAAGGAAATAAAGCATCCCTAAAGGATAACTACTTTATCACAGCAATAACTTCTATAGGCAAGAAGCTACTTCACAAGATGAATAGCATTATCTGTGGTAGATGTACAGTAAACCCTTGAATCAATGAACTATTGAAGGGGGAAAGGGTACTGGTTAAATCCAGATGGATTCACCTCACCCATACATAAGATTATTGTATAAAATAATACTTTACTGTAACCACCACAAGAGAATGAGAGAACCAGAAGAGGGGCAGGTGTTATCCACCGAAGAAGTATTGAGTTCAGGTGCTGATCATTTTGGATATCCAGCTGGTTTGAAGAAAATGTCCAATTTTAATTGTGCCTCAGAAACATCTCCCCCCAAATGCAGAAATTGTAACGACAAGGCTAGACTTCAGGATCAGATGAAGAATCAATAAATGCTCTTGCTGACAACTTGATTTGAGAAGTTGGCAGGGTTTTTTTCTCACTGTTGTCACTCTTGTCATCTTTCTTGCCAGCCATAACAACTTTGGTTATTTTATTATCTTTCATCACCTGGTATCTGAGAACACCATCTTCCTCACTCACTTCTCTTCACATCCTTCTTTACGGTTTTGTGGTAGCCATTGACATAAAATCCTCAAAATGTAGGTCAGCAAGCAATTTTTCCCAAGTATACAGGGCCAACTGGAAAGAGATATTTCATCACATCCTAAAAACAAAGATTATTTTATGAAATTTGTAGAGGTGCCCAATATGACTGATAAAAATAACAAGATGGCCAAACCAGAAAATAAATAAATAAATATTACACACACAAGACATGATAATGAAAAACATTCAACAAAAACATCTCATTCGATGCCCTAAAAGAAGAGCTAGGTCTTCGAGGACAACTTGGTCAGGGGATGCAAATTTCTAGGGGAATACCATTCCAGAGGGCAAGTGCCACAAAAGAGAAGGCACACTTCTCTGGACCCATTAGATGACATTGTTTCAAAGACAGGACCTGCAGCTTGCCCATTCTGCCAGATCTTAGGCAGAGACAATGGGAGAAGGTTGGAGAAAGGCAGGTAACCTTTCAGGTAACCAGGCCCTATGCTATGATACAACATGCATGCAATTGGATCCAGATTTAGTTATATGAAGGTTAGTAGACCTACCAAAATCAATAGACTTAAGTGAATTATATGTAATTTAAATTTCACTCGTTTCCAGTGAGTCTTCTTAACATGTTTATTTCTGAATTTAACCATTGCCACACCTAGTTAACCGAAGATATATTTACTAAAAAGTAAGAAATGTTAGAGTCTTCTTTATACCAATGTGACCCAGATGCCAAACATTCATCAACAGATGCTTAATAACAATTCAACCAAGGACCATTTTCACAACTTCATATATATGAGATCAGGAATGAGAAACTGAATGTTTAGGGATGTGTCACTTCTGAAGACAAATGAGGGACATAGTGGGTTGGACAAGACACAAAGTAGGCAGGAGTCACATTGCAAATATGTTTAAACATATGGTTGTGAATGAAGGAGAAGTTCATTCAATGTGCATTTTAATGTGGTCTTGCTCCTGGACTTATGGGCCATAGGTCCTTCAGAACCTATTTCTTCTGGTGTGACACCAGGTATTTCCACCCAACTCTACAATAAATGAGTCAGGCTTGGGAACATTGTTTGTAAATCAAAGGAACTTTACCTTCAACTGAGTGTTCGCTTTCACTGAGCCCTGATTCTTTTGGCATTCACAGAAATTTTATTTGATGTGATCTCAAAAGTAAACAATGTTTATAAACCCATAAAGAATATTTAAGATGAGATGTGTTTTTTTTTTTCCTGTTTGGTTCCTTTTCCCTAGGATATCATGTATTGAAATCTCCAGGAGAGTTGGGAACAAATTGCTCCTTTCCACTAAGCAACCAATATCTTTGCTTGTTTAAAATGTGGGTGTCTTCTGAACAGCAACAACAACAACAACAAAATGCTAAATGAAGCAAAACACTATAATAGGTTTAATGATGTAGATTTATCTTCTAATAGTTGTTTTGAGATCACAACAAATCATTAAAATCATTAACTCTCAGAGCTAAATTAGATTACAGATCTTTGGAAATGCCAGGCCAATGCAATTACTAAACTAACTGTTAAATTAATTGGGCTATGCCAACAAAAGAAACATTTGTTCCCATCATATGTCCACATATGATGGTTAGGATAGCCTTAACCTAAGGGACATAAACACATGCACCCACACAATTTGGAAACTGGAAAAACAGAAGAGAAAGTGGAGGCAGAATCCATTAGATAACACATCACTACAAAGAATGGGTGAAAATCCCTCAGGCAATGCAGTGTACCCCAACTGAAAAAACTACATTTGGTTTCTGGCTTCATGAATTACTGAACATAACAGACAGCTCTTGTCAGGCAGAGGTTCAAGGCAACTATGGAAAATTGAGTATAGTTGATGATAGCTGGTCAAAGACTATTTAAGCGTGGGTAGGAATAAATAGTTTGCGAACTGCATGATATAAAGAGTGCAACCTTTCCTAAATTTAAATACCCTTTTTAATACCCTTGATCTGAAGTGTTCAACAGTGCTGTAAGAGTGAATGTGCTGTATTGGGATAAGACTGGTGAGACCTGTGAACAAATCCACATTGAGCCATGAAACTCCCTGGGTGATTTGGGGATGGTCAGTATTTCTCAACCTAACCTATTTCAGAGCATTGGTGGGAAACTAAAATGGGTAGGGGCTAAATATATCACTTTGAGTTCTGGAAAGAAAAGAGAGAATATAATTTTGGAAACAGGAATTTGCAATTTTATATAAAAAACTCTTAGTTCAGCTTCTGAGTGTTGATGACATAACACTTTTTGTAACCTGTTGAAATCATTGCTCTTCCTGGCTTCTGCTGTTCCAGTACTTTCTCCTACATTAGATTAGTTATGTAGGCAAATCTATCAATTTCTTAAAAAAAGAGGGAGATTGAATATGGCATCACATAACTGAAATAAGAAAATAAAAGCGTGTAAAACAATACAAATAAGCATGATCACAAAGAAATGATAAAACCTGGAAAAATATTTTTCAGCATGCTGAGAATACTCATAAGAAATGGGGAACAAAGGTTAAGTCTCCCACTTACTAAAATTAGGGTTACCACATCTGGGCTGCAGAAATATCCAAGACCACTAGACAGCAGCAAAATTTTACTATTTTCAGTTTCTTTCTATCTGCCATCTAGTGGGCGTATGAATTTTGCAGCCCTGATGGAATAATACTAACTAAAATATTTCCATTCCTCATCACAGAAATGATCTTGCATTAAATGTAGTGCTCAACCCAAAACATTTTAATTTGGAAATCATACATACATACATATAGCCCTTGTTCATTAATAACTTACTTTTTCTCTTAAAAAGATGAAACACTAGGTTGTAGTCTAATAATTTCACTTTTCTGCCTATTTTTCACTTCTCACCAGTACTGTCTCAGACTGAAGCAGACATGTGAATCACAAGCACCTTTGTGAATTTGTACCTGTTACATTGCACACTCCTAAAAGGTAACCTAGGGCATTTTAAAAATATATATTTAATCAGATGCCACTGACTGTTGTAACCACTGCTTATTAGCATCTGTAATCTTTCTTAGCTGAGTCAGCTGACAATTTGATGCTAGGAAACATAAGTTTGCTTTTAGTCCAGGTTCACACTGCCATGTTACTTATTTTCACAGCAAAACTCTCTCAAATTCCCTTTCTAGATGTAAAAAGCTGACTCCATTTAAATAAATATTGCATTAAAACATTCCAGGATAATGTGTATAATACATATATGTACAGTATGTGTCTAGTGGTTTGCTTTTTGCTTTCCTAATATATATGTTTGTGTGTGTGTGCGCGCGCGCATGCCATTAAGTCAGTGTTGACTCTTAGTGACCTCAAAGACTTCCTCCATGACAACCTGTTGCTAGCTTGGTCTTTCAGGTCTTCCAATGGTGCACCCATTGCCACTGTAACTGAGTCCACCCATCTTGCTCTTGGCCATCCTTCTCTTTCCAAAATATATATACAAAATTGAAATTATCTTAGACCTCCTTTAAACGTTTTAGAAAATGTACTGGAAAATCAGGGTTCTAAATCAAAAAAGATTTGGCTCAAAAAAAAAAAAAGCACTGTGCTGCAAAAGATAATTCCTTGATATACTGAGAGCTGCAGAAAATGAGTAGGATGTGAGGGAATAACTTGTCTCTCCTTTCTTGCTACCATAATGGTCATCATGTTTCAGGATGGGGAGGAAAAGAAAAGTGAATCATTGGTATTATATACTCTTTATGGTTTTGGTTATGTAAACATTTTGCATGCTTTTACTTTATCTGGATAGTTTAACTGCATTTCTATATTGTCCTAAGCTGCTGTCTTACTATATTGGAGAGATACAAGTTGAAATAACAACAACAAGGCTATTGTCAAATTTCAGGCAAAGACCTGTCTGTGTGTGTGTGTCTGTGTGTGTTTTCCTGCTTTATGACTTGTTGAAATTATATAACTTCTCCCATTCTCCATGTTAAGTATGAGTAGTAACCAATCAATCCCCATTTATTTTTATTTTCTTTTTTGAAGGTAGACATTTTAAAGAAAAACCAATAGAAAAGTAATTTTGTTAATGAAGAAAAGGATTCTCTGCAAGGCAATGATAATTAACATTTTGAGCAGTTCTATTTTTCAATTGTCAGGTTTGACACACTATTTTGATTGCTACATTGAGGCTGTCTGCTAGCAAAAACATTTTATGTTCAATGGGATAATTGAGGGCACAAACACTGGAGGTAGTTATGCAGATATTTATGAAGCTATACGTTCTCTTTCTTTGTTACTGTCCCCAAATAACTACCATAAAACTTGGTAAGACAAGACATCTATTTCAGTTATAAATGCTATAATCTTTTGTTCACAGAATTTCCCCATCATTCTTTTGTAGCACAGATTCAACCTTTGTGTATTGGATTGCCAGTAGCAAAATATTCATTTATCAATATCCAAATCCCTCAAACATTGTTTTGCAGAGTTCTCTTCTTGATATAGGATGAAATTCTCATTACATGATTTTATTTTTTGTTGATTTTGTAATCTTTGTACAACTTGTTATAGTTGTTTCTAATGCATGGTTTTATGGCAAAAAATGTTATAGTAATTACTATGTTTTATTGGGCTTTTAATGTTAAGTTATTGTGAACACTATAAATCTTATGATTACTGAATTGTTGATGTTTTAGAGGAAATAAAAAGGGGAAAAGACTGAAATAACACATGTGTACACACACACACCCCAATCTAATTTGGTTTCAGATAGTTTGACAATTGTTTATGAAAAATTAGATACCACTTTTGAACCAAGGGAATGGCACAATTCCAACAATAACTCTAGTTTACTGTTATGATTTATGAAGATGAAAAAAAGTGTTAAGGCTGAGCAGTTGTTCAGCCTTACCCTTCACTTCTCCTAAGCCATATCAATGCATTATTTCTGGCTTGTAAGAAGCTAATTCCACATGATATCTGAAATGACATTAAGAGTTTCCCAGTATGGCCATAATAGAGAACTATAGTTTACTGCAGGTGAAAAAAAAAAAAAAAAAGCACTGAAACATATGAATTGAATAACGTTCAGCTATTAGGGACGCGGTGGCGCTGCGGGTTAAACCGCTGAGCTGCTGATCGGAAGGTCGGCGGTTCGAAACCGCGCAGCGGGGTGAGCTCCCGTTGTTCGTCCCAGCTCCTGCTCACCTAGCAGTTCGAAAACATGCAAATGTGAGTAGATCAATAGGTACCGCTTCGGCGGGAAGGTAACGGCGTTCCGAGTCGTCATGCTGGCCACATGACCCGGAAGTGTCTATGACAACGCCGGCTCCAAGGCTTAGAAACGGAGATGAGCACCGCCCCCTAGAGTCGGATTCGACTGGACTTTACGTCAAGGGAAACCTTTACCTTTTATAGCTGCTATGCATATGAATAAGATATTTGGAGAGAACATCCTACCGCTTGTCTTCTCAGAAAAGGAGCATAACAAAGTGGCGGAGCACAAGCCTTATCTGAAACGTAATTCCAGTTTTAATCCATGTCATCTCTAGAAAAGGTTGGGAAAGATTCTACTGTTTGAATCCCAGAAGTCAGTGTAAATGATTTTGAGTTAAATGGATCCATAAATCCCTCAGCAATAAGCAGGCTAACTCTGAGATTACAATAAGCGATAGCATCCTTCTAGATTGTCTGTCCAAGGTAGGGACTAGGGTCATTGACTAATTCTATGGTCCTAGTTACATATGGAAGCTCTGCTTCATGCATACTACATAGCAGGATTCTATTTTGTCTTCAGTGAAGCTAATGAAAATTAGCTGAAAATTTAGAATGTGATGAAGAATTATTTGGACCTCTGCAAATTTTCTCTGAGGACCCCTAGAGAACTGGGGAAGTGCCAGAGGATTGAAGAACAGCAAATATGATCTCCCTCTTCAGGAGAGGGGGGGGGGGGAGAGGATCCCAGTAATCATTGACTAGTG
The DNA here is from genome assembly GCF_035149785.1 of Candoia aspera. Taxonomy (NCBI): domain Eukaryota; kingdom Metazoa; phylum Chordata; class Lepidosauria; order Squamata; family Candoiidae; genus Candoia; species Candoia aspera. The sequence continues at coordinate 41,430,129 of NC_086155.1, forward strand.
AGTCTAACATCAATACCTGGACAGATGTTAGAGGAGATAACAAAGCAGGCTATTTGTAAGCATCTTGAAGACAACACTGGCATGATTGCTAAGAGTCAGCATGGCTTAATCAAAAACAGGTCATGTAAGACAAATTTCATCTCCTCTGACAAGATGATTACTTTGCTGATGGGGGAATGCTGTGTAGATAGTTTCTGTTGGTTTCAGCAAAGCCTTTGACATGACATCTCACTGACAATTGTTAAAGCATGGTTTGACTGGTACTAGAGTAAGGGGAATACACAACTGACTGGCTAACCACACTCAGCATTAATGCCTCTACATCAAATTGGAGAACAGTCACCAGTGGGATCCCATGCGAATCTGTCTTGGGGCCAGTATTATTTATTAATGACCTAGATAACAGGGTTGATGGGCTGCTTATAAAATTTGCAGATGACACAAAATTGGGAGGTCTACTCAATACCCAGGAAGACAAAATGAGATTGCAGTCTAAAGGACAAGTTGGAAGACTAGCCTGAGAAGAACAAGAAGTCCTTCAACAGGGAGAAATGTAAGGAATTATGTTTATGGAGGAAAAATATCGGTGATACATACAAGGTGTGGGATTCATAGCTTGGAAACACTATATTTGAGAAGGATCTGGATGTGGTCATTGATAAGCTAAGTGTGAATTAGCAGTGTGAGATCTGCTAGAAAGGCTAATATCATTCGGGGCTGCATCAGAAGCTTTGTATCAAAGGCACATGTAGTCCTTATTCCCCTCTATTGTGCACTGGTGAGACCACATCTGGAGGAATGTGTATGATTCTGGGCACCACATTTCCAAAGGGATATTGACAAATTAGAACAGGTTCAGAGGATGGTGACAAATATGATACAGAGACTTAAGGACTTGCTGAAGCACAGGCTGAAGGAACTTGGGATTTTCAAACAGGAGAGAAGTAGACTGAGGTGAGACATGGTATCAATATTCAAATATGTGAAATGGTGCCATAGAAAAGATGGTTAAGTACTATTTTTCATTGCCAGGGAAACTAGGACTAGAAATAATATAATTTAATTCAATTTTGATGCCTCCTGACCCCAACCAACTCAGGTAGTCAGTTTCAGCTATCTAGATTTTATTTAAATATAATGGGGGGAAAAAAACAACAACTTCCCAACAATAAGAACTGTACAACAGTAGAACAGTCTAACTATGAAGGTTCTGGGTTCTCCAACCCTGGAGGTTTTTAAAAAAGTTTGGGCAGCCCCCTTTTGAAGATGGTTCAACTGGTTTTTCTGCATATTATAAAGAGTTAGACTAGATCATTGTTTCTCAACCTTGGTAACTTGAAGATGGGTGAACTTCAGCTGCCAGAATTCTCTAGCCAGCATGCTGGCTGGAGAATTCTGGGAGTTGAAGTCTACCCATCTAAAAGTTGCCAAGGTGGAGATACACTTATCCTTGTGATCCCTACCAGGTCCATAATTCTATGATTCTATGAAAGGCATCTAAACCATTCCTTTTTACCAAATTTAGGTGGAGCTGTGAAGATACCTCAATGATATTCAGGATCAAGAAAACATGTTAAATAATTAAAAAAGCTAAAAACAAGACCGAATTTCTGTGGGTTGAAGCAGTGTTGTCGTCTTCTAAAAGAATGTGTTCAATTGCTTTCAGCAGGCAAGCTGAATTTCCACAGTGGGGGGAAAGCAGGGAGCCAAATTGGTGGGCACAGCCATGGGTTGGAGCCATGATCCTTTGCACATGTGTACAATATTGACATATTAGAAAGTGGTGGGGCTTTGAGCTTCAGTTGCACCTATTGCAGACACTTCTATCCAGCTGGGTTCATAATCTTTCTAAAGTTCCAAATATACAAAATAGAAGCTAATTTGCTGAAGTTCTTCATGAACAGTCTGACTACCATTATCTACGCCCTTGTGAATTTCTTCCAATGAGTTGTAAACTGTTAAGAACTATTCACAATGTGCAGTTCAAACTATAGCAGTTAGATGCTTGATTGGGGATGGACAACATAGGTATTTCCAGTCTTAAAGCAGCTGCACAGACTTCTGGTTTATTTCTAGATGTAATTCAAAAGATTAGTCCTAAAATGGTTCAGGACTGACATACCTTAAGGACTGTTTTCTGCAAAACTTACCTAACTCACTATGAAGAAATGAAGAGGATTTCCAGGTATTCTAACATCTGAAATGAAAAGCTTTCTTGATTTGTCCAAGTCCTTTCCATTCCGTTGATTCTACTTCTGCCTTCTGCTGATACATTCTCTGCTGCGCTGCTTTAATTCCTTTTTTAATTATTTTATTGGTTCCCCATTTTATGAGATTTTAATTGCCTCATAAACCACTCTTGTAATCTAGCTTGGATTAAAGAATGAAGTCCTAAATTGCAAATTAAATAAATAAAGAGGATACTGCAGAAACGGAATGCTTAATACTCTTTTTTACCATCAGGTCTTACAGTTTTGACTCTCATGGTGCTAAGGGTTACAGTTTTCTTCTCTCCAGCAGGGGGAATTGAATTCTGGGGAGGTATTATTGAGAGAAGAACTTGAAGACAAGATCTGTCTTCTACATCAAGAAGTTCTTTTTGCCCAGCCTTCTTACTTCTTACAGCAGTCCTATTCAAAACATTTCTATGAGCAATCTTAAAAGCATATACAGGTAGTCCTTGCTTACTGTAATTGGGACTGAGAACTCCATCACTAGGCAATGCAATCGTGAGGTGTGACATCACGTGACCACACCAACTTACAATGGCAGTCCCAGTTGCCAATGTTAGGCGAATCCCACATGGCCACAGCCTCCCACAGTCATGTGATTGCCATTTGCGACTTCCTACCAGCTTCCCCGCTGACTTCGCATGTCGGAAGCTGGCAGTGTTGCAAATGGCAATCATGTGACTGCAGGACATTGTGATGTTAGAATTGTAAGCTAGTTGCCAAGTGCCTGAATCATAATTATGTGACTGCGGGGATGCTGCAACAGCCACAACTATGAGGGCCCATCATAAGTCCTCCTTGTTCAGTGCCATCATAACATTGAACGCTTGCTGAATGAGTAGACTTTAAGCATGGACTACCTGTAGACTGTATATGCTTTTATATATATTCTTCTGAGAAATGCTAAGCAAATGCTGGTAATTTGAATTTTTATTCAATCTTTATCTCAAACCTAAGGATAATGCTTTGATAGATTGATAGATTGATAGATAGATAGATAGATAGATAGATAGATAGATAGATATGGATGGATGGATGGATGCATGGATGCATGGATGATAGATATCGTTCAGAGCAAAAAAGTTTTTTATAAACCAAATATTTTTTCTGGATGTTTTGACAAAATGTACTCATAAACTATAAACTTTAAATTATAGCTCATAATGCTCCAATAATTTCCTAGATCAGGGGGCCCTTTTTACATTCACTCATGCCCTAATCACCTTATGGTTTGATTACTGCAATGCACTTTACATGGGGATGCCCCTGAAGACCATCTGGAAGCTTCAACTAGTTCAGAATGCAGCAGCATGGACAGTAATGGGCACGCCTTGGTACGCCCATGTAACACCTCTGCTTTGCAAGCTGCACTGGTTACCAGTTTGCTTCCAGGTGTGATTCAAGATGCTGGTTACCTATAAAGTATACCCTACATGGCATAGGGCCTGGTTGCTGGAGGGACTGCCTATCTCTCATAATATCTGCCTGACCACTTTGATATAGCAGGGTTGCCGTCCTCCAGGTTCCTTCTGTTAAACAATGTCATCTAGCAGGACCCCAGAAGTGTGCCTGTAACAATGCCTGCCCACTGGAATAAGGTTCCCCCAGAGGTCCAGATGGCTCCCAATCTGCTGTTGTTCAGAACAGTGGTGAATACCTGGCTTTTCATCCAGGCCTTTGGCAACAGGCAGTGAGAGCCCTCGCTTCATTCCAACTGGTCTGTCGCACTTGCCATATGTTATCTTTTATTGATTTTATTATGATTTCTTTGATTGTCGTGAGCTGCCAACAACATTGGGAGTCGGGCAGCATACAAGTTTAATGGAAGATGATGATGATGATTTTTGCCAGTTTATTCCGTAAATGCTGTATTTCAAGTATCTGTAGAGAGTTAGGATGGTGACCTTGGCAGAAACATGCAAGAACCATTACCTAGGCAAAGGGGGCTGAAACATTCTTTAAGTCCTGGGAAACAAGATAATATTCTCAAGTGGCTTAGGCAAATGTCTCCCTGATTAACTCCAGAATAAGAAGGAGGGGAAGATTCTCAATAAAGTGTAGCTCTGGTCTTCCTGTGGAGTTGATTTTCTGGTCTGGTCTACCTAGAGGGTCTGACAATATTTTACAATCCAATTCTTTTTGAGCTACTTTGAGTTATTTGGTATTGCCACATCCATAAGTGAATTTTTTTTTTCCAACTACTGTGATGTCCAGCATGCATATCAGATGATGATGATGATGATGACGACAGTGACAGACAAAAAATAGAGGGATCAAAGTCATTGATAAAGTCAGGCATTTGGGAAAACAAACGAACAGCATGCTTTCATACATGCTTGGATTTCATCTCTATACCTACAAAGCCAGTGATTCACGTATCTTCAGTTAAATGGAATTCCTCCAGATAGAACAATTGTAGCAGATGCAATAAGGAGAAAGCCCTCTGTTTTTCAAAGGACAAGCGGACTTATCTTCTGGGCCATTGACCCCAAATGCTCAGAGATTAATAGGCCTTTTGGATGAGTCATCTGGTTACCAGCCAACTCTTCATGTCATTTATTCTTCCCCTTTTTGTGAGGAAGTTGTTTGTTGTAGGAGAGTTAGCAGGATAGAATGAGGACAAGTTGTTGTTTCTGAACTATTTAAAAGAGCTATCAGAAACACTCTGAGCTTTCTTGTTCACAGCATGGGCTTGTATCTCTGGTCAGTCAGTTCACTGTTTGTCTGCTTCTGCTAGCGTTCCAGGCATTGCTCCTGGAATTTCATCTCTGAGTTTTTTGATAAATCACAAAGATATATTGCTCATTCTTTAAAGAGAAGCTGCTCTAGGACAATCACATCAAATTCCCAGGAAGCCTCCTGTGCTTGCATTTTATGTTTTACGGCATTAAAATTATTAGAACTATTCTCATTTAGTGAGTTCACACACTGCTTTGTTGTTTTGATAAATTCATTTAAAATTTAACTGATAAATTGTACTAACATTTTTTTTAAAGCACTAAAGCTAATCACAATTTTAAGACATGAACATTTCAAATACACATTCTATAGGATGGAATTCAGTGTTGCAAAGGGAGATTTCTGCTAATACACTGAGGGTCCTCTCCTCTCCTCTCCTCTCTCTGAAGCCACCTGCTCAAGAGGTTTGGTGGACCTCCTCCCTCTTCCCCACCCTTCAAGGCACATTTGGAGGAAGCATCATCCAGGAGGACCAAGGAATTGCTTGCTCTTATTGTAACCTTCAGATGCCTAGAAACTCTCTCATAAACATCTGCGTTCACTATTCTTCCTGCCTGTCCTCCCCAATAGGATCTGGGACATTTTAAACAAGGCCACCTTGCGGCATTCCACAGATGCAAAAACTGAAAACATACATATGCTTCACTGCTCTTATCAACCATAGAGCAGGCTGATATATTTCAGTGAAATATGCTTAGGGTTATGCAGTGCTTTGGAAAAGATTTAGAGAAGGTGATTGGGAGGATGAAGGAGTGCAAACTTAGCACCTGTCTGCAACTCTTTAGAAGTAGTCACATCTTTTCCTTAGTCTATCCAGTTTCCCCTCATATCTGCCATCTGAACCTGGGGAGGGAAACTCATGGCTGCTTTAAAGAGTTACTGACAAGTGTCTATGTTCATGCCCCTTCATACCCTGAAGCACTTTCGGGACCTGAATCCAGAGCTTTCCACAGATCTATTTATAACTCCCAGAAAAGGCTTACCTTGATTTTTTGCCTGAATTTTTGATTTGGCAGAATCATGAGATTTGGCACCATGGTCGTGGGATCCCTCTGAACACATACTTCTTCCTTGGATAGACAAACCAATTTTCTTTTAGCTCAGCTGTGGTGCAGGTCAAATTTGCAATTTGGGATTATGAAGATTCTGCTTTGCAAATGGCAGTGTTGGAGCTCTGTTCTGCTTGAAGGTGAACACCTTCCTCTTGCCCTACCCCATGTTTTACTGCCCAAAGTTAGAACTTCAGAGTAGGTTTTGGTCTTTTCTAATCCCTGTAAAAAACCAACCAGTTTTTCATTCTTCTACACGTCTTGGACTCACGACATCCATACATATGTAGTACTCTACACTGTAGCCTACGGTCATAGTCACAGCATTGGGAAAGTGTGCCATTATCATCACTTTTCCTAGACTTTATAAGCAGGAAAAATGATGAGGATCCGTCAGCTTTCCCTTTGTACCAATAACTCAGGTTGGTTGTTGTTGTTTCCTATTTTCATGATAATTATTAAAGCAGAAGCTCAAAAATAGTGAGCTCACCTTGAATGGGAGCTGTTACTGATACATATAACAGTCTGAGCTGTATATCTGGTTATCTTCCTGGATCATGGAAATGAACAGAGCTATGCTCCTTCCTCAAGTTCAGTCTGATGACAGAGCAAATTTGTTTCTTGTGGTTTTGGATGCTAGAATGCAAACCAATGGGTTAAAATATTATAATAAAAAAGAATGTTAACTAAACATTTTAGTTTTTTTCCAATTCAATGATTCCATGAGTCTAATGAAAGGTTTGAAAGTAACCCAAGGGATTTAGTCATTGGGCAACATGCAATTGACATTTATCGCATATCTACTTTTTCAAAACCTTTGCAAGGAAGTGATGGTATCATCTGCTTTGTCGGAAAAAATCCTTTCAAATGCACAGGTATAGTAAAAGATGTTTAAGAGTATCTGAGCCTTTTCCATCTCCTTCCATAATATTGCACAGCATTGCAGGTTCAGCTCCACATTCTATATTTCTAATTTCCAGGGCATTTTTCTTTTTGACATCAAACATTTGTCTTGGACTTTGAAAGACATTGCCTGGCCAGAGAAAATAGATCATCAACTCTTACTGAGATATTCCCTGGTGTCAATTGTAGGAAGGCAAAAAAACAAAAACAAAAACAATGTAACAATGAGCCAAAGGTTTTTTTTTACCAAAGAATAGCCTGCTTTGATTCCACTGCCAAATGAAGTTATTTCAAGGATTCATTTTACATAGAATGAGAAGGATGGGTTTATGAAAATATTGTATAATAGCATATTTAGTATTTTGTTTCAGAATATTCCTATACTCACTCAACTTACAGACAAGAATATTTTTTTAGTGAGTGTGTATATATCTATATGGCTAATTTCTCAACATAATTTATTAATCAATTTATGTACCTGTTTCATTTTCCCCTGCTATTACAGTGTGAGCATCTGCTTCTAAAGTTCAACTGTGCTCTCTTTCAGAATGAAGAGGAAAGAGATTTCAGTTTGGTCTAATGGCTAAGGAACCAGGAGACTGAGAGTTCCAGTCCTTCCTTAGGCTTGAAAGCTGGCTGGGTGACCCTGGGCCAGTCACTCTCTCTCAGCCCAACTCACCTCACAGGGTGGTTGTTGTGGGGAAAATAGGAGGAAGAAGGAGTATTAGCTATGTTCGCCACCTTGAGTTATTTATAAAAATAATAAAGGTGGGATAACAAAATCTAAAAAAAAAAGAGAGATTTGCCTTTGAGTTAACCAAGGCCACAACTTTATTCTTAAGAAACAGCTCTGCAATGAAACACAGAGGCTTTATAGGAAAATGCTGGCAAAGCAAAGTGACTGCCTCTTCTTACTTATCCAAGAGCAAACCTGACCCTGGTTAGAATTACAAGCAGTGTGTTGAGTATTTGTCCCCAACTGGCCATACCATTTCTGATCCTCAGGAAAGCTATGGTAGATTATATCCCTCTTGATGGCCACAAAACTCTCAGCCTGTCGGTCTGCAAGATTCCAAAGCCCTAGATGACAGAGATGATTAGACAGCCCATTTCACCTTCTTGGTGAATGGTTTGAATGTTCACTCATGACTATCCTGATATCATCACTTTCAAGTGAAGACTTGTATGTGAGGGAAGGTCTGTTTTATAAGATGACAGAAATTACAGTAAGCTTAGCACTCCTCCAGGGCAATTGGTATGCTCTAGTTCAAACCTGAACTAGAACTGGGTAATATCCAAACCAGAATTTATTTTGCATTTTGTGATGTACCCTGAATAAGGCAGGTGTACAGTAATGACATTACCAAGTGTGGTTATGAGATGGGCTGTCTGAGCCAAGCCTTTGGCTATGCATTTGCTGTTAAGCAATACTGAATCAGTGCAGAATATACAGATTGCTTTGGAACCAGGAAGGTTTTTTAAAACAAAACAGAAACAAAAAAACCAAAGAGTCAACTCAGCAGGTGGGAGTACCATACTGGGCTTAATTAGTGCTTGAATGGGAAATACCAGGACTGAAGCTTAGATTGGGAAGTAAAAAACATCAGGATTGTGTCTGGATTGTTGCCTAGAAAAAACAATATGGATATATCCATGTAGTCATCTTGAGGAAGACTTTACTTAAAAAATATATCGCAATAAAAATGTGATGTTTCAGCCTGCTTCTGACTTCGAAAATGAAACTTATTTGGAGTCAGAAGGGGAAAACAAAACTTATCAGCAAGGACTTGAGGAATCTAATCCAGGAAGTGACTCAGCAGAGCAGGAGAAATTGCAGGAGAAGATTGGACAAACTCCAGAGGGAGATTTGAAGCCTCCAATCAGTGCTCAAGAGAGGAGAGCAGAAAAGCTTGCAAAAGAAAAGGAAGTGCAATTGGCCAGTAAGGGAAAACAGTGCGAAAAGGAGCAAATAAAAAGGCAGGTGCACCAAGAGCAAGCTGCCAGAGACAACCGCTCCTTTGAGTTCATAGCACCTGGGAAAATCCTTACCAGCCTCAGAAGCCTTGCCTATAGCCAGCATGGAACCAGTGCCAGCGCCGTCTGCCTTCGTGGAACCTCCTTCTGCATGGGTCACTCCAATAGAGCCTCTCTCTGCCGTCCCTGCTGAGCACAGCTTCGCGTCCAGCTCCAAGCCTCATCGCTTCGTTCTGGCATGCCTCCAGACCTCAGCCTTGCTTGAAAGCTCCAGTCCAGTCCAGCCTTGCCTCCAGTTTGCAGCCTTGCTTGAACGCTCCAGTCCAGTCCAGTCTTGCTTCCAGAACCAAGCTCTGCCTAGATACTTCAGCCAAGCATTCTCTAGCTTTTGTGCGCCAGCTGGATCTAGCCTGTGTGCCAGGGCACCTACCTGACTGTCCTGTCCTCCTTTGTCATGCACCACAGCTCCTTCCAGTCTTGCAACTTTGAACCAAGGATTGTCCAAGTTCTGCCTTGCTGCCTTGTCTCCATTTGATTCTGCAGTGTTGCCTGGATGTCCTTTGCCACCTGGGTGGATTTGACTGAATTACATGCTCTAATCTATTGCAAGAACTTTTATGATTGTAAATAGTTTGTTCAATAAAGGATTTTATTAGTAGCTCTGCCTGGCTGTCTCATAGTTTGAACAGGGCAAAAAAGAAGCATTTGGGGAGCAATGGTAGCTTTATGTCTAGGGATACAATAGTTATTTAGTAGAACAGATATTGAGTGCATCATCTGTGAACACCTGCAGAAAACTTAAAGGTGATAGGACAACCCCTCCATTCACTATCTAGAATTTTAAGATCATGCGCAGTAGGGACCAACTACTGCCCCATCTCTGTGCTGTCCCCCTCCCAATTCACTTTCTTTTCAGAAGTGCAAGTGAAGTGCAATTGTGTGATTTTGTGGAACAAAACAGACATACACAATTTGGGGTTTAATTATCATTTGGTATTGAGTTAATTAAAAGCATGGATTTTGGTGAAGAGCTATTGAAGAACAAATGTGCATGAGATACCTTTTACAGGGGTTGTTAGTTCATATATGCATATGGCTTAATGCGGGAAGAGCAGTCTTTTGTTTAAGTACCAGCCTAAAGAAACCATTTTGCTAGCAAGCAGAAACTGGTCAAATAAACTAAGCACTGCACAGATATTCTAACTAACTAGAATACCCTGGTGTCCACACATGCAGCTAGCTAGCTAGCTAAGAGTCTGATCAAGGTTTAGATGCATACAAGTAAATGGCACTCTGTTTTTTCAGGCTTTCCAACATCAAAAAGTTAGACTTTACAGGTTTTATCTGGATCTATAAACAGACTACCATCACATGAAATATGTCCAGGTAACTTGGTCCACTATCTCTATGTATGCAGGTTATGCTAAGATATTCAATTTAATGCATGAAGTTGGGTGGTAGAACAAGCTAGGTCTCTAATTTCTCACTCCCCATGTATTAACTGAACATTTTTAAATTGCTCTAATGTGCTCCAACTACATTCTAGGATGAAATTCCTACAACATATATGGGAAGTCAAGTTGCTTTGTCTACCTTGAACTTGCAATTGGCACGGTGACAAAGCCCTGCTGGAAAATGTAGATTTTCTGCCATTTGTGAAAATTAACTTCCCTAATTAACTTACACGTATAAATGCACTTAGAATGAAGACATTAAGTTGATTATCTAGAAAATTGCTACCTTGGTAGATTCCTGGATGCCACAAATGCCTCTGATTATGCCAAGAATGAAATTGCTCTTGTGGTTCTGGTATATCAGTGTGATTGAATGCTTGAAAAAGAAACACATATAACCTCCGCCTCTGGCTAATTTAAACCTCATTTCAGCAGGCCACAGTAACTGGACCTATAGCAATTTGATTTGATATTAATAAACAGGAACTATAAAATGAACATCCCCACAGCTTTCATGCAAGCTCATCAAAAACGTCACACCATCTCTTAATTTCACAGGTGGTTACTTCCTCCTCTGGAATATTAAGCAACTACCAGAAGATTCTTCAGAAAGAGATATTTTTCTATTTGATATATCCATTCAAACTGTATTTTGAGGTCTTCTTTTGTTTTCAGATTCAAAGAAAATTCTTCATGATTTTTTGTGCATTAAAAACTAGTAATGTGAATATCAAATTGTCAAATTTTTTGGATTATCCCCCCCACCCCCAGAGAAAACATGCATATGTTTTCACACTGAGAAAACTTAGAAGCTTAGTTTGCTGATATTTTATTTAAAAAACAACTCTCTTACTGTAATCCAGAAATCTTCTGTCCAATGGATTATGCCTCTCTTTCTGGCAATTTGAGTAATGGTAGGAAGGTATAATTCAGCCTATGGAAAAACTCTCAGTTAAGGTCAGAGGAACAAGCCATGGAAACTTTTTCTATAGCGAGAGACCAGGTGACTCCCTAATTCCTGAAAGTTCAAGAATCACTTATTTATTTGCCTGATCAACTAAGAAGTTTTGCTCTTGTTACTTGTTAGGTGCTTCTTACTTTTGCCTCTGTCCTAGCTCTACCTTACAGTTCTTCTAATTTTGGTTTCATGTCATCTTTCTCTGTCCACAAGAACAGCATGATTTTTTACTCAATTTTAAGCAGTACTGGAGATAAAATAAAGACTACTCCCTGTCCTATCCTAATCCTGCCTCAGCTCCAGCCCAGTCCTTAGTCCATCTTTTCAGGACCACAATGCCCATATTTCCCTTGAATCACTCTGTGGCTTTGTTTGTCTAGAGCAGCCTTTCTCAACCTTGGCTACTTTAAGCTGAGTGGACTTCAACTCCCAGAATTCCCCAGCCAGCATCTGATACCCAAGAAGGTGGATTTATCCCTGCTAAGTCCAGAGCCCTCATCAAGCCCAAATAGGACTATATATTTCACAAAGGTAACTTGAGAATTCTCTGCTTCCCTTTTTGATTGCAGATCATCTGTTTACCACCTAAGACCTAGCTTAAAAAAAACCACACACACATATTTTGGATAGGTTTTAGCCACTGCGTATCTCTTGCACTAAGTTTATGCAAACAACCAAGGTCATTGCTGCCAACATTAGATCCAAATATAATACACAGGTGTTGAACCACGAAATGACACATAACGGCTTGTCCATTAGTTCTCCAAGCCTTTTAGGGTATAATCTGCATGTTCAAACATTTAGAACTTGTTAATTGCTGTTTTTCCAAACATTTATATATTTTTAAAATTGATTTCAGGAGGCACTGTTATCTAACCAATGCCTCAAGTAGACTAGGGCAGAAGGGAGAAAGCAAGCAGAAATTAAACCTAGGATTGGTTAGCATTACAGAACTTGCACACTATCATGATCAAAAATCAATAAAAAAAACCCTGACATTTCTCATATGAGACCAGCTAAATTGAATGAGATTTTGGCAAGATCATGAATTATTGTGACATTTCACATGAGATCTCATATAATTTTATAGTGTCAAATAAGATCTCATGAGATTTTTGTTTACTCTTTTCCAGTTTTATGTCATTTTCAAGTAACTAGGAGATGATTTTTGAAATGCCCTGATACCTATAGTGTAATGTTAACAAAGCACAAACACCCCAGAAAAAAATTCCCAGCAATTAACAAAATCTAAATGTTTTAACATGCACATTATATTTTAGAAGGCATATTAAAGAAGGAACTTCCAGTCTAGCCTTTTTCTTGGTGTAAAACTTACAATTTGCAGATATAATTACATATGAGCATTCCATACTGAGGACTGTTTCTTGTGTCCCTGGGCATATTCTGCTCAGTGATATTAGCCTTTTGGTTCCAAAATGCTTCCAAAAGGTAGTGATCGGCTGTGTACTCTCCTCATTTGCTCAGTCTATATGCTAAATATATATTGAGAGAAGCTGGATTGGAAGAAGATAAGCATAGTTTTAAAATTGGAGGAAGAAATATTAATAACCTGTGCTATGTTAATGACACTACTCTGATAGTTGAAAATGCAAATGATCTGGAAGCTCTAGTCATGAAAGTCAAGGCTACAGTGAAAAAAAAGGGACTACAGTTAAGTTTAGAGAAGACCAAACTAATGACAAAAGGTAAAGCAACCAACCTTAGAACTGACAATGAAGATTCTGAAGTGGTAGTTAGCTTCTGTTTTTTAGGATTGACTATCAACAGTAAAGGAACCAAGAGTCAGAAAATATGCTACAGACTAGCACTTGGTAGGCCAACAAGAAAAGTCTCAGAAAATATATTCAGATGCTGTAACATGTTTATATCTATAAAGATTAGACTCATGCAGACAATGGTTTTCCCTGTGATAGTCATGGTTGCAAAAGCTGGACTTCAAGGAAGGATGAAAAGAACATGGATGCTTTTGAACTTTGATACTGGGGAAGACTCTTGTGAATTCCATGGGTATCCAGAAAAACAAACAAATGGATCAGAGAACAAATTAATCCAGAGTTCCCACTTGAGGCATAGTGACCAGGCTCATATTTTGGACATATTATATGAAAACCCAGTTCCCTTGAGCAGTCCATAATGCTGGAACAAATGGAAGAAAGGAAAAAAAAAAAGATGGTGATCAGCAGCAAAGGGGATGGACTCAATTACAGTAGCAATGAATGCACCACTGAGAGACCTAAAAGCCCAGGTTGAAGACAGAACATTTGGGAGAAAGCCTGTTTATGTGGTAGCTAACAGCTGAAACCAAATTGACAGCACTTGATCAATCAATGATCAATCCACCATGATTGCTTACATACAAAAATAGAGTTGTGTGTGTGTGTCTCTCTCTGTGTGTATTTATTTATTTATTTATTTATTTTGCCCATATATATTTAGCACCTAGGACAAACTGAATTCCGTCCTTTGATTGATATCCTTATGAGTCAATGGAATAAGATACCATTATCTAGCACGAAGTTAGCTTAACTGTAGACCCTGATTCCTCAGCACCATCGCTCCATGATTTATGTTGCTTGCTGATGGATTTGTTACTTCAAAAAAAGAATGACTAGCTTTAAAACTGTGTCTTTTAATAAAAAAGAGCTCTGTTCAATGTTTTTTAAGTGATGTGTCATGTTAGATCACATCAGTTGTAATAGACTGTGATTGCAGCAAAGCAGAGGCAAAGAAATTTCAGAAATATACAAGAGGAAATGGCTTGCTTTGGGATTGCATTTGACAGCAAAGACACAAAGTGACAGAGCCTGAAGCTGTGGCCTTAAAAAGAAAGCAGGCTCCAAAGTTATCAGCTCTTTTCAGCTCAGACTAAGAGCTTTTCAAATTGCACAGTGTGCTGCTATGTTTATACTGTCAGATTCAGATGTTTGAAATAGTGTATTTCATTTTTAAAAAATCTACAAAAGAAAGGTTGATTAAATGAGAAAAAGGAACAAAAAGAAAGTGGGAAAACAATTGTCTTTTTTCCTTGGTTAAATCTCATAAACCCTGTGCTGCCTAGAGTTTTGTGCAAAAAATGCAGGAGCTTTGGGTAAGTTGGGGTAATCAGCCACTCAGTTTCTTTGGCTTCTGGGGAAAAAAACAAACAACAAAGGAAAAAAAAAACCTGTGGAACTAAATATGACAACTGTAACATGATTTGCCCAATAGAAATTTCTCATTAACAATGTAAAAAGGTGGGGGGAAGAAATTAAGACCATGGGCTTTGTTTTCAAGTTGATTCCTTGTCCACATCAGTTTCTTTCTCAGTTGCTATCTACAGTTGAAGCTTCCCCTATATTTTCATAAACTGCTAATTTTATGAATGGCTGTGCCCTAAATACCTTCCCTGTGTGTGATTCCGTGGAGAGGGCTCTAATTACAAGCCTGAGTCATTTTACTGAAGCCTATTTTATCAAGTAGTAATTAAAGCTAGTTTGGTTTTGTGAATGGCTGTCAGAGATCAACATCAAGAGATACCAGCATTTCAACAGATATATTTATAGACAGAAACACATATGTACATTGATAACTGCTACCTAGACTGAAAATGTGACAGCCAATGGATTTTTTAAGAGATGCCTTTGAATTTATGAAATCCAAAACAAGCATTTCTCCACCCAGTGCACCCATAAGACTCCAATGGAGGCTCCTCATTTGTTAACATAGTGCTGGAGAAGAATGAATGATCTATGCACAGTTAATTCAAGGACATAATAGACAAGTTCTATCTCCAATCATCTCACAGTATGGTTGTCTACACTTAACAAGTGAGGGCTGACAGAATCCCCAAATGGGCAGCTTTATTTCCTGTTTGTGTTTGAAGCAAACATCTTGATAAATGAGTATCTTTGGCTGCAGGTCAGACCTACAGTATATACAGTTGCCCACTGATCTCTGATGCCTTTACTTCTGACAAGACATGTGTCAAGGCCAGCCTCGCTTCGCAATAAGACACAGACTCACTTAATGGGTATTAAGGATTTCTGGTTTATTGGAATGATAGCTGACAGATCGAAAAACGGGAACGGGGTAGGTAGTGTGGGGGTGCCCCTTTTATACCCTCCTGTATTGCCCCGGGCTTCCCCACCCCTCAATGCCCCGATCCCTCTTGATGGGATCCTTGATGGCTGCGTGGGCGTTTTCCCCGGTGTCCTCTTTGTCTTCCTGCAACGGTTGAGTTCTCCGGGGCACCATGTGCTCCTTATCTTCACTCCTCTGACGTCTCTCTTTTCAGTTTTTGATGGGATCATGGGTGTGGGTGTCTTTGGGTGCTTGTTTTAATCCCTGATTGGATTATCTTCTTCCCCCTTTTCCTTAATGATCATGATCCACGTTGTGAGGCTCTTTGTGCCTTGCAACGAGGTCATGACATGCTGCCCCCCCAAAGATGTTCTATGGTGCTGGTTTCTCTGGGTATGCCTCATGGAACTGTCTTGTTAGTTGTCTAGCCATGACGTGTCGTGCCTGGACCCACTCTGGGTGTGAGAAATGTTTCCATCTCACGAGGTATTGTAGTGTTCCTCTTTGCTTTCTTGAGTCCAGTATTTCTTTTACTTCAAAATGTTGTTGGTTGTCTATCATTATGGGTGGGGGTGGAGGTTCTTCCGTATGCCATTTGGATGTGCTCGTTGGTTTCAGTAGTGCACAATGAAACACTGGGTGGACCCGTCTCAAATTGTAAGGCAGTTCCAGTTTGAACGTAACTGGGTTGATTACCTGTATGATTTTAAAAGGTCCGATGAATTTCGGTGCCAATTTCTTCGAGGGTTGCGAGGTCTTTATGAACTTAGTGGAGAGGTAGACCCTATCTCCCACTTTGTAGTTCGGTGCCTCCGCCCTGTGGTTGTCCGCATATTTTTTGTACGTTGTTTGTGCGTCTGCTAGGGCCGTTTGGATGATTGGCCAGGTTGTTGCCAGCTGTGCCGCCCAATCGTCTGGTGAGCAGGGCAGGGTTTCAGGTTGCGGCAATTCTGGTATCGGTACAAAGTCCCTTCCATAGACCACCTTAAAAGGGGTGTGGCCAGTGCTCTGGTGTACCGCGTTATTATAGGCCACCTCTGCAAAAGGTAGTAGGTCTACCCAGTTGTCCTGTTGATAATTTATGAATGCCCTCAGGAACTGTTCAAGTGTTGAGTTTAGGATCTCTGTTGATCCGTCCGTGTTTGGATGCCACGCAGTGGACAGTGCTTGCTTGGTTCCGATTAGTTTTAAAAATTCCCGCCAAAACTTTGACGTGAATTGTGTGCCTCTGTCGGTCACCAACCTGTAGGGGGCGCCGTGGATCCTGTATATGTGTGTTAGGAATAAACGTGCCAGCTGTTGTGCGGAGGGGATAGTCGCGCACGGGATGAAGTGTGCTTGTTTCGAGAAATAGTCTTTTACCACCCATATCACAGTTTTTCTTTGGCTGGGTGGGAGGTCCACAATGAAATCCATGGAAATTTCTTCCCATGGCCGGGAGGGGCTGGCTACCGCCTGTAGCAGCCCGTGGGGTTTCCCTCCTTTACGTTTGGTGGTGGCACATATGGGGCAGTTGCCTACGTAGTCTTTTACGTCCTTTCTGAGGTTTGGCCACCAAAATTGCCTCCTTGTTAGGTGGAGGGTTTTTACAAACCCAAAATGCCCTGCAGATTTGTCATCGTGCGCTCTGTGTAAGATTTCCCCCCGCAGTGATTCGGGCACGTACAAGGCTTTCTCTTTCCAGGCGATGTTGTCTTTGAAAGATACATGTTGTTGGTTATTCTGCAACCATGTATCTTGCTGTAGTGCTTGTGTGAGTCTTTGTTGCCAGTTCGGTGAATTTGAGCGTCGGCTCCGATCGCTCCCCGCCGTTCGTGCTGGCGTGCGCTGATTCCTTGTCTGGCTCCGCGTGACAGCTGGGCAGCCGAGCTGTTTCTCGGTCCATACTGTTCCTACGATGTCGGAGGCTTGCGTGTCGTCCTGTGGCCGTCGGGAAAGGGCGTCTGCCAAGAAGTTTTTCTTGCCCGGTATGAATTTCAGCGTGAAATTGAACCGGCTGAAAAACTGAGCCCATCGCACCTGCTTCGGGCTGAGTCGTTTTGGTGTGCTGAGTGCCTCCAGGTTCTTGTGGTCCGTCCAGACCTCGAAGGGGCAGGAGGCCCCCTCCAGCAGGTGTCGCCACGTTTCCAAGGCTGTCTTCACTGCAAACGCCTCCTTTTCCCATACGTGCCATCTCCGCTCCGTTTCGGAGAATTTGCGGGAAAGGTAGGCGCAGGGCTTTAGGTGGTTGTCGGAGTCCTTTTGGAGCAGGATGGCTCCGATGGAAAAGTCGGAGGCATCTGCCTGCACCACAAAAGGCTTGGTGGGGTCGGGGTGTTGTAACACTGGCTCAGCTGTGAAGAGGGTTTTCAGTCTCTCGAAAGCCGTTTGACAGTCAGCTGTCCAATTCAGTAGCGCCCCCGGGTTCCTCGATTTGCGCGTGTCCCCCAAGCCCTTAGTCTTTAGCAGGTTAGTTAGGGGCAATATAGTCTCTGCCAGCCTGGGCGTGAACCCCCTGTAGAAATTAGTGAATCCCAGGAGGCTTTGCAGCTGTCTCCTCGTGCGTGGGCGTTCCCACGCCAGGATGGCTTGGACCTTGCTGGGGTCCATTTCTATCCCTTTAGCAGAAATCCTATACCCTAGGTAGTCAATTTGTTTTTTGTGAAACTCGCACTTGGAGAGCTTTACAAACAGCTCTGCCTTGCGAAGTTTCTTGAGCACGTCTTTTACCAAGCGTTCGTGCTCACGTTCTGTTTCTGTGTAGATCAATACATCATCCAGGTAAACCAAAACCCCCTTAAAAAGGTGGTCACGCAGGACCTCATTAATTAACTGCATGAATACCCCCGGTGCTCCTGCCAATCCGAATGGGAGTACTTTATATTGAAACGCCCCCAATGGGCAATTAAAAGCAGTCTTCCACTCATCCCCCTCCCGTATCCGTATGCGGTAGTAGGCTTCCCTTATGTCCAGTTTGGAGAATACCTTACCCTTTACCAAGTGGGACAAAATGTCCTTTATTAAGGGTAAGGGGTATTTATTTGAAATGCTTGCTGCGTTTAATCCGCGGTAGTCTGTACAGAGCCGCAATGACCCGTCCTTTTTCTCGCAAAAGAGGACTGGCGCTCCCACTGGAGAGTTTGCTGGCTCGATAAAACCTCTCGCCAGGTTTTTGTCTATGAAGTCCCTTAATGCAGCTAGCTCTCGCTGGGTCATAGCATATATTTTTGGTTTGGGTAGGGGTACCCCCGGGACCAGTTCAATGGTGCAGTCCGTCTTTCTGTGGGGGGGGGAGTTTGTCCGCCTCTTTCTCACCGAAAACGTCGGCGAAATCCCCGTATTTGGTCGGCAGTCCCTCTGGCAGTGCTGTCTCTCTGTGTTCCACAGTCGTCGTCGCCCCCCCCATGGCTGCTCGGGGAACCCTGTTCCCTGAAGGTGCTTGGTAACGCCCGTCAGCAAACTTAATCTCTCTGGTTCTCCAGTTGATGACTGGGTTTTGCTGCACGAGCCATGGGATCCCCAATATGAGTCGGGGTTGCCCCACCGGTGCCACGATGAAAGCCAATTTTTCCTCGTGGCTGCCGAGCCGTAGCGTGGTTTCTCCGGTGTATTGGGTGACCGGGCCCCCTCCCGCTGCAGATCCATCGAGCTGCGAGAACACCAGGTGGTGCTGAAGTGGATAGCAGCGGAGGTCGAGTGCGGCTACCAGGTCAGGGTGCATGAGGCTTTTGGAGCAACCCGAATCAATGAGTGCCCAGACCGTTTCGGTTTTATTTCTATGGGTGAGGGTGACACGGACGTAGAGGGTGGGGCATTCCTCACTCACCCCTTTGTCGAAGCGCCTGTCAGTGTCCTCCACCTGTCCTTCGGCGCCCCTTAGGCCAGGTGGTTGTCGTTTCCCGCCGCCTCATCGGGGTTGCTTTCCTCCTCCTCTGAACTGTAGGGGCCGTGTCTGCGTCGGTACTCCCCCTTTGCTGCTGGTCGCTTTCTTGGCGCTGGGGTTGGTGCTGTTTGTGCCCTCCTTGGGCTCTCTCTGGGCGTCGTTTTGGGGCATGCGGCTGCTTTGTGATCTTCCCTGCCGCACGTGAAGCATTGCCCTTTAGCGAAGCGTCTGTCCCGTTCCTCCTTCCAAGGTTGGGGTCTCGCCCTCACCTGCCTTGCGTTGGTGCGTGGGGGTCTCACTGTCTCCATCTGTTGCGTTTCCCTCCTTGCGTGGAGGAACGTGTCGTGGGCGTTCTCCGCTTCCGCTGCCAGCTGGATCCACCCCGTGAGGGAGCTGGGGTTGTCGCGGCCAAGTGCCCACCGGAGGACATTTAAGTTGAGTCCATGTTTGAACTTCTCAATCAGTGTCGATTGAGACCAAGTGTCCACTTTTCCGGCTAGGGCTTGGAACTTCATGGCATACTCAGCCACGGAGCGCGGGCTTTGTCTAAGTGTCTCTAGCGCCCTTTTTGCCTTTTCTTGCTCCAGGGGGTCCCTGAAGTGCCTTTCTAGTGCCTGCAGGAATTCAGTGCTGTCCTGCAGCGCCCGGGCGCCTGATTGGCACAATTGGACGTACCAATCGGCGGCCCGTCCTTTTAATTTTATGGCCAGGGCATTGATTTTGCCCCGCTCAGTTCTGAAGCAGGGACCCCATTCTTCGAGGTAGTACCTCGCGTTAGTCAAAAAGAAGGAGAGTTTCGAGGGGTCCCCATCGAACTTTATGCCAAAGTCTTTGGCGGGTGTCCTGGTCTGGCTCCTGGCCCCCTCTGCGTCGTGCCTCGGGCTCTGCAGGAGCTGCTGCGGGTCAGGGTGTCTCCGGTTCTCTTGCGGCATTGGTGCCTCTCTCTGGGGCTCCTCGCAAGGTCGTCGTCCCGTCGCTCGGGGGGGAGGGCGGGGTGTTCTCCCTCGGTCGGGCTCCTGGATCCAGGCTCTGCCGTCGCCGTCGCCGCCCGCCGGGTCGTCCCTCCACCTCTCAGCCTGGCGCATCTCCCGTCGTGGGGTGGGCTCCTGGGGCCGGACGCCGCCGCCGCCGTTGTCCCGCCGTCTCACGTCCGGGCGTGCCTCCGCTCGTTGGGTGGCCTCCTGGGGTCGGGTCCCGCCGTGGTCGCCGCCGTCCGCTGGGTCTCCACCCCGTCTCGCCTCCCGGTGCGCCTCAGGTCGTCGGTTGGGCTCCTTGGGTCGGGTTCCGCCGTCACCGCCGCCCCGCTCGCCCTGCCTCCTTTCGACCGGGGGTGCCTCTGCGCCGCCTCCGTCGCGGAGTCCCTGTGCCGCCGTCAGCTGTTGGAGCATCTGCCGCACCGCCTGCATCCCTTCCTCCAACGCGTCGAGCCTCTCCGCCGTCCCCGGCTTCCCGCCGAGGTTTTCGCCGCTCCGCTCGCCCTCGCCGTTGGCCGTGGTAGAGGACGGATCGTCCCTCGATCCCGTCGCGGTGCCAGGCGCGCCCTCGCCTTCGAGCGCCCAGGGTGGCGGTTCGTCTCGCGCTTCCTCCGGGGTTGCCTGTAGGCTTGGAGAGGGTCCCCTCGTCTCGCCCCCGGTGCCTCGCGGGCTCCGGGGCGCCGGGGTGGGTCCCTCCCCCGCTGCTTCCCCCCAGCTGGGTCCCATACTTACCGGGGCGTTGCATCGCCTGGACCTCAGCTGCATCCCGCCCTGCGAGAGCGGGGCTTCGTCGCCGGGCGCCGAAGGGTTGCGCCTCCTCGGTTCCTGGTTCTCCATGCCTGGCTGGGTCCCTCACAAACGTGTTGGATAGGTACCAGGTGGAAAAAAATTTTTTTGCGGTTCCCGTTTTTATGTCAAGGCCAGCCTCGCTTCGCAATAAGACACAGACTCACTTAATGGGTATTAAGGATTTCTGGTTTATTGGAATGATAGCTGACAGATCGAAAAACGGGAACGGGGTAGGTAGTGTGGGGGTGCCCCTTTTATACCCTCCTGTATTGCCCCGGGCTTCCCCACCCCTCAATGCCCCGATCCCTCTTGATGGGATCCTTGATGGCTGCGTGGGCGTTTTCCCCGGTGTCCTCTTTGTCTTCCTGCAACGGTTGAGTTCTCCGGGGCACCATGTGCTCCTTATCTTCACTCCTCTGACGTCTCTCTTTTCAGTTTTTGATGGGATCATGGGTGTGGGTGTCTTTGGGTGCTTGTTTTAATCCCTGATTGGATTATCTTCTTCCCCCTTTTCCTTAATGATCATGATCCACGTTGTGAGGCTCTTTGTGCCTTGCAACGAGGTCATGACAACATGCATAAGTTTCATCATCACGTTTATTACAGCCCTAAGGCCAGACACAATAAAACTATACAATAGTAACAATCTTACATTAATATATATATATATACACACACACACACACACATACACAAAAACAAAAGCAATTAATATACAATCCAAAATTAATTAAGAATGAATCTACTAAAATGAATTGAAATAAAATACTATGTTAAGAAATTCAATATCTAAGTGATGGTGCAGCATATTGTGCAGATGGTAGCACAAAACTAGGCAACCTGGGAGGATTTTTTTGGGTCCTTGTCCGAAAGAAGTAACATTAGATGGAAATCACTCTCCCTGCCTGGCAATTTCTTCCATAATGGATATATTATTGCATAAGTTTGTGTTGTGAGTAATGTGAGTAATTTATAAGTCACTTGGTCATCTAGGCATTTTCCAATAAGACATCTAAACATTTTCCAATTTTCCAGCATTACTGAATTTCAATTCACATATTGCTTTTAAATTAAAAACAGTAAGTAAGCCATGTAATAAACAAAGATATTAATAATTAAAAAAAGCAGGTAGTGCAAAACAACACAACATATTATAGTTATAAACCTTAAGAAGAAATTTATCAGTCATGACAATAAAAGAATAGTATTTTCTTTAAAGAATAATAAATGATTATTTTAAAGGGTGAAATGTATAACTGGGTATTCATTGCACATTTGGGGGCCTATTTCTTAATTGAATGAATTTTTAAAGTCCTAGGATTTACTAAATTAATTTCATTGTCATGTTTATAGAAATGATATGCAAAACAGAAGACTAAACAACTTAAATAAGTCAGTGACACATAATTAACTAAGATAGTTTGATTATGGATTATACAGCAATTCTGAAATCAGTGAATACAATCCCAAAATACGATGGACAATACCATTTATTTTTTTCTTGTTAGGATCTTTTCTTTTGGCACTTTCACCAAGAAGATCTAGTTCCTTACAGATGCAATTTGTCATTTTTTCCCCCCAGTAATGAGGTTACTCAAACAAGCATTGTTCATTCTTTTATGGCCATTATTCCCAGCAGAGTAATCAAAACTATTCAAACCATAATACTTCATAACTTTAAATAAACACACGATCTTCTAATTAGTCAGCAAATAATAGAATAATACACAAAATATATTTGCGTAAGTAAGTAATGTATATGTAAAAGTAATTACTTGGTGCTAGTCCTCCCTTAGGCACAGAAGCTGGCTGGATGATTTTGGGCCTGTCACTCCCTTTCAGCTCTCGTCAGCATTGGGCTTAGTGACAAGCCAGTTGAAAAACAAAACCCCTTGTTGCATCATGCATTGATAGCTTCAGTGATATGTGAACTGAAGCAAGTGCAGCGCAAAACTAGCAGACCCAAATGCTAGCAGCAGTCACAGAAACCAGAGTAGGAAAGGGCCATGTAGGCATTCAAGCCCAACCCCCTACTAGCGCTAAATCCAAATTAAAGTATCCCTAGCAAATGGCAATCAAGCCTCTGTTTCTATGCATCCAGCAAAGAGCTCACATCTCTTTCAAAAATTGGTTCCACTGGCAAACTGATCTTAATCTGATTTTTTTTTTCCTGACATTTTCTCAGAATCTGGGAATACTTCATTTAACTCAAATTTAGATCTTGTCCTGGCCCCATCTGCTGCTTGGTGTGTAGCCCCTGGCTTGCCACTCAGAGCCCTTCACCTGAAAAGACTACATCTCTGGCTAAAGGGCTAGTCCCAACACTGCTTCCATCCCCCCTACCCCCAAAAAACTTGTCTGAGGTGGCAGGCTAACCCTCTTGATAGGAGCTGGGCCAGTAATTGGCTCTCATCCACAACAGCTGCCTGTTGGGTCAATGTAATCCAACTACAACATCTGATCTATCATCCACGCACAATGCTGCCTGTCACCACAGACGCTCACTTCACCCTCCTAATGCAAAACAGGTTTTTCTGAATAGGAAGCACTGGCTGTGATTTTAAATGAGAGCCAGATTAGCTTTTACCTCTGACTCAAAGTAACCAGTAAGTGTGTCTGATTCTCTCCAGAGTAATGCTTGACCATGGAGTATTGTGTTTAGCTAAACAATGTGGGTGGAAGCTGCTGCTTAAAGAGCTAAAATCTCTCTTGGTTCCCAATTAAAAATGCCATTGCTGGCTGCATGGGAAATTGATTGGAGTGAGGTTAGTGATGTGTGTGGCAATAACAGATCAGAATGGGGTAGGGTACATGTCACAGCTGGACAATAGTGGGCAGTCTAGTAGGACAGAATTTAATTATGGAAGGAAAACACTACCAGCACCATGCTTGTTGGATTCATCATCCCCATCCATTAAATTGTTCCCTTTATGTGCAGAATAGAGGAGAGATCACTTGGTATCTTATTTTATATTTCTATTCTGCTGTCTTAAAAGGGTTAAGGCTGGGATAACCAAAGGCCACTTCCTTTCGTACTAATTGTTTACAGTGGCTCTGGAAACTTTTCACACAGAGCTAACATAAATTCATGCCTGTTGTTTATGTCTCTCTCTCTCCCTGCTTTTACCTGATTTTTATGTCACTTTGCAGTTAAGGGGGCTTTTTTTTTTTTTGGCTAGCTGAACTGATTGGCCTGTGTGTTTGCTCTGATTTGGATGTAGGGGTTCCTGGGACTTGGCTGAATGCAAATTAAACTAGAAATTATCCCCAGTAAGTTTTGCAAGATAAGGCTCCTCTAAAGTTTGTTGCCATTCCTGGAGAATATTGTGTTCAATTGTCTTAAAGCAAGGGTACAAATATTGTGGCCTGCCAGCATTTCTTCTGCATCCCCCAGCAAGATGGTATGAATAGTGAACCACATGAGAAGCAATACCTTCTCCAATTCATAAATACTCCAGATGTGCATAATACCTGATCCACAAATGAGCACAACAGAATCAAAAAGACAAACATAAACGTATTATTTTGATTTATGAAAGCAAACACATTAAAATGCATTTAGATTTCCTAATAATATCAGCCAAATACTTTACTTTGTTGGGATAGTTCAAACAATATGCTTATTAGAAAAATATAAATCTTGCATCTGGGCATATATGTGCAAAAAACAGAAATAATGTGTCAATGAAACTATCATCGTTGGCAGCAATTCCTGCAGTCGTGGCAGTTGGAAAAAAAAAAGTGCTGTGATAATCATAGCAAAACATCTGCCAGACCTATCCATTATTGTCAGGGTCACCCATTCCATTTCTTCATATGACTGAGCACCAGATGATGTTCAGGACTGCATGAGATTCAAGTTCAGTGGAAGAGCACATTCATTGCATGCAGAAAACCCACTAGTAATTTCCTGTGAAAGGATCTCAGGAAATGCAGCTGGGAGAGAACTCCATCTGAGAACTTGAAAAGGTACCATCAAATGGGTCGTTGCTGGACTAAATGAATCAGCACTCCAGTTTGGCATTAATAAATTTAATATGTATATGCCATATATACCCAAATTCATTCATGAGCGAATCCTAAGACAAGGTTTTTCAAATTTAGCAGGTTGTGGCCCCCAAAACAGGTAAATGAATTAGGGTTGGGTAAGAAATAAGTATCTCTCTTTTAATGATTAATTTTTAATCTATGTATGAAATAAAACTATAGAGCCTTGCAATTTTATAAAAATAAATCTTTTTCACTGGTAATAAAAATAAAATTATCAAATCTAAAATTCTCTTTTTTAAATGGGAAGGATGAACTTGCATAGGTCTGTGTAATTCCTGAAATCTGAGTTTTATTTTAAAACAGCCATTCTCATTTCTTATTTCACATTTATGTAGGATCAGTATTTGCTGATCAGTGTAGAAAATCCCACATTTGCTGTGGGTTTGTCCTCACAGAATGGGAAACAATTCTGACATCAGTCCTGTTTTGGAAGCGAACAAGGCTTGCGAACCTAAAGCTGGAGCCCTGTCAAACCTAGCTCAGGGCTAGCTCAGACAAGCCAGCTGCTGGCTTCTGGAGGCAGAGCAGGAGGCAGCCCTGCCAGCAAGCCAGGTTTGCTTAAGCAAGCCACTGGGCTACAGCTGGGGCTTTGCTCTCTGCTCTGCTTGAACAAGTCAGCTCATCCAGGCAGGGGAGGACAAATTCTGATAGTGATTCAGCTTTGGGTGTGCAAATTGTGAGGCTCGCACATGAAAAGCTAGAGCCCCATCAGAACTCACTCTAGCATTTGCTTGCATAAACATTTGCTCTGATAGTACTTTTGCCTGACCAAGCCATGAAGTTTGCACAGGCTCAGGACAGCCCTGTCAGGTTTCTTGTCTGGAGAGGGGAAATCAGAATGATCTCTTACATTTTGGATAATCATTTCCAAATAGTGCTTTAATAGGTTACCCTGTTTGAGCAAGTTGTTGCCATTATTCTAGAAACAAAGAAATCTGCAAATCAGAAAATGTATGGGAATGTGGCCTCTGTCTATATACTGTACATTCAGTGTAAACCATGGATGCAGAAGGATTACAAAGCATGCCTTAAAAAGGTAGGCCAGCCTGCCACTAAGGGCCTTTCCCAAAGCCCCAGTGGGTTTCATTTTAGATTAATCTTAACTAAGCTTACCTCTTTGGAGGATTGTGCTGGGGAAAATCTACTTTTCCTTTCTCCCACACAGACACAAATTAAGGGAGTGCTGCAAACAGTATGATTTAGAGCTCATCCTTCTGCAGTTACAGCCACTATTCTGTGCCAATCAAGGGCCGCTGCCTATTCTCCTTCGTTGAATTGTTTGCAGCAGCAACTTCCAATGGGAAAAAAAGGCACAAATTGACACTAAAACATTACCTCAGATATTTGTTCTGGCAGTCCTACTTTGAACAGCCTTATAAGGTGTGTGTCTGTGCCTGGAAAAAATGAGAGCGAACCATCTTCTAATTTAGGAGACGAAATCCACAATTGGCCATTGAACAAAGACAAAACTGCATTGCTTAAATCCTCCTCTCCCCCCCCCCCATTTCATAATTGACAGTTATGTTGGGCAACATACCTCCTTTGATGCAGGAATGTGGCGTGGGGGCACTCTTTCTGCAGGACTTTGATCTGAGATTGAAGGATATTGCTCAGAGCACCAGGCATTATTATAAGCATGGGGTTATTCCTCCACCAAGTGGTAGATGTTTGATATTCCCTAGGAAACCATGCTGACAACAGGAACTTGTTTTAACACTTAAGGGGAGGAAATCAAGGTCCCAGAATGGGAAGTGAGCTGTATGCCACTGGGCCAATGTCGTGCCTGCCTGCCTTTCTTCCTCCAGCCTGCTTGAAGGCTTCGCTACTGCTTCAAACAGCTTTCTTTCATTCTGTTGCCAAGTGGATTTGCTTCTGGGAATCACCATTCTTCTCTGCATTTCTGCACAGCTACTAATGCAACAAGCAAAGAGAAGCAGACAAATGGGAACTTGCGCCTTTAAAACCTCCTGCTTTGGAGCACACAGAGTATGTCAAACCTTACAGGTCCTCCCTAGAAGGTATTTACCCTAGACAATATAGTGCAGAGAGATAGGACCATGGGGCAAGCACATGCAAAACAATAGGCCTGTTGGAATTCATCTGAGCTTTTCTTAGTCAAACTTTGCATGCAGAAAGCAACTCCTAAATTTACTCCCAATCCCCTGGGGGATTGCGACCAACATTTTGAGAACTTGTGCCCTAAGATGATAAAATTCAGATTAGTAGGCCACCTGATTGCTAGGTTGCCAACTGCTGCAAAGTGTAAGGAGCTTATGAAATCTGTTCTGAAAAATCTACATTGTCTGCCAATTGCCTACTGGGCAGACTTTATGAAGTTGACTTTGACCTTGACTTTTAAAGCTTTCAGTAGCTTAAGGCCTGATTGTATGAGGAGGGATTGCCTTTCCTGCTGTGAATTTGCCAGTTACTTAGATCAGCAGAAGCCCTTCTGCAGACATCCCACTGCCAGAATTGGAGCTATCTGGTATGCAGGACCACATACTCCAACCAGAATAGGTTCAAACTGTAAGATCATCATGGCAGAAACTTTATACCCTCCCACTTCTGGGAAGTAAAGGAGTCTACGTTAGAAGGCAGTGCTTTTTTGGTAGCAATGCCAGCCCTAGGCATAGTCTCCCAGTTAAAATCAGATTGGATCCCTCCCTGTTTATATTCAGAACAATTCCAAAAACTGAGTAATTTCATGAACTGTCCTCGCTGAGACCTTGCCATCACTTTATTTTTATTGATCAATTTTGAATGTTCATAATATAACTGTTTTAGATGTTTTAACTGTACTGTGCATGTTTAAGGGGTGTCTTAGATCATGTCAACTGCTGAGAGTTGTTTTTCGTTGTAATTAACCTAAACTAAACCACTTCTATGAAGATCCCAGTCTATGGAATGCTCTCCTTAATGAGCTTGGCCCCACATCTTCATATTTAAAATGGAAAAAATACATAACTTTTGCCAAGCTTTTAACTGTTAATTGATTTCAGTTTGTTTTAATGTTAATTGTATTGATTTGAATGTCATGGTTTATATTTTGTATTTTTTGTTATTGCTATAAGTGGCCTGGAAAGCTTACATAAGCAAAACGTGAAGTATAGAGCCATTAAATAAAATTGTAATTTATATTTCCCAGTGTGAACACTGCTGCTCATGAATATCAGCCATGAGGCCTGCCATGCCCCATGTGGCTTTAATTTTGTTTTTTTAAATTAAACAAAAACAAAAGTAAAGAGAAACAAAACACCAGGTTTCCGCATTGTCATATATTTCCTTCAATGCCCTGGACCCATAAAGGTTCATAGGCCTTGTTAGGAAATAAAATTACAGGTGGCTCTTTGCCCAATGCTTTCAGAATGATGGCATCTGCCAAGAATTAAAACAACAACAAAAGAAAGCTAGAGCCAGCATTCCAGGGGGTTATGGAGGAACCTTCCCCAGTTTGTGCTCAGATAAATAGATATTTTGAGATTGGGTGCCTTTTTAATGACCAGAGAAACTGTTTTCATCAGTCCCAACAGTGTTGGTTTCAAATGTCCAAATGTGCCTCCTTGTCTCAAAACTTCAGGGACCCTTGCCTGTGTTATCAGTACATATTTGATTAACAAATAGGAAGGAAAAGAACAAAGGCTATGTCCAGTTGATGTCACATTAAATTCAATGTTAAATTAATGGTGAGCATTTTTACTTTGAAGGAGACTGAGAAGGTTGACTTCGTCAGCATGGTACTGCTGCTCTCTCTTTCTGGGAACCTGCCTTCTCACATTTTCTCGCTCTAGGATGAGAATTCTGACTGCAGGGTTGATTTCAGCCAAGAGACGATGTTGCATTTTGGACTGTGGATCACTAGTGCTTGGGTCTCTTCATCAACTGCTGCAATTGGTATTAATGACAATCCATGAAAAGCAATCCTCTTTTGAATGACCAGTTCAGAATGGATAGGGAGGGACTTGGGGGTGTTTTATTTATTTAATTAGCTGGGCAATTAGCTGCTATAATTATCTTGCTGAACACCTTTTCGTGAGGTAGCATCCTGTCCAAATCTAATTCAGGAATTCAGAGTGAAAAACCAGTATTTGAGCCTTAAACAGCTGACAGGATTGGAAAAAGGCAAGTAGCATTCTTTTTAGAGTTGCCATGAGGAAAAGCAGTGTCATAAAGATTAAATGATCTAGCTTTATATACATATACATACATATACATACACATATACATACACACACAAACACAGAGAGAGAGAGAGAGATGAATTTGTGGGCCATGATAAATTCATGATCAGGGCCATGGATAAGCACTCAAGAAGGAAAATCTAAGGGTGCTTTAGAATTTCTTTTAGTGACTGTTGTTGTACAACTTTATTTCTGAAGTTTACAGCAGGTGGCAGTAGATAGCCAATCTTGGCTGATCTCAAAAGAGCTTGGAAGAGTCCAAGTTGGATAGAAGGCTACCAGGAAATCTCAGGTTTTTGTAGACAAGAACCATCCTGGGAAAGCAATGGCAGACCACTTCCATATGCTGCCAAGAAAGCACTATGGATGTGTCCGTGTAGTTCTTAGATGTCAAGCTCAACACAAAGGACACTTTGCTTTTATCTTACTGCTGAGAGATGACAGAAAGAATTATGTTGTAGCCAATTCACAAATCACTATAATTATATGACTGCCTGTTCCTCCATTCATTCTTATGCCCTTCTCCATCTTTCTAAGTCTTTCCGATTATAGGTTTTTTAGGGACGCAGCAAGAAATTGAGTAGTAGCTCTATGGAATTTTGTAATACTGCCCTATTCAGCTTCCGCTTTTCCTCTTATTTCTTGATTTTTTTTCCCATTAAGCAATTAGTGGCCTGCCAATATGGCCTTTCTTGGTAGCAAGGATGAATATAAATGGACAAATGTGAGGGCTTTAAGAAGCTGAATCCCAGACCCTAGATTTCATATACAAGAAGTACTTATTTTCCCAACGTTTGCCAACTTTGTATATTCAAGCAGAAGTTGTTGTATACACGCTTGTTATACATTCTTGTTATGTAAATACCTTATGAATACATTCTTATTATGTAAATACCTTATGAATACACCCAGAACTTTACATTCTTTAAGTTATCTTTGTCCCTATATATTTATTCACTTATTTATTCCTGTTTCCTGGAAAGAAGTTGGGATATTTTTTTCCCCTGGATCCTTTCTCTTTTTGGGGGGGGGGGGGGAGGAAGGGAGAAACATACCTCTCTTGCTACTTCAGAAATGTTTATTTATTATTTAACCCATTTATATAGCCACCCATCTACCCAAGGAATTCTAGGCAGCAAACAAAAACTGAAACAAACCAACTGTTTAGTTCCATTAAAAAGAAACTTGGTCAACTCCTTCCCCCCACCATCACATTATCAGCTTTTCAAACAAACCACATCTATACCAGACTTTCATCAACATCCTGGCCCCAACGCCTGGGGAACAGCCAGCTCTTCATAGCCTTCTGTTCAGGGTCAGGGCTCTCTATAACCTGGGGGGAAGCTGTTCTACAACCCAGGTGCCATGACAGAGCCTGCCCTCCCCCCAAAAAAATATGCCCTCAGACTTCAATTTATTTAATTTATAGCAGCTTTTCATTCAAGAGCTCAAGGAAGCACACATAGTCCTCCCACCTCCTATTTTTCCCCATTTCAACTACTCTTCAAGGTAACTTGGTCCAAAGTCAGCCATTGAGCTTCCATGGCTGAGGGTACCTACTGCAGATGCCTTCAGTGAATGGGATTAGATGGGGCTACAAGGAAGGTATAGAGCCTTCTCAATTGCTAATGTCCTCCCCCAAAAAACTTACCTGGCACCTACACGGATATTCATTTTCTTACAGGCATTTTAGATTTGAAGAATTCTGGGCGGTCATATTATGTTGGGATAGTGACTTTGATACAATTTATATTGTGCTTTCTTCCTGTGCTAAGTACTATTATTTTAATCCTTCTTTCCTCTCTTCTTCCCTCCCTTCCTGTGATCATTCAGATAATATTGGGTATTGAGTTGGAAGAAAATCAGCAAGCAAATATTATATCATCTATAACATCCTCAATATATCTCTAGAATGACATGCAGATATTTATGTCCTTTCTTGAATAATACTCAGTGGCTCTCTGATTTATCTTGTAAGGTCTAGTGCTACAAAAACGTTTTGGCAACTGTAGTGTTATAGTGATATATAAGGAGTTTTATAGAAATGAGTTGTTTACAAAGCCACTGTTCTCATCTTTGTCAAGTGATCTGTTTGGCTCAAGCCAAGAATCAGTTCTCCTGTTACAATGCTCTTTAAAGAGAAAAGAGCTACGATAAATGAGTAACTAACACACACTTACAAAAAGACTATTAATGTGAGAGAGCAGGTAGATGTGTTTTGATGTCACACATGTAAATTATAGCTGTTCATTTGCAAGCACAGAACTATTAGAGACAGACACTGAAAAGTCTCATGAACTTTAATGCTAAAGTTTGGCTGAATTATGCTGTTATTGTTTCAGCACTGCCTTTACTGCAATAACTTTCAAAAAATGAAGGACTAACATTAAAAAGTTACTTTTGTCCAATTAACATGTAACTCACAGGCATCAAGCCTGAAAAGGAAATGTTCCTTTTTATGTTGCTGAAGAACAGGTCTCAGCTCACACACCCCTGAAAGTTTAGGTAACAGCAAGCTCACTCTAGACAGAATGCTCATCTCATTTTTCTTGGCACTTCAAATTCTAAAGCTTTTTGCCTACTTAAAGGGTAGTTTAGTTGCTACATTATTTAGCAAGTAAAAGGATTCTGTGCCAATTTTAAATGCTGGGCTTTTTCATAATTCAGTTGGGTGCAAGAGAGTGAAAACCTGTGGTCTTAGCGACCTTGATTTTAGCAGCAGGAAAGACCCCCAAGTCACAGTTATCCAAGGGTCAGAGAATTAATTATAACAGTAATAATTAGCAGTTAACTAGTAAGTATTATTCACAATGGCATCTCTGGGCTCATCTATGTGACTATGGACTTATTGCACTGCCCAGTTGACCCATTGTCAGAATGGGCTAGCAACCATTTTGGGAGAGTTGGAATAGAAGACATTGTTTTGCATTTGCTGTATCCCTTCCCATTGCAAATGTGATCTCTGGATGCATTTTCCTGCTGTGGTTTTAAACTACTCTTTCCCCTTATTCCCCATCACATACTCCTGTCTATTTTACTTCATTACAGGCTGACTCCACAGTAAATTGGGCTACTTTGCAGAGAAAGGAATCCTCTCAACAGAGACAATGGTGAGCATAGTTTCTAATGTCTTCTCCCTTTACCAGGAATGCTGTAATAATACGTTGGTTATGACACTTGCCTTCTAAATGGAAATTTGCTGCCTCGAAGTCTGGCAGAAACTTTTTTTAATTACTATTTTATTTCCCTAAGTTACTACTTTTCCCTGGGCATGTTTTCTTAATAAAACTAGCTGTGTGCTGTTTCATCATTTTTCCAGTCACTTGAGGTAGAAAGCTTTCACCCCTTCCCCACCCAGGGAAGAAATTAAAAACTCTTTTTCATCACTCATGGTTTAGTAGTACACCCAAGCCTTAAAATATATTCAGTCTTAACTAGGAATGGTTAAAAGGAAGCCATATCATAACCTGTAATTTGAAGATGGTGTGCTAGAAACCATAGCTGAGGCATTAACCATTCTGCATCAGGATTAATAAAAATTAAAAATGGTGGTTAATCAACGTAGGAGTGGGAAGGATAAAGACAAGACTTACGTGTGAGGTTCACTGTATCTTTCTCCCATCATAATAAACCATAATAATAATATGAGCCACTCAAGACGTCCCTTTGTTTACCCTGACATGCACAAGGGAGAAAATCTGTTTCTGAACAATTTTGCCTTATATTAGGAAACAATAGGGAGAAATTCTAGTAACTTCCCCAAATCTATTGCTCTTCCATTTCTACAACCCTCTTTTTTAGGCACTTACACATCAATATGTGGGAGTTGGTGGCCAAGAGGAAAGAGATTTGTAATTTATTAAAGGACAATTATTGTCAAGATAGACTATTAGATTAATAGAAATGATTAAGAGATGAGAGGAGTCCCCAAATAGAATTCAGTGAACAATAAACACACGCGTTTAGCAGAATATTCAGGTAAAATGGTTTCATTTCCTAATATTGTAGTATATACTTCTATATTTGGTCTTTTATTTCCCCTGTAAAATGTATTTTCTTAAAGCAAATGTTTTTGTGCTGTTACTGTCATTGTTCTTGATATGTGCATTTGACCTCACTGCCATCCTGAGTAGTGCTAGCACAGACAGATCTCTTTATGGGAGATGAAATATTTATGTTTTCTAAAAAAGAGATTAGTTCTTTTTTTAAAGTATTATTTTATTGCTGTACATACAAAAATACTTTCAAAAAGAAAAAAAGACAAAGCAAAAAAACACTACCATATTATATAAAACACAATACTAATTTAAAGTAAACTGTTTTTTGTTCATTGCCACTTTGTTACTAACATGCTTTGACACTTTGATTATTATCACTTTAACAATGAACACTACATCTAAATCCATCAATTTTGTAGTTTTTACACCTTATGTTTTTACTTTCGTTTACCCTCTCCCTTTTTAAGGATGGAAATTCTGAGTCAAATCCCCCCCACCCTTCATTTGATGGCTAGATTGCATTGTCCATTATGCAGTCAAATATGGTGGAGCCATTCTGTCTCGATATGGTGTGGGGAAGTAATTCATGTAATGCATTTTATTGATCTTGTGGCTAGAATGTGTGGAAGGTACAGACGTCATGACCCTGCCTCTGTGATGGAGAGTCAAAATCATTTATTTTTACAGCTTCTTTCTATAAATTCAGAATCAAACGGAAATATGTCACTGGCGCCTTTAGACAAAAATTGCTGTGCTCCTGAGAGGCTGATTACTAAGCTTACTTTTTCACTTTTTCTCACACTAGATTTAAATCTTTCCCAATTCATGCACACTAACATTCAATTTTAAGGCTAAAATGATGCTTTAAAGAGATTCTAGCACACCTTCCCCCCTAACATTTTGATGAGTTCAGATCACGGCAATCATTTTTATTTATTTTCAGGTAACATGCCTTTTAGAGCTGAAACCCTTTTACTTCTGTCAAGGCGTAACTTGTGTTTTTCAGTTGTAGCTAATGGTTTGTACATTCACTTGCACTGATATAACACTGTGGCTCACCAGGAGCTTCAGATACTCAGCACTTTTGGTTGTGGGCACATTTTGAAAATCAGTAATCTATGTCATAAAATTTCTGGTCACAAATTTGAGCTAGAGGCTACTAGCAGGGCAGTGAATGTGGGTGTGTGCACATGCACATACTTCTCATGTAAAATTTAGCAGGATTATAGAAATTGTATGGCCATGATTAGTAAATTACAGGAGAATGCTCACTTGAGTTCTCTAACAATAAAATATCCTTGCCTGAACATTTAAAATTACATTTGGGACATTAAATATTATCTTATTTTATTGACAGTTTACAAAAATGTGATGTTTTTGTCTTCACTACAACCCTAGAGTATATTTCATTAGCAATCACAGCCAATATAGACTCCATTAGCATGTGCAAAAAAAAATTGTTTTTCCAATATGCCCCATATCACTTACTTGGTTTCCCAAATGACAAATGAGGGACCCCCCTTTCACTTCTTTACAATATGCTCTGGATCTCAATTATTTGCAAACTCAGAGTCTTCTCTAATTATTCCTAACTTCAAACATTTTATTTTAACTAGTATGAATATTAGATATAGCTTACAAAGCAACCTAAAACACCATGTGTGCCTGTGTGCCTGTGTGTGTGTGCATCCGTGTGCACGTGTGTGTGTGTGCGCGTGCCTTTGAGTCAATGTCAGCTCCTAGTGACCACCTGGACAAGTCCCTGCAGTTTTCTTGGCAAGGCTTTTCAGAAGTGATTTGCCATTGCCTCCTTCCTAAGGCTGAGAGAGAGTGACTGGCCCACAGTCACTCAGCTGGCTTTGTGCCTAAGGCAGGGCTAGAACTCAGGGTCTCTGGTATCTAGCCTGATGCCTTAACCACTACATCAAACTGGCTCCCATAAAATACCATTAAGGGAATCCAAATGCGATCCAGTTCTGTAAGCTTAAACAGCTGGTAAATAATGACATATTTTGTTAGGTCCTTGCTTTTGTTGCTCACAGAAATGACCAGTGGAATTGGCTTCTTTTACTTCCAGTGTACAGTAGTTGATATCCAAATCATTTGGCTGAGAAAGCTAGAGTTTTAATGTGGAATGTGCATCAGAAAATTGAGCAAGACATCTCTCTCTCTCTCCCCCTCTCTCCCCCTCTCTCTCCTTTAATACACACACATCCCAAAGTTTAAATACTGATTTCTCCCACACATAGCAATTTAATTTTGAACATATATTCAAAAGTAGGAAGCATATGTAAATTGCTTCTCCACCTTGTAGCTAAGATCAAGTGTAGGAAGCTAAGACTTTCTCCACACAACCAAAATTTGCTTAAAGCTGTTATACCGAATAGTTCCATGCAAATTGCTAAATCCTGTTTCTCAGATCTAAATTTAAGATATTAGAATGGATGTACTGTTTCATCATAAATTAGAAGAAATTCAATCTGTTTTTTAAATGTTTTTTAATTTGCTGCATAGTCATCAGAAGTGCACACCACCTGTTCCTACCTGTTCTGTTCTTTTTATCTCATTCCTGTGCTTGTTTCTTCATTAATCATTTAACCCAACAGAACACAAGATAAATCGTATCTAAGGAGAAGAGATGGCTTCAGTGTTTCTACAAAAATGTTGATCTGACCCAAGCCCCAAGCCACATTTTCTATTCCAAATTTCTTTTTGCTTATTTGTTTTTGTTGGAATCAAGTCTTGAAACTCAGTATCACCACTTCATTATAAATAACAAAAGGGACACATAAAATTAAAGGCAGAATTTTTCTTTTGTGGTAGACTAAACAGGAGCCTTGGAAAACCACATAGATCACTTTGGGTCTTATCAGTCTCCAAAGTTCAAGACAGGAATCTTCAAGATTTGCTTTAATACTTTGTACTGCATTCACACTCTAGCTGAGATATAGCTGGCCTCTTTTTCTTCAAACTGGATGGCATTTACACTGCTTTATGGTAACATACAGCAGCAATCCTTGTTTGCATTTTATAATTCAAGTCTTACACACTTTGCATCACAAATATGTACTGAAATCAGCGGTCACACAATACATTTCTATACAATGTTTCCCAGAGGCCACAGGAGAAAACCAATTTTGGAAATCCCCTTCCTGGTCCTATGGAAAGCTCCATGACCTTTATCTCTCTGACAGTAGAAGTCCAATGCCAGAAGAATTAGGAGTGGATTAGGGAAATAGAATAGATTGATCATAGTTAATAGGATAGGTCTCGATTTACATGTCTGGTTCTGGAATGATCAAAATGTCTTTGTTTTCCTAATTGCTCACAGTGGAAGTCCTCCACCCCCTAGCCCAGAGAAGGAATAACAGGAAGGATGATGAAGATCATACCATTCTTTGTTGCTATTGTTGATATTAATCATGAATTTGGCACATCTTTGAAAAATGTTGGAAGGTGGTGGTGGAGGAGGAGGAGGAGGAGGAGGAGGATTATCCTTATTGGGAGAAGTTGATTTTCCTGGACTCAATAATATTGCTGTATTACTGTTCAGTATCTACCTAATAGTCTGACTGTAAGGATAACTCAGGAGGCCGTACAGGAGATTCTACACTACCAGGACCCCTGGACCCACGCAACTTCTCTCCTGGAACTCAAATGAGAATGTACTATTACCATCCTTTCCTATAGTCAGCTAGCCTTGCGTTGCTTCAGACTTTAAGCAAAAGAATAAGGAAAACCTTTCAAAACCAAGCATGTAGCTCTATTTAGGAATTCAGATTACAATACTGAAGTGACATCACAGACTGCTTTCCTGGCTTCTAATTCCAGACAAGTTCTCTGACTTTGCCAGTGGAAGTGTGATGCTCAGGGGCTGTAAAGTGACCCTACCCCATAGCATACCTTGTAAATATGTGTTTTGTGATTGGCCATCCTCTCCATGGAAGTAATTTTGTAAGAGGATCTACTATGGACTCTCAAAATTTCCGATGCACTATTGGTCCAAATTGAATGTATTTGCATGATACACTGAGTCACAAAGTAACCATCCACATTTTAGCTTAGTGTAACATTCTAACCCAGTTAGTGTTCAATATGACTGTGAACACTGTGTTCAACAAACTTTACATGGGGCTGCCCTTGAAGACCACTCGGAATAACTAGCTATAACTGGTCCAGAACACAGCAGCGCAGACAGCACTGGATGTTCCTAGGTTCGCCCATGTAACACCTCTGTTGCACGAGCTGCCCTGGCTCCCAGTTTCCTTCCAGGTGCAGTTCAAGGTGCTGGTTATCCCCTTAAAGCTCTATATGGCACGGGACCAGGTTATTTGTGGGACTGCCTCTCCCTGAGAGTATCTGCCCATCTTACCAAATCAGATAGGATAGGCATGCTCTAGGTCCCTTCCCTGAAATTTTGTCAGTCCCACAAACCACAACAAAGAATGGTAGCATGCCTTGGAAGCATGCCTTTTCCGTGGTTGCCCCAACCTTATGGAACACCCTCCCCCCAGTGATTCAGCAAGCCCCCACCCTTTTGGCCTTTCGGAAGGCCAGTAAGACCTGGCTTTTTACCAGGGGATAGAATGAGGATATCTGGAGCTGGTTGTGGGGCATGATTAAGGTGCTGAGTTTTTGTTTTTGGATTTTATGGTTTTATGGTTTATGAATTTATAGTTATTGGTTTTATTCTTGTGATCCACCCAGAGATGTATTTAAGATGGGTGGCCATACAGATCTTGTAGTCTCACTACAAGACAGCAAGCCCTGGTATGAAGATGAAATATGACCCATAATTTTATACGAGATCCCATTTTTGACAGTGGCTCTCCAAGCTTCTCAGTGCAACTTGAACATGTTAAGGACAGAACCAGGGACCTTTAACAACAGGTCTTCCCCATGAAATATTGTTTCGCTGCAGAAAAATAACTTATTTTCTTCATAACCATGATGCATTCATTGAAAACATTCAGACTTGCCATAGGATAATGTTTGCAGATAAATATGTAAATATATTTACATAGTATGTACATGTTTATCTAAACGTTTCAGGGAATGTGATCACACAACTCACTTATCCAGGTTAAACACCTATTTCTATGATCTGCTAACCTTAGTAGCTTGTTAAGCTTGGTGTTTGTTGTTTTCGGCTTAGTGTACAGTGCAGACCCAGCCCGTTCATTTAATTTATGGTTCAACATATTGTGTGAATTCAGATAATGGGCTAACTCAGTGACGCATTATAGAAATACAGCCAGGATGTACAGTGAAGATTATTTCCATAACAATCTGCCTAGAGATAACAGATTTGGGCTGCAACAATCTGGATATCTGCCAGATGGAAGCAAAGAGATATAGGAAAGTAGCATTTAGTAGTCAATGGGATTTTTGCAAGTGAGATATGGTAGTTTAAAATAAAACAAAATAGGCTATTTTGGTAAGTCTGAGTTTCCTTTGTGACATACTTCAGCTTGTTATGGAAACAGGATTTGGTAGCTTCATCTTCCATACACAGACTTTCTAGAGAATGTAATATTTACTGCTGATCCTAGAACAGTTTAGGGCTATGAATTGTCCTGAGAACTTGGGAATTCTTGCTCTGTGGGAGTACAAATGTTTCTTTGTTGGTAATCTTAGGCCTTTAATCTGAATTATACTTTCTCTCTTTCTTTCTTGAAAAAGCACTTAAACCTTTCACACTGGTTTAATTTCCTATGTAGATATCCCTTTGGTTGTAACTATGGAACTTACACAGTGTTAATTCAGCAAATTTTACTTGTGATAAATTATACATGCCAATTAAATGTGCACCCCTATGTCTGGTATTTTCAAAACAAAGAATTAAGAGCTTTTTGGCAATATAGATATACCGCAAGGGTACTCCAAGGTCATGGACAGCCTTATCTGGTGCTGTTTAAAAACAGAGGGGAAATGAGAGAGGATTAATTTCTTAGAAAGCTTCTGATAAGATACAGCAACCAGTCTGTGGAGCATAGAGTCATTAATGTATTAAATAGGCTGACGGCGATTGAGTACCATAACATTCGTTTTTGAGAAAGATAGTCTAGATGATGCACTCTGGAAGACCATTATTGAGAAGCTGATATTCCATGTCCTTCATTGATTTATGGATTTATTGCTTTGGGGATGTAGCCATCCAGGAAGTTATGTGGCTATAAGAAATAGGCTCCCAGCTGAAGATGTACTGTGACCAATTCTGACACATGTTTTCACTACTTATGAGGCTATACACTTAAACTGCAATCCTATGAGAGTACCAGTCTTTTCTGAGGGCAGAGAGAAAGAGAGGGGGGGAGAGAGAGAGAAATCTGCCCTTTAGGGGAGGGAATTTGTGCATTGTTGAAGATTACACATGTAGGTCTCTTCTGACATTCAAATAAATGTGTATAGCAGTGGATGGAGATTGCCCCCACAATGCCAATAACTTCCCATGCATTAATTTTATTCAAATACTATGCAGGATTCTACATTGACTGGGTTCATTCATCATGCTAAGCCATGGATCATTTTGCAAACAACTTCTGAGTTCACATATTTGAACAGAACAAGTCCTACTACAGGTTAGCAAAATTTAGAAAAACCCATACTATACTTAGCCAAATATTTAAATCCAAATCTAAAGAGTCAATACAAAGTGTTGAAGAAAACTCTGAGAGTGAAGAAAAAAAATCAAACTGAATTGAGACTACAACTAGCAGGTACATGATTGTAGTGGCAATGAGGAAGACTGTTATTTCGAGGAGTTAAGTGACATATGTTGATTTTCTCCCTCACACAAAGGAGATTAGAGTTTAGGTTGAGTTATGCTGATGTTTAATTGGCTTGTTTTTATTTCTGCTTGGCATGAGGAGGGGGGAGATAAAACCACAAGACTGAAAGTTTGTAAGTCCACTCCCCCAACAGCCCTCCAGAACATATCTTTGTTTGGAGTGGGGAGAGACATAAGGGAAACCCCCCAGGTTGTTTTGTTAAGATCTGTAAGACTTCCCAGGCTCTTGGATGATGTCATAGACAGGTGTTTTTGGGCCTTGGGAAGCTTCCTAGTCAAGGTCAGATCTCATAGCCTGCAACCATGGAAACGTGGTCACGAGGTTTAAGGGCCAGACTTTGATAAAAACTCCTGCGCTCGCTTTTGGGGTTTGGGAGCTTCTGTACAGATCCAGTGCACTGGGTGCTGTAGAACATTTTGCCACCCTGGGGGCATCCCTGTTGCCTTGGTCAGGAGGCTCCTGGCAACATAAAAGGGATTGAGTATCAACTTGCTTAGGTATGTTATGATTTCATTCTTTATGCTATGCTTTTTATGCTTTGGTTTAATCTGCCTAAAAATTTAATCTGTCCCTAAAAAGGGACGCAGTGGCGCTGCAGGTTAAACTGCTGAGCTGCTAAGCTTGCCGATTGGAAGGTCGGCGGTTCAAATCCACGTGATGGGGTGAGCTCCCATTACTAGTCCCAGCTCCTGCCAACTTAGCAATTCGAAAACATGCAGATATGAGCAGATTAATAGGTACCGCTTCGGCGGGCAGGTAACGGCGTTCCATTTAGTCATGACCGTGGAGGTGTCTATGGACAAACGCCAGCTCTTCAGCTTTGAAACGGAGATGAGCACCGCCCCCTAGAGTTGGACACAGCTGGACGTAATGTCAAGGGAAACCTTTACTTTTACCTTAATCTGCCTAAACTGTGTTTCTGGTGTAAACTGTGTTTCTGTTTAACTCTGTTTGCTTAAGTTTATAATAAACCTTAAAGTTTCTTTATCCACTGGCATGCTTATTGTCTCTGGATCTAAAAGAACCAATTGCCTGAGCACCTGATCACTGCTTGGACACTTGGCAGAATGATGATACAGTACAAAAATTCAATTCAGTGTTATCTACCCAAATCTGTCCTGTATAATCCTATTCACTAATGTAAAGTATATTCTGTGTGGATATAATCCAGAACTTTATACTATGAATACAGATTTGAAAAAAGCATGCTTTCTTAAAGGAGAGTACAAAGGTTCAAAACAACTGGTGAAGAAAATGGAATTCTATGTTAATGGAGGGAGATAGTAAAAAAAAGGTAAACTGCTAAATTGATTAGGGAATAATAAATGGGACTTACAACAAAATATTCTATTATGAATATGATTTCCAGCACCCCACAAGTGAATTTAATTTTCATTTGGAACATTCTATTCCAGAGTTTTCCAACCTGGGTGCTCTTGAGATTTGAAGGTTTCGACTCTCATAATTGCCAGCCCATTTGGATTCTGTGGCCATCAGAGTTTAGCACATTAACTCCATTCTGATATGTCTGTTAAGTATTTGGCTTTTCAACAGCAACAACAACAAGATTTATACATTGAATAAAAGTCTAACTCAACCTGTCCTTCGCTGGGAAGTTGGAGATGAGAGAAGGAAACCTGGTGGTTAATATCTATCAGAAATGTACTGCTGGTACAGATATCTGGAAAATAGTAAATAGTAAATTGGTGCCCTGAGATGACATATTTTGATTATGTACTATCAAGTTGGTGGCAACTCTTAGGGACTACATAGATGGATTTTCTTCAGAAGGATCTGTCCCCAACTTGGTCCTTCAGGTCTTCCAACAGTACACTTCCGACACAGTTACATTGCCACTGTAACTGAACTCATCTACCTTGCTACTGGTCATCCTTGTCTTCTATTTCCTTCCACCTTTCCTAGCATTATAGTCTTTTCCAGAGAGCTAGATCTTTGCATAATGTGTCTGAAGTATGATAATTGAGGTGATATATGAGTATACCTAAATTTCCAATCCATATTGTCTGTGAGAATTGTTGCTAATTAAGAATAATGTGGAACATTGTTATAAATACATAATTCAATTG
The DNA here is from genome assembly GCF_035149785.1 of Candoia aspera. Classification (NCBI taxonomy): domain Eukaryota; kingdom Metazoa; phylum Chordata; class Lepidosauria; order Squamata; family Candoiidae; genus Candoia; species Candoia aspera. Next base: position 41,472,246 of record NC_086155.1, read on the forward strand.
CCATCTAAAAGATTAGTCTTTTTATTCTGAAGCCCAGCTTAAATGCTATATCACAAATAATTCTGAGCTGAGCTACTTCAAGTAACTGTTGACAAAGTTGACCTTTGAAACATTTCTTGGACTGGATGCTATAAAAGAGCACATACTGACATTACAAAAAATGGATTCTAACAAAAGGTTGAGAAGGAAGTATGACCAATATAATTTACTTGGAAAAGGATAATTTAATTCTGCTTTTATTTTGTCACATAAAAATGTTTTGTTTTCTGTTATGCTAAGGTTATTTTAAATTCAGTAAAACTGTGAAAAGGATGGGGGTTATAGTCAATGATAACTGCACTTGATTTGGTTCCTTAAGTTCCCTTTAAGTTTTGTTCATTTGTGGGTTATGAACATCCAAAAATACCCACTTGAGCAACTCTACATAACATATACATGATATAAGTAACTATCTATCAATCTACATATATATGAAACACCAGTTTCCAGGATGCTGTTACCATCTAGAAATCATTCTTGTGAAATCCAAGCTATGCTTTTATGAAGGTAGAGGGCTGTGGGGAATATGCAAGCAAGCTGCAATCTGGAATACAATTGAAAAGGTGGTTCACTTTGTTCTCAAGCTTTCCTGGAGTTTGGGTCCACCCAAGTGTTGAGTTGAGAGAGTCCTAATATAACAGGTCTATTGGGGCAAAAGTTAACTTTTCCCCAAATGATAGTTATTTGCAAAGGTTTGTGAAGCACTTGGGAGTTTATGGTGAGCATACTTTGGAATGATGAGTTGAGATACAGTTAAGTAGAGGACTGTATTTATTTATGATAACAATGTATAGTAATGTTTGTACAGAAACTCAAGCCTGCACAATACAGTATGTAGGGGAGCCTTTATGAGATACCCATTTGTGCAATCTCACGGCTAGAGGTGAATAACATAGGAAAGCCCAATGGCAAACAATATTTACCTACGAGCCTAAGTAGTGTGTCTTTGGAACTGCCTTTCCTTATAAGGATGTCTGAGAGATGCCAGTAATACCCACATCTGATAATTTACTATATGCACCAGGCTAAAATGACCCAACAATCTAAATGCCAAACCACAGAGTAGTTCCCGTATCACAATGATCACTGCATTGTAGGCAAGAAAAGAAGTAATAATAATAATAATAATTGTTCTGTCTATATTATTTGTAGAAAGATCACCCCTAAGACAACCAGCTAATATTTTAGTGAACAAAGGTAGAGGAGTGCTGGAAATGTAATAAGGCCAAAAAAAGCACCATTGGTTCCCAACTCACTCCTTTTGGTTTCAGTGCCACATGTAGCCACATGCTGATATCAGCATATGTATTTCTGCTTTTATAATGAGGGAGGCTATTAGCCTTGATGGCAGTGTGACTGCCTCTGAAGGCCATCTGCTAGGAGAATAGTGGGCTTCCTTGTGCAGTTGGTTGGCCACTTGGGAACACACTGACGGACTAGATGGGCCAGGATCTGATCCAGCAGGGTACTACTTACGTTCTTAGATAACTACAGCAAGGTATGGATTAAAATTTGTTGCATCAGAATGATAATATGCAAAACTGTTTTCCAACTCCAAATATCTGGGAGAATCTGAAACACAAAAGCATGCTGAAATATACTCCATCTGCAATAATGTAGTGCAAGAGAGTATAGCAACTTTTTTGTAGAAGTGGTAGGTGTATGAGTAGTCTATTCAAAAATCTATTCTCTCTCTATCTTCTTATAACTATATATTATGACTTTTTTGTAATAGTCAATAATAATAAAATAATCAAAAATAGCCAATAATAGTCAACCCAATTGCTATCAAAATTCTCCCATCTATACTCCCTATAAATTGTGTGTGTACACCCCCCAAATTGCATTTGGACACTATATTTCTGCAGAATTTGCTTTTTTTCCAGTTTATTGTTTACATCATTCCCATCAACGAAATTGTTTCTTTCCTGCTGAAGAATAGAGGAGAGATCTCTTGGGGTTCTCCTTTCCATCCCTATTCTGCTGCCATTATGTACATAAAAGAGTTAAAGCTGGGATTCTTGCCTGTCCCTCCCTCCCTTCCTCCCTCCCTCTGCCTGCCTGCCTGCCTGCCTTTTGTCCTGCTTTGCCAATTAACTGTTTTTGGAGTTTTCTAATGTCTAATAAATAAACCTCAAGCTATATTTTTCTAGCTGCATTGAGTGGCATGTGTGTTTACTCTGATCTGGAAATAGAGATTGACTGAGAATGCACTAGATCCAAACTAAACTGGAAATTGCCCACAGTAATTTTCAAACACCAATGACTAGCCATACTGATTATTGCTTTTTTTGATTTCTAAGTGAGGGCATTTCTTATTTTAGAAATGCAAGGGTGTATTAATCCTAAATCCAGACTTTATAAAAGTAACTACAATGGAGTGCAACCAAAGGACAACACTCAGAATATATTTTGAGAGCCAGCAACTTTCAATCTCCAAGTAAATCCATGAATTTTAAAAGCCAGTAACCTCATTGAGCCTTTAGGAGAAATGCCACCAGTGAAATTGAGCAGTTAATTTGCATAATGAATGGCAATTTGTGGGATGCTGCCTTGTAAATGTCTACTGGCAGCCCTTGGTTTTCTCAATTTGAACAACTTGTAATAATCCTTTAGGCAGGATGGCCCCTTATAATAAATAATTATAACAGAAAACTCCGAAGCTTGACATTTATAGGCTCAATGCAAGAAAGGAACAAAGTGTAACATAATTAAATAAACAAATATATAAATAAATTAAATATGCTCAAAAATAAAATAACCCTGGACATAGATATACACCTGTTTCAACTAAGAACTAGTATTTCCTTAGAGATAGATGATAGATAGATAGATAAATAGATAAATAGATGAAGAAAGAGAGAGAGAGACGCTCTACTTAGTCTTTTACTTCCTTTTTTTTTAATATGTGTTCATATAGTAAGGAAAGCCGAAGGATCCAGAAGACAAAAGAAAAAAGAAAAGAAAGAAAGAAAGAAAATGAAATATATTACCATTGAAGTGGGACAGAAAAGCTGTACTTACCTTATTAAGTGCATGAAAATTGATCAGAGATCTTCAGTTTCTCACAACAGCATGTAGGAATGACACATGTAAAAAGGGGGTAGGGCTTCCATTGTGTGGTTGGGGCCACCATCTTGGGTTTTTTGGCCACCATCCCCATGCAGATACCCCTCATAGCATTCCATCACAGAGGTAGCCCTTCCTAGAATGTGCATGTCATTACATATCATCCTGGAAATGCTACAGAAAAAGCTGCACTGTGAAGAGCCAACCTGTCTGTTCCTGTAAATAGGTAGTGTCATGAGTACTGATGGTGAGCTGGAAGGGGCCTCTATCCAGGGGGGAAAATGCATGCGTAGTACTGAGGAATTAAGCAGCCATTCAAAGAGACATAGATCAGACCTGCCTTAACTTTTGGGGTTTATCTGTCTGGGGTTTTCCCATGCTTCTTCAGTTTGTTAGGATTCTGTCTTATGTAGCAGTAATAAACACTAGAGACCTACTCCTTGTCTCAATGTGATTTCTGACTGTTAGGACATCAATCCTAACAAACTCCTACTCCCATCGAAAGAGGGAGGAACAAAGAAAAATAAAGGAGGGACATTTGGAAAATGTCTTCGGAAAACCAGGAAATGTAGCAAGCCATCCAACAATTGGCAGCAGCCCTGCAACAACAACACCAACAAGTAGATCTCCAGATCAACACATTACAAGCTGCCATGCTACAGCAGTTACAACAACCAGCTCCGATTAACCCACAACCAGTGCCAGCAGCAGCAGCTCTGCCAGTAGTCTTAAGATCCCAGGGCAGTCTACCAGAGAAGTTTGGAGGAGAAGCAGGACAGTTGAGAACCTTTCTCACACAGTGCACAAAGTTTTTCGACAGCAGACCAGCAGAGTTTCCCACAGACAGAACCAGAGTCACCTTCATTCTAAGTCTGCTAAAGGGACCAGCAGCCAAATGGGCTATTCCCATGGTGGAGAACAACGACCCAATTCTCAACGACTACTAGAATTTTCTGGCAGGGTTCTGAGCACACTTTGACGACCCGATCAGAGAGGTCACTGCCAGCCGGGAAATTCAGAAGTTCAAGCAAGGCAACAAGAGAGTGGGAATCTACATTGCTTATTTCAAGCTGTTAGCAGGAGATCTGGACTGGAATGAGAGTGCCTTGAAAGACCAATTCAAACAGGGGCTGGATGAGGAAATTAAGAATGAATTAGTGCGCCAGGGAACACCAGCTACCCTAGAAGCCTTATATCAGTTGTCTGTGGTCATAGATGCCAGGCTAGAAGAGCTCAGACAGATGCAGCCAGGGAGAGGCAGGGGCCTCAGGACACTTCCAGGATTTCCAGCTCTCTCCACAGCACTTCCTTACTCAGGATCAGAGGAGCCGATGCAGATCGGGGTGAGCAGGAGGCTTACTTCTGAGGCTGAGAGACAGAGAAGGAGAGAGAGAGCCCTCTGTTTCTACTGCGGAGTCCAGGGGCATATGGTGAGAGCTTGCCCAGCGAGAAGCCAAGCAAATTCCATAAGATCCCCAGGACAAGCAGCTGAAACAAGAGCCACCTCCGCCTCTACTTCCAACCAGGGAAACTCCGTCAGTCTCCCTCCACAGAGCTCAGCAGGGAGACCATCAATCAATTAAGAAGGGCTCATTCCGAGGATTCCAGGCAATCCTTTTACTACTTACCAGTAATAATGCGCGTAAACCCAGAGCACCAGGTCAAGTTAGAGGCCCTCGTGGATTCCGGAGCTTCAACCAATTTTATTGTTGTACAGACCATACAAGACTTCAACATTCCAACCATAGAATTGCCACATCCCATAGAAGTGGAGACCACTGACGGCCAGCCCCTCAAGGCAGGGCCGATTAGAAGGTTCACAGAACCTGTGCAACTAACAATGGGAGACCACATTGAGTGAATCCAACTTTATGTTATGGCATCACTTAATGTGCCTATAGTCCTGGGCACACCTTGGCTGAAGATCCACAACCCATTGTTGAACTGGACTATGGGAGCAATCTCCTTCCCAGCTAAGGAATGCCAGCACCACAAGATTCAAGCCTCTCTCCTCTCTCCAGCAACCAATGCAGTCACGGAAGCAGGGGGGGTCCAGTTGCCAGCCAAGTATGCAGATTTTGCAGACATTTTCAGCGAACAAGAGGCCACAGCACTACCCCCCCATAGGGACTGTGATTGCACCATTGAGTTGATACCAGGAGCCAAGATTCCAGCAAGGAAACAATATCCCATGTCCCCCAAAGAACTAGCCACCTTAAAGGATTACTTGGATTCTAATCTCCAAAAGGGGTTCATCTGACCATCTACTTCCCCAGCGTCTGCTCCTACCTTCTTCGTACCAAAGAAGCCTGACCCGTTGGCACCTGCAAACCAGGAGGCACCCATGAGAGTGGTCCACAATTTCAGTTTTTTAAATAAACTCACAATAAAAGAAAATTATCCCATGCCGTTAATATCTGATCTGCTGGATCGCTTACAGAAAGCACGCATTTTTACTAGGTTGGACCTCAGGAATGCGTACAATCTGATCCGGATGAAAGAGGGGCATGAATATCTGACTGCCTTTGACACCAGGTTTGGTAAATTTGAGTACCTTGTTTTGCCCTTTGGCTTGTCTAATGCAGGAGCCATATTTTCCCGATTTATGAATCAAATTTTCTCTGATTTACTAGATAAGTATCTGGTCATTTATCTAGGTGACATATGAATTTTCTCTGAGGATGCTACAACTCATGTAACCCATGTACGTAATGTCTTACAAAGACTGAGAGAGAACAAGCTGTTCGCCAAGCTAGAGAAGTGTGCCTTTGATTTAACTGAATTACATTTCTTGGGCTATAAAATATCAACAGAAGGCATATCCATGGATCCTTCTAAGGTCCAGGCAATTCTCTCTTGGCAACCCCCCCGAAATGTGAAAGAGGTACAAAGATTTCTAGGGTTCTGCAATTTTTACAGGAGATTCATAAATAAATTTAGTGACAGGGCTAAACCCCTTACACAGCTTTTGAAGAAAGGATCAAAATTCATTGGGGGAGAGGGAGCAAGCAGCATTCTGAGAATTCAAGCAACTCTTTGCATCCCAGCCGCTGTTAAAACACCCTGATCCCATGAAGCAATTCATCATGCATTCAGATGCTTCCGATGTTGCCATTGGGGCGGTGTTATTGCATTATACAAACAAAACCGAGAATACATTACTTCCTTGTGCCTTTTTTTCACGCCTGCTCTCACCAGCAGAGAGAAACTATGATGTTTTTAACAAGGAGTTGCTAGCAATTAAAGCAGCATTCCAAGAGTGGAGGCACTGGCTAGAAGGTGCAGCCTTTCCTGTGAAAGTTTGGACTGATCACAAGAATTTACAGCTTCTACAAAACACCAGATCCCTCACCCCATGCCAAATCAGATGGAGCCAGTTTTTCTCCTGTTTCAATTTTGTTATTTCTTATGTGCCCGGGGCGCAAAACTGTTTGGCAGATGCCCTGTCTCGATCCATTCAGGCAACCCCCGCCACTCACCAGGAGGTACAGGCTACTATATTACAACCTCACAACTTTGATCAGTCTATGAGGGGGAACCAAACAGAGATTTTAGCAGCAGGCAGACAAGCAGAGGACCTATTTACAAGAGTCAGAGCTCAGCAGCAACTAGACCCGTATGCCAGGGCCAGGATGGATGACCTCCAGAGGGGCCCACAAGACACTGCCTCACCATTTAATGTGGAGGCAGGAATCCTCTGGCATAGCGGGCGACTATACATTCCCCCCTCATTGAGGGAAGAAGTACTGAGACTTTGCCATGACCATCAAACGGCAGGCCATGGAGGTGTTTTCAAAACTCTCCATAGAGCTCTGAGAGATTACTGGTGGCCTAAGATGACTGCAGACATAAAGGGCTATGTGGCTTCTTGTCATACCTGTAGATGAGCCAAGCCTCTCCCAGGGAAGCCCACAGGACTCTTGCAACCCCTACCCACCCCCAGTCAGCCTTGGGATACAATCTCCATGGATTTCATCACTGATTTACCCCCGGTCCAGGGGCTGACTTCCATACTATTGGTGGTGGACCTTTTCACAAAAATGGCGCATTTTATTCCATGCAAGGGCCTCCCATCTGCGCAAGCCACAGCACAGTTGTTCATGGACCATGTTTTTAGGTATAGAGGCATGGTAAATCACTTGGTGAGTGATAGAGGCCCTCAGTTCACTTCCAGGTTCTGGAGGGCACTTTTCCAGTCATTAGGGGTCCAGATCCACCTATCATCATCGCATCATCCGGCTAGTAACGGGCAAGCTGAGAAAATTAACCAATGGTTACAGCAGTGTCTCAGGTGTTACACCACTTATCAACAAGACAATTGGCCAGCCCTACTCCCCATGGCAGAATTTACATATAATAATTCTGTACAGTCCTCTACCAAGATGTCTCCTTTCCAAGCACTCTATGGGGTTAACCCTCGGGTGTTGCCCACCTCTTCCCAGCAGGGAGCTGTTCCAGCTGTGGCTGATTTTCTTAAAGAGCAACAAGCCGCACAGGAGTTGTTAAAGGAGCAGCTGAACAGGGGAAAGAGTGCTTACAAGAGAGCTGCAGATACTCACAGACAAGAGGGGCCAGCGATTGCAGTAGGAGACAAAGTGTGGCTCTCTACCAAGTTTTTGACCTCTACCAGACCCTCCAAGAAGTTGGACTCTAAGTTTGTGGGCCCTTTCACTGTGGTACAGCAGATAAATCCAGTGGGTTATCACTTAAAGCTGCCAGCATCCATGAAAATCCATCCAGTCTTTCACAGAGCCTTGCTAGCCAAGGACACTCCCCCAAGTGCCTTATGATTGCAACTGCCCCCCCACCTCCAGTAATTGTGGAGGGGGAGGAGGAATACGAAGTCGAGGAAATTCTGGACTCTAGGAGGAGGGGAGGGGCATCCAATATTTCATACACTGTAAAGGGTACCCTGAGGAAGAGCGCACATGGGAGAATGCCAGAGATGTGCATGCACCAACGCTGGTTCATCGATTCCATCAGCTTTTCCCTCACAAACCCAAGCCTCACATTCTACCAGAGATTCCTCACTTGGCTGAGCAAGCAGAGGAATCCGAAGCAGAGGAGTTCGTAAGTTTGCAGTTTCCACCCCTGCCTGAAGCCTTGACACCAGTAACAGAGGGGGGGGGGAACCGCAGCCCTCCACCTCGGGCTTGCATTTCTCAGGGGGGAGGGGGGACGACTCTTCTAATTATCTAGCTATTTTCCAGCAACAGCCACCTGGGCCAGAAGCATTATCAGACCTGGAGAGCAGCACTGATTCGTCCTTGGAGGAGTTTTCCTTTGAAGACTTTCCATCGTTGCCCAGTTCCCATGGGAGTTTAGAAGGAGACATAGACTCTTATCAAACCTCTGGAAGGGAGGGGGCTGAAATGGAATGTGAATCTGGAGGGGAGGGTGATGTCATGAGTACTGATGGCGAGCTGGAAGGGGCCTCTATTCAGGGGGGAAAACGCATGCGTAGTACTGAGGAATTAAGCAGCCATTCAAAGAGACACAGATCAGATCTGCCTTAACTTCTGGGGTTTATCTGTCTGGGTTTTTCCCACGCTTCTTCAGTTTGTTAGGATTCTGTTTTATGTAGCAGTAATAAACACTAGAGACCTCTCCTCCTCTCAGCATGATTTCTGACTGTTAGGACAGGTAGGGATTTTAAAAGTTTGAAAGGAGAACTGAGAAGAGTCTTAGGTCAGCTTGTACATCTATGCAATGACCATGCCCTCCACATATTTCTAAGGGAGATTTTGTAAGCTCCCTGTCGAACAATGCCTCTATCCTTGTGGTGTTGGTCAAGTGGAGGATGTTATCCATTATGTCCTCCACCGCTCCATTTACAAGATCAGGGCCAAATTATTAATGGCAGATGAACTCAAGCTCTGACCTTGAAAAACTGATTTATCTTCTTGCAGACATGTTCCCAACCGTTAGCAACCAAGTTGCTACTTTTGCTCTGCTCTCACTTAAACTTAGGAAGAAATATTTAAGTTCTTAGTTGTAGCTCTGGCTCTATTTTGTTGTAACCTTTTTTATATTTAATGCTTCTTTTATTCTTTTATAATTTCATCATTTTATTGTTTTATTTTTATTATATTTTATTGTATTTTATTGCATTCTTATGTTCTGTGGTACAACAATAAACTTTACTTACTTACTTACATCTATGCAATGATAATTTCTTTCAAAATTTCTTTATTTCTTGGAAAAAGGAGTGAAGGATTTCACAAAAGTAAGGGACAAATGCTGTCTGTGCACAAATGTCACACCTGTACAAATATGTGTTTGTGATTTTATATATAACATGATTTATTTGTTTGTTTATTTTAAAGATTTGTATGGCTGCCCATATTATATAAAAATATCTCTGGGCAACTAACAACAAATAGACAAATAATAAAATACAAAAAAAAATTAAACCACACATTTAATTTCCATCCTTTCTCAAAGTAATACACTTCTATGTTTAGAACCTTCTTGAGAAGAAAGTTAGGTGATGTTGCTGAGTTTCTACAAGTCAGCTTTTCTTAGCTATATTTGAATGCATGCCTTCCCCTTCTTTGACAACTTATCTACCACTCACACTACTTACCAGTCCACTTGTCCTGACCAATCAACTTCTCCCACTCATCTTAGCCTAAGACTATATAACATGCATAGATAATCTTTTTCCCCTCTTTTCTGTCAAGGGACATATTTCCATAAAAGTAATTGCTGGAAGCTATATCACATCCCATTAGTGAATAGTCCAGAAGCAAGTGATGGGGAGTGATGGAGCCAAATGTGGGTGGAGCTACATTCAATTATCTACCACATCCCTCCCTCCCTCTCTCTTTTTTCCCCAAAAACTTTATTTCCTCTCTCATCTCATGTGGTTGGAGTAGAAGAGATTGATCTTTTCAGAGGTATGACTTGATCACTTACAAAGTCTTTTGTTTGTTTAGACTGAGTGCTCACCCTTGCCATGCAGTATTGCCTAGTCTAGAAAGTCAATCTGGACAGGCGCTTCATTTACACTACAGTTATTCTCACAAAGGAACAAAGTATACAGAAAATGCATCTTATGTTGAAAAGGGCAACAGGAGTATGCCTCTTGATGTGCCTCACTTTCAACAGTGCACAACTTCTGACTATCTAACTTATTAAATGGGGAGTCTACACTGGCTGGTTGCCTTGGGTGTTGGAACCTTGATTACACAGATTTTTTTAAGATTTTTTTTATCCCACCTTTATTATTTTTTATAAATAACTCAAGGCAGCAAACATACCTAATACTCTTTCTGCCTCCTATTTTCCCCACAACAACAACCCCGTGAGGTGAGTTGGGCTGAGAGAGAGTGACTGGCCCAAGGTCACCCAGCCGGCTTTCAGGCCTAAGGCGGGACTAGAACTCTCAGTCTCCTGGTTTCTAGCCTGCTGCCTTAACCACTAGACCAAACTGGTTCTTTTTTAACTTTGATATGGAAATTTGTGTGCCAGTAGTATGGATAAAAAAAGTATTGGATTCTTACAATCCTGTTCTGGTTGGCAATATTAATCTGTTTCTAGATGCTACATAGGAATTATAAATACCATCAACTACGTGGTTGGAAATTACTTGCATGGCTGCAAAAAAGGACAGGATTTGACCTAAATTTTCTAGGAATATATTCAGCTTTCTTTACTTCAGTTTCCCTATTGTACTACCATTAAAATTTGCCGCAAAATCAATGTTCCACAAATTGCTTTTCATTGCAGCCAACCATGCTGTGGCTTTTTATACATTCTATATGGCTACCTAAAAAACCAAAACAGCATAAAGCAGCTTTGCAGTTATTGCTGAACTTGCTTTTAGTACTGGCCCAGTTTATTACAAAGTATTCTCTGCTAGCTGTGCAGGAAACTTGCCCTCAGCCTATGAAGACCTCAAAATGTGTTGGTATTTCCTAGAAGGAAAACCAATTTCATTAATTAACATTGAACTAGTCAAGATGAAAATGAAGTGGGAACGGAGTCTAAAAAGCAGGGGAGTAAATAAATGCTCCGAGAATACCTTCAAGCAGAAAGATGCAAGGCCTGGTAGGAAAAAGCATCTCACTAGTTTGTGTTTAAGGTTTGAAAGTGAGGCTAATTCAGTGTAATGAGATTTGAGTGGTGCTCAAGACCCTGCCTTTGCCACTGGAGACTCCTTATAAACAGTTTTGCTCTTTTAGTCATTACATTTTTATGAAGTTTAATAGGCCTGCAACCTAGAGAGTTGCCTAGATGTTGATTAGTATCATATTTTTCTCTCATTAATGTAGAATCTGATTAGCCCTCATTAAATGAATGTTATCTGACTCAGCAAATACTATTGTTCTGATATTAGAAATTACAAGTTTACTTTATCTGAGGGAATAAATGCTCACTTGTTCAAAGCCTCCTGCTGTATCTAGCCGCCAAGAGTCTCTTGCCAGTTAAAAACTCCCAAGGAAAAAAGCAAGCAAAAATTACCAGATGATTAACGGCACCATAATGTGGTACAGTTGACAAAGGAATATAAATGGTGATGATGATCATGACCATGATGATCATGTTTAGTTTATGTTTTGATCATTTACTCCTCCCATCCATCCATCCAGCAATGTGGATCTTGGGCTCTTCTAGGTTGTTAAGTTTGACATCAAATTCAGAGAACATGGACTACTAAACATTGCAACTGGTTATTGTTTTTCCATGTAGTTATGTTTAACTTAAAAGAAAATACAGTCCAATTGTGTTTGTAAGGTACTTTTCAAATAATTTTATGAGGAATCCCCAATATCAACATAAGGACAATACTTTGAGTAGAAATCTAGGACCCATCAAGGAGAATGAGCTCCCCCCAGGGATTACAGCTATTAACTCCCTCAAGTTTAAAATTATCTACCTTCACTGGTAGAAACCTCAGTGAAAATATAATGGCAAACACTCTTCTCTTGAAACAGCTTGCCTAACAAAAAGTCTTGCTCTGTAATGCAAGACAGCAGAGGTAAATTGGCAGGCTATAAGTGAAGTTTCTTTTGTTCTGCTCCTTATACAGTATCTGTCACAATTATGCACTTTTGCAGATGTCAAGTTTCATATCTCTTTCTACCTCACATTATACACAGCCAAAATTGTGTTCCCCAAGATCTGCTCTGCTCTGCTCTTTTCTCTTCTTGCAATAAACTTTATATGAAAGTGCTGTCATGATTCAGATTTCGATGTGGCTGTTTTCAGTTCCATCAACAATCTCTATGTCCTTTTTGTCAGGACAGGAGAGGCAAAAAGAGCATTTTTCAATTTTTCATGTGAACAAATTATGCTTAATAATGTTTCATTCCTTCCATAGCTTAGAATGAGAGCTGTAGAATTTGGGATTTACAGAATTCACATAGTACTGGAATAAAGAAGTGCAGGCAACACTCTTTTAGAACAATTTCCTAAGCAATATCTTTAAGATAATCTAAGTTCTCTGTCACAGAAAAGGAAGCAGAAATGGTTCTCCCAGATACTAGGATATCACTTTGTGACTGAAAGATTCTTCCATTGACCTAAAGAAAAATATGTTCACCTAAAAAATGTTCACCTTCACAGCTTTTGAGTACTTAGCTATTTATAATCTAGGGTTGAAAGGTTGGCTCCTTCGGAATTTAGTCATTTTTGTAATACTGAATTAGAGTTGCTTCTTCTTCCTTTTTTTTTCCCTGGAAAACTCATTGTTAGATGGAAAGTAGATGCCTTTTCTAAGCTGTTCAGATTGACTTGAAAAAAAAATCTGATTTTCTTGATTTTTAATTGAATAATTAACAGATCAATGAGCAGTAAGTTTTACAGAGCTTTTGGTCAAGATTTTTTTTTTAATGATTATATGATATCTTCCTTTGCCCATTCTCAATTTCATCTGTCTTCAATAGTTTATTGTTATTACTATGCTTTCATTGTTGTACATTTTACTGATTGCAACCCATTTCAAACGGATTACCTAATAAAATAATAACAAAGTTAAATTCTCACTTCAAAGGTGAGAATTAATAATAGAAGAAAAATAAATAAATAAGGCATAATTTTCACTGGTCAGACTCAAGGGTGTGATCTCAAGTCCTCCAAGGGTGTTGATTGTTGGATTTGGGGGGGGGGGTAATAAATTTTGTCTTCTTGACCTGAGATAGATAGATAGATGATAGGAGATAGACAGACAGACACACACACAAACACAAACACGAACACACTGCTTCATAGGATTGGGTGGAGGATGGCTGTCCTTATAATTATGTGTTAATAATTTAAAAGTGTTGTGGAAATGGTATATAATTATGGATGTCTTTACAAGCAAAAGTCTAACACAATTTATTATTTGTCAGTATATTGGAAAGCTAGCCTCCGTTTCTCTGGGACAATCATAGCATTGTTCCACCACTAACCCAGGCCTTGGACATATTCCCCCCCCCCCCGCATTCCATCTGGCCTTAAGGTGTTTCTGGTCTTAAGGTTAGAAGGATTTTCCTTTAAAGGAGGCTCTGAGATGTTCCCATTAATGACTAGTGCTGAAAAACACCCTCCTACAATCACAGGTGAATAATGTTGGCTCAGAAAGTTTGAAGTGTGTTACCTGCCTGGCACAGTTATTGATGCAATTAGTTCACCTGAATAGTTCAGGGGTTTCGGAAGAGGCATTGAACTCAAGTCATTATTAATTATGTAAATTTTCTGTCTCCTTTTTGTCAGAACATAGGAATAAAATAAACATAAATGGATCAAACTGCTATTCAATAGAAACTTTATGTTAATATTGCAAAGTGCATGGCAGGAGGTGGCAGTAACATTAATCTCCTGGGGATAGGAGCCAGCAGGAGTTCAAATATTATTAATTGTTACTCACTGGGTAACCAAGCAGGAACCATTCATTATTCCTTAACTCCATGGCAGCATTACCTTCAGGTTTTCATTAAGGTCATTGTTTGGGCCACATAAAATATATACATATTTTGGATTTTTTTCCTCTAAAAAAGTTTCCTTCTGTATCCCAACCACTTTAAGTCAATTAACATTTGAAATTTAGGGTGAAACACTACTATGGGAAATAAAATTGCCTATGTGCATTTCAGGGCCTGTAATAAGTGTATTTAAATGAGAAGGTTGGGGTATTATCTAAACAGGCAACAACCAGTTCACCTCCTGGCTCATTACCCCGAAAATGGCTGGACTGAGTGGGAAAGATTTGGTGGGGGTCAAGTCTACACAGCTGGCCAAGATCAAGGAAGCAAGAATTATGTTGGCTGTAGTAAAGCATCTCTAATTATAGTCTTAGGGTAAATACAGAATCTTGAAAAGTACAAGAGGAACTTCTTTGGCTCATTTATAGTAAGTACATTAAGGTGGAGTCTTTCTGGATGATGTGAAACACTCCTTCCCAGGTTTCTTGATACCTGGGCTGACCTGCCAATGGACTTGCTTTCTATCTCTTAATTGTTTAGGCCCATTCTCCCTTCCATTACTTTTCCTGTTTCCTCACAGTTTCTTGCAGTTCCCAGCAGTGGAGTTGGTGACAGAGGTGACAAAAATAGCCTTTGTGCTTTTTATGGCCACATGGCTGACCTTTTGGAGGCACGAGGTAACTGTCACCCAAGGAACCAACAGTGATGGCAGGTGGAGATTTGGGGGTTGTCAGCATTGGAAGAAAGAAAGAGAGCCGGTGTCATCTCTTCCACCATAGAAGGCCTTGTGCTGAGTCTCCTGATTGCATGTTTTGAATGAGACTTGCAGAAAGAAGAAGAGAGGAGAAAGAAGAAAGTGGTTGTGGCAAGAGCAAACCTCTCTGGCTTTGTGCTGTCTTCTCTGTCCTGAGTTATGTACATGTTGTTTTTGTTGACTCCTAGAGATTATGCTTTCCAGAAGAATGCTAATTAAGTTTGAGAAGCACGGATCTGATCCAACATGGTCCAATTTATATGCTCTGGAAGAGAAATAATGGGGATGCCAAAAGTTGAATTTCAGCTAATTTGGATTCCCAATGATGGAGCAAAAAATATAATTATTATTTTTTAATAGGCAAGGCAACTAAAAGGCCATTTCTCTCCTGTCAACTTGCCAATATCTTAAGAACATAGTATGCAATTCTATGCTGAATGTCTACACACTCAGAAATGGGTAACCAAGGAAAATGCCCTTACTGTAGTGTCACAGTCTGAAATACCATCCCTAAATATATTTGTTCAACCTTATCTACTGCTTATTTGTCATTTACATAAATGTGTATTATTTGAGTAATGAGATTGTTACACAAATATGATGTCATCACATAAATGATATTAATGTTCTTATTTATGTGATTTGTCTTGTTGTGATGCTATGCCTTCAATTTGCTAGACTTTTTCAAAGAATGGACTCACTCTCCCCCCAATTAGTCTGTTAAAATGAAGTTTCATGGTAATGAAGTATGGCAAGGATTATAGATTTAGCATAGGATGATGATGATGATGATGACGACAATGATGATCTCTTCCAAAGCTAAAGCATATAATTTGCTGTCACACATATCCTTGTGAAATTTTGACAAGAAATCAATTTGCTTTTCAGTGTCAAACAATTTATATTGTCTCCAAAAGTTTGTATGTGGCTTTTGCACTATAGGAGTTATATACAAATCACCTGCAGGTCAGTCACAAAGTACTACTGAGTTGTGAACAAAATTCCAAGTTAATATGCAGCGCTATTTTTTGCTTTGAGCGCACGCTGACACTTCCCTTCACTTTCAAGATGCATACATGTTATTATAGGGTTCTGATATACTCAGCATGTTGTGATTAACTGCTCATCTATCTGCTTGTACCTTGCTCCTCTGAGAGTTAGCATCAGTCTGCTAACAGTCATAAAGTATGTACCCTCCCAAAATACGCATATTCCAAAATCGAGAAATTGCTTTCGATAGATCAGCCATGTTTTAGAGGCATCTTGCTCTAGGTCTGAGAGCAACTTGGTAAGGTACCTGCAGGAGTTCCATGTTTTTAATGTAAAAACTGATAGGCTACTTGTTCCTTTGTTCTGTACCCAATCCCCATGCCCAGAAGGGGAAGCTTAATGGGGCAAACCTCTTACGAAGCAATGAGAAATTTGTGCCTCGGAATAAGATGAGTGGCAGATGGGAGCCAGGACAACTATTTATCTTCCTGAAAGATCTCAACATGTGTCTGGCCACCTGCAGGTATCTCTTCTGGTCTTTAGAGTGAGACATTTAGGTGAGTAGATGGTTCTCATTCTGCTGGTGCACTAGGTGCTGATTATTTATTTTAAGGGAAGAATCATGCATAGGCATTTTCATGGCCATCTGAGGAAGGGTCCATCAAAGCAAGACATTAGGGAGAAACATCTGAGGCAACAGGTCAGAAGCAAGCAAGTTCTTGATCCAGCGTTAGAACATAAGATGTAAAGGAATAAGTATCAATGCCTTACTCCTACCTTTGTTCATTTGCTTGGTTGAAACACATAGATGAACATAAAAGAACAGTAATGAAGACAGGCAAAAGGATCCAGAAACTCTTGGGTTGACAGAGTGCACTCTTAGAGGTTTGTAGAACTATGTAGTTGCCTAACAATGATAAATTCTGAACCTACTTCTGTGTCCCCTAATCAATTTTAATCAATCTCATAATCAGGCCACTAAGGCTGCCCTGGGAGACATTTTCCACAGTTAGGAGAAAGTTGAAATATCGATCTCTATGCTCAGTGAAACATTTGATATATTAATTCAAGAAACAACATGATTTTTTTTTTAAAAAAAAGTGTATATAGCATTCAGTTTGATCCTGGGAAAACCTTTTTAGAACCACTGAGAGGAAGAAAGGAGAAGGATTTGAGTTTTAT
The DNA here is from genome assembly GCF_035149785.1 of Candoia aspera. NCBI lineage: Eukaryota > Metazoa > Chordata > Lepidosauria > Squamata > Candoiidae > Candoia > Candoia aspera. The sequence continues at coordinate 41,489,190 of NC_086155.1, forward strand.
GTAAGGCAGGTGTAATTATAGAGGATGTCAGTACTTATAAATACATAAAGAAATTGTATTAGGCACTGTTTTTAAGATTTTCTAAATTATTTTAAGATTCTCCTTTCAGAACAACAGCAACCAACTTCTAGGTTCCAAAAGATCAGAACTTCTTTGTCTGTGTGGTTTAAATTATACATTTCCATTCTGATATTTGTTTTCCCCTTTTAAGCAGTAGGTTACAGAGTAATGTGAAAAAGCTCTTTGTTTACATTTGTGCAGCTCTCACAATAAGTAATCCTAATCCCTTTTAGGAGCTTTTATATTGTTTGAAAACCCAACTCTCTATTACTGCTCTCAAGTTTATCCCACAGAAATAAAAGCAACAAAAGTGAGCCACACTGATGAATTCAGATCTTCAAATGGCATGAGGCTTTTTATTGACATCTATGCATTGCTCTTGTTGACATCTTGACAAAATGCCCATTTTTCAGACTTCAGATGTGCCCCGTAGTGCTGTGATTTTGACAGATCTCACAAGCTGAACAGGGTCAGCGTGGGTTAATATTGGCTCTGGAGCTTTCCAAAGAACATTGCAGTAGGGATAAATATTCAGAAGGTGACCCTTTCTCTTCTAACTGAGAAAGTATATCAGTCTCTGTATTAGTTATATAGCACGGACATATTTAGCTATTGGAGGCATCGTTTCACTTGAAGGGTATAATCCAATGCTTAACTATCAGCCATGGATATTGAACCAGGGACCATTAGTTTTATATCAAGTACTACGGCCTGAGGTTTTCTTCTGAAAGTAATTTAGTTGTTTTAAATGCATACAGTTTTACTGGTTTGTTTGTAGGCTTATGTCACTAAGTTAAAGGTTCTCTGTGTGTGTGTGTGACTACACACACACACACACACACACACACCACCCACACAAGCATACTCTAAAATAACACAATAAAAATTACATGCATAGCCAAAGAAACAGAAATTCAATAATCACTGGCTTGCATAAAATAGGATACTGTTCTTAAAAGCATTAGAAGAACAGAAGGATTAGTAGCAGCATGAAACACAAAATAATTTCTTCCCCTTTCAGAAACTAATTTAATTGATTTATTTCAAACATTTGTAAGCCAACTTTAAGGGCAAAGGCTCTCCAGAGACAGCTCGCAAGAGTGCCAGTTGAGATTACGATGGCCATTTATGCGCTGCCAAAATCAAGGACATGCATTGCACGCAAAAAGGACAAAGGGATAAAGATTTGCATCCAATGAGCATAAATTAATCTATATGGATAGAGGCACATTGAGAAATAATGATTATAATTTAGAGAGAAAGAAAATATCTCCCACTATAATGGAGGAGATTATGACCAGTTGACCTGTGAATCTGCTTAGACTGTCAAGGCCCATTATGCCCTCTTTTTTATCCCCCTTCCTTATCTTTAAACTGAACTGCACACCCCTTCAAATAGAGGCCTGTCCTCTGTCATATGCTTTGGCAATGCTGCCTGGCTTTTTGCTTCCTTTATTCTTCTGCAGATGATGATGATGATGATGATGATGATGATGATGATATTCTTCTTTTAGGAAATGAATCATAGACTGGTTTATGTTGAACTTGAAACAGGTCTGAAATCCTAGGTGTGGCAGTACATATTATGCAATAAGAAAATGTGAAATGCTGATTATGCCTAAAAGATTCAACAGAAATTTCCAGACGGGGATATGAGGATGTTTTGGGGAAGGGGGGAATCAGGGGAATACATTTCTTTTTATTAAAATTGGGGGGGGGGTTAAAAATATATACTGAAGTAAGTTAAAATATTTGTAAAGTGTATATAAAATTAATAGCCAACCTTTATTCCGTAAAATGATTTTTAAAAACTGACATAAGGAGATTTTTTTAAAAAATGGAATATTACTTATGTAAGACAATTTATATTATCAGATCAGTAAAACTGCTTAATTTTAGTTTTAAGTATTATTGGGAGGGATTCTAGCAATTTCTGAATAGAAGAAGGGCATTATGACACTGCGACTCTATTTCAGAGCCTCTTGTTGATGAAATATATATATATATATATATATATTTAGCAAAGTAAATTGCTTCTTCCATGTGTTCTAAAAAGGACAGCTTCTGCTTTCTTTTCTCTGACTAAAGAAGGCTAGGAAACAGAATCACAATGTCACAGCTCCCTCAGCTAAAGAAAAAAAAATGCTTCAGGGGTTCTTTCCCCTTACCCCCTCCCATCCCTTTTGGGAATGGATGGAGAATATACTGCCTTTCAGCAGGCAATTGAAGGAGTAAACAGGGGTTGGAGAAAAGCAGCATGTGAAGGCAGGAGGGAAAGATTGAGTGGTGTTGGAAGAAAGTAAGGAGAGACTGCCGTAAGTGACTGAGCAAATGGGCAAGGGTTGGGGAGTCGACCATTTTATATTATCTGTGTAAAAGCAGAAATGGCAAATGGAGTAGCCCAGAAGTCTGGGTGGAAGAGGGGGCTAAGCCTTGGGGGATATGGGAAGTGGGAGTGGAGACTCAATAGGAGAGCAGCTTTAAATAGTACAAGAGAATGGCAGAGCTTGGAGATTTGAAAAACATGGTGGGAGCAGGTGTCAAATACAGCAGCTGATGGGCATGGGGGTAGGAGAGAAGGTTGCTCCTGACTCCCTGGTGAGCTACAAGTGGCATAGAAGTCACACTTTTTATACTTCTGCTGTACATGGAGGATAATTATACAATGCAATTCTCAGAAGCACTGACATTTTTACAAGGGCTTCCTCTTAAAGATTTTAGATCCAGAGATTGGTGGATCAGTTCCTGTCCCACAGTAATCTTTAAAGTGGGATAAATATTGGCAGCAGCATCCATGTATTTATCTGCCAGGTAAAGGAACAGTACCTAACTGACCTTGGCTGAACTCAAAAAATCTCAGGGTTAGTGGCTAGTTAAAGTTAAAAAGTATATTGAATGAAGGCAACAGCAAATGGCTTCCATCTTATTTTCAAGAAAAATACATGGTAGTCCCAGGAATCAAGTTCAACTGGAAGGAGTCTTTTTTTTTTTTTTTTACAAAGCATGCATCATCATCATCATCATCATCATCATCATCACAACAACTCATTAGCAAATATCTCTGGGCCAGCTTGTAACTAATTAACTGAAAGCATACCACATTCCACCCTTGAGAATTTCACTGAATTTTATTTTTGCCTTAAAATAAAGGAGGTTTGGAAATACTATGCTGGGAATCATAAGCAATCTGACAGTGAGGCAAGGACTAGGTTGTGAGGGAACATGACCTGCCTTGGCATCTCCTCGCCCAACCCACTGCAATCCCCACGTTTATGGACAGAAGTATTCAAAGGCATTCAGACCAATCATCTTACTCCTAAACATACTCCCAAAGACACAGCAACAGCTACATATTCATGGGGAGGCCTGGCATACAGAGAATGGATCCTTCCCCTGTAAATTACAATCCCAGCCCATCAAACAGTTGGATATACAGCTTATGGAATTGATCTTTCTCGTGTGCCTTTCTTCTCATCACAGCTGGTTCCAAGAAAACTAGCTTCACAGCTACATGGTAGTGCTGGGACCTAGGACAGATTATTTCTGCTTTCAGACAAACTCCTTCCATGAAACTGCCATCCTTCCAGCCTGCTACCCAGGCATCTGGTAAACTTGATAAACTACTGTGTAATAGGAAAAAATTGAGGTGGCAATAATGCTGATGGGAAATTAAGCTGTGTAGAGGTTTGGCCTTTTCTACACTCAAACCTTTCCCCACCCAAATGTCTCCAAGGTTACAGGCTACCAATATGTAATTTAAAATATAAGTCAAGTTATAGAGAAGATTGTTATTAGCTAATAGGAAGCTACATTTTTGTTGGATTATATGCATGGACACATTTTCTCATAAATTCTTGGTTTCTCAGAAATAAGCCCCATTGAATATGGGTGCATAGACAAACTAAGACAACAATCTCTCTTTGATTTTATTTTACTAGGAATTTTTAACTTTCATGAGTGTAGGTTGGTAAACTATGATTTTTTTTTTTTCTCATTTCAAAGGATTTAGGTCCAGGTAACTTAAGCTAGAGGGACGCGGTGGCGCTGCGGGTTAAACCGCTGAGCTGCCGATCGGAAGGTCGGCGGTTCGAAACTGCGTGGCGGGGTGAGCTCCCGTTGCTAGTCCCAGCTCCTGCTCACCTAGCAGTTTGAAAACATGCAAATGTGAGTAGATCAATAGGTACCGCTTCGGCGGGAAGGTAACGGCGTTCCGTGTCATTATGCTGGCCACATGACCCGGAAGTGTCTCCGGACAACGCCGGCTCTAAGGCTTAGAAACGGAGATGAGCACCGCCCCCTAGAGTCGGACACGACTGGACTTTATGTCAAGGGAAACCTTTACCTTTTTAACTTAAGCTAACTTTAAGCAAAAATATACTATTCCTGCATATTGGTCCAGCTGGCTGTTAAAAAAAAAGAGCAATCAGTCTGAATCAAGTTAGTTTTTAACGAAACAAAGAAACAGTGCTGAAGTTTTGCTTTTTCTATGTTATAATAATTAAAAAATAGATTGATTTTCTTTTTGTTTTAGAATAAATTCAGTTTTAAATAAAAACAAAAATATCCCTGAGAGAAAATATAAACAGAATGCCCTACTTATTCTGAAAACACTTCAAAAAATGGTTTCATTGAAGCATTATGACATATTAAACCATAGTGTGGTGTTTCAAGAAAAAAAACTGATTACAGCTTGAAGTCAATTGGCCAACTGGTTTAATTCTGAAGATGTTTTTCTCTGGAGAGAACGTAAAATATAGCAAAGCCAAGGTCAGTTCTAATGACTGACAACAAGTATTTATACTCAGCCAAAAAGCAATTAAACTGTCTATAAACTAGATTAAAAATATTCCATTATTGTGCCTTTCCAGAGAGAAAGTAGGAAACAAAATAATGCAATGACTGAATTCACTCATTGCACTCACCTCACTGTGCCAGCATTTTACAACCTGGGCAATTTCCAGATGAATTTAAAGAGAATGGCCCAAATAATTTCCAAATGAAAATGTCAGCCTATTTGCATGATAGTTGCATATTTGGGTAGGTGGGTGAAACTGAAAGTAGGAGGCCTTTGGGAGGCAAAACATTCCTGCTGTTGACTCCCTCAACCTTTTTAATAGTAATTTTATTAAAGATTATAATTATAACAGTAAAAACTAATACAAACTGAAAAAAGATAGAATAAAAAGAAAGAAGAGAAGATGCAGAAAAGAAAGAAAAAAGGAAAAGATAAAAAAAGAAATAGAAAAGAAAAAAAATAAGAATATAGTAAAGAAAAAGAAAAGAAATATAAATAAAGAAGTGACTTCCCACCTTCATCACAACACGTATAAACAATTTTAGTAACTTACCACCTTCTCTTAACGTACATATAACATATTATATGTATTTATTGCATTTTATAATAATTGTTATGGGTTTGGTTTTATGAGATTTTAACGTTTAGGATTATAGATGGATTTTATTGTAAACCGCCCAGAGTCCCTCTTTTGGGGGAGATGGGCGGTAATTAATTTTGAATAATAAATAAATAAATACAACAAATGATCTCTTCTTCCCATATCCCATCTCTTATCTATAAACAATTTCATAAGGCATCATCATTTCAGTCTTGATGTCAGGAAAAGTCCATTAAAGGTTACCAGAGATAACAACATATCTATTTTAATCTTGATCAAATAAACCAACTTTATATTCCTTCCTTTTGCTTCTAACAATCTTAATCTTTAGTCCAATCAAATAATGTCTTAGAACTTGATTTCTTTTTCTTTGTCCCTTCTCACAAGATTCTTCAAAACTTTAACAAGCCTATACTGTAAATCCAGTATAGGAAAATTATCCAGGATACCCTCTTGGTTTGTTGCTTGTATATCCCTTTTAATCATTAAGACATCAGCCAGTTTCTTTTGTATGTCCAGTGTAACATCTTTGTAGCCTGTTATTTTTAAATCCACTTTCAACTACCTTGATTTTGTCAGGTAAAACTTGTTCCTCTTCCATAATATCTTTTTGACACAATCTATCCATAGAGGCGAGGGATGCGGTGGCGCTGCAGATTAAACCGCTGAGCTGCTGATCGGAAGGTCGGCGGTTCGAAACCGCGCGGCGGGGTGAGCTCCCGTTGCTAGTCCCAGCTCCTGCTCACCTAGCAGTTCGAAAACATGCAAATGTGAGTAGATCAATAGGTACCGCTTCGGCGGGAAGGTAACGGCATTCCGTGTCGTCATGCCGGCCACATGACCACGGACGGGTCCTTACGGACAACGCCGGCTCCAAGGCTTAGAAACGGAGATGAGCACCGCCCCCTAGAGTCGGACACGACTGGACTTTACGTCAAGGGAAACCTTTACCTTTACCTTTTATCCATAGAGGCAGAAACTCTTAAAATTAACTTCTGGGTCCATTGTTCAAAAATATCCTTCAATATGTCCAATGTTAGAATATTTTGCTCCATTCTGTAATTGTAAATTGAGTTTAAGTGTTCTTCTCCTTTAACTATAATCTTCAGTTCCCTCTAGTTCCCTCTAATGTCCAATTTTGAAAATCTTATTATTTTTTAAATCAAAACATCAAGCACTTTCCCACAGGAAGGATTCTTTATAATTAATTCCAACATCTTATTTCAAATTTATCTAGACCCTTAGTCTGTTCGTAACTTTCTAAAATCAAAGTTTTGCTGTTTATTCAATATATATATAAGTTCTTAAACTTGTAAATACTTCTTTAGCTAAGGATTGAAGGATTGAAGGACATTATTTGAATGGACTAAAGATTAAGATTGTTAGAAGGAAACTCCAGTGCTGTAAAACTTGTTCATCCAAAAGTTCCTAATAGCTAAAAAGCAGTTTACAAGAAATTTCTGAAAGTGATTAGAAAAGGAAGTATATGAACTTAGTTTCAAAGGCACCAACCATGGTTTAAGCAAGATGGCTATTCCTTCATCTCCCAGAGCTCTACACCTGCCGGAGACCGCTATCTTGCAGTCTACTCACGAAGAGCAGCTGTCTGGAGCTCTTGTGGGTGATCTCAAGTCCTCTTTTTGTCTGGACAGGAATAATCAAATAGCTGATCTACTTGCTAGCTTTTCATTCTGCTGTGGTTGTCAGCTCCACTTTTTGGAGCCATCTTCAGTCCACAATTTCTTCCTCTGGAAACCTACTCCCTCTACTTTTTTTTAATGCACTCAAAAATTACATCAGTGAAGTTTGACCATATAGCCACCAAATTTTGGTGACACTTCCTGAGAGTGCTGGGATGCTAAAAAGGGGGGGATTGTAGGTTGCTTATCCATTCTTTAGCATTATGAGACTATTTTCCATTAGAAAATATGGAATATAATTGTAAGGCTGTGTTTTCTGATGAGATGTTCAGGTCAGAAAATGACCTGTTTTTTATAGACTAGTCTTGTTTTAATCAAGGGAAGGGATAACTTGTCCCAACTTGTTTCCAATTCCAGAGCATTATTTGGAGAAACCAGAACTCCATCCTCTGATTATTTGGCATAGGAAAAGTATAAATATCTAGTAGCACTTATAACATATAATTTTGTTTTTGTTTTTTGCTTTGTTTTTCCTGTCAGAAAGGGATGGAATTCTCAGGAAGTTACACCATAGGATTTTCAAATTTCCTTTTCTATCCAGATTATTAAAATACGTAGTTAGGTTGACCTTGGACTTTGTTCAGCTGACTAAGTGTAGCTTTTTGTGAAGCATGGCAGTAAATACTTTTGCTAATAGGCACAGAATGAAGAAAAAAATGTAGTCAGGTTATCAATGGAAAAGAATACATGTCATGGGAACACATGTTGAATTACGAATTCTATAGTCATGGTACTGCCTAAATTGGAGGAGGGACCACATGAGGGTATCCTGCTTCATGTAGGGTTATAACTGGCAGACCAGTCAAAGCTGCTCAAAAACCCCTTTGTTATGGCTTCCACCTGCTGTATTAGCAGAAGCTAAGAATCCAGGATGATTCCCAATTCATAACCCAGGGCAACTGCAAACCCATCCAAAGTAAGCACTGGGACTAATATTATTGGATTACCCAGCCATTTAATGCTGAGCAGCAATTCCATGTTGGTACAATTTAATCTGAGGTTGTGTTGTTTCATCCTGATTCTCATAGCCTTCAGTCACTGGTTCAGGGCTTCTGCAGAATTTCTGGCCTGACCTGGGATGGTGATGTATAATTGTGTGTTTGTTAATATATTGATGTCACTTCAGCTCAAACCAATGGGTGACCTCCCCCAGTGGTTTCATGTAGATGTTAAATAACGGGGAGGGGGGGAGTATGCCAAGCCCTAGGGAACACCCATCCTGAAGGTCCCAAGAGCTTGACTGATGCTTTCTCATTATCACCAATTGGAACTGGCCGCTCAGGTGGGAGCAGAACCATTGCAAAAGATACTGTGGTCTAAGGTGTGGACCTCCCACCTGTCACCCTTCCAAGGAGACCAGACAGGAAACATGACCAGATCAGCCAATTCTACTTTATTTTAAGGCGACATTAACAAAATCTTGCCAGTCTGAAAATACAAATCTCCCGCTGCCTCAATCAATCAATATTTTATTATGGTCACAGACTAGAATTACAAATAAAATACAAATTTATACAAATACGGAAAAAATGCATTAAAATAAAACAAAACATGATAATATTAATGATGGGATCATCAGTGGGCAATCTGCCACTGCCTAATTTTACAGTATAACAAAATTTAGCTATGTTCAAAGAAACTGAATCATGCTGATCAGATAGCAGCAAATGTACATAAAAATAGATCAGAATTTCCTAGGTATTTTATCAAATAGGGAGTTATAAAATGGGTCCATGAATCCTTATAGAAGGTACAGTATAGCAGGACATGAGCTATAGTTTCAATAGCCCTTTTGTCCACAGGTGCACAATCTCAGCTCATATGGAACTCTTTTGTATCAGTTTTTCCAAAACTGCTATGGGAAGAGCATTGCAACGTGCTAGAGTTGATACCCTTTGGCATTTGGAGACAGTTATATAATCTAAATATATCAACAGTTTATAAAAATGGGCTTGACTGCTCAAGAAAACATTCTTAGGTAGAGCAGACAGGTCCTGTTGGACTTCCAGATCTTTGATGTGTTGTTTAAATGCACTAAGTACATGCTCAGAGCCCATTATTAGGAACATCTCCCTGGAGAAGCCAAGATGTTGCAGTTTTTGTGAAATAGTCCTGGACCATACTGATTTATAATTGTCCTCAATAAGGAAAGAACTCAAACCTGTGGGAGAGAACAGTAATTTCAACCAATGTGATGTAATACAAGTCCATGCACTTGTTTCAACTTTAGACAGCCCCGCCTCCCTCCTTCATACTACATTTGGAATGCAGGGGTCTACCTGGAATATGTGAGTGAAAGGTCCCCTGTGCAAGCACCAAGTCATGTCTGACCCTTTGGGGGGACGCAGCTTCCATGATGTTTTCTTGGAAGACTATATCGGGGCGGTTTGCAATTGCCTTCCCCAGTCATTACCTTCCCCAGCAAGCTGGGTGTTCATTTTACCGACCTCGGAAGGATGGAAGGCTGAGTCGACCTGAGCCGGCTACCCGCGAATCCAGCTTCTGCTGGGATTGAACTTGGGTTGTGGGGAGAGTTTGGATTGCAATGCTGCTGCCTACCACTCTGTGCCACACAAAGCTGTCATACCTGGAATATAGCCCTTAGGAATTTGGATCAAACCCTTTCCAGGGAAGTAAAGGAAGGGTAAGGTCCTAGCTGGGCACCAAAGAATAGTTGTACCTGAGCCTTAGCTGAATATAGCTTCAGTGCTGCTGGGATATGCTGTGTTCCTCTGGTAAAATGAAAGGATTGAATTGTGGCCACTGTTTTTTGAGCATTTTGTATGGCATAGTTTTGATGTGCACTGTATTTAGTGGAGCTATGGATAACCATGCCCAAGTATCTCCCTCTGTCTCTTTTACGGCCTGATAAGTGAGGGAAGTTCCTTTCTGAGTTTCTTTCTCTGCCCATTATGCAGAGAAAGAGAGGCTATACCCTCTCTTTCCTTTGATTGTTCCCTAGGCAGCATCTCTTCCCCCCCACCCCCCAAACCAATCTCCCAAGGTCATTCCCACATACCATTACACCACCACATCAGGGTCCCAAAGAAGTCATCCTCCAGAATAACCAATGTTATCCTGTTTAAATCTTGAATCTTGGATAAAAATAGCCCAGATAATCTGTATTCTCCAGGTCCCTCTTTTCTTGATTCATCAAAACCTTAACAACCTTCTCTAGAATGGAGAGATTAGAGACTAGACAAATTATATCAAAATCAGATGAATTAAGGGAGGTCTTCTTCAGAAGAAGGTGCACTATTGCCAGCTTTGAGGCCAACAATATTATGCCTCCATCCCAAGAAGCACTGACTATCTCCACAGCCCAGCTATTTATACCCATGTTCTGTCTGGCAGTCCACAGTTGCCAGGATGGACCTCGACATGGACATGAACTCTACCCTCAAATCCAATCTATTTTCAGCCCTCCAAATTATGATAGGGAATTTATTAGGGAAGTCAGATACACTGCAGTTCCCCACTCCCCACCTCCCAGTCATTCTATATAACTATGACAATCAGGGTTAGATATTTGTCTAAGTCACATAACATTTTCTTTTTGTTTCAGACTTAGTAACAGATTGAATATGAAAGTTAATACAATCATTGTGTCCCTCTGAATTAAACAGGTTAAAGTAAGAAACCATCTAGGAATGCTTTCCAACTCAATTCTTATCAAACTAAATGGAATGTAAAGCAGGTACCTGTTTACAGAAACTCATCTGCCACATTATTCTCTAGAATGAATAGATTATCTGCTGAGCCATTACTCTGTTAACCACTTAGGCTGTCAGTTGTCTTTCAAACACTGTGTATCATTAAAGCAACAAGACACTCATGCAAGCATGGTTGTGTGTGTGTGTGTGTGGGGAAAAAAAACCAAAAACCATAAATTTGTTTGATTTTATTGTCCTTTAAACTTCTCACACTGTCAGTCACTGTCCAATGGTGCACCCATTCACCAGCGTAACTGAGTATATCCACCTTGCTGCTGGTCATCCTCTTCTCTTTCCTTCCAACTTTCCCAGCATTAAAGCCTTCTCCTGGTCATTTTCCATTCTGATGAATTTTAGTTGTAGGTTTTTTCCCCCCATCAATCTAATATTTCACATTCTCTCATTTTCTCTTCTCTCCCTCCCTTCTACATTATCCTTTTTCATTACAAAAATGGGCACATCTATCTGTGTGCATAATATATATTTTTACACATAAATTTGACCAAAATGCACATTTTGAAAGCATTTCCACTTTCCCAACAAAATGTATTTTCATGCAGACATCCCTATTTTCAACCAAGCATTATTCCATTGAATAAGATCAGGAAATTCTGTGACTAGGCAGGCATCTTTATCTTGCCACACCCTAAGATTTTTACAGGAGAAAAGAAGAAAAGTGACAGTCCTTCACTGGGAGAGATGATCCGAATTATCATATAATTGATTTAGGTGTCCTCAAGAACAAGCTTTAGAAAATGTGGTAGTAACCTGGTGGGGGACAAGGTGTGGCATCAAACAAGCAATGTTTAAAAAATTAGTAGTTACAGTGTTAGTATTTTTTTTTCTCCAGATAAATGTGGATTTCCACCCTTAACAATAAAAATAGAAAAGAGTTGGAATAGAAAATATTTGGCGTGTCCCTGTTCAGCTTTCAAACTATGAGGGTTGACTGAAAAGTAATGCCTCCACCTCCATACCTTTAGTTTAAGGTAGTTTAAATAGGAATGTTTTAATAAATGAAACAGGAAAAATTATCCTTGAGGCAAGCTCTTTTGTCACCTGTAATAATAATAATAATTTGTTTGTTATAGTTGTCTTCGAGTTAGTGTTGACTCATGGTTGACTGTTGGGATTAGTTCCTTCACTTTTCTTGGCAGCATTTTCAGAAGTGATTTGCCATTGCCTGAGAGAGAGTGACTGGCCCAAGGTCAGCCAGCTGGCTTTGTACCTAAGTCAGAACTAGAACTCATGGTCTCCCAGTTTCTAGACTGATGACTTAACCACTACACCAAACTGGCTCTTACCCATATTTACTTCTCCAGATAATCACCACCATTCAATACACACTTTTCAATGATGAACAAGCTTCTTAAAGCCATCACAAAAGAATTTCATACCTTGTCTCTTCAGTCAGAACCTGGCAGGCCTTTTCTGCTTCTTCATTTGAGTCAAACAGACACCCATAAAGATACTCCTTTAATGTTTGGAAAAGGGGAAAGTCATATAGCATCAAATCTGTACTGTATGATGGATGGGACAAGATAGTGACATTGAACTTCACAACTGCCTCTTGGGTAGCTCATGAGATGTGAGGCCGAGCACTGTCATGTTACAGCAAAATTTCCATCTTGTGCTTCCAAACTCTTTTTACTTGTTTCAATGTTTTGAATGTTGTGATGTAGTGCTCTGAGCTGATAATGGTGCAAGGTTCAAGGGAATCCACATGAGTAATACTATCTGTGTCCCCAAAACCTGTAACCATGAGTTTTCCTGCTGAAGCCTCGGTTTTGATTTTTTTTCCTCACAGGGGAAACTTTGTGATGGTATTCCATGAATTTAGGTTTTGTTTCTGAGCCCATATTATGTCGGCAGTCATGAACTTTCAGATTTTCTCTCTCTCTCTCTCTCTCTCACACACACACACACTGGACTCATCTTTCTGGGTTTCCCTATTCCTTTAAAAATATCCTAAGAGATAATTATTAAGAGTTCTAGGAAGGACTTAAGGCAGAACCTTTGTTGAAATAGGAAACTGTTAAAAAAAATGAGTCCTACAATCATCACCATCTTTCTGCTACAGCACAATTTCATTAAATCAGACAGATTGGAATATGTCAGGTATCTAACTTTAGACTAATACAAGAAAAATAGTGAAAAAAAATCTTTCCTAGTTATTAGTAGTGTCACTGTTAGAGGCAGTATAAATCATTTGGTATGTGAAATTAACTGGATCCTAAAATGGCCATGTATACATTGGAGAAGAAGGAGAAACACTACAAAAAGAGGACAAATTAGGAACAGATTTGAATAGCATTTATATGCATTAATTTGAATGAATAGTAGCACACTGGGAGGTAATTAACATATTTCACTAGAAACAGCCAAACATTGGTAAGCTTACATTTTTTTTTTATCCCACCTTTATTATTTTTACAAATAACTCAAGGCAGGGGACATACCTAATACTCCTTCCTCCTCCTATTTTCCCCACAACAACCACCACCCTGTGAGGTGAGTTGGGCTGAGAGAGAGTGACTGGCCCAAGGTCACCCAGCTGGCTTTCATGCCTAAGGCAGGACTAGAACTCTCAATCTACTGGTTTCTAGCCTGGAGCCTTACCCACTAGACTTCCTCTAACATTAAGACCCAGATCCTTCCAAACAAATAAAAGGACCAATGCAATATGGGATCTCTTGGTTAATTCCAAGATATCTGTGTGGATTTGAGCAAAAAAGTCAGGAAAAAGTGTAAAGTGTGGATCCTTAGATGTAAGCAGGCACCCTTTATAACTTTCGCAGCAGTTCATGTTGGCTTAAGCCAACAGGAGATCCATTTAATACTGGTTGAAAATGGTAGGAATAAGGGAGGGAGGGAGGGAGGGAGGGAGGGAGGAATTGCCCTACTACAAGTAAAGAATCCTAATATTATTGAATGTGCTGCAGTCATTTGGACCTACAAGTACTGTTGCATGTCTAAGAATCTTTAGAATCCAAATACCTTTTAGCACTTATTTTTCACTGGACTTTGCTGTTGACATTACCCTCAATATTGCAATTTACCGTAGGCTGCACCCCTGACCTCCAGGTACAGAACTGAGTATTTCAGTTCTGTGCCTGGATTTCCAATTGCCTAGTTCAGCTTTCCCTATTTTGATGCCTTCTAGCTGTATTAGATTACAACTGTCCGCATGGAAGCCACCATAATGTGGCAGGGGCCAAAGTGCATTTTATGCACAATTATTTCCAGGTGATCCTTCTCAGACCTTCTACATGTGAAGGTCAGCAATACAGCAGCACACCTAGCAGGGCAGAGTGACTTTAGCTTTGGGGTCAGCAGAGCAGTCCTGCTCCCTTTTCCATGAGTGAATATATGGAGGAACATGAGTAAATATGTAAAGGAAGATTGGGATTTTAATGGTATTTTAATCAGAGTAGACAAATGGAATTTGCATGCCTTTAGATTTTTATACTGGCTGGGCTGTTAATCTGTACAAATAAAATAAGGAAAATTAATATCCACTGAATAATGGCTCTACAATTAAGCCATGTGTCTGTAATGTAAATGGTCACCATTTCAAGACAATTTAATAGGGGGTTACTTTTCTAGACTAGCTTGCTGTTCATTCAGTCTTGATTTAAAACTACTTACGTGTATAGAAATCCCAACTGAATAGAAGTGTTATTTAATAAGAAAGCAAAGGGCAAACATTGGCTACTGGAACCATTGGAAATTTGGCAATCTGTTACAAGAGACATACTACTTCATTGTTATTTTTCCTTTCTCTACTTTGAGATAATGGAAATGAATACCACAGGATGCCTAAGGGATCTAGGAAGAATCACTTCATCTTCATGTGCAAAAGGAATAAAATTTCATTTTTGATCTGAGCCAAGTTGGATATTTAAATTACTGAACAGCTTGATTTTAATAAGTACTTCAGTCTGTATAGGCTGAAACAAAGGATTGAAGAGTCTATGGATGTTGAACAATAGATAATTTGGAAATGGTAGTACTGAGGGTCAAAAATTATGTCAGGTCTCAAAATAGTTACTGTTTTTTAAGGTGCTAATTCTTAATGGGGTTTCAGGTACATATACTGAACATGTGTACCAAGGCTGTCTCCAATGTTTGTGCTGAATGCAAATGCATCTGACATAAAATAGACCAACCATGAAAAACAGCAAAAGTGGGAAGAGGAAAGAGAATGGTTTCCCCTTTGAAAGAGCTTCTAAACATTTATTTGTTCATCAAACTGAATAACAACTGGCAGGAAAAAATATATATAGGAGATTTATCTTCCTCGCACTAACTAAAACAAATTCTACTTCTGACCTGCTCTGTACCAAAATCTTGAGCTGAACCACCCAATATACATACAGTACATGAAATGTTTACAAGAAGGCTGAAAATAAAAAAGGAACAAATTTGGACTAAATGTTTACATGTTAATTAATTTGTGTAGATGATGATTTAAAAATAAGTGCAATAATTTAAGTGGAGATGCAAAATGAATGACCAAAGAGAGGGATGCTTTGGCCTGGTAACCTGTGGGTCTGCTGGACAGAAATTTGTCCAGCTGCTGACTGTCAGTGGGAAAATTCAAATCCCCTATTCTCTCTTCTTATGGTTCTTTTTCTTTAAGTGAATAACTCTTTAAACAGAAAATACCTTAATAATGGTAGATGGCTCCAATGTTTAAAATAGGAATCATGACCATCCTAGACAGGGGCATTTATGGGGGTTGTCAGAAGAACCAATATAGAGATTGCAACCATATGATCAATTGTTGTTGTTTATTCGTTTAGTCGCTTCCGACTCTTCATGACTTCATGGACCAGCCCACGCCAGAGCTTCCTGTCAGTCGTCAATACCCCCAGCTCCCCCAGGGATGAGTCTGTCACCTCTAGAATATCATCCATCCATCTTGCCCTTGGTCGGCCCCTCTTCCTTTTGCCTTCCACTCTCCCTAGCATCAGCATCTTCTCCAGGGTGTCCTGTCTTCTCAGTATGTGGCCAAAGTATTTCAGTTTTGCCTTTAATACCATTCCCTCAAGTGAGCAGTCTGGCTTGATTTCCTGGAGGATGGACTGGTTTGATCTTCTTGCAGTCCAAGGCACTCTCAGAATTTTCCTCCAACACCACAGTTCAAAAGCATCGATCTTCCTTCTCTCAGCCTTCCTTATGGTCCAGCTCTCGCAGCCATATGTTACTACGGGGAACACCATTGCTTTAACTATGCGGACCTTTGTAGTCAGTGTGATGTCTCTGCTCTTAACTATTTTATCGAGATTTGTCATTGCTCTTCTCCCAAGGATTAAGCGTCTTCTGATTTCCTGACTGCAGTCAGCATCCGCAGTAATCTTCGCACCTAGCAGTACAAAGTCTTTCACTGCCTCTATTTTTCCTCCCTCTATTTGCCAGTTATCAATCAGGCTGGTTGCCATAATCCTGGTTTTTTTGAGGTTTAGCTGCAAGCCAGCTTTTGCACTTTCTTCTTTCACCTTCATCATAAGGCTCCTCAGTTCCTCTTCACTTTCAGCCATCAAAGTGGTATCATCTGCATATCTGAGATTGTTAATGTTTCTTCCAGAGATTTTAACTCCAGCCTTGGATTCCTCAAGCCCAGCATGTCGCATGATGTGTTCTGTGTACAAGTTGAATAGGTAGGGTGAGAGTATACAGCCCTGCCATACTCCTTTCCCAATCTTAAACCAGTCCGTTGTTCCGTGGTCTGTTCTTACTGTTGCTACTTGGTCATTATACAGATTCTTCAGGAGGCAGACAAGATGACTTGGTATCCCCATACCACTAAGAACTTGCCACAATTTGTTATGGTCCACACAGTCAAAGGCTTTAGAATAGTCGATAAAACAGAAATAGATGTTTTTCTGAAACTCCCTGGCTTTTTCCATTATCCAGCGGATATTGGCAATTTGGTCCCTAGTTCCTCTGCCTTTTCTAAACCCAGCTTGTACATCTGGCAATTCTCGCTCCATGAATTGCTGAAGTCTACCTTGCAGGATCTTGAGCATTACCTTACTGGCATGTGAAATGAGTGCCACTGTTCGATAGTTTGAACATTCTTTAGTGTTCCCCTTTTTTGGTATCGGGATATAAGTTGATTTTTTCCAATCTGATGGCCATTCTTGTGTTTTCCAAATTTGCTGGCATATAGCATGCATTACCTTGACAGCATCATCCTGCAAGATTTTTAACAGTTCAGCTGGGATGCCGTCGTCTCCTGCTGCCTTGTTATTAGCAATGCTTCTTAAGGCCCATTCAACCTCACTCTTCAGGATGTCTGGCTCTAGCTCACTGACCACACCGTCAAAGCTATCCTCGATATTGTTATCCTTCCTATAAAGGTCTTCCGTATATTCTTGCCACCTTTTCTTGATCTCTTCTTCTTCTGTTAGGTCCTTGCCATCTTTGTTTTTGATCATACCCATTTTTGCCTGGAATTGACCTCCAATGTTTCTAATTTTCTGGAAGAGGTCTCTTGTCCTTCCTATTCTATTGTCTTCTTCCACTTCCGCGCATTGCTTGTTTAAAAATAATTCCTTATCTCTTCTGGCTAACCTCTGGAATTTTGCATTTAATTGGGCATATCTCCCCCTGTCACTGTTGCATTTTGCTTTCCTTCTTTCTTGGGCTACTTCTAGTGTCTCAGCAGACAGCCATTTTGCCTTCTTGGTTTTCTCTTTCTTTGGGATGTATTTTGTTGCCGCCTCTTGAACAATGTTGCGTACTTCTGTCCAAAGTTCTTCTGGGACCCTATCTACTAAGTCCAGTCCCTTAAATCGATTCTTCACCTCCACTGCAAATTCCTTAGGAATATTAGAGCTCATATCTAGCAGATCTGTGGGTCTTCCCTAATCTCTTTAGTCTGATCCTAAATTGTGCAAGAAGAAGTTCGTGATCTGAACTACAGTCAGCTCCAGGTCTTGTTTTTACCGACTGTATAGATGTCCGCCACCTTTGGCTGCAAATGATGTAGTCAATCTGGTTTCGGTGTTGTCCATCTGGGGAAGTCCATGTATAAAGCCATCTCTTAGGTTGCTGGAAGCGAGTGTTTGTTATGCACATTGAGTTGTCTTGGCAAACTTCTATCGGCCTATGTCCTGCTTTGTTTTGTTCTCCCAGGCCATGCTTACCTGTAATTCCAGGTGTCATTTGACTGCCCACCTTAGCATTCCAGTCTCCTGTGATGAAAATAACATCTCTTTTAGGCGTGTTGTCCAGTAGGTGCTGCAGATCCTCATAGAACTGCTCTACTTCAGCTTCGTCAGCATCTGTGGTTGGGGCGTATATTTGGATCACTGTGATGTTAGAAGGCTTGCCCTGAATTCTAATTGAGATCATTCTATTCTTTTTTGGATTGTATCCAAGCACTGCTTTAGCCACTTGACTATTAATTATGAAGGCTACTCCATTTCTTCTGTGGTCCTCTTGTCCACAGTAGTAGATCTGGTGGTCATTTGATGTGAAGTGGCCCATTCCTGTCCATTTCAGTTCACTGACGCCCAAAATGTCTATCTTTAATCTTGACATCTCACCAATAACCACATCCAATTTGCCCTGGCTCATAGATCTTACATTCCAGGTTCCGATGGTGTGTTGATCCTTAGAACATCGGATTCGCCGTTCACCACCAGCACCGTCGGCCGCTAGCCGTCCTTTCGGCTTTGAGCTAGCTGTGTCATCACGTCTGGGGCTAGTTGAGCTCATCCTCTGTTCCTCCCCAGTAGCATTTTGACCATCTTCCGACCTGGGAGGTCTCATCTTCCGATGGTATACCAACATATCTCTGGTTGTACTGATCCATTTAGTTTTCCTGGCAAGAATACTGGGGTGGGTTGCCATTACCTTCCCCAGGGATCACATTTAGTCTGACCTCTCTGTCATGACCTTCCCGTCTTGGGTGGCCCTTCATGGTTTAGCTCATGGCATCATTGAGGTGCTCAAGCTCCAGCACCACGACAAGGTAACGATCCTTCGCTGAAGCATATGATCAAAGTCTTGCCCATATTTGATGTCTCTGCAATGTATCACATGCACATTAAAAAAAAAAAGGCAGGGCATTCATCATACCAGTGTGACTGTTATTTTGAATTTTTGACCTCCCGGTGGATGCCTCTGATCTTAAAATCAGTAGTTCCCAAATGTGGCACTCTAGTTTCTCTTCCAACACAAGTGCCATTATCTTTGATTTTTCAGCATATTATGTTGCCCAGCAACATCTGGGAATACATGTTTGGGAGTCATTATCTTAAACTGTTCTACCATACCCAGTATTTGGCCATGATGGAAGTGGGAAGGAAGTTCTCTTGTCCTCATATTCTTGATGCTACTGCTGATGTTGCTCCTTAGAAGCACAGAATGGGATGAGCGTAAGAAGGGAAAGAGTAATGGGGAGGTTTGGCAGAGTGAATGGATGCCTGAAGCCTTCATCAAAGGTCACTACAGTGGAAATTATGTCCCACTGTATGTAATGGAATGCTTGTTGCTCTAAAATGCTTATTAGAGAATAAGCCCTACTGAAAACCCTGGAACTTAATTCTTCATAAACATGCAAGGGGTTATGCAATAAAGATTGTGCAAAGTAAAGCAATTTCCATAAAAGTACCATATGAGTAACAAAGGGACAGAAGTGCTGTGTGCTGTGCTTTTTGGCTACCCATTACAGATAGAACATCTTGTACCTTCCTCTACGTATTCAGCTGAAATTTATTTATTTAAGACAGACATAGAATGGAGTTGACCCCATGTTACGTGCCTCTTATTAAAAATATGGGGTTATTCCAATGAAAGCGGAAGACATATTCTTTGTTGCATAGCTAACACATTGGAATGGAATGGAATGGAATGGAATGGAAAGGAATGAGATATTCACTAAAGTTAAAACCATTGTATAGGTTACTGCAGTGAGTTCGTAATAGAGGCTGTGATATTCCCAGCTCTTTACAAACTGACATTGATTTATTATGTTATCTATACAATGGCAGTACCTTTGGGCATGGCTGGATTATAGCATTTCACCAGACAGCTTGAGGCATTTCTCAAACAAGGGATTAATCCGAGATTTTTGTAAATAGGCACATTCACATTCACACAAAGTTTGCAAATAAAATGCCCTGTGACCTTTAACAAGAAGGTTTGGAAAATTACAGTTCCAAAGAGTAAATGTTTTAGTGCAGTATGTATATATAGGATATAAACTGTACATCTTGCCTCAGTTTATTATTTTAAAAACCTGAACTGAAATTAATCTTGCTTTCTTAATTTACCTTTAACCTCATTTGCTTTGGCGGTTGATTTCTGACGAAGGTTATGTTAATTTTTACTGCATTCCCAATTATGAGAAACATTTGACAGATTAACATAATTTAGCTTACCTTTTGCAAGGAAGGAGAAAAAAATGGGGGTGGGGAGCAGGCTAGAGAGCAGAAGGATGTGTGCATAGTTGCCAAATTGAATAGCGCCTCATCCTTGGAGTGGGAAGGAACTTGGTAGAAGTGGGAAATATTAAACCCAAATGAACAAAAATGCATGAAAAAGTCCAGGGGCACCCCCCTCCCCCATTGCTGAGCTACAAATTTCCATCCTTTACTTACTGCTGACAGTCCATCTGTCAGCTCCAAAGCAGTGCAGAATAAGAGAGGACACCTGTCAACACGTCTGTGGGGTAGAGACAGAACAGATGTTGAAATTTGCACCGCTGATGCTCAAATTTATCATGTCTGGTGTAATATTGCTAATAAAGGGGAAATGGTGGCTATGACGATGCCTTTTTGTTTTATGTTATCTCTCTCTCTCTTCCTTTCTCTCCTACTCTCCTCTTACCCCCACCCACAAGCAATTTCCCAGGAGAATTTCTGGAAGCTCCGTATCCCTGGCAGCTAAGTTTCACAGATGGAAAGATGAAGTTTCAGCATAGAAATTTAATTTTACTAGAATTCATCCCAACCAAAATAATGTGTTTAATATCTATGCAATGTAGGAGAAAGAGAAAATTCATTTGCTCTCAGGAGGCAAGAGAGAGTGATGCATTTAGCCTTTACTTTTGGTACAGAAGAAATATAAATCCACTGATACACAGATGCATTAAGGCAAGGCTATGGTACAAATCACCAAGAGTGAGTGAGACCCAAGTGCATAGCAAAAACTTACACTCTGGGCTCAGAAATTATGGCTGTTATATATTTTAATATCTATTATTAATTCTTAGCCAAATGTGAATATCACACATGCAGGGGGATAGTGATAAATGGTTTGAAAATAAACCAGGAAGAAACAGAAGCAGAATATTAGAGGTGGGTCAGCAATGTCTGTTGGACTGAGGCTCCCCGAAACAGCAAAGGTCCCCCTCAATTAAAACATGGAGAACATAAATAAATGACTGAAGAGTTGCAGAAATAGACAACGGGGAGTCATTCTGCATTAGCTGTGAGGGAGGGAGGGAGAAACTAATAACTCTACTCAGCAGTTCTCTCCTCTGCAACACTTTCTGTGCATTAATTAGATAGCATTCACAATTCCCAGAAAAATTCCCTAAGCACTAGAGGATCTTTGTTCTGCCTAGAGTGAAACTGAGGTACAAAGTCTCTTAGATAATTAAAGAAGTTATAATTATATGAATACCATACATAGGAAAATGTGTTTGGGGATAGATGGATGGATGGACGGACGGACGGATGATGTGCTGAAAGATTAGGTAGCGGGAAAACTCATTCATTATTATCATCATATATATAGAACTCCC
Organism: Candoia aspera; assembly: GCF_035149785.1. Taxonomy (NCBI): domain Eukaryota; kingdom Metazoa; phylum Chordata; class Lepidosauria; order Squamata; family Candoiidae; genus Candoia; species Candoia aspera. The sequence continues at coordinate 41,510,821 of NC_086155.1, forward strand.
ACTTAGTTAATCCAAAAAGTGTATTATAGAACCTCTGCCATTACACTTTTGGGTTATTGGAAAATCATCATATCATTCTTCTGAAGGGGAACTTCTAAACTTGTTTAAAATGTAACTGTAAGGAAGAACCATACTGTTTTCTCAGTACTGGGTGTTTATTGGAAATGGAAGCACGCACATACTTAAAACTTGGTGTTTCTGACCAAGCTATTTTCACCAAGTCTGCAGGAAGCTGACAATTTCTGCTGGGGACTCCCTTCCTACTCTGTTGGCTCTAGAGAAGGAAGCAAAGAACTATGAACTGAATACAAATTGCTGAAAGAGGGAAATTTTGGTATCAATACCTAAATATCAAGATCTATACTATGGAAATTTGGTTTTTTTTCATTATTTCTTTTGTATGGTTAGATAGATGCAATTTGACATGTGCTTTTGAGGAAGAAAGGTTAATCCTGAAGATAGCTGTAGCTATGCATAAATAATAGTGTTATTTTTCTTCTTAGTGTGAAGTATGATATATTTTCCATTTGTGCTATTCTATAAACAAGCAGGATAATCCATAGAGAAGCATCAGAGCTTCTTTACATATTTGGAGGAATAATCTTAAACTTAAATGGGATTAAGCAAGGCAGAAGGGTTGTGTTTTTTGTTTGTTTGTTTTGTCGTTTCTGAAGTTGTGCAGCTCTTTCTGGCCAGGACAGAAGCTGTTGCTGGGGAAAGCTTTTTTGAAAGCAGTGGAAAGTCTTGCTTTGGACTGAAAGTCTTTTCTGGAATTAGCAAAATCAAGGGACAGAATTACAACATTTAGTCATCATTCTAGAATCAAAACCAAGAGATCTCCCAAATAGGGCATATAAAACTGGGGAAGGGAATTTAAAGTTGAAGTTCAAGAGTATGGTTAGTAGCAGTCCAAAACTTCAAGAATTGAAGATCCAAAAGAACAGAACAGAAATTATTCTTTTTGACTGATAAACTGGAGTCTTTGCCTTATGCCATTCCAATCTCTCCAGTGGATTTATGAGTCCTTTTATTGTTTTTTTTTTTCTTTCACAGCAGTGCTGAAATATTTATATTTAAATGTTCAGTCTCAGATACTGCAAAATCTTATGTCAGTTAAAACCGCTTAGTTAAATTTGAGTTTATAAAATATTTCAGTGTCTATATTCTACTCAAACATAGCTTCATATCCCTTATCAGTTATGATCTAAAAGTCAGCCAAAATATGGGTGACTTAAAAAAAATAAGTCAGGATATTTTTTTCCTTTATCTTTTTCAACACATTACAGTTAAAATAAATGTGGGAGAAAAAAGTTTATACACTGATTTATTTATTTTTTAATGACAGTGAAAAAATATGTTTATAATGCAGTATGGTGTTGTACATAAGAATTTTAATTCTGTTGTGTGAATAAAATTATGTGACAAAGTAACCGGAGCTTTTTCTCTAAATTCATATACAGTGCATTGTTAAAGATTTTTTTAAAAATCACATTGATTTATATAAATATGCATGTATTGTTAAATGTATGCATCAATCACATCTGAATCTTAAGCAGTTCCAAATTTTCTTTATTGGGCAAACTGGGATTTATATTAATTTATTGCCCTTTATTCTTTCTTTAATTGTAATGTGTGAGTTCAATATGGTTATGATCTCTATCACCCTGGAAAACCGTATTTCATGAATAAAAGAGTAAGCCCTTCCTTTGTATCAGAAAAGAAAAAAGAAAGAAATCAGTTTTAGACTGTCTAGGAAGTTGCAAAAAGCTTCTAAATTTCTGTTCTTTTTTATTTTTAAAACAACTCTTCTGAAAAGTGATATTGCCTTCTTAGGGCCTTTAACATCAATATCAGCTCTGTAATGTTGATAGTCCCCATAAGGTCCTTGGAAAGTCTTAAAAGATAGAAATGATGAGTGATTCCAGCCCAATGCTTTGTTTGAAAGTGTGCCCACCTGTCCAGAAAAAGAAAAAAAGGTTAGCTGGCTAGGTGGGATGATATAAAGCAAATTGGTGAGTACGCATTCTTGTTAATAGCTATTTTGGGACTGGGCATGCCCACCATGCCATCTATTTGTGAATGATAATCACCGCTCTCCTGCCATGAGACAGTTAATTTCTGAGTGCTCTGTGATATGCTCTCAAGATTCCAAACAGCCCCCACCCACTGCAAAAAAAACAACAACTATCTACTTCTGTTCTAAATATCGTAAAATACTTTTTAAAATTAATGCTCCTAACTAGCCTGTGTCTGTCTATTATGAAGGACAATATCTTGAGCATTGGTCTTTCTCTCTTCTAAAACAAATGTGGGTTAGAATTTTTCATTATTTATCTTTAGATTGTGGATGAGGCATGATAAAAGGCATACCGAGTTTTCACATTATTTGGGAAGGTCATGACCTTTCATTGTACCACAGAAAACACCACCACCTTAGCTAAAGAAGGTAAAAAGAGAGAAGAGGAAAGTAGTCCTTAGTGGAAACTTATGGAAAGAAATTTTCCATATTCTGGTAACGTTGCATTTTTCTTCTTTGCTTATAAAATGCAAGTGGCAAAAGCAATGTCTGGGGTATTAGATACTGAACAAATTCACTGAGTGTAAATGTATGTGTGGGTTTGTTTTCTCTTCCTCTTTGTAAAGATGCTTGAAATGGTTAGAGTAGATGTGAAATTTAGTTCTGATTAGCCACATGTAATGATGACTTCTTCTGTTGACTTGCTTCTCAGCAAATCCAGTCAGAGGTGATGGATAGCCTTTTAAAATTAATAGGAAAGTTAACATTAGCAATGTGCATTGCTGCCTGATTGCTTGTATTTATACAACTGGGTTGTAACGTGAACATCAATTAACTGACAATCTTCACTTCTTTCCATGTTTCTGGCATGCTTAACATCTGTGACTCCTCAAGATGGTTGGCGCATTTCATTCATCATACATGACATTTGCATAATGCAAAATTCCTATTTTAGGCAGACGGCGTTGTTAAATATTTTGTAGATTGCCATTGCTATTTATACCTTACATAAATAATGGGCACAAGGGGAATCTGCCTGCATAAATATGTGCAAATGTGAAACCCAACTCATCTCTTCAAACTCAGGCTGCCAGACAAGCATACCTTTCACATCACTGGCACAAGCAATACTTTTTCTTTTATTTCCTTTCAAAGAACATTAAAATTCTGTTGGCTGCTTGCAAATATTATTTCTTGCCATCTGCATTTACTCCAAAAGTTGTGATAACAACAGCTGCAATCATTTGTATGCATTTGTGTATATGTATATAAAGCAGCTTATTGAGTAACTGAGCTTTTTTTCTTCACTGTCATTGAAGATTTAGCCAAATATAGTGATGATTTGTTTGTAAATCTCTTTCTGTGTCATAGTATTTTATTTATTAGAAGGATGAGAGGAAGCAAAGACACACAAAACTGACTCATTGCAAGTGATAAATGGGAACACCATTTTTTTCCATGTATTTATTTATTTATACATCTGTTTGGACCATACTGCTGGACTGACAATGATTAAAAATCTAGCACTACAATGATAACCATACTTTATTACTACCAGAGGTAGGGTTTGCTTAGCTTTCTGAAATGCTGAGAAACATGATCCTCCCCTTGTTGTAACTGTTCTACAACTGGCCATTGAGAAACATAAACTTTAGGATTTAATGGGTCAGATCCTCAGTGGTAATAAAACTGCATTGATCTCTTAGAGATGGAAGCTATAGTAATGTTAGTGTTATAATGGAATCATCTGGTGAGTAGTCACAATCAGCAGTCACATATATGATATTAAATCTTTCCTGGCAGCATGGGGGTTGGGATGCATTTTTTCAGCCCCTTTGGCTTGCTTATGTACTTTAAGGGACAGGTGGAGAAATCATTCTGACACATGTACACAATGTATAAATGCACTACTATTTTTCTTCCAGTGCAGATTCTGCAATACTTCCTTATAATGATAGTTGTGATTGAAATCTCCATGTGTCCTACTTTAGAAGCTGACAGAAGGAATCATGTATCTTAAGGGCTGGCTCAGTCACACCCATTTTTAAAAGAAAGTACCATGAAAAGAAAACAGGGCCCTGAAGTTGCCCCATCCATCCATCCATCCATCCATCCATCCATCCATCCATCCATCCATAATTTCTATTTATTTAAGAGACTGCTGTGGCAAACAATATGAATATCTGCTCCTAGGAATTTTTCATTACCTTGTAAATGTGACAGGGACCAGGTTCAATTCCCCCACTTTACATAATCCTCTCAAAACCAAAGGAACTACACTTACCCTCAAACAACACCCCCTTAATCCTTTCGAACAAAACCCGCCCAAATATTACTCATCCCAACACAAGCAGAATGAAATTAACAAAGGCAGCAAAGATCTGCCCGTGCAATCATGTGAGCCAAGCTTCATCAGGGGAAAGGTAACAGTGTGACAAGGCAAAACCACAAGGCATTCTGGAGTCAATTAATGGCACAAATAATCCCATCAAGTTCCACTGCTCATTAGCTAGAGGCAATAGCTGTTTTCAGCATTGGTGTTGCCTTGGAAAAGTATGGTTATCTCAAACAATAACATGCTTTGTTGCATATAACTATAGCCCAATTTTGTTCCTAAGGTCCCAAGATCCTAACAGCAGATCAGAGTCCTAGAATTTTCTGCTCTGTAGTTCAAAACTCCTATAAAAGACCTTACCTTCCTATTGTGTATCATTCCTCTTTTTTGTAAACTGGAACTCAACAATCTTTGCTTCAGTAAAGTGTGTGATCTTCTTCCTCAGAGTTGTACTCGAGTTTTCACTATCCACAACAAGATATATATGGCCACCTAACTCAAACAATTGTGACTCTTGGCAGTGTACAATGAACAAATAATAAAGTAAACTATAAACAGTTATGGTAAAAAATCAGAACAACAGTGAATAGGCAATCAGGAATATCAAGAACCCAAGAAGATATCCACTGAAAACTGTATCAAACTAGACTAAGAAAAGGAAAAAAGAAATAACTCAAGGTTACCATAGAGAAAGTAGGACAAAGCCACAAGAAAACTGTGACTGAGTAGTCCTGTTCATTTCGTTTTGGTTAAACTGCTGAGCTGTCGATCGGAAGGTCGGCGGTTCGAAACCGCGCGGCGGGGTGAGCTCCCGTTGCTCGTCCCAGCTTCTGCACACCAAGCAGTTCGAAAACATGCAAATGTGAGTAGATTAATTGGTACCGCTTCGGCGGGAAGGTAACGGCGTTCCGTGAGTCATGCTGGCCACATGACCCGGAAGTGTCCTATGGACAACGCCAGCTCCAAGGCTTTGAAACGGAGATGAGCACCGCCCCCTAGAGTCGGACACGACTGGACTTTACGTCAAGGGAAACCTTTACCTTTACCTTTACCATAGAGAAAGTAGGACAAAGCCACAAGAAAACTGTGACTGAGTAGTCCTGTTCATTTCGTTTTATAAGACCTGCCAGTTTAACTGTGTAGTTGTTCTACCCTGAATATAGCTCTGCCAATAAGAGCATCAACCTCAACCAGAAAGTGCTGGCAGGATACAAGTAGCAAAGACCACAGCAGTGAAACACTGGGAAAATACAGCCACAGCCTCCCTTTTGCTTCCACTCAGGGCATGGTAAGTGGAAATTGCATATTCTTTTCAGCAAGTTTGAATTATGGAAGAGGAATAATGGCTATGACAGCCCACCAGCAAAAAAAAAAAAAAGCAATTAGTCCTTACCTCCCCCTTGCTTACAAGAGGAAATGCTATCTGTAGCAAAAAAAAATGTACAGTAAGTGAAGGCTTTAAATAAGGCTATACTGTTGACACTGATATTGCTTCCGATGACTTAGGGTTATCTCTAGATGCCATCAATGTTCCTAAGGTGAAATACATTCCTAATTTATAACTTTGGGTATTTTGGAATAATAATAATAATTGTATAAGCTGCCTGGCTCTCAGTGACTCTGGGCAGTTTACAAATTGTTTAAAATGTTAAAAACAAGAAAACAACACAAAACAAAAAAAGAGCAAAGATGGCAGAGATAACAAACGTGGATGGGAACAAAGAAAAAGAGGAAAGGGGGGTTTCAATCACTCTCACCCAGGGCCTGGGTGAAAAGCCAGGGCTTCAGGGCCCTTTGAAACAGCAGTAGGGCAGGGGCCTTTCAAATCTCAGGGGCAGGCACTGCTACAAAGAAGGCATGCTTCTGGAGTCCTGAAACATGGAATTGTTCAAATGAAGGAATCTGGAGTGCATCCATCTTGCCAGATCAGATCTTGCCTGGGGGTCATAAAAGTATTCAGCTAATTCTGAGAAAATCATGCAGAAAGAGGACGTCTTTCATAAAGGTGTTAATGAGTATTAATGCAACCTCATGAAATAAGGATTTTTCAGTGTAAAAACAAAGAATAAAAAACTCATTCAAGAAAGGGTAGATCCTCATGATGAAATCATTGAGATGCAAAGTTTTATTTTGTGAAAATAACTTAAATTTTCTGGCTATTTCTTTTAAAGTGGAGCCAGATCAACTTTAGTAATCTTTACTGAAAAATTATACATGAGCTTTTCTCATTGCAATCTGAATACAGACTGAAAATTGAATTTATATACTTGTGAGTTTTCACATGTTCAGAATTGAGGCTCAGCCTAGGTAAAGGTAAAGGTTTCCCTTGACGTAAAGTCCAGTCGAATCCGACTCTAGGGGGCGGTGCTCATCTCCGTTTCTAAGCCTTGGAGCCGGCGTTGTCATAGACACTTCCGGGTCATGTGGCCAGCATGACGACTCGGAACGCCGTTACCTTCCCGCCGAAGCGGTACCTATTGATCTACTCACATTTGCATGTTTTCGAACTGCTAGGTGAGCAGGAGCTGGGACGAGCAACGGGAGCTCACCCCGCCGCGCGGTTTCGAACCGCCGACCTTCCGATCGACAGCTCAGCGGTTTAACCCACAGCGCCACCGCGTCCCTCGAGGCTCAGCCTAGTTGTAGTAAAATTCCTTAGAATAACAACTTGATACAATGTTTTACAGTTTTCTCAAGCATGTTCTTTAGTATACACTGGAATGAACATAGTAATTTTCACTGATCTACTTTCCCAGATAATTTACGAACATAAACAATTCAGTGAGGTTCATCTTGCAGCAAGACAAAAAGGAATATTCCCATGTCCCCTTTATCCCTCTATGCAGCTTTTGTTTTTTTGGAGGGGGGAGGGGTATACTCCTGGATTCTGGAGTGCAAAAAAGAAAAATCCTTCCTTCCTACCGATTAATATTGGCATTACATTCAAATGTTTTAAAAAGGTCCCCCCACCCCATGGAGATTCTTCCTCCTATTCTGTTGGAGGTGTATAATTATGCTTTTGGGAATGACACTTTTCATCCTCTTTTTTAAAATTAATCTTATATAAAATAGCTGCATAAAGACTAAGCAGAGTGCAAAGTTTCTTTGCTAAAAGTGTACGTTGAAATTTTAACAACTCTGGCAACAACTCTGGCATGGAGACTACAAACTGTTTTACACCTCAGTAATTCAACTTGCACAAACTGGTTTTATTAAAGTTTCAGATAATATTTTAGAAAAAGAATATTGAATCAGCAGCGCTGGCTTTGATTCACGTTGAAAAAGTCTTGGTGCAGGTTAAATTTTTGGACTATGTTTTAATTAAAAACTGAATGCTTTCTGTTTTTATTAGCTGTTTCAAATTGTAGACTCTTAATCACTCAGAATCCATTATTTCAGATTATTTCTTGACATATTGTTTTGTAGAACTATCAAGGATGTCCTCTATTTCTTCTTATATTTGATGTGGTGTTTGGAACAATTCCCCTGTTTAATTAGGCAATCAAATGGTATTTGGCATTTTAAGGTGCCTGGAGTTGAGCATAACATTGTTTCTATATGCAGTTTTTATATGCACTTTGCCCAATTCAGATTGGCCAAAGTGAGGAGGAGGAGGAGGGGGGAGGGGGAGGAGGAGGGGGAGGGGGAGGGGGAGGAGGAGGGGGAGGGGGAGGAGGAGGAGGAGGTGGGATAACAACAAGTCATGATAGGAATCTTTTGCTCCTAGTTATGCATATTACTATGTCCCTAGATCTTTAAACTAAATTAGTTCCATACCAAAAAAATTTCCTGCATTTTTTTTCAGTCCTGATCTGATAAAAGAATTTGCTTTCTAAATTTCTTTCCAGTGATAACTTCTTCTAGATTATCATAGGTGGAATGTGATATTCCAGCATTTACTTAGCTGTTTGAAGAGTTGTCTGTGAACCTCACTCTGCTAGAAGTGTACAATAGGTGAGGGAGCACTTACTGATAAGATGTGGACTCAACTGATTATTGTCCCTTTTTGTTTTAATATTCAAAAAGTGATTAATATCAATATGATTCTTACAAATATGAATATGATTGAAAGATATGAATGTACCTTTGCACTGTATGCCCCATGTTTTTAATTTGTCACTATATGAAGAACAAGTGCTTTACCAAGCATGGGATACAGCAGAGAAAGGTTACTTTCTCTTTTTCAATACTGGAAATTCCGTGAGGCTCCTGGATTCTAATCTTGGATTGATGATATAGGCTCATTTTCTGTATATAAAATAGTGTCATGTTGATGTAAAAGATAAACTGGTCTGCATTAGCTGTATTGACCCCCTGTAGCAATCTGTTTAAAAATTGGGATGAATTAATTTATCTATAAGTGTTATACAGTATATTCTTCTACTACCTTTTTTCTGGCTTTTGAAAAAATCTTAAAACAATGTATAAATGCTTAAAACTGTAAAGATGCAAATGCCACCGTGAAAAAATGCAAAATAATTTCTCAAGAATACTGAGAATAAGGTACACAAACTGAAGCCTCTGTTCCCGAGGAAGGAAACAACCAAGCCATTGAAAATCAAATATTAACAGAGCATATATTTAAATTCCATTTAATTTCAGTGGGGAATATGAAGATTTCACCCAGCTATTTTGGTCTATACCATTTTAAATCAATTTTCAGGTGTTTTTGTCCAGGTGCCCCAATGAAATATATGAGATAGCAGGCCGTTCTATCTATCCAGTAACAGAGCAGTAAAACTTATTTATTTATATGCCAGGTATAGTTCATTTTCTTTATATTCTTTTCTTTATATTCTTCTGCTTCTTAAGTTATTTAATGCTAATTTTCTGATCCTGTTCAGTTTAATGTTATTTTAACAGTTTAACATGTTATGTCTATATTTTATTTGATATTTTATGCTTGTTGGACACACACACACACACACACACATATATATATGCAAGCAAGCAAGCAAGCAAGCAAGCGTGTCCATTAGTGGGGTCAAAAATGTCCCGATGATGGCTGTGATTACATGATTGAAACCTGTCCCTGTTTTACATGTGATGTGTGGTTGTGGCCACCATCTTGACTTTTTAAATAGTTCCTGCAGATGCCTCTACAAGGAAATAAGTAGGTCAATAATAGCACTAAAGAGGGTAGATTTTGTCAGACATTATTTTTTTTGTAGCATCTGGTCAAGTATACCAAGTTTAACTAGATCAACTCCATATGGATTATTTAGAATGAATATCCAAAGAAATATTAAGAAGCACAGAAATTCTCAGAGTTAAATATTTCACTGGCTGGAAAGTGATTAATGTAAATATTCTTTAAAGGTGAAGCTTCAAAGTCATCTAAAGTTATTGCTTCTTTTCCCCACTGTTTATTCTCATCCATTTGAGATTTTCATGGGAACTAAGGCATCACTGTAAAACATCTCACTCTGGATAATCCTCTCTGAGTCATGAATTTAAATGCCTTGTTCCCATTAGCAACTTTAATAGTCTGCTCAAAGAAGCTGTGATGAGCCTCTGACTGTTTTGGCCAAAGGGTCACTGTGGTTCGTGGCACATGCTGTAATTCTGCAATACTCTACTGAGTGGGAAGCCTGTTTCTCAAATGGAGCATTTGAAATTATAGTTTAATTATGGGGAGATTAAAAAAATGTGATTGTCATCATTATTAACTAGTAAAATCAGATCACCATTGCTTATGAGCTGCTTACTATTCTATAACCTTATATGACCTTAGGATAAAATTCATATAATGAAATTTCATAGCAGACAAATCAGTGGGGAAAATGTCATGTAGGCAACATGCTGTGTATGCAGCGTATGAAACGTGAACTTCACGACAGAAATGATAGGGAATTGCTGAAAAAAATACCAGAGACTTCTGTCCCTGCTTTTCCACACAATTTTTAAAATGCATATGAAGAATCTTAATTAAATTTTGCAGTGCTTCTTCAATGCTTATTTATATGTTTCTCTACTTGCCCCACTAGGTTTCATTTGAAAAGATGCTTGTTACATATCTGCAAAGTTTTTCCTATGTCTTTAAGAGATTTCATTTTGATTTCTTTAATTTAATTTAATATAATTTATTAAATGTATACACCACCCAACTCCCGGTGACTCTGCATGGTTTACAGATTGTTAAAACATTTAGAAACAAAGAACAATACAAAAAAAAACACACAAAAACAACATGAAACAGGACTTTCTGGGGACATGGTGGACTGAACAGCTGTTCTTGCAGGCTCCACAGGCAGAACTGACAATGTGGCAGTTTTTTGGGGCTCAGGCAGGTTTTTCCTGAAGCCCAGGAGTTTTTCTGGGAAATATTTGGAATTATCCCATCTGTCCTATGGAACAGTGGCTTGTAGCCAGGAGAGTTCATGGTAAGAGTTGCCAGGAGGCTGGGACATCACCATTTTCCAAGCTGCACAGTAGCCTTAAAGGGACACTAAGACCGGCTACCCATTTCTCAAACACCCAATTTATATATTTATATATATATTTAAATATAAGTACCCTAAGAGAGGCTTTCTACAACAAGGAAAAGTGGACTCTCTTGGTGCTTATCGTTATTTTGGGGATTAATCTACTGCTGGAGACATGGAGGATCCTAAGCAGATTTTCTCTGACTTCCACTGAGATTTCAAGCAGATTCTTTCTGATTATTACCAAGTTTTTATGCAAGGCATTCAGGACATTGTGGAAGATATGAGCTTTAAAATGTTTCATCTGGTTGCAGATGTCATGGATGAAATGGAGGAATGTAATAGTGACAGGGAAGTATCTTCAACTTTTGCTGAGATGCTGGAGGAAGATTGGATAGTGGAGGTGAAGAAATTAAAGGGAGAGATCAAGTTGCAAGCCATAAGTGAAATTGATTTTCTAATGGAATGCCTTGGAAAAGAAGGGGTTATTATGTATGAGAGGTTTCTTCAAGAGAAGTTAGAGTTTTTGAGGGGGGCAGTTGGGCTGTTTGACTTTTTAAAGAAAAAATGTGTGTATTGTGGGGATATGCAGATGCTTGGGTTTATTCTGAAGTGGGATAAGGGTTTAAGAATATCTATTTGGACTGCTTTTAGGGTCTGGCTGATTTCATTTATCTTTAATGATTTGGATTAAGATTATTAAGGTATAAAAAAAGTGTCTGGATTTGGGTTTGACTGATTAAGATTATTAAAATTGCTGTATTATTAAGTACAATAATAGACAATTTATATGTTTTTAGTTTGATTTTTATTATAGTAGACAGAAATGTATAGAATAGTGGTAAGAAGGAAATAAATAAAAGTTATCTTTGAGGGGGAAATTGATTAGCAGGTGTGTGTGTGTGTGTGTGTACACATACACATAGGTACATACATACACACATACACATATATACATACATGCATATATACACCTCCTAAACTTTTTTTTAATATAAGGATATGGAACAACTATACTTAGTGATTTTTATAATGTGCCAATGGTATGATTTATAGAATCTTGGTTTAATATAGAGTAAGGGATTGATTATGAAATTGTTGTATACCCTTTCTATTAAAAGTCAAAAGTCACCTCTTTCTGTAACTTTTTAAAAAAATTCTCTTGTGTTTTCATAGTTTTTAGTTTTTTTCCCCTTTTCTTTGTAGTTTCGTTTTTTGTTTTGTAGTTTTTTATCTTTCTTTGAAATTTAATAAAATTCTTATTTAAAAAAATGAAACAAAAGAACAGAGATGGCAGAATAAACAAAACCCAGATGGGAACAAGGAAAAGGAAGAAAAGGGGTGTCGATCATCGCCACCAAAGGTCTTGGTGAAGAGCCACATCTTCAGAACACTTTGAAATACCATAGGGTGGGGCAGTTTGAATCTCAGGCGGAATCTCATTTCTGACTGGTACACTCACCTATTCAGGATAATTACTGTATATTCATAATTTAAATAGTCTTTGTTTTCAACTACAGTATCTCTGTTTTCTTGAAGTTAAAAATGTCCATTTCAAGATTTCCCTGGTTCTTTTAGAAAGCATATGAAACTGCTTTTGAAAAGAAATAGACTGAAATAATTTTGGTTTCAGATACCATAATGTATCTGGCCAGTTAAAAAAGAGTACTGGACAAGATGGATCTCATGTCTGATCTAGCAGGCATTACCAATGCTCAAATAGGTATTTGAAAGAAATCCAGAGGAATGTACTGTTCCACTTCAATAGCTGGCTGTGGTTTTTGAAAATCAAGTGTTATAGAGTTAGTGTTAAAAAAAAGGGGTGGGGAGGAATGCACCTATGACGAGTTTATATATGAACCAGCAATATATCCCTCTTCCTACCTTTGTACCTTCTGCACTTGATTAAATGTTTCCTCCAGGCAACCACAGAAGAATGTTGCTTCACTGAAACAGCATCCCCCCAATCCAGCATTCTCTTTCATCCCCGCTAGATGCACCAGGGTGCACGTCCCAGGTGAAAACACAAAAGTGATCAGACATTTGTACCCAGACTAAACCCTGACATTTGTAATGCTCCGGATACATCTATGCACTGTTGTAGAGGCAACAAAAAGGTAAAGTCTCTGTGGGATTAGTATGGGCAAGCAATGTGTTAATGCAGCTTTGCAACATAGGTTGGGTATCTGCCTATACAAATTAGGAGGAAAAAACAAAACAAAACAAAACAAAATGGGGGCTGAGGCAATACTTTGACTACAAGTTATTGAGGGATGGGCATACAATGGCAGGAAAGGGAAGCAAGCTTTTTTAAACTAGAATTTAACTGGCAATCAGAAATGTAAACTTTTCAGAAAGGTTCAGCCATAATGTTTAAGTATGAAAACAGGGTTCAGAATGGGGCACTTGGAAGGCTAAGAATAGAAAGAGATGTTGAATTTAGAATTAAGTTTCCACTTGAGGAGAAAATCTCTACTTGAGGTCAAAGGAAAACTGAACATATACCTCTTCTGATGTAAGAGGGCTCAGTATGGTCTTTCAAACCCAAGTTTTCACTTGGAGAGGTGCCAGATAGAGAACAGCAGAAGAGGGAGCATCAGCTTCATGGGAATGCATTTTGTTACCTTGTTTTAGATCAAATTCCTCCCCATCCATTCCCTTTAGTCCAGTGTTTTTCAAACTTGGCAACTTTAAGAGGTGTGGACTTCAACTCCCAGAATTTCAAAATTTCATGCTGGCTGGGGAATTCTGGGAGTTGAAGTCTACACCTCTTAAAGGTGCCTATTTTGAAAAACACTGCTTTAGTCCCATCTTGAATTCTCAGGGATGCTGCAATTTTCTTTAGCATGTGCTAGAATTTTTCTTTGCTTTATTTTTACCAAAGATTCTTTTGCATGGGAGCCATCATACAATCTCATAACTCAATTGACTTAATAACAGAGAACAGATCTGTTATTTTGATTCCTTTGGAATAGATCTTCTTGGTAGAATTAATGAGATAGCCTTGGCTTTATCTTTGGTTTTGATGAACAGGATATCTCTGTAGATCTAGGGTGATTTCCATTCAGTTATGTAACTACAGGCCCACAACTAGGGTCTGTACCACCCAGGGCAAATATGGATTCCATGCCCATTTTGGCGCCCCCCCCCAGTGCCGGGGCACATGCCCCGCTTGCCCCCCCCCAGTTGTGGCCCTGTGTAACTACTCCTCTTATTAGTAGTAATGAAACCTGAATTCAGCTCTCCATGCCCAAGTGTTCATTTTTAAACATTCTCCTCTAACATGGAGTTCCAAATACACACATCCACACATCCATGTGAAAGACTGCTTCTTTATAGTGATTCCAGGACTTCAGGTGACTTCAAGGATACATCTTTGGCAACAAGACTGAAGTGCTTTGCCACTGACTTCATCTGGGATGTTCTTTCATCTTCCAACTCTGTTGTTTTCTGGTCACCTCTCATCCAATTACTAACCAGATCTGAGTCTTAGCTTTCTGAGATTCGGTCATGTTGCCTAGGTACTGCCATACAGTTGGGCAAAGGAAAACAAGATCTTAAATACATCATCTATTATCCCTTCAGTTTTCCAGTTTTTATTTGTTAGGTAAAGGTAAAGGTTTCCCTTGACGTAAAGTCCAGTCAAATCCGACTCTAGGGGGCGGTGCTCATCTCCGTTTCTAAGCCTTGGAGCCGGCGTTGTCATAGACACTTCTGGGTCATGTGGCCAGCATGACGACTCGGAACGCCGTTACCTTCCCGCCGAAGCGGTACCTATTGATCTACTCACATTTGCATGTTTTCAAACTGCTAGGTGAGCAGGAGCTGGGACTAGCAACGGGAGCTCACCCCGCCGCGCGGTTTCGAACCGCCGACCTTCCGATCGACAGCTCAGTGGTTTAACCCGCAGCGCCACCGCGTCCCTTTTTGTTAAGTTAAAGCAAAATACGTGCACAATTCAAACTAGAATCACCACATACAAAGTGGGATATTTTATCCCCCTTTCACAGATTCTTTTAAAAAGAGAGAGATACATGGTTGCATGGGTTTCTTCCTCTTTTTTTTTAAAAAAAAAATCCATTGTGCCATGTTAACTGTGCTGTAAAGCAGATCATGCTATTATCCATATATTATAGGTAAAGGTCCTACGCCAAGAGATAATTGGCAACAATAAGACTATTCCTCAGTAAATTGTTGTGCTGAGAACAGACTCTTATAAAATGTTTTCCTCTAAAATTCAATAATAATGGGAGGGAATAGAAAAGGAAAAATGTCTAAGGGTTATTAGAGTACAATAGCAAATATGAAAAAATGATAATTGAGAGTGTATATGAGTGTGTGTTTGTATGTGAGAAAATGACACTAGTTACATTTAACATTTATACTCAGTTTCCAATAACTGGAACTAAAGAAACATTGTTCTAGTATTCTATTCTCCCCCCCACCCCTAGAAAGGGAAGTACTCTTTCAAATAAAGAGAACAAAATGGCCAATGTTCAACCACTTCACTGTAATCCATAGTTCACCCTAGAGTTATTTTCCACCTTAACCCATATTTATAGCTTGAAAGCCTGCTACGTGGGCCTCACTATCACAGCTTTTAAAGGCTACCTATAGATAAAAATCAATGGAAAACTCACATGCCTGATGCTAAGTGACTCCAGGGATGAAGGAGTTATATCAACACACTGACCTTTGGTGCAAAAATAGCTGCATCTCATTCAATCCCTGTCCTGTTCAGTTAGTATTGCTTGAATCTGAGAGCACTTTTCTTCTCCCCACTGGCAATTCCTTAGACTATTTTCTTTTTGTTAATTGGTGAATAATTAACCATCACTGTATATTCCCTTTCATACTAGAAATGTAGTTAGATCAACTCCTATTTAGATTCAAAGTGCCAAAGAGCTACCCAGCCAATAAGCGTGTAAACCTTTAATGGATACCTGAGATGTCTATAAATCTAGGAAACAGGTGTACTTTAATGCACTGGTTCATTAACAAAGTGATGGGCCTTGTAAGAGAAATTGCCTTTTGTTCAGTTGTCATAAGTGGTTTTGTTAACAATGTGCTTTCTGACCTTGATGTTCAGCAAGATGTCATATATCCTGGCTATTGTGAAGATTAGAAAGTAATCACTGTTTTATAATATGTTGTGATGTGATAAAACTTGTTAAAATAGATTCTCATTGAGTCCCCTTGAAGGTCACAAATTTTCAATATGTTGACATCAGCCCACAGACAGATTAGCTGTAGTATGAACATAACCAGAATAAAATGCCAAAGTATATAAGCAATCTGAGAAGCATTATTTGGCATTTTATTTAGCTGGCTTACTTTGTGACTTTCAGAATATGATTGACACAATTGTACAAAATATATCCAAGTTCCATCTTTAGCAGAACACATCATATTTAAAATTCAAATTATCGTTTTCTCTTTTTTGATATATTGTCTATTTCATGTTTGTACAATCTGTGATCCATGAAGCATGTAGCTTATCAAACTGTTTTAGCATTTTATACCTATTTCTGATTTGCTTTCTAAAAGTTGTCCTCTGCTTTGTAATCTATTGATACAGGAGAGGTTATAAATAATACATACATGAAAATAATGTTATTTTAGCTGGTTGCTTGAATACCTCCTCTATTTTTACAGTTTTGGGCAGCAAAACAAAAGTAAAACTATCTGTCTTACTGGCAGAGATATCCAGACAAGTCAGATTTGGAGAGCAAGTAGATGTGGAAGAAAGTAGGCTGTGTTGGGTTGTTTCCTTGCAAATATGCATACTGATGATGTTACCTGATTGGTAATGAAACGTCTGCAAGAAAACAACCAAGAATCAACAGTTCAATCCTGAGTTACATATATTCCCTTCTGTTGAAAGTAGGCCCTTAAATTCTCAGGTCTGAAGCTGTTTTAGAGATTAAAATCAGCATTCTCAGTTGTGCCCATCATATTGCTCCAGTGAATGTAATTTAAAAATGGCATGTTCTGTTTCCTGCAGTTTTTCATACTTATTTAATAAAGATCTGGCTATTGCATTCTGTACCTGTTGTAGTATCAGAATATTCTTTAAAAAACATTCACACATTTAATGCCTTTCTGTGATGTCAGCACACATGAAACCACTTTGGATCAGATCAGGACCAAACTCATCCAGTATTTTGTTTTCCACAATGTCTAACTAAATGCTGATAGAAGATCTATAAATTGCTTGACAGCAAATGCTCTCTCAATAAGGCAGTAACAAGGGATGCAAACAACATTCCAAACTTCAAATGTTCTGAACTCAAAAGACCTGTTTCAAGTATTCTGAGCTTAGAACAAAATACATGTTTTGTATTTGTTCCAACTTGGAATAAAACAGAGTGATTTTCCAGGTTCAAGAAAAAAAGAAAATCCATTTGAAGCCAATGAAATATTCAAAGAATCTTGAGTTCTCTGGGTGGTTTGCTGCTTTACAAGGTGTATTTATTTATTTATTTATTCACCACCCATGTCCTCCAACCGGAGGGACTCTGGGTGGTTTACAATATAAAACAATAAATATATAATAAAATTTCAGTATAAAACACACTATGAAACAATTTCACAGGGCTACCAAATATAATAAAATCCAGATGGCTGTGGTCTCATTCAGCCATTGCATAGGAGGGGCACTTCAGGGCACTAGCCAACCCAAAGTATGACTATTTTCTTCCCTGCCTCAAGCCCAGTGGCAGAGCCAGGTCTTCAAATTCCTCCGGAAGTCTAGGAGTGATGGGGCTAATCTCACCTCTGGGGGCAAGATGTTCCAAAGGGTGGGTGCTACTGCAGAGAAGTCCCACCTCCTGGACCCCGCTAGATGGATTTCTCTTACAGACTGGGTCCACAGCATGCCCTCTCTGCATGACCGGGTGGGACGGGCTGATGAAGTGGAGAAGAGGCGGTCCCTCAGGTAACCCGGTCCCATGCCATGTAGGGCTTTAAAGGTGATAACCAACACCTTGAATTGGACCTGGAAGCAGAATGGTATCCAATGCAGCTCGTGCAGCAGCAATGTTACATGTGCCCTTCTAGGGGCACCAAAAATAGCCCATGAGGCCGCATTCTGGACCAGCTGATTCTTCTGGATACTCTTCAAGGGTAGCCCCATGTAGAACACATTGCAATAGTCTACATGGGAGCTAACAAAGGCATGAGTGACTGTTCGAAGAGCCTCCCGATCCAGGAAAGGGCGTAACTGGTGCACAACACAAAGCTGTGCAAAGGCCCTTTTGGCCACAGCTGCTACCTGCTCTTCAAGCAGGAGCAGTGAGTCCACGAGGACCCCCAAGTTATGCACCAGGTCTGTCTGGGGCAGTGCAACCCCATCCAGAACCAAAGATGACAAAGTCCCAGATACGGAAGAGCCATTAACCCACAGCCACTCCATCTTACCAGGGTTCAGCCAAAGCCTATTGCTCCCCATCCAGGCCCCTACAGCCCCCAGGCATCAAGAGAGGGCAGTCACAGCATCACCTAACCTGGGATGGAGGTATACAACTGAGTATCATCAGCATATTGATGATTCCTCATCCCATGGTGATGGATGATCTCACCCAGCGGTTTCATGTAGATGTTGAATAGGAGAGGAGAGAGAACCAAACCCTGCAGCACCCCACAAAGGAGGGGTCGAGGGTCATATCTCTCACTCCCTATCACCATCAATTGGGATCAGACCTGGAGGAAGGAGGTGAACCAGCGCAGAACCATGCGGCCCACCCCCAACTCCCTCAGCTGCCCCAAAAGGATACTATAGTTGATGGTATCGAAAGCCGATTAGTTTTTGTTTTTGTTTTTATTTGGTACAAGCAGTAAAGTAGCAGAGACCAATAATATCTTTGCTGCTTTTGGCCATGATTTGGTGAGGGGAGAAAGGGATAAAAAAGAAGGAGCAGTTATTGATTGAAAGCTGATGATGCTGATAGGCCTCAAACACTGACAGAAAAATTGGAAGAGATTACCAGCTGCCAGATTACTTTACAGTCAGTTTCCTTTACAGCTAATCCTTGCTTAACATTTGTTTAGTGATGGTTTGGACTCATAACGGTGTTGAAAAAAATGACTTATAATCAGTTCTCACACTTATGACCGTTGCAGCATTCCCATGGTCACATGATCACAATTTCAATGCTTGTCAATCGGTTCGCATTTATGATCATCGCAGTGTACTGTGGTCACATGATTGCCATTTTTTGCCTTCCTGACCGGCTTCTGGCAAACAAAATCAATGGGAAACTACATGATTCACTTAACAACCACATGGTTCACTTAATGCCCATGGTGATTCACTTAATACATACCGTAAAAAAGGTCATAAAATCAGGTCAGAGTCGCCTAATGACCACTTTGCTTAGCAACCAAAATTCTGGTCCCAATTGTAGTCATTAAGCAAGGACTACCTGTACTAGGAGTTCATTTGCAAACATTGCATTTTTCAGGTAGCCTTCAGGTAAATGAAAAGGTGTGTGTTATACACCTGTATATTATAGAAATACTGCTAATAATTCTGATCAGGCTTTCAGATTATATACTGAAATATGCAAACACTGTGTTGTTCTTGAGCTTTCATGGTGGATTTTCATTTATGGATTCTATGAATGTTCTTGTTCATGTTTACTTTTCATGCTGCAGGCAAAATGCAAGGCTATGTTGCTTTATTTGGTTGAGCATTGCTGAGAGGTTGGCAAATACAATGCTTCAGTATTAGGAAGAGAAAGAAGGTTCAAGGTAATAGACAAGTTTGGTTTTGCTTTGTTTTTTTCTGGGAGCTATGATGACATGAATCATATTGTATGTTGCTGTTCATTGTGACATTTGCATACCAGTTCTCTATGTATCTCCATCGTATACTTACATTATTTCATAA
Organism: Candoia aspera; assembly: GCF_035149785.1. NCBI lineage: Eukaryota > Metazoa > Chordata > Lepidosauria > Squamata > Candoiidae > Candoia > Candoia aspera. The sequence continues at coordinate 41,530,488 of NC_086155.1, forward strand.
GGGAATTATTTTCTTTTTTTAAAAAAATGACCTTACAATAACCTCTTGGTTTTTCATTTGGAAATAGGTAAAATCAGCTTAGATTATTATCCCACCTGCTTTTCTGGTCCTAGGGTGAAAAACAAAGGGGTGCAACTTCCCATTGTTCTGTTGTTTTGAGTTTTGATCCTTACAGAACACAAACACGTAAAGTTGTTTTGTCCTCAGTTCAAAATAAAGTGCTTTTTCCAGTTCATGCACAACCTTGGTAATATCGACATGTTAGTAGAACATAATAGACTGAAGCCAGACCATATATTGCAACACGTCAGCAAAAAGATGGTTCTAAAACTAAATGGGCAATATGTAGCCACCTGACCTCTGAGACCCCACTGCATTTGTATAAAATAAGGAAGAGTGAATTTTTGCTCATTAAACCATGTGTTTTGATGTCTTAATGTTCCCTAGAGTTCTGGGAAAACATAATTATGCATAATAACATTTATTTATTTATTTATACTTCAAATTTAGTCACTGCCCATCTCAGTCAGGGAGCAACTCTCGGTGGCTTACAATAAAAACAAGAATAAATAATCATTAAAATACAATAAAACAATATTCTTACATTAAAATGTACATATATATATACATACATACTCTGTGTGTGTGTGTGTATGAATATGAATATGAAGACCTGGTTTTGCCACCTCACCTGGGATGGGAAGGGCAATAGCTCTTCCTGGGGGTGGCTGGTGATGTAGAGTTCTCCCGACGGAATGGAAATCTCCTACTTGGATTTTATATTTATATTTTTATTATTTTAGTATTGGTGATTTTATGATGTCAGGTTTTAAGGTGAATTTTATTGTAAATCGCCCAGAGTCCCCCTTTTAGGGGGAGATGGGCGGTGATAGAAATGTGAAATATATATATATATATATATATATATATATATATATATATATATATTCAATCAAAATTAATGGCTGGATAATAGAAATGGATTCCCCATGCCCTTCTAAGAAGCAAATTCTTTAGCATTAGAAAGATAAATTTATGGCCCCAATTACTGAGTAGCTGAAGACCTGATGTTACTTGTAATTTACAAATTAGTTGCTTATAGAGGTAGATTATGAATGGATGATTACACATGTATGAGAAGCCTTTGTCTATGCAATGTTAATTGTTGCATTGTTTTTTTTCTCCATTTTAATTTTTTTCTTTTACTAATATTTTTTCTTCTTCTTGTTCTGTTATATTAAATAAAGACCTAAATTTGTTTTTAAGGCAGCCTTTAGTCACCAAAAGATTGCAACCCCTGATCTAAAACATCCCAAGTTTAAAATAATGCATGTCTCCAATTTGCAAACTAGGAAAGGCTTGTAAATCACACCAGAAATGAGCAAAAATGGTCATATCTGAATCAATGCTTAATTTTATCTGAGCAAACAGCCAATTAGCACAAGTAGACAAGCTATGGGATGCTGGCAGCATCTGGGGACATTGGCAGAGACATTTATAAAGTTGTTACTACTGGCCTCTCATTATCCACTCAGCCAAGTAAAATACTTGCACAATTCAGTCATTCTGACCCTGTTAGTAAAAAATGAACATATAAGTGGCAAGATCTCACCTGTGCATGTGCGTGAGTGGCTGAAAAAACTAAATTAAATGAAAAGGAATTGCTGTGACAATTCATGCTGTGTGGAACTTCTGTATGTTGGAAACTTCTCGGCCCTTTCTTCACACACTGATGATTTCTCAGGCAGACATTTTCCAAAATAGATAATAGAGAAAGCAAGTAAAATGAACTTTATTTATTGCTATCCTAGTGGTGTTTCTAGGATTAACAAATTATTCTACTTCTTGAGTATTTTTTTAAAGCATCACATGATACCACATCATATTGTACATTATTTTCTTTTCTGTAATTTAATTTCTTTCTCGGTAATCAGTGCAAGGCTCTGGAACGCTCACTATTGCAAGACATTTTTAAGCTCTGTCTACAATTTTTATTGGGTCTATATACTTTTTATGATGCTCTAAACGGAACTCATGTCTGTGTGTGTGTACGTGTGTGCGCACACGCCTTTGTTGACTCCTGGCGGCTGCCTGGACAAGTCCCTGCAGTTTCCTTGGCAAGGTTTTTCAGAAGTGGTTTGCCATTGCCTCCTCCCTAGGGCTGAGAGAGAGTGACTGGACCAAGGTCACCCAGCTGGCTTTGTGCCTAAGGCGGGACTAGAACTCACAGTATCCCAGTTTCTAGCCTGGTGCCTTAACCACTACACCAAACTGGCTTTCTAAACTGAACTTAGCTTCTTTGAACTGCATTGTTTTTCTTATATGCTATATGAATTAATTGTATGCATTGGACATAAGTACATTTGGTTCAGGTTTGTTCTGGCTTTTTGGAAAACAGTCCACTTCAAGCTGGATCAAAGTGAAGATGCCAGTTCGGTTTGGAGAGATTCCAAAGCTGGATAGGAATGTTACCAATGGGTATGCACAAGCTACCTTTCAGGATAACTGGTTGACAATTATAATTTTTAAAGTCATGGGACCTCAGTAGTGAGGTCCCTATATTTCCTTGGATTATAACTTAATAACTACTGCCATAATTTATCCAATTAATATGTCAGAGAAAAATCTGACATTGGTTCCTTTTAGTATTCTAGTTCATGACATATATATTTGTGGATTTGAGAATAAACATGCTCCTAACACAGTACATTTCCTGCAGCAAATTTGAGCTAATTGACAGTGCAAATGGCAATGAAACAGGAGCCACCTGCTGCTGTAAATAATAATACTTCCTATAATTTGCAAATAAAATTCTGCTGATTGTAAATAGTATTCATTTTCCCACTCCAGGATAGAATCATGATGGATGTGGATTTTTTGTTTCTTTTTGGCTTTTTTTGGCAATGCTCAAAACTGACAGCAATCCTGAATTCTGATTGACTCACATTCAGTCCCAAACAAAAGTTCAGAAATGTATCTAATGTTGCAATATAGAAAAAAATACCCAGAAAGAAATAGTAAAGTTTCCTTTACTAATTTCTGTCAACAAAGAATATAACTCATTGGAAGAGCTTCAATCATTGGGAAAGAACTAGTGGATAAATTAAGGTTAATATTGTAAGATTGAACTGATACTAATTTTTTACAAGCTGAAGTTATGATTTTTCAGCTGAAAATGGAGAGAGGAAAACATCTGTGGTTTTCCTTTGGAATACAGTTTGCTTTCCCACACCCACACTCTTTTCAGAAGTCTGCTGCCTTTAGAATTTGTTGGATGCTGTCACTGGTCAGCTTCATTTTTTCCCCCAAATAAATTAGGAGATAAGCTAAAATATGTGATCTCAGCATCAAAGAGCTGGAAGGCCATTTTTATAGGATTACACTGATGTAATGATGCATTGGCAGATCCACTGAGCTCAGATTCCTAGAGGTTACAAATGTGTAAAGTTCAGATAATGAGGATTAGTTTCTATTTGAGATATAGCTGAGTCAAAATGCAAAGCAAAGAACCTACATTAAAGAAATGTTCTTTGCCACTTTGCTAAAAGATTTGCTAGACATAATCATAACTCATATATCACAGCTTTATAATATATATGATATCCCTTTGCATCCATACTGAAAAACAGTTTATTTTCCCTCTGAACCCTGAATGAAAAATCTACAGGTATCAGAGCCCAGAGTTATAAATTAATTAAATCCAGATGTTCAATTTTATTTAATTATTTAATTATTATATATTGGATAGCTTTATATTTAAACTTTTTCCAAGTCTTACATGCATAGCCTGGGGGCCACATGGGAACTGCCGATACCTCTGCTACAGATCTCCACCAAACTTCTTTACTAGTTATGACTGCATTTTTCAGTAGCCTTTCTCACTTGTGCTGCTTAGCCACCACCATAAGTCCCATCTCCATCCATCCATCCTACCTGTCTAACTTATGCTTAGGAAGTATGAAGAGCACTTCTGTCTCTACTTCTGTCCTAACAGCAACAAACTTGTAAGGTAGGTTAGGGGAACAACAATGAGGGGATCAAAATTATTTAATGAACTTCCTAGAATTAGTATATAAAATGACAGATAGACAGTCAGACAGACAGAGAGACAGACAGAAAGAGTTGTGTGTCTATAAAAATAAGATTAATTAAATTAATTTAAAAGTTTGAAAAAGAACTAGAAAAATAGATTAAACTTCTAACAAATGAAGGGAAAGTAGACATAAGGAAAGACCACACAGAAGCTGCTTGGTATAGAGTGAAAAATAGTATGCTACAGAGTGCCACAGAAATATGGAGTTATCGTTACCTTGTTGTGGTACTGGAGCTTGAGCACCTCAATGATGCCATGAGCTAAACTGTGAAGGGCCACCCAAGACGGGAAGGTCATGACAGAATGGTCAGACTAAATGCGATCCCTGGGGAAGGTAATGGCAACCCACCCCAGTATTCTTGCCATGAAAACTAAATGGATCAGTACAACCAGAGATATGTCGGTACACCATCAGAAGATGAGTCTCCCAGGTCGGAAGATGGTCAAAATGCTACTGGGGAGGAACAGAGGATGAGTTCAATACTAACGGAAAATATGAAAAATAATGCTTGGTGGAATGATGAAGTGAAAACAGCTTTGGATGAGGGAAACATACAAATTATAAAATGAGTGCTGAAAAATGAGAATGAAAGTTAATATATTTGCAAGAATGTAGTCAAAGAGGGCAAGGAACAGTTAAGATTAAGAGAGGCTGAGAAAAGGCCTTTAAGAGCAGTTTTAATGACAGTGAAAAGTATTTTGCAAAGTGTGTGAAGAGGGCTGAAGAAGAAACTTGCAACAGAGTGAATGGAATTAAAAATAAGTGATGGAAAGATTTGGGATGGAAATGAAGTAATAGAACTTTGAAATTTTGGAAAATGTACACAGGTAGTCCTTGGTTAATGACTGACCTGTTTAGTGACCGCTCAAAATTACGATGGCACTGAAAAAATAATTTTACAACCAGTCTTCCAACTTACAACCACCACAGTGTCCCTGTGGCCCCTGTGGCCCCTGAGGTCACATGATCATGATTCAGGCATTTTGCAACCAGCACACACATTTATGACCATCACGGCATCCTGTGCTCACATGATTACCATTTGCAAGCTTCACAGCTAGCTTCTGACAAGCAAACTCAATGGAGAAGCCGGCAGTAAAATTGCAAGTCGCAGTCATGTGATGTCTCACTTAATGACTGTGTGTGATTCCCTTAATGGCTGCAGTGGAACTAATAGAGTAGGTCCCGTGCAGTCACATGATGTTCCATTTAATGATCACGTCACTTACCAATGGAGTTGCCAGTCCCAATTGTGGGCATTAAGTGAGGACTACCTGTAGCTTATATGGGAGTTACAGTGAAATGCCAAAAAGTAGAATTGAAATGAATGCTATAAATATTAATATCTAAGAAAAAAATTATGAAAAGAAAGTCATAAGTTCCTCCACAAGTGACTGAGCAGCATACAGTCATAAAAAATGGTAAGACTTCTAATGTAGGTGGTATAAATGGAGACATGCTAAAATATGGATTGATTTACTTATAGAATAGCTGCACAACTTGTTTAATGTATCTGTGCAGATCTAATCTACGACTGATGATTATTCTCCTTATACAGAGGGAAAGGTAGCAAGAGTAAATGCAATAAACTACAGGGGATTAGTTTGTTAAATGTGACTAGGAAGATACCAGGATAATTCTGACTAAAAAGATAACAGAGATGACAATGAGCTACATTTGTGAAGTGCATTGTCATTTTTTTGCTGGGCCTCAGGTATGAAGACCAAATTTTTGCTCTTCAGAAGGTCATTGAAAAGTGCATGAATATGACAAAGAATGCTTATTGTAGAGCATGTATGAGAATAAACGGAACACTTAGCTAATGATACAACATTGAATAGGGAGTAAGACAAGAATGTGTGATGCAGTCTTGTTTAATACTAGACAACCCTGTGACCTGTTGGGTCATTCTTTGAAAGAAAGGTAGTGCAGCCTGATGTGACCAGAATGAACATTAAGTTTTAGATTGACCATATTTTTTTTTACTCCAGTGCTGGATGGTCCTGTGGTCATCTAAGAAGAGTAAATATCATAAATAAAAAAGTAATTGTAGTGGCAAATTAACTTCAATAATAATTCAATATTTACTTACCTAAATAGGTAAACCGAATGACCATGGGCAGACAAAAAAGCAGTGAGAGCGGGAGCAACTTCCGACTTCCTGCTGGCTTCCCCATTGACTTTGCTTGTGGGAAGCTAGCAAGAAGCATTGGAAGCCATGATCACATGACCACAGGAATGCTGCAACAGCCACAACTTTGGGAATAAAGCTGGTCTGAACATCATGGAAATTTCAATTCCACAGGAGTAATGGGTCCCAGATTTTTTATGCATTCTTTATGTTAGTGGATTTTAGGCACCTTGATTCAAAAATTGTTGCAGTATAATGTACCATTTGGGCTAACTTGAGGGTACAAACAGATAAACACCATGAGAGTTTTAGTAGTATATAGATGAAAGCATAATCCTTTCACATGGGACATGTATGCACTCCCTCCACTTTTACCCTGGCATCTCCCCATGGGATGCAGAAAAAGGTCCTTCCCAGAAGAAGCCAATGTCTTCCCAAACTGAATCGTAACCCACCTTCCAGTCTTGATCCTGCCTCTTCTTCTCTTGTTCCTTTACTTTTTTTGTAAGTTTTCTCCTCCTCTATGAGGAGGAGCTCAGAAGGCAAACTATTCCCTGCAGGAAACAATCCATCCAAGAAATTATCACTTTTTGGTTCACTTCCCCATTTAAGATTTTCTCTGCCCATCCAGTACAGAGAAACACCCACCAGACCTGGTTGGAACTTGAATGGAAACCACCACAAAATACCATGTCTTCATTGAGAAGTTTCTAAACAAACTCAGTTAAATTTAACTGGGTAAGAGAAAGCCAGTTTGGGGTGGTGGTTGAGGCACCAGACTAGAAATTGGGAGATGGTAAGTTCTAGTCCCACTTTGGGCACAAAGCCAGCTGGGAGACTTTGGGCAGTCCCTCTTTTTGAGCCCTAGGAAGAAGGGGACAAGGGCAAACCCCTTCCAGAAATCTGGCCAAGAAAACTTTGGAGACTGGTCCAGATAGTCACTAGGAGTCAAGATTGACTGTTAAGTCACATCTAAAAAGTCATCTAACCTTTAAATGCATCAAAGGTCTAAGCAAATAGGATGTAATAGATTTTTCATTTTAGCTTGATTTGTTAAATAGAGACCAGTTGTGGTTCACTTTGTCTGTGTTCATTATAGATCAAAGGCTCCCATGGTTTATCCAGTTATTATACCAAGTTAACTTTCCAGCAAGATTCTGCCTGTATGGTGCTCCTGCAAGATGTATATATAGAGGTGTAACCCTCTGCATGTGCCATAGAGTTCATTTTTCCTAATAACAGTTGGATTTTCCTTACAAATACAATTTCAAGGTTGCAATTTTACTGTTTGCTAATGGTCTGGTCTTCTTATCTCCATATAGGATTGAACGGTATAAAAATGGCCAGTTACCTAACCTTGCTATTATTATTTTTTTCCAAGTAAACAGTTGCACGAGGCAGAAGCTAAGGCTTCTGACATGGCCAGAGATTTCAGGAATATCCTGGGGTTTCATCAGTTCACCTGCAAGTTTCCTCAGAGCATATCAAATTTCTGGTCAGGGGTGGTGGTGATGGTACTCTTCCTTCAGACGGAAGCCCAGAGAGTGCCATGTTGTCAGGTCCCACTATAGAAATACAAATCAGTTGGGGAATCTAACTGGCAGACGCTCCTTGTTCCACCAGAGGAACCTGTAAAGAGCAGGATAAAATTTATACCATCTTTTTCTGAAGATGGTAAGTTTTAATAATGAATAAGACCTGCAAAGCTTTTCAAAGCTTTTAATCTTATTCCCAATTTAATACACTTATACCTTGGGTTTCAAAGGATAGCCAGTGGTAGGGTGGTATTTAATACTCCTTTAGAAGAATACCTTTGTGTATTCAGTTGCAAGGGTGTGGAAGAGATTATTTATTCTATGTAATAATGCTCAATGTACAACAACCCAAGAGAAGTTTTTGTCTGGTATTTTAAGGCAGCATTATAACAACAACCCTTTAAGGCAACAACCCTTTCAAAGTTTCAGTCACTGAAGTATGAATAGATGTTTTTTCTATAGGATATTTATATGGTTGCCCTGTTTACCCAATCCACAAGAAAATTTCTCAAAAGTTTTAATTGATAGAATTGAATTATTGTACCTTCTAAGAAGGATTATTGCAGTGGTTTTGACTAAAACAAAGTACTGACTGACTTCCATAGACTGTTAAAGCTGTTCTGATTTTGACATTTTTCATCTCTAAAGCAAAAATAGTTCAAAAATAAGCTACAAATCATGCTTATGGTTTTTTTCCCTATTTTCTAAATACTTTCCACAAATATATGTTATGTTTTCTTAAATAAATCTTTTCATTGTTTAAAAAAGGAATATTTCTTTCCCTCAGGGTTTTATAATTCCCTATTTACTTTTGAAGCGAGGGGAAAAAAGTATCATAAATAAGGAGAAAATATGTATTCATGTTTATACTCCTGGTATATATAAGACATTTTGTTTTAGAGGTAATTTCTCCAGTAAGATCTGGGAAGACTTACTGGAGTCTTACCACTGGCAGCTGTGCAGAACCATCACACCCTCCCTCCCTCTCTCTTTGCAGAGGGAAACTGCTTTTGTGCAGAGCAACTGTCATCTGGGAAGTCCCCTTTATTCATGAAAACCAACTTAGCTCTTGGCTTGGCACAAGATGTCTTGGTGGCTGGGCCACCACTTACCACTGATGTGGAGAACATCCCTATTATGACACCTACTAAGTAGGACAACTTGTCCATTGGAATTAGGCAGATTCACAGTGTGGATTATTTCAACAATTTAGTTTATTCATTTATCTGATTTAGCCTTTCCTCCAAAAGTATAAACAGCATACATAGCATTCCATCCTCCAGTTTTTCCCCACAATTGCTAGTAAGAGGTAACGGGCCCCCAATTACCAACTGAGCTTTCAAGTCTTAAAGTGGACTTGAACTTGGGTCTTTTCAATTTTGTTCCAACATCTTAATCACTAGACCCCACTCGCTCTTAAACTGCCTGCTCACCCTGGTGGTTTGTTGATTTTTCTGAGTGCCTATCTCCTATACCCTAATGATTGTTGATAATATTTCTTAATTTAAGATTGAGATTATAGTATTGATTATATTAGCAGTGCATTTGTGAGAGTTTTCTTATCTACCATTTGTACCTAATAGAAGATGAGGATGTTTTTGCCTCAGATAATTACTTGTAAATTGGAAGGGGAGAGTTGAGACTGTTGAAAATAAAGAAACTAGCATGAAATGCAAATTGATATAAACACCACTGTTGCAAAGTGGGAAGATTTAGCCCAGAAATTACTGTTGTTTTGAGGAGCTGTCTGCCTAGTAAATTTATCCTTTTTAATGCCTAAGCAGGATTTCCCTCTCCTTTCCTTTTTCTTCTCTATCCTTCTCTATCCTTCTCTGGTCTTTCTTTCTCCTCATCTCCCCTCAGTTTTGGTTATCTTTCCTCCCTTTTCCAGTGCAGCAACATCCTGCCTCTCACCCTGTTTCCATCCTGTTATGAGTAGCAATGGTCTTCTTTCTCCTCTTCTACTTCTGGAGGAAGGAGTGAAAGAAGGTGTATTTATTTGTTTTGTATTTCAGAGCAATTTGTGTATGAGCAAAAGAGTGGTTGATATATGGTGATGGAGGAGTTCGAATATTTTTGTAAATGGTGCATCTTATTTTACAGGTAATTAACTTTAAGTAGTTAGGTTTTTAATCTTGTCTCTATTTTTGTTTTAGAATTTATTTGTCAGGTATATATGCACACACACATGCACACACATATACATGCAGTGATTTCAGTGAGTCATGGCAACCCTAGGTTGGTAACTCTAGGCTGGCAAGGTTGGAAACCTGGGCATTGCAGAGGGTTTTTGTCTCTCTCTCTCTCTTAATATGTATATGTATATGTATATGTATATGTATATGTATATGTATATGTATATGTATATGTATATGTATATGTATATGTATATGTATATGTATGAAAAGGTGAAAGGTCCCCTGTGCAGGCACTGAGTCATGTCTGACCCTTTGGAGCGACACCGCTTTTGCAACGTTTTCTTGGCAGACTATAGTATATACATATACATATACTATAGTATATGTATATGTATATGTATATGTATATGTATACACACACACACACAGACACTTTTCCTTTGTGGGATCATCCAAGCTGAGGGTCATCTTCTTTTTGTTTTATTTTTGTGAACTGACCAAAGTCTGGTCAAGAATGGAAAAGAAAGAAAGAAAGAAAGAAAGAAAGAAAGAAAGAAAGAAAGAAATTCTTTTTAAAATGTCTCTGCCCCCACTCCACATTTTTGCAAACTACCCATGTAATTGCCAATTTGGAAGAACGGCTTGTTTGGTCAACACAGTCTAGGATTCCATGATACCTTAATACAAAAACTATTTGTGGAAGGACCATGCGGAGAAGGTGAAATGGTTCATTAAAGTCCTTAGATACAGAGCTCACAAGGACAATACATATGTACATACATACGTACGTACATAAAACAGAATAGTGCCAAAAACCTGTCATGGGATTTTCAACATTCAGGTTCTTGCCAGGTGTAGTTGAATTTTCCCCTCATTAAAAACTTCCTTTCAGATATTCAAAAACCAAAGAGTGTTGTTAAAAGGTAATTCTGAATTTATCCTTTCTGTAATTAAACAGAGCTTACATCTTTCTTTTGAAGAATAATTAAGAGAAAGGTGCAATGTAGGCTGCCTCCCACCATATGCATGTTTTCATAACAGAGCTCTAATTATGTTTTCAGTGACACAATGATGATAATATTTTGCACTCCCAAGTGCTAATATAATAATGCTCCATACTTATCAAGCTTCTCTCACCCAAGGGACATGAACAGAAGCCAAGCATGCTCAGAACCTTACAAGACTACATGCAGGGTTATCATAGGCATGAGTCAGTTAAGGACTGGAATCAATGCACTGCAAAATTGTGGCTATGAGAGCAAAGGTTCAGCTAAACTCTTTTATATTTTAAAAAGGAACAAGTCCGTTCCTTGGAGGATGCCAGTGTTAAGGTTTGTGGTTTTCTAGAGCTGAAACACTATTATGATGTAACTAATTCCATTCATCCAGCCTAGACAGATACTAGAGGGAACGAACAGTTAGCTGCCATTATCCACTAAAGAACAGGCTATGCCTAAGTTACTTTAAGAGGGTGCAGAGATGCGTGTTTAATAAGACCAACAATTAGGGACAGACCACAAATTACAAAATACTTAGTGTGCTGGATAGAGTGATTAAAATAACAACTGTTATTATTTTTCACAACTATTCTATTGGTAAAGGGCAGGGCAAGAATATTTTTTCTGTTCTGTTTTTAAAATCAAACATCTTCCCTTAATACTGATATATTTTTTTCTACTACACAGAAAATTCATAAAAATATACTTCCATAATGTAAGTGGCAAACATGCCCTTCATGACTTTTGTAAATTAGTGTTTTTATGAACCCAGATGCATTTAAGATGGTGGGCTGGTAAGCCCTACTTCCCATTTCCAATGGCTGATATAAATCAGATGGGTCCTTAAAGAGGGGCTGTCATTTTGGAGACAGCAGCCTGATCATATCTAACTAATTCTTCATGTTAACTTGCAGGCATCCATGCCTCTTCGTACACTGTATTTACTAAAAGATGCAGCAGTGCTGTCCCATGACTTAGCCATCTGTCATCATTGTATCATCATCATCATCATCATCATCATCATCATCATCATCATCATCATCATCAATGATGATGAAATTTGGAGACCAGGATGCTAATGAGCCAAAACTCCCTCCATACTGTCATCTCATCTCAGAGTAAATTACCTTTGGCTGCATTTTTATCAGAAACCATTGTTCAAACTGCACCTAGCTGACTCACTTATATACAACCCTTAGCTTTCAAACCTCCCATTAAAGACATGGTAGACAAACAATCAAAATGTCACGCTCCCATACATAAATATGGTATGCTATGTTATGATGGAATTACATACCACACATTTGTCCATTTCAAAATGCATCATTGTTATATTTTAGTACTTGTAAATGAATAGTATACATTTTTTTTTAAACTGGAAAGCTTGTTTTAGTGCAACTTTTAGATCCAGATGCTTTTACTGAAATCTATACAATTATAGTTTGCACTTTAAAAAACTAACTCTAGCATTGCCTTTTTCCCTTCTTTCTTATTCTGCCATATGACAGGCAGATTCAACTTTGCCAGATGGATTTTGTCATATGCAATGTTTTGGAACAGTGAAGAAATCAGATTTTTTAACTAGAGGGTACACCTTCAGTATCATATATAATTATGCAGATTATTATTTTTTGTATCTTTATATTATTAAATAAAATGTGATTCGAGGTAGGTACTGGATATGTGTGCATGGGTGAGTGTGAGTACCCTGTGCCCAGCTGTAAGTTTGGAATAAAAAAATTAGAACTCCCCCAAATTTTGAAAATACCCACATCAGAAAAAGCAAATCTTAGGCTGAAGCTGGTGCATGTTTACTATCTCCAAACATGTTCAGTAATTTGCAGATTACTTCCCAGAAGTTTTTTTCCCCCCATTGTAAGGTACTTCTATTTATCTCATTCTCAAAATGCTGTATGGTTTCACTGGCTAATGTTTTTGCACTTTGTTATTAATGTGAGGATGGTTGGGCATGATAGTGATGCCTCTATGACATATTTCTTTGTATTCTGAATCCACCCTGCCAGAGGCAGCTGCAAGAGAAGGTCAAAAAGGTCAAGATGGTAACCACAGCCATGTGATAGAAGCCCCACCCTTGCAGACGTCCTTGTCAGCTGTTCCTGCTTCCTGATTTGAATAGGTCCCATGGGAATCATTTCCTCCCTTAAGATCCTTTGACCTTAATTCAACTGTGGGAAAGGGAGACTTCAGTTCACTGGAGAGATGTGTGCCCTGTGAAAGACGGATTCCCTTCAGTCATCTCATAGTTAAGATAAGCACTGAATTTCTTTTAATTAAACTAGACCATCTTAGGGTCCCTTTCAAGCATTCTTTGTTAACATATGAGTCTACAGTGCAGAGAAGAGAGGATTGCTTTGCATCCCTATCCAGGTCATGTTGTGAGATCTGGGGATGGAAGTATAAAATCATTTACTGAGTCCCAGAATACATGGAGAACAGTACTTGCTTTGAAATAAATGCGAGCAAGGTTCCCATTCAGACTTCCTTGCAGAAATCACAGAGAGGAAACAGTAGGGCAGGATTTAAAGATAGAGTGGGCAGAGCCAATATATGGTGCCCCATTCCCCTTATATGTTTTCCTTTCCTCCTTAATTAAAAATCTCTGAAGAAGGCTATTCTTCTGGGAGTTTCAGTTTTCTAACTAAGGGCTGGGGCAAAACATGAGTGTGTAAAGGAATGCAAAACTGTCTTTTGAAACAGATTAAGTGAAGGACAGAGACAGAGAGACCTGAATTTTCATTCTGTGGCATCAAAACATGTTGCTTTCTCCATCTATGGTCAGTTTGTGTATTTGTAAATACATTTTGCAAAATAAAGATTAGCCATTAGTGACTTTTTTGCCACAGGGAATCAAACCATGGTAAGACAGCAGCCCTGTAACTTTTCATAACTTGGAAAATGCAATAGGAATAATAATCATATTTTTACTTTCACTCTACATTATTGACTGTTGCTGGGGGGGTGGGAGGAAACATGAAAGCAGTAGCATCACATTAAAAATCTATTTTATCTGAACATTACTTAGAGGTGGAGAGAGGAAAATTACAGTGAGAATGACTATCCATTAACAAGTGTTCCCTTGATGGCTGAGAAAGCAAGAAATAAAATGGAATATTAAAACAAAATCTAACATTAAAATAAAATAAAATAAAATAAAATAAAAGGCAGCATTGTACAGAAAGGAAACCAAACTTGCTGGAAAATAAGTTCCTCCATTTATAAAATAAAATTCAATTGTTTCTAAGTCCCAAATTAATAAGAAGTTCTTACCTGGTCCAGAAAATGCCATGAAGCTTCACTAGATTAGCCTCTTTGGCATCCTAGTCCAAAGGAAAGGGGCCATCAGTGAGAATGCCCTGTGTCTATTAGCCTCATTTGCAAGAAATACAAGCAGAATCTTTTGATACTGGTCCTGAGATCAAGGTAGTTCTATATGAACTCTTTCAAGAGATCAGATCCCAAGCAAATAAGAGCTTCAAAGGTTGTGAGGGAATGACAGCACATATTTAAAGCAGTCGATAATTTGATCTTAAGAAACTACTTATCAGACCAGCCACATCTCACATCTTATTCCCAGAGAAGAACAAAACCAAATAATCTGGTTCAGAAGGGTTAATATCTAAATTTGAGCCTCATGTTGGAATGCATATTTGAAACTGTCATCCCTTTTAATTAATGCATTTGTATCATTTGTGAGAACATGAGCTACATACTTTGTTTGCACAACAATAATGAAACAATATATCCATTAGAAAACAAGAACACAGAATGAAACATTACCAGTACTAATAGTTTCTCCACATGGCCAGTCTTAATAGATGTGGTAAAAATTAAGAAAAAAAAATCATCTTATCAATTTTCAGTAGCTTTTGTGTATGTGTGGTGGAGTAGGGTGTGAAAATTCATTCATTGTGTTTGTTTTACATTGTTTTCTAGTTCCTTAAGCTGTACATTTGTAGCAATTGATTTTTTTAAAAAATGGAATAATAGAATATTATATAGAATGGTTTACCGAGATATGTTATTACAATCCTGATGTTCCAAAGTATCATGATTCTGCCCAGTGGTGACAATAGTGTACATGTAACAAGTATCAGTAAAAAAATTATCTTAGTGCAACTTTGGGGAAAAAAAAGGTTCTGTATTACTGAGACTGAAAGTTGGCAGTGATTTCTTAGAGCCATTACATTGCTAGAGTGACTGTTAAGCCTGTTCAAAAAAGAAAATAAAAACTGTGGGTTTGCATGAAGTCTGCAAGTATTACTTCCATATGCAAATACAAACTTTGAAATAATAGCAAACATATCAGACACAACTGTAATACATCTCACTCTATTTGGAATACTACAGACAGCTTTCCTGAAATTGAGTCCTATAGCTGTCCTATGAAAATGCTTCATTCAGAGGATTGTCTTCAGTGGACACATGGCCATCTGTTCAGTGAGTTTCTCAGGGATATAAGATTTGATGCAGATTTCCTGACTTTCAGCTTCCAACTTCCTTGGTTGTGATATTCTCAGTTTGTGGCTTTAATCCCTTCTTTGTGCATGGATAAAAACCCTGGCAAGCAGGATGTAAGGATTTATTTAGGAATTTTCAAAGATCTTCTTCTGTGATGTATCTATGAAATTTTATTATTCAGCATTAGAAATATAGACTTACTCTGGATTTACAATCTAGGTTTATAAATTTCTTCTCAATTTCCAAGTTTATAATTTATTTCTTCAGCAAAGGATCGTTACCTTGTTGTGGTGCTGGAGCTTGAGCACCTCAATGATGCCATGAGCTAAACCATGAAGGGCCACCCAAGACAGGAAGGTCATGACAGAGAGGTCAGACTAAATGCGATCCCTGGGGAAGGTAATGGCAACCCACCCCAGTATTCTTGCCATGAAAACTAAATGGATCAGTACAACCAGAGATATGTCGGTATACCATCGGAAGATCAGACCCCCAGGTCGGAAGATGGTCAAAATGCTACTGGGGAGGAACAGAAGATGAGTTCAACTAGCCCCAGACGTGATGACGCAGCTAGCTCAAAGCCGAAAGGACGGCTATCGGCCGACGGTGCTGATGGTGAACGGCGAATCCGATGTTCTAAGGATCAACACACCATTGGAACCTGGAATGTAAGATCTATGAGCCAGGGCAAACTGGATGTGGTTGTTGGTGGGATGTCAAGATTAAAGATAGACATTTTGGGTGTCAGTGAACTGAAATGGACTGGAATAGGCCACTTGTCATGAGTAAGGATGGCGAGCAGGGGGCTCCCACCCAGACTGTCAAGCGCATGCGTAGCACTGAGGAACTGTTCAGCCATTCAAAGAGACACAGATCGGGACCGCCTTAACCTTTGGGGTTTATATGGCTGGGTTTTCCCACGCCTTCTCAGTTTGTTAGGATTCTTGTTAAGTACTACTAATAAATATTAGAGACCAAGTCCTCGTCTCAGTGTGTTTCCTGGTAATCAGGACACCACTTCACATCAAATGACCACCAGATCTACTACTGTAGACAAGAGGACCACAGAAGAAATGGAGTAGCCTTCATAATTAATAGTAAAGTGGCTAAAGCAGTGCTTGGATACAATCAAAAAAACGATAGAATGATCTCAGTTAGAATTCAGGGCAAGCCATCTAACATCACAGTGATCCAAATATACGCCCCAACCACAGATGCTGACGAAGCTGAAGTAGAGCAGTTCTATGAGGATCTGACAACACGCCTAAAAGAGATGTTATCTTCATCACGGGAGACTGGAATGCTAAGGTGGGCAGTCAAATGACACCTGGAATTACAGGTAAGCATGGCCTGGGTGAACAAAACGAAGCAGGACATAGGCTGATAGAATTTTGCCAAGACAACTCACTCTGCATAGCAAACACTCTCTTCCAACAACCTAAGAGAAGGCTTTATACATGGACTTCACCAGATGGACAACACCGAAATCATATTGACTACATCCTTTGCAGCCAAAGGTGGCGGACATCTATACAGTCGGTAAAAACAAGACCCGGAGCTGACTGTAGTTCAGATCATGAACTTCTTCTTGCACAATTTAGGATCAGACTAAAGAGATTAGGGAAGACCCACAGATCCGGTAGATATGAGCTTACTAATATTCCTAAGGAATATGCAGTGGAGGTGAAGAATGCGGTTAAGGGACTGGACTTAGTAGATAGGATCCTGGAAGAACTATGGACAGAAGTTCGCAACATTGTTCAGAAGTTGGCAACAAAATACATCCCAAAGAAAGAGAAAACCAAGAAGGCAAAATGGCTGTCTGCTGAGACACTAGAAGTAGCCCAAGAAAGAAGGAAAGCAAAAGGCAACAGTGATAGGGGGAGATATGCCCAATTAAATGCAAAATTCCAGAGGTTAGCCAGAAGAGATAAGGAATTATTTTTAAACAAGCAATGCGCGGAAGTGCAAGAAGACAATAGAATAAGAAGGACAAGAGACCTCTTCCAGAAAATTAGAAACATCGGAGGTAAATTCCAGGCAAAAATGGGTATGATCAAAAACAAAGATGGCAAGGACCTAACAGAAGAAGAAGAGATCAAGAAAAGGTGGCAAGAATATACGGAAGGCCTGTATAGGAAGGATAACAATATTGGGGATAGCTTTGATGGTGTGGTCAGTGAGCTAGAGCCAGACATCCTGAAGAGTGAGGTTGAATGGGCCTTAAGAAGCATTGCTAACAACAAGGCAGCAGGAGACGATGGCATCCCAGCTGAACTGTTCAAAATCTTGCAAGATGATGCTGTCAAGGTAATGCATGCTATATGCCAGCGAATTTGGAAAACACAAGAATGGCCATCAGATTGGAAAAAATCAACTTATATCCCCATACCAAAAAAGGGGAACACTAAAGAATGTTCAAACTATTGAACAGTGGCACTCATCTCACATGCCAGTAAGGTAATGCTCAAGATCCTGCAAGGTAGACTTCAGCAATTCATGGAGTGAGAATTGCCAGATGTACAAGCTGGGTTTAGAAAAGGCAGAGGACCTAGGGACCAAATTGCCAATATCCGCTGGATAATGGAAAAAGCCAGGGAGTTTCAGAAAAACATCTATTTCTGTTTTATCGACTATTCTAAAGCCTTTGACTGTGTGGACCATAACAAATTGTGGCAAGTTCTTAGTGGTATGGGGATACCAAGTCATCTTGTATGCCTCCTGAAGAATCTGTATAATGACCAAGTAGCAACAGTAAGAACAGACCAAGGAACAACGGACTGGTTTAAGATTGGGAAAGGAGCATGGCAGGGCTGTATACTCTCACCCTACCTATTCAACTTGTATGCAGAACACATCATGCGACATGCTGGGCTTGAGGAATCCAAGGCTGGGGTTAAAATCTCTGGAAGAAACATTAACAATCTCAGATATGCAGATGATACCACTTTGATGGCTGAAAGCGAAGAGGAACTGAGGAGCCTTATGATGAAGGTGAAAGAAGAAAGTGCAAAAGCTGGCTTGCAGCTAAACCTCAAAAAAACCAAGATTATGGCAACCAGCTTGATTGATAACTGGCAAATAGAGGGAGAAAATGTAGAAGCAGTGAAAGACTTTGTATTTCTAGGTGTAAAGATTACTACAGATGCTGACTGCAGTCAGGAAATCAGAAGGCGCTTAAACCTTGAGAGAAGAGCAATGACAAATCTCGATAAAATAGTTAAGAGCAGAGACATCACACTGACAACAATGGCCCGCATAGTTAAAGCAATGGTGTTCCCCGTAGTTACATATGGCTGCGAGAGCTGGACCATAAGGAAGGCTGAGCGAAGGAAGATCGATGCTTTTGAACTGTGGTGTTGGAGGAAAATTCTGAGAGTGCCCTGGACTGCAAGAAGATCAAACCAGTCCATCCTCCAGGAAATAAAGCCAGACTGCTCACTTGAGGGAATGATATTAAAGGCAAAACTGAAATACTTTGGCCACATGAGAAGACTCTGGAGAAGATGCTGATGCTAGGGAGAGTGGAAGGCAAAAGGAAGAGGGGCTGACCAAGGGCAAGGTGGATGGATGATATTCTAGAGGTGACGGACTCATCCCTGGGGGAGCTGGGGGTGTTGACGACCAACAGGAAGCTCTGGCGTGGGCTGGTCCATGAATTCACAAAGAGTCGGAAGTGACTAAATGAATAAACAACAACAATAATTTATTTTAAAATTATCTTCTATATGTAATATGTTTGTGTGCATTTTAATTTTCATTTCCTTTTTGTATATAATATTTTGTTTAAGAAAAGTCCCCCCCCTACAGTTGCAACTGTATGAATAGTTCAAGAATGTTATCACCTCTTGGTTCAGAATATAAATTTGTCCTATTTGTATTATGGACTGCAAACTATTTCTCTTAAAGTTTCTTCTGGAACTATAGCCTACAGATAGAATATATATTTTATATATTCTCCAAATGTATTCTCTAAATGAATATACTGTATATAGGGAATAATTGTAGAAGTATGTGCAACATATTTAATAATTATTTGTGTGTTTTATAGTATTATCTTGTCTTTGGTGACTTTGTGTCAGTTTTTGACTCCTGGCAACTGCCTCAACTAGTCCCTGCAGTTTTCTTGGCAAAGTTTTTTGAAAGTGGTTTGCCATTGCCTGCTTCCTAGGGCTGAGAGAGAATGCCTGGTCCAAGTTCACCCAGCTGGCTTTGTGTCTAAGGCAAGACTAGAACTCACAGTCTCCTGGTTTCTAGCCTTGTGCCTTAACCACTATATCAAACTGGCTGTCCTATCTTGTTAGAAAAATAATAAACTTCCCTAAACTTTTTGAGATGGTAGGCAGATTTGGACATTTCAGAACATATTATAAATATTCTCACTAAACTGCTGCCATGTTAGATATGATTAGTCACAAAGCAATCAACTCCCAGAAGACAAATTTGTAAGGATGCTCCCAGGCTTCTTTCTATTATCCCTCCCCAGATGTTCCCTACCCTCTCAAGTTTCCTTTGCCTTTTTTTCCTGGGCAGATGGACACACCTTCAAACGAAGCTTGAGACTAGAGATTCTTGTCCTTTTCATTTCCTAAAAATGTTTTTAGAGTCCATGGGTGGCCCTGAGGCATTTCAGGATCATTTATTTGTTTGTTTGGTGCTTTGTAGCATGCTATGTTCACATGTATTTATTTGTGTGTGTGTGTGTGTATTTATATTTAAAAATTAAAAATTAAGAGTATCTAATCAGACATGGAGCCTGATAATTGCTTGCTTGTTTGCTTATTTATCTATTTTCTGTTCTTGGTTGTGAAGAACATTATTATTATTATTATTATTATTATTATTATTATTATTATTATTATTAGAATGAAACTGTTTTGGACTGTGTGTGTTCATACAACCCCAAAAAGAAGATTTGAAATTGATAAATATTATTCTACTGTCTTATCTGGAAAGGATTTGTAGTTTTTGTTTGTTTCTGAAGGTTATTTTGTTGGGCAATACAGTACCTGAATATCTAAACACTCCCTGTCATTCCCAGGGAGGAATTTAAAATTGGCAAAACCTGTTTCTGATTAAACTCAACCAATTCTGAGCCAATTCAGAATCCAATCTAACTAGAGATTATTCACTCTGCACAGTTCTTTAAAGATTTGGGACAGTGCTAACAGGCATAACATAACAGAACATCTATCATGAGAACTTTTCTCATTGCTGTATGTCAGGACACTGTGTGGAGGAAGCAGCAAACAGCCCACCCCACCACTTTTTTCCCCCCTTAGCTTTCTGGTGACCTAATTTTATGTATTTGTTTGGCCATCACTTCATTGACCAACACCCTTGATTGGACACCAGAAGTGACAGCATCATATGCACTTGGGCTTGAATATCAACTAGAGTTAATGTCATATATGTACTAAGGGTTTCATTGTCATGACAGAAATATGCCAAGGAGAAGTTTCCAGAGAAAGAAAAGTAAAGAAAAGAAATCAATTTTCAGTGTTTCCTGATTAATTAATTAATTAATTATTATTTATTAATCAAATTTATCACCGCCCATCTCCCAGAAGGGACTCTGGGTGGTTTACAATAAAACTTAAATAAAAATATAAAACTGTAAAACACTATAATACACAATAAAATAAATATAATAAAAACCTCAATGGCTGGAAGTTCTTTATGATTTGCAAGCAGAGCAGGGTCCTTCTAAGAAACTATCGATCCATGGCTACTCTCTCTCCCGCCCCAGGCATAATTACAGAACCAGGTCTTTAACTGTTTCCTAAAGTCCAGGAGGGAGGGAGCCAATCTCACTTCCGGGGGAAGGATATTCCAAAGGGTAGGGGCTATTGCAGAGAAGGCCTGCCTCCTGGACCCCGCCAGATGGAATTCTCTTACAGACGGGGTTCGTAGCATGCCCTCTCTGCATATTAAATAATATGTTTAAATATATTTTGTGACTGGCACATAAAAAGGTTAGAGCTTTGTCACTTTTGATAACCAGTTTGTGCTTAAAATAAGCAGTATGCCATTCTGAATCAGAAAGGGGCTATTAAAATTGCTATCTCTAAATTATATTAGTTTCAGTATAGTTACACTTTATTATATTTTTATTGTATTTTGTAATTGTAATGGTTTTATATTTTAATCTTGTTTTAATGTAAACCGCCCACAGTCCCCCCATTGGGGAGAGATGGGCGGTGAATAAATTTATCAAATAAATAAATAAATAAAAATAAAATAAAATAAAATAAAATAAAATAAAATAAAATAAAATAAAATAAAATAAAATAAAATAAAATAAAATAAAATAAAATAAATAAACTGGGTTACCCAAGGGTCCAATTATGATTGGAGCGCTTCTGCAATTCTCTTCACCTTTACCTTTTTAATCTTGAATTTTGGAGCTCCAAATTACCTATACTCGGTTCTAAAATAGAGCCAGTGCATTAGGAAGTGTCTGTATTTGTCACATTTCCCCCAAATATTATACAAAACAATGAGTATAAATAGATCACTTCAGTCCATTCAGTTTGTTTGCCTCTCTCACCATCAATGTTAGCAGTGTGCATTGGTACAACCCTACTAAAAACAGTCTGGGTGTGATCATATGCAGTGCTCAAGATGCTTTTTGAGCAGTTTTCTGTTGATGTACATATACTTTTGTAGGAATTGATGAAAGCCTGTCCCCAGAAACTCTCATCAGTCATTTTTGTGCAGTTCTTCTAGTCATGGCATCAAGACATTCCATGGGGTGGTATATGCCACAAGAAGATGTGAATGTCCTCGGATTTCCTTTGTTTGTCCGTGATTTCGTCCAAGAGTTTTCCAGGAACCTGGTGTTCATCACAGGAGGCATTACAGGATTGTTGATATTCCAAATTATTATCATGTCTCTTGGATCTTGGGGTTTTTGTTTGTTTGTTTGTCTTTCCATGCTTCAGTGTTTATCTATTTCAGTTTATTTCAGATTTTTCACTCATACTTTCATTAACATACTAAAATGGCTTTTTGCAAAGCCAAACTTCTGCATTTGTTATTCATAGTTGCCTTTGAATTCAGAACAATCATAACGATGGGATGGCTTTTGAGGTTATACTCATCCACAGGCATTTTCATAAGAGAAGAGAAAAGAGAAGAGAAGAGAAGAGAAGAGAAGAGAAGAGAAGAGAAGAGAAGAGAAGAGAAGAAACAAATGCAGTGACTTTTGCCTCAAAGACCAGGGACTTATTTGTTGCTAGCTATGAAGTCATATTGTTACTTCAGTTCAAATAACTGAAAGATGGGGAAAGGGCACAGCTATAATAGACCAAAGTTCTTTTTGGTATGTTGCTATATCCCTTGAGAAGGTGTTGAAGATGAGTCAGGTAACCTTTACAATATGTCAATAGAAATATCTCTGGAGAGCAAACAAAATAAGTAATATTAACTAGAGAAAGTTGAACCTGGACTTGGCTAATAAGAGTACATATTTTTCTACTGTTTCCTTTCTTTAGAAAGAGAATCCATTATTTGTGTTTTTCATTCTATAGAAATGAGAATGTTCTTATTTGTATTCCACTTAAATGTGCCAATTATGTAAATTTTAAACAGATATTTTTGTTGACTATGTTAGAGAATTAACCTTTTCTTAAAGACTTGTGACTGTTTCCCCAAATCATCTAAACTGTTACACATACTAACACTGATATATTTAAAAAGTTGGCTTGAGTCTTAAGAGACTATTACTGTTCCTTCCTGATGGTAACCAATTGTCTCTGAATATACAAATATTAAAATGAGTAAATATAAATGAGAAAGAATGCCAGTGTTGTTGTTGTTGTTGTTTATTCGTTTAGTCACTTCCGACTCTTCGTGACTTCAGGGACCAGCCCACACCAGAGCTTCCTGTCGGTCATCAACACCCCCAGCTCCCCCAGGGACAAGTCCGTCACCTCTAGAATATCATCCATCCATCTTGCCCTTGGTTGGCCCCTCTGCCTTTTGCCCTCCACTCTCCCTAGCATCAGCATCTTCTCCAGGCTGTCCTGTCTTCTCATTATGTGGCCAAAGTATTTCAGTTTTGCCTTTAATATCATTCCCTCAAGTGAGCAGTCTGGCTTTATTTCCTGGAGGATGGACTGGTTTGATCTTCTTGCAGTCCAAGGCACTCTCAGAATTTTCCTCCAACACCACAGTTCAAAAGCATCGATCTTCCTTCTCTCAGCCTTCCTTATGGTCCAGCTCTCGCAGCCATATGTTACTACGGGGAACACCATTGCTTTAACTATCCGGGCCATTGTTGTCAGTGTGATGTCTCTGCTCTTAACTATTTTATCGAGATTTGTCATTGCTCTTCTCTCAAGGATTAAGCGTCTTCTGATTTCCTGACTGCAGTCAGCATCTGTAGTAATCTTTACACCTAGAAATACAAAGTCTTTCACTGCTTCTACATTTTCTCCCTCTATTTGCCAGTTATCAATCAAGCTGGTTGCCATAATCTTGGTTTTTTTTTCAGGTTTAGCTGCAAGCCAGCTTTTGCACTTTCTTCTTTCACCTTCATCATAAGGCTCCTCAGTTCCTCTTCACTTTCAGCCATCAAAGTGGTATCATCTGCATATCTGAGATTGTTAATGTTTCTTCCAGAGATTTTAACTCCAGCCTTGGATTCCTCAAGCCCAGCTTGTCGCATGATGTGTTCTGCATACAAGTTGAATAGGTAGGGTGAGAGTATACAGCCCTGCTGTACTTCTTTCCCAATCTTAAACCAGTCCATTGTTCCGTGGTCTGTTCTTACTGTTGCTACTTGGTCGTTATACAGACTCTTCAGGAGGCAGACAAGATGACTTAGTATCCCCATACCACTAAGAACTTGCCACAATTTGTTATGGTCCACACAGTCAAAGGCTTTAGAATAGTCAATAAAACAGAAATAGATGTTTTTTTCTGAAACTCCCTGGCTTTTTCCATTATCCATCGGATATTGGCAATTTGGTCCCTAGTTCCTCTGCCTTTTCTAAACCCAGCTTGTACATCTGGCAATTCTCACTCCATGAACTGCTGAAGTCTACCTTGCAGGATCTTGAGCATTACCTTACTGGCATGTGAAATGAGTGCCACTGTTCGATAGTTTGAACAGTCTTTAGTGTTTCCCTTTTTTGGTATGGGGATATAAGTTGATTTTTTCCAGTCTGATGGCCATTCTTGTGTTTTCCAAATTTGCTGGCATATAGCATGCATTACCTTGACAGCATCATCTTCCAAGATTTTGAACAGTTCAGCTGGGATGCCGTCGTCTCCCAGCCTTGTTATTAGCAATGCTTCTTAAGGCCCATTCAACCTCACTCTTCAGGATGTCTGGCTCTAGCTCACTGACCACACCGTCAAAGCTATCCCCGATATTGTTATCCTTCCTATACAGGTCTTCTGTATATTCTTGCCACCTTTTCTTGATCTCTTCTTCTTCTGTTAGGTCCTTGCCATCTTTGTTTTTGATCATACCCATTTTGGCCTGGAATTTACCTCCAATGTTCCTAATTTTCTGGAAGAGGTCTCTTGTCCTTCCTATTCTATTGTCTTCTTCCACTTCCGTGCATTGCTTGTTTAAAAATAATTCCTTATCTCTTCTGGCTAACCTCTGGAATTTTGCATTTAATTGGGCATATCTCCCCCTGTCACTGTTGCATTTTGCTTTCCTTCTTTCTTGGGCTACTTCTAGTGTCTCAGCAGACAGCCATTTTGCCTTCTTGGTTTTCTCTTTCTTTGGGATGTATTTTGTTGCCGCCTCCTGAACAATGCTGCCAACTTCTGTCCAGAGTTCTTCCGGGACCCTATCTACTAAGTCCAGTCTGTTAACCGTATTCTTCACCTCCACTGCATATTCCTTAGGAATATTAGTAAGCTCATATCTACCGGATCTGTGGGTCTTCCCTAATCTCTTTAGTCTGATCCTAAATTGTGCAAGAAGAAGTTTGTGATCTGAACTACAGTCAGCTCCAGGTCTTCTTTTTACCGACTGTATAGATGTCTGCCACCTTTGGCTGCAAAGGAAGTAGTCAATCTGATTTCGGTGTTGTCCATCTGGTGAAGTCCATGTATAAAGCCTTCTCTTAGGTTGTTGGAATAGAGTGTTTGTTATGCAGAGTGAGTTGTCTTGGCAAAATTCTATCAGCCTATGTCCTGCTTTGTTTTGTTCTCCCAGGCCATGCTTACCTGTAATTCCAGGTGTCATTTGACTGCCCACCCTAGCATTCCAGTCTCCCGTGATGAAAATAACATCTCTTTTAGGCGTGTTGTCCAGTAGGTGCTGCAGATCCTCATAGAACTGCTCTATTTCAGCTTCGTCAGCATCTGTGGTTGGGGCGTATATTTGGATCACTGTGATGTTAGATGGCTTGCCCTGAATTCGAATTGAGATCATTCTGTTGTTTTTTGGATTGTATCCAAGCACTGCTTTAGCCACTTTACTATTAATTATGAAGGTTACTCCATTTCTTCAGTGGTCCTCTTGTCCACAGTAGTAGATCTGGTGGTCATTTGATGTGAAGTGGCCCATTTCAGTCCAATTCAGTTCACTGAGGCCCAAAATGTCTATCTTTAATCTTGACATCTCACCAATAACCACATCCAATTTGCCCTGGCTCATAGTTCTTACATTCCAGGTTCCAATGGTGTGTTGATCCTTAGAACATCGGATTCGCCGTTCACCACCAGCACCGTCGGCTGCTAGCCGTCCTTTCAGCTTTGAGCTAGCTGCGTCATCACGTCTGGGGCTAGTTGAACTCATCCTCTGTTCCTCCCCAGTAGCATTTTGACCATCTTCCGACCTGAGGGGTCTCATCTTCCGATGGTATACCGACATATCTCTGGTTGTACTGGTCCATTTAGTTTTCATGGCAAGAATATTGGGGTGGGTTGCCATTACCTTCCCCAGGAATCGCATTTAGTCTGACCTCTCTGTCATGACCTTCCTCTCTTGGGTGGCCCTTCACGGTTTAGCTCATGGCATCATTGAGGTGCTCAAGCTCCAGCACCATGACAAGGTAACGATCCTTTGCTGAAGATGCCAGTGTTACATATTATGAATTGCTTGCCTCACTGGGTCTGCTAGAAATCTGCCCCCACACTCCTCTGAGTTAAATTGACCTGGTTCATCTAATTGGAGAATGCATTTTGTGTATATCTTTTTTTATGCAAACTACATTATAAAATTGTGAAAAGTACATATTTTGATGTCTGTGTACACAATAATGCATGTGTTATGCAAGGTTAAAGAAAATTTAGATCCATAAAATTAGGAATCTAATAAAATCTAGTTGTTATTGGTTCTAGTCAAGACAGGATCAGGCATATCTGATCATAGTGGAATAATCTTGTACAAATGGGGGAAAAACTCAAAAGGTGATTTTAAAAAAATATGCACAAACTCTTATTTAAAGTGCTGTATTCCTTGTATCCCGAAGTTGGTTGTGCTGTATAAGATGTAGCCAACTATTCTCTCAAATTGATGACTTTTTTAAAAATGTAATTTAAGTAATTTTTTGGATAACTTCGGATTTGAGAAAACAATATCTGATTCTCATCAAAGATAATTCAATACCTATGCATTGTATTGAGCTAATATGCAGGTATAATAAATGAGGTCCCTGCAAATTAATTTTGAATTATCCTTGTTTGTTTCATTGAATTCAGGTGCTACTTAAAAGAGATCGTCCTGCTTTATCCTTTCTCAGTATTTATTAGATTAGAAAGCTGTACATTCATGAAAAATGAAATGTCTGTTAATATATATCAGCAGAGAGGAAAAAAAATAAAAGAAACAATTCCTTGCTTTAGTTGGCATGTGCCAAATATGTTCAGACAACCATGCCATAACAAAATCACTGCATCTACAAAGCTACTTCAAAACCAATTGGGATGTAACTGTCTAAATGAATGAGAAGAAAACAGTGTACGTTTATTTTCCATTTCAGTTTAGCTGGAACATTGCAAATATATAGTCACAATTCATTTGTAGCACTAGCTGTCTGAATTTTAGAAAGTGAATAATTTTCATTATATAATAATGTGGAATTTATCATGTGGGGAAGGTTTTCCAAGTTAATATCCTGTGAAAATTGAGCAGAAATTATTTCTTACTGACTTCACTTTAAAATGGTGGCAGGTAAGGATATACAAGGATAATTTTCCCTCCACCCTTCAAGGAATGTAGTTAGATTTACAAAACCTCTTCTTTTCTCCCTTCGCTGAAAATCCCTTCAGGTGTTTCTTCTGGACTATAACCTCCACATTTGCTTTAGTATTTCATTGCAGACTAAACCTGGTGAAAATCTGGGGAAAATGACCACTACTGAGTAATGTTGCTGGTCTAACTGAAACTGAGCCTTGTGAACCTCATGAAGCTGGAAATTCTTACTGATAAGATCCCATAATATTGCACTGGTTTGTCTTTGTATGTGTAGATGCACGTGTGTATGTAGTACGTTACTGTATTTACTAAAGTCCCAAAAGGTTCAAGGGAAATCATGTATTAAACTATAATGGCAGACTTCCCATTCATAGGCTTTCAGTTTACTTCACAGCTATTGTAGCACAGGCGGTCTTGTACCATCAGAGACCTTGAAGCTTTAACTGCTACGTATACTATTGCCAGTAAATGTCAACCGTCCTATGTGCTGCATTCACATTTGTCAAGTGCAAGGTTAGAATGAAATGACAAAAGGAATATATTTAAAAATACTGCCAAATGAAAGTGTGGATTATAGCAAAAAGTCTGATAGCTGGTGATAGAGAAGCTAACATTTTTTCCCTTCTGAAATTTGCAGTTTGATAAATCCTGTTCTCTAAGACAGAGGTCCTTCATTAAATGTTGACTCCATGAAAACATTATATCCTTTTCTCATTGACTCTTTCACTCCTTCACCCTCTTTACTTCTTTCTCAGCTTTGATGTGGGGGTTCCTAAGAGGGACAGAGAGTTATTTTAGAAATCTGTAAAAACAGATTATTGAAAGGTGTGAATAATTTAGAAGCATGAATTGAGATGACCAAAGGGTAATATTAATCCACAAAGTACTCTTCATGCCATTTTGAACACTTGTGATTTGGGCATGTAAAAGGAGATATAGGAAAGAGGAATTGCTTCCAGATTCTGAAGATCTTGAGCGTAGACAGTCTTGTTGACAGGTCTTGATCTTTGGTTTTGATACTCTTGATACTATAGGTTAAGAACAATGTGCTTAGATCAGGTTGAAGAAATAGTGTAAGAATTGTAGTTTTCTAACCCTATTGACTACTTTAGTACAGGACATGCTTCATTCATAAATAGGAAAATTGAAGTGACAGATTCTGTAGTCTTGAAAAATTTAGCCTTTTGATGCAATTTATAAAGGAAAGGCAACAAAAAACTAGGTTTCTGTAAAACGTAAGTCCCAAATACTTAAGCAACACCTTTTCAAATGCTAGCAAAACTCATTATCTTAATATTTGACAGAGAAATCTTGCTTGAGATCCAGCTTCTAGAAATAGCACAATGGCTTTAGATTAGATTTTCTTGGTATTGGTAACCTGGTTAGACAATTTCCTCTCAGGAGAAAAACATCTGACTTCCCTGCAGTTAAGTTTTAGATAACAGTTAAAAACATGGGGCTATGTAAAGCCCTATATATGTTTCATTTATAACTAGTTTTTATTCCACTTTCCATTAGAATTGCTCTTGATATGTTACAATAAAACCATGTAATAGTCTGTAGATTTTCAGAATGGGTTGAGATGACTCACAGGATCCTTTATAACTGAATTAAACTTGACTCTAAGATTGCTATGAGTTGAACTCTCAGTGTTAGAACTTCAAGATGACAAAAGACAATTGATAATTATATTTCAGTATCTCCCTCTTGAAAAACAAAAACAAATAAATAGATCAATAAATCATTATTTATTCTTTTGTCCAATGGGACGCGGTGGCGCTGCGGGTTAAACCGCTGAGCTGTCGATCGGAAGGTCGGCGGTTCGAAACCGCGCGGCGGGGTGAGCTCCCGTTGCTCGTCCCAGCTTCTGCACACCAAGCAGTTCGAAAACATGCAAATGTGAGTAGATTAATTGGTACCGCTTCGGCGGGAAGGTAACGGCGTTCCGTGAGTCATGCTGGCCACATGACCCGGAAGTGTCTATGACAACGCCGGCTCCAAGGCTTTGAAACGGAGATGAGCACCGCCCCCTAGAGTCGGACACGACTGGACTTTACGTCAAGGGAAACCTTTACCTTTACCTATTCTTTTGTCCTACTAGGCCAAGGGAAAGAGACTAACCAATTATTTTTTAGAATTGGAATAGATTGGAAAAGAGGCAGAGATCTACCTTTGCTCTGCAGGAAACTATAGGGTTCTCCCATAAATTGATGGGATATAGGAATCTATAAGGAATGTTAATGTCCTGAATTCCTTCACCCTGGTTATTTATTTATTTAATTAATTTGTCCCTGCCATCAATTCCCATGTGTAAATACATATTACATTACAGAAATACCACAAATCCCCAATAACCTTATAAGTATACTGAAGCTTGAGTGAGCACTAGTACCTCCCATGAATTCAGAAGTGAGGTGCATGAATGTAATATGTTAATATGTAATATGTAATATGACCTACATGTTTTTGTTTGTTTGTCTGTCTTCCTAGTCTTCTGGGTAGAGATTGAAAAAATTCAGCTGAGCAGAGACAATCACTTTTCAGAACAGAGCAGAGTGGGGTGAGATGGAAAAATACATCTTGATCCTTCGATGTAGGCCACTAACTAGGCTGATAGAGCATCAACTCCATGCTTTTAAGGATACATAGTATTTTTCAGCACTTAGGTTCTAATTATAGCTTAAACTGCAGTAGTGAAGTTCTGTTCCAATTTTCTTCAGGGCATAAAAGGGGAGAGTACTTTAACCCAGACAATATCCCACTATACCTATCCAGATCAACTAGCATGACATTATATAGGCAAACATGTCACTTTAAGAACATTTTTAGTAACCTGTTTTCTAAATTGTTAGAAATAAAATTATTTTAGGTATTATAAGAAGATAAACTGAAAGTAAAATGGTAAAAAAAGAAGAAGTATACAAACTGAGTTTTTGGTATTCTATGGCTTTTCAGGAGTTGTAGTGGGAGAATAGTAGCAATCTGCTTCCCAGAAGTTCCTGCTCCTATTTCTGCTTTTAAATCCCAACAGCAACCAAAAAGCTAAGTTTGCCCACACCCTTTCCAGCGATGTCACTGTATTACTGAACAGCTTCCTGCAGCTTTCTAGAAGTGGAGACATTGACTTGTGGTTGATGGCCTTTTAAAAGTTGTCCATCCCTGGATTACACCATGGGTTGTTAAATAAACCACATTTGCCAAGTTATAAATTATATTTTGCAAACCACAATGTACCGTTTAACACACCACACTAAATCAAAGCCAAATGAACAGCCTTATGGAACAGTATGACCTATGAACTCAGCTAGCAATACTGTTCATCACTAGTTACCTCAGGGAAGCCCTCTACGAAAGTATGTCCCTTCCTCCAAAGTTCTGAGTCTTAGTAAATTGAAACAGTTAAAACTGATCTTTCCATGATAATGAAACAAAGTTAAGTTCTTTGCTACCTGCCATACTACCTCTCTGCCATGCACTGCACTCATTTCTGTCACCAAAGAGGGGAGAAAACCCTTAAAATCTCAGCACTGAGCTCTGAGATAAATCTCAACCAACACAGGAAGGAAAACTATCAGTAGGGTAGATGATACACCTAAAATCATTGTCCAGTTTTCTCTTTCCAAGCGTTGTCATAGTTCCCTGAGAAGAAGAAATGATTATTCAGCTAAATTCAAATCTGCTTTACAGTTAAGCCCTGTATTATAAATAAAAGTAAAACCAAAACATATACCATAATATGAGCATTACTGGATTTGTTTTTAGATCTAGAATATATAGAGATATTTGCTGGGCTTGTGTAAGGACCTTGGACCCAACGTGCAGTAAGAACCTCTATTGAGGAAGTAGCCCAAACTACCTTGAATCAGCCCTAGGAACAGTCCTGCCTGATTCATTCCTGATTCTGAAGTATGAGTCTGGAAAAAAAAATTGTAGCATGGAAAAAATACAACATCTTTGTTTCTGTATCAGAATGGGACATAATTCTAATTCTAAATATGCCAAAGTTTCAGTGCCGAAGGAATTAAGTGTGCCAAACTGCACAGAAATCAATGCAGGAGTTTTCAGGCTTCATGATTTTTTGACTACAGGCAGTTCTCATTTAGCAACTGCCTCAGATAGCGACCATTCACAAATACGGTGGTAATAAATGGTAATAATTCATTTTCCAGACCATTGTACACATTAGGACAACAAAAATCTTCAAAGAAACTGATTAAGGTCTGGTCAGTTTCAGGCAGCAGCTGCAAGTAGGCCAGAGGGTTCTAATCAACTAATTAAAATCACAGGGCTGACCTAGTTAACTTGAGTTAGCACTTTTTAGGGATGCGCTGCACTGTGCAGAAAAGCAACTCAGGAAGAGATAGCAATTAAGTAATTTCTCCACCCTGCGAGGAGGCAAAAAAGGGGGAAAGAACAAGTCAGGCACAGGACACTGCACGAGAAAATTTTATTTGAATTAGATAGCAGCAACCAGTGATCTTCGCAGTACCTTTCTCTCTGTGTGTGTGACAAGTGGTTCGCTTAGTGACTGTGTCACTTAGTGACCATTTCACCGGAACCAATTACAATCACTAAATGAGGACTACCTGCATAGCAATTACTCTCAGACTTCTTCCACAACATTCTCAAAGCTACCAGAAATATTGTTCCAGTCCACTATCATCTATAGCAGCCTGTCTTTTGATAGATGTACTAAGACACACATGCCTAGCAATAGGGACAAAAAATAGACCATATTTGTGCATGTGTATGTAAAATTCTTTATAAGAGCAATGATAGGAAAAAGCCAGTTTGGTCTAGTGGTTAAGGCAATGGGCGAGAAACCAGGAGACTGAGAGTTCTAGTCCCACCTTAGGTCTGAAAGCCGGCTGGGTGACTTTGGGCCGGTCACTCTCTCCCAGCCTAAACCACCTCACAGGGTTGTTGTTGTAGGGAAAATAGGAGGAGGAAGGAGTATTAGGTTTGTTTGCCGCCTTGAGTTATTTATAAAAATAATAAAGGCAGGATAGAAAATTAAATAAATATACTATACTTATAGTATAGTATAATATACTATACTTATATTACTAAAAAAAACCCTGAAACTAGCTATTGGAAGGTGATATAAATGAATGAGTGAGCAGGAAAATTAGTCTTTAAATAAAAGAAATATTGGAAAAGAAAATATATGTTGTGAAAAGATGGGAGGAAAGGAGGGAACGGGAAGGGAAAAGCAAGAAATGGTAGATGGGCAGCTTAACTGAAGCTGGATCTTTCAAGAGCTAGAAAGGAGAGCTAGATTGGTCATTTGCCCAAGAAAGAGAACCCAGTCACACAGAGGACCAGTCTGTTAGGGCTTCCTGCTTTTTAGAGCCCAGCCCCGGTTTCCAACTTGCTACCCCACAGAAGAGTTCAGTCTCTCTTCCTAGTGCTCCATAATATCAGCAATATTTACAGTGTATTCCATAAAATGTAATATTCACGTTAGCCTGGCCCTGGGCAGTGACTATCCATTTAAATTAAAGATAGTTTATGCATTATAAAATCATTTTTTAAATGGGTATGGAAGGAATAAGAGATGACATTACATTAAAAAAAAACAGTATCTATACATATTCATTTGTTGATACCCCAGTTATTATAGTTAGCGAGATTCTGTCTCTGCTGGAGCTGGGGAAGCATTTTCAATATAATTGCCACTGCCATTTCTTTTGCTTTAGTCTACTATTAGGGCCATTTAGGCAGTCACTTAAAGAGCTCCCTCGCTCTTTTTAACCACATCTGCCGAATTAAATTCCACGCACTTACAGTGAAGCTTTCAAAAGCTCAGAATCAATTCTTCAATCACTCCACATTCTTAGATGTGATTAAAAACATGTGTCCCCTAATTAAGTTAACGAGAAATTGTTAATTGGCACAAAGCCCCCTTCTGTGCATGCTTGTTAATGTCACTGTCAATTTGACAGGAGAAGGAATTTAAATGAAGGGCAGGCAATCTTAACAGACTTCAGAATTGGACTTCAGGATGCAGGCTTTGTCTCTAAAGTGATAGCCATCAGCTGAAGGATAAAAGGTAGGGGAAGATGAAGGTGTTTCTCTTCTAGCCAAGGTTAAAAGGAACCAAACAGAATAGGATTGTGATAAACATAGTTGTGGCTATAGTTCTTCATTGAACCCATTTTATTTTCTTTATTTTCAAGCTTTTTCCTGATTGGTGTCATAAATAACTACAAGCATAAGGGTCTTTACACATTAGACCCAGACCCAGACCCAACTACAATTCTGCAAATTGCTATGAATTTGATGCCTGCAGAATTTGCCCTGCAGACCTAAAAGCTTCAGTTAAAAAAAAAATAGAGTATTTCTTTTTAGTTGTCAGTTTGGTCTTATTTGTGTTCCTTCCTCCTTCCAGCTGTGAATTTATAGTAACAATTGTGAAATCGGGGTGGTGGTGGTGAAATTTGAGATCTGGTGTCTGAAAAAAGGTCAGCAGTGGTGTGGCTCTTAACTAATAGGAGTAGGAAGGTTTATTGTGGAAAACATGGAGGCCGAATCACATTATTGAGAAGGACTAGCCTCCTCACCTTGAACAAGTGTTTAGGGTGGATTTCAATTCTGTGCTGATATTGCATTATGCACTCCCTTCTGGTTAAATAATCCTTTGTCATGTACAAGTAGGTACACTAGTACCATAATATATGGGATGGTGGGTGTGATATAAGTGAGCACATGTGCAAGACATACTCTCTTCAGAATTGTTCTGTTTGCATTTCCCCCAGTACTTGTTTCTCATAATCAGCCAGCTCTGTGTTGTAACAGGGAAAGAAACTGGCTGCTTCATTAACATTTCCTTCCTCACTTATTTTGTGGGCAAATTTTGGGGGAGCTGAACTACATGGCTCCTGAGCCCATATCAATATAATAAATATAATGACTACTGCCACTTGCCAGTAATGGATTTTATAACTGTTTTCATAAGTGACTGGCAAAGAACATGCATTGATAATACTCCAGACTCCAGTTTCACATGGCTGTCCCTGATGATCTGCATGCCAGTGGAAATCCTTAAAAGGGGAAAAAAATCCCCCAGAAATTATAAAGAAAAGTCAACCCATGCCAGGAGGCAAAAGCATCTTGGAATATCATTATAAATGCATCTCCCCCACCCATAAGAATCCATCTGGCAGAAATACCAGGAACTATCAACATTACATAAAAGAAAAGTCAAATAAGCTAACAGTAAGCCAGTGTAAGATTAGAAACACCCATGGTGGCAGTAGCAGCAGGCCACACAGGTATCACAAGGCTTTTGTCAATCAGTAAATTGCTTAGTTGTTCTGTGTAAAATTGGTAAGAAGGGAAGATGAGGAATGACAGCTCAGGGCAATGATAAATTTCCCATTCCAGGAAGCAGGGTAGCACTGGCACCATTTACTTTTTTTTAAAAAATCCAAATACATTTTCATTGTGACTGAAAGTATAGAATGACTGTCACAGAGAAAAATGAGTGAGGTTTTCAAAGAAAAGCACTAAAACATTCACATACTTAAATTTCAATTCTATCTTTTCCCCCAGACCTCTGGCTACAAATCCAAGTTCATCTGGCTATAGATCCAAGTATATATTATATTATATTATATTATATTATATTATATTATATTATATTATATTATATTATATTATATTATATTATATTATATTTATTATTTAATTTTATTTTATTAATATTTCATCTCAATATTCTTTCTGAAATAGAGCTAACAATTTCTTTTTCTGATAAGTTGAATATAAGTCACATTTCCTTTCCCCCACAAAAAAAGATAAAAAGAAAAAGGAAAAAGTTTCCATCATGCCTAGTATCAGCTATAAAAATAGCATTCCTTCATCCATGATCTATCTCTTCTCAGGTGGTTTGATAACGGATTTCAATTTCAAATGGACATTTTCTTCTCCTCCCAAAACTGCCTTAACTACGGCAGCCACAACGAACCTCAGCAGAAAAAAATGTTGCCAATAGCGCTTCATTGTATGCTTGTTTTTCAATATCTAAGCTTTTTTCTTTCTTTCTTCCCTTTTTGTCATTCTTTTCACACCACAGCTACACTAACACAAATAGCAGGAAAATTGGTCTTTTCATTGTTTTATGAATTTGTAGTTTCTCTGTTGTACAAATAAATCCTTTATCAAAAAGATAGGTGTTTCAAATTTCATATTAAATCTTCCCCTCCCCATCTTTATTTGTGTATGGATCAATAGATCTTGTGGTTTGCACGTGACAAATATTATTTTATTCTGTATGAACTTAATAATGTCAGTTATTGTGTGGAAATAACAATAACAAAAATAATAATTTGAAAGAATGCTCCAAAGATTTCATGGAAACTTGTTCTCAATTAGAAAATCAGAAAATCAGACAAGCTGCTTTGAAAAAAGCAGTTTGCCTACTGGTTACTAACATTATCAAGTGTTATCATTGTATTAGCTGCCAAAAATGCCCTCCAGACATAATGGCAGGATATTGTGTAAGAGAGTAAGGAAAGAGTAAAGCTTAAAATATTTGGGTCATGTCTTGGCTAGACAAGATGTTTATTTTCTCTTGCAAAACAAGGGGAAAAAACCCACAAGAAACTTCTGACTCCCAATAGTTTCAGCTAACTTCAGTAGTACTATATAAAACTGTATAATTTTGTGGGGGCCATATTTTAGGATTATATGGAGGGGAGGGCTGTATTTTTGTTTTGCTTTGTTGAATTCCTTACTTTTTTTCACAGCATAAGAGTATGCATGCTTCTCTGTGTTCCATCAGTTCATCTTCTGAAAATTCAGTTTATATTTTGCTTTATGGTGACAAATATATGATTTGGCATTTGGATCTCTGATCCTGCCACTGCTTTCCATATGGTTTCTTGAATTTGAAGCAGAAAACTGAGTTCTCAAGAATGTTTTTCTGTTTTGGAATTCAGACTCTCTCTTCCTCCCCTTCCTCTTCTGAGCAAGAATGTTTTCTGGTGGGTCACATCCATCACTGATCCACTTATGATTAAGCCATCCCTCCCATGAAGGTCCTGACTTTTGAGTGTCTATGGAAATGAGATTCATTTGAGATTATTTAAATGAGCTGTGAAAATCTATTAAGTAAGGGCTACTGCAGTGTTGTGATTGGAGTGATGAACTAGGACAGGACAGACCT
The DNA here is from genome assembly GCF_035149785.1 of Candoia aspera. Lineage (NCBI taxonomy): Eukaryota > Metazoa > Chordata > Lepidosauria > Squamata > Candoiidae > Candoia > Candoia aspera. Next base: position 41,567,198 of record NC_086155.1, read on the forward strand.
AGTTCAAATCCAGCCTCAGCCATGGAAGCTTGGTTCAGAGTCCCCTTCTTTCTCTCTCTCTCTCTCCCTCTCTTTTCCTCCATTCCTCTCTCTACCCTTCCTACATCCCAAAGTTGTTATTGTCTGGGGAAAAATAAAGGAAAATGTGTTAGGTATGTTGCCTTTTCATTCTGCAGGAAAAACAGAATATAAATCTATGAGACTGAACAAACAACAGCATTTCCCCCAAACTTTTCTAAATGAAATGATGTCTAAAACAATTAAATTGTGTACATTTAATTGTTGAATTGGGTATCTTTAAGACACCCCTTTGTCTTATGCTTGTCCTTACTTTTCTACGGTTTCTGTGTGATCTGCCTCCAAATACATCATACAAAATATTGGTCTCCTCGTATTTTTTGCAGAGAAAAAGAGATTGTAGATGGATTTCAATCAAAGCCTTATTAAGTTGTTTAAAAGTAAAATATTTTTCCCCTTATTTTCATACCTGTTTGAACAAGAAAATTGTTGAATATTGAGCAAGAAATCTCCCTGAATACTGTTAAGATGAATGGAAAATCTCATAATGTCAGAACTTTCTGTCAAGGCTTGTAATGATGCTTGTCTGCCTATAGCTTCTTTTAATAGGAGATCATTATTAGAAGCACTGTAGAACACATATTTGGATGGTGAGGTGTGATTATACAATTTAAAGTGTAATAGTGATCTGATGTGGGATTCACTGCTGGTCACAGCCAGATCGTCTTGTTTTACAGCACCCTTGAACATCTAAATGATGCCATCTGAAAACAAGTGGCACATTTTATATATTGTATATATTTAAGCAGTTATGTTTGCCACAGATTCTAAGCAATGAAGCTAGTCAAAACATATTCTAGATTAAATAGATTCCTATCTATAGGTTCCTACATTTGAAAGCTACTAGTATACTGCAGACTTGAACAACGATTATTGCCAAATAACTGTAAAAACCTTAGCATAAAAGAAAGTCCTACTCACCATCATAATTCTTTTTGTCACCTATTGGATACTTCTAACACATCAGATGATAGGCTTGTTCAAAAGCATTAAAGCAGCTGCATTCTCCAGAAGGTTCAGCACAGCTGCTTCCTTTGTTTATTATGTGTATGCACATACAATGGTTTCACTGGAATTCCCAGTGGATTTGTTATCTTTGCATGCATGCACATACACAGACAACTAGGCTTATGCCAACTTGCTTTTGGTCTTTTCAAATGCTTGGGCAGCAATACTGGATATGAATATCTACCAGAATTCAATTTTGCACTGAGTAGATCAGCAAAATAATAGGTAACCTCAAATCTGATTCTAGGACTCAAGAGATTAGACCAGTGTTTCTCAGCCTTGGCAACTTTAAGATGTGTGGACTTCATGGCTGGCTGGGGAATTCTGGGAGTTGAAGTCCACACATCTTAAAGTTGCCAAGGTTGAAAAACACTGGATTAGATTGTTGGACTAGGACTGGGAGATCTTGATTAAAATCCTCACTGGAGCAAATTCATCTCAACATATTTCACAAGATTTTGAGGAGGATAAAAAAGGATGAAGAACAATGTATGCTGCTTGGAGCAACTTATATGATAAACAGGATACAAACAGAAAAGAGTTAAATCCAATACATTTTTTTATCTATCTGTCGCTTCATTGCCCATGTAGCCAGTGATCTCATGTGGATTTGCTCTCTCCCATGGTATATAAAGGACACATTCAAGAAAATTGGCTGCTTGCAAATGAATGTTCTTTGAGGAAGAAATACTTGACAGAAAAGGTAAAGTCTGGCATCCAAAACTAACTTGGAAATACATGTTTCTTCTCATGTATTGGTCATCAGTTAATTGCAGAGACATGGCTTTGTAATCCAGCAGCAAAGAAAGTTTGGGGGAAAATAGCTTTTATGTAGGGAAAAAAACCAAATTAATTAAAAACCAAGGTTTGCTTTAAATATTTTTAGGTGAAAAGCTATATTCTGATTCTATGTGATGAAGTAGCAAGAAAACCCTGGAACTACTTCTGTCCAGGATTTAAGCTATTTGGGGCTTTGAGATAAATCATTGACTTAGTTGCTGATTATGGTTAATTTTGTTGTAATGTGGTTTTACTGAGGGCTTTGTATGTCTGCATGTCTGCTTTTTAAACTTGTTTTTGCTTTGGTTGCTATTTTTAACTATTGTGAGCTGCCCAGAGTTACTTAGGTGAGATGGATGGGTATACAAATTAAATAAATCCTCCTCCTCCTCCCTGCAGCAGCACCTCAAATTCAGAGTGGAATACTTGCCCCAAACTTCAGCAAATCCAAATAATACTGCAGTTCTATGCTCTGTTTTGCTGTCCAAACAACAGTCTGGCAACAAGATTTTGGACAAACCAGAAGGTTTTCACATCGTTCTGGAATAATGGAGCAAATTACCAATAGTCCAGTCCGAAGATTTTAAAAGTATGAATGGCTCTGGACAGGTTTGTTTTCCTCACATTATTGGCATGTGATCCAAAGTTGAAAGCTGGTCAAAACTGCTGGCTCCAACTGTAATATTTTAAATGATCAGCTGTGCTCAGAGCATGTCTTATGCTCCCGTAAAACATACCCCAACTAAATTAGTATTTCAGGATACAAAAAAGCCTTTATTTAATGTAAAAAAATATTTTTTTTTGCAGAGGAGGGGGGAGGGAGGGTACAACTCCTTTTAAAACATGTTAAATAATATCCATCTGGACAGATAAATCATCTATTAATAGCACCTCAATTTTGTCCAAATTGAGCTTCTGTTTTTAACCCAGAGTTCGTTTCCATTCCACAATGCTAAATTTACTGGCCAGTATGTTAAATGAGATTCCTGCTTGACTGTTAAAGGAGCAGTTCTGTATTTGACTGCTATCAAAGAAATCCAAATAATGCTGGGACTCGCAGACTGAGAGGAAGGCATCAGAAAGATGTATCAAACTTTAACTGTCTCCTGGAAATGAAGTTCCTCCAACACGTACTAGTTCTTCAGCTAACTTTATGGGTCAGGTAGAACCGCGCGGTGGGGTGAGCTCCCGTTGTTAATCCCAGCTCCTGCTCACCTAGCAGTTCGAAAACATGCAAATGTGAGTAGATCAATAGGTACCGCTTCGGCAGGAAGGTAACGGCATTCCGAGTCGTCATGCTGGCCACATGACCCGGAAGTGTCTATGACAACGCCGGCTCCAAGGCTTAGAAACGGAGATGAGCACCGCCCCCTAGAGTCGGATTCGACTGGACTTTACGTCAAGGGAAACCTTTACCTTTACCTAACTTATTTATTTTTATTTATTTTTATTTTTATCCCATCTTTATTATTTTTTTATAAATAACTCAAGGCAGCAAACATACCTAATTCTCCTTCTTCCTCCTACTTTCCCCACAACAACCACCTGTGAGGTGAGTTGGGCTGAGAGAGGGAGCCTGGCCCAAGGTCACCCAGCTGGCTTTCATGCCTCAGGTGGGACTAGAACTCACTGTCTCCTGGCTTCTAGCTTGGTGCCTTAACCACTAGACCAAGCTGGCTCTTAATACCATGTTCTCTAACTGGCACAGCTTTATGATGTCTCAGGCAGAATCTTTCCTAGCTCAGTTATCTGAAAGCTTTGAAAAGGAAAATACCTTGAAAAGAAAAAGACCCTGGGACCTTTTTTAAAATTTTTGGTTAGGGAAGCTGAATAAAAATGATGCATATGTGGCAGTAGAAATATAAATCTCTGGGAAAGTTGTCATTTTCTTGGGTATATATAGGAAGAATTTAGGATTATTCATTTAAACAAGTGCTTAATGTGTTACTATTATTCCAATGCACATTATTTCTCTTATAAAATAAATCTGGCCCTAATATCAACCCTGGAGGTCTATCACTATATTGTCCACTAATCTGTAATAAGTGCCAGAGCAAGATAAATATTGAACAGGTTGTCTGTCAATACCCAGATGGAATTATTGAACAGTGATTTAAAAAGGGAGAGCTACATACAATGCAGGGAAATATGGAATATGGAAAAGTATGGGAAAAAATCATATCCTTCCTTTTCTGGAAGTAGAACAATTTCTACAAGAGGTAGAAAGATATCAGAATGAACCCTGGCAATTGTATAAGGATGTAGAGAAAACAGCTCAAGGAGTATGATACAATGGCTAAGAAAGCATGGAGTTCATGGAGGGATGGAGCAAATGACAAAATATACATAATAACATTGTCATCCAACTGCTGTGATTTATGTTCATGTGTGATATGTTAGGACACAAGTATATAATTGGTAACAATAATTTTGGCATTATTACGGTTTGCTGCAGATGCTATTTATGGAGTTCCATTTACAAGAACCAAAATGTTTTATTAAAGAATCCTCTTTTAATGAACCCATTTAAATCCTAGTGTCTGCTGGCTGTCTTCACTTGCAGTGCCCTCCTCCCCTATCCATCACCTGCTCAGAGAATAGATATTGGAGTCAGCTTTGTCTGTAGTTGCCACTCGCTTTTTATAAACACACATAATTGTGTGTAATAAGGTCATAATTCAGTAGGCACTGCCTTTGCCTGCCAAATCTCTGCCAAGAGAAACTGTTTGTTTTATGTCAGAGCCAGTAAACTCTTATCACTGCAGCTGTCTTCTCCACTGAGAGCACCTTACAGCAAAGATCTATCTGTTCACCCGTGTACTTGCTAAGCCCTTTAAACACTGAAGTCCAATTTGAACATGATTGATTAATTTCTTAAATCCATGAGCAGGCAGGAGCCCCATCATGCTCTTCTATGAACACTACTGCTGTCTGCAAAGAGTCAGAGTCTTCAGGGGAAGAATATTTAAGTCAAATAATAAGTCAGGAATGTATTTCAGTACTTAAGCTTGGAACCCAATATTCAAGTGGCATTTTTCTGTAGGCTGGAATAGGAGCTCTTTCCAAGTCCTTTTCCAGGCATTCTTCAATATATTCTATTTAATATCTACATTATATATATGCCAGTGTCAGCCTGAATGTATGCAAGTTTTGGCTTTCGTATAAACTCTGTGTTATCAGGATTTCAGTTTGTGGAAGGCATGTTCATACAGCTGTATATACCTACAACTTCTTCCCAAAGGTAGTTACTTTCAAAGGATGAATCTTGTTGGGAGGGCGACTCAACATGAAGAGTCCTGGGGAACAGAGATACTTGAAGCTCTGTTGAAATAGCACCACCCAAATTTAAGTTGAGTTGTGCATGTCTCAAAACAGATTTGGAAGCTGTAGATCCTTTAGAATTGCCCACTTGCATTTCCGAGCTGAACTGAGAGCCTGGAGCTGCAAAGGCATTTGGCTATTAACCATTTTCCTCTCCTGTTCCTCCACCCTTCTCTCTTTGAAGAAAAGCTTCCCATCCAGCCATTTTCTGCAGGGCTGACTGAGGGTTCTTGCCTACCAGTAGTTTGTTCAGACTAACTACACTAAGTCTTCTTGTGTATGCAGCTTCCGATAAAAATGTCTGTAATGATGCAAACTAACAATGGATTTAAAAAAACCCAATGGGTTAAAAAATGTACTGTGCATGCCTCTCCTTTTTAAAATAAGGCCTTAGCAAAAAGTAAAAAAAAAGTTAATGTAACTCTTAAAGCACACATATACACACTTTTTTCTTCCCTTGGCTTACAGAGAAACCTGAAAAAATTGGGCTGCTTTAATGAATAGTAGAGAGATCCTTCATTTGCACTTGCACAAGCCTGATGGAAAAGGGCAGCGTTCATCACTGAATATGCAATAGCAATGATTAGTAGGCTTTTCCAAATGGAATCTATGTATATTAGTCTAGATGGCATTCAATTTCATACAAAGCATTAAACCACAGTACCAGAAACTAAATGCAAAGGTCAGAGTTGTATCTCTCCCAAATTTAACAAACATTTTATATGTATCAGTCACAAATTCATGTGGATATAATTCCATAAGGGTAAAGGATATCTTCCAGATGAAGGCTATTGACTGTTGGCCCACTAATGGTTCAAGTTCTGCTTTTGGTAGATAATGCAGTTGGTAGAGCCTCCCTCACTTTAACCTCATTCCCAAATTCCCCTAAGAAATTCCATCTCCTAAAGTCAGGCTGGTAACAGGTTTTTTTTTTTTTTTTCATTGATAGCCATGAAGAGTCTGTCCTTTTCTCATGCAGACAAAGATATAAAAGTACCTGGTTTCAGGGAAAGGCTCTCAAGGATGAGGAAAGGCCCCCACCTGGGCCTGCAGGCCATAGATTCCTCATATTTGCTACTAAGTAATCTTTCATTAGAGCCAGGAATGTCTTGAATTCCTACCATGAAGAACATCCTGAATTGTAAACACAATGAAAATATAAATAACTGCACCATCCAGAACAGCAAGTCACTTTCAAAGCTGGATAATCTAGTTGAGGAAGAGCCAGACAATTCAGGTGAGTCAATCATGTGGCGAATGGTTAAACCAGTGCATAGATAGTTCAAAGAGCTTTTTGCAGTGCAGGAGGAAGGGGAAGGCAAGGGGGAGGCAGAGTGACACAAGCAGCATTGTGATGCCATGCAACAAGCCCCGTGGCATCACAATGCAAGCCCTGCCACTTTTCTACTGTCACACAAAGGGTCAAAATGTTTGGTGCAACAATGGTGCAATGAGAGTTTGCAGACATTGTTGCCTCCCAGTAAAATGAAGCTGGCTCATTTTGAGTATTACAATCTTGAGGTAAGCCACTCCTTGTAGCCAAAGAGATACTTCCATTGCTCAACAACTGCTTGTCATACAAGGTGTAGAATTTGCTGCTTTTGGTTCCTACAAGTGGAATATCATGATTTAAGCAAGTGGGGGAATTACAATCACAGACTTTGCGTAAGTAAATTTCTAAGAATCAAGCTGAAAAGACTTCATGAGAAGGCCAGAACTCCTTAAATAGTCAGCTTCTAAGGACACAGACCTATTAAAGATGATAAAATTCACCCTTATATTAGCAATATAATTGCTTCAGTGTAACCAAGGATAAAAATGGTAGTATGGAATTCTACCATCTTTATTCTTGGTTACAGGACACCCTGGAGAAGATGCTCATGCTATGGAGAGTGGAGGGAAAAAGGAAGAGGGGCCGACCAAGGGCAAGGTGGATGTATGGTATTCTAGAGGTGACGGACTCGTCCCTGGGGGAGCTGGGGGTGTTGACGACCGACAGGAAGCTCTGGCGTGGGCTGGTCCATGAAGTCACGAAGAGTCGGAAGCGACTAAACAAATAAACAACATGGAATTTTACTATAAAAATCAGGTGAATTGGTTAAAATATCTTATAATTAAGGCTGATCTTTAAAAGGGAACTGTCTTGAGCCAATATAATAGTTTTTAGGCTTGTATATCCTATAGGTTAAGTTGAAGCAGCAATTGTTTGAATTATAAGGTTGGCTTCACCTTCTGTTCAATTCCACAGCACAGCACAATGTCATCTTAACCACTGGGTGTTTTTAAGACTTGCACTGGCTTCCAGGAGAAAGTAAAATGTGTATAATTCAGTCTTTTGTAACTAAATGTATTAAATGCAATTATTCCAAAATTATATCTGCATTCTTTTCGCAATCTGCCTCTGAAAACAAATGGAACCTACTTTTCCATGCCACAAATAGGCCATTTTTATAATTATGAAATGGAGAAAATGTCAGTCTTGAAAGCAATTTATTCCTAATTACAAAATTGCTTTTATAAAGAGACCCTTATAGGAAGAATAGAAGGTATACAATCAGGAATTCAAAGAAGGAAGTGAATTGAATCATCCTTTTGTTCAGAACACAGATGAGCCAAAAAGCATTTGAAGTATTTTAGTGTTCTTATTTAAGATACAATATATTTATATTGTATTAATTAATTTTATAATTAGTAATCAACATTTTCTGCATAAAATTAGGTCCTTAACAGCAGGATATAAAAACCTCACACCAAATTTCTTCTTTGGATAGTAGATTAATGATGCTCACAGTCCCAAGACTGAAGATTTGGAAGGATATTTCAGAAACATGAAGGATGCATGCAATCTTTAGATTTGTATACCATTTCAATTCAGTGCAAGAATTCAAAACTATGACATGTACACTGAATCTAAGGCTTCAGACATAAGTACATGATTACATTATTCATCACTTACAAGCCTTTATTTGGAATAGTCTAAATTTTGGAGCACAACAGTCAAGAAAAATGTTGACAAATTAGTATTTTCTAAAACAAACCTTTTCCACTATATAATAAAATAGCAATGTGAAAAGATAAAAAACAGTATGATTGCACATTACTGAAAATTAGAATGCTGTGTACTTCTAGAAGATTAATCATAGTTTTCCAGATTTTTTTTTGAAGAATGTCAGATAATATTATGTTTGTTTACCCATTCTGCTTTGAAAAGAGCATGAAACAATACTTAAAATCAAAGATGAAATCCAGCATGGGCTTCTTTGGGAACAGATTGGTAAACTGGCTAAAACGAAGTTTTCTTTGAAAAATATGGAGTAATGTATGAACTTTTGCAACAATAGCTGAATTTAGATTAATCCATACATCCATAGTTATCTATTCCATAGGGGAGGCCCACAGTGAATTCTAAAGTATTTCATCTTATATGACAAAAATAGAAACTAATCTAATAGGAAATGGAAATAGAAAATATAAATTAGTCTAATGAGGAAAAATAACTAGTCTAATGAGGAAATTACCTTGACCTTATTACCATGAACATAAAATTTAATAGGAAATATTGTAATTATCTGTGCAATGCAAAGCAGATGGCCTGGTCAGTTGGATGTCATTTTCCCAAGTAGATTACAGTTTTCTTTATATGTGGTATAAGAATGCCCATATACTTCTCTTGACAGTTTTCTAACTTTGCAATAAATTGCATGCAAGTATTTTAATATTTCAGATTTTCAGGATGGTTTAAAACACCGCCAATTTATGCCATCTCACCTGCTTTCATATTTTAAATTTGAAAGCTTCTCTTTCAGGGCATCCATAGTAAATAATAATTCTATACAACTTTACAGAGAAATAAGCCCAACTGACTTGGGCTTGTACGTAGGGTAGTGTGTAAGGAATGTAGTGCTGAAATCAGTGGGCAAAATTAATTATGAAACCATATGTATTGCAGCTGGCTATAAGGGCAGCCAACGTATGCTGGATTTAGCTCACACACTGGATTTAGTATGCATTGTGTTGCATATCTTTACTACTTCTACATTTTTTATGTGTTACTGATGACAATATATTACTCTGTATGAGGATTTATATAATCATAATAAAAATATTTCAGTTATATCCATGCAGCTATTTAAACCTGTTTGTGAAACAACCTTATAGCCTACTTTTAGCATCAGCAAAATATACATGCTCTTTACGAAGATAATACAGTATTTTTATTATTAGCAAGGACTATTGTCCTAACAGGAAGAAATTTTTAGTAAATGGTAAAGAACTTTTAATTTTCTATCTCTGCATAAAAAGTGCAAATAAGAAGAAAAAGTTTGCTGGTGTTCATGCTAGCAGCAGGACACACTGTGATCATTGATAGCATTCATTTTTTTTTCACTCAAAAAGTTCGTGCAGCTTCCAACTAATTTTTTATATCCCTCAGATTGCACTTTAAAGTATTAAAAAATATGTGACTATTTGTTTCTTTCCATAGAGATATGAAAAGTCTTCTTGATTGGCCAAAGGCTATTAAAAAAATTGATGCAGCAGCGGTGAAACATGCATCTGGGTCCACATGCAATTCCTTATTTATTAAAAGCATATCATACTTTGTAGTTGTTGGTGATGGGAAAGGTTCACAAAAAAATTTAAAAATGGTTCTGAATCTCTTGTGCTACATATTATAGTTATTTTTACATTGTCAAAAATGCAATATTTAACCACACCATTGTATCAAAGTTGTGATTGGAATAAAATAGATGCTATACTTCAGTCCAAACCATATCAAATATGTCTGAATTCAGATAAGTGTAAATTCCAGAACCATTAATTGTGCTGTCACATGAACCATTAACAATAGTATTTCATAGGAAGCATGATGTGATGGGACATACTATAGCTGGCAAGATTTTAAGTTTCAAATATTATATTGCACCCTTTTTCTACACATTTGATCTTTTCCACAGATCTAAAAAAGTATTTTCAGTGGGTCTTAAAAATTTCCTATACCACTCAGTCTTCCTGTCTTCTATATATATCCATACTGTATTCCCTTTTGGAATTAGCAGTGTTACACTGATTGTAGGAAAGGGGTGAGAAATACTTTGTTGTTTATTCGTTTAGTCGCTTCCGACTCTTCGTGACTTCATGGACCAGCCCACGCCAGAGCTTCCTGTCGGTCGTCAACATCCCCAGCTCCCCCAGGGACGAGTCCGTCACCTCTAGAATATCATCCATCCATCTTGCCCTTGGTCGGCCCCTCTTCCTTTTGCCTTCCACTCTCCCTAGCATCAGCATCTTCTCCAGGGTGTCCTGTCTTCTCATTATGTGGCCAAAGTATTTCAGTTTTGCCTTTAATATCATTCCCTCAAGTGAGCAGTCTGGCTTTATTTCCTGGAGGATGGACTGGTTGGATCTTCTTGCAGTCCAAGGCACTCTCAGAATTTTCCTCCAACACCACAGTTCAAAAGCATCGATCTTCCTTCGCTCAGCCTTCCTTATGGTCCAGCTCTCGCAGCCATATGTTACTACAGGGAACACCATTGCTTTAACTATGCGGGCCTTTGTTGTCAGTGTGATGTCTCTGCTCTTAACTATTTTATCGAGATTTGTCATTGCTCTTCTCCCAAGGATTAAGCGTCTTCTGATTTCCTGACTGCAGTCAGCATCTGCAGTAATCTTTGCACCTAGGAATACAAAGTCTTTCACTGCTTCTACATTTTCTCCCTCTATTTGCCAGTTATCAATCAAGCTGGTTGCCATAATCTTGGTTTTTTTGAGGTTTAGCTGCAAGCCAGCTTTTGCACTTTCTTCTTTCACCTTCATCATAAGGCTCCTCAGTTCCTCTTCACTTTCAGCCATCAAAGTGGTATCATCTGCATATCTGAGATTGTTAATGTTTCTTCCAGAGATTTTAACTCCAGCCTTGGATTCCTCAAGACCAGCTTGTCGCATGATGTGTTCTGCATACAAGTTGAATAGGTAGGGTGAGAGTATACAGCCCTGCCGTACTCCTTTCCCAATCTTAAACCAGTCCGTTGTTCCGTGGTCTGTTCTTACTGTTGCTACTTGGTCGTTATACAGATTCTTCAGGAGGCATACAAGATGACTTGGTATCCCCATACCACTAAGAACTTGCCACAATTTGTTATGGTCCACACAGTCAAAGGCTTTAGAATAGTCAATAAAACAGAAATAGATGTTTTTCTGAAACTCCCTGGCTTTTTCCATTATCCAGCGGATATTGGCAATTTGGTCTCTAGTTCCTCTGCCTTTTCTAAACCCAGCCTGTACATCTGGCAATTCTCGCTCCATGAACTGCTGAAGTCTACCTTGCAGGATCTTGAGCATTACCTTACTGGCATGTGAAATGAGTGCCACTGTTCGATAGTTTGAACATTCTTTAGTGTTTCCCTTTTTTGGTATGGGGATATAAGTTGATTTTTTCCAGTCTGATGGCCATTCTTGTGTTTTCCAAATTTGCTGGCATATAGCATGCATTACCTTGACAGCATCATCTTGCAAGATTTTGAACAGTTCAGCTGGGATGCCGTCTTCTCCTGCTGCCTTGTTATTAGCAATGCTTCTTAAGGCCCATTCAACCTCACTCTTCAGGATGTCTGGCTCTAGCTCACTGACCACACCGTCAAAGCTATCCCCGATATTGTTATCCTTCCTATACAGGTCTTCTGTATATTCTTGCCACCTTTTCTTGATCTCTTCTTCTTCTGTTAGGTCCTTGCCATCTTTGTTTTTGATCATACCCATTTTTGCCTGGAATTTACCTCCAATGTTTCTAATTTTCTGGAAGAGGTCTCTTGTCCTTCCTATTCTATTGTCTTCTTCCACTTCCGCGCATTGCTTGTTTAAAAATAATTCCTTATCTCTTCTGGCTAACCTCTGGAATTTTGCATTTAATTGGGCATATCTCCCCCTATCGCTGTTGCCTTTTGCTTTCCTTCTTTCTTGGGCTACTTCTAGTGTCTCAGCAGACAGCCATTTTGCCTTCTTGGTTTTCTCTTTCTTTGGGATGTATTTTGTTGCCGCCTCCTGAACAATGCTGCCAACTTCTGTCCAGAGTTCTTCCGGGACCCTATCTACTAAGTCCAGTCCCTTAAATCTATTCTTCACCTCCACTGCATATTCCTGAGGAATATTCGTGAGCTCATATCTAGCTGATCTGTGGGTCTTCCCTAATCTCTTTAGTCTGATCCTAAATTGTGCAAGAAGAAGTTCATGGTCTGAACTACAGTCAGCTCCAGAAATACTAAGAGAAATACTAAGCCAAAGAAATTAAAGGCCTGCAAAAAGAAAAAGAAATCTGTCTCTTTTTGATGATCTCATGAACTCCAGCCAACAACAGTAAGTTTCTTGGTCTTCTCTTTTCTTTCAATTCATTTAGTCTCCTTTCATATAGTTGTTTTATTGTTCAGTCCTCATTCATTCTCACTATATGACAAAAACCAACTCAGCACACTTCTTTTATACTAGTCTGCATTAGAACATCCCAGCATTTTGCATTCTATCCATATTCCCTCAGCACCCATTCATTCTTGTCCCTATCAATTCTTGTTTGACCACACGTACTTCTTAAATACTCCATTCCCATTGCATTCAACTTACTTTTATGCTTTTCCTAACATACTGAACTCACACTTCCATATAACAATGTGGGTAGAAACATGATCTTGTACATAGCAATTTTTGCTTCTTTGACAAACATTAATTCCTCACAACAGACCACATACTATCTACTTCCTTTTTACCAGCATCTGCACATCTAAACATTTTACCATATATTTCTCATCTGTAGTAAACATATGAGCAAAGTATGCACATTCTATTAGTTTTAGCTTTTGCCATTTATATATAATTGGTAAGTGTTCACTTCTTTTTCTTTGTCAAACAATTATCTTGGCATTTGATATTTTAATGTTTAGGTTTGTAGTCCTTATTGCATCATACAATCTAACATTCAGTGCAATTCATTTTGTTGTCAGACAACAACATGCCATCATCTGCATACAGAAGTATGAAGTATATTCCAAACCAACACATCTCTAAGATCAACCTAATCATTCCTTAAATATTTATTCATAAATTAAATTACCAAGGGAATATTATACATCCATATTTGCTCATTGTGATCCATTTTCTACTTCTTTTCATGAATGTTTTACTTCCACCATATACCCAACTTACTGTATTCAATTCAATATTTACATAGAATATTCCATAATTCATGCTTATTCACTTCATCACATGGCTTCTTTAAATAATTAAATGTATACTGAACTTTCTCACTTTCACACAATTCTCAGAGATATGCAGAAAAGAAAAAAAAATCTGGTCTCTATACCTGTCTGATATAAAGTCTCACTGAACTTTTCAAATTTTGCTCCTTGCCACCTCTATTACCCTTTCAATAAAAATTCTGCCAAACATCTTCCCAGGAACACTTAAACATAGATATTGATGCCTAAACAACAAAATGTGTTGTGACACCATGACACAAGCTCTTCATGTACATGTCACATAATGCTGCATGAAAATACATAAAGGGTGGGTTTTGCATTGCAATGTCAGGATGCCTGTTTTGTCCTTTGGTTTCTGTGGATGCCTACAATATTTAACAAACTAATTGCCCTGTAGTTTTTGTATGTAGTATTTCTACTTGCAATTATGGGGAACAATAAATGCATTATTTAAATTGACAGGACAGATGTGACCTTCGCAGATGCATTAAACAAATCACATAGCCAATCCATAAGCAATCCACATCCATATTTTAACATTTTTCCAGATATGCCATCTGTACCTACATTGTCCTAGTATTTTCACATTTATGATTTTTCTCCTCCTGCCCCAGACATTATCATTTATATCATTATTCATTTTTTCTCATTTACAGCCTCTTTCACGTCATCATTCCACCAAGCATTCTACTTCATGCACTTCATTAGCATAACTCCACACAGGTTTGTGACTTCAAAAACAAACAAACAAACAAACAAACCTTTTCATTCTGTTCCAAGCAGCTTCCACATCCTCTTTCTTTAAATCCATTTTCCATTCAGGTTGTTGGAAGTGTAATATTTTTAAGTCTTCTAAAACTTTTTCATCAAGTACACAAATTTTCCTTTCGTACATTCTTTCTTTTCTTAGCTGTAATAAAAAGTACTTTTTCACTCTTGTTTCTGTTGCTTTTTTTCTTTATCTTCCATATCTATTTTTTCCCCAAAACCTATTTTTAACACTACCAAGAAATGGTCTGTCCGACATGCAGAATCTCTCATTATCCTTTTATCCTTTAATAATTCTCTCTATCATTCATCATAAGGAATCAAATTAACCATGTTTTTAGATTTATATTAATTATTTTGTTATATGTACAGAACATATGAATAGACATCCTTAAACTATATTTGAATCAACAAACTTTTTTCTAACCAGATACTCAGCAGTCACCATTCTCATTCATTTTGGGGTCTCTGCAATGACTCATTCATTTTTTCAGCACACTTCCCACCCACCCATCCACTTATGCCACTTACTGAAATAATTTTCATGAGATTTTTTGATTCAGAGTTTGGAAAGTCATGAACCTTACTTATAAATATTATTAACATAACTGCAGAATTGTATTGGGGCATTAATCTTTGGGGCACATCTCCTACTTTTAGAAATATTGCTTTACAAGGTTTGAATATGTCAGCGACTGTTTACATACATGGGGGGAAAAAACCAAATATGTGAAATACCATGCTTTTCCTTCAACAGATTTTAAGATTCATATTTTTTTTCAGCAGAATCAAGCTGAAAATAGAAATCTGACTTTGAAGCACTACAAACAGCCTTTTGTTGTTGTTGGCTCAATGGCAATCTCCACAGGTTGCCCTTGAGACTAAATATGCAATATTCAAACTCCTTATAATAGAATGGCACAGGATACTATGCTTTGTATGCTAGGAATTAGAATGAGGTTTCATTCTAATTCCTAGCATAGAATTATTAATTTTAACCCTGAAATAGAACCTTTTGTTCCTCTTTCACCAATGTGATAACATTAACTATATAATCATATACTCTTTTCATTCATAATGACATGAACAACCTGCCTGTAAGCTGATTCAAATAATCAACCAGACATCACTCTAAGTTGTGCTGCTATTTCCCCTACCAAGATAAGTATGTAAATAACATCACCCAGACTATTGAATGGTAATAAATAGTTGAAGTTATTCATCCAACATAGAGCAGCCTTTTAATCCTTATCAGGCATGAATCTTCTGTTCTATTATGTGTGTTCAGAGAAAACTTTAATTCAAGTGAGAATTTTGCCTGCATAAAAAAATGAGGATTGAGTCCTGTCATGTGGAAATATAAAATTTAAATTCAATGCATATTTGAAAAACTTAATTTTAATCTCTTCTTAAACCATTTATATGACTAGTGTGATTAGAGTTTCATTTCAGATAAAATCCCATTGGAAAATAAGTAGTTAATCTTGAAATCAAAGGACCTGAGTTAATTTGTTTTCCTACTCAATATATCTGTAAAGTACATATCCCACCATGAATCAATGAAGCTCACATTTTAATGGGAAAGGGGAACAAATAGGAAGAAAAAAGTAGCAATCATATCTAGACATGGAAACAGAACCTGTCCCTTATTTATTTGTTTAGTTCTTTATTAAATTTATAGGGCTGCCCATCTCAGATACAAGACTCTGGGTGGTTAAAAATTAAAAACAGAATAGAAACAGTAAACAAAAGTATAAATAACATAGATAGCTGCCTATTTCTCCCTACTGGATGTTATTGTAGTTTGCGAATATGCTGCCTCCTCAAGAAATAGGAAAAAAATTGTAATATAAAACTCTTGAACATTGGGATACCTTTCCCTTGTTTAGAACATGTTTTTTTTTTTTAAATCAATGTGGTCTTTAGAGATTGCATAAACATTTGATCAATCTTTATGAGTCCACATGGATTATTAAATACAGGGTCATTACAAATAATACTTATTTGATTTCCTAGTATTTTCCTTCTTATTCTCCACCAGCTTTTCCCGTTATGTTTCTAATAAGGTCTCAGCAGAAGAAAACCAAGAAGCTGATCTCTTTGGTTCCTTTTATGCTGTATTCTTTTTTCATCTATTTAAACACTGCACATGTATTCAAAATCTTCCAGTGCAGGAGTCACAACTCTGCACAGGACTGTCATACTTTTATTATGCAGAATATATTAGCTCACTTTGACATTCCTCATGGATTTAATCAGTATCCTGGAATACTAGATTAAGTCCAGTTGTCTATTCAACACCAGAATCCGTTGAAGATTTTTTACCATAGGAAAAGCTGAGAAAGACGTGTTTGCTGATTGCCCTTCTCTTTGCAAAGCTGAAGGCAGTACTGAAGACAGTAATGAAGGCAGTATTTTCTACAATCCAAAGAAGAGGAAATTAGCAGTGACTTCAACTGACTACCATTTACTCCAACAGATTATGGTGTTCCACAAGAATATTTATATGCAAGCTAATATGCACAGAGGGCCTCAAATACACTAATCAGATATGTTAGCTGTAAAGTCAAACAGTCCATCCTGGTGGCAATTAAATCTCATTTTTTATTCTATAGTGGACAATTCTGCCCTGATAAAGATGCAACATCCCTAAAAGTAGTTGAGTTTCGATTTATGAGAACCATTCTCTGTGTTCCCTGATTCATACCTAATGCATTATTGAGACTTGATCTGCTTCTAGAGCTTCTTGCAAGAGAATCTGGTTGAAATTAAATTTTGGAAGCAATTATTTAATCTAGTTTGTTCTGGTAGACAAATTCAACTCCTTTTACAAGAAAACTATAGCAACTGATTCTCTCATTATGCTCTTTCAATCCAAAAACTAGTAACAGTGGGTCTGGAGAAAGCTATTGCCAAGGTAAAACAATTCATTTTGGATCTTAATTTACAAATTGACAGATCCGTATCCAACATTATATTTTAGGAAGTTTTTATCCTAATGGTTTTGCTATTTCCAATTATTTTAAAAATGTGTTTTTGCCCTTAAACAGAAAGGCATTTGTGTTAGAAGATTTAACCACCTACCACAGAAGCTAGTAGAATGGCATTTTAATAATATTCCCTATTTATATTGCTACTGCATATGCTTAGAAATAGCCATTAAATCAATACCTTACATTCTACTCGATTGCCCATTATATCAGGACTGGAATCAGTTCTGGCCTGAATCCAAGACTGTATATATTTTACTGGAAGATACTTCTATGACAAAGATGCTATTTTTTGTTTTACTGCAATTATCATCAGAAGCCAAAGGTTTTAAACTTGCTTAGGTCTGGACTGCCTGGTTGTCTGGAAGATTATAAAGTTAGATATCCAGTGCTATTTATTGTTTTACTATAATTGTCTATGAATGTGTGTGTTTATGTGTGTATTTATCATGTTTGTTCCTTCTTTTTATGCCATCTTATCAGTCTACAGATACAAATTTTCTTTTTCCTTTTAATTTGGACTTTGACCAGACATTTATAAATATATAAATCTCTATCAATCACTTCCCATCCTCCCTCCTTTTCCAACATGACAAAACTTTCCTACATAATGATCTGAATCTTCTAACTTCAAAATGTAGTGAAACATAATAAAACTGGAGGAACTCCAATCACACTGTAATAGTTACCATCTTTACTTTTTTTACCTTGCACTGTGGAAACCCTTGTACTGAAATCTTCTATATCTACCTCAACAGAACCCCATTTTCAACATAGTTCTTTGTTCTTGCCATAACTATTATTTGATTTTGAAATAGCACAGACATTTACGGCTGAGGACTATAATAAAACAAACTGCATTGGGTACCAGTATGCCTCCAGGTGCAATTCAGGGTACTGGTGGTTATCTTTAAAGCCCTTCATGGCTTGGGGCTGGGTTATTTGCAGGACCATCTCTCCCCAGTGGTGTCCACTCCACCTGTTAGATCTGGCAGGAGAGGCATGCTCCAGGTCCCAGCTGCGAGACAGTGTCACCTGTCAGAATCAAGCAGGATAAACTTTTCTGCTGTGGCACCTGCCCTCTGGAGCATCATCCCCATAGAAATCAGACTTTCAAGGCACTAAAAACTTGGCTTTGCTATTGAGCCTGGGGTCCTGATAGTATGAGTGAGCCTGTTAGTGTGATTGTTTATGAGTGTTCTCGGCTGCTATTTTTAAGTTATTCTGTTGTTTTTAATTCTCGTTGGATTTATTTATTTTATTCTGTTTTAATTGATAGACACCTAGAATCATGTATATGAGATGTGGGGGGCTATTAAATAGATAAATAAATCTGAAGGATTCTCTTGGTCAAGCTGGACTGCTAGTGCTACATGAACACATTTTGGCAACAGTATGGAAGTGGTTTGTCATTTGCTTCTTACATGATTTTTCTTTTTTCTTTTTTATTTCCCAGTCTATCCTACAAACAGGTCTTTCCCCACTTAGCTTTCTTCTAGATCTGCCAAGGTCGACCACCTGCATTGTTTATTGATATGTAGGTTATAAATAAAACTGAAAATTTGGTCAGTGGCCATCTAAAATGTTCAAAACTGTCAAGAATTCTGTTTAAAAGATTGTTTTGTTCATTAATAGCACTTCAATCACTAGGCTTGAAATAAACTACATGTTTCTAATTCAAGAGTGTCATCTGCTCTCCTCTCTCTTCCCTGAGGTATTCAGGTGCTCTTTTAAACCCTGGTGTATTGGCATTCGTCTGTGATGAATTGCCACTGGGCAGGATTGCCGTCTAATCTCATTAGCTAATAGAGTTTTTGGTTGACTAGCCTGGTGTGCATAATTATCATTAGATTTCATTTTTATGGTAGCCTCTGTGTCTTCTATAATATGTATTAGTCTTCTCAGTAATCAGATAATGGTTGCAAAGTCCAAAATGCTATTTAACTGATATCAGGGATCAAACTAGGTAATGATAATGATAATATTCACAGTCTCTTCCCTTAGATTTCATTAATCATCAGTTGGTCACACAATGTGTTTAATAGTTGTCTGTGTCTACAGTAAATGCTGACTGCTTGGTCTCTGCTGGAATCCTTTTCAGCATTGCAGGAAAGCCTTTTTGCTGGTTCCTTCATTTAGGCAGGACCCCATCTAAAGTTTGGCTCCATATTGAAAAATGTTCAAATGGAGCAATATTTCTCAGTCAAGGTTGTAAAACTAATCAGCTACTTGTAACTCCACAATACAATTATTTCAGTACTATAGGTTTCCTCACATAATGTCATTTGTCTTCAGCAAACAATCACAGCAACAAAAGTGGAGAAAAATTACAATGACCTAAGATGTGGTGAACAGAAATTGGGTGGGGATATTTAAATAAATTTTATGTCCCTAGCCTCTGAAGGGTACATTTAATATATATATATATTTAAAAAATGTTAATAATTTTATGAGTAGAGATTGCCAGGATGAATGAAGCTTTCATTTAACTTTATTTTTGAAAATTGTTAGGGGTTCAACATTATGATGCCAGCTGCATTGGTTGCCAGTATGCTTCTGGGTTCAATTCAAGGTGCTGGTAGCGACCTATAAAGTCCTTCATGTCATGGGAGGGATTGCCTCTCCAGGATTATGTCTATCCGTCCTATTGGGTCCAGCAGGAGAGGCATGCTCCAAGTCCTGTCTATTTGGAAGTTCCATCTGGTGGGGCCTGGGAAGAGAGCTTTTTCTGTCATGGTGCCTGCCCTTTGGAACTTCATTCCCCCAGAGATTAGATTGGCCCCAACAATTTCAGCCTTTTGTAAGACCTTAAAGGTATGGCTGTTTTACTGGGCCTGGGGATCTACAGTAGATGTGTGGTAGAGCCCATGCAATGGTATGTTGATTTTTTATTGGTGGAGGTTTTTGTTTTTGTTTACTTTAGCTGTAGATTACATGTGTGTCATTGGGTTTTTTTTGTTTTAAATTTTTTATGCTGTTTTAATTTTATTTATTCATGCATTCATTCAATTTATATAGCTGCCCATCTCACTTTTATGTGACTCTAAGTGGCTTACAATAAAATAGTAATTAATTATTGTAAGCTACCCAGAGTCATGAATTTGAGATGGGCAGCCATATAAATTTAGATAATAAATTAATAATAAATAAACCCTCTATTTATCCTTGTAGATAATACTTATTTATAAAGCCAAAATAGCACCCCATGCCCTAGCTGGAGGTATGTGGTTTTCTGGGGTGTGTATGACTGTTCACTTTCAATTATCACTCTAGGATTCTGCAGCCTTCATTTAAATCCCAAGGGTAGACCTAATAAGAGAACTTCTTCCATTGGCTTTGTTCTGATTGGGAAATGTGGACAACCAGGGAAGTTTCAGAGAGGTGAAAAGATGTAGAACAAAAAAATACACTTTATATACCTAACAGAACAATGTTATGAACTGGGTTTCACATCTTCATTTTTTTATGTAGTACTTGGATTGAAATAAAAACCTATATCAAAATGCATACATCAGTGTAAATGAACTTACAAGAAAGCATTCTTGGACAGAACTGTTTCAAAATGTTAAATATTAAATGAATGAAGAGATTAAATATTTCCTTATGTGTACTACAATGAATATTAATTTTCATCAGAAGAAAGCAAGCCTTCTCTGCCGTGGCCCCCACCGTGTGGAACACTCTTCTCCCAGAGGCAAGGCAGGCCCCCTTTCTCCTGGCCTTCCAGAAATGGTTAAAGACCTGGTTCTGCCATCTCACTTGGGGTGGGAAGTGGGTTAGTCAATCCTGAGGGTGGCTAGCACCTTAAAATTGTTCCCGTGTACTTATGAATTTAAATCAGAACTTTTAATATTGCCATCCTGGATGCTATTTTTTATTTTGATTTAAGATATTTTGATTTATTGTATTTTAATCTCTTTTTAGCTTTACTGTAAACCACCCAGAGTCCCTCTTTTGAGGGAGATGGGTGGTGATGAAATTTGATAAATAAATAAATATTAATTTTCATCCATTTTTTTTTTAGGTTGATGCTCAAAACCCTCCATTTTTAAAAACAAATACTGTAGTGAGGAGGAGGGAGTGGGGATCTTAGAATGGAATAGTCAGCAACATCCCTAGTCAGCACCCAATTAAGCCTCCCATAAGGATGCACTGAGGGATTTTCTTGGAATGTTTTTCTCTGCAGACCTTGTCCTGATCCCTCCCATTTCCCAACTGGATCTTTTTCTAGCCAGCTTCTCTTCCCCTCCCTCACACCCAATTTGATTCCATTCTCTTAAGTTTCAGAGAGTTATCCTGCTGACAGACAAACCTCCTTTATATAATTTATTACCAGTACTTGTTTGGATCAAAAATTAAAAAGTGCAACTCTATATCAGTGTGGAACATCATTGCCAGAATTCTTTGAGAAAAAAATTCAAACCATGCAACCAAACTATGCAGCATTTTGGTGTGGTTGGAGCACTTAGGAACTTTGTAAAAATAAAGGAAGAGAAAGTAAGAGAAAACATCCAGACTATCTCCTATTAATTATTTAATAAATATCATTATTTATTTGCTCCAAAGTTAAATGACTCAACAGTGAAACCTACTCGTAAGGCTGAAACCTACATATCCTTTTTCTTAGATACTTGGCTTATGCACCAAAGTTTTTAGTTCAATCTCTACTGCTGCATTTTATGACCTATAGCATGTCCTTTATTTAGTTTTTAATTGTTTTCAAAGTAGCATTTTATGCTCTTTCCACTGAACATATCTTGAAATAATTTAGAAATAAAACTTAGAATTTCAATTAAAAACAATAGTTAAAAACTATTAATAAAAACATATATTTTATAAAAGAAATCTTAATATATTTAATATGCTGCTCTGGTTTTGAATTTATTGTTAATTATTATTTTTATTATTGCATTTTTCACATTTTGCACTTTACCATGGTTGTATCATTTCTATGTACCATCAAAAGTCTTATTATTGCAGCTGAATAAAAATTGAATATGATACTAAAATACAATACTGCTATCCCCCCTCTAAAAGATATCGCTACAGCCCTTCTTCTTAAGTTGGGGCCTGGACTCACTCTTAATAATTAATGTCTATCTCCCTCCGTCTCAAAGGAAATCTGAAATCACTGCCTCATGGATGGAGTTGGAACATTATTAGCAATCTCCTCATGGAATATTCAAATACCAGGATTTTATTAGGGGGAGATTTCAACACTAGATGGGGGTTGGATGAC
This sequence comes from Candoia aspera, assembly GCF_035149785.1. Classification (NCBI taxonomy): domain Eukaryota; kingdom Metazoa; phylum Chordata; class Lepidosauria; order Squamata; family Candoiidae; genus Candoia; species Candoia aspera. Next base: position 41,589,625 of record NC_086155.1, read on the forward strand.
TACACATTTTATACTAAATTCCATCAATACCCTCCATCAGAGAACTCCAATTTAACTAGCACCCCTCTTACATGTTGTTTTAAAGATAAAAGAGCAAATTATGCTGGCCTTTGCCTTGCAAAGATGGCGAACAGGCTTAACCTCTTCATATCTAATGGATCTGGATAGGACACCATCCTGGTGAATTTACATTTATGGTAGGGGACAAAACTAGCTCCACTGATTATATTCTAACCTCCATGGATCTATTACAGTATATAGAACATTCTGAGATTTTACCAATTCTAAATACAATACTAAAATAGAAAAGAAAATTAACAAGGTAAACAATAAAATAAATTCACCTTTGACAATGTTTAAAACCACTGCAGGGTTAAGACATTTTGAAAAGTCCTATGAGAATAAAAATTCCTACTCCTGGTGCTGAAAAGACAATTAGTATAATGCCAGGTAGACCTTATTGGGGACATCATTCAAAATTTGGAGGGTATTACAGAGTAGAACAGTTCCCAGGTAGCCAGTTTTAATCTTGTGATGGTGTATGGTTTTATTGTAAGCCACTATGAGATTACTGTATAATAAAACACAGGCAACAGATTTTATAAACATGTGGACTGATGCCAGCCTTGAGCCACTGAAATATTCATTGTTGCATTAAAATGATATTTGTCTGATGATTGCCAATATGCTACAATGCGTGTTTATAACACTACAGATAAAAGCAGATTAAAATACCGTAACTGGTTTTCTGAAGCATTATATAGTTTCTCATGGCAATATCAGTTACCCTGGAAGGGAGAAAATTGAAAACAAACTGGAAAAAAGAGTGACAAAGTGCATTATGCACCATTTCCGAACTAATCTGGAATTTGGGAAGAGAGGAATGTATGGCAAAGCCAACATTTTAAAACTGAATGGATGAAATTTGCTAACCTGTAGCTGCAAGTCTCTTACACATTATGCAGGTAACATTATGCAAGCACACTAGTCCCCGAATAGATCCAGTCTTAACATCTCATATTTTAAGCCGAGTGAAACACAGTTTTTAATTTTCTGCCACCAAACTGGTATAGTTAATCAGTCTTCAGTGATTCTTGTCGTACAAAATGCTTTCTGCTTTTGCCAAATGTATTGCCTCCACAATACAGGAGATAATATCTTAAAATGGATACTCTTCAGCGCTGTCTTCTGTTTGTCTGTCTGTCTTTGTTCTTATACAAAATAAAGGTAGTTTCCAAATTGTATTTTTTCCTTTAAAGATTCAGTCTGTATTCATAATATATAAGTCTGTTTCATTCTATAAAGCCATGAACATTCTGCTGTGCAATTTTTGAGAAAAGTCCTCAGTATGTTTATCCATTTTGAAGGTTTCATAGCTAATTTCAGGTTGAAGTGGTTTTGATACATAACGGAATATTCTGACTATTGAGAGTGACCTGCCATCCGTCAGAAATGCAGCCTAGCTGAAATACTGCAGACACGTCTATCTCATCACTTTTAGTTTTCCTATTTTCTAGCTCACTAGGCTTAGTCCTATGAATTAAGGCCAATTAAGGAGCCTCTAAGATTCCTTTTTCACTTTTCTTCCACTGTTGCAGCAACAGAGAATTGCTTCTGAAGTTGTAAATGAAAACTTGTGAATTATCTTCAAGCAAAAATAAAGATTTTTTTTCCAGTTTTTGCATTTTCTAACAAGACTAGCTGGTGCTTGCTGGGAAATCTTCATGAATGTATTTTGTGATTGTCTTGACCAGCAGTTTTCATTCCTTCAGTACAAGTCAATGTACAGGTTTCTATAGAGGAATCAACCCAAACATTTGTAGATATTCTAGATATCAGTTATCAAGATATTGGCATCATTAACATCTTCTGTGAGAAGGAAGTGGAAGTCATGCTTAATCATTGTCTTTCTTTTTATACTTGCTTGGGAACCTTCTAGCCATGGAAGATTCAGAATATGAAAGTGATTCTGAGCCCTGTACATCCCTACTGCAGAAATAAAGTTTGGTACAAATTAAGGTTTTTTTCCCCCCCCAGAGCCCTTAATTGTGTTTTTGTCACTTCAACTGGTAGAAGTGGCGCAGAAATTAACAATTAAGATAGATTAGCTGGAACTAAAATGTATAATAGTGGAACATAACCTTCAGATTTCTGGAAGGCAGGCAGGCAGGCAGGCAGGCAGGCAGGCAGGCAGGCTTCAGTTCCCATCCCAGAAAAAATATTTTTTATTGAAAGAGAATGGGAAAAATTACACAAGTTTCATTAGAAGATGAAAGTTAAAGGCTATCTCAGTAAGAAAGTGGGTGGATTAAAGGTGAATGAAAGGTGAACAACAGGAGGAAGGAGGAGGAAAGAGGGAAAAAAGGATTTGTTATCTGGATTGGACACAATTTAAATTGGTTCTGATTTTGTGGTATGCTGAAGGAAAGAGAAGAGGAGGGTGACCAGCAGCAAGGTGGATGGACTTAGTTACAGAGGCAATGAGTGCACTGTTGGGGGTCATGAAAGAACAGGTTAGGGATAGATCGGCATGGAGAAAATCTACAGTATATGGTCACTAAGAGTCAAAAACGACTTGATGGCACATAAGCAAGCAATCAAACTCCAGTCAAAAAAGCATGCAAAAGAATGAATATATTGAAAAGTCTAATTCAGTTATGTATTTTATAACACTAATATTATGTATACACATATAATGTTAAATAGAAGATGTGGGAAATTTGTTTCTTGTCTTGCAGCATTGTCATTTCATGTTATATTATTCCGTCACCACAACTATTTTCCCAAGCTATTGTCCCCATGCTCATGTGCGCATAAATGGTTACATAAATAACACAATAGCAACACTGCATAAAAAGCTATTGCTAGTTTTACAGCTTTCAGATCTATCCTGACAGGTTCCTTACATAATGAGACTATTCTCCAAAGCAAAGTCTTGACTTCTGCAGTAGGCTCTACATAGAGTTACCTTTGAAAAGGCTCAGAAAGCTGCAATTTGTGCTGTATTTAAGGCGCTAAATGCAGGGACCATTCAGTTACCATATGATCTATATTTTAAGGTTTTGGCATTGTTCTTTAAAGTCTCAAAAGACCACCTCTCCTATTATAAACCTGTCTTCCTGTCTGCATGAAAGGCCCTTGTTGGAGATGCCCAGGCTCTGAGGAACTCTTCTTCTCAAAGGGCCTTCAGCATTGCTGTAAGACCATGGAATGCATTCCTATAGGAGTTGCTTTTAGCCTCTACTGTCATTGTTTTTTTTTAAAAACTTTAAAGATGCATCTCTTTCAACAAGCTTTAAATTGTTAAATGGTATTTTGTTCCTGCTGTTATTATTCACACTCAGTCTAGGCCGAAACCACCTGTGCCAAAATCTCATTTTTCCCAAAGCAAGGGAACAACAACAACAACAACAACAAGCCTATGTTCTGCCAATCAGGCTTTTCTTTTAAAATATAAATTAAAAACTATTTTCTATCCTAATTCTCTATGGGCCCATTTGACACTAATTTGAGATCTTGTATTACAAAAAGCTTCTTGTACTTTTGTTGCATTGGTTTTTATGAAATTTGATTTTTTTACCTTATAATATTTCCTATTTGAGGAGGAGTGTAGATGGTCCCTTCCCAGTCTTCCTGAATGTGCATGTCTATTTTAAGACATGGCATCACCATTCAGTTTTAGCCACTATTTCCCCATGGGACAATTACCTTCCCCAATAATATTTCTGAGAATTATACTAGATGAGTGCCAGTGCCAGCCTCAGCGGCATTCTGCCTCTATTTTCAAATGGATTTTCAATTTAGCCATTTGTAATGGCAGCTTAGACTACTGTTCACCTAAAAAGTGCTGGTACTCCCAATCCCAATTTTTGGAAAAAGTGTTATCCAAAATTTGTGCCTCCCCCACCCTTGGCACCATGTTCAGTTGGTAGACAATACAATTTGATCTTGCCCATTTTAAAATAAATAGTAGTGAGTAACCCCTCATTTCTTGCCTTATACAACACCCAGTATGTAATGTTTCAGAAAGATTTAACATTTCAGTTAAGGTTACGGTCCTTTCTTAACACCATATCCATGTCATACCTTCATTGCAGGGTGTGTGCAGGTGGATGAGGGGAACATTTAATTGGAAGCCTTCATGTCTACTTCTCCCACAGGCATAGTAAGAAATGCAATCACAGAAATTAGCAGAAGACAAAGTTCATAAAGACTGAAATATTGTACTTATCTTTATCCTTTTGCTAATCTAAAGATTTCCTTGGGGCACAAAACAAAATTGGACTCTTCCACAATGAGTTCTTAATATTGAGACCCAAGGGCTTCTTGGTGGCCTGGCAGGAGTCTTTTCATGTTCTATATGCAAGAGCTCGATAACTTTGGGAATTTTTTCAAAGGATAATTATGTCCATTGAAAATGTTTTGTGGCAACTTTCATGTATCATTTTTCAAAGCTCCATCAGAGAAAAAAGTATCTTATTGAACCCACTGAAGATAAAGAAACTTGCTCAACATAATTAAAGACAATCATTCATATAGTTTAGCAGTGAGGTCTTACAAACAGATCAACGCTGAATATTAGCTTATTTTATTTTAGGACCAAAAATAGTTACTTTAAAAGGCTGGGGAAAAATATTCCCTCACCCCAATGTTTTATGCATAACTTAAAAAAAAATTCAGAACTGATGTCACTGTACATATGGCATTTCTTTATTAACAAAAACATTCCTTTTGATAGAATCATAGAATAAACTCATAGAATCATAGACTTGGAAGGAATCATTTAACCGCTGCTTAATTCAGGAATCTAAACTAAGTCATCTCTGACAGATAGCTTTCCAGACTCTAGTTGAATGCATCCAGTGAAGGGGGGAGCATAACTTCTTTGAACAGTTGGTTCTACCATTGAACTGTTTTTATTTTTAGGAAGTTTTTTCTAACACTCCATTAGAATCTGCCTTCCTGTAAGCTGAGTCCATCAAACATGCCCTGTACTATGGAATGATATAAACTAGGTCTTGATTTTCTTCTGTGTGACTTGTTTTCAGGTACTTTGAAGAATGCTAAAATTTCCCCCCAACCCCAGTCGTCTCTTCTAAAAACAAAAACATTTCCAATTCTTTAATTTCTCTTTACAGAACTGTTTCTAGTCTCCTAATCATTTTTAATCCTCTTTTGTGAATTTCTTCAACTTTTTCTTGAATTGTAGTGCCAGAAGGGGACATAAAACTTGAGATGCAGTCTGACCGACAAAGAATAAAGAGTGATTATTTCCCACAATTTAGAAATTATATTTCTGTTGATCCAGTCTAATATTGCATTTGCTTTTTTTGCAGGCACATCACTCTGGTAACCCATATTCAGCAGTCAAAAACAATTCCAATATTTTTTTTTTCACTACTACAAAGCCAGATATCCCCAGTGCTATGTCTGTGGATTAGATATCCATATTCTAAGTGAAGAACTGTGCATTTCTTTTAGTTGAGTTTCATTCCATTATTTTCAGATTGTTTGTACAATATATCAAGTTTGTTTTGAATTTTATTTCTCCATTCTAGTTTATTAGTTAGGCAATTACAGAAAACACCAGCAACAGCATTATTTCAATACACTTTTTCCACTGACTTTAAACTAGATACTCTGCACAGTATCACCAAGAAGTATCATGGCCCAGGACTCAGATGACTCTGTGTGAGGTTTGAGTCTGACTTTGACTCTGAAAACAAAACTTGAGCCAGAAGAGGAAAATGAAACGTATCAGGAAAGAGCTGGGGAAATAGAAACTTGTAATGACTCAGCAGAGTGGGAGAATTTGGAAATGCTGATTGGGCAGAATCCGGAGGGAGGTTTGAATCCTCCAATTAGTGTGCAAGAGAGGAGAGCAGAGAAGCGCGTGAAGCAAAAGGCAGCCTCATTGGCTACAGAGGAGAAATGGCATGAAAAGGATCGCATAAAAAGGCACCAGCACCAGGAGCAAACTGCTGGAGATAACCGTTCTATTGTGCTTACAGCTTTGACAGGAGAATCCTCACCAGGAAACAGAGCCTTGCCTGTAGCCAATATGGAATCAGTGCCAGCTCCCTCTACCAATGCGGACCTACCTCCTTCGCACCTGGATCCAGCCAAGTCCAGCCTTGCATCCAGTTCCACATCTCATCTTGCTGCTCCACTCGAGTCCAGCCTTGCCTCCAGTACTGAGCCTTGTCTTGCCGATCCAGCCAAGTTCAGCCTTTTCCCCAGATCCAAGCCTTGTCTTGTTGCTCCAGCAGAGTTTTGCCTAGTCTCCATGGCCAAGCCTAGCCTCACCTCCATGCCACATCCTGCAATCAAACCTCAAACTACCTTCTTGCCATGCACTCTAGCCATGTCTGGTCTTGCTGATAATCTTGCTGAGACAGTTAGCCAAGTTCTGTCTTTCTGTGTTGCCACAATCTCCTGCTACTCTTGATCTGGCAGCCTTGCCCTGTGTTCCTCCATTGCCTGGGTAGACTTGATTGAATCATATTGCCTATTAATAAGAACTCTTTTCTGTTGTAAATAGTTGGTTGTAAATAAAGATTTCCTTTTATAATCCTGCCTGGTTGTCTCATAGTCTGAACAGGACACTCTGCATCCAAAGAAGTTGCCCCAGCTGAACCAGTGGAACATCAGTCTTGGAAGACACCAATCCAGGATTCACCCAAGGCTGATAAAACACAGGCACTGTCAGAACAACTGGAGCAGTCAGATGATGAGTTATGGCCCCCAAGCCCTCAGACTCTCAAGTAGAGTGGAGAAAAGATGCTCAGTGAGGCTCCTTGCCAAGCAAGGGAGTAACTATCCTAATTAAAGATAGGCGGCTGAAGCCTGATTTAAGAGGCAGCCCTGACCCAAGTTTCCTTATTGGAAACAACTGTCTGATTTTCTGTTCTCGCATGTTGTTCCTGTGTCTTCTGCTGTAAGAAACCTGAAACACTAACCCTTGGCTAGTGAACTTTGCTTGGCTCTTTGAAACCTGTACTGATCTTGACTACTCTTCTGTGTGTCCTGTGGAAAGTGAAACTACTCAGGCAAGCCTTATCTTCAGAGACTCAGATTTATGTTGCTTGACATTGAGTAAACTGCCTTACCATCACCCTGCAACACTTTGTGTGTGTGTTTGAAACCTGAAATAGGACAAGCAGGATGAGACCACCAAGCTACCACAGTATTATTGTCATGAGTAAGGATGGCGAGCAGGGGGCTCCCATCCAGACTGTTAAGCGCATGCGTAGCACTGAGAAATTGGTCAGCCATTCAAAGAGACACAGATCAGGACCGCCTTAACCTTTGGGGTTTATATGTCTGGGTTTTTCCCACGCTTCTTCAGTTTGTTAGGATTCCTGTTATGTACTAGCAATAAACATTAGAGACCAGTTCCTTGTCTCAGCGTGTTTCCTGGCTGTTAGGACAATTATGCTTCATACCTAGGGCTTTAGAATGCACAATCATATGTTTGTGTGTGTGTGCTTTGCAGTATCATTTGTTGCCACATAGACTATCAGGAAGCATTTAATGTAAATAGCTTTCATAAGTCTTGGAAGTACTGTCATATCCCTGATATTCTTGCACAAGAGCTACTTTCACCAAAGCAAAGTGGGCAGTTGAGGAAGATCAGCGTTCCCTTCCCTTGATATTTTGTCACATCATAGCAATGTTAGGCTTCATATGACTATTCAGTTCTCCTTGCACTTAAACTCATATTCAGGACTTGGCTTATACAAGTCAGTGGAAGGCTTATGAACATGATTAGGCAAGGGTTGTCATTTTAATGTAGGTAAGAATGAAGTCATGCACACACAGATCTGTTTAATGATGTACACAGAAATCAAGACCTATATATAGGTCTAAGCTCTAGGATTTAATTTCTAGCCTTTTCTTTAATTTCTAGGCTCTTTCCAAAGTCAACAAATAGTTGGCCTTCTCTTGGAAGGAACCTGTTTTATGTTAATATAACGGTTCTCCCTAGCCTGGGAACTGCTGGTTTCTGCCTTGCTGATTTCATTTGTTACACAGAGTGACCCATCTCCATGGGACAAAGAGTTTAATCTAGGTGGATTGACCATGTCTTGTAATTCCATTTAAGAATATTTAATATATCCTTAAAAAATATTCACCAGACCAGAATTAAAGTAAACAAAAGTGAAAAACTTTAGTTTCTTGTGAACTTAACATGTCAAAATGTTAGAAGCTCTATTTTTATGTGCTTATTTTAGTATTAAATATATCTCTCATATTTTGACAAGAAGCTGGAGATGGCAGACATGGTCTTCCCCCATTTAATTTCAAAATAACCCCTTTCTAAACTAGGCTTAGCTGAGAGTTCACGACTGACAAAAAGTCATTTCTGTGGTCATTAGTGATTTGGTAAGTCATTTAGTAATCCTCTGAAACAAATTTGCTTCATGAAACTTTTCCCTCAAGAAAATTGAGCAGCACTGCACCTAAAGCCCTCAATCACCTTCCTTGCCCTTTTGAAAGGAAGAACAAAAGATGCAAAAAGCCGTGGCTATATTTCTATACAGAAATAGAATTAGGCACTGATCAGAGTGAAAACATTAGTCTATAACACAGAGTGCTTCATCAAAAGCCCAGCCTTGAGATATGACAACAGACATCAGTAACTGCCAAAACACAAGCCTTATTTATAGTTTTGGGGAACAGAGATAAATACAGAACATACAAATTCCAATTAAGAATAAACCATCCCAGCTTACATAGCTACTGCATCTCATTTGCAACTGACAGAAATATATTCCTTTGCATATCGTTCATGACTTGTCTAAGATGCTCAGAAAACAATATAGGAAGTGAAGACAAGGTAATATCATAACAAATGATATTGCTACCTGATCCTTAGATATGGAAGCATAAAAGATATTGAATATCTATTTCATGTGTTTGCACACACATGAGTTTATATTCATTTTAAAGCTGTAGCAACATTTTTACTTAACAAAATTGAAAATGTCATATAAGGAAATCTTGCATTCCCAATGCAGCCTTGATCTCTCTTCCACCATCTCTGCCTATCATCTCTGTTGACTGTTGTTACTTTCTTTAGTATAATACCAAAACAGGAATCCATTTATTCTTCCATCACAGCAGGTAGAAACACCTGGCAACCTTGGCTAATCTAAGTTAAGTGTCAGATGGGTTTAGTATTTGGATGGAAGATGCACTAGGAAATCTCAGGCTGCAAGTTAAACTGGGAAAGCAAAACAATAGCACAGAAGAAGGAAATGGTAAAACCAGAGTCCAACCGCCCAGAGTTCCTCCTCAGGGGAGAGATGGGCAATGATAAAAATTTGATAGATAGATAAATAAAAAATAAAAAAAATATTGTTACACAGGAATGTGAATGTATTCAGGCAATCATCACTGAGGGAGATATTATCTTTTAGTTTCTTATTCTAGTTTGTGTTCTGATTCAGAGTTAATGCCAGTCTGGCAAGAGTGTTAATTAATAGGCCTGAAGATTCACTTCTGAGATTCAGTTTAAAGACAATTTAATCAAATCATTGACATATTTTAAACTGTCAAATTTATGCACTGAGGTGAATGAGAGGAGACATGATTGAGGCATTGCTTATTACATTTTTCCATGAGCAAAGCCACCTTTTTCCATATCAAATCAACAATCTGAACCAAATGAATGTTTCAAATAGGATTTTTTTCAATATTTTGAATCAGAACAACATTTCAAATTCAGTCAATATGCTACTTTGAATCAGAATGGTATTTCAAACTGAGGCACTACTTTAAACTGAAAAGGTTTGGTGTTTTGAAGCTAATCAAGAATTAGAATCTGATCAAGGGTTATTCACATACTTCTATTATTTAAGTTTACTCTCTTTTTCTCAATGGCAACTAAAGGAATACCTCTTTAGTGTCAAGGTAGAAAGTAGGGCCTAAATATTGTCATGCTGGACATAAATTTTGAGCCTATGGTACAGCTGCATCTCATGATCATAGTCATTCTCAGTATCATTGATCCAATATCTATGAAAAATAAACATAAGGTAATATCAAAGTTAAATAGTTCAATGGAGGAACACATTTTGCATGCCTAAGTTTCTGGTTCAGTCCTATCGGAGCTAGAGAAAATTCCATTGTGAAAACCTGGAAAGCTGTTCTTACTTAGAGCTTATTGTTGTGGCAAACTAAAATGGAGATTCATTCCTAGGACATTTCCCCTCAACTACACAAACAGGCCTGGAGCCAAGTTCAGTTCCCCCATATTTACATAATCTGATCAGTCCTAAAGAAATTATTCCTGTCCTAAAACAAAGCCCCCATATAAAAGTATTTTTACTCACTGGGATGATACCAGCAAAAGACATTGAGGACTCAGCAACTGCCCAGCAGTAGACCTGGGCAAATTGCAACAGTGTAGCAGGGTGGAAAACGTAGATATTCCATTTTAAATTGAGGACATGTGCCTAATCTCTCCAATTTTCTTTTGTTCATTAACCAAGGAACAAAGGACATTTCCAGCACTGCTCCCTCTTCTGAAAGGCATGAACTTTCTGTTTCTCAAACCAACTCCATTTACATGGGCAAAAACAAACTGGTTCACTTCTATGGTCCCAAGAAACCTACCAGCAAATCAGAGCCTTAGAATGTCCCACTCCACAGATCATAACTTCCATAAAAACCCTTATCTTTCTATTCTATTCTATTTGGTTCCTCTTTATCTTGTAAACAGGAACCCAGTGATCATTGCTTTCAATAAAGTGTTATCTTCCTCCTCTATGTTGCGTCCCACCTTTTGCATGTATAATACTGAACAAGAAGGACTAGGGATCAGATTCAGTATAAGGCATTTTATTATATTCCTAATGAGTTCCTGACAAATTTCAAAAAGCCTTCTTCTGTTTCCATCTTGACACAGTAGTTCCCTTTAGCTAGTTTAGTTAGTAGCTTGTAAAAGAAATCTGCACTGGATTTTTATAAAAATGGATTTGGAAATCTACCAAATAGATTCTGCTGTGGGCACCCATGTGTGTGTGTGTGTATGTGTGTGTATGTGTTCATTAGTATATTAGTATTAGGACAATTATCTCTGTCCTTTTTTGTTCTAAATTTGTGAGGTTTAATGTTCTCCAAATTTAATTCCAATCTGCCAAGTCTTTCCTTTCAAATGAATCAGAATCAAAGTTTAAAGATTTTTATCATTGCCACCTTCTGTATATAATATACAAACATTTCCCTCAGATCTTCAAACTTAATATACATCTGTTTGTAATAAATATATACAGTATATAGTATATAGATATAATAAGTATAAAACTATTATAGCCATTTACTGATTTCCTAATGATAATTAATTGAAAAAATATTGTTTTAAAATCAGATTTCCTAAAACAAAGACTGGACTTAGACCGCACCTGAACTGACAATCTCTAATGTTTTCCAGACTGTTTTATGAATTAGCAGGTCCAAACTGAATCTTGTACTTAATGCCTACTTCTTATTAATATCTTCCACAATCTTATATACTATTGTAAATAGAATTCTTCTCCAAAGAATCCATATATTTCTTCTTATTGTAGGGTGTAAACATGCAAAAAAAGTAATTAACTTCTCTTAGGGAAAGTAATTTCAACTATATATGCTTGCTTAATGGTGAATTGCACACATGATTTTGAACAACTAATGAATTCAATAATTATTTAGTTACCAGTACATTAAGCATTAGAATGCAAAAAACTATGAGATGACATTTATAAAAAAGAACATATAATTCAGATCTATTTTATAATTGATTGTTATTATTTCATATACAACATCTATCAGTTTATACCAGTGGAAATCAAGGAAGAAAGCCACTAGATGTATATTAGCTCACAAATAACATCATCTGCCTATAATCATTTAGAATCCTGTAGAAATTCTATGGAAGATTTGTTGTCTGGTTTTGCTTATCTGAGGTCTGCAATGAAAGCAGTTGATAAGCAAAGATGAAAAAAAACAGGAAGGAAAATAAGGAGTTTATATTTTACACATTAGTCATACATAATAGCTTGGGCCCTTTTGTGCAAGAATGAACCTAACACAGAATTAAATGTGAATATCAGTGAGATAATCACAACAATAAGGCAAATCCTACCAATCAATCAGGAACAACAGTCCCTGAAGGAGAGGGGTGTTATTTGAAAGCACTCCAGACTCCCAGCTTGTGCTTAGGCAGTAGGTAGAAGTTGTGGTAGGAGGTCTTTCACCAAGATTCAATGGGTGCACCAGATTTACAACCCCACCTAGACCAGAATGCTCTAGCAATGATAACTCATGTCCTGATCACAGTTTGGCCATTGCTTTTTATCTATGGTGGTGGTGTTTTTGACTTCCCAGTCTGCTCTATAGCCATGAGATTTCCTGGCGCTCTCTTATCTAAGTACTAATCCAGTCCAACTCTGCTTAGCCTTTTTCAGGATTAGCCCAAATCAGCCAACCATCTGTTCACCAACTCAAAATTCAAAACTTTGTTAACTTTGAAAATTCAGAATTTAAAGTAATTTAAATGAAACAGCATGTTTTGGGACTATGCAGTTAAATTCAGACTTATGCTTATAACTCTAATATGTTGAGAACATTTTCACGTTCTTCTGATAACATCTGGGTATCTGTATTATTTTCTGCTATCTGTTATTAATCATATTTCCTCCCCTACCCACTGTTTTTAAAATGTTCTGAGGTATTCTGATGATAGGTTTTCTTAACACACTATATGTTTGACAGCTCCTGTGCATGTGCATTGTGTTGCCAAATTACCATGTGGCACCAGTGTTATTAAACCTGCCATCATACAGTAATGTCAAAAGGAAAGTGGTAGGGATTTTTTAAAACAGCAGAGAAAAATCCCTCTGTGGAGTCCTTGGTGCTCTCTGAGCTTGGTTATTTGCTTACAGACACTTCATTACCCACTAGGTAACATCATCAGTGCAAGTGAATGTGGGGTTTGCTGCCTGTTTACATGCAATAGCTTGCCCTGCCAGTTTGGGTGGGTTGTAGTTTCCTCCTTGGCAGTTCCTTGATTAATCTTTTTTTCTTCATATTAAGCTTGCTTCTAGTGGATCTTCAGTGGGGAAGAAAACTTAGGAAAACCATCAGGACATATTATGTTATTTAAAAATAGGAGATGGAGAAAAGATTTCTTGCCTACATCAAAATGATCAATGTACTTTCAAACAATAATTATTACATATTCAAGGACAAACTCCTTCCATGCTGACAGAACCTTTGATGGAAATTTAAGGGAAACATTTTTTTAACTCCCTCCCTCTCATTTATCATTGATTTGATACAGCTGAAGCACTATCATAGTTTATTCATTCTGTTTATGTACTGCTTTTATTTTTTTTATGAGAGCCAGTTTGGTCTAGTGGTTAAGGCGATGGACTAGAAACCAGGACACTGTGAGTTCTAGTCCCTCCTTAGGCATGAAAGCCAGCTGGGTGACCTTGGGCCAGTCACTCTCTCTCAGCCCTGGGAAGGAGGCAATGGCAAACCACTTCTGAAAAACCTTGCCAAGAAAACTGCAGGGACTAGTCCAGGCAATCGCTGAGGATTGGACATGACTGAATGGCAAAAATAATAATAAAATTTACATTCTCCTTTTTCTCTTGAGCTATGACTGAATGATTAAAGATGGTCTCCCTAATTTTAATACCATAACAAATAAACCTAGGAAGTAGGTTGGACTGATAGAAAGAGGAATTGGCTGGCCTGGAATCTTCTAGTGAGCTTCATAGATGAATGGGTCACAGTGGTTCAAATCCAATGCCTTAATAACCACTACACTAACTGGTTCTTGGTGTAGATATTTTCAGAGAATGGAAGACAACCTATTTCCAAAACCTTCTTACACTCAGTCAGTAAGACAGAGATTTATCACAAGAATTTCATTTCTTTAGAAGGTATCTATTAATTTGGGTCCTTGGCTGTATTATTGGAATTATTCTCCTATGATCACCTATAGGCTTATGATCTCTTTTCCCTGAAGTTCAGAATATAATATTTTAATATAAGTATAGCAGGCAAAGACTGCTCAAATGAGGCCATCAGTAGATCATCAACAAATCATAACACTCAAGCAGTGGAATGCCTTGTAGCACAACTATATGCTATATTTGTCCTATAAATCAATGTGTATGACTTCTGATAAATCCATCTCACATAACTCAATCCATGAGGATGGATTGCTAATAAAATGTCAGGTAAATATATTATCAACCTAGCTCATAGTTAGAAGAGCTGATTTCCTGATACAAACTTGGCTCTTACAATAAAGCTTAGAAATGTCAAATTTCTAAGCTGAAGAGCTGAGAGTTCAAGAACAAATGTTATTTCTACATCTAAACCAGTGTTTCTCAACCTTGGCAACTTTAAGATGTCTGAACTTCAACTCCCAGAATTCTCCAGTCATGCTGGTTGGGGAATTCTGGGAGTTGAAGTCCGCACATCTTAAAGTGTCCAAGGTTGAGAAACACTGATCTAAACATATTATTATCTTTTTTTAACCTTACATTTTTGGCCTAAATCTGAGTTTCCAATCAGGTTGGGGCATTGCAAGGATTCTCACCTTGGGGTTTGCTTTCTACAAGAAGCCACCATCTTACCTCTTCAAAGGATAAAAAAGTAAGCAGTTACCTACTACTTTGCCACAAGAAGACTAGGAAGCTGTCATAAATTGACTTTCATAAGTTAACGTATGCAATTCCTTGCAAGCATTCAAGCCATAGGGCACAGACAAATTTTCTTCTGTCCCTACATGTTATCTTCATCCAGCTCCTCATATGAGCACCATGAACGGAAATCCCCTCCCTGCTCCCATTGCCTTACCCTCTTCCATGTGTCTTATAATTTCAAGCATTCCTTCATTTTCAAAAAGGTAACACTGAAAGAGATAACAATACTTTTCAGATTCAAAATATTGTTCAGATATCCATGGTGCACCACTGATTGTCCACAAGTACTTTGGCCACATAATGAGAAGACAGGACACCCTGGAGAAGATGCTAATGCTAGGGAAAGTGGAAGGCAAAAGGAAGAGGGGACGAGCAAGGGCAAGATGAATGGATGATATTCTAGAGGTGATGGACTCATCCTTGGGGCAGCTGGGGGTGGTGACGACAGACAGGAAGCTCTGTAATGGGCTGGTCCATGAAGTCACGAAGACTCGGAAGCGGCTGAATGAATAAACAACAATTACCTGAACTTTTCACTACACTTTTCATTGGAAGCCTCCAATGGCAAATCTTCCTCTTTAGCTACTTCTGAGATAGTTTCATAGCATTCAGTGCTACTCAGTTATCTTCCTATTGAATTAGGATTACTTGTTTATAGTATTTATCATGTCAGTGTTTCCTGACATGCCAGAATGTTTAAGGCCACGTGAGGCAGCTGGATTACATTGATGTAAAGTTTCTTTCAACCTGAAACCTGCTGGTTGCTGTCTCACCCGCTTCATTCCTAACAGACTAGTATGATGTAAAAAAGGACTTACATCAAATAAATCTTTTTTTCAAAATATTGTGCCTTATGCATATAGATTTTTAGTATTCTTTTGGAACATTTATAGTTTAAGTAGCCATTTTAATATATTCATTATTAATTAACTATATTATTATTGCATTCATTAACTTAATTAATTATTCATTATTAATTAACTTTAACTATGAGTATATTATTACTTTATCTTCACATAGCGATAATTATCTCAATACACATCTAAATCCCCTAACAGAATTATCATGAATTAAAAAAAGAGAGAAATAATTTCATAAGCATATTTAAACACTTACTCCTAATAGTTTTGAAGAATTAGGCAATTTGTGCCTTCTCTTACATATTAGCAGCATTTAAATATTCTAATGATATACCATCTGAATCCTTACAGTGGTCAAATACAACTGATAAGACTAACCTGTGTTTAACAAGGCAAAGGTCCAAATATTGAACTGAAAAGAATGCCCCATTGATCTCAAGCCCACTTCATAAAAAACCCTTTCCCACTTTTGTTTATTTATAATTTATTTCATTTATTTACACACTTACCAATATTTTATATATCTTAAAAATCAAGTATTTGGTATTGCATTCTTCCAGAACTTTCATATTGCCATACTTTACAATATAAAAATAAGTATACTTTAAAATAAATAAGTGTAAGTAACCTGGATAGTAACTCCTCAATATACCCTATCTGTTGAAATTTAATAATTTCTCTATTTCTGATTAACTATGATATTATTCAAAAATATATTGTTGACACAGTTGCAAAAAAATGCATCAAATAACTTCCAGCATTCTACATAAATGAAGACACCTGCCTTTAATTTAATTCAAAACAAATTCCAAACTCATTATAACTGACTTTATACATAGATTTTTAATTTTCAGTAAAATTAAAGCAAACTTAACCAACTCAATCATTATCCATCTTTAAACTACTTTGAAGGGATCATAGAAATAAATATGAAACATAGTAATAAACAGCAAAAAAATGTTTATTACTTCACTTTTTTTCCTAAAAGCTAGGTTAAAATATCTAGACCCTTCTATGTAGACAGGATAAGTATACACTGGCCAGGAACCAATGATGGCTTCACTTCTACTGCCTCTTAAATCAACCCTTCATTAGCATATTGAATACCATCCATTCCAAAAGGTAGTTTGGGATTGCTAATCACCAACTGACAGACTGTGTATGTATTTGGAAGCATCCTTTTATTCTCATTGAAAATATCCTTTTTCATCTATTCCATATTGTCCTTGCAAGTGAAAAACCATTGATGAGGTCCACTGGCCACATGATTTATTGTATTACAGGTGGATGCAGTGCAGGCTGGAAGCAGTTTAAATGCAGGCAACCCTAGTAGGTTAACTTCAAAATCCCACTGTGTTAGTGATCCATATGTGTGAGATTTATTATATTCAGTATTAGCTAAGCCTACCTTTCATCCTGAGATATTTTTAAGACTGACCAATCCTATGTTTTTATCTTTTTACGTTCTTTAGAGGGATAGAGGCTTTAAATGGATGTTGTAGAGACAGTACACTTAATTGACTCACAAAGTCAATTCAGTCAATTCTGATTTGATCATCAAAACTGAAAACAATATTATAGGGATGGAAAAGGTACAAAAAGGGCAATATGATTAAGATTTAAAGCATCTCCTTTATGAGGAAAGACTATAGATTCCAAGTTGTTTGAGATGGGAGTATGCAGGTAAAAGGCAATATTGGTAGAGGCATGTAAAACATACATGATATTGACTGATTCCGTTATATTGCCTTACAGTTATGCATTGCTGAATCTACAAAGGACTCCTAGAAATTTAATTTATTGGGAATGTTTTAAGATGTATATTAAATTTCCTAGAAATTTAATGTACATCTTAAAACATTCCCAGTACAATTAAAACATCCATGATAAATATGAAAAAAAAACATAGAAAACAACAACAGAGCTCTAGGTAAGATTAATAAAATCTGATAGCATCAACTTAATAGCTCTCAAATGTTCTCCTGAAGATTCTGTCTTTACCAATATCTGGAATGCTGGTATTAATTGGGCAAGCCTAGCTTCTAAGTGAGGCTGTTCCATAAGGGTGAAGCTGTAATAGAGAAATAATCTGGCCTCAGCATCTGTTACTTCACAACTATGAGAGATTACTAGCAACTTTTTCCAGAACAAACATGTTGGGTCAATTCTACTTGGAGATGGTGATCCTGTAGGTACCTAGATACCAAGCCATATAGGGCTTTATGGATTAAAACCAGCACTTTGAATTACACCCAGAAATTTGTGACCATCCATTATAACTAAATTCAGGGAGATCCAGGATTAATAAGAGGAGAAATGTCTTAATATAATATATAACTATGGAAACTGTTGCCAACGGATGTGATGACTGGTACTATGTCAAAGTGTTTTTAAAGAGGGACTGTATACATTAATGGATTATGAGACTATCAATGGCAAACCAATTTTTATGACTGTTATATACTTCCAGAATCATAATCTGCATTCCTGGAATACCAGCTGCTATGGAACCACAGTGGAGGAGAGCTATTACTTTCACATTTTTTCTACATTCATTTTGTGACATAAAGTTCAGGGCATGATCCAGCAAGACCCTTAGTATGTTCTTACATATATCACAGATGGCTACTTTTGGTGGCACCCCAGCTTTAGAATTCCCTCCGTTGCTATCAACTTAGTCAGCTTTTCAGTATCAAGTGAAGAGTTGCCTTTTTATTCTTACATTCAGGTTGTGATAGCCACAGTCTAGCTGAGCCCTACTGCCCACTGCAAAACGCTGTGCCTCTGTATCATCATATTGTGATTATTGCTCCTTTTATGTACTTTTAGTGTGTGTGTACTGTAATCCATTCATTAGGACCATTGACAAGCTATAAATATTTTAATAAAACAAATATTGCTATAAGGGAAAACATGGCTGTGTATTTATATATAAAATTATGCACCTCAAAGTAATCAGTTAAATTGAAAGAAGTAGGAAACATAACCATAGGTCTCAGTGACACTGTGTCATTCATATCTTTTTACATTAAATTGCTGTGAGGATAATATTAGGGGGCTGGACTACTAATGCAGGAGTGGGTAACCTGTGGTCCCAGAATCTTTATTGTAGCTACCATGGTTCTCACAGCCTTGTCACCATAAATGTTGAAAATTGGTGGTGTGGTTTTGTGCTACACTGCAGCATGAAGCAGGAGCATTGGGGTATGAGCCTTAAAATAGGCGTAATGTTATTAATAATATTAATATTATCTGACTGAAGACAGGTTAGAGCTGCTATTAAGGCCTACCTTGAGGTGATAAAAGCAGTGAAGCATCAATACTTCTCTGCTCTTATTGCATTCACAGAATGCCACCTGACAGCCCTGTTTAAAATCACTCAATCTCTTTCAGGGAAGGTGGGCCCAATGACCTACATACAGGGTTGGGCAGAGGAATTTGCTGAGCATCTGCAGGACAAAATCGCTTGGATCCGCTCCAAGTTAGACTCTAAGCATGAGGCATGGTCTGGAGAGATACCAGGGGAATGTGCTTACCCAGTTATCTGGGAACAGTTTGATCCTGTTAGACCTGAGGAACTGGACAGGATCCTATGGACAGTAAATGCCACCATGTGTTGTCTAGACCCATGCCCCTTCTGGCTGGTAGGTGATATGTGGTTGGGTCCAGGCAATGGTTAATACATCCTTGGGAGAAGGGGTGTTCCCGGCTGCCTTTAAGGAGGTGTTGGTGGACCCCCTCCTCAAGAAGCCATTGCTGGACCCTACTGTTCTGGACAAATTTCACCCAGTCTCCCACCTCCCCTTTTTGGGGAAAGTGGTTGAGAAAATGGTGGCATTACAGCTCCACAGGGTCCTGGAGGAAACAAATTATCTAGACCCCTTTCAGTCAGGTTTCAGGCCCGGTTGCAGGACAGAAACAGCATTGGTTGCACTTATGGATGATCTCTGGCAGGAGCGGGATGGTGGCAATGCATCCATCCTCACTCTTCTTGATCTCTGAGCAGCTTTCGATACCATCAACCATAGTATCCTTTTGGGGCAGTTCAGGGAGTTGGGGGTGGGTGGCGTGGTTCTGCGCTGGTTCACCTCCTTCCTCCAGGACCAGTCCCAATTGGTGGTAATAGGGAACAAGAGATCCAACCCATGGCCCTTTCTTTGTGGGGTATCACGGTGTTCGGTACTCTCTCCACTCCTTTTCAACATCTGTATGAAACCGCTGGGTGAGATGATCCATCACCACAGGGTGAAGTATCATCAATATGCTGATGATACTCAATTGTACATTTCCATCCTGGGTGAAGTCAGTGATGCTGTGACTGCCCTTTCTCGGTGCCTGGGGGCTGTAGGAGTCTGGATGGGGAACAACAGGCTTCAGCTGAACCCTGGTAAGATGAAGTTGCTGTGGGTTAATGGCTTTTCCGTATCTGGGACTTTGTCATCAGTAGTTCTCGATGGGGTTGCACTGTCCCAGACAGACCCAATGAGTAGTCTGGGGGTCCTCCTGGACTCATGGCTCCTGTTTGAAGAGCAGGTGGCAGTCGTGGCCAGGAGACCCTTTGCACAGCTTCATGTGGTGCACCAGTTACACCCTTTCCTGGATTGGGAGGCCCTTCAAACAGTTACTCATGCCCTTGTTATCTCTCATATAGACTATTGCAATGCTCTCTACATGGGGCTACCCTTGAAGAGTATCCGGAAGCTTCAGCTGGTCCAGAATGCAGCCGCATGAGCTGTTTTCAGTGCCGCTAGAAGGGCACATGTAACATTGCTGCTGTGCGAGCTGCACTGGGTACCAGTTTGCTTCTGGGTCCAATTCAAGGTGTTGGTTATCACCTTTAAAGCCCTACATGGCATGGGGCCAGGTTACCTGAGGGAGCACCTCTTCCCCATTACATCAGCTCATCCCACCCAATCATGAAGACAGGGCATGTTCCGGACCCTGTCTGCAAAGAGAACTTCGTTTGGCAGGCTCCAGGAAGCAGGCGTTCTCTGCAGTAGCTCCTGCCCTGTGGAACACACTGCCCTTGGAGGTGAGATTAGCCTCATTGCTCCTGGCCTTCCAGAGGAGCCTGAAGACTTGGCTCTGTCACCTCATTTGGGGCAGAGGGGGGAGTAATTCCACATGGGGATGGCTGGTATCTTAGACCACTCCTCCCACATATTGGCTGTTTTGGATTCTTCTGCCACTTCGACTTTATTCTTATTCTTATTTTTATATTTATTTATTAAGAGTAATGATATATTTATATATTGTATTTATATTGTATGTTTGTTGTTTTAATTGATTATTTTATTGTAAACTGCCCAGAGTCCCCTGATGGGAGGAGATGGTCGGGGACAAAATAAATAAACAAACAAACAAACAAACAAATAAATAAATAAAGTAGCTTTAGAAGAAAGATCTTAGACTGTTCCTGAAAACTCCAGAAATCAACAAACAAAAATCCTGGTTCCACTCATTTGCTTCATTATTCTGTCTTCTAGGACCTTGGACTCCTCTAAAATATTATGTGTACCCATATATATTTATTCCCCTACACAGAGGAATAAAAATGTAATTTAAAAAAAGTTTTTAAAAAAAAAAAAGAAAGAAAAGTCTACTTTTAGAATGGATCTATTTCAGTCACTTTGTGTGATCTGGACAGCCGGTAATATGCATCAAGTACATTTTGACATTTTATTTTAAAGAACAAAGTTTAGAATTTTTTAAATGTTGATGGGAGGTGCTTGACTAATGAAACTGATTAGCTTGACAGTCTCATTCCAATCATTCCACTTTCCTCTTGAAATCCATCCAAGGCATTTATCATGATTCCAGTTGCACAAAATAGCTCTAGTCACACACCAGGCTCACTGAAAGACTTGTCAAGACTGCAACAGTAATTCACAAATTCACTAAAATTCCCTGCTCCACTGAGCAGCATGACAGCTCTGCCGACCACAGTAACATTTCTATTCAAACTGGCTTTGGTGCTGAAACTATAAATATCCTTGCAATATTTCCTGCTTCAGAACATAAAGACAGCTTTACAGCACTGATAAAATAGAAATTACTTTCTCTCTGAGGTCTTGCTGGAATTTTAATGTCTGTTTTGCAATAAAGTAGCTCCTACACATTTCGATTTGAGAGAGAGAAAACAAACGGTCTAATTTAGTTACAATAATGACTCCTCTTGTGTTGTCAGTCCTGGTCTGTTCCTTGGTTGCAGGGCTGTTACGGTTTGTACTGTTGAGCACTATTGTGATTTTTATGGTAATATTAAACTTGTTTCCCCTCCCCTCCCCTCCCCTCTCCTCTCAAATGAAGATGTATAAGCTTGGTTAATTACAACAACGCAGCAACCAGGACCCAGAAATAAAGTGTGGGGTGAAGGTGGGGGGAGGGGTCATTAAAGGTTATAATCCTTAATAGTGTTTCTTTAAAAAAATTACTTATCATAGCTGTAACACTGTTGACCGAAGATGACAAGAATTTAAAGGTTCTTCAAT
Organism: Candoia aspera; assembly: GCF_035149785.1. NCBI lineage: Eukaryota > Metazoa > Chordata > Lepidosauria > Squamata > Candoiidae > Candoia > Candoia aspera. Next base: position 41,611,684 of record NC_086155.1, read on the forward strand.
TGAAAATCGGGGGAAAATTGGCTACTGCTGAGCTCATCAACATAATCTTTAATTATGCAGTATCTGCCACTTCAGTCCTTGTTAATGCCTTCAAAGACAAGTAAAGCCCTTTATGTCTCTTTCCATGTATGAATACAAAGTCCTCAGTTGTCTTTACAGCCTATACATTGCAGACAACAGGGGAGTGGAGGGCAAATAGAAAAAAGAAGTAGAACTAAAGGGCGCAATCCATCTGGAGGTTCCTTAGAGAAACCCCCATTGAAATGAATGGTAGCTGTGGACAACTTCCCAAGAGTGAATTGTGTTTGGTGACTCCTCATTTGCATAAAAGACACATGGCACAAACAGACGGAACTGTATGTCCAGATGCTAGTAAACACTACCGAGCACTAAAATGGAATTAAACCTGCTCAGATGGCAAATTAAAAGTGCTATTGACCATGGCAGGAGAATGACAACAAAACCTGGGCCAGGGTATCATTGAGCCACAAAGACTAAATCCATTGGGCCACTATAGCACAGCAGTGATAAATAGGAAGTAATAGTGTCGCTAAAACAGATGGCAACACTCAAATAGCCTTCACTGAAGCTGTCATGTTTTTTGAACAGTCTTCAGTGAAGCTCCCACACAATTACAGTATATCAGGATAAGTATTTTATAGGTTTCAGCAAAAGGGTCTTGAAAACTGAGCAGATTGATGACCTCTGAGCCATCTTAGGGCTGCCTCAGCTGTGAGCTGATGATGCCACATAGGTGCTGGCATGAGAGCAAGCCCTCTAGAGATGGGTAGTGAGGCATCTTTGCAAGGAGATCATTCAGATGTAGCCTTTGGTTTGGAAGTATTTTTATCCTTCATTAGTAAGTTCTGGACTGAACACAGAAATAATACAAGTAATTATCATTAATGGGCTACTGGTCCTAGACTTCATTGCTCATAGTGCACTGAAATATAGGCTGTTTTTTTATTATTATTTCCTCCTTTATTTCCTCCCTTAAGTATAACCAGTCCAAATTGTTAAAATCCCGAAGTGGCATTTTTAATGGTAAGAACATGCAAACAGTGTTTTTGGAAAAATAAATCATTTAACTTTGCAAAAAGAATAATTTGCATGATATTATCTAAGCCAGACACTTTAGTTTCTGGATCACCCTAATCCTAACCCTGCATATATATGCAGCCTGAGTTATAAAAGTCAGCCTTGAATAAGAAATAAGTTTCAAAAGTCTCTTTTTGTTTCCAGTTCTTCTAACTGTAAAGAGTATGCCAGTCCTTAGATGCAAATCATAAAACTCCTATTAAGGTTTTTTATTTGGTTTCTATTTTTTTTCATTACTTTGTTGTGTGTTAATTTCTTATGTAAGGGTACTACATTTTACTGTCTCAAAGGAGCATTGCATTTTAGTTAAATCATACATTATCTTAAAGTTGTTGATTAATACTAAAAATATAGGTTCTACAGGAGGTCAGATTAATAGTTGATCAGAATTAACCTTTTGGCCTCCTCATCTATTTAAAGAAAGAATATTCAATAATATAAAAATTTTGCTAGTTAGTCTCTCTGTTGCCTCCGGGGTGGAAGCTGTATATTGTAAGCAGAGTATAATTATGTTGCAGATATAGTCTTACGCCTGAAGCAAATTCATTAGAACTCAGTTTGGAACCCATTAACGTTTTGGAAACTAGTTATCTTAATTGGTAAGCCATCCATCATAGTTTATGCACTGATAACGTCTCCAAGTTAGCCCACCTCCATTCATTTGAATAAAATTTATTAAAATTTGGCTTCCTGCTCTCTTGCTTCAGTTCATTTATACATTAAAATCAATAGTTATTGTAAATTCTCCATCACTATTAGAGTTTTTCTGGTAACATAAAGCTACTTACTTTTGTGGTTTGTTAGGGATTAACTCTTCCAAGGAAACCTGACTGCAATTGCAATTGCTGTTTTTCCACATCAGAGTATTTGCATGAGAATGGCTTTCCTCCATTTTGTAGTTTATGTAAGACATCTCTTTTGCTGGCATAAATGGAGAGAATTTGAAATGAGCTGAAGCAGCAAATATTCTACAGATGTAGTAAATCATATGGAACTTCAGGGATCCATGTACACAGAGTGGCAGTGAACACAGAAAAAATAGGCTACTAGTTTGGTTGAGAGCCTGTTTCCATGTTGCTGTAGGGGTAGCACAAGATATATGCATATTCACCGACACATATAACTCTTCTTCACATTGGGGTGTCATGATTAGAAATAAACTGGGGAAATTCAGTAGCTGAAACTTCAAGCTAAATTACATTAGTGCACTGTACAAATTGAAATCCATCTTAAGTAATGAATTTGGTTCCCATTGCATTAATTACAAGGCATGTGGATGGGTTCTTTGTGAGCTTTGTAGTACAGTCATTAATATTACATATCACATGTTTCATCCTGCTTCCCACCCCCCACCTCCTTTTGTACTTGCCCCCAGGACATTAATATTCCTATTGCCACCCATTTTGGGCCTTTTAGAATATTTTGAAGAAAGAATAGAAGAGTAGATCCAAGCTCTCAACTTGAGCCATACTGGGCTAGCAGAAGATTTATGAGTTTAAATTCTTTTTTAAAAAAAATATTTTTTATTGAAAATTTTGATTACAACAGTAAAAGCAAATACAAACTAGTAAAATAGTAAAAGCAAGTACAAAGTTTGTCTGGTCCCTTAATTCATTTATAACTTCCTTGGATCAGTCTCATTTTGTCATGAGCACTGATGGTGAGCAGGAGGGGGCCCCTATCCAGGGGGGAAAACACATGCATAGTAGGGAGGAATTGAGCAATCATTCAAAGAGACACAGAACAGACCCGCCTTGACTTTTGGGGTTTATCTGTATGGGTTTTCTCACGCTTCTTCAGTTTGTTAGGATTTACTATCTACTGTAGCAGTAATAAAACACTAGAGACTTATTCCTCGTCTCAGCGTGGTTCCTGCTTGTTAGGACACATTTAGCTTTTTGCCATTTATTTCCAATTCTTTACATTCTTAAGTTTATAATTAATTTTTATTTTATTCAAGAATGAAGGTAAACTCACCAGGTAGCTTTTCAAACTTTTTTTTGAAAATCTTAAGTTAAGAAAATCTTAAGTTAAAAGAAAGCCTTAAGATAGTTAAGTAGGTAATTTCTGAAAGTACTTAGAAAGAGAGGTTAGTGAACTTGGTGTCCTTTAAAAGGCTCTGGCATGGTTGAGAGCATGATGGCTTTTCTTCATCACCTGGCATTCAAACCTGTGGAAAACCACTGTTCTGCAGTCTCCTTGCAAGGAGCAGCTATCTGGACCATGTGGGTAATCTCCTGTCCTATCCTTATCCAAAGAACCAATGAGTTGACCAGTTCTGTAGGACTGGTCAACTCATTGGTTCTTTAGTCTTTGCCACGGTCATTGTCTCCACTTATCTGGAGATGTGCTAGTTTGCCATTTCTCCCCCAGAAGTCTGATATGAGTTTAAATTCTTGATATGATAATTAAGGAACTAACAAAGCCCTAAAATCCAAGAACACTTCTGAAAATCCTGACTTTGCCTATTTTGCAACATCACCCCATCCAATGTAAAGTATGGCCCACAGCCATCAAAAGGTGGTCTACTTCTACTCTATATTGCTTTAACCTATATACAGGTAGATAGGTTCCCTATAGTTAAAGAAAAGCTACTGAATGATGTTCAAAGAAGTAGAACTATTTAATAAAACAGGTAAGAATGTTTACTAATGTAAAGACACTGACATTTTCTATTTAAAATATGTAATGGAAAATGATAAGTGTTGTAAGGGATCCTGAGAAATTCAGAAGGCTGTGAGACCAGATCTCCCCTTAGGAAAACCATAATGTAAATAATGACTCACCAAAATAAGAGAGGGAGGGAGGAAGAGAGGGAGGGAGGGAAGATTTGCACTGTGTGGTCTCAACTATGCCACTTCAATGGAACGAATACATCAATCTGTATTCCAGCTATGTGAAGGTCCAGGGTGCAGCATACAGCTTGCACTCCTCGTTTCTTACTGGGGGACCATTATGCTGAAGGAGAACAGAAAAGAGAATGAGAAAAACAACACATTCTAATTGCAAAATGGCCAACAGAAACCTTGGTTAAAATAAACTTAATGATAAGGCCATATATCATAACTTTGCAGGGGAGATGAAAGCAAGCAGTACATTTTACATATATTTGTAGTCCTGTGAAGCCAGGGAAGAATGATTGGAGCCAGAAGCAAAAAAATGTCATGAATTAGACAAAACATCTGTATTCATCAGCTAAAACAAGATATAGTCTTTATACATTTAAAAACAAGCTATAAGTCTTCAATTCAAATGTTTGCTTTTCACCTCCACATATGGATTTGAAAACTGAAATGTGCTGAAGGTGTAAACACAGTAGTTTCTTTGAAAGCAAGACAATGCTACATAGGAAAAAGGGAAAAAAAGTTTAACAAAAATGGAGCACCATTGGTAATCAACATCCTTTTATCATGGGAGACCTGTCAAAATGAAGATGAACAATACTTCAAAGTAAAATTCAAGTCACTGCTATAGCATGAGTCTGAAGGAATATACTGAAAGCAAAGGCAAGACAGTAGATACTGGAACTGAAGAAATCCCTGCAAGACACTCAGAGAAGCAAACTATAGAAGGCTTGGTTAACTGCAAAATCCATAACTGGGTAATGTCTTTATTAGGATTAATAAAAATGCCATTTGAAAGTATCCAAGCTTTCAGGTTCCTCAGAACTCGTCCTCAGGCAAGGCAGAACAAAACACAGAAGTTGAAAGAAAAATAACCAAGCCCAACTAAAGAAATCTTTGATTAGGCCAGATGTTGGGGCCATATGGTTTGCAGGTTAGTCATAGTCTGAAGAGGCAGAGAGCAAAATGAAAACATCTGGCCTATGTTCCATCATTACCATTTCTTATGTTATTAAAATGCAACTGCTAACAGGCAGTTAGCAGGCTTGCAGAAAGTTATAAAATCCTCTGAGTGGACTCTGTTATGGATCATAGAGCTTTCTCAGAGTACCTTCTAAAGCCAGAGCAGAATTTTGACCAGCTGCTCTGGCAGTTGATCTGAAAGACTTATATAATCATCCATTGAGTACTCTGAAAGCTACTGTCACAGCAGTTGCTAACACTCTCAGTGCATGAGTAATCCTGATAGAAGTCATATTTCAGTAATGGAATAGCAGCTGTGTGGAAGAGTAAAAATTAAGGGCATCCATGGTTGGCTGTATAACAGGTCATCAAAGGCAGACATATATGCCTGTAAGCTATAGGCTGCTTACCCATAGTGCAGGCCAAACATCATCTAATATCATCATTTTTCTGCAGGAATATTCTTCCTCATCAAATTCAGTAATGTACGTACTGAATATAAACAAAACAGATAACTGTTTATTATTGTTGGTAAAGTACTATAATATATGATTGGTAGCTTGGATGCAAAATGTGTTGCATACATTTAATAATTACTAAAATGTTTGAAAAAAGCCTAAATCACCTCTAACTGTAAAGTGAGATTATTATTTTTTTAAAAGTCTTATGCTGACAACAGTGTTTTAAATAACTGTATGGGACTCCTGTGTATCTCTTAAATAACAGTTCAGTTCAATTCAAGCCTAACCGGGCAATGGCACTCTGCAGACACTATCATGTTTTCTGAATTGGCATCTCTAATGCTGCTGTATTTTTAGGCTTTTAGAATTTCCCTTTATAGCTTTTATTTTAAAAGTGAAGTTACAAAGACATATTCCAATGTTTTACAGTAACTTGGTACAAACTGCTTCCAGAGAATTGTCTTTTTCCCCCGGAAGCTATAATATCAAGTAGTATAATAAATTAATTTAGAGCTGTGAAATCCTTTTGAACAGACATTTATTGCAGAAGACACGTTACTGCAACTAAATGCTTAATTGAGTGGGGAAGGAGAAAGAAATCACACAAATCATTTGTAGTTTCATGCAAAACGATAACTGCATAAATCTTGATGACACCTTGCACATCATCATTTGGACAAATATGTGTCATTTGTTATGTTCAGTGGGTGTATATAGCTGTGACCCATTTTTGACTAATTGGGGTGAGAGGTCCCTTCTGCATACAGCAGTGGTGAAGGGCTTGGATGAAAGGGAATGCTAAAGCAGCTGGTTCTGGCAGGATAAGAAAGTCCTCTAATGCAGCAAAAAGGGTTACCTGAGACCTCTTACCTATGGAGACAAAGGACTGGGATCAAGTATAGGTCAAACAAGCCTCAGGCCTCACATGGGATTCACCCTCAGTCTGCTTAAATACAGCTTGTATATGGCCCCTTCCTTTTCTTTAGTTTAGGGACCAAGCATGAGCTGTAGCTGTTGGCATCATCTCTGTTTCAGAAGCAGCACTTATTTCAGCCATCCCTGTCTCCACCCCTAATCCCTTTGATCTCTCAGGAATTTTTGGTACCATAGATCACTGAACTGGAGCAACATTTTGTGCTGGTTCTCCTTCCTCCAGGTTTCATTCTAGTCATTGTTGATAGGGGAAGAAAGGTCCAGCCCATATCCCTGTTATGTAGGATTCCTCAGGGCTCAATGTTCTTCCTGCACCTATTTAACATCTATCTGAAGCTGCTGGGTGAGGTCATTATACAGTACATCTCTTCCCTAAGTCAACCAAGCAATGCTTTGGAGGTTCTGGATGGAGGAAGAACAGACTTCACTGAAGTCCTAGCAAGACTGAGTAGCTCTGGGTTTTAGGACCTCCTGCATCCAATGATTTTCCATCTCCAGTTCTGGATGGGGTAGCACCAGACAGAACTGATGTGTAGTCTGGGGTCCTTCTGAATTCATGGCATCTATTCAAGGAGTTGGTGGAACTGCAGCCATGAGAGCTTTTGTACAACTTTGTGTTGTGTGCCAGTTGTGACTCTTTCTGGACCAGGAGGTACTGCACATGGTCACTCATGCTTTGGTAACCACCTGTGTGGACTCCTGCAAGGTGCTCTTCATGGGGCTGCCCTTGAAGAACATCACAGCGTGGCAACACAAGTGATTATGGGCATATCTTAATACACCCGTGCTACATTTTGCTTCGTGAGTTTCACTGGCTCCCAATGTGCTTCTGGATGCAATTCAAGGTTTTGATAGTCACCTCTACAGTCTTCATAGCATGGAGCCCTGTTTTATTTGAGGGTCTCTATCCAATGGTTGCCATCCATCCCATCAATTCTGGCATAAGGGGCATGCTCCAGGTACCATGGATTAAAGAATAACATCTTGTGGAACATAGGAAGCATGCTTTTTCTGTTGCAGCACCTGCCCTTTGGCACATCCAAGGTTAGATTGACCCTGAACCTTTTGGCCTTTCAGAAAGTCCTTAAGACCTGGCAGTTTTTCAGGCAACAGGGTCAGGACATTAGGTGAGCTAAAGATTGGCTTTCCTTGGTGATTGTTTTATGCTTATTGTTCTGCTATTATTATTTTTATTTCTTGATTATTTTGTATTGATGTTTTAACTTTGTCAGGGGCCTAGAGTTGCACTTTCAAGATGGGCAGCCATATAAATCAATAAAATAAAACAAAAATATAAAGAAATGGTGGTGCATTTTCAGTCTCACAGGTCAGAGAGTCTTTCTGGATAATGTAAAAAATCAAACTGCACTCCTAGCTTAGTTGCTTCCTATGGCTATCATATAAATGGTTCTTTCCTCCTAAACTAGTTTCCTATTAAGCTGGTAATTAACTAATCTTTGTCTTGGGAGTCAAGTCGATTATGAAGAAAATTTGTTGGATAAATGATATAGGGCTTCAGCATTCCTTTCCTCTATATAACCTTCTAGGATTCATTATCTTCCATTGCATGGTCTCCTCCATGTCACCTAATTAAAACCATGAAACTGAAATACTGTAAAGAGAGAATTCTAGCAGTTCTAATTCTGGTGGAATCTGGAAGCAGGACACCTCTGCTAATATTTTCAGTGATAACCCTTAAATGGGAGTATCTGCAGTTATCCTAAGGTTGAAGGTAAAATTGGAAAAGAAAACAACTAGTGGAAAACTTGGGAATTAGCAGAAACATGAGGATACTTTCTTAGAGGGTTAGACTAGTACAATCCTCTAGATTCTGCTGCTGAAAAACTGGCCCCCAAACAGACAATTGCTGCTTGTATTTGGGGTTAGACAAGGTTCACCTATTTCTGAGGAGCTGTTTAAGAGCTCTGCAGTAAAGTTCATGTTGTAAAAATTACTTTTTGTGGTTCTGGTGTATCCATAAACTGTGGTTAAAATCTGGAATAATGGGAGAAACCACTGTTTACCAAGTACAGTCATTTTCAGTGCAGTGCAGCATTCTTCCATCCTCACATCTTGCTCCATTCTAGGAGAGATGGAAGCTTTTCAAAATATCAGCCCCTCCCATGATTTCTACATCTGTTCAGGATTGCACAGTATTTTCTCACACTCTATTTCAATATTCAGACATAGAAAGCCATAGAAAAATACTCAAAGATATAGAATATATTGAGTTGTTCATTTGTGCAGATTATAAAACACTCAGCTCTTCTGAAGAAGAGTGCAACATAATAAATTGTACATTAATAAATAAATGTGTTCTACATTACAGTTAATTATTTTATTCCACAAAACCCAATGAACACGCTTAAGAAACAAGGCAATTGTTGTCTTAAACAATCGCATTTCTGATTCTGTGTTTTAGTCAAAGTAGAGAATGATCTGTGGGTATTCTCTGGGTAGCCATTTTAAGTATTCCCTGGAATAGAAAACCAGCAATTAAGCATACAATTAATCAATCTATTGAGAATGAATTATGGCAGAATATATCAACTGGGAATATCTGTCTATCTGCATGCCTACCTACTTACCTTAGATTGTTCTGTTAAATTGCATGGTATTAACAACGTTGCAATATTAAAAATAACTCACACAGACTCTATTCTAATATACACTGGATGATTTTAGTTGCTGCTTTCTTTTATTTCAAATGGTAAAAGGCAGATAAAAAAGGAACATTTTATGCATGAAACTAAATGTGGTATTTCTTTAAATAGTTATTTTTTTCTGTTTGAATTTTTGTAGCCTGTCCTTGCTGAGTCTTAGCTGGACTATACTGGAAAAAAAAAAACAAATAGCAAATTAACCTTCATAGTGGGGGGACAGCAAAAGTGAGATGAGATATTAACTAATTAAGTCTGGAGAGGTCATAGCAAGCACGCCAGAATGCATTTGAACACTATTCAATTTCAGCACTTCTGAACTTTAGTTTTATTTAAACATTATTTCTCATATATATGTGTGTGTGTGTGTGTGTGTGTGCGTGTGCACACGCAACTGCAAATAAGCACTGATATTTTATGAACTAGTACTAGTATAGAGACGGGGAATCATTCTCGCAGAGCAAACTATATAGCTAACAGTCACTTCAATTTGAATAGACACACATACACACACACACATGTACATGCTATATATCTCTGTGTGTATATGTATATGTTCACACACGCACACACACAAAAGGCTCTCCATGAAACTGAAACTGTCTTGCAAAAATCTCCTAAAAAGAACAGAATGGAACATTTAACAAAGCCCCCTTGGGTGACTAATGCAGTTGTAATCTTAGTAGTTGATACACTGAATATTATGAAAGATAACCTTCACAAACAAGTATATGAATCTCCATATTGTGAATAACAAGCCTGATATTCAATCTGTTGCAGGATCCCATCTCTTTTATAAGTCATGTGTATCGAGCAATACAAAAAACATCCTCTAAAAAGCCAAATGAATATGTAACTCCTCCATTCAATATATCAACTATTACTGGTAAAATTCCTACTTGCCACTCCTTTTTGGATCTGTGTAGCAGAAGGGAGGGAGGAGTCTTCTTTCCTCTTTCTCTTTCTCCTCTCCATAGTGCCTGAAATATGCTTATCACAACAACATCCTAAGCATCAGAGGACCTGGGAAATGGATGTTAATATGAATCATATTTTCCAGATGACTTATATCTAGCGTGCAACTACAGCAACATTTGTTTCAGATACTAAGAAAAGGAAGGAACAGGTGAGCGAACTTTGGCTCCAAGATGTTAGTCATCATCTCCAGATAATGTTAACTGTCAGTCAATGGTTTTGTCTTTTGCTGGGCAGATCTCCTTTTCTTTTTCATTCTATTTGTTCTCATTTAATTTGATAAAATAAAATTTTCTTTAGGAATTACTTCAAAAGAGAATTTTGAAAATAGTCTCACAGATAATAGCATTCTTGCACTTATTTAACTAGGCAACAGTTAAGAGATGGGTGTGAAAATCCTGTCTTTTGTTATAGAATTATCTCTTCAGCCTCCCTGTCTTTCCATACTACAAATAAATACCAGTGGAAGATTTTTATGAGGCTACTCCAGTTCCTGAGTATTTTTCAGTAACAATGCTGCAGTAACTACTAATGGGGAGTACTGTCTTTAATAAACTGTTCACCTATTTCTCTGCCCATAAATTTAGTAGAGAATTCAAAAGGCTATTGGAGTACATCTTATGTGGGTATTACACACATCTCTTATATAAGCACTGAAGAAAACTTATGATAAATTAAAACACAATATAAAATATATCAATAAAGTTAAAATGAAATTAGAATCAAGATCACAAATATTAGCTTTGTTCTTCTGAGTTCATTTGAAAAGGGAGTTAGGGGCTTATAGTGAAAATTCTACAATTTCTCATGAGAGTGGCAATTATAACCAATTTTAAAATTATCAAGGAAGTATAGCTTTTCTTTTTTTGAGCATTCTCAAAACATAATTGTTTAAGCCAGTCCAAATGAATATGTAAGAATTCATTTATCTTTATGATGGACAAAATTCTGTTCCACTTTTAAAACAGGATTTCCCTTCTTCTCCCAACAGTTTTGGCTGTTGATAGCATGCTTCATTTATGATATGGTTGCTGGCATGGCCAGACATGGTATCTGCCCAACTCCTAAGCAAACAAATAAACAAACAAAAAATACCAAAACAGAACAAAACAAAAAAAACTGGATTAATTAATGCTCAAGAGTTCTAGTCCTATTTTGCAAGGTGGGTTCTTCTAGATGTGTATTGCTATTTCTGATACCACTGGCTGTATTATAGGTTTTCTGCCACTCCTGCCAACAAGGGATATCATGTAGCCATATGCTTTACTGTTTATATTACCTTGAGGGATCTCTGCCATTTTGTCTGCTTCATCCTAGCTCCATGGCTAGATGCTGCCAATCACAAAGACAGAACTGGATTTGTTGTCAGCACTGCCACTCTATTGCAGCATTAGTGAAGAAAGGAGCTCGCTCATTATCAATCACTCTCTCCTGCTCTAACCCTATGCACCTGCAACCTCATATGGCTCAGTTTTGGGGCACAGTGGGCACAAGCTTAGTACTCTTTCAGAAGAGCACTAGACCTGTGTTCAGAAATAGCCTGACTGACAGGTCACAGGCATGCCTCTGAGACACTTTCATGCCTCTGGCCTGTCAATCATATTTATTTTATTTTATTTATTTATTAAATTTATATCACCGCCCATCTCCCCCAACGGGGGACATATACTTTACAGATGGCTAAACAAACCACGCCAACATTTGCCCAACTTTGCCCACCCCTCATTATGGAGAGTAATTGCTGGTTATTTTTCTGCCAGTATGCAATGCTTTGTGGGAGGGGAGACAAAGCCAGGGGAATCCACTAGTTTCTTTCCTTAATTTGTCTTGCATTAAAACTTTAATGACACCAGTTGTGAGCCTTTTTACCTTGGCAGAATAGGCCTTGACAAATAAGGCTGTCAATTTTGGGCCAGCATACTTTTCTGTCAGCTCAAGGAATGGTGGATAATACTTTAACATGGGTGTCTGGTACTGCCTACAGCAGGAATGGACAAAATGGAGGAGGAGGAGGAGGAGGAAGAGGAGGAGGAGGTTATAGGGGTAAATGGAATGGATATGAGGTCTTCATTGATTTGAGGCTAGTTGCCTTATCAAATTGTAATACACTTCGGTGTTTTAATGAAATTCGTTGTCTGCTACTCATAGCCCTATCAACTGCTTTATTATTACTCTCTCTGCTTTGCATATTTCCTTGCATGCTGCAGGGTTAAGTCTGTTTCTCTCAATAATTTTGAACTCAAGAAGCCTGATGCTGCTTGCCACAATGCCTTGTTTTCTTTAGTAAATAGTTCACATGTCACCACAATTCACACATTTGGGCTAATGGTTATGTATCGGTGAACTGCCAAGAATCCTACTGATTGTGGCACGTTAAAATTGAACATTTTTTTTTGAGGGAATGGCATGCAATATGTGCTTAAATTCATTAATCAATTCAAACTTTATCATCCCCCCACTGCCATCTACACCGACACTAACAAAAGAAATAGCGTTAAGAATATTGGTCAAATCATGAGCCACATCTTTTCTCATGGAATCCAGGGTGAATGAATTAGCCTGGGCTATGTATACAACCTAAATTTTGAAGACTAAATGTGACACACTTTTCTCACCCTCCATCCCAGCTGTGTAAGGGCTTATCTGTATTAAATAAATGATAACTTGGAATAAAGGCACTCAAATATGCAGAACATTTAAAATCCAATATATCTAGTGATCTGATCTGGAGAAGTATGGCTGCTGTAATCACTGCTTGTTTAATTGAAAACAAAGTCAGACTTTACAAACTATTAGAAAATGCCAGAGATATGACTTAGTACTTCTGGATGGGGCTGCAATCCTTCTGAAGAATCAGCTTCAAAGCCTGGAAGTTCTTTCTACTGGAAACAAGTAGCTTCAGCGGACAGAATGCCAGCATCTTCTGGAGAGGGATAATCTGGCTAGTCATCCATGCTTGGAAACCTCCCAAATGGATTACTGTAGTGCATTACTGTATATGAAGACAATTTGGAAACTTCACTTGGTACGGAATATACTTGCCAGAATTCTGACTGGCACAGTTTATTTGGATTGTAACTTGCAAGTGAAGATAGCTCTACTGGCCGTCTGGCTGCTTTTGCTTTGTGGAAAGTACCAGTATTGACTTTATGGATTAATGAACAGAGTAGAATTGTTTCATTTACTGTAAATGTCTACTCTGGCAAATTTTCATTTTATTAAAAATCTATAGGAAAACATGCCAGATTAGTTACAGAGGTGGCCAGAGTTTCACTTTCTTTCCGAAATATACAAGGGGGCTGACAAGCCACTTTAATCTTTCCTTAATTTGGCTTTTTGAAGAGTGGCGGTTTCTTTCCTGACATCTGCTAGAATGCCTATGTGACCATGCAGGCCCCTTCCAGCATCAGAGATGATCATACCCTTCAAAGAGCCTTTGTATTTCTGGGTAGAAATTAGAAGAGAATTCTTGGCTACCTCACATTTTAGAAACTAAGTCTTTATCCACCACCACCTCAGATATTTGATTTTAGGTTATTTTGTTTGTTTTTAATGCAGGAAGATTAACTTTAGCCAGACTTTGTACCAATAAGTGTTTTACTTAATTAAGTGCCTACCTATCTGCCTATACACAAAATACCTAAATTCGCTACCAGTAGGATCTGGCATAATTCTTTTAAATCTCCACTTGACCTTTAAAGCCCTGATCTGGGGCACACATGAGCCTCCATAAGTATCTTCTCCCATATTATCATGCATGCATTTTTATATTGCTACCACCACCTCCACCACTTCTCTTTTCACTCCTTGCCAGAGATTAACTAGCTGACAACTAGAATCAGGCCCTTTTGGCTACGTGGTGCATCTATGGAAGCCCCTCTCCTTTAAGATTTGTCTGGAGCCAACATTTTTTTTCTTTTTTTCAAATTCTTTTCTGTCAACATGCAATATCTGTTATTACAAACCCTTTAAATGATGCCACAAAAGGCCTTGAGATAATGTACAATACCATAGAACGTCTTTAATTTTTTTTCTTTATGTTTTAGGTATTATTGGATTCTTCCTGGGAAAAAGAAAAAAAATGTATTGCAGTTCATGATGTAATGGCTACAGTTCCATGGTGTTTTAAGCCAAAATGTCAGGCTAATAAGAGTCCATGGCTTCCCCTCCCACCATTGCATGATGCATTTTAACCTGAGTTTAAGGTTTATTAAATTGCCTGAATCTGAAGCATCTATCATTCTGGTTTGGAGGAAACCAAATGTAGTTAACATAACTAGTACAGAAACAAACTAAACATTTTTTAAATCTCAGAGAAACTCACAAGAGTTAGCATAATTATTTTTTAATTATGTCTGCACTTGGGATAATAAAACAAGATAGAAGTCATAGAGTTAGGTAGGATTATAACTTTAACTATAACACAAAATCTGCAATAATCTCTACATGACCTACATACTCCTACTCTAATGTAGGAGCTTCCAAACCACTATAGAGATTAAGTCTCTTTCACCTGGGATTACCAATATATAAACAAGCCTGACTCAGCCATAATTTGGAGCTAGTAAGATTTCAACTCCCTCCACCTGGTCATATCTCTTAAGCAAGTCTTCAGGGTTCTTGTCAGTCGCAGCCCAAGAACTTCAGGGAATCATTTCAGCCAAACTTCAGTTCTTTATTTGCTCACACCGTATAGACAGAATCTTGCCAGACTAAAGCTACTCTACCTAACCTAAGGGGAAATAACCTGGGAAGGTTCTAGAGCGGGGCTATTCTGAACTTCTTAATTTTCCCACAATTACTTCCCGAACTGTGTCTCCTCTTATCTTGTCCTCCTCCTTGGAATGTGCTCCCTCCTTCCTGAGAATCAGCAGCATTACTGAAATCCACCACAGTTCTATATAGGTTAGTACCAAAAGGGATCTGTTCCCCTCCCTTTTGGGGTTCCCAATAACCCTTAGTGACAAGATTCAAGAATCCCCTCTCAGTTTAAAGTTGCCTCAGGATGCACACTTAGCTTTTTCTTGAACAGTTATTTTTCACACCCAGTTCTACTCTGATGTTGACCAACATTTTCCCCTGTTTCTATAAGTGCTGAGAGATAGTAACTGCAGTGCCCTCTTAGGTGCAAACCGCCAAATACATAGTACATATGCAAAATATAAAAGAAAAGAAACCTGAGCCACTGTATTTGTACAAAGTAACAACCACCACCACCCTATTTCTTATATTACAAATAAAGATTGGTATGACCTTTGAGAAATTGATGCAGAGGCCTTATCTTGGACAAAGACAGCTGATACAACCTCTTGCCCCTTCTAGTCATTACCACACATTCCAATACAAAGAGATAGACAAGCACCTAGCTGTCCCCACCTAGCTGTACTCACCCTATAGGGTCAGATAGCTATAATGACTTTCGTCACTAATGTTTCTAAATTATTTCCCTCCATGTACCCACTTAGTGATACACAATAATTCCAACTGTCCTTATGTTCATTCTCTTAAGTAATAAAAGATTGCCTGGATAACATGGCCTTGTGTAAGCCATCATTATCTCTACAGCTATGGTGATTATTGATAGGTTTTGCAGCTTGACCTTTGTTCATGCCAGATAAAGTGAATAAGGCAATAACAGGCTTTCAAAAATATATATTTGTTTTTTGCAGTAGTTAATGACTAGCAAAATGCTGTAGGCTGTCATTGACTCGAAGGTGTTTAGTCCAGAGGTGTAGAACAGCTGCTTCTTACCAACAACCAAAGAGTA
The DNA here is from genome assembly GCF_035149785.1 of Candoia aspera. Taxonomy (NCBI): domain Eukaryota; kingdom Metazoa; phylum Chordata; class Lepidosauria; order Squamata; family Candoiidae; genus Candoia; species Candoia aspera. The sequence continues at coordinate 41,627,384 of NC_086155.1, forward strand.
CAGTTAACATGATAGAGAAATATCTAATTAGCATAAATTTAAATCCATGGTTTCACTGTCTGTGGTTTATACTCCAATTTTTCACCTTTTAGTCTTGCTTTTCCCATCCTGACTGCCAAAATCCTATCTCATCCAGGACAGCAATTATTGAGCAGGCATGTAGCTCTTTAATTGAAACACTTACAGGTGTACACTAGTATACTATAAAGACTTTTAAGAAACAGCAAAGCTTTAATAGCTTCTTGTTTACGCATGTTGTAACCTAATTCTGTGCTCTCAGTATTGCCGGGGGAAGATGTGAATTTATAGCTGTGATGAGCAATAAACCAATAATAGTAGTCTAAAGGTGCAATATTCCTTGTTTAGGGGGCATTTATGGTTATGTATTAAAACTATAAATACTTCAAAATGCTGCAGAGTTGATCTATACAAAATGAAAGATAAGATCTTGCTGCTTGAAAAATGCTTTTCCAGCAAAAAAAAGAAGAAAGGAAAAAAGAAAGGGAAAAAGCTAGCCTTGTTTTTATAGTTTGAAAATATTAAACTACAAAGATCAGCATGACCAGTCATCTGATGGAATTCACTAAGATACCCTTAGGCTAACTTGTCTCTACTTGTGTGTCCCATTAGAATCTTGCAGACAACAAAAAATAAAGAGGATTTAAACAGGGTTGTTCAAGTCAGAAGAGCCCATTGCTATTGCATTCTTTGATTTGTGTCCAAAATAAACTTTGTAGTTCATTGTGCATCAGTGGTAGAACTCAGGTCAGCCTACACAAAGTCAATCTTCTTGACTTGAAGAATTTAAATTTATATTTTTGTTAAGTGTGCATTGGTCTAACATTTCTGTGTGTAGATATATGCTTTGAATGAAGTCCTGGAATGGGAAGATTGCCTGGATATCATTTTGAAAGAATTGCTACATTCAAAAAAATAAAGGTAAGGGTTAACAAGCAATTTACATCAACAGGCATATAAATTAAAGGATGATGACCACTGTGAACATAAACAGTTAATGAAATTCTCTCTCTCTCTCTACACACACACACACACAATTTATATTAAAAAAAAAAATTAAAAAGTCCAGAATACCACCCTACAAAGAGTAGAGAGAATGTTTAGCAATTTATACCTCCTTATTATGAACTCAGACTACTGTCTCTCACAGTAGTCACAAGAAAAGAGGCTCACATAGTATAATGCTCAAGATACTATACAAATGTCTATATCAGGAGTACAAAAATGTGCCTTGGGTCTACGTGTGGCCTCCCAGTCCCCCTTTTGTGATCCCAGAATAATTTGGTGGAGTGGGGTCGGGTGGGGTGGGGTAGGCTCCAAATTTGGTTTTGTTGTTGTTATTTGCTGTTTTGTTGCTGTTTTGTTTTTTATGTTCTTAAGAAATTCTTTTCACCCCTTAGAACTCTTGAAACCTCCTCCCCATATGGTCCCAACTCAGTTTTGACATGCAATAATTAATTCATCAGGCAAAGCCTGCTATGGCCCCTAAGCCAAATAGTTCTACACCAAATTTGTTATGCTAGGGGTAACACCATCCATATAACTCAGTTTCTGTTTTATATCCTAAAAAGGCACTGCTATTTCTGCAAATTTTGTAATTTGATTTGTGGCTAGTGTGAGTTGGTAGAAACACATAATATCACAAAAATATTGTGATCCACTGAGAATTCTGAGAAGTTAAAGTTTACTCTTACCTTGGTGAGATTTTGAATTCTATGTCAATAAATGGGGAAAGCATGGCTTTTAAAATTTGACCCTGGTTTCATGACCTAATATATATGAACTGACTGCTTGACAAAAGGAAATGGCTGAATTTGTTCTACTGTTCACCAGGATTATCTGTAGTGAATTAGCCAATTATAGCAGCAGGACTGAACCCATAGCGTAAAAGGTGGGAAGCCTCAAATTTCTATTCCCAGAGGTCTTCTGGGTTTACACACTGGCCTAGCTTTGGTGTAACCACTTGTTAGTTACTGCTGCCACCACCTGTCACCCTGGGGGATGCCTTTATGTGGCATTCTCCCCTTGAATCTCTGTATGTGAGACTAATAGTGATCCTATAGGCTTTTCACTTTACTGGCAAATAGAAAGAAAAAAGGAATAGATAACCAAAAAAAGAAAATCAATTGTATAGCTCCACTACCTGGCTTCTATAGCTTGAGGGGTATGACTAGGGAAATTATTTTATGAATGTGGCCCCATGTAATGAAACATAGGTTGATTTGATCCCACCAATATATTCATTAGAAACATACTCCAATTCTCCTCAAAAGCATGGTTCAACTCAAGTGCCAACCTGGAAGTTTAATTTGGAAATTCAAATTATTCTGCCTCTAACTAGTATTAAAAACTAAGATCACGGAACCCAAATGGCTAGGAAAACAAACAGCCAGATGCTTAATTAACACAGATTTATAATATGACAAAGAAACCCCCCCACTCCTTTTGTTCCTGCTGATTGTTCCACAGGTATTTACTGACTATGAGGTTTTTTTGCATCTCATTTTAGAAACTAGAAGTCCAGGCCACTCAGATAAAAGGTACATACCAATCATCTTTATTGTGAAATACAAAAAATAATGATTTTATGCCTATCATCTGGAATTACCCAAGAAACACAGTTCTTAAGACACTGGTTAACAGACACTGTAAAACACAAACAAAACTTACACTTCTTTTTATAACAGTGTAAGAAAAGGTGATGGCAAGGGATAATTACCTTGTCTATGTTGGGTGTACTGACAAAGTACTTTCTGACATTTCAGAAATCCAGATGGGTTTTGTTGAGTTATGATTAAAAAAGGAATAGAGGGCAAATCCTGTGATATTAAAGACAGCAGACAATTTCATAGTGAAGGTAAGCAAAGAAAAGAAATGTTGTCACAAAGGAAGGCAGTTCCTATCATGAACCCTGTGCAAAATCGATTAATACTAAAACTATTAGTATTAAGCAAAAAGTAAGATTTTTTTAAAAATGATAAATGTTTCGTTTTAAAATCATTTTCACTGGTTGCGAAATTAAATCATTCTAAAATGATATTTAGACACAATTTCACAGAATAGTTTTTGTTTGCTAGGTGTTCTTCTGAATGACCAATGGAATAAATGGAGATTGCTTAGCAGCATTACCTAAAACTGAATTCTTCATTTCCTTCCCAACAACCATGTAGGAATTAGAATAATAAGAAATTCTGACTGTATTTTGCTTCTTTCAAAAAAATAGCACAATTTTCTTAAAATAGCTTCTGAAAAATCATCTCTCTGTTGTGTCTCCCTCATCCAATAGTAAGGGATCTCCAAATGAACTGCAAACTAAAGGCTAAAAAGACAATAACATGATAAGAACTATACCTTTACAACTCTTTGTTGTATGCCTTGAACAAGTCTCCATCATTGTAAGCTGTACTGTACTGTAACATTTAGGTTAAGTGATTAAGCAATACAGAGCATAAAGATTAATGTTTCTGGAACAGGTGAAAATCACTTACTAGCAAACTGCCCTAACTTACAGGCCTAAGATATATCATATTTAGCCACAATGAAGATGTAGTGAAGGGAACTGACTGGGTTATAACTGAGGTTTTTCTACTATATATTCGAGCTTAAGACTACAGAGAGAGAGAGAGAGAGCTGTGAATGTGTTGTTGTTGTTTATTCATTTAGTCGCTTCCGACTCTTCGTGACTTCATGGACCAGCCCACGCCAGAGCTTCCTGTCGGTCGTCAATACCCCCAGCTCCCCCAGGGATGAGTCCGTCACCTCTAGAATATCATCTATCCATCCTGCCCTTGGTCGGCCCCTCTTCCTTTTGCCCTCCACTCTCCCTAGCATCAGCATCTTCTCCAGGGTGTCCTGTCTTCTCATGATGTGGCCAAAGTATTTCAGTTTTGCCTTTAATATCATTCCCTCAAGTGAGCAGTCTGGCTTTATTTCCTGGAGGATGGACTGGTTTGATCTTCTGGCAGTCCAAGGCACTCTCAGAATTTTCCTCCAACACCACAGTTTAAAAGCATCGATCTTCCTTCTCTCAGCCTTCCTTATGGTCCAGCTCTCGCAGCCATATGTTACTATGGGGAACACCATTGCTTTAACTATGTGGACCTTTGTTGTCAGTGTGATGTCTCTGCTCTTAACTATTTTATTGAGGTGAATGTGTTACTTTCTTTTTTAAGTCAGAGTTTTATTGTTTGTTCTTCAATAAATATTTTGTGGTTTGGGCCTGAATAAATTTAATTAGAAACAGAGATCTTAACAGAAGTTAATAGTGATTTAAAAATATTGGCACCTCCCAATAAATAAATAAACAAATGCATTTGGGGGAAGTGTTAGGGTTAGAACAGATAAGATGGGTACCTAATAAGAAGTCTATATAAAAACAGAATATTCTTTTGATACAAATACTGTAGAGTCTTTGTATATATTGCCTTTTCCATTATGTTACAGCTAAACAACTGAATAAGAACATGAATAGCCCTGCTAGATCAGGCCAAGGCCTCTCTGTTTTTCTCACAGTAGCCAACCAGATAATTTTTGGATGCTTATAACAGGAGGTAGAGACATACCCATCTGCTGACATTGTTCCCCAGCAATGGCAGGTTGACTGCAAGTCAGAGATAAAACTGAATCTTTAAGATTAATAGAGCTTGATAGAACTTGTCCTCCACAAATTTATCCAATCTCCTTTTTAAAGGCAATGAAGTTAGTGACCATCTCCACACCTTGCAATAATGAATTCCTCAGGTTAATTTGTGATAAGCTACAACTAAGATATAACTCTGCAGTTACTATCAAAGAGAAGAGAATTAATCTTCCTTTTTATGACTTCTAAGAGCACATAAGGTGGCAAGTGCCTGAGTTAACTTCTTCATAGAATGCAGTATTGCTGCCCATTCTGCAGTTCATCAATGACCTTGATCTTTAAGTCTGTATTCCAGGGCAAGAGGACAAAAGTGCTCTGGTTGAATGGCAAATCAAAGAACAAATGCCAAAAACCTTTACTGAAAAACAAAAACAAAAAGTTGAGTTCCAAGAGAAAGAAATGAATTTATAGAAGAATGGAATATAGGTTATAGGTTATTTGAGATATATGTCTAATACTCCTAAAATGTATTATGTCTGTTTCCAATATTTAAATGGAAAAAATGGATTGTTGCTAAATGCTTTTAAAAATATTTAGATCAGGCTAGATGGAATATCAAGCATCATCAGTCTAATTCAGTTATTTTATTGTGGATAGATAAACATTACTAGGTTCCCCCTTCTCAATAAAGAATAAAGAAACATGTTTTTATTTTTGTATGAGAAAAGCACTGAAGATTTGTGATGTCTCTAATATTTGTCTGACTTCCAACCATCCTGTAACAGAAAAAAAGTCTAAGCCCAGAGCAGACAGCACAACTGCTAATTCTGCATCAATTCTCCATGGAAAGCAATTATACTACAAAATGTTTTTATTTTAGCCAGGTCCACTAAGAACAAAAGCAGATAAAAAGCTTCCCCTATCTTTTCTTCATATTTAAAAAAGGGCTAGGATAAAAACAAAAAACAACCCTCCCAAACATTCTGTGTGTGTGTGTGTGTGTGTTATATGCATACATCAACCACAATTAATATGTTTAAGAAAATAAGCTTATTTACAAGTAATAATACTGTTTTATTGTGAAAGAACAAAGATGCATAAAGATTACTTTAGTTTCCTAAATTCTAGTGTGACCCAATTTGTGATCAAGCTTACAGTTTCCCATTCCAGCAAAATTACATGTGGATGTGGATGCTGGTGGAGCTTTCTTTAGATGATGAAGAAATATTCAGAGGAAATTATTTTTAGCCTGTCTTGAAGAAGTTTGGAGGCTCACCTTTATGAAATATATATCAGGAAGCAAAAGAATGAGATAGCACAGATTTTGCTGTCCCCATTCTTTTGGTTCCTGATATACAGTACATTTAGATTCTGATATGATGGATGGATGGATGGATGGATGGATGGATGGATGATAGGATAAAAAAATTCCCTTCTCACCCCTATGGGTGATAGGTGTCTTCCTCAATCTTGGGTCCTCTAGCAGAGCCCTGGCAGTTTGAGAGTTCTGTGCAGTATCTTAGCTGTTCTTAACACTGCACTCTTCTGGACAGAGAGCTCTGATGTTGCTCCTGGGATCTGTTGGAGCCACTCTCCCAGCTTAGGAGTCACAGCCCCAGATGCTCCTACCACCACTGGGACCACTTGGTAGGAGCACTTCACTTTCCACATCCTCTCTAGTTCCTCTTTCAGACCCTGGCATTTCTCAACTTCTCATACGTATTCCTGAAATTGCTGTCACTTGGCACTGCTAAAACTATCACCGCTGCTGTCTTCTGGTCCTTGTCTACTACCACAATATCTGGTTGATCTGGATCTGGAAGTACCACAGGATCTTAGCCCTGTCATTCTCCATGACCTTCTGTGGAATCTCCCATCTGGACTTGGGAGGGTCTAATTAATACATTGTGCAGATGTACCTGTACACAATGCCAGCTACTTGTTTGAGTTATTCAGTGTAGGCTGTTCCTGCCTGAATCTTACACCTTGCCACTATGCATTGGACTGTCTCTGAGGCTTCTCTGCACAGTCTACACCTTGGGTCATGTGTAGTGCGGTAGACCCCTGCTTCTGTGGAGCTGGTGCTTAGTGCCTGTTCTTGTACTGATATGATCTTTTAGTCCAGCCCTTTCCAGCCACTGGTAGGATTTCCCAAGGTCAGACACCTCAGCTATCTGTCAGTGGTACATCCAATACAGGGTCTTGTCTTGCCATGACACTTCCTCTGCTTGATATTCCTCCCATGTCTGCTGCTGCCCCAGGCATTCTCTCAGCAGCTCATCTTTGGGTGCTCTGTTTCTGATGTACTCCTGGATGACCTGGGTTTCATCCAGGACAGTGGCTTTGACAATCAACAGACCCTGCCTGCCCTCTTTCCAGAGTTGGTGTACAGTCTCTGGGTGTTGGACTTGGGGTAGAAACCTCTGTACATTGTAGGAGCTTCTGGGTCTTCACATAGGCAGTTTCCATGTCCTCTTTTGGCCATCTCACTATAGCAGCAGGGTATCTGATGACTGGCAGGTTGTACATATTGATAGCATGGATCTTTTTCTTCCCAATGAGCTGGCTCTTCAGGATCTGTCTTATCCTTTAGTGGTACTTGGATGTTGCTGTCTTCCTTGCTTCTACATTGTGGTTCCCATGTGACTGTGGGATACCAAGGTACTTGTAGCTGATCTGTATGTCTGCTATGTGACCTGCTGGTAGTTCCACCCCATTAGTCTTAACTACCTTCCCTCTCTTTACTACCATCCGGCCATACTTCTCTAGTCCAAATGACATCTCCATGTCCTCACTGTCAATCTGTGTCAGGTGGATCATTGAGTTGATGTCTCATTCTCAGCATACAGCTTGATGTCATCCATGTAGAGGAGGTGGCCGATGGTAGTTCCACTCTTGAATTTGTATCCGTATCCAGTCCTTGTGATTATCTGGCTGAGGGGTTCAAGCCTATGCAGAACAGCAGCGAGGATAGTGCATCACCTTTGTAATGATATATCCTGATAGATATAGAATCTGTTCTTCTTTTTTTATTACCACTCAGAGGTAGTAGTTCTTTGCGCTGATGAATTTTGATGACAAATGGACATATCTGACAGAACTTGGAATCAAGTGCATATCTTATATTCATATATCAGTTAATGCATACCAGTCTGTAAAATAACCTAAGCTATAAATCTCAATTTAGTTATGGAAGCACTGATATCAATCAACAAATATATTCTATATCATTAGAGACTGGAACATCTCAAAGCCTTGCAGACAGCCCCTTGAACCCCTCAATTGGTTTTGGAAATTGTAATTTTTAATAAAACAAATGTGAAAAATTATAGAATGTAATCATATTGACTATACTCAGTTGGTTTAATTGTAATGAAAAACCACTGTTAGTGTCATGAGTACTGATGGCGAGCAGGAGGGGGCCTCTATCCAGGGGGGAAAACACATGCGTAGTACTGAGGAGTTAAGCAGCCATTCAAAGAGACACAGAACAGACCCGCCTTGACTTTTGGGTTTTATGTGTCTGGGTTTTCCCACGCTTCTTCAGTTTGTTAGGATTTTCTGTCTTATGTAGCAGTAATAAACACTAGAGACCTATTCCTCGTCTCAGCGTGATTCCTGACTGTTAGGACAGTAAGTTAAAGTAGATTAAAAGTGGTTTTGGTCTTGGTTCCACCCACTTATTTATATTGATTATATTTATTCTTTCAAACACAACCCCAGCATTCATTCCAAATGTCAAGGCCAACCTCAGTCTGAAAAAGACTATTTGTGTGTGTTTTAAGATTAATTTACAGAATTTTGTTCAAGGCCTCTAGTGGAATACTAAAGATCACTTATTTCCCAATTCATAGTTCAGGATTGCCCCACCCACTTCAAGCTACTTGAGCTCATTTCATGACATTAATTAATGCCTGTATGACTGGATTTGGGGGGCTATTTGGTCAAATTGAGAATCTATTAAACCTTTACTTATTACATTGTCCAATTATTCCTCATCTAATCACATTTTTCTCCTCCTTTCCTGATGTATGCCCATCAGCACCTACAGTTCTGTGAACAGCCAGCTGTTTGGCATAGCACTTGCCAAATCCACAGCTCCTTGTGTGCCGCCCTTGGGGAAATTATTAATCTCTTCCCCAAAGAGAGGGAAGGGAAGGAGAAGTCCATCTGTTCCTGTTCAGCACTAAAGGCCTTGTAACTGCACCAATATTCAGGTTGCAGATCAGATTGTCTTGTTTTGGGAAGCACTTTGGGAGCAGTTGCTCTCACATTATTGTTTCCTCTGTCACAAGTGGATGCATTTCATCTCCACTGAGACACAAGCAAAAGATGTCCCAGAAAATGTAGTGCTTAGTGGTATATTGTGCTTGTTTCCTTAGAAATGTAGGAAAGGAAAAACCCTCTTGTGGTACTTTTTTCCTCTCAGCTAGATGGCAGATCTAATGAGAGTCATCCACTCCATTTAAAAAAGAGAGTGGGGATTATTTTCTTACTCTTTCAAATATACCTACCTTTTCTCTTCAACAAACTGGAATTTATAGTTCCTGTCTGGTCAACTGTTTCTTAATTAAAATGTTATTGAAGTCCTCAAAGCAGAACTCATAAATAGAAATGCCAGTAGAAGAACACTTATGTGAGCATCTTTAAATCACCTCCCTCTGCTTTGACTTGGCAGTGCTTCTACATTGACTGCTGTCTCCAAGGAATTGGCAGTAGATTTTGACTTATGAATAACCAAATAAACACAGTGTTGATGTTGCAATTTTCTGATAGCAATGCTAGGATGTGACTGAAGACTTCAGCTGGGGTAAAGTCTTAAATTTTGACTGGAATCTGCAGGGAATTTGATAATATGAACCATTTGCAATGTGGGTGACATAAATGAGAGAAAAATGTTCAGTCCCCTTGATCTTATAAAAATAATTCAGGACTGCTTCCTATTCTATAGCTAATGTAACTGACAACAAAAATCCATTGATTTCTCATATACCAGCTTTGCTTCATATGTCTGTTTTGAACTGAAAGTGATGCATGGATTTTTTTGCAGTATGTCATGGGCTGTGGTTAGCTTTTGGGTGAAATAGAGTATCTGCATAAATCACCTTGATTCCTTCTTTGCACAAATGAAGGAGAACTGTATTTTTCCAGAAACATATAGTTGGTGCTTTCTTTTTTGTTACCATGCTCCAGAGGCTCTAGCAACATGCACAGCACAGAATATATTTCTTTTTCCAGCATACTTGCAGAATTATGACTGTTTCCCATAACCTCCTTCATAACATGGCTATTTTTCAGTTATTTTGACTATGTAACACTACAACTGAAAAGTGTAAACTCTGACAACATTTCACATCTGTACTCTCCAAGATCAAGTCTGAATAATCCCACAGTATTAATGTTTTCTGCCACCTGAGATTTATTTTCTCTTGTCTCAATACCTTCATGTTTCTTCATCCTTTACCCTTCCAGCACAGAACAAAAGATGACAGTTATCTGATAAGGAATTTCCTGCTCTGGACAATTGCATGTATTGTATTAAAATATTAATATATTGTCCTTCATCACATATGATTCAAGGATGGTAAATAATGAAAATAATAAATTTGAAAAATTTCAACAGTATAGTAAAACAACAGATATAATAAAAGGGAGCAATAAAAATTTCAATTACAATTTCAATTACAAAGGCAGATTGAAAGGTTATACAAATCCAAGTCCCTGGGTAACAAGATATGTATTAATCTGGTGCTGAAGGATTGTAAAATCAGTACCAGGCATATCTTATTAGGATAAGAGAAGTGTTGCCCACAATACAGGAAATACTATTTCTGTCCTTTATTGCTTTCCACTATTTTATGTATTTTCAGGATACACAGGGAAGAAATAGAAAACTTACAACATATTTTGTTTTAAACTGTAAGATTGGAATCATGTCAGTCTCTGCTGGTTCTATGCACCCTCATTTTTTCCAAGACAATACAATGCTGCATCTCTTAATAACTGGATATAACATGTGGATGAGAGAGCCTATGAAAGAGTTTCAAATGGTGCAGAGCTGCTTCAAATGAGTAATGAATTTGCTTTTATTATATTTTATTTTATATTCCAGATTGCCAGAATCTGCATCAATTATGCATGTTGTGCACAGTTGGAGAGCAGAAATAAATGTTTTTTGGATATCATTAGCCAAGTTGCATCACTTAATCTTAGTGTCACCATCACTTTTCTCATTGCAGCATTTTCCATTTTCAGCATATGGTAATAAAGCATCTAATGGGAAAACCAATTTTGTGTAACAGAATGATAAGTTTTCCTTCACCCTCCTTTATGCTCATGTGTAGCTCTTCAGTGTCCTTTCTGATAGATTTTTGAATCTTCCCATTTTAAAATGACTATTATACCCACAATTTATCACATTTAGAGCAAGGTACTTAGTCAAGTACAGTGTTGTGTCTTCCTTTCCAAGTATGGCTTTTAATGTAGGTCTCTATTATTTTCACTTATTTTATTGATAGAAAACCATGAGTTGTAGGACAGAGATAAAACTGTTTCTCAGAATCAAGCCTTGATTTCTTGAATAAAAAATAGCCCTCTTAGACAGCACAAAAAATTCTGGAGCCATTTCTCTTGTAGCCTCTGCCAGAAAGAAATGTCTGATGTATGCATGCTTTTTCTACGTGGTTCTACATTTAGGTCTCCTATTGGACAAGGTAAGAATCATTATGACCTGCAGCCTGTCAGGTCTTTCATGGTGGTAGAATTGTTTATACAGGTATAAATGATTGTCATTGTTTGCAAGACATTTTGAATATTTTCACCCAAACAACAATTGTTCTGCCAAAAGTGCAGCTTGTGTAAAACAACAGGCTGTGGTTTGTTGTTGTTGTTGTTGTTGTTGTTGTTGTGGGAGTAATGACATTATCTGAGACCAGGAAAAGGTGTAATTGGGTCAAACAGTTTAAGAAGCACTGCGCTAGAGACTATGTTGTAATCAGGAGAGCTTTGAATCTTTCTGGCATGGTCTCTGGACAACTCTAATGATACCTCCTATCCCTTATAATGGGGATTTTTATTTCAGAAATCCTCCCTTTAGGAGTGGAGGTCTTGATTTTCCATTATAGGGGAAATACAACAAATCCTGGTTCCCTAAAGTACATCTTCCTGAGGTACTATTCCATAAAAACAATGTATTTAAATGTGTGTTTTAAAAATATTTTTATATTTTATTAGAGACAGGAATATCATTCAGGAAATGCAAAGACTGGACAACTAAGTACTGACCCTCTTATGAATATAAATAGATTCATATTGGAATTCACAATGATTGAATTCCACAAGCATCCTAAAGTTATAATCAGCATTTCATCAAGACTGACACTGCTGTGCATAAACATGAAATTCATGTTAATTTTTTCACATGTACAATGTGAAAAGTATGACATCTGTCTGTGATAGAAAAATGTTTTGCTTCCTTATTTTAGTGCTTTTGTAAAAAGTTTCCTTTTAGCCTGCATGTCCATTTTCCTCTTCAAAAATGGTGTCATAAATACATTGATTTCATTTTTTTATTATTTTGTTCTCAGTGTTGAAGCACTTCTTTAATCAAAAGTAAATTATGTAAAGGCCATTTGGGTCAGGCCAGGCAGCAAAATGAAAAGAGCAATGAATTATGTATTTGTAAATGTCAGTGAAATCTGTGGATCGATAATATCTTTTTCCAACTTGGATTGTGCTTTTGTGTAAATTTCAGGTAAAATGTCCTGTTTTTAGAATTAATTCCTGGACAAAAATGATGGATCAGAGCACATCTGAACCCATCTCCGCATGAATGCTTTTTTTTTTTTTTTTTGCTTTTGCTATCTACCATTTGATTTAAGAATGTTCATTTGACTGCATTTAACCCATCAGGCCCTTGCACGTCTGTTTCATTGAGCACCCCTCCTGGGATATGTTGCTCCTAGAAGGTAGATTCTGTGCTTTTAGAATTCTTAACAGACATAATTATTAAGTTATTAGGCCATTACCTCCAGAAGAGGAAGAAGAGATCTTCATCTGCCTTTCAGTCTCCACACCACGGCTTGGCTCTCCTCAATAGCAGTCCTAAACATACTTACTTCCCCAATTACTGTCCCCCGGATGCATTGGCAGAATAACTTAATAGTTTTAATCAACATGGGAAGCCTGTAGTAAGCATCATTCCACTGGGATACAACAGGGCCTTGCCAGAAGTTAATCCGCCCATCCTGTCCATTCCTTGAGATTGGGCTTGCTCTCCTTGTGGGGTTTGCAGAGGGGGTGAGATAGGTAATCTCTGTAATAGCCCCTTCCTCGGGGAATAGTCCCATCCCCAGAAGTATGTGCAGTCCCCACCTTGCTGCAGTTCTGCAAACAAGTTTAAATTGTTTTATTTCAATGTACTTCCAGTCCCAGCTGACTGACTGTAGGTACTTATTTTGAGTTTTACTTGGGGTTTGAATTTAGTTATAGTATTTATTATTATGGGGTTTTTTGCCTTTTGTTTGATGTTGTAAGCTACACAGAATCCTGTGAGACTGGGGCAGATTGTAAATACTGTAAAATAAATAAATAGCAATATTTACCTCTGTGCAAACATTTTTAGGGTAGCACTGCAATGCTGTTTGTGAATTCCTTAAAAAAACCGGAATGTAGAGAGCATTAAAACAAATCATAGCACTCCTGAAATTAATGTTAGAAGATACAGGAAATGTTTTTAATTGAAAAAGAAATCTGGCAGACTCCAATTCATTATGAGCTATGCCACTTTTTATCCATGGAACTTTGATCTACTTAACATTTTCCTTTAAATCCTCCAGCTCAACCCCTGTGTTGAAATTAATCTTCCCCATTCATATAACAATTAGCTACTAACTGATGGTAAAAATATGCTTGTCATTTGCCATCTCCTATCTAACATACTAGATAAAATGATCTTGTGACAACATCAATATATCTTATGTGAAAGGATGTGCCTTGCGTCTATCTAGATGAAAACATGCATGTCAGCCAGTATCAATAGAGATATATATTGTATAGCAGGAGTGGTGCCAGTTTATGAATCAAAACTTGTCAGTACCATGAAGATTCATGTAATATGGTTAGTGTGTTGTAGTTGGATTGGCAGGACTCTGCTGCTACTGAATGGAATTCACAGATAATTCCTTTTTGGCCAAGAAAGCTAGGACATGAGAAAACTTAATTCTAGCTCTTTATCTTTAAGCTGTGATGTCAAAAATGCATGTGTAATTTCAGAGTAACCTTATGCTCAAAGGAAATTGCCAGCACGGTCCTTTTTGAGCATTTGGACACCTCTGGCTTCAGTATTTAAAACAGCTACTGGCACTGAAATTTCATGCATTTAAATATTGCTACATCTTGCATGACTAAGAGAGATTAAATAGTCTTCAATGACAAACATCACTTAGTAATGAAAATTGTCATCCTACAAAGGCTAGGGGCTGTTTTGGAGGACTTTGGTATAAGAACTAGATCAAAACAGACCCTGCTACTTAACCCTTGAAATTCTAGTGTATACTGTATTATCCAAGCAGTACAGTAGGATCTAAGAGTCTGGTGTCTAGTAACAGAAGGACATACAGTAGTCTCTGTGAAAAGCATGTAAATGTAATAAATAGCATTTATAGAGTCATGCTGGCCACACGACCACAAAAGTGTCTACGGACAAACGCCGGCTCTTTGGCTTTGAAACGGAGATGAGCACCGCCCCCTAGAGTTGGACACGACTGGACTTCATGTCAAGGGAAACCTTTACCTTATGTTTTTAACATTTTTACATCCATTATCTTGTTGCAATTCCCTGCAGGAGTTAAACGCTGCTCTTTTTGAGGGCTGATGAAAATGGCTTGCAGAAGAACTGTATGGCACAGGCAAGGTTAGAATTGTGTACTTCCTAATTCATAGTTTAATCTCTTGTCCACATCACTATGTAGAAATGAGGTCAGTGTCATAGGAAAACCAAACAAAGCCTTGAAGTCATGTATATAACTTACATTTTACATTTCTAGATATCAGGATGTAGAAAGTGATGTGAAGTATCATGCTGCATCTAACTTGATGCAACCCTTAGCCTTTTTCTTTGTCTGCCTTCACTCATCTAAATCTTAAATACTACTTTAAATAAGAGGTCAAAGGGAAATGAGTTGAGAACAGAAGATTCTTGCTGAGCAACTTTGAAGATTCTCTAGCAGCAGAAGCACCATTAGAGTACCATTACCACAAATGTCGCATCATCCACCGCCCATTTCTTTAATTATCCTTTCCTCCTCTGATAGAATTGTCTCTATGCAGAGGAACTTTAATTATTGCTCTGAATGTAGCCACTCTTTCTTAGGACCTTGCAGGAATCAATATTGCTGAGAAGGATGGCTTGCATCCAGAATGATCTGCCAGTTTTAGACTTAGTGCCTACTGTATTCTCCCCAATCACCAAGTGACTGGGAGCAGGTACAGAAACAAGGAACTTGTTATGATCTCTTCTCTGATTCAGCACTAACACCAAAGCACTAGGTGAAGTAGGATAAGCTATGCTTGGAAGTGGTGACACTTTCAAAAAGTCATCCAAATCCACTGACAGATAGATAGAAATTGCACTTGAATGCATGTTTGGATACACACTGACATACGGCAAGTGTTCTAAGAAAACACTTGCAAACAAAACTGCCATTGATAGAACTGTGGAAAACAAGACTGGGGCAACTTTTCTTACTGTTTCTTCCAATGTCTGAAGGGTTTCCAAGACTTGTATTTGAGAAAATGAAGGAGATAATTTTGCTTTTTAAAAATTTATTTTCAGTGTGATTGGACATCCTTCATAACCAGGTTTTCTCAGAGCATCAAAACATATTGAAATCACAGAATGAAATGTTGAATAATCATTAAAACACACAATAACATAAACACATTAAAGTATACAATAAAACAGTATAAAACCAGACTAATTGTAGAGCATATGTATTTAAAATTGGCATGTTAATGTTAGAAAATAAAAATGTATTTGCCCAGGATTGAAAAGGCAATGTCAGCATCTAATGTACTTCACTGCAGAGACATTCCAGAACTGGGAAACTATCACTGAAAAGGTGACCCAGTCCCTAGACCAACTAAGGACTATAAAGAGACCTCCAGAGACTCAGAACACTTTGAAACAAATGCAGGTTTACAGCTGTTATTGTTCAGTTTCTAAATTAAAGGCTGTATTCACTTACACTTGGATTTTGAAGAAGCAGGATAGGAAGAGTATTGACACCTTTGAACTGTGGTGTTGGAGAAGACTCCTAAGAATACTATGGACAGCCAAGAAAACAAACTGATGGATCATCAAACAAGTCAACACAGAGTTCTCACTCAAGGCACAAATGACCAGGCTCAAATTATCCTACTTCAGGCACATTATGCAAAGCCCAGCTGTCTGGAAAAGGCTCCCATGCTTGGAAAGGTAGAAGGAAAGAGAAGAAGAGGATGATCAGCAGCAAGGTGGATGGACTTAGTTACAGTAGTGATGAGTGCACTGTTGGGAGGCCTGAAAGAACAGATAAGGTATAGAACATCATGGAGAAAATCTGTCTATGTGGTCACTAGGAGTCAAAAATGATTTGATGGCACATAATGAACTGAGAGCAAGGCCCACTCCCTCTTTGCACTGAAGATGTTGCCTAGTCTGGCAATGAAACATCTGCAAGAAAACAACAAGGCTCAGAGAGCACCAAGGACTCTACAGTTCAACCCTGAGCTACAAGTATTCTCTTTGATTGGCACATAATCAGTCAATCCATCAATCACCCAAGCATCCATACCTGCCCACTCAAAGTCTAATTGGCTAAGCTAGATTTGAATAAGGTTATCTTATGGGAGCTGCAAAAATCCTGATGACTACTAGGTGGGAACAAAGAGAGTTCTTTTATATCTCTTTGTCATTATTAAGTTGTCATCTGGAGTTTTGCTGACCACATATGATGGCCCTAGGTTTGAATTCCAGAAGAATTGAGGCAGAACATCAATTCTCTGTCTCTGTCTCTGTCTCTGTTTCTGTCTCTGTCTCTGTCTCTGTCTCTGTCTCTCTCTCTCTCTCTCTCTCTCTCTCTGTCTCTCTCTCTCTCTGTATTAGTCTGTGTAACGGCTCCAAAGGACTAGAATTTCCACACACTTTCTTAGAAGTTAAAAAAGCTTTCTTGGAAGTTGTAAAAGCATGAAGGCTTGAGAAATCCTTCTTTGGCACTTTTCTCACACTTCCTTAGAGTTTTCAGCTAGAATATTATTGCTTTATCCAGTTTACATGGGAACCATTTTTGTTTTGGGAACTATCTTTTGTTGTGAGGATTATATTCTGTACCTTCTCAAAGCTATCATTGTCCACATGCTGCACAGGCTGAAAACCTCCAGAGCAAATCTTTCTGCCTCCATGGCCTGCTTTGAGTGGGTCTCACATACTCCATCTTTCGTGCATGTCTGTTCATATAAATACATGCTAAAAAGGTACTTATTACCACTCTACCATGACATAATATATAATCTGTAAGGGTTGAGTCTGACTCTTAGGCTGAGGAAGGGCAAATCGAAACCTGTGCTCAGCAAAATTGGGAAATCGAAACACAGAGTGAGTCAGCAGAGTGGGAAAGTCCAAAACCAGGAACTGGATTCAAAGCCACCATTCAGTGCAAGGGAAAGGTGAGCTGAAAGATGCGCCAAGCAAAAGGAAGCTTAATTGGCTCCAGAGGAAAAAAGGCATGAAGGGAACACAATAAAAAGAAGCCAGCGCAAGGACCTGGCTGCCGGAGACAAATGTTCCACTGAGCTAACAGCTTCCAATGGAGAAGAAAAGCTGGAACTGTTCTCAGAGCCCTGCCCTGTAGCCACTACGGAACCAGAGCCTTCCCAGCCTTCCTAACCCTGCCTTGCTACCTTGCAGTGAGCCTTGCTTTGCTGTCTCACCATGAAATCCAGTCCAGCCTTGCCTTGCCATACTGCCATGAAGCCCAGTCATGTCGAGCCCTGCCGCCTTGTCCCAAAGCTCAATTGAATCAAGCCTCGCCACCTTGCCACGAAGTCCAGACCAGTCAAGTCCTGCTGTCTTGTCACAAAACCCAGTCAAATCAAGTCTTGCCACCCTGCCATGAGGTCCTGCCAAGTCCAGTCTTGTCGCCTTGCCATGGAGTCCAGTCGAGCCTAGCCTTGTTGCCTCATTGCGATCCAAGCCAAGTTTTGCCTTGCAGTCTTACCTTGTTCTCCAGCTGAGGCTGGTTCAGTCATCTTGTCACCAGTTCCTGCCGAGTCCTGTCACGCCTCCTTGCCACGGCCTCCAGTCGAGTCCTGCCTAGCCGCCTTGCCGCAATTCCTGATCAAGTCCAGCCCAGCCTCACTGCGGTGTTCTCCAGCTGAACCTGACTTTGCTGTCCTGCCAAGCACTCTGCCATTGCCCGGTTGGGCTTGAATTGAACTGAACTGTTATTTAAGAGACATTTACTGATAGTATATAGTTGTATTGTAAATAAAGAATTCCATTTTACTTCCTGGTTGCCTCATAGTCTAAACAGAACATAATCACTGGCATTACATGCATATTAGTAAAAAAAATAGTGGAATTCATACACTTATATATAGTTAAGATTTTATAACACTGGATAGCTGTTTACCACATCCCAGCATGGGAAAATACCCAAAACAGGGCCCCTGAAGTGGATCTTAAGCTGTGGGTAGGAACATTTGGGAGGAAGATCACATTGTGATCTCAGCCCAAACAGCATCTTGAATAAGGACCAGAAATATACTGGGAACTGGTGAATATCAGATAAAAGTCTTGTAATAGGTTTGTAATGCCCAGTCTCAGTCAGTCCTTTTGCTTCAGTATTTTGTGCTAACTGAAGCTTCTGGACTATCTTTAAGTGTAGCCTTGTGTATAATGCATTATAGTAATCTGAGTTATTTAGGCATAGGTTATTGTAGTAAGGCTACCTTTTTGATTAGGGTCATAGCAGGTGCAGTAACATGAGCTGGTAAGAGATAAAATGCTAACAAAGATAAATTTGGAAGATGGCAAAGTAAGTTTTCTATATCAGGGAATGGATTTGGGAAATTGTTGTTCTGTAATAGTTCTATTCTCCAGCACTATAAAAATCTGTGATTGTCTTTAATTCTGCTACTTTTGAAACACTGAAAACAAAATCCACTGCTTAACTAGCCCACTATCCACTGCTAAGAAATAAAATAGATTGACCCCATGCGTTTTTGCACTCATAGCTGTCTCCTTTTTTAAAATATGATGATTCTGATGGCTTGCTTCCATGTGCTCAGTATTTGCTCTGATGGAGCAAATACTGTGAGATTTTAACCTTAGAGGTAGATCTCTTCAACTGGAGTTGCACAGTTCCATGCACAAGATGTCAATCACACTCACAATCTGCTCCCTGCAACAAATGATCTGCTCCCTGCAACAAATGAATGTTTTCAAATGAGATTTTGAATTGTTTGGGTAGTCCAATACAGTCTAGAATTGAAGCATTCTTTCCATTGGTTGTGTGCCATGTAAGTTAGCATTTTATAGGGTATTAAATATTGGCTTTTTCCAATGGTTAGCCCATTCTCTGCTGTAACTTATAACAAGAGCAATCCATTATCATTTAGTTCTCCATGTGCCAAATTTACAAGTGTGTTTTCCCATCCTTCCCATTTCTCCAACACAAGCATTTAGATCTCCTACAATGATGATCATATTACTGTGTTGCAGGGAGTCCAACGTGGCTTGGAGTTGGGAGTAGAATTTATCCTTTGCTTTAGCAGAGCTCATCTGAAATAGAACCAGAAACCAGCTGCATTTGAACAGTAATTAATGAGGTGAGCACAGCAACTTGACTCAAAATAAGTTGAAAAGGTACAGGACTATAAGATGCCTTTCTGTTTGCTGCAAAACCAATGCATAACATCATTCATTCTTCACCAGCCATTCTTCACCAGCCAGATAATGTTGTCACCAATATTCAACAAAATAATTCATGCACAATGATTTCTTTCCAGCCAATAAGGAAGCCAGTGAGGACATTCTAAGAGCCAATGTTGGTTATTTCTTTGGGTTGAGAATTATCCATTGTTGGCCTTGACCAATAGTTAATTTTTCATTGCACCCTGGTCTCAGTTATCTGCCAATGCCAAGGCATCAGCTGAAACCCCAGACACAGTAGCATTTCTTTCTCATGCCTTGTGTAAGTTCATCCTCATTTTGTGATGCCTCAACTTTCTGTTACCATCCATATGGCTGGGTTATGTATATATATATATATATATTTAAAAATGTATCAAAGTGAGAAAGAAAGTTTATTGTATGTTGTACAATAAAGTGAATAGATTTGGATTATGGAATGTGTTGCATGAATATTTTTATTTATTTAATTCACCAAATTTATATGGTGCCCATCTCACAAACAAGTGACTCTGGGTGACATACAACAGAGCTAAATAAATTAATATTTACAAAACAATGATTATTATTACCATTATTATTAAAAACTTTAAAATTAAGAAAAACAAAAAATAAAACAATAGTGGGCAAATATGGAATTGAAGGTTGGTTGGTGCATGAGATATAAGTGATATATAATGCAGGTAAAGCCTGAGTTGACATTAATAGAATGCTTAGCGAAAGGTTCAACTCTGAGCATGAACTAAAGTAAGAATGTGTGATGTCCCTTTGGTTATTTAAAGTAATTATGGATAAATATGTAAATAATATTTGAAGTGAGATTAGAGTTGTGTTAGCTGGGGATGAATATGTGTGTGCTTTTGTATACAGACAATGGCATGTAGACAATAGCTGAGAATCTGTCCTGGCCAACTAGACTAGACACGGAAGAGGTGTGAACAAGATCTGTTTATTGCAATAACTGTTTATACAGTAACTGCACTGATAAATCTAGCACAGTCTGGACTCAATGGTCAGAGGTCTTGCACCCAAGGTGGGCTCTCTCTGACGAGTTGCAGTGTGGATCTGATGTGGCAGCTGGCTTGGCCTCAACAGTGTAGGAAGGTGCCACAACAAGGCAGGGCCGGTCAAGGCAGTATTGAGAGCAAGGCTGGAACAGCAGCAAGGTTGGTCTGGAAGACTGAGGTCAGCACAGCAGCAAGGAGAGGCAAGTCTAGGCAAGGCAAATGCAATGACAAGGCTGGGGCAGCAATGAGATGGATCTGCAGGTTGGTAAAAGCACAGCAGCAAGGCTAGACACAGCAAGGCTTCAAGCGAGGAGCGGCACGGCCACGGTACAGACCTCAAAATCTGGAGGCAGCTTGACAGCAAGGCAGGAGTCTAAGGCTAAAGGCAGCATGGCATTTGCCCAGAATTGGAGGCAAGGAGCTGCTTGGAGGCTTGGCAAGTTTCGGAGTCCGGGTGGAATGGAGGAAGACAGTCTGGTGTGGAATCGGAAGCCAGCAGAGAAGGCTCTTCAAGAAAGGTAATGAACTCGGTCTCGGCAGCCTTGCTCAAAGTCAGAGGGGGTAGCGAGAATGGTTGTCTCCAACAACCTGTTCCTGGGCCATTCGCCTTTTAAGGAATTGAGTTTCCCACCATTTGCAAGCGGGAGCCAATTGCCTTTCTTTCTGCTCGGCTCTTCTTGCCACTTTTCTGGCACACGCGCTGATTGGTGGTGGTGATTTTTCTTCATTGCTTCTACCAACCAGGGGCTCCAGATTTTGCAGCTTGGCTTCAAACCACTGTTCCTGCTCTTCCTCTTTCGTGCCCTCCTCTGCAACTGTTGGCTTGCCTCCTCTGCCTCAGAGTCAGCCTCCATCCTGACAGAATCTGAATAATTTGCATTTAATGTTTGATTGTATAATTCAATGAGGATTACAGCTTTGAAAAGTAATATATCAAAGTCCAAGATAATTGTGTTGGAACAGGGAAAATGTTGTGAGTGATTGCAAGTTAAACATAGATGGTGAAAAATATACCAAGTAGATGAGCTGTGGATACCTTGAAAGATTACAGTTAATTGCTAAAGATTAGAAAATGGATGGAGAAATCTCAAAATATGCCAGAGCTGGCAGAAATGCAGTGAGTAGCATGTGATCTGTTGAAAGGAAGGGAGGTTTGTTGAAGGAAGTGAAAATGGCTTTATATTACAGCCATATATAGTGCAGTGGAATGGGTTACTTTAAATTGTGTGTGATCAGACAGGAAAAGAGGGAGTCAGAAATGAATGGGGTGCTGAATGAATATGGACTGAATATAAAAGTGAATAACCAATACAAAAGAAGAGCACTGAGGTGATTTGGTCATACTGAGAGAGTAAATAAAGACTGAATTACAAAACAGATATATGAAGGAAGAGTTGATAGGTTGAGAGGAAGGGGAAGACTAAGAAAATTGTAACTGGATGGAATTTATGATAACCTCCAAAAGAAACAGGCAAGAAATTTAAAGAATGAAGGACTAAGCATCAACCAATGTATGGACAGAATGATAGAAATAAGATGTTTTGTAAGATGGGGAATGCACGGAGCACTATAATGAATGTGTTTGCATAAATGAGCTCACTGTATCTTCTTACCTTATATCTTTGATTTCTTTGGCATACTGTTTTTCACTCCTTCTATATATTGCATAAGCTTTCTTATTCCAAAAAGACAAAAACATGATGGGTATGGATGTACTGTACATATGAACTATAAATTAAATAGTAACTTATCAGGTTGCAAAAAAGAGTATTCTGTATTGTTTTTGTTTTTTTGTTGCTATCATCTAGGGTTTTTTATAGCCAGATGTAGTAGCCCTAAAATCAATCCATCTTAACAAAGAATAACCAGATGATCTACATTTGGATGCTGACTTTGGATGAGCATCACAAAAGACCCCAATTATTAATATTTAAACCCATAGTCCAAATACAATATGCCTCCAGAGAGAGGAATGTTCTTTGACAGTTCTTCAAATAGAGGATTGTCCTCTATAATGCAAGACAGAGTAGCACTCTAATACATATTCTTTCTCTATCAAACAGGTAGATGTTTTGATATATTTCCAAAAGCTGTAAGCCAAGTTGTTTGAAATCTTTTCCCAAAATCTTGTGAGAGTGAGCACTAAATTACAGGGGTACTTAGTGAGAAGTTCTTCATAAGTCTGACATCAGATCACAAGTACTAAGATAAGCAATCAGGGAAAATATTCTGTCAACAATTCTGATTTAATGTAACCTTCATTGGTGATGAATGGGAGGAACAATCAGTTTCCCTGATACATGACAGCCTTTTAAGGATGGAATAACAGGAAGCGCAGTGGTGCCTTTTGGCTCATGTGTGAGGTCTTATTTTTTAACCAAATGGATGATTCTTTAATGAACCAAAGGACTTAGTATCCCTATTGTCAGCGAATAAATATAATAAGTTTCAAAATCAAAGAGACCAAAAACAGACTGGATATTTGCAGCTGGGCAATTCAATAGTGAGACTGCCAATTATACATTTGATTTAAGGACAGTAAGTATAGCACCTTAAGGAGTATATATAATCATTCAGTTGATACAGTCACAAGGAGGTGGAACTAGTGAAAGAAAGAAGGAAATATAAAGAAATTAAATTTCATCAGTGTATGAAGGAAAGCTCCTTGCACCTTGCTATAGCTTATAGGTGTTAGCAAAGGGCACATGTAAACTTTAAGTGAAATCTCCATTGCTAGAAGGTTATCTTCAGCAGAACATGGAAGAAGAAATTCCTCCACCACCTTCTGCCCACATGCCTCAAAACTTTCCATTTGATTTCACCACTGTATATTCAATGTCTGATGAATATACATGCAAGAGAATTGCTTTCTTTCTGTCCTCAACTTTGCAACCAGCACCCTTTCAAATAAAGCTTTAAAGACCAATTGAGAGTCTCCTTTAGAGTTGTAGCTTCTTGTTTGAAATTCTACATCTTCTGCACAGTTCTCATCTTCAAGTATCCTAAATTGTACTGCAATATATCATTTGTATGTGGTTACCATCCACTTCAACAGCAGCAAAGGACCAATAGCAAAGGACCAATAGACCTGTATGTTATACAATTTTACTGTATGTAAAACCCAAATAATTTACAGCAATTTTTATAATTTGCCTAATGGCATCATTACACAAATTAGGTAAATTGGCATAAATGATATATTTTTGCAAATAATCTCTACTATTTTGGATACAACGGACTTTGTCCATTACTTTGGGGTGATATCTAGAGGAAAAATATCTCCATTGTATCTGAGGTCTGCTAAACTGATTTTGGGGACGTGGCAAGTCAGTTCTCTAAGATAAGTATTAAGACCTAGAGGAAGAAGAGCTGACCAGGTAGAATTTTTGTACCATTTGAAAATAGTGAGTGTTGAAATACCAGTTTAGAAATGGGGATTGCTACCCCTTCTGTCTAATACTATCTGCAAGCTTCCTGAAGTCATCTGGCAGTAAGCAGCTAAAAAAAGGATAGTGAAGTACAGTTGTAAGGCAAGATGCTGTTTATAGCCACTTGAGAGCCAATGCTGCTAAATCCAATTGCTTTTGATAGAGGCTAATGAAAACAACACATCCATATTCCTATCTTCTAAGTGTCTGCATGTCTATCTAGGGAATGTCCTGAAAACAGCAACTTTAATTTTAGAATGGATCCGGAATGTATTACACATTTCTAAAAATTCCCTGCCAAGAAGAAGAGAAAGTCACACATTTGGTCTGATATAGAATAACAGTAAGAACTTCTGTAAAAAGGCTTTTTTGGGGTAGATTTGTGAGCAACCTAAACTGGAACAATATGTTTAGGCACGGCTAGCTATTAAAAATGAGCTAATTCAGAAGAGCCGCATTTAAATAAATATAATGCAAAGACATAATGGCTCAAGATAATAGTTTTGAATGGGGAATTATAATGACTTGGAGTGCATTTTACAAGGCAATTAATACACACAAAAATGTGGTGCCATTCAGTTAATGGAAGGCAGGGCAGAGAGGGGGGCGAGAGAGAGAAAAGAAAAAGGTTACATCAGATAAAAATAGGGGTTGATTTTCTTTTCGGAAGGATCACTGCTTACAAACATAATACAATGAGAGGGGTGAAAAATAAGCATGTCAGGTTCTATAATGCAGCTTGTAACACCCAGAATGATTAGTTTCTCAAGACAGGCGAATAGGCTGCTTTTGCATATGCATGTGACTTCTGGGGAGAAGGCAGTTGCTGATTCCAATTCTGTCCAACTTATCCAATAACACGCCTAAAATATATTTTATTCTCATTAAATCTCGTGTATCATCCCTTTCATTTTGTGAAAGGGACTATTGCCAATGCAAATGCCCTGGATGCTCTTAAGAGATTATTAGGCTTTATTGACTCTAACAGAAGGTAACAGATGAGGGAACATAAACTGGGTAGGCTTCTGAGAAAAGCCTTAGTGATATAAAATGGAAATATTTCACAAAAGGACTATTATTCCTCACGACAGGAGAATTGGCAACTGTCTATATGGCTAGAAAGGCTACCGACCACCAGCACAACCAGCAGCAATATAGGACTATTATTTCTAAAAGAAAGGGAATATGTACATGAATGATACATGAATGATACATTGAAGCATAAAAAGCTTGCAATGTATAAACTCCCAGTGGAGTCCCTGCTCACTTCCCCACCCCATTTTGATCAGAGATTTTCCTCCTTTTTCCAGAATTCGTTGCATGGGATATTGCAAAACTCCCTCTATTGCCTCTCCCTTGCACAGTATCACCGATCCCCTAATATTTTCATGCATATAATATTTCATGTACAGACAGTTTTATTGACTTTGATGAACCAATTTTTGCAGCAAGGATAAAGGACTGAGCTAAGGAATAACAGCCCAGCCCTTCCATCTGTAATATGAGTATGTGTGTGTAAGAGAGACAGAGAGAATGGATGTCCCTGTGTGTGTGTGACCAGCTGTTCTAGGGAAAGACCAAATGCCCGACTTCTACTCTGTAAGGTTCGATACAGGGTGCAATAAAATCATTCTACTCTGCCCAAATTGGGAAGTGGATTTTAGAAATCAAAATGTCTTCCACTGGAGTATGAACACCAACAACAAATACCTAGCTGAGTCCAGCCACCATGAAAAAGGACTCTCCCTCACCCCAAGTTGCTCTGCAAGCACAAATCTACTTTCAGAGCAGGTTGGAAGTACAGGGGCTCCGAGGAACAAAGGAAAAAGCCAGGTTCCATTCTACAAACTTTTATCCATTCACATAATGGTTGTATATGCTGATCTAATACACTAAGATCACTATGTTTTCAATGCAGGGTGCTAAAACATCATGTATTAAGTACAAGGATTCAACATAAAAGGCTAATGAGTCGGTATGGGGGTAATGTGATAACTATTAATCCCATTGGCATTAGAATGTGGAAAGCAGTAAATACAGAAAAGTTTCAGAGAGGTAAGGGTCTCAAGTAGGGTATATAATGTCTTATTTTCATCTTTGCTCAGCATGGAAAGCCACATTCTTGATTAGCATGAATGTACTTGCTGCCTCTTCCTCTGAGCAGTGGTCTTTTTTTATGGTGCGGTCTGTCCTCCAAACCCAGGACACACACAATTTGCAGACAAAACTAACTGCAGAAAGCCATGGCCAGCTTATTTTCTGTGATTAGTTCCAGCTGGAAGCAATATGCTTCCTGTGTTGAGACAACATGCTTAATGGTTAACGAACCACCAATGGTCTATAGGAGGGAATTGCAAAATCTCTATTTAGGATACACCATAAGGATACACTAAGGTAGCAATTCAGCCAATTGATGGCCAGAGTCCTATAGCTCAGAGAATCATAAAATCAAAGACTAATAGAATTTGAAGAGGCCATTTAGGCCATGAAATCCAATATCCTACTCAGTGCAGGAAACCAAATAAAAACTGTTTCAGCAGATGGCCGCCTAGCCTCCACTTGAACACATCTGGTGAAGAGTAGCCCACCACCTTCCTAGGTAACTAGTTCTACTGCTGAACTGCTTTTACTATGAGGAAGTTTTTTCTAATACCCAGAAATTGCCTTCTTGTAAATTAAATCCATAGAGTACAGGTCTTGGCCTTCTTTGTGAAAGCCTTTCAGGTATTTGAAGAGTGCTTCTCAAGACTAAACATTCCCATTTCATTTGTGAATCTCTCTTCACAGGACTTAGTTTCGAGTGTTCTTATTATCCTCATTGCCCTTCTCTGAACCTGCTCCAGTTTATCCAAATCCTTCTTAAGTTGTGGTGCCTGGAACTTGAGGGACAGATTCTGACCAATGTAGGAGGAGTGATTATGTCCCATGATTTGTAAATTATTCTTCTAACCCAAAGTTACATTAACTGGCAACTACATCACACTGCTGATGTATATTCAGTTTGAAAATATTTTTCATAGGAAATATTACAAAGCCAAGTATCAATTCATTCTCTTCCTATGCACTTGATTTCTGTTTTCTAAGTTAAGAACTTTGTGTTTAGCTCTGTTAAACTTCATTTATTTTCAGTTAAGATTGTTTTGAATTTTATGTTTCTCTTATAGGGTATTAGCTATCCCACCCATTTTGTGCCATCTGCCAATAAGCATTCTTGCTACCCATCCCCTCATCCAATCTCTCTCTCTCTCTCTCTCTCTCTCTCACACACACACACACACACACACATACTGGGTACCACCTGACTGAATTAGTCCCCTAGGAGGCTGTTGAATCATCATCTTAATGACTACATGCATACATGTGTACCTCAGACCAAACCAATAGTGCTCTCCCCCTCTTTGGGAATAAAAAGAAGTAAACTCTACTTGTTTATTTGAGCCAGTCTGTCTCCAATATTCTAAATAGCAATGAAATATATTCTTAGAATGTGCTTTCATATTTCTGTTATAATCTTTTCATGGCATGAAATATATAGTATAGATAGTAACTGAGGTTTGTAGTTCTTCCCACCTAATTTGTCAAAACATTCAGTATGACAATTGTCTACCAATTTTAAAATCCTTCTAGTAGCTGCATCGCTCAGCAGTCTTGATATGCAAGTTGAGCCACCTTAAATAACAATAACAACAACAACATCTGCCTATCCTAGGTCCTTGGGAAGGACTCGGTGGATAAATATGCCAGATCCAGTCTAAACAACTATAATAATAACAACAACAAGCAGAAGTAGTTAGCAATAATTTCTCATCTGATATGCAGAGATTCTGTCTTGGTTATAATTCCTCTTGATTTCATCATCAAGGAGACACACAAGCACAAAGGTGTCAAAGAACAATCTGTCAAAATATTGAGGTGCTTAATTTAAAAACAAAATAAAACAAAACAAAAAAATAGATTTTGCATCTTTAGTCACTAGGAGCCCCTAATATGTCTCATTACTCTGTTTTGAGGACTATAGGCTATTAGAGGATCTCAGCGAATATGGGCTATTATGTTTGCATATATTGCATTATGGTCCCAATTTGAACTAGAGGCCCCTGCATCTGCAGATGGAAGCACACATATACTGAACATCCAAAACTAACAGTGAGAGGAACATCTTTTTTGTTTCACAAATAGGAGAGCATTTAAATGTGCAATCCCCAACCTAAAATAGTTGTTGGAAAATGTCCAAATCCATTAGAAAAAAAGAGTGAGGAAACAGTAAGAGAGCATCTGAGGGCGTATGTAGTTGGGGATGCAATTTGACAAAGAGAAACATCAGATCTGAGTTAAAGACATTTCCCCACCTGATGTGTCTGCATTCAGAGTTGCTCCTCCCCAAAGCATTTTTTCCCCTTTAAACACATGAATAAATAATATCTGGACTCAGTTACAAACATTTATATTTTCATGGTCCTACAGTCAAGGAAGGGCTGTTCTATGTGATATTTTTGAACATATAGAATGACTCACACACATTACTGCTTTGATGGAATTCTACTTTCAAAGAAACCTTCTGCATGTCAAATGATGGTTTTATCAAGGAATGAATAGTTCATTATATTCTTACTGAAAATAAATCTTGCTTCTAGTGTTTATGCTCTTGGCTTTGACAGGAATAATATTGTGCTTCTGGTAAAATTTTTTGGCTACATATATGAAAGGATATTATAGTTTTAGAACCAATATATAATTCAGTGAAGAACAACTATTTTTCAGAACATTGTGCTTGCAATTTAAGTCTTCTGTTTATTCTTTGTGATTTTAAAATAGTATTAATGTAGTTAGCTCTCCAACCATCATCCCAGGAAGATCGATGCTTTTGAACTGTGGTGTTGGAGGAAAATTCTGAGAGTGCCTTGGACTGTAAGAAGATCAAACCAGTCCATCCTCCAGGAAATTAAGCCAGACTGCTCACTTGAGGGAATGATATTAAAGGCCAAACTGAAATACTTTGGCCACATAATGAGAAGACAGGACACCCTGGAGAAGATGCTGATGCTAGGGAGAGTGGAGAGCAAAAGGAAGAGGGGCCGACCAAGGGCAGGATGGATAGATGATATTCTAGAGGTGATGGACTTGTCCCTGGGGGAGCTGGGGGTGTTGACAACTGACAGGAAGCTCTGGCGTGGGCTGGTCCATGAAGTCACGAAGAGTTGGAAGCGACTGAACGAATAAACAACAAAATTTGTTCCTTGTTCCTGATATGCATCCATCATATATCAAGATCATCAGTGTGAGAAGTCCTGATTCATGGAAACACTTGTGTCAATAGTGGTTAACGTTTGCCAGAAACAGAGCATTAAACAGCTGTTTGTTCAAAAAGTCATTTGCAAAACTGTCATATAATGTCATATAGTGCTATACTCTATCTTTGAACAGCATACTGTCTAAACCAAGTAGGTATATTAGAACCCTTTAGGAACTGAAGTGAATGCAGTGTTTCACAGAGAAAGCAAGTGAAAATGTACTGCAGAATTGAGTGACTCCAAATGGGAAAGGGACCTGGCATTCCTCACCAACATTACACAGTACTGATTGTGCTAATCATCAGGTTGAAGGGGCCCAGTCTGTCTCTACAGTCACCAGTAAGAGCATTTTAAGATGGCAAATAGAACTTTCAGAGGATTGTTTCCCAGCACTAAAAAAAGAAACAGACAAATTTCTGACAATAAAGGGTCAGAATCAGATTCAATATCCAAGGGTGCAAAAATGCACTTGGTACTTGAGAGACTGCTGACATGACTAAATTAACATGTCTGATTAGGGAAGGAATTATAACTGCTGTAATGAAGATTGGAAGTCACTTCTTTAGATATTTTTCTTTCTTTTTTCCCTTCTCTTTGACTTTGACTGTTTTTAACTTTTATCTTTTCATATATATTTTCTTTCTTCTAATTTTCTCTTTATATTTCTGTAGTTTTTAATCTTGTGTGTATATATAAATATATACATACAGTATATCAATAAAAAATATAGGTAGGCAGGTATGTATATAATATACTTGATAGATTTCAGTAGCAAAACAAATAAAAACAAGAAAAAACTTTTTTCAACATGTAATAATGTTGAAAACAAACTTTCACCATGAATGTGAGACATCAGTGGACTAATGATCAAGTACAAACTGCTTGCAATGTTGTGGAACTGCTGGAATTCTACAAACTATGTTCAATTTTTCAAACATATCCCAAAGTGGAGGACATATTGCTGTGAACTGTTCTTCTCAAGACTTTCTTTGTAAAGAACTGTTATTGTGCTGGAATGATAAGCCTCAATTTTTAAAAGTAGTTTAGAATAGTAATATCATCAATTCCACAAGATATCATGTGGGTCTCTAAGGTATTAATTTGATCTCTGTATATGTGTGTATCTACGTGTGTGTATTCCTTAAGTTTTTAATTGCTCATTTATATTTATGCTGGATTGCAACTCAGAAATGTGTAATTTCTGACAAATCAATATCTAATGTGGTTCTCTACCTAAAAGATATTGCCCACTTCTGTTTTAAATCATTAATAAAATTAAATAAAATGTAATGATGTTTGACCAGCATCAGAAAATCAGATGTAGGGAATGCAGTCTTCCAATCTTCAGTATGTTATCAGTTAGTTGATGTTATTATTTGGAAAAATGTATACACTATACTTCTGGTCTAGAAAGTCTGTGACCTATGGATAGTTGAAAAGCCTAAGTCTAAGTTTTGAATTAAGCAGTAAGGCAGCATATTTGTTCCTTCTTCCAAGAGTCACTGGGAATCAGTTGGTAAATAATATAAATTTATTATTATTATTATTATTATTATTATTATTTTTATTATTATTATTATTATTATTATTATTATTATTATTATTATTTCTTGCTTCTGATCTGTTAGCTACATTCTTTGTGCCACTCTCAAAAAATGTGTAAGCAGACAGGGGCATCTTTGCAAACAAAATAGCAAACCATGAGCTCTGATTATGGTGGTAGTGGTGTTGCTTTTTGTATCTACCACAAAATTTTACATATGCATATATGCATATACATGGTCTGTAGCCCAGTTGTTATAGAATGCAGAACAATTAAATTCTGCAACAACTTCAATCATTTATTTATTTGGAAGATTTATACGACTGCTTAACTTGTGTTAATGGCAGTTCCAGGTGACCTATAAATGACTGATAGACACTTGTGCCTGCCTATGGTGTTAAGACAACAGTTCTATGAGGGAAGGAAAGAGTGACAAAGGGAGGTGAGGGATCAGAAGGAAGGGACATGATAACATCCTTTCCATTTCATTGACTATGATGCAAAGAGCCCCTGCTAGCCTATTATATTATTAATAAAGGTCAGGACGAAGTGCCATAAATTTCTTTTTTGATTATCAAGATGAGACATTTAGCCTTCAAATAATGATTTTCATATAAATTGGAGCATTGAGCAAAAAATTATCATGAAAATCTGGTTTATCTGAATTATCCAAACTAGTACTGACTGAATCATAAAACAGGCTACTCAGCTTGTACTAAACATGTGTTTAGTCCAGAAATTTGTTGGCTTATTTTGAATCAGAGAGGAAGCTGATTCCAATAGAAAATAACCCTTCAAGTTTAACAATTCATGTATTCTAATTCATGCTCTCTTAGAAAGTATCCAGGAAGAACAAAAAGAATTATCTGGACCCCCTTCAATCAGGTTTCAAACCTGGGCATGGGACTGAAACAACATTGGCCACACTTTTGGATGACCTCTGGAACAGGATGAGGGTAGTGCACTCATCCTTGCTGTACTTGATCTCTTGGCAGCCTTTAATACCATCAATCCTGGTATCCTTCTGGACTGGTTGCCGGGGTTGGGGGTGGGCAGCACTGTATTGTGCTGGATCTCTTCCTTCCTCTGCAGTTGGTTCCAGTCAGTGTTGATCAGGAGTGAGAGGTCACACCCTTGGCCCTTGTTAAGTGGGGATCCACCAGGTTCAGTTCTCTCTCCATTCCTGTTTAACATCTACATGAAGCCATTGGATGAGGTAATTTATTGCCATGGGATGAGATACCATCAGTACACTGATGATACCCAGTTGTACATCTCTGCCCCTGGCAAATTAAGTGATTCTGTGAAAGTCCTGTCTTGGTGATTGGAGACTGGGTGGTTTGGATGGGGAACTTTGACTCAACCTTGGCTGAGTGAGTGGCTGAGTGAGTGGCTTTGGGTTTTGGGACCTCTGGGATCCAGGAATTTATCATCCTTGGTGCTAGATGGGGTAGCACTGCCCCAAACAGACCCTGTGGCAATCTGGGGGTGCTTCTGGACTCACAATCCTGCTTAAGGATCAGGTGGCAGACATGGCTAGGAGGGCCTTTGTTCAACTTCAGGTTGTGCACAAGTTGTGTCCATTACTGGATCAGGAGGTTTTATTTTTTGTCATTCATACCCTGGTCACCACCCAGGTACATACTGTAACATGGTCTACATGGGACTGCCCTTGAAGAGCATCCGGAAGCTACAGCTGGTGCAAAATGCAGCAGCATGGGCAGTTATGTGCGCTCCAAGATCAGCACACATTACACCTCTGCTTCACAAGCTGGGTTGGTTGCCAGTTTGCTTCCAGGTCCAATTCAAGGTGCTGGTTATGACCTATAAAGCCCTACATGGCATGGGGCCGGGTTACTTGAGAGACCACCTCTCCCCATAACATCTACCTGTCCCATCGGATCTGGCAGATGGGGCATGTTGCAGTTTCCATCAATGAAGGAGTTCCATCTTATAGGGCCCAAGAGGACAGCCTTTCCTGCCATGGCACCTACCCTCTGGAACATCATCCCCCTGAGGTTAGATTGGCCCCAACCTTCCTGACCTTTAGGAAGTCCCTGAAGTCATGTCCCATCAGGCCTGGGGATCCCATGGATGTGGGGAGCCTGCAAGATGGTGAGTTGTAGGTTGGTACTTTGTGCTGTGCTTTTATGTTTTTGGTTAATTGTTTTAATTTATCTATTGTTTTAACTTCATTTTTTTAACTTGTGAGCCACCCAGAGCCACATACTGTAAGTGAGATGGGTGGCTATACATATTGAAATAAATAAATAAAATTGGAATCAATTTTAATAATAGTTGAGCAGTGAAGAGCAAATGAATCCAGATGAGCTTCTCAGACATTTTTGGATACGTTGTTAAAAAGTCACATGGCTGAAGTCAGCAGCACTGTAGCAAGAACCAAGGTTGAGAGGAGCTTAGCCTCCTTTGCACTCTTGGATGGTTCTGTTCCCCTTTCATCTCACATTTTTAAGCTGATTCTCATGTAGAAGCTGCATGCTATCAACAGCTCTCTTCTGCTTGTAATTGCCTTTTTATCTGGTACAGTTGGCAGTGTCCAGTTCATATTTGCTCTTGATTCATTTCATGTAAACATCAGATGCATAGAGATTTGAACTTCCTAACTGTGCAAGCAGTAAGACAATAGAATAAACTTAACATGACCTCTCAATATATTTTCTTTTCACTTTCTCCTCTATACATTTTCCCAGTTGCTTTCTGAATGCTCTGCCTTCTCTTCCTGATTTCATACAATAATTTGTTTTGTTGCCTCTTTTCATGGATAGGTAGAAAAAAAAAAAACACCAATGGTTCCAATAGAAGAGAATATCTGTAGCTCAGGGTTAAACTGTGGAGTCCTTGGTCCTCTCTGAGCTTGGTTGTTTGCTTGCAGATGTTTCATTTCATTACCTGACTAGGTAACATCATCAACATCTGCAAGCAAACAACCAAGCTCAGAAAGCACCAGGTCTCCACAGAAAGCATGGCTTACACAATAGGACATAAATAGGACCTTATTTATATATTTATTTATATTTCAAATTACGTGCCTAATTCATGACTCTGGGCAGATAACAGCAATTAAAAATACCATATAATCACATATAACTAAGATTGAATTTGAAAATGAACTGTGTACAAATGATGAACATTCTGATTATAAATGTATAAACATTTGTTGAAATTTGAAACTGTAGAGGAACAAGTTAGAAATTGCTTGATAAAATGGGCTAAGAATTTTGGTTATAATGTACAGATGGATTAGTAGGAGAGAATGTGGATAAAGGGACTGAAACTCGCATTGTGTTATAATTTAAGAGATAACTTTTACAAAATGATGTACTGCTGGTATATGATTCCAGAGAAATTATCTAAGATGTATAAGGTACCTCTTCTCAGTGCTGGAAATGTGAAAAACATGAAGGGCCATTTTACCATGCATGGTGGACTTGTGAAAAAGCAACAAAACAAAACAAAACATGGAAAAAAATAAATATGATGATACAAAGAATTTGAAGATTAATACTGAGATGAAACCAGAACTTTTTTATTGGGAATTATGGATAATCAGTTAGAAAGACTTACAGAAGATTTATTTTATATATGGTAACTGCAGCAAGATTATTATATGCACAAAGATTCAAGATAAAAAGTCAAGATAAAAATGCCAGCAAATTAATGATACATTAGCATCTGGCATACACTATACTGTCCTGTTCTGGTTACTACCTTTGAAAAAGAATGTAATAAAAGTAGAAAAAATACAGAAGAGAGAAACAATCAGGGGACTTGAAACATGTACCCTACAAGAAAACAGTAAAATGTTTGGGACAATTTGGCTTGGAAATAAAGGTTAATGGGAATAGGAGAGAGAGAAGATGACTGAGGCATATAAAATCATGCATAGCATGGAGAAAGTGGACAGGAAAAACTTTTTTCCTATTCTAATAAAACCTTAGAACTAGACACCATCCATGAAGCTAAGTGCAGGATGATTTAGAACAGACAGATAAAATAATCCCTTCTTCTCAAAGCAAGTTATTAACCTGTAGAATTTGCTACCACAAGATTCAATGATCTACTAGTTCAACAAGTCAGCTTGAATGACTTTAAAATGCGATTGGATAAATTCATGGTAGGGGGCAAGACTATTAAAGAGTATGAGTCCTGAAAAATCAATCTTAGCTACAGGTCTGGGTAGTATGCCTCCAAATACAAATTGTAAGAAAGCAACAGCAGGAGAGAAATATGTCTCCATGTCCTGCTTGGGAGTATCCCAGAGACAGCTGGCTGGCCACTGTGATAAAAACAACAACGACAACAACGCTGGACTAGCATGGGCCTTGACCTAATCCAACATCATTAAGATTATATTTTCAATTCTTGGTGAATTAATAGGTATGTCCCTATGTTTTCTAGGCAAAAATATGGAAATGGTTTCCCACTGCATTCTTCTAGATTTTTTTTTTTTTAACTTTCCAGTCTAGCCTACAACCTTGGTATTTTCTGGAGATCTCCCATTCAAGAAATAAAGCTGGCTGAACCGTGCTTACCTCCAAGCTCAGACACAGCTGGCTAGGCCTCACCACCTTCATTTATATACAGCTTGCCTAAAAACAGATATGGACTGTATTGGGCATTTTCAGCAAGGAAAACTTCAGTGGTCCCTATTAGAGCAGTTCATACAAGAGACTATGATCTAATACCTTCCTACTTTAATAAAGAAACCCAGGAAGGACAGGACTCACGACTCCTGCTTGAAGAGCAGGTGGCAGCCATGGCCAGGGGATCCTTCACACAGCTTTGTGTTGTGTGCCAGCTACGCTCCTTCCTGGATTGGGAGTCCCTCCAGTCAGTCACTCATGCCCTAGTCATCTCCCATATAGACGATTGCAATGCACTCTACATGGGGCTACCCTTGAAGAGTATCCGGAAGCTACAGCTGGTTCAGAATGCGGCTGCGCAAGAATTCTTAGGAGCCCCAAGGAGGGCACATATAACACCATTGAACTGCTTCCAAGTCCAATTCAAGGTGTTGGTAATGACCTTTAAAGCCGTACATGGCATGGGGCCAGGTTACCTGAGGGACCTCCTCACCCCCAGAGAGGGCATGTTATGGACCCTGTCTATGAGGGATTGCCGATTGGCAGGGGCCAGGAGGAGGACCTTCTCTGCCGTGACCCCCATCCTGTGGAATAAGTTACCCCCAGAGGTAAGGCAGACCCCCACTCTCCCAGCCTTCCGGAAGGGGGTTAAGACCTAGTTGTGCCACCTTGCTTGGGGTGGGAGTGGGGGATACCCAATCATGGGGGTGGTTGGCACCTTGATGGGTCTGATAAGATCATTACTTGCCATCTTGAATTTTATATTTTATATTTTTGTACTATTATATATATACACACACACACACACACACATACATAGACATACATACATACCTACACATACACACACACACACATATACACATACATACATACATACATACACATACTGTATTGTTTTAGTGATATGTTATTTTTATTTTTAATTGTCTGTAAACAGCACAGAATCATTGTAATACAAGATGGGTGGTAGAGAAATATGACAAATGAATAAATAAATATTGTTTCTATAACAAAATCAAATAACAACAAATAATTGATAAATGGCAATGCTATTTTGTGTCTCTTGAAAGTATAAAGCTGAAACCGTCAGATAGATGTTAAATGAGCTACTGCTCGGTAGTACAAAATATTGTTATTTTGGGAAACCTGTATGCTAGTTGCAATATACTGCCATAGTGTGTCAAAGAGAAATGTAAGGAAAGGGAGTTCCAAAATTTTTTATGGAATAGAAGCAATGACATTATCTACTATAGAACCAGGGAAATTGCCAAGTAAATTATTTCACAGTGAGATTTTTCAGGTTTTAATATTATTTGTGACAAAATAACATCCTAGATGTCAAATGATGAGATAAATATACAGAGGGTAGATATTTACTTCCTTTTCTTTGTTAGTATTACTACTTTACAACATTCATCAGCCTGAATGGAAATATTAGAAACATTCCCATTTAAATGCAAAAGATAGCATTTCAAAAGCCTGAGGATTTTAGGTAACTATATGTTGATGTCATGATTTGTAAATGTAACTGTGAAATGTTATCAGTGGTTAATTTGTTTTGTAGAGTTTCTGTATTTTATTATGGTGTTGAATACAAATAGTAGAAAATAAGCATTCATAACTATTTGAGGTACAAATAAGACAATTTAAATATCAAATGTGAGTTTAAAGAATCACATGAATGCTTCTATGATTTAAAAATTGAAAATGTGCTCTAGCAAGCAAGAGTGAGGGAAATATTATGAACCTTGAACCAGAACCCTTAGCAAAAATCAATAATTGATAATAAGGCTTCAGAGACAGGAAAATTCTGGGCCTGTTCACATGGTACCTGAATCACTAACTAGCCAACCAGATTTTAGTCTATATTTTCTGTGAACCCAGCTCATGTGGTTAGTGTATGATACACTGTGCTGCATTAATTGGGTTAATCATGTCAACCTTGTTTGTTAACCATAAGTGTGTTGTGTGAAAACAGCCACTGTTAGAAGTCCCTAGAAACAGAAGACAAGTTACCACCTCTGAAGCAGAGGAAGGTTATGTACAGATCTTACTTACATCCTGCTAACTTAACATCAGCCACAGTTTGGGTAAAAATGTAGTGTTTTCAGGGAACTTTCTAGACTAGGCATGGCTAGCAGTTCTACAGAAGAGCTGTTGAGTAAGAATTGGTGCTGAAGCAATGTTGTTGCTAGAGGTTTTGTATTTATTTGCAAAGCTTTTGACCTTCAACATTGCAGATTGTTTCTTTATAGCTTCTGATTCCCTGTGTATTTATTGTAACTTTGTCCTGTATAACAGGTTGTATCTGGTGTGTAATGGTTACCTTGTTCCCCAATAAGGCACGGACTCACTTAGATGGGGCTAAGGATTTCCGTTTATTGGGTACAAAGTGCATACGCGCAAAAAAGACGGGAATGCGGGCGTGGTTGCGGGGTACCTTGTATATACCCGCGGTGCAGACCTTGCCGTCCACCCCCCCCATTGCCCCACAAGCTGGATCCGGACCCTTGATGGGCGATCTGGAAGCGATACCGGTCAGTTGATGGGCGATCATGAGGATCATCGCTGGTTTCCTCTGTCTCCTTCCTGTGTCCGGTGCAGGTGTGTCCCCCGGGGTAATGTGGAGATGTTCAGGCGATATGTTGATGGCTCCTCTGGTCCGGGCAAAGGTGTGCCTCCTTTGTCCTTGTGATTTCTTTAGCATTAAAGTGTTTAAGGGATTAGGATTATTCCTTCCTCCTTCCTTCCCCCTTCCTGAAAGGCATGTTCCCCGTTGTGATGCATGGGTGCCTTGCAACAGGGAACATGACACGGTGTCTGATTTTCAGTTTCACAGGCTATTTGCAACCTGAGGATAACACCTAGAGCATGGATGTCTTAGCAATTGGAATTACTACTCTGGAAATGTGCTAACCAGGTTGCCATCTCTGTTAGCATAACATGCTTATCCATGGATAACTTAACTTTTAACTCAGTTTTCTCAATCTAAATGAAAAACTGAACTGTGAACTAAATATAGGTACTGGCTTTGTACATTGTTGGGTAGTTATAGTTTAGTATGCTACACAAACATAGCTACAGTCTTTTCCCCAGAACTGATCTCAGGGGAAGCTGAATCTTTCAACTTTCAGAAGAATTGACTGGCTAGGAGCCACTGACAACCAAAATCCATTAAACCCAGATAAATGTTTCAGCTTAAAAATTGTGGGGGTGTGATGTGAGTTTTAAGGCACAAAATCTGCTGAAATTTCAAGTGTACTGAGAGCTAAACACTGGGGGAATGAAGAGGAAAGCTGAAGTACTGAGTAAAGCACCAGTTTCTCATTCATATAGACAAACACCCAGTTGGACAAATCAAACAAAACAAATACCGGCTTTTGATTCAAGTCTGAAATTGGTATATGGATAGGATGAGTAATTGAAGTCATATGTTGGTTTAAAATTTATCAGTTTCATAGCAGAATCATTTTTAAAAAATCACTCTTCAAAGTGATGTTAGGTATGAAAATACCCACTTAGATCAGTTATTCAGAACAGAATAAATGTAAAGAATGGAAAATTGGTTAATATTCTTAGAATCAGATACAGAAAAGGGTTTTGGCAAGATCAAGAATTACACTGCCAGAAGTAATTCCTATCCAATAAACAAATAAATAATGGTGAATATTCATTTGTAAGAGATGGCTGTAACATCTGATCAATCAGAATCCCCCATCCTTTCTTGGCTAGCTTATAGTGTCCCAAAACAAGAGGGGGCCAAGTCAAATAGCATTGGGAAACTTGTCCTTAAAATCAGCATTTTCCTTTTAAATTTTTCTCTAGCAGATGAGTAGATACAAAAGTGATCACTGCATAATTCATGAATAGCTACAGCCAGTTCCAACAACTGTTGGGAGGTAGCAAGCTGCAAGTTTAATGAGGTGGTGACACTTGAAGGGCATACATATATCCATGGGACAGATAAATATTATGAAGAAGAGATAGTGAGTTGCCAGTGATATACTGTGTGAAAATCAAGAGCTGGACAGGGGGGAATTTTTTCACCCTTTCCCAATGCTATTTTCTTTGAAGGGCAATAATTGAACCTCTGGGATTACAATTTGAAAAAGTTGGGTGGAAATAAGTGCTACCATTATTTTTCCATCCTGCTCACAGGTGAACACCGTAACTATCATTGATGGCTAGCTTAACTTTCATCAATGGCTGTTAGGTTAAATTAATTCACAAAGGGTACATAAATAATTCCCTCTTTTAATTACTTTGATAGAAAACTCCAGCCTGGATGGAACCAAAATAGAGCAGCTGAGAAACAAAAGGGAGATATTAGCATGCTTGGGTGAACCTCAACATTTGCAAAAGGGGGATAACATGACTTTTTAAAAAATGTAAGTTGAGCACATCAAGAACCCATAGAATGCTGAATGTCTCAACTGGAAAAAGAAAACTTGAAAATTGGGAAGGGATGAGAGGTTAGTCATCTTGAGCATCTTACAGCTTCTAACTGCCTTCCCCAATTTTGGCATCTTCCAGAGGTGTTTTACTAAAGCTTCCGTCATCTCCAGGCCATATGGCCTTACAGTATCCAGCAGGAAGCATTGATGGCTTGAACCCTGAACATGAAGGTATAGCATATTGACTTAGCTCCCACTTGCTGATAACTGCTAATTGCATGAAATCAAATGTATCCATTTTCAGTAACTGTTTAAATTTCAACTTTGTTTCAGAGCATCTAATTACCTAATTAGATATCTATATCTAATTTAGATATCTATATCTAATTTAGATATGTATATGTATAAGTATATATATATAATATATCTCATTTAGATATCTATATCTAAAAATATCTAAAAAAGAATAGTAGATTTCAAGTCTCATTCTTATTAGGATGTTTTTGTTTGAAAAGAAAATGCATCTAATATATCTGTGGCAAAAAAGAGCTATTGTATTGTGATGATGAACAAGTTGTCTGTAATCTGCCAACAGACATCAGTGCATACCTGATTCCCTGCGCATATGATGGAAAATGAGGCAATTCAGCCACTAGTTCTTAATGCATCATAATTTCTCCAATGATTAGTTTCACAGGAATAGCAGCAGCCAAAGAAAGTGTCAAAAGGGTAGAAATCTATCTATCTATCTATCTATCTATCTATCTATCTATCTATCTATCTATCTATCTATCTATCTAATTTGTCACCGCCCATCTCTTCCCACCAGAGGGACTCTGGGCAGTTTACAACAAAATTGTCAGTAAAACAATAAATGTACCATCCAATTACAATATCTAAAACACACTACATAAAATACAATTACAAACATCTAAAAATATAGATAAAAATAAAGTCCAGATGGCTATGATCCAATTCAGTCCTTGTGTTGGAGGAGCAATTTTAGGGCACTAGCCATCCCCAGACATAACTATTCCCCTCCCCACCCCAAGCCAGGTGGCAGAGCCAGGTCTTCAGACAGATAAGGGATGGGATATGGCCTTATATTCCTTATTGGGCTATTGGTCCTTATACGGCTGTTGGTCCTGAGGTGAAGTTTTTACTTTAAAGCCTAATGATCGATACATTATTTCAGAAGCAAAAAGGTACTCATGCATGTGTTTGGTACTAAAACTCAAAATATACAGTATTACTAATGTAAAAGAAAGTTATAGATACTGGACGTGAGCTTAACTGTCCTAACAGCCAGGAACCACGCTGAGACAAGGAATAGGTCTCTAGTGCTTTATTACTGCTACATTAGACAGAAAATCCTAACAAACTGAAGAAGCATGGGAAAACCCAGACAGATAAACCCCAAAAGTCAAGGTGGGTCTGTTCTGTGCCTCTTTGAATGGCTGCTTAACTCCTCAGTACTACGCATGTGTTTTCCCCCCTGGATAGAGCCCCCCTCCTGCTCACCATCAGTACTCATGCCATTAATTGATTCTTAAATGTGCACTCTAACTCCAATTGACTCTTTTGGAGAAAAAAAAAAAGTCTGATGCACAGACTATGGAAATCAAACCTGATTGGTCAGCTGCAAATTCCTTATGTATTATCAAAGCAAGCATATCTTGATGATGCCTCACCAATTTGTTGAATGGTTTGAAGTATTCTTGATTTTTGCAGATACCAGGTTACACAGCTTCTGGCAAATTGCAGGTATTTCAGCCTTTGCATCTTCTTTCTAGACTTTATTTTGTTTGAGAAAATATTTTGTTTAAAGATAGATAGGAAACCAAAAAAGAAATTCTAATAAACAGTTATTTCCTTTTCTAGTGTTATCTCTTCAGTTGTCTAAATCAATTTAAAAGGTTGACATCAGTCAACTAAGTTTTGAATTTGAACTCAGAATTATTTGGCATTCATAGATTCAGGTGGAATAAATGAAAATTAGACCTTAACTTAAAAAAAGGAAGGGAGGGAGGGAGGCAACCAAGGAACAGGAAAACCCCAAGGATCTTCCATTTTACGTTCTGCTTTGGTAATGCCAGGGAAAA
This sequence comes from Candoia aspera, assembly GCF_035149785.1. Taxonomy (NCBI): domain Eukaryota; kingdom Metazoa; phylum Chordata; class Lepidosauria; order Squamata; family Candoiidae; genus Candoia; species Candoia aspera. The sequence continues at coordinate 41,669,303 of NC_086155.1, forward strand.
CTCCAAGGGTACTTGATAATGATATAAATCCACATAGCTGCCATCTTTCACTTAGCCTCAGAGAACTGCTGTAGACTTTCTTGGCTGGAGCCTGAGAATATCTAGCACATGATTTCCTGCTGGTGATACTGAGGTTTGTAGTTAGGGAATTTCCCCTAAGTTTTACTGGTCCTCATTTTTAAACTAAGCTTTCAAGTTTCTCTTTGTGCTTTAGCAAGGCAAGTGTAAACTCCATGCCACCTGGGTAAGATCAAGGAAGCAAGAACTGCACAGATTTCCATCAGATATCCTTAATGCTAGCCAGGGTAAATACAGAATCTTGGAAACTGTAACAGGAATTTCCCACCCGTTTTCACACTGAGTTATTTAAAGCAGAGTTTCTTTGATTTGAAATGCTTCTCCCCAGATTGTTTGCCACCTGGCCTAAGGTGCTGTTTTTGAAATGTGCTGTGAACTGACTCACCTTCTCTCTCTTGATTGTTTATGCCTACTTTCTCTTCCATTCCTTTCCCAGCCTCCCCACAACCTTTTGCATTCAAGGAAGGGATGAGCACTCATAACAACGCACATGGCATGCATATACTCATACAAATCTTAAAGAAATCTTCATAAATTCCTTTAATTCCTATCAAGGGATGGTCTGGACAAACATGGGAAGTAAGATGGGACTGTACATCATTAGAGCACAATGATGTGCAGGAAAGAAATAGCTGAATGTTTTCTCTTAATAATAAATTGAAATAATATTACTGGGAAAAGTGGATTTCTTAGTTCCTGAAAAGATTAAAAATATAAATGACCAGCAGACTTCATAATTCATGGACTATTGGGAAAGTTTAACAGATCTGTGCATGTTCAGCTTACAGAAAAGATGACCAAAGGGAGATATAATAGTAGTATTCAAATATCGGAACAGTTGTGACAGGGGCATTATGAAGAAAGAGACTCTTGATAAGGCCTAAGACCAAATTCATTATGAATTTTTTCCAGTAGAAGACTGTTATAACAGAACACTTACGTCACTTAAGGAAAAAAAATTCACCACAATATCAGAGAGAGACTGCTCATTTTTATATATTAAAAATTCATTGAGGTTGGAGTAGATAAGATTGCTAGCCATAGGTTGTATCTAGTTTTGTCTACTAGTTGATGAAATACCAGTGGAACAGATATCCCCTTCTGTGTGTGTGTGTCCCCAAATCTATTCTGGAGGAAGTAGAATGCTTAGCAGCAGATTTGAAAAGCATGGGTTTCACCAAGAGAAGAAAGGAAATCCTTTTCTGTGAGAAAAGCCCGTTCACATAAGATTTGATGTATCCCCACACATTCAGATCACTATTTGCCCTATATCTCAGTATCAAGTATTCTTTATTATACACACACATACTTTAGTTGAAACGAGACAATCTTAGTATATAAAAATTGGAAAAAAGTAACTGGGCTTGTAGATTTTGTGCATTTTCTTAAAATAAAAGAACAAAGGGCATATGTAGTTTATCTGAGCATGTACCAGTTTCTGAATCACATGAATCATGGTTGTGTCTACAGATCCAAACTGCTATAGAGCAGACTCAGAACCTTGTCAGAGATCTGGATTGGCTTGACTCTTTTCTATTTCCAGAAATTCCATTGTTCTTCTTAAATTTTAAGTTATTGCTACATCACACTCAGGTTTATCACTGGCCAGGAAAACACCAGTAACTCTTTATTCTTCAAGCAGTAGTCAACAAAAGGGAAGTAGTGGGTTGTTTCCAATGATTTTTCAGCTTTCTCATCAATAAAGCTGTCCCATGGTTTCCTGTTTATTTATTTTCTAATTACATATCACCGTTTCTAATTAATTTACTAGGACCCAAGATAGTTATCCCATTCACAGGACAGGACTGATAAGGAAAAGTATTCTAGATGCTTGTGCTGATAAAAGTTCCTCCTTTCTGGTGGTGATTAATAAGTCCTTTCAGCTAGGATGTTCCAGCCAATAAAGCCATTTCACAGAGGTTATCAGGACAGTACACATTTTCATCTTAGTTGGACAGATTGAACAAAGTACACACATAACCTTCAAATAAGGTTAGAATAAGAATTAGTGACAATTCATCTGGGCAGAAAGCAAGGAAAGCTTTCCAAACTGGAAAACTGGGCTTTCCCCCTTCATTTAACTAGCAAATAATAATAATAATAATAATAATAATAATAATAATAATAATAATAATATCATCAACAGCAAGTTTACTGAATCTGTGTTGAAACAGGGGGCTAGCAGAATGTGCCTGACTGATAGCAATAGCAGAGTTCAATCCATACTAATTCTGTTAGAGATGTATATTTTTGACCCTACATTCCCAGAACCTTCAGATAAGGAAGCATGCTAACAAAAAAAGAGAATGTCACATAGAAGAAAAGTATGGAATATCTGTGCAATGAATTATTCCACTGACAGAAGGAAACAGAGGAATGACTCATTCAACACTGAGTGTAGTTAACAGCATTAAATTGTGTACAAAAATTAATGCCATTATTAGCACCTATATAAGTTCATTATACAGTTCATAATAAATATCTTTATAAAGTTGTGGGGGGGGGGTGCAAGTAGCAGGCACAGGATCTGTCTAATCTAACCTCTGTCTTCTGCATGGTCATACTTTTTTACTTTTTAATAGACTTACTTTTGTCAAAGGTATGTTTGAATTTGACTAGAGCATGGCTCCTGATGACTACATAAACACAATAGAAAAAGTTTGCTATTGCCAATTTCTGGGATATTTTTCAACTTCTCCATTTAGCCTACAACCCTGGGATTTTCTGGTGGTCTCCATCTAAACACTAACCAGATCTGATCCAATTTAGCTGCTTTTTTTATATGCCATTGAAGTTTGCTTACTACTGCCATCTTCTATATTTAAAATATAGCTAGTAATAATGTTCGTATTCAAAGGAGTTCCATTTGCTGTTATAAGTGCTCTTTCACTGTACAGGGCTGCTGCTACTATGGAAGGCCCATTAGGGACAGAGTTACTCAAATACTGGCATCACATACGCACCCATGCACAATATTAACACAGATACTTTATATATATATATATATATATAAAACCTTCAGAAGCACTTATCAGTCCCCACCACAACCCATTTAAATCATTCAGATTTGTGGTTCAATTTTGCTAAAGCAAACTTGGGTAACAATGGAAGTATCCTAGGACATCTTGAGATATTATACAGTAACACATCACCACATTTTGATAGCATAAAGAACTGTGAAATTGGTCACCACCTAGCAAAAATACATAATTTGTCCCTTAAGTCAAGCTCAGTGCCAGAGGTTTAGAAAACAGTCAATGTGACACCAGTTTTTTAAAAGGGACCCAGGGGAGAACTGGGAAAATTTAGCTCAACTTCTGTTCCAGGCAAATTGGTAGAAATGATTACTAAACATTTGGGGAAAAAAATGGGCATGGATTCTGCAAACTCCTACCTAAACAGATTTCTAGGCTTCTCTGAGAATGTTAACAAGCATAAGGATGGAGATGACCCTGTCAACATGGTATACTTGGATTTTCAAAAAGCGTTTGACAAACTTTCTCATTAAAGGCTCCTAAGAAAACATAATGAACATGAATAAGAGGACATGCCCTTTTATGGATTGCTAATTAGTGTTTGAGTGGGAATAAATGACAATTTTTTTTCCAGTGGAAAAAAGTAAGAAGTGGAGTCCCTCCAGAATCTGTTTCTGAAATTGGGTTTTTTAACTTAGTCATAGATGAACTTGTCTTAGGGGTAAGCACTGAGCTGGCCAAATTAGTGGACGATACTAAATTGTTCAGGTTGGTAATATCCAAAAGTAAATGTGAAGAGCTCCAGGAATCTTTAAACGGAATTAATGGCCAACCAAATGGCAAATGTGGTTCTTGTTAAGTGTAACTCCTCTTAAAACACAGAATCTGTTTTGGGTTCAGGAGCTGGTTCCTTCCAAAATCTCCCAAGCAGGATTCCTTCCAGCACATATATAGTTTACTTTAAACAAGCCTGCTGCCAATCTCTAGCTAGCAGAGAGCTCTAAGGGGCAACATCTCCCATTCCTATTAGAGCATCCAATAAGAAAAATATTAAGACTTCAGTTATGAACAGACAGAAACAACTTTACAACTTGCATTAACAAAACAACCATACAGACAGGATCTCACAACAATAATTTCAAACAACATTGAGCTATTGAACTCAATGGGATGAATCTCCTTGTATCTTGCTGAGAAGGTTGTTCAGAGCTAGCAATTCATATATATGATAGACTGAGTAGTCTCCTTAAAGGTGCAATATATTTTGAAAGCACAGTATATATTTAAACCAATTCTGTTCCCTCCCTTGCAAAATACCCACCGCAGCAACAGCTATCCTTCAAAAATTCTCATCTAGCTGGTTTTCTCACTCTCCCCTGCTTGATTCCTTCTCTTGGGTTGCACTGATCCTTCAAGCTTCAAGCCTTGCCAGATGATCCACTGGAAGGTTTACTTACTGGTGGAACTTGCCTCTGTCAGCTAATACTCCCAAATCCTTTGCACTCATTAAGCTTCAGGAATTCCAGCTAGGCAAAATGCTGCAGGGAGAAAAGCAACATGGTTTTCCCTCTTTCCCTCCTGCTTCTGGCTTCTTCCAGGTATAGACCTGTGTGAGCAGAGTCATGTTATTTGCTTTACTGTTCCTAATAATTCCTGCCAGTTTGCACCAAACTTGAATGTTTTTTATTTACTTCTCAAATCTATTGTAACCTTCTGGGTTGCAAAAGGAAGTGAACAGTGATGCACATTGGGGCAAAAAACTGTAACTTCATATATAGAGGTAGGTTTGAGTTGCCTGAAGCCAAGCAAGAAAAAAGATCTTGATGGGCAGCTCAATGAAGAGGTCAAATCAGTGTGTAGCCACTATGAAAAAGGATACACAGACACACACACACATACACACATATACATACACACACACACACACATACATACATACACACATATACATATACACATACACATGCATATACATATGGTATCATTAGGAAAGGGACTGCAAATAAAACTGCCACATTATAACATCATTATATAAATCTGTAATACCTCCACATCTAAAATACTCTGTACCATTCTGGTCACTTTGACATTCTCTGGGAGACAGGTGGTCCCTCATGTAACTGAGCCCTGTGCCATGTAGGGCACCTTAGATTACACCAGAAAGCAAATTGGCAGCCAGGCATGCCCTTCACTGCCAGCACTACTGCATTCTGGACCTTTTGAAGCTTCTGGGTGGTCTTCAAGAGTGGCCCTTGAATAAAATAAAGTGTATTAACTTGGAAATAATTCCATTTAAGTAGGCGAGCTTGGGATAAACACTTTGACTGCTAAAAAAGTGAAGAAACTCAAATTGCCATTCATTTGCAATTCATTGTATAATTAACACTGTATCATTAACAATAATATTTAGCGTTGCATTAATATTTGCATCACTACTAATATAAGAAAAAGTTGAACTCCTGTTCTGCATGTAAAACCCACCCCACATTTCTGTGGCAGAAATTTCTATAAGCCATGTCATCCTGCTCCAATAAAGCTACTGTGTAATAAGGACAGAAAGCCTGCAGAGCAGAATATTGGTTATTTTGTGGAACAGAAAGAAGAGATGAGAAAATAAGTGAATTTGCTGAATGAAATGGAGCAAATTGAGGGAAGGGCTGCCCTTTCCTGTCTCCTTGCTGTATTTCTTCCTTGGATTAATAAAGCATTTCAGTCTCCAGGGCTGCCTGCAACTTCCATTCATTTTAAAGGGATGCACACAGTCACGTGGAAAGAAAAGCTTCGTCTTGACTTATTGAGTAAATTCACTAAGGAAGCCACTGAGGGAGAATAACTTCCTCAGCATGGAATGTCATTTCCTGGCACTTTAATAGCACAGAAGTAAATGTGCACATGCAGTAGAAAGTGAGAGAGAACCATTTTTTAAATAATAATAATAATAATAATAATAATAATAATAATGGGTTTATGTAGAAAGCCAAGCTATCTGCAAGAAGCATCTGGTAGAATACAATGCATACCACTCTCTTCTGACAACACAGCTCTGCATCCTCTTGGTACGGAAATGTGTATTAGGGCAATTAAAAAGGCTGGGGGCGTGGGGAGGACACAAATATTTGTATTTGCAGTGAATCCTGAGAGAAATTGTTAGATTTATTTCCAATTCAAAATCTGGAGTGTGGGGAAAAGTTTAGTGCTTTATATACTGTATAGTAACAAAACTAGAGAAAGTAGGGAGAAGCTGGACTGCCATTAACAAACTATGCTGAGTAAAAGTAATTTAAAGTGCATTTGTGACCATTGATTGAGAAATCTAATTGCCCAAAGCAAATTATTAATGCACTACTTATATGTCTGTATGTAAGTAAGGTATGTATGTAACGAAATTCAGATGGGATGCCTGAAAGGGTCAAAGAACTGATAACTGAATAAAAGTCCTTCTTTTACCCCAGGGTATAGAATCGAAATGGAAAACCGCTCACATATGATGCTAATTTGCTATACTATCTAATGGTTTGCATTTCACAGAATGTCTGCATTTTATTTTATTGACATCTTTGATCTTTTCTGAAGAAAAGTAGAATATAAATATTTTCAAATCAATAGATATAAGCAGTCTGCCTGGACTAATTCTACATGATTTTTGTTGTTGCTGTTGTTATTTAGACAATCCTGATGATCAATCTGAGAGGTTTTCCATGATGATCCCTCTGTGAATTAAATACAAGACAAACACATCATTCACTGAGACAATGTGGTGCCTTGAACTATGTACAGCATGATTTCTGAAACACGTGTCATTGCAAACATCCATAGGCTTAATTAATGTGATCGACTAGAATAGTTCATGTCAGTCTCTTCTCGTGTTTCAAAAAGTCTGCATTCACATGGGAACATGTTTGCTTTTCATTTTCCTGATATTTCATAGACTTTCACTCACTTGAGAGTAATTTGAAATACGCTGATACTGGTGAGACCAAAACAGAGCACAGAAGATCAATACAAATTAAAAGCAAATTAAAAATCTGCAAGGGCTAAAGCATGTTGTTCAAAATCCATTAGCTTCTGGTTTACAGTTTGGTGACCCGTGATTGTTTGCTATGGGATAAAAATGATCAGAAAAAAAATCTATTAAATTCCTTGGTACGCTTGGAAGCTCTTGGTCCTATAGAATTATTTGCTTATTTTGATAAATCTAAAGTACCATTTAGATTAACAGAAGATCATCTCAGCAACCTCAAGAAAATATCAGAATTTGGTACTGGAGCAAATGAAGATGAGCTTGATTTGGAATTATTGAATAGTCACTAGCTTTAGCTTGGGAATCAAAAGAACTTGAGTATTATTAAATTGCCTGAAATGATTCCATACACAGAGATATTATACGATAGCAATTTATTATCAGTAACATGTGGATAGACTAGCATAGAATTAAATTATATGGATACACTAGCATTAATCTTTAAAATTATGTGAATACACTAGGATATATTTTTTAAAAAAATGTAATATGCCCTTGTTATGCCACATAAACAGATTTGCTTATTACCAGTTTTAAGAAGGTCAAACATAATCAGTTGAGAAGCAAAATATAAACTAAAAAGGACTGGGTTTTGCTTTCACGATGATTTACTACATGCTTTTTAACACTTCAGAAAATGTGTAGTTTTAGCTGTTCAGAATTGCATTACACTGAAATTCAACATTTAGGAACAGATCCAGAAGAAGTTCTTTGGACCTTGTTCAAGCACAAGCATAACACTTCTCTACTATTCCTCAAAGCTTCCCCACTTTTTTTCATCCATTTATATGAGCCTAAAGAAAAAAAAAGTGTGACCACTTTAAGTAGTACTTCTTCTTCTTAGTGTTATTCCCACGCTCTGGCAGGGTCCTCTTGTTGGCATATCCATCTCCATTTGACTCAATCCAAGGCATCTTCTGGAGTGACATTCATGTGTTCCATGTCCTCCTTAATGCGGTCCATCCACCATTTCTTGGTCCTACCATGGGGCCACTGGCCACCAGGGTCCAGGCACATGGCAGTTCTCACCACCGAGTCTTCTTTGCCACATACGATGTGTCCATACCATCTAAGCCTTCCTTCCCATAGTTTTGCCATGATTGGCATGACTCCCAGTCATTGCTGGACATCGTCATTCATGGCGTGGTCGAATCGTGTTAGTCCATGGCACCATCAGACCATTCACATTTCCATCATGTGCAGGGCCTGTTAGTGCTTTGCTGTCACTGGCCAGCACTCCGATCTGTAGAGGGTGACTGGGCACACTACCATTCTATAGACCTTTGACTTGATGCATAGGGGCATCTGATGATCACACAGGACTCCTGTCACCTGGTGTCACTTCATCCAGGTGGCGTTGACATGGGTATGGGCATCCGAAAAGCTATCACCATCGCTGCATATGAGGGAGCCCAGGTACTTGAATTGCTCTATTTTTTTCAAGTCTTCTCCACCAATGCTGATGGTTCCATCAGTTTTGGGGCCGCGTTCCATATATTCCGTTTTCTTGATGTTCAGTCGGAGTCCAAATTTGCTGAGCCATTCATTCCATTGCTGCATTTGCTCTTGGAGGCCTGAATGGTGTTCATTCGCCAAGAAGACATTGTCGGCATAGAGAAGTGACCATGGATGAGGCAATTGGAGGTCAAGCATCCCAGTGTCCATGCAAAGGATGAATAGTAGGGGCAAAAGTGCTGATCCTTGATGTACTCTGATGTTGATGGTGAAGGGAGGTGATATTCCCACTGCAGATTGGACCATGCTGGTGATGCTGCGGTACAATAGTTGAATCTACCAGACATAGGCTTTGGGGACATTATGAGATTGCTTTAAGTAGCACTAACAACTTAATGCATGAACCCCTTAAAGCAGCAGCATCTTTTTTCAGACTCATGCAAAAATCTGAAAAAATCATACTATTTTAATAGCAGGGAATTATGGTACCACTCCTTGCCCAAGATCCTAAATACTTTTTCCAAATGGTTTTTAAATTGTGCACAGTCCTAGTATGCAAAATAAAGATTCCTCCAACAAATGACTATCCTGAAGATATTTACAAAGTAATGATGCCATATATCTCAGCCAAACTGCCAGCAACAATCACATCCTAAAATCCCTCCAGAACAGTTCAACTTTCACTAGCTTCCAGAAGACCATTACTTTTCAAGTCAGATGGGTCAAGAAGCCTGATGGGCAGGAGGTGTTTGGGTGTACAGTGATATCAAATCCTGCTTTAAGGGATTGCCTCTCCTCATAGACATCAGTCTGGACTGAATCTGAAGAACTTCTAAAGTTCTTCCTAATTTCCTACCAAGCAAAGTGTGCAGCTACTAGAGAAAACATAATTTCCATGGTAGCATTCCAATTATTTATTTTATCAGCAGTGGCTAACCTGTGTTCTTGGGTTATTTCAAGTCTTTCTTCCTTAGCCCTTTAATTTCTAATCAGTAAACATAAATGCTTTACATGACCTGTAAATCATGTGTCTATTCCAGAGTGTAGGTTATATGCGAATTCATTGCTGGTAGTTTGCATTACCCTTTGCAGCTAGTCTTTATGCTGCGATTGGATTCAGTGTTTTACTTATCAGCTCTGAAAATAAGGTATTCCCCAATAACTTTTTAAGGAGGACAGCATATCAATAAACTGAAGTACATTTAAAATTAACACATACATAAAAAAGATAAAAATATTTGTTCAGGTTTCTGCCTCATATCACTGTATTCCTACTAGGGTTTGTTTCAGAAAGCTCAGAATGAGTGCAACCTTGAATTACTGTGTTGGGAAATAAGATTCCTCAGATCTTCCATGGATGTTAACTGTAACATCAGATAACTAAGACTTACATTTGTTGGTGATTGGTGGTATAGGGCCCCTGCATGTGGGAATGTACAGATTACACATAAGTACAAGAAGAACACACAATAGAAATAAAACTTAAATAGTGGGACCAAGTGGGCTGCTAAGATTTTGTATATGCTACTGTGTCTTCTTCAGTCTACTAGCACTGCCTGACATTGATTGGTAGGAGTCCTGTAGATAAGTAGAAGTAGTGTAAAGATTATCTTTTGCAGCATCTCATTGGTGTTGCCATATCAATACCTGATATGTCATCAAGTAATGCTTGCTGATCACATGTGATTGAAAGATATTTTCAGATTTTCAGAAGGAAATATCAGAGACAGAAGACAGACAGACAGACACATTTCAAATGTGTGCTGGTCAAAAAGATTAAACTAAAAATGACTTTTTTTTCCACACTAGGCCCAGTGGCCCATAAGCTCCTCTTATTCAGAATGGTAGCTCCTGCTGATTGATGAGAAGTAATCATTTCTTACAAAATGTAGCCACCAACTGAGAAACTAATGGTAAAATCAGAGCACTCTTCCTTTCTCTCTTTCTCTTCCTAGCCTTTTTTTTTTAAAATCTTCTTGGTTTTGAACATATGTTGTGGATGACCAAATAAATTCAGCATTCAAAAATCAGTATTTGCTAGACTTCAGTTAAAAGATCTGCATATGAATTCCAGACATAGTTGTATGCTTATCAAATAAGCTGATGAATATGCTGTCTCTCCCCCCCTCTCCCCCCGCCCATACCTCAAACTTGGGATGAAAGAGATGAAATTCTGGATGGAAGGCAGGTATGAGTAAGCTAGCTTTGAGGAAGAAAGTTCCTGGTTATTCAGGAAAATCTCAAAAATCTTGGTCAGCACATATTTGAGTAATGAAAAAAGTATGAAAAACAGTGGGCCTTTCCTAATACCGAGTTATAGTACTATCTGCCAATGAGTAGAAAACCATACTAGCATAAAAATATTTGCCTCTAATGCTCATCCCTACACTCCTTCTATTGCCTTTGTTCCCACTCATTGCCAGTCACCTGACTCTGTCCGAGTTAATTAGTGAAGCTTAACAAAGTTTACATACCTGAGATGAAAGTAATTTTTTTGAAAGGCCCGGTCCTGATGATGTTGCCATGTTTGTTTGATGGATACTTAGAAATGAACACATGACTAGTGTGACTGACAGATCTACAAAACTGCAAGCAAGCACAGTGGAGGCATCAGCCCCAGCTTGCTCTTATTGTTCTAATGCTGATTCTTCTTCACAAGGACCTGCTTTTAATTTTAGTTTGTCATCCGTCACATGTAATTCTCTATCATTCATTCATACATACATACATACATACATAGCTAACCTACTGTGCTGTGTCACTGTAAGGAGCTCTTTCTTCTTACATTTGTAAGATGCATATGACATTCTGAATGCAACTTTCTAACTCATGCTGTTGCCATAGAAATTGAAGCAGAAGGAATCTTTGAGTTGTTTACTCATGCCCTCTGGGATTTTAAATGTTCCAAGACCTTGCTGCTTTATGTTTACCAAGCTCATACCATTTACTTTGGGAGAATAACCTGCCAGGTTCAAATCATAGAGAGAGAGGAAAGGGGCAACTTTGCAGATCTAGAAAAAGGGTCATCGAAACACAACAGATACAATGCAAAACAAAACCCTCAGAAAGTGATAGATACTAGCACCACAAATGAACTTTAAAATAGTAGGAATAAGAAAAGCATTAGAGGACAAGCACAACAATGAAAAATCTGATTATTTAAAATTATCTGTGGCTAAGAAATAATATAACAGTTCATAGGACTACAGAAATTGTGTGTGTGTGTGTGTGAAACATATGCATAGATACACAGTTTCAAATGCAACCCACTAGGTCAGATACATTAGTATATGTCTGCTGTTCTTTGATGTAACTAAGTATGGTATTTTGTGGTTCTTCATAGCCATAGTTCCCCTCTGGGCATTTCTTTTGCTATGCTATACTACCCTGTCAGAGGTCATGTGGTGATTATATTATTCTTATCTTCATTATGCTGTGTAACATCTTACTGTATATGCTTCAGTAAATGAACAATCTCACAGTAAGAAAACAAAGTCTATTCAATGAAGCAATGCCTTTTTTATTAGTCTTAATCTGAAGAAGATGAACAATGTGGCAACTCTACAAAGAATTAGCAGTGGAAGGAAAGGGAAAGGAAGGGAAGTAAAATCCTTCCCAAGAAACAGATGCTGGTTATCTGGTAAGTACCAAAGGCATTGCCTTACTTACCTCTAGCAGGAGCAAGGAAGCAGAACCATAGGAAGAACAGCATGAATGCGTCACACTTATTTTCAATCCCTTCCAAGCTATTCAAATAAATGACAAGTAGAAAACATTCTTCTTTCCTTTATTTCTTTTTTAGAATTCTGTATTGATAAAAAGATCTTCCCTATTTTAATTGAATCTCAACTATGTGGTATATTCCTGGGACTCTACCTGACTGAAATATAGTTTAGAGTGCACTGCCTGAGGTCCCATGGCCACATGACACTCCTGAAAATATTGAGTGCAGCTTCCAGAGACATCAAGTTGCTTTGAATGTGACAAAAGAGAAAAATGATTCAGTATGGAATTAGAAGAAAATAAGTATATTTTTCAATTTTAATCATATTTAAATATAAATGAAATCAAATACAGTTTTTTCCTGACCTCCATGTCCACTTCTGTTTGGAGTGCAGCCCCTGGCACACCACTCAAAGCCCAATGGTAGTCCTTGATTTGTCTTAGAGGAAAAGGAAAACAAGAACCTGTATATGGAACATGGAAAAGTGAGATGCAACCTAAAATCTACTATCAAAGGAGGATGTATTTCTGATACTTGAAGTGGGCCTTTGCATGTTGAAGACTCCAGCCTCTCTGTTAGATCATGCCATGCTATTTGACTTCAACCGGTTTTTGCACAATACATCATTATTTTCCGAATCTTTTAATGAACCTGTGCAATTCTCCCAAGGCAAGACAGATCTGAATTACACCAGTATTTATGCTTTCAGAAATGAGGGTAGAAGTGGTAAATTATTGTTGTTGTTGTTTGTCCTCAAAAGCTCCATATGATCAAGTACCTGCACTATCACTGCAAAGCTATTTAATTCATCCTGCAATATCTGATTCTGAAGAGCACAACCACAACAACTTCTGGGTCTTCAGAAGTAGGCAGTATAGAAATACCATAAATAAAAATAACAGAATAAAATATCTGGTTCCTTCAACCTGCTCTCATCCCATGCTTTTTGGTGACGAATAGTAGTGGAGAATTCAAAGGCTTGCAAATGTTTCCATTGCATTTTCTTTGATAAACTGTCCATCTGTGAATTTGGAGTTCTAATCAACAGCGTGCATCTAAGAAATATATCTAGTGATGTCTGTTTGCAGGACCAAGGACATGATGGAATAAATCTTACTTCTTTTAAAGTAGTAGGGTAAGAATATGATAAGACAAAATGAGCTATAAGATAGGGAAGTAACCATGTGTGTTAAGAAGATGCTGCTTTCAGAGAACAAGAAAAAGGCTGAATTCACAGATCTCAGAGCACTATAATTTGTTATAACCTTGCTTGTTGAATAAGCTACAATAATTGACTTCACATACTGTACCAAGTCATTAACCATGTTTTGCAGCTCAGAATGGCTGGGTTCACATAACTTTCTAAGCTAAAACTAAACAAACCACATTATGGCTTTAGTGGCATAGGTATGCAATACCAACAATGATGAGGAAAATATTGTGGGACATGCATTGCATGTCATAAGGCAGACCTTGTCCTTTTATATGTGCATTCTGATATGGGATGCAAGTACCTAAATTATGGTTTGCATCATGATATCCATTTCATCATTTTCCCCCTCAGCCTTCCCCACCCCACTGTGGATAACTGTGCTTAGTGGGCTTGTGAAAAATAAAAACTCAACTAGGTATTTTGATGGTTTCAAGTTACACCTAACATTTCTGATATTAACATACAAAAATGAAAATATGAGAAAATGATTGACTGATCTGATGTTTCTCCTATATGTACTCACTCATTTAACATTTTATTGGCAGCAAACTACATTGCATTTTTAAAATATTTTATTTATAATTACAGGTCTGTGTATTTTATTGTTGCGCTTTCTGGCCCAAAGGCCATAATAAAGGTTTGACTTGGTTTATTTGAGCTCACTCAATAAAAAGGGAACACAACTGTATTTTGTATTGCTATAAAACTGTTTATATTTTATATTTTATATATATATTTTATATGTTTAATGTATACAGTGGGGGGGTTGGGGGGTCTTTTTTATGCTGTAAGATGCACAGAGTCATATTGTTTGAGCTGGGCAGCCTTATAAATCTCATAAACAAACAAACAAACAAACCATGATTCTTTACAAATGCTCTGAAATAATCATCTCTCCTTTCTTTGACTCTCCTTAATCCAGCAAGGGTTTCTCTGGACTTTAATTAATGAGATAATGAAAGGGAAACATCTAATGAGCAATTCTACCCCCACCTTCAAGTTGAGGACTTTATCTGTGTTTTGCAGCTGCATCTTTCTTTCTCTTCCAACCTCTCTTAAAGCTGTATTCTGAGTCCCATCAATACAGTTTCCCATTAAGTTAAATAGCTTATTGACTGGGAAGAGACGTTTCCATGAGCCTGATAGGATCTGCATGCAGCACTTTCTCAGTGCAGACAATGGCAGGTCACTGTACAGTAAATCAGTCTGTAATGGAGTTTGAACTCAAAGAATCAGTTCTGTGTACCTTTTTTATTCGTTTTTAATTTGTATCAATGGTAATTCTGTCAGTTTCAATTTATATGATGGCAGCGCATTGAGGAACCACAGAAATGTTGTTTGTCTTCTGAGTGGTCTTTTCAAATGTGGCATGGCAGTCAGTGCAGCAGATGCCTCTAATATTTTATGTTACTTCCTTTTTTCTGAGGAGCACTAGCACAGAACACAATGGCAATTAGATGAATATGGAACTATGATCTATAGGGTCATAAGGTGCATATATATATATATATATATATATATATATGGGACAAGAATGGACGTTTTTTAGAAAAAGTAATAACTTGGCCCAATAACAGAGAAGAGCATACAGCTTGGAATGTAACTATTGAGAATAATCATTTACATATTTAATTGCCCCATGTAATCAGATGCCAGATCCATGCACAGATCCTTGCACATTCTACCCAGTGGTCTTTTGTCCTATGCTCTTACCTGTATCTTGAGGTAAGCACACAGTTAGGATCAACCTGAAGATAACTTCTGGTGCTCCACTTTAAAAGTGGTAGTTTCCTTACCGTCTCAGTTCAGCACGGTAAGGCTCAGCAGAGAGTAGCACACAGCAGACCCTGTCCTGGCTGTATAGTACAGATACACTTTGGGGGAACCTGATTTAAAGTGTCATGCTTTCCCACTGTCACCAGCATGGGATGACAGCAGGCCTTTGAAGCTTCATGAATTTTATCAGTGTCTATATTGTTATATAAATTTCATGTGACAAAGAAAGAAAGATTTATGGGATTTTGTAAATACTCAGTTTTACAGATGATTTTTTAACCTCTGCAACTAAAAACAAACATAAACTTTTATTTTAGACATAACAATGTCTTTCTGTTTTCTTAGATAAAGAAATGATCACTATAGCATGTAATCTGTAGATATTTTCCTATTTCACCATATTTTCATTTCCCAGAATTACTTTGGCCCTTTACCCATTTGTTCAAATTTAGCATTTATGCTAAGTCCAAACAGCATATTAAAAGGAGTAAAGGTGTTCATTATATTTGCCAGTGGTTGCAGTGCATCTGAATTAACAAACTTGATTTCTTAATCATTACTATAGAATAGGGCTCCCATATCTAGATAAAAAAAAAAAATCTTAATGCAACAAAGGCATATAGGAAATTCTCTCTTTGCTGCCAACCTAAAGATGGCCCAGTTTATCACTTCCAAGATATTGTAGGCCTACTATAGAAATATTCTTTATGGCTACGCCATCTCTTGTAACATAAATATATTAATACTAATTTAAAAATATATCCTATTTTCCTTAATAAACCTTAGTTCCAGAAAAGCATCCATAAGATATATCATACATACAAACATGCCCATCATGCCATTTCCTTCAGGGATAGTTATGCAAGTTATACAACATGCAGAAAAAGAGTGCAGAATAGTCTGCAAAGAATATTAAAAGCAGGAAAAGTGAGCTGAGGAAAGGTATATTGCTCTATACTTTGCTATCCCTACAAATCATCCCTGCTTCCCCCATGTCCCTACACTGCTTCGTACACTGCCTTAGAGCTAAACATTCTCATCTCTCATTTTGAGGATCTTATCAAGTGCATCCAGCCATTACTTTTTTTAGTCTTCTCCTTCATCTTGACACATTCTCTCTTCCTTCATAGATTTATTCTGTAATGTAATCATTGTTCATCCTTTCTATATAACCAAATAACTACAGTGTGCTTCTTTTGCACTGGGCAGGCACTTTTGTATAGAGTCCACATTCATTCATCACACATTCATACTTGAACTTGAACTTATCTTTTCTTGTATTTATTTATGCAATTTATATGGCTGCCTAACTGCCAAACTGTGATTCTGAGAAGCTAACATAGGATTAAAAACACAAAAAAGGTAGCCAATGAACATAAACATTTCAAAAACAAAACATAAAACAGCACAAACCATGATCAAATCCAGCACATTCAACAATGAAAATCATTTACCAGAAAGACTCACCCAACATCCTGTCCCAATGCTCAGGGGAAAACCAATTTTAAAGCCTTATAGAAGGCCAATAGGGGTGGAACCATCCGAATCTTTGCAGGCAGCACCATGACAGAGAACGTATACCCGCTGGGTCCTCCTGTTAGATAATACTGTTGTATTAAGGAAGCACAAAGCATGCTAACTCTGTCAAATTTTGGGGATAAGTAGACACAATCAATATGAGGTCCCACAAATATTCCAGTCCTGTGCCATGAAGGGTTTTATAGGTGATAACTAGCACCTTGAATTCCACTTGGAAGCCTATAGAAAAGCAGTGCAGCTCACAAAGTAGTGGTATACTGTGGTGCACCCATAAGTACCTTTGTCAATAAATTCTGGACCAATTATAGCTTTTGTGTAGTCTTCAAGGGAAAACCCATGTAGAGTGGATTGCAATAGTCCAAGCAGGTGGTGACCAAGGTAGAAGAGATTGTGACAATGGGCTCCAGATTCAAGAATGGGAACAAATGTGAAGACCTTCTTGGCCATGGCTGCCATCTGCTCTTTAAGCAGGAACTGTGAGTCCAAGAGGACTCCCAAATTGTGCAGCAACACCATTCAGAACTAAAAATAGAAGGTCTCCTGGTTAAGAGTTCCCTAAAACCAATAGGGAACCATTTTAGCTGAAGCCTGTTCATTCCCATGCAGACCCCTACAGCCCCCAGGCAATGGGAAGGAACCTTAATGGCATCACTTGATTGGCCCAGGATAGAGATTTATAACTACATATCATCTACATACTGATGATACTTAACCCTATGATGACAGATGATGTAGAGGAAGATCAGGAAATAGTATGCAATGTTGTTATATGATCGTGGGCTTAATATGTCCCACTTAATATGTGTGCTATTGCATTTTATACTAGTTATAGTTTCTGGGTGGTCTTCAAGGGTAGTTCCATGCTGATCATACAGTATTACATTAGTCCACTCATGAGGTGAAAGGGCATCAGTGATAGTAGTCAATGTCTTCTGCTCCAGGAACTGGTATACCAGCCAAAGCTGAACAAAGGCTGCCCTGGCCAGAAGAAGCAGAAAGTCCAGGAGCAACTTCAGGCTGTGTATGTGTTCTTTCTAAGGGAGCTCAACCCCATCTTGAGTTAAAGTTGGCATTGTCCCATGCCATAAGATTTCAGTAAGACTCTCTGAAAGTTGTCTACACCTGCTAGGTCCAGTGATGGACACTTGAAGAGGGGGTACACCTTTCCCTCCCTCAAAGAGGAAGTCACCACCATATGGACCTAACCACATCACCTCCTGAGAGGCCTTCACTAACCAGGAAGGACAAGAACCTAACAAACAGGTGGCCAGGTTAAAAGTCCTAAGGACCCTGCCTACTTCCTTGGGAGTAACAGAATCAAACTCATTAGTTGCCTGGGTGAACTGATTTAATATGTCCAACCTCCTTGTGTTGGGTGAAGTATCAGCAAGACAAAAAGCAGCCAGAGAGTGAGCTGAGCATGACAAAGGACTCACTGAAACATCTTCTTGCAGATTACACTGCAAGTGCCTTGAGACAAAACCAAGACCTACCATGTAACCACCTGTTTGGATGAGCCGTGGTTGCCATGTTGGATATGAACTCCTCAGGCACCTCTGATTTAATGCCACAGAAGAGCAGTCTGTGTTCTCCCTATAGTCATCTCTGTGCTAAAGCAGAGATATTGCTGCGTGGCAGAGAAAGAGGTACAGCAGCAACAAAACCAGCCATTCTTCAACCATAGGGCCTCACGTATGGTTATCTGTGGCACGGGGCCTCTGAAAGCCATTAAGACTTCCTGGTTAACAACTGCCACCTCACCCACCCCCCAGGGTTGCAGCTGGGCTTATTTCAGCAAGGGACACACATACACACCCAGATCTTAGTTATACATGCTAGGTCGGCTGCCTATCAATGAATCAAATCATGGATGAGGGCAGCTTTATTAAATATCAACCAGGCATTTAGTACAATAGTCCAAAGCCACTGAGGATATGTGACTTAATATTGGGGACAATTATTGAAGGCCAAGAGGCAGAATTGGATGCAAACACTGACACTGCTTTTCCCCCTTGTAGTCCACCCTCAGATTCCCATCATTTCTCTCTCTCTGCCCATCATCACCCAGAGGTCACTACATTCCCTCTCCATTCCTGGAACCTTGCCCTCTCCCTCCCAAGTCATAAGGCCCATCTAACCTAACACATCCATTCCACCTCCAACAACACCACCATAACTATTCCTGCTCCTGAGCACTCAGCAGCAGTTGCCATGCCTGCTTGCACAGTCACATATCTTACATCCCCACACAATCCATTTTCTACTACTAGCCCCAAGCCATCCAAATCAGCCATTGGCAAAATCCATTTTTATCTTACAATCCTCAGTCCTCTATTTAGTCCATGGTGGTCTCCCATCCAGGTCTTATAATTAGACAGGCATCTCAGCTGCTGACAAATGAACATACAGTAAATCCACTGGAGTGATTTTGTTTGACAGAGACCTGGATGTAGGCACAGAAGACCTATGCCTGGGCAGCTACAAGGCTTGGACCAGATATGTCCCTTAGCCTGACCCTGCTTCTGCTGTCAAAGTTCCTTATTGCTGTACCTCAAGTCATTGCTGGAGGGGAAGCACACTTCAGATACAAAGGTTCTTGCTGCTGCAGCTCCAGTTGTCCACTGCTCTTCTCAGGCTG
Source organism: Candoia aspera (assembly GCF_035149785.1). Taxonomy (NCBI): domain Eukaryota; kingdom Metazoa; phylum Chordata; class Lepidosauria; order Squamata; family Candoiidae; genus Candoia; species Candoia aspera. The sequence goes on from NC_086155.1 coordinate 41,688,722, forward strand.
AAAAACTCCATTTGAACTTCTCTCTACTGATGCCACCAAATGTATGCCAGACCTGGATGTGTCCACCTCCTAGTACCTCACCTAGCATGCAACTCCATTTCATTCTCTACTCTTGCTCCATAGCTATTCACTGTTCTCCATTAGTATTTTCATTCATACAAATACCACCGCTAACATACCTCCCACAAATTCTGTGAACATTTTCAGCTCCATCAATTCTGAGAATACAACAGGCAACCTACCTCTGTCACCCTGCTAACATTCAGTCCTTCCCAGGTCCCATCTTGGGAAAAAAATGAATAAATAAAGTGTCTTTAGTTCCTACAAGGTTTACCTTAATGAATTTCCACCTCACTTTATTATACTGAAGCATAGACCAGGCTCAGGTTCACTGTGTTCAGTGGGAAGCACAGTACACCCAAGTGAAGCTTGCTTAAATAGCTTGGCTGCTGGGAAATTGCATAAAGTATCCTGTGTTTAAACAGGCATCATGATTAAAACTAAGCAAGGGATTCCCTCAATAAACTTTAGGCAAGATAGCCTCCTTTATTGCTTATTCATCCACCTGCTGGAAACCTTTAGTTGCTTAATGGCTTGACTGAAGTGGTATAATGAGGCAATTTTGTGTCAGGATGTTAAAACAGGGTAAGACATTACATCTGAGGAACTTTATCTGCAATAGCTGAACTATAATGGTCAGTAAGTGTCAATGAAGCTACCTTCAATATTCCTATCGACAAAGAGCCATTCTAAAGTCTGGCTGCTGGTTTAGAGAGCTGTCAAAGCAGGAGGCATCATTGCATCTTCATGACATTTTGCATTGCAAAAGGAGAAACGGAGGCAAATGCTTTCTGCTATGTTGACGCGCATACAGAAAGACAACACACGGTGCTTCTCAACAATATTTTGGGAGTGTTAGGAAAACTGTCACTTGTACAACTTCTCTGAAACCAGGGTGTGATTTTTCATTGTAACTAAGTTATCAATCTTAAACAGAATGGAGCCAAGCTGGGGAAATAATCCAAAACTGCCTTTATAATGATGGAGTGAAAAAAGCTCCCAGAATTAAATCAAACGCTTCACAATTAACTGCCCCATCCTAAACAGTCAAAATGGTTGAGGCCTGGCTAGGTTGACATTGGGCTGGCTGAATCTATGTTATATATAAACCTGATATGTTCTAAAAGTCAGAATCAATGGCTTTTGCTGTTCCGTTGATTCAAATTTACCTAGGACTATCCTCAGCCTTAAATTTGTGTTTGAATTGCATTCAACTTAACCATATCTAGGGTGTGGATATGGTATAATTCCTTTTTTATTCCCAGCCCAGCTCTATCCTTTGGAGGGGGTGTGCTTTTTTAATGGTATATCTTTACATTTTGGAAGAAATGCCTCTGCTAACTTATTTTGGAGTCAGTTGATGACTCCAAGAGACTTCTGACTCAACCTAGCCCCGTTCAGTCAGTGTTTGTGTGAATATATGTGTATGTATATATAGCCCTCCTCAGCTGGTGTGTGTATGTGTGTGTGTCTATGCATAAAGAACAGAAAACAATGCATGAAGAGATGCATGAATACTGTAGAAGTAGGCATGAACCTGAAGGACAGAAAATTTAGGAAGAGTGCACTGAATTGCATTGATGTAAACTGAAAAAACTTTTAGCTTGAACTTTAAGAAATCATTTCTGATGTGGGACTGGGATGTAACTGTATGAAGTTGAAAAATATAAACAATACATATCAAGCTATAGTTGATTGCCTAGCAGATTGGAATCAAGTTATAAAAGAAAGATATGTTACAGATAATCAGGCCCAATGGTCTTTTGCATTCCATAAAAAACTGATCCATCATCTAAAAAGAAAACACCTGTAGTGCTCTCTTTATACAAGCTAGAAAGAGCTTCATTGAGACAGAGTACCAAAACTAAGATGCTGAAAAAAGAGGAAGAAGTATGATGAGGAATAATGCAACCACAATAAACTGGTGTAGGCTTTCACAGCTGGTTAGCACTGGACTTCAGGGTTTACTGACTGTGGTCTAGACAACAGATTTCCTGATGTTTTGCTGGCAACTGTGGTTGGCAACTTCACAGACAAGGTGATCTGCTATGCAGACCACAGGCTTAACTAGCATTGAAAATGATCATACTCTATTGACTATATTCCATAGAAAATGTCAGAAATAATTAACAAAATATCAGGGGTATTCATGGGAGATGGTAAAAAAAAGTCAAGATGATGAGCATAACCATATGATTGAAGCCCCATCCCGTTTTTGCATGTGGGACAAGGCTTTGGGCATTTGCAGCTGCCATCTTGACTTTTTTGACATCACTCCCCTGCAGAAGCCCTGTTTAGCATCTGTAATGTTTACAAGTTTTTGTCTCCATCAAAGGTCACAAAATCTTATTTTCAAATTTCAAAAACTTTTCAAAATGTGAGTGGAAAACCTCCAATGTTCATAATTTCTCAGCCTAATCTTACTCTCATGATTGTTTTGGTAAAAAAAATAAAAATAAAAAGATGGAAGAAGAATCCATTATCAGCAGTATATTGATGATACATACCTATAACTCTTAGTCCCAGGCTGACCAAGTGATCCTATCAAGATCTTGTCACAGTATCTGAGTATCTGAAGGTTCTCTGGGGCTGGATAAGGAGGAAGAGGCTGAGGCTGTTTAGATTGCCCAAACATCTGGAGTGGTTCCATCATTAGCCCTGAATAGGTTGCACTTCCCCATTCAGAGCTGGTGCACAATTTGAGGGTCTTCATGGACTCACAGCTCCTGTTTGAATAGCAGATGGCAGCTGTGGTCAGGAAGGCCTTTGCACAAGTTCATCTGATGAGCCATTTTCACCCATATCTGAACTGGGAGGCCCTTATCCACACTTCAATCATCTTGTATTGGACTATTGCAATGCACTCTCTATACGGCTGCCTTTTAAGATCACTCAGAAGCTGCAGCTGGTCCAGAATGCAGCAGCTTCGGGCATGCCATGATATACTGTATCTAATACTTCTACTTTGTGAACTGCACTGGCTACCAGTAGACTTCTGGGTGCAATTCAAGATTCTGGTAAACACCTATAAAGTTCTTCATGGCCCAGGGCCTGGTTATTTGAGGACTGCCTATCTCTGGTAGTTTCTGCCTGTCCCAGAATTGGCATGTTCCATATATTGTCATCTGGTGGGACTCAGGAAGCAGGCCTTCTCTGTTATGGTGCCTGCTCTCTGGAACAATATTCCCTTTGAGATTTGTATGGGCCCCACCCTGACATTATTTAAATGGACCTTCAAAACCTGGCTGTTTCCCCAGGCCTTGGGTCAGAATAATTGATGGATCCTTTGTACAGTGTTTTGTTTTTAGTTGGTGTTCTCCCAGACTTTTTTTGTTGCTGCTGTTTTGTATTTTCTGAAGGCTGCCAAGAGTCATGATAGGTTGGGTTGATCTATAAACAAGCTGGGAGAGTGGCTCCAACATACCTGAGCAATGTCAAAGTTCTCTGTCCAGAAGAGTACAATGCTAGATACAGCTAAGATACTGCACAAAACCCTCAATCCTCCCAGGCCTTTGGTAGGGGACTCAAGGTTTAGGAAGATACATACCACCCATAGGGGTGCGAAGGAAATCTCTCTCTCCCTCTCTCTCTCTCTCTCTCTCTCTCTCTCTCATCCACTGCACCAGTACTTCAGATCACTTACACCATGAGAAATTCATAGCATAGCTCCAGGTGCATGTGAGGGTACCTATAGAGCAAAATCAAGGAAAATGTGTTCAATACACATTCCAGAGGCATTCAATGCATGCAGCACTACATTAGCATACAGGTTTTTTTGGCTTATACTCTGATAAATAATTTGAATTGTGGGGAGGATCACATTTGTTGCATATGGTTTGCACTAGTAGCTTTAGCCTTCAAACTCTGAAGCTTTGTGCTTCATGCCTAATCTGGTTCACATTTCTGAAACTTCAGTAGATGGCTGAAATATTAATCATTTATCCCATATGGAGTATATAAAGAAACCTGACAAGTTTTTTTGGAGGTACAACAGGAATGCTAATACAATTTAGTGAGTATTTTCTATGTAAGGGCTGTAACTCAGGCATATACAGTATAAACCATTCAGTTCAGATATTCAAAGTATGTAGTTGGGAAAGAATGTTGCATTTTAATGGCTGGTCCTATTCCAATCTACATTTAATCAGTGTTGTACAGCTTTTAGAATTCTCTTTCAAATATGGTATCGGTTTGTAACCGGAACTGGGCTAAATCAGACTAAAAGCCTATCTATGGGAAACCTACAAGCAACTAGTATTCAGAGTCATACCTTCTTATTCTGAAGATAGCTTATAGACATCATAATTCATAGCCATTAACTGGTATATGTTCTGTGAATGTGTCCAATTTCCATAGCAGCAGAAAATTCCATCATTTACTTATGTTTTATGCACAGCATTTCCTTTTTCTGTTCTGAATTTTTCACCATTCAGTCTCACCCTGGCCGTTACTAGGATTAGAAGGAGAAAAACTGTTGTGAACATGCCATCCCTTTCTACATGGATTAAATGAATAAAAATAGCTAACCTTGCATGGGGCGGGAACACTTTGGTCATATAGTGGGATTCAAGAGAGTGGCAAACTGTGGTTCCTGACAAAAGACATCAGCTGGAGATAGCAGCTCCCTAGCATGTAGATACACTCACGGGTGTTTCTTTCTCAATATATAGTTTTATAGCATATTGCTTGTTCAAGTGCACTCTGTCAGCCCTTGCAACATTATAGATTTTTGAGGCAAAAACACAAAGAATAAATAATATATTTTCTTTTAGCTAAAATAAAGTTCCAAAACATACCTCATAGGAAATATGTTTATAAAACCTTCATATCAATAATCTGTATCTATTGAGCACCCTTGTAAAGAAAATAAATGAATGCAGATTTGCCATGGCTTGAATGATAATTCCTGCTGAAGGGATGGGGATGTTCATCAGTTCTCCCAAGTATGTGCAGTGGCTGATTTTAACTACTACTATTTCCTTCCCTTTCCATCTACTGAAGTGAGAATTGAGAGCATATTACAGAAAGTGTCAATGGAGGAAAGAGATGAAAATCACATATTTGTCAGATTGTTTTCTTCCTCAAAACCAAAACCAAAACAAAACACCTGAGCTCTTTAAAACACCTGTGGATCAGGTCTTCTTTATAGATTAGTTAGTCATCAAGAAAATATTTCTGTGTGGATGAATAAGCACAAATAAATTTCAACAGTTCCCCAACTTGCAGGCCTGCCGGATCAAGAGAAATACTTCCACTGGCATCCGTTGTGCTAGAAAAAATTCTAACTGCCAACTTTTTAGAAAGTTGCATAAACTTTGCAAGGAAGTGATTTAAGGAAAAGTAGGTTAGAACTTTATAATAAAGCTTAATTACACTTTACAATGGTGTGTTTTATAATAGAGCACATATTGCAGAAAAAATATGTAGAAATAGTACACAGTATTGGGAAATTCGCATTAAAAATACCCTATATCCTGGATTAGTTATATTAGCACAGCATAGCATAAGCTTTATTATGATCTTGGACCAGGCATTATAAATAAAATACATAAAATATGCATAAAATTCCCCATAATTCATTAAAACAAAATAAAAGGGAAAAAGGGAAGGAAATAAAGTTAGGGCTGGGGTTAAAGTTAACTTTAAAGACAGGGGAGGAGTACAGTTGTGATAGACAATATTTGTTGCCTCATTGTTATAGCAGCCAGACGGAATTTTCCTAGATCAATCCATACAGTAGAAATATACATTTGCCACAAGCAGAGAGACAGGTACAATGCCGAAAGATGCTTGTAAAACTAATAATTCCACATGCCTCAGGCTAAGAAGCCAAACCACATACTGCAGGAGAAATTGGGTCAACTCCTTCTTCATAGCAACCATATACTGTAAGTCCTATGAGACAACTTTTTACTCTCTCTAATTCAGTTCTTTATATGAATCAAACCTGTGTGATATATTTACACCAAGTTTCTTTTCACTCAAAGCAAACCTCTAATTTCTTCCCAGCTTCCTTTCTTACTGACAACTTCTCAGCTACCTTGTCTTCTAATCTGTATGTTCATTTATATTATGGATGTGCTTTGTATACAGCCAACCCTGAACCAGGAGAAATCAGCTGTAAGAGGTAAGGCAGAATCCTTATGAGAAAGCAGAAAATGAACCAGACAACTTCATGGTAGTTCTGTGCTTTGTTTGTTGTTGTTTATTCGTTCAGTCACTTCCGACTCTTCGTGACTTCATGGACCAGCCCACGCCAGAGCTTCCTGTCGGTTGTCAACACCCCCAGCTCCCCCAGGGACGAGTCCGTCACCTCTAGAATATCATCCATCCATCTTGCCCTTGGTCGGCCCCTCTTCCTTTTGCCTTCCACTCTCCCTAGCATCAGCATCTTCTCCAGGGTGTCCTGTCTTCTCATGATGTGGCCAAAGTATTTCAGTTTGGCCTTTAATATCATTCCCTCAAGTGAGCAGTCTGGCTTTATTTCCTGGAGGATGGACTGGTTGGATCTTCTTGCAGTCCAAGGCACTCTCAGAATTTTCCTCCAACACCACAGTTCAAAAGCATCAATCTTCCTTCGCTCAGCCTTCCTTATGGTCCAGCTCTCGCAGCCATATGTTACTACAGGGAACACCATTGCTTTAACTATGCGGGCCTTTGTTGTCAGTGTGATGTCTCTGCTCTTAACTATTTTATCGAGATTTGTCATTGCTCTTCTTCCAAGGATTAAGCGTCTTCTGATTTCCTGACTGCAGTCAGCATCTGCAGTAATCTTTGCACCTAGGAATACAAAGTCTTTCACTGCTTCTACATTTTCTCCCTCTATTTGCCAGTTATCAATCAAGCTGGTTGCCATAATCTTGGTTTTTTTGAGGTTTAGCTGCAAACCAGCTTTTGCACTTTCTTCTTTCACCTTCATCATAAGGCTCCTCAGTTCCTCTTCACTTTCAGCCATCAAAGTGGTATCATCTGCATATCTGAGATTGTTAATGTTTCTTCCAGAGATTTTAACTCCAGCCTTGGATTCCTCAAGGCCAGCTTGTCGCATGATGTGTTCTGCATACAAGTTGAATAGGTAGGGTGAGAGTATACAGCCCTGCCGTACTCCTTTCCCAATCTTAAACCAGTCTGTTGTTCCGTGGTCTGTTCTTACTGTTGCTTCTTGGTCGTTATACAGATTCTTCAGGAGGCAGACAAGATGATTTGGTATCCCCATACCACTAAGAACTTGCCACAATTTGTTATGGTTCACACAGTCAAAGGCTTTAGAATAGTCAATCAAACAGAAATAGATGTTTTTCTGAAACTCCCTGGCTTTTTCCATTATCCAGCGGATATTGGCAATTTGGTCTCTAGTTCCTCTGCCTTTTCTAAACCCAGCTTGTACATCTGGCAATTCTCGCTCCATGAACTGCTGAAGTCTACCTTGCAGGATCTTGAGCATTACCTTACTGGCATGTGAAATGAGTGCCACTGTTCGATAGTTTGAACATTCTTTAGTGTTTCCCTTTTTTGGTATGGGGATATAAGTTGATTTTTTCCAGTCTGATGGCCATTCTTGTGTTTTCCAAATTTGCTGGCATATAGCATGCATTACCTTGACAGCATCATCTTGCAAGATTTTGAACAGTTCAGCTGGGATGCCGTCGTCTCCTGTTGCCTTGTTATTAGCAATGCTTCTTAAGGCCCACTCAACCTCACTCTTCAGGATGTCTGGCTCTAGCTCACCGACCACACCGTCAAAGCTATCCCCGATATTGTTATCCTTCCTATACAGGTTTTCTGTATATTCTTGCCACCTTTTCTTGATCTCTTCTTCTTCTGTTAGGTCCTTGCCATCTTTGTTTTTGATCATACCCATTTTTGCCTGGAATTTACCTCCAATGTTTCTAATTTTCTGGAAGAGGTCTCTTGTCCTTCCTATTCTATTGTCTTCTTCCACTTCCGCGCATTGCTTGTTTAAAAATAATTCCTTTTCTCTTCTGGCTAACCTCTGGAATTTTGCATTTAATTGGGCATATCTCCCCCTATCACTGTTGCCTTTTGCTTTCCTTCTTTCTTGGGCTACTTCTAGTGTCTCAGCAGACAGCCATTTTGCCTTCTTGGTTTTCTCTTTCTTTGGGATGTATTTTGTTGCCGCCTCCTGAACAATGCTGCCAACTTCTGTCCAGAGTTCTTCCGGGACCCTATCTACTAAGTCCAGTCCCTTAAATCTATTCTTCACCTCCACTGCATATTCCTTAGGAATATTAGTGAGCTCATATCTAGCTGATCTGTGGGTCTTCCCTAATCTCTTTAGTCTGATCCTAAATTGTGCAAGAAGAAGTTCGTGATCTGAACTACAGTCAGCTCCAGGCCTTGTTTTTACCGACTGTACAGATGTCCGCCACCTTTGGTTGCAAAGGATGTAATCAATCTGATTTCGGTGTTGTCCATCTGGTGAAGTCCATGTATAAAGCCGTCTCTTAGGTTGTTGGAAGAGAGTGTTTGTTATGCAGAGTGAGTTGTCTTGGCAAAATTCTATCAGCCTATGTCCTGCTTCGTTTTGTTCTCCCAGGCCATACTTACCTGTAATTCGAGGTGTCATTTGACTGCCCACCTTTGCATTCCAGTCTCCTGTGATGAAAATAACATCTCTTTTAGGCGTGTTGTCCAGTAGGTGCTGCAGATCCTCATAGAACTGCTCTACTTCAGCTTCTTCAGCATCTGTGGTTGGGGCGTATATTTGGATCACTGTGATGTTAGATGGCTTGCCCTGAATTCGAATTGAGATCATTCTGTCGTTTTTTGGGTTGTATCCAAGCACTGCTTTAGCCACTTTACTATTAATTATGAAGGCTACTCCATTTCTTCTGTGGTCCTCTTGTCCGCAGTAGTAGATCTGGTGGTCATTTGATGTGAAGTGGCCCATTCCAGTCCATTTCAGTTCACTGACGCCCAGAATGTCTATCTTTAATCTTGACATCTCACCAATAACCACATCCAATTTGCCCTGGCTCATAGATCTTACATTCCAGGTTCCGATGGTGTGTTGATCCTTAGAACATCGGATTCGCCGTTCACCACCAGCACCGTCGGCCGCTAGCCGTCCTTTCGGCTTTAAGCTAGCTGCGTCATCACGTCTGGGGCTAGTTGAGCTCATCCTCTGTTCCTCCCCAGTAGCATTTTGACCATCTTCCGACCTGGGGGTCTCATCTTCCGATGGTATACCGACATATCTCTGGTTGTACTGATCCATTTAGTTTTCACGGCAAGAATACTGAGGTGGGTTGCCATTACCTTCCCCAGGGATCGCATTTAGTCTGACCTCTCTGTCATGACCTTCCCGTCTTGGGTGGCCCTTCACGGTTTAGCTCATGGCATCATTGAGGTGCTCAAGCTCCAGCACCACGACAAGGTAACGATCCTTTGCTGAAGTCTGTGCTTTGTAATGTTAAGAAAAAATAGATAGTAGACCTGTTCAGACCTTTGAATGCATAAAGCAATCAAGCTAGGAAGAGAATGGGAGCATGCATGTAACTTTGTTTGAGGTCTGAAGGAAAGCTGTACCTGTACAGGCTTGAACACTTTCATAATACTTCATATGATCCGGAACCCACATAAGGCTGAATGCTGGATCATGCTGGTAGCTATACTTGTATTCAAGTGAAGATAATTACAGCTTCCTTTCAGACTCCCTGCTTGAATGCATGGAGGCAGGGAGAGGGAGGGGCAGGGGCAGAATTATGTATGTTTTCCCATTTATTTCCCACTTGAGCTTTCATGCATTCAGGCCAATACCTGAATAGAGTGTCTGTTCAAACAGGTACATTGTTAAGTCAGTAATCTGGTGACTTACAGTAGCGCAGAAACCAGACAGTACATGAGTTTCAAGCAGATGAGACATTAAGAAAAACAAGCTGAAATATCAGAGTTCCTGAAATGCTGTATCTGGAATGGCTATAGCCAATTATAACCTAGTTTACTCTTTCTTTCTCTTACTAAAAGGCAATCATATGACAGCTATTATTGATAAAAGCCACGATGAGCAGCAGAACTCAGTATCTAGGGGCCTATCTGTGATAATAATGGCATATGGGAGATTGTGACTTAAAACATTAGGTGAGTAAATTTTGAAGAGTATCAATTCAGAAATGAAATGAAGAAATATACAATATGTTGTGGGTATGTGAAACTAAAAGAAAGTGGAAGAATTAATAGATCTAAATGAAGGTGGTTTGATTGGGATGGATTTCATGATTATAGGTAGGGAAGCAAAGATGTAGATTTAATTATGAGTAGGAGGAGAAAAATGAAAACTATGAATTGATGTCATCTACAATGTTGTACGTGTGCAAAGTAAAAGTGCAGAGTTTAGTGATAGTTGCATGTGTTAATGTAAGAATCAGATATGAATTCTGGGAAAATTGTAAGACATTCTGAATGAATGCAGTCCAAAACAAAAATAATATTGTGCTAGATAACATGAATCAATTAGTGGGAATGAGGCAAGTGAGTACACAAAAACAACTGAGTCATTTGAAATCATAAGAATAAATTAGAATGATATCTGCTTAGAAAAAGATGTATTTATTTCACACATTTGGATTAAGGATAAGTTTATTCACATTAACACATGGCAGAGGAAGGAAACTAAATCCAACAGAAAGATTGATTTGATTGCTTATGATAAAAGACTGACAGAATTATTGAAGAGCAAAAGGCTGAAGAGAAATTTGGAATGTGAGATAAACATTTTCTCTAATTTTAAAGATTGGATTTGGGGGAAAATTGATTTCATAAACTGTCCTCTTTCTCTTGATATTAAAAATATATTGTCATATTTGGATGTGCACAGATGGACAAACTAAAGAGTTTTTAAGCACTTGGTGCTACAAATGATTTGTGGCTCAGAAATGTTTTACACAAACAAAATAAAATATTCATTCTGTTCCAATTTTAAAAAGTGAAGGGAAAAAAAATCTAGCCTGGAGAAATAAAACACAAAACTGCATGTTAAGATTGTCTCAATGGATTGGCAGCCACTTCTGAAAAATTATCAGAGATTTTGGCTTTATTAAATAGCCTTCAGTTATATTTATGAAAGCAAATGCAGAGAGATGGGAAAAGAAAAGTGAGAAGAAGGGAAAATATCTAGCTCTTAAACATTATTAATATCCTGTTCTGGGAGCACTCACTAAGAGTATTTTGAATCCTTTCCCCTGGTCATCTCATTCCAGGAATCAGTGCAGTATAATTTACTATTTGCCACAAATGTTTAAGATTATTTTTCTAACAATGATTAAAAAAAAAAGCCATTGGTTCTTTTCAAGACCTGCTAGGATATAAAATATCTAGTGTCCTAAAAATGTCTAAAATGAGGATTCCCAATATTCTTTCTTTGTCTTCTTACATAATGAATATGAAACTATGTTTCAGAACCAAATGTAGGATTTTTTCCTTCCTTCCTTCCTTCCTTCCTTCCTTCCTTCCTTCCTTCCTTCCTTCCTTCCTTCCTTCCTTCCTTCCTTCCTTCCTTCCTTCCCCCTTGCAGGCTTCTTTATGCACATAATATTTTGGTCTGCATATATAGAGTTTTACTGGTTTTCTTCCACATGGCAACCTTAAGCTGGTTGCATCCTGTGCATAAACTGACTGGAAATGAAGCTGGGTTAAGAAATTCTTTGGCCAAAATGATGCTTGAGGCTCTATCTGAACACATTTATCATTGCCTGCAATTAGTGGATTCCCCTGCTTCTTTACCCCTCCTGGACTGGTTAAAAAAAAAAAAAAGGAAATCACCACCATTCTTCTTGGGTCCCGTTACTTGGGCTAGAAGGGGAAAGGAGTAGGCCCCTTGTCATTTTCATCTCACTTTTTTTTAGATGGGCCCATGTTTCACTGTTCCATCAGTAAACTTGTAAAAAACGAAAAGAAAAGAAATTGGCTGCAGAGAGCAGCAATTGGTGACTGGAGGGGAGAGGGCATTTCTACCACAGTACACAGCAGCCAGCTGGAGTGAAGATATATGAGAAACAGGCAAACTAGATAGCCCAATTTAAACCAATGCAGGCCAGAAAACACCACTTTTGATATATAACAGAAAAAGATGGGCTGAATGTGGTAGGGAATGACATCATGCATTCTTGCCCTTGAGAAATGGTTAGTGGCCTGTACTCGCACTGGGGCAAGCTGGTCATGCAGATCCACACATCATATCTAATGACATCCATTTTGCAATCTTCGGCTAAAACATATTCACAGAAAACATTGCTGTGAGTCAGTTGGGGAATTGTCTATTCTCCTCTCCCCTGTCAGCTCAGCTGACAATAACATATTAAAAATGATTGCTTGGGATCAAGAGACCCCTTCCACTGGAAAATGCTTCTGTAGATTTCGGCATCAAAGATATCTTCTGTGCTACTCTTATTAACATCATAACTCAACAGCCTGTCTTGTCTCTACAGCAAAATATTCCAAAACCTAGAGATGCTATTGCTGGCCATTGCTGAGGATTTGGGCTTTTCATTTTGCCAATTCAAGGATCAATGTTTAAAGAAGCTCCACAGTGCACCTCTCTATTTTCAGCTGCTACCTTGATGGAAAAATAAAAGTAATGGTACTAATGTCAGTTTCATTGAAGGTAACTTTGAACTCTCTTACCCTTTTCACTGGCAACATCAATTTCTGTGAAAGGCTGGAACTATACTTAAAGCATCCTTGAAGTTTGCTTAATTGCTACCTCTCATAGCACCTCACCAATCTTCCCTTCTCTCTCATCCCCAGTACAACTTCCCCAAAGAAGCTTGGAATTTGTTCCAAATAACTTGGTATCAGCTGTTCCAGTGATAGTAATCCAATCTAATATTCATTGGATTACATTGACAGTCATTTCAGGAACATAATTAATGTTATAAAATCACTTCTTTAGGGAAGTGTTGTTATGGATCCAAGATTCCTTTTGAATACTAGGGATCTATGTTTCCTTGGGAGGCCTTATAGGACAAAGTAATTCCTAGGAGTCAATATGCCCTAGGGGTTCTTTCATGCACAACTTTTTCTTTCTATTGACTTTGTTTTTAGACATGATAACAACATAATGGAATGAGGAATTGAAGTGCATAATAGAAACTGAAGTGAATAGTAGAAGAATTAAAACTGGATGCACAGGTCAGAAAATATGGTATGATATAGGTATGGTGACCATATTTTCTTGGAAAAAAATAAAAGACAAACCTGAAAAAGGGGCAAATCTGAAGGAGGTTCATAAGGATGAAAAAATTCAATTGTTTATGTTTATAACTTTGTATTACAAAGGAAAATTCAAGAGCAAAAGCAAGAAAAACTTTACAAAAGCGCATAGTCTGATAAAAATATCTAAAATCAAACAGTATATGTAAATTTATTTTTAAAAGACAATTCAAACCACAGTTCTGTGAAGTAGGGTGGGCAGAAAGAGAGAGTTTTCATGGCCAAGACTGGATTAATCCACCACCTTAAACACTGGCTCTGTGAAAACCCAATTACTAAATTCTTGTAGAAAGAAATTGGAGGAAAAGATCTTTTTGTTGTTGTTGTTTATTTGTTCAGTCGCTTCCGACTCTTCGTGACTTCATGGACCAGCCCACGCCAGAGCTTCCTGTCGGTCGTCACCACCCCCAGCTCCCCCAGGGACGAGTCCGTCACCTCTAGAATATCATCTATCCATCTTGCCCTTGGTTGGCCCCTCTTCCTTTTGCCTTCCACGCTCCCTAGCATAAATGATGATATAGTAATCCTGTGCTTAGCTCTCCCTTCATTTTGCTCTTTTTCTAATGTTTCCTGGTAGGAAATGTTAATATAATTCAAACTTGTTTACTCTCAGCCTTAAACAAAATAAAGACTTCTAGAGTGTCAGCAAGATTGGGAAAGGAAAGGAAAGGAAAGGAAAGGAAAGGAAAGGAAAGGAAAGGAAAGGAAAGGAAAGGAAAGGAAAGGAAAGGAAAGGAAAGGAGAGTCAGTATTCCATAGCCCATCAAATATTCCTCATCTTCTGGGGAACTTCCAGATGGCTGGGATGATGATCAGGGGTGAGGAATTAAGCAATTTCCCATTAGTCCTCTTCCCAGAATCTCCATTTATTTCCAGGAAAGGGGATCTAATTTACTAAACTAATCCAATTCACCAGGTGAAAAGCAGTAATGCTAAGCTTTGGTTTAGCATGACATATTTAGAGCTGCAAAAATTGAATGGCATCAGAACAGCCTTACAGATATTGTATTCATGCCAAAGAACAGCAGTATCTATTATCGTGATTAAATTGCATTCTTTCCATACATACCAGTGTGTTTAGGGAAGGCAGATACTGAGTTCAGATCCATTTGCAAGGAAAACAAAGAGGGAAATCAAGCAGCAATCTGGGTCTCTGGTAATCCTGTGGCATTTAATTAATATAAGCACAGTCACAGTTCTCAATGCATTTGTCTGTACAATAGAACTTCCTATGCAGCATAAAAGACATTTTCACTCACATGTACACATACAACCCTACACTCAAATATACAGCCGTCAGTAAAGAAAATCAAGTTCACATGCTCATCCAGTGATGGTGGGGAGAAGATAGCAACCATATTTGCCATGGGAGGAAAATCCAAAACAATGCATCAGACTTACTGAAAATTTGTAGAAGGAGTGCAAACTTTGAAATTTTCTAGGATTCTTAATAAGGCAAGCCAATTAGAAGCAAGGGGAAAAAAGGGTGAGGGGAATATGGCTGACACTCATTCCATGTTTGTATCAGGTCATACTATAATGGAAGGGAATCACCTTACTCCATCCTAGAATGGGAAGTAAAGTGAAATATGTAAAGTGAAGAATGTACTATTAGATGAAAAACAAAAACAAAAAACAGAAATCTGAGTTCAGCTTAGCTTTATACTTAAGAGAGCACTGATAATGTTGCTGGGATTCCATGAAATAATTGTGGGGAATTCCTCACTTATGTTTTGAAAAAATCCAGCCTTCTGCAATATCTCCCAAACTTTACATAATGAAATCAAAAGCAGTTGTTTATTATTGTTAGGTGAGTTCCATTTATAAAGGAAAAACAACAAATCAAGGTCAGGTAGCTTAAAGAAAAGAAGAAAAAGCTTTAAGGCACCTTCTGCCAATCTTCCCCAGCCATAAAGCCACTGACCAATCGCATTGAAAACCTGTGTACCATCTCTCACAGTGGAAGAATGGATGATTAAATTAATGGAATTGGCTCAAATGGCAAAGTTAACAGCATTGATAAGAGAAAATACCACGTCTGGATTTGTCTCTACTTGGCAACCACTTTTAGATTATTTGCTTGTGTCTGAAAAAAATGAAGTTTTGATTTTGGGTTTTGATGATTAAATGGTTTGATCTTACAGAAATAATGTTACTAAGATTTAATTAATGGTAAGAGATTATATCTGTATAATATGCATTTATATCTGTATTGGAGAAGCTCAGAAGTCACTCATTTTTCTGCTTTCTACCTAAATTTGCACCTTTATACTTTTTCTTTTTTCTTTAGTTCTGTATTCTATCTTATCTATACTCTATATTTTGTATTTTAACTATACTTTGAAAATCAATAATGTTCTTTAAAAAGAAAAAGAAAACCTGTGTACCATCCAATCATTAGAGGAACCTTTGGAATAATTTGGGATTCAGTATGAAGGAAAGTTACAGTGAAAAGAGAATTGGTGAAATTTCAGGGCAGAGTTCAAAACCTCCATAGATCCATCAGTCTCAGGATGCGACAATGTGGACAGTGCCTGTTTGGTGCCAATCAATTTTAAAAATATTTCCAAAACTGGGAAGTGAACCGTGTCCCACGGTCGCTGACCAAATGGGAGGGGCTACTGTGGAGACAGTAGATGTGGATAAGAAATAGGCAGGCCAATTGCGGGGCCGACAGGATGGACGCACATGGAATGAAATGGGCTTGTTTGGAGAAAAAGTCTTTTACAACCCAAATGACAGTTTTCTTCTGACTGGGGGGTAAATCCACAATAAAATCCATAGAAATCTCATCCCAGGGACGGGATGGGCTGGCCACTGGCTGCAGAAGCCCCTGTGGTTTACCCCCTTTACGCTTTGACATGGCACAAACAGGACAGGAAGCAACATAGTCTTTTACATCACGCCTTAAGGTTGGCCACCAAAATTGATGGTGAACCAAATGCAAGGTTTTAACAATACCAAAGTGTCCAGCAAGCTTGTCATCATGGGAATGCTGCAAAACATCAGCCCTCAAAGTTTCAGGCACATAAAGGCGGGGCTCCACCCACGCTAGACCATCTTCAAAAGAAACATTGTCTCTATTAGCTAGCAACCAAGTGTCAGATTTCAGTGCCTGGAGAAAGTCCTTCTGTAACTGACAAGGAACTTGCATTTTTCGCCTCCCAGATGGGGCTGGGGGCGGGGTTGCCTGTGCATGGGTCTGGCTCCAGGTGACGGCAACCAAGCTCAGTTGTGGTTCACTAAGAACAGTCCCCACTATATCTGCCATGTGGTCAGAGTCCTGAGGTAAACCTGACAAAGCATTGGCCAGAAAGTTTTTCTTTCCCTGAATTAATTTTAACTGGAAGTTAAAGCGACTGAAAAATTGAGCCCAGTGAATTTGTTTAGGACTGAGATGCCAGGGGATGCAGAGGGCTTCCAAATTCCTGTGATCAGTCCAAACCTCGAAAGGGCAGTTAGCGCCTTCCAGGAGGTGACGCCAGGCTTCCAAAGCGGCTTTTACAGCAAAAACTGCTTTTTCCCAAACATGCCACCAGCGTTCAGTTTCAGAAAATTTTCTAGACAAATAAGCACAGGGTTTTAAGTGATTGTCAGAATCCCTCTGTAACAATATAGCCCCAATTGAGGAGTCAGAAGTATCAACTTGGACCACAAAGGGGCGTTCAGGATCAGAGTGCTGTAAAATAGGCTCAGCAGTGAAGAGGGCTTTTAACTTCTTGAATGCCGCCTGGCATTCAGGTGTCCAATTCAGCACTGCCCCAGGGTTTTTCACCTTGCGTGTCTCTCCCAAACCCTTGGTACATAGCAAGTCAGTAAGGGGCAAAGCAATCTCAGCAAATCCCTGGATAAACCGCTGATAATAATTACTGAACCCTAGAAAACTTTGTAGTTGCCTCCGGGTGCGGGGATGTTCCCAACTTAAAATCGCCTGAATATTTTCAGGGTCCATCTCAATGCCTTTGTCAGATACCCTATAACCTAGATAGTCAAGTTGAGTTTTGTGAAATTCACATTTGGAAAGCTTGGCATAAAGCTTGGCATTTCTAAGCTTACTTAACACCTGTTTGAGAAGGCGTTCGTGTTCCTCCTCGGATTCAGTGTAAATGAGCACATTGTCCAAATAAACCAGGACCACTTTAAACAAATGATCATGTAATACTTCATTAATCAATTGCATGAGGACCCTGGGTGCCCCTGCTAACCCAAAAGGGAGGACTGAAAGGAACCCAATGGGCAATTAAAAGCAGTTTTCCACTCATCTCCAGTTCGTATGCAGATGCGAAAATAGGCTTCACGAAGGTCGAGCTTGGAGAAAATCTTGCCCTTTGACAAATGGGCTAACATGTCTTTCATTAGTGGTAGAGGATATTTGTTGCAGATCAAGATGGAATTTAACCCCTGATAGTCCATACAGAGTTGAAGCATGCCATCTTTCTTTTCCCAGAATAGCACAGGGATCCCAACTGGGGAATTTGCAGGTTCAATAAACCCCCTTGACAGATTTTTGTCGATAAAGTCCCATAATGCCCCAAGCTCCTTCTGAGACATTGAATAAATTTTTGGCTTGGGCAATTGAACGTTAGGAACCAACTCTATGGCACAATCAGTTTTCCGATGAGGGGATAGCTGATCTGCTTCCATTTCTCCAAAAACATCTGCAAAATCTTGGTATTGATCGGGCAAGCCCTCTAAACATGCCAAACTAGGGTGCAGCATGGCAATTGCAGCCCTTTCAACCCCCGCTCTTGAAGCCCTCTCTGCGGCAGGGGCTTGGTAAAACCCATCCTTAAAAGTCAGAGTTCTGTGTTCCCAATTTATATGGGGGCTTCGGTAAGTCAACCAGGGAATTCCCAGAATCACTAAGGGGTTGCCAACGGGTGCTACTATAAATTTTAAAGTCTCACAGTGGCTGCCCATTTGCATTGCGACAGTTCCAGTGAAATGGGTCGCCCCCCCCGCCATTGAACCATCCAACTGTGTGAAGATCAAAGGCTGCTCGAGGGGAAAGCTAGGCAGATCCAAAGCAGCAACCAGATCAGGCTGAATCAGACACGTGGAACACCCAGAGTCAACTAAAGCCCAGACCTCTGTAGTCTTTGTGCGGGAGCCCAATTTCACTTTTACTGCTAGAGTGGGACAGTTAGCACTCACCATAGCATCTTTGTGCCCATCCTCCTCCACCTGCCCGCAGGTGCTTTTCAGGGCAGGTGTCTGGCGTTTCCCGCCGGCTCCTTAGAGTTGTCTTCAGCCTCTCCTGAGAAGTAGGGTACTTCTTCAGCATCGGCCGCCCCCTTGGCTGCCATCATCCGCTGGGATGAGGGTGGCGATTTGGCTGGCAGTTTGCCCGCTCAGTCTCCAGCCTTGGCTTTTGGCAATCAACTGCTTGGGGCCCTTCCTTTCCACATTGGAGACACTGACCCTTCGCATAATGCTGATCTCTCTCCTCTTCCCAGGCTCTATAGCCTGGCTGGGTAGCAGTTGTGGCACTTCGGGGTCCCGTCATGGTAGCTGATTGCTTTTCAGGTCATTTGGTTTGCATGTAGGTATGCTGGGCCTCAAAAAAACCAAGATTATGGCAACCAGCTTGATTGATAACTGGCAAATAGAGGGAGAAAATGTAGAAGCAGTGAAAGACTTTGTATTTCTAGGTGCGAAGATTACTGCAGATGCTGACTGCAGTCAGGAAATCAGAAGACGCTTAATCCTTGTGAGGAGAGGAATGACCAATCTTGATAAAATAGTTAAGAGCAGAGACATCACACTGACAACCAAGGTCCACATAGTTAAAGCAATGGTGTTCCCCGTAGTAACATATGGCTGCGAGAGCTGGACCATAAGGAAGGCTGAGAGAAGGAAGATCGATGCTTTTGAACTGTGGTGTTGGAGGAAAATTCTGAGAGTGCCTTGGACTGCAAGAAGATCAAACCAGTCCATCCTCCAGGAAATAAAGCCAGACTGCTCACTCATATTAAAGGCAAAACTGAAATACTTTGGCCACATCATGAGAAGACAGGACACCCTGGAGAAGATGCTGATGCTAGGGAGAGTGGAGGGCAACAGGAAGAGGGGCCGACCAAGGGTAAGGTGGATGGATGATATTCTAGAGTCAACGGACTCATCCCTGGGGGAGTTGGGGGTGTTGATGACCGACAGGAAGCTCTGGCATGGGCTGGTCCATGAAGTCACGAAGAGTCGGAAGCGACTAAATGAATAAACAACAACAATGCTGGGCATGCTCAGCCTTGCCAGCCAAGCAGATCCATTCGTACAATGTCTCTGGGTCGTCTCTACACAACACCCACCTCAGGATGTCCCTGTTGAGTCCCTCTTTACATCGTTCTATTAAGGTTGACTGAGACCAGTCGGGGACTTTCCCAGCTAGAGCCTTAAACTCCAGGGCATAATCAGCTACAGACAATTGGCCCTGGTTAAGATCCTTCAGTGCCTTTTTAGCCCTTGCCTTGGCTTGTGGATCCTCAAAATGCAGCTTTAATGCCCACATGAATTCCTCAAAATCCTCAAGCTCCGGGGAACTAGCCTCACTTAACTGAACATACCAGTCAGCCACTCGTCCCTTCAGCTTGGTGGCAATGGCAGTTATTTTAGCCTCTTCGGAAGGGAAGCATGATCCAAACTGCTTCATATAAATTTTAGCATTAGTGAGAAAGAAAGACAACTTAGTTGGATCCCTGTCAAACTTGACAGAAAAGTCTTTCAACCCCGCTCCTGTTGGAGCTGAATTAGCACCTGCTTGAGTGGTTGGGCCCCAGGTCACAGTAGTTCTCCTGTCTCGGGGTGGGGACACTGATGGACAAGCTCTGCGGGATGGAGATTCATCCCGGCGTCATCTCCGGCCCCGCTCCGCCGGTGGTCTGGGTGAGGGGATGGAGGATGATTGCGTAGAGCTGGAATCTCCTTTGTGCCTCGGCTGCCCCCCCCCCCATGACAGAGACAGGGCTTTAAGCATGTACTCCATCGATTCCAATTTAGCCTCTACTACTCTTAGCCTTTCAGGGGTTTGAGATTCTTCCCTCCCTCACACGTTAGGCTGTCTCCCTTCTAATACCATGATGTTTGGGGATAGTGGGACCCGATACTTCCAGGACACCTGGGACATCCCTGCCTGGGGTTCTTCCATTTCATCCCAGGTGATCAACTCTGCGGGCGATTCGCTGGGTGCTGGTTGCTCTGGTGCTCTCCCATCTTCGAACTCCTCTCCCTCAAGGCTGGAACTCGAATCCGCCCATAACCCTGAAGGTTCTGGGGTGAGGCTCCGTTCTCTGCTCCTGACTGTTGACTTGGGCATCAAGCCAGTCGGTTCCTCAAGTCCCCCAGTTGTGAGCTTGGACTCGGCCATCGTTAACTATTTTCCCTCACAAGGAACTAATCTTGGTAGGAGCTAACGGTACAACTTTGGTGATTCTCAGCTTTATGTAATGGTTGCCTATTCTAAAACACCATCAGACTCATGAGCAGGATCACAAAGATATCTGATTTATTAAAGAATAGTATGCAGGATCACAAAGAAAGCTGAGAATGGGAAAAGCATGCCAAATGCAAACTAAAAAACCCTTGGTACAAACAAAATCCCTCCCCCCGTAGAATCTTCCCAGGCTCACAATCCCAGGTGCTCCTAACGGCTTCTGATGGTCCGCGGGAAAAGTCCTTGAGCAGAGCACATAACCCAAACACATTCCATTGAAATGAACATAGATACAGAGCTTGGCACAAGGTTTCACAGCAGCTCCCTCCCAACAGAAACGCGTGTCAGCACCATGGCATGTGAAACGTTATGATCTACATTGCACATTGAAACAGTGAACATAACAGAAAAGAGAACTGGTGAAATTTCAGGTTTGATGGAATGAGCCAGTAGGACCACATGCTTTGGTTTAATTTTGGAAGACTTCTGCAAGAGAGCAGTTAGAAGCTAGGATAATGTATCATTCACTTTAAAGAAAAGTTGATCCTTAGCTCACATAGTCTGGAAAATATAATAGGAAACACCATTGTGCTCCCTACCTCTTCAGCTCTTCAGTTTTATATCCATTTTAGCAATGTTTCATCGCTTACAACAATCTCTCTCTCTCTCTCTCTCTCTCTCTCTCTCTCTCTCTCTCTTTCTTCTTTCCCTTCTTTCCTTTCTCACACACATGCCTCTTCTTAATTGGCTCTGCCTGAACAAATACTAAGCCACTAGATAAATGATGATTCAATCATTCATTGCATATTTAGAGGTGTAAAATCAATAGTCACACATAGTTAGCTTTATCATATAAAATCATTATGGTCCAAACAGCTGTGTGCAAAATGGCTGTTGTGCACTAGTGCTTCATGACACTGCATCATACCCTCCCATGGGCACTCCAGGAGGTATGAAAAACCAGGTGGCCATAGAATGAGAGCTTAATGTCACAATGAATGATTGCAGGGTTAGTTTTAACAAAAAAAAGAGCAATGGAAGGGAAATTTCAGCTACCTTGTAAAATTAAAAATGATAATCAGCAAAAACCCATTCAATGGTTTGCCCAGACATTTCAGGGAAAATTTTGGTTTCCAATATCACCTCATGAATTGTTGAAAACTCCCTATAAAACAAGGAACATAAAGCTTGCAGTTCATAACCTGGAGGGGGAATGTCATTTTAATAATCCTTGCCTTCTTAATGCATAGTCTTCCAGATTGAAGAACACTTCCTTCCAGTGTTCATGTATAGAAATGTGTTTGTGCAGAAGAGTTGTGTCGTATATGTTAAGTGATGCAGAGCATTGTTGGAGGATGTGCATAGATCCAACTAAACTTCATTGTTCAGGTCATAGTTTTTGGCATACAAGTAACTAAAAAATCATTGCTATGTATTCTGTTGCCATGCTTGTCAATTTCTTTATAAAACATTACTACAAAGTATTGATTGTTAAGGGTTGCCCAAGAGTGAGGCAAAGGAAAGCACTCCTCATTACAACTTTTCCCTTCTATTTTCCATGCCCTTTCTGTTAATTCAGTGATAGGGTGTATGACCTCCCTCCATGCTTGCCATGCTCCTAGCCTTATCAGACCGTAATTTTTTAAATCGTATTTTAAATGTAAACCTGACATGCTCTAAAGCAAAGTTCCACCTCTA
Organism: Candoia aspera; assembly: GCF_035149785.1. NCBI lineage: Eukaryota > Metazoa > Chordata > Lepidosauria > Squamata > Candoiidae > Candoia > Candoia aspera. The sequence continues at coordinate 41,711,136 of NC_086155.1, forward strand.
AATTTATCTTCATTTACAAGAATGGCCTCACGTAGACTTTATAGGCATTCTTATAAAAATGAAAGGCTGCAGCCTATGTCTTTGTTTGGGCCTGCTCAGAAACACCATCTTAAGCTGGGGTAGAAGAGAGCATGTTAGAGATGGGAAAAGGATTGCAGAGGACAATCTCACTAGTTTGTCTTCTGGAAAATGGATGTTTTGTGACATGTCATGCCCATCATCATATCATATGGGAACTGGCAAACCTTCTGAGTGTTGCCACTTTGCACTAGTCCTATTAAAATTCCAAACTGTAAATCAATATATAATGTTTGCATACCCTGTCCTAATGGCATTTTTTACAGATGGGAAATAACAGCCTGCACTTTGTGCTCACTGAATAAGCTGTATAATAAGCTGAATAATAAAATCATGGATCATATGCACTTAGTGAGCTTCCTTCCTTCCCTCCCTCCCTCCCCCTCCCCTCCCCTCCCCTTCCCCCTTCTCCTTTCCCTCCCCTCCCCTCCCCCTCCCCTTTCCCTTTCTCTCCCAAAAGAATATTCTAGGTCTGGTGATGATTTGAAACCCAGACCACTTGCAACAAAGTAGCATTTTCTGAAATATACTTTATTAATTAAATGTTGGAAAAGTGAATTTCAGGCTAAACTTTGGGGCTGTTACGAGCTGTCTTTAGCAAGTGGATTACTCATACATCAGTCCTTCCTTTGTACAATGTGAAGTTCTGCACGAATTGCCTTCAAGGCAGTGATCATCCTTAACTCTATCCAAAAGAAGCGTAGAGCATTTAGATAATCAACTCCATTCTGATAAAAATCCACACCATGCAATTATTTCTTTCAATGTGATATTTTGGATGAGGACTGAGATCATAAATGAATTGATGTTAAACATGTGCATTTGTGCAGCTATCCATCACTGTATTTTTTAACCATGCAATTATAAACTAAGGACATAGGAATGAAATTAAGAAAATGGAAAGACATGCTGTGGCATCAGGATGAAAAATAAAAGCCTAAGGTCAATTTGTCTATGGAGGAGGAATGTTCTTCGGGGCCAGTTTCAATAATAGGGGAGCTTGACATGTATTTTGTGTTTGGCTGACGTAACCCTAACAGACTTTTTAGCTCAGGACTATAAAAGCAGTAGAAGCAGAGGCTTGTGAGGCTGTCAGGTAGATAAATAATGCCCCAAGAGCTGCAGAGGAGGAACAGCCTAATTGTTTAAAGGTTTCCTCCATTGCTACAACTAAAGGACATTGTTGCTATGGAAGTGCTGGGCAGGCAAATCACCCAGCTAGCTAACCCACAAGAATAACTGCTCATTGGCCAATCCAGCATCCTAGTGGGTGGCTAATATTTGTCTCTGTGTGTGTGTGTTCTCTGTAGCCAAGCTCTCCATTCTTTGTCCTGTTCAAAAAGAACTAATCCATATAATTATATTAGGATAGTTTTAACATTTAATTAATATTTATTATTAAGGATTCAGTACAGCAGAAATAAACTTAAAAGAGGCCTTGTTATGCTTAACTTTAAATATCCTTACAGAAACCAATAATTATATGATTGGGATTTGCTGCAACTCCTTTTGGAGATGCATGGTATCCTGGAATGGTTAAAGTTAGCCCAGTATTTGAGAAAAAAACATTCAGAAATTCTCTTCTCTCCTACCCCTCCTCTCCAGATTCAGTACTACACATACTAGGTACCACACAATTGATATATACTCTCTCTCTCTCTGTGCGTGTGTGTATTCTACTTCTGGAATTCACTTATTATAAAGTATTTCTGAAAGTACTGTCTGATATATCCATTAGAGAGTAATGTATACATATTGTCAGAGAGCCAGTCTGGTGTAATGTTTAAAGCATCAGGCTAGAAACTAGGAGACTGAGAGTTCTAGTCCCACCTTAGGCATGAAGCCTGCTGGATGACCTTGGGCCAGTCACTCCATCTCAGCCCTAAGAAGTAGGGAATGGCAAACTACTTCTGAAAAACTTTGCCAAGACAGCTGCATTCACTTGTCCATGCAGTTGCCAGGAGTCAACACTGACTTGAAGGCAAAAACACATATTAAGTTTTGTACTTTCTATGTCTTGTTAAAACAGGATGAATTCCAACAAGACTCCATCAACTGATGAGAATATGAGTAAACTGGTAGCCATAAAGGTGGGTTTTGCCCCTACATTTCATAGCCAGCATTGTGTGGCCTTATTTTCATTTGGGCCTTTGCCTTCTTCTTCCCTCCCTGGACATCATAGCTTTGTTTATATTAATTCAGCCTGGAACAATCATGCTACTTGTTTTCAGAATGCTGGTTGTTGATCACTTCTGTATAATTACATATATTGCAGGTCTTGAACTAGCAACCATTTTTAATATCCTTGCTCCTTGAATGCCAGAAATCAAAACAGATCAAATGTAAAAATTGGGATTACTGTAGAATAACCCGTCCTGAGTTACAAATTAACCACTGATAACCCACTGAAGTCTGCTTCAATATACTTTAGGTAGTTGTAATAAAAATGTTTTCTGACATGGAAAAATAATCTATTGATGCTATCTTGCCATGCTTCTGTTCTTCACAGATACAGAATTGAAAAGAGTTGCATCAAACTGACCTTCTGTGAATAGATATTGATGATTTGGAATTCCTTGCAAAGCAATTGACATTTAAGAAATATTTCAGTGCATCCAAATGTGAGCTATATCTCCCTGTAGCCAACTACATCTATTCTACTACTTCTCTTGTTTTCATCAGGCCTTTCCCTGTTACTGAGTTGGACTGCTATCTACCATTCTTGGATGGGCAAAAAATTAACTGACATAACGTTTCTTGCCCCACTGCTGATCTCATTACCAATTATCTCCATTTGGTGAGTAAACCTAATACGTTTATGGGTCCTGAGGCTGAGCTTAGATGATGCTGGGATGGGAAGAGAATTGCCTGTATAGCTAAGGATGATTTAAGACCTCCTCACTCAAGGACTGGATACAAAATGAAGGCAATATCACAGCAGGAAAAAAAAATGTTGCCAAGACATGTTTGTGACTTGTAAACTTCTATTACTTAATGAGTTACCATATAGTTTTGGTCAGTTTCTGGGGTATTGTATAAATTCTGTGTTGAAAAATAATGAGGAATAAATGAGGAATAGAAAACGAAGAAACTAATACATGCCCATAAGATGGATTAGCATCCTGTACATCTGTCTCCATCTCTTTGGCTTTCAGAGTAGGAGTTCTAGCATTCATACCCCTTGTATAGCATTTCTGTTGACAAATGATGCACAATGCACAATGATGACACCCAGAGCTGTTTAAGAGGTTTCAGTAATACCAATAAAGCTAAACATTGCTATCAAAAATAAAACTGTGTGTTACTCTAAATGTAGTTCTCTAAGGCATAGATTTTAGTAAGTATGTAGTAGTAAATAAGTAGTAACTATTTTAGTAATAGTAACTACTACTATTACTATTACTAATAATAATAAGTGCAAAATAATAGGACTAACAATTTAAAACAAAATAATTTATCTCAGCTCGGTAGTGGGATTAACTTTTCATATGAGGGCTAATTATTGCAAAACTTACTTTAAAAAATGGTACATACTTTTTAAAAAACAAATCCTGAGAATGGAGCAATGTTGTACACACTGCAGTAGGAATGTAAATAAAAGAAAATCCATGTTTAGATTTTACAACTGAAGACAAGGAACCCTAAATTTAATCAACAAACAAAATATCCAATTTTAAAACAGTCAATCACACAAACTTCAGTTCTTTCAAGTATCACTGATTACAGTGGAAGAGATTTAAGCTTTAGCACATGTTTAACTAAGCCATTGTATTAACTGGAATTAGAAGAGATCACTAACAGTCAGTCTTTGAACATTTAGAAAACATTATTGGAATTATGAAAGACTCAGCATAGTATTTTGAAGAACACTGTACTACTCAAATAATATTATCACCTGTTTTGATAATGTTATTAGCCTAGTAGACCTGGGGAATGCTTTATGCTTATAATATCTTAATAAATTCTACTGTGATAATTTTGTTTGCAAGTTAATAAAAGATGCTATCCTGTTAAGTTGAATTATAAATGCGTAGTTATAAATGGTTTGACAATATGCAAAGCATGCTTATTAGTACTTCCAATTTAGAAAGTAGAAAAATGTAGACAACTTACATTAGGCTGGGCCTAATATTGTCCAACCTTTTAAAAACTGATTTGAATAAAGAAAATGCTCATTAGAAGAAGTATGGACTGGTGGAAGAGGAGATTTTATGGAATGTTATTTTCAGCATAAGTATTTGGGTGAGTTTTATTAGAGTACCACTAATCATATAAAACTCATCCAAATACTAATTAATTTTAACAAAGAGTTCTCAGGGAACAAGAACCCAAACTTCACCACATCTATAAGGCAAAAAGTATGGTAGGGAATGCAGGAACCAGGTGCCTGCCTCACCCAAGGAGACGCTAGTACACCCCCTCCTCAAGAAACCATTGCTGGATCCAACTGTGTTGGACAATTTTCGTCTTGTCTCCCACCTCTCCTTTTTAGGGAAGGCGGTTGAGAAAGTGGTGGCATTGTAATTCCAGAGGATTCTGGATGAAATGGATTATCTAGACCCCTTCCAGTCAGGTTCCAGGCCAGGATATGGGACAGAGACTGCATTGGTCGCACTTATGGATGATCTCTGGTGAGAGTGGGATGGAGGGAGTGCATCCATCCTGGCTCTTCTTGACCTCTCAGTGGCTTTCAGTACCATTGACCATGGTATCCTTTTGGGTCGGCTCAGGGAGTTGGGGGTGGGTGGCGTAGTTTTGCGTTGGTTCACCTCCTTACTCCAGGGCCGGTCCCAATCGGTGGTGACAGGAGAGGAGAGATCTGCCCCTCGACCCCTTCATTGTGGGGTGCCGCAGGGTTCGGTTCTCTCTCGTCTCCTATTCAACATCTACATGAAATTGCTAGGTGAGATCATCCGTCACCACGGGATGAGGTATCATCAGTATGCTGACGATACCCAATTATACATCTCCATCCCGGGTGAGGTAAGTGATGCAGTAGCTGCCCTCTCCAAGTGCCTGGGGGCTGTGGGGGTCTGCATGGGGAATAACAGGCTTCAGATGAACCCTGGTAAGACCGAGTGGCTGTGGGTTGATGGCTCCTCTGTATCCAGGAAGTTATCATCTTTAGTTCTGGATGGGGTTGCACTGCCCCATTCAGACCTGGTATGTAATCTGGGGGTCCTTCTGGACTCATGACTCCTGCTCAAAGAGCAGGTGGCAGTCATGGCCAGAAGGCCCTTTGTACAATGTGCTGTGCACCAGTTATGCCCTTTCCTGGATCGAGATGCCCTCCAAACAGTCACTCATGCCCTGGTCATCTCCCATATAGACTACTGCAATGCGCTCTACATGGGGCTACCCTTGAAGAGTTTCTGGAAGCTTCAGCTGGTCCAGAATGTGGCCATGTAGGCAGTTATTGGTGCCCCAAGGTTGGCACATATGACATCACTGCTGCAGGAGCTGCACTGGGTGCCAATTTGCTTCTGGGTCCAATTCAAGGTGTTGGTTATGATCTTTAAAGTCCAACATGGCCTGGGGCCAGGATATCTTAGGGATCATCTCATCCCCATAACATTGACCCGTCCCACCCAGTCATGCAGAGAGGGCATGCTACAGACCCTGCAAGTAAGGGAATTCCAATTGGCAGGGTCCAGGAGGTAGGCATTCTCTGCAGTGGCATCTGCCCTCTGGAACATTCTGCCCCTGGAGGTGAGGCAGGCCCCTTCACTCCCGGCCTTCTGGAAGAATTTGAAGACCTGGTTCTGCCGCCTTGCCTGGGGTGGGAGGTGCAATAGTTCTTCCTGGGGGTGGCTGGCATGGTAGATCCCTCCTCAATGAATGAGATCTTTGCTTCTTGGATTTTGTATCTATTTTATTCTTATTTATTGGTCATTTATATTGTAATTTATATTTTTTTATGCCTTTAATTGCTGATTTTATTGTAAACTGCCCTTTTTGGGGGAGATGGGTGATGATAGAAATTTGAAAAATAAATAAATAAACAAACAAACAAACAAACAAATAAATAAATAAACTCTAATGCAAAAATGTATCATAAGCCCAACCCCAAAACAATATCTTAAGCATAACATACATCTAGGTATACTACTAACCATAAAAATACCTGCTAATATTCATTGTGACATGATTTTTAACTAGAATCCTGAATGAACCTGAACTCTAATCATAACAACACCATAGCTCGTCATAAATGTAGTTCAAATGTGATCCCAGAAGACAGTTTCAATAATGACAGCTATATAAGCTGACCACTAACCATAAAAAACCAGCTAAATACTCTGGCTGAGATTAATTTTAACCAGAATCCAGGAACTGAAATCTTAACCCTAATTTCAGTGTATCTGATGTACTGTAAACCTAACCCAAGCAAAACACCTCAACTGTTAACATCTATATCTGACTACCACTCACATAAAAAACAATAATTTTAACCATAACCTAATACAACCCATACAGTACAACCATATAAAGTAAACCATACCCCTTAATAAATCAGCCATAATATAAATCAGTGTTAACCTGTAAGTACTAAAATGGACTTTTACACCAACAGTGATTTTAAATTTAGCCTTAAAACAGTGAACCCAAATCTTCCTCTAATTTCATCATATCTGCAATGTAAATGTGTATTATAAACCTAATCCCCAAAACAAATCTTGACAACAGAATGGTGGGTGAACGATAGAGGCTATTCTGATTGAATTTTTACATGACACTACATTAGAGACACCTAATAGTTTAGTTGTCAGAACCTAGATTGAACCTAGAGAGCCAGTTTGGTGTTGTGGTTAAGGCACTGGGCTAGAAACCGGGAGACTGTGAGTTCTAGTCCCACCTTGGGCACAAAGCCAGCTGGGTGTCCTTGGGTCAGCACTCTCTCTCAGCCCTAGGAAGAAGGCAATGGCAAACCCCTTCCAAAAAACCTTGCCAAGAAAACTGCAGGAACTTGTCCAGGCAGTCTTTGAAAATTGGACAAGATCGAACAGATTAAAAAAAAGTTTAAGAGTCAGAACATTGAAAAGATTCTTGATGAGGTGGGGAACTCTACCAAACTAACAAAATAAATTTTAATAGAAATTAGATTTTGCTAACCATCAGGCTAGAATGTAATGTTTATAAAACACAAAAGTTGGAATGTATTAAAGGTTAATGCAATTCTAATGCACCAGACGATGTCTAAATTTTAAGAAACAATTGAGCTTTTTTAGCATCAAAAGTATTGGGCATACAAAATAGAAGTGATCAAAATTGATGGAAAGTCTGAAAGGGTCAGAAGAAAGTTTGGAGTCTTCTGAATAAATATTAGGAAGAACTTCCTGGTGATATAAGCTGTTTAATAGTTAAACAGTATGCCAGAAAATTTGGCAAAAATCTTTGCAATTATTGAGATCTGACTTAAAATGAAATCTACTGTTGTTCTCACAGTTTTTAGCTTTATTACCTTGTGTGTGTGTGTGTGTGTGTGTACATCCCTTTTCTTTCCTTTTTAAAAAAAACCAAATTCTAAAGCTGTTTGAAAAGATTCTGCATAGAAGTTATCTCCTGCTTGGAAGTCCTCATGAGAATGCAATACAAGGTATGTACCAGCAGGTTTTAATCAACAATCTGCATATAGTCCAGCTGTTTGATCATTGTTGCAAGGCTTATAGAAGCAGCAGGGGTTTCTGTATTTTTCCTCTGCAATTTCCACATTCCTGGCTTAACTCTGCCTAGATACAGTTGTGCATCTGAATGTACTGAGTTTCAGATTGAATCAATACTATGATTTATACATAAAAGCTCCCAAGCCCAGTCACACAATTATACTACTAATTTTTCATGAAGCAGACTTAAAATGCTTGCCAACAGGCAAAATTACTCTCTTGTTAAATGCTCTGTTGTTCTCATGCCTTTCCCCCTGCTCTCCTATGTAATCCTTAATATTAGTAAGTGTTCTTCAGCACCAGAGAACATTAGCATTTATGTCTGTATTTATTTATTTAGACACATTTCAAATACACCAAACTTCCTCTCATATTCATAACTGAGTTCAAAGACAGCTGAACAAATTTGTCTTTCCTTTAAGCTGTCCTTTTTCATTTACGTAGTCATGAGGATGCATTCACATTTAGTGGCTTCAGGTAGTATATAAAAGAGACCCAGATTTCTGTGGACTGGAGTTGCAAAATCTGCAAAAACATATTTTACCACAGCAGGGGCAATAGCCTGCCTGCCTGCCTACCCAGAGGACTCTGCTAATACAGGCAAACAACCACAACATAAAACCCATGGCGCCCAAGGATAAAGCCATAACCCCACTCAAATCCACACACACACCCCCGCCAATCAACAGCAGAGCTCAAATCATTTCAGTTGGGTTATGATAAGAAATCTTTAAAAAAAATCTGTTAACAATCTTGGTTCTTCTACTACCCACTGGGGAATATATCACATTTTTATGTAAGTTAATACATAATTTGTTTTAAAGCTACATATAGATTTTTCATTTTATTAAGTTATGGGAAGCCCACCTTCTTTGTTTAAGAGATCTTTTGTGAAAACAGCTAAATGTGTACATATCCCTTAAAGGACATTTACATTTCCTTCCTTTCAGTCAGATATAATATTGTTCTGTAACCAAATTGCAAATTATAAAACTGCTTAGAATTTGCATGGTCTAGAGAATCTTGCAGCTGCCTTCAGCTACAATCCAGTCGCTAATTAGGGTCAGGCAGTTAAAAGCCAAGGTCAGTGAAGTGATCTACTATTATCATTTAAGATGACCTTTTGGCTTTTTGCGTGCTTGTGGCTTTTTTTGTTCATACTGGCAAGTCAATTTAATTTTGTTAAAACCTCAGAACCTGATAATAATAGTTCCTATTCATTTAAAGCCTGCTTTATCTATAACAACAGAATTCTATTTAGCTTCAAACTTTTGCAGGGAAAAAACTAAGGAATTTCACCAAGAACTTTTCTTCTAATATATTATTGGTACAAAATAGTATTCTAACACAGAATGGCAACAGCAATATAGGAAGAAGCAAGAGACAGTTTATCACTTTAATGACAATAGGAAAGGCATCATTTCATACTGGATACATGCAAGAGACGGCAATGGTAAACCACTCCTGTTTTTTTACAAAGAAAACCACATGTACACCCAGTACAAAGTGATTGATGATATAGTGCTAGATGAGGGGTCAAATCAAAGAGCACTCAGCATGATACTGAGAAAGACCTAAGAAGGAATGATGTTGCTTTCATAGCCAAGAAGGATATAGCAAAGACAGCACCTGGGTACAATGTAATCAATGACCATAATATCAGTGAGAATCATCCAAAGCAGAATAGAGCTCTACATAGAAAGGGAAATACTAGGTATTCAACTGGTTTCAGTAAAGGTCAAGGAACAAGATATATCCTTGCTCTTGTATGCTGAATAATTTAATAATAATAAAGAATACTAAAAAGAAATCAACATGTGCTTGTGAAATCAACATGTCCATTGACTATAAACTTTGACTTTGCTTGTAGCATATCGAGCTGTGGAATGCACTTAAAAAATGGGAATCCCAGAACATCTCATTGACCTCATGCAAAACCTAACATAAGACAGGAAGAGACAGTCTGGATGGAATGTGGCAAAACAGACTGGTGTTAGGTTGGCAAAGGAATAAGACAAGGCTGTATGTTATCTCCTTATTTATTAAACCTATATGCTTAGCAGATATTGAGGGAAGCTATGGTGCTGGTGACATTACTCTGATAGGCGAAAATGCAAATGATCTAGTAATGCAAGTCAAGGAGCACAAAGAAAAAAATGGAACTAAAATTAAATATGAAGAAGACAAAATAATGACAACAGGTATAGTAACCAGCTTTTGAATTGGCACTAAAGTTGCTGAAGTGTTGAATAGCTTCTACATTTTATGATCAACTATTTATTTTATTTATTCTCTATCCCACCTTTATTATTTTTATAAATAACTCAAGGCAGAAAACATACCTAATACTCCTTCCTCCTTCTATTTTCCCCAAAACAACAACCCCGTGAGGTGAGTTGGGCTGACAGGGAGTGACTGGCCCAGGGTCACCCAGCCAGCTTTCATGCCTAAGGCAGGACTAGAACTCTCAGTCTCCTGGTTTCTAGCCTGGTGCCTTAACCATGCTTTCCTGTGTTCAGATTACAGAGTATAAAAGAGACAATTAATCATACAAATAAACAATTTGGAGTCAGGCAATGTTTGTTATTATGAAAAGAAATAGATGCTTTTCAAAGCAACATAAAAGAACAGCCCTGTGCTTTTCTGCTCCTATGTAATGAGTGCATTTTAGGTCTCTTGGATTCATTTATACAGTGAATGAACAGTTACTACGTTTTATTTTGAGGATATATGTGGTATTTTGAGATGGGCGGCTATAGAAATCAAATAAATTAATTAATAATTAAAAAAATCTTATGTATTTTTGGATCACTTCTATTACAAAAGTAAAACCCAGGGCAGAAATACAAGTTTGTCTGATAAACTGTGATAAACTATATTAGCAAGCCAAGAACATCTTCATTGACTTTTTCTGCAACCCAGAACAAAAATCAGTGCATAAGTTAGCAAGCACATAGACACTTTTTTTTAAAGTAAGAAATTGAATTGTAATTGTAATGCCACATTTTCCAGGGTGATTCTGTAAATTATAGAAAATGATAGTATGTGATGACAGCTGATGAAATTAATGAGCTTGAATTCTTAAGCAATAAAATCAAATAAAGACAAGGGAGCATTTACATTAAATATCTCTACTTTAGACACTATGGTCTAGTTGTCAGGTTGACCTTGTTTTTAAAAATAATTTAACTTCTTTTCCTTTAATATTTCTCAAACAGATGGTAGCTCCACAGATGTAGTATCAAACTGATTTTGGGGTAGTAATTTTAAAGAAAGTTGTGCCCACATACAATTCTATGTTATTGAAAGATAAATCAATTCTAGGGATGAATGAGGGCTGAAATGGAACAGGAGTAGCAACTCCATCTCTCACACAAATAAAATCTATGCCCTATATGCTACTGTGACATTGCAACTGAAGTAGTCAAGAACAAAGAACAAAACTGGAGAGTGCAAATAAATGAAGGCTCAAAAAAATGTCTCTAGGAGACTGTTTGTGAAACCATTCCAATGATGCTAATGAAACTTCAACAAAATAGACTAGCCAGAGTCAGTGAGATGTGAGGGCCTTCCTTCCTTCCTCCCTTCCACCTTATAAGCCAATATAATATGCCCACAACCCACCAGCTAGAAGGTATATGCACTGTGTGACAGATTCCTGTCTTCCTTTCCTTTTCCGTTGCTTATTTTGATCCAGAAACAGGATATTTAGGAAGAATTGGGGTAAACTGCAAGCTGCTTTCATTTTGAATTCACTAATCTGTCTTTGCAAAAGTCATATGCCTCCTCAGTGTCAATCTTCTCCAAATGTTAAGACCAGGACCATGTCCACCTACTCAGTTACTCAGTTCACTTCAGACTCCTAGACAATACATTCTCAGGTTTATTTAGTATGAAGTGTTTGTAATGGATACAAAAAGAAAAAAAAAAGAAAGATTCCCAGCTTATGATACTCAGTTATCAGTTACTAGGCCGAATTTGCTATAGGAGGATTTTAACGGAAACAGCCTAGTTCTCACTCCTGGGCCCAAGGCTTGAAACATTGGACATGTGGTTACTGTGGTCATCCAACCTTATTATAATCAATTGTTTGTCTCTTGACTGATAATTCCTGCAGTCTCAACAGACTCACACAACAGCAAGTACTTGAATTTCTCATTTGGCTCACTAGCTCCCCTTTTATGGCAACGTGGCAGACTGACAGCAAAGAAAGTCAATATAAGTTTAATCACACTTTACTGAAATCGCAGGCAAGCAATTTTACATTAATACATTAAAATCATAAAGCAAATACCAAAAATATTTACAGATTGCAGGTTCATGTGAGTTGGCCAAACTGACTTGAGCCTGGTAAAACAAAGAAGCCAAAAGGAGGCAAGATGCAGAAAAATAGGGTACAAATAGGGTGGCCAGGTCCCTCTAGAGGAGTGCTTCTCAAATGTGGCAACTCTAAGATGGTTGGACTTCAACCCCCAGAATTCCCCAGCCAGTAGAAGTCCACAAATCTTAAAGTTGCCACATCTGAGAAACACTGCTTTAAACTCTTACGCAACAGCACAGTTCTTTTATCCTCTAAATATTCAAGCTGCTGGCCTCACCTCCCTGAATGAGGCTTCCTGTTGGCTCTTTGTCTGCTTTTTGTCTTTTCTCCCAGATTGGTTATCTTGCAGCTCTAGCCAATAATCTTATCTCAGGCTTGGTTTGTGTGTATTCTCTTACATGTGTCCACCCCAGCAATGTACCAAATTCCCAACAGAAAAGTAACATTCAGAGGTCACCTCCTTCTGTCCAGCGACTTGCCATCTGTTCCCTTATACTCACCTTCCTTTGCAGATTCTATACAATTTCCGCTCCTTGTGATTTAAGCTACATTCTATTATTTACTTAGCTTTTGCAGTTTTAAGTTGACCTACTTTTGCTCTGAAATGTGTTCATAAATGCTATCAAGAAAAAGAATGGGAAAAGTATACTTTTTCTAATAATGAAATGGATACATTTTTTTAAACAATAGCAGAAGCAATCATAACAATAATAATCACAGATAAAGTCATTGGAAATGACAGCAAAAATGGATGGGATTTTAAAATTCAGACTGAGTGATGCCTGGAACATAATACAACAGATATTACTATCATTAATGTAGCCGTTTCAAGAGGCAGTAATGTTGAAGATAAGCAACTGGAAAAGGTTACAAAATACAAACAGAGATTGCAAATATTTGGAAGAAGTTGACAATAGTACCAATTATTAATGGGTCACTAAGTTCAATTTCATGAAGGCTTAGAAAGAATTTGGATTATTATAAGTTGTTCCAAAATATGACAGCCCAAGTAGAAACAACAGCCTGTTGGGTATCTCATACATAATTAAACACTACTTTTATTATTTCAAGTCCATAGGAAGAGCTAGGATCATGAAGAAAACTGGCCAATATTGGCTGTGACACATGTTTAGTAGAATTGGAATAAGGATAAATTAAAGGAAAATAGGGCTGTTCCTAATGTTACTTGATAATCAGATATATTGGATTTAAAACTTTGTAAGCCCCTTGTAAAGAATATGCATATTGTTGGGGTTTTAGCGAATTGAAACCAACCACACTTAAAAGTCATCAGTATCAGAAAGACTGATTGATTAACCATGTGCCATCCAGTCAGTGTTCATACTTAGTGACCACGTAGATAAACCTTATCTAGAATAATCTGTCCTCAACCTGGCCTTTCAAGTTTCCCAATGGTCAATCCATTGCCACTGTAATCAAATACACCCATGTTGGACTTCTATTTCCTTTCATCTTTCCCAGCATTATGGACTTTTCAAAGGAAATGGGTCTTCGTATAATGTATCCAAAATATGATAATTTGAGCCCAGTAATTTCTACCTTGAATGACAGCTATGGAATGATCTGATCCAAAGCATCTATTCTGCTTCTTCAGGTCCAGCTTTTGGCTCCATAGAATGTTACAGAGGAAACCATTTTATGCATGATTCTAATATTTGTAGATATAGATATGGCATGGCATCTGAATATCTTTTCCAAAGCTTCATTGCTTCTCTAGCAAATACTAGTCTGCAGCATATTTCCTGACTGCTAATACATTTACAGTTGATAGTTGTGAGTTCTAGTCCTGCCTTAGGCACAAAAGCTGGCTGGATGACCTTGGGCCAGTCACTCTCTCTCAGTCAAACTCACCTCACAGGGTTGCTGTTGTGGGGAAAATAGGAGGAGGAAGGAGTATTAGGTATGTTTGCCACCTTGAGTTATTTATAAAAATAATAAAGTTGGGATAGAAAATTGTGAAGATGTGAGCTGTCCTTATATCCCTCAAAGAGACTTTGTCCTTCATTTCAGGGTCAACTACATCATTTTATCCCTGCAAAAACTGCAACAGATCTGTACTAATAAATATCTGTAATTGGAAGATTTTAGAGACAGCATAATGCAATCTTTTTGGACTATGGGGTACACTGAGCCAATGAATAATATGCAGAGGAATTTACACCAAAACTGAATGAGCCAGAACAAAATTTGATTAAATAAAAAACATTACATTCAGTTAATGTTAAATCCAGTTCCTCTTTCCCCTCAAGTTAAAAATTAGAAGTTGGTAGTGCCTTGTATGGGATTTAGTAGGGTGGCATGAAGCCTCTCAGCTGTTGTAAAGATAATTCAAGAACCTTAAATACACAAAATATTAGGTAGGATAAGTATTCTCACACTTAATTGCTGTCTTTCTCTCTGACTTGACTAATCAGTTATTTAAAACTCATAAGAGAAGTGGTAGTAAAAATAAACACATTCAAATGTACACATAACTATTCTAACATGGATGAATAACACATTCAGTAGTAAAACTAAAATAATTGACAAAATTGTAATTTCTCCCCTTTCACCCCTGGAGTGGCTGTGGAAATAGCAAATACAATACCACTTAAGGCTGCTGCTTATTAGAAAAAAATGTAATTTATCTTAAGACATAATTATGTCAATCTTCTATATTGATTATTTTCATTATTATATATAATGGTTATTATTGTTATTAGGAACATCAATCATAAAGAAGGACTTCATTGTGCAATTGCCTCTAAAAGAGATTTAATCTACTTAGCACACTTGAAAAAAGCCAGTGGTAACTCAGCACTTAGTGTCCCAAATCCTTCAATGAAGTCACTAAGGTTGGGGAGTGAGTGAGGGACTTTTCTGAAGGACTAAATAGGAACTTTTGGATTAGTTAACTTACGTAATGCATCTAAAGATGAAAAGGGGTGGTGGTTAAACCAAATGTTTCTTTGAGTGAGGGTTCACACAACATGTTAAATTATTATATGGCTTTTTGAAACCTGATCGATTTTCTGCTGATTGTTAGAAAACAAGAGAGAGAGATTTTGTGTTTAACCAGAAATTAATATATTTGTTGATCTTCACATGGTAGTTGGATGACTAAAATGTTTTTCCAACATTACCGTCTCAGGTTTCATTGTGAACATTAGCCCTATTTTCTCTTTTAAATGTGGAATTCCATACAACAAAAGTCTTGTTCAGACAATATTTTCACAAGTAGATCTCAGCACCTGAGGTGTGATGTGCAGCTCCTCTTTCTCTAAAATTCATACTGTAACATCACTGATATTCATAAGTACAGACTATTAAGTACAGTAGTAAACCTTCATATACATACAAATATGGCTATTTGAGCTTAAACCCAGGTTAGAGATACATAATCACTCTTTTCAGAATGAAATAAACATGTCAGGAGATTAAATATTGTACAAAAAGTAGAATTTTATGTACACCAATGAATGTAGTAATCATTGACTCAGATTTTTAACAATGATATTTATATTTAAGATTGGAAAATATTGAAAAATGACAATGTCTTTGACACTCCTGAAGCAAAGGTGACAATAGTGCAGTGGAAAAACTGTAAAACTCCTGGGGGGAAAAATGTTTACCTGCAGAAATGTTTAAACAAATTATAGATTGATGTGTTCCCATTCTGACACAATTGTTTATAAGGGTTTATAATGATGAAAAATACATCTTGAGCTCAAGTCCTTTCCTATTGCAGGCAGAGTCCATAAAAAAGCATTGGAAAACAATGTAAAAATTCAGAATAAAACAAAGCAAAAAACAAAAGCAAAAAGCAAAAAAGCAGGACCATGGAGAGCTCTACCCCAGTTGTACAGTTCATAAAAGAGAGATAACAGTAAAGACGGATATGATATTTTTAAAGTCCTATTTGCTACTAAATCAACTAGAATCATAAGAAGAATGAAACATATTTTGATTGTAATATGATAATTCCTCCAAGATCTATTATGAAAAATTCTTTTGTTCTTGTGCATTTCATCTCTAAATGAAATAAGCAATTTGTAACCTCTGTGGATTTCACTCACTCATTTGATCTGATTAATCAGAAATGATCAAGAAGTAGGCTAGCACAAACTAATAGTGGTTATGGGTCTCTTATTTTGATGAAAAAAAACTGTATCTTCAAAAATACTGCACATAAATATGTTTGATGCAGAATTTAGATCCATGATTTATAATCCATAAAATTGATATAGAATGTATTTTTCAACATTTATTTTTTTAAAAAAAACATTACATTAATAATATTGTGGAAATGATGGTTCTTAGGGTTTTTTCCACCCAAGAATCTTTGTCTCTATTTAGTTATCATAAAGATTAGCTTAGCTCAAAAGATGCACATTTTTCACCAATCTTGCACTATAGCTAAGGATGAATTAATTAGCATGGGGAAACATCTATGTAACTCACTGAATTTGTAATAACAGCATACAGTTCCAGTCAGAAATCATTTATGAATATTCAGAGACAAAGGACAGTAATATTTTAGGCTTCTCCTTGTAGTTTTAAGAACTGTGAACAGAGAAAAAACTTTAATTTGCCTTGTCTTAAGCAGACAAGTAGACTATTTTGGCTGACAACAGAATAGGCACACACTTAATTAAACAATCAGTAGAAAGTCTGAAAGTGGCTTCTATCCTCAACAATTTCCTCCCAGTTCCATAATGGGGGAAGCCCGTGAGATGATTATATTGTATGTAGGATGCTGGTCTATTCTCCTGCAGTTTTATTTTTATTTTTATTCTATTTTTATTTGTAATTGTGTCTAATTGTTTTTAACTATTTCTTTAATTGTTTTGACTGACTGCTTACTGTACGCTGCCCAGAGTTACATTTGTGAATATGCTATATAAATCTGATAGATAGATAGGTAGATAAATAAATATGCTAATCTCCTATGTTGTGTTTTAATAAAAGTATGACATAAATCAACCCATTCCAGCTGTATTATTTCTTTTTTCGAGGGATGGGTTATATCTAGTAAATACTTCATTTTACTTTAGAGATACGGTAATGGGCACAGCTGATATTGCTCACACAGCTGCATTTTTTTTAAAAAATCTCATTATGCCTACACTAAATGTATACTTTATAATTCTCTGAGCCAAAGTAGACATTTTTATATCTATTCTTAAACAATGAAGTAGCTTTGGGCATGAGCAATGAAGAATAACTAACTGACCCTCACTCACCCAGGCCTTCTTCTGGTTTAAAAGAAGCATCTAATATTTCATGATTTTAAGGTGGTTGCTTCTTCCCTCCAATTGTCATCTGAAAGCCCCAGGCATCAACACTTCTTTTAAACCTTAATGCTATCCTCTCCCAGAGCCCTAAATTCTATTCTTCATTTACCCAAGCCTCTTAGGCTTGTGGCAGCAGGTATTATATTCAATACGTTTTAAGACTTTAAAAAGGATTTGCCTTGGGGACAAAAGAAGTTGATGGTTAAACCACATGGTAAAAATGAAAAGTGTTTCTCCAGAAATAACCATCAACTTCTCAGCATACCTTCTCAATGACTGTAGGAGTCCTGGAAGCTCTCATGAAGCTCTCCAAGTTAGCATTTTTCAGTCCATTCAGTGGAATGGCATTCATTTGAGAGAGGCCTTTTGTGCTGACGCTCTTCTTGTTGCATCCTTTTATGTGATCCCAGAAAGCAGAGAATTTGAGAGAGTTGAGAGTCAGAAGCCAAATGAGCCTGAAGGCTGTATAAAAGCAAAAGGAAAAAGGAAAAAGGAAAAAGGAAAAAGGAAAAGACTCTGAGGGCTTTTCAGTCAATAGTTAGCTATTCACTTTGTATTTAGCCAATTAGCTGTAAGAAATAAAGAGATCACTTTTTGAGGAAGGGGATATTAATGCCTATATGCCTATATTCTTCCCTTAACTGTCTTTTCACAGATAAATTGTCAAATAGCCATAAAAGGGAAAAGGTAAGTGGCCATTTATGAGGGAATAATAGTTATCCCTACCAACCTACCACCGCCACAAAATAACAGTGTTTTCTTTTCATAATTTTGACATCATGGGCTTTACTAAAAGAGTAAATAAGTGAATTACAGATTACAAAATCCAACCATGACAGAACCCAGCTGGTCGCTGTCTCCAGTTGCAAGCATTTTCCCACCAGTCAAACACAATTTTATGCTCAGGAGATGTGCATCGAGACCGTACTACTTACTGTTATTGGCCTTGACTGTTAAACTGTAATATTTAAATTTCTTTAGAATGAGTGAATGAGGGAGCTATAGATGGCAGCTGCTCCTTGAATTTTCTGGGATGTTTTTAAAAGTTTGTTGCTCCTAGATGCATCTTAGGGTAATTAACTTAAGGAAGAGAGCCAGTCATATCACATTCACTTAAAGGGAAATGACAGCCAAATGGAGGCAAGGGGTCACTGCAAATTAAGAGGTTATGGAGGAAAATGCCATTCACGGTTGTGAAAAGCCTTGAGAAGGAAGAAATAGAATCAAGTCTGAAACCACTCTGGAGAGAAGTAAACTTAAGTGAAACAAATTTGTCTCCTGTATCTTAAGAAACATTGCTACTCCTGTGTTGGACTTTCAAGAGAATGTAATTCACAGCTTTGGCTCTGAAGTATATATTTCAAGCATGACGTCTGCCTAACTGTCGAAGGTATCTTTTTCTAGTGTTTTGGTATATTGTCACAGAAATAAAATTCAGCAGTGTGATCTTTGAAGTTGGTAGTTTTCAAATTATCTAAAGAATTTCTTTCAGGGTTCTTCCTTCACACTCTTCTCCCTGCTTCACTCCAAGATACTGCTGGTTTCAATTTCTTTCAAAGAACTACAAGTTCATTTTATCCAACTATGGAGTTTTGCTTTTTCCCTCTTTTGTAGCCACATATAAAGCTCAAGAAAGAAGAAAGTATATTAATTTAAGTGTAAACATTAAAACTTGACCATAAATCAATCTGATAAATTCAATTTGGATTTCAGGAATTCCATTTAAAATATTTGCATATGTTTCCTTGTAGGAATTCTGATATTGAGTTTGAAGCTCAAATAGTAGTTTGTATTCTATGACACTTAATCATTTAAGTCTTTAAAATGCTTCAGGCCTCATTTTGATTGTTACTGTTATGTTTATGCATTGGTTTCACTGAACCTCATAGGTAAAGATAAAATAATCATCTATAAATTTAGTATACCCAGGAGATACTAAGGCTTAGGCAGCAGCATTGCCAACCGACAAAACAACCAGACCCAAACACCTCTGTGGAACTGAAAACTCAACCTGGTAGGTTGAAAACCCTGATGTGTCAGATGCTTCAGTGTGAATTATTAACTGCAGACCTAAACCTAGATAGTGTAATGAGTCCACAATGACTCAGTTAAAATCCCCATTAATTAGATATTAGCTCTTTAAGCATTGATCTGATGTGCCAATGCAGGTAATACCCTGGTATGAAATTCTGGAGAGGCAAAGGAGTGCTAGATTTCTTTTGCGGCATGGTTTCCCACTTTCTCTAAAAGGAATAGATGATCACCTCACAACTTCAGTTTTGGACTATCCATATGTGCTACAACCATTAGCCAGCCTCACAGTTCTTCCTGGCTGTAGCTCTCCCAACATTTCAATATTTTATTTTCTTATTTTAAAAAATGATTACTTCCTTGTTTTTCCAGAATAGAAATTGAAGTTTGGGATTATGAATAGGCAGAGAAACAGGACCAAGAGACATACATCAACCCTCAGAACTTTACTAAAATCAACTACTATCCATCATCTGCTACAATTTGGTGAGAATATGGAACTTAGCTCTTTCAGAAAAATTACCACGTAGTTTAGGTCACATTAATCTACATAGTTTTCTGTTTAAATATTTTGTTGATTTATGTTCATCTTCTGAAAGTCATCTTCAGCTGGGTCCTCTGCAACTCAGTAAGCATCCTGGGGAAGAGGAAGAACTCTGTGTTTAATCCTTGAATTTTCAGGACAACTTTAGTATGTTAAACAAAGGTGCATAGCATGACATGAATTCTGCGCAACATATATGACCCCACAGCATTCTTTTTGTGAACTTCAGATTATCGAAAGTTCAGCAGAGGAGGCAGTGGCAATATTTTCAATCTGGGATCTATGTGCTGGGGTGGTTTAAGGGGGGTTAAGCCTTCCAAAAGCTTGCTAGCTAGCTATCTCCATAAGTTTGGGATTTTTTTTAAGGGGGTACCATTTTTCCCCTTAATATTTTTTAACATATTCCCCAAAAGTTTGGGGGAAAAAGTGGCTCTGCTCATTTGGGGGACACATACCATCACTCAGCTTTGTGATCTTTGGAGCCTTTTTTCCCCCTCAAAAAACAGAAGAGGCAGTTCCTGGCTACTATAATGAAATGTACCTTTGCTGTAGAACACAAACTATAATTTTGCCTATCTTTCATTTCTTATATATCATAACATACATTTAAATTTTGATTACCTTACCAGTTTTTCCACCAGTTTTTTTCAAAAATAGTAGTGTTATGCAATCTAGTCCTGGATTTTGTATGCTTTGGGCATTTTGCCTTTAGACTAAATTTTATTTAACATATTCCAGAAATGGTGCCTTCCTCCACTGAACAGGAGAAGGATTATCCTAGTACTAATATAACATCTAAAATATTACATTATGGTTCTATGTGATGGAACTCAACTTTGTGATCTCTTGATTACTATATGGCAGAACATAAATAAATACTTTATGATACTAATATCACTCTTCCATTAACAGAGGATTTATTTCTACTATTTATAATAGATGACTTTCATATTGACATGAAACAGTCCTTATGACATGAAAACATAAGGCTTGGACACAGATGAACAAAGGGTAAAGAAAATAGAATATAGTTTATAGTAATGGATCAGTTTGTAAGAAAATGGGTCAGCTACTGAGTAATGTAAGATATATTTGACTGGATCATTTTTTATCCAGTAGGAAGCTACTTGATGGCTTGCACTGCAAATTGCCAAAATATTGTGGCTTAATACATTACCCATCACATAGCAGCAGAAAGCACATACATTTGTATCTTTATAAAGACATACAGACAAATAAAGTACAAGGAAGATGAACCTTTATGCAAAGCAGTGGTAGAAGACCTTTTTCTGTACCTCCAAGAACTCACAAATGAAAACAGTTCATGGGTAACTTTCCTATTTTCCTGAGGATGCAGTTGAATGCTGTGGGTGTGTTTTAGCTATTGATCCCTAATCTGTTGTGCGGGAGAAAGAGAGGTAATACATTTTATTGCCTAGGCCAGTGCCTCTCTTGCTATATTTTATTAGTACTTTCATTGCACATTGTCACTGGAGAATAGTACCTCCATCCTAATCCAGTTCAGATTATATTTTCTTATTCATGTTTGGGTTAATAAGATAAAGATATAGGGATCACATTGAAGATAATGTCATGCAAATAAGCAGCATCTTCATTTGAATGGGTACAAGTACTACATTTACTTCAAGGGGGTGGGCATTATTTCCTACTGTAATTTTCCAACCACAGCTTTGCCTAATTAGTCCACTAAGAGTAAGTGAATCATGGTAACAAACCCTAACTCCAGTTGTCTTGCCAATGGGTCCTACAGCAGCTGAAATCTGCATAACTAATGAATATTAATGTGACTTGTCTTCATTCCTCCCTTCTAATTTCCACAATAGCAATAACAAATCTTGCTCAAGGATTTGGAAATATTTGAAGACGGTACACAAGCTACCTTTATATATATGAAATAAAACTAAGCATTTTCATTCTAAGGCAGGGGTATGTAACCTGGGCTCCAGGGGCAAAATATGATTCCTCACAGCATGTCCAGAAACTCCAGAATGGGCAGGGAAAAAAAAAATAGTTTATTTCAGGTGGATAAGGAGTTTTAAAGGAGTTTCATCTACCCTTCCAAAATCTTTTCTATGCTGTTGAAAGATGCTTTGATTTGCTTTGATCAGGTGCTTTGTGCCATGAAGGTGATGCAGTTTGCCTCTCAGGTGTGAAAAGGCAAAATATGATCAGCCTCTTCCAACTATTTCAAGTGCCAGAGTTGGTTTCAGAGAAGCTGCAGAAGACAGCAAAATGAAGCAACATGGCCACTGTTTTTAGAAGCAAGAGGTCTGTGTCGATTTGTGAAGGAGCTTTGAGGTTCTTTGTCTGAACTTTCATCAAAGCAAATATCCCCTTGAAGATCTGCACAGCCCTAATGTGTTCAGCTACTGTTTGCAATTTCCTTAGTTTTATCATGCCTGAATACGGCTTTACTGTAGAACCTTCCAAAGGATTTATTTTCCTAGGTGCACATTTTAAAAACTTATCAGAAAACAAAGATTCAGTAAAAATCCTCAACTCTAAGTGGTTCTTGGAAATGAAAGAGATATCTTTCCATCAGATAAGACAGTGAGCTGTACATTTCTTTGGGCAATATATTTTACATAATTTTATATCACAGTGAAAAATGATTGCTAAAACAGTCAGTTATCAGCTTCCAGAAAAGCAAGACAATTAAAAACTGAGATTAGGGTAAAGCAGAGTTCCATCTGAATCTTGGTTTTGATCATAGCCTCTATAGAGTGCTTTCATAGTGATCAGACTAAATCCAAACTGTTTGAGGATAACCCCAAATGCTGGTGTGGTTCCCCTGCCAACTCCCCCCCCCCATTAACTCCAGATTTGGAGATTACCTGAAAATGAGGTTGTCTCTCCTGTGGCTCCTGTGCTTCACAGCCAATAATTTGTCTTCCAAAAATATACCTTGAAGATAGTTCTAAAATAAAACAAGGAAAATATTATTCCAGGTGGGGAGTAGCCATGACTCATTACCCTGGAAAAAGTAAACTGAAGATTAAAAATAAAAGTTCTTATGGTAAAAGAGATTAGGGAAGACCCACAGATCAGCTAGATATGAGCTCACAAATATTCCTAAGGAATATGCAGTGGAGGTGAAGAATAGATTTAAGGGACTGAACTTAGTAGACAGGGTCCCAGAAGAACTATGGACAGAAGTTTGCAACATTGTTCAGGAGGCGGCAACAAAATACATCCCAAAGAAAGAGAAAACCAAGAAGGCAAAATGGTTGTCTGCTGAGACACTAGAAGTAGCCCAAGAAACAAGGAAAGCAAAAGGCAACAGTGATAGGGGGAGATATGCCCAATTAAATGCAAAATTCCAGAGGTTAGCCAGAAGAGACAAGGAACTATTTTTGAACAAGCAATGCACGGAAGTGGAAGAAGACAATAGAATAGGAAGGACAAGAGACCTCTTCCAGAAAATTAGAAACATTGGAGGTAAATTCCAGACAAAAATGGGTATGATCAAAAACAAAGATGGTAAGGACCTAACAGAAGAAGAAGAGATCAAGAAAAGGTGGCAAGAATATACGGAAGACCTGTATAGGAAGGATAACAATATCGGGGATAGCTTTGATGGTGTGGTCAGTGAGCTAGAGCCAGACATCCTGAAGAGTGAGGTTGAATGGGCCTTAAGAAGCATTGCTAATAACAAGGCAGCAGGAGACGATGGTATCCCAGCTGAATTGTTCAAAATCTTGCAAGATGATGCTGTCAAGGTGCCAGCAAATTTGGAAAACACAAGAATGGCCATCAGATTGGAAAAAATCAACTTATATCCCCATATCTAAAAAGGGAAACACTAAAGAATGTTCAAACTATTGAACAGTGGCACTCATTTCACATGCCAGTAAGGTAATGCTCAAGATCCTGCAAGGCAGACTTCAGCAATTCAATTGTTAGATGTACAAGCTGGGTTTAGAAAAGGCAGAGGAACTGGGGACCAAACTGCCAATATCCGCTGGATAATGGAAAAAGCCAGGGAGTTTCAGAACAACATCTATTTCCATTTTATTGACTATTCTAAAGCCTTTGACTGTGTGGAACATAACAAATTGTGGCAAGTTCTTAGCAGCATGGGGATACCAAGTCATCTTGTATGCCTCCTGAGGAATCTGTATAACAACCAAGTAGCAACGGTAAGAACTGGCCACGGAACAACGGACTGGTTTAAGACTTGGAAAGGAGTATGGCAGGGCTGTATAATCTCACCCTACCTATTCAACTTTTATGCAGAACACATCATGCGACATGCTGGGCTTGAGGAATCCAAGGCTGGAGTTAAAATCGTGGAAGAAACATTAACAATCTCAGATATGCAGATGATACCACTTTGATGGCTGAAAGTGAAGAGGATCTGAGGAGCCTTATGATGAAGGTGAAAGAAGAAAGTGCAAAAGCTGGCTTGCAGCTAAACCTCAAAAAAACCAAGATTATGGCAACCAACTTGATTGATATCTGGCAAATAGAGGGAGAAAATGTAGAGGCAGTGAAAGACTTTGTATTTCTAGGCGCAAAGTTTACTGCAGATGCTGACTGCAGTCAGGAAATCAGAAGACGCTTAATCCTTGGGAGAAGAGCAATGACAAATCTTGATAAAATAGTTAAGAGCAGAGACATCACACTGACAACAAAGGTCCGCATAGTTAAAGCAATGGTGTTCCCCATAGTAACATATGGGTGCAAGAGCTGGACCATAAGGAAGGCTGAGAGAAGAAAGATCGATGCTTTTGAACTGTGGTGTTGGAGGAAAATTCTGAGAGTGCCTTGGACTGCAAGAAGATCAAACCAGTCCATACTCCAGGAAATAAAGCCAGACTGTTCACTTGAAGGAATGATATTAAAGGCAAAACTGAAATACTTTGGCCACATAATGAAAAGACAGGACACCCTGGAGAAGATGCTGATGCTAGGGAAAGTGGAAAGAAAAGGAAGAGGGGCCAACCAAGGGCAAGGTGGATAGATAATATTCTAAAGGTGACGGACTCATCCTTGGGGAAGCTGGGGGTGGTGACGACCGACAGGAAGCTCTGGTGTGGGCTGATCCATGAAGTCACAAAGAGTCGGAAGCAACTAAACGAATAAACAACAAAATGGTAAATCTTATCTGTTTCCCATCTGCAATAAGTCCCTGTCAGTTCAGAGGAGTTTACTCCCATCAAAGTATGCATAGGGTTACAGCCTTAGCTGGAAAACCGCTATTAAGAATGGATGTTTCCTGAGTAATATAAATTAAAATACACTATATATATGCTGACAAGTTGGTTTACAATTTATTTATTTAATCTTCTAGGTCTCCTGGCACTTGACAGATATTCATAGCATTAAATATTCTTGGTAAATATAAATATATCAATCAATCAATAACAATCCCTCAACCCAACTCCCAAACCATTCACAATACAAAAAAAAAGCCAGATGGCAGCCACTCAGTCCACAAAGGCTGTGCAGAACAGTCCCATCTTCAGCATCTTCTGAAATGAACCCAGAGGGGGCCACCCTGATCTCAAATAGGATCCTGTTCCAAAGAGCAGGTACTGCCACAGAAAAGCCCCTTTGTGCCTCAATTACCCTCAGTTCACAGAACTGGGTACTCCCAAGCTCTTACCCCAGAATGATTGGGTCAGTTGGGCTGATTCCAGATGAAGTGTGCAGTCTTGGAGATATCAAGACACCATCTTGATTTATATTTCTGATGTCAGTTGCATACAGTTATGGAACTTAGTCTCATCTCAGTGTATGTGGGATTGCAACATTGCAATAGATTGTGCATATCTACTCAAATGCAACAAGCAAGCTTAAACATTTGCAATTAGTTTTTCATAAACAGGACAGAAAAAGAGACTGAGAAAAGGATTATAGGGAGAAAACAAAACTGCCAGATTCATCCATTTCTAAGGGGAGTTGTGACTTTCCTATGCAGGCTAAAGATGTGAGGAACCAAAACTGGAAGCAGGGATCAAGCACAGTCACAAAGTATAATAATTCTATATCTCATCTTGATAGCAGTGGTGGCTGGGGAGTTGGGGGAAGGGTTAGGCTGTCAGCTGTGTCTCAGCCTCCCTGCTCTTTTCTACTTGCATTTTATCATTCACATGCCCCCAAAGGGCAGAGCTTATGTCATAATGATTCAACATCCCTTGAGTTATTCTGAAGAAACTATAATGTTCCTGTGGATGCTGTTGCTTGGTTGACATGCATAGTGGGCAACAATGTAGATGCCCAATGCATGTTGTTTTTTTTCCTAACATAAGAGCATGGAAAGTGTGTTTGGATGTGTGTGTGCACATCTCTCTCTCTATACCAATATAGATATTTGTCAAGCCTGATAAAAATTATCAGTTTCTTTCAGAACTCCAAATCAATTTGATTTGGATATCCCCATCAGATCAGAAAATTGGAAGGAAGGAAGGAAGGAAGGAAGGAAGGAAGGAAGGAAGGAAGGAAGGAAGGAAGGAAGGAAGGAAGGAAGGAAGGAAGGAAGGAGAACTTTTGCAAGAGGCATTGCATTGGCAGATCAAATAGGAAGCAATTGATCTAATTCAATAATTTGATACAGATCAGCAATGTGATTCAGAAACTAGGTTTAATTTGGAGATTTGATGAAATCAATTTCAAATTGGTTCTTCAAAGCAATTATTCATACAGCCTTAATACATTCACAACCATATATATATTCACGTGCACTCCGAATCTCAACATATACTGCTTGTTATTTTCTTTGGGCAGCTGAGAAGAAAGATAAGAAATCACCATTTCCATATTTTAACATCTATATTCATCAGTTAGTTGTTTAATCTAACTGTGGAATGCAAAAGAGGCTCCTGATCATACTGAAGTAGAAAGAAGGATATAATGACAGCCTAACCTTACCATGTTAGCATGAATGATTTGGGAAGTCCCATGTTTTCATATCGAAGCTACTTTCAAACTTGCATCTAGTTTATAAACCTATATCTCATCTTGATTGCATAATTTTCAAACGTCCCTGATTACTTCTTTAAAATCAGTCCAGATCCTGCTAGATAGGCAGAACAAAGAATATCCTGAAGAATCAGAAATTGGTTACCATATTTATATACAGTATAGAGAGTTAGAAACATTAACATATCCCAGTTTTATCAGGATTATGTACTTATTAACAATATTCCTATGCTGCCTCATGTCAATTAATACCAGTTGCAGCAACAGAGGCAACATCTTTAGTGTGTGAAGTCATCCTCAGCTCCAAAAACACGTGACTGCAAACCAAAAAAGCACTCTAACCTACTCATTCCCTGGTTAGAAGACCGTATGTTTTCCTTTTCTAGAGATCTTGGTGAAGGTTATTAAACTGCTAACAATTAGTTTATTTTATTTTAAGAGCCTCCCCACCATTCTGAAGCTTCAAAACATCAATGTATGTATGTGTGATTTTAGGGAGTGGAAGGTCACTTTGAGGCCAAAAAGTAAAGCAAATGAAAACATTTTTACAGATAATGATCAGGTAATGATAATGAACTACTATATTGGCTTGTCCTAAAGATCAATTAATTTCTTCAGCATTTGTTCTTCTGCTTTTCTTTCCTGCACATAGTCTAGCCTCCTGATGGGAATTTCAGCTGCCATGTTTATAATCAAATCAAGGAAGCACTCAGGTAGACTGGAAATCTTTGCAGCTGTTTCATGTCACACTTAACATATAAAGGCATTGTAAGAATGAGAGACAATCAGAAAACACTTCAAGGCAGAAAATAAAACAAAAATGTATCTGCCAAATCATCTGCTGGACATAGATAATCAATTCGGTTGGGCTCAAAGCAGTTCATTAAAGTGCTAAACAACAGTAACAACAACAACAACAACAACAACAACAACAAGGAGATTTATCTGAAAGAAGTAACCTATTCAATTCAATCTGGTACAGTGATGCTGGAGAACAACTTGTCATACTGTTACTTCATAAATCATTCTGCCCTTAATTATGGAGGCATGATATTATATACATAAGGTAGCATGCATTATATCATACTTTTGAAATAAGTGGAAGTTTTTTTCCTGACATTAATACCAAGTTCTCATTTTGCCAATCTTTTTTTTTTCTCTTGGAATACTGGGTTGTTACATCTTAACCTGTGCAAAAAAAAAAATCCAACCTGACATTAGGAGCTTCCTGCACAATCAGCATTAT
Organism: Candoia aspera; assembly: GCF_035149785.1. Taxonomy (NCBI): domain Eukaryota; kingdom Metazoa; phylum Chordata; class Lepidosauria; order Squamata; family Candoiidae; genus Candoia; species Candoia aspera. Next base: position 41,739,259 of record NC_086155.1, read on the forward strand.
GGAAGAACTCTAACCTAGTTGCAGGAGGGGCAAGGAGAGAAGGAAAAGGAAAAGCAAGGAATGAGATTTAATTTAGATAGCTGTGGCTGGGGAGGGAGAGAGATGCTGCATATTTTGTTTGTAAAAATTCTACATTATGAACTAACAAATACGTAGATTTCAAAAGATGACAGGAGCAAAATAAATGCAGAGAATACCAACAGTACTTCAAATATGGCTTATGCCTGGTATCATACCTTCTGATTAAAAGTAAACCAATTAGGTACTTTATGATATGAAAATGTAAAATGATTTTCTCTATGTCCCACTAAGATCTCATCAAGCATATTTGAAACTAGTGTTTGAAGTATGAATTAAAATAAAATTTCATTCCCAATTGAAAAGCCCAGTGTAGTTTTCAGTTCTTATTAAAACAAGTGGGATAGTATACACTACCCTGTATCTTCCCACCTCTTTGAGTACAAGATCTAACCTAAATCTATCAGCACATTTGCTATCAGCAAAATAAAATTTAAATAATTTTAGTCTTTAACTGTGTTATTGTATTTTGCACCTTGCATTTTATTTCCAGTCAGCTGTCTTGAGCATTCATTTAAATTGAGGCAGGATGCAAAGGTACTAAATAAATAAATTCTCACCACATGGACCACATAAGCATTTATAGCTTAGATAGGCTTTGTCCTTCTTCATTCTCACCCTATACACAAAAATGGTTAGGATGATACTGGGAGGATATCTTGCAGACGTTGCTAACTGACATAGCAACTGACAATACAAATAATTATGTTACCAGAGTTTCAGTTAAGTACTGTTACTGTGATGCATTTCCATTCCATCCTTAATGTTGCAGGAAACAAATTGTGTTCAAAATTCTGGATGTGGCAAGTAATTGGAATTCCTTTCCAATATGCCAGATGTGCAGGATCTGCTAAGGTTGTTTCTTAACTGGACTATTAAAATGCATAAATTAGTAGGACAGCTACAGCACCTCAAACTCCAAAAATGCAGATTATGAAGACAGATAAAAAATTGGCACCCATACCTCTTTGCCCAAATGTAGGACAGATTTACATCATGTTCAGACCTGTTTCATCACTACATGGCATAGCCATTCAGAGTAGGCTTTGAAGAAACGACAGTGTTCAGCAACTCTTAATTTTGCAGACAAATCTGATTGAATTCAGCTCACTTTGGATTCTAGTATCATAGGGAAGTACCTTCAGCAAATACTTTTCAAGTTTCTGTGGATTTTTTTCATCTTGTCAATCTCAAGGACACATTGAAAACCTTTTCTGCAGCCTCATGTCCTCAGAAAAACCTACTGAGATTTGACAGAGGTGATCCATAATACAAGGGTTCTCAAACTTTACATTTTGGTGACCTTATAAAATGTAAAGGACTTTGGTAACTCTTTCCCCCAGGGATAGCAAGAAATAACTATACCATTTCATATTAAATTTTAAGCTATATATCAAATAACATAATATTAAACCATTCAACTTTATAAAATAAACAATTTTCTCTGGAATTAATGAAGAAAACATTTCATTTCAAACCATCTTTTTTTAAATGAGAAGGATGAGCTGTTTTAGTTCTGCATAATTTCTGAAAATTGAGTTTTATTTTTGATAAAGCCACTTTCATTACTCATTTCACATTTGCTTTGGATCAATATTTGCTTTTGATTGCAGCAACTGTAGAAAATTATGGATTTGCTGCCAGCTTGTCCATCCAGAATAAGAACAAATTTTGGTTGTGGTCCACCTCTGGGCATGCACACCATGAGGCTCAGTAACCCTTAGCTTTTGCTTTCTTTGCTTCTCTGCCTGGACAAGCCAGTTCTAACCAGACAAGAAGACTGGAGAGAAGGCCAGTGAATCAGAAAGTATGCTTAAGGCAGAAGCCATTTGGCTTCTTGGTGCAACAAACTGAGATATAAGGTGGGCTGTGGGCATGATCTCCTCCCATCTGTCAACACAAATTGAAACCAGCCACAGAGAAAGGAGGAAAACCACCATAAAATGGTACCTTCCACCTCCAACCCATGAAGCCAGTCCGAAAAGGTACTATGGTCGATGGTACTGAAACCCACTGAGAGGTCAAGGAGCACAAGCATTGACACGCCACCCCATCTGGGCTCTGCCAAGGTCACCAACAAGCACAATGTCATCTCCATATTAAACCCTAGTCTGAAACCTGAATGAAATGGGTCCAAATAATACACATCCTCTGGGATCCTCTGGAACTGAAGCCTGACTACCTTCTCTATCACCTTCCTGAAAAAGGGAAGGTTGGAGACTGGACAATAATTGTCCAGGACCATTGGGTCCAGCAATGTCTTTTTGAAGAAAGAGTGTACCACAGCCTCCTTCAAAGTTGAAGGGATCACACTTTCCCTCAAATGATGCTTTGCACTCCAAAGTATCAAGTGCAACCCAATATATTTTGCAAATGTTTCCATACTTCAGTAGTTTTTGAAATCTTTTTTTGGAAATGATGTGAACTTCTGTATGGCTATTGGTAAAAGGACAGTACATTTGCTTGCCTAAACAACTTCTTTGCATTTGTACAAATAGTCATTCTAAGGGTGGCATCTGGAGGGATAAACATCTGGATCCTCCTTTCCTAGCAAGGCAATATGACATGAACAGCTAAAAAATACAAATTGAAAGGATGGAGTGGAAGAATGGTTGTGAACATATTTGTTACTATGAAAGGACAACTTTTGTAGACCCACTTCTGGTTTCCTAAATTATGGTATTATGTTATTTATGGTATTTTTTATGGGAAGTGATGCATTCTGCTGGAATTTCTTATCTGTTACCATACTGGCTTGGAGTTTCGAGTTCCTCTGCAATGAAGAATTGGAAGAATCCCAATTTCAGGATTAATGTTGCACTGTTAACTTGTTTGGTTATATTTATGGATCAATAGATAAATTGAGGAAAAGAAAGAAAAAAATGGAATAAATAAGCACACAGAGATATTTATGTAGTGAAATTCCCAAGACTTTCTGCTCAGGGATATGGAGCCAAGGGTCAAGATTCATCTTTGGGATGTCCTCTAAATCATATCATCCCATCATTCAATCAATGATTGAATGTTCACCATTCAATCAAACCTGAGAGCTAGGGTGATGTCACCTACCTAACCTACAGGTACATTATTTTTATACAGACAGAAGTAGCTTCCTGCATAGATACTTTGCATATCCTACTCCAATCTATTTTCTAATATTTTGCCTTTTTATATATTAGCAACTATACTATGAAAACATTAGCAACAATATTGAAACTCATATTTTCCTGTTTAAGGATAATTTCCCAAGTCCAAAGATTTATTATTTTCTCTGATTCAGGCGTTGAAGATAGAATATATATTTTACTTGATTCAAGCTTGAGGTGATACCTGGTATTGTACACTTTAGGAGACTTTCAGTTTATGTAGAAAATAGTAAGGTATGACCACTATGTCTCCTGAGTTTGAGTATGCACAGCTAAGGGGGAAAAAAAATAGCTTATCAGGAAATGCCATGAAGAATCAAAGCTTCTAGTACTAAGGGACCAGCTGCAAATGGAAGAGCTATGGTTTTTCTGACACTTCTTTATATACAACTGTTCAATTTTTTGGCTCAGATTGGTAACTGGGAGAAATAAATGGCCTAAGCCAACTATAACCTAATAGATTTCCTATAACTTAATGCCAAAGTTCTTCAATCACCCTATTAATGCGTATAGTAAATGTAAGGCTCAAAAGAGCAAAAAAGAATAATGTTTATACATAAATATACATGCATTAGACTCCTGCTGTGTGGCAAACATGGATATGCCTTGGAGTGATAGAATGGCTCAGCCTCTGATGTCATATCACATGGAAGTATAGACATAATCCATTAGTAAGCACTCTCCACAAGCCTTGTGGAGGAATTGTATTTCTACTGAGCTTCTTGTGACAGGTCTCTCACATATAAATACACAGTGAAAGAGATTACTGGAGGCTTGAGCCTCAGTTCTTATGATTGCTGATGCTACCTGGGCACTTTTAGAGTAAGGACAGAGTAAGGGAGGAGGGCAGAATCCAGATGCGGAAGGAAGATGGGACAAAGGATGGTTCTCAGGAAAGACAATGAAATGTCTCAAATCTTTCTCAGATTTTGCAAAATTCTTGAAAAATGTTTGGGTGAGAAGAGTATTTGATGTAAAATGTATGATGCAAACTACTAAGTTATCTCTTTTCTTTCCTTCTGAACCCGAATTTGTTCTTGCTTTTCCAACTCTATTCCTTTGCTTCCAAATATACTGTATCTGTTCTTCCCACAAACACAGCAAAATGCAGGCTTTGTCAGTGAAAGAGGCAGTTTAGGGGTAAGATATATGCAATTTGCTTGGAAATTGCCACTGTTAATGAAACCAGTAAAAGCTCCATACAAAAAATTAAAATTTCTACTAAATTTAAGTGTGGTGTTGTCCTTAATCTCATCACTAATCTCATAGGTTGGTTGAAATGAGGAAAAATTGGGTGGAGTTCTACAACTACTTCCTTAAATTGTTGGAAGAAATAAAGGATACATTATCAGTAAAATATTTCCGTTAAATTTAGCTGTTCAACCTCTTATCTGCAATAACTTGTAGTTTTTTACTTGTACATACAAGTACAGTATATGCATATGGCTCATGGAATACAGAAAACTGGTGCCATAGTTTTTCAATTGCTTCTACCAAACCCACTGCCATTCCACTTGGTTTCATTCGATGGCCTTTAAAAGTTAAGAAAAGATGAACAGACGCTCTGTAATTAGCATCCTCTTTTGGGGGAGATGGGCAGTAACAAAATTTGAATAATAATAATAATAAAAAAAAACATGTATTCTTATCTTCCATGAATATGCTTAATGCCCTTTCAGACTCATCTAAGACATTTTACCACTTAACTGTATACTGGGTGGGAAGGATGCTTGTCTGTCTTAGATTTTTAACCAGTCTTTATTTCTTCTGATAGAAATCCTAGAGTTATGAAGGAGGGAGATAACATATTTTTCAACCCAAAGTTTCTCCACTATGGTGACCTCTCACTGGGTCATACTGTAATCTCATACTTACCAGCCTCGATGAATGAGTAGCTAGAGAATTATGGCAGTGGCAATAAAATAGTGCTGGATGGCATCATGATGGGGAAAGCTGATGTAATATATTTACATTGCTTTAGCCCATTTTAACCTTAAAAACCTGGACAAATAACATTTCTTATATTATTTTTCCTGCTCATGGCACCCTGAATCCATGCACCTAATTTTTCATGATATTAAGAACAATCCTTTCTAAAGAGGTTTTCCATAAGTAAGAAATAAGCCATCCAGTGACGTAGGTTCATGGAAGAGATAATGAGTTGTTCAAGGTTACTTTTTGAGATTCATAGCTGAATGGGGATCTGAACTAGCCAAGCATAAAATCCTACATTTCTAGCTCCCTTGGCTGAATGGGGGATAAGTAGGAAGTTGCCCCAAATGTCTTCTTATGTCAAAAGGAAAAAAAAATCCACCAAAAGGGTGGACATAATTTAAGGTGTTGGATTAGGATCAGAGTGTTCCAGATTATCAGCCGTGGACTCTCATTGGGTGACTTTGTGTTAATCCGGCCCACTCATTCCAGTCTACCTTGCCAGGTTTGCTGTCATGGAAGAGGGAATGCTGCCACCCTGAGGCCTTAGAGGAAGAACAAGATATAAATATAGTTTAAAACTTAAAGAAGAGCCATATAGATGCATGGTTGAACAAGTGCCTTGAGGCCTCATCCCAAGCAACAATGGTACCACATGTTTTATTTCATGCAGAAATATCAGCTGTAGTAGTGGGACACATTATATTTCTAGTCTAATCAATATCTGACATTCTTTGGGCATGTCACAATATTTTTAAATATAATAATTTTTATGATATGAAGTATTATGGTTGATATGAAGTATTATGAAGCCAGATATAGGAAATGTTGTCCTCAATACCTCCAGTTCCATTTCATCATCTTTCCATGGTGCTATACAAGGCACCTCGATCTTGTAAAATAAGTTTGCATTCAGTAAGACTTTCTTTTTTGCAATACATATTGCAGAGGTGAGAATTTTCACTTGGAATGGGCCTATTCCCTTCTTTTCCTATTTAGATTAGATTATTCATTGAAAATACAAACATACAACATGTACTTAAAGATAGGTCAACATACAAGGCCTTGGTGAAATTCAAGAAAGGCAAAAGCAGTATTATTTTACAAAAAAAAAAAATAGTTAACTTTTTGAAATTCATCCACTCAAAACATTATGATTACCTTCATTTTCAGAGATAGCTGACCACTGCCTATACATTTTGGAGCAGAAACAATTGACCATGTGAAGCTTGTAAGCTACCTGGAAGCAAATGGATGATAGACTCAATGGGTCATTGGTGTGACCCAGCAAATGACTTGTATACATTCTCAGCTATAAGCAGAGGTTTATTGGAAAAATATGTCAGCCAGTAAAGTTCATTTGATATTGATTTCACTGCCTTTGCTTCAATTCTTTTTCAGTCGTTCATTTTAACAAAGATGTTATCATTCATATGCTCTTGTTCATATTCTGCATGGAATCTATTGTTTTATTGCTGCATAAATATTGGCAAAATATGTATACTATGAATTTAAATGATTTAATAGCCATTCTTTTGCCCTCCCAGATTTATTGAGATTGTAATTCCTGGGAGGACCAGGAATCACTACAATTCTGAGCACTAGTAGAAACCACAATTTGTAGCCAAGCTACAATTGCAATCTTCTTGGACATGAATGCACTCCAGAATAAAAAGATGAAGCAATAGCCCTGGAGCTGAACTACCACATAAAATTCCTGAACTTCAATTAAACAAGATCCTACAACTGTGTGGGATACCAACTCTTGTAAGAACTATACCAGAGCTATCTGTTAGGGTTCTTTCCTCCTTTTCTTCCACTTTTTCCCAGGCTAATAAATAATAAATGGCCAGTTTATTCTATAATATGTGTATTTCAATTGTGAAGTCCCAATATTTCACAGTTTTTCCAGTTCCTTTTGAACTACTCTGGCATCGCCACATCTGTAAATAAAGTTTACTTTTTTTCAACTGCTATGATATATGCATGTTGTGTTCTAGATGTTGGTCTGTTGGTCTGAATTTAGAAGTGTCATAATTGTTTTTCACAAAAAGAAAGCCATATGATCATGTCTTGTCATATAATCTGGGCAATTTTATTATAGCTGTTTATTAGATAGTCAACAGTCTCATCTTTCTCTTTGTGTAATCTGCATTTGCTGTTTAGGGTTTTATTTTTAAGGGAAGTGCTAGTGCTTGTTCTGATGCTATGAATATTAATCCTTCTGTTTTCTTCTTGAAGGATCCAATCTGAAGCCATTGCCAGATTGTGTAACTATTCATATTACCTAATATTTCTTGGCCATCTTTTATTGGTTTCTCTTTCTAATTTTTCATTCGCTGTTGTTACTGTTCAGTTTGTATGCCACCTTTGATTCTGTCATATTCAAAATGTTTTCCTTGCAGACATTTATTAGCATCCTATCTTTGCTTGCTTTTATGTAATCATTTGACCTCTGATTCCATTCTCCACTGTCTGCTTCACTTGCAACAAACCATGATCACCAATTTTATTTGTATGTATTGGTAAATACAAATAATCTGTATCATTTGGGGGTTATAGTGCATGATGCATTACCACAGGTTTTCAGCTCTTGCAATCTAAAGCATCTTGTTCAGCTTGGGCCCAGTCAATTATGCTTGCTGTATATCTTATTACAGAGATCGCCCAAATATTAATGACATTATTAATTGTATTATAATGATTCATCTTCAGTTTTAAAGCTTTTCTATATCTTTTTACATATTAAGAGCTGGTTTCCTTTTTCAAATCATATTTTTTCAAAATATTGTTTGTTTCTAAAACACCCAGATACTTGTAACTATCCTCAATTATCAATGCTTTGATTTTAATGTCATTCAATAGATCAATTTCACCTGTGAATTTAATTTTTTTCATTTTTTTATTGCCAGTGTTGCATATTTACCCAATTCAAGTTCTACTTTGATATAATCATTAAATATTTAAGTAAACTGTATTTAAAAAGTAAATAGCTTGCATATAGTTTCAAATCATCTATTCTAAGTAAATGCGAAACTTATGTCTCATACCTGGGTAATTCATAGCCCAATGACATTTTATTTAAAATTGTCAATGGAATCAGAGTCATCTTAAAAAGTAATGGATAAAAAGAGTCTTCTTGAAAAAATCCTGTTCTGATTTTCACTTCTCTAAGTTCTTCTGTTTTCCATGAATGTTGTTTTCCATTTTTTCTATTGCATTCTTTAATTTTTTAAATAATTTTCTTATTAATTCCAAACTTTTCCAAACATTTTTAATACAGCTATGTGGGAATGAGTTGAATGTTTTTGGTAATCAATCAAGGTCATGTAAAGTTTTTTTTAAAAACTTTTAGAGTTTTAAAATACTGTTTTATCAGTCAAAAGTTGGTATTTTGTACCTCTTGAATTTTTGAACTTTTTGCTGTCCAGGGTACAATGAATTTGAGATCAGGTGTTTATAGATGTTACTGGCAAGGATTCCTATGAACAACTTGAATGTTGTAGGCAGAGAAGTGATTGGATGAAAATTATTGTCTGTTGCTTCTTTTGTTTTGTCTTTCATGATCAGAAATATTCTACCTGTAGTGAACTACTCGTTCATTGATCCTGGGTGAGATGTTTGATTGAAATGATTTGCAAGAAATAACAGAAAATGGATAGATGTTTGAGTGCAAATCTATGAAGCTTGTCTTTTCCTTTTATACTCTTCTTTATCCTCCCCCTCTGTTTTAATTCTTCTTTGACTTCTGCAATTGCTTTGCTATCCCTGTTGTATTGCTTTTTCGAGCTTGTTTCCATTTTCTCATTTGTTTCAGTTTTTGTTGATTTAAGTTTTGTAAGTTGCTAATGCCATTTTGTAATGGATTTATTTTATTTATGAACCTAATTTCCACTTTGGCATCTGAGTTTTGGTTTGTTGACTTACTTTTAATTTGTAACCTAGTTCTTTGTCATTCATTTTTCAAGGCTTGTTGATCATTTTTGTCATAATTGATTGGACAACCATATTTGCATCATGCAAAATTTCATTTAAATGTCTTGTTTGAGTAAATCCTTTACAATTGTCTACAATTTCTTTCATGCACTCCAATTTTTTTTCTCACAGTTATTTTTCAAACTATTGTAGTTCAGTTTCATGGTTTTGATTTGGCTGTTCAAAATTTTCATTGGGTCTGTACAAATTGCTGTTTATATTTATTTATTTAAAAGATTTATACAGCTGCCCATCTTAAACACAACTCTAGGTGGCTCACAATCAATAATGTTTTGTTTTTTTTGTTTTTAATAATTTTATTGAAAAAAGAAATATTTAAAGGAGTGACTTCTGATCTCCTTCTCTCTAGTCTGCAGTTTCTCTTATGACTTAAGGTAGACTAAACAATTTAGTTACCACAAAGGTGCTGTTTATTTATATAATTATTTCCAAAATCTTATAGCAAAAGTCCTAATAATCCAAATTCATTTGGCCCTTAATTCATTTATAAATTTCTTGGATTAAAGTCTTATTTAACTTTTTGCCATTTATTTCAAATTCTTTAAATTCTTAAGCTTATAGTTAATTTTTCTTTTATTCTGGACTGAAGGTAAACTCACCAGGTGGCTTTGCAAACTTGTTGTTTTGAAAATCTCTAATAGCCATAAAATGTCATGAGTAAGGATGGCGAGCAGGGGGCTCTCACCCAGACTGTCAAGCGCATGCGTAGCACTGAGGAACTGTTCAGCCATTCAAAGAGACACAGATCGGGACCACCTTAACCTTTGGGGTTTATATGGCTGGGTTTTCCCACGCTTTCTCAGTTTGTTAGGATTCTTGTTAAGTACTACTAATAAATATTAGAGACCAAGTCCTCGCCTCAGTGTGTTTCCTGGTAATCAGGACATAAAATAGTTAAATAGGTAATTTCTGAAAGTGATTAGAAAGTGAAGTTAGCTAACCCAATGTTCTTTAAAAGACTCCATTGCAGTTGAAAGCAACATGGCTTCCCTTCATCTCCTGGTACTCAAACTCACAGGAAACCACTGTCCTGAAGTCTCCTTCTGAAGAGCAGCCATATGGAGCACAAATGGGGCATTATCTCATCCTCTCCTTATTCAGACAGTTTCCATGGGATCAGTCTACTCGCCGGACCTTCAGTTGTGGCCATGACATTATCTCTGCTTGTTCGGAGACATGCTAGCTCACCATTCTTGACCCAGAAGTCCACAATATGTCAATAATGTTGACTTATCCTTCCATAGTTTTTGTAGCATATTTTTATTTATCAGCTTCAAATCTTCTGTTTTCATTATTTTTTTTATTGTTGCTCCAATCCATTAAGTTCAATGGAAATTGTTCTGAATATGAAATATCTCTGTTAAGTTGTTGTACAGTAATACTTCATTTGAGAAATTTCATTTTCCAAATTTCATACATTTGTTCCTGGGACTTTGAGTCAATGGGTCTGAGTTATAATAGCATTTCATAATTTTTTTATTTTAATTAATTGCCAAATTCTTCCCCAGACAATCTCCTACCACTAGCATTGTAGTTCCTTGCTCTGGTTGTCTAAAAGAGAGAGTTGAGCCCTGTAGCCCATGTGTCACCTGATGCCCAGGAGTCATAACTTTAGATGCAGCCCTTGCTAACCTGGGCAACAGGAGATATAGTATGGAAATCTGTTTTCTAGCTTTCACCATTTGGAATAGATAATTGGGATGTTCTTGATTTGATTATCTCAGTAAAAGTCTGTCAGTATCTATGATACCACCAGCATAGCTCTTTGCTTCACTGAGGACCTTAAGCAACCCCACCATGACAAGTGGCATTTCATGATAGGATTTATGACTATTTCTAATTTTCTTCCTTCTTCCTCCTTTCATATTAATGATGTCATGGATGCTCACTGGCCAGGCAGATTCCATCTGGAACTCAGAGATTCCCAGATCTTAAGCCATATAAAAATAGATTTTAAAAATGGCAGAATGAAGTAATTCCCAGTTAGGAACCTATTCCTAATAAGGAAGCACAACCCTGTCCAGAGCCAAAGAAGGACTTTCTCCAAAAATCCAGAGCCGCTCCAACTTACTTGAATTTTATCTAATTATTTTCCCCCATCCTAACAGTTTCCAAATACCAGCACAGAACTTTGACATCTCCTGATTGCCTGAAAGTGGAAATCTATAATTGTGCATCATCAACATACTGATAATACCTCAAACCATAGCAGTAGTTGACCTCTCCAATTATGTAGATGTTAAATAGTAAAGGGAAAGAACTGTGGAAAATTCCCCATCCCTATCCTCAAACTGGAATCAACTGCTTAAAGATCTACAGCCTGTCTTGGTCAATGAAATATCCCTTGCACAAGATCTCAGTAGCAAGCAATAGTTGTGTGTGTGTGTGTGTGTGTGTGTGAGAGAGAGAGATTCTTTGCCTCCAGTTTTCAAAACAATTCAATTACTTTTCACAATTCCCCCCCCCCCTTTTCCCTATCTTTACTCCTCAAGTTTATGTGTCAGTGATAAAACAAACATTCACGTATGCATGCTCTGTACCCAGGAGTGTGCATGGCCTACACTGTGAATCAAAATTAGGCATCAATAAATCAAAAGAGTCCTAGACAGGGATAGAGCAGGTTTTTAATTTCTATCCCTAGATAATATCAGCCAAGTATTCATCCACATTCTGAAACCATCTGTGACTTCATTATGCTGAGGGCCAGAATCAGCTCCTGCCCCCCACCCTCCTTCAGCTCAGGCAGATGGAATAGTTTACCTGTTTGCTTGGATGTAAGCCTCACTGAACTCACTGAAAATTACTTCAGATTAGCTGTCCATAAAGTGGTGTTATATGCCTTCAATTTGCATTAGGATATGCAAAGCTTAGTCATTAATCTGCATGAACGCTGGCCACAATCCAACTGGTACACTTCAGTTCATTAATTCTGATGGACTTACTGTATATACCATTTAATATTGATTTTTTTCCCACACATTTACATGGTTGTTTTGCCAGAACTGGGCCAACCACAGAGGTAAAATATTATAAAATATCAGAGCACATACTCCTCACATATGTACATAATAGCTGGATTATATTATTAGCTTTCTGATTTCTAACAGTTCCTTAAGCTAGATAAGGCTGTATGAGGGAACCTAGAGAATTAATCACAAAATCAGTTGAGAATGGGATTATTATCAAGTTAAGATTAAGATTTCACCTTTTCTAATCTCTGCTCAGCAGATAAAATAGCAAATGGAGAGGAGGGGAGTTTTACTTGTTTTCAGGGTTGAACAACCTTTGTAAACCCACTCTGTGTTTCATTTTATATCATACCTAATATTACACAGTCAACAGTTAAGTGAAGTCAGGATTCATTACAGCAGTGCAGCTTTCTTCCTGGTTCAGGCTAAAAGCTAGGCCAGGTGTGAATAGATTTATCTTGGTGGTCAAAGAAACATGTCAAACAAGGCATTCTCTTTTTCACCACTGTAACATAGAAACTTAAAGAGTCTAGAGACAGACAAATCTATTTTACTTCCTATAATAATCTTTTTTTTCTTCAAACAGTCCTGTTTCTGCATTAGTTAATGAATGATGGTGATGGCTGTTAAAGGCTACACAACCATTTTTGTGCATTTTCTTTAGTGCATCTTGGGAGTACTTTTTCTCTTGTGATCATGCAGTTTCTTTAAGATAATCAGTAGCTTATCAGTGGTTGCCATTTTCAATTAGCACTAACCAGAATTTGAAATCAGTAAGTTCAGAAATAATAACTACTCTGTGTTTGCACAGCAGGCTTACCACAGAGGAGCCAGTGACTGTGATTAGGAAGTTATGCAAGAAGTGGATAAAGAGCTGATGCACACAATCACATCAACCACCTAGTTTAATGTGCCATGGAAATTTGTAGAATGGATGCTATTTTTCTCATGTACAGTTTTTTTTTTGTATGCAATCTTCCCTGATGTATGCATTCTTTTAAAATTGGAAAAGTGTATCATAAAATCCAGAGAGGTATGGAATCTGAAAAGATAAATGTCTTAGCACAATTTAGCTATGTTTGCATCAGACTGTGAACTGAATTTCTCCCATATCCTTAAAGAGGAGTTGGCATACATTTTGGGATTTCATTATTAGAAATATCTACTTCTATATGCAAAGAGGGTTAGATAATGGGTCTTCTGAATATTAGAAATTCTCACAGGAGGATCCCATCAACTCTGCCCATACAGGAGCAACTACATAATCAAGCTATTTCTCCTGCAGAATGATCTATTCTTTGCTGAGTGTTTTAGAAGAAGATGGGGGAGGGGAAAATTCTCTGGTACACCCAGCCTCTGAATTGACTGAGGAACATTGCATCTTGACCCCAATCTCTTTATGCCCTGAAGCATGAGGATGTTAGCAGTTTTTATGCTAGTGCAGTTGGGGAAGTTATTGTTATGATCATTGTGGAAGCACTATTTTTCTCCATATTGTAAGAAATAAATTTCTATTCCAAGTACTCTCATCGTTTTGAAAAATTATTGTTGTACATAATTTCTTCCCTCTTCCCTCACTATGACCTCCAGAAAAGCTTAAAGTATTATTTGCCATTTGTCTTTCTATAGAAAACAAAATGTAGAAAGGTAATAAAACAAAAATAAAGTATGATGACAGCCAATCTGATCATTCAAGTTTCTTTCTCTATGTTTCTGATTAGCTTTCAGATGCACAGTCAAGCAGACCAGACAGAACATATGGGAGATTTCTATGTGACTTGCAGGGAATGAGGAAGGGTTACTCACTTCAACTGTTTTTACAACTGAACAAAGGTTGTTCTGCCTTTCTCTCCCTTGCATTGCTCGGAAAAATTAGAATAGAATAGAATAGAATAGAATAGAATAGAATAGAATAGAATAGAATAGAATAGAATTCTCAAAGACTAGGAATGGATTTTGAGTGAAAACTGGGAATTTGTTCAGAAGTAATCTTTATTTTTTTTTTAATACTTCTAAATATATGTTTTTCTACTAAGCCACTATGTGACCTCAATTCAAGTGGTAGAACATAGGAAATATATAGTAAAACAAAATGGCTTCCATATACCTGAGGTCTGCCTCTTAATGCAGGCATTAAATAACCAGATTCAGAAAAGGATCGGATTCAACTTGTATTCATAACTGTTTGGAGAAAACAATCTAATTTGGAAGATATAGTTTCCTGGATATTTAAAAAAAAAATTGCACCAAACCCTACATATGGCCATTCTAAGCTGATTCTGGCAAACAAGGTAAACCCTTTTGAAAAGATGTCTGTATTTCCCTTGAAAAACCAGGAAAATATCAAAAGCAAAGAAGGCAGTGATGATATAAATTACACTTTCTACTGGCAATTGAATTCAAAGAAGTTTATAATCAAAGACAGAAAAAAACCTGAAACTAATATTTGGAATAAAGAAAAGAAAGGAAAGAAAGAAGGAAAGAAAAAAAGAGAAAGCCAAAAGTGCAGGAAAAACAAGAAAATATAAAGAAGTAGCTTCTGATTTTCTTTACAGCAGTTATAATTATAAACTTACCTCTTCTTCTATGGTTACAGCATGACTTTCATTTTTTCTATAATCTATTTTTTAATCATCAAAACCACATACCATCAGTTCATTAGTTTTTGTTTGTTTTTATCTTTATTAAAATCTTAATAAGGTTATATTGAAAAAAGAAAAAAAACATGAAACATCAGAGCAATTGTAAGAAAAAAACTGAGTTTTAAGTGTAAAAGAACATACAGCTAAACAGATGAGTGTTGTCAAGCAAATCAAAGGGAAAAAGCAAGCAGAACATGAGGTGCTATTGTGGAAGATTTTTGTTATGGTGGAGAGATTTGGTGGTGCGCATAAATTATTTCTCTGTGCCTTTATATATAATAGACTTGTTTAAAGCAACTGCTTTTTCTCCATTTTCTCATTAGCTGGCTATCTAGAATTTTTTCCATCACAAATTCAGGCCAGCCATACTTTAAAGCCAGCCACCTGGAGGGAAGAGGGAGAGTGTGAGGATGAGAAACTGGCACCAGAGGAAGGTTTCTGATTCTGATTGATAAATGAATCTAAGCAATATACAGTAAGTCCCTAATTAGGATCATGAAATGGTATACAGTAAAAAGTTTGGAACTTTCTCAGAGGTAGAAACTAAGCATAAACTGAGTATTCCAAACTTTTTTTTCCAGCAATTTGTCTTGGCGTCCTTCTCTTAAATATCTACTAAAACAAATAAATTAACAGATGACATATAACCAAAGTTATCCAATCTAGTGTCTTTTGTTAAAGCAGTGTGCATTTATGTGTGCATATATCTGTTTACTGAAATGTATCAAGACCTATTCTATATCATCCCAGAGTGTGGGTCACAAAATTGTGGATTTCAATCACAAGAAGGCAGATTCCAACTGAATGTTGGGGGGCAGGGGGTAAGTGCTAATAGTAAAAGAATTACTCCAAGAAGTAATGGGTTCACCTCACTAGATATATTCAAAGAGAAGTTGGATGCCAATCTGGTTTCATTTGGACCCTCGCCCCTCCCCCCATTGATCAGGGGTTGAACTCATTGACCTATTCAGTTGTATGATGGTATGGTATAATAAGCAAATGGGAGACAAAACTGGTTTTTCAAGAAAGTCATACATAGCTTTTCCATATTCAGATTGTGCAAAGTACAGATGCATGTATTAATAAATCTAGCAGTGGATCTGAACTATATTTCTAAAATGCATCAACCAGTAAACTTACTAGAGTTATCAGTGGTCATGGTTCATCCTTATTCAGTTATTAAACTAAACATTTCCATTGTCTCCATGGTGGTCAGCTTCAGCCCAGAACACTGCTGCCTATATTCTTCTTCTTGTTTAATTTCAGTATCTGTAGGCAAGGGGGAAGAAAACAGTTAATCTTTCCATGGAGTTTACTCTATGTCTTCACCTAATCTATTCTCTATGTCATTTTTTATTACTTATTTAGAGCCTGCTGTTTATCTTGTTTTTTGTTTTTTGTTTTTTTTTTAATCCTCAGCATTTTCCTTATTACTAGATAGCTCATGGGGATTGGTAATTTATGAGATAGGGAGCTTTTCACAGCAAGGTCAGTGGCTCAAAATTACCCTAAGTTACTGGCAAGAAGATGTTACCAGAAATGTGAGAACTGTGGAACAAAGCTGTAGGTTCCAGCTCTTAATCAGGATGGGGCAAGCTGTTCAGTAGAGTTCTGGTTAGCCATTGATTTTTAACAAGAGTCATATTTTAAGCTGTGGGACAGCAATACTGCAGTCCCCAATTGATTCACTACACAGAAGCAAAGGGTTCCTGACTCTCTTCCTTCCCAGCAGCTTTCCTGATTATTTACTTCAGCTGCTCATGCCAAGACACAAGAAAACAAATGACAGCTTTTGCAGCAAAAGTTTCTGCAGAGTTTTCTCCTTTCATGATTTTTCTGTCCTTACATAGAGACTCTTTCCAGTGTTTGGATATACATTCTACCTACCATCTGAGTATATAGTTATATATATAATCAAGCAGACTTTAGTCCAAAAAGGTTTAAAGTACCTAGTGAACCTATTTCCCCCCCCCCCAAATGTCTGTTTTTTTCTCCACAATTCTGTTCTTCTTTGCTCCTATGTAAGACACAGCCTTAAATAATTCATTTCTGTTTATTTTATATTTAATTGAACATGGTCTAGGAACTGGAGTAATTATTCTCTTACCTTTACTCTCTCAAGCACTTTTCTGTTCTCTTGAAATACAATCAATGAAACAAGGTGCCCACTTGCACATGATGAACTCTTCTCTATTCCCTAGAAATGTAATATTGTGACTTTGGAGAAATCTCATTCAAATGTATTTTGATGGAAAAAACAAGTTAGCCTTTGGCTTAAAATAGAATCAATGTCTTTTCATGCAAATACATTACAGATAGGAGTGACCTCTCTAGAACTTAGGTTAAATGTGCTTTTCTGTAACAACAGCATAAGCATTGAAACAAAAACAAAAAACAAAAAGGTCTATTTGGTGTGTTTGTGTGTTTAGAGAAAAAAATCATTTAATGAAAATGTATCTGTGTTTTCCTATATTCCACCTGGAACCACATAGATCTCCTGGACCTCATCAGATGATACGTTCCCAAGCCTCAGGGAGCTCCAGTATCTTAAAACCCAAAACTGAAGTTTTATGGTTTGAGATTTGGAGCATTCAAAATAGGGAAGAAGAAAAAAACAGCTTTGCTACTCAGAAGAGATCTAAGGTAGAAACCCAAGAATATAGCAGCACTGCAAGAGCCATTCCAAAGGCCCATCTGAAAGATCATTAAGACTCTAAAAGTGCAGACTCTAAAACAAATTAGCTTCATTTAAAAAGAAGTGGGGTGGGAGAGAAGAAAAATCAAATGCATACATATACAGTTGTTATAAAATTATATAATAGACTGTACACAATTCCAGGTATGTTGTGGCTTTTTACAGATACAGTATAACCTAACAACCTACATTATTTCCTTTTTTAAACAAAATGATAACTACTCATAATGAAGAACAATACACAGGATTTCATCAAACTATTATTGACTATGAAGATTTTTTAAAATAACCATGCTTCATAGTTTGAATGTATTTTGATAGCAGCTTTCACATTTTGGGAGGGACTAGCTCAAAAGTCTTTAACATTTAGAATTAGCAAGTCTGGAATAAGCTTGTCTGGGAATTAGTACAACTCATCCACCAGCTGTAGCTTGGCATCTCTTGAGTTTATGAAAATGATGTGTAAATGATGTCTATTACATGGAACTAAAATGGGCAAAACTGCAGGAGCCTCCAGTTGGCGAGGATGATGTTCCTCTTTGCCAAAGGTTTTCTTTGCTTTTGTAGGAAGCATTTATTTCCTCTTTTAGAAAAACAAATATACGTTACCACAAGTATATCATATAAATAAATGTATAACCCTCAAATCACAACGAAATCAAGTTAAGCAGAGATGAAGAGAAATTAAGACAAAAGTTGCTGTATTGCTTATGTATTCTATTCACTTGGTTTACATAATCCATGTTGTTTCTGTGGGCCAGATGTTTAACTTGAAGCAACAGAGTGATATAAAAGCACCCTTCCACTCTACCTAAAGTTGCTGAAGTCTGAGATAGTAAATCAAAGCTGAGCTAATCTAATCCTTATTGATTTCTGGAAAACCACACATGTCTAGAAAATGCTAGGGTTTTTCAAAAAACTTTCCGATGTCTCAATTTTGTAGTTTATTTGAAAACTCAAGTGATTTTTTTGTGTCCTAAACATCATTATTTCCCATGCTATCTCCATGGTCAAACAGCAAAAGAGATAAAAGAGAACGATTTTCTGCAATTTGTAAAAAGTGTATATGTGAACAGCCTGGGTCCATCAGTAAGCAATAGTTTCCTCTTCTCCTAACAGCTACCTTATGCACATCTGACCTGCATGAAGATTTTTTTTTCATGATAAAAGAGTTAGTGGAAGCCTTGTGTGAGGACTTATTCTAGAAAACATTGTACTCAAAACCATCTGATCCTTTTATTTCTCTATATAACATGATTGATCTTCATTTAGCATTATGCAACACAATCTAATATGCTATGGACTACCATCCTGAACTGGGGCTTTTTTAAAAAAAAAATACTTATTTAGCTTATTTACAACCTGTATACTCCCAGCAGAGTCAGCCCATAGCAATTTCCTGCAAGAATGCTGAAGAAAGTTAACTCCCACCTGACAGATCCAGACTTCATGAAATCAGATGCCTTTCCTTCTCAACGAATCACACAACATGGTTTAGGACTAGATTTCATTGTAAGTAGAATAGCGACCAATTAAGGCTAAATGATAGTGAGAAACTCTCAATATATAAACAGATCCAAACTGCTCTACTTAGTTTCCAGCTCCTCTAGCATATGTCAGTGAAGATTCTCAGTCATCCAGGTGGAATTGTCTGTAGGTTGAGTCATGGCAACTGGATTTCTTTCTTTTGGTTGAAACATTTCGCTGCTTGTCCAAGCAGCTTCTTCAGTCTGGGCAGAGACTGGTAAGGGGACCCTATATATGTCTTCCAGGGTGGCTGCATTGTCCCTACACCTGAATGGCTGTTAATTGTGCCATGGAGGTGTGGATTGTCCTCTAGCATGCTATTTCTCCTCCCCACCCCCCACCCCCCAGGTGTAACTTCCTTGCTCTCTCAGTATTATCCCTAGAGAGATCGATAAAGCACTATCCCTTCTGAATACCCTGACAAAATGTCTAAAACAGCCTTTTCAAACTTGGCAGCTTTAAGATCCATGGACTTCAACTCCCAGAATCAATAGCAAATCCAAAAAAATGAAATATGTCAAATATCATAAAACACCACATCCTAAAAAGAATAATCACAAAATCAAAATTATTTATAAAAGGCAAAAATACACCATCAGCATCAAAAGGTCAGGCAGCAGACTGAAATGCAGCCTCAGTGAGGGAAAAGCTATGGTATCAAAATATTGTTTTTTAAAAAAATGTTTCCTAAAACATCTCAGAAGACACCAACTGAACAGATAGGGAGAAGAAATGCCATGGTGCTGGAGTAACCACTTAGCCCTTGTAGATTCATGTGAGCCTCCTGCTATTCTTTAGAAAGCTATATGAAAACATGTTGAGGGAAGTTAACCCCCACATAACAGATCCAAACTTTAGGAAATCAGAGTTGTGAGAGCTGAAGTCCACATATCTTAAAGTTGTCAAGTTTGAAAAACAGTGGTCTAAAAGTTGGCATCAGGTATTCCAAAAGTATTTTGAATTACCATACAGTGTACCAATTGGAAGGCATTTATGTAATAAGTATTAGCATATTTGGATAAAAATGCAAGTTGAAAATGTAAACCCTTTCAGTACTGTCAGTATTGCATGTAATAATATTTTTCTATAGGCTGTAATGTATATGTATATAAAAGCCCAGAAAACAGGTTTCACTGTATTGATCCAACAGGTATTGGATGGGACCTTTCCACTCCATAGCAAATGGCAGAAATGGGATGGAATTGAAAAAGGGCTCATATAATAATCTAGCAAAAGAAATTTCTGGAAACTGTTTTCAAAGCTTTACATTTGAAATTAAGTATGTGATATACAAATGGGTACTGAATTTGTCCCTGAGAATGCATTCAGATTTGCTACAAAGGGTTAAAGCAATATGGATTTCTTCTGCAAAGTTTTTCCCCTTTCTTTTCTTTGCTAGAGAAGATTTGACAAGCAACACTTTAATTTAAACAAACGTTCAGTTCAAGAAACTGACTGAGCCAGCAAAATTCAATGTTGCATCGAACGGGTACCTCATCAATTTTGCACCAGAATTTTAATTTTATCTGGGAATAAAGCATAAACTTCCCCATTTTGCATCATCCGTTCCTGCAAAAAGCTCAACAAACTAAGAAAATCAATAAACTATCTTTCCTCTAATATCTAAATGGACATTTTTTATATATGTGTATCTTAAACTCAGTAATGGTTTAACAAAGGTCAGCACTGATTTGAGTCAGACTTTATAACCAAAATTGCTTTTAAAAAATAATAAAAAAGAGAGGGAGGAGGAAAAAACAGTAAAGGAAAGTATTACTTTCTTCCTGTACTGGGAATGCAGAAAGATATAATTCATATAAATGTTCATTTATGTTTAGAATATCATTATACACTGCACTGCTGAAACAGCCCTATAAAATGTTAAAGGAGACTCAAGATATTGTTATCTTGCTAGCAAGGTTAAGTTAGGGACTGTTAAACAGTTTCCACATGTGACAGGGACTCACCTGATAAATGGAGTAGCATCATCAATCTATACAAAATGGAGACACATGTGAAAAATTGCTGGACCAATGATCTTTGCCCTGCTTTAATGTTTGCATTGTTAGGGTGCATGACAGTCTTTCCAATGATGGATCTTACTCCTTGGAAACTCATCTTCTTAAAATGAATCCATTAGAATAGAAGTCCTTGGTGTAAACAGTATCAAAACTTGGAGTGAGTAAACCCAGGGACTCCAATATGATTAAAAAATAATGTTTAATTGTATAGCAATCTCTATTTACATAATTCTATTCATTTATGTGGACCACCACTCACAGATAGGGAGGCCTCTAACAGAATTGATGCAAATGGGAGTTCCCAACTGAAGATTTACATTCATTTGCAGGAAATTACATCATTCAAAAGTATTGGATTTTGATTAACCATCTTGGATTAAAATTCACTGCTCACAAGTTTTGAATTAAAATACTTTATTTTAGTGGCGACCAAAAAACAAGATTCATATTGGTTCAACATATTAGATCTTTTTTCCAGGCTATTCATAAATGTGCACAGCATTATCGGTACACATGTTCATATTTCTTTGTATATAAATAGAGTTCTTAGGTGGGGGGAAAGGAGAACTTTTGAAAAATTTAAAATAATGTCATATAGCCCAAATATTCCTGAGTGCCTAACTCTTTGAAGGTTAAAACTATTTCTTCAGATGTAGGAATACTACAAAAATGTTCACTGTTTTATGAATAAATACAGTAGCCATCACTGATTCGGTTCCATGTCTGATTCCACAATGTAAAGGAAGCCTGATGTCTTCCTCATATTTATCAGGGTGGGGTGTGGTGGGATGGGATGGGGAACTAACTTGAATGTGAATTTAAAGGCGGCTGCCTTCCAATACCACCCATCAAATAGATACTTAGTAAACAGTAATAATGTTTATCAACAGCATGAATTGTGGCATAAATGCAAATTCTACTGTAAATACCATATAGATCAAATCTTATCATGGAAGATATCCCTAATTTCCAGAATGTAATTTGGCAGCTCAGAGCACTCTTTATAATAATTTCCATGATGTTCTGCTTAAACATTTCTGTCTTTGTTTTGTACTTTCCTTTTATTTTTCCACAACAAAATCAGATTCCTCAAAATGTATTAACTATTCAAGGGAAAATATTCTATTTTTCCAAAAGATAATCCACTGTGGTACTTTTGTTTATTCTTTGTTTAATTTCCTCAGTGGGTCTGTACTATCCCAGCTACCAAAGCAGTATCTTCTGTGCTGTCCCAAAAGCTTCACCATTAATGGAGCAATCCCCCTCAGGACTTTCCAGAAACTTGTAAAAACTTGGCTGTTCTGGGGGTCCTTGGGACTTAAGTGTTTTAGAGCCAGGAACATTGTATTAATTGTAAATTTTAAAACTATAATTATATATCTAAACTAATACAATACAATAAAATACAATATGTAGCTGCATCTGCTTTCTAGCTCTGTGAAAGTACAGAGGTATTTCACTCAAGCTCAAAATGCTTTGTCCAATGTTCTCCATGGTCTTGGTACTCAATAATCAATATATTGGAGAGTGCTGACAAAACTTTGAATGAAATATCCAAAAGCCTTGGAAAGCATCACATTTCTCCTAAAGTTGTCATCAAATGTAATTTTTTAGATGAGAGAAGGTACAAATCTTAAATACATAGGTTACAGTCATTACAGTTATGCAGCAATCTGGATTTGAAGGACAAAATGTGAATCCAGCTATGTGTCTTTTCCCAGGAACACTTATCAGCTGCAGAGAACAGCCACATGACTTCAGGAAAAGACACAGCTGCTTTAAAGTGTTCTTGTTAGATGATACATATAAGCACAGGAGTATTCAAGTCATCTGGATCTCTGTACAGCCATAATCATACTAACTTAATTTTTAACTGATTTAGTTTAATCAGATTTGGTTGGCCCCTAGTACTGCATACTTCGATGCATGCTTTTCCTGACATTTTTATCAAAGGCCTTCAAAATAAAAAGAAAAAGAAAAGGTGTTTGTTTTTTTTTAAAGGAAGAAATAAAGTTGTTGAATTTTGACAAGCCAGCAGACCAAAGTTTTTCTTTCCAGGAAGTCCAATAGCTTGACTGGAGATTTAACCACAGTTTAGAGCAGCTGATGTTCACTGAAGTGAAAGACAATTATTATGTTTTAGGAGAAAATAGATCATTATTTAAAAGAAACTTGTCAAATTCTTCCTGTGTCATCTTCTAGGCGTCCAAAGTTATATGTCCTTTTTCAGATCTGATACCAGCAAAATAATTTATTAATTAATAGCACTGGTTCTGTAACTATGACCAGAGGTGAAGTCAGGAAGAATTTCACCATTTATATAGGGCAGTGCAAGACAAAAAATAAGTTCATTGACTTTGAAATTCAGTCAGATTAAAGAAGAGAAAATTAAATGTTCAAGAATTAAATTTTGTCTACATTCTTAAGCACACTTAACTAATTCATAGTTCCTAGACAAATATGTAAATGAATGGGAATAGAGCTAAGTTTCACAACACAGTTTTTGTCACATAAAAATAGGTAAATATTCATTTAAAAAGTAAGTAGCTGTGTATTTTGTGAAAGCAAGTGTTTAAAATATGATTGCTGTATATTTTCTTAACTGCAGAATTAGAACTGAAACAGATAGATAGATGATAGATAGATAGACAGACAGACTCCTGTACAGTCAATTGTAATCCATTCATCTGCAGAGCAGCAACCCATCCTTTAACCAAAAGGCAGCTGGTTAGCTTGACCATGATTTGTTTTCTAGACTGTAATGTCGTTATGTCATAATTATTGGCCCCAGACCTTGCTGGACGTTAGAAGCAACTGACTTTTGGTAATATAGAATGTTGGAGGTGGGGAGCATAGTCCTCACAAGCTCTGAGTAAATAGTGTGAGAAGTTAAGAGGAGAAGAGGGAAGAGAGAAGGACAGAGGTAGAAGTTTGAGAGAAATTGGGGAGGCAATTCCAGAGGCAGAAAGAGGTAAGTGAAAATAAAGTCTCCTTCATGCACAGGTTCATATAATTTTCTTTATGGCCTTGATCTTTGGTAAAGTATGAGAGAGTGAAGATTAGGGCAGCTATGAGTTGCCATCTCGCTGGGCAAGAAGAACAAAGGAAGAGAAAAGAAAAGGAGGAGACAAACAGGAGTTGAGAATGGATAGGACAAAATGAGATAAAGAGACTGAGTCATATAGAAAGAAGACAGATGGCCATCTTGCTTTCAGTTCAACTATGTACCACAATGGAGATGGATGGGTGTGTGTGTGTAGGTTATGGCAATGCAACAAGTAGTACACCTTAATTCAAATAAAAAGGGCTACAAAAGCAGTAATACTTTTATTTTATTACATTTCCTGCCATAAAAAAAAACATATGCAAGAGGAGAGATTTCAGAGAGATGGTTAAATAGCTACTTATCTTAGATAATCTGCAATGAGTAGCTATGATATTAACACTAAGAAGGAAGTCATTCTGTGATGAGAAATATTCATTAGTGACATCCTAATGCATCCAAAAAAGTAGGTGAGTGTGACTTACCAAAAACATCAGTGATATTA
The DNA here is from genome assembly GCF_035149785.1 of Candoia aspera. Taxonomy (NCBI): domain Eukaryota; kingdom Metazoa; phylum Chordata; class Lepidosauria; order Squamata; family Candoiidae; genus Candoia; species Candoia aspera. The sequence continues at coordinate 41,763,813 of NC_086155.1, forward strand.
ATTATATTCTTGATAGAGAATTCTGTAGCCACACAGAGGACTGATTCCCGCCACATGATGTTTTGTCTGGTGGAAAAAAAAGTGCAATGTGACATCATCAATCTAAGCCAGAGAATAGAATAGATTTTCTGATTATGGGGTTAAGTGATGCATCAAGATGGAGCAGACTTGATCATTGCTAATTTAAATTTAGGAAGACTGAGTGCTATGACATTATCTGAATGGCATTAAAGAGTGGCTGTTTGATGTCAGCTATTTATATGTGTCTTTTCTTCTCTATGTCTTTATTTATTATGCTTAGATGAAGGAGAAGCAAAGCTAAGGCAAATTAAGCAATTTTGCCCTTTGGGCTCTGTTCACAAGTAGATTTAATTAAGATCAAAGCAATAATTTCATGAAAAGACTTTTGGACATTAAGAGAAAGATTCTTCATCCACTTTAGGCTCTGTAAGCCTCACTGAAGCAAAATCTTTCATATATACAGAGTGTGTGTGTGTGTGTGTTCTCCAGCATATAACAATTAGGGTGTATTAGCCATCCTGTTAGCCAGGCAGCCTAATTCACTTGCTACTCAAACGTAGATTTCTAATGTGATATTTTATAGTGTAAATCATTACAGTTTCTCATCCTGAATATTTTCTATATAACCAAAGCAACTTTAAATTGTACGACTCACGATGATACTATAAAATGTCCACTTATAAAACAGTATTCTACTGTTTCCCATGAAATACAACAACCCATAGAAAATTTTAGTTCCTAATGAACTATCATTACATGTAGGACACTTTTAGTTTAACTGTTTCATAAATCAATTACACATATTTAATTATATCTATTGGCTACTTTTTTTTTTCAAATTGGCTTTCTTAGATTTGCAGCAAAGTTTGCAAAAAAGATAAGGCAGTGCATGGTTTGGAAAGGATTTAGAAGATGTGCTTCAGACCTTGTATGAGCACTGCAGTTCAAATTATCAAATGAAAAAGATAATGGTCTTGGCCAAAACTGCATAATTGGCTCTTTGATGCACACAAGATAGAATAAGGAAAATATTCCAAGTGACTTGGAATGGTGTTCCCATTTTGTGGGTGTATGAAAGTTCAAATGGAGTATGTAACTAATATTCTGATATATCAAAGAGCTGAACAATTATTCCAAAATCTTTCTGCACACAAGGGTGTAGGCTGATACCTGCAGTCATAAAATTATTTCCGGTGAAACAATTAACACAGCTTTTTTTATGATACACAAATCGACCCTTATCGCTACAGTACATCATTTGAATAAGTTCAAGACAAGTTCATCAGAGCAATTTTAAGCTGCCTACGCATGTCCCAAATGCAGCTCATACAGCCAGAGATTGGCCTTCAAGGAGTGGAAACAGGATTGGTTAACTATTGTCAACTACTGGTGAAGAACTACTGGTCTCAGTGGTTTGATTTCTCATGTACTCCTTCAATAACATTCAATTTAGAGGAAATAGGCAATACTTTTAAAGACTGGCTCCCTTGGTCTCTCCCTAGAATTCTTACTTTCCTTGAGTTGACAAGCAACCTAAAGTGGCACTAAAGCACTGAATCAGGGTTATAGCTCACCAAGAAGAATTAGACTTACAAACAGAGGCAGCTAGAAAGCAAATTACATGACTCCAAGGAGAGCCTGTCAGCCATCTTTCTTCTCCTTTATTTCCCAAATACAGGAAAGCATTTTCAGAATTAAGATTTGATGTGGTTCCTTCTACTGTCCTACAGGGCAAATTTCAAACCATCCCTTATAAAGAATATACATGCCCTTTTGGACTGGAAATTATAGAAAATGCTGGCCAAGTTTTACTCTATTGTGCCTTCTACAGAAATTACCACACCAAGTAAATCACAGCCTTCCTGTTGTATTTCCAGTTCAATCAGAGCAAATGTTTGTTTCCCTACCACTATCAGGTAAAAATGATTTTATAATAAACAATGTTACAACATCTTGTATGACAGTCTGTAGAGTTTAGCTCAAGATGACATCTAGGCCACCTTTGTAAATTGACCACTAGACTGTTAGCTGATCAATCTAATTTGATTGTTTGTCTCAGAGTGATCTTAAAGTATAAATGGGTATATGGGGATGTACAGCTAGATTATGTTGGTATATTCTCTAATAAGTGATTTATTGTTCTTGTATTATTGCTCCATATTGCTAAGCGTTGTATCTGGCTGCCCTTTTGCTGTAATAAACTTCAATTTCAAATAATAAATTTCAGTAATTAAAATGGCTATAACCTTTACAAGATTTTTGTCCATTTTAGCTTGGAAAAAAAATACTGTTGCATAAAGAGTAGAATCTTTAAAGCAAGTCATAAGCAATCATGGAAGCCTGGAAAAAGACATGCCTGCTTTAATGAACAGCAGAGGGGTGATATACTTGCACAGAATTCCAAGTCTGCATTTTCCTACAAAATGATCCGTTAGATAAAAAATGGCCTTTTTATAGTCTATGCATTAATCCTATTGCTTCCTGTGGCTAATGCATATTATGGACATATACGTAGCATGTAAAGTAAAAATGCATTATTTTGTATTTCATGCCATTCTGAATGGTATCTGTGGCTGTGAAATGCCCTTCGACCAAAAAAAGGAAAGGACATTTTCAATGAAGGATAGAAATGGATGGATTTTCATTCACACTTCTGGTCAAGGTGAAGTGTGAATGAAAAACAGCTAAAATGGCTATCTCTAAAAATGTCCCAGTATGAGTTACTATTGTCCATTAAAAACAAAAACAAAAAACTTATTTTATGCCAGTGCAGCACTTTTGTACTTTGCACTCTAGTTTTATATTTTCCGACCTATCCCTCTTGTTCCAACAACCATAACCCTAACATTTAGCAGAGGACAAAAGTTGTAGGTCAGTGTGATTGTATGCTCCTTTGGCAATATTCCCATCCATAGTAATAACTTTTTAGAATCCAGGCTGAGAACTCATAAATTTTTTTCTCCTTTGATTTCATAAAGGACAAGAGGAAAAAGAAAGGAAGAAGAACTAGGTTGCAACCTTTAGAAAGATTTTAATTATTTTCTGAGCTAGTGTCATTATGTGGTTAAAGAAGTATAGTCTTTAGATGAGATAATATGCATGTGAAGATTCAGACTCATAAGGAAGAGATTATAACTGGGAAGCCTTGTAGAAACTAATATTGCTCACCCCCAACTTTGGGAAGTGACTGTTCAGGGCACAACAGAAAGAAAAGATAAGTAGTAATTATGGAATTTGGTGGTAGAAATTCATGCCCTTATTACCATGTAATTAGATTATTGCTGCATGTTCTGTGTGGCCCTGGAAGACAATTTGGAAGTGGCAGCAAGGGAAAAAACATGTTAGCAGGAAAAAAATTGCTGTTACTGTAGAGAAACCCTTATTTTGTGGTCACTGCATTGGCTGCCAGTAGGTTTCTGAAGCCAATTCAAGATGCTAGTTATCACTTATAAAGTTTTCTACCACTCCAAGTTACATCAGGGTCTCCCTCTCCAATATGAGACATCCATAGATGGCCTGTCAAGGATTCCACCCCCAAGAGAAATAAGAGAGGTGTGAACTAGGAAGCAGGCCTTCTCTGTAGTGGTCCACATTCTATGGAACATGTTGCTGCCATTGAATATCTACCTTTTTGGCATTCCATAAAGCATTTAAAACTGAGCTTTTCAGACCGAGCAGCCCCTGGAAGTTAATTCTGAGTGATTTTTACAGTTTAATGAATTATTTTGCTGTTTTTATGTAGAGGATACAGATGGACTTTTATTGTCTGTACACTGCCGTGAGTCTGAGAGAGTGGTATATCAATCGAAGCAAATATAGAAAAGCCAAAAGACAGAACACCTCCTTGCCAGCAATCAACACCCAGATATGCAAAGATTAACACCAGGATTAACACCAGATGAACAATCATACAGCACAAGTTACCCTAATCAAGGAAATATTAACTCAGTCAATCAACCAAGCAGCAAACAACAGCCCAATCAAGGAACTCCCAAGGAGAGAAAAACACCTCCACCAACACAAGCTGGACAAACCACAGTATATAAACAGAGAGCAAGGCCCACTCCCTTTTCACACTGAAGATGTTGCCTAGTCTGGCAGTGAAATGTCTGCAAGAAAACAACAAGGCTCAGAGAGCACCAAGGACTCCCCAGAGTGGTATATAAATATAATAAATAAGAAAAACCAACAAACTTGGGAAGTATTTGGCAAAGGTTAATCACCCCAGATAATATAAAGTTTTAACTTCAGTTTTTGTATGGCAAAGTAATCTTGTCATCTTTTCTTGTTAGGTATATCAACTTAAGAATACTGCATGGTTGTGATGGCTAAAAGTAATTTGATACAGAAATGCACAACCAGATGCTTCAGGGCTGAATGTGGTCCCTGAAAGCCTTTAATCTGGCCCTTCGAGATCTCCATAAATTGTTTGCAAATTGTAATTATAAAAAAAAGTCAGAAGGGAGGAATTATGAAATACATGCCTGGAAAGTTATCATATCACATATTTTTAATTTTATTAGATTTAAATGTTGGCTATATCAAATAAACTTCATTTTCTGTCTTGTCCCCCTTTTTAGAAAGGCAGCTACCAGCATGCTACTCAGGAACTAAGTGAGATTCTCATCAGGGAAATGTTGGGCACCCACAAGCTATTCATCTTTATTCACTTATTTGCTCTTGACTGCTCAACAGATTTCTGTAATTGTCATCTTAACCTACAGAAAAAGAAAAGCTATCAAGCAGTTAATTGGTATCAGTTCTATACTTCAGTTTGTAGCAAAGAAAGCAGATTGAAATTGAAGCTCAGCTTATAGCAATAAACTATAAAGGTGTCCCATAAAAATAGGAAGACTTCAAAGCATGAAGAGAATGGGGACATGCATGCTTTCTTTCCCCCATCCTGTGGTGGGTGCAGCAGGTCACGATGATGACAATGACAATGCTTGCATGATGATATCGTGATGAAACTCTCACCCTTACACACTTGATACTGATGTCTAATGCATACAGGTGAGTTGCAGTATTTGCAACACAATGTCATGAAGCACACAAAACGAGGAGGAGCGTTGTTCGCACCATTGTGGCTGCCACCTTTACACCCCGTTCTCCAAGAGTTTAGTAGTAGGAAGTCTGCAGGGAACCTATACTCATATTTCCTTGAAAATATACCTAGAACAATATTTCTTAGGGTGCTGAATTGTGAAGAATTTTTTACTTTCATTAACCTTATTCTCCTTCTGAATTCCTGGCTCAAATGGAGGGAAATTGGGGAAAATAAGTAGCATAAAAGACTGACAAATACCTAAACAGAGGTCTCAGTAAGAAACAATGAAAGGAGAAGGAAAAAATGAATGATACTTGTTAGAGTACTTCCCGTTCTCTAGCTACTTATGTCTGGGAAAATATCACCCAGCACAGCTGTGTCCACCTAAAATATTGTATAGTGCAGTCACATTTTGTCAAAATAAGGAGTCTGGGGATGAGAACTGACAGCTAGCCAAGAAAAACTTGCATGGGTATTTCTCATCTCTGGGACATTCCTGCCTTTGACAGCTTCAATCTTTCATTCTGAGAAGTATATTGATTGGCTTAGGAATCACTGTACACACACTTCTCTACAGGGGAGTGATAACAAAGCAAACTTTCCCCCAAAGTGTCATATCCCAATAGGATGAGAATGATTGATTTTTGCACATCGAATGCTTAAATTCTGCACATTTCTATCCAGCCAATTTTCTTTCTAGAGGCCCCACTCCAGTCCACTTAATGGTGTTTTCTAACCACAGAGTTGAGAAGGATATGTCACTGTAACTCTTGCAAGCAGGCACAAATTTCTTTAAGCCAATTCTTTTCTTTTGCAGCTTTGATAATATCAGTGGTGATTTGGTGCCTGTTAAGAACAATGAAATATTATATTAAATTTTATGGGAAATAGAAAGATTAAGGCATTAAGAAATAGATTGCCCTAGGATGTATGTGTTTATAACTTTTATTGAAGTACAATTACTGCAAATACAGCCTTCTCCTTTGGTCGGAATAATACATGTTGCCTGATTCTGATTTCCAGATAATAGCTTAGGAAGAGCAATTGAAATACTTATTTCCTCCAATTTTCTTAGAACATTTTTAGTATTTATGGTTTATGTCAGTAGAATAGCATCTAGAAGCTGCAAGAAGTCTTGAAATTGGATCTATATATTAGATAGATGATAGATAGATAGATAGATAGATAGATAGATAGATAGATAGATAGATAGATGATAGATAGATAGATAGATAGATAGATAGATAGATAGATAGATAGATAGGAGAAAGATAGAACCACATGAGAAAATTCCCTATTGCAACTGCAACTGGTTCATCAGGAGCATATGAATATCCTGATACCCAAAGGTGGACAAATGAACAAAGGAGTTCTCATTTGAAGTATGAATTCTGGGTAAAAGGAGAAATGCTCCCTCCATTATTTGTGCTTCCTTTGGGAAGTAGAAATAGGGTGTTCCAGTTGCTGTCATTAGGTGAATCCTACGTGGTTGCAGCATCCTGCAGTCATGTGATCACCATTTGCAACCTCTTGCCAGCTTCCCCATTGACTTTGCTTGTTGGAAGCTGGGAGTGAAGGTTGCAAATGGCGATCATGTGACCATGGGATACTGCAACATTGTAATTGTGAGCTGGTTGCCAAGCACCCAAATTACAATCACATGACTGCGGGGACGCTGCAATGCCTGCAACTACAGGGACCTGTCGTAAGTCCCTCTCATTCAGTGCCATCAAAACTTAGAATGGTCGCTGAATGAGTGGCCTCATAAGGCCTAAATATTGCAGATGCCCTACCTGTAGAGATAGGGGATATTCAGTATTGTAACCTGTATACCTAAAACCTGATATGCAGGGAAAAAAGAATGCTAGTGGATAGGCACATTAGCAAAAATGTTCTGACTAGTCCCATTATCCTTTCGGAGTGGTTTTGTTGTTGATTAATTTATTTACTACTTGGATATCACATATTTATTCTTGAAACTCTTCTTACCAGTGGCAGATTTAGGATGGGAAAGAAGTCCACCAAGGTGATTGGGCCAATATTTTATACATTGGTGCCTCCAAAAATAAACTCAGGATCGGTGTCCACCAGTACTGTCTCAGCAGACTTGGAAGACAGTCTCTGCTAAAACAGAAATGCACATCTTAAGACCCCAGGGCTGGATGCTTCCCAAGTTCTCCAAAAGTAGCTATGAAATCGAATGTTTAATGTGACCAAAAAGGCGAATTAGTAAAGCCTCATAAGGAACTGAATTATCAATAGTTAGCTTAACAGAAATGGAAACCAAAACATTTTTTTAGCCTGGACTCTTTTATTGATTTTGCAATTATTATCATGCCACTCAAAGGCCAAATGTGATCCTTAGCTTCAAAAATAAATATAAAAAATGAATCCATTCTAGGAAGAAGAAATTCTGTAAAAGCATTCTAAAACCCAGCACATAACATCCTCCTTTATTCTTTGTTGATACTGATGCAGGGATGAGCAAAGAAATCCGCTACACAAAATGCCATGCCTTGGGGTGTTAGAAGAAGATAAGAAAGCCTGCAGGCCTAGATTTCCCTGGATTTGTATTTCATGGTAACAACTAACAGGGACATCAAAGCTCTCATTTTGTCCTCTTGCAGAAAAAAAAAGGGGGGGGGGAACAGCTATAGAGTTCAATCGTATACACAGACAAGTGTATCAGGTAGATCTTGTTATAAGCTAGGTCACCCACCAAACTTTCAAAAGTCCTTATATAATTAGCACATTCTAATTAGCACACCAAGCATCATGTTCATGGGTAATATAATGAATTCCACCCTTGTTCTTTGTGAGCCATTCAAAGAAGGGGCTGAATATTTCAAAGTTTCCATACTATAGATCAGTGTTTCTCAACTTTGGCAACTTTAAGATATGTAAACTTCAACTCCCAGAATTCCCAGCCAGCACCCAGCTAGCACTGGACATGATACCAACAGCTTAAAAGACTGCAGCTGTAACAGAAATATATGGACATCAGATTGAATGTTGCACTTTGTCAGTGTCATGTTTCTTGATCAGCATCAGTTGATGAGGCAGGATACCAAATTGGTCTCATGGAGGCCCTTGTCTTTTATGGACTGGGGTGGAGAGGAAATTGCAGGCTTTCAATTCACTCTGCCTCAACTTCTTCTTTCAGTCGGCTTCTGAGTACTCTAAATTTCCTGTGTGCCAGCTGATTATTTTTGGATCAATCACACACAGAAATAGAATGTAGTTTCTTGCTGAGTTTTCTTTCACCACCACAGTCAGTTCAAAGGAACTTCATCTGGTAAGTCATAGATATGGATCCAAGCTTCTTGAGGATGCAGTCTGTAAGGATTCCAAACTTGCTCAGGATTTCAAGTCAAGGCTGCCAGAAAGGCTTGCAAACATAAAAAACATATCAGTGCAACATACAACAATAAAACATTCTATAAAAGAGCCAACTCAACAGATTAAAAACAATAAAAATCCATCCATCATCCATAATGTCAGTAAGTGCTAAAACTGAAATGTTATGTTGGATGTAATGTAGATCCAGGAAGCTAGATATATTGATCAGTCTGTTATATGTGCAGCAGCTTCAGTCTGGAGAAGATTATTGTGCTCCAGAGAAATGGAGCACATGAGTTGACTGATTGCTTTTGAGCAGTCAGGGGGTTATTTACTTAATTTCTCAGCCTTATTTGAAAAGTGAATCCTAAAATACACTAGCTAAGGCAACATCGTAGGTACTGTGCATTTAAGAATCGGTTTTGTTTCATGAGATGAAGCTTGGTCGCTCTCTCTCTCTCTATATATATATATATATACATGTATACATATACATATATAAACACACACACAAACACATTTGACAATTAAAAATAAAACAAACCCCAGCAATAGCTCTGGAATAAGAGTCTATTGGTATAATATTATATACATTTAATTAGAAGTAAGTCCCATAATATTTTGTAAGGATATTTAGAATTCAGTCTTTAGATGAAGAACTGCAATCTTTTTAGAAAAGTCAGCATGTTTTGCATTTACACAATACTCTGAATAAATCTGTTTTGCCATTAAGCAAGTCTATCATGCTTGCTTGGCCCCTCTTACCAGCAGGAGTGGTGAAAGAAACCACAAACATCTATTCTGTGGTTTGTATAGCATGATATGCAAACCAGGAATTCTGGCTTAAGGTGATGAATGAGTCTGATTTCTTGTTTTACCTGTGATATATTACTAAATACAACACAGAAGGATCTTCCATCATTTAGTCACACCTGTAGATTTGGAGAATGGCAACATGCTGCTTCAATGTAAGTCAAACTCCTGTACAGTTTTGGCTTAGTGTGATGACTTAGTGTGATGAATAGATGTAGCTACTTTTTGAAGTTGACTGTAGGGACTGAGAAAGTACAGATAATTACCACAACATTGCTCACAAATGCATCTGAGTATATGTCAGCCTTCAAGGTAGACCAGGCCAGGAAAACAAAGTCATGCACACTAATGCTACTTTTATTATAAGGTTATAGTAACAGAATCTTGCAAGTCTGAGATGCTTACTCAGGCTACAGTTCTGGCCCGGAATCAGTTTCTTTTATCTGACCATTGTCTTGGTAGTGTCTTTTCTTCCTGTTCCTCAAGTTTATTCCTTCTGACCATTATAATACAGGATTTGACAAATACTGAACAGGTAAATATGTATCTTTTCTCCTGAGATTCATACCCCTTAAATATTTTCATTCTCTCCTTACTTATTACTTGATTACTGGCTGATTATGTGGCATTAAGTCAGTGTCAACTCTTAGTACCACATAGATAAATCTTCTCCAGAATGTCCTATCCCCAACCTGGCCCTTCAGGTCTTCCGATGGTACTGTAATGGGCAGAAGGAATAACCCTGACAAACAGAAGGAAGAGCTACTACCAAGACAATGGTCAGATAAAAGAAACATGAGTCTTAGACAAGACCCTCCCTAGTTTTCCCAAAGATAAAGGGAGGGAGGGGAAAGTGCATTCAGACTTGCAAAATCCTGTTACCATAATCTTATAATAAAAATAGTATTGGCCTGTATGACTTTAGTTTCCTAGTTTGGTTGACCCTGAAGGGGTAACAGATATATCCATTACTGCTGTAGTGAAGTCCATTCATCTTACTGCTAGTCATCTTCTTCTTCTGTTTCCTTCCATTCTCCGAGTATTAGAGATATATCTAGACAGTTAGGTCTTTGCATAATGTGTCCAAAATATAATTTGAGCCCGATCATTTGTGCCTCAAGTGAAAACTCTGAATTGATTTGTTCTGTGATCCACCTGTTTGTCTTCTTAGCTTTCCACTGTATTCTACAATATCAATATTCAAAAGCAGCAGCAGCTCCTGCTTTTTCACAGTTCAACTTCCACTTTCACAAAGTGTCATAGGGAAAATCGTTGCCCCCATTATTCTAATCTTTGTAGCTATAGACACGTCATGGCCTCTGAATATCTTTTCCAAGGATTTAATTGCTACACTACCAAGTGCAAGTCTGTGGCATACTTCTTGACTGTTTACTGTGCCTAAAGGCAGAAGCTATCCACCACTTCAATATCTCCATTGTCCATTCTAAATAATGAGGAGAAGGAAGGGTGTTTTTTTTTCCAATGCTGCAACAAGAGAGGACTCTGGCAAGACAATAAAGGATTGTCACAATTGTTAATAAATATACATCTGTATCAATTTTTGAGAGGTTCCTGGGGACATCCAAGGCTCTTGGGGCCTAACATGGCCCTTGCACTGCAGGATTTCCATCCCCATTCTGTATAAAACTCATATTACTACACAAGCAGAAGGCTGACTCTGACTGTGCACCTAGCAGAAAAATTTTAATTCCACTGGAAACTTCCATGAAGGGAAAGGAGAGAGTGATTATTAAAAACCCCACCCTTCTTCTACAGCCTTTCACATGCCACCTCCTCTACTGCTCCACCAGGTCTCCAATTTAGGTGACTCAAAAGAAACTACAGAAAGAATGGGAATTCACAACAAAAGCCACCTCTTCCTCTCCCATTTTTCTGCTCACAATAGCCTCTCCTGGATTAAAGATCCTTCCATCACTGGATGGGACATAATTTGCTACAAGCCAGAGCTTGGCTTTGTTTTTTGTTTTAAATCAGGAATATTCTATTTTTGTTCAGGCAATAGAGAGGGGAATTTTATTCCCCAGGCAGTAAATCAGCAAAGCATTTTAAATCCCTTTGTCCATAATACTGAGACTGGTTAGGACAAAGCCATCTGCAATTGATCTACGGTATCATGGGTTTGCTGGATTATTGACAAAGTGTTCTGTAATCATCCCACTGGAACAAGAAAGGAAACAAGACAAGCCTGAGGAATGGAGAACAGATCAGATGTTTGTCATATATTAAAGACTCAATCACTGAGACTGCACGCCTGATTAAAAGCAATATTGGAGGAGCAGTCAGGCTCTCTGCTGTAAACACTTTCAGCTCATTTTTTTTTTTTTTTGCCATAGTGTGAGAACTCTCATCACTCAGACAACTTGCTCTTTCTCTGCTCTTAATTCCTACCTATCACAAAGACAAAATGAGACATTTGGTTCAGGAGATGCTCCTGAGTATATTTGCCTTGACAGATTGGGGGGCGGGGAGGTGTTCTGTTTTCAATGAAATCTTCTTTCAATAAAAGGAAGATTCTTCCTCACTATTGTACAGATGAAAGTATCCCATGGGGTGTGGGGCAAGATAATTCTACTGGAGCAACAGCAGCAACAAAATCTTAAACACACAAGCATATAACAGTACACACACATATCAGACACATGTATCAATTGTAGTTCATTCAGATATATTAATTGAATTTACTTCTTTATTCAATATACTTATCACCTTTCCTCTAAAAGCTCAAGGCTGTGTACACCACACTCCCTCCACCATTCTTTTCCCACAACAGAGATGTTAGGTAGATTGAGCTGACTAATGCGTAGGTAATCTGCTGAAAGTCACCCGCTGAGTTTCCATAGATAAGGATGAACATGAACAAGGGTAGTTTAACAATGTGAAACACTATATCATATCTATCCTAGTCCCCATTTCTAATTTCCTTTATGTCTTGAAGCATAATTCCGCAGCAGGGAGCTGTATCGCAGTAGGCTACCGATGACGTTGACATGTAACACTTAGGATGCAACAATAGGATCAATGGTTTCCTGATGAGAAGTAAAACAATAAGGGAAGCCGGGAATGATGGGTGAGCAAGCGTGTTAAAGAGTAGATGCACCTGTGCCTGAATGTTTGCACAATTATGGTTCCAGCAGCACGTGAGCCTCTGGAGGTAGCAAGTATTGCCAAACTCTGCGATAATAAACCATGAAAAGAGCTTCTGTAGTTTCTTTATCCTCTTCTTTTGGCAGGAGAATGAAAGCAAGAATAATGGCATGCACTTCTACACTGATAGACATTCCACTGCTTTAGCATTGAAGAGCATTTTGTTGGCATGGCCACTGGTGGACTAGAGTCTTACAGAAAGCATTGTTATACAAGAAGGAATGTAAAGCTGATGATTTGTTCTGCAATGACAGAAATACCATGAGAAGTGAGATAACACTTAAAAATCATGGTTCAGAAAGCATCTAAGTGCATTATTTCTCTATACCCAAAGTGTGTGTTTCATAAAATTAACCTTCTTTATATAGACAGTTGGAAAGGGTATTTGCTTTTCTGAATAACAGGGAGTTTCACCATGTTTGCTCTAACACCACTTTTCTTATATCCTTGAATTAAGGTGATGTTTGAATTCTAAGACATTTGTTCCACTAATACATCTATTAACTGGTACAAAAGAGTGCCAATGGTCTTGTACAAGCCTCTTTAAGTCCAGTGGCACTCGAAAGGAATGACACTTGAAAGGAATGCCACATCTGCTACTGCTGCAAACTGAAATCCAAAGGAGATATCCCACTCTCCTGGGGTTCCAGAAAGTCCTTAAGATCTGGCTTTGCTCCCAGGACTAGGATGAATGTATTTGTGGGGGGCCTGTTATGTTTTTATTGTTATGGTTGTTTTTAGTCCGGGTTGTCACATTCTATTTTATGATTTTTTAAATGTTTTTAACCATTTTAACTGTGTATTTGGATTTTATAAGCCACTCAGAGTCTACTGGAATGGGCATCCATAACAAATTTAATGACATTAATGAAATAAATCCCTCTCTATGTCTCAAAAAATGTAACACTGAGAACTGGTTCTTGTCCATGAGGTAGCTTATTCACAGCACTGGCAGCATTTAGCCTAACTTGGCTGATTTGGGAAGCTAAGCAGAGCCGTCTAAGGTTAATATCTGACTGGTGGACCACCTGGGAATTTCAGGGCAATTGGCTAGACCTAGAAGTTGGGAAAAAAAATCTGGAAGAAGGCAATGACAAACTATCTTTGTAATGTTGCCAAGAAAACCGCAAGACTGCAGTCATCAGGAGCTGAACACAACTCAGGGGCATCTGGAATTTTGTAGCTTGTTGAAGCTCATCTTGGACATGATGAAGAGATTTCATTAAGCCTTTTATAACCTGAGTAGTCATTTAGTATTCAGGTACCTAGGAATCCAGGTACCTAGGGATCAGCTTTGGACACTCAGTGAAATAAGGGATAGGGATGTGTGGAACTGTCTAATACTATCAGGTTGCTGAATTATTTATTCATTTAATCAATTTAGATGGCCATCCAACTTACTGAAACTCTGGTAAGCTAACAGAGAATTAAAACCAATACAAAGACAATATACAGAACAAGGGCAAGCCACAGCTGAGGCCAACCCATAATCATTCTATATCTACTCATTTTGCACTGGCTCATCCACTCATTAATTTATTGCCTGGATTTGCTTGATACATTAAACCATAAACTCAGGTTGGGTTTGTGCAACATATCAACATGCAAGTAAGCCTAAGTAAAACCTAATCAAACTTAGCATGTTATACAAGTGTATCCACTTGGTCTTTAATGGACCTGCTTAAATATGCTGTGTCAATTCAGCCTCAGTATGCATTCAAGCATTTATCCATTCTATTTTTTTTCTTCCTAGATCATTTTTTTTTAAAACAAGGCAAAACAAACACAAAACAACCCATTGCCATTGCAGTATATGATGAAGTTATATCCATTTTGTAGTTATTTTTCCTTAATATACAAATATTTGAACATCACCTTCCTCAAATGTATTTTTATGCAGCCCCTCCAGTATGTTCAGTTTTTCTACACATTTTTCTCAGATTGCACTTTCATTTTCATCATAATGTGCCAACTTCATGTGTTTCTGTATATAACCTGAGAGCCAAGAAATATTTTAAATTGGTTACTAGTGAATTCTATGATTTACACACCTGTCTATGCTGCAACTAATTCCATTCTTATCAAATCATACAATTTCATGGAAAATTAAATCTATCTCCTATTAAAAAATAAAGCAAAAATATGAGGACATATTCCAGAAGTCTAGTTAGGATCTTTAGCTGTCCTGTACAGTTGAGTTTCATACATGCTTCCTTTCTTTCTAGTATTACAGTGCTGAAATATTGTCAGTCCTTTAAGCTGGTTTAATTTAAGGTCCTTTTTTTAGCACTAATAATGGGAAAATAACATTATAGATGTCCATATGGGACAGGAGAGGAGGAGATTGTGGGTTATAGCTTCCTATTCTGACCCTTTTATAAAGATAATCCTGTTTGTTTGTTTGTTTACTGTGCTCATAGACTACTCCAATCACTGACACCTCTTAGTGCATGCATCTGATATCTGTAAATCAGATATAAAAATAACATTGCAGCACAAACATCAAAATGCACCTATCATCCACCCACCCATCCATAGATCTACATCTACATCTACATCTGTCTGTCTGTCTATATATCAGATTAGGCAAAGCCAGAGGGAACACTATTAAAATGTCACAACAATAAAACCTAATGGAACAGCCAAGATTTATGGCCTTCCTTAAAAACAATAGGGAAGGACCCACATGGATTTCTGTGGAAATGCTATTCCCCAGTTGGGGGGAAGCAATTGAGAAGGTTCACTTATGTAATCCTGGTTGATGATATTCCCTGAGACAAGGGATACCAAGATAATCTATACTACTAGATCTCATTGGACAGTAGGCAGCCCCAAAAACACCCAGGTCCTAAACCACCTAAGTCTTCAAGACAACCAACACCTTGAATTGTACCCAGAAGTCAACTGGTAACCAGTACAGCTCTCAAAATAATAGTATTCTATGGGTGAATTAAGATGTTCCCAAGACTACTTGAGCATCTGCATCCTGGTTTAGTTGTAGCTTTCAAATGTTCTGCAAGGGCAGTCCCCAGTAGAATGCACTGCAATAATCCATATGAGAGGTTACTAAGGCATGAGTGGCTGTGAGGAGAGGTCATAATTATGTAGCCAGGAAGAGTCATAATTGATGCTGAAGGTGTTGCTGTGTGGGGGCCTCCTAGCCACAAGTGTCACCTGCTCATTGAAAAGGAGCTGTGAGTAAGGGAGGGCCCCAAATTATAACCCAGTTCATATGGAAGAATATGAACATCCAAAATCAAAGATGGAATCTCCCTGGATTAGGATCTGTACCAAAGTCGCTCTTGTTATGATTGAACTAAGCCTTTTCCACCTCCTTCACTCTGTAACAATCTCTAAGCACCAGACAGCATCTTGAAGACATCATTAGTTTGACCTAGCAATTTTAAAACTATTGTCCAGTAATTATTTCCACAAGTAAACAGCAGTGACAACAACAATATTATAATTGGGCTACCAGGAAACATGAGTTTGTTTTGCATTTCCCCCAATAGTTTCAATGTGTCTAAAGGAAAAGAAAATGAACCTAGCTATTTCCAGCTATGGAACCACTTATTCAGACTACTGAATGCTGCAAAATTCACCAGAGAACTGAGTTTTGACAATGACTGCTAAATGTGGTAGGTTGAAATTGTCCTTTGAAAGCTTACAGGAGTTAGCTAACTGTTCTCAAATCCAAGGATGTGAGTTCTAGCCTAATCACCAGAAGTCCTCCTGAGTAAATAAGCTGTAGATTGCATTCTGAATCATTAAAACACCTGTGATTATACTGCTCAAAATTAACCTAGAAGGCGGTTTTTAAATGTGAATTGATATCATTATAACGCCTGTCAGCAGTTATTAAAGAAAGGAGAGATGCTAAGTTAAGCTTTGTATTATCCTGTTTGCTCTGATGGTGCTTATGGCACTCTATCCTGTGGAAAAGCTCTTTTCAATTTATTTTTATTGCTTGCCTCTAAAAGTATTCCATTAAAGGAATATTACACTGTATGAAGTTTTGAGCCACTGTTGGCAGTTTATTTGCTTGTTTTTCTGGAATGGAATAAACAGTTATTCATTTAGCTGTTATTGCTGCTTCATGTTTGCAGTACCATAGTTAAGGGTCAATGGATGTTTGTTCTTCACAGCACTGTGCCTATATGCTACATATCTTTGTTTTCAGGATTTTTTTAACTTGGATCATTCATCAGTCAAATTCAGCAGGGAATGTTGGGAGTTATCTGCTAATACAGAACAAAGGACTTGGGTGAGGCTGTATATTTTAATTGGTACATGAATGGCTAGGTTTAAAACAGCACCCTACTGGGTGAGCTGAACCAGTAATAACCACAGACTCAAGATTTGAACAGAACATAATTCTAGATAAAGGACAGTAAAGAAACAAGGAAGCAAATAGAGCTAATAAAGAACTAGATAAAAGCCTAATCTAAGGAGAATGAGTAAGAAATACTAAACAAGACAAAGAATTTGGTAGAAGTAATAAGAACTCAGTGGAATTCAAATGAATGAAGTCTTTGTAATATGTGTCATCATCCTAAATTTTCTTCAGCAAGCCAAAGAAACTAATTTTCATATTGTGTTCTAAGTTGCATAGCATTCTCATAATCTAAGCAATTCATGACTGTCAGAGTCTGTACTTAAAAGAAAAATTAATGGGGAAGGAAATAATGGGAATTTCTGTTGTCAAATTCTGTTCAAGAAAGAGTTAAAAAAATAATAGCATACTTAATGTATCTGAAGTATGAAAATTAAACCATGATCCTCATGGTATTAACATAACTACCATGTATAACCAAAATCCTGTACCTTTGGAGAATGCAGGTATCTGAAATGTGGAATATTATATTTTTCCCAAGTGCAAAACTGCATATTTGAGTAATCTCACATATTTGTGTCACAATGCAGAGCACAATGTGCTCCTTTGAGTCAGGTGCAATGGTGCTTGATTGGGGTAAATAGCATTTCTCAGGATTCTGAAGCCACATTAAAGGCATTGTTCTTGCTGTCATGTGTGATATGAAGAACAATACAGGCAGCAATAATTGGAATTACATTCTGCTTTTCAACCTCATGTCAGATACCTAGCCAGCACCAGCAGTTCTCTGACCCACATTTCTACCTATCTGCCAGCAAACACTATCATATTTATAAGAAAATCAGTGTTTATATCATCATATATTATGATGACAGCTACTTCTCTAGCTTGAGATTCTGTGGGTAATTATGCATTTTATGAACACCTTTTCGATAGGAAACCACCCTTCAACTACTACCTAGCATATCCTCCAACAAGAAATCCAAAACATTACTGTTATCTTACTTAGCTGGCTTAATGATGCTAAAAAAATTTCATGGAAATGCACATATTCCTCTTGCATATATGAACATTATCACTGCTGCAAATAAAACCAAAACTGTTTGGTTTATTTCTTCCAAGTGTCTTCCAAAGTGTGCATGTATTGGGGGTGGGAAAGAGCTTCCTTGTCCCTTACTAGAGGAATTTTGCTATATTGTGAAGCCTTCATCTGAGGAAATTTTGCAAATTTCCTATAGCTATAATCTGATAGCTCCTAAAACTGCATGCCAGAAGCCTCTGAGTTTATTGTTTTCTATATCCCCTCCTAAATTCAAAGTCAGTTTTCTAAGCAGTGAACTGGACCCAGAATAGGAAGGACTAGGACTTTTTAAACCCTTTGTTGTATTAGTCTGAAATAATTACATAAATAAATAGGTTTGTGTGTGTGTGTGTGTGTGTGTACAGTGCAAGTCCTCTTTGCTACTATTTTCATATGGAAATACTTCTGATAATAGATGTAGGACCTTTGGTGTCTGTATCAGCTCTAAAGTCTCATCTCAACAGGCTCTGCCCCTTTCCTTCTTTCATTAAGCTGGAAGGTCCACAGAAGGCTTTTTTCACTTGAATGCATTTAGCTGAATGTCCTACAAAATTCCTGGTTAAGAAAAATATTGCTTTGCACATCCAGCTGAATGCAAGAAGAATTCTTTTTAGGATTATTCCTACTCAGTAAAAGGAGATCAGGATTGGACACAGTGGGAGGAGACATCAAACGGCTTATGAGCCTGAAGCTCTTTCACACTTACTTTCTCTATGATGATTGAAGAAGACTTGTCACAAATAATATTCTGCTTAAGGGACAAAATCATTCCTCCAAGTCATGATATGAAGGTGCAGCAGGTTGATAAGTTACACTGATCGAAACATGCAACTGATTTCAATAGTTATCAGATACAAATAGGGAACAGAGAGAAATAAATATTCCCAAAGAGATATTGGGATTAAAAAGACAACAAATGCAAACCTCTAATAAATGATACACTAAGTGATTTGCATTGGACATGCCACCTTAACAATCCTGGGCACAGCATGCCTTTATTTTAGAATAGATAAATAGATAGATGATAGATAGATAGATGATAGATAGATAGATAGATAGATAGATAGATAGATAGATAGATAGATAGATAATTTAGACCAATACTCTTGTTATAGACTGAGTTGAATATTATTCTAGATGTGGAGTAAAGTGAGAGTCAGGTTGAAGGAAACTCCAAGGCAGATTGTTCTTAATGAAACTCCAAGCCTGCCTTCTTAGTCTCAAAAGGCATACTGTACACAGACATATGCAGACACACAAACACATTTATATACAACTTCTATAAATAAGTAAATCACAGTGAAGGGCTTGGTGTCCAAGTATAATGCAATGTGCCTTTTTGTTAATGGAGGATCCTAATAAGAAGAGTTCTGTGTTAACTTCCTGATAGGGAAATGATTTCTAGAAATCAAATGTTGAAATTCTGAGAATGTTGTTTTAAACTTCAGAGAGCAGTGTAGTCAATGCAGTAAGCAATAGGTATGTGACTGTATAGCACAGCAAGCAATGATGTCAGGTTTGGGAATCAGAAAAATTGCAGATAACAATGGAGAAGGCAAGTGATCCTTGAGGAATATAAACTGATAGAATGAGATGAGGTGGATGAAAGCTCCTCTCCCATTTTTAGGCAAAGTGGAATGGTGCTCATTAATATTAGGAAATTTCCTTACAGAAGTGGGACAGAGGACCTCAAAGGCATGTTAAGGATAGGCATGCTTGGAGGGGGGGAAGCAATCAAAAGTTTGAGGGCACTTTTCAGAGTAATAAGTTTATTTGGAGTAAAGTTTTGCTGAAGGGAAAGATGTGGAAGCAGAGAACACAGTAATGAGGAAAAAGTAGAAATGTTCAAAGATCTAGTCATAATCTGTTATTGAGGAAACATTTCTGCATTAAATAATACTGAATTCAGAAGGAATAATTTGAGCATTTGAAATCTGTAGCCCTGCTACAGATGCTACTAAACTAGAACTTGCAGCAGTTGCATTCAGTGATGAAGGATGATTTACAAGGAAGCATCAAAAACATCCTATTTATGCACAGAATGCCATTTATGTATAGGTCTCTGTAAGTTATTCACAATTCCTGGATATCCCTGTTATTTTCTGGGAGTTCCAAGTCTCCATCAGTTCAACACAAACATATACAAAGGCTTAGTATGGCTGGTGATATCTTTGCCCCCTCTCCCCCCTGGAATATTCCCTTCCTTCTTTAGTCTCCCTTCCATCTGATCCACCAAACACTGATAAATTGTTTCATCTGTTGCCCTTGAGCCTCACAAGCTTCTAGAAGACTGGAAGCTATAAAAGGTTGTGCTACTATGATGGATGAAAAAGCAGCTTTTTCCCAATTGTGTCCCAGACAGTTTGAATGGCTGAACAGCTCTGTCTGTTCCCTGAATTCTTTTTTTTCCCCTGAAGGATCTAGCCCAGTCTAAAATTTATTCCCTCCTCCAGGATTAACCCAGTTTTTTCATCACTTAATGGAGCCAGTAATTCATGTCTGATGGAGAGCATGTGGGTGACAAATAGGTACACTCATATAATCCATGTGAAGGCAATCTGTCAGTAGTCAGCTCATTCTCATCTCTGCCCTAATTATAGGCAAGGTTGGAAAAGCAGTTCCCACCATCTTCTGACAATGAACCATATACATCACTTCCTTGGGCAGCTTTCCAGTGAGTAAGATAAGAGAGCAAAGAGGAACTCCACTGGGAAAAATTGCAGATATCCCTGGAAAGCACCATAGCCACTGCTAAACTGCACATAGTATTTTTGCTAGGACAAACCCTGAAATTGTGGGTTTTAAAGGCAAACAGCAGCAGGACAGCCTTACATCCATTAGATTGTTCAATAGAGCAGGACTTTTCAAACTAGGTTCTGCAGAACCCTAGGGTTCAATGAGAAGTTGATGGCAGACTAAGGGGAACAAATGTTCACACAAACACAGCCATTTTTCTATCACTAGAGCTTTGCTTCATGATGAGGGTTTCTGGGAAATTTCTTCAATCCTTGGATTGGATGGTGGTGCACTTCATCTTCAAGAAGCCATTGCTGAACCCAAATCCTTAATAACTTCTGGCCAGCCTCAAACTTTCTTTTTCATGGAAAGTTGTTGAGAAAATTTCAGAGACCTCTGGAGGGCAAAAATTATCTGGACCTTTTTTACAGTATACAGGCCCAGGTTTGGAATTGAATCCATATTAATCACTCTTGTGTGATGGGACCAGGGCAGAGGAACTCTGAACCTCCTGGTTTTGCTTGTTCTCTTTATCATCAGTGATACCATCAATCAAGGTATCCTTTTGGACAGTCTGCAAAGGTTGGGAGTCAGTAGTTGTAGGTGGTGAGAAGTAGAGACTTAGGGCCTTCTGTTGTGGAGTTCCTTGAGGATTGATTCTTTAACTTCTATATGAAACTACTGGTGGAGATCATTTGCTGGCACAAAGTCAAACATCTTCCATGATTCAGGATTTGATAGCTATGGGACTGCCTTCTCTTAATAGTCTCTGCCATCCTTTAAGAACTGGAAAAGATAACTATCCTGACCCTTAAAGAATGTTAACTGGATCAGCCCTTCCTTGTGCTTTCTCCCCTCTCTAGAAAAGCATTCCTCTGGAAATCAGACAAGTCCCAACCTTGAAGGGTGAATGTTTATATGTGCTATGGATTTTCCTTAGCCATAATTTTCAAATAATTTCTGCTGTATTTGGTTTTAAATCCTATCACTGTTTGGAGGTCTGTAAGCCACTCAGGGTCATGATTGGAGCAGAACAGAAGCATAAAATTAAACAACTAAGACTCTGGTAGGCATAACAAACTTATTTTACATATTCTTTCTGACTCTTTTTCCTCAATATTGGGAGAAAAAAAATCTAAAAATTGCAGCATGAGCCTTCTGATGATATCATTTAATCACTGCCATGCTGCCCCCTGTTTTAATTTTTTTTTTTTTTTGGCCATCCAAAGAAGCAAAACTAAAAAGGTGACTCTACTGGCCAAGCAAATATTTCCTACCTATGTTCTAAAAAGTTATTATAACACCTGCTTTTTGAATAACACCTCCAGAACACACAAGCCTCAATGAGTCTTCAGTAGTTGCCCGGAGTGCCATCATATCTAGCAAAAAATATTTTGTATGATGGCCAGGCTAAGTATACCAGAAGGAGCACTCTAGAGCCCAAGCATATTAACTTGGTGTGGAATGGGGTCACCATGCTTGGCTTGCTATTCTGCATTTAATTCTATCATCACAGCTTTAGGCAGGAGAGTGTAATTACTTTGACTCAGTAGGACATATCACTCTACTGCACAAACATATCACACTCAGCAGAATTAAATAATTAATTTAGTAAGCCTTATCTGACATGAATCCTTCTATCCCAAGCATGTAGATGCTAGTACATAGTGCAAGAAGAAAGCTGAAGGCCCAGAATCCATCCATCCATCCTTCCTTCCTTCCTTTCTCCCTCCCTCCCTTCTAATGTTTCATTTGGGGTCTCTGTCTGGAAACAGTCCCATTTCAGTCCCACAGTGCTCTAGTGTAAGTCCATAATGCAGATTTAGCTCTTTTTCCTGCAAAATACAAAGAAGGAAAATATACTGTATAACCATTTTCTTCTTTCCTATGTGAATGATTCCATGCTGATTTAGCCATTGTGGACTCCAACTGAATTGCTTGTCTAAGAAGGAGGTGGCTGTGGGGAGGAACAGCATGAATCTGAAATGAAATTTCTAAAAGAGGGAAAACGAAAACATGGCTTTGTTGTTTTTTCCCAAATCTGAAGGATTGTTTTTTTTTTTCCTGTATCATTCTTTCTTAGTCCTGTTTAGTTTACATTCTTTCTTTTCTATTAGATGATAAGGTGGAAAAATAATAAAGCTTCTACCTATTTTTTTAATCAAGGACTTAACAGAAGAAGAAGAGATCAAGAAAAGGTGGCAAGAATATACGGAAGAGCTGTGTAGGAAGGATAACAATATCGGGGATAGCTTTGACGGTGTGGTCAGTGAGTTAGAGCCAGACATCCTGAAGAGTGAGGTTGAGTGGGACTTAAGAAGCATTGCTAATAACAAGGCAGCAGGAGACGACGGCATCCCAGCTGAACTGTTCAAAATCTTGCAAGATGATGCTGTCAAGGTAATGCATGCTATATGCCAGCAAATTTGGAAAACACAAGAATGGCCATCAGACTGGAAAAAATCAACTTATATCCCCATACCAAAAAAGGGAAACACTAAAGAATGTTCAAACTATCGAACAGTGGCACTCATTTCACATGCCAGTAAGGTAATGCTCAAGATCCTGCAAGGTAGACTTCAGCAGTTCATGGAGCGAGAATTGCCAGACGTACAAGCTGGGTTTAGAAAAGGCAGAGGAACTAGAGACCAAATTGCCAATATCCGCTGGATAATGGAAAAAGCCAGGGAGTTTCAGAAAAACATCTATTTCTGTTTTATTGACTATTCTAAAGCCTTTGACTGTGTGGACCATAACAAATTGTGGCAAGTTCTTTGCAGTATGGGGATACCAAGTCATCTTGTCTGCCTCCTGAAGAATCTGTATAACGACCAAGTAGCAACAGTAAGAACAGACCACGGAACAACGGACTGGTTTAAGATTGGGAAAGGAGTACGGCAGGGCTGTATACTCTCACCCTACCTATTCAACTTGTATGCAGAACACATCATGCGACAAGCTGGCCTTGAGGAATCCAAGGCTGGAGTTAAAATCTCTGGAAGAAACATTAACAATCTCAGATATGCAGATGATACCACTTTGATGGCTGAAAGTGAAGAGGATCTGAGGAGCCTTATGATGAAGGTGAAAGAAGAAAGTGCAAAAGCTGGTTTGCAGCTAAACCTCAAAAAAACCAAGATTATGGCAACCAGCTTGATTGATAACTGGCAAATAGAGGGAGAAAATGTAGAAGCAGTGAAAGACTTTGTATTCCTAGGTGCAAAGATTACTGCAGATGCTGACTGCAGTCAGGAAATCAGAAGACGCTTAATCCTTGGAAGAAGAGCAATGACCAATCTTGATAAAATAGTTAAGAGCAGAGACATCACACTGACAACAAAGGCCCGCATAGTTAAAGCAATGGTGTTCCCTGTAGTAACATATGGCTGCGAGAGCTGGACCATAAGGAAGGCTGAGCGAAGGAAGATCGATGCTTTTGAACTGTGGTGTTGGAGGAAAATTCTGAGAGTGCCTTGGACTGCAAGAAGATCCAACCAGTCCATCCTCCAGGAAATAAAGCCAGACTGCTCACTTGAGGGAATGATATTAAAGGCCAAACTGAAATACTTTGGCCACATAATGAGAAGACAGGACACCCTGGAGAAGATGCTGATGCTAGGGAGAGTGGAAGGCAAAAGGAAGAGGGGCCGACCAAGGGCAAGATGGATGGATGATATTCTAGAGGTGACGGACTCGTCCCTGGGGGAGCTGGGGGTGTTGACGACCGACAGGAAGCTCTGGCGTGGGCTGGTCCATGAAGTCACGAAGAGTCAGAAGCGACTAAACGAATAAACAACAACAAAATTTGTGAAGAAATTACTACTTGTATTCACACCTTGCAACTAGAGATTAAGAGAAATGCATTTAGTTCAGAACTGAATGCAAACTGATCCAGTTTGGTATTCTAAACCAATGCATCAACTAAAACTTAGTTATCATTTGAAATTCCCAGTTTCCCAAATTAGGTAATGTGGTTGCTAGTAATAAAAATGTATTAAGGCAAAAGTCTATATAAAATTATATATATGCATATATGCATACCCATCATTCTATTCCCTTTTAGGGTAAAGAACATACATATTCATAAACACAATGTATAAAAGTGCATCTAGGGAAAGTTGTCTGCAAAAACTGCAATTTGCAAAGTTGCAAGCAAAAATATATATGTTTAGAGAAATCTGCACCATATATAAAAAATCTTCAAGGTTGGCAAACAGGATATGACATTTTCACAAAAATGAGAAACCAAGAGAAACATAAATTGACAGATTCATTTCTATACACCACTCAGAATGGCAGGTCTGGCCCTGAGTTGGATGAACTTGCATAAAGGACCTTGGCAGTTGGGGGGAATACTTTCAATCCTTTTGTCCTATTAATGCCTTAAAGGGCTCTAAAAACATCCATAATGGGAGAATAACCTTTTATACATGAAATTTATTTTAAGGTAAGTAACATCCTTGATATTCTTATTATATTGTCCTGGTAAAAATCTGATTCATAGAAACATTGCGCTTCTTACATTTCATGGTCCTTTGACCTCAATGCTTATCTTTTTGTTGTTGTTGTTCTCTGTACCTTTATATGTGTTGCAAGCTAAGGAAAACACTTATGTATTTGAAAATGAATGCTTTTGTTTCCTTAATGAAACCATACAGTATAAGAGGTTTTTAAGCTCCAGGTTTTTGTGATTATGAGCAAGATATACTTTAAAAGGAAGTGGCATTTTAGGCCTTTGAAACAAAATATGAATTTTAATCTGTTTTAAAATATATTTTTAAATGCATATTTTATTGTGCTTTTTTTAAAAAAATGTGTATATGTAAATACACATATGAAATGGGATTACAGGTAAGAGTATGGAAAGCTGACTTGGCAATCCCTAATGGCAGCAAAGGAATTGAACTTTCCCTCTGATACCTATCCTTTTATGTCTTGAATGTTACATTTTGAATTGCTGTTACAGCTGGAATATTCACCCATGAATATATTTCTTAGGGGCAAAAGTAATGTAGCTGACACACTAAAATACCTTGCATAGTGCAAAGATCTGGTCAAATGTGCTACAACATAGGCAACAGAAGACAAAACTTCAAGAAATTGGTTCTCATTGAAGCACGTCTAGTTGAAAGAAATTTCTCTCTTGACTATTGGCTATCTATTGGCTATTTAGAGAACTTAGGTGACACCATCTGCTATAAACTGTATAGAAGAAGGCACAACTCTACCGCTAGTAACTTTGTACTTTAAACCAGGGATGGTCCATTTGTGTCCTTCCAAATGTTGGTGAACTCAAATTCTCATCAATTCTAGCCAAAATGATATGGGATGATAAGATTTGTAATCCGGCATCCCCTGGAGAGACCCTTATTGCTCCTTTCTCTTTTATAGCTAACTTTCTGATTTCTAATCCAAACAAATCCTTGTGAAAATCATCTCTGTGTGAGCCTACCTTGTGATTTGTATGGAATTCAAACTATATGTCAAAATAAGATTGACAATCTAGCCAACTAGGTCACATCAAAGCCCTCCAAACAATGTATACATAATAACTCTGACTGAAGTCCTGTGAAGAATGTTGAAATAAGCAAGCCAGGATATTCCTCCCTCTGTAAAATAATTTGTTCACAAATTCAGGGAATGTTATTTGCAACTGCATTTTCCAGGAAAGAAGAACTAAGGCAATAAGCCACCAATTCCTCAATGTGCACTGTTTCCTGGCTCTTGGACATTTCTGTGTTTCCACAGTTCTCCATCCAGGCCACCTCATCTACCCATACATGAAACACATCCCACAACAACAGTGGACTACCCCCTCCATATATCTAACCAGGCAATCAGCAAGACCACACTATTTCTTCTTGCATTAAACTCATGATGAACTGGAAAAACAAATTGCAGGAAACTTGTCCAAAAATCTGCTTAATTAGAAATATATATGATTTGCACTTTTTGAACCTACACAAACTGAAACCTTACTGTTTTCTAATATTTACATTTTTTTCCATTTTTGAGATGGACACTTCCAAAGAAAAAGAATGTTTACTAATCTATAGATTAAGGAATAATGTATAAAGAAATAATGTTTAATAATGTATAAATTAAAGAAAAATATGTTCCGATAGGTAGGTAGGTAGGTAGGTAGGTAGGTAGGTAGATAGATACTGTTTTTAAAAATCCATTTACAAAAGTGAAACTAATGAGGTTTCATTAGTTTCACTTTTGTAAATGGATTTTTTTTTTTAATTGGATATGCCCATTATGGAAGCTATATTGTGAGCTCAGCTGTAATAACTTTCAAAATTTCAAGTAGACTGATTGGCCCAAAAGAGTGGGGACCATTGTGTATCAGCTACATACCATAGATAAGAGCTGTGAAACCAGTAAAAGCTCATCTGCTGTGCTGTTCCTTTCTTCAAGTGCCAACCAGAGAGAGATGAAAAGCATAGTCTGCTCCATCAATTTTGCTGAGAAATCAGCTCCCTTGGGCTTCTCCTGTCCCTGAACTGTTTCTATTCAGACTGATTATCTTTTAATACTAAGAAGTGGTGTCTAAGTTGGCTTGCTTTTTACTTTCTTCCCCATTTCTTTTTCTCTTTGTGTCATGTCTTTTTGATTGTATACCTAAGGACAGAGACTTGTTTATTTTTGTTCTCATGTAAACTACTCTGGGAGCTTTTCCCACTGAAGACTAGGGTTTAAAAAGTGTTTTAAATCAATCGTGCAAACAATCAAACAGTCTCTGTGTACTTTGCACTGGCACAGGGATGGCAGGCTTAGGGGACGACTTTAATAGCAAAAGCAGGACATGACATGGGAAATTCATTAACAGGGAAAGTAAACAAAATTTCCCTTCAATCAAGCTTGCATCCTTATGATTATAAGGAAAAAATGTCCAATTTTGATCAATGAACACCTCAACCATTATAAGGGGATTCTTTCTTCTTCTTATATCACTCTCTGATCAAAATCCAGTTGCTTTTTCTTGAACTCTGGGCACATCCACACAACCTCCTCACCACACTGACAGAATACCACACCACCTGTCCCAGAGTATGTGTTCTCATGTCTCCACCTGTATCTCACAAAAAAACCTGCAGCGTGGGCACCTGAAGACAGTTTCTGGTGCTCTACTCTAAAGGTGGTGATTTCCATATTATAATATCTCAAGGCTCTGCATGTAGGTAGTATAAAATAGGTTGATACTGATGTGGGAACCAGTCGGCAATGATGAATTTCATGGTGGTAAACATTGTGGGTCCCGCTGATTTTATCTGTTTCCTATGAGACTACCCCTTCCCATCTAATCCCTGTCCTCTTCTCCTCCTCCTCAGTCCTCTTTTGGCTGTGAGAGTAGCCAGTCCCCCAGATTCCACAAACACCTTTCTTTTTCCATTAATGAACATAGTGATCAGCCAGATGATTGATCTACTAAAGATTCTGACTAGCCCATAATGCATATAGGGGAAGTGTAATGAGAGAATTGCTCCACAAGAACTCATCTCTTCTACTTTCTCCATGGATGCCTTCCCCCCCCCCTTAATTTTATTTTATTATTGTAAAAACTGATGACCATGTAGTTAACATAAGGACCCAAGAAGTGGTCAACACATCACCCTTTGTGCTCAAACACAATCATTCAGTATGAGGGAACATGATACATGTTTATATGATGCAACCTGCCATTCTGGGTGATCTTTCAGTTACCTTGTGATAGGACCATGCCTTATAAAGTGGCTTGTTTGGAACAGTAACAAAAACTGAACAGTACATCTAGTTGCTGTTACTCAGTGCATTGGAGATCAGTCACCTCAACAACTTACAGTTGTAGTCAATGGTCAATGGAACTCTGGGGTTGGGGAGAAGACTGGTCAGCAAGGATGGACTTTGGGGGCAGCCTGATTTAATGTGTCATGGTTTCCCATGAGCACCAGCATGGAATGAAAGCAGGGCTACATGGTTCTATGAATTTGGCCTCTGAGTACCTGGGCAGAAAGTTATTCAACACCCTGTCCTTTCATTTCACTATATCTTATATGCCTTTTCCCTCTCTCCATAGAAGTTAATAGTCCAGTAACTTTGAATGTATGAGAACAACTAAAATGCTAAACTATTAGAATTCAAATAATTATGTTTACTGCTTTGAATGAGAAGTATCAGTCCCTTTATTATTTTAAATACTCAAGTTTGAATGCCCATTATATGTAGGGGTGTTAGGGCAATTGCACCTCTTATCCTTCCAAAAGCCTGTTAAAATATGTTAACCATATACAGTATGACAACATTAATGAAGGAACCATATATCAGCATAATAGTGTCAATATATTTTCACCAGCATGTAATATGTCACAATCATAATATATTGCCATGGCAAAAGGAGACTATGTAGCTTTTTGTCATGTATTTGGGTGAATGGTGAATAGACATGTAGGAAAGATGGTGAGATCCACTCAAAGCAGACAAAAAGGGCAGGTTTGCTTAGGGGGATTTCTCCTTATGCAGCATGTGGAAAATAGTTGGAGTTTGAAGGACAGCCAACAAGCTCTGGTTCCCAAAACAACAGACTGTTCCCACATGAGCTGAATGAGCCAGTGGAACTCTGGTGGAAAAGCACCAGAATGTGTGAGGAAAATGCCAATGTGGAAGTGATCAAGCTTCAATGGATAGTATAAGACTGTTTGGGAACTGTAGTTGTTGGGATTCATTATATAAAATGAGGTATTCTGTACATGGGCATCCTGCCTCTTCTGGAATTCAAACTTAGTTTGGCCAGCTAGATTTTGAGTTGCAAGGTATGCATGGGTGTGTGCACATGTGAATGAGCAGAGTTTTTAGTTCAGAAAGTGCATAATAAAATGATAAGCCAGGATTTGTTTCCACTTGTCTGAGTTTCTGATTAAAAAAAAGAACAAGTAGCACTAAAGGTGCTACATGGCCCTCAGTGGGACAAACCTGGCCAATACCATTGTATCATGCCTATGTCATTTTCCATAGCAAACCTTTTAGTAGCTGAAATGTGCTAAATTGTGAAAATAGCAGGGAAGAGGGTTAAGCATCCTTCTGTTCTAATTAATATGTCACCTTCATTACTATTTTAAAATAGAAAGCAAGCCTGAATATCTACCACGTCCTGTCTATCACAGCCACCAGGCCAAGAGAGATTCTACTTCCCTGCTATTAATACAAACCTCACTCTTAATACTCTGTCACCTTCTTAGTGCATTGGGGCCAGGATGTAAAGATCTTGATACAAAATGAATTTCAAAATAAGTTCTGTCTTGACCTCTACCAGTTTGTGCTTCTTACATGTTCTTAATGGCAACATGTTGATTCCCATGATTTGTTACATTATTATTGCCCTTTCACTGCCTTTCCCTGGGGTGATCATGGTAATGTCAAAGTACCAAACCTATTTCTTTTGAAACTGAAGTGTAAAATAGAAGTGCTAGATTAGACTTTACAGCATAAAACTGCTTATGTTATCATTTGCCAAGGATTCTGAATGTCATTCTACTGTTAACATCTTGAAAACTTGTATTGAGGGTGATTGTTTTTTCTTATAATCCCCATTTGTAAGCATTTTTAGAGTGATACATTTTTAAGTGCCTGGGACTTGGAGTGCACTTTGCAAAAAGGAAAAGGTTGGAGGGAAACTGAATCAATTACCCCAGTAAATGCATCTAAATAATAATTACCAGATGGCCTTCCTTTATTAGTAGATTTTCACTTCCCCCTCTCCCCCCACCCACACAATTTGGGAGAAGAGCAGAAAAGCCAATATAGGGTACAAACACAATTAATGAGTATAGCACATTCACAGTTAAAACCTGTACCATGACTACAGTATGAGAAAATAAGTGATGATAACATTTGGCTGTCAAAAAGCCCCCACTGAGTGGTCTTACAAAAAAGACATCAGTTCCAATGTCATTTCTTGTACTGTACAGTCAATGTACAGTTGACAGGCAAGTTGGACAAAACTTTTATAGCCTCTCACGTTTTTTTCTGAACTTCATCCCATCTTTCCTTTGGAGAGTTCAAGTTGGTCTATTTTATCTCCCACCACAATAATCCTCTGAGATTTGTTGGACTGAAGGAGAATGACTGATCTAGAATCACTCAGGGAGCTCCATACAAGGAATTGAGTGAGAACATGAATCTGGGTATCTCTGATTCAAGCCTAGGACATCACTACACTGCACTGGCTCCTTAGATAGCCCCTTAGTTCTGCTCCATATTTATGGAGCTTTTCACTGTTGCCTCTCTAATATTTGATAATTATAATCATTTTCTGATTAAGGAGTTTTTCTTATTTTTCTCTCTTTTTTTTTTACCATTGACCCAGAAACCATTCATTACTTTTTATATACCATGGGAGCACATTATTATTCTTATTATCTATGCTTATGTATTTGAGGGTAAGCTCAGGAAAATTTGGTGGGACATATGTCTGAGTAGATCTGCAATTTCAATACACTAGATAGATATAAAGGAACCATGAAGCTAAGCTGGTTCCCCCTGAATAGATATACCTGCAGTTGTGTATTTATTTTTGGATTGGGAGATGTGCTTGACTAATTCTTTTTTAAAACTTGGAAAGATTTTTTTATTGTACCTCCCCACTTTGTTATTGCCCTGCTGACATTCAGAATTTGTCCTATGAAATCTTTCCTAAATTGGTGTTTAGCTGGAAAAGGTTTGTCGCACTTTTTACAATAAAACATAAAACATAAACTGGGTTGGCCACCGCTATTCATATCTGATACACAAATTGATTTGTTAACTTAGTTAAACCCACCACTACTGCTGCATCTTTCCAATGAATTGCCTGACTAGAGTCATCATAACTGCAATATAAAATACAATGTTGCAACTTGAGTGGACTGCCTTGATTTCTTATTTTCTCATCAGAGCTTGTTTCTGAAGAATTATATATATATATATATATATATATATATATATATATATATTAAAGAATCCTAAATTTTAAATAAAAATAAATGCCAAAAACCACAAGGAATGATATGCTGATTGTCCTCCACAGGGCTCCACTTAATCACCATTTGAGGCAGGCTTTGGTGCAAGACAGATCATGATAAAGGTTTTAATTATTTAATGCCAAAAATAGAATTAGAAATTGACAGCCTATCTCAATTTTGACTCAGATTCATAAACAAATTCCACTAGATTCAGTAAATGTTTGCTCTCAAATAGGTGCTCATAACTAGGTAGAAATGTATTATCAAAAACTCTTCTGTCTTTCTCCTCTTATTTTTCTGAATTGATAAGTAATTTCTTCATTAAATAATATATTGAGGCACCATAGTAATTAATTCTAATGTTCTTTCTAATAAAATGTATCATTTTGTTTACTCCAGTTTCCAGTAAACAAAAGGAAAATAGAATCAGAAAATACAGACATAAAAGAACAGTTTGGTAGGATTCTGGTCTCTTTCAGAAAGAACAACTGTTAAAATTTTAATGTGTTAAAAAGAATTGTAAGAACATTTCATTTACAAAACAGAGTGGAAGATGTGCTTTTTCATATACTCACATTTAGGAGGTGTTAAATGTACTGGAACATAGCAATAACCATAGACTGCAACTATATTGCAAGCTAAAATTGTCAAGGCAATCAGAGCTGGAAAAAGGGGACACAAGCTTTTTCTCATCTTCTCAACATCCTAAGGGCTGGTGTTGTTTAATCCAAATGAAAGACTTTACTTTTAATTTGAAACTAATGCTCCTTAGTAGAGATATCCAACTTGGCTGACTTCAGAACACAAAAACTGCTTCTTTTTGTCCCATGATACAAAACTGTTGGACTTTTCTGATTTGACAGACTTATTCCAAAATTGGGCAGGTTTTCCTGTGAATTACTCAAACTCTTGATGGAATCTTTGAAGTGGGTCATTTCAGGTGTTTGATATTCGCAGAGTAAAGCCTTTTTTCCATATTATCCTTTTGATGTCCTTCTGCTATTCTGGCTCTGAAAAGGGATTACCACATTCTGCATAGTATTTAGCATGCCAAGATTTGTGTATTAAGCTTATCCTGTTCTTCCTTCCTTCCTCTCTCTCTCTCTCTCTCTCTCTCCCTCTTTCTTTCTTTCTTTCTTTCTTTCTTTCTTTCTTTCTTTCTTTCTTTCTTTCTTTCTCATACTTTTCAAATCATTGAAGTGATTTAAACCATCCAAATAAACATACATTTTTACAATTAATATGGCAAAGCCAGCTAGGCTATGAAATCTGCAGGTACTTTACAAGTGTTAGCTATTTTCAAAAAAGGAAAAACAGTCCTGGGTAGATAAATTATTCTGCACATTTTTAAAAATCCAGTTTGATGAAAGTTAATTCTCTTTTTCCCCCCAAAGAGAAGAGAATTCTCATGGTGGGGCATGGCATTCTTGCCTTACTTAGTTACAAGGCAGCCAAGGAATGTGTTATGCATAATTTCATGTCTTTGAAGTACAGACATCTCCCTTGAGATCTTGCAAACATTTCCAACATCTCAATTAAATCCCAAGAGTTATTATAAAGGAATTCCTTCCACTGAACCTTGAGCACTGGTACTATTGTCATTGCTAAAATAAAGTTCTGTACTTGAGCAGTTGTTGGAGAATTTCTCTTTCCCTCAGAGAAATTATAAGTTCTTCACCCACAAATTTGGTGAAGAATTTAAAAGTCCATTTATGGCCAGGTCTTTAAAAATGGGAGAAGGGGGATGATTCATTATTTAATTAGGGCGATAAATGGTGGCTTGCTCTGTGTAAGACATCCAGTAATAACTTTAAAGACAAAGTGTTTCTTGCATAGATACATTATCTGTTTATTAAATAGTGCTATTGTTTCAGATTAGATACTGATGCATCCTTTGTGCTAGGGCTGAACCAGTTTTTCCTCCATCTACCACTTGAATTTGAATTTGCAAGAATAAATAATGTCCTCCCCCTACATCTGTGGATCTTCTTTTATTGGAGTCGCTCTGAAAGGCATCCAGGAGGTACCGGGACACATTTTTTGTGCATAACCACCCACGCTCAACGTGTTTTACAGACAAACATGTATGGGTATTCGATGTTAACAAATTTGGTCAAGAATTATCAAAATAATGGCAGTCTTTTTTAGCAGAGTTAACAAATTTTAAACTATTTTTTTATCCGTGGTCAAGCAACACAGAGGGAGCATTTATGATACGAAAGGGGAAGCCCAGGATTCTGAAGCCATTTTTTTCTCTTCATTCTGTTGACTTGCATAGATTAAAATTTTATAGGTGCACTAGATTGATATGCTAATTTTACTTTCTGCTGAGAGTTCATGGAAAGTATCTAACTGGTCAGAGGATTCTTGTAATTTTTGATGATGCAAACATGTGGGGTCATTTGGCTGAGCATGAAAGGGCTGGTTGTGAAAGCAGAATGAACACTTTCCTAATCCTAGTATGCACTGAGTGCAGCAGCTTCCACCAGGGACAGTGCCCAAAAAGTCAAATGGCAATTGCACTGTGATTGAACCCCCATCTCTTCTGTATATGTGGTGAGGTTTGAGCCCACTTCTGACTCTGAAAATGAAGCTTATCCAGAGTCAGAAGGGGAAAACGAGACTCATCAGGAGGGACTTGGAGAAGCTGAACCAGGAAGTGACTCAGCAGAGCGGGAGAATCTGCAGACGCGGATTGGACAAACTCCGGAGGGGAGTTTGAATCCTCCAATCAGCACTCAAGACAGGAGAGCAGAGAAGCACGTGAATCAGAAGGCAGCTCGATTGGCTTCAGAAGGGAAAAGGCACGGAAGGGATTGCTTTAAAAGGCAGGCGTGTGAGGAGCAAGCTGCCAGAGACAGCTGATCCTTCAAGCTCGCAGCACTTGCAGAAGAGTCCTTACCAGCTTCAGAAGCCTTGCCTGTAGCCAGAGTGGAACCAGTGCCAGCGCCTTCTGCCATCGCGGACTCAACTCCTGCACAAGCTGCTCCAGTTGAGCCTCTCCTTGCTGTCCCTGCTAGGTACAGTCTTGTGTCCACCAGGTGTGCTCCCAGATTCAAGCCTTTCCTAGACTCCCCAGTCCAGTCCAGTCTTGCCTAGCCTCCACGTGTCAGCCCGGTCCTATCTGCGTGCCAGCTCACAGAACCTTGCCTCCAGCTTCTGCCTTGCCACGCACCCTAGCTTCACCAAGCCTGGCAGCTTCAGTCAGAGAGTTAGCTGAATTCTGCCTCGCTGTTCTGCCACAGCCTGATCCTGCAGCCTTGCCTGTTCATCCAACATCGCCTGGGTGGTCTTGATTGAAATTGCTTTGCTTTCTTTATTCACCAGGACTTTACTGTTGTAAATAGTTGTTTTAAATAAAGAGTTTGATAATTCTGTCTGGCCACCTCATAGTCAGAACAGGACATATCTGCAAAGACCTAAAAAGAGATTCCTTGAAATGCTAGTGTTAGTTTATGTCTGTTTCATTGATGGATATTTTGATTAAATTTCTCAGGTTGGAGAAGTCTGTTTTCTCTCTGCAAAACTTCTGAATGGACACAACCTACATACTTCCCATGACCTACCTTTTGGGGCATTGTTTCCTTTTGTTCTCTTCACTTCCCTTGCTATTATTGTGCTATGTCATTCTCCTGCAACAGAAAAGGCAAGCCAATGGGGAGAGGTGGTTAAAGTACTGGACTGGAACTGGGGACATCTAGGGTCAAATCTCCACTGAATCATGGGTTTCATTGGGTGAATTTGTGCCTGTCGCACATTCTCAGCCCAGTCTATTTTACTGGGTCATTTTGAGAGGAAATAAGCTGAGAAGAGACTACTATGTACACAGCCTTGAGCTCTCAGAAGAAAGATGGGATTTAAATGCAATAAATGAATAAATGTTGCAGAACACAATAAAAGCATAGGGTCATAAACAGGAGTCACCTTTTCTTAGAGCTAGTTCATATATGCACATGCTGTATATCATTTACTCATTTCTCAAGAGACCTTCATATGAATATGTAAACAGAGATGGGTGAAACAATCTGTGTCTAATGCAGGGCAATTTTACATATATTCAGTCATGCATTTCATCTATCTAGCTTCCATGTTAGCCTCTAAACTTTTTTTTTAAGTGTTAAAATCATGCTTTTTTTGCTACAAAATTTCTGTTAATAGAGTCATTCTGTATGCCAGCTTCCCTAGTATAAACATTTTTGTACTAAATGTTATAACATTTGGAAAAATCTGTGATCATTTGTATAATTGTGTTCCAATTTACTTATTTGTCTAGAATGTATGATCCAGGTATCAATAAATGATCATCATATTATTTAAACCAGCTTTTAGATTTGCCTGGTGATTTTACACCAGCTCAGAATTTGTATTTGCTGTCTTCATATACCTGAAATGTATACATAACAAATAAGTAACAAATATCACAATCAGCTTTGCTTCATGGTTTTAAAAATGTTCTTTTTTCCTTTATTATGACTGATATAGTGATTAACAGCTGCAAAACAGGTTAAAGTTCCATTTTGGAGGACAATCTTGCACTTCTCTTTCTCATCTAGGATATACTGTGCTCTCTCTTTCCTTCCTCTGCTCTCTTTCTCTCTTTCTCTTTTCTTTTCTTTTCCTTCCTTCCTTCCTTTCTTTTCTTTTCTTTTCTTTTCTTTTCTTTTCTTTTCTTTTCTTTCTCTGTGCTTTTTGGCTAACATGCAGCTATTAATAGCCCAAGTCCTGCCTGGCAAAAAGGAGGCAACAACATTTACCAGCTTCTGTGCCTATTCTGGCAGAAGATATTCACTATTCATTTATTTTTTCAGATTATGTATATGGGAACATTTTTTAAAAAAATCTCAGTCACTGCAGACAACTGGTGGTTTTATTTCAACTCATGCAAAAATAATATAGGATAGTCATAATGAACCAGTTTCTGGGGTAGAATTAATGTGAGATGGTAATTGTGATTAGATAATTATTAAGTACTGTTAGTATTTAACCTTTCCTATGACAGACACATCTGGCATTACCTGAGTTCACATAGACTCTCTGAAAAGAATTAACAGTTTTAAATCAAGGTATTTAAGCTGTTAATGAAGAATTTTAAAAGAAACTCTAGAGAAGAGCAGAGCATGTGCATTGTCCTCATGTTTTTAATATTTTGGAATTACTTGAACCCAGATTATTATTATTATTACTATTATTATTATTACTATTATTATTATAATTCCTGCTCCATGCAAGGTTTTCAGGATAGGCATGCTTATTGGCATTCACCACTACTGGGATGCTGGACTCAACACATTCTGGATGATAAACATTCTGGACTCTTCACATGCTTCCTTGTCCTCTAATTCAGAGGAATCATCCTTGCAATTAACCACAACTTGGGGGGCAATAGGAAGAAAAACTTTTTAGTCCTCATGGAACTGGAGTTTTCTGAGGAGGACACAACCTGTTGTTGTGGGGAAAATAGGAGGAGGAAGGAGTATTAGGTATGTTCGCCTCCTTGAGTTATTTATAAAAAAAAATAAAGGAGGAATAATTAATAAATAAATAAATAAATAAATCTATTTAATTTTCCTTTAAGGAGACAAAATTACAGCACACAGCGTTATAAACTACAAGTTGAGCTGTCCATGGTGCTGACTACATGCATATTTCTCCCATGACTGGCTTGTTTGTCCCTGGAAGCTCTAGTTTAGAGGTCCAACTAGTGTAATAATAGCTGCTGGTATCCACTGTAGGAATGACTAGTTACAGTTATTCATATCCTACAATGTTAATTAATATATCGCCTCTAATATTAGTATGCTGAATTACTGCAATGTTTACACCTGAGACATGCAATTGGTCTTCTGTGTTTCTCATTAAAAATATTAGTGAAAAGGGAGAATGTTGAAGGAAAGCAACTCTCTTTCCTTCCCAAAAATGCTTGGCTCATCACTTCCTATCATGAATTGAGTCCACTTTTATGTAATATCACATGATGAATGATCACCACAATTCAGTAAGAGGTGACGTGGGAGGCAATAAGAAAACAAAATCTATCAAGATATATAAACTTTGTCCTTCTGTTGGAGAACTTGTTCATCTGACTTCTGTGCCTCTATTAGGAAGGCAAATGAGAAATTAAAACCAGTTAGCTCTGCTGTAATTTTTAATTATGATTGTTTCTAACCAGATGTTATGCATTTCCCTGCAATTCTTTTTTGCACTGAAGAGAAAATGTCTTTTATCTGACATTAAAAGAAAAAACAAAAGTTGTTCCCTTCATCTTCTATTTAAGAACTTTCAATGTAGAGTAATCTCCTCCTATAGAGATCAAATAATATCTTAACCTTCTGTCTGGAAGAATAATTACACTGATGGTTCAGTCTTCAAAACATGTGCCAGATTGCCTTTAAGTAATCAGATCTAAGACCAGCCTAATGCAAGTGCAATATTGTGCAAAATGAAAGTGAAATATTCTATTACTTATTTTAATGGTTTTACAATATTATAATCTAGCAAAAAAAATAAGCGTTTAAATGTAGAATAAAAAATATTTGACATGCATATATCAGATTTGCCCATGTGTATAATTCCATTTTTCATTGGTATGAACCTCTTTCTAATACACAGATTTTTTATTCATTCTGTATTCATCTCACTGTATCAAAGAGTCTTCTTTCTTTGTCTTTATTAGTAGTCAGTAATATGTTAATGCATTACTTGGTGGAAATGTGCTCTTAACTGTTACCCTGGTCACTCATTTAACTGAATTTGGTAGTGACAATGACATTGGAAAGGTTAATGATCCAATCCTTTATTTTATCAAACAACATTTAATACTGTGTTTCATGATGTCCTAGAAAGTTGTATTTACTATTACTTTGATAGTACAATGACATCCATGCCCTTTATGCAATCAGCACCATAGAATTATTCTCTATGTCCTGTCACAATTTATTAGTACTGT
This sequence comes from Candoia aspera, assembly GCF_035149785.1. NCBI lineage: Eukaryota > Metazoa > Chordata > Lepidosauria > Squamata > Candoiidae > Candoia > Candoia aspera. The sequence goes on from NC_086155.1 coordinate 41,802,273, forward strand.
GCTGAATTATAGAATGATTACTGTTACTTTCTGCTTCTATACTGGGAAACAGAAAAAAAAATAGGTAAAACCAAAGATGCTGAATTTTAGGGTAAACCAACTAAGTGCTCTTTTTAGTAGATTTTCAATAGCCCTTTCATTAATACCAACTCCAGCAATCACTTATTTTCTGTCCTTTCCAAATGCTGATTTTCTTGCAAGTCAGTTTTGACTTATTTTCCAGAACTTGCAGGACATTTCATTTCCAGATCACTCACAGCGGAATTAACATGACAAAATTTCCCATACCAATATTTTGGCATGGACAAAATCCTCAAAGTATATCATATGTTCATAAATAATGTATTGCATAAATTCCAACAAAGAGAGATTGTTCTCCTTCCTGGACCTCTAGAAATCATGTAACCCTTTCTGTGACAGCAAAGAATTCACAGAACTCATATTCTTTGGTCACTTTGAGTTTGACTTGGAAGCCTATTAGTAATCAATCCATCAACCTGATTATACCCATTAACAGCCAGACATCAAAGAAGAAAGCAGCAGAGAAAAGACACTGGTGAACTAGTATAAGGGAAAATGTTAAGAGAGAAAGATATGGGTGATCCAAAGTGAAAGCAAAAATAAACACTAAAGATAAGGCAAATAAATAAATAAATAAATGAGCACAGTTAGACTTTCTAGAATGAACAAAAGGTTGTATTTAGATTTACAGTTAGAATAGGATATAATTGATATTTTTGAGGGTAGTGCTTGCATAGAAAATCTACAACTAAGATTACAAACTGGGCGTAGGGAATAACATTGGCTGAAACAGGATTCTATTTAACAAAGTATGGCTTCCTCACTAACCATCTCAAAAATAGTTTGTGATGTTGCATTATGTCTGCTGTTCAAGAACACCAATGTATAATGTTTAAGTTGCCATGAAAAGCTGGTTGCTGCCCTGGATTTTAACTACATACTTAAAAAGATTCAATGTCAGGAATTTGTTTCTCTAGATAAAAAAGTATTAGTACTCACATGCATACAGTATTCAAGGCATCACCCCTAAAACCAAGATGAATAACTGCAGAGGTTGCCTGTGCATTCACACAAGCACATACACACACTCACCCTTTCATCTCCTTTCTCCCAGAGGTGAGTTGTGTTCTCCCTGGGAACACTAGAAGGAAGGGAAACACAAGTCAAAAAAAAATTCTTTTATCCCAAATATTCTGTTCACAGGCCATTCAGAGTAGAAGTCAAATTCTCCCTTATTTCAAGTTTCAGCAGGGTCATTGGAAGGATGAAAACCTTCATTTCTCTCTCTGTTATGGTGTTCAAGGACATTGGTTCTCTGGCTAGCTAATTACCTTGTGCCCTTCTCTCCACCTGGCATCTGATTAGTATGATGTATTGGCTGGCAAGAAATATGGTTAGCTTTCTACTGCTGATTAAGGGAATTAATAGAATTCATAGAAAACATTCATGTAGATGCCCAATTAAACCTTATATGTGCAAAACACACCAGTGTATAATGTACATTATGAAACAAACAAGCTGAAGGGGTATGGGGAAGGTGATGTATGTGTGACAGTCCATTCAGGGCAGATACACAGTAGCTGAGCAATGAAAGAATTACATCTAGGAAAAGAAATGGTATTTGGTGTCACTAGGCTGGAATCCAGCAAAAATATTCACCAAGGGACTTGGAGATGCAAATTGCGTAATACAAGAACCCAAGATCTTGATAGTGGTTGCTATTTATCCTCCTACCATCTTTTCTCTTTCTTTGAAATGCCTCTTGATTGAGCAGCATCTGCTTCTTTCAAACTTGAACATGATTCTCTTTATACATCTCCATGTGCCTTTCCAGCAAAGACATGCAAGCAAAAGAATGCATATGCACAGTGAAAAGATAGCCTGACTGGTTGCAGTGCAAATAAAAAAAAGTAGAAGCTCTATATAAAAGCATTGAGAAATCATGTCTATTCAGTATCATCATGAGCAAACAACAAGACCCAAAAAGAGATTTCTAACTGAAGTAGATGAATTAAGCAGAATTGTTCCTCAATATAGAAATTTAATAGAACAACTACAGAAAGGATCAGCCACCAGTTTATTCACAGAGTCTGCAGAATTTAGTAGGCATACTTTCACTATACCCTCATTGAATGTGGTACATGCTTTTCTAAATTTTTTCATCTAGTGGACACTGATGTTCTGCACAGCTCATGATGAAACACTAATGTTCTGCAACATCCTATCTGGAGATGCCTTTCAGCTTTCAGATGTACAAGTTGATTTGATTCTTCCAAAAAGTGATTTTGTTTTCCCTAAGACATCTACCTGAGTTTCAGTAGTTCACTTTATTTGATCTTTCATTTGTTTATTTATTGAATATATTCATTATTTGCCAAATATTATAATATGCATTAATTAAAAACAGAATAAAATAATAAAGTAGATGTTTAAATCCTGTAACACTAACCAGTTTAAAATCCAAATATGTTTGACTTCCAGATGAAAAATAACAGTCCGATCATCCATAGCAGAGAGCTGTAAAGCCTAAAAATGCCATATTCTCCCCTCCCCTCTAAACACCTTTGGGAACTATCAGGAAAGATCTACAAATTACAGATCATTAGCAGCAAATTCCTCCTGGAGATCTTGATTCACATATGGGAAACCACCCTTGAATGTGCTCTTTTGGTAAACAAACAAACAAACAAACAAATCTCCTTCGGAAACCCAAGATATTGTCCACCCTTAGGGAATATAAGCAGTACATTAACCTATTGCAATTGGGGCACCTTCCAAGCACATGGACACTAACTATCAGAATTCTCCAATCAGCATGTTCATTGAGAGAATTCTGGGAATTGAGGTCCACACCTCTGGAGACTGCCAAGATTGGAGGGGGCTGCAGTAAAGATCCTAGGTTAGTTAATGGCCAGATGAGGAGCATACTGTATACCTAACAGATATAATTCCTTGTAAGTAGTATACTACATATGAACAAGGTCCGCCCTGTAGATCAAGCCAATCTTTAACATTCTACAGCTAAACTGGAGTCACCATGTGTGAGTTGGGCAGCCTTATAAATCTGTTTAATAAATAAAAAGAAAATAAACTTTGAATGGGGCTCTGAGAATTCAACTACAAAAACTCTTGTTCCAGATTTCTACTAGTTGAACTAAAGCCTTTTGCCCAATTAACTGTTCATTTGCTACTGTATTTTGGGTTTTTTTTAGTTAAGCAATAGCCACTGAAAAGGCTATTTCTCAGAGACACTGTAGAGTTGGGCAGCCTTCTACATTTAAATTTAAATAACTTCTCTCCAACTGAGTTTCCAGTGATGGAGAAACAGAGAGGTTCCTTTTACACAGAGCAGTTTGTAAGGGAGAATAAGTGTTTCAAATAGTTTGGTACCAACTCATGCAGAACCTTATAGGAAATAGCCAGGATGTTAAACTGTTTCTGGAAATGATCTGGTAGTCAGTAGAGCTTTTTAAAGAGAGTTATACATTCCCTATCTCCAGTCCCAATCAATATTTAGGTAGTATTATCTTGGACCAGATGTACTTTTAGAAACTGATTTTATAGCATTAAGTTTGTCCTCTGATCCATTTAGTTATTAAGTCTAGACCTCAGCCACCCCAGCTTGGTTTATTTGAGTTTTTCCCTTTGTAATTCTCCAGTTCTTAAAGTTGCCCCTACTCTGTCTCTGTTAGAGCTGTTTTGCTCTAGCTTGATTCTAGGGTTGTAGAGATGGGGTAAATGGAGGAATTCAAAATGTGTCCTACTTGTATTTCAAGTACAATTTAAGCTGCCTAATTTTTAATATGCCTTAAAACGGGGTTCATTTTGCATTCCACCAACTACACCAACATTCCCTTTTGAAAATGGTATGGTAGGGTTTTGAAATCTGGCCATTTCAGAACAGTAAAATGCCTTCTTATCATAAAGAGTTGGAATAACCTTATAATATTTTACTAAACTCTCAACTCTATATATGGAAATCTACTGTATGTATGTCACTCACAGTTTTAAAGAGCCTTTGCCAGCTCATTCATTGACAGCGTGAAATTTGGACTATTTTATGACAGTACAGTTGCTTCCAGGCATGACAGACAGTTTCATCATCTATGGTGTTGTAATAGGAAAAGCTGCTTATTATTGTAAAAAAAAAAAAAATCCAAGCAATTCTATGTCCAATACAATACAGTGGCTGGACATCAATCAATGATATATATTTTTGTTATCTCCAGTCAGTTCTCCAGTTTCATGGTACCATGTAACTGTTCACTACAATAAAAAAGAAAATTTACCTTTAGTTTTTAAAGTGATCTCCATTTATGATCATTTAGATAGATTTTTTTTTACCCCTGAGCTCAGTTGTTTAAAATACTTCCTCTCCTGACCTTTAGCAATACTGCAAGGAGATTTGCTACTTCTTTATTGAAAACTTCCTCATTTTTATCAGTATTCCTGTCCTTGCTCTGGACTGCTTGCCTTGCATCTTTCCTAGGCCAGATGAGATACAATTTTAGAGCTGCAGTTATAATTTTGCAGCTGTCACTTTCTTAGGCCTTCAAGGTTCTTTGTACTTGAATAAGATTTAACCAAGAAACTGGTAAGCAGCCCTAGTAGAAAAATCTCTCTCTGTACTAGGAATATGCGTGAATTCTTATTACCATTTCTTCTCTTGCTCTCCTCTCCCAAACACAAAGAGCATGTCCCTTTGACTATTGCTGATTACTAACTCTGGCTCAGGACCAGCAGTCTGGCAGGCTGTGCCTGTCTCTGAACCACTTTCTGGACTATCCTTTGCTTTGCTTCCTGGAATTTAAACTAACTTTTGCTCAATATACCAAAATTACTTAGAAGTAAGTAAGCATTCCTTCTTGTAGTTTCCTTTGATTTCTGATCATGCTCTATTTCTCTGGATACTTGAGTTGTTCTGAAGTCACAGTGAACCTGTATGACTCTTTCAAACCAGTCAATTGCTTGACCTTGTATCAGATCCTCTGATAACTAGGCTTGCTAGTGAAGACTGACACAGTTGCAGCTTCAGCTTCTTATAGATACAAGTCACTTGAGCAGTAAGAGACTTTAACTGGAAAGATACAGCTGAATAGTATATATGGTAACAGTGAATTATGCAAGGCTACAATTTATACATCATCAATGCATTCAGGCCACTTCCTAGCTTGATAGAAATAGATACATAACATAACAACACAATAACAGAACAGAACAGAACAACACAATACAACATAACAATTGGAATTTCATTTCAAGCACACAGTGTGTGTTTGCTCTTTTTTGTAGCTTTGGTCAAGCCAATGACAACTAATAATTTGGCTGATAGATTGCTAATTATTTCCTCTTCAAGAGGTAGGTTGGCAGGCTGATGTTTTATTTGAATCTTGAAATAAATCTATAAATGTATCTTTAACATTTAGAGGCAACATGCTATTTCGTAACTGGAACTCAAATAATAGCATTATCATAGAATATCTAGAAGTACCTTAATATATTATATGCTTCTACAGGGCAATCTTTAATGACTATTTCTCAGACTACTTAGTACAATAAAACCCTAGTCAATTATTTTCAGGAATTCAAACAGCATTAAACTACTGTAAGGGCCTACTATTCCTTTAGAATTTGTTTGTTATATTACAAACTAGGGCCTCCCATAACACCAATGCTGTCTGGACATTTACCCTACAGGTTATTAAGAAGGCTCATACATTCCAGAAGTCAAAAATAAAACTATAATTTGTAACCAATCAATGCAATTTATTAATTTTTCAGACTAATGGTATAAGGGCAAATAACCATGGTTGACAATTTATGGGGAATATAGCACAACTGAATTGATGGCTTTCATGCTGGCCTGAACAAAAAGTTACTAAAAACTGTGGCCCAAAAAAGTTTTACAGACTTATTTTGGTTAACAAACAAGGTTCCAAAGAAGGGCCAAAAGTTTCCAAGGAAGAATGGATCAATCATTGAAAAGCACAGCATGGCACAGGAAGAGTTCATGGCTCTGACAACATTATTTTATGCAAATATTCTTTTCCTACATCTGCTATTCTTTTAGCAAGACCTACTAACCAGTGATGCACAGGAAAAGAGTTGAGGGGGATATCTGCACAAGGGAATGACTGTTTGGGGAATGTCAACCTTGGATTTTTTAAAATATTTGTATTCCCTATCCTTACCAGAATTGCTGTCTGCAGGAGATTATGGGAGTAGATATTGAAGGTACCCTGCTTTTTTTTTTCCAAATTGGGCTCCCTTCCCCAGTTAGACATGCCTGTGAGATGACTCTGAACACATAAGGATAACAGTTTTACTGTAGAAAGTAATTGTTCTCTGTGATCAGCATTTTGACCTCTGGGATTAAACACAGTATAATATTTGCACAAACACCAAGCCAAATTGGGGATACAATTTAGAGGAGAGGGGCAAACTATATAATATTTTCCAATACTTTGATTAAAATGGTGCCATAAGATGGAAAAGAGACCAGAGAAAGTGGTTTGCAATTAGAAGAGATGACCCTGGGCTAGATGGCCAAATTGTCTAATTTAGCAGAATTATATTCTGCCTGGTTAAGTTTTGTTTTGTTTTGGAGGGTAGCTTATATGTAACTTTTAGTCCTACTACCACTTGTAAGATAGAGAAAAGCTCAGAAATATGTATCCATGCAGTTTCAAAATAGTAGGCACTTAACAGCTGTATACATTCCATTGTTCAAAACAATTGATTCTATTCTGTCCACTCTAGAAACTGGTAAGAGACAAGTCTGTTTTCCATGGCTAATGTGTATTAGGCTAATTTTGGGGGAGGGAAGAGAGATGGGGGTGTAGTGGCTAACAAACCAAGATGGATGTTTTTACAGGCATTGGCTGTAAAAAAAATGTTGTTTATTTCCAGGAATTGCCCAAGTGGATCAGGGAGTCCTAAGACAAGACCCACTGAAGAAAGGAGGAACTATGGAACAAATCTGTGAGATGGTCTCCATAGGGGAGAGTGAAGTTTGGAGAGTTAAGATTGGAGATGCCAAGTTCTACTAGCCAGAGACTGAATTAATTCCAGCAAGTATAATTAGATCTGTCTTATTTCTAATTAGAAAGTAGGTAAAGAACACAGAAGTAGCAACATTTATTTTGGATAGCATGCTAGGCTATATGCTTAACAAAGTAGACTTGGCCAGAAATAGGAAGCTTCACAAAGCTAGTAAGTAATGCTTTACTTTAGAATGATTTACCAGTTGAAAATGGCTCAAGCCTTGATTCATTGCCTCTGTCTTTTTTTCTGCTGTTTACCCATCAGTTGGGCAGAAAAAGCAGAGAGAAGAGTCTATCTAGTTGTGAATATCTCTTGCAAAGGAATGATGGCTAAAAGCAAATGTGGAAACCTGTTTTGTTTTACATTGTTATCCTAATAAAGAGAGAGAGAAAGACAGAGAGCAAGTAGTGTTTGATGTTCTGTGTCTTGTATCAAGTCTTATTATAAATACCTTTAATATCATATTCATAAAATTCAAGCTTATGACATTATCCTTCCCTATTCAGATCTAAAGTTACCCCAAATCTCTCAGTGAGGCCTTTTGTTTATCTCATGAATACAAATACAAGTCACTTCAGGTTACAGATTAAATCATTATTAAAGCAATATCTATTCTACGTGGGACCATCAGGTGCTTGTATGTGGGTGGGTAGGGAATCTCAGCCATGAAGCTGCATGAGAAAAGAGAGTTGGCAGGTCAACAAACAGGCAACCATAGGGGTTAAACAGGGACATTGAAAATGGTTGTGGAGTACCAAAAGCAGTGATTACAGCCCAACATTCACAGCTGGAAGCACAGAGTTAGATTTTTTATTTTCCTACTGCATAGAGAGTGATACACTGGAGTATAGGATGGAAATTGTTATTTGCACATGAAGGATCCATATAATAAATGTGCTTTAGGACTTCTCAACAGATGTGGACAAGCTTAAATCAGCCATCCAAGAGGTTCAACAACACACCGGATCATGAGCCAGTAGGACTATAGCATAATGGTGTGTTTGCCTGCAAGCTGCATTTAATGAAAGCCATTCTCTACCCAAATTCCTCCTTTGTTTTATTTTGTTTTTCTCAGTTCCAAGATACTGGCAATCATTTCCAAGTCTATTTTTTTTAAGCATCACCTATAAGAAGATAGACTATTATTGAACAGTCCCCTGCAGCAGCTTGTGACAGTTTTACTGCCATTTTTGTTATCTCACAGGAGGACGGCAGCTGCATTCCTCAATTGAAATTCAGGTTGTAGATTGAGCCACAGAAAGCAGAATACATCCTTTTCTAAGCATAAGGGCTGTCCCATGGTGGGATGATAACTGAACTGTCTGAATTTACACTAGGATGATCAATGAGAAGGATCACTATAGAAGTTTATGTGTCACCAAAATAAACTCCTTAGTTAAATGTAGAGGCACCAGACTTGCACTCTGACTCCCCATTCCCTTCTTTATATTGGCTCTTCATAGTCAATTTGAAGATACTTCTAGAGGTTGGGTAACAAATTCTCAGGTTTCATGGAGAGATGGCTTTTGTAAATTCAGAGGTCATGGCAAACTTGGAGCTTTCTGTCTCACAGACAGATGTCTTCATTCTAGAGTCTCCTTTCTGTTTTTAGTCTAAATGCTTTTGTGTCACATTGTCAGTGCATACAGCTTCTGTATGATTCTTGTCTACTGAGCTAATAGTCCTGCTAATATTCAGAAATAATAAATTCATTTTCTCAATAGGAATAAGAATCTGTGGCAGTACTATGTGATTTATTTATTTGTTTGTTTGTTTGTCAAATTTTGCCACCGCCCATCTCCCCCAAATTTTAGGAGTCTGCTTTGCTCCAAATATACTCTGTTCAAGTTTGATTGCATGAATACCCTAAGTCTTCAATATTCTCTCCTCAAAAAGTAACAAAAAACAGAATAAGTAGTATTCTGCTGGGATCTGTTCCTCATTCAGGTCTGTGGGCAGTACTTGATGTATTCATAAATCATTAATATATTCACAAATATTTGTACATTGAATAAGATTATATTGTCCTCCTTTATAATGTAATCCCTAAAAACAATGAACATTTCTCCCATTTATCTTCCATTTGTTTTTCCACTGTTTTAGAATTTTATGTATAACTATTCTCATTTATTATAGGGGTGAGAGCTTTGATGCATATATGAAATTCCCCTGGTAATTTTCTGATACCACTAATTTCATTGAATAATGCATCCATGTACATATATCTTTTCATACCTTCCTTTAATTTTTAAATTAATGTGCAGCTCCTGGGTACTCAAACACTGTGGGGCTCAGAGGACAATTACCAGTAGTCCAAATTGGGATATGTACGTTTATTTCTGGTTACTGAAACAACTTTGATCTTGGAACTTGTGAAAGTATTCCCTTTCTATATTTTTGTTAGCTTAATTTGTTTATCCCATCTTATCCAAAAGCTTTAGGGAGCTAACATGAGTAAATTATTTCTCTTTTGTTTGGGTTTTCCCTGGGTAGCATGGCAAACTCCACTGGTTCTTCTCTTTCTATTCTGGCAAAATAACTAATAGCTGTAGTAACTTCCCAAAATGTTTTGGGAGGGGGGAAATGATCACATAATCTGCCAAAACAGAATCTGTTGCAGCACAAATAGAGACATAACTTACAGAGTCCACTATCATCCATCTTATAATATTTCTTAACTAAAACATTGCATATCAAAGGGTATAAATTTGGGGAAATGGTGCACAACACTGGATACATTCGAGGAAGCTATATATGAAAACAGATAAGATTTTTTTTTGCTGTTTATAAAATGAGGGGAAACTTTGACAGAACTGGCCAGTGATTGAAGACATATGATGCTGATGTAGATAAGATATAGTCCATCCGTACAGGTCTATCTGACATGCTCTTAAAAATATTTGTTTACCTGCGTAAGATATATCAGATGATATATCCCTCACAATAGCCTTTTGCCATTTTCATAAGCCAAAGCAGACAATCAATCTAACAGATAATATATGTCAATAAATTGAACATTTATAATGCAGATGTTTAGTTTATTGCCATATTTATAATGCAGATGTTCACAATCTGGAAATTGTGAATATTCAATATTCATACTGAATTCATATAGTGAATATTCAATATTCATTATAAAGGAAGACAATATAATCTTATTCAATATTCATAAACTGAATAATATTATATTGTCCTCCTTTATAATGTAATCCCTAAAAACAATGAGCCTTTCTCCCATTTATCTTTCATTTATTTTTCCACTGTTTTAGAATTTTATTGTTTACCTGCGTAAGATATATCAGATGATATGTCCCTCACAATAGCCTTTTGCCATTTTCATAAGCCAAAGCAATCAGTCTAATAGATAATGTGTCAATAAATTGAACATTTATAATGCAGATGTTAAGTTTATTGACATTTTTATAATGCAGATGTTCACAGTGTGGAAATTGGGGGAGGATTTATTTTTCTGGGTATTTCTGGGTACATTTTTTTGTTTAAATGAAAGAACAAATGGGATGAAGCTCAATAGTCTGAATCAATGCACAAAATCTATCACATATTTTACAGTTTGAATGAAGTTTTATGGTTGGTTCTGTTTTGCAGAAGGCATTTCTACCCAGTCAGTAAACCAGTTCTTTAGTTCTCATACTTTGAGTACTAAATATTTAGTTTACAGGACCAGACAAAAATTACTAAGTTGAAATTTAGATTTCAACTAAATATTATCATATTCTTCCTAAGGGAATGAATCTTTCTGATAATTCAACAGTTTGTCATAGAGTGATAGGCTTTTCTTCAGTGGAGGTATTTCTGGACAGACCGGACAGCTTTTTATTAAGAATACTGTACTTAGCATTTATTATTATGGTCACAGCCAGAATAACAGTAGACATGTGAAAATAAAGAATTAGAAACATTGCACATTATCTTGCATTATTTATACAAGAGAGATACAGAGGCTATGAAGAATTGGTGGGTATTGATGCTGAATGGGATCCTGCTACATACACATTCTGAGCTATCATGAAATATAACGAAGTGGCTGTTAATTGCTAGTGTATTCTGCTGCTACAGCAGATTTAGTTACATTTTAAATTATTTTTGAATTGTGATCAGACAAGAGATGTTGAACATAGAATATATTAGGATGACTGGTGAAAGTTTGAATGTGGGCACTAATAGCTTTTCTCAGGCTTCTCTATAGGAAAAGCAATATAAAAGGAGGTGGAGCAAAGTGCCACAAAGTTAGCTTCCCATGTCCTAAGAGTGCCTACTATATTTATGTCCTTCAATGCAGATCCCTTCAAAACTTTCCTACTCCATAATGCTATATAGATTCATCAATCTGTGCAGAGCAGCCCTATTCTGCCTCAAGCATGACTTTGATCTGGACTGCTGCAGGCGGTGCCTCTGTTTGAAAAAAAATAAGTTGTTCCACATTAACAGTGCAAGCTGAAGATTTTCTTGGCTCCTATTCAGGTCCTTTCTTCACTTCTAGCCCCAGAGAAAATTTCGTTTCTACTGCCTAGAGTCACTGGGAGTTGGGCGGCATATAAGTTTAATAAATTATTATTATTACTGGATTTCAGAGGCAGCTCTGACCCTTTTTTCCTAGAATTACTGCCCTGCCATTTGAGGATTGCTTGGTTCTCTGCTTCTTCTGGAACCAACCTCACCAAAACCATGTGGCTATTTCCAGTTTCCATCTTGCTTGCATCTTCCAGCATTCTTTCTTTTTCTTCCAGATGTTCTTTTCTGTTGATCTCCTTCCATTGATCTTCATTTCACATCCTTCGATTCTCTCCTTCCCTGTTGACTCATTATTACCAGCAACAGGGGGCTCAGGAGTACATGTTAGGCCTGGGAAACTTCTTTTTTCCTTCACCCCCTTGAAGCTTGGATTTTGCAGTCAATATGAACTCACCTGCAGTCAATATGAACTCAGCAATATATACATACATACATACATACATACACACATACATACATACAGGGTGTCTGATTGTAGCTCAGCCTCTGCAACTCTGAATAAATGTGGGGAAAGAGGGTCTGCAATACCCTGCCCAAGTGTGTGAGGTTTTGCTAATTCACAGCAATAACATAGGAAATAAAGCTGGCTGATTTTTCATTGCTAGACATTGTTTTGTAACAAGCTTGTATTGTCACCAGTCTAAAACCCCATGTAGGTATGGACTGTCATATTTCATTCATTTCAATTGAATAAATTGCAGAGTTACATCATGTATACTGGAAGCCCTTTGTAGGCAGAAATGTCAGGTTTATGCTATATCCAGCAGTGCATCAGAAGATTCAATACATTTTGAAATATTTTATTTCTTTTAATATTGACCCTGATTTGAGGCATAATGTAATTGTACCTAATTTGTCAAATATCAATTCCCAAATGCATATTTTGGTCACCTTTTTCTACTTGCCTGTCCTTCCTGGTCATTATATCTCATCTCTCATCTGTACAGCTGGATTATCCTTGAGTGCATGTCACTGGCCCTCTTTCCACAAATCCTCCTATGTACCTCTGACCTATAAGAGCTTTTCATTTGCATTGGTTATAGCCATTGCAATCAGTCTTATCCAGATTCTGAATACACAATAGCCGTATATGCTTTTTTTAGAACCTCAGAGACAAATAAAATGACCTCATTTAAAAATGTTTTATTCAAGCCTTTTGCAATTGAACTTCTGTACTTTCCTGCACTCCCCCTGGGCCTTTCTCTCAAACCTCAACTGGAGTCTTCTTGGAATAGGCTATGTATTTGTCTCTTGCTTCCTTGCACACCCATTATTATGTGGAATGCAGGAGCTCAGCTCAGCACCTCTGCTTAGTGGCTCAAAGTGGGTTGAATTGTAGCCAGCGGCAGGGGGGAATAAATGTAGTGTAAGATGTCTTTTTCCATAGCAAACTGCAAATTGCCTCAGTAGCATGGTGCACAAAAGGTTCCTGTGGAGTGAATTTATCTCCCATTGTTGTCCCAAAGAGGAAAGCGGATAAGACCAGGCATTTTATTTCTAAAAAGTCACATTCTGTCTTGTTCAGCTTGGAGTCCACAGCACTTTAAAGGACTTTCCATGGGGAAAAGAACAAAAAGGCAGGGCTGAGAATGCAGCTAAGATAAAGAGATTTCTTTTTAAACAGCAGACAGGGTTCATGGCCACGTAAGCATTTCAATTTCTAAGCCTCTCTTTTTGGATAATATAGTGTACCAATGTGAGTGTTGTGTCACACAATGACCCATGAGGGGAAAAGGTTGGTAGAGGAGGAAGGGGAATAGAAAAGGAAAAAAAAAAACCCTAATGGTCATCACATTCTGTCTTAAAGGGGCAAAATAGGCCCAACACTTACTTTGCATCTTGATCCCAATTATTGCATTGCCATTTACATAGAGCTGTCACATACAAATAAAAGGTTATGTCACCCAGTATGTTGTTCAGCAGCTAAGATTACAAATATCAACCACCTCGTCACTTCATAATTAATAATTAAGTGGGAAAGCAACATATCTCAACAAGTGACAAAAGCTTAGTAGGGTTAGTTATTATACTGGTTAGTATTTGAATGGGAAACCAGCAAGGAAGACCAATTACCTAGGCTAGAAGGAGAAGTAAACAAAATGCAGAATAAGGCAACTACTTCCTTACTGATATCATAAAAACTATGTTAAACAACCCATGAAGTCCCAATAGTCAATCTTGGTTTAAAGGACATTTGATTTTACTGCAAGGAAAAATCACCACATTGCAAAGATAGAACAAAAGTGATATAACAATGACAAAAGGATCCATCAATAATAGAAATCCATTCATCTATATATATTTTTTCAGAAATAAAATATCTTGAGTATAGGCTAGATCCTTAGCTTTTAACATATTATATAATATCTCATTTTTGTACAAAATTCATTGTGAAGAAACTAAGTGATTATCACTGAAAAAGTTGCCAGTTTAGAAGATACCATTCTTGAACCTTGGTACCTTGTCCCTTCTTCAATCAGTTCATTGCTTTTTTTTTTTTAATCCTTCAAATGTAAGTGAAAATGTCATATGAAGTGGAGATTGGAAAGCCACCAATGTCATTTGGATTAGTACTATCTGTCAACTTTTTAAGATCAATCCTGTGATAAAATGCTCAATTTCAATAGGGTATCAGGCCACTCTAGACTTCAGAAATATGCAGCATAAGATGGTAGTCATAGGACAGTGGTCAAGAAAACAACATCTAAACCAATTTTCTCTATGCATTTATTTTCTCTCAGGCTAGGGGAAAACAGACTGGCCCTTTTATAATTCATTGTGCTATTCTGTGCAAAGTCATACACTTGCATGCCATGATTATATATACAAACATTTTATATGTCCATTTTTATAGAAATATTTATTTAAAAAATGAAGAGAAACCACTGCAAGGTTGCTAAATAGCATTCAAATGTATCCCACAATGGAGAATGTCATGGATGGACTCTTGAGAACAAGTACTATAGGTCACAAACAAGGTGATTTTGTAATGTGAGCACTGTAGCATATTAAACTTTGTTACCAATGAGAAATAAATTGCATTGGGTCAGGAACATAATCATGATTTCTGCATTAATAAATGAAGAAGTAAAACAAAAAAATAATGATGAAAATCCTTTCATGTCATGGAACCAGATGGAGCTCATATATCTGAAGGAAAGGTAATGAAAACAGTAAAGTGGGAATTCCAATCCATAAATCTGTTTTTTTGTTTTTGTGTTTTAAATCATATAAACACAATATACTTCCTAATATTCTGGCTCACCAGTTTTTCACATGAAAGAAGTGCCTTCAAGTCTTTCAGCAATTCTTTCCCCCCCCCCCTAACATTATGTTAGTGAATGTATTGTCACATTAGTTATTCTGTTTTATTCTCTCATTATGTCTACCCAGTTGCTAATTGCTTTAAGCTTGCTGCTGTCTAAGCTTCCTTCATCTTTAAGTTGAGAAAGTGTGTACCATGCTTTAAATAGCATATGTTCTAGCATCTGAATTGACAGAACCTAAGTGAACAATTAATGTGATCACAAGTGGTTTTTGGTGTGTTATGGATTCATAAGCCTGGCTCTGAAGCAATTACATGCAGTAAAATGAGTCAAAGTGCCTCATGTCTATTCAGAACAGCAAATATCTTATACAGTGTTGGTTATTGGTGTTATATATTCTGCTTGGTCAGTCAAGCAGAAGTACATAAAATTGCTTGTTTTGATTATTTCTCAAAAATCCTTATTAGTCAAAATGGGAGATATTCTTGGTCCCTTTTCTCCTGTCTGTCTGTTTGTTTACTTATTTATTTATTGAATGTATAACCCACCATAGCCATAAATAGACTCTTGGCTGCTCACAAAAGAGGACAATAACTTAATGTTACAAGATAAAATGCAATAATTAAAAACCCCAAAACAATAACTGGTGTTAACCCCCAAACACTCTCCAGAAAAGCTCCATTTTCAGGTGTTTCCAGAAGGCAGACAAGATTGGAGCCAATCAAACTTCCCACTGGGGGCCATTCTGGAGAGCCAGTCCCATGACAGATATACAGTGCCTCCTTTTTTTTTTCTATTTCATGCAAAAAGTCCATAAAGGGTTTCCAACATTAAATGTAGATACTTTCTTTTCTCTGTTCAAAGAAGTCAATTTAGCCATCTCAGCAAGTTCCATCATCTTCACCAGCCATTCCTCCATTGTGGGTAGTACCGAATCTTTCCATCATGAACTTATGATTTATGGTTTTGATGATGAAACAGAATAGATTATAGAAAAAAGAAAGTTATGTTGTAAACACAGAGCAAGAGGTAAATTTATAATTGTATTTATAACTGCTGTAAAAAAGATCAGAAGCTACTTCTTTTTTCTTTTCTATTTTCTATTTCTTTTTTTTTCTTTTTTGCACTTTTAGCTCTCTCTTCGATTTCTTTTTTCTTCTTTACTTTTTCTCACTCTGTATTAGTTTCTATTAGTCTTTATCTTCTTTCTTAAAAAATCTAATAAAATTATATAAATAGTCCCTTCTCACCCCTATGGGTGGTACGTGTCTTCCTCAACCTGGGTCCTCTACCAGAGGCCTGGGAGTTTGAGGGTTCTGCGCAGTATCTTAGCTGTCCTAGAACTGTACTGTTCTGGACAGAGAGCTCTGATGTTGCTCCTGGGATCTGTTGGAGCCACTCTCCCAGCTTAGAGTCACAGCCCTAAGTGCTCCTACCACCACTGGTACCATTTTGGCCTTTATTTTCCACATCCTCTCTAGTTCCTCCTCCAGGCCCTAGTACTTCTTCAGCTTCTCATACTCCTTCTTTCTGATGGTGCTGTCACTTGGCATTGCTACATCTATCACCACTGCTGTCTTTTGATCTTTGTCTACTACCACAATGTCTGGTTGATTGGCCAGTACCTGCCTGTCCATCTGGATCTGGAGGTCCCATAGGATCTTAGCACTGTTATTCTCCATGACCTTCTATGGAATCTTCCATCTGGACTTGGGAGGGTCTAGCCCATACACTGTGCAGATGTTTCTATACACAGTGCCACCTTCTATCTATCAATGGCAGTTGCAATGTCTGTCAAGTTCTTCTGGGCCATTACTCAGGTTGCATTAGAGGAAAGAGGAAAAGAGGTGTATCTTATTTAAACAAAAACAGAAGAAGTAGAGTCTGAAATACTTGGAATCTATTTTCTGTAGCCTAACACATTTCAAGGAACGTTTTTTTTCAAGGGTATTAAAATTAAGATACATTTATCAGAACATTTGATTCCTGAATTTGTTATAAGTATTCAACAGACATGGAGCCTGAAGAACAATTTGTAATTCTATCTATCTATCTACCTATCCATCCATCCATCCATCCATCCATCCAATGTCTCCATGATTTTACCTCCCCAAAATAGGGGACAGTCAGATGCTTCTCCAAGCAGGATCCAAGAGTCAGGCTGACTCCATTGAATTGAAGAGACCTAGACTTGCAGGTAATTGGGACCAAGCCATAAAGGGCTTTATAGGTTAAATGGCACATTAAACTGCATTTGGAAGCTGATGAGAAGCCAATGCAGAGCCTGCAAAATTAGTGTAACATATGCTTACTGGGAAGCACCCATGAGCACCTTGGCATTTGCATTTTGTATCAGTAGAAACTTCTAGGTGTCTTTAAAGGCAGGCCCATATAGAATACACTGCAGTAGTTTAAGTGAGGGGTGATGAGGGCATGGGCCACTGTAATCGAGCCTTCCTGCCCCAAATAAACCTGCAACTGGCACACCAGCCAAAGCAGGGCAAAGGTTTCCCCTAGCAATGGCCTCCACCTACTGATCTAGCAGGAGCTGCAAGTCAAGGAGGATCCCAATTTGCAGACTTGCTTCTTCAGAGGTAGTACAACCCTGTCCAGAGACAACAAAAAGGGCATAGAGAAACCCCAATGCACAAACAGTAGCTCTGACTTACTAGAGCTCATTTTGAGCCTGTTCTTTCTTATCCAGGTTCCAACTGCCAAAGGAATTAGCATAGTAATTTTCTAAAACTTTGGGGATGTAATCAGTTTGGTTAATGTCCAAACCAATCTAGATATTCCAAATCCTGTTATCTATGAACCTACTTGTTCCCACCATCTCCATCCTTAAACAACAACCACCAGATACCTTGTTTCTCTTTGAACACCTCCTACTGGGTTTGTGAAAGCCACTGAAATGATGAAAATATAAGTAGAATACATCCCAAAAACTCCTGAGGGTATTGGGGATGATTTTCATGAACGGGCCCTCAAGCTATGGATTCCCTGCAATGGACTAATAACTTTCTCTTTCCTATAGTAGTTTACAAAGTTGTAGACAAAGAAAAGGAAACAATAAGTCAACTGAAAAGCAAAAGTTGTAAATTATCTGTGATCTCTGGGTGGACTTTGACTATTTCATCTGGCCAGGAATTGCTCATGTGGAGCTTTTCTGGTCATACAAACAGGCTTTCCTAGTCTGGAGATCAAAGAAGTCTAATGTCCTCTGAAATAGGAGGCTGTGAATGATTCCTGTACCTGAACTAGGATTTTCTTAGCTGTTCAAAGCCATAATTTGGGACCTTGAAGTTTGATTAAGCTGGCAATACCTCTTTCAGTAGTGCAAGTTAGTCACACAGAAGGCCAAGATTTTATCTCTATCCTCCCAAAGGTAGGACATAGAATAAAGGATTTAAATTATAAAGATTCCAGATGAATTTTAACTAGGCTGACCATATTTCCTTGAGACAAAAACGGGACATTGGGATGGCAAAACGGGGCAGGGCTGGGTGACGGGCTGGATCAGCAGGCAGAAACTTCTCCAGTTTTCTCGGGCTGGGAATCTTCAGATTCCTTCTTTTGCAAGAGGCAAGGAGAGTCTAGTGAATGGTTGTCCCCAACAAGCCATTCCTAGCTGTGCTTTTACATTCTTTTCTTCCCACCGTTTCAAGGCAGGAGCCAATCAGCTCGCCCTTTGATCACCACCTATCAGCTGATTCTGCTTTTTTCTTTTTAGGTTTCCCTCCAGGTTGAGCTCTGCGGCTTTTTTCTGGCCATTTCTGCTGAGCTCCCCCTCCTTCCACTCAAAGTCAGACTGCATTCTGACAGGTTCGTGGGAACTTTCAAATTTTTAAGTAAGATTTTTAAGAAAACAGGACAAAATAGACATTTATATTAAAATGACGGGACAGTCTGGAAATGTTAAAAAAAATGGGTCTGTCCCATTCAAAACAGTATATATGGTCAGCCTAATTTTAACAGAAAAAAAAATTCATAAAGCAATATTGCTAGCAGAACCTATGCTCCAAAATAATGGCTCTATTTTATTGGATGTGTTCAAGAAGAGGCTGGACAGATGTCTATCAGAGATGCTTAGATCTGAATACCTGCATGGAACAGGAAATTGGACCTGACACCCTAAATGGTTCTTCCAACTCCATAATTTTGTGACCTGATTGAAATGAGGCCTTTGTATACCTGGCAGTAATTTTCTAAGTTTTCAACTTAATATCACATACTAGAATGACATTTTATATAACAAATACCTCAAGTTCAAATATCAGCTTGCTTCTAGGTTTTAACTTTAAATTTACCATGCTGTCCTTATATCTTAATGAAGCTCAGGCTCTGTACTCATTTTGAAAAGGGTCATGTCTTTTTTACTGATCAAATAAAGAATAAGAGATAGGGTTTTCCTGCTGCCTGCATTACTGAAACTTTCAATAGAACAAACCCCAACGAGCCTGTGAGAATTACACCATATCCAGGTAGCCCAAGAAAATCAAGCCACAATATTATATCCAGGCATACTTAATTAGTCAATAACAGCTATATCTCTCATACTCTACAAAGAGGGCAAGTAATAGACATATTTTGACATCTTTTAAAAATTCAAAACAAATGTTAATGCAATATCATAAATGTGATCTTTCAAACTCTGCATTTTTATTTATTGCTAATGGAAGTTATTCAGACACAGATTGAAATCTCATAAGCAGTATAGAACTATATGATGTAGATCCCATAAGCTATCCATTTAGAAAAAAGATCCATCAATTCAACAGGAACTTATCTATTTCTCTAATTATATAGTCCTCTTGTTCCCAGACATTATCAGTGAATACATTATAAGAAGGAAGAGTTAGAATTCAATAATTAACAAAGGTAATAGAGTAATCATTAAACTGACAGTACTTTGCCTGGTAGTGAGAAGTAAACTATCTTTCTTAATTTGTCTGCTGAAGAAACTTGCCATCAAAGGCAGAAAGTCACATATTTCAATTAATTAGACATACAAAACAAAGGGGAGACCAAGACCCACTAAGCCAGCACTTAGATTAAGATGCAGTTAATATGACACCTGCTATCACATCTACGTTTTCTATGAAAGCAAAGGTGGTTTACTGAAATAAGCGATGGGTGGAGTAAGTTTTCTAATGTTCAGTACCATCACTGAATTCTATGAAGGATTATTTTGGGAGACCTTATGAAATAAGAAAGGAATGGATGGAAGGAGACAATGTTCTGATTTATTTTAAGACTCAGAATATTACAAAACAGTGTCAAAGTGTAAATGGGAAGGAAATTATTTCCTGAAATGGGTGATTTGATAAATTACTACTGTTCGCTGTAGTTGCTGTGCCACTTTGTTAATTTTACTGGTCCACTAGCAACAGTTATCAAATGAGGTGGTCCTTTCCCCATGGATTTTAGTTTTTCAGTAGTACATTATTCAAACATTAAATCACTTGTCTGTAAGTGCCCCAAATAAACCTTCAACTCTTTTCCTACTCATTTTGCTTCCACATATATTTGACTTAACATTATTTGCTCTGGCTTTTCATACTTCAAGTAGTTTACAGGTCTGCTGAGGGTAAATGACCTTTCGGGTAGATTGAAATGAAATCTCTATGGTCAAAAAAGAGAAAATAGTTGAAGAATAAGAGAACAGCATTTGTAGATCTTGGTAGTTGTGAATTACAATTCAGCCAAACAAAGAATGTAGAAAACATAATATATTGGTAAATTGTCTAATTCTGGATAGGATCTGATCAGCCTTTATCTACAGCTAAAACTTAAAACTAAAAATCAAATAATCTATAGAGAATCTTGGCCTATTAATCTATTTATATAGTGTCCAGTTCATATCAATAAATCTAAAAACAAATTATCTTACAGTACCTCATGAAATCTATACAGTCCTGCTTCACCATATCCTGAATGATGTCAGCCAGAAGTTAAAATTACTTTTCTTTAATTTGGAGGTATACTGAAAGAATCAAAGTAACGTTACCTATTTTAAAAAAAATAGGCTGTCCTAATAACAAAGCTAGAAGGCAACTAAAACAAAGGTTAAAAGCTAAGATTAAAAAAAATATTCACATAATTTTGGAAAGCCCATAAATAAGGTGACTATGTTCTTTAATTGGTTTGCTACATTTAGGCTCCTGAAGATGTTATGTTTCAATAGATATAAATTGCTAAAAATAATTGTCAGATAAACTTGTCCCAAGCTATTTATTTTATTTAAATTAAAACCAGCTCTGTAATTTGACCAAGAAACAGACTGATTATTGAAATGTATATTCCTAAAATGACAATAGCACTTGCTTCTAATGAGCTTTAGGGCCCAAACTGTATTGAATGAAGACACAAAAATGTACAACAATGAAGCTGTGTGGATTTCTTCAGTCCTAGCTATTAAAGGAGAGTATAAGCTAGCACCAACTCCAGGGACAAAGTATTGATGATCCAAGCTTTTGACCACACATTTAGATGCTGAAAATGCCTTTTCAATCATTTCAGCTCCACTATTCTAAGTAGGTGATCTATTCAGGTTGCAGAAGTTTCCTTTGCCCTCTCCTGAGTTCTGTGACATTAGATGGGAAGTCTTGAAAATCCCAGCAAACTTCAGGAATTTGGGGCAGGGGTTGGCTACTGGAAATTCATCCACCTATGAATCAATCAAAAGTTGTGTGCCGAAAGTTAACATGTAAATAATTCTCAAGTGGACAAAAAACGGCCAATATTAGTTGCTATGTCTCAAGCCCCTTTGGCATTCAGAATAGTCTAATATTGCTCTTGGAAACCACTGAATTATATTTCTCCATTATTTTACTCTTTTGCCATCAAAATCCCATGCTGCTGCTGCTGCTGCTGCTGCTCCTCCTCCTCCTCCTATAAAAAGTTGTTCCTATCAAAAAGATCTTCCAAGGGGACAAACCACCTTGAACTGAGGGTAAGGCCAATATGGTGTAAGATATTGGTATGATCATCCTTGTTGTTAAGGTCAAAAAAGGAAGACTTAAGCAAAGCAACCCACAACAGGGGTGAGAGTAGATGGAGCTCTGAAGTCATGATGCAGACTCTCAATCCACCTATGAGAAGAATCCCCTCAAACTCAAAAGACAGTGATGGGAAACAACTTCTATATTGTTGCCACGTAAGCTGTATGGATTTGGCTCATATACTGAGACATATTTGAGTGCCAGATTATGAAATCCTGATCCCACCTCCAATCAGAAATCACTGTTGTAGTTACTGGGGAAGAATGCAATCTTTCATGAATAGATCTGGAGGTGATGATATGGTGAGGCTAAAGCTGCAAAGAAATCTGGTTACTGATAGGGCCAAGTATTAAAAGACACATTCCACATTTTACAAGGACACATGCAACTGGGACATCAACTATAAGAAATATGAACAACAAGAAATCATTGAATTTTTTAAAACAGGAATGAAGTATGCTAAATTAATTATTTAAGTAAGCTTAGATGTCCAGAATGGGCAACTTTAGATCAGACAATTATGTGCTAATCATGGGACCATAAAAAGGAATGTAATGGCAGTGATAACTTTAAAAGAACACAACTAAGTATGTGCTCAGCTATAATCAAATAAACAACAGGATCACCTCTATTAGAATTAATGGCTATCTAGTGAGTTATACAAGTCTATGATCATTCTGCAAATGTAGTGGTGGAAAATGCTGAGGAATTCTATGGTGAATTGCAAGAGGGGAATGAAACATCTAGAAAGGACATAGTACTACTGACAGACTGGAATGCCAAGTTGGAGACATAGTAGAACATGGAATTACAGGAATATTTGGACTGGGTAACCACATAACTGGTAGAGATAGTTAATAAATTTTGTGAAAGGAGATCTTTGTTCATTGCCAACATCTGCTCCTAGCAACAAAAATAAAAACTCTACATTACCAGAAAAGCAATGGTAGAATCAAATAGACCACATAAGAGGAAACCGAAGTAGCACAATCCAGTCAGTCTGGATGCTTCCATGTGTAGGAACAGAACATGAAATATTGGTGTCAAATATATGGATTAAATTTAGAAAATTAAAGAGAGCAGGTGCACCAGCAAAAATTGACCTGGAGTTCATGCAGGCAGAATACAAGATCAATGGAAGGAATAGATTCAGCATGGTTAACTTATGTGAAAAAGAACCTGAGGAGAAGGGAAAAAAATGTATCCCTCAAATTTCAGAAAGAATATCACAATGGCCAGGAAACCAGAGAATAAAGGCATTGTTAAAATGAAGGATTGATGGTAACTGAACTCAGACTCCCAAGACATAAAAGTACAAGGGAAATTATCTTAATTGAGAATACGAACACTTAAAAGAAAATTACAAGAAATGAAGAATGAAAAAAGAAACAAGACAAACTTTTTAAGAAGATCAGAGAAATCACAGGAAAATTTACAACTGAGGCAGCACTACTCAAAATCACAGAAGAGATCTCATGGAGATAAAGGAGGTTAAAGGAAGATGGAAAGAGTATACCAAAGCACTGAAAATAAGATTATAGAATGACAGAAACATTTGGAGAGAGTGAATATATACAGGAAAGACTGTGCTGAAAAGTGAGATATGATAGGCAAGGAACTAGCTGTCAAATGCAAAAGCGTCAGGCACAAAATACCCTCTGAACTAAAACTGTAGGAGAAGAAGCATGAACAGTTCTATGTCAACAAAAATGAAATAAATCTGTGCAGCCTAGAGTTTGGAAAAGATAAGTGTGTGTATACAGTACATCTATACTGAAGAAAGGGATTGAAAGAGAATGTGCAAATCACAAAACTATTGCACTAATCCCCCAAAATGTATTTATGACTTGACAGAGAAGAATAGAGCCATATATGGAAACAGAAATGCCAAGTGAACAGGCAAAGGAAACAGAAAGCAAATTAGACAGTTGACTTAAGATAGATAATGGGGAGAATGAGAGAATATAAGAATGAGGTTTACCTTTGCTTTATTGACCAGAGTGTATGGATCATGCCAGAATGTGGAGCACATTAAGCTAATTATTCTTTAGTCTTCCCTTTACAATTAACAAGCAGCTGCTATAGAAGTTGAGTTTGGAGAAAGGGTGCTCAGAATAGGGAAAGAAGTGTGGCAAGGATGCATATTCTCTGAATCTGTTTAACTTGCACAACAAGTACAAATATGGCCAGACTGGAAGAGACAACAACTGAAATCAAAACTGGAGGTTGAAACACTGACTATATATAGGCGACATCACTCCATTAGCAGAAGGTAATGGAGTCTTAAAACAGCTCATTTTGAAAGTAGAAACAGAAATTAAAATCTGGGATTATGTTAAATACTAAAAAGACAAAGGTAATACCAATGGATAAGGTGGATCAGTAAGATCAGGAATATCAGTGGGATGTCCTAGGAGAACCATGGATTGTCACCAGGTACAGATAGGAATGGAGGACATTTCTCCACATGTTAATAGGAATTGGGCAAGTGTCGCTCAACTAATTATGCAGTAAAGCATGTAAGCAAAGAGTCACCAAGGTTCTCCTAACTAAGATCCAAAACTCAAGTTTAATCAAAGGTATTCTCTCCTTCTAGCAAAAGGGATTTCCTGGCTCAGCACATATGATTTACCCAATGTTGGACAGAGAAACTGAAACGCCTCTGCAACTCTGGTCTGTTTTAGTCCAATGTGAAATGAATGTAGCCCCTTCTCTCCATGAGCTATACTTCCATAAGATCAAGCATCCTATCAAACATTGAACTCTCCATGAATTCAAGGAGGGTGGTCCATGAGGGTGGTCCATCATTGGGGAAGACGCCCCGGCATTTGGTACTGGTTGGTGTTCCAGCCCTCTGCACTTAGACCCGGGCCCTGGACAGCAGACCCATCAAGACCCTGTCTTTCGGTTGCTGCTTTTGAATGCCAGGTCGGTCAACAACAAGGACCCCCTCATATGTGATCTGATCTGAGGAGGGGGCAGACCTGACGTGCATCACTGAGACCTGGCTGGGCCCTGAAGGGGGGGTGCCCCTTTCAGAAATGTGCCCAGCTGGGTTTACGGTATGGCACCAGCCAAGACCCCAGGGCGGGGGAGGAGGGGTGGCTGTGGTCATCCAAGAGTATCTAGTGGTCTTCAGGGGCACTGCACCACAAGTGGCTGGCTGTGAGATCCTGTTTTTCAATTTGGGCTCCCAAGAACAGTTGAGAGTATTGCTGCTGTACCAGCCTCCTGCTGCATAGCAACCTCCCTGCCTGAGCTGCTGGAGGCTGTCTTGGGGTTGGGGGTGGAGTTCCCCAGGTGGGGTTGGCGGTGGAGTTCTGGGGGACTTCAACCTGCCATCCCTGGGGTGGGCCTTGGAGGCAGCT
Source organism: Candoia aspera (assembly GCF_035149785.1). NCBI lineage: Eukaryota > Metazoa > Chordata > Lepidosauria > Squamata > Candoiidae > Candoia > Candoia aspera. The sequence goes on from NC_086155.1 coordinate 41,827,506, forward strand.
CAGGAGTTCTTGGCCACCAAGGCGGTCAAGGGCTTGTCCGAGATTATTCAGGACCCAAATCAAGACAGCGGCCTCACCCTGGACTTGGTTTTCTTGTCAGAGCAGTGGCAATGTGATCTGAGGGGAAAGTTACAACTGTCCCCATTGTCATGGTCAGATCACACCCCAGTGGCCCTGAGATTCTCTTATACCACCCCCCTTTGCAGGGGGGCAGGACCCATTCAATTGGTCTGCCCCTGGCAACTGATGGACCCAGCAGGGTTTCAGAGGGAGCTGGGGGTTATACCCAAGGAACTGCTGCTCGGTCCAGTGGAGGCCCTGGCTGCTGCCTGGAATAGAGAGGCAGCTGGGCCTTGGACAGGATTGCACCCATGTAGCCTCTCTTGTCCCATCAAACCCAACACTCCCCATGGTTTACAGAGGAGCTGAGGGTTCAGAAGAGGATTAAGAGACATCTAGAGTGTCGCTGGAGAAAGACAAGGACCAAACTCAACTGAACACAAGCTAGAGCCACTGTTAAGGCCTACCTTGTGGCAGTAAGAGCAGCAAAATGCCAGTATTTTCCCACTCTTATTGCACCCACAGAATACTACCTGGTGGCCTTAAGATAACCCAATCTCTTTTAGGGAAGGTGGATCTAGAAACCCACCTGCAGGACCATGTGGAGGAGTTTTCTCAGCTTCTGGAGGATAAAATCACTTGGATTCGTTCAAAGTTGGATGCCAAGTGTGGTGTGGGGTCTGGAGAGATGCCCAGGGAGCACACTTGCCCAGTTATCTGGGAACAGTTTGATACTGTTGGGCCTGAGGAAGTGGACAGGAGGATTCCTGGGTCTGTAAGTATCACCACTTGCCAACTAGATCCCTGTCCCTCCTGGCTGGTGAAGGCAGCTCAGGAGGTGATGTGTGAGTCCAGGCAATGGTGAATTCATCCTTAGGGGAGGGAGTGTTTCTGGCAGCCTTTAAAGAGGCGCTGGTGTGCCCCCTCCTCAAGAATCCATCACTGGACACTACTATTCTGGACAATTTTTGTCCAGTCTCCCACCTTCCCTTTTTAGGGAAATTGGGTTTCAGGCCTGGATATGGGATGGAAACAGCATTGGTTGCACTTATGGATGATCTCTGGTGGGAGCGGGATGGGGCAGTGCATCCATCATTGCTCTTCTTGACCTCTCAGCGGTTTTCGATACCATCGACCATGGTATCATTTTGGGGCAGCTCATGGAATTGGGGGTGAACAGTGTGGTCTTGCGCTGGTTCACCTCCTTCCTCCAGGGCCAATCCCAATTGGTGTTGATAGGGAGTGAGAGATCTGGCCCGTGGCCCCTCAGGGTTCAGTGCTCTCTCTGCTCCTTTTTAACATGTACGTGAAACTGCTGAGATCATCTGTCGCCACAGGGTGAGGTATCATCAATATGCTGATGATACTCAATTATTGGCTGTTAGGACAATTATACATCTCCACCCTGAGTGACATAGGTGACGCTGTTGCCACCCTTTCACGGTGCCTGGAGTCTGTAAGGGTTTGGATGGGGAACAACAGGCTTCAGCTGAACCCTGGCAAGATGGAGTGGCTGCTGGTTGGGGGCTCCCAGGTATCTGGGAATTTTCCATCTTTGACTCTGGATGGGGTTGCACTGTCCCAGACAGACCTAGTTTCTCCTGGACTCATGACTCCTTCTCAAAGAGCAGGTGGCAGTCGTGGCCAGGGGAGCCTTTGTACAACTTCGTGTTGCACACCATCTACACCCTTTCCTGGATCAGGAGTCCCTCCAAACAGTCACTCATGACCTGGTCATCTCCCGCATAGACTACTGTAATGTGCTCTACATGGGGCTACATTTGAAGAGTATCCAGAAGCTACAGCTGGTGCAAAATGTGGCCACAGGAGCAGTTTTGGGAGCCCCTAGAAGGGCACATATAACACTGTTGCTGTGTGAGCTGCATTGGGTGTTTGTTTGCTTCCAGGTCCAATGCAAGGTGTTGGTTATCACCATTAAAGCCCTACATGGCATGCGTCCAAGTCACCTGAGGGACTGCCTCACCCCAGTTACATTGATCCATCCCACCCAGTCAGGCAGGGAGGGCATGCTACAGACAACTGTCCATGAGGGATTGCTGATTGGCAGGGTCCAGGAAGAGGGCCTTCTCTGCCATAGCACCTGCCCTTTGGAACAAGCTACCCCTGGAGGTAAGGCAGGCCCCCACTCTCCTGGCCTTTTGGAATGAAGTAAAAACATGGCTATGACACCTGGTCTGGGATAGGACAGAGGACAGCCATTCATTATTTTAGACTTTGTATTTGCATTTTTTATATATTTATATTGAATTGTTTTAGTGACTCACTATTTTTAGTATTTGTAAGCCACCCAGGGTCACTGTGTGCAAGATGGGTGGCAGAGAAATTTAATAAATAAATAAATAAATCCCCTTGCCATTGTGTGCCCCATAGAATGCCAGCCATGTTGATGCATGGATAGCAACTATCTCCATATTCAAGAACAGGAAACTATTTCAGTCGTACCCTTTGAGGGCACCTGCTCACCATTTTCTTGGCTTTCTAAGTACAGAATCTGATTTCTGCTTCTAATAGACATAAGCTCAATGTAAAAGCAATTAAGATGGCTTAGTGGATATCAATGCACCCTCCAAATTTGAACTTAGTTCTTTGCATAGGTGTAATTGAATTGGCTTACATAGTTGAAGGGAATGAAGCATGATATTAAATGGAGATGCACCTACAATATTTCACAAGATTACATAAGTCAAGCAAGAAATGGGGAACTCAGCTATTTGTCTCAAATTTATGGAAGCACATTATGAAACAGGGTTGTTGCAATTTGAAGGTAAATGCAGAAGCACTGCCTTTTAATCTCAATCAGTTAAAAATCTAAATTACACTAGCATCTGATTAAGTTCAAAGACATTTTGTACCCATTTAAAAATATTTCACATTTCTGTTATCTGTTTCTATTGTTGTTCTACTCACAAGTTATTTGAATACCCCAGCAAAGGTAATAATTATTGAGTCAAAGATCTGCTGCCAGATATTTAACTAAGGTTGTTTTAGATCTGTATGTGACACAAGCAAAGTGCCTTATCCAGAAAAGAGAGAAAGGTCCTAGCTTCTTCCCATTATGGGGTATTATTTCCAATTATTTCCAATCCTTCATCCATGACTTCTTTCAGCCACCTTGGCACCCCTTTCTATTTAATATATACATATACATATATACATATATATACATATATATAACCATTTTTCTAGCAGTGGTGCTAACTGGAATAAACTTTTCAAAACAAAGGAAAACCCATGTAAAAACTAATGAATTATGTCTGTACAAACTGGAGCTAAGTCATATATGATTCACAAAATTGAAGAAAAGCTGGATGACACTGCAAAATACTAAGTCTATAACAGCTACTGTGGAATACAGTGAATGCACTAAAAGCCTACAATGTTTGTTTTGGTTTTGTTTTGTTTTGTTTTGTGTTTTGGTTTGTTTTTTTTTTTTTTTTTTATGATTCATTCTTAAGATTTAAAGTGGAAGTAGCAAGCACCTGGCCAAGATACTAACGGAAAGAAAAATGCCAGAGCAGATGAGAATGAGGTCATTCTTCTTCAGAAAGGTGGCTGGCTGTGATCAAAGTGTAACTGTCAATGGTGTTTCAACTTTCATTAGAGGCAGAAGAACACCCTGATTAATGGGAGAGGGGGCAGGCTGCCATTGATCCTGATGAACTGAGATAAACTCAGATGAATTCAGGGGGAATCAAATTTCAGAGAGTTTGCAGTAATCACAAGAAACTTGCTGGCAAAATCTGTAAATTATTGCTTTCTTTAGTTTAGTAGAGAAAGTAGAAAAGTAGAGAAAGATACACCAGCTACATACTAGGAACCCTTTCCTTTTAGGAAGTCTGTTTCAAAACATCACTAGGCAAATGTAACAGCCCTAATCTATTTTGACATTCATGGCATCAAGAACTGTGTGATGATCTACCATTCCTTCATGAGCGGTCACAGGTGAAAACTAGCTCAGCCATTCCCTAGTTCCACACAAAGAATTCTCTTTATTTGCAACTCTGAAAATTGGCTCAGAGACAGGAATCCAGTGTGCATTACCAACTGCACATGCAGTTCCTCTTTTGGTTTGGGATCTATGCTGAACACCTGCTTGTCTACTCATTTGGCCACTTGAAGGACTTTGCCACAGATGTAGAACAGTATCTATTGTTCTAAAAAAACAGGGCCGTGATGCTGTCTTGTTCAGAAATACCAGGTTTCATTCAGAATTTCTCCTCGGTGGCAGAAAAAAGAAATCAAAAGCATGTTATCAACCTTAAAAACTAATACAATAGTGAAATAATGAAGTAGCAAATTAAAACATCTTTTAACACAGAAGATCATTGAAAATTGAAATCTTTCTGACACATTATTGCTGAACCCTACAAAAATGCGGGGTGGCATGGACTTGCCAAATCATACTGGGGACAGCATTCCAAAAATGTCTTTATTATTTATGTTGCTATCCTATCCTATCCCACCCTAATTTATACTTTATTTCTATAAATTCTACCCATAGTCCAAATGCTAGGTTTTATACCCTCTGCTAAGCCTCCTGCAGAGACAAGGTAGATGTAAACAGAAGAAAAACTGTACACACATAAAACAATATTACCAACACAATGTAGCCTCAATATTAATAACAATGGCATTAAAAAAAGGAAAGCAAGAGAACACATGGGAAGCAAGCAAAAAAAGGAAAAAAAAGCCTGAGAAATTATGTTACAATTAGAACAACTCCATACAAATTGGCCTTACTGATCAACACTATTCTTTGCTCTTGTTTGCAAATAGTTTGCATGTTGATAAACAACACATATCAGCAATTTAGATGGATCAGGTGAAAATTTCTCCTTCCAATAGAATATGATCTTTTAAACAACTCCTCCTTCCCATTCCTGAAAAATCCACAATTGTTGATAGATTCTAAATAGTAAGGATAGTGCTAGGAGTATCCAGAGGGTGACATAAAAAAGAAAATATAGTGGCCATGATGGTGCATTGCACATAATAAACAGGTGGCACTTTGATCACATCATCACAGCTGCCATCTTGACTTGTTTTAGCACACCCTGCACCCTTGGATAGTGCCAAGACAGACAAAGATGTGAGAGATAAGATGCTAGCCAGAGGCACTCAGAGCAGAGTTCCCAATTATGTCAACTGCCAGCAACTGGTCAGTTTCAAGGCCATGTAGCATAGGGCAGATAGTCCTTTGAAATGTGGGGAAAAGAAGCAGTGGGTTAAACTGACATTGATCTATTAGCGAGTTACACTCTCAGGCTGACAATAACAGTCAGTGGTTCAACATGGGTCAGTCCTGTTTGTAATCAAGATTCTTATGTGGCCACAGTGTGTCAAATATCTAAGATGTTTGGCTAAATTTGGGCCTACCAGTCTAGTTAAACTATGTAAAATTGGGAATTGGAGATTAACCCCCCAATCCTAATCTGACAATTTTCAACTTTAACAAACAACAATAAGGGTCATAGTATCTACCCTGTGGTTTCAGTAAAAAATAATTTGGCAAGTCTCAAGCATGTCAGTTTAATGTTTCAACTTCTGAGTTGTATGTCTAACAACAAAGTGATACAATCAATTATTAAATATTCTTTAATGGTTAATAAGATTAAAACAGGAAAGGCTTTTTTTCCCAGTTGTTGCATAAATAATCAGTTTCATTAACTTCAGCTTCCATAAAGAAGGGTTAGTGCCTTTCTAGCCACTATACTTCCTTGGTTTCTACTTATACAAGTGGAACATTTTGCAATATAATATGCTAAGCAACACTGCTTGTTACCTGGAAATAGAGGGAAATGAAAATAGTGTATCAGCAGCAGCGCCTGATGAGGTTACCTAGTTGGATAATGAAACATCTGCAAGCAAACAACCAAGCTGAGAGAGCACAAGAATTCCACAGTTCAACCCTGAAATATCAAAACATCTTATCATCATTATACAAATGATGCAACATAAATTACATAATTTGTCTAATTCGTGCAATGATGAGCTGGCATGTATGATATTACTATTGCTTGTACCAAAAGCCTATGCAGCAAAGTTGTTTGCAGAGGCAAGATACTCTCCATGTAGCAGGCTGATTGACCGCAATGAGCTATTTCACTTCAAGGGACATGACTTTTCACATGTGCTGCTCATGTGAAAAAGCCACTTTGATGAGTAACGCTAAGTAGTGTGGCTACTCTGCTGTTCAGAAGAAGAGTGCTTCAGCATTTCCCAGAGGCACTTCAGAGGAAAATGCCTTTTTGAGGATCTGTTCTAATGAACAGATCTAAATCTAGAACTTGTTTGGTCCTAAAAATGCAGAGATGATTTTTGAAACCTTTGTATTGCCAAGTACTCAAGATATGTCTGCAGATATGATCTTATACCATTCTACTATGAGACAGCTTGGGACTGGAAATGTTCTGGTTGCTAATTCAAAACTGACCAGATGGAGCAATAAGCAGAGTGGGTGGATTAGAAATTCATGGGACACATCATCTATGTTTGGGGATGAAAATTATTGTACCAGCTGTTATTAATAATGAGATATTTTTGTAGTGCATATGGCACTTCTCTTACTTCTATGACACCTGCCACATAGTAAATGTGTTGGTCGACAAAACATTATTGAAGGAGTCATTTATCATTTGCACAAAATCCTAATTAACATTATACTCAAGTTTAATCTATAAAATATATTTCTCAGTAAACAATCCAAAGAGTCAAATTGCAGAGTTCACCTTTGAAGCAATTCAGATAGAAAAGACTGAAGCAAGTGAGATATTCTGCCAACTTTACATTGCAATGAAAACAGGCAAAAACCCTTCAGACTTTTTCAATCATCGTTACATTCCAAAATCCAGAACTAGTCAAGTTTTGGCAGGGAGTAGGTGGGTAAAGATGATGATAATGACAAGGACACACATGCAGGGTTACATTCATATTAATTAATTAGGACTATTCTTTACAAAGTAAAGTTCCCCTCAGTTTGAGCTTGACTCCTGGTGGCTCCATGAACACATTCATGTAGTTTCTTGGCAACAATGTGTAAGTAGTTTTATCATTGTCTTCTTCCATAATGCTCAAGCAGTGAAGAATTATTTGAGCAGTCTATCCAGAAATAATTTATTGGTTTGGAGGGATGATTGACTACATTGATTATATATGCACAATATGTGAGGAGATATAAATCTCCCACTCTGTCTTTTTATTCTTTATTCTTTTTCATTTTTGCAGCTTAGGAAGAAAGGAGAGTGGGTATCTGGGTGTTGTTTACATGTCCCAGCTGAGAATCCCTAATAACATAATTGCCATTTTAAAAAGTGTCCTGGTTTGCTATGTTGTATCTAGCTTTGTTTGTAGAGCTGACTTTAGTCTGATTCATGCATTTTTGTTTTCCTACATTGGCTGCCTATGATTATATTTATTTCTTAAGGTTACTTATTTATAAGAGGTTTCTTTTTCTTTTTTCTTTTACTTATATTGAATATAAGTTAAAATATATCCGCTCAGAGTCCCTCTTGGGGGGGGGGGAGATGGGTGGTAGCAACAATTTGAGAAATAAGTTGAGAAATAAATATTATAATGCTTAAGATAAAGTTTCAGTTTTCTGAATTTTTGAAAACTTGTACTGTAGACCTGGGATCTAGTCTGATCACAGCTCCAGAAAATAATCTCTCTCTCTTTCTTTCCCTCTCTCTCTTTCATGACATAGAATCATGAAGGTTTGAGAAACATAGCTACATATTGGAGGATTTTTAAAAATAAATTGAAGGCAACAAAGTCTGAAGATTGGTGTCTCTGTTTTTGAGAAACCAATATATGAGAATTAAATTTGTTCCAGTGGAAATGCAAAATCAGATAATATGATTCCATATTCATATTATAATATATCCAAAATCTTGGATTCTTGTTTATTTGTTTTTCTTTTCAAAATGTCTTTCATTCCCCTTTTTAAAAAAAAGTTAGTTCTGCTTAGATTTCTCCTTCTATGTGTATAGTATTTCCTACAACAGAGTTGTAGTTTACATGTAACTTTGTTATTACGTTGTCAAATGTAATGTCTTTATAAAATTTAATTTTAAAAAGTAGGAAAAAAAGAATGTTTCTCTCGATGGGTATTCCTCCTTCTCTTTAATCCCTCCACAAGGAAGGGTCTGATGTAATTTGATGCTATAGTACATTCGGCATGGATCTTTCTCTTCCTCTTCCAGAAAGTTGAATCCCTGTGTTCTCTGGTTACAGTGATCTCATATAGCAGGGTGAGAAAGATCCATGCCTGAAGCTCTTAAAAACCTTGGTACACAGTACTGATTTAGTTGGACCAAAAGTCTAATGCAATATCAATCTTTTTTTTTTTAATGGAAAGAGCAAGTTTCAGGTAGTTTTTTAGTCATCTTGCAATGAAAGAAGTATGAGGGGGAACCAAGGGCAGAGAAGGTTGATCTGTATATTTCTTTTTAATTCTTTATTCCTGCAGAGTCACTGAGAATTTGAGTGGCCTTAAAAATGTGAATTATAAATAAATAAACTTCAGCAGAAATGTGGAGAGCATATAACCAGAGCTCCTAGTTATAGCTAACCCAACGAATACCAGTGTTGCATGAACTATATGAATTTAGAATGGGGGCATTTGAACTGCTTTGGAATGTACAACTTTCTCATACAGTAGAAATCATTGTGGTTGTTATTATTAGATTTTATATGCTGGCAAATACTGAAATATCTTTGCTGTTTGCAATAAAGAATTGATATGAGAATTAGAAAAGGTAATGGCAACTTCTACATTTTAAAGCAGAGGACACTCCAGTAAAATATTTCAGGAAAAACTTTAGTGCTCTAAACATCAGGAACTGCTGTTTCAAAAATGAATGTTAAAAGGATATTAGACATGAACAGTTACTTTAATTATGAAATGAACACTTATGTTTCATTTGCCATTGGTATTTTTTTTTAAAAAAATAGCTGTATTCCTGAGCTTGCTTTCATTTCCAGATATCTCAGCTTTTCATAGAGGTATCGAATTATTATAGAGCCGTTATAAGGCAAGGACTCTTGAATATCCAGTTCTTTTAATGGCTCCTGGGAATTCTCTGCATTGCACAAAGGAATTCACCAACATTACCTCCTGTTTGGATAATATTCCACTAAATATGCTATTTTATATTCATTGTCATTTCTATTTAGCCTGTGTCTAGTTCCTTGTCAAGCAAAACATAAAACTGTGTTTCATTTCATCACTTAGGCTATAATTATTCCTAAAGATGGTCATATTCCAGAGGATGATTGCAAGCCACAGCTTCTATCATAGTTCTGTAATGGTAAGAGATGTCTCTCTGCTGAAACATTCATCAGAGGTTTAACTGAGGTGGGTTAAGGCAAAGCTATTTCTATAGCTAGGCCTGGTGAAGCAGCCATTTTAGAAATCTGACTGTAAACATCATGAAGAGGCAGCAAATTGTTAACTATTTTATATGGTTTTACAGATAAAGAGGTAAATAAGGGCTTATAGAATTGTATGCCCCAGTTATCAAAATAACTTGGCCCCAATCCTGGCTTGGTTATTATTCATCTTGATTTGGGAGGAAGACTCATTTGGGTCATTTCCACATCAATTCACAATTTTTCTTCATTCTTTAATCATACGTTCATCACGTATACTTACTATATAATATATACACATTTGTAATCCCCAGTGTATATATTTTGTAAAGAGAACTTCATTATATCTGAGAAAAATGTGAGCAATCTTTCCTTTTTTTCCCCAGAGGAATAAGGTATACTGCCTTTGTATTAGCTAGACCCTTTGGGTCAAAATTTTGATTCTTGAAATTGGAAACACAGGCCAGCTAATTGGCTTGTGGAATTATTAAGAACAAGAGCCATATTAGTGTCATTGTTTATGTGTTTCCTCTACTAATTAGGTTAAGAGTAAAACTACTTCTTCCATTATTTATATTAAAGGGAATTTTATAGAGACAATGCATATCAAATTCCCAAAGACCATCATCTTCAAAAACCATGAGGATGGGTCAAAATCAAATTGACCAGCCCATGGCTTGATGAGGAAAAGAGTTAAATCAAGAATTTCAGTCCTTAATTACTGTCCATTTCAACTTTGGCAGCCTACTTGCAGCCTGCTTGCAAGAATGATCATGCAAAGCAAAAATCTGGTGAGATTTACTTCAGTGTTCCAGATGAACCACTTGGTGAAGAATTGGCACTAATATGCAGACCAAAACAAACAAGGCAAGTTCCAAAGTGCCTGGAAAATGTTCACTGGTTGTCCGACCATTTGAGATGAAGGTTTTTATCAAGGGCATTACTTATTTTTAAAAAAATGGTTATCAGAACATTAGATAGATAGATAGATAGATAGATAGATAGATAGATAGATAGATAGATAGATAGATAGATAGATAGATAGATGAAGAAAGAAAGAAAGAAAGAATGAATGAATGAATTACAGGCTCCATGTCTGTTGAATACTTATAACAAATTCAGGAATCAAATGTTCTGATAAATGTATTTTAATTTATAATACCCTTGACAAAAGACATTTTGAAATGTGTTAGGCTACAGAAAATATATTCCAGGCATTTCAGACTCTACTTCTTCTGTTTTTGTTTAAATAAGATACACCTCTTTTCCTCTTTCCTCTAATGCAACCTGAGTAACGGCCCAGAAGAACTTGACAGACATTGCACCTGCCATTTTTTTTGGCACTAGATATATTTCCAATGCACTTGCTCATCTCCTTTTCTGGATATTCTGCATTTGATTTGACACATGATTGGCCCAGAATCAGCAACGTAATTCTTCTTTCCTAGAACCATTTGCCTGTTTCAAGAGGAAGAACAGTATAAATATAAAGTAATAAAATAATTTTTCCTTGATTTCTAATCCTTGGTTCCTGGATTAGGACATTTGTATTCTTTACCCCACCTTGTTGCCTGGTTTACGTAAACATGTATATTCATTAAAAATGTGCATGAAGTGTTCATATTAGGAATAAATGCATACAGAAAAAATATATTGGTGAATACAATATACAAAACTATGCATTTATTCATTGATATTGTTAAATATAGGGGTTCTTTTACATGTTTTTGTGTATATCATCTAAAGTACATCAACAAAAAAACAAAACAAAATACAAAAAATATTATTCCAAGAATATTTATATTTTCATGCATTCTGCTTTAATATTCATCAGTTACAGTAAGTTTTAAGAATATTAAAAATCATTAAATCTAATGAAAGTCATTTTAACTCTATTAACTGTAAAATACAAATATAGTTTTACCATCAGAAAAATGGGATAACCTGTTAAACTTGGTTATGAAGTTAACCCATTTCTGGATTTATATAATACACTAAACAATAAATTAGGGCTACCAATCCAGATGACCAGTACCATCAAATACTAACTCTTTGTTGTCCTCTAAAGTTCAAGTGGATCTTTGCATCCATATGTAGTAGCCGTACAATACACTAATCAAACAGAGCTAGTCCATTTAACAAGCTAAGCTACAAAAACACTAAGCTGAACAGGTTATACCATGCAGATGCTAGGTCTGACATATCTAAATGTATTATGTAAATATAGACACGGACTAGTATATCAATCAAAATAAAATAAAGTATATTTTATACTAGAGCAGTGTTTCATAACCTTGGCAACTTGAAGGTGTGTAGATTTCAACTCCCAGAATTCCTCAGCCAGCATGAGTAACACAGTACAATAAAGTATTAAAGTCAATCAAAGGGCAATCAGATTTATTCCCACACTGAAGTAATCCAGGGCCATGAAGGGTTTACCTCAGTCAAATGCTGTAGATTACTGTAATAGTAGATTCCTGAACTTGGCAGTAGATTGGGTCTCCAAGATCCCTTCCAACATTTACATTTTATTTTATTTAACTTGTATGCTGCCCAATTCTCAATGACTCTGGGTCAGTAAAATTGAGAGATTTCATTTTATTGGAAAGGAAGGGAGGAAGGATACATTGAAGTTTTACAAAATATAAAAATTACATAAGAATTTACAAACTCTAAAGAAAACAAAGAAATACATTTCACTGTTATTTGTACAAGTAACATTAAATTGGAATCAATAAAAAAAAAATAGTATATCAATTTGGCATAATATTTGAACTAACATAATCAAATCAGAAATAGACTCCCCAAAAAATTAAATGATAAATATTAACATACCAGCCATAACATATGTGTGTGTGCCTTTAAATCATTAGTGACTCCTAATGACTACCTGGACAAGTTCCTGCAGTTTTCTTGGCAAGGTTTTTCAGAAGTCGTTTGCCCTTGCCTTCTTCCTAGGGCTGAGAGAACGAGTGACTGACCCAAAGTAACTAGTTGGCTTCATGCCTAAGGCAGGACTAGACCTTACAATCTCCCAGTTTCTAACCTGGTGCCTTAAACCAAACTGGCTCTCAGCCATAATTTGGTAACTACCAAACCCAGCCCAGATTGTCCCCATCTCTCTGTTGTTGTTGTTTATTCGTTCAGTCGCTTCCGACTCTTTGTGACTTCATGGACCAGCCCACGCCAGAGCTTCCTGACAGTCATTGCCACCCCCAGCTCCCCCAGGGATGAGTCCGTCACCTCTATAATATCATCCATCCACCTTGCCCTTGGTCGGCCCCTCTTCCTTTTGCCCTCCACTCTCCCTAGCATCAGCATCTTCTCCAGGGTATCCTGTCTTCTCATTATGTGGCCAAAGTATTTCAGTTTTGCCTTTAATATCATTCCCTCAAGTGAGCAGTCTGGCTTTATTTCCTAGAGTATGGATTGGTTTGATGTTCTTGCAGTCCAAGGCACTCTCAGAATTTTCCTCCAACACCACAGTTCCAAAGCATCTATCTTCCTTCTCTCAGCCTTCCTTATGGTCCAGGTCTCACAGCCATATGTTACTACGGGGAATACCATTGCTTTGACTATGCGGACCTTTGTTGTCAGTGTGATGTCTCTGCTCTTAACTATTTTATCGAGATTTGTCATTGCTCTTCTCCCAAGGATTAAACGTCTTCGGACGTTACTGCATCTGCAGTAATCTTCGCACCTAGAAATACAAAGTCTTTCACTGCTTCTACATTTTCTCCCTCTATTTGCCAGTTATCAATCAAGCTGGTTGCCATAAACTTGGTAGGGTGAGAGTATACAGCCCTGCCGTACTCCTTTCCCAATCTGAAACCAGTCCAGTGTTCCGTGGTCTGTTCTTACCGTTGCTACTTGTTGTTATACAGATTCCTCAGGAGGCAGACAACATGACTTGGTATCCCCATACTGCTAAGAACTTGCCACAATTTCTTATGGTCCACACAGTGAAAGGATTTAGAATAGTCAATAAAACAGAAATAGATGTTTTTCTGAAACTCCCTGGCTTTTTCCATTATCCAGCGGATATTGGCAGTTTGGTCCCTAGTTCCTCTGCCTTTTCTAAACCCAGCTTGTACATTTGGCAATTCTCGCTGCATGAATTGCTGAAGTCTATCTTGCAGGATCTTGGGCATTACCTTACTGGCATGTGAAATGAGTGCCACTGTTCGATAGTTTGAACATTCTGTAGTGTTTCCCTTTTTTTGTATGGGGATATAAGTTGATTTTGTCCATTTTTATGTTTTCCAAATTTGCTGGCATATAGCATGCATTACCTTTACAGCATCATCTCGCAAGATTTTGAACAATTCAGCTGGGATACCATCATCTCCTGCTGACTTGTTGTTAGCAATGCTTCTTAAGGCCCATTCAACCTCACTCTTCCGGATGTCTGGCTCTAGCTCACTGACACACCATCAAAGCTATCCCTGATATTGTTATCCTTCCTATACAGGTCTTCTGTATATTCTTACCACCTTTTCTTGATCTCTTCTTCTTCTGTTAGGTCTTTACCATCTTTGTTTTTGATCATACCCATTTTTGCCTGGAATTTACCTCCAATGTTTCTAATTTGCTGGAAGAGGTCTCTTGTCCTTCCTATTCTATTGTCTTCTTCCACTTCCGCGCATTGCTTGTTTAAAAATAATTCCTTATCTCTTCTGGCTAACCTCTGGAATTTTGCATTTAATTGGGCATATCTCTCCCTATTGCTGTTGCCTTTTGCTTTCCTTTTTTCTTGGGCTACTTCTAGTGTCTCCGCAGACAGCCATTTTGCCTTCTTGGTTTTCTCTTTCTTTAGGATGTATTTTGTTGCCACCTCCTGAACAATGTTGCGAACGTCTGTCCAGAGTTCTTCCGGGACCCTATCTACTAAGTCCAGTCCCTTCAATCGATTCTTCACCTCCACTGCATATTCCTTAGCAATACTAGTGAGCTCATATCTAGCTGATCTGTGGGTCTGATCCTAAATTGTGCAATAAGAAGTTTGTGATCTGCACTACAGTCAGCTCCAGGTCTTGTTTTTACCGACTGTATAGATGTCCGCCACCTTTGGTTGCAAAGAATGTAGTCAATCTGATTTCAGGGTTGTCCATCTGGTGAAGTCCATGTAGAAAGCCTTCTCTTAGGTTTTTGGAAGAGAGTGTTTGTTATGCAGAGTGAGTTGTCTTGGCAAAATTCTATCGGCCTATGTCCTGCTTCATTTTGTTCTCCCAGGCCATGCTTATCTGTAATTCCAGGTGTCATTTGACTGCCCACCTTAGCATTCCAGTCTCCCGTGATGAAAATAACATCTCTTTTAGGCGTGTTGTCCAGTAGGTGCTGCAGATCCTCATAGAACTGCTCTACTTCAGCTTCTTCAGCATCTGTGGTTGGGGCATATATTTGGATTACTGTGATGTTAGATGGCTTGCCCTGAATTCAAATTGAGATCATTCTATCATTTTTTGGATCATATCCAAGCATTGCTTTAGCCACTTTACTATTAATTATGAAGGCTACTCCATTTCTTCTGTGGTCCTGTTGTCCACAGTAGTAGATCTGGTGGTCATCTGGTGTGAAGTGGCCCACTCCAGTCCCTTTCAGTTCACTGATGCCTAAAATGTCTATCTTTAATCTTGACATCTCACCAATAACCACATCCAATTTGCCCTGGCTCATAGATCTTACATTCCAGGTTCCAATGGTGTGTTGATCCTTAGAACATCGGATTCGCCGTTCACCACCAGCACTGTCGGCCACCAGCCATCCTTTCAGCTTTGAGCTAGCTGCATCATCACATCTGGGGCTAGTTGAACTCATCCTCTGTTCCTCCCCAGTAGCATTTTGACCATCTTCCGACCTGAGAGTCTCATTTTCCGATGGTATACCGACATATCCCTGGTTGTACTGATCCATTTAGTTTTCATGGCAAGAATACTGGGGTGGGTTGCCATTACCTTCCCCAGGGATCACATTTAGTCTGACCTCTCTGTCATGACTTTTCCGTCTTGGGTGGCCCTTCATGGTTTAGCTCATGGTGTCATTGAGGTGCTCAAGCTCCAGCACCACAACAAGGTAACGATCCTTTGCTGAAGTTCCATCTCTCTAGTATACACTAAAAAGAGACAGAAGGAAAGAGGCAATTGTCCCACCAACCACGCTAGCAAAGCCTCACATTTATTTCTCCTGCCCATAATCATGTCACCATATCCACAAATAAGAAATTTGAACTGGCTATTGCTCTGCCTTCTTCTCTGTCTCTTACTGTAAGCCCTGTGAGGTAGTCCAGACAAGAAGTACAACCAGGAGTACTAGCTCTATATTATAAGATTACATTAAGCAAGTAATGTAGTTATCTCCTCCTTTCCTTTACTCTCCAGAAAGCTAAGGAGGGTTCCTCTTGAAATGCTTCCCATGGCCCCTCCTCTCCTGTGGATTGAGTTATCTTTTACATGCTAGTTGTTCAGTCTGCAGCTCTCCCTCCTGTCTCCCAGGGTCATTCCCACTCACCATTACACATATATAAATTTGGGGAGATAAATCACATCCCAAGCAGAGTCCCACTGCTTACCAATTCTTAAAGAACAAACTGCTACTGTCATTCAAGCAAGACCTTGAATGTTTAGGAAAAGATACAAAATATATTTATTTACCCAGGCCTTTTAATGATACTGTTTTTGTTTTGTGTTTTGTATCTGCCATGCTTTTAATGCTCTTTCTAAGGATATTTTTATTTATATGTGCAAACTATCTAAAGCCTTAAGGTGTATAAATCTGGTAAATAAATACATATTATAATTACTGGGAACAAGGATCATATACATAGATTGCTAACAACTGTGAACTGAATGACTTGGTGCCTCAGATGACCAGTAGAGGGAGATAAAACAGCAGTTGCAGAAACTGAGTTTGTTTCTTATTCAGTACATCTGGAGAGACAAAGAAATTAAAAATATTTTTTTTTCCTTCCTTGTTTGGGTTTAAAAAGAAATCTGTGCTTTGGTTGCCATATATAGTAAAAGACCTCTCCTTGTGCCTGAATGTTCTCACCACCCAGAGGCAGTGAGGAAATACACTGAAAACTTAAAGCCAAGTATCTGACAATTTGGTTGGGATGTGGTTTTGAGAAATGAAGAATGTTACTGCAACCCAGATTCTCCTTTCAAATCTGGTCAACAAACACTGATGTTAATAGAGACATTCCAGATTTAATCCTTCATCTTATCTAATCACAAAGGAGTGTGACTTCTTGTATGTAAGAATGTATGAAGTAAAATCGATTGCATAAAAATTGTCTATAACTACACTGTCTTTGAATGATGCTAACCTCAATGTATATACACAGTCTTAAAATAAAAATATCTAGATTGTATGCACTTGTACCAAGTGGAAGAATAGCCCAAAAAAAGTTATTCCAAATGTTTTATTATTGATTGATTGGATTTGTTAAGACCACCCAACTCCAAGAAGGCTCTGGGTAATGTACAGTACAGTAAGTCCAATGCATAGATTAAAGAACATGTTAAAAACCACATAATTACCCAGACCAAAACATTACTCCCCAACATGCAAAAAACTCAACTGGGTCTCCACAACCACCCTAACCCCAGGCTGGGGAACAGAGCCAGGTCTTAAAGAATTCCAGAAACCAAGGAGAGTTAGAGCTGTCTGTATCTCCAGCGGGATGCTGTTCCAGAGGGGCAGAGGCCGTGACAGCTTGCTACTATAATTCTTCTTTTTCTTTCCTTTCTGAAGTAAGACAAAGAAAGATCTAAACAATGAAAGTTGAATCCATACTATTTTTGGAGATGGGGCATTATTATTTTTTTAGGCTGAAGGTAAGCAACCTGCTGTCCTCCAGCTATTTTGCACCATCCTCAACCTTACCTTTGCAAACTGGGAGTTGCAGGCAAAAGCATCAGAGACAAGTTGCTTATCTCTCCTGATATAGATGCTCCATTTTTATAACCACAGTATTTTCCTACAGGTTTTTGTGTTATCAAAAGAAAAGACCTTCACACCTCTTCCCACCACTATTAAAGAAATCATTCTACCTTTCTTTAAAAATAAAAAAGACCTTGAGTGGAGAGCAGTCTCATATATCTCAGTTACTTCTTTTCAGCTGGGTTTTTGATGATGATTAACTAATTGGAAACCAGCATAAATTCTGAGACAACATAAATGTTATTTTTCAGGATCAAGCTGGGCCAACAGTTTGTCTTCCTGAAACATTCTTCCTGCAGCCTGCTAGGAATACATTTTCAATATTAATGAATTTTATTTAGAACACAAACCAGTTGCTGTTGTATCCAATTTTTCCACAGGCACCTAAGTATGCATCACATCAAGATCACCTGCATTCTGAAAGAGTGTGAAAAGTCATACTAAAGGTGCCTTCAATCCAGCATTCACAGATGTTGCTTCAACAGAGCAGCTTCTTCCAAAGGAGGATTTAGATGTCTGACCATGAAAAAATTGCACACAACAGATGTTGCTGTAATGGACATTTTGTAGCTCAGTGTCTTTACACAAAGCATTCTTGAGCTTTGATTCTTGATAAACACACATTTGTTCAAAACTCCACCAGCAAAGGAAACACAAGAGGAAGAATAGTTTGAAAAGCAAAAAAACTCAAGTAATTATTAAAGAAGAGTAATGGGTTGCTTAGCAGATTCCTTTTTAAGGCATGCCTTCATAGAAGCTTTCTTGGAGCAATAATTCAAAACACTTGATATTCTTATTGACCAAAATTTGATACCTCTGGTAGATCAGGAGAATTTCAGCCAGAACAGGTGCAAAGTTCACTAAGCAAAAGAATTAGTATCATATTCCACTATAACCTTGTGTTTGTTTTAACTGTCATTATGCATCTTTCATGTGCTTATTAAATGTTCTTAGCCAGGTGTATAAAATATTATAAATCAAACAAATGAAGAGAGGATATGGTGCTTTTGTGTTTCAAGCAACTGGTTCAGAGGGGTGCTTTAAAAAAAACACCTCTGTCAAATGGTTTTGCATAGGTTTTGCATAGGGACGTGGTGGTGCTGCAGGTTAAACTGCTGAGCTGCTGAGCTTGCCGATTGGAAGGTCAGCGGTTCAAATCTGCGTGACGGGGTGAGCTCCTGTTGCTAGTCCCAGCTCCTGCCAACCTAGCAGTTCGAAAACATGCAAATGTGAGTAGATTAATAGGTACTGCTTCAGCGGGCAGGTAACAGCATTCCGTTTAGTCGTGCCGGCCACATGACCACAGAAGTGTCTATGGACAAATGCTGGCTCTTCGGCTTTGAAACGGAGATGAGCACCGCCCCTTAGAGTCAGACATGACTGGACTTAATGTCAAGGGAAACCTTTACCTTTACTACTATATAAAATGTTCAGATTATCAATATTTCAGGGAGAAAGCATTTATTGTGGGGTAATCAAAATAACAATTTGTGACTTACACCAGTACATCCCTTTTTAAAGGCTAAGGGTTATTGTAGAATAGCACTGAATATGATGGATTATTCCAGTGGCAGCCAGGGGTAGGGGATGGGGAGTGGAATGATGAAAGCAGAGTCACACCCTCATGATGCAAGCCCCACCCCTTTTTGTTTGGGCTTCCTGATACTGCATGTCCAAGGGGGTGGACAGTACTGCATTACTTTCATTATTTTGATGAAAGCAGTAAGATCCTGTTTTCAACCCATCAAGAATAGGATTAAGTTGCTTAGCTGCAATCCTAAATATAGTTATCTGTTTTATTATTATTTTGCACACAATGGGATTTACTTGGTAGTACATTAAGCTATCTATAATTATCTAAAAATAGGCAAGCAGATTTGTTACATATGTTTCAGATCATTGGTTTTATGATCCTAGCATTCTTGTCTCTCAAAAGTTTATTGGAAATGATGTAGATGGCATTTAGGTTTGTCATATCTTTGAAAGCAGGATTTTCAGTGCTTTGCCTTCCTTTCAGTTTGACTTCATCCAGGTTCTGCCAAGTGAAGTTTTGTTGATTTTGTTGAGATTATGAAACATACAGATAATTTCTTTCAATGGTGTTAAGTCACCAGCATACCTCTGTTTGTTTTATTTATCTCTCTAGCCATTTTTTTAAAGGGGCCATGTAAGACGTCAGGTTTCAAGATTCTTTTTCAGTTTTACCTGATTATAAGTTTCCAAATTCTAATAGATCTCTACAGTATATTTAATGCTGAAGCTTTTTATTTTATATACACATTAATGTATCTAGAAGGTTGTTGGATAAAAAGTCTAAATTATAATGTGCAGCCTGCTAGGATACAGTCTTTTATTAAAAAAAAATAATTTACTTAAATGTAATACGATTGTTATGTTTTTGAAAGAATTTACTAAACATAAATTTTGGCACGTTGCTCTTGAAAATTGCACATGGCAACCATATCAATGACTACAATTTCACAATGACCGGAGCTATATTTCTCCTTTCAGCAGACTTGCCAGATCTTCCAAGTACAGTAGGTTAAGTGATTTCTTAACCTTCTGTTTAATGCAATAAACTTTGTCAGATGTTGTTATCCTTTTTTCTGTGAGCACTATGCAAAGTGTAAAATTTGCATAAAATATGCCTTGACATAGTGAACACTTTAACTAGGAGAGAAACAGAGATTTAAGCAGGCAGTTGCCAAGATACCATTTATTTGATTTAGATAAAGCATTATTTAAATAAAATAAAATAAAATGTCACTGAATTTCACTGCAAAATTGTTATTTGCACAAACAATGTAAAATGAGGGCAATGGTGGTCAATTTTCCCTCCCTTCATTGCAGTTGGATGTGTATTGACTCTCCAATGTAAAGCTTAATTCCAACTTAGTAGGCTTGCTCCTCAGAAAGACAAGTTTAACATTCCAACAAGGTTAAGGAAATAACCACCTAAGATAGCCACAGCTTGTCATAGTTAAACTGTAGCAAATTGATGCAAATATCTAGATGACCTATGGAGATAAATAACATAATCCACTCATGATGCTTCTGAAATTGGAGGGATAGCAAAATAACCCAAAACAAAACAAAAAAGGCCCTCTGGAAACATAAACCTCATTAAGTACTTTGGAAACATAAGTACTTTGGAAAAATACTTTGGAAACAAAAACCTCTTTAAAAATGATTACAATGTTATTACCCCTAACAGATTCATAGGGTCACTATTCTTCTATACGTATCTTTTTTTTTTTTTTGCGGGGAGGTCCAAGGTGTCCTTCTGTAACTCAGTCTATCAGAAAGAGTGAATTGGTGGATGTTTGGTTCCAGATTCTCTTTTTTTTCTTCATACAGATTTATAGACTTAGTCATACAAATGCAACAGAACCATGAAAGCAGACAAAAACTGATGATATTTTTTTAGTAAGTAAGAAACCTGAAATGAGGTGGCCACTAATGGTGAGGTGGAAAGACAGAGCTTTGAGAGGACAGAGAGGACTTGGGGTTTGGAGATTTTATTTGGAACCCTGCAAGGTGGATGGGTCAGTCTAATGACCCAGAAGAGGCCAACAAGCCAAAAATTAAATTATCATTCTGCACTCTACAGTTCCTGATATTGCTCCTATGACTGCTGTTTACATTTTCTTTATGTTGCATTAATGGAATTAACATCCCATCAAATTACATTTGAGTTGAATAGCACAACAATTAAGTGAACACATAGCAGGCTTGAAAATCATACTCATAATTATTTGTTCTTCAAACTCAGGAAAGGTTTCAAGGGCTCTGCCACAGTGTTCAGTCCTATATCCTCTACTTTTCAATATTTTAAGTAATACTTTGATGAAGAGGTAAAGTTTAGCTAAGTACAGATGAAACAAAACTGGATGGGTTAACCCAAACTCTAGGAAACAGAAGAAATTATCAAAATTTTCCTGGTAGGTTAAAGAAATGAAAGTAATAGATGTAAATTTAATAGAGAGAAATGCAAAATTATTCATTTAGGAAACAAAAATCAGATGCATAGATATCACATGGAGGATATCTGGCTTGGTAATGATACTTGTGAAAAATATTTTGGAATAGTAAATTATTTTTATTCCATAGCAGTCGTGTAACAGCAGTCTGGACAGGTTGGTTCTACTGGAAAAAGTGGTCTTAAAATTATCTAGAAACCAAGGCATTTAGGGCTTTCAAGATCAAAACCATTGAATTGACTCTGGAAAATCAGTGGCAACCAGTGCAGTGCCTGCAATATAGATTCAGTTCTCAGCTGTCAGCAGTGGGCCACTACATTCTGCATCAGCTGCAACTTCTGGGTAGTCTTCCAAGATACCCCCATGTAAATGGCCCCTTCAAATGTTATGATTCTATAATTTAATTAAATAAATATTGGAATATTTATATGCAAATATTTCCAATCTCTTTTCATTATACACATATATGAACTTGCATGTGTTCACTTGCACAACTAGTCATCAAAACAAATCTTTTCATAGAAGTGTAGACACACACAAGGCTGAATTCGTGCAGTGATGGTTCACTAATTTGAGGAATAATTACTCCTACTTTCTATTAGCTCAAATTTTCATTCCAATCAAAAAATATCAGATATTAGAGTGGACATTAAAAAGTATTAACATTTAGAAACAATATGTAAAGATTACCTCAGACATAAGAGTTCAAAATAACAGAGGAGCAATAATTCATTCAGGGAAGAGAAATATGTCTTTGCTAGCACAGATCTCCATCATAGGTAGGCAACACAACACAAGTCATATTGGATATAAGCAAATCCAATATGACTTATTTTATGGTGCCTCCAAAGCAACTCCTCATCACACTACCAAAATTTGATAGCAGAACCACTAATTTCAGTGATGCAATGTTTTGCAAAATAAAAGACAAAATAGACTCAATTTACTTATTTTGTCCTTGAACTTCCCAACTTCCTAAATTAGACCACTATCTTCTTCAGTGATACCTTGACCTGCTAAGCCCCTCAAAACCCTTGATGGCCCCCCAAGTTTTTTTTTCTTCTGGTTCTTAAAAACTGCAAATTTTTTGCCCATCTATAGTACATGATTTGTATACTAAACCTGTTGTTCCTAACTTAAAAATAAGTCAGAGTTAGGGGGAGTTAGCATTTGTAATACATTGATTGGAAGTGGACATAAAGGAAATAGTAGGAATTCAGCAGCTCTACAACCCAGAGGGCTGGGAAACAGAACAAGGGCTAGAGCTAGAAAGAGAGTCTCGACGAACCCATATATTCTGCTATATCTCAACTGTGTCCTCTAAAGTGTCTGGTGAATTGAAAAACCATAAGACCCCCTGAATATAATGCATTCTATGCTTTTCAGACGCAGTGGCACTGCGGGTTAAACTGCTGAGCTGCTGAGCTTGCCGATCGGAAGGTTGGCGGTTCGAATCCGCATGACAGGGTGAGCTCCCGTTGCTAGTCCCAGCTCCTGCCAACCTAGCAGTTCGAAAACATGCAAATGTGAGTAGATTAATAAGTACCGCTTCGGCGGGCAGGTAACAGCATTCCGTGTAGTCATGCCGGCCACAGGACCACGGAACTGTCTATGGACAAACACCAGCTCTTCGGCTTTGAAACGGAGATGAGCACCACCCCCTAGAGTCGGACACGACTGGACTTAATGTCAAGGGAAACCTTTACCTTTACCTATGCTTTGCAGAACATGCACTCAAAATGTAATCCAAATAATCCAGTTCAGACACAACTGGCTTTGTGTTTGGGCCTCTAAATGCAGAGCAGTTAAACTAGTGAAACTAGCTTCAACATTATTTTTTTATTAGTTCCTTAGACCACTGACATTAGGAAGGATCTCATTGTCAAACTATTGAAAAACAAACAAACCCAAAACATTGAACTGCCAAAGCAATTCACTATTTTTATTTTTAAAGAATGCCTATGTAGAATCTGGAATCACTTTTGTAAATATGATGCTAGAAGCCAAGGGTCTCTTTGCAGCATGTCAACTTACCAAGTCTGGTGGGATAGGAGAGTCGGTATACAATCAAAGGAGAAATCCATAGGCAATAATTAGCCATGAGAATGAGATTATGGATAACATAGTACAAAAATGTGTGGAAGACATCAGCTTGCTTCCCATGATCTAAGCCATCTCACTGTGCAGTTGGAGGGTAATAGAGTAAAAGGACATTCCTAATTCCAAGGAGACAATGAGGTATGAAACTAAAAAAAAAGTTATTTTCTACATAAAGTAACATGTAAATCAGAGCACCAATTCAGCTGTTGTAGCATGAGTTTCCATTTATACCAGAGCAGCCAATATGACAATCTAAGATTGAATGGCCTGAAAGTGAGCAAGCAACAGGTTTTCCATTACACAGGTCAATGGGTAAGACTCCAACTCTCAAGGAAGATATTCATCACAGCAATTGGATGAAAAGGAAGAACCATGATACCATCCATGAAGTCAAGAATTGTCTGTGATATATTTAATCTTATCCAAGGTTATCCAAAGAGACAAGGAAAGCTGGAAGGAAGATAACAATAACAAAAAAAGAGCACTTAAGAATGCACTTAGCTAACTTTGAAAAGGCTCTGGTTTATACTGTCCACTTTAAGAGGAGGAAAACAAATGAATGGGGTCATGTAGCTACCTTGAAAAATGAGAAATCCCAGTTTGGATTTTTGTTTGTACTTTTTTCATTTGTCACTTACAAAAACTGACAAGGACATCACATCACAGAAGCAAGAGCTGAGAAGAGGGCAATCTCCTAACACTTGAATTGGAGAAAACTTTCCATTATAATATTGACAAAATGCACTCACTGCCTTATTTTGACTGATAGCTCCATACAAGAACAACTGGTTTTGACTTTATGTACAATGTACAATGGTTGAAACATTGCCTGCAGCCTTCAGCTGTTACACACAAATAATGAATAAACCATAATTGCCCCTGAAATAATAGTGTTTTGCAAAGTGTGGCAGGGATAGTACTAAAGGAGATAGTGTATCTGCTTTATTCTAATGAATTAAATTGGATTTGTAACATTACAGCATGCCAAGTGTTGGATGAGGAGTGGAAGAACACTGGTTTACAGGTCCAAATCATTATTCAACCAATAGACTAATAAAATGTGCTTAGTGACCTTGAGCTATGCATTTGCTTCTTGCTTGTCAGGTTGGGGAGAGGAGGAGGAGGAGATGGAGATGATGATGTTATGGTCCTAAGCATAGCCTATATGAGGAAATATTATTATATGTAGCCTCATTATACTGAGTTATTAGTTGACATCTATCTGTCCCTCTCTCCATTTTTAGTACCATCTTCTCTGACTAACAGTGATTGTTAGCCACAGATCACAAATCACAGATAGGAGGAGTTGTTTAATTTTTTTTTTTCCAATTGGAGCTTCAAGGAATTAAACCCAGAACTTTTTTCATTCAAAGCATGTGCCCAACCAATGAGTTACCTCCATAAAACTGCACAGATCTGCTCTTTTTGAAGTACTTATCTGTGATTCCTCTATCAAACATTTCAACAAAAAAGGATATTGATTTTCATGTAATCAACATAATTTATATGTATGGATGCAAATGTTTGAAAAGTATAATGAAATTAAATTAAAATGCATCTCATAGTGGGAAAGACTAAGATGGAGTAGCCCACATACTTATTTAGTCTGTTCTTGTAATATTAACTGCTAATAGGTAACTTCAAGACACCTAATCTACCTTTCTATGGCTAAATCAAACTTCAGTTAGATTACAAAGACTGTCCATTAAAAGCCTTCAGAGGACTAATCCCTACTTTTAAAAAAGGACAGGTGGTTACCCTAATCCAGATATTATTTATTTTTTGCCATTTTAGCCTGTTTTTCATTGAAAGCAATGTCAAAGGGTATACAATGAAACAAAGCAATAATCTATAAGAAATTATGAAAGGTAAAACCATCACATAGGAACATGATAATTTTTTTCAACAAATACCAGTGGCAAACCTTAATTAACTAGTACGATTCACTGTCAAATTTTGGCAAGTTACTATGCCTACAGTAGATGTCATGAAACTTTAAAACTGCACTATTTTATATCTGAATTATTGCTGCTTTTTCAAAAAAGCATAAACCAGAGGAGAAAACCATGCATTTTTTTTTCAAGAGCATGCCTATAAACATCCATTTGTTTTATTAGTTTCTATAAGAATCATAATTATCCCTCAGTAGGCTGACAGCTGGCAACTCAAAGTTTCAGCTTGATTTGAAATGGCTGAGAGATGAATTCTGGACTAAAATAATCCCAGCTGTGTAATGGACATACTGACAGAGCCTTTAACTGCAATGTTGTTCTTCACCATAGCAAACAGCCTTTGCAATTATAGGTCAGGAAGGAGAGCTGTATTTCATGTGATTAAAGCTTGTTTACATTCCTCTCCATTAGAAAACAAAAATAGGAGGGAAAAAGGCTGTATAAGGTATATATATAGGAGATTTGCTCAATTTCTTGTTAAATCAATCTTACGAGAATGGCATTACAGCATGGTCAGATATGTGAAGAGAAAAATGATGACCAATAGAAAGTTTGAGAGTTGGTTTATAGTAAGATACTTAGAAAAATCCCTAATCTAGCTTGAGGTTTGTAGGTACAGAAGTTACAGCAGCTACAAAAGGCCATTCTAGTGTTCCCCAATGACAACATCCTCTATACCAGTGTTTCTCAATGTCCTCTATGCCAGTGTTTCTCAACCTTGGCATGCTGGCTAGGGAATTCTGAGAGTTGAATTCCACCCATCTTAAAGTCATCAAGGTTGAGAAACACTGCTCTTTGCCATTGGCAGTGCATTATATCACCTATTCCATTTCAAGATGGTCTCTTACTTGACCCATTTCTGTAGCTCTCTACCATTCTTTCCATAAGCTGAGTGGAATTCTTTCTCCTTATGGAAAGTTTAAATAATTTGGGATCATGATCAGATTGGCTTTGAGAGGCCTCTCTGCATAAGAAAAAGTGCTTCTTATTTTTCTGAACTGGCCCATAGTGGCAGCTGGAGCACACATTTTTATTCCTTATACTAACTAAGGCAGAGCATCAAATGATACACCAATGCCTATGAATTCGTAGTAACTAAAGCCAGCCAAGTTATTCTGTTATTTAAAGGGCAAAAAAGCTCTGCTACCATATTTCACTTCTTGACAATAAAAGGACAATGGCAACAGATTAAATAATGATCATTTTTTTCTCTTTCAGAGGAACCAGATTCTGTGGCCTGAGATATAGGCCTCATTCAAGGAATTCTGCATTTTTTTCAACTAGTTTGATAAAAAAAAAACAATTAGCTTTAGAAATGCTTTCAGAGCAGAAGAGAAATTATGATGGATGGAATGTGGTATTATTTATTTATGAGATGGCTAAGTGGTGTGCATGTGTATGCCCTTTTCTTTGTTGTATAATCATCTTCCTTGTAGTCTACACCTTCCCTAGTTTCAGATGCTTCAAGTAAATCACAGAGAACCACATCATGAAGATATTCCTTCTGCTGGGCTTTTTCATTAGAAGTGCTGCTGTCACTGCTAAATGGAGTCCTTCCTTTTGAAAAATTGTTGAACATATTCTTCCCATGGAGAAACTTGGGAAAATTGTATGCCCAATTTCTCTGTCCACAAATTTCAGTACAGAATTTAGAAAAAAACGTATGTTTAAATTACATGAAGAATATGAAACTGTATTTCTACAGTGATCCACAGATTACCACATTTCTAATCACCCCCCCCCCAAAAAAAGACTACAGCTGCTATTGTTGTTGTTGTTGGTCACACTGTCAGCCAGATGTTAAGACTGGATTTGGCATTTTTGTCCACCTATTGAGTCCTTCCCAAGGACTTGGGATAGGCAGATGTTGTTGCTATTATGTTGTTGTTATTGTTGTTGTTTTACAATTTAAGATCAATTTTTAAAAATATTAGAATATAACAATTTATCAAACAGAAAATAATAAGCTTGTACAGGAAAGCCTGAAACAATTAGTAGTGTGAAGGAGGTACCAGGTGACTTCCATGAGGTATAACTATTGTTAGAAATTTGGCAACCTTTTTGGAAATAGCTGAGGTTTGATCTCCTAGGAGGAAAGTAACCCAGTGCTTCAAAGTATTCTTCTGCAAAACTGCAGGCCATTACATTTAGCCCAGATGACCAATGATAGCAGTGGATACCACCTACTGAGTGTCTCTAGTTTAGGAATTCAAAAACAGACAGCTAAATGATACAGATTCTTTTAAAGAAAAAGAAAAAGGATAGAACAAGCTATAGCATGCAACATTTTCTTATTTGTATTTGGTTCAAGTTGGACATTTATTATTTGAATTATTAATGTGGATTGTGCCAAATCCACCTTTTTCCCAGCTGAAATAACCGCACATTGGCCTTGTCCAGCCCAGAATAAATCAATAAGCAAACATACCCTTCTCCATTTAAAAGAGAAAAAAAATCTATAATGATGTCTGGAGGTGGAGGAGGAGGAGGAGGAGGAGGAGGAGGAGGAGGAGGAGGAATAATAATAATAATAATAATAATAATAATAATAATAATAATAATAATAATTGTGGTTCTTATATCAATATATTGGCAGCCAGGAAGACAATGTAATGGCCAGCTTGTTCTAGCATGAGAACAGCCCACTGGTTATTTCTAGAGAGCCAGAACTCTACCTGCATCTAGTCTACCTCCACCCATCTTTTTCTGCTTCTCATCATAACTACTGTTTTCTGGGGTGTGCAAAATCAGGCTATGGTTCACCTGCTGCATTTCATTTCATTGTAGGCAAAAATCTCCATTTGGTTGCTGTGCATTATGGCAGGAATGTTCCATCCCCTTCAGTCACTGATTGCTGCCCTCCACAGCCATTGTGAAACAATCATTCACCAATGGACTAATGATTATTTGTGTTGGCACTTTAACTCATATGTTACGGTCATGTTCTTTGTTATACTCTTTTTGAAATAATGTTATACAATATGTTGTCAGAATTATCAGGAAAATGTTAGTTTTTAAAGAAATGCATATTGTATTAAATTACAAACCTACTACTTGGAACTTAACATGTTCTGAAGAAAGATTGGGGACAGTGCTCTAGGAATAGAAAAAATACTAATCCTTAGGAGATGGAAAATGCTATAAATCCAGATATAAAGGATCGGATTTTAGAGATGTGTGAACTAGCAATTTTTGAGAAAAATATGTATTCTTTCAGTCAGAAAATATCATATTATCTTTCCATTTGGAAAAATTATTGGACAGGCTTGGTGAATTTTGAAAGCTTAATTTCTTCTTTTGAAAATTTATAAAATCAGGTGAACTTGAAATATATTTGTAATTACAGCCTTTTTTTGTCTTTTTTCTGTTTTTATTTGTTGTTTTGGATTTTTTTCCTTTCCTTTTGAATGGTATGCTGTTCATTTTATTTTATGTACATTTATTTGAAAATGGGCTGGCTTTCCTAGTATCTATCCTTAAAATGACCACCAAGCTGTATAGCAACCAAGAATACTCCTAACTGGTTGGTTCTGAAGTCCATGGGTTGAATATGGAACAAGGAAACAAAGAAATGATGTATGAAGAAAAAAAAATCTTCCTCAGTTCAGTGAATGTACCAACAAGTAGCTATATATGTCTTTATATTTTTATTTCAAATATTAGCTTGCTGTTTCTCCATGGAAGCTGATTTATTTGAAATGTTATTACTTGAAACACCCTAATCTTTTTGTAATAATTCAAATACTGGAGATTACAGTTTTGGAAGGCAGCCCAGCTTCAATCCTATTTATGGATTAAAGGATTTGAACAGCCTTGCAAGCTAGATCTCCAACAGCAAGGATAATGTAAACCCAGTTCCATATAAAATGCTTTACCTCTGGAATAATAACCCTATTAAAAGCCAATTGTTGGAGGATACTGAACAGGAGGATTTTTTTTTTTTTCTCATTACATGGGATAGGGATGTCCTGAGTCCTGAAAAGCATGTTCAGAGCCCTTATTAGGATCCCCCTCAACTTCCTTTGACTGTTTTGTCATTTATTTGGAAGGCTGTCAAAACAACTAATTATAGAACCTTTAAGAGAGATTCTAGAAATTCCCTTGTGTGCCTTTTTCCTTAAAAGAATCCTTCTTTCTACAGGAATCTGAGCTATCATGATGGGGAAAAAAAATCCCATTAAACAGCATATATTTCTGAACTTTTGCCAGAACAATGCAATAAAACATTTTCCAAATCAAAGGAAAAATCCACTCCTCCAATTCCCCCATACTGCAGTTAGGCTTTTAAAAATCCTCTATTGGCCTTAGAGAAAGCTATTGAAAACAGCAATAAAGGAGGGTTTCTCTGTCCCCAATATCATGAGTTAAGCCTAAGGTAAATTTCTGATCATCAGCTGGTAGATGATCATAACTTTCCCTGGCATGGGGATCATGTGTTGAGTTCTGGATTGTAGCCTTAAATTCTTATTTTAATTGACTTCCCCACCAAGCCATTTTTCCATCCTGGCTGATTGCTAGATGTTGGTTTTATTATCTAAAGCCAGCAGGCTCTGCTTCTATTACCACCATTCCCTCCTCCAAGCTTTATTATAATTATACCAAAATAATAGTATTTTTAATTATTAAATCTTTCTGCCTTGCTTACACAGAACTGCAAAACATGTGGATTAAAAAATACTTGAAATTTGAAAGAGTTGTTTCAAGTTCAAAACAGGTTGTTCTTATCTTATATTGTCCTGACCATTCCAGAAATGTCTAAAGCTTCAGCCAGGTGTTTCCAAATTTTAAAGGGACGTGGGGCTGGAGAGGTGTTTTCAGAATGCTCAGAACAGCTATTTTAACCTTTCTGGACTGAGCATTTCAAGCTTGAAATATTTCAAAACCAAAACCACTCCAGAATAGAATGTCCTCATAGCATTTTTTCAAGTATTGAAAATACACCTCTTTGGGGAGTGTATTTGTATATCAAACATTGACCTTTATTTGATAGCCAATTTTTCAGCCAAGAAATTATTTTAAATGGACATAACTGCAATACAGTATTACATAAATACCTGTTACAGTATGGATGTGGGTTTAGTGGATTTTTCCCTTGAAAATCAGTATGTGACTGATTTCTTTTACAACGCTTCATGGTGATACAGCAATAAGAAGCACTGCTACAGCTAGTCCTTGTTTAACAACCACTTGTTCAGTGACCGTTCGAAGTTATGATGGCGCTGAATGAGGAGACTTACAGCCTGTCCGAGAAGTTGCAGCTTTTGCTGTGACCCCACTGTCACAAGATTGTGATTCAGGTGCTTGGCAACCAGCTCACAATTACGATAGTTGTAGCATCCTGTGGTCACATAATTGACATTTCCAACTTCACTGCCAGCTTCTGACAAGCAAAGTCAATGGGGAAACCAGCAGGAGGTTGCAAAAGGTGATCACATGATGTTGCTCCTAACGACCGCATAGGATTCACTTAACAACAGCAACTGGAACTGCCACAATTGCCTCTCTTAAGTTGGCACAGTCACATGATGTCACGGTTTACAGCCACGTCACTTAGCAACAGAGTTGCTGGTCCCATTTACTGTTGTTACTGAGGACTACCTGTACTGCAAAATGGCTGCCTGATATCAAAGCACAGAGCTTCTGTCAGAAAAAAGCTGCTAATAGTCTTTAACATCTGTGGTTGAGTGAAACTGATGCTATGCATCATAGAGACAGTCTGCTGATGATGCCTACTTTATTTTCTAATCTTGATCAAATGGGGGCCCCCTAAACCCATTTTAACCCCCATCTGTAAAATGGCCCAGGGGCAACATGTGATTGGGTTCTAGCAGTGGTTAATTCATCCTTGGGAGAGGGGATTGTTCCTCTACCTCTTAAGGAGGCATTAATTTGCCGCCTCCTCAAGAAGCCATTGCTAGATCCCACATTCTGGATAACTTCTGTCCAGTGTCCAACCTCCCTTTTTTAGAGAAAGTTATGGAGAAAGTGGTTCCTCAGTGTCTTCAGTGGACCCGGGATGAAGTGGATCATCTGAACCCCTTTCAGTCAGAATTCAGGCCTTGATGTGGGATGGAAACAATATTGATTGCTCTTCTGGATGATCTCTGGCAGGAGCAGGGGTAGTATATCCATCCTGGCACTACTTGACCTCCTGGTGGCTTTTATTTATTGATTTGATTTCTATAGCCACCCTTCTCAGCAAGTAACTCAGAGTGGCTTACAACAATAAAAACTATAAAACAATTAAAACAATTTCAATTAAAACAACTAAATTACAGAATAAATATACATGGCCACCAAGCAAGCAGTGTATAGATGTTAATATAACCAAGAAACAGGACCATTCACATGTTCAGGGCCCCAGACCTGGGCATATAACCAGGTCTTCACGGCCTTACGAAAGGCCAACAGGGTTGGGGACATCCTAATCTCTGTAAGGAGGATATTCCAGAGGGCAGGTGCTACAGCTGAGAAGGCACGCCTTCTAGTCCCCGCCAACCGACATTCCTTGGCTGACAGGACCCGCAGCATGCCCAACCTACCAGACCGAATTGGACAGGCAGAACAGGCAGAAACAACTGGGAGAAGACGGTCCCTTAGGTACCGTCTTAAGTATCTGTTGATACCACCAACCATGCTATCCTTCTGAATCAGCTCCAGGAGTTGGGAGTGGGTGGCACAGTATTGTGCTGTTCTCTTCCTTCCCTAAGGGGCCAATAGCAGTCAGTGTTGATCAGGAGTGAGAGATCCCACCCTCGGCCCCTACTCAGTCAGTGCTCTCTCCACTCTTGTTTAACATCTACATGAAACTGCTGGGGGTGATCATCTATTGCCATGGGGTGAGGTAACATCAGTATGCTGATGATACTCCATTATATCTCTCCACCCCTCATGTCCTGGTGCCTGGAGGCTGTGGGTGCCTGGATGGGGAAAAACAGGCTTCAACTGAACCCTGGCAAGACCTCTGGGTTTTAGGGCCTTCTGAATCTGGGACTTTACCATCTTTGGTACTGGATGGGGTGTCACTGCCCCAAACAGACCCAATGCACAATCTGGGGGTCCTTCTGCACTCACAATTCCTGCTTGACTTTGCCTTGTGCATCAGATTCCTGGATCGTGAAGCTCTGCTCACAGTTACACATGCCCTGGTCACCTCTCAGATGGATTATTGTGATGCCCTTTACATGGGGCTGCCCTGAAGAGTATCTGGAAGCTTCAGCTGGTGCAAAATGCAGTGGCACGGGCAGTTATGTGTGCCCCTAAAATGGCACACATTATACCTCTGCTCTGTAACTGCATTGGCTGCTGGTTTGCTTCTGGGTCCAATTCAAAGTGCTGGTTTTGACCTCTAAAGCCCTACATGGCATGGGGCCAGGTTATTTGGGGGACTGCCTCTTCCCAATTACATCTACCCATCCCATCAGGTCTGGCAGGAAGGGCATGTTGTTGGCTCCATCTGTGAGGGAGTCCCATCCATTGCTCCTAGGGAACAAATAAAGGTAGGAAGAATTTACAATTTCAGCCTATGTCCTGTTCCTGGACTCTTCATCTGGAAGCTTCAGCTGGTGCAAAATGCAGTGGCACGGGCAGTTATGTGTGCCCCTAAAATGGCACACATTATACCTCTGCTCTGTAACTGCATTGGCTGCTGGTTTGCTTCTGGGTCCAATTCAAAGTGCTGGTTTTGACCTCTAAAGCCCTACATGGCATGGGGCCAGGTTATTTGGGGGACTGCCTCTTCCCAATTACATCTACCCATCCCATCAGGTCTGGCAGGAAGGGCATGTTGTTGGCTCCATCTGTGAGGGAGTCCCATCCATTGCTCCTAGGGAACAAATAAAGGTAGGAAGAATTTACAATTTCAGCCTATGTCCTGTTCCTGGACTCTATACATTATTCATACAATTGTCTGTATAATCAAGAATCAAGGGCAACAGACAAATCCTTTCCACATCTGCAGTATCACTGACTCTTGATACCCAGTACAGATACTTACTCGATGGGTAGAAAAGCAATTCTATCTCTGTGCACCAAAGCAGTCAAAAATACAAAAAGTACTAAGTCATAATACTTTTTGCCATGGGTACTTATACACTAGGGTGATGTTTATCAGAAGGAATATTTTATTCCTTTGAAACCAGAAAAGAAATTATGGAAAGATGGAAATACTTACGGGCTTTCCAGCAGCCAAAAAATACTGGCATATTTTATTAAGCTCCCGTATGTGAAAAAACATCTACCATATATCTATATAGAAAGCTATGGATAACTGCTTATAGAAAAAGAAAGGTCATCAGTTCAAGTTTTAACACTTAATTTAAGTACACCTGGGTTTCTTTTTTCTCCAATAAACTATAATTCAGCAGAAAAGATATATCCAGGAATGGTAGCATTCTGGCTATTTCAGTCTGTAAGCAAAACACTACATGTGGTATCCTGTATGCTGTGCATAGATGAACTTTGTGTTCTGTTAGTTCAAGCTGCTCCTATACTTTTCCTGTAAACCCAAATAGGTTACTATCACCATATGAGAAATAAAATGCTTTGGATAGCCTTCTGTGCCATTTTTGTAATTATTTTTCATGATATCAAGATTTCACTTTACGATATCCTCCTAGTGTGATGTATGAACCTGATCCATAATGTATTTTAATTTTGGCACATTCTGATGCATGAACCCAGCAGTTATGGTTTAGCATAATGGGTAAAGCAGGCCATCATGATTCAATCATGGATTTAAAAAATCCTGACGTGTGACCATAGTCTACTGCAAATGATCTAAAGTAACCTAATTATCCCACTTGCAATGCACACGTTTGTAAACAATACTGCCCATGGAAGAATTTTGAAAATCATTTATGTTTGGAGCCTATCCTCCCATTGCTTCATTTTGCATAATGTATTTATTTGTGACTCAAATTAGTCTGCCTCCCTTTATTGTTTTGAATTTTGAATTCAAGAAAGTCTATTCTGCCATTCATACATCACTGTGACTTACAGGCAGAACGTTCTTTGTTCCTTTTATTTCTCTTTAGTATTTTAAATGCTCCCAAACAACACTGCAGACAAAATGATTCATTTAATGCCTCCTAAATGCTTCTGTAATAATTCATGCAGCCTTTTGATGCAGCCATGTTCTGGCTGACAGCCCAAATGTTTAATGAAATCTCAGATGGAGCTTTGATGGAGATTTGTATGACTTGGGATGCTTCTACAAATAAACAGAACCAGCATGGCATCCCTGCCTACATACATATACAAACACATTAACCCAGGGGGAGGGGGGAGGGACTAATTTTACCTCTGCTTTGAGAATATAGAAGAATCTGTTCAGTTTAGCAAAATGGATTCTGTGTGTAGGCTATTTTCTGCCTATCCAGCTAGGGCAGATGGTGAAAAGATGGGCAGAGTCAATCTTTCTAAGATTTAGAGAACACTTACATAACAAAGCAGGGGGCTCTCTAATCACACTGCTGTACAATACTACAAAAGGCAAATGATGCTCTTCTGAATATCTCCTATCCACATTAGAGAGTGATTAAGGAAATGAGAAGGATAAACACTATTCCTGTATAAAAGGCAAATGTATTCCACTCGATCCTTCAGTTTGTTCTATAAAATTTCATTCCAGGGCTCCCTTTTCATCACTGGAGGACAAACTACACAGGTTTCATCTGCACAGATTGCAAGAACATAGGATGCATCTGAAGCACTTGGTGCATGGTCCCTATATGACTGATGTGCATTAAGGGTTTAAAATAATAATAATAAAAAACCCTTCCCTCTATAGTTCTAAAATCAGGTACTTTTAGTATCTTTATCTTGAGTTTATATTCTATAGTTCTAGAGGATTCTTAAGGTAACTAAAAATGAAACACTATGTTTCATATACAACATGTAACATGTCAAGCAAGCAAGTTTAATTTTTATGTATACATTCACATCATGAGATCTGAATACAGAGGAACTATCTATGTTTAAAGGGCCATGTCTCCTCATAGGGGAAAGAATGAATTTTAGAGGAGAACTTTTGTTTTTAACTGTCCTATGCTTATTTTCATTTATTTTCATGTTTTTCATTCTTCAAAATGACAGGAAATTGTGCTGTCAGCATTCAGCAGTCATGTTCAAGAAGGACCCCAAGGGCTCCTGAAGAGGCACATGGAGACCACAAATTGCCCACTGCTGCCTTAGATCATCAGCAAGGCCCTTCATAACATTTGTTTGATTATTACATAGGTATCTTACTTTTCACCAAGTACTCAAAGTGGTATACATAAGCATTCCCTTCCTTGAATTCTCTCTGCAATAACCTGTGAATAAATTTGGGTTGAGAGATATTGACTGGCCCAAACTCATCCTGCAATTTTTATAATTGTCAAAAGTATCTCTGATGCTAATCCAACATCTTAACCACTTCCCTATATTAGCTTTCTTACCTTTGAATCTGAAGTCCTTTCTTACCTTTGAATCTGAAGTCCACAAAGCATGGTAGTTAGGTCCTTTCTAGGCTGGTTTAGCTGGTGCTTATTTCAATTACTTTCCAGAACCTTTATTTTCCCAAGGTATTAATATTAACTTTGAGAACAATTTACCTTCTATTGTGCATGATTCAGCATCAGTCTCTCTGAGAAATCCAGGGTTGGGCTACATTCTTGCCAGCAGGGTAGAGATGAAGGAGAAGCAGTGAGTGTTTCTCTTCCCTGGCCATTATTCAGCTAACGTCTTGAAGGGCACATAAAACAAATCCCCAAACTGCAACAAATTTATCCTTGTTCAGTTGGACACAGAATCAGTAGTGCATGTCCTTCTCTTTTGCTCTTGGTATAAAAATATCAGAAAATGCTTTATCCATTGCTCATTTAAAGACTTAAAGAACATGCAGTTTTTGTATAATATTTTACTTCAAGAATTATCACATTCATTACTATTAATGTGCTTAAGCATCTAAAAGCAGCTACATGGCTTAAACCAAAGGTAATGTGACTTTTGACATTAATGACAGCACACTCTGAAATGTTACTGTATACATTTGCTTTGATTGTATTTTTATATTTGAAGAATTTATAGTTGTGATTCTACAGCATGACTATATCAGCTTCCTGTATTTTTTTTTCCTGGTAAAAATAAATAGAAAAGACTCCTCTGAGTCACACTCAACTCTTAATGCCATCTTCAACACATAAGTGTAGTTTTCTTGGAGATAATATGGAACCATTATTTATTCATTGGGATTTCTCCCAATTTGGAGGACAGTTTGGGAATCAACAGAATCTGGATCCAGAGGATCCCACTGTTCCTTCCACTACCTCTCCTGTCCCATACTGGATCACCTCCTTTTAATGTCATAAAGAACTGCCATTGGACATTTTTATGAAGATTGCATAACAGCCTAAGATTAGAAGCCTAAGATTTCTTCTTTCAAGGTCAGAGTTCCCTCTACAATCTGAAAGGGAGAAAGAGAAAAGAAAGAAAACTCCCATGGCTATTGGAATGTTCAAAAATCCAAGGCCCAATCTCTGGCATTGCCAGGTAGGCCTGGAAAAAGCACCCATTAACATTAAGTTACATGTTTCTTTTAAGAAAGAGCTAGTAGCTGCATCACAGTTCCACTTACTGAAATATCTGGGGACATTATTTGGATTCCAAACCTAGCAGGTGTGATTTGGAGCTTTCTTCTTTGCAACTCTGAATGAAATGCAAAGGTAATGTGAGGAAGAGGAGAAAACAATCACAATTTTCATTGACAAAAAGGATGCTCGAACAAATCAATCTTTTATGACAGTACCAAATACAAACACAAAGCCCTCAATCTAGACTGATCCTCCATTGATGGGCAAAAGACTAATATACCCTCATACACTCAAGCCCTGGTCCAGACTGAGCCCCTCTCCTGGCATTTGAATTGTAAGGGGAGGAAAACATAGCTGACACCCATGTCTTTAAAATAAAACTCAATCCTATGAGCCTGGAGAGGTGGTATCATTAGTTAAGCAGCACTGAATTAAATGGATCGAAGGTCTGACTCAGTCTGAGGCAGTTTCTTAGATTTTTCTCCCATTTTGCTATCAACAGTCATACACCAGCTGTTTTCCCTTTCATGAAGAAGAAATATGCATCTATTAAACTTTTTCCATTTATGGAAGAAACAAATTCCTTTTTTAAACAATTAGTAACTTATATCAAACTAAAAGGATACATGTGCATGTGTGTGTATACACACCACACAAACACATAGTTTTTTTATCAATGTGATGTAATATTAAAAGCAAAGAAGAAAAAAAGGAATAAAGGAGGAAAGAAAACACTGGAATATTGTATCATAAACAAAACAACTGATCAAAGTCATCAGCATTTCCACCTTTAATGAGGAGTTCACAATGGAATAGGTATAGCCACTTGTCCCCATCCTCACCTGCCACTTTTCAGTAACACACAAATCTACCTTTTTCTCCATCGTTAAAAAAAAATCAAAATCAAAATCCATAGATTGGGACTAAGGCATTTTGTGTTTTACAAACTAGGGGGAACAACCATTCCCAGCTTGACACTACTAGCACCTAAAATTAGCAATATATGAATGCCATCCTAACACTAAATGTAGTTGTTAAGTCACTCTGGATATGCCCTGATTGATTCAAATTCAAAAAAGGGATGGTTCAGTTTGAGCTGAAAATTATTCAACATTAGTTGATTTGATTTCAGCTGATTTGAAAAATGATTCTTCCATACAATATAAAGGGAAGGCATCAAAATACCTGGACCTGTTTCATTTCCTGGCAAACTGGGATAAAAGAAAGAAAGATGGTGTACCCTGATGACATTAACCTTGCCATGAGTTTCACCACAATACATTTTGGAAACATTCCCCTGTACCACTTTTCAGCAGAGATAGCAAAAATGAGGAAATGCTGGAATAGCAACATCCAGATTATCCAACAAAGAGCCTAAGATGTACTGGGCAGTGTAGAAAATGTCTTATTTTAACATAAAACTTTCAACTTTCACTTGCTTTTCTGGAGTAACAGCCTCAACAGGATGACCAAAGAATTTGTAGGGTGGTATAGTTTTGCTCTGTCAGATCATGGGTTTACTGGTTGACAAATGTGGTTCTTCTTAGGAACTGTCCCCTCATCACTTGGCAAGTTTGAGCTCTTCTGGGCAAGAATTGGTTGTGTCAGGATTATATAACCATCTTTACTTAAAAACAGTAAACATTTTGGCCAATACTTGTGTTTGTCTGGTACCTATTCACTCATTGTCTAGAGACTTAAACCTGCCCCACTAATACAGAACTGAAAAGTAAGAATGGAAACAGGAATGTTCAGCCTTCAACCTATATTCAGAGTGTGAGAGCTGAGTTTAATTCCCAGTTGTGTTGGCAGGATCAATGCAGAAGTGCTTCTTTCCATTAGCGAAGAAAAGAGCAAAGGCAAGGCTTGTAGCTGGCCATACTGAAGAATAACTGAGAAAATGGGCGAAGCCCAAGACAATATTAACCTCATGACCCATAAGTGGCTGGGCTAAAAGCTATTAGCTATTAGGATGCCAGAAAATTCATGATGAACTCTACTGCCCTCCAAGTTCTTCAGGTATGGAAGTAAGCTTGCATATTGTATATTGTCTGTAGTGATCTGAGAGGCAAGAGAAAAGCCATCAAATCTGCAAAGGGCTTTGGAAGGTTATGAAGTACTTCACAGCCACCTCATTCAGTTTGCTGCATTGAAGTAAATTTGCATTGAGGGAATGATTGAATCAAAGTTTTGTCAAACTGAAGTACAAACTGTGCATAGTCCTGCTGGTTTAAAATCTGCATCAGATATTTTTAATGCCTTCCCCTTCCTTTGCTTTCTGTGGCATCTTGACTAACAGAGAGAGTTCTGGAGAACTCAAAAGCTTGCATACTCATTTGGGTCATTTCACTCGATACTCCTAAAGATATCACCCAACAGAACTATACGCAATGCCTCATTTTGACCCTAATATGGAAATTGCTGCCGATACCAATTTTATTACCTTTAAATTATTACTACAGTTTGGTCATCAATATACCAAACAGCAGTCAGCAGTAGGATCAGATCTGGTTTTACTATTAATGGTCTTTGTTCCTAAATAAAGGAATTTTAGACTTTGGCAGCTATGTATCCATTATTTATTTATAAATGCTCAGCATGTCTGCCTTTGAATTTACTTACTATAGACTTGAAATAATAACTCCAGGTTAAAGCAAAGCATCCAGGGAGGTAAATTTAATCTTAAGATTGGGGGTGGGGAGGTACTAGCTACATTTAGCTGAGTATACTTACCAATTTCCCATTCATCAGGAACCTAGATAAGGTAGGAATCCAAACTGGACGGAATTTCCTAGTGCACAGTGATAGGCATCCTTTAACAGTTCTTCAGACATCTGTGTTCAGCACAGCTGGAAATTTAAGAAGGCCATGCATTTGGGGTTTTGGAGGATGCAATTTACCTGTAAAATCCCTCATCCTAGGCAGTTTTAGAACCACTGTATGCAGAAAACTACCTGTATAATGCTGTAACAGTGGAGCAACCATTTATAGCCCTAATTGTCTTCCTGCATGAATAACTTTTCTCTAAAGAAGCAATACACATTCATAGACACTATTGGGTTTTAAGGAAGTCCCTATGCAAGGTGTCTTGAGCACCTTCTGCTCCTACCTCTCTGTTTCTTCTTTTTCTCTCATCACTGCTGTCCATCACTTCCTCCTTTTCCTCATCGTTACGCTCATGCTCCTTCTGCTCCCTGCACTGGTACTCTAGGACCCTCTCCCACTCCTTGGCTTCTGAAAATATAGTACTGTAAGTATGACAGCCTATTGAGGCTGCTGTACGTCATTAGAAATTGTATTGTTTAATGTAACAATGAGCTTTTGAATCAAATATTGCCTTTGGAGTATATAGCCAACAAAAGCACTGGTATAGCAAACACACTTACCCACAAGGTGCCCCTGTATCCTCTTCTCTTAACTCCAGAGGATAGGAAAATACTGGCTTTTAAAGTACATGGGGCTGCATCTCAACAGATGTCCATAATAGGACTTCCCAGAGGTAAAAGCAACAGCAGCAGTTGACACAGTGGCAGCTGCATCTATAGCATGTTGTTTCTACTGAGGTGTGTGTGTGTGTGTGTGTGTGTGTGAGGAACCCACCTTGAACACAATTACAATTGGACAGATAATATATGATTTAAAAACTAGTATTGAGGTCATCACAGATTAGATCTAAGGCAATGATTTACAGATCCAAAAATTTGAATCTGTCTGTCATTTTTAAATACACTTTCAGATCAGTCTCAGTCTTGTCCAGTAAAATTTGTTCCTCTTCCATAACATCTTTTAAATACAGTATCTATAGAGGAAGACACTCTTAAAATTAACTTCTGGGTTCATTGTTCTTTTAGTATTTTAAATGAAAGGATTATTTTTTTCAGTCTCAGTTGTTTAAGTATTTCAGATTAGCCATCAGAAAAAGATGAATGTTGGCTGCTTATTTGTATGTCTGAGCAAAATAGAAAGTTGGCATGCCCTGTCACTTGAATATTTGAAGGGAGTGGTGTTCCAGAGAGATTCTGTCTCGGCAGTTTGGAAATCATAAAGTCATTCTTTGCAGCGCCTACCAAAAAATTGGAGGCTGCTCTTGATAATTACAGTGTGACATTTATAACAAACAAAACAAAAAAGGAAGGGAAGATAAAGGATAAGAGCTTTAATGTCCTTGCTATAAAAACCCAGTGATAAATAAAGAATATTGTAATTCAGAGTCACAGAGTTGTTTGTCTGACAGTAAAATAATGGCTAGTGGATGAGTTGTTGAGGAGCATATCAGAAAATCTGTGTTAGAAGATAACATTCAAAGGCTCTCAGAACCATGCTGAATGGTCTGTGTAAATTAAGAGGAACTGAATGGTACATGGGAGATGGGAGAAGAGATAAATATCTGTTTAACATTTGCAGAATAAGATGTTGTCCCAAAGTGTGAATCTCTTATTTTCTGAGATACTCAAAAGCAAATTATGCAAGTTAAACATAGGAAGTTATGAATTACAGTACTTCTGCATCAAATAACTACCTTCTAAGAAAGGGAATTGGAACAGCCAGGCATATGGCACAACAGCAAACAGCATTTCATTCTGTTATACATAGGGTCGCCATGAGTCGTAAACGACTCGACGGCCACTAACAACAACAAAAAGGGAATCACATGTAGATCTGCACATACATGTTAATTTCATGTACTACTTTTCAAAACAGATGAACAATGGGGAAAAAAATAATGAAACTGCTCTGGATTTGATATGACTTCCTTGGCTCCATGAATGTCATGAGCTGCAACCAATAGGTGCCTTATCTATGGGTATTTTCTACTCTTGGTTTCCTTTTTGAGAAGATGATTTGGATTTCATGAAGCTGCTCCTAAGAAAGACTTTTTTTTTTTTTCCTGACCCATTTGAAGAAACCTTACCTGTGCAGGAGGGCGTGCTCCAGGTCCCTTCCCTTGAATGTTGCCATCTGATGAGATGTGCCTTTTCCATGGCTTCCCAACCCTTTGGAACAGCCTCCCCCACTAAGATTCAGAGGGCCCCCATCCTATTAGCCTTCCAGAGGGCTGTGAGGATCTGGCTTTTCTCCCAGGCTTTGGACTAGGACAGAGGTAAGCCCAGCAAATGAAAGAGCATGGGGAGTCTATGTGATGTTGCGGCATTGTGGTTGGGATACATGGTGTTGTCATAAGATTTAGTCTGCTTTGATTATTCTGCTTTCATTGAATACTATTGTGAGCCATCCAGGATTATCTCGTATAAGATAGGCAGCCATGTAAGTTTCTAAATAAAATACAGGTAGTCTTCATTTAGCAACCACAACTGGGACTGGTAACTTGATCGTTAAGCAAAGCAGTCACTAAGTGAAACTGCAACTGTGCTTACAATCTTCCTTCAGCTTTCCTTTGTTTTACAGATCTGTGAAGGTCCTAAATGTGAGGATTGGTCATCAAGTTACTATTTCATTAATGGTGTAACTGCAAACAGTCACTAAATGAGGCAGTTGCTGAAGAAGGTCTACCTGTAAACTACAGTTTAGTGGATGATGAAACTTCTTTTCCTGCCTTATTCTTAAAATACCATACACACTTCATCTTAGCCAAAAGGCTAAGAAGTGCACACATACTGTACACATTCTGTAATCATGATGGGCACTTTTCACACATACTTTCAGCATGGCAGCAGTTTCTGGACTGGCCCTGTGGCTATTGCTGGAATATACAAAAAGAGCCCTGTGTTTGGCAAATATGTCCTAGTTATTTTAGAAGGAGGAGGAGACTCCTTGGCCACTGATAAAAGAAGGTAAGCATAAACATGCTTGACTTGATTCCCCCCACCATGCACACAAACTTTTTTGTGTTCCCCTTGAATTGTAAAAATAGAGAAGAAATCTTTGCACAACAGCCAGAAACAAAAAATAAAAAAGCCTGCTTTCCCAGAAAACATATGAGAATCCAAGTGTCACTCTTGCAGTGATGAAATTATCCTGCTGATTTCAGTGCTCTAAAAATATTACATTTGTTCACAGCTAACATTCCTTTACACATAAATTCTAAGAAGCATGAACAAAGTGGCACAAACAATGCAGCTATTCAGACTGCAAGGCAATTTCACCCTAGATCAGCATTTCCAACACTACAAAATACAGTTTTGTTATATAATGAAAATAAGGAGTAATAAGTGACAGGATTTATCTGCTAGTATGTTGCTTCTTGGCAGAATCAAAGAAATCCCTCCTCATGCCTCCACCAAAAATATGCTTTTATTTGACATTTGTTTGTTGTTCTCTCCTAGCTTGTACTTGGTTCAGTTGGACCCTGGAGAACTGGAAGTTTGTGAAGGTCAGCGGATGGTTCAGTAAGA
The DNA here is from genome assembly GCF_035149785.1 of Candoia aspera. Taxonomy (NCBI): domain Eukaryota; kingdom Metazoa; phylum Chordata; class Lepidosauria; order Squamata; family Candoiidae; genus Candoia; species Candoia aspera. The sequence goes on from NC_086155.1 coordinate 41,870,855, forward strand.
ACAGGGGAGCCCATCTGGCAAAGGGAATGGGATAATATAGTGTGTAAAGCTGCTCAAAGATTTGATTGGCAGACAGGGCTGTAAACCCACCTGGAATGGCTGTGAAGAATAGAGCCATTTCAAGAACACCACTCCTTCTTTCTCTTCTAAGCACCAGGAGACTTGGAAATTCTATCTGCAAAGCTTCTGTGAAACTGTCAATGACTATATAGACAAAGCCAGCTTCTGATGACTTAAACTTTATTTAGCAGTTGGTCCTTTTCATTGTTTAACCCCCAAATGCTCAATTATTAGAGCTATGCCAGCTGAGTAGTAGGAACTGAAGCAAAAGAAATGAGGAGACTTCTCCCAACAAACTTTGAACAAGAATGGGAACAGGTGGGGGTGCAATTGTCAGCTGCCTGCACAGCTGGTCCAACACAAATCAGTTTCTTGCCAGCTTAAGGATAACTGCTCCATGTTTTGGTGAGGCCTCAATATAAAAGAGGGAAAGGGTGCGGGGAGATAAAACTCCCAGTGCTTACATTGAACACAATTGTTTTTAGGTTACCACTTCAGCAAACATCATTATCACATACAGTATAATATTATCACATATAATCACAAATGGCTATTTGAAAATTTTCACCAAATTTGAGGGCAGTGAAATTGGGTTGATAGTTTTTCTCTCCAGCAATTTCTCAAGGGCAAGACTTTCACTTTTTCACTATTGAAAAAGCTAAGTAAAATGGTTCCTCCATGATTATATTCCTTTCCTTGAGATTTAATGGAGGCCAGAAGCAAGGGAGGCTGCAAGCTGCTGGAGGAATTATTGTAAATAATAATAATAAAGAAGAACAGAATATTGACACATGTACCTTGGCCACCTCATAACTAAATCAGTACATGAACACAAGGTTTTATTTATGAGCATTTCTCTGAAATTCTTTTTCTCCTTTGAAAGAAATTCTAAAGCAAATTTTCAAGAGAGAGAGGAGAATTTCTCTGCCTGGCTGTCGCTTTATTACATCAGATTAAAAGTTAGACTGGAATATATAAAAGCTCTGTTGGCCACATTCAGGACATATTGAGGCTGCCACCCGATTTCTCAGAGGTAACCCATAATATCTATGGGAAGCTTACAACCAGAGTATAAGGTGCAGTGGCATCCTCACAGTATTGTTCCCCAGTGATCAATATTCAGAAGCATAGGGCTACTGCTAGTGATCCTAGAGATAGGATACAATCATGTGTAGTAGCCATGTGAGGAGTGAGCCAATTTGTTCATTCCTCTATTAAAGCAATTTCAGGTACGCACTCACCACCTCTTGTGGCAGTGAATTCCATACTGAATTATGCAGATGTGACAATGTTTGTCCAAATCTCCCACCATTTAGCCTGAATTGATGATCACAGCTTGTAGTCACTATGCATTATTTTATAAACCCATTTCAGTTTCCTTTTTTTCTGAACCGTTTCCATTCCAATATTGTTATTGTTTTGGGGTCTTTCAAAACCAGTCTCTCTCATTGCAATAAGATTTTTCCCCTTTCCTTCCTAAGGAATTTGGTTTAGTTAGATCTTATCCTAACCTGTACAAAGAATTACCTGACTGGAAGTTCACTAATCTTGTTATTCTTCCAGCTAGGAAAAAGGTGGACAACCTGTCTAAAAGGGAGACAGAAATTTGGTCAGAATCTGAGGGGAACAATAAATCGGTGTGGTACGTTCAGATACACATACATATACATCACAGAGTGCTTTACTAAATATATGTCTGCCCATCAGATCTGGACAGCTAGACAGTGTCTGGTGAAAAAGGGATCAGTCTTAAAAATCATCTTCAAGTTGATTTTAGCATCAGCAGAGAGAAGAGGTGTGTCTCCTGTTGTTTCTAGTGTAGCATGAATAATACTAATCATAGCAGTATTCTCACTTGGTGGCAGCACCTTGCTGATCTCAAAAAGCTAAGCAGAGTCAGAATAGAAATCTTTTCAATGACCCTAAAGTAGAGCCGCTGCACATCATGGTTGGGTTTCTTTCTTTAAAGTTGCCTTTTCTAATCTGTCACCCCTCAAATGAATTGTAGATGTCAGAATTATGGCTGCCAGCCAGCCTATATTGTATGAGAGCTTGAATTAAACAGGGAAGTGGTGGACAGAAAAGAAGTTCTGAGGGGCTACCAACAGCAAAGCAAGGTAAAGCTGCAAGATCTGGGCTTCAGAATTCCAGGTACTCACTACACGACAGCAAAGAGTTGTCATTTTCTGAATCTCTTTGTTTCCATCCAGTTGCATTCACAAATCTGGTAGCCTGACTTATACAAACTATAGTACCTCTACATCTGTGAAGGAATATAGAGATAACCTTGAGAATAGGGAAGAAATGAGCAAGCCATTGGGGGGAACTTTGTGAAGAGTTTACTCAGTCATGAGAAAGAGGAGAATATGAGAAAGAAAATAAAAATAACCCCACCTTGAAGTTATTTAGTACTGTATAAGATGGGTTTAGAAAAGGCAGAGGAACTAGGGACCAAATTGCCAATATCCGATGGATAATGGAAAAAGCAAGGGAGTTTCAGAAAAACATCTATTTCTGTTTGATTGACTATTCTAAAGCCTTTGACTGTGTGGACCAGAACAAATTGTGGCAAGTTCTTAGTGGTATGGGGATACCACGTCATCTTGTATGCCTCGTGAAGGATCTGTATAACGACCAAGTAGCAACAGTAAGAACAGACCACGGAACAATGGACTGGTTTAAGATTGGGAAAGGAGTATGGCAGGGCTGTATACTCTCACCCTACCTATTCAACTTGTACGCAGAACACATCATGCGACATGCTGGGCTTGAGGAATCCAAGGCTGGAGTTAAAATGGCTGGAAGAAACATTAACAATCTCAGATATGCAGATGATACCACTTTGATGGCTGAAAGTGAAGAGGAACTGAGGAGCCTTATGATGAAGTTGAAAGAAGGAAGTGCAAAAGCTGGCTTGCAGCTAAACCTCAAAAAAAACCAAGGTTATGGCAACCAGCTTGATTGATAACTGGCAAATAGAGGGAGAAAATGTAGAAGCAGTGAAAGACTTTGTATTTCTAGGTGCGAAGATTACTGCAGATGCTGACTGCAGTCAGGAAATCAGAAGACGCTTAATCCTTGGGAGAAGAGCAATGACAAATCTCAATAAAATAGTTAAGAGCAGAGACATCACACTGACAACAAAGGTCCGCATAGTTAAAGCATGGTGTTCCCCGTAGTAACATATGGCTGCGAGAGCTGGACCATAAGGAAGGCTGAGAGAAGGAAGATAGATGCTTTGGAACTGTGGTGCTGGAGGAAAATTCTGAGAGTGCCTTGGACTGCAAGAAGATCAAACCAGTCCATCCTCCAGGAAATACAGCCAGACTGCTCACTTGAGGGAACAATATTAAAGGCAAAACTGAAATACTTTGGCCACATAATGAGAAAACAGGACACCCTGGAGAAGATGCTGATGCTAGGGAGAGTGGAGGGCAAAAGGAAGAGGGGCCGACCAAGGGCAAGGTGGATGGATGATATTCTAGAGGTGACGGACTCATCCCTGGGGGAGCTGGGGGTGTTGACAACCGACAGGAAGCTCTGGCGGGGGCTGGTCCATGAAGTCACGAAGAGTCGGGAGCGACTAAACGAATAAACAACAAATAAGATGGAACAGAAAGAAACCTGAACAAGCTTTCAAGCTTCTATAATTGTACCATACTACAATAAAGAGCATTCCTGGAATCCTGCTGCACCTGTTTCTTGATCCTGCCTAACTCAAAAGGCTGCCAGCACCTGAAAAGCTATCTATAGTTCTGGCTGCCATACTTGGAAAATGAAATAATAGAGCTGGAAAAAGTGCAGAAGGGAATCAGTGCAGAAGGGAATTTGGGTGGCTTTAAAAAAGGAGTGGATACATTCATAACAAATAGGTCTATCAAGAGCTGCTGGTCTTGAAGTTTCACTGTACTTCCAGGTTGGGGTCAGCATGACTCCGAACACAAGTTGCATGGGAACAATAGCCAGAGAGGGGTATGTCTCTGTCTTTGGTTTGCAAGCACTTTAGAGACTGCTGATTGGCCACTGAAAAAACAAAATACTTAACTAAGTTGGACCTTGGCCTCATCCAGCAGAACAGTTCTTATGTTCTTACTGGAGGTGAGCCGAGCTGGGGAGAGACAGTGGGAATAGGTAGGAAGAACAGTTGAGCCCTTCTACTCTTACAACTGGATATCAGACAGACATGCATTTTTTAAAAAAAAGTCACTCCCTACCTTGGTCCTTTGGTAAATCATAGTCTCTCCCTTTAACCTATCTCATAGGGGTATTTTTAAAAAAGGCTATCAACCTTGGAAACTCACTGACTGATTTGGGGCCAGTCACTCTCTTAGCTTAATCTACATTATTGGGTTATTACTGTGGGGTGAAATGAAGGGAACTCCTGGGAAAAAAAGGGATGTGAATAGCTTTATCCAAAAACATATTTTATTTAGAAATCAATGGTACATATCTTCCAAATAAACAAGAAAATGATTGGGGACTGCCATGGTCCTAAATATTTGAGCAACATCTGGAAAAGATATCCATTACTATGTACGTAACTGCTCTCTTGTGCGCAACCATCTCTGGGACTCAGTATTTTATTAATGCGGTGTAAAGAAATGCCTACAGCTAAAAACAAATAGAATACTTTTGCTGAGTTTGAGAGAGGGAATAAAAATTATACTTCTAAATTACATGAACCCCACAAAGATTGCACTTAGGGCTAAAAGACAATTATGCTGATTATACATCTTCCAGCCATTAAATACCGATTTGTTTAGCTCATAAAATTATAGCTGAGAATTGTCTGTTTAATTTATTACTAGAATATTATAAATGTATATCTTTTTAATGAGGATTTAATTGTATATCTAAATGACCAATGCAGTTTTATTATTTATTAAGCAGAAGTTATTCTTCAAGGCTTTTCAAACTTTTAGTAAAGGAATAATACCATTAATATAAAATATTTAATTTCTTTAATATGAAGGTCTTGATAAATGCTTTTTTAATTAATTTCAAATTAATATTAAATGAAGTAGGAAAGGTATAATTGTTTTCTAAAGGTATTGCTGTTTCAGTGGATATGTATCAAAGCTACAGCTATTAATTACTTTAAAATACTGGCATAGTAGTAAAAACAAAAGTATTTGTACATCTGTTAGTAGTTTTGATATTTTTACTAGAAAGTTGAGGTTAACTGTGAAAAATGCAGCCAAAGTCTGTCTGAACTCTCAGTTAAACTTGATGGTTTTGGAGAAGTTACTGTTTCTTGGCCGCATCTATCTCAGTCTCTGCAGGTGCTAAACTGCTGATAGCTTACTGTTATGTGTGGACGTAGCCAGCCAAAAAAAGAAAGGAAGGGGAGGGGAGGGGAGGGAGGAGAGGAGAGAAGGGGAGAGGAGAGGAGAGGAGAGGAGGGGAGGGGAAAACATGAAACTCTATTGTGATAATATACTTTCCTATGCAGTATAATCCCTTTCTTGTTCAGGCAGAAGATTGTTGAACTTAAATAACATGCCCATGTAAATGCCTATAGAACAATCTGATAATATATAGTTTGTTGAAACTGACTTGATGAAACATAATCAATCAATCAAATACTCAACCTATGAGTTCCCTGGGCATTATGTCAGCATTTTTATTTTTAAAACATGGACATGAGTGTCCATGGAGAAGGTCAAGTGGGACATTGACATGAATAAAAAGACTTTATTACACAAATGCCAAGTCTTATGTACTACTTTCAGGTGTCATAATGCAAATACATAATCATGGTACCTTCATGATTACATCATTGTATACATGTTTTCATTTTGGTATCACTGTGGTTTGTTACACTGCTGCTGAGCATGGAATATGCTTTTTTACTTATTATTTTTTATTAAACATGTTAGAAAAAAGAAAAGAAAGAAAAATCAGAAAAGAAACAGAAAAACTAATGAAAGTAGAGTAAATTGAGAAGAGATTTATAAATATTATAAAACTGAGGAAAATGAAATAAATTCAGTATAAATTTTCAGAGGAATATTAATTCAGTTCTATATATTTATTTATATTATTCATTTATTTATATTTCAAATTTAGTCACCACCTATCTCACTCCAAAAGTGACTCTGTACATCATTTTTAAAACTACGCTTCATTATTAAAATCTTTACTATGTGAATATCAACAACAGCAATCAGCACAGTATCAAAGGAAATCAAATCAAATTTCTTTTTTATTTTGATTTCAACAAGAAAAATTACAATAATTTCTGGCTTGCAAATAAGAAATATATCTATATTTAACAGATCATCCAAGGTTTAAATGTTAAGTTTTATGTTAAGAGAAACTTAAGTTTCAGAAGGGGTACAAACCCATGGGTAAAACTGTAGTCCCAAAATGGTTTCCATGTTAAATTAAATTCAATATCAGATTCAATTTTCAAATACAAGGCTATTTTAGACATCAAAGCATACTCCCCCAATGTAGTTTACCATTCTTCTACAGAAGGAATCGTTCATACTGTACTTTGCAATGAGAAGCATAAAGTATCTTAACAGCTGTTAGCACATACAAAGCTAATGTACTTTGTGGGAATCTAAGGTTTAATGGTATTTAATGAAAAGATGATAGGTTATAAGTTCAACTTTTATAATTTGTTTCATTCTATTATACATCACTTTCCAAAATTGTTGACCTTTACAACATTGCTACCAAGTATGGAAAAATAATCCAACCTGATCATTACATTTCCAACAGTTTTTAGAATGAGTTATCAATTCTAGCAGTCAATACTGGAGTAATACCATTGGTGAAACCTCTTATATCAGTTTTCTCTAAGTGTGATATTCACTGAATTTAAAATTTATTCACTGATTTTAAAAATTTTCTTCCACTGAAATTCCCATTGTTGTATATCAGTTGTTCTATCCAAATTCTGTTATCCATTTAATCATATATTTTTTAACTTGTTCAGATTTTGAGAGACATTTCACTAGCAACTTCTACATAAGGCCCATTAAGTGCTCCAGTTTTTGGTAATAAGCTGTCCTGACTAAGCAAAGACCTTGCCAAGATGAGGAGAAAGTCTTTAGTGTTTTATTTACTGCTATTGTAGACAGAAAATCCTACAAAACTGAAGAAGCGTGGGAAAACCCAGACAGAGAAACCCCAAAACTCAAGGTGGGTCTGTTCTGGGTTTCTTTGAATGACAGCTCAAAGTCTCTAAACTACTCATGCATTTGCCCCCTTGGATAGGGGCCTCCTCCTGCTCAGCATCCCTACTCATGACATAAGCTTTTCAAATTCAGTCAAATCTCTGAGTGTTCCACCTAGTTATTTGTAATTTCTTCAGAACTGTAGAGCTTATCTGAAGATATTAGAATCAGTCAAGAGGTTATGACCCTTACAAATAAAAAAAAAAATCTCAGAGGATTTCATCTTTGTGTGGTTTTAATTATTATTTAATAATTAAATCTTGCAATCTGTATTATCATCTCTCCACTGACCAAATTTTATACATTTCATTGTAAGTTTTTCTTTGGTTATCATTTGTACCAACTTCCCAGAAAGTATGTTCTGCAGTTTCTCCTGGGTTACTTTTATTTATTAATGTCACACTGGTTACTTTTCTATTGATTCTTGAATTGCTTTACATTTGTAAAAATGAGAAAATGAAACAATATAATTCTTTATGGTCTAGAATTGATAACATGCTAAAGGACTGAGCTAGTTCTATATTAATTTTATACAGATTTTTTTTCTTTTATGTTTAGTTAATTTTAAACATGCTATTTAATATTAACTGTTATAGTTTTTTCTTTATTACATCTTGGTTATATTTTACAAAAAAAAAATTAAAAATTGACACTGAGGTTGATTTTGGGACATTTCATGTTTTTGCTAGGAACCTTTCATATCCTGAGGCCCAGAGTTCCTTCTGGTAGGGACAAACAAACAAACAAACAAATTTCTGTTATTTTAAGAACTCCCAGGTCAATGCCATTTTGTTGTTTATTCGTTTAGTCGCTTCCGACTCTTCGTGACTCCATGGACCAGCCCACGCCAGAGCTTCCTGTCGGTCGTCAACACCCCCAGCTCCCCCAGGGACGAGTCCGTCACCTCTAGAATATCATCCATCCATCTTGCCCTTGGTCGGCCCCTCTTCCTTTTGCCTTCCACTCTCCCTAGCATCAGCATCTTCTCCAGGGTGTCCTGTCTTCTCATTATGTGGCCAAAGTATTTCAGTTTTGCCTTTAATATCATTCCCTCAAGTGAGTAGTCTGGCTTTATTTCCTGGAGGATGGACTGGTTGGATCTTCTTCAATGCCATTAGGACCTGGTAATTTGTTTTTGGTAGTTTTCAAGATATCCTAGAATGTCTTCCCTTGTTACCTCAATTTGTTTTGTTTCATTTCCCTCCCTAAGAAGGTCAGTAAAGGCTCAAGTATCTGTCCTATAACTTCTGAAGTAAAATAAGATGTAAAGGACTGCAGAATCTATATCTTCCTTAAGCACTCCTTTCACTCATTTTTATTTTATTTTATTTTATTTCCCACCTTTATTATTTTTATAAATAACTCAAGGCGGCGAACATACAAATACTCCTTCCTCCTCCTGTTTTCCCCACAACAGCAACCCTGTGAGGTGAGTTGGGCTGAGAGAGAGGGACTGGCCCAAGGTCACACAGCCTAAGGTGGGACTAGAACTCACAAATCCCTGGTTTCTAGCCCAGCACCTTAACCACTAGACAAAACTGGCTCTCCAAGAGACCAAACCTTTGTTCTCTAATGGTCCAGAAAACTCCCCTGGATAGTTTTCTATTTCAAATTCTTGTTTTCCTTATAATGCCCCCCCCACCCAAAAATAGGGAAACTATGGATAATTAGTAGATGAAAGAAAATTGTTCAGACTAACTATAAACAACATCATGACACAGTAGCTACTATGATTAGCACAAAAATAAAATTTTCCAACTTTACTAAATGTGGTATGATCACAAAATTGAAAAAGTTGTTGAAAATGATGGTGTTAATATTTTGTTGGATTTTCACATACATACTGATTGCCAGCTAGAATATAACACCAGATATAACACTAATTGAAAAGAAAATACTATGTTTTGTAGATGTGGCAATATCTAGGGACAGCAGAATCAAGGAGAAAGAATTGAAAATAAATACAAAATATAGAAATCTAATTATCAAAATGGGTAGATTATGGGAAAGGTCTTGCAAAGTCATTCCTACAGTTATTGGTGTATAGGGCAGAATAACAAACAGATTAAACAGATTTTTTAAATATTTTGGCTATTAGCAACTGTGGATTTCCGAAATCTACCTCACTGGGCGCATGTTGTATCTATCATCTTAATTGAATAATTGCTAGGTTCTTGGCTGGAACTCAATTTTTCAAAGGACACCAGTCAATGATGTGATTATTATTGTTTGTTCTTTATATTTCCTTGATAGAATAAAAACAGCTCCGTACAGAGATCACATTATCACAGATACAGGAAGCAGATAGTGGACACAATCCTCATTGAGAACCATTCTTCAATTTAACATTCTCCTAATAAAATTGGCGACCACTGTATAAATCCAAGCCAGGGTGTCTTGGGGGGACGAGGGGGCTGGCTGAGGATTATTGGCCCTGTAGTCCCCATACCTGTGAATGTAAGGAAAGGATGAATTACAATGTGGAAAAAGGACACAAGCATTAGAAAGTATGATTATTCTTCAGACAGATACTTTGTACTTCATAATGCTACACATGTTGAAAACTCTAAGTGTATTCTACTATCATTCAACTTTTTTTCTCTTTTTTTTCACTGACCTCTCTGGAATAACTTATATGACTTGCAGTGGCAATTTTTTTCCCCTGTGCAGATTTATTTTGTGTGAATGGTAACTGAAAATCCTTTTGGCACATAATCATAAAAAAAATAAACCATGTGTTGTTAATAATAATCCCCTGTTACAAAGAAAACTTTTTCAGCACAGCAAGTTCCTTAAGCATCATATGTCAAGAATGTGATCTGAAAGTCACTTGGGGGCCAGCAATGCAATTCAGTGAATCTTATATACAAGCAGCTGTTCCCAGAGATCATTTATTAAGTGTTCACCAGCATTAGTCAAGGAACACTGAAAAATATGCATTGGGCTTTGAAAATAAAACATTAAAAAGAGACAAAAATATATTTCAACCTGCAATGTTCAGAAAACACAGCAAATTTGCAGCAAAGTGATCAGAGACATGTCAGAAAGCCCCTATCAAAAAATTCAATTTCAAATTATAAGAGTTTCCAAACAGAAGCAAAGATAATTCAAGAATCAAGGAGACACACTCAGTAAGTTATTGGCTCTTTCAAAATAGAAAAATGTGGTCAATTTTTTTTTAAAAAAAAGCTTACTTTGGAATGAAACAAATAACAAGTCTCAGTTTGGTTTTAGAGGGAGAGGTGATATAATTCCCTAAAGTTTTTCTTTTTCCTGTGTGTTGCACTGTAACATACTTATTAGCAATCTGTAGTGTTTCAGATTCAATCCTGAAAGGTGCTCCAGAGCACACAGAGACATGAACATAGCACCTGCCTGCAACTCTTTCAAGCAGATGTATCTTTTCCCAAAGGTCTTCTTGCAGCTATTGTGAATCCTGAAAAAAGACATCACTTCTTTAAAGAGTTGCAGGCAAGTATCATCTTTGCACCTTTGCATATTCTGAAGAACAAAGCATTCCACAGATCTAGTATCAGTTTACTTTTATTTATTTGTGCATTTAAAGACTTTTCTTTTAGTTGCAAACTAAAGAATGCTGCCAGATTCTCAAGTGTGCATTTGGATACATAAAGAAAAAATGGGAGGAGAACAGTGGCAATCTGCATTTAGTTAGTATTTTTAGCCTTGTTAATATGTTTTTAAGTCTATTTCTTTCTTCTTCTCCTTTTCACTGCTAAGAATTCTTTTATTTTTCCTAAACAGAAAGAATTCTAAATAACACCGGTATGTTTCTCATTCCAGCAATCCTATGAAGACTCCTAGATATCTGAAACCATCACAGCCTCTGACAAAGTTGAACTGTTCATGTTTGCAGTCCCTTCCCATATTTCATCTTAAGATAGTCTCTAAATGTGGGTGTCATGCCTTTAATACCAGTTATTTCCCTTTCCTTTTCCCAGTTCATTTATCATCTTGGCTGATGACATCCTCTAGGGAACTCAAAAGATTGTACTACGTATTGGGCGTTTTAAGCAGACTAATTTAGGTAGTATCTAAATACTGAATTGGGAAAACAAAAGTAGATGCAGAAAAGCATCTGTGCAGGTACACCTCATGGCCGCTGAAACTTTGCCAACTCTCTCCCTCAACATAAAATCAATGATAGCAAATAATTACAATCCAGGGCATCAGGATACTCTATGTCCATTCCCTTTGTTGCATACTTAGAATGCTTCAAGGAGCAAAAAAAAATTCCTGCCTGCATTTGTTTCCTCATTCAGAAAAGCAGATTTTGACCAGACAGAGCAATCCAAACAGGATGAGGAAAAAAAATCCATATAAAGGAACAACCAAATCCTAAAACTCTGCCAGAAAGGAGGTGGCTGCCTGCAGGGAATTTTTTTTTTTCTTTCTCCTCCAGCCAAATTCATCCTTGAAATGCTCCTTTTTGCTGGTCCTGCCAGAGGAGCAATTGCTTATTTTTATCCACACTGCCTCCCCCTCAGCTTCCACCATTATAGATGAACACAGAGTGGCCTTATGATCTTGGTTATATGAAAAAATTCTGTGCATATTTATTTGGGAATAAAGCCATTTAATTCCATGCTACTAATTCTCAAAAAAGTCTGCATAGGACTACTGCTTTCAGCTTCACAGAGCATAGAACATCTTCTTCAACCCAGTACCCTCCAGATGTGTTCAGCTGTAGAACCAAGGTAGTTGGGGGAGTGTATATCCACAAGGATGGGCAATGGGAGGTGTTGAACTGGCTGTTAAAGGAGAATGGAACCTGTAGTTTGATGCTAGTCCTTGCTTCTGGCCCATCTGCCTTCTATCAGTCCACATCACTGGATGCCTTAGTCTCCAGCTGTTGTTGGTTAATATCAAGTCTGTTCACAATAAGATCACATTCATATAAAATCTGGTGGTAGATGATCATGGTCTGCATCATGGAAATCTGATTAAGTGAAGACGGATGTGGCTATATTCAAGATTTGCCCTCTTGAGTTCCAAGTATAAGAACACCTATGAATCCAAGACCAGGGAGGTGTCATGGTAGTGATTTTTCATGAGTTCTTGGCTATAACCAGAGGTGCTCCTTCTCAGGCAGCTAGAAGTGAGAGGTGAGCTGGGGTTGCTGCTACTGTACCATATACACTGCTGTCTGGCAGCAGCACTGCCTAAGATTGATCTCATATGTGGGCTGATGGTAAAATTCCCCAGACTCTTAGTGCTAGGGGAATTCAATTTTCATGTCCTTGGGAGGAGAATCCAGAGGGGCTTCAGATTTCATGGCCTCCATGGCAGTCATGGCTGTCTCCAGAGCTCAGACCTGACACATATAAGTGGTCACATGCGATACTTGATATTTACCTGAATACTTGAGACTTGTTAAGAATATGGAGGGTATTGTCATCAGTCCTTTGTTGTGGTTAGATCATTCTTGTTCACATACATATTGTCACCATGCTTGATCTCTACAGGAATGAAGTTCTCATCAAAACGGTCTGACTCTTTAGGCTTTTCCATGCAATCAGGCACACCTTGCCAGACTCTACAATTTGGAGTCAATGGGGCATTAATTGAGATTTCTCCAAGGTAGCTCTGATCTATGCACAGATGCTGAGGGATTTCATGGTTCATGGAGGAGCTGTGGGAGATGAAACAACTGAAGACAACATATCTAAAGAATGGTAGTAGAAAACAAAGAGTAAATGTGAACAAATAAAGTTGTATACCCACTATCAGAAGTGTGAATACTTTTCTGCAGATATTGCATCAAACGATTCTCATCTAGTGGCTCTGTTCAAGATTACTTTGGGGAGAAGATATTCCTGCAGGCTACTGTGACAATTTTGCCAGATTCTTCAGATACTGTATAAACTGTTCACATTGACAATTCCCTGGACAGAAGATTTGGGCAATGTCTTGTGAGACTATGTGAGATTCTTTTCAGCTTGTGGAATCTAAGGAAGTGACAGGGTTCTTGAAGGTATGAGCTCTGCCACCTACGGGATAGATTTGGGAGATTATTAATGCCCCTTGAGGGAGGAGTTGATACCTTCTGGTTGAAGAAGTCAGTGATGTGCCCACTCCTGAAAAGGTCATTTCAAGTTCCAACAGCCTTGGCCAACTTTCACTCAGTTTCTCTTTGGAGGAAGATTTTGAAGAAGGTAGTGACACTTCAGCTAAAGAGGATCTTAGAGGAAGCGGTTTATGTAAGTGGGACAAAAGAAAGCCAACAAATCACAGAAAGAGGGAGATGTAGTTTGTAGGTGATCAGTCTGATTCAATTCAGGTTCTAAGACTGATGCTGGAAGGGGTTTGCACTTACCCTGAAGAAGCAGGTCTACAATTTGGGTGTCCTGGACTTGCAGCTTCTTACATACAGAAGTCTCATTCACAGGGGCCTTTGTCAAGCTTCAGTGGTGTGCCAGTTGCAGGGCTTTTTGGACTGAGAAGCCCTTATGAAAGTGATTTACATGCTCATCACCATTTAGATTACTGAAATGCATCTTTGAACATGATTCAGCAATTATGGTTACAGAAGTAAAGTGGAATACTTTGGTTACTGCTTTGGATACCAATAGGCTTCCAGTCTAATTGAAAGTACTGTTCTTGACTTATAAAACCCTATATGGCTTGGCCTCTGTGTATCTTCATGAATAGTGTTTCCAAATTCCCAATAGAACTTTGGGATTCAGGAATTAGAAATCAGAATTCCCAGGAATTCTTGGGAAATCCTAAAATCGTATGTTCTGTATTTTTCCTAACATGCAACCTGAAAGAGCTTTACACTCTCGAAGTCATCCAGTTAGTGCCAAGGCATGTCGTCATGTGTTCACTGATCTCCAAGACTGAGATAGAGGCCCTTTGCACCTCCTGTAAGGCTTAACCTGCAGGAGGAGGAAAAGGAAGAGAAAGTCAACAGGAGGAAAGCCAAGGACCTGTTTTATTGGGTCTGGTTATACCCAGGGTACCTTTTGTGTCAGCTTGGGTGTCAGCTGCCCCAAGCAGGAAGTGTTCCTCAGAGCTCCATTTCCTAGGACCTACAAGAAAGCCACACTGCCTTCCAAAAGCTACAATCAGAACAGTATAGGGCACCTCCTAGCCAGTGTCCTCAGCACTTTTCTTCCCATTTTCCTGATTTCTTAACTGATTTTTCTCAGGATTTGGAAAAACGTAAATTTCCAGAGAAATGCAGAAGGGATTCCTGCATGGAAACACTGTTCAGGTGCATCTTTCTTTTCCAGATTTAGTCCATCTTGTGCATTCATCCTGAGAACGGAAGTTGAGACATCACATTATGTAACAGTTTCCCCCTGAGGTTCGGGGTGTTGATGGACTATAGTAACATAGCAGGTTCTCAGGAAGGAGGGAGCACATTCCAAGTAGAGGGTGCGGTGATACAAGAGACAACACAGTCCTGAGTTAGATCGTGGGAAGAGTAAGAGATTTAGAATAGCCACTCCCTAGAATCTCCCAGGGTATATCCATTAGGTTAGAGTTATGCAGCTTTAGTCTGGCAAGATTCTGTCTATACTCTGTAAGCAAAAAAAGAACTGAACTTTGGCTGGATTGCTTCTATGTCATTCTTGGGCTGAGCCTGACAGGGGGCCACCATCCTAGCTGGCAAGACCATACTATACTAACAAGCTTTTGGTGTTGATAGAGGGTATAGCCTGCCTTTATGTTTTGATACATTTTGAATACTAGGTTTCATTGCTATTTTTATATGGCATATACAGTTGTAAAGAAAAAAACAAACAAATATAGATACTGTATATACAAACATAGATAAATAAGTAAAATATTTACAACAAATTATAGAAGCTGAGTTCACTAAAGAGATCAAAAGCAAAGAAAAAGAAAACACAAGACCACTGTATATGTTTCCTTACCCTCCTTAAGTAAAATTATTCTTCTTAGTTTTATGAAAACTTCATCCTGAAAGCACAAAGCAGTTGTATTAGGTTAGCAAGATTGAGTTGTTTAAAATTTCAGGGATGTCCGCCAAAAAAATAATAATAGGAAGTTGTATGGAAAGAAATGTGCTGACAGCAGTAATGTTTTGGTAATAATTCATGTGTTGTAGATGATGCTCTGGAACGCAGCCCAGCTGGCTAATGCAGATTGGTGATGCTCTTTTGCTGATGGCTGTACAATTGATTGACATTTCTGCTCCATCATGAAATCAGCTTGCAAATTAAATGGAAAGAAATAAAAAGGTAGGAGAACTTAAAAAGGGACTTGGTGCCTGAGTGTTTTACAGCATATAAAGTTTGGAGGGCTGATTTTTTTCTCATAAGACACAAGCTTCATTTCTCAGCTCAGTTTGTTTTCAGCTGGGATTCCACCATCCAGCAAATATATGTGCTTATCTTCTGCCTGTTCCACTCCATCTCTTCTTCCTCCAATTCTCTGTATTTCATGTACTACTGCCATTATATAAATATGCAACTCTTGGACTTCACCAAGGCCTATGTCATTCTGATTTTTTATAGGCAGTGTGCTTGTAAATAATAAAACAGGGCATCACTAGCTGAAGATAACAACTTCTCTTCCTGAAACTTCTTGTGGGACAAAAATACCACATGCTGCTTGCATAGAATATTGCCCTCCAGGTAACAAGGAGGCTTTAAAACACTGGCACTACTTGATGAATGATGGTAGACAATGACTTGATGCCATACTTTTCACCTAAGGCATGAGTGTCCTGCAACTGTTTTAGTTTGTCTTGTGCTTGATCATGTGCTTTTGTAACTTTATGAAGGTCTATTGAGTAAAACCTAATAGGAAGTCATATACATGTTGTAACTAATGGGATCAACTTCAGAGTAAAGATTGGATTATTATTTTTTTTAGCTGCATCTATGCCACATCTTAGATTAAGCCTCAATGGGTTATGCAAGTTGTAGGAATTCAGCAACTGTCTTGCCATGTTGCATGGACCAGGCCATTGTGTTAATCCATAATATGGTTGTTATTTGGGGGGGTCTGCATGCTAAATAAATAAGATTTTAGGCACTGAGTTTACTCAAACAGCAGTAGTTTCTCAACTTGGATTCATCAAATAACCACATCTGCATCAATTTAGGCTAGCCCTTGCAAGCCACAAAAGAACTGTACAAATCCATGAATCAGTGCCAGCTAATCCATTGTAGAACAGGGAAATTGTAAACTACAACATGTATTAAATTCCAGAATTTTGTACAGTGCAGTACCTTTTTGCAAACATAGTTCCCACATGTTCACTATAGTGCTAAAGCCTGAATTTGGATTTTGAGAAATTCCTATGTAGAATATGGTTATTTACTTAAATCTGGAAACCAGTTTTATTGTGTAACTCTCCTGCAAGCTCTGCACTGTACACTGAGTTAGTCGCCCATCATGTAGCATTATGGTGCCAAATCACAATGAAAACAATGCTTCCTCACTGTTAAAGAAAAATGGTATACATTAGTACTCAGGGCTTGTCTGGACTTATGTGTCATTACAGCACTCAACTACCTTTGAATTGCTAGTTCAACCACTGAAAGTGGCATCAAAATCAGGAGTGTAGATGTAAGAATTAGTTAGGATTTGTCTCTTATTTATAAGTGTTACTGTAATATATATCTACCTAAATCCAAACTCATCTTCAAAGGTTAATAGACTATTGCTGTTTGAGTAAACTCCGTACCTAAAAGCATAAAACGTATTCAGTCCTAAGGATGAATTAACCAAATACAGTTTTTGTACTTATTTAGCCCTAATAGCCAAGGTGCTATCTAAAACTTGACATTTTCTTTCCATACTGAGTGAAGGGGGGAAATCCAAAAGAATCAATGGGCTCTGGGACCACTGTTCAGGAACAATAAAATGGCTTTCTTAGTAGAGTGCAAAATATACAAGACAGTATTGTGTGTGTGTGTGTGTGTATCACAGTAGTAATAATAATATTACAAGATCATACAAGTCTCATATCCTTGGATATTCCATCCCATCTCTGTATTAGATCAATAACTTTGAAGCATCAGGTAGATATCAACTGATGATATATCAACCTTTATTTAGATAATTAAAACTGAATAACTAAATGAATGTTGTGCTTTGGATGAGGTAGTTTCAGCCTAAGGGCCTTCATGCATTGCCCATTTATCCAGTCACCAGAAGAGGCAAGCAATATTTCTGGAGAGCATAAACAGATGACATCTCCAACTTTTAATCCCCTACTCACTGTCAAAATGACACAAGGGCATATTTTTCTTGTGTAGTTCTATGCTTTTCCATATTATGTAGCCTTAAGACTCCTGTCAGTTGGATAGTGTGCTTCAGTTTGTTGCAGGTTAACCACAGCAGCTTATTGACTACTTTGCAGGTGCAGGAATGCCCCTTCAACTCAGTCATTGCTTGCTATGCTCCCTAATATGTTTAGAGCTGATTTTTGTTCTAGATACTATAGTAGCATAATGGCTATAACTCTTGCTTTGTAAATAGAAGGTTGCTTGTTTAAAACCCAACATAAATGTTTTTGTTCAATTCCTTTTTTTTCTTTTTTTATAAGAATTTTATTAAGTTTCAAGCAAAAATAAAAGCTGCAGAGAAACAAAAAACTACAATGAAAAAAAAAACTAAAAAAGGGTAGAAACACAAGAGAAAATTTTCAAAATTACAAAAAGAAGTGACTTCTGACTTTTAACAGCAAGAATATAAAACTATTTTCCATAATTAATCCCTTACTGTATATTAAACCAAAATCACATTATTTCTATAAATTATTCCATTGGCACATTATAAAAATCACTAAATCAGTTGCTCCCTCCCCTTAAAATAATATATATTATATTATATTATATTATATTATATTATATTATATTATATTATATTATATTTTAAGCTGATTAGGAGATATATATCTCTCCTAATCAGCTTCCCCCCAAAGTTAACATTTATTTAATTATCTCCTTCTCACTACTATTCTATATGTTCCTGTCTACTATAATAAAGACCATACTAAAATATATATATAAATTGTCTGCCATTATACTTGATAATACAACAACTTTAATAATCTTAATCATATTAAACCCAAAACCAAACATTTATTATTTTTTTAATTATAACTTAATAATCTTAATCCAAATGATTAAAGATAAATGAAATCAGCCAAACCCTAAAAACAATCCAGACAGCTATTCTTAAACCCTTATCCCACTTCAAAATAAACCAGAGTGTTTACATATCCCCACAATATGCACAGAGCTATTCCTCCCCACCCCCCACCCCCGAACCTCCTACTTTTCCCTATGCCTGCCTACCTTTTCCAGCTCTATACTGCTTCACTGTGTTTTGGGCTAACTGAAAGCTGAGTGTGAAACCGTTCTACCTCATGCGACTAGAAAAATGGTGAAACAGTGCACTACGGGGAGGGAGGGAGGGAGGGAGGAAGGGATGATAGACAGACAGACAGACAGACAGAGATGCATTCCTGCTAGGTTTCAAACCAGCAACCTTCTATTTACAATGCTAAAGATATAGTTATTGTCCTATTGTGCTCATGGTAAGGATAACTCTAAAAAACATTAGAAAGGAATAAGATTTTTTTTCACTTAAACATGCCTGTTATGCCTGCATGAAGGTGCATCTTGATGCTTTAATTTGTATATATGTATACAATTTAACTCTGTATGTATGTATAAAAGTATATATTTTTCTTAAGGCAGCTTAGAGTCAAACCAGCATTAGCACAGGAGAGGAATGGTATCATTTAAATAGTAAGTGCAGATATGCCCTAAGTCTCCTTCAAGTTGAGCCTAAAATGAAGCAGAATGCTACTTCATGGAGATTTAATTAAAACATTTGAGAAACATATATAATTTAATGAAGTTAACTTTTTAGGCAATATTTGATAAGCATGTACCTAAGAGTAATTTGCTGGATTATTAAGAAAATCTGTGAAACTGGACTGCAGATGAATTTGATGGGATGACACATAGGAATATGCCAACAAAACAGACAGTGTCCCTGCACAGTATTGAGAATTGGGTAAATTAGTTGACAATTGCTAGTCCATCAATGTCACCATCCCAGGTAAGCCCAGGGCCGCAACTAGGGTCTGTGTCACCCGGGGGAAACATGGACTCCGCGCCCATCTTGGTGCCCCCCCCCAGCGCTCATTCCGGTGCCCCACCAGCGTGGCTGCCCAACCCCCTAGTTGCGGCCCTGGGTAAGCCCCCAAAGCTCATGTTTTATCAGTTTCCTTCATTGTACATTTTCAGCATTAATTTGATTCCTGATAACAGTTAAATATATTTTGAAGTATTTTTCCTCCTATTATTATCTGTGTGTGCCTTCAAGTCAGTGTTGACTCCTGGCAACTGTCTGGACTAGTCCCTGCAGTTTTCTTGGCACGTTTTTTTCAGAAGTGGTTTGCCGTTCCCTCCTTCCTAGGGCTGAGGGACCCAGTTGCCCAACTGGCTTTTTGCCTAAGGCAGGACTAGAACTCATGGTCTCCTGGTTTCTAGCCTGGTGCCTTAACCATTAGGCCAAATTGGCTCTCTTTCCTATTGTTGTACCATTCTGTATTTAGTTTAATTAATAATCAGAACAAATAATCCCTCCATCTACTTTTCCTTGTGACAGTCAAAGTGCTAGCAAATAACCTAATCATGGAACTGTTTGATTTACTTAATCCTGAATGCATACCTGAGTTTGATCATGGTAAATTATCTGTAAAATTCTATGGGAGCAGATATATCTATTTTGAGATTGAAGAATGTGATCTTTAAAATTTCCCCCAAATATGCTGGTAATATTTTCAAAAAAGCCTTTTCCTGGAGTATGGAAGTTCTGGCTCCATAAATATCATTTTGCATTTTTTGTAATGATAACAATTTCAGGTTTATGTATTTTTACTGAAGAAGCATTATTCCCCAGTTGTCCTCTCTGAACTAACTTTTAAAAAAATGCATTTGGTCCAACCACAGCATCTCCATCAAGCTGAAACTTTTCTAGAGAACAGTAAGACAGTTCTACCAGATTCTCTTCAGCATTAGTAATTTAATCTGGCATTCAATGTAGGCATCAAGAGACGTCTGTAACAAAACCCAAGGTTTCCTCCTGCACAGCATCTTTTCTTATTGTAATAATATGCTTACTGAATTTCCTTCAATAGTCATTAAATAGAAAGGTCTCTATAATAAAATAGATTATGCTGTGTTAGCACAATTTACTTGATAATCAGAAAATGTATAATTGGATGTGCAGTATACATTTATATCTCCTTGGTCAAGAACTCAGCTGGTATAATATATTTGATTTTTAAAACATGTAACAATACTTCAATTATGGTTTGATCTAGTTTCTAGCAAAAGGCTATTAATCACTTAGCAAAATTGAAATATAGAAGTTTAAAAGCAAAATGGTTCAGATTTCACTTTTTCAGCTGTGTTGAAACAGAGTGCAGCAACCAGTATGATAGTTACATATTTTTTGTATTACAATATTCCAAAATGTAGCATTGGTTGTATATGACTGATAGCAATTATCTTTCATTTCATGTAGTATCATTGATCTGTTCTGAAATCTTTTATATGGTAATGTCTCTGGATCAAATGGCATAGTATTGAAAAAACTGATAACTTGGGCTGTGATTATTGGAATGGAAGGCTTTACAGTAGGTTGCTCTATTTTTTCTTTCAAATTGCAAATTTATGGTTTTGAAAATTTGTGCATAGATCAGTTGTTGTTTTAGTTAAATACATTCAACAACATAAATGTGCAGTGATTTTTTGTTGTTGCTGTTGTTGTAGTATATAGTATGTTCTGTCCATTATAGTACTTTGGAAGTTTTTTCTAGGATAAATGCAAGTGATGCAACTTGGATTCACAAGGATATGGTCCAGAGAGATTTTGGAACTTCTGAATTTGTGGCCCTCCTAATGCTATAGTAAAAGATTTATTGACTATTTTTTAAGGCAACATTAGCTAACAATGGACAACTGACAGGAGATGGTGGATGGAAACCTTCCAGCAAAAGGAAGCATCTTTATTTTTTGCATGATTCACTGCTTTGGTAATGACTTTCCTTTAAACAAGGTTCTATAATATTATAAGTTAATATTATACTCAGTTATATATGCAGAATATTCTCTTCACAAAGATATTTAAGATATTTCTCCCTTTCTCTTTCTTTCTCGTATTTATGCTATAAATACATTTTATTCTGATAGTCAAGCAATGCTCTTTATGAATTTAATACAACAGGATTTCCAGTCCTGTTCCGGTAGATGTAGACAGTAGTAACTATTTCGTATTTTTCACTCTAAGAATTTCAAGGAAAGATTTGTTTAGAATTTCACTTTTAGTGCTAAATTAAATTTGATATAGTTGATGTACTATGTGAACTATTCCAGACTTTTTTGCCCTTTGCCAAGACTACAACAATATCATTATAGTTTTACCACCACACTAGATGTATGCTATGGATTTTTGAGAATGTCCTTTTCAAGTTTTTCCCCCAGATATATTTAAATAAGAAAAAGCCATGTGAAAATGGCTGTATGATTTACTTATTATCTACAAACTGGGGGTTACCTATGTGGATTTAAAAAACCCTTTGCAATTATCTTTCAAACAGCAGCTGAAATCCATGCTTTTCATCCATGTAAGCTCACTCGTATTTTACTGTTTTCAGCATTTTTAATAACCATTATAGGACAAAATGTCCTAAAGTGTCATACAGTTGAGCCTCAATGTTTAACTGAGATTTTGGCACCAGTCCAGCTGTCTGACCTATCTTCCTTTGTTTCACATTTTGAAAAAGGAAGTTCCCAAGATTTTGTAGGAAGGAGGACTAGCAGGGCCAGGATATTGGGCAGAAAGCTGAATGAAATGCTGACCTGCAAAGATGTAGCAGGAAGGAAGAGGAAAGCAAAATTCCTAACTATGACAACATGAACATTTCGAACAAAAAAAGTATAAAGTCTTGAAACAAAACCAACTCATTCTAGAAGATTCTAGGTTAGATTTTGTAATCCTCTTTGATTTAGTGTATTAAGCTACCTAAGCTAATGGGGACACACAACAGGTATTGATGAAAAAAGAAGGGGTGCCAAGACAACTCCCATAGATGGGGAGAAGGCTGCAAACCAGCTTGTTTAGCAGCAGACTGAGCCAACTTATTGCCTTTAATATCAGGATGTGCAGGAACTTTATTATTGTAATTGCAGAAGGAATAGTCAACAGAGAGCTCAAATCAAAGCCTCATGTTTCAAATTACTAGTAATAAAGCCTCTATTACCTCATAGCTGTCCAAAATCATACAAATGCCAAAAGCATATAAAGAGTCTGTATAAATATTTCCAGAGACTGAGCCAGTAATTTGAAGTACATGACAGAGGGCAAGTAGTTCAGCTACCTGAGCAGACACAGCAAGAAGGATGGTATGAGCTTCCAGAACATTACAATTGGTAGTAATAGTATATGTGGACAGATGCTTGCCATTGTTCACAACAAAGCTAGTACCATCAGTATACAATTCCCAGTCAGCATTAGGCAGAGGAATGTCTTTTAATTCTGAGTAAAGTTTAGTCATTGTTAAAGTAAGAGTTAAACAACTGGTATGTTCTGGTACCCTATCAGTATGTTCCAAAAACTGAGCAGAGTTCAGGCCAAAAGATCTTTTGACAGTCACATTAGGAATTTGTAGCTGGAATATATCCCAGGTTCTTAAATGAGGGGTGGTCATTAGTAACAAATGACCATGTTGTAATAGAAGCACCACTTATATGACAAATAAACTATGGGACGAGTATGGCCCCCATGCTCCTGCACTAATATCCCATGAGCTAACACCCCTTTCCATCCACATACAAAATAAAGGGTTTGTCATAATCTGTCATAATCCCCAATAGAGGAAGATCAGTTTTTAAGGTATCATACAAAGGCTGGAGCAAGGCAGCTGCATCTGGTATCCAATATCAATTAATCCTAATCTGTCCAATGAAATAACAGATTTTTTTTGAGCAGCAGATGGGGGCTGCAGAGTACAAATGACATGAATTCTTGTTGGGTCCAGGCACTTATCTTGTTCTGAAAGGAGATGCCCAATAAATTTTACTTCAGCATGAGTCATCTACAATTTCTTCAAATGCCCACAATATCTGGAGTTCTCATGCAAAGGCAGAGAAAAGAAAGCATAGGTCAAGTCAAGGATAGAAAAATTACACATTTTCCCCAGGAGGGCAGGCAAAACAGTATGTGGTTTAGCAAGTGGAGGTGTTTGTTTATTTGCTGCTGCATTTACTTCTCATAGATCATGCACCAGCCTGTATTTAGGAGAGCTATTGGGAGAGGTTAAATAGATAGAATAGAATAAAATAGAAGTACAGCAGTATTCTAAAAAAAATCTGTAAATGGGCACACTAGGGGAAAGAAAGCATTTTAGGATGAATTATTGATCATACTTTCAATTAAAAAAACTATGACAGGGCCTGGATGAGCCAAACAAAATTGCATCATCAGGTAGTAAATATTGCATTAAGGAATAAAGCATCTCTACCTGATAGGCTGTTTATTAACTATGCTCTATTTCAACAGCCACTTTGAGGTTCAGCAAACTTATTGTGGATATTTGCCAGAAAATATGCCATTAATGTGAAAGATTTGGGTATGCATAGTATTGTTAGAAATTAATAAGGACGACAATGATGCTTGAAAATGGCTCACACTCAACAAGCTCTCATTTTAAAAACCGCTAATCATTAAGAGGCCCAAAATCATTTTATTTATTTATTTATTTATTTATTGGCTTTTATCACTGCCCATCTCCCCCAAAAGGAGCTTCTCTCCGAGATCTCATCCCAGGCAGCCAGATAAGAACACGA
This sequence comes from Candoia aspera, assembly GCF_035149785.1. Lineage (NCBI taxonomy): Eukaryota > Metazoa > Chordata > Lepidosauria > Squamata > Candoiidae > Candoia > Candoia aspera. Next base: position 41,894,970 of record NC_086155.1, read on the forward strand.
AGTGGAATAAGAATTTTTGTCTTAAACTATAATCTGAGCCAGAATAAAATTCCTTCACCAAATTTCAAAAATCTACAAATTACCCACAAATGCTATCGCAAGTGGAAATTTATATTCTCTTGACCGTTTGATGAGCTGAGTAAGAGTGACTATATGATCAGTAGTACTGTACTTGCTTCTAAAGCCAGCCTGCTGTTTCTAAAGTTCTTGTAAGACGGTTTGTAATCACTTTTGTGAATAGCTTATAGACAGTCAATAATAAGCAAATCGGCCTATAATTTTTGAGACCTTTGCGATCTCCCTTCTTGTACAGTAGGACTGTAGTAGACTCCTTCCAGCAGTCAGGAATTTTTTGCATCTCTACATACCAGGTGAAGTGCTCCGCCAGTGCTTTCCATAGTTCGTGACCTCCAGCCCTCAGTATTTCTGTTGTTATACTATCTTTTCCTGGAGCTTTCCCCAGTGTCATCTGATGCAAGGCATGCCGAACTTCACTCATTAGAACGGGCAGTATATGCTCGGTCGTGATGGTCAGTGGCAATATTGGAATGTCCAAACGGGATGCAAACAAGTCCGTGTAGAATTCTTTGCAGATTTGCTCAACGTCTTGCTTTCCTGTCTTTTCCTTTCCATTTTTATCTTTTAATGCTGCTATTGTTGTTTTACACAGTGCTATTTCCTGTTTGCACTTTCTGATGCTGCTTCGCTTATTTGCTGCCTCAAGAAGTTTCTGCTCTTGGAATAAATACTAATTAAAATACAGTAAAACAACATCAAATTTTATTTTCTCAATGGGATTTACTCTCCAGTAAGAATGAACAGGATTGCTCTGCAATACATTCCTAAACATATTCACTCAGAAGTAGGTCTCTCTGTGATTAATAGACTTGCTTCTGAGGAAATGTGTTTGCCATTGCAGCCTTAGATGTAATTCTAGTCAGATATATACGAGAATATGGACTGACAAAATCTTGCCACTCCTGTGGACTAGTGTCATGGTATCAGCCACTGATAATGTACATTATAGACTGCAAGTTCGCTATGATCCCATTTCATGCAGACCTTAACCCAGTTTCATGCAATGAGGGAGCAAGAAAGGAAGGCATTGAAAAGAGAGAGGAGGAAGTAGCAAATAGAGAGGAAAAAATTGTGAACTGCAAAAAAGAGGTAAGATATTGCAGAGTCAGAGAGATGGGACTGGTGTAAAAAGAAAAGAAGTAGCCTCAGACTTCACTGGTTTTAGTCCCAGCCATTTTTGGCTCCAGCCCCAAACATACATGCATGCATACATTTATATATATTGATTTATATGGCTGCCCATCTCAACAATGTGACTCTGGGAGGCTAAAAGAATTAAAATGTAAATATAATTTACATTTTAATGTAAATATAATTTATACCATCTTTTCCTGGAGCTTTGCTCAGTGTCATCTGATGACAAACTTCACTTATTACAACAGGTAGTAATCATCATCATCATCATCATCATCATCATCATCATCATCATCATCTCTGACTACATTGCACTGCTCAAAAAAGCAAATACCAACTGCTTCACAAATATTACTCTCTTCGAAACTGAAATACGAATACCAGTGGAGAAAAGTATAAAGCAAGGCGATACAATTTCACCTAAACTTTTCAACACTTGCTTGGAAAATATCATGCACAAAGTGAACTGAGAAGACAGAATTGATATAAATGGAGAGAAGATAAACCATCTCAGATTTGTGGACGATGTTGTACTGATTGCAAAAGATGCTCAAAATGCTTCGACCACTTGACATCTGAAAGCAGAAAGGTGGGTCTAAAGCTGAATCGCACTAAAACAAAATATATGCAGATAGGGAACCTTCCAAAATTCCAAATGAGGCTTCAGAATGAACTCATCAAAGAGGTCAACCACTATGTCTACCTGGGACAGCTAATCAAAATGAACAACGATCAAAGAGAAGAACTGGTCATAAGAAAGAAAGCTGGATGGGCTAGATACAACTCTATTAGAGAAGTCTTACAAAACGAGAAGGTTGATGGAAAATTGCATGCTAATCTTTTTAATCAACTGTCTTATTGGTGGTGCTATATGGAAGTGAAACACGGTCATTAACAAAGGCAGAAGAGGAAATGCTTTCAAAAGCAGTAAGGGCTATGGAAAGATCCATGCTGAAAGTTTCTCTCCGAGACCACATCCCAAGCAGCCAGATTAGAACATGAAGTGGAATAAATGATGTCGTTGTCGAATATCAAAAATGGAAGCTACAGTGGGCAGGACACATCATGAGCGTATCAGATGGCCATTGGACAACAGCAGTTAGCAAATGGTATCCAAGAGAAGTAAAAAGACCTACTGGCCAACCTCCAAAGAGATGGGAAGATCCAATAGTCAAGGACTTTGGCCAAACCTGGAGAAGAAAAGCCAGGAATTGAGATGAATGAAAGCGAGTTGCAACCAGCAGGACTCGGTCTGGCGACAGTCTGGTCAATCGAGTTGATTGAGGTGACCAATTACCCCACCTCCCAACACACACACACAATGCGCTAGCTGGGTTATTTTCTAAAGGATACTAGGTTTTGTTGGCAATTGCCCAGCTTGTTTTTCAATCCATTCCATTATGAGTTGTGGGGGGGTATGGGTAGTGATCCACTTGTAGACAATAGTAACTAACATGATTCTGATAAATCTTATACTGAGCAGTACTTCCTACCTGAACTTATTGCTTTGTCCATTGGACACATACTCAAACTGCCTTAAACTATATATAACAAATCGCACTGGTTGGAGTACTATAACAATAATAACCCCAAACCGATCAAGCTATATTAGGATAGGAATAGCCTAAAAGCAAATGTAGGTGGTTACATACATACACACATACATATTGTCATGAGTAAGGATGGTGAGCAGGGGGCTCCCATCCAGGCTGTAAAGCGCATGCGTAGTACTGAGGAATTAAGCAGCCATTCAAAGAGACACAGATCAGGCCCGGCTTAGCCTTTGGGGTTTATATGTCTGGGTTTTTCCCATGCTTATTCAGTTTGTTAGAATTCTGTTTATGTAGCAGTAATAAACATTAGAGAACTACTCCTCATCTCAGCGTGTGTCTCACTGTTAGGACATCAATCCTAACAAACTCCTACTCCCATCGAAAGAGGGAGGAACAAAGAAATTAAAGGAGAGACATTTGGAAAATGTCTTCAGAAAACCAAGAAATTTGGCTTGCCATCCAACAATTGGCAGCAGCCCTGCAACAACACCAACAACAGGTAGATCTACAGGTCAACACATTACAAGCTGCCATGCTACAGCAGTTACAACAACCAGCTCCGATTAACCCACAACCGGTGCCAGCAGCAGCAGCAGCAGCTCCGCTAGTAGTCTTGAGATCCCAGGGCAGTCTACCAGAGAAGTTTGGAGGAGAAGCGGACAGTTGAGAACCTTTCTCACACAGTGTACAATGTTTTTCGACAGCAGACCGGCAGAGTTCCCCACAGACAGAACCAGAGTCACCTTCATCCTAAGTGTGCTAAAGGGACCAGCAGCCAAATGGGCTATTCCCATGGTGGAGAACAACGACCCAATTCTCAACGACTACCAGAACTTTTTGGCAGGGTTCCGAGCACACTTTGACGACCCAATCAGAGAGGTCACTGCCAGCCGGGAAATTTGGAAGATCAAGCAAGGTAACAAGAGGGTGGGAATCTACATTGCTGATTTCAAGTTGTTAGCAAGAGATCTGGACTGGAATGAGAGTGCATTAAAAGACCAATTCAAACAGGGGCTGGATGAAGAAATTAAGAATGAATTAGTGCGCCAGGGAACACCTGCTAACCTAGAAGTCTTATATCAGTTGTCTGTGGTCATAGATGCCAGGCTAGAAGAGCTCAGACAGATGCAGCCGGGGAGAGGCAGGGGCCTCAGGATGCTCCCAGAATTTCCAGCTCTCTCCGTAGCATCTCCACACTCAGGACCAGAGGAGCTGATGCAGATTGGGGCAAGCAGGAGGCTTATTTCTGAGGCTGAGAGGCAGAGAAGGAGAGAGAGAGTCCTCTGTTTCTACTGCGGAGCCCAGGGGCACATGGTGAGAGCTTGCCCAGCGAGAAGCCAAGCAACTTCAGTAAGAGCCCCAGGGCAAGCAGCTGAAACAAGAGCCATCTCTGCCTCTGCTTCCAACCAGGGAAACTCCGTCGGTCTCCCTCCACAGAGCTCAGCAGGGAGACCATCAATCAATTAAGGAGGGCTCATTCCGAGGATTCCAGGCAATCCTTTTACTACTTACCAGTAATAATGCATGTCAACCCAGAGCACCAGGTCAAGCTAGAGGCCCTCGTGGATTCCGGAGCTTCAACCAATTTTATTGATGTGCAGACCATACAAGACTTCAACATCCCAACCATAGAATTGCCACGCCCCATAAAAGTGGAGACCATTGACGGCCAGCCCCTCAAGGCAGGGCTGATTAGAAGGTTCACAGAACCGGTGCAACTGACAACAGGAGACCACACTGAGTGGATCCAGCTTTATGTTACTGCATCGCTTAATGTGCCTGTAATCCTAGGCACGCCTTGCCTGAGGATCCACAACCCATTGCTGAACTGGACTACAGGAGCAATCTCCTTCCCAGCTAAGGAATGCCAGCACCACAAGATTCAAGCTGCTCTCCACTCTCCAGCAACCAACACAGTCACGGAAGCAGGGGGGGTCCAGTTGCCAGCCAAGTATGCAGATTCCGCAGACATTTTCAGCGAACAAGAGGCCACAGCACTACCCTCCCATAGGGACTGTGATTGCACCATTGAGTTGATACCAGGAGCCAGGATTCCAGCAAGGAAACAATATCCCATGTCTCCCAAGGAACTAGGCACCTTAAAGGATTACTTGGATTCTAATCTCCAAAAGGGGTTCAGCTGACCATCTACTTCCCCAGTGTCTGCTCCTACCTTCTTTGTACCAAAGAAGCCTGACCTGTTGGCACCTGCAAACCAGGAGACACCCATGAGAGTGGTCCATGATTTCAGTTTTTTAAATAAACTCACAAAGAAAGAAACTTATCCACTGCCCCTAATATCTGATCTGCTGGATCGCTTACAGAAAGCACGCATTTTTACCAGGTTGGATCTCAGGAATGCGTACAATCTGATCCGGATGAAAGAGGGGCACGAATATCTAACTGCCTTCAACACCAGGTTTGGTAAATTTGAGTACCTTGTTTTGCCCTTTGGCTTGTCTAATGCAGGAGCCATATTTTCCCGATTTATGAATCAAATTTTCTCTGATTTACTAGATAAGTATCTGGTCATTTATCTAGATGACATATTAATTTTCTCTGAGGATGCTACAACTCATGTAACCCATGTACGTAATGTCTTACAAAGACTGAGAGAGAACAAGCTATTCGCCAAGCTAGAGAAGTGTGCCTTTGATTTAACTGAATTACATTTCCTGGGCTATAAGGTATCAACAGAAGGCATATCCATGGATCCTTCTAAGGTCCAGGCAATTCTCTCTTGGCAACCTCCCCGAAATGTTAAAGATGTACAAAGATTTCTAGGATTCTCCAATTTCTATAGGCGGTTCATAAAGAATTTTAGTGACAGGGCTAGACCCCTCACACAGCTTTTGAAGAAAGGATCAAAATTCATTTGGGGGGAGAGAGAGCAAGCAGCCTTCCAAGAGTTTAAGCAACTCTTTGCATCCCAGCCGCTGTTAAGACACCCTGATCCCACGAAGCAATTCATAATGCATTCAGATGCTTCCGATATTGCCATTGGGGCAGTGTTATTGCAATATACAAACAAAACCGAGAATACATTGCTTCCGTGTGCCTTTTTTTCACGCATGCTCTCACCAGCAGAGAGAAACTATGATGTTTTTAACAAGGAGTTGCTGGCAATTAAAGCAACATTCCAAGAGTGGAGGCACTGGCTAGAAGGTGCAACCTTTCCTGTGAAAGTTTGCACCAATCACAAGAATTTACAGCTTCTACAAAACACCAGATCCCTCACCCCACGCCAAATCAGATGGAGCCAGTTTTTCTCCCATTTCAATTTTGTTATTTCTTATGTGCCCAGGGCGCAAAACTGCTTGGCAGACGCCCTGTCTCGATCCTTTCAGGCAACCCCCGCCACTCACCAGGAGGTACAGGCTACTATATTACAACCTCACAACTTTGATCAGTCTATGAGGGGGAACCAAACAGAGATTTTAGCAGCAGGCAGACAAGCAGAGGGCCTATTTTCAAGAGCCAGAGCTCAGCAGCAACAGGACCCATATGCCAGGGCCAGGATGGATGACCTCCAGAGGGGCCCGCAAGACACTGCCCCCCCATTCAATGTGGAGGCAGGAATCCTCTGGCATAGTGGGCGATTATATATTCCCCTTTCATTGAGGGAAGAAGTACTGAGACTTTGCCATGACCATCAAACGGCAGGCCACAGAGGTGTTTTCAAAACTCTCCATAGAGCTCTGAGAGACTACTGGTGGCCTAAGATGACTGCAGACATAAAGGGTTACGTTGCTTCTTGTCACACCTGCAGACAAGACAAGCCTCTCCCAGGGAAGCCCACAGTACTCTTGCAACCCCCTACCCACCCCCAGTAGGCCTTGGGATACAATCTCCATGGATTTCATCACTGATTTACCCCTGGTCCAGGGCTGACTTCCATACTAGTGGTGGTGGACCTTCTCACAAAAATGGCACATTTTATTCCTTGCAAGGGCCTCCCATCTGCACAAGCCACAGCACAGTTGTTCATGGACCATGTTTTTAGGTATAGAGGCATGGTGAATCACTTGGTGAGTGACAGAGGCCTACAGTTCACTTCCAGGTTCTGGAGGGCGCTTTTCCAGTCATTAGGGGTCCAGATCCACCTATCATCATCGCATCATCCAGCTAGTAATGGGCAAGCTGAGAAAATTAACCAATGGTTACAGCAGTATCTCAGGTGTTACACCACTTATCAGCAAGACAATTGGCCAGCCCTACTCCCCATGGCAGAATTTACTTATAACAACTCTGTGCAATCCTCGACCAAGATGTCCCCTTTCCAGGCACCTTACGGGGTTAACCTCCTCCCAGCAGGGAACTGTTCCAGCCGCGGCTGATTTTCTTAAAGAGCAACAAGCCGCACAGGAGTTGTTAAAGGAGCAGTTGAACAGGGCAAAGAGTGCTTACAAGAGAGCTGCAGATGCTCACAGACAAGAGGGGCCAGCGATTGCGGTAGGAGACAAAGTGTGGCTCTCTACCAAGTTTTTGACCTCTACCAGACCCTCCAAGAAGTTGGACTCAACTCAATAATTGTGGAGGGGGAGGAGGAATACAAAGTCGAGGAAATTCTGGACTCTATGAGGAGGGGAAGGGGCATCCAATATTTCATACACTGGAAAGGGTACCCTGAGGAAGAGTGCACGTGGGAGAATGCCAGAGATGTGCATGCACCAACGCTGGTTCAACGCTTTTCCCTCACAAACCCAAGCCTCGCACTCTACCAGAGATTCCTCACTTGGATGAGCAGGCAGAGGAATTAGTAAGTTTGCACCTTCCACCCCCACCTGAAGCCTTGACTCCAGTTACAGAGGAGGGGGGGGCACAGCCCTCCACCTCAGGCGTGCATTTTCCAGGGGGGAGGGGGGACGACTCTTCTAATTATCTAGCTATTTTCCAGCAGCAGCCACCTGGGCCAGAAGTGTTATCAGAGCTGGAGAGCAGCACTGATTCATCCTTGGAGGAGTTTTCCTTTGAAGACTTTCCATCCTTGCCCAGTTCCCATGGGACCTTAGAAGGAGACATAGACTCTTATCAAGCCTCTGGAAGGGAGGGGGCTGAAATGGAATGTGAATCTGGAGGGGAGGGTGATGTAATGAGTAAGGATGGCAAGCAGGGGGCTCCCATCCAGGCTGTAAAGCGCATGCATAGTACTGAGGAATTAAGCAGCCATTCAAAGAGACACAGATCAGGCCCGCCTTATCCTTTGGGGTTTATATGTCTGGGTTTTTCCCATGCTTATTCAGTTTGTTAGGATTCTGTTTATGTAGCAGTAATAAACATTAGAGAACTACTCCTCGTCTCAGCGTGTGTCTCACTGTTAGGACACATATATACAGTACATATATATTGGAAGGTTGGTGGTTCGAATCCGTGTGACGTGGTGAGCTCCCGTTGCTAGTCCCAGCTCCTGCCAACCTAGCAGTTCGAAAACATGCAAATGTGAGTAGATTAATAGGTACCGCTTCGGCGGGCAGGTAACGGCGTTCCGTGTAGTCATGCTGGCCACATGACCATGGAAGTGTCTACAGACAAACACCCGCTCTTCGACTTTGAAATGGAGATGAGCACCGCCCCCTAGAGTTGGACATGACTGGACTTAATGTCAAGGGAAACCTTTACCTTTACCTTAGCCCTTGTTTAACCACTGCAGTTGAGACTGGCAACTTGGTTGTTAAGCAAAGTGGTTGCTAAATGAAAAATCACATGACCGCAACTGTGCTTATGACTTTACTTCAGCTTTCCTTTGCTTTACAGCTTTAGAAGGATATGACCCTAAACAGCTGGGTGAGCCCAAACGGCAGGGAAGGTTTCCAGAACTCAACTCACGAGGAAGCCAGATAGAAGGGCAAATCTTATAGCCCTTTTCCCCCACTCTCCCACCCTTTGGAATGCTCACCTGGTGCTGGGCTAATTAACAAGAAGAAAATTAGTGTTTGTATTTACATTCATTGGAAAGGAAGGGATCACAAGAGAGTAAGCAGGCACACAGTGGGGAATACACATCAAAAGGAATGTGCTAGCACTGTTTTTTGCCCAGCCTGCTCATAGCTGCAAGCTGTGAGAAGCTTATGAGTTAAACAAAAGCCCTTAGTGTGAAACTGATTAGGGTCTTGTCAGTGTCAGGCAGCAGTAGTCCAGAGGGTTCTAATCAACTAATTAAGGTCACAGAGCTGAGCTTGTTAACTTGCAGGTAGCACATTTTAGGGACATGCTGCACTGTGGAGAAAAGTAGCTCAGATTATTTAGGCAATCTTTCCACTCTGCGAGGCAAGAGGAGAAAAAAAAAAAAACCAGGTCAGGCACAGGGCAACACATACTAACTGACTGTAATGATTAACATGTGACTGACAGAGACTCTGTGAAGGTTGTAAATGTGGGCATTGGTTATAAAATTACTTTTTCATCACCATCAAAACTGCAAATGGTCGCTGTCTGAGACAGTTGCTAAATGAGAACTACCTCTATAAGTACTCCTTTGTCTTATTCCCATACATACATTCATATCACTTAGCAGAATCAATTTTTCCCTGGATTCAGAATGTGGCAAATTTCTCCCAAAATTCATACCTGGTTCTTCCATTATATCATTTGCTGAATCATAACATACAACTATAATCAGCTAATGGATTCCTACTTTCATATGCACTCACCACAACCTAGATTTATACCAATTCATACTTATCCATATATTCTATTTTACTCATAATTAAGCCTACATTTTCAGTTTCCTGGATGTCTTCACTCCACTCCGTAAGTTCAGACCACTTTCATTCAGATCTAATTCATCCGTCCTCTTTTTCTTAGTTTCGGAGACACACAACATATTTATTCCTTTTATTCCTTATTTCAAAAATTCATGCTTTTTACCATTTACTCCTCTTATATTCTATGTCTCTCTGCCATGATATTCACCAGATGGGCTCATAGATATTGACCTGCTCTGTATATTATCTCATTAGACAATATAGGCAGTGAGGGTCATTCTACAAAAAGACAACTCTGGATAGTAATAAATGAAGCAGAGTCAGCTGAGCAAATCTAAAATCTATTTTTTAATTTAATTTAATTTTTAATTATTTTTCTATCCCGCCTTTATAAATAACTCAAGGTTGCAAACATACCTAACACTCCTTCCTCCTCCTATTTTCCCCACAATGACAACCCTGTGAGGTGGGTTGGGCTGAGACAGAGTGACTGGCCCAAAGTCACCCAGTTGGCTTTCATGCCTAAGATGGGACTAGAACTCACAGTCTCCTGGTTTCTAGCCTGTTGCCTTAACCACTAGACCAAACTATTATTGTATAAAAATCAAGATCTTCCACCCTGTGATTAATATTTGTGATTTTTGCCTGGAAAATCTGTGGCAAGTAAAATCTCATCTGGAGGACTCAAAGTGATGTTCATTTGTACATCTATTTATTAGCACTTGGAAGGTAAGGTAGTTGTAGAAAAGGAAATAACTTCTCCATTGTCTATAGTCCTACACCCATGCTTCTACTTAGATGAATCCCATTATTCTGCTGTATAGGATTTTCACGTCCCTTGCCTCCATACATTCCCACTGGCTTTGTGAACCATGAAATAAAATTAATAATTAACATAGGCATGGAATAGATGAATTTCCACAGTATAGGTCTGGATGGAAATATCCTGACCAAGCTAGCAGGAATGGATTTCAACAGAGATCCCTGAACTGAGAAGATTATCTAACTCATTACATGAATGAGAAATGAAATTTCTTGCTCACTTTCTCCTCTTTATGATGAAGTAGCTTGTTATATATCAGATATATGAGTTGCAACAATAGTGAAGTGTGATGCACAACAGAATGTATGTTTGAGAGTAGTAAGGAAGGAGAATAGCTTTCATAATTATAGTCTGTCAGATTGACCATGATCAGTCTTTGTGAGGATAAATTTGGCTGGTTCAAATGTGGTTTCCAACCATATATTTGCATTTGTACATATATAAAGAAAAGCAATGACTTTTCAGATTAAAACCTATAGCAATCTTTGGTAAAGAACAAATTCAGCCAGGGTCAGTTGGTCTGTGTATGTATGCATGCATATAAATATATATTCCCTTCTCACCCCTATGGGTGGTATGTGTCTTCCTCAATCCTGGGTCCTCTACCAGAGGCCTGAGAGTTTGGGGGTTATGTGCAGTATCTTAGTTGTTCCTAGCCCTGCACTCTTCTGGACAGAGAGCTCTGATGTTGTTCCTGGGATCTGTTGGAGCCACTCCCCCAGCTTGGGAGTCATAGCCCCAGGTGCTCCTCCCACCACTGGGACCACTTTGGCCTTCACTTTCCACATCCTCTCTAGTTCCTCTTTCAGGCCCTGGTACTTCTCCAGCTTGTCATAGTCCTTCCTGATATTACTGTCATTGGTACCCCTTCATGTATCACCACTGCTGTCTTCCGGTCCTTGGCTACTACCATGATGTCTGGTTGCTTGGCCAGTACCTACCTCTCTGTCTGGATCTGGAAGTCCCTGTTATTCTGTGAAATCTCCCATCTTGACTTGGGAGAGTCTAGGCCATACACTGTGTAGATGTTTCTGTACACAATGCCAGCTACTTGGTTGTGCCATTATGCTGTTCCTGCCTGAATCTTTTATATATATATATATATATACATATATATATATATATATATATATATATATATATATATATATATATACATACATACATACATACATACACACACATATATACATACATACATACACACACACACATACACACACACACACACACATACAAATAAATAAATAAACAAACAAACAAATAAATAAATAAAAATCTGGGTGAACAATTTTATCCATGCCATTCAAAATCCATTCAGAATTTTTTCCTGCAATAGTGACAAGATCCACATAATATCCCATTAATTCTCAATCTTTAATTATTCTTTTTTATTTTTCAAAATTCACATTATTATTATATATATGAAATAATCTTAACTATTATTGGAATCATATCAATGATCAATAATTGACAAAAGTAGCCAATATAGTAAGAATCATAAATCAGAATAAATAATAGAAATTTCTGTCAAATTGAAAGAATTGATCCTTACTATGACAAACAGACAAGACCTAATATTTTAAAATTTTGCATGTAGTGCAAGTCCATGTGTGGAAGATAATCCATAAACAGTTTCTAAGTTAAATTAAATTCTGTAACAGACTTTTTTTAATAGGAAATTATTTCTGACATCAATGTGAACTCTACAACTCTGCCATTCCTCTACAGAAGGGATTGTGTGTGATTTCCAGTAAGAAGCATAAAATATCTTGACAGCTGTTATCATATATAAAGCCAACTTGTATACTTTGTAGAGATATCCTTTATGATTCCCCAGCCCCATCTTTAACTCATTCATATGCCACCATTCTTCTTCTTACTATTTTTTGTTAAAAAGGTGAAGAAAGCCCAGCTCCTGGTGACTTCATGGACACTTCCATGAAATTTTCTTGACAATAATATGGGAATGGTTTGCCACTGGATTTTTTCCCCAGTCTATTTTACAACCATGAGACTTCCTAATGGTATCCCATCCAAGAACCAACAGGCTTGAGCTTGCTTAGCTTTTCAAAATCAGCCTTTTGAAGGTCAGCTAGATGCAGCACAAAAAACTCCAGGTACTGTCCGAATAGAGGATTCAAATTACTGGAATAGTGAGAAGCACAAAGGTGGCAAAAGACTGGAAAGGTTTTCTTTTCCTGTAATCCCTTAAGTACCTGATACCACCTGTTCTGTAACCCCTAGACTGGGCCTCCAAGAGAGCAGAGTACACTTTGTCTATTATCTATATTACTTTGTCTATAATCAAGATATTATTAAAACATATAATGCAGAATATAAGATGGACAGAATACAAGTCTAAAAAAGAAACAGGAAAGGCTAAAACAGTGCAGGAATAAGCAAAAAAGCATATCAGACCAATTATCAATGTGGAAACAGGATTCAACTGCCAGTCCAGGTATGTTGTATAAGTGAAATGGAGGTTGGACAACCCAGTTAGCAAAACGACTTGGACAGGACCTGTTGCGTGTAAAGGAAGAACACAATTAAGATAAATGGATAGCCATGAACTAGAAGTTGAAGCCTTGTTGGCTTGGATTAATAACCAAACCAGAGAAGAAAACTTGAGAGTTGCAATTATGTATACCTGAGGGGAGCAACTGTCAGGCACCTATGTTAATACTTTAAGCTGAGACTTAGTACCTTGGTAGCCTAAAAGCCATGGTTGATTAACTCATATTTATACACACAACTTTAGAATTATTAACTGCATATACTATATAAATATCTCATATTTTCTCTCACAAAGTTGTGGAGCTGAAATATTTGATTAGGGAAAATAATCAATAAAGTGCACTTAATTTATACAATCAGAGAGAGAAGAGAGAGATAAATTATATTGTAACTCCCTGTGGATAGCTATTTGAACGGGGAAAAGCACTTCAAATCAGCCAAATTGAACTAGTATTGGCTGATATTGAGTTCAATGTACTTTATGAATAAATTAGTGAAATAATTCATTTTTAGAAAAAGAAACTTGGTGCAAAATAAAGTACAGTCATGGGAGGAAAATCTACCCAATGTCAGTATGAGAAGGATCTCTGAAGCATGGGACTCTACGAGCTGGTCAGTGTCAGTGTCAGGGAAAGAGTCTGTGACAGAAGTCCAGGATTCCAAATATATTACCATAGTTTGAAGTAGGTAAAATTATATGTATTAGCACTGAAAGCAGGAAGCTGTGCTTCATTTTTTTAATATATTGTTTAGTCTCTGATGGGCTAAATGTACGTCTGGTCATGTAGTGATATCACCTGGTGGGTGGGGCCAAATTTTCTGACCTTTCTGTGTTTTATTGGATTGGGGGTAAGCATAGACATTTGTATGTTTGCCTTTCAGGGGCTTAAGCCATCCATTACCATCTTTATTTTGCTAAAAACAGCAGAAAATGTGCAGCTGAAAAATCATCATGTTGATACCAAGCAGTGCTGTAAGGACTACAAAATGGATGCTGAGGGACTACATGCAGCCTGGAGGTTATGAGTTGCTCTCTCCTAATATAATGAAACAGAGGCCATAACAAGTCCATTATTTAAATATGCTTAATTATATGCTTTAGGGGTGAGCTGTGGGTGGTAAGAGTAGACTGAAGGAAGACTCTTGATAGAATAAAACACTACTCTTCAGCCTAAACGTTATTTTCTTCGAACTGTGGGGAGGAGTTTGAAGATCTACTGAGGTCAAGTGAGCAGATCAGAGGCAAATAATTAAAACACTGACAAGAAAACTTTAGTAAATTAAAATTAAACAACTTCCAATTTTTTTTGAAATGCGAAGACAAGCAAGGTAAAGGAAAAAATAATTTTAAATCAGACCAAGAAGAAACAATCTTTCTCTCTCTCTCTCATCTTTATTTGTGGTAATTAGAGGCTACTTATTTTCATTTTCATTTCATATATGAATAAGGATACTATTATTAAAACTGCATAATTGATAAAATACTTAACATCTGAGAGCATTGTTAACATCTGAGAGCATTGTTAATTTGTGACCAGAAATTTTATTGACTATCTGGTAGACCAGGATTGTCAGATCCAGAATATTAATAGTTTTAATCACTTGATAGTATTCTTGGTTTCTTCTATATACATTTATTTACTTAAAGACATTAATAATTTCATGACAAAAGGATTTTACCTCAGATGTTCATTGCAAAAAATAAAGAATAGAATGTAAAAATATAATATAAAAAAAAAAGAAATGTATATATTATTATAATATCTAATAAAAATTCTACACTTTTACCAATTTCAACAGAATTATTGCTTCAAAGTCTATAAAAAACTACTTAATACTAAAAGTCTCAGTTGTCGTTCTTCCCTCGCTAATGTGAAGAAATGCAATCAATTTAATCATCTCTGCCACTTTGCATAATTTAATTAACCATTACTTTAGGCTTGGAGCCTTAGGATTAAATAATTTTTTTTCTGCCCCCAAATGTCTGTGGAAATATAACTTGTGTCTTCTTCCGATTCTTCATTCTGGCAATTTCATTTATACCAGTCCCGAACTTATTTTAACATTTTCATTCTAAGTATAATTATGATAATAGGATCAATATTACAGAACTCTTGGATAATGTGGGCAAAGCTATTCAAAATCTTATTTCAAATATACCTTATTTCCAAGAAACCTCACAAATAGGCATAATGGTAGTTCAAAATTCAAGGGGCTCAGAATAGTTGCTGCTACTGCTGCTGTGTCATGCAGAGCCAGAAAGTACCTCCGCTGCTGATCGTTCTTTTTTATCTAGAAATTCAATACACAGAAACAAATGCAAGTTTACAACTTCTCTCATTAGCTTTCTGAGCTAAAGGGTCTACTAATTAGCACATTCATATCCCTATGTACTGTATATAATCTATCAGAATGATATATACAGTCCACCTTCCCTTAAATTCTCACAGACAGAGAGAATGTTACATTATATCATGCCCCTCTGTATGAGGTTTTAAATAACTTTATCCCCCCACCTCACTTTAGGGGAAGATTCCTCTATTTTTGCACAGTGTTTTCACTGTCTCCTGGTGGTCAACGCAACTTAAATCCCCATGCATATGCATTTCCATATCTAGCTGGCTAGTTAATGTTTAAGATCCAGAAGAATTGAGGTGGAACACCAACATAGAACATTTGTTCCATGCGATGGCCTCCTGAGAACTAGTTCCCACGTACACATTTTTATATCTTCCAAAAGATTTGACCAGTCCCAGCTTGGCCCTTTCCTCACACTTCCTGGTATTTTCCACCCAAAATGCCATTGTCTTACCAACTTCACATGGGAACTATCTTTTTTATTGGGAACTAACTTGGGTCTTGATCTGACTCATCATTCCGATGCTTTCCCAATAGCTATATAAGCTGAAATCTTCTTGAGCAAATATTTCTGCCTTTATTGGCCTGTTTTAAGTGGATTTTGCATGCTCCATTTTTCATGCATGTTCATTCATACAAATACATAATGGTATACATTATTATTATACCATTGTGCTATATTGCGATTAGCATTATGTGTTAGTAACTTTATATAGTCATTAATATATTGATATACAGTTCATTAATTAATGGGTTATGCATGGTTAACATATTCTAATAGCAGCTGCTACCACCACCACCACTCTTACTACTACTTCTACTACTACTGCTATTTGGTGTTCTGAAAGTCAGTGATATCTAACAGGACCCTCTGTGGTTATTTGCAGTTTTCAATTCCACAGGCAATGGTAAGTTCTAATATTCCATGCCTCTCAAAGTTGGTTCTTCATTTTAAATAGCTCAATGCCAAACACTGCTTTCCTAAATAATGAAATGTTGGAATGAAATTAGGGTTCCCAAGGGAGTACTTTTGGACTTCCATGTGCCATGATACCGTTAGGACTCCTTGTACCATCTGAAGTTTCTGTAGTGATTGACTATTGTTGGCAGATGCTGGGAAAGCCTTTAGCCCAGGAGAGGTCAACAAAAGTCACACACCAAGCATTTCTATAAAAATAACTTATTTACAGGAAGCAAAAACAAAAGCAAAACATTTAAAGGACTTAGCTCCCTTTGGAGCAAGCCTTGCTCGCCTACATTGCCGGCAGAAGGAAAAAAAAAAGAGGAAGTGAGAACAAGTCCGGGCAGGTTTCCTCCCCCCAGGCTATTTTGCATGAAGCACGTTAGAGGAGACAATCTAATACAACCTTTTAACCCGGCCAAAATGATTAGGCACAATAGCAGTCTTAATCTATTAGTAGGAAAACCTCAACACTCCCCTTTTTACACTACAGATTAAGATGCATAACCAATCTTCTCTGACACCTTTATATGTCTTTCCATTCACATTACTTTACCATTATCTCCCCTTTGGTTTAACAGAAAGCTACCATTCTTCTTCCTGTGTTTTTCCAAACCTAGGTTATTATAATTCCAAGGCTTTTTAATGTGAAATGGCTTTTCATGCAGGCTTCAAAATCAAGCCTTTGTTTTTCTGTTGATGTGAACAGCAGCAAATCATCAACATAAATGCAGAGATACATACAGCCTTGTTTGTCCTTCTTCATATATACACATGGATCTGCTTTTCCTTTTTCAAAACCAAAATTCTGCAGTTTTTCATCTACTTTTTGGTTCCAGGATCTAGCAGCTTGTTTTAACCCATAGATTGACTTCTGCAGTTCACAGACTAGATTCTCCCCTTTTTCATAGCCAGGGGGTTGCTGCATGTATAATTTGTGATCTAAATCTCCATAGAGAAATGCAGTTTGAATGTCATAGTGGTTAACTGACATTCCCTTGAGTGCAGCAACTTTTAACAGTAATCTAATTGATTCACCTTTAGTAACTGGTGCAAAAGTCTTGTCAAAGTCTAAATCTTTCCTTTGAGTGAACCCTTTTGCAACCAACCTTGCTTTATATTTTTGAATTTTGCCATCAGCATCCCTTTTCAGTTTGAAAACCCACCTACAACCCAGACAGCGTTCATTGGGAGGTAGATTTACCAGTTTCCATGTTTTATTTTCTTTCAAGGATGCTAATTCCTGTTGCATGGCAGAATGCCAATTTTGTGCAATCTCAGGTGGTAAAGCATTCACTTGTTCTAAAGACTCAGGTTCTGTGAATATGTGAAAAGCCTTTACTGTTTCAGCCTGAAAACGTGATGGAGGAACGCCTTTATTACTCCTCTGAGATCTGCGAGGTAATACAGGGCTTACATTTTGACTCCTATCACTTTCCTGAGAAGCATCTATCTCATCAGACAGATCTTCAGTTTGCTTTTCTGGTTTAATGTCCTCATCAGGCAAAAGATCACCATCAGCAAGTCCTTGCTGTTCTCTTGTGGTGGTCAGTTCAACTGGAGAGCTAGAATTTAATCTCCCCCAGTTTTGTTCAGCAAAAGAAGCGCTTTTGCTAATTATTAATTTCTCTCCCATTATGAACCTGTAGCTCCTCTGGCTTTGTTCATAGCCAACAAAGATGGCTTTATTTGTTGTGGGGCCTCCTTTCCTTCTCTGCTGTTTTGGAATGTGAACCCATGCAGTGCTACCAAACACTCTAAGATGGCTTACCTTTGGTTTCACACCATAAAACAAATGGAATGGAGTGTCCTGAATCATAGAGTTATACAACCTGTTCTGAACATAAGTGGCAGTCGATATTGCCTCTCCCCAGAACTTAAAACATAATCGTGAATCTTTTAACATGCATTCCATCGCATTTTGCAAGGTTCTGCCCTTTCTTTCAGCAACACCATTTTGCTGAGGGGTGTAAGGGTTAGAAAGAATTTTTTCTATCCCCTTTTCCACTAGGAACCTTCTGAATTTGTGAGAAAGGTATTCTCCTCCTCTATCACATTGGAGTGCAGATACAGGCCTAGGGAATTTTCCATTTGCCCATGTCACAAAACTTTTAAATTTCTCAAATGCCTCATCTTTATGTTTTAAGATGTAGATAAATGTGTATCTTGAGAAATCATCAATGATGGTCATTGCATACCTTGCTTGTCCAAGACTTGGAGCAAAAGGACCAATAATGTCAGAGTGTACAATTTCCAAAGGTCTAGTTGTAACTCTGTCACTGTGCTTACTCACAGGAGCTTTTAGTGTTTTGCATTCTTTGCAAACTACACAGTCTAAGTATTTATCACAGGGTTTTATCTTTAGGTCAGCACACAGCTGTGGCATTTGTGCTATATACTTGAAATTAGCATGACCAAATCTCCTGTGCATCAGGTGTACACATTGGTCATGACATGGAGTGTTGCCAACTGCAGCCTTGCAGCTTGGCTTCCTTGCATTTTGCACAATGTACAAGGAGTCTTTTAACATACCAGTAGCACACAATTTCCCATTTTTCCGTATCTCACAACCATTTTTCTTAAATGTTATGATATACCCTGTTGCAGCCAATTGTGCCACAGATAAAAGGTTTGATTGTAAATTTGGCACATACAACACACCTTTTACAGTTTCTCCTAAGCAGGATAAATACAAGTCACCTTGTCCCATAATTTTGGTCACAGACCCATCAGCCAAAGATGCACTTTGTCTTTCAGTTTTAGACAGTGACACAAAAGAGCTTTTACAATTACATAAATGACAACTGGCCCCAGAATCTAACACCCATACATCAGAATTACCCTTCTCAGCAACCTGTGCAATTTGGGTTGTCTGAAGAGCCTTCTTCTGTGTTGCCCTTGTGTTCTTCTGCTCTGTCTTTCTACTCTTGGGTCTCATGGCACAGTCTCTTTGCAAATGTCCAGCTGAACCACAAGTGAAGCATCGCTGGCTTGCTAGCGCTGTGGCCTCAGGTTCTTTTCCCTTCTTTTCCCTCATTTTCTGGTCTTGCAGCTTTCCAGAAGAGATGGGGGGGGGGGGATCTTTCCTCTCTCTTCTCCCATTCAGCGAGTAAGCGCTGTGTAACATATGATGGGGTGAGGTCTGCTTCAGGCATAGCCTCCAGGGTACAAATCAGCGTGTCCCACGTTTCATTTAGTGAGGACAGGAGGATACATGATTTTGTGAGAGGTGTAAATTCCATTCCTCTCTCCTGCAACTCAACAAACAGCTGCTGAATAAAATGCAGGCGCTCAGGAAGGCTATCTCCTTCTGCAAGGTAGGCTCT
This sequence comes from Candoia aspera, assembly GCF_035149785.1. Taxonomy (NCBI): domain Eukaryota; kingdom Metazoa; phylum Chordata; class Lepidosauria; order Squamata; family Candoiidae; genus Candoia; species Candoia aspera. Next base: position 41,914,424 of record NC_086155.1, read on the forward strand.
GTACAGCTTTTTCGTCAGAGTAACTTTACTCCCTGCTGTTGCCTTTACATATAAGTCTCTCAAAGCGTCCCAAAGTTGCTTTGCAGATGGCATGTCTCGCACGTGGACTAGCTGATTGTCCTCAACTCCCAAGATAATGGTGGCTCTAGCCCGCTCATCCTGTCTCAGCCATTCAGCACTGGGATTTTGGGGGGGGGTTTGCTCACCAATTGGCAGCCAAAGATCCTCTCTGCGAAGATACATTTCCATCTTCAGGGCCCAATTCAAATAGTTGGTCTCTGATAGGCGCTCCAGAGGCATCGCTGAGGGCTGGGAGGTAGCCATGGCTTCTTCCTTCTTTTGCAAGTCACTTCAGCTGGCTTCTTTGTCCTGTAGACTGGCAGTTGCTGGAAAATCTCCAGGTGGCTCCAAAGAAAATTTTCACAGGTCTTTGTTACCTGCCTTTAAATTGTGCATGAGGTGTGGAGCTGATCTCTCTTTTCTCTCTGGGTTTTACTGGGCTTACTGGGCACATAACCTGTTGGCAGATGCTGGGAAAGCCTTTAGCCCAGGAGAGGTCAAAAAAGTCACACACCAAGCATTTCTATAAAAATAATTTATTTACAGAAAGCAAAAACAAAAGCAAAACATTTAAAGGACTTAGCTCCCTTTGGAGCAAGCCTTGCTCGCCTACATTGCCGGCAGAGAGAAAAAAAAAGAAGTGAGAACAAGTTCAGGCAGGTTTCCTCCCCCCAGGCTATTTTGCATGAAGCACGTTAGAGGAGACAATCTAATACAACCTTTTAACCCGGCCAAAATGATTAGGCACAATAGGAGTCTTAATCTATTAGTAGGAAAACCTCAACAACTATGCCATGATGCCAGCCATTTCATGAATAGTTAAGCTCTCCCACCTAGCACAGTGTCCACAACTTGTTCTCAGTACTCCATGTGTGCTCACAAACCAAAAATTTATCAAGACTTGCTAATTTGGATTAGTAGCCAGTTGTATTTGGTTCTCCATCACAAGAACACATCCATTGGTGAATTCCTTTTTCTCTCTCTCTTAGGTTTGTTGTTGTTGTTTATTCGTTTAGTCGCTTCCGACTCTTCGTGACTTCATGGACCAGCCCACGCCAGAGCTTCCTGTCAGCCGTCAACACCCCCAGCTCCCCCAGGGACGAGTCCGTCACCTCTAGAATATCATCCATCCATCTTGCCCTTGGTCGGCCCCTCTTCCTTTTGCCTTCCACTCTCCCTAGCATCAGCATCTTCTCCAGGGTGTCCTGTCTTCTCATTATGTGGCCAAAGTATTTCAGTTTTGCCTTTAATATCATTCCCTCAAGTGAGCAGTCTGGCTTAATTTCCTGGAGGATGGACTGGTTTGATCTTCTTGCAGTCCAAGGCACTCTCAGAATTTTCCTCCAACACCACAGTTCAAAAGCATCGATCTTCCTTCTCTCAGCCTTCCTCATGGTCCAGCTCTCACAGCCATATGTTACTACGGGGAACACCATTGCTTTAACTATGCGGACCTTTGTTGTCAGTGTGATGTCTCTGCTCTTAACTATTTTATCGAGATTTGTCATTGCTCTTCTCCCAAGGATTAAACGTCTTCTGATTTCCTGACTGCAGTCAGTGTCTGCAGTAATCTCTGCACCTAGAAATACAAAGTCTTTCACTGCTTCTACATTTTCTCCCTCTATTTGCCAGTTATCAATCAAGCTGGTTGCCATAATCTTGGTTTTTTGGAGGTTTAGCTGCAAGCCAGCTTTTGCACTTTCTTCTTTCACCTTCATCATAAGGCTCCTCAGTTCCTCTTCGCTTTCAGCCATCAAAGTGGTATCATCTGCATATCTGAGATTGTTAATGTTTCTTCCAGAGATTTTAACTCCAGCCTTGGATTCCTCAAGCCCAGCTTGTCGCATGATGTGTTCTGCATACAAGTTGAATAGGTAGGGTGAGAGTATACAGCCCTGCCGTACTCCTTTCCCAATCTTAAACCAGTCCGTTGTTCTGTGGTCTGTTTTTACTGTTGCTACTTGGTCGTTATACAGATTCTTCAGGAGGCAGACAAGATGACTTGGTATCCCCATACCACTAAGAACTTGCCACAATTTGTTATGGTCCACACAGTCAAAGGCTTTAGAATAATCAATAAAACAGAAATAGATGTTTTTCTGAAACTCCCTGGCTTTTTCCATTATCCAGCAGATATTGGCAATTTGGTCTCTAGTTCCTCTGCCTTTTCTAAAGCCAGCTTGTACATCTGGCAATTCTCGCTCCATGAACTGCTGAAGTCTACCTTGCAGGATCTTGAGCATTACCTTACTGGCATGTGAAATGAATGGCAATGTTCGATAGTTTGAACATTCTTTAGTGTCCCCCTTTTTTGGTATGGGGATATAAGTTGATTTTTTCCAATCTGATGGCCATTCTTGTGTTTTCCAAATTTGCTGGCATATAGCATGCATTACCTTGACAGCATCATCTTGCAAGATTTTGAACAGTTCAGCTGGGATGCCATCATCTCCTGCTGCCTTCTTATTAGCAATGCTTCTTAAGGCCCACTCAACCTCACTCTTCAGGATGTCTGGCTCTAGCTCACTGACCACACCATCAAAGCTATCCCCGATATTGTTATCCTTGCTATACAGGTCTTCTGTATATTCTTGCCACCTTTTCTTGATCTCTTCTTCTTCTGTTAGGTCCTTGCCATCTTTGTTTTTGATCATACCCATTTTGGCCTGGAATTTACCTCCGATGTTTCTAATTTTCTGGAAGAGGTCTCTTGTCCTTCCTATTCTATTGTCTTCTTCCACTTCCGCGCATTGCTTGTTTAAAAATAATTCCTTATCTCTTCTGGCTAACCTCTGGAATTTTGCATTTAATTGGGCATATCTCCCCCTATCACTGTTGCCTTTTGCTTTCCTTCTTTCTTGGGCTACTTCTGGTGTCTCAGCAGACAGCCATTTTGCCTTCTTGGTTTTCTCTTTCTTTGGGATGTATTTTGTTGCCGCCTCCTGAACAATGCTGCAAACTTCTGTCCAGAGTTCTTCCGGGACCCTATCTACTAAGTCCAGTCCCTTAAATCTATTCTTCACCTCCACTGCATATTCCTTAGGAATATTAGTGAGCTCATATCTAGCTGATCTGTGGGTCTTCCCTAATCTCTTTAGTCTGATCCTAAATTGTGCAAGAAGAAGTTCGTGATCTGAACTACAGTCAGCTCCAGGCCTTGTTTTTACTGACTGTACAGATGTCCGCCACCTTTAGCTGCAAAGGATGTAGTCAACCTGATTTCGGTGTTGTCCATCTGGTGAAGTCCATGTATAAAGCCGTCTCTTAGGTTGTTGGAAGAGAGTGTTTGTTATGCAGAGTGAGTTGTCTTGGCAAAATTCTATCAGCCTATGTCCTGCTTCGTTTTGTTCTCCCAGGCCATGCTTACCTGTAATTCCAGGTGTCATTTGACTGCCCACCTTAGCATTCCAGTCTCCTGTGATGAAAATAATAGGTTTATAAATGATAAATAAATAAGTTAACCCCAAAATTGCATTTTGTAGTCACTTGAGAACTTTCAGCAAGTGGAGCAATTGCTTTACCTTCTATCTCAACCTACATAAAAGAAACCAAACAACTCATTTGACACTCCTAAAGTTACAAAAAAGAAATATTCTGCAAATAATCCAATCACTCTAGACTCCAGTTTCAGTTTCTCAGCTAGAGAAGGAACAAGATGGGTAAATTGATAGCTTAAGACCTCTGTTCCATTATATAACAACCATTCTTCACATGAGTTTATTTAAGCATGAAATAACCTAAGCATTTCTTAAAATGCTAATAAATTTATTAAGTGTTACTGGAATCCTTGTGGAGCACAATACTGAGGAGCCTTGTGTTTATTAATCACAGCAGGTGGCAATATCTAGACAGTCTTGGATGATCTTGAAAAGTTGACTAGGGTAAGGTAAGACCTGATTTGTATAAGGATTACCAAAAATCTCAGAGCTTTAAGGAAGTAAATAAATAAATAAAATCCTAGAAGAAGGCAGTGGCAAAGTATTTCCCTATTGTTGCTGAGAAAATAACATGGATGTTTCCCTAGGGTCACCAGGAGTCAAGCTTGACTTTAAGAAGTCTACTTGTGTTTATTAAATCTATCCTTTATGCTGTATAAAGATTAATTAAAATATTATGTATATCATATGAGCTATGGCCATGCAGAAATTTACAAGTAAGCACATTCAGTTTTATACAGTGTTTTCTCTCTAGCATACTTCTAAATTATAAAATGGTGCTACACTGTTGCCCATGCCACAACTATATTTTGACGGGATAAAGATTCATTTATTTCAAAACAATAGTTTGTACAATGTCAAATCCAAATAAATGAAGTCAAGCAAGAAGCTAGACAGAGGATTTTATAGAAGAGAAAGCATTCCACTGTGCTATATATTCACTTATGTATACCCATTTATTGTTATGGGACTAGATTTACTCCAGCACACACGAGCCTTCTGATTTGGAAAGGACTTTCAAGCAAAGCAATGTAATACGTTGAGCATTCCAATATTTTAAAAACGTTTTTCTTTGTTTTGTGAGTCTCTCTCTCTCTCTCTCTCCCCCCACACACACACACACCACTTCTGAAAAATTAAAAAGCAAGCAAATGAACTACGTGAAAATGACAGTAAGGCAGCATTTTAAGGGTTTTTTGCAAATTATTTTGAAGGTCTAAATTAAAGAGATGTGAGCATTTCTCTCCTGAAATGCTGAGGGAGTGGAAATTCTGTTTTAACTCTGAAGAAATAGCAGAATGTGGGAATAAGGCAAGATTATGACCTTTCCAGCATCCTCCACAGACAGGCTTTGTACTGTCAAACTGGCCTCTCCTGTAGATCTTAACACCCAGGCAATGTAATATGAGGGAAAACAGCCAATTCCTTAGATAGCCAAGTCCTGAACTATTTAAAATTTAACTTGAGACCAGAAAACAATTGCTAATTAGTGCAGATCTTTCAATATACTGTATTTGTGATACTCTGTAACAGCACCCTATAGATCACGTTACTTATTTTATTTATTATAAATGCTTTTATGCTTCTTCAATCACTTTGATAGATTCAAAGCAGCTCAGAAGCAGCAAAATATAAACGACAACAATAATACAATAGTGAATAAGAGATTATATCAAAATATATAATTACATAATAATTCAAATCATAGCAATTCACAGGCTTAGCATCACAAAAGATAACACTGTACATCATTAGAACTTTTCGTCACATACTCCAGATACCTCTATTTATTCATACCTCAGTCTCCTAATGCTCGTTGGAAAGGTCACATTTCAAAAAACCAAAAATTAAGTATCTGGAGTGAGGGTGCAAATCTTGTATCTGATTGGAGGACAACCCATAAGAGAGGAGCTCCTGCAGAAAATGCTTGCCTCTGAATTTCTTCTTGCTGTATTTAGCAGAGCTGCAATGGGGGGATTTTGGGCAAAACTGCACTCTCTGCAGGCATTACTGGGGCAGGAAAATTTTAATCTGAATAAGCAGTCTCACAGATGAGCAGGCCCCAAGCCATATAGGACTTTAAAGGTTACAACCAGCACCTTCAGTTCCATCTGGAAACAATCCTACTGCCAATGCCGCTACTGCAGTATGAGCATTATATGAAAGCATTGGTTTGTCCTTACTATTAACATGTGGACCTCTGCATTTTGCGCTACTTGCAGTTTCCAGTTAGTTTCAATGGCAGTTCCCTATGTAGCATATTGTAATAGTTGCCTATGGGGTGACAAGTTCATGACTTGCCTTCTGTTCCAGGAATGGCTGCAACTGGCACACCAGCCAAAGCCTGGCAAATACTCTCTATTTTTTTTCATAGAAAACTTTATTAAAGCATTTTCAAAATACAGAGCTTTCTTATTGTCAATTTCAAATTCTACAACCTGCTTTAAAAAGCCCAAATATTAGTCCAAAATCGTCCAGCCTGTAGAATTTAATTCTCTTTCTTGATCATGGTGGGGTGGCAACACTGTCTTCTTATCTTCAACTTCTGACAGCTCAATTTTCCCTTGACTATTTAAACCTAAGTCACCAATTCTCATATTTTTCTTTGGAGAAACCTCTTTACTCTTAAGGTGGTTTTAAGCCTTATCAGTTTCTCTCGATTCTTTTGACAATTTGGACTCCACAAATTCTGAGAAATGCTCCAAGACTTGAAAAACAGCATTGTAGAGATCTTTAAATATCAAATTAATTTCCTCCATATTTCTTAACAATAAGATAGGTTATGGCACCTTCTAGTGCTTCAGGAAGGTTAAGTCATTAACACTGTAACTGAACACTCTCTCCAGCCTTTTTATCTCCGCTGTGGCCAATCAGGAAAATAAAAAGTAATAACAAACAGCATTCCCATGGGAAAATGAAAGCAAATAGATCAGAACTCCAATCCACAGATTCAACGAAGAAGATAACATTTTATATTCCTCAAAAATCACTTTAATAAAAAAGCAATAAAAAACAAAATTATTTAAATCTCAATTTAACAAATTATATATAAAAAGCCAAATTACCAAGTTAATAATTTTCAAAAATAATGACTCACCAAGAGATTCCATATTTCTTTGTTGTAGAAAGCCTCTCTTTGGTAAAGTTCAAACAAACTGACAAACAAAAAACCTTAGTGCTGCAGAAATGGGGTGGGCAGCTTTAAGGTCTGTTATGGCTTCAGAGTGGCTTGGGAAGAAGATGATGGCCCTGCCTCCCAGCTAATCTCTTACCAGTCAATCGCAAAACACCGACTGGAGAACACATGGGGTGATTCCTGCGGTTCTCCTTAATCCGGAGGATGCTTCTGGGCTCCAGGGAAGTTTGCTTGAGCGCAAGAAAAAAAGCCACTCTGACATGTCAGTTCGTAGACAGCAGGAAAAAAAAAAAAACAGCTCAAGCAGCCATTGTCCCCACCGGAAGTGGCAAATACTCTCTTGACAATAGCTCTTCCACCAAGACTTGAAAGATTATGCAGCATCTCTTTTAGAGGGAGAACAACCCCATCCAGAGGCAAAGTTGGTATTATTCCAGAATCAGTTATTTTCTGAAAGCATAGCCACTCTGTCTTCTAAGGCTCTCAACTTGACTTGAATCTTGGTCCCGCACAGTATTGATTTTAGTAAAGATGTACAATTGGGTATCATCTGCATATTGATATCGAACTTCAAAGAATTCTGCAACTTTGGCTTGCTATCCCTCCAGGTAGCTCACACCTTCTCCAGCTTCACTATCAGCCAGGTCAATAGGATCCGACTTTGATTCCTCCATTTCCACTCTGTCCTTTTTAAATTCAATTTAACTTTTGTTGTGTTCTACACTTTACACAGCTCAAGAGATTTTCTAACAACTTTCAATCCCCCCCACCTCTAAAAAAAGGCTTTGTTCACCGTTACTACTTGCCTAAAATACTTTCTCTTCCTCTAGTGGTATTTTGCGAGGATTAACACTTCTTCTGGATATTTTTCTAGGATAACTCTATGTACAGCATGCTACAATAATCAAAACATTATGTTAGGAAAATGAGGGAGCACTAAAAATAGTTGTACAAGCACATTCTGCATCACCCTTATTTGTAGATCCAGAGCTAGAATAGATTAAGAAGTGCACCAAAGCCACAGACTAGATATTTCAGTGGAAACCAAGTTGCGCCTTCATGCTGGAGAGATCCATGAGTTGGATATGGACTTGAATGGCAACAAATGCAGAAACATGTACTGAATTTCATTCCCATTATTAGGATCTTGTTTAAGCTGGGAAGAATTTCTTTCGATCAGCAAAACCTATGCTCTAAAATTTTGGCCAAGAACCTCTTTAAGAAGAAATGACATTTTGCAGGTCACCGTTACATTCCTTCTCCTCTCTGGCTGTGATTCCCTAAATACAGCTTGTTTCCTTCTGGGTTGGCAGATGTTAAGTTAGATTTGATTCAGTCCTAAGTTTCACAAAACAGCATACCAGGGTTTATTTTTCTCTGTCTTTCTACCATTGTGATAATAAAAGGAATAATGCCACTATCCATGAAGAGACAGAGTAAGCAAGTGAGGTGATCCAGTATGTTACCACATGAGTTCATTGTAGTGAATAAATTGTTGCCATTTTGTACAAAATTTTGTTGCCCCAAAATTCCTCAGTCTCTGATGAGATTGGTTTTGAATGTTTTTCTCCAAATATGTCAGTGATGTTTATCAGTCAAGCTGTGCATAAATCTGTTTTTATTGCCTTTCTTTTCTTTCTTTCTTGTTAAAACAAAAAAACAAAAAAAATTGCAACCATAATTCCAGCAGAGAGTTCACAGGCAGCGTAGTTGCCGTGAAAGTCAAATGCAGCAGTGAATTTCAATCTGTGCAGAATGACTGCTGAGTTGGCGACCCCAAAAATCTCCTTCCACCTGCTCATCCTAATCACACTGTTTCCTAAATCTGTGCCTTGAACCAACCTCCATGCTCACGAGCTCAAAGTGGGTGTGGCAGGTAGCCAAACAGCCAAGCCAGGAATAGCATGCCTGTTTATATAAGCCATTCCAATAGCACAGAGCAGCAAGCATCTGTCCAAGTATTAAGGATTTTGATGGTTATCCTCTTGCCTGAGCCCACTGGATTTGAAAGCATGTTGTTTTTAAACATGTAATTCGAATTTCCTTCTTTCCTTCTTTCATTCACATAAACACAGGGGTATATAATCTGCATCTTTGCTGCTGAGAAAAAATTGCTTTTGGGGCAGCATTTGGCTCATCTTTTATTTTACTTCATTCTTGTCCCTTGTTACATTTTTTTAAAAGTTTTCCTGTATATTCAGTTCATACATGCTTCCTCCTTCTAGAATGTTTGGAAAGTCAGTTTTTCAATGAATACTGAAGTGCACAGATCTACCATACAGGCATACATCTAGAGATATCTCAGTATTGCTTCTCCTATTTATTCAACATTTATTTATTTAATTAAAATGCTTTAGATAACTTTGGGAGTATGCCTTGTGAATACCAAGCTGGGTGTACGTAATAAAAGTAATATTCTAATAAAGTAATATCAAAAATTAAAAACGTTAAATGTGAGTGAATCATCAATAAGAATTCAAAAGCCCCAACTGACACTCATTCCAAAAGTCTCTCCCTTGGTGCTGGATAAATAAGAAGCTCAACTGATGTCTGCAGAACACAGGCAGACTGGCACAGCTGAAGATAATCCTTCAAATAGCATGGGCCGTTCTGGCAGGCCTTAAAATTCAAAAACAGTATATTTATTTATCTGTCAAATTTCTAGGCATCCCAACTCCAAAATGACTCTGGGAGCTGCATAAGGTTAAAAGAGACAACAACATTATGCATAGAAAGCCCCTGACATTACATATAAACACAAGAATCATCTGAGAAAACAACATAATATATATCCACATCACCAAACCGTCTCCCCTCAACTATTACCCCAAACAGGCTGAAACAAGGCCTGGGCAGGGAAGAGGAACACGTTTCTAGAGACTGCTTGAAGGTAGTGGTTGTATGGATCTCTGGGGGATGCTATTGCAAAGGGCAGATGCAGCAACATGCAAGACCTTTTCCTAGGTCCTGCTAATATCATTAATTGATGGGCCTGAAGCAGGCCTCCTCTGTCAGAGTGAACAAGACAGGCAGACACTAGAAAAGACAGCCTGTTCTCACATAACTGGGCCTCATACTATTCAAGGCTTTATAGGTGATAACCAGCACCCTGAATTGCACCTGGAAGCCAATTGGCAGCCGGTGCAGCTTGTGTGGTCCTTCTCCCCAACCTAAAGGACCTAATAACCAGCTGAGCAGATCTCTGTTAAGGCAAAACTGTCTCCTCATCCTGCCAGGTTTCAGTAATACATGCCCAGTCTGCTGCTTGATCCACCACCAAATTGTAAATGAAGATGGTCTTACTGCAAACAGGTCTGGCATTAACCATCAGTACATTGAGGCCAGTTGCATCAGCAGTGCTGCCACCTGGTCCCCAGGAGAGGATAATCAGGTCAGAAACAGAGATCACCCATATATTGGAGGTCTTCTTTTCCTTGAAATGGCCCACCTGATCCCCCCACCCCTGACACTATATCCCTCAGCCCAATACTATAGGAACATAGCTGCCAAAACTCTCATCCTAGTTAGAATAACTAGTTCCAAATAGGGATAGAATATGTAACCTGCCTTAAAGCAGATGGTAGTGCATCTTCTCTTGAAGAGGCCATCTTTGAATCCGGCCATAATTTTCACCCAGTCTCAATACCTTCTATTTCTAGGGAAAGCTGTTGAAATGATGGTGGATAATTGGATTGCAGTGAATCTTAGGAGACAGAATATTATCTGGTCATTTGTAGTTAGGATTCAGGCCCAGCTATGGGACGGAGATGGCATTGGTTGCTCATTTGGATGATCTATGTCAGGACCTAGATGGGAGAAGCATGCCCCTTCTGGTTCTGTTGGACCTCTCAGAAGTTTTTAATACCATCAACCATGGTAGCTTGCTGGACCACCTACAGGAGGTAGGAATTGGAGATATTGAGAAGATGACCTCTTGCACTGATGATGTTACCTAGTTGGGTAATGAAACATCTGCAAGCAAACAACCAAGCTCAGAGAGCACCAAGGACTCCACAGTTCAACCCTGAGCTACATATATTCTCTTCTATTGGAATTGGAGGTATTGTTTTGCAATTTTTCCCCCTCAGTGGGTGATTTCTCTCAGTGATTGTAATGGTATGTGGGAATGACCTTGAGAGGCAAGGGGAAGAGATGCTACCTAGAGAATGATCAGATAAAAGCAGGAGGAGCCTGCAGCTGCATAACAGACACAGAAAGAAACTTAGAAAGAGATGGCAGGAGATTTGTATTTTCAGACTTGCAAGATTCTGTTAATGTAACCTTAACAATAAAGTAGAATTAGCTCATCTTATTGTGTTTCCTGTCTGGTCTACCTGGGAGGCTGACAGTGATAGTGGGGGAGGAGAGATCAGCCTGATGTGTTATGCCACAGGGGTCAGTCCTTTACCTCTGCTGTTAACATCTACATGAACCACTGGGTGAGGTCACCCAACATTTGGGATATGATATTACCTGTATACTGATGATACTCAATTGCACATTGCTATTCCAGGCTATAGAGAGATGCCATTGATGTCCTTTCCTGGTGCCTGGAGGCTATAAGGTTCTGGATGGGAGACAAAGGTTGAAGCTGAACCCTAGTAAGGTGGAGTGGGTCATTTATCCATCAGAATTCTCTGTTGACACCATGGTTGCTTCTTAGCAGATGGGCACTACCCATAAAGTAGATATCTGTAGGTTGAGTCACAGCAACTGGATTTCTTTCTTTTGGCTGAAACGTTTCGCTGCTTGTCCAAGCAGCTTCTTCAGTCTGGGCAAAGGTTGGTAAGGGGACCCCATATATGTCTTCCAGGGTGGCTGCATTGTCCCTACACCTGAATGGCTTTTTAATTGTGCAGTGGAGGTGTGGATTGTCTTTGGGATGTCTTACTCCTAAATCCTTCACTCATCCCCAAGTGGATCATTAAGTGTGGCCTTCCTGGTGAACTTGTGAAGTGGTCTTAATCTTCCTAGGGACTAATGAAAGAGCAGCATGAAGAATGGGGGACAAGTTGTGTCTGAGGCCTCCACCTCTATTGAGGGAAGGATTTTCCACTTTGGCATGAATGGATTCCTTAACCTCTCTCTCTCAAACCACCTATCTTCTCTGTCCAAAATGTGAACATTATTGTCCTCAAATGAATGTCCTTTTTCTTTTAGATGAAGGTAAACTGTTGATTCTGGTCCTGTGGTGTTGCTGCTCCTGTGTTGGGCCATCCTCTTGTGTAAAGGCTGTTTGGTTTCTCCAATGTAGAGCTCAGAACATTTGTCACTGCACTGGATTGCATATACCACTTTGCTCCTCTTATGTTTCAGTGTTCGATCTTTAAGGTATACAAGCCTCTGTCTCAGTGTGTTGGTGGTTTGAAAAATACAGGTATGTGGTGTTTTCCAAATATTCATTTTATCTTTTCCAACATGCCGGCCATGTAAGGAATGACCAGGTTCTTCCATTGACTCTGAGTCTCAGCTCTGCCTGCCATTGTTTTGGGTCTGGGGGTAGACTTAGATTTAATGAAGGCCCAATTTGGATACCCACAGGCCTTCAGAGCTATCCTCAGGTGCTGGTTTTCTTTCTTTTTGGCATCCATGGAAGTGGGAATGGTTTCTGCCCTGTGAAGTAATGTCCTGATGACTCCTGCAGTGGATGGTGGGAGTCAAACATCAGGTATTCGACTGTGTGTGTGGGTTTCCTGCAAATTTCTATTTCTAGCTTGCCACAGGTCCCAATAAGAACCTCACAGTCTAGGAATGCCAGCCTGTTGTCCTTGATGTCTTCCCTGGTGAACCTAATGTTTGCATCTATGGTGTTTATATGGTCTGTGAAAGCCTGTACCTCCTGAGCCTTGATTTTTACCCAGGTGTCATCCACTTACCTGATAGTGAACTTCTGGATTCACAACTCCTGTTTAATCAGCAAGTGACAGCTGTAGCCAGCTTTGGCTGGTGCCCAATTACACCTTTACCTAGGGAGGAAGACAAGGTTACAGTAACTCATATGCTCATTACACCCTAACTGCAGCTGATTCAGAATGCTTACTGGTGTCATGTTGAGCTTGGACTCAGATGAGGAGACAGACAATGAGTAGCCTGTTCCAGAGTTACTGGATGAATCACCGCCTGAAGATTTGGCAGTTTATTCTTGTTGTGTGTGCATGTTCATTTGTGCTCACACTCTCCCTGCTGCTTGGGCACTTGTCTCACAAAATCAACAGTAAAGTTTGCAACCACCTCTCTTGGTTTGTGTGTGTGTGCATATTTGGCCTGGGACAGGACAACTGTTGGGAACATATAACAACTCTGCAGGACCCACATTGGTTACTGATTGGTTTTCAGGTACAATTTAAAGTGCTGGAATTGACCCATAAAACCCTTTATGGCTTGGCACCTGGATACCTACAGCACCTGCTGCTTCAAACAGTATCAGCCTGACATTAAAAAAGGCAGGGAGAACTTATCACCATCACATGTTTTCAAGAGGTTCATGGAGCTGAAACTAGTAGACATTGCTTATCTTTGACAGTGTCAGTACTTTGAAACAACCTCCTGATAGGAATCAGGCTGGCCTCCTCCTTTCTAGTTTTCTGGAAAATGTTCACTACTGAATTGTTCCAGAGGACCTTTTCTCAAGTTTATACCAGATGCCATTTTGTCTTCTTGTTGGGTTCTTGTTGCTTTTTATGTTTTTATGGGGTGTGTGCGATCTGGTTATTGTTATTATGATTTGTATTGGTTTTAACCCACAGTAACTATGGATATTTTAATTTTGGTTCTACATATACTGTAAGCTGCCCAAAATTGTTTTGATTGCAGTAGGGAAGACATATGATAAATACATACATAAGCATTTATCTTCTCCCAAACCTGGCCATGGATGCATTGCCTAGCAGATAAACCACTGGGTGTTCCAGTTAGGGTATCATAGGACTCCGTCCTTTATTCAACATCTATATGTGTGTGTGCGCACACACACATGTGGAACAGAAGCTTGAAGAACTTCCACATAGGAAGTAAATGCAAAATGAAAAAAAATATCTTCTTCAAAACATTAGAATTTCTTGCTTGCTGACTTTGCTCAATGAGTCCATATATATAACCTTCCCCCACCAAATTTTATCAGCTGGCTGCTGTTTAAAGTCTCAACATTCTCCCCTTCTCTCCATGGTTAGAATGTTAGTTGTTTTAATTCCAACGCAAAGCAAGATTGAAAGCAACATGACCTGAATTAAAAATGATCAGCAACTCTGGCAGATGAAGAAATACAGGAGTTATGGCTGCCAATATCCATTTATTTAGAATGTTCTGTGTAAGAGGAAAGGATGGACACAGCCATTTGGAAGGTCACAATGACTTGCTTAAATCATAAACTGTTTTACCCTACTTTGCATCTCTCCAGTAAAGATACTTTGCCACGTAAAAAGAACCACATTTTGCCTCTGTTTGTTAATGTATTAGCTATAAGAGACATTTTAATAATAGCTCTATTAACCTCTTTGTTTATCATGAAAAATGTAAGGCTTTCAGAGGCACAAGTAGAATAAAGAAAACTGACATTAATACTTTACACAATTAGACTTGTAAAATGACCTCTGTACATTTCATTAAGATAATATCAGCTTCAGGAATGTCTTACAAAGTCTTCTTCATAGTGGAAGAATGCACAGGTCGAATTAATCTACTTGAAATAGTATTATAAACAGCTGTTTAGACATGCTAGTAAAATTACTACCTGCATTTCTTATTCCTTTTGTTTTTAAGTATAGTATTTGATATAACTTACCTTTTTCTCCAATGCTTCAGCTTACAATGACAGGATGATCTTATCTCAAGGTAACCTAAACTTCTGGAGGGCGTGCATAACACAATTCTTTCAGCTGCATACATTACATACACATGGGGATGGCTCACGCAGATGTTCCATACAGTGAAAGAATAAGCTAGGAAGAATGGCAGGGTGGTACTTGTTAGACCAAACCCTGTCCCATGGCCACATCATTTCTTCTTGGATTGCTAAAGGGCAAGAATCAGCCAATAGTGTTTTTGTTGAGCAAGTTAATCTAAATGGTTGAAATATTGTGATTGAAAAGTTCTGGAATAAAAAAAAAAACCCATAATATACTATCCAATAAAGGACTGGGCTACCCAAATAAATCCTGTACATCATGGCAAGAAATGTACATTCTTTTCTGACTGTAGGAACCACACTATCCCATTTATATTAGTGACAGCTGGTTTGGAGGATCAATAATGCAGAAACCATAAATTTGAATAGATCCATGCTTTAGGAGAATGATATTATTAGATGTTCTGTCCTTGATCTCTCTCTGGTAATACTTGCCTAATGTACATGTCTATCATAGTTCAAGTTTATTACAGTAATTGAGCAATTTTTATACAAATATAAAATTATAAAGTTCCAAGAAAATTAAGAACCAAAGGAAAAGGAAAAATAGATACTTGCAGTATGTAAAATGAGTTTAAATGAGAATAAAGTAATAGTAAAAAGAGATAAGATATACCAGCATATGAATAAAATATAATTATGCAGATATTAAGAGGTAAATTAAGAACCCCCAAAATATTGGTATATCAAGAAAGAAAAATTATAAACCATAATCTCCTAGAAAATCAGAGGTGACAGTGAGTTTCCATAAAATAAAAAGAAATTAATCAGTGTTCTGGGGGAGGGGATACCTATCATAGAATAGGGTGAGGTGGGAGAGATTCCTTGCAAAAGATTAAAAAAAGAACTTTCTGATGATGGATCAAGTGAAAATGGATCGAGCAAAAATAAAACTTAACCTAATGAATTGAAAATCAATTGTTTGTTTGCAAAAGGAAGTGCTATCACACAGATGCCCTCAAAAATAAATTTGGACAATGAAGTATGAATATAATAATAGCAACCATATATATTTCTTGATTTGCCCCATTATCTTGCCATTATTTCCAAGGATTGCAATTGGGGGACTAACCTTTTTATCTCTGAATTTAATGGTTCTTCCTCCTCCTTTTCTTGTACAAGGCTTTTTGGTTTTTCTGTTTGTTTGTGCATTTTTCCAAAGCAAAAGCTTTTTAAAGAGACATTTTAAATCATTTTTGGGTGTGTGGCACTGCTGAGAACACTGAGCTCCCAAACTGTTAGGAAAAGCGAAGCTCCATGTATGTTGTGTAGAATATCTCACTTGCATCTTGGGTGGATTAAAATACACCCCCAATTATACACTAGGTAAGAGGTGGACCACAGCCCTATTAAAGACCTCACCTGTAATTGGGCATGTCCTACTAGGCTTAGAGCATGAATTTAAAAGATATTTCTATATCAGTTGGCTTTGTTTGGCTTTATTATGTATTCATAGCTTCCAGAAGAAGGGAGGGAAGGAAGGAATGGTAGAAAACAAGATAGATTCTCATAAGGTATTGAATAAGAACCAGATAAGATACTGTCCTAAAAAAATGGCATTCCTAAAAATATACTGTATGTATTCCAATGTATTTAAGTTCTGATAGCTCTTTGTGGCTCCCGCTTATCTAGGAAAGAATACACTGCAGTAGGATCATTTAAATTTTGTAAATGCTTCAACACCTCTGCCTGAGGTATGCTAGAAATGCCTTGAGTATTGCTAACCAAATTTTTCTCCTTCCTTTTCTACTGGTACAAGCAACCTGTCTCTAAGTAACTGCTTAATTTTTTCTTCTTTTGGCTAGATACATGGAAAATTTCTTGGATTATGTCCACCTGACTACAGCAGTTTCTATCAACAGTGACAAAAACTTAAACTAGAATTAGTTGTGGTCTGTTTTATCATTATTTGTCATTGCCTTCTTGAGGCTCTGCCATTTGATGTTTATAGACATGTCATTTAGGCTAACAAGCATATTCTGAAACAACTCTTCTCTTAGATATTTACTTTTTATCTGGTAAGAGTCATTTATATAATCTGGGAATAAATAAAAGGTAGAGAATTTCACAGCAGTTTGCAGGATGAGCTTCCTCAGTGAAAAAATATTAGAAATGTAGACTTCTGATAAAAACTAGCCTATTTACAATATGCAGATTTATATAAAGATTACAAGGTGTAGTATAAATGCAAACTACTGCTAGTTTCAAGTAGAGATGAGAGAAAGAACAAACAAGCCTTTGAGCAGGGGTATCTGCAGGATATGGTCAAGAAAGTCAAGATGATGGCTGCAATGATGCAACTGAAATTCTACCTGGTTTTATGAGTACCGCATGTGTGACACACATAAAAACAATGTGGAGCCGTGATTACACTGTTGTGGCCATCATCTTGACTTTTTTACCATACCCTGAGGACACCCCTTACTTTGAAACTTTTTTTGCAACTAAAATAGTCAGAAACAAGCCAAGCACTTATTCTAGAGTCTACCTGGAAGGGAAAGACATTACGCATCTCAAGGGTTTGGATTTTACAACAAATATCAGGCTCAGAATAACCAAGTTTCCAACTCGCAGCACTAACTTTCATTGTAAATCTTGCTTCCTTGCTTTAAGATTTGTATTTCATCTTGTTACGAACCAGGTTTCCCTAGTAAGTGGCATTTAGGATAGGCCACCACCAATAAGCAGGGGTAAACTTCTAGATGCACCCTTGTCTGTCAGCTGGAGTGTTCTTAGCCCTTCTACCCTGGAATTCCCATTTCAACCCAGCCCTAGGAAAATGGAAAGGAAGGTGCTTTGTATCTTCTTGCCCAAAGTCTAGAAATAAGGAACTTAGCAAACCTTGTTCCAGTTCTGACACACAAGTAGTGCCTACATAACCATGCAGTCTTGCATGTGTAGAAACTTTTACTGAGAAATCCCCTTATTAAACCAATGAAGCCAACCTTTTAGATATAGAAAAGAATGACTGAGGAAAGGGAACTATAGAAAAAGTAAGGAAAAGCAACAACAGAAAAAAAAACCTAGGGAAAGCAACAATCACATATAGTTAGTCTAGCTAAACTATTTACTTATTACCTCTTTGAATATGATGTGGGTTTCAGCCCACATTTAGAATTTACTGGAAACAGTAGAAAGGGACAGAGATCATCTAGGTCTCTGGCTTAAAAAACAGAGGCAAAGGTAGACCTTCTTCCATCGTTGCCACTTTTTTTTCCTTTTTTCTTCTTGAGCACTATTCTTAGTTTTATTGAAAGATGGAAAAATGGAAATCTAGCCTTTTTGGAGAGATTGACTGTTACTTTATGCAAACAAAGACAATTCTCTACTTTTAATGACCTCGGTCAAGCCAGAAAATCAGAAAATGCCAGCTGGCTAAGTCTACTGTCCTAATAACCCTTTGAGGAATGATCAAGGAGCAATCTACTTTGCACCAATTGTGCATTTGTACTGATTATATGAGAGATGAATTTTCTGGGAAATAAAAGCTGTATTCCATCTATACAGGCCAAACTACAGAATTTAGGTGACACTGTTAGGTTATATCAATGATGAGGGTGTTGTCACACCTTTGTAATTAATATTGGCCAACATGCACACTTATGGTCCAACATTGTTCACATTAAGATTTCAAAGCCAGATATATGCTGTTAGCACTTGCTCAGAATTTATTTCTAAAATTAAATTGTTACCAATTGTTGAAGCTGATGGAACACAATATGGAAATATGTTTACAGATGGGCACCAGAATTCAGTTTAATAGCCTTTAATTTTGATTAGATATGGCAGAAAAAATAATTATGCTTTTTTTTTAACTCAAAATTTCCTCCAGATATGCAGAGCTAAGTAGGGCTGGGGGCACTGACTTGCCTACATATCTTACCCATGGCATCTCTACATGCCTGGCTCCTTGAAATATATTTGCCCCTTTAATCTGAAAGGAGGCTGTAAAAATATTCTAGTGTCTACCTGCAACCAGAATATTTGCCGGGATATTTTATGGCAGGTGGGCTTGCAAGAACATTCATTGGGATGCCCATATATCTTCTTTTCAGATCTTTGTTCTCACCATGGAAACATTTTTGTGGGAGCTCTGTGCAATGTGACATGGTATCACCTAACTAAATTCTAACTCAAAAAAATTAAGCAGAGTCACCAAATGCTGGTTAGTATTTGTTTGGGTGGCCACTAGGAAATTCCACAGATGCAGACTTGACTGGGAAATTTTTTAAAAAGTCAATTGCAAACCACTATTTTGATTTTGTTTATTTAATGTATTGATGTATTAAGCCAAAAATACAGCTACCCATCTATCCAAGAAACTCTGGGCAAGATAAAAACAAAAATTCCAGCAAACCATATAGATATAGATATATATATAAACTGTATAAAACTGCATTAAGGCTCAATAAAACCACAAAACCACTAATCACAAAGGCCCCCTGCTAACATCCAAATGCCTGGGGTAAGTGCCAAGCCTTCCTAGCCTTATGAAAGTCCAATAGAGTAGGGGCTGTTTGTATTTCAGGAGGGAGGCAATTCCATAGAACAAGCACCATAACAGAGGTGGCATGTTTCTGGGGACCTGTCAGATGACACTGTGTTATCAATGATACCCAGAGCATGCATAGTCTGCTAGATATGGAGGGGCAGGCAGAAACCATTGGAGAAAGGTGATCCTGCAGGTAGTCATGCCACGCCATGCTATGCCAGGCTTTAAAGATGACAACCAGCACCTTGAATTGCATCCAGAAGCCTATTGGGAGCCAGTACAGTTAATGTAGCAACAGTGTTGTTTGTTTGTTTCCAATCGAAGCAAATATTTGTAGCTCAGGGTTGAACTGTGGAGTCCTTGGTGCTCACTGAGCCTTGTTGTTTTCTTGCAGATGTTTCATTGCCAGACTAGGCAACATCTTCAGTGAGAACAGGGAGAGGGCCTTGCTCTCTGTTTATATACAGTGGCTTGCCCTGCTTGTGTTGGTGGAGGTGTTGTTCTCTCCTTGGGAGTTCTTTGATTGGTTTGTTGTTTGCTGCTGGGTTGATTGACTGAGTTAATAGTTCCTTGATTAAGGTGCATTGTACTGCTTGATTGTTTATCTGGTGTTAATCCTAGTGTTGATTTTTGCATATCTGGGTTTCATGAAACCATCAACAACATCTTTAATGGGATAAAATTCACAAGGGAGGAAGCAAACAACAACACACTACCATTCCTGGACATCCTCATCAGTAGAGGAAATGATGGCAAGTTAGAAACACAAGCCTACAGGAAAGCTACCCACACCAACCAAGTGCTCCAGTACCAAAGTAACAATCCAACCTCCCACAAGAGAAGCTGTGTAAGAACATTATTCAGATGAGCACTTACATACTACAGCAACCCAGAACACCAGAAAAAGGAAACAGATCTTCTGTACAGCATCTTCCAACAAAATGGATACCCACTCAACTTTATCAAAAAGTGCCTCACCACCCAACCCACTACAACCCAACCAACAGAAGCTATGAAAAGGATAACACTGCCATACATCAGAAACATCTCAGAAACTACCAACCAACTGTTAACACCACATGGCATCACCGTAGCACATAAACCAACTAAAACTGTTCAAAACATCTTAAGTAACCCAAAAGACCCAGTAACCCAAGAAGAAAAAAACAGGAGTTATTTACAACATACAATGCAAAGACTGTAACAGCCACTATGTAGGACAGACAGGCAGAAGACCAGCAGAACACATCCACGAACACCAACTAGCAGTCAGAAGCCACGATGAGAACTCCTTAATCTCACAACACATGGACAGACTCAACCATACTTTCAACTGGGAAGCTGTGAGCATCCTAAACCAAGCCAAATCCAAAAACGCCAGAGAATTCCTGGAAGCCTGGCACTCAGACAAAGCAGCCATCAACAGACACATAGAGGTAAACAACATTTACATACCATTCAAAAGAGACAATAGAAAAGCCAAATGACCAGAACACCTCCTTGCCAGCAATCAACATCCAGATATGCAAAAATCAACACTAGGATTGAAACAGTTAAAAACTGTTGGAAGTGCAATGAGCATTGGATTTTTTCCCCAGGTGTGGTGGCAATGTGATAAAGAGATGCAACCATTTGGACTCAAGGAGATGAACTTCATGACTATTTTTCTCTAGGAAGCCACATTTAGTATTAGGCATTTAGGTGAGTACCTTTAGAAAACTCTGGAGATATCAACACTTACATAATCACCCATTTCTGTCTTTGACTTAAATACAAATTACTGTAGAAGCCTGCTATTGGAAAACCTGAATATTTCTATTCTACCAATGATTGTAACAGGGAAATGAAAAAAAAGTCTATTTAAAACAAATAAATACATGTTGATGTTAATAGCAGAGATGCTAGTCCATCTGCTGCATGGTCCAGCGGAGGCCCTGGCTGCTGCCTGGAATAGGGAGACGGCCGGGGCCTTGGACAGGATCGTGCCTGTGTGACCTCTCTTGTCTGAATGAACCCGACACTCACAGTAGTTCATGGAGGAGCTGAGGTTTTGAAGAGATGTCTAGAGCATTGCTGGAGGAAGACAAGGACCAAATCCAACCAAACACAAGCTAGAGCCGCTATTAAGGCCTACCTCGTGGCAGTAAGAGCAGCGAAACGTTAATATTTCTACACTCTTATTGCATCTGCAGAATGCCACCTGATGGCCCTGTTTAAGATTTATATATTTATATCGTATGGTTTTAATGATTTTTAATCTTTTATCTTTAATTGTTTGTAAACTGCCCAGAGTTGTTGCAATACGAGATGGGCAGTAAAGAAATATGGTAAAATTAATTAATTAATTAATCCAATAAGATCTGTCAATTTTCCCAAACAAACAGGTGTTGCAGATTTGTTCATTTACCATTTTTAATAAACAAAACAAAACTGCCATTAACTGTTAATTCTTTGCAGAGCTCTATTTCCTTTTTTATCCTTTTCCCCATCTTCTCATTGACAATACACTCTTTCCTTTTTGATCAAGAATTTCAGCTATTCCTTCTCATTCCTCTATTAAGCTGCTGTATGTTCTCTCAGTTAAAAATAATTATTAAGACTGATGATTTTTATGTATTTTTTTATCTGTTAATTATTGTTAATGCACAGCTTTTCAGTGTACTTTTTTCTATTAATAGAAATAATTTGGTAATATTTTTAGACTGGATAAAAGAACATCAGGAGGCATCCTTGCATAGATTCAGTGAATATTTAATATTAATCTGAACAGAGAATTTCCATTAATCCTGAAGCAACTATACAATAATTAGATTTCTGTGGATCTTACGGCGTAGTGAAATTTCTTTCTGAACTAAACAGGACAGTCCAAAAGAAAATAGACATTTTTATTTATCTTGCTTCTTTTTTCTTCTTTTTCAGTTTGCCTACCTCTCAACTAAATTATAATACAACAGGTTTTTTTTTTTAAACAGCTCATGTATATTTTACGACCTGGACAATAGTGTTTATGATGATGCACTGATTTCTACCTTGGAAACCATCTCTAAGTGGAAACAAATGGATGGCAATATGTCACCATGTTCCTTTGGCAGCACACTGACACTGAATGTGTGGGAGAAACCAACTGTCTTGCTACCAAGTTTTTTTTAAAAAAACAACTTTACACCAACTCTTCTTTTCCATTTGAAAAATTGAAGGCTATGCTAGGATGCTTCTCAAAGGATCTGAGTTTTTAAGCCAGCATTCCCAAATAGGATGGCCTCCAGATGTGTTGTGATTGCACTCTCACAATCATCATGGCCTTCTGGAAGATGAAGTCCCCAATACATCTTGAGAGTTCCAAACTTGAAACAGCTGATCTACTAATAATGATTATTTGGATTTCTCTGTTGGGGTAAATAATTAAGGATTAATTCAATAATTTAATCTCTGAACAAATGAACTGCATTTTTTTTTACAAGGATGCAAGTGAAATAGAGAACATATGCATTTCTGGAATTTCCATGCATCAAGAAGAGAAACAGAGCTGTTGAAAACAAACAAGATTATGATTCCTTGGGAACAAAAATAGTCATAATCAAATTTTTCATACCTTTGGATGGCTCATTTAGAAAGACAATTTGTTTCAGCAGTGACATTTAATCCTAACCACTCTTTTTATCTGAATGTTAATATCAGCCTTCTCCAACCTGGTGCCCTCCAGAAGCAATGGATTAATTAGATGCCATCAGGTTATGTTTGCCTCCTGGTAATTGCACGGACAAATACTCACAAACTCAATCTGTCTCTACTAATAATGTATCAATCCTTCAAGAATGTTCCTGTAATCAACTGAATACTATCCTTCCCCTTCTTCTTCTTCCCTCAATTTTACCAAACATAACTGTTTTTTCCTAGTCTGTCATCCATTTGCATCGCATGTGTGAAGTATATGAGTTTCTATCAGCTTTTATTTGTTCTAGACTGAATAACTGGCATTTCCTTGCAATGCATGGTATTGTTGTAACTTTCTCAAGCTCATAATTTGAGAAAGACAGCTATCTTGTTTCCACATTCTTTCTCAGTGTCCATCTCACACAGCCATATGTAACACTGGAAAGTCCATTACTTTAATTATTCTGACTTTTGTTGTCATTGAAATGCCTTTACCCTTGTCTCGTGTGGCTCAGAGTGGTCGGCGGCAGTACTGCAAGCAAAACGCTCCCCATATAATCTGCCAGGAAAACATCGTGAAAGTGGCATCCCCCCAAAGGGTCAGACATGACTCGGTGCTTGCACAGGGGACCTTTCACCTTTCCCCATGGATTGTCTAAGTTTGTCATTGCTTTCTTGCCTAGAATTAATTTCTTTTTTTACTTTTCTAGCACATTGTTGATTGTTCTCTACTTCTGAGCTGAAGAAAATAAAACTTTCTGTCACGTCACTTCTTCACTGTTTATTTATTTATTTTTAGTATCTATTGAATTTATATGGCCACCCATCTCACAAAAGGTTATTCTGGATGACGTACAACAATTAAGTAAAACAATAAATATATAAAAACAATCATTAAAAATATAAAACAGTCATAATTAAAATATAAACCACTAAAGAATGCAAGCTGACCTTCTCATTGTCTTCCTAATATTTTACATTAACTTAGATTTTTTTTTACTTTCATTTGTTTAACTTTCACAATGAGTTCTTCTGAATATTCTTTATTTTCACCTAACAAAATGTTGTTGTCTGCGTATCTCAAATGTTAGTGTTTTTATCTCCAATTTTAATGTTTTAAGGTTGCCTGTGGAAAAATTGCTGAAATTTTCAGTTGTTTTCCTTCTTTTAATTTACAGGCATTCTTACAGGAATATATTATTACTTCTATTTGTATGTGAGAGCCACTTTGGTGTAGTGGTTAAAGGGACTGGGCTAGAAACTTGGAGTGTGTGAGTTCTAGTCCTGCCTCAGGCATGAAGCCAGCTGGGTGACTCTGGGCCAGTCATTTTCTCTCACCCCTGGGAAGCAGGCAACATTAAACCACTTCTGAAAAACATTGTTCAAGAAAATTATGTGGACTTGTCCATGCAGTTGCCAGGATTCAAGACTGTTTCAAAGACACACACACACACACACACATACACCCCTCATGTAGAATAGCAAAGTTAATACTGTAAGACCTAACACTTCAAGGAATATCATAGAAGTGTGTTCCATCTGCCATCCAAATAAGCAAAATAAATGTTACAACCATTCAGCAAATAAGAAGACACCCAACTTCGGCCAAGCTTTTAGCAACATTACCAGGAATCTGGAGAGTTAGCTGGAAAAACATTTAGAAACTAAGATTGCAGATTATCCAAATAAAGCAAGAGTTTGTTTTTCAATTAAAGAAATAAATCAGTCTAAGTGATCCATCTCATCAGAAAGTTACTGTATTTTCATTCATATGCAGTAAACAGCATTCTCTCTGTCTCCTTCCCTACTCCCTACCCCATTCTCTGTTTTTTCCTACAATAAACACAAGGTTGTGCTAACATCATCCTTGAGATAATCTGAAATTGAAACTTTAATAGACAATTTAAAATCAGGAAAAGCTCCAGGGCTCGATGGATTTTCACCAGAACTGTACAAAATACTGAAAAATAAACTTGCATCCCTGCTACTTAAAGTTAAATGAGAAGGTAGAGAAACAAATCAATTGTCTGGTTCCGTATATGACATACACATTTTGTTGTGTTAAAAATGGATAAAAATCTGATATGCTGGTCAAGCTGTAGACTTGTCTCTATTGATGGTAAGATTATATTGTTTTGAGATTGCTGTTGATTACTCTGCCTGTACTGTCACAATGAATTTTCCTTAAAATGATGCTGGATGAAGCCTGTGTTTGGGTAAAATAACATTAATGGCTAAAAATGTACATTTTTTTTTCTTTAACAGGAATTACAAGAAAAACTGGAAATAAAGATTCAAGACATGAGTAAGTGGAGTAAACTACAAGATCTGAAGAGATAATGGACTGAGCAGGAAACTAGCATGGGTGGATAATACATGAACTGCATGATGCATGAAGATCCCTATCATAGTAATAGCAACCAGCATAGGGGCAAACCATGACTGTTTTTCCTGCTGGCCAGCTTTGATATGACTAAAATGGCAAAGCATTTTTTGAGCAGGATTGCTAGAAGAGAGAAAGGCAAGGTCCTCCTTTTCAGAAAAACTGTTCAAGATTCATTCACTGATTTCCTCATTGGATACAAATTGAACAGTTTAATTGGCTTGATCTGATTCACCTAGAATTTGGTGGAAGGGTTTCAGGAGTCTGGAAAAGCTATTATACATTTATAGTAAAAATCCACATTTAATTCTATTATTTCTACAAACATAAAAATCATATGTTTGTCTTCATTTAGATTTTGAGTATATTTGACTGCTACTTAATTTTTGAAGCTGAGATTAGGAACATATGACATTTGCTACATATATAAGAAGCCTCAAACAATTCATGGCAGCTCTCCACAAACTGGGTACCTTCAAATATATGGACTTTAGCTCCCAAAATTCTCAGCAAACAGCATGCTAACCAGGAATCTGGGAGATGAAGTCTTCATATCTGGAAGACATTCAGATTAGAGAAAGCTGACAAACCCATTACTTGTTTCCTTGTTGTGTAAATATGTTAGTGTACATATTAACATGATACCATCTGTTGTTGTTATTAACATTATTATTATTAATTTCATCTTTGGTTCCATCCAATTACAGGCTAACTCTGGGTAGCTCACAATATAGAAATACAACAAAATAAATAGGAACAAAATAAAGGAAATAAACAAAATGGCAGATCCAGACAAATACATCAGAATGTATGTAACATATATCTAACAAGGAGGTTCTATCTACCCTACCCAAAGTCCTGTGAGAACAGCCAGGTCTTTAAGGCCTTCCGGAATGCAGGCATCACTTCAGAGATGATGAACCTCCTGGGTCCCAAAAGAAGACCTAGAGAACACCTACTCTGTTGGCTCTTACTGGCTGGGCAGAAACTATGGGAAATAGGTGGTCCCTGAGACAACCAAGCCCCATAACTTGTAAGGCTTTATAGGTTATATCCAGGTCCTTGAATTGCGCTTGGTAGTAACCAGTGGCAACTTTGGAAGAACCGTGGCAACCAGTGCATCTTACAAAGCAGAGGTGTCACATGGGCATACTGAGGCAGGTCCCTCAGTGCTATGTTCTGGACCAGTTGTAGTTTTCAAGGGCAGCCCCATGCAGAACGCATTGCAATAGTTGAGCTGTGAGGTGACAAGGATGTGAGTGCTTGGTGCTAGTAGCCAAATGCATTGAAGGAAATTGTTAAATTTGTTTGCACTGAGCAGGAAACTCAACTTGAAGGCCACATGAAGACTAATTCATTCATCTGAGGACAGCAACTCTAAAGCCTTTTTATACACTGATATAAAAGCTTCTAAATTCTTATGGTGCACATAAAAATGGTGCATGAGGTTATACAACTATACTGTTTCTGTAGCTTTTCAGTGCTAATGATATTGCTCACTAATTATAGGTTGTGCAATAATTTGGGCTCTGTCTCTTTCTGAATAGGGATGCTAAAGTCAACTAAGGCCTGCAGAGGGTGCAATGCTGACAGAATCTGCTTGCTATCATGCTATTCAACAAGATATGAAGGGCTGGTATCACAGAATAACATATGCATATTTACCATTGTGATAGCTGAACAGTGATGGTTGGTGGTTTCTATTGATATTACACATGGGCATGTAGTAAAGGCAGAAAAGTCACCTCCCTACCCTGCTCCCACCAGAGCCAGTCCTGGGTTATCATTCTGCACTGGACTTGTGGCTCCTACTATTGCCTGCCTAACTCTGCAGGACCTCTTTACCTACTGTACATGAGACACCACAGCACAGCAGCTCCTTTGTGGAAGATTCAGAATGAGAAGCACAGCTTTGCACCTGGATATTGGACTCTGAAGGGTGGCTGCACTCTTAGCCCCACACCGAGTCACCATCAGAGCTAGAAGCACAGTCTGCTGTAACCACCACTGCTGCACTTCTTCCTGCTGTGGCCTTAGGGAGAGAAACACAGCTCCGTACTCAGCTGTGAGCTGACAGGCACTAGCCCTGCCTGTGATAGCACCATGATTATTTTTTTAAATATCAGTAAATGAATCAGATGAATGTCCACAATTTTGGAATAGAGAATTAGAGTATCCTATAGTGATACAATCACTGGGCTCAGATTTGTTTCTTGCTATTTGAAATCCAGGTTAATCCAACAACAGAAAATCTTCAGGTCTACAGGAACCCCAGCAGATGTTTACAAATGGATGTTATTGTCCTTTATTGGAGATGCATTTAGACTGAAGGTATATTAGTAGATATATTAGGGAATCTGGAATCTTTTCCAGCTAACAAATTTTACTAAAAGGCATAAACTTTTGTGAAACTGCAGCTCATTTCATCAGATGCACAGAGTGGTGAAGTGAGCTGCAACCGCAATAAAATTTGTTAGTCGGAAAAGGTGTTACCAGATTCCTGATTTTTTGCCACCACACACTAACAGGGCTCTCCTCCCACTCGACAATGGTACATACATTGTGGTTGTACCCCTTGGTAGCTCCTTTTAGGTTAGATATTAGGACAGTGGTGGGCCAAGTACTTGGAAGGAAGTTAAATGTTTAAGGAAGTTAATGTATTTTAAAATTATATTCCCAAAGTCTGGATTTTTTTTTTAAAGGAACTTTGAAGGTATAAAGCCTAGATCATTGCAGAGGGGGGGGGGGGAAGTCATTATGTATTCTGGAAAAGATGTATGTGAACCAGACTCTAAGGTTTAATTGAATGAAATTTACCAACTCTCACCTTTGTAATGATTCATACAAACATAATAGTATTACTTTTGTATTACAAAAAAGTAGAAAACTTGTATTATTCTATTTCTTTTTATTATTATTTTCATTTTTTTCCTAGTTTGCATTATTCTTTTTAATGAGTATAGCTTTTTTAAATAGTTTGGAAATGAGTTAATGAGTTTTGTTTTTAATTGCTATCATTTGTATTTTTCAAGAACATAATAATAGCAATGAATAGATTGTCTGGGGATTTATATTACTGTATAGAAATATCTGACCAATGTTAGTACCATCACTCATCTGTGCATTTATTCTCTTTTTTTAAACACATTTTCATATTCAAGTGAAGACAGGAAATATAGTAGACTATATTTAAGAAACTTCAATCTGGCAAAGGCAGATCACAAGCAGTTAATAATCAGCTGTTCAGAAATCTCTGAGAATAAGATTTATTTGTTCCCCATACCTATGTTTTGGGAGCAGCATGCATGTATATATGTTGTGTAGTGGAAAACACACCTAAAACACACACCAGAATAACTACAGAGGATCCAAACAATTGTTTTGAACCCATTGATCTGGGTGGGGAGGACAAAGAGCCCCAATGTAACATTTCTCTCTCTCTCTCTCTCTCTCTCTCTGTGTGTGTGTGTGTGTGTGTGCGTGTGTGTGTGTGTATGAGAGAGAGAGAGAGAGAACAAGATATGCTCAATACTGTGATGCTGATGAGCCCCTAAATTCTGAATGGAAGACACTACAAAGGGTGCTTTGGTGTGCATTGTGTATACTTCATTAGAGCATATATAAGATGCTTAGACGGTGAGTTTTGGATTGAGAACATTATGATTTATGCAGACACCCCACCCCCCAAATTTCAAAATTTGGAGGCTCAATCCCAGCTGAGAACCAGCCTCTAGCCTTACTATTTTGACTGGGTCTAAATACTAGAAAGAGAGCCAGTTTGGTGCAGTGGTTAAGGCACCAGGCTAGAATCTAGGAGACTGTGAGTTCTAGTCCTGCCTTAGGCACAAAGCCAGCTGGGTGATCTTGGGCCAGTCACTCCTTCTCAGTCCTAAGAGGCAGGCAATGGCAAACCACTTTCAAAAAACCTTGCCAAAAAATCTTGTCCAGGCAGGGACTTGTCCAGGAAGTTGCCAGGAGTCAACACTGACTTGGAGGTGTGCGTGCACGCACACACATACACACACACAAGGATATGTAGGCCATTCAATAGTCCTTGAGGCATCTGGTTTCCTAGGACATGAACCTTTGTCATGGATCAAGGAATGAGGCCCTGGAACCCTCAGTTATGCCCAGTTATACAAGTAGGCTCTACCATTAGAAAGTGAAATTAGTATCTTAATATAAGACAATTATTTCAATGAATATTATCTATGATGCATGTATAGTGTGTAAATATGCATCAAAATGTATATGATTAAACTGAGTGTATGGTATGTCTGTCTCAAAATAAAACATTTCAAGTGGCAAATGGCATGCTTAAGGAATAATGTCTTCCATAGTTGCTCCTATCATTTCCTTTTCAGTTGGAGAGTCCATGTCCTGTCCATATCCCCCTGACTCCTAGGTCAGGACTAGAACATGGAAATAAGAGTAATGTAGAGGAAGCTTGGGTTGGATTTGCTCTCATCTGGGGATGGCTTGTGATCACTACATATAACAGAGCTCATACTAAAATGGTTCCGTTTTTTTAATGAGCACAGAATCAATATTCCTTTATATTAATGTTACATACAGATACATAGTTTGTATCTTTAGTATATGCTGTTTTCTTTTTGCTGCATGTTCATACTTCATAATTTTTATTGACATATGGGGTTTTTAGGATCAAACTATCAAATAAATAATTAAGCCAATTAAACAGTGGTCTTGTTGCTTATGGGAAGTATCTGCAATGAATCAGCACATCAGAGTGCTCATTAAAAGCCTGTCTGGCCATATACATAGATCCATTTGCCAGCAGCAAATTATAACTCTGGAGTAAATTATCTATCAACTGAACTATTAAACAGTGCTTAACTCAGGGGCATATGCCAATTTGCTATGCTATAGAATGTCATGGGTTAGCATCTGACTGTGATGCCAGCATCTTTGCCATCACCAGTTTTGATACAGTGTCTATAATGCTATGCACACATCTTTTACTAGTCTGTAATCTGTAATTCTGTTAATCAGAAGGAAAGGAATGCACTGATAGGCTTTGAATTTTGAATACACTGGTCCTAATTTCAAGATCAGATGGGTGGAAGAAGAGGAAGAAAGGTTTTTGAAAGTGCAAGCTTGCTCTCCAGGGTACTTCAGTTGATGAAAATTCTATCCACAAAGAAAATCAACTTTGGAAATCATTTAAGAAAGATCTTTTTTCAAGGCTGCCTGCCAGGTAATTGAGCTCATCCATGTCAATTATCACATCACTGCATTCTGTAATACATTTGCTTATAATATCTGTTTTGGGATGATAAATATTATTTAAAAAAAACTTGCAAGCCAAAATGCATTATTTTTCACTAAAGCAAGGAGGCACAGAGGGCACGCTTTGCCCCCATGCTATGTGTCTCGTGAAGCAGAA
The DNA here is from genome assembly GCF_035149785.1 of Candoia aspera. NCBI lineage: Eukaryota > Metazoa > Chordata > Lepidosauria > Squamata > Candoiidae > Candoia > Candoia aspera. Next base: position 41,944,896 of record NC_086155.1, read on the forward strand.
AAGCAATTCAGTCAGACTAAAGGCTACAGACAAAGCAGTAGATTCTTAGCAATAAATGCAAATGATTTGAATTCATTTCCTTGCTAAGAGAAAGACAGAGGGAAGGAGGGAAAAAATAAAGCCAAAGATGTTGCAGATCAAGGATTTCAACTTAAGCTGACACAAAATTAGCATAAAAGAAACCAAGCAGCTACAGAGGGCAGAGTGGAAGAAAAAAAATTGGTGAAATAATCTGTGCTACTGAACAGACCTTGTACTATGTTTGAAGTACCACTCTGCATACTCTTTCTTTTTCTCCCCCCCCCTCTCTCTGTCTCCCTTTTTCCCCCTCCCCTGCCCTCTTTTTTCTCTCCTCCCCTCTCCATACAAATAACATCAGGCCTTGGCTGTAATCAGTCTGCTCAGAACAGCTTGTAAATATTTGGATGCTCATTGGCTCATGAGGATAAATCGTCCTCCCTTAACATCAAAGAGTTCTTTTGCTAGTTCCTTTGTTAGGTAACAAATCATTGCAGTTTCTGAAACACATTCAGATTCCTTTTAATAAGTTGTGACATTTTTCTTAGCCTGTTCTTTCTTCTGAAGAAAAGTGAAGTGGTCCACCCTTGATTATTAATCATGATGAAGCAAACAAAAAAAAATCATAATGCAGATTTCTTTCATTTTCATAATGAAGACTAGAAATAGAAGTTTCTAGTGGAAAGATAAGTGGATTTTCCTACAGAACAATTAGAGTATATTCTTGTATATAAGCAGAAATAAACTGAGACCCTCTCTGGCACAGCATCCAGGAACTCCACTGAATCTTTCCTTTCCTTTCCTTTCCTTTCCTTTCCTTTCCTTTCCTTTCCTTTCCTTTCCTTTCCTCCCTCCCTCCCTCCCTCCCTCCCTCCCTCCCTCCCTCCCTCCCTCCCTCCCTCCTTCCTTCCTTCCTTCCTTCCTTCCTTCCTTCCTTCCTTCCTTCCTTCCTTCCTTCCTTCCTTCCCTACAATGAAGTCAGGCACTATTGTTACCCCTGGTGAACTGTATCACTGGGTAACTTGTAACAGTGACTTTGCTTTTTTCTCCATGGTTGTCCATTTTTAAAGCTGGCAATGCTGTGGGTATTAGCTCACTAAGAGCTATAAGGAATTCCAACACCATAATGAAGATACTTTAAGAGCAGGGTCTATAACTTGGTCATGGAATCATGTAGCTGAGGTCAGATTCCAAGGATGGATTCCTTAGGTGGTCATATTTTGAAAAAGGAATAGAAGGATAAAAGAAAGGCTAAAGATTTCATTCAGTTCATTTTTTAAAACATGAATTTATCAATGTTCCACCCATTTCTTCATTAATGGGACTATTTAAATATGGGAGAAAGGAAAACCGGCAGAGTCTTCCATCCAGGCAGATATCTGGCCTGCTTAGGTTCTAAAGGCCTGGGTTTGAATCCCTGAGTATTCAGTTATGCTTATCTCTTAGTCTAACAGATCTATAGCAAATAGGTACAATGTGGTCCCCTTCATGCTTGGAATATGAAATTTTGTTGTTGTGGACATATGATAATTTTGTTTGGTGTATTTTTGCTAGAAGGTCCTCAGATTTGTACATTTCTTCATAAATAAAACAGAAACAACTTGAGGGTTTTTTTTTTAAATAAGAAATGGTGGAGCAGTACTGACAGATCCATCCATGCTTAGGTGTAGGTTGGTACAAGTGGAACTTTGATATGAGGAAGGCAAAGCCATTTAGCATAAAAATCTTGCTGCAGATTTTTCTGAGACCTACTCAAGTTGCTTGTCAGTAAGAGCAACAACTATACAGTAGAAATCTCTGCTTCTTATTTTGTCATAGAAATATTCAAGTAATTTATATACTGCATTGCTACATGATGTCTGTATTTCCAGTTATTTTGAACAGCAGTCAACACTTAAATATTGGACTGTAAGAAGAATCGTAACATATAATCCTCTTTTGTTTTGTTTTTAAGAAAATCACCAAGTTTAGCCTCCTACAACCTGTTGATAGAACTGTAACATTCAGGATACCTCGCTAGCCTCTATCCTGCTATACCAGGTATGTTTAAATAACTGGTAAATCATTTACACATTTTGGGGTTCTAGGAACTGGTCTCCAAGGAATTCCCTGCATCAAATCTGTTCAGCAATTTAAAAGTTCATCAAGTATTGGCAGGCAACTCTATGGTTTTTCTTACTGCCAATCTATTTTTTCTCTTCCTAATCCAGATAACATCAGGAGACATGCAACAATAACAACAAAAAATATAATTAAAAGCAGTCCTTCCTTATAATCAGGGCTGTTAAAGTTAGCTCATTAGGTGCTGAAGGCAGTTAAAATATGCCAAACAAAATGTTCTTGTTTAAACTTTCCCTTTAACTAAACACAAGAAAGGTCAGGAAATGGGACTTGGCAGACACTCCTGGATTTTGCTCATAGGATTTTAGTCATGAGGAAGAGTAACCACTGACTTTGATCCAGCTTTTGTTTCATATACTGTTGCCTGAAATAGATGGCTGGCCTGTTTAGCTATATGTCCAAGAGGATATATTGCTTGAGGAGCACTTGGTACATCTTGCTGTGGTGAATAACAATACAGTATTAATACTTGTTTCCCATTATGTGCATTTTTCATCTTTCACTAATATATATGCTAGGCATTTTGTTACTAATGGACCATAGTAATACCCCCCAAAAAACTCTCACATTGAAAATGAGAATTGTAAGACATACTTTGGTTATTATGGGATCTAAAACGTAGAGCTAGAAATCTAGGATATAGCCTAAACATCCATAGCATAAAGTAGGGGAAAATCTGAGCTAGCAGTATTCTGAATATTTTTCAGGCTGCCAATCGTGTAAGTACAAATTGAATTGTTTATATCAAAATGTTCAGAACATTGATAGACAAATGCAGTATTTCCCTTACTTCACATCAGCAGTTGAGCTGCCTGGGGTTATATCTTCAATCTAAAAAAAATAACTGGCAAACTTTAAAAGATCTAGAGGACGGCAGCATATAGACCAAGTAAATACATACATAAACATTACATTTAATTAATGCAGCTGCCTTTATTGGCAGCTTTCCAGTTTCTCATAGCATTTAAGAGAATTGTATTCATAACTTCCGTGCTAGGAAGGGAGTGGCTGTGGTTTGTGGTAACTTAGACTAGTAGATAATTTCACTGAAGCAAAGAAGTGGGTTGTACCCAGTAGTGGTTTTGTGCCACTGGAAAGCACTAATTTTTGCAAGGCCCAACACCTAAACCTCCAGGCAGATATGGCAAAGATAGGAAAAACTGGTTAAAAACAGATGCTTACATTACACAAACAAGAGTGTTTTCCACTCCCTGCATGATTTATTGGAAACAATGGAACTCTTTTTCTTTGAATCCCAGGCTTCTTCGCCTAAACATAGTGAAGTGATTTGCCTGGTTCCTCTTTCTCCCCCTTCCTTCTTCCAGCTCTCGAAACAGATCTTAATTTCAGTTATTTTATTGCTTTTGATTATATGGTTTCCCTTCTAATGTCTTCCATTTTGTTTAAATATTGTGGCTCCAGTTAGCCTGAATCTTACTTCAAAACTTCATACTAAACTTTGCTAAACACTCCTGATGAATGTGCTGTACATTTACACTAAGTTCACATCTTCATTGCAAAACAGTTTATGTTACATTCTTGATTTCCCTTCTTAGAGTACCCTTATATTTGACAGTTCCATTTTTTAAAAAAATATTTAATTTCATTTTCTATCCTGCCTTTATTATTTTTATAAATAACTCAAGGTGGGGAACATACCAAATATTCCTTCCTCCTCCTATTTTCCCCACAACAGCAACCCTGTGAGGTGAGCTGGGCTGAGAGAGAGGGACTGGCCCAAGGTCACCCAGCTGGCTTTCATGCCTAAGGCGGAACTAGAACTCTCAGTCTCCTGGTTTCTAGCCTGGTGCTTTAACCACTAGACCAAACTGCTCCCCTATTAGAAATATGTTCAATATTTTCAACAGTAACTAATTCCAGAGCAAGTATGCTACATCTGTATATGGATGTAAATCTGATTTTGTGAGGGTATGGGTTTGGATTCTATAAGTGTCTCCTGCTATGAAGGGGAAAAAAAGATCTCATGTAGGTCTGAGCAATGTACATGTTTAACACAACTATTTATCAGTAAGGACTTTTTCTCAAAATTGAGTTTATGGAACGGATGAATCTCCTTACACTGAGGGAAAAAAGAAACTAGTCTCTTGGCCTAATTGTCTCTGTTTTGAGTGGCAATGGTTTTATACATAAATCTGCTGTCTATAATCCTTTAAGCTGGGGTGGGGAACTGGAGCTGGTCCAGGAACTGGATCAAGTCTTTCATCTGCCTCAGTAGATTAGATGGTGTCAGGAGGCTGATTTAAGAGAGGAAAGATGCCTCCTCCACTTAGATTTAACAGATCTGGGCTGCAAAAATACAGGCAACCATTAGATGGCAACAGAGAAATAAAGACATTTCTAACTCTTTGCTGCCATTTTGGTCACTTGTGGTTTGCACCCCAGATTTGGTAGCCAAGGGGAGACAAGATAATTGTGGGATGAATCAGAGGGCCATTTCACAGGCTTTTGCCCTGGAAACCTGGAAACAGCAACTCATCTAGCATGCATATTTCCTGACAGGAAAAGGCATGCAATACACAAATGAACAAGAAAATATATGATGACCAGCCATGATAGGGAGATTGTTGAGGATGTTAAAATGCCTGGGATTAAATCTGAAACCTTCTGCGTATAAATCATATGTTCTTCTACTGATCCATAGACTGGGAGACTCTGTACAACCATGTAAAGCATGTTTATTATTAACCCTGCCTATCTGCTCAAGCACAGCTAACAAAAGCTTTTTAAAAACATAAAATCTACACTGAAATTAATATTAAACAATTAAAAGATGGGCAAAAGTGATGCATATTTACAAATCTCTTAAATATAGAGAAAGTATGAGCTAAATGCACTTCCAGAGGAGTGCTATCCACAACCTAGGAAGAACAGAGAACAAGTCCTCTCCTGTCTGCCAAATAGATGGGCTTCTGATGGGGGAGGGAATCTTCTAAAGTTCCTGTCCTGCGAATTGTAACAACTGAATAGGTTCATAAAGACAGTTCTGGCCCCTGAGATAGCCAGAATGTCAGTTGCTTAGAGCTTCTAAAGTTAATACCAACAGCTTATTTTCTGTCAGTAAACAATTAGCAAACTATGCAGACCCTTCAGTGTAGACATCATGTGATTCTTACAGCTTGTACCAACTGCAACCTCTGGGCACTTTTCAACTGTACCATATGTAGAGCCCATTGTCAAGCTGAGATCTAATCAAGACATGGACAACTGTTGCCAAATCCAATCAGAAAACTGCAACGGAAGCACTAGCTTAAATTGTGCAAAAAGCTGCACAATTGTGAAAATTCCTTTTAAAATGTTATTATGGATGGACTTAACTTCAGCTTTTTCTCTTTTTCTCCAGATCATTATCAAATTTAGTCAATATTCAAGAGTTACCTCTGATTGCTTCCTTGGAGTTGGATAGCAGAAAGCAGTAGAGCTGGATATAATCACCATATTTTATTTTATGTATTAGATTTATATCCTGCCTTATATTCTGTACAACTCTGTGTGCTATACATAATGCCTCCTGTTGTCCCCACAACAACAACCCTGTGATGATTTGGGCTGGGAGGAGAGAGAGTGAATAGCCCAAAGTCATCTAGCTGGCTTTCATGCCTAAGGGAGGCCTAGAACTCATAGTCTCCTGTTTCAAGTCCAGTACCTTAACCACTACACCAGACTGGGTCTCCTTTGATATTGATAGCATACACACCAAAACTCCAATGGCCTTCCACAATGATTTCATATAGATACTGAACATCACAGAAATGAAGATGCTGGTAGAACACTATAGATAGGTGATAAACATCAATCCTCCTGTATCATCTCTACATGTCCTGACAGGGTGGACTGGATCTACTTGAAAAACAGTACTTTCAAGGCCTAATTCCACCAAACAGACTAGAAGGAAACCACTGTATACTAGTGAGAAGGCCAGGAGAAATAGCAGGAAAATTTTCTCCCCATCCAGTTTTTTTTGGCCAGTATGGTATCCTGATAAAAACCAAACTGAAATAAGCCTGATTAATCAGAATCATTTAGATGCCTCTGGAGACATAATCAAGAAAAGATTTCTATATCCTCACACTGTGATCTGAAAAAAAATTATCACTGGTGTGCAGATAACAAGGATAGCACAATCCCCACTTATCAAATTGAATAAATTGAATTAATTTTTTTAAAAAAATTATGCAAATCATACTCTACCACTTTCTCTGATTGATTCCCAGATGTCAATCTCATTATGATCCCACTGAAATATAACATGTAATTTTATCATTAGCCTACAGGCTTTTATATAACAGGACAATCTCTGCACATATATGTGGGTTGGATGTCAATTGACCAAATTGCTTTCAGGTGTACTGCTTTGTGTGTGTGTACACAAACAGAGAGAGTAATTTTGGACTTTCCACAGGAAAAGGTTCCAAGGAAAGATTGGATTGAAGCAAGAGTTAATCAGTTCCCTCTTTTTCTATGGTGTCTGTCTGTCTCTCTATCTTCTATATACTACTCACACATACATATATACTTCTCTCCAGCTGTAGCCTTTTCCTGTTTAAAACATGGCTACTAAAGCAGTGTTACATGATGTAATGTCTGGTTTGACTCCATCAGATCAGACCAATTTCATAGATGTCTTAAACTGACATGATGAGCAGCTAGTACTGAAAAGCATGAAGTCATTTATCTACAGTACTTTCTATGGAAAAAGATTGCAATCTCAGCTTTTTTTTCTAATAAACAGGAATATATTTATCTCTTTTGTTCGAACAGTGTCAAATCTAAAAGTTCTTGATTATCTCCAGGGATAATCTAGGTGTTTGAACTTTTCTGGTAGCTGCAACCAAATTTTGGTAAGCAGCCCAGTAATCACTTTACTCAAATATTTGTTTAAAAGAATCCCTTTTTTCTTGGAAATGTTGGAAAGCTGAACTATTGAGCTCTTGGTATTACAATTTGTTTCAGCTGCCTAATACTAGCATTTCTGAGTTTTCAGAAACAAGTATGTTAGGTCATAGGGCAAAAATACTTACTGTATAGAATTCTCTGGGAACAACAGGCTGTTTATCTATCTAGACCCATCCTCACATCTCCCTCAAACACTGGTATCTATTTTTTAAGCCATGTCCTCATGGTATTGCCTTTATCTCATCCCCAACCCAAAACTCAGGTACTTTATAGTCTTCTCCAATTGTTTCAATTTTAAAGTCATACTTTCCCTCTTTTCCCAACTTAATTTTTGTTATGGATACAAGTTAATGTAATGATCCAATGATTTGTCAACCATGGGAGCTGGCAGGCAATCAACCACCTGAGGCAGACCAGGCAGACAATGAGAAGGAGCAGGTGAGGGCAGATTCAGATGACAAGGGGCCAAATCATGGCAGGATGCCTAGCCTCAGGATGCGCTGGCAATTTCAGAGAACAGAGCAAACATGATCTGCTTGGCTACCTGGATGTCATGTTCACCGTTTCAATATGCATTGTACATCGTAACATTTCGCATGTCAAGTTAAGTTGCTGATGCGTGTTCTGTTTGGGAGGGGTCTGCGAACTCCTTCTGCTGGGTTTGTTATCTGTCTTCCCCGGGAATGGAATGTGTTTGGGTTATCTACTGTGTTCAAGGTTTTCTTCCCATGAGATCAGCAGAACTTGTTACCAGTACCTGGGGTGGGGAATTTGAAATGGTTGGGCGAGGGGAGGGTTTTTAGTTTGTATTTGGCGCGCTTTTGCTCATTCTCAGCTTTCTTTGTATTTGCATACTATTCTTTAATAAATCAGATCTTATTAAGCTCTTGCTTGTGAGTCTGAGTATGTTAGGATAGGCAATCATTACACTGGAAAGCAAGGACAATGCTTCCCCTAACTGAGCTATGCCTGCTGCTGGGGCCACTGAGAAGTAGCTGTCAGGACCTTGCTGTCCATTGGAAACAACTCTTCAGTGAGAGCTGAAGGTACATAGCTGTACCTTGCTATGCTTGTGGCCTCTAGGCTATACAACTTGGACCAGCTTGTAGAACTCTCTGTGTTCAAATCCTAAACTGGCACAGACCATTCTAGATTTTCTGCCTCACCCTGTTTTCCTGAACTGGCACGCTGTTAGCTGCCAACTTCTGGCCCTCTCTTACAAATATGATTCTGGAATGGACTCTGCGGACCTCTAAATCCCTGAACTCTTGGTTTCAAACCTGAATTGGCTGCATTTGCACTGTGCCTCAGTTACCTGGCAAGATCTCACCTCCTCTGTATTTCTGCAGGAGAATGTGTGCAACTGCTCAGCTGGGCATTCCACTTGCCCTGTTAGTTGTTTGAACTACAAACTCATCATTAAACCAGTTACAATTGGCAACGGTGTGTTTGTTCACCCTACAACAGGGCAGAATCTACTCAAGTTCTGTAAGCAAGCCCCCTCTTCACTGGTAACTTCATAGCCATTTTCATTTGGGCTGCAGGACAGGCCACACACTGGGCTTCCACAGATGCATCTGCCCATGTAATAGCTGACTGGAGCTTTTTGTCATGTCTTACATGAGCGCCTCATAAACATGTGCTTAGCACACTTTTGGAAGGGTTCTCAGCTGTCTTTTAAACAAAGATTTCTTGAGAGAGCTATACCCAAGATCACTTTAAACCAGGAAAGACTGCAGATTCTGTCACCTGTCCATTGCTGGTTCTATGACCATTCGGTACACTGCAGGTTTATTTGTTTTGGCTTCTTCCACCAACAAGGGGTTTCATGTGGCAGTACTTTTTACTGTGGGGTGGCATTTGCCTACTCCATTCTGGCTCCATGTTTGAGCACTGGCTATTTCTGGATGATATCAGACATGAGGACAGAACTGGAATTCTGTCTGCATTGCCATGCCCAGGCATCCCTGGTGCTTGCTTGTTATCAGTTGCCTACTTCTCTTTCGCCCCTGTCCCTCGGGCTATTTTTGAATACAGGCTCAGCATCTTTCAGAAGAGCATTAGACGCACATTCAGAAGTAGCCTGTCAGACAGATGATGGGCACAGAATACCTGCATTGCTCCAACTTTTTAGTTAGGTAACTCAGCAGTTGATGTAATACACCATTCTGAGCCCCCTCCAGCACTTGCCCAACCTCACTTCTCTCCATTTCAGGGAGAGTCATTGATAGCTGTTTTCCCAATGCTTTATGGGAGAGGACATGAACCCAGAGGACTCCATCCACAGTTTTCCTTAACTTGTCTGTCACTGAAAAAGTAAGGCCTACACCAATATTTAATCTCATTACCCTGACAGACTAGGAATTCAAATTCTATGCCAACTCAAGAAGTGTTAGATGTCAGTTTTATGCAACTATCTGGCTATGCCCTCTATCTCCTTAGAATGTTCAGTTAGAAAAAGCAGGTCCAGAAACATGCCTTCCTTGGTATATTAGTTTGTTCAGTCAAAGCAAGTAAGAGATTTGTGGCAACTTAAAGTAGAGATGGGCCAACCATAGTTCTCCCAATGATCATGAATACTATTTCCTCCCTACCAATAGTACTGGGAAAATTGTGATCTTAGCCAGAGTCACTGCAGGAGAGAGGAAAGTTTAAACCTTCCTTTCCCCAGAAATCCCAGTTGGCAGCCTAAAAATAGCAGGGAAATAGCAATAGAATTATGAGGAAATTACCATTATGAAGAAAATATCTAGGACAGCAGCATTAACAACAGACAAAACAGGGATTTCTTGCCTGCAGGGATCACTGGGAAGAAAAAAAAAACACTCCTTCTTTGTGAGGGACACCTCAGGCAATATGGCATTGTATGCATGGAGTAAATAGCTACTGGAGTAAATAGGTTTTGGGTCCCTACCTCTTACTGTTCTGCTTACACTTGCAGATCCCAATAGTTCATGGTCCCCAAAAATATCATTTCTGTTCTGAAATTTTAACAAGACTTCTTGGATTAGAGTTTAACTTAATGTAAATGAAGTGCCATTTTCAGTTCATTGATACAGTATAAGAAATATGCATATATGAGACTTTACTATACATATGAACTGAGGAGCCTTATGAGAACTGAGGAGCCTTATGATGAAGGTGAAAGAAGAAAGTGCAAAAGCTGGTTTGCAGCTAAACCTCAAAAAAACCAAGATTATGGCAACCAGCTTGATTGATAACTGGCAAATAGAGGGAGAAAATGTAGAAGCAGTGAAAGACTTTGTATTCCTAGGTGCAAAGATTACTGCAGATGCTGACTGCAGTCAGGAAATCAGAAGACGCTTAATCCTTGGAAGAAGAGCAATGACCAATCTTGATAAAATAGTTAAGAGCAGAGACATCACACTGACAACAAAGGCCCGCATAGTTAAAGCAATGGTGTTCCCTGTAGTAACATATGGCTGCGAGAGCTGGACCATAAGGAAGGCTGAGCGAAGGAAGATCGATGCTTTTGAACTGTGGTGTTGGAGGAAAATTCTGAGAGTGCCTTGGACTGCAAGAAGATCCAACCAGTCCATCCTCCAGGAAATAAAGCCAGACTGCTCACTTGAGGGAATGATATTAAAGGCAAAACTGAAATACTTTGGCCACATCATGAGAAGACAGGACACCCTGGAGAAGATGCTGATGCTAGGGAGAGTGGAAGGCAAAAGGAAGAGGGGCCGACCAAGGGCAAGATGGATGGATGATATTCTAGAGGTGACGGACTCGTCCCTGGGGGACCTGGGGGTGTTGACGACCGACAGGAAGCTCTGGCGTGGGCTGGTCCATGAAGTCACGAAGAGTCGGAAGCGACTAAACGAATAAACAACAAAACAACAACTATACATATGTATATACTTAAGGGAGGAGGTGAAAGAGGCAGATAGGAGTCACTAATAGGCTTTGTAGATTGATGTCAAGCCATCTCCAGTTATCAAATAAAGTAAGATTAGGCAACTTGTGGCAGTCAGATTTTGCTGGACTACTACTTCTAGCAGCTCCAGCTAGCTTGACCATGGTGAGAGATGCTGGAACTTCAAGACAGATACCAGTCATCATCCCCTGAACTACAGCATGTCTGAATTTGACTTCATCCTCTTTCCCTTATATATATTATGTCTCTTTCTTTGTTTGCATCCTGAATTCCTTTCCATTGGACAGCTAGAAAGATGACTGAACCTCTCAATATATTTTACTATTGATGGGATCTTGAATGACTGCCTTGGAATACTGAAACTGCTCTGGTTAACAGAAAGAATTGTGGTGGTTTTTAATGAATATCTTCTTTAAGGTAGCCCTTTCAGTAAGCAGTTATGTGTACACATTATCTATGTGTGCCCACCTTTCTATGCACCTATAATGTATGAAATGCCTTAGACTTATCTTAGCAGCCAAGAATAGATACCATCTTTGCTCAGGATCTGACTGAGAGAGCTTTTTTCAAAAATAGAGATATGGAATCCATAAACTGGTCATTGCCAAAGGAAAGGCAAAATGGGTTGTGGCAAGAGGTGGGGTGGGATGGTAGGGAGGAATCTCAAATGCTTAGTCAAAATAAAGACCACTTATATCCCCAAACTTGCTTTTAAAATGTTGTTTCAGTCTCATGACTGTTTTTCTCAATGATTTCCAAGGTAAAGGACGAAAAGATCAGCTGTATGGCAAAGACTCCATAGGAACCATTTTGACAACATTGCTATTACTGGTTTTTCAAAACCCTCAAAAAGGGCTGTGTTTAATTAGTGTTCAGGTGAAATAAAATGTTAAAATATATGCAGTGGCTGAGTTTCTTTGCTGTACAACTAATCTCCCAACATCCAAGGGCCCCTTGCTGAGTGTTCAACTAAAGATTTTACAGAATATTTGGTGGATCTTAAACATTATGATTGCCATGGAGGTAATCTTCTTAAAATATAAGCCTTAAGAACTTGACAGAGTACCTATTTCTTTATTTTCACTTCTTATTATTGAAGAAAGGTCTGTCAAGTTTAATTGATGTATTGGGTTATCATATGATAAAGGTACCTAGGGAGTTTTAGTTTTTTGGTCCAAAAATACCAGTGGTGATTTCTCTTATATGTTGGACCAAAAAGCTAAAACTCCCCAGGTACCTTTATCGTATGATAACTCAATACATCAATTAAATTTGACAGACCTTTCTTCAATAATTACTAAGCCATACAATAAATCTCTTTCAGTGATAATTTCTTTGCTCCTCACAGCAGACTCTTTTGCATGTGGGAGATATACGTATATCAGCTTGGCAAAGAAGAAATAATTACTATTATTCAGTCACATAACCTAGAATGGTTGTTTTGATGTCTTATATCTCAGCTGCCCATGCATGCCTAAACAAAAGACATATGTCTAGGAATAACATTGTCAGATTACATCATAATTCAAAAAATGCTTTTGCAGTACAAATCCATATTCTTAAAGTATTGAACATAGTCTAACTGCATGTTTTCCTAATACAGTATTGTGCTTTCATATTGCTTCTATTTGTTTAAAAATACAAAAAAAAAAAAACCCCTTCCAGTTGGATTGTGCCCTCTATCACATCTGCACAATAAGAGGTAAAAATAAAGAAATAGGTTCTCTGTCAAGTTTTTAAAGTTTATATTTTAAGATTACCTCCATGTCAATCATAATGTTTAAGATCCCCCAAATATTCTGTAAAATGATAAGCAAACAGGCCATTTACCCAGCTGTACAACCAGTTCTGAATTTTTTGTTAGAAAAAAATGACTTGTTTTAAAGCCATGGATATTATGATTTGCCTTTTCTTCCTTATAGCCTTATTGCTTTCCTCTTTTCTCCCTACCCAATGTGATTTTTTTCCCCAGGATCTATCAGAAAGTAACTCTTCTAAACAGTGTTTGCAATGAAAATAGAATATGTATATTATTTATAATTTAATACTGATTTTTCCTCAAAGAATCTTGCTCAAAGAGTCACAATATGATATGCAAGCAAAAAAAAAAGGACATACAAATTTAAAAATCGTCAAATGCTAAAAAGCAATACCTAAAACCCTGCACAGTCATAATCAATGTCAAGAAGATGCAAAGTCTGTGTGACAAGGCACACTTTAAATTGAACTACTAATGATGCCTGAAATACAAGGAATTCAGTAGTGAGGGTGCCTCAGCTGAGAAGGCCCTCAGTACTCCTGGACATTCATTGACATCAAGCAAGCTCCCAAGGCTCTCTGCAGGGGGAGTGGGGGGTCAAAAAAGTCAAGATTATGGTTGCAACAGTGTGATTGAAGTGTGATTGAAGTCCTTGAGAGATTTCAAAGGCTGGGCTGGTTCACACTGGCAAACGGTTGAAAAAAATTATTAGTTCCCAGCCTTTGTAGAGTATGTTCTCAGGATTTTGATTTTGACACAGCCTATCCATAGCTTTTTGGTATTTCGACCCAAAATACAGTACATAAGACACTGCATGATAATTGTTTTTCCTCATTTTATTTAGCAGACAAAGCAACCCAAGCTTTAGTTTCAATTCCAGGCTGCCCTGCTTGCTGCCTCCTCTCCCACCTACTTTACTGATAAGCTGTGGAAAAACAATTGTAAAGCCAGAAAACACAGTAAAATCAATGCAGGCTGAACTGATACATGGTTATTATTAGGCATTTCTAAACTCAGCACTTCTTTGCTAAGTAAAGTTTCCTCCTCCTGGTAAGGTCTGTGTTGTAATATGTGTAGTCTAGATCATTGACTAAATATGAGTATGGCTATTCCTATATTCTATCCATCCTTCCTATTTAGAGATAAATAAGAGGTAATTTCACTAGATGACCTTCTTTCTCTCTCTCATGCTGACAGTTCTTCTCCCACTCATAGCAGGATGTGGACTATTCCCCTCTTTTCAGTTTCAACCATGAATGGGTGGTGGAAGACAGTTGGATCTAGATTAAGATAGCTATCTCTACCTTAAGGTAGATATTGAAAAACTCACATTCAGCCTATCTCCCATCATCTTCATTATTTGGTTACCAAGTGCACTTTCAGTAACAACAGTTCAATGTACACAAAAAGACCCCCCCAAAAAATAAAATATAAAGCCATTATGAAAACAGCACAACAAAGCCAAAGAAAGCCTTATAACCCATAGTGCTAACTATATTTTCCCTGAAGTGCCAATATGGACATGACCTGCTCTCTTTGACAAGTAGATATTCCTGCTCATTATAAAATTATTTATATTCTGAGTCATGACAGTTACATCCTAAGCATTTACCATAAATAAAGACAAAAACTTTACATACACCCACGTACACAAGCCATCCCAATGCAAGCTTATTCTGTTTGGTTTATTCAAGTACTATATTCTCTAATACAGGTTGTCAACATGAGGCTTGTGGATACAAATGGAAATCTCCTTTGGTGCCACCAGACTCCTTGCCTTCCTTGCTTCATGTTTTAAGAGGAACTTGGTATGCTACAAAGTAAAGAACTACCTTTTAACATTTTTATTTGCAAGAGTGCTTCTAAAATCCACAGACATTCTTAGAAAATGAGAACGGCTGCAGCTCATTGCTTTTTTTGGAAATGGGCCCATCAGCCCCCAAACAGAAAAAGATAAGATAAGGGAGAATGGTGGGCAGCATTTTTGGAGTCTACAGGAAACAGAAAAAGCAAAGTTGCTAATTTGCATTGTGAACTGGTGCCCCCACCAGTAGAGGTTTTATGTGAGCTCACATGAAATGATATCAAAATTCCAAATATTTATATTGCCCTACAATGTTGTCTATCCCTATTTTAGAGTTATCTAGTCTCCTTAAGCAGCTTACCATAAGAAATACTCAAATAACCACACAGACACACCTTAAAAACATGAAATGTAAATTGTGCTAATAAATAATATCAGGAAGGCTAAAATCATCCAAATGTTTAGGATTTTCCTAAGAATCAACAGAGAAAAAAGGTATGCATTTTCCCGGGAGGAGAAGTCCATTCCAGTAATCACCCTGTCTCTTATACTTACCATCCCAATAACTCTTTCTGAAGATGATTACAGGACTGAGGTGGATTGATATGAATATAAGTGATCCATCAGATAAACTGATCCCCAATAGTTATAGCCTTTAATGCTTTAAATTAGGCCTAGAAATTAACTGGCAGCTAATTTAGCTGGCACTGAAACATTTGCAGACTTTCTCTTCTTGTTGAAGTGAAACTCCTCACCATGAGCAGGGAGCAACAACTACTATTCTAGACAGTGGGAAGGAGGGGATGGGATCACTGAACAGTCATGTGACTCTTCCAAATAATGTCTAGATTGGTAACTTTTTACAATTTCAGGGAAAAAATATCCTCCCTCCCCTCCCTTCTCCTGCTGAACTTTCCTTAGAGTTTCTTTTCAGAAGGCTACCTTTCTCACAGTCCATCTCATGGATGTGGATCGCCTCACACAGATTATAGGAGAAAAGGTAAGCAGGCACTTAACAAAAGCCATAAACCATGCTGACTCTTCCCAAATTTTAGTGATATCATAGTTGTCCTTTACCCTTCTAAATAAATGCTAGAGGAGTCAGTATAAAAAGTAAGGGCACCAAGTCCCTCTCTCTCTCCCTCTAATTGAACAACTATTTTCATGTGGGGAAATCTGTATGTATACATAATGCTACATATGAATTATGTACATGTTCACACATGTGTGCATTATAAAACCATAGGTGTCCCTTCCTATTAAGCTCCAAAAAAGCTTAGGGAATTGCTCTGGGCTACTGTGTTCTAAAAGGAGGAATATCTATTATTCTCAAGAAAGCTGTCATTTCCTGGAATAAGGCATGTTTCTTTAAAATAAATGATAACTAGCAATTCTGGCACATACGTATGTCTACACCTGCACTCCTACATATTCTGACAGGACAAGTTCCCAGATGAATGCACAAGTTGACAGTTAAAAGATGTTTAAATTGTAAAAGGAGTAGAATAACTCAGTTTGTCTGTTTCAGCTCAAGAGCTATGGGAAAGTGTCTTTGTTAATTAATCAATAATTGAGTCAAGGACTATAATGGCTCATTCTGATCAGATACAGTCCATTGGGCAAATGTTCAGCAAATGATGACATACTAGACACTTTTATAGGTTCTCTGTTCATCCACAGTCACACAAATTTAATTCAGTTGATTTTTCTTAGATTGGATTCCATGAGAAGCTACAAAACCTAATTATGTATTTACAGTGCCCTAACCCCGAACTACCTTGAAAAGTAGATTCTCTGTGAATTGGAGGATCAATCTCAGAAAACCTGTCATCATTAGTGATGCTTCTTTATTGACATCTTTTGTGCAGAGACACACTCCCAGCTTTCCTCCAAGACAGAACTAGAGATGTTCTGTCTTTGTAAATATAACAGAAGTATAATATCCAGATCATAGGACTAATCCCATTCTATTCTGCATTGGCTATGCCTCATTTTGAAGTACAATGACCAGGACTGGCCTGGATGCCATATTTTACAAAGAACATTGAAAATGCATCCATAGAAGAGTGATCAGAATAGTGAAGGGTCTAGAAACCGAGCCTTATGAGGAATGGTTGCAAGAGCTGTTTGGCCTTGAAAAAATATTAATAGGAGACATAATATTTCAGATATTTGAAGACAGATATTATTCAGAATATGGAACAGAAGGCTAGAAAAAAGAGTAGGAATGGCTGCTGAGGGTAAAAATTACAGCTAAGCGTTAGGAAAAACTCTCTGTCTGCAAAAGCTAGTTGGTAATAGAGCTGTATCAGGAATTGGTGGTTCTCCTTCACAGACTGTACTTAAGTAGAAGACAGGCAGTTACCTATTAGGGATGCGATAGCTGCACTCAGAACATACACAGAGCAGCAGGATGTTGGATTTGAAAGTTTCCACCTTTTAACCATTTGGGAGTCTTTGGCTTTGTTTGTTTTACTATTGTATCATACTCGCTTTTTGTTTGTTTGGAGAAAAATACTTTTTTTTTATAAACCACATTGGGTATATATTTAAAAGAAATTGGGCCAGAGGGTTTATTCAGTGAGAGCACTGATTCAACTCCTTTCTGACATATACCTTAGGGGAAAAAACTATCAGCACCAGACATGCTAGAGCAGAGATACTCAGTCATGGTGCATCTGTGTACAAACACATATCTTTGGGGGAAGAGTCTTTAAATTCAATAATGTATTATATTTATTTAAGGATTGTATATGCTATTTTCTTGTATCCAAGGGAGGTACAAAACTTAAAATTATTTAACATCAAAATAACAGTGAATTTTAAAGTCAGCCAAAGAAACAGCTTGATAATGAAGATGTGTCTTAGCTGATACTTTATATCTGTTTCTTCTCACAAGAGAAATAAAGCCCTAGGTGACCATCATCATACTACTAGTGGAAGGATAGATAAGGAGAGATAAAAGAGTACTTAACAAATTTAAGTAAATTCAAGTCTCCAGGACTAGATGAATCATATCCAATGGTACTAAAGGAACTAGTTGAAAGCCTGCTTAACTTGAATCTTTGAATCTGGAGAAGTGGTTAGGTCCAAGAAGACAGAAGGGGAGCAAATGTTGTCCTTATCTTCAAAAGAGGGAAGAAGGAGGATTCAAGAAATTACAGAACTACCAATTTGATGTCTATGCTGGTCAAGTTCCTCAAACAGAATATCAAGCCAATCGAAGCAAATATTTGTAGCTCAGGGTTGAACTGTGGAGTCCTTGGTGCTCTCTGTGCCTTGTTTTCTTGCAGATGTTTCATTGCCAGATTAGGCAACATCTTCAGTGCAAAGAGGGAGTGGGCATTGCTCTCAGTTTATATACCGTGGCTTGCCCTGCTTGTGTTGGTAGGGGTGTTGTTCTTTCCTTGGGAGTTCTTTGATTGGGCTGTTGTTTGCTGCTTGGTTGATTGACTGAGTTAATAGTTCCTTGATTAGGGTGTATTGTGCTGTTTGATGGCTTATCTGGTGTTAATCCTAGTGTTGATTTTTGCATATCTGGGTGTTGATTGCTGGCAAGGGAGTGTACTGGTCTTTTGGCTTTTCTATTGTCTCTTTTGAATGGTATGTAAGTGTGGTTTACCTCTATGTGTCTGTTGATGGCTGCTTTGTCTGAGTGCCAGGCTTCCAGGAATTCTCTGGCATTTTTGGATTTGGCTTGGTTTAGGATGCTCACAGTTTCCCAGTTGAAACTATGGTTGAGTCTGTCCATGTGTTGTGAGATTAAGGAGTTCTCAACATGTCTTCTGACTGCTAGTTGGTGTTCGTGGATGTGCTTTGCTGGTCTTCTGCCTGTCTGTCCTACATAGTGGCTGTTACAGTCTTTGCACTGTATGTTGTAAATAACTCCTGTTTTTTTTCTTTTTGGGCTATTGGGTTGTTTAATATGTTTTGAAGAGTTTTAGTTGGTTTATGTGCTACGGTGATGTCACGTGGTTGTAACAGTCTGTCGGTGGTTTCTGAGATGTTTCTGATGTATGGCAGTGTTATCCTTTTCATAGTTTCCATTGGTTGGGTTGTAGTGGGTTGGGTGGTGAGGCACTTTTTGATAAAGTTGAGCGGGTATCCATTTTGTTGGAAGATGCTGTACAGATGATCTTTTTCTTTCTCCTGGTGTTCTAGGTTGCTGCAGTGTGTAAGTGCTCATCTGAATAATGTTCTTACACAGCTTCTCTTGTGTAAGAGTTGTGTAAGTTCGCATCCACGAACACCAACTAGCAGTCAGAAGACAGGAACAGGAAGAGCAGGTGGTGTTACAGATTCCAAAAGAGGTGCCTTCTGCAGACTCAACCATATTTTCAACTGGGAAAGTGTGAACATCCTGGGCCAAGCCAAAATCCAAAAACACTAGGGAATTCCTGGAAGCTTGGCACTCATACAAATCAGCCATCAACAACACATAGAGGTAAACAACATTTACATACCATTCAAAAGAGACAATAGAAAAGCCAAAAGACCAGTGCACTCCCTTGACAGCAATCAACACCCAGATATGCAAAAATCAACACTAGGATTAACACCAGATGAGCCATCAAACAGCACAATACACCCTAATCAAGGAACTATTAACTCAGTCAATCAACCAAGCAGCAAACAACAGCCCAATCAAGGAACTCCCAAGGAAAGAACAACACCCCTACCAACACAAGCAGGGCAAGCCACAGTATATAAACTGAGAGCAAGGCCCACTCCCTCTTTGCACTGAAGATGTTGCCTAGTCTGGCAATGAAACGTCTGCAAGAAAACAAGAAGGCTCAGAGAGCACCGAGGACTCCACAGAATATCAAGCACCATATTTGTGAGCATTTGGATAGGAATGAAATAATTATCAAGAACAGCAAGCATGGGTTTGACACAAAAAAGTCATGCCAAACTAATATCATCTCCTTTTCTGGTAGAGTTATACTACATTGAGGAAATGCCTTGGACATAGTATACAGTAAAGCATTCAACAAAGTTTCTTGGGATAGCTTCATAAACAAAATGATTAAATATGGGCTAAATGATACAATTGTTAGATTCATAATTAGCTGAATGACCACATCCAGAGAGTACTCATAAACAACTCCACATCACCCTGGAGAATAATATCAAGTGAAATGCTACAGGGCTCTGTCCTGTTTAACATTTTCATTAATTACCTGGATAAATGGGTTGATGGGATGATTATCAGGTCTGCAGATGATATAGAACTAGGAGGGGTGCCTAGAGAAGAAAAAAGATTCAAAAAGATCTGGACAGACTTGAACAGTAGACCACAATGTAACAAGAAGAAATATCAAATCCTACATTGGGACAGGAAAAAAAAATGAAAGGCATAATGGGGAGACCTGACTTGGAAATAGTACATGTAAAAATGATCTGAGTGTTCTAATAGGTCAGAAATGGAACATTTGCCAACAGTTTGATGCAACTGCTAAAAAGGCAAATCTATTTCAGGGTGTAGTAATATGACCATGGAGTCCAGTTCATCAGAAGTAATTGTTCCACTTTACTATGCCTTGGTCAGGCCCATCTGGAATACTGTGTCCAGTTCTGGACACTGAAGTCTAAAAAGGACATTGACAACCTTGAAGAAGTTCTGAGGAGGGCCACCAAAGTAGTGAGAGGATTGGAAACCAAATCCTATGAAAAGCAATTAAAGGAACTGGGAATGCTTAGTCTGGAGAAGAAAAAAATGAAAGCAGGGGGATGGGGTATGACAGCAGATATCTAAAGGGTTATCTTATAAAGAAGGTAGTTGAGTTGCTCTTTGTTGCCCCAGAGGGAAGAAACAGAACCAGTGGATTCAAACTGCATTAAAGTACATTCAGGTTAGATATCCAAGAGGAATTTCCTGATGAGAAGAAGGATTAACCAGTGGAATAGGCTACCTCATGCAGTGGTAAATTCCCTTTCACTGGAGATCTTCAAAGGTTAGAGAGCCAAGTATTTATTTTATTTATTCAGTGTTGATGCCACCCAACTCCAACCGACTCCAACTGATTCTGGTTGGCCAATTGTTCAAAATGGTTTAGTAGATCCTACATCAAGAAGAGGCTTGATCTAGAAGACCTCTGATGGACCTTCCTACACTATGATTTCATTATTCAGTGAGACAATTCAAGCATAAAAATCAGCTGAAGAAATTGTAGCTTGCCAAAAAATTGTAGCCAATTACCTGCGGCAATTTACTTTTTTGCCCTTTCTATCTTGCCTTTCAGTATTCAGCAGATCAGAGCAACAAATATGGCCCTTCCACACTAATCCCATTTTATCCTCACAAAAGCCTGGGAGGCAGATTAGATTAACAGATAGTGACTGACTGCAACTGCTTTGCAACCTGTATGATACCTGTTTTGGTCTAATTTCAGTGATAAGCATATAGCCTCTGTACATTAAGATTTGAAAATAAATACCAGCCTTCCAGCTAACAGCAAAGATGTTAACAGGCTTTAAGAAGTGTGAGAAACCAATTCATCTCCATATTCAACACACACAGTAGCTTCACTAATGAATCTGCCAAACTAATCACCTAGAAGGAATACTTATTCTCTGCAAATGAATGTCTGGCTAGAGAAGTCTGCCAAATATACAAGAGGGTACTGTAATGGGTAGATTTCTTTCCCTACCAATCCTCTGCCTATTAAATGGAGACAGCATCAGGCACTTCCTCTGAATCACCTTAAAAATGTCTTACTTTCCTTAAAGTAAGGAAAGATTTAAATGGGTTTAACTCATTTGCTAATGAAACTAGCTCTTAGTTCACATTCTTGCATAAGGCACACATTTTTGCTACTGTAATGGTTGCCTATTCTAAAACACCATCAGACTCATAAGTAGGAATTCAAAGATATCTGATTTATTAAAGAATAGTATGCAGGACCACAAAGAAAGCTGAGAATGATGAAAGCGCGCCAAATTCAAACTAAAAACCCTCGGTGCAAACAAAATCCCTCCCCCAGTAGAATCTTCTCAAGTCCACAATCCCAGGTGCTCCTAACGGTTTCTGATGGTCTGCAGGAAAAGTCCTTGAGCAGAGAAAATAACCCAAACACATGCCATTGTACTGATTTCACATACAGAGCTTGGTACAAGGTCTCAGAGCAGCTCCCTCCCAAACAGAAACGCGCGTCAGCGCCATGGCATGTGAAACATTACGATGTACAAACTACATTGAATCAGTGAACATGACAGCTACAGTCAGAAAGCTGGGGTCTGCTATTTTGTCTCCTTTAATATTGTCATTGCTTTCATTCTGAGAGACTTTTCCATTTGGATTGAACTGTCATATAAACATGACCCTAGCAACATTTTCTCTTGTATCCCCAGATGCTGCCCTCATCTCATCCACAGCCCATGGGTGAAACAGCCTTATGTAGTCTTTAACTGTATCAGTGTTAAAGTAGTCTTTTCCCCTTAAACCAACAGCATGGGTGTCTGCATGACAAGAAGGCTGCCATTACTTTGTGAATGAACTCCCTCCCTTTTTTTTTTAATGTGTCACAAGCATGATGTACATAAAATAGGGGGCTTTCATCATGCAGTTGTGGCCACCATCATGACTTTTTTATTCCTCCTGGCATGCCACTTCCCATCCAATCCCCATTAGCCCCATATACCACCATTCTGCCACTGTTTCCCTAAAGAGCTGGATACAGTGGTACATAAAACCAAAAGACTTACCAGGGCTTAAAATGGTCCTATAGGGAAACAGCCTAACACTGAAATAACAGGACAAAACAGCCCTTCCCACTATCTCTTGAGCAGAACACAGCTGAATGTGGAAATCAGTATTTGTTACCTATATGAAGAAAGAAAAGGAAGGTAAATAGAAAAATCCTAAGTAAAAGTGCTACTTGTCATTCATTTTCCTTTGTGATTCAGGTCTATTTTTTTTTTAAACTATACTCAGTGCAGTTTACAACAGAATATGAGATGGAAAGAGGGGCAAGAGAAAGATCCTATAGTTCACAAATGGAATTCTGCTTCCATGACCACCCCATTGCTGTTTCAGTGCCATGACTGGGTGTGGGTTTTCCTGCTGGCTGGAGATATGCCAAAGATGAAGGCAAAACCAGAGGAATCAACCAATTATGTTGCTTGTCACAAAAGCACAACATTGGGGCTGTGTGGTTTGTCTCTGAGGCAAGAGGCAAGAGAAGGAAAGACAGGGATTGGCAATAGGGGCAGCATATATCTTAGCAGAATAATTTTTGGCCCACTTGAGCATGGGCCTTTTAATTCAGCAGTGGGGAACAATCCTCAGAGATAGGTGAGGATGGATTCCTACAGCATTTTCCCATCTCAGGTAAAACTATTTTTAAAAATGAGCAATATACAGTATAAAATAATGAGTTTAACTGAAGAGGAACCACCAGCCTGAGGCAATAACTTCACAGTATCCAATGGTAGGGCTGGTTCTAACAGATAGTGAGAATGAAAAAGAAGAGGAGTAGGACCAGGAGATTGCAGGAATCAGCGATGCAGTCCCTGCTAGGGGAAACTTGGGCAAGTCTAAAGAAATTCTAATGGTCCTAATATTGATCTTAGATAACCATGTTTATAGTAGAAGTGACAAAACAACAGAAGCAAGGATCTGAATGAACTATAGATATCAGACTCACACAGAGAAGCCACCTTTCTTCAACTGAAACTCTAGGCCAGAACGAAAATACTTTACAGACTTTTATTTGGGTTGTGCTGAAATGTTCTATGCTTTTAGACCATTCTCAACCATTTTGAAGAAAAAGCTATTTTTTAAAAAAAAAACATTTCAAATGAAAATTGAGAGAAATTCTCATGGCAATTATGAATGGTACGTCTGTTTATTAGGTGATTGAAGAAGATAAATAAGTGTGCTGTTTTCTATTATTCATAAGGGTATGTGCTGGAAGAGAGTGTCAAAATATGCAAAATGGTAGATTTGGTATCACAATTGAAGTGTGAGTCTGATATCTACGTGAGTCTGATTTTTATCCCCCTCTCTCCACATGGAGGCCCCTGGGTGTTCAGCCATCCGTTTCTCCAATGCTTTGCATCATCTCTGGCTGCCTACATTTCAATTAAAACCCAAGGATAGATCTTCCCATGGGACTTTTTTTTTTTTCAAATTAGAAATTTGGGCACTCAAGGAGATTGCAAAATTATAGAGATGTAATAGAAAAATAAGTAGTAGCATTCTGTGCCACCTTGTAGCAATAAGGCAAGTGCAAAACAGCACTAAAACAAACTGAAATAAATTTTAAAGCATTCTAAGAATAGAAGGCAATTTCACAAGGGAAGAAAATGTTCAGGAAGTCAGTAGACAGATTTCAGAGCAGTTCCATGTGGTTTGTATCATACATAGCATAGGTCTAGTTTAACAGAAGGACAGACTGTAACAAAATATATCTCCAACTGTGTGGATGTGTGTACATATTCAGCTGAATGTCTACTTTCCTTCAGAAACATATTCTAGGACATAATGAAGCATTTGCTCAAGGAAAAAGACTAGATATAAGGTTTTTTCTTACTTTTTAGAATATTAAATGGTAATGTAGAAATCAAAGCAGAGTGCTATTTACTTTGTCCTTTCACAATAATAGGTAATTCCCAGAGATGTAACTAGGAAAGATGTAGAGGGGTATTGCTGAAAAGAATTATGAAGCCCAGTAATACCCTATGGATATTCTACAAAATTATTTCTCAGTTTGGGAATAAAGTAAATGTATATAGAATTGCAGCCAAGTTGAGCATGCAGTTTCCTTGCTGTGTTAACTTCATTCCAAACTGGAATAAACTCTGACTGGTTTTAATATATTGGTCAATGAGTTACTGGACTAAATCAGCCATAATAATGATGGTAATCATGAAGCATCAACTGTAGAAATATAGCTACTGCTTCCAGGACATCAGTAAATATAAGAATGGAAGAACAGCTAGATCAAACCAAAGATTGAGCCAAGAAGCTCACAATGAGGGCATGAGTTCAAAAACACTCTCCCATTGCTGCTTTCCAGTACTGGATATCTAATGTATGCTATATATGATTCATAAAGTAGAGCACAGTCACCAAGCTTAATAGCCACAAAGCTACTCTCTTCTCCATGAATCTCTCTAGCCCCCTTTCAAACCATCTCAGCTGGTGATCATTACCCTGTGGATTCTATAAATTATCTATGTTTAACAAAGTATTTGTTTAATCAGTTCTGGATATCTCTGTATTCTGGTTTTTTTAATGAGAAAACTTATGCCATGCCTAGTTTTATATGCATTTATATCTCTTCTTCTACACCTTCTCTTTATGCTAGAAAGCCACAAAAAACTATAGTCCTTTTTGAATGGCCATTTAAGTTCCTTCCTTTTGCAACTTCTCCATGTCTGTAATATCCTTTTCGAGGTGCAGTAACCCCAGCTGACCTTGGTATTCCATGTGTGGTTGCATAATGGATTTCTGTAAAGGCATTAGTTATTGTCTTCAGCAATAGGATCGTTACCTTGTCATGGTGCTGGAGCTTGAGCACCTCAATGATGCCATGAGCGAAACCGTGAAGGGCCACCCAAGACGGGAAGGTCATGACAGAGAGATCAGACTAAATGTGATCCCTGGGGAAGGTAATGGTAACCAACACCAGTATTCTTGCCGTGAAAACTAAATGGATCAGTACAACCAGAGATATGTCGGTATACCATTGGAAGATGAGACCCCCAGGTTGGAAGATGGTCAACATGCTACTGGGGAGGAACAGAGGATGAGTTCAACTAGCCCCAGATGTGATGACGCAGCTAGCTCAAAGCCGAAAGGACGGCTAGCGGCCGACGGTGCTGGTGGCGAACGGCGAATCCGATGTTCTAAGGATCAACACACCATTGAAACCGGGAATGTAAGATCTATGAGCCAGGGCAAATTGGATGTGGTTATTGGTGAGATGTCAAGATTAAAGATTGACATTTTGGGCATCAGTGAACTGAAATGGACTGGAATGGGCCACTTCACATCAGATGACCACCAGATCTACTACTGTGGACAAGAGGACCACAGAAGAAATGGAGTAGCCTTCATAATTAATAGTAAAGTGGCTAAAGCAGTGCTTGGATACAATCCAAAAAACGATAGATTGATCTCAATTTGAATTCAGGGCAAGCCATCTAACATCACAGTGATGCAAATATACGCCCCAACAACAGATGCTGAAGAAGCTGAAGTAGAGCAGTTCTATGAGGATCTGCAGCACCTACTGGACAACACGCCTAAAAGAGATGTTATTTTCATCACAGGAGACTGGAATGCTAAGGTGGGCAGTCAAATGACACCTGGAATTACAGATAAGCATGGCCTGGGAGAACAAAATGAAGCAGGACATAGGCTGATAGAATTTTGCCAAGACAACTCACTCTGCATAACAAACACTCTCTTCCAACAACCTAAGAGACGGCTTTATACATGGACTTCACCAGATGGACAACACCGAAATCAGATTGACTACATCCTTTGCAGCCAAAGGTGGCAGACATCTATACAGTCGGTAAAAACAAGACCTGGAGCTGACTGTAGTTCATATCATGAACTTCTTATTGCACAATTTAGGATCAGACTCAAGAGATTAGGGAAGACCCACAGATCAGCTAGATATGAGCTCACTAATATTCCTAAGGAATATGCAGTGGAGGTGAAGAATAGATTTAAGGGACTGGACTTAGTAGATAGGGTCCCATAAGAACTCTGGACAGAAGTTCGCAACATGTTCAGGAGGCTGCAACAAAATACATCCCAAAGAAAGAGAAAACCAAGAAGGCAAAATGGCTGTCTGCTGAGACACTAGAAGTAGCCCAAGAAAGAAGGAAAGCAAAAGGCAACAGTGATAGGGGGGGATATGCCCACTTAAATGCAAAATTCCAGAGGTTAGCCAGAAGAGATAAGGAATTATTTTTAAACAAGCAATGTGCGGAAGTGGAAGAAGACAATAGAATAGGAAGGACAAGAGACCTCTTCCAGGAAATTAGAAACATCGGAAGTAAATTCCAGGCAAAAATGGGTGTGATCAAAAACAAAGATGGCAAGGACCTAACAGAAGAAGAAGAGATCAAGAAAAGGTGGCAAGAATATACAGAAGACCTGTATAGGAAGGATAACAATATCAGGGATAGCTTTGATGGTGTGGTCAGTGAGCTAGAGCCAGACATCCTGAAGAGTGAGGTTGAATGGGCCTTAAGAAGCATTGCTAATAACAAGGCAGCAGGAGACAACGGCATCCCAGCTGAACTGTTCAAAATCATGCAAGATGATGCTGTCAAGGTAATGCATGCTATATGCCAGCAAATTTGGAAAACACAAGAATGGCCATCAGATTGGAAAAAATCAACTTATATCCCCATACCAAAAAAGGGAAACACTAAAGAATGTTCAAACTATCAAACAGTTGCATTCATTTCACATGCCAGTAAGGTAATGCTCAAAATCCTGCAAGGTAGACTTCAGCAATTCATGGAGGGAGAATTGCCAGATGTACAAGCTGGGTTTAGAAAAGGCAGAGGAACTAGGGACCAAATTGCCAATATCCGCTGGATAATGGAAAAAGCCAGGGAGTTTCAGAAGAACATCTATTTCTGTTTTATTGACTATTCTAAAGCCTTTGACTGTGTGGACCGTAACAAATTGTGGCAAGTTCTTAGTGGTATGGGGATACCAAGTCATCTTGTCTGCCTCCTGAAGAGTCTGTATAATGATCAAGTAGCAATGGTAAGAACAGACCATGGAACAACAGACTGGTTTCAGATTGGGAAAGGAGTACGGCAGGGCTGTATACTCTCACCCTACCTATTCAACTTGTATGCAGAACACATCATGCGACATGCTGGGCTTGAGTAATCCAAGGCTGGAGTTAAAATCGCTGGAAGAAACGTTAACAATCTCAGATATGCAGATGATACCTCTTTGATGGCTGAAAGCGAAGAGGAACTGAGGAGCCTTATGATGAAGGTGAAAGAAGAAAGTGCAAAAGCTGGCTTGCAGCTAAATCTCAAAAAAACCAAGATTATGGCAACCACTTGATTGATAACTGGCAAATAGAGGGAGAAAATGTAGAAGCAGTGAAAGACTTTGTATTTCTTGGTGCGAAGATTACTGCAGATGCTGACTGCAGCCAGGATATCAGAAGATGCTTAATCCTTGGGAGAAGAGCAATGACAAATCTCGATAAAATAGTTAAGAGCAGAGACATCACAGTGACAACAAAGGTCCGCATAGTTAAAGCAATGGTGTTCCCCGTAGTAACATATGGCTGCGAGAGCTGGACCATAAGGAAGGCTGAGAGAAGGAAGATCGATGCTTTGGAACTGTGGTGTTGGAGGAAAATTCTGAGAGTGCCTTGGACTGCAAGAAGATCAAACCAATCCATCCTCCAGAAAATAAAGCCAGACTGCTCACTTCAGGGAATGATATTAAAGGCAAAACCGAAATACTTTGGCCACATCATGAGAAGACAGGACACCCTGGAGATGATGCTGATGCTAGGGAGAGTGGAAGGCAAAAGGAAGAGGGGCCAACCAAGGGCAAGATGGATAGATGATATGCTAGAGGTGATGGATTCATCCCTGGGGGAGCTGGGGGTGTTGACGACCGACAGGAAGCTCTGGCGTGGGCTGGTTCATGAAGTCACGAAGAGTCGGAAGCGACTAATCGAATCAACAACAACAATTAGTTATTGTCAGTTTCATTTTCAACAGCTTTCCTAATGATTCCTAGCATGAATTAACCTTTTTTACAGCAGTCATACACAAGGTTGACATATTTTCCCTGAGATATCTATTATGGCTTCAAGCACACTATACTACTCAATCATTGTCATGAGATGTTTGCAATTAATTAAATGTTTATTTTGGCAGCCATAAGCATTGTGTTACCTGTTTTCATTTTGCACGCTACTCCAATATGACAATTGTCCATTAATTCCTACTTTCTTCTTACTGTTATTCATCCGCTCAGAAAAAAGTTACTATGAATTTCATCAAACTCTATCAGAATAACAACAGTGACAACAACAGTATAGTAATTTGTTCATTTTCCTTGAACCAAGAGCCTTGGACTGCTTTAAACATAAGCTACTTCAGAGCCCCTGAGTTTTATTTGTCTTCTTGTTAACAGTAAACTCAGACCTAAGCTGAAGTGGGTTGTGCCTAAAGCAGTCCAAGGCTCTTGGTCACAGGTCTTTCAAAATACTGATGTGGATCTGAATTGAAACTACAGTATCCTGAATTTCTCTAAAATCCAATAATATATTACTTTCCTTGATCTGAAAGCCATTTCAAAAATGAATGGAAATAATGGGGTAAGAGATTAATTTGTAGACCAAGCTGGCACTTTAATTAGGCAGAGTGAGGTAGTCATCTCAGTTGGTGGATTCAAAGTTGGTGGATTCTTATCTGTTGTCAGGTATGGTAGCAAGTACTCCAACATTAACATTGCTGAAGAAAGTTTAACTGTCAGTGGGAGAGGTACTGTAGAGGGAGGAGGAAATGTCCTTGAAGGACAGGAAGAAGAGCCACTACCAAGGCAATGGTCAGATAAGAGGGGTTTGGCCAAGACCAAGCCAAGAAAATAATGTGAGAAAATGTCTCAGACAAGCCTCTTCCTAGTTCACATGAAAATGTGAGGGAGGGGAAGCACATTCAGACCTGCAATATTCTGTTACTATACCTGTTACAATAGAAGTAGTCCTGACCTATATGGCATTGGTTTCTTAGTCTGGTCTACCTTATTGGGCTGACTGGTACTCTTTTATTCAGTGCTGAACAGATCAAAGTATCTTTGATTGGTCCTGTATCTAGAAGAACACCCTTTCCATTTTTTCCCTTAGCATAATGAAGGAATAATTCTACAGTTCATTTTTATTTTAGTGAACATCTCTCCCCCTCACCCCATTGGCATATTGATTAAAATGGCACCAGTTCATCTCAGACTTCAAGGTTCAGTTGGGATTCTTTTCATTGTTTCAGAAGATACTCCGAATGTATCTGTAATACTTTTTGCACAATAGGGATTCATGCATCAAAAGATACAAACAATTAGTACATTGGTATGAGTTACCATCACAGTTAAGAAAATGCCAGACAAAAGTATACCATCTGCTGTACTGTTGCCTCACTTTTAATTATGTGGAGAACAAATAATGCAAATTAAGATTCACACTAGCATAAATAGCTGGCATAACATTCACCCTGTTCTTACAGTGTGTCAGCTAACAACATTAGGATACAGCAAAATTCAAATGTAATTTTATCTTTTTCTGCGTATTCTGTCTTCCTTCTTAGAACCATTCTTAAGTAGCTTCTGAAGGCAAGTTAAAACACTATATTATCCAAGCCTTCAATTTTTGATATCTGTGCAGGAAGTGTTGGCAATTGTGTTTTTGACAGCAACAAGACATTCTGTAACTCAAAAGTCCTAGGCATTCTGTTCTGCTGTCACTGAATGTAATGAAAACATATTTCAACAGCAGGGAAAGAGTCTATATCAATTTTTTTTGTTCCATTTAAATGGCAAAGTTTGTTCTTTATAAAATGTTCCTGCAAGGGTTTTGGTTCTGACCATCCCTTCTGGCCATCTAATTTAATTTGCACTTGGGATCCTGGATGCAGTTCTGACCAAGCAGTGCTTGATGACTGTCAAAGTAGAAAACTGGACTGGTATTATTTTTGCATCTAATGTATAAACTTCCTTAAGAGCCAGTCAATGAGAGAGCAAGTTTGTTTCCAGGGTTGGAACTGGGATTCATAGTTGCTGGCCTATGATTATTTGTATTGGATTAAGGGAGATATACTGTAACAATGAAGAATGGGTCTTTCTCTGCTAGATTTTTCTGTGCAATGTAAATCCCCAATTTCTGTTTCCTTTTTGGCTTGTAGATAGTGAAGGGTAATTGTAATATAGCAAAATTATACCTCAGCAAAAGTTCTCCCCCTGTGAATTGTGGGGCATTATGTCTTGAGTTCAGCAGGACAACCTCATTTAGCCATTATATTTTTAAAGCAATCAATGGTGGTGCATCTTGAAAGTTTGACCATGGTGGCATTCTGAAAATATCCCAGAAAAATAGTCAAGATAACTAAGTACTTGTGACTGCCAAGTTCACAAATATTAATTCCAGTTCTCTTTCACAACTTGTCTAGCGTTGATGTAGCCATAAGTGGTTCTTTTTTGCTAAGAAGATGTTTATCTTTTATCAAGAATTACAGTCTTATTCAACTGTGGCCACAAAAGAGATAGTTTGTGCATTTAGCGGTGTCGAAATGGCTTCCATTAAGTATTTCCAGTACATCTTTATCTCAGCTGGAATAACAATTCTGTTAACATAAAGAATTAGTTCCTGTGATAGTGTAAGTCTTCCTGTCTTCAAAGAACCAGTGGAATGTGGTAGGCCTGCATTTAATGGCCAACTATACAACTATTTTGTATAAGGTTCAGTATTGCCTGCAGGTCTGGAGCAGAATACTAAAAAAACCAGTTATAAATAGGCTTTGAAGCATACAGCATTTCTTTATTAGGTCTCTACTTCTTCTAAAAGTTAAACTGAATCTAAGTCAGAGAATTTTAATGGGTGTTTGGGCAAAGAAACTACTATGGTAACTATTTTGACTGGATGATATTCCTCATAAGGGTTATATCTCATCATCCAGAAGACAAGTCTCTGGCATCTCACTCGAACTCATTCTTTTCTTTTCTTTTTTGCAACTTATCAGAAGAACCAATGCCTTCTGATCTATTACAGCCTGAAGAATTCCAATGCATAAAGATACTTAGGAGAATCAATCACATGTAAACTGAAGCAAGATACTTTTTCTTAATTGGGGCATTAATTAGGTCATGGGGCCATGTTTCTGGATCCATGAATGTTCTGGAACAATAGCTTATTGGTCACAGCTCTTTTTCATGGTCTTTCACATATTCCATGGCCACTAGTATAAGTACTCAGAAAATACACAGGTTGATATCATAAAATACACTAGAGCTTTGGTTAAGAGTTGTCTGATATTCATGAAAACTTCATTTTGTGCATGTCCCCATTGACAACTGATGCCTGTTTTAACCACTTAATTTAAAGGGGGCAAGAACTCTGCCAGTCATAGCACAGATGTTCCAAACATTGCACCACACCTCCAAATTTTCAATATGGATTTTAAAAATAGTTTAAATTGGGGTGGGGTGGGGTGTGCTCACTTCATAGACATTCATGTGATGTCCAATCTTTAGACATCATAAGAACATTTGCTCTCCCTCCGTTATAGTGCTAAGACTTTAGACAGTCTCTAGCCATGTTCATCCTCAGTAAGGCCATAAAGCAAGATGTCATTCATCACTAAATAAATATCCTCTTGGGATTATAGAATAGTATACATATATCTTTAAAGCAGCCAGGATTTGCTAGAAATCCCTAAAGGTACTCCCTTGAAGTAAAATAGATGAAAGGGTGTAATAAAATATGTTGGCACAATCTGGTCTAACCGGATCTGCCCAAATCAACTGGCAGATTCTTTATTCACAGGCTATGAGAATATGCAAGCATCTGCAAGATTTGTGGGAATGTAATTTTTAGTAGGGAGGAAAACACATCTGTCTTTTCACAGCTTTGGTCAGCTATTTTCAAACTATATACAGACTTCTTGAACACTTCCTATCAGTGCATACCATTCTACTGGTTTAGAGTTTGTTCAATCCCTCCATGTTGAACTATCGTCTGAATGTCTGCTTTTACTGTAGGGGATAGTGGGACTGATATTTTTTCTGGCTGTAAGGACTGCATATAGAATAGCTCCTTCAGCCTTATCTTTATTGGAAAAATCTTTTAAGTTTTCAGTTTCTGTGTAAAGCTAAGCAGAAGGTCATTCCATGCAGACACTAGGTCCATTGCACCAGATATTACACAACTCAAAAGTTTGTTTAAAAAGTCCTAAAATACATACACTTTTAACTCATATTCTCTGTCTATGCAGTACCTACGCAATGTAAATTGCTCTCACCTGGGCCTGCAGGGGATGCAGTAGTCTGTGGATACAAGCCATGTTCTGGAAACCACTCTAGACAGATCCTGAAAGCACAATTACATCAACTTCTTATCAATATTAGAGTATCCTGCATGGCCATTGACTTGCCAAGACACATCCCATGATCTGGCAGAATCATCTGGACATACATTTGGTTAAGGTAAAGGTAAAGGTAAAGGTTTCCCTTGACGTAAAGTCCAGTCGTGTCTGACTCTAGGGGGCGGTGCTCATCTCCGTTTCAAAGCCTTGGAGCCGGTGTTGTCATAGACACTTCCGGGTCATGTGGCCAGCATGACGACTCGGAACGCCGTTACCTTCCCGCCGAAGCGGTGCCTATTGATCTACTCACATTTGCATGTTTTCGAACTGCTAGGTTGGCAGGAGCTGGGACTAGCAACGGGAGCTCACCCCGCCGCGCGGTTTCGAACCGATACATTTGGTTGCCAAAAGAAATATGTATTGGTTTCATCATGATTTTCAATCACTATGGTATGCAAAGTTACTCATGTTCTTACTTTAATGACATTCAACAATTTAACTACCTTTTGTACACACCTGAACTCAAAATCATCTGCTTTCTTTTTCTTGTGCAATCTCAGCAGATTCTCCATTCTTATGTTTCCTTTGGTGGCAAAAAGACAGTAATCTTTATCTGTTACAGCAGAAAAAGAAACAAGTTCTAAAATGTTGCTCTGTTGCTCTGCCTCTGTCCCTGTGAGATAAATGAACATGCATATCTGGATTTTTCATTTTGCATCTAGTTTGGTAGCAATTCTATGTGGGAGAATCTCTTCTTCCAATCAGGTCATCCAGTATGCCTGCTAAAAATAAAGTCTAGAGTGGGAAAAGTCTTGCTGTGCTAGGCAATGGGGTCCACAAAAGGGGGTCAAAATCTGCAAATTGGCAGGCATGGCATTGCAATCCAAGCCCCGCCCCTTTTGTACTGCATATATGTACGCTCTGCATGAATGTACCAAGCAGGCAAGGCTTTGATTGCGATACCACACCAGCCACCTTGCAGATTTTGACCCCACCTGCTAGGTCTGAAAAGGACTTAGGCTTCAGATGTAAGTTCTACTTACTGTATGCCCAGGAATCTCCAAAGCTGAAAAATGGTTCAGATTTCTGACACCAAGACATGAGACTTACAAGTATTCAGCCTTAACCAGGTTTATTCATAACAGTTATGTTATATATGGCATATTCATTGCTTAAAAGTACTTATCTGTTTTTTCTAGTACATTCCCCAGCTAACTCCAGCTCCTCTATTTTCTGGATTTCTCCTTAATATGTAAGGAATTGGCCCCTCCTTCCCGTGTTTACTTACTGTGCAGTAGTGGATCACATTTCTCTACAGTGGGAAAGCAGCATGCTGCAAAGCAAAAATAAAATATTTCATTCCTTTCAAGGAAATAATACAGACAGAGCAAAATGAATGAAAAACAGCTTACGAACTTTTTTTTGTTTTGGTAATGAGGGAAAAATACAAAGTAAAGGCTTCTTTTTAACAGTTATTTGCTCTCTATTTGTATATGTGTATTTTCATGCTTAATGTTTCCATTTTCTGTTGAAGGCAGTAACTGAGTGGAAATAATTTTTAAAGTAATTGCTTGTGATTCTCCTATAGTAGCAATTACAGTTAAATAATTATTAGCTTCCTTGAATATTACTTTGAAGTGCTACCAGTGCCTCTGAGCAAAGCTTTCTGTTGCAGACTACATTGTAACTGTCTGCTTTGTACCCTAACAGCCCTATAGGTGGTGCTATGTTCTCTCCCTACGATTTCCAGATAAATCAGAAATTCTAAGCAGACACATTCTTGGACAATGCAGGATCAAACATGTATTCCTCCTTACGTATAAGAGAGAATGGATCACTTAATCAATTAAAAAAAATATCAGGAGGAAAAACAGGAGTAACAATGTGTTACTACATCCAAAGGCAAATTTATTGTGATGGTTCAGTTCACTCACTTTGACTCCAAAATAGTAACTCTATAATATTTAGCATTTTTTTTAAAATATAGAGGTCATCCTCTTTTTTTCCTAAAAAAGTTTTCAAACATTTTAATGTGACCATTTAAACAGTAAGCTAAATGCAGTGAAAGGTACAGTCTATAATCAGCAGAGAATAATATGGATTAATTAACAACAGCAATTCATTTTTTTTTCTTCAAATAGTAACCCACAGAATTTTCATGAAAAGTTTGCACATGATCACGAAATGATAGCAAAGCCCCACCCCAACAAATAAAACCCATACCAGAGCCTGCTTGAGCAGAAAATATCAATGTATCACATATTAGGAGAACCTCAGATAGAGGTTGTCTGAAGGTGACTGAGCCTCACACAGGTAATTCTTTAGGTATCCTGTAGTGCCTTGCAGTGAATAAAACTATCAGGAAGCCAATGCTACATTGCCTTTCTTCTGACAAGATAAAAATAAGCATCCATACTTCACAAGAGACAATATATTCTCCATTATCTCCTCTGAAGAAGCTCTAAATGCTCTTCTGAAACCCTGCCTGCAGATAGCTAGGGACAATGTGGAACATTTTCTCTCACAGGTTGTTTTTTTTTTTTAAGGTAAGGAAATTGTACATCAGAATGATTCAAAGTCCTTGAGAGAAAAATGGCTCAGGAAGATGTATTATTTTGGCTGGTTTTGTACAATATACAAAAATATAATATTTAGACTAGACTAAAATGGATTTTGGCAGTTTGTGGTTCGGAGTGCTGTGGGAACCCTGCCATTGCCTGAGCATATCACCTGAACTAGCCCATCATGTTAAGTTGTAATATGATTTAGTACATATAATATTATTATTATATGGGGCACCACATGTTATGTGAACATAGAAATTATGCTTTATTAACCTCAGTTTAGGATTCAGTATGTTGCTTGAATCAGCCCCATATTCTTAAGTCTGGGAAGAAAAAGAAATGGCAGCCAGTGTGACACATACAATCCACCAGCATCTCTTTTGATGTCCCCGGTGGCAGAGATGATGGGCTGAACCCTTTTATTCTTTCCAACCCAATGGAATGTTGGAAAGAAATTATGTAAAGTGGGTCAGGCTCTGGCCATACTGTATACCCATTAGCATGCTAACTCTGAAAACTGACTAGAATGGGGCCAAAGCTGTTGTGGGGGAGGAGCTAGAAGAAAGATCAGGTTCAGGTTTCTCCACAGCAGGGAGCTTGGAGAAAATAAATATTTCCCCAATTCATCCCTATGGGAAAGACAATTGGGCAGACACTCAGAATGTTGGTGATGCAGTACCTCCATTCTAAATTATTTCCCTTCTCCCTCCCAGTCAGGTGACCTCAAGTGAAAAACCTGACCCATGCTTCCTAGTGTACACATACACTTTTTTATAAGCAATATCCAGCCAGGAGGAACATGTCCATGAGTGGATGGAAGATAGTCTTTTGCTATGGAATCTTTTCCTCCCTCATATATATATATATATATATATATATTAATCCATTCAATTGTGTCTAATTCTTGGAGACTGCCTGGACAAGTCCCTGCAGTTTTCTTGGCAAGGTTTTCAGAAGTGGTTTGCCATTGCTTCCTTCCTAGGGCTGAGAGAAAGTGACTGGCCCAAGATCACCAAGCTGGCTTTGTGCCCAAAGTGGGACTAGAACTCACCATCTCCCAGTTTCTAGCCTGGTGCCTTAACCACTACACCAAACTGGCTTTCCTCACATATTAGCTTTGTGTTTATTTAAGGAATGTGAATTCACTATCAAAATTCTATATTAAAAAGTATATTTGAAACCAAATATGCTGCTGAAGTTTTTTTTTATATAAAAAAAATCAGCTAAAACTTCCCAGAGTCCCCTTTTTGGGAGAGATGGGTGGTGATAGAAATTTGAAAAATAAATGAATAAATAAAACAAAATAACATCATCCTAATCCTTCTGCCCATCAAATAGCTGACTCACATAATCACAAATTGTTTGAGAAAAGATGAATGTTTGGCTCACACACATATGTGAATTACATTTGCCAACTATATGAAACCAATTCCAACAGTTCCCTTTCATATGTCCCAACTGTACATGCTAGATCAAGCAATAAATGTGAGCTGTGAACGGGAGTTAGTTTGTATCCAGTGGTAATTGCTTTTTTCTACAGTATGAGTACTAGCACTGTCTTGAATGGTAGATGATCACCCCCAAATTATATAAATTCAGGTGAAAACACGTTTGTGCCCAGACTGTATCTTGAATGCCAAATAATCCTGAAAACTGGTTATACAAACTGCAATATTCATTGCTTTACGTACAAGCAAATACAGGTTATTGAAGACCATGGAAGCTGTTTTTATCTCATCTGCATCCTGCTCATAACATGCAATGGTTGTTAAGTCAGCTGTCAAAACTGCCTTCTCAGAAGCCTCCACTCAGCTGTCCTGTGTGCTCGGAAAAGAAGCAATTTGCAATCAGTAAATAATAGACAGGATGCAGACAGTCAGGCAAGAAGAGAAATGATGGTGATGCTCTAACCCTGCCTTGGGTAACTTGCTGTGTAAGGAGCAACTGCATTAGTGGTATATGATGCTTAACCAATGCAGATTTTTCAATTGGTTTGTAATGGAGTGTACTTCAGCATAAGATGTAGACAACATCTTTAAAAGGCCTCTGTTCTGCTGGACTCCAAATGCCTTTCTCTGGGATCTGCTTCTGGCCC
This sequence comes from Candoia aspera, assembly GCF_035149785.1. Classification (NCBI taxonomy): domain Eukaryota; kingdom Metazoa; phylum Chordata; class Lepidosauria; order Squamata; family Candoiidae; genus Candoia; species Candoia aspera. The sequence continues at coordinate 41,982,147 of NC_086155.1, forward strand.
TTTTTTGTTGTAATTCCAATGTTTATTAACTAGATTTCTGTCTCACCTTTATTTTGTACAATACAAGGCAGCATACATAATGCTGCCTCCCCCTATTTTCTCCACAACAGCCCTGAGAAGTGGATTGGGTTGAGAAAGAGTTGACTGGTCCAAAGTTACCCAGCCAGCTTTCATGCCTATGGGAGGACTAGAACTCATTCTCCTGGTTTCAGTCCAGCAACTTAGCCATACACCACTGGCTGTCTAATATGTCCCACATAAAGCATTGGCTTTGGGGACTATGCATAAAATTGTCCAACATCCCTTCATTCAAAAAATATATGACTATTCTGTGTACACTTTTTGTTATGCTAAATCTTATACCCCCTGATTTCAGACTAACCCTAATGAACTGACTGGAACTCACTTTTGAACAAACACAGATAAGATTGTCTTCATACTTACATCCAGGTAAAACATATAAGATCACAGATAGTCCAGGGTATAACTCCCACTAAAGTTGAGCAGCATAGAGTTGGCTTCTCTATTCTACAAAAGCAGCAATGTTATTTTGACATAAAATTGCTCAAACACTCTTCCATTCCTTACAAAAAATACCATATTTACTATGATCATTCTTTTGTTTTTGCTGAAATAATTGAAATAACATGGTTGATTCATTTTGCCTAATAGTAGATCTTTAGGTTATATACATTCCTAATTCAGAAATGTTATTGCCTAAAGACCTGGGAGGGAGAGAGGGAATGACAATTCAAACAAACAAGTTTTCAAACAGACAACAATATTATAGGCAGCAGCCTATAGGCAATGACACCAATATGCCAACACCTGCATGACCATGTAATCATGCAAATGCCACAATTACATACTTGTATCAGCAAGTCTGATGCAAGTGCATAATTCATACTGTTTGCATGATTATGTAATTGTGCATGTTACTTTCCACTCCCAGGCACCCCATGAAGATGCCCATGATGACAGGGCATTCCAAAAGACAAAAACAAGCAGATAAAAATATGTCCAGATTTAGGAAACAAGGACACTGAGAAGAGATTATTTCCCAGGGCAGTGCCCTCAATGATGTCTTAGTTATAAGGGACTTTTTTCCACAGGGACCCAAAGAATTTAACCAAATTTGTGGCTTTCCAGGAATTGGAATTCAGAGGCAATCTGATCTTAGTAGTACTGGTAGTAGATAATACACATTAGGAATTTGATAATGCACATTAGGAATTTCCTCTTTAGAAAGCCATCTAAGTTAGGGTATATCAGTACATCCTGTAGAAACAAACTCCATCATTTAATTAGTTGCTGTGTATTAGTTGCCCATTACCTGTACTCTGAACCTCCTAGCACTAACTCTGCCCTGGTATCACATCCACAGGGCTAGCCTTTGTCCCAGAATACATGGCAATAAAGACTTCACAGTTATACATTAGATAATTATTGAACAAGGCATTGACTGTTAATGAAATTATAAAGGCAGCCTCTTTTCCCTTATTTATGAGAAAAAAAACAGATTTTCATAGACCTATAGTTCTGTTTTATGAGCATCCTATCTCCTTGAAAGTCACTTGAATTTTCATCCCAAACTCATCAACAACACAGCAGCAAGACAAATATTAAATACAAAAATATTAAATACAATCTAGACTTCACATTAAATTTCTACATTTGAGTTAATATGTATTATCCATGGTTTAGATTATTTTTTAGATAATATTTATTTCAGTCAGTTACCAGATAAAACAGAACATATATGAACTAAATACAGCAAAGATAGAAGAGAAAACAATCAAACCATCCACATAGCCATAAGTTAAGTGAATCAGGTACAGGGATGTCAGTGATTTGCATACATTCACAGCAGCTATACAGAATTTTACTAAATTATGGGTATTATCCATAGTAGATATTGCAGAAAGACAAAAGTATACCATTTCAAGACACTTTATATACAATAAAATATTTAATTTTCAATCTAAAGAACTCTATTTGCACCTCTGTATATAAATTAAAAGAGAGAGAGAGACTGGCTGTTTTATCTTTAAATGGGTCAAATTTATCTTTAATGGGTCAGTATGGCCTTCACTTTAAAAAGTAGTCTAAGAAATGGAAGATACAATGTTCTTGTCTTCAGGATCCAAGGGTGGAGCTTTTTAGAAACCTTCAGCACTGGAGTGGGTAATTTGTTGGGAACACCATCAAATACCACAAATAATACCATTCCCTCCTGGCTAGTAAAAGCCCCCCGGGAGGTGACATGTGAGTGGGTACTGGCAGTGACGAATGAATCTCTGAAGGAGGGGATAATGCCCCAGCTTTTTAAGGAGGCTGTGGTTCGCCCCCTCCTTAAGAAGCCATTGCTGGATCCCACCCTGATGGACAGTTTTCATCCTGTCTCCAACCTCTCCTTTTTGGGGAAGGTTTTTGAGAAGGTGGTTGTGCTGCAGCTCCAGAGGATCCTGGATGAAACGGATTACCTGGACCCCTTTCAGTCAGGATTCAGGCCTGGATATGGGATGGAAACGGCACTGGTCACACTTTTTGATGATCTCTGGCAGGAGCAGGATGGAAGGTGTGTGACCATCCTGGCTCTACTTGACCTCTTGGCAGCTTTCGATACCATCGACGATGGTATCCTTCTGGAGCGGCTTTAGGGTTTGGGGGGCACTGTGTTGTCCTGGTTTACTTCCTTCTTCTGGGGCCCTTTCCAGTAGGTGGTGATCAGGGCAAAAGGTCCCACCCTCAGCCCCTGCTTTGTGGGGTGCCGCAGGGGTCAGTGTTCTCTCCACTCCTGTTTAACATCTACATGAAGCTGCTGGGTGAGATCATCTGTCACCATAGGTTGAGATATCATCAGTATGTGTCATGAGTTCTGATGGTGAGCAGGAGGGGGGCACTATCCAGGGGCAAAAACGCATGCATAGTTTAGAGACTTTGAGCTGTCATTCAGAGAGACACAGAACAGACCCTCCTTGACTTTTGGGGATTTATCTGTCTGGGATTCCCCACGCTTCTTCAGTTTGGTAGGATTTTCTGTCTACTATAGCAATAATAAAGCACTAGAGATTTCTTCCTCATCTTGGTGTGGTTCTTGCTTAGTCAGGACAGTATGCTGATGATACTCAGTTGTACATCTCTGCCCATGGTGAGTTAAGTGATGCCATGACTGCCTTCTCCTGGTGCCTGGAAGCTGTTGAGGTCTGGATGGGGAGCAACAGGTTGAAGTTGAACCCTGGCAAGATGGAATGGCTGTGGGTTTGGGGCTCTTTGGTTTCCAGAGAATTACCATCTTTGGACTTGGATGGGGTTGCACTGCCACAGACAGACCCTCTGTGTACCCTGGGGTTTCTCCTGGACTCATGACTGCTGCTCGAAGAGCAGGTGGCAGTCATGGTCAGGAGAGCCTTTGCACAACTGCCTGTTGTGCGCCAGCTACGCCCATTCCTGGACCAACAGGCCCTTCTCACAGTCACCCACACCCTAGTCACCTCCCGTTTGGACTATTGTAATGTGCTATACATGGGGCTGCCCTGAAAAGTATCCGGAAGCTTCAGTTGGTTCAAAAGGCAGCGGCCTGCATAGTTTTGCACAAGCCTAGATTTGCGCATGTGTCACCTCTTTTGCTGAAACTGCATTGGTTGCTGATTTGCTTCCAGCCAGGTCCAATTCAGGGTGCTGGTTATTACCTTTAAAGCCCTACTTGGCTTGGGAGCAGGTTATTTGCAGGACCGCCTTTCCCCAGTTACATCCACCAGGCCCACCAGAGAGGTAGGTCCCTTCAGTTAGAGAGGTACTGTACATCTAGTGGGGACAAGGAAAAGGGCCTTCTCTGTAGTGGCTCCCTCCCTTTGGAACATCATTTCTACAGATATAAGATTTGCCCCCTCCTTGCTCCTGTTCCGGCAAGCCCTGAAGACATGGTTCTGTCAATGGGCCTGGGGACCCCAGGCTGCTTCAGAGCCAATCAAGTGGCTGATATGAATGTGTTTGCTGCCGCTGGGGGGTGTCTATTGTGTTTTTATAGTTTTTAATGCTGTAAGCCACCCGGAGTCACCGTGTGTGAGTTGGGCAGCCTTATAAATCTGTTTAATAAATAAAATAAATAATAAATAATGGTCCTCACTGCAGAATAAGCTTTGAAATGGCTGTCCTGGAATTCTATCCTATGGTCAATTTGACATTAACAGAAAACAAAACACCAGAATTGTCTACATTTCTAATCCAATAAAAAATAAACTGCAGCAGCATCTGCATCAAGTTGGATTCAGACTTTGTCCTTCTCTCCTCCGTGATACATCAATTTAACTATTATAGCTTAAGGAAAATAGTCTGATAAAGGATCTGAGAATTTTCTCTTAGACATTCTTGGGGATTCCCTCTCCCAAGACTCCCCCCCACCCCGCACACATACAGTTTCTCATTTTCTATAAGATGGAATGGCCATTAAAACAGTTTAATTCTGTTGTAGATTTCATTCCATATATACTGTATGTATACTTTCTGTTGTTACAGGCATGACACCTACCACTAGAGGGAATCAAATTACCCTAAACTTACTTTCCCCCAAGAATGTGTCAAGAGAATTAGTTCTGTGCGTAACAAATGCATCTTTATTTATATCATCACTTATTCTATGTGCCACAAATGAAAAAATATTCATGCAGAACAACTTCTGCATAGTAGGAACTTCATCTGCGGATCATTTCAGAAGTGAACTCGAATTTAGACACTATAGCCAATAGCACCTGCTCTCTGCTATAGGTGTGATCATTTAGCTGTCAGAAAAAGATAATGAAAGAGAAAACAGCCCATTGCCATTTCCCTTGGGTTTGGTTGGCTAAAAACCTCAGCTGCTCCTGCACATATGGCTCTCCTTTTGTCATAGTTGGTATTATTTGTACTTTTCTAGATGAGAGACTTATGTATGTCAGATGAATCTCTGGAGTTCTGCGAAGCATTTTTTGTGCTTTTGTTTTGTTTGATTGTTTGTATGTTCAGCAATCCATCTGGAATCATGTTCCTCCAAAACTGGTTATCCTTTGCATAGTGCCAGGATCCTTTTGATATTTGCAATGAGGCAGCATCAGAGACTCCTGACTGCTTGAAATTACCATGTTTATTAGAAGGCCAGATATTCGTAAATGGATTGTTTTCCCCCAGCCCTGACCAATTTGTTGTGGAATAGTGATTCCCCATATGAGGAGCAGAAAAGGCCAACAGGTAAAGAGGAAAGTTTATTCAACAATGATAGAATGAAAAAGAGCAGATACCAGAATTCAATGGTTACAGTACATTTTTTGCATATACAAAATATTTTGTTCCCTTGTCTTGAAAAATGCTGACTGCCCCTTCCTAGAATATCCTTGAATGTGACCTGTCTGTTTACAGATAATGGAGAAGGGCCTTTATTTGTCCATACAAGTGCTCCTACAATGTTACTGGCTGCTTCAGAAAGCCACCTATGCAGGGGGATCTGTGCTGAGGTTAACAAGTTGCCTTTGAGCTGATCAGAATGGAAGAAGGGCAGGTCATCAGCTGAGGTTATATTGGATTAATTCAGTCTGAATTGTTGCTGCCATCCTTCATAAGTGTAAAATTGTCCTTTAATTCTGTCTAGAACCAATAAGCGGGTTGTAATCTCAGACAATGTAGCACACTGATAAAGAGACAGGCTGCTTAGTCAGCAAGCTGCTGAATTTTCCACTGGCTTTCACCTCTTTTGGGCCTAAGGAAATAATCCCTGCATGAATACTTGACATTAGTTTCATCTTATTTGGAAAAGGTTGTGCCACAACATGCATGCTGCCCATGCCATGGCGATCTATCCCACTTCAAATGGGGAGAGGGCTAGCTGATTTCCCCAAATATATTGCTGTATTGTGCACTTGCTGGTTCTCATGTCATATTACGTTTATTAGAGTAAGAGCAATATTATGGTTGTCGTCATCATCATCATCATGACTCTGGATATAATTTATTGTGGTCCAACTGGTAAAGAAAGCTGTGGGCAGCAGACACACAAAGCAGTGTGTGCTGGACACACAAATACATTTTAGAATTCAATTGTCTCTATAAAAATGTTTTTTAATTGAAAATGAGCATAAAGCAAGAAAGGAAGCTGTAGCTAAACATCCAAAAAACTCTAGTCTTATTGGGATAATTCTTCAGATTTCTGGAATATAAAATTCTGGGATTCTTAGGGCTACATTGTTAAAAATATAGTAAGTAGTTTCCCTTAACTGAAAGTAGAAGGAAAATAATGTGATATTTTTAAAAATAATCTTATTAAAGATTACAATTAGAAAAAATAAAAATACAAACTGCAAAAATATAAAAATGAAAAAGTGCAGAAAATAAAAAAACAGGAAAAAAAAGAATAATATAAAGAAGTAACTTCCCCCTTCATCACGACAAGCACAAATAATTTTGGCAACTTATCACCATCTCTTAAAATACAACAAATGCTCTCTTCTTCCCATATCTAATCTCTTATCTATAAACAAAATCTTAAAGTCTCGTCATACATTCCTAGTCAGCAAAAGTCCATTAAGGATTACCAGAGATAATTACATATCTATTTTAACCTTGATCAAATAACCCAACTCTATATTCCTTCCCTGTACTTTTAACAATCTTGGCTTTTAATCCCTTCAAATAAAGTCCTCAAAATTTATGTCCTAACAGTCAGGAACCGTGCTGAGACAAGGAATAGGTCTCTAGTGTTTTATTACTGCTACATTAAACAGAAAATCCTAACAAACTGAAGAAGCGTGGGAAAACCCAGACAGATAACCCCCAAAAGTCAAGGCGGGTCTGTTCTGTGTCTCTTTGAATGGCTGCTCAACTCCTCACTACTACACATGCATTTTCCCCCCTGGATAGGGGCCCCTTCCTGCTCACCATCAGTGCTCATGACTATTTATCTCTTTTCATCTTCTGTCTCCTCTCAGAAAATCCTTCAAAACTTTAACAGATCTCTTTTGTAAATCCAGTAAAAGAAAGTCATCCAAATCTCTCTTCTGATTTGATACTTATATGTCCTTTTCAAATATCAAGACATCAACCAGTTTCATTTGTATATCCAGTATCTCATCTTCTTCGATATGATTCTTGTAACTTGACATGTTTAAATCCACGTTCAAATCAATTTCAGTCTTATCCAGTATAGCTTGTTCCTCTTCTGTAACAATATTTGCACACCATCCATCTATGATGTTAGACATTCTTAAAATTAATTTCTGAGTCCATAGTTCACAAATCTCCCTAAAAATATTTACTGTTAAAGTGTTTTGCTCCGTTCTGTACTACCGTGTCAAATCTGAGTATAAAGTTAATTCCTTTAATGAGAAGGAAGCCTGGACCTAGTTCCAATATTATTATTGTGCAATTCCTCCATGTTACCACAAGAGATGAGATTTTTACATATATTTTGCCAGGAATCAGGAAAATCTCCTTTGAGGTGGGGTTCTAGTCAAAGCAAGATATTAATTTATCCTGATTTACTAAAGTTGCTTCAGAAAAGAGAAAGATGTTTACAAAAGCTTGAACTCCTGCCAGATCAATACAACCTCAATATTTCATGTGTTTTCCAGCTACATTCTGCTTTAATCATCAAGATCAGATTCACAGATTTGATAATCCTTTGAATGCAGAGGCCTTTATCCTATCTTTAAAATCTGCTAATGGACAAGCCTGATTTTGTTTCATTCCATGGAATCTGCAGTGGGAGAAGTTTGAGTGTGCTTACAGCTCTGCTGTAAAAGCCTGTTTTAAAAAATCTCAGTATTCTCCTTTAATTGTAATCTTTAGTTTCTTTGGTTCCCCCTAGTGTCTGAAATTCAAAGTCCCATCTTATCATGTTTTTTTTCCTCCCCAAAACCCAAAACAACCAGTTTCCCATGGGAAGGATTCTTATAACACCCTTTTGCTGTTTATGCCAAAAAAGTAATTATTTTGTAAATCCCTAAACTTGTATTTAAAATTTCTTTTGCAAAGGAGAAGGAAACTCACCCAGTGAATGCAATAAAAACAGCATTCTGTTTTCAAATGTTTTAAAAACCAGGTCTTAATAATTCCAAATGTGATTAAGAAATGAGGCTCAGTCAAGCATTTTGTCCGTAAAGGCTGTGTTACGACTGTGAGCTTAGATGCAATCCCTTGACTCCCAGCTGGTCGACTTATAAGCCAACCACAAAAACCTTGGTTCCTGCAGTCTACTCACAAGGAGAAGCTGTCTGGCATGAGTGCAGGCAATCTCACGATATTTCTTTTCTCCTGAGAGATTTCACTAGCCATGATCCAGCATCTAGCCGCGATCTCTGCCATAAATGCTGTCCTGCTCAGACAGGGACATCTAGCTCATCATGGCCTCACTGGAAGTCTGAAAATAATGTGAATTAAGTGGAACTCTTCATACTTCACTCCTCTCAAGGATTTGGGAGAAAATATGACCTTTCCTTTTTCTCTGGGTAGCACCAGAAGCAGCACTCTAGATTTGTTTGACCTGTTAACCTCCAGTGCCAGCCATGTCTCATTCCATCAATCTATGTGTGTACAGGCAGGTGTGCATAATTTGCCATAACATCCTTACTGTCATGAGTAAGGATGGCGAGCAGGGGGCTCCCATCCAGGCTGTAAAGCGCATGCGTAGCACTGAGGAATTAGGTAGCCATTCCAAGAGACACAGATCGGGCCCGCCTTAACCTTTGGGGTTTATATGTCTGGGTTTTTCCCACGCTTCTTCAGTTTGTTAGGATTTTCCTGTTATGTAGCAGCAATAAAACACTAGAGACCTGTTCCTTGTCTCAGCGTGGTTCCTGGCTGTTAGGACACTTACAGATACATTTTGGTTCAGTCATGATCTCTTTTCTGCTGCTGCTGCATTTTTTCCTCCATGTAATTCCTTTCCTGAAAAGACAGGGCAAAGTGAAAGGGGCCTCCTAACCAACACCCAAAATTATTTGTAGCATGAGATATACTGTATTCACTCTCTTCTTTCTAAGTAGAATATAAAGGCATATCTGCAGGTATACTATTTAAGAGATTTCAGCACATTTCCTGGAGGTCCAACTCATCTACCGTATTTTGTGATGTTGACCAGGGATGAGAAGCTTTTCTTTGTCAGGGTTCACATTTCCTTAAGTGTAATCAGTTGGGACTACATACTAAAACTAGGAGAGACGTGCTCAGAAAGCAAACATGGTGGCTGATTAGAAACCTTCCTCATGCATCATATCTAACCAACCCAATGTTTAGGGTTAGTTGGTTGGTTTTTGCTTTGACATTCCTATAAGGTATGGCTAAGATACAGGGCTATCACTTTATCACTGTAACAGGCAGAGCTAGGTTTTTTGCCTTAGAGGTTTGTTTGTTCGTTTATTTAATGGGGGTAGTGTTGGCACTGAGGAAGTTTTACATGCAGAACAAACCTAGGAGACATTTAATGCCTCTATTCTAGCCCCTCCTTAATGTAAAAAAGAAATACAAATTAAGCTGCTCAAGATTGCCATTTTGCTATGAAAATTGGATGGTCATTTGATCTAGGGGAGAGCTGTATTGGTACAAAAAAAGGACTGAGGCCAATTGGCCATTTCAGATCTAAGCCAACTCTTTCCTGAATAGAACAAAAGTGGAGTGTATCATTTTCTGTGTTAAAGAATATCAATTGTCTGTTGCTGCCCATTGGCAGTACTTACAACTGTAACATCTACTGATATATTGATTTGCACCCATTACATTTTCAGCTTTAGAGATACCTAAAATATTAGAAGTAGTCAGTAAATCTTATCAGACAAAAAAAGCTTCCAATTAGTCCTTATAAGCACTTGTTATCAATAAGTCAATCTGATATATAAATTTTAAAGATGGAATAAAACAAGAAATTGGAGGTCCCAACTTTGTCTGAACAATGTTTTCATGTCCAATAAAAAACATCAGTAGATCTTTAGATTATAGCTTATTCAACAAAAACTATTTTGGACTTATTAGATCTTACTGTGTTTATACAGCAAATGAATCATGTTATTGGACATACAATGAGAATATCACTTCAGTTAACCCTTTTACCCGCCCCCCATGTCCTAAAATGGTTATATTATGAGATGGAAAAGTTAAAAATATTCATTTGACTTTGAAACAGGGTTTAAAACTTCATTTACACATATTAAATAGGGGTGTATGTGTGTATGGTTGTTGTTATTTTGATTTCTTTTTTTGTTTTGTTTTGTTTTTCTGTTCTGTTTAATTACATGAGGGAATTTTTAAAAAGTCAGGATAACAGCAGAGTATGATAATGTTAGCAATGGTCGGCATCTGTTTATAGCAGGTGGCTATCAGATATGTACAGACACTGAAAACTGTGTTTTCATGTCTCATTTTTGCTTCATTTTTCGCTGTTACGACCAATAGACATTGATAGAAATGTCCTCTATAATTTTATGATCCTTCTTTAAAACAAATCTAGAGATTTATACCATATTGTGGGCTGGCAATGAATTTTATAAATTTAGCTGATTTTTTAAAAAATCCATTCTTAGAGAAGATATGATTTTTGTGGATTTTTAAAACCTAATTAGAGAGGGCTAGTACATTTGTTAAATATGTAGTTTTTCTTAAAATTGAAAATGTCAGGGAATCATTCCCTTTATTCTTAAGGGACCTGCCCAGGGAAACAAAGAAGCACTTCACGGCAGCTGAACTTCAGCTCAGGGAGGCCCCTTGTGCAGCTGATTTGATTTGCCTTTTAAGGTTCTTTGTGTCATTCTAAGGCCTCATCCAACCACTCCTGTAGCTGAAGAAGCTTCCAGCATATATTATGCAGATGCAAATACCTCTTCCAGTAGTTCCAAAAGCTGACTGAAAGGGTCAGAAGAGGCATAGGCAGAAGTTTCATCTTGCTACTAGAGCAGCCAGATGTGAGCAGAGAATGGCACAGAGCAGCAACCTGGCCATTGGTTTACAGAAGCACTGCCTGAAGGAACTGCCATAGCCAAGCATTGCCTGTAGGAACAGCCATAGCATTCCTTGGAAGTTTTGCACAGCCCTGGTAAATAGGTGGCTCACTGAGAAAACAACCAGATATCAAGCCATTTCGGAACCATTAACTTTTAAATGTAAGTTATTTATTTATTCAATCACTTGCCATCACAATCAAAAGACTCTTGGCAAGCTACAGTTCCATCAAATTGTGCTAAAATATGCAAAACATTTTTAAATTAGATCAAAATAAGAAATAAAGAGTAACAATTAAAACTCCCATACAATAGCTTATTAAAGAAAACTCTAGAAAATAAAACCAACAAATAGATATCAATATTCATAATTCAAAAGCTCCCCTCAATGGCTCTGTTCTCAGTAATGTCGGTAAAGCTAATAAAGTGGGAGCTGACTGAATATCTCAGGAAGGGTATTCTAAAGAGCAGGCACTACAACAGAGAAATCATACTTGTAAACCTCCATCTGCCTTCTCCACAAAGTGAAGAACTGATGACAAATTTCCCCAGGACCTATGTGTTGGATGGGTGGATATTGGGTGGAGCCCAATATCCTTGAAGCTACCTTAGAACCAAGCAATGTATAGCCTTGAATTGAATTATACTCAGAAGCCAAAGGGGAGTCAGTATAGGGACTGGAGCACTGGAGTCATGTACCCACCAATAACTGGACCACTGCATTCTAGATTAATGCAGTTTCTGGGTGATCTTCAAAATGGCCCCATGTGGAATGCATTACTGTGATCCAAAGAGTGATAATGGAAGCATGAGTCATTGTTGTAAGCTTCTCACATTCCAGGAAAGGCTGCAACTGAGGCACCAGCTGAAGCTGTGCAAAGCCCCCCTCCCTCCCCAGCTTCTGCTTATCTGCCTATCTTACTGCCTATCAAGCAGTAGCTATGAGTCCAAGAGTATCCCCAGATCTTCAGCATGTGGAGAGCCACAGAGATGGATAAACTATGCAACAAGAGTTACAAAAACATGTTTTAAGTCCAGAAAACATGACTGCACCTTAACTCCCTGGGGTATAAGAGGGAGGAAAGGGAAAACACAGACTTTCAAGATTCTGTTACTATAGCCTATATCAATAAAATAGAGTTCCAGTCATGGAGTGACCTGGCCTACCTCAAAAAGCTGACACAGGGACCGTGCTACCCCCATCAAGAAACAATGCAGGACATGACAGAAAACTGCAATAGGAAATAACTCCTCCTTGCTTAGATTCAGCTTTGCAGCCTCCATACACTGGATTGAGCTCTCGATAGCACCTCTTGTTCATCTTGTGATAGCTAGGTACAGTTGGGTATCACTGGCATATTGATGATACTGCACCCTGAACTGATAGATTACCTTACCCAACAACAACACATAGGTATTAAAAAGCAGAGGGAGAGGAACAAGCCCTGTGGCCCCTACAAAGAAGAGGCCACCTGATCAATCCTCTCTCACTATAACTGGAACTACCCATGGAGGAAGGAGCAGAACCAGTGCAAAACAATGCTCCCAACCCCCAGTACTGGCATAGAAGGATATCATGGTTGATGTATCAAAGTCCTACTCTGGAATCTTCCTGCAGAAGAAATATATTTTAATCCTGATTCTTCCCATTCTTAAAAGGCCTGCAAGAAAAGATTGAGAGCTGATCATCAGAGGGAGGAATATTAAGGTAGTCTCATGTTTCTTATAACTCTGCTCTATTCTATTACTATTAATACTATCTATTAGTAGACAGAGAAATACTCTTGTATTTTTTCTGCCAATTCTCATTCAGTGCCATGAGAGAGAATTTGCTTTGGAAATTATTTCAAAAGAGGGAGAAATTCTCAAAAGTGGAGTATGGTGCCTTTGTACTTACTTAGTTACAGGTCTCAGCAAGTGACTTATCTGAACTTGGAAGCTAAGCAGGGCTGGGCCAGATAAATATTTGGATGGGAAACCACTAGGGAATTCCATTGCTGTAGGTTAGATAGTGAAGTTGGAAAAAACAATCCCAGAAGAAAGTAATAACCAGAAGAATGAAAACTTATTCTACAATATATTATCACCAAGAAAGCTGCATATGTGTAATCGTTAAGGGCTGAACTCAACTTGAGGGCATGTTTACCTTTATGGTATGGTAAGGAAGGAAAGATGTTTTGCTCAAACAGGAATGATTTTATCAACAGCTGGCATGGAAAAGAATCTTGGGTGCGTTTTCCACAAATTTCTTCAGGCCATGATATGCTGAGATGCTTAAATATTAGGAATGTATATAGCTGCTTCTAGATGATGTTATGCCATCAGCTATGTCACAGTCATTCTGACTGATTTTAGTAAGAGATTATATACACAAGTCATTAACCAAATATAAATTTGTGCCTTTAATTAGAGACTTTCCCAGTAGTTTTTTTTCTTGTATAATAATTTCACAATTGTTAGTTCTTACTCATGATTCCAAAGGCTTTTTATGATAACACTTTTTTATTGGAGGAAGTTTAAGATACACGGCTTATTTATTGATCAAGCCTGGTATGGAGCTTTATTAATGGAAGAGCTTTTTCCTGCCTGAATACTAGAATTATGTGCTGAGACCAGAAGCAACAAAAGAAAATAATGCAATATTTAGTTGTAGCCCTATTTGTGGAAATGCCTCTCCAAAGTACCTCATTTGTTCCTTCTTCCAGGCCTTTTGGCATGCATGTTAGGCATGCTACAATGCAATCCTGCAATCTGTTCAGAAGTATGTTGCATTCTGTTGTTGTTCATTCGTTTAGTGGCTTCCGACTCTTCGTGACATCATGGACCAGCCCACGCCAGAGCTTCCTGTTGGTCAACACCCCCAGCTCCCCCAGGGACAAGTCCGTCACCTCTAGAATATCATCCATCCACCTTGCCCTTGGTCGGCCCCTCTTCCTTTTGCCCTCCACTCTCCCTAGCATCAGCATCTTCTCCAGGGTGTCCTGTCTTCTCATTAGGTGGCCAAAGTATTTCAGTTTTGCCTTTAATATCATTCCCTCAAGTGAGCAGTCTGCCTTTATTTCCTGGAGGATGGACTGGTTTGATCTTCTTGCAGTCCAAGGCACTCTCAGAATTTTCCTCCAGCACCACAGTTCAAAAGCATCTATCTTCCTTCTCTCAGCCTTCCTTATGGTCCAGCTCTCGCAGCCATATGTTACTACGGGGAACACCATTGCTTTAACTATGCAGACCTTTGTTGTCAGTCTGATGTCTCTGCTCTTAACTATTTTATTGAGATTTGTCATTGCTCTTCTCCCAAGGATTAAATGTCTTCTGATTTCCTAACTGCAGTCAGCATCTGCAGTAATCTTCGCACCTAGAAATACAAAGTCTTTCACTGCTTCTACATTTTCTCCCTCTATTTGCCAGTTATCAATCAAGCTGGTTGCCATAATCTTGGTTTTTTTGAGGTTTAGCTACAAGCCAGCTTTTGCACTTTCTTCTTTCACCTTCATCATAAGGCTCCTCAGTTCCTCTTCGCTTTCAGCCATCAAAGAGGTATCATCTGCATATCTGAGATTGTTAATGTTTCTTCCAGCAATTTTAACACCAGCCTTGGATTCCTCAAGCCCAGCATGTCACATGATGTGTTCTGCGTACAAGTTGAATAGGTAGGGTGAGAGTATACAACCCTGCTGTACTCCTTTCCCAATCTTAAACCAGTCCATTGTTCCATGGTCTGTTCTTACCATTGCTACTTGGTCATTATACAGATTCCTCAGGAGGCATACAAGATGACTTGGTATCCCCATACCGCTAAGAACTTGCCACAATTTGTTATGGTCCACACAGTCAAAGGCTTTAGAATAGTCAATAAAACAGAAATAAATGTTTTTCTGAAACTCCCTGGCTTTTTCCATTATCCAGCAGATATTGGCAATTTGGTCCCTAGTTCCTCTGCCTTTTCCAAACCCAGCTTGTACATCTGGCAATTCTCCCTCCATGAATTGCTGAAGTCTACCTTGCAGGATCTTGAGCATTACCTTACTGGCATGTGAGATGAGTGCCACTGTTCGATAGTTTGAACATTCTTTAGTGTTTCCCTTTTTTGGTATGGGGATATAAGTTGTTTTTTTCCAGTCTGATGGCCATTCTTGTGTTTTCCAAATTTGCTGGCATATAGCATGCATTACCTTGACAGCATCAACTTGCAAGATTTTGAACAGTTCAGCTGGGATGCCGTCGTCTCCTGCTGCCTTATTAGCAATGCTTCTTAAGGCCCATTCAACCTCTCTTCAGGATGTCTGGCTCTAGCTCACTGACCACACCATCAAAGCTATCCCTGATATTGTTATCCTTCCTATACAGGTCTTCTGTATATTCTTGCCACCTTTTCTTGATCTCTTCTTCTTCTGTTAGGTCCTTGCCATCTTTGTTTTTGATCACACCCATTTTTGCCTGGAATTTACTTCCGATGTTTCTAATTTTCTGGAAGAGGTCTCTTGTCCTTCCTATTCTATTGTCTTCTTCCACTTCCGTGCATTGTTTGTTTAAAATTAATTCCTTATCTCTTCTGGCTAACCTCTGGAATTTTGCATTTAATTGGGCATATCTCCCCCTATCACTGTTGCCTTTTGCTTTCCTTCTTTCTTGGGCTACTTCTAGTGTCTCAGCAGACAGCCATTTTGCCTTCTTGGTTTTCTCTTTCTTTGGGATGTATTTTGTTGCCGCCTCCTGAACAATGTTGTGAACTTCTGTCCATAGTTCTTCCGGGACCCTATCTACTAAGTCCAGTCCCTTAAATCTATTCTTCACCTCCACTGCATATTCCTTAGGAATATTAGTGAGCTCATATCTAGCTGATCTGTGGGTCTTCCCTAATCTCTTGAGTCTGATCCTAAATTGTGCAAGAAGAAGTTCGTGATCTGAACTACAGTCAGCTCCAGGTCTTGTTTTTACCGACTCTATAGATGTCTGCCACCTTTGGCTGCAAAGGATGTAGTCAATCTGATTTCAGTGTTGTCCATCTGGTGAAGTCCATGTATAAAGCCGTCTCTTAGGTTGTTGGAAGAGAGTGTTTGTTATGCAGAGTGAATTGTCTTGTCAAAATTCTATCAGCCTATGTCCTGCTTCATTTTGTTCTCCCAGGCCATGCTTACCAGTAATTCCAGGTGTCATTTGACTGCCCACCTTAGCATTCCAGTCTCCCGTGATGAAAATAACATCTCTTTTAGGCGTGTTGTCCAGTAGGTGCTGCAGATCCTCATAGAACTGCTCTACTTCTGCTTCTTCAGCATCTGTGGTTGGCGTGTATATTTGGATCACCGCATAGAAGTTAATAAAATTTACTCATGGCTTACATCCCCAAATATACTTATTTAGGGGATAGTGCCACTAAACCTAGTTGAATTTTACTTCTAAATCAGAATGGCCTTGTGGCTTGGGCCTTCTTTCAGTTCTACTCTTTTTTTGTCCTTTTTAAGACATATTAAAATTGATATATGTTTAAATGCCTTAAGCCTTGTTTGAGTTTGTGCTGATTGATAGTTCTTAATGTATACTTTTCAATCTAAGTTCCATTTTTGCGCCTAGCACAATTACATACAGAATCTATCTTAAAAATTTAGAACATGAAAAGCTTTCTTGATAAGCATTTATTTACTTAAACCTTCCAACTCTATTTTGTGCCTGAGAAATAGTATTTCTCTCACTTTAGCCACAAGTTACAAAGCACAGGTATGAATGTTGTTACCTTCTGCGCAGAACTTGTGTAACCCCATTGGTGATGAGTGGCAAAGTTCCTTCTCTCCCTCAGGCCAGCTCAACTTTGTGAAAACTTAAAACAAGATTTCTTTTAAATTATTTAGAAAGTGACCATTTCCTTGCTGAATCACTCCAGTGCTTTAAGTGGTCTTCAAAAATAAAAGCTTGGGGTTGAAAATCCTTTGTGTGGCAAAACTGAATAATTTGTGGATTTGGAAAGCATACTTAACATGCTGGATTCAGTTATTTGTTTGGCTTTAGTTTAGTATGTTGTGTAAACTCAACCACTGTGGTTTGTAAAACATGGCTTATGGCTTAGTGTGCAAAACCAACCAATTATGGCTTATTCAATCAACCATGGTTTTTCAAACTATCACTCAGCATAATGTGTGAACCCAGTCACTGTTCTGGATTAAGGCTTACTGCAGGAGACCCTGTGCTGAAGCCTTTTCTTTAACCATAATAAATAACAGGGTGCTGAGATTTATACTGAATGCTTGCTAGTCCTTAAATCTCCCCCTAATTGAGCCCAAAGCTTCTGGCTGAGCAGATAATTTACAGTGATTCAGTGCCAGAATTTTCAAGACAGCCTGTGTGGGGTAATGGCTAGAATGCTTGATTTGAACCCTGGAGACTTGGGCTGTTGTGTGTATAAGATGGGATAACCTCACTGGATATTTCTCTGGACTTCTTGCCAGACATTATGCCAGAAATGCAATAAATAATCATACAGTAATGTTGTCATTGCTGTAGGAATGATGAGAAGATAAGAGCCTGCAAGAATTCCACCCTGGAATTCTACCCTTCAACTCTCTTTCTCATTCTCTCTTTCATTGGCAGAGATCGGGCACTGGAAGGAAAGGTTGGAGAGAATTAGTTGAACACAAGCTTTCTGCAGGCAGCGTGAAGCCTGAGTTTGCA
The DNA here is from genome assembly GCF_035149785.1 of Candoia aspera. Taxonomy (NCBI): domain Eukaryota; kingdom Metazoa; phylum Chordata; class Lepidosauria; order Squamata; family Candoiidae; genus Candoia; species Candoia aspera. Next base: position 41,999,765 of record NC_086155.1, read on the forward strand.
CAGCACCCTTACTTTCCTTGGGAAAATAGAGGGGGATGAAAGGGTTAGCCTCCACTGGGTGCTCACGTTGCAAAGCAGCAAGGCTGCAACGTCTGACTCTGCTTGCAATCAAGAGGTGGATGCAGCCCAGTTTTGCTGGCTTTCATTTGTTGACTTTCCCTCTCCCTTTGGCTGCTAAATTAAAAGAACCATCTGCAATCAGAAAATCCTTTTTGACTGGAAGAGCAGATTGATTAATCACTTTTTAATGTTCTTTTTCTTCCCGGCTCCTTTGCCAAAGGATCCCCTAAATCATGGTTGTTTGTCTAACAAAGAGGTTTATTCTTGCATGCATTTTAATGTTCACGTTTCCTAATCTGCTTTTTTAGATTGCCACAATCAAATATCTCCTATGAGCGACACCTCTTAGAGCTGTAACGCAGAGACTATTTTTTCTCCGAGCGCTTCTCTAACTTACAGTGCTGTTGACTTCCTTAATTTCTTCTCTTCCTCCCAGGCACCTGCTCACCTTATTCGCTGAATTTTCAGAGAGATCAGGTGAAAATTGCTGTTTTCTGCTTTTGAGGGTAAAGGAGAGCTTATTACATTGTCCCCGCCTTGCCTCCCACGGCGCAGAGGCCTGCGAACCTCAATCTGAGAAATCTCCTTACTTGCAGGCAGGCAGGATGTGACAACTTGTCAAGGCTAAACCCAACAGCCTCCCATATTAGAAACTTCAACCCCTCCATTAAATAATTGCAACTCTCGCCGGAGACTTTAATTAGAACGCGCAACAAGCAGGAAGGAAGCTGAAAAGGCAAGAAAGACTCCCGCGGGTCTCCTTAGAAGGCGGCGATCCCACGCTCTCTTGCTTACTCGGATGAAAGATGAAGCAGAACCCGGAGGCGCTTGCTTCCGAGTAAACCTGCCGGGGATCCGAGGACGGCTCTCGAGTAAACCGCAAGGCTGCAGGAAGAGGCGGCGAGATTCCTTTTACTCTCTTAGATCTCCTTTTAGCCGAATGAGACCCATCCCCTCAAGGGCGGCCCAGTTGTGTACCTGAGCAGGTTGGGCGACGGCAGGCTACCCGCCCCTTTTACCTTTCGGCCCTTTCCCCTTCGACGGCCTCGGTAGGTCGTCCCTTGGGCTGTCTTGGAGTTGGGGTTGCCTCCTTCTCTTCCCCCTCCCAGATAAGCAAAGGCACCAACCTCCCCCCCCCCCCGCAAGTAGCTGCTGTCGATCGATAGGCGAAGAGGGCTGTTCCTCCCCTGACCCCCGGGGACCCCAACTGCTGCGGCGCGGACCTGTTTTTAAACGGTCGGCGGCCCCCGTTCCCTCCGAGCCAGACACACAGATAGACACACACACGTTTGATTTCGCTTGGCTCTGACGTCGCCGGGAGTGGGAGAGGGAGACAGAGAAAAGAAAGGGGGCCCCGAGACTGCAGCAAATTGGGAAAGGCCTGGCATTCTCGAATGGCTGGTCGGGGAAGGGTTAACCCGCTGTGACTGTATGTTAATGAGCACCACCGCGATCCAAGGAGGCCGGCTTTAGCCGTCAGGCTGCTGGCGCTACCGCTCCTGCCGCCGCCGCCGTGCTCCCACCGGTGGGGGGCTGATGAGCGTCGTGCCAGTCTAGAGCCGAGGAAGGAGTGCAGAGCGGCTGTGGCACTGGCAGAAAGCGACCCAGCGAGCGGCAGGCAGAGGGAAAGGGTGGGAGGGGAGGGAGAGGGGGAAAAAGCCGACCCACATCCCCGGAGAAAGCGGCGCTGGAAAGAAAGCCCGCAGGAGCGGCAGCGGGCAAGGCAGGGCTTCTGGGAACTGCCGATGCCAGGCAGGAGTCCGAAAGATACCGGGCTGGGGAAACCGTTCGGCAGCCCCAGCTAGAGCGCCGGCAGCCGGCTCCAGCTGCCGTGCACGGAGGAGCTTCTGGAGGCATGACGGACTGCAGGCAGGCGGGCAGGCAGGCAGAAGCAGCTGAGCGACTTTAGGAATACAGATCGATGCCAGCTCTGGGGACTCGAGCTGGTGGATTTCAGTGACTTGGGGTTCTGGGTGGATTACCACTCCGTAATTCCGAGGCGGAGGAGGAAGAGGAGTGGGGAGGAAACGGGGTGCCTCCCCCCTCCCAGGAAAAAGGAGCGCAACAAGAGAGTCGTCCTCCGAGCTTAGGTAAGTCGCCGAAGCCCGGGCAGCTCTGGCACGTTGGTGCCTTCCGCCGAAACCTGCTTCCCGCTCGTTCTGCCTGCCGCGGGGGGGATAGCGGCGGATGGAGCCCGTCCCCTGGTCATTCTCCCCCGACCTTTGATTTTGATTGTATTGTGTGACGAGCGTAGCGCCAGTCTAGAGCCGGCTGTGTGATTCTGCTCCAGATGATGATGAATTAATGAATTAATTGAATTTAGTCTTCTCCGCGGGCAGCCGGGATTCTACACCAGTCAGTGTTACGGCGGTTAATTTCTAAGTACCGTTAGGACTTGCGCCCCGCTTGGCATTGGCGCTATTCACCGGCAGCTTTCTAGCGCTGCAGGAGGAAGGGTTTTTTCGCGCCCCGCACCTCAGCAACCTGACCCAGGTGAAGGCTCTCCGGGTTCGCTGTTTCACTGCCAGACCGCCGCTATTCCTTCCAAAATCCAGAGGGCTGCATCCTTGCCAGAGCCCGCTAAGGTGGCAAGAACTCTAAAGAGAAAGCAAACAGGTACAAGAAAGTTCCCAGAGAGAAAGAGCGCGCGAGCGCGCGGCTAGTTTTCAAGGGCTTTCAAACGCCAGCCTTTCTCTTCTTAGGGAATCATCTTTCTCCTAACCCCGAAGCTTCTCTTGAGCAAGTAAATGAATCCTAACTGTCCTGGGTGGCCTGAACACTGCTGCATGGATTTTCTCCAGAACCCCATATTATTCGCTTCCCAGTGCAGCCTGCCACGGAAACCTGCCTTATTTCGATGGAGTGCATGGTAGGGACAGCACGCATCGTTCTGGCCTCTTTGCCCGGTTTCTCTTCTTTGCAGTGCAGGTAGCTCCAAAACTTCATCTTTCTGGAGGGTGTGGATGGTTACCTCAGAGAGTAAAAAGTAAAATAAAGTCCCCTTCCATCTGAGCTTGATTCCTGGCTACTTACATGGATGCATCCATGCAGTTTTCTTTCCAAGATGGGGGCATGGGTGGCCTTTGCCTTTTTCCAGGATGGTTTCTTTTTTTCCCCTCTTACTTCCCAATCAAGCCAACAGCCCTTCATAGTTCCCCCATCCAAATGGTAACCAGGGCTGACCTTGCTTAGCTTTCCAATGTCACATCAGATGAAAGCTTGTACATTCATAAGGAACAGAGGGATTATCCCTGGGTGGGTGGGGAGAGATTGATCCCTTTGGTGGCACAGATCGGTACATGGATAAAAGAAGAAAGAAGACTCATTATACACCTATATGCAGACCCAAAGTAAACTTGTATTTGCTACCATTTCCCCAGGTTTTGTGTAACTTGTGACTTGACCAGTTCTGATTGTGGTTGAAGTGCCATCATTGACTGGACTGCTTAATTGATAATACTGACTCAGTGACCTACTTTTTTCCCATGATCAGGAGATTGATAACTGTATATTGGAGCAAAGCAAATGTCATTCAAACCAGGAACATAATTACATCAAACAATTAATTTCCTTCTATGCCCTTTGGACAGCTGAGTTTCATATTCTTTCTGTATCTCCAGGATCATTTGCTTTACTGAATTAAAATCTCCCAGGTGAACCAGAAAGTAACATCCAGTTGAAGATAAAAGAGCAGTCCAGAGCTTTAAGAGCTTAAAAAACAGCATATGGAAAAAAGTTCTCCATTCTATCCAATGCTCACTGCATATGTATTTTAGGTGTCTTTCCATTCTACCTCAGCGCTTTTGTAAAGTTCAGACAAATGACAGATGATTTTTAGAACCTTGAAATTATTTCTTTTTTCTCATCCCTCATCTCTACTTCTCTTGGGGATCTCGAATCACCTCCTCCATTGAACCTGCTCTCCCAATTTTTCTAGAAAATAAATAAGAAACAGCATAAAACAAGATACTAATCCCAACAGTTCCAATCACTCTTTGACTGGTGAGCAAATGTCCCCCCCTGCCTTTGGCTCTTTGATTTTGTTTTAGTAAATCACCTTTTAATACTGGACAAATTGGCTCTTAGAGCAGCTAAACGAAAATAATATCTATATTGGTTGCAGTGGAGACACATGGACCAGACACAGAGCCTTTTGAATGTAATTGAAAGTTTTGGTGCTGAAAGGAACTTTCTGCCCAGTTTCAAGATTGCTTGAATGCTCTAAGACGTTAGTAAGTGTCTCCCACTGCAATGTTTAAGAATTTGTACAGATGTTGCTGAAAAGAAGCTGCTGCTTTAAAGCCAATGTATAACACTTGAAAACAATGATAAATGTTATATTAGGATTAATCAACCCCTCATTACTGTTGTACTGGTATCTCAAGCATTGTGGTGAATGTGGATGAATGGTTTTTCTGGAATTCTTCAATGTCTGCTTAGATACCATATTTGTCTTTTTCTTCCCATTTTTGTAATTGTTCAGAAAGTTGACTTTCTCAAAATGTGTTGCAGAAGGGTATTAGATTCTAGTAGAAACAGTGATGTAACTCCCCCACCCTTACTTCCCTTGCTTACTGATTCAGAGAAAGATATGGATCAATGTGTCCTGGAAGTTCACTGCTCCCACTTTTCTTCTTCTTCACTTTTTTCTTCTCTCTCTCTCTACCTAAGAAATTGCACCAGTTGTAATGCTCCTGTTTCTCACCATCAAGCTTATTCTCTCTTTGGGAAGATTTACTTCTCTGCCTGCTGGTGTTATAAGTTATAAGAACAAAGTCCATCTCCCCAAATTGAGCCTGGGGTGCTTTTGAGACAGGTCCATTTTCTGTTTTGAAACATTACTGATTATTCAACTAATCTTTCTTTCATGGGCACCTTAGAAGAAACAGAGGGAGAGAAAGTGGAAGGTGGTGACACATTGAAAATACACAGAAAAGGTGCTGGCAGGAATATAATTGGCTTTATTCTGCTGACATGAAATATTTATAGCTCTTAGTTATTATGAGGATCCCTCATTTCCTTTGTTTCTCAAGCCATTATTGTTGTTGTTGTTGTTGTTGTTGTTATTTTCATTCCCTCAGTAAAATAATATTTAAACCATTTAATATGGGATTGCTATTTCTGATTCTTTCCCCCTCACCCAGCTGTCTCTGCATGTAGCCACACACAGCTGTCTGCACTCATAGCCAGAGGGTACAATGTACTTCTGTCCATCACTACAAATGGGAAAACCAGGAACTGCTAACCAAACTACACACATCATAGAGGCCAATACATTGTGTTACCTTCTGTTAACTAGAAATATTTCACAGCCACCTTTTTAGCTAGCTAGAAGAAGGGAAACCTACTACCTCTTCATTTCAGGTGCCTGTATTTTGTACCCAAGGGTTGTGTTTCCCCTTGAATGTTCAGCTATTGATCCATTAGATTTGATTTTTCTTCTCTTGTTTGCTCCTTCTTGGTATGCTGCCCCCATCTACTCCCTTTGTTTTAAACTCCCTCCCTGCACAAACCCCCAATAGCCATACAATTCAAATAGTAGTAAATAGATAGAGCTCCTTTAAGGGAAACATTTTTTCACTTAGTTACAAATATTTCATGGCTAATTAAAGTAAACGTTTTCCAAATGTTAATCTCTTATCCACCGTGGCACTTTCTTGTAACAAGGAAAGGCTGAAGAGTATATAGTGGAAGGGGTGGATGGGCCAGCATTCCCCAAGATCAGCCTTAGATATGATCCAAGTTATGTTATTTAGCTTAATATATACTCTGAAGCATATTTATCCAATATAACCTGAACCCATGTTTGACCCAATCTTTACAACACACTCACTTAAATCAGTTGAGCAGCTTAGACATAACCACATTCTATTGATTTTACTGAGTCTGTTCTAAGCACAGCTTTAGTTCAGATTCAGTGGTTACCTATGAAAAAGTAGGCAACTGAAGTTCTTCTTTTACAAGAAATGGTTCAGCATACAGAGAGAGTCAAGGCAGCATATGGTCTTTGTCAGGTATAGACTGCTGACAAATGGAAAATTCATGCAATGCAGCTAAAAATCTGTTCTGAAGTAAGACATTGTTTTAAAAAGCTATCCCCAACCTGGTGCTTTTTAATCCTGTTGGATTACAGCTCCCTCCCATCCCCATTTGCTGTCTCATTGTCAGGTATTTAGGGAGGATGGATATTGTAGTTTAACACATTTGGAGGGCACTAGATTGGGGAAGAGTACTGCAAAACCTCTGAAGTGAAGAGGCTAGTCATTGATCTAAAATTCTCAGTTTGGTGCTTTGATCTCCTTGGGTAACAGTTGATGAAATGTGGTAGCTATTTCCGAACCCCAGTTTCCAATTTTTGTAGAGGAGGCTCAACAATTTTGTCTTATAAAGATGATCAGGAACATGCACTTTAGAAACAAGAGCCATCTGGATGTAAATAAATGAATAAAATAGGAAAATTGAAGTAACCATACTTTCAGTTTTGCTCCAAAGGCCAGTTTATGTTAATGGTGGGGAGATAATGAAGCAAATATTTAGAAATGTTTTTCTAAAGTTCCTTTCAGATCTGTTTTTTAAAAAAATCCTGCCAATTCACTTGTGCATGAACAGCAGCTAGTAGTGATGTTTTTACTTAAAAAAAAATCTACCTATTTGAAGCAGATGGTTCTTGTCAGACTTGGATTCTGTTGTCTCTGTTAAATAATTTGAATGTAAACTCCATTTAAGAGGCTCCAGGTCATCAAGGCCAGCAGAACCTGAAGTTGGCCAGACAGAATTCTGAATTTCAAATGCTAGGTTTTTATGGTTATAATTCCCTCCCTCCCTTCCTCTTGTCTTTAAAATCAGTGTTTCTCAACCTTGGCAACTTGAAGATGTGTGGACTTCAACTCCCAGAATTCCCTAGCCAGCCATGCATGGCTGGCTAGGGAATTCTGGGAGTTGAAGTCCACACATCTTCAAGTTGCCAAGGTTGAGAAACACTGCTTTAAGATATTCAAAGTGTTTTTCAGTAAGTTAACATCTTTCATTCTCTTTGTAAAAGCTTGTGGAAAACTTCAGTGCCACTTTTCCCCGCTAGAGGGGTCTCCTGCAGACTAAGGTTGATATACAGTATTTTGTGTGGAGCATGAGGAAAAGATCCATCTGAAGAATCTACTAAATTTGTCATTTTTGTCTTCTATGCATCTTACAGCACAGTGAGGGGCGTGTGTCTGTGCACACACACATGTTCCTGAGTCTGAAATGTGTAAGGAATTTGAGTTACTGTTTTGTGAAAGCCTAGCCATGAATGAAAATTGCTTTATTGCAGGAGAAAGCAATGGGTACTTGACAAGTGTCCCTGGATAGACTAGGTCAATATTTTCTCTGATTTTATCATGGATATTGGAATCTTTCTAGATTGGTTTTAATCTTCTGCCTCCCCTCCTGTGACTGTTCACACAGATGATGGTCAAATTGTATTTGGAAAACTCAGAAATGTAGCAAAGTAGTCCCCTAGTAAACCAAGCTCAGAAGCAAGTTTCTCTCTAATCCAGTATGATCTACCCTTGCTCTGCGTTGTTTGCTGCTTTGCTTGAATTCTGCCCCATACTTGTACACCATTGATTGGGAGAATATTTGGCTGCTGTTGCTGTGTGATTGTGCAAGCCAGGGATAGGGTGCTGAGAAAGAAGTGGTCTCCCATGGTCTGATCTGATCTGGCCCAGCTCATGTTTCTGAGTTTAATCTCTGCTTCTTTTTTGGTTGAAACTGAACCAGGGGAGGGGGGAAGACTGAAAATATGAAAAGAAAGATAAATGTATCATGTTATGAAAGTTTAATCCTGCTTTGCTGTGGCTAAAATTACATTCAGAGCAGGAGATAAAAGGCATTGGAGTAACGTTATAAAAAGCCAGATCATCTTAAAAGGCAAAGCGATAGTGAGCCAAGTCAGACAAGCTATCAATCTGTGGCTCGCACACAGAGGCATTTCCTGGGGAAAGAAGCAAACGGAGTATGCTGCCTGTTTTTCTCCTGCCTAATATTGCTGACATTCTGCAGGAAGGGGAAAAAGGAGCTTGGCACAGAAACCAGGACCTGGTTGATATTTGCTCTCTTCAGGATATTGGCATAGTCTGTGTCTGTGGTAGAACCTTGAATAGGAGGTGCCCAGTGACAACAGTTCTACAATCTGGGGTAAATTAGTCACACTGGGGATCACAAAAGTTGCTAGGAACCAGAGTTAGCTCACACATAACTCTGCTCAAAAAGGTCAGGTGAAGTAAGTGGGAAGGAAGAAGCACAATAAAAGTGAAACATTGGAATGTTGTCAGTGGTTTGTGTGGCTGAGGAGGTTTGCTCAAATAAGGTTATGTGTGCATTGAATTGCATCAAATTCAATTGTATTAAACTGCTATTGTGCACATCTTTTGAAAAAGCAAAAGTTGGAAGAGTTCACTGCCAGTCTAGTTCCTGATATTTCTAGGACAAGCTTCTTCAACGTGTCACTCTTCAGAAGGGTTAGGCTACAATCCCTAGAATCCTTAGCCAGCATGGCCATGGGAATTGGAGCTATGATCCTAAAAGAAGTTGAGAGTATCTAGAGGTGATTATCAGACGTCTTGGCTTTCCTCCATGTCTCTGTGCTCCCAACCTCTGAAGCCCTTACTTCATTGTACTTCTTAACCATACTTAGGTGACTGAATTGGTCTCCTGTCAGCCATGAGTATGGAAGCTAAATAGCCCAGACTTGAAATTGTCTATCCTGCTTTATTTACTGAAATGTGATATATGGATTAATTATAGAGCAATCCTGTCCAAACTGTTGTTCTCCAGATGTATTTATTTATCGTATAATCTGCTAAGACTTCCAGCAGTTAAAACCAAGTGTGTTGGTGGACATCAGGTTGGGGTAGGCTGATTTAGAGCTCGATAGATTTCTAATTTCTTCTGATATCTTAGCTGGAATTAATATCATCTTCTAAGTTGTTATTAGACTGTGTCAATAACTGATGTTGTCAGTTATGATTACAAAATTTCGTGACATCCCCTACAGACTAAACCAATTCCTGCTAAGTGCTAATGAATAAATTTAATCAAAGCTATCTGTGGGTCACTCACAATGGTTGCAACTGAAATAATGACGGGTTTGCTTGTTTTTCTTCCACTTTTCCTATACCATTTCTGTTTTGTGTGTGTGTGTGTTCAATTAGAACTAACATTTCATGTAAAGGGATGAAGGATACTTATATTAATTTGCATTGTCTTGCTTAAGATGCTTCAACACTCTTTTCCTGTTTTTATGAAAAAGACTAAGATACTATCCCTCTGAAATTCTTTTAAAGAACAAAGATTCTTTATTTTAATTACCACATTTTGCAATTTTGCCAAAAAATTGCAGAGTAAAAATGCTATTAAATGGATAAGGACTTGTGCTGCCTTTTAGCTGACTTTTAATCACATAGGCTGGTTACAGCTATAGGATGTTAGCCAAACACCTTCCTAATGAGCATGAGCATTATGAGCTGGTTTATGCAGGACTCATCAGTGCACATGGTGGCATCCTTCTGGTGACTTATAGAGAGCAGCTTGGTGAGCCTTGCATTACAGCCTTTGTGAAAAAGGCCTTTCACTTCACTTGTAGTTTATGTAGCACCAGAACACCCTGGCAACCCCAAGGTTTGCCCTTGAACAGATGATATGGATCTTATTTCAGCCTTATCTCAACAATCTTATGTTGTTCCTTTAATATCCAGAAAAATGGCTATTATTTTTCCCCTGTTTATGCCATCATAGAATTAAAATGTATAAAGTATATGCTGCTCTTTCCATGCTCTGGGCAATGTGTTCACATAAGCAAGCTAGCGTTCATCAGTCACTGGAAGATTTCTAGAAGATATCCCTCTGTCTTTCAGGATGTCATTAAATACATGTCATTAGCTAGTTACCAGACAACTAGATTCCTCAAAATATTCTCCCTTTCCCATGCTAATGAGAACAACACGTTTTGTTAACCAACCAGGACAGCAATATGAGTCAAGATAGACTATTGTTATCCTGGCAATACAGCATATTGAAACAGAAAAGACTGAGCTATGGTAAAGATCCCTTAGAAGGAAAGGTTCACACATTACTAAAACATACACAGGTAGAGCTTTTGGTTAGGAGAACACCGGTTAGATGGGTAGCAGCATGGGGAGTTTGCCTTGTTTTAACTTATTTGCTATGATTGTGTTTGTATGAATGTAAGCTACATAGAGTCTAGAGAGTAGGTAACACAGAGATAGTAAAAATAAATAAATCATCCTCTGCTTGCTTACCTGGAGGTAAATTCCGTTGAATTCAGTGGGATTGGCTTCTGTGTAGACAGTTACAGATTTGCACTGTAAATCATGACTAATGTGTGTGGTGACCAATAATGCATTTTTAATCCTAAAGTTTTATAGTGGTTAAGCAAACAGAAAACAATACAGCTTCTGCCTGCAGGTTTGCAATTGAACTGGTTCAATAAAAAGGGAATGTGAGATGTTGGAGAAACAAGAAAGCAGGCAGATCCAGAGTTTCCATCCTGCATGAAGTAACATAAATTTATGCTCATGTGGTCACTAATGGCTAATAAAGGAGATGGTTTTCAAATGGGAAAAGAAGGTAAACAGCACTAGGTCGCACTGATCCCCTTGAGAGCTGTGCTGTCAACACCTCTCCTTCTGAGCCTGGTGTAATGGCTGCAGCAAATCAATAAACAAACTAGACATCAAAAATGCCCATAACAACAACAAAGCTTCCATTGCAGATGGACCGGCATACTCATATTTACAAGTATAACTCATCTCCTCCGAACTAGCAAAATGATGTTTCAGTCTGAAAGCTCTGTTTTATTTGTCTTCTTTTTCTTGGGGTGGGAGGCAGGGTTTAAGAAACAGAAGCACATTTATTAGATTTATAGGTATGGCATGAGAAGTGCCACTAAGATGCCTTTTTTATTCACCCTCTTTATTTCCAAAAATACCTTTGAGCCCCATAATAAAATGGCAGGCAGCTGCAACCCAGTGCTTTATTTGGCAGAGTGATTACCTCCCCCCTCCCAAAAAAAGTCAAAGATAAACTCTGTTTAGAAGAAGTGTTCTCCAAGAGGGACAAGACTTCCCAGCATTATTGCTTATGAATTTTCTTCCATGAACTCATTGGGTGAATATCCTTGGTCACCTGGGAATCCAAGTGTAATTAAGTGTAATTCACATGTCAAAAAGCATGTAATGAAAGTGTACCCCACTCCCCATTGTTTAGGCTATGTGCCAGTGTGACCAGTATAAAGTAATGAATGGTGGGGAATCACAAACCAATCCAGTAGGAGACAAGGGAACAAAAACACACTAAATGTAAACAAATATTCTGAAGTCATGATGCAGCTTCCCCAACTTGGTGCTTTTCATTATGTTTAAAACTATAGCTCCCATCACCCCAAATGAGCTCAGACATGCTGGCTTGAGTAACTTAGCTATTGTTGGATATATCCATATGTGCCAGTTTCAGAGAGAGTTTAAAATATATGCAATAAGAATCAATCTGGACTGTTTGTAAAAAAGAGCAGATGGGCCAATGGTCAATAGAACAGATGAGTGACTTGATTTGGCTGGAGAATTAGTGTTATACTGAAGCAACATCAGAACAGAGACTTCAGAAATGGATGGCATGCAAGTCAAGTGATAGACAGACAGACAGACAGACAGATACAAATTTATGGTGAGTCACATACTTAGATAGATCAGAATAGCAGATCAAGAGCTAGAACAGAAACAGAAAGTGAATGATAAGCTCAGTGAAAATGCAAGGAGTTTCCTTAGCTACTTTTGAATCCTGCATCTACTAGACCTGTGGTTGAATATGATAGTCTACCAATTCATGGTTCATTTTCTCCAGGCATTGCACCTTATATGAACCTAGCAGTTATATTTTTATCTCTGGCTTAAGGTTTAGAGCAAGCCTGCATAATTTGTAGAAAATTATGGGGAAAGGGCCAGACTGTCATCTTAAAAATAATTGTGGAGCACGAAGGAACAGCTGGCGTGCTGATCAGCTGTTTGGCAGCTAGTGGCACAGTGGCAGCATTGGAGCTGGCAGTGTCTGTGGGGCCCAGAGGCACTGGAGGCCCTAGCAGTGTGTCCTTCAGGGAAGAAGTGGCTGCAGAAATCTAGGTGGTGGCAGATCCTTCCCAACAGCAGCATTTGTTGGCAGTGGATTATTTTTCAAAAAATGCTGGCAAGCTTCAGAAGGCTGCTTGGTGGGCTGCATGTTGTACAGTATGAACTCAACCAGTTTATAGACTGGGGAACAGAGCTTGCTTTAAGACCACCTGGTAAATTCATGGCTGAGGTATGCTTTCAACTAGTGAGTTTGCTCTCAGCTTAACTCTTCGACATTATATTATTATATTAGTTTTTAATAGCTGTTGGGAAGATACTTTTAATACCTCCTCCTCATATCCATTGAACAGCGTAAGAGAGCTAAACTCCCAGTCTCCTTCCCCTTTTTTCAGGAAGCTGAGAAAAACAGGAAACTTCTAGGAAGCTGTGCACATTCACAGACTGTTCTGCAGGCCAGGATTCTCAAGGAAAGTATGGGCCACTCATTTATTCAGAAATACCAGTCCTTGGTAGGATACTGACTCACTTTGGAACAGTTTATTCTGGGTATTTCCAAGCATGATCTCTCAGAAATAAATGCCTCCAGGAGAAATCTTCATGCTTGCCTGAGATAGTGTATATTTAACTAGAGGTCATTTCCCCTTTTTTATCCTAAGGGGGCCTATGAAATGTAACAAACACTTCAAAAGGCAATAGAAAACCTGCATGCATTTTTACTGTCCTACCTTTGCCATAAAAGTGGGAATTCTGAAAAGCACTGCTCACACAAAACTGGGCATGCAGAAACAAAAGCAGGGTTCCATTCTCTTACATCTAACAAATCCATACTGAGTAAGCTGCCTTCATCCAAAGCAATCTGCCTCTTAAGCTCCAGACAAGTAGTTTTGGGAGGAGGGGGAATTAAGAGCAATTCTGCTCCCCATAGTGGGCTTATTTACAATTACCTTTAGTTACAGCCCAGTAGCAGATTATCAGGTGGGAGTAAGTTGTAAGAAAGTTTAACATGCTGTTATTCGATAATTACAGGCAGTGGACCATGGTGGCTTTTAGATGTAGGTTTCTTGGCCCTAAGGCTGTTTCCTCCTATGTAACTTTGGATAGGGGAGTCTTTCATAACTATCATGCCCAGAGATTTGGAGAGGGAATATATGCTTCAGCCTAGGGCCTTAATATTTTGTCTTTGTTAAGAGTCATAATCCTATGAACCTAAGTTAATACTTCTTAGTTAGCATGCACTGCATTATGCTGTATGTTTTGTAGTCTTTGGTATGTTCTCCCCTGCTTTTGGTTGACTTTAATCTTTCTAAACATTTCTATTTTTATTTAATGCATTTTGGTGCTATTCAGATAACCTAAAGCACTTTGAACATAGAGCCCATAGAACAGCACAGATATGCAGGGTATGATTTTATGGTTTTGCTGCAAATGAACTGTGGCTGCATCATTATGGCTGTATAGAAGGGAAGAAACAGAAGCCACAGTATGCCTCCTTTAACTTGCAGAAGGGATTAATTAAGATTTGTTTGGCTATGAGTTTATGTCACTAGTGGATCACTAAGCCATCTCAACAGTCTCCTAGGGGTCTGGAGCAAGAAGCAAAATTTTGAGAGTTATTAAGCTGTGTGCAAGTCCACACAGCATTGCAGTGTGTAGACAGCTAAAATGCAAAAAAGATGTATGTCCAGTACATCTAGATTACAGTAGTTATTCATATACAAAGGGCACATTTAGATAACATGACAAGTTGTCTTATAACCTAGCTGCATGTATACTAGGAGGATTCACTCTTTCCCTGGACAGCACAGCTACAGCACAAACTACTCATCCATAATTTGCTTTGAGCTACCTTGTTATCCAAATGAAGCGTAATGGTTTCTTCTAGCCAGAGCAAGGCAGAGAATGCAAAATTATTTAAAGCTTGCTTGCTTGCTTGGAACATACTATAGTACCGTATGGCAGTATCACACTAAATCAGTGTTTCTCAACCTTGGCAACTTTAAGATATGTAGACTTTAACTCCCAGAATTCCCCAGCCAGCCAAGGCTGAGAAACACTGCACTAAACCATGCATAGGTCACCACCTATTTTATTGTTTGCATCCATAAAACTTAGGAGTCACCCCCAGGTGCTTCCACAAGTAACCACAGAACAGGTTTACTGTGCGGTCCAAATGTGATCATAGCAAAACATTCATATCAGCCTTTTTTTGTGCTTTTAGTCAAACTAAACAAGTATTTCATACCATGCCAAAATCTACAGCATTTCTTGCTGGAATTCTTCCTGATCATACTTTGGAAAGCACTTTACATACATTATGAGAAGATGTGCAAGCTTCCAAGTTATATACTTTTCACTGGGAAAGATGTTTAATATCCCATAACGCAGCGGTTCCCAACCTTTTTAGCACCAGTTTCATGGAAGACAATTTTTTCCATGGACCGGGGTGGGTGGGGATGGTTTCGGGATGATTCAAGTGCTTCCTCTTTTCCCCAACCTTTTATTCTTTTTTCTTTGCGCCATTTGGAGATAGCAGCCAACGGGCTTGATTTCTCTGACAGGAGGCAAAGCTCAGGCGGTAATGCAAGCGATGGGGAGCGGCTGTAAATTTACACAGGCTGTAAATTCGCTTGCTCGCCCACCGCTCACCTCCTGCTGTGCGGCCCGGTTCCTAACAGGCCACAGACTGGTACCGGTCCACGGCCCGGGGGTTGGGGACCCCTGCCATAATGGATTTGGGGGAGGAAAAGGAAAGATGCCATTGATTTTATGCCATGTCTATGACTTAATGAAGAATTTTTGGAAGTTGATTGAATAAATATGATTCTTCACTATGGTGTGTGCTTTTATATACCTCCTAGGCAACTCATTTTCTTTTTAAACTTATAGAAGATTCACACTTCTGTCATACACGTCCTTCTCCATTGCCTAATGCTCTCAGTATAATGCCGTCTAGGCAAAATTCATGCCCATGCCACCTTTAAAACTGTCTAGCAATGGTGGAGAGTCTGAAATTTCTTTGCAGTAAAAGAACAGTGTAGGAGTTCTTACTTGCTTGGCTGCTCTCCATGTAATAATGTTCTGATAGAAAGGTCTCTGCAACGCAGCTTTTCAAAGCATAGAAATCACATGGCATGGACAATTCTAGTGCATCAGTTCCACCAAATAAATTTTCTGACTTGGAGATGATCACAGATTGTGGCAGCCTAGGCTATAAAGCACCACAACCAGTTCTCAGGTCCCAGGAAATTTTACAATTTAAACAGACGGCTGCTGTTTAAAGACTCAGAAATTGGGGCGGGGGTGAAGTAGAGGGCCAATAAATAATTAAGCCCACCTACCCCCCTGCCCCATAGAGAAGAGGACTGATTGAAGTTTCCTCCTCACTTACCACTGGCTTCTCAAAAAAGACAGTTGTGGCTGTTTTTTGTTTTTTTTTTGTTCTTTTTCTTCCAAGCCATTCCTTAGAAGGAATCTCAGCTTTTAAAACCTCCCTCCACCCTTTATTTTAAAATGTCTTATTGACATTCAGTACACATTTTTAAAAAGAACACTATTCTGGTTCCAAGTGAAATGTTCCATTAGAACAAATAAGCTTGTACAGCAGTAAAAAAAAGCTAGAAGCAGTCAAATCTATAAAACTGCAACAGAAACAAAAGGAATTCTAGGGAATGATTAGAGGGTCTGGGTTACATCATTAACACTTAAGCAGGGTGGTCATTGCCTGGAATCGGGACTGTGTGGGATTCCCTGTGCGTGAGCTAGGAGCAACGTGATCCATTTGCTATATGGGAAGCATACATTTGTCCTTAATATAGGACTTTCCTTTTCTTCAGCATTCAAACCATAATGGTCTTACTCAATTTCTGCAATTTTCACCCATCTCATTGCAGTTACAAATGGAACACAGAATTAGATTGTAATTCTGTAATTGAGGACAAGTATTGGACTGTATCTACGATATCACCATTGCTAAGCACACAAGTGAGCGGGCCTGCACTTCCTTACCATGTTGAAAGCCTTCATGCAACAATTTGCATCTGACCTGAGCCTTGGAATATATTTTCCAAATCAGGAGGCTGAATCTGGTGCAAGAAACTGCCCTTTTTGTTTGAGAAATTAAGCACAAATATCAGGAGATATTCTTGGTCTAATATTTATTTATTTATCAAATTTGTCACTGCCCATCTCCTCCAACCGGAGGGACTCTGGGTGGTTTACAACACAGAATAAATATACAATAAAAATTCAAATAAAAACAGTAAAATTCAAATAAAATCCCATTAAAAACCAAAACAATTTCTTAACTACCCCAGCTCATAAAATCCAGATGGCTATGATCTCTTCAACCATCATGTAGGAGGGGCACTTCAAGGCACCAGCCAACCCCAAGTATGTCGATTCTCCTCCCTGCCCCAAGCCTGGTGGCAGAGCCAGGTCTTCAACTTCCTCCGGAAGGCTAAAAGCGATGGGGCTAATCTTACCTCTGGGGGCAAGATGTTCCAAAGGGTGGGCGCTACTGCCGAGAAGTCCCACCTCCTGGACCCCGCCAGATGGAATCCTCTTATTGACGGGGTCCGCAGCATGCCCTCTCTGCATGAGCGAGTGGGATGCGCTGATGATACGGGGAAGAGGCGGTCCCTCAGGTAACCTGGTCCTATGCCATGTAGGACTTTAAAGGTGATAACCAACACCTTGAATTGGACCCAGAAGCAAACTGGTATCCAATGCAGCTCATGTAGCAAAGGTGTTATGTGTGCCCTTCCAGGGGTGCCAAAAATAGCCCGCGCAGCTGCATTCTGGACCAGCTGAAGCTTCCAGATACTCTTCAAGGGTAGCCCCATGTAGAGCGCATTGCAGTAGTCTACATGGGAGATAACAAGGGCATGAGTGACTGTCCGAAGGGCTTCCCGATCCAGGAAAGGGCGCAACTGGTGCACAACATGAAGCTGTGCAAAGGCCCTTCCGGCCACGGCTGCCACCTGCTCTTCCAGCAGGAGTCGTGAGTCCATGAGGACCCCCAGGTTATGCACTGGGTCTGTCTGGGGCAGTGCAACCCCATCCTGTCCTAACAGCCAGGAACCACGCTGAGACAAGGAACTGGTCTCTAATGTTTTATTGCTTGTACATAACAGGAATCCTAACAAACTGAAGAAGCGTGGGAAAAACCCAGACATATAAACCCCAAAGGTTAAGGCGGTCCCGATCTGTGTCTCTTTGAATGGCTGTCCAATTCCTCAGTGCTACGCATGCGCTTAACAGTCTGGATGGGAGCCCCCTGCTCGCCATCCTTACTCATGACACATCCAGAACTAAAGATGACAAAGTCCCGGATACGGAGGAACCCTTAACCCACAGCCACTCCGTCTTACCAGGGTTCAGCCAAAGCCTGTTGTTCCCCATCCAGACCCCAACAGCCCCCAGGCACCGAGAGAGGGAAGTCACAGGATCACTTACCTCACCTGGGATGGAGATATACAATTGAGTATCATCGGCATACTGATGATACCTCATCCCGTGGTGATGGATGATCTCGCCCAGCGGTTTCATGTAGATGTTAAATAGGAGAGGAGGAAGGATCGAGCCCTGCAGCACCCCACACAAGAGGGATTGAGGGTCGGATCTCTCCCCCCCTATCACCACCGACTGGGGCCGGCCCTGGAGGAAGGAGGTGAACCAGCACAAAACTACGCCGCCCACCCCCAACTCCCTGAGCCGACCCAAAAGGATACCATGGTCGATGGTATCGAAAGCTGCTGAGAGGTCAAGAAGAGCCAGGATGGATGCACTACCCCCATCCTGCTCCCGCCAGAGATCATCCATAAGTGCGACCAATGCTGTTTCTGTCCCATATCCTGGCCTGAAATCTGACTGAAAGGGGTCTAGATAATCCGTTTCCTCCAGAATCCTCTGGAGTTGTAATGCCACCACTTTTTCAACCACTTTCCCCAAAAAGGGGAGGTGGGAGACTGGACGAAAATTATCCAGTACAGTAGGGTCCGACAATGATTTCTTGAGGAGGGGTTGTACCAGTGCCTCCTTAAAGGCAGCTGGAAACACCCCCTCCCTCAAGGATGTATTAGCCATCGCCTGGACCCAACCACATGTCACCTCCTGAGCTGCTTTCACCAGCCAGGAGGGACATGGATCTAATTGGCAAGTGGTGGCATTTACTGTCTGGAGGATCCTGACCACTTCCTCGGGTCCAACAGGATCAAACTGTTCCAAGATAACATGGTAAGTACGATCCCTTGGTATCTCCACAGACCCTGCCTCATGCTTGGAGTCTAGCGTAGAGTGGATCCGAGTGATTTTGTCTTGCAGATGCTCCGAGAACTCTGCATGGCCCTGCAGGTGGGTCACTGCACCCACCTTCCCCAAAAGGGATTGAGTGATTTTAAATAGGGCCGTTGGGCGGCATTCTGCAGACGCAATAAGAGCGGAGAAGTATTGATGCTTCACCACTTTTATCGCCACCAGGTAGGCCTTAATAGCGGCTCTAACCAGTGTTCGGTCGGATTCAGTCTTTGTCTTCCTCCAGTGGTGCTCTAGATGTCTCTTAGTCCTCTTCAAAACCCTCAGCTCCTCCATAAACCATGGGGAGCATTGAGTGTGATGAGGCAAGAGAGGTCGCACAGGTGCGATCCTGTCCAAGGCCCCAGCTGCCTCCCTATTCCAGGTGGTGGCCAGGGCCTCCGCTGGACCATGCAGCAGATCCCCGGGTTTAACCCCCAGCTCCCTCTGAAACCCTACTGGGTCCATCAGTCGCCAGGGGCGGACCAATCAAATGGGTCCTGCCTTCCTGCAGAGGGGGGTGGCATAAGAGAATCTCAAGGCCACCAGGGCGTGATCTGACCATGACAATGGGGATGGCTGTAACTCTCCCCTCAGGTCACATTGCCACTGCTCCGACAAGAAAACTAAATCCGGGGTGAGGCCACTGTCTCGAGTTGGGTTGCGAATAATCTGAGTCAGGCCCATGGCTGCCATGGTAGCCATGAATTCCCGAGCTGCCTCAGAGGCCCACCCCAGGGAAGGCAGATTGAAGTCCCCCAGAACCATAAGCCTGGGGAACTCCACTGCCAACCCTGAGATGGCCTCCAGCAGCTCAGGCAGGGAGGTTGCCACACAGCAGGGAGGCTGGTACAGCAGCAACACTCCCAACTGCTCTCGTGCACCCAACTTGAAAAACAGGGTCTCACAACTGGCCACTTGTGGGGCAGGGCCCCTGAAGGCCACCAGAGACTCCCGGATGACAACTGCCACCCCTCCGCCCCTGCCCTGGAATCTCGGCTGGTACCATACAGTAAACTCAGCCGGGCACATTTCCGAAAGGGGCACCCCCCCTTCGGGGCCCAGCCAGGTTTCAGTAATACATGCCAGGTCTGCCCCCTCCTCAGTGATCAAGTCACTTATGAGGGGGGCTTTGTTGTTAACAGACCTGGCATTATGTAGCAACAGCCAAAGACCAGGGCCCCTGTGGGTCTGCTGACCAGGGCCTGGGTCTGAGCTCAGAGGGCTGGAACACGCCACTGGCAATAAACACAGGGTGCGTCTTCCAAAGATGGCCTGCCCTCTGGCTCCCGCCATAATGTCCCCTACCCATCACTACCTCAATAGTATGGCCCGCCCTACAGCCCCCAGAGCCTCCAAATCCACCTAGCCCCACTCCAGCACTTCCTGAGTCTCCCACTTGGAGTAGAGGTCCCTCCATCCACTCACACACCCTCACACATACACAGTTACCCACAGGGCAATGGCAAGACCTCTGGCGCACCAGCTCATGCTCTTGGCGCCATCTGGGCCCAGCCATCACCCACCCATGCATTCTTCAATCACTCTCTTCCCTGTTCAGCCTCTCTCACCGGTCGGCCAGGGGCATCTCATTCGCTCCCCCTCACCTCCTGCCTCTCACTCAGGAGGTGAGTGCTCTCCCACACTGTCAGACACTTCCTGACTCCCCCCCTCGTCTCTCACCCCAGGAGGGAGTCCTCATTCACACTGGAGGGGCCCCAACAGCTCTCCACCGCTTCCGGCAAGTAGGGAGGGGATGGCCCAGATCTCCTTGCCCAGCTCCCTCCACGTCCTCAGGCCTACAACGCCAAGGCCTATAGCCTTAGGCCTATCCCGGGCTCTCCCTGGTCGGTCAGTCAGTTCACTTACTAGCTGGTAGTCAACCTGCTCCACCAAACCGGGCCTCCAGGCTAGTTCCGCCAGTTCGCTGGGCTGCTGGGCTGCTGCACCACTCACCCGCTCTGCCAGGCTGGGCCTCCAAGGTGGGTCTGCAGGTCTGTCTCACCACTGGTCTACTGCGCCGCCGAACTGCTCCACTGGGCTGGCCCTCCAAAGTT
The DNA here is from genome assembly GCF_035149785.1 of Candoia aspera. Lineage (NCBI taxonomy): Eukaryota > Metazoa > Chordata > Lepidosauria > Squamata > Candoiidae > Candoia > Candoia aspera. The sequence continues at coordinate 42,020,295 of NC_086155.1, forward strand.
GGGCCATCACACCACTGAGCCGTCCATCTGCCGTGACGCCAAACTGTCCCACCAGGCTGGTCTACCAAGGCCGGTCAGCTGGCCCGCAACGCCGTCGATTCACCGTGCCATCAGGCCGCTCCCCCGTGCCTCCAGGCCACCAGGCCACCGCAGGCCACCATCCAGCATCCCCAGGGGTCACCCCGCCAACAACCCTCATGCCATTTGAGCTTCTGAGTCCCATGCACTGCCAATCTGCTGTGCCGCCAAACCTCCGGGACTCGCCACGTCGCTTCGCGCTGCCGGGGCTCGCCCAGGTCTGCTGCCCCTCGCCGCTCTGTCCAGGGTGCTCCGTCCAACCCCGATCCAACAGGTATGAGGGCCAGGGAGTCTAGAAATCCCCCTCCAACCCCCCCCGATCAGATGAAAGCCGGGGGGGGGGGACCCAGGAGTCTTCCCCTTAGAGCAGCGGTCGGCATCGGCGTCTGCTCCCAGTCGCCATCTTGGATTCCATTTCCTTGTTCTAAATTAAATTCTAAATTTGCTTTAGAAGTCATGGGTCCTAGGAAGATACAATCCTGTGCTCCATAGGAGGGTGGTTATGAATCTGAAGGGTGTTTCAACCTCTGTGGGTAAAATGGCAGGTTCACAGCTGGAAGTCTCCCTAGTGCCATCTGGGCCAGAAAAAGCTAGCTATAGGGCAAAATAGGGAAGACGTTGATCCCAAAGATCCTGTGTTCACATGTCTGTATCATAGAGAGTTGTTATTGTGAAGATACAGTGAGAGGAGGAACTCTTCCTCCCCATGCCATGTCATGCTCTCAGAGAAAAAGCAGACTATAAAGTGGGGGAGGGAGATGCTAGCAGGCTGTAAGATTTTACCAGCCCAAGGGCTGGTAGAATTTATTGCCAATGTGTTTCAGTGGGAGAGGGAAGTTCAAAAACCTAAAACCTTCTAGCAAAGGAATCAAGCCCACCATTCCCTTACCATCCTAACTACTGTGGTGTGACTTCACCACAGATGTCCCTTGGATATGTAGGATTGTTTTGCAAGTGTAGATTCTGTGCATCCTTGTACAGCGTTTCTCCATACAAACTATGTTCAAGTCTGTTGCAGATGCTGGGAAAGCCTTTAGCCGAGAGGTCAAAAAAGTCACACACCAAGCATTTCTATAAAAATAATTTATTTACAGAAAACAAAAACAAAAGCAAAACATTTAAAGGACCTCGCTCCCTTTGGAGCAAGCCTTGCTGAGCTATATTTCCAGCAGAGAGAAAAAGAAGAAGTGAGAAGACAAGTCCGGGCAGGATTCTCCCCTCCCCCAGGCTATTTGCATGAAGCACGTGAGAGGAGACAATCACTTGCAACCTTTCACCCGGCCAAATGATTAGGTATAATAGTAGCTTAATCTGTTAGTAGGGAAACCTTAACACTCCCCTTTTTACACTACAGATTAAGATGCAAACCAATCTTCTCTGACTTTATATGTCTTTCCATTCACATTACCATTATCTCCCCTTTGGTTTAACAGAAAGCTACCATTCTTCTTCCTGTGTTTTTCCAAACCTAGGTAATTGGTCACAACTCCAAGGCTTTTTAATATGAAATGGCTTTTCATGCAGGCTTCAAAATCAAGCCTTTGTTTTTCTGTTGATGTGAACAGCAGCAAATCATCAACATAAATGCACAGATACATACAGCCTTGTTTGTCCTTCTTCATATATACACAGGGATCTGCTTTTCCTTTTTCAAAACCAAAATTCTGCAGTTTTTCATCTACTTTTTGGTTCCAGGATCTAGCAGCTTGTTTTAACCCATAGACTGACTTCTGCAGTTCACAGACTAGATTCTCTCCTTTTTCATAGCCAGGGGGTTGCTGCATGTATAATCTGTGGTCTAAATCACCATAGAGAAATGCAGTTTGAATGTCATAGTGGTTAACTGACATTCCCTTGAGTGCAGCAACTTTTAACAGTAATCTAATTGATTCACCTTTAGTAACTGGTGCAAAAGTCTTGTCAAAGTCTAAATCTTTCCTTTGAGTGAACCCTTTTGCAACCAACCTTGCTTTATATTTTTGGATTTTGCCATCAGCATCCCTTTTCAGTTTGAAAACCCACCTACAACCCAGACAGCGTTCATTGGGAGGTAGATTTACCAGTTTCCATGTTTTATTTTCTTTCAAGGATGCTAATTCCTGTTGCATGGCAGAATGCCAATTTTGTGCAATCTCAGGTGGTAAAGCATTCACTTGTTCTAAAGACTCAGGTTCTGTGAATATGTGAAAAGCCTTTACTGTTTCAGCCTGAAAACGTGATGGAGGAACGCCTTTATTACTCCTCTGAGATCTGCGAGGTAATACCGGGCTTAAATTTTGACTCCTATCACTTTCCTGAGAAGCATCTGTCTCATCAGACAGATCTTCAGTTTGCTTTTCTAGTTTAATGTCCTCATCAGGCAAAAGATCACCATCAGCAAGTCCTTGCTGTTCTCTTGTGGTGGTCAGATCAACTGGAGAGCTAGAATTTAATCTCCCCCAGTTTTGTTCAGCAAAAGAAGCGCTTTTGCTAATTATTAATTTCTCTCCCATTATGAACCTGTAGCTCCTCTGGCTTTGTTCATAGCCAACAAAGATGGCTTTCTTTGTTGTGGGGCCTCCTTTCCTTCTCTGCTGTTTTGGAATGTGAACCCATGCAGTGCTACCAAACACTCTAAGATGGCTTACCTTTGGTTTCACACCATAAAACAAATGGAATGGAGTGTCCTGAATCATAGAGTTATACAACCTGTTCTGTACATAACAAGCAGTCGATAAAGCTTCTCCCCAGAACTTAAAACATAATCGTGAATCTTTTAACATGCATTCCATCGCATTTTGCAAGGTTCTGCCCTTTCTTTCAGCAACACCATTTTGCTGAGGGGTGTACGGGTTAGAAAGAATTTGTTCTATCCCCTTTTCCACTAGGAACCTTCTGAATTTGTGAGAAAGGTATTCTCCTCCTCTATCACATTGGAGTGCAGATACAGGCCTAGGGAATTTTCCATTTGCCCATGTCACAAAACTTTTAAATTTCTCAAATGCCTCATCTTTATGTTTTAAGATGTAGATAAATGTGTATCTTGAGAAATCATCAATGATGGTCATTGCATACCTTGCTTGTCCAAGACTTGGAGCAAAAGGACCAATAATATCAGAGTGTACAATTTCCAAAGGTCTAGTTGTAACTCTGTCACTGTGCTTACTCACAGGAGCTTTCAGTGTTTTGCATTCTTTGCAAACTACACAATCTAAGTATTTATCACAGGGTTTTATCTTTAGGTCAGCACACAGCTGTGGCATTTGTGCTATATACTTGTAATTAGCATGACCAAGTCTCCTGTGCATCAGGTGTACACATTGGTCATGATATGGTGTGTTGCCAACTGCAGCCTTGCAGCTTGGCTTCCTTGCATTTTGCACAATGTACAAGGAGTCTTTTAACATACCAGTAGCACACAATTTCCCATTTTTACGTATCTCACAACCATTTTTCTTAAATGTTATGATATACCCTGTTGCAGCCAATTGTGCCACAGATAAAAGGTTTGATTGTAAATTTGGCACATACAACACACCTTTTACAGTTTCTCCTAAGCAGGATAAATACAAGTCACCTTGTCCCATAATTTTGGTCACAGACCCATCAGCCAAAGATACACTTTGTCTTTTAGTTTTAGACAGTGACACAAAAGAGCTTTTACAATTACATAAATGACAATTGGCCCCAGAATCTAACACCCATACATCAGAATTACCCTTCTCAGCAACCTGTGCAATTTGGGTTGTCTGAAGAGCCTTCTTCTGTGTTGCCCTTGTGTTCTTCTGCTCTGTCTTTCTACTCTTGGGTCTCATGGCACAGTCTCTTTGCAAATGTCCAGCTGAACCACAAGTGAAGCATCGCTGGCTTGCTAGTGCTGTGGCCTCAGGTTCCTTTCCCTTCTTTTCCCTCATTTTCTGGTCTTGCAGCTTTCCAGAAGAGATGGGGGGGGATCTTTCCTCTCTCTTCTCCCATTCAGTGAGTAAGCGCTGTGTAACATACGATGGGGTGAGGTCTGCTTCAGGCATAGCCTCCAGGGTACAAATCAGCGTGTCCCACGTTGCATTTAGTGAGGACAGGAGGATGTAGGATTTTGTGAGAGGTGTAAATTCCATTCCTCTCTCCTGCAACTCAACAAACAGCTGCTGAATATAATGCAGGTGCTCAGGAAGGCTTTCTCCTTCTGCAAGGTAGGCTCTGTACAGCTTTTTCGTCAGAGTAACTTTACTCCCTGCTGTTGCCTTTACATATAAGTCTCTCAAAGCGTCCCAAAGTTGCTTTGCAGACTGCATGCCTCGCACGTGGACTAGCTGATTGTCCTCAACTCCCAAGATAATGGTGGCTCTAGCCCGCTCATCCTGTCTCAGCCATTCAGCATTGGGATTTTGGGGGGTTTGCTCACCAATTGGCAGCCAAAGATTCTCTCTGCGAAGATACATCTCCATCTTCAGGGCCCAATTCAAATAGTTGGTCTCTGATAGGCGCTCCAGAGGCATCGCTGAGGGCTGGGAGGTAGCCATGGCTTCTTCCTTCTTTTGCAAGTCACCTCAGCTAGCTTCTTTTTCTTGCAGACCGGCAGTTCCTGGAAAATCTCCAGGTGGCTCCAAAGAAAATCGTCACAGGTCTTTGCTACCTGCCTTTAAATTGTGCATGAGGTGTGGAGTTGATCTCTCTTTTCTCTCTGGGTTTTACTGGGCTGTTTTACTGGGCCCATAACCTGTTGCAGATGCTGGGAAAGCCTTTAGCCCAGGAGAGGTCAAAAAAGTCACACACCAAGCATTTCTATAAAAATATTTTATTTACAGAAAACAAAAACAAAAGCAAAACATTTAAAGGACCTCGCTCCCTTTGGAGCAAGCCTTGCTGAGCTACATTTCCAGCAGAGAGAAAAAGAAGAAGTGAGAAGACAAGTCCGGGCAGGATTCTCCCCTCCCCCAGGCTATTTGCATGAAGCACGTGAGAGGAGACAATCACTTGCAACCTTTCACCCGGCCAAATGATTAGGTATAATAGTAGCTTAATCTGTTAGTAGGGAAACCTTAACAAAGTCTACTGATCTTGCAACAGATGTTTCCATATGCCATGTCATACAGAATTTACCTGAGTATATTTTTGTTGTTTATTCATTCAGTCGCTTCCAACTCTTTGTGGCTTCATGGACCAGCCCACGCCAGAGATTACTGTTGGTCGTCACCACCCCCAGCTCCCCCAGGGACAAGTCCGTCACCTCTAGAATATCATCCATCCATCCTCCCCTTGGTCGACCCCTCTTCCTTTTGCCTTCCACTCTCCCTAGCATCAGCATCTTCTCCAGTGTGTCCTGTCTTCTCATTATGTGGCCAAAGTACTTCGGTTTTGCCTTTAATATCATTCCCTGAAGTGAGCAGTTTGGCTTTATTTCCTGGAGGATGGACTGGTTTGATCTTCTTGCAGTCCAAGGCACTCTCAGAATTTTCCTCCAACACCACAGTTCCAAAGCATCGATCTTCCTTCGCTCAGCCTTCCTTATGGTCCAGCTCTCGCAGCCATATGTTACTACGGGAAACACCATTGCTTTAACTATGCGGACCTTTGTTGTCAGCGTGATGTCTCTGCTCTTAACTATTTTATCGAGATTTGTCATTGCTCTTCTCCCAAGGATTAAGCGTCTTCTGATTTCCTGACTGCAGTCAGCATCTGCAGTAATCTTTGCACCTAGAAATACAAAGTCCTTCACTGCCTCTACATTTTCTCCCTCTATTTGCCAGTTATCAATCAAGTGGTTGCCATAATCTTGGTTTTTTTGAGGTTTAGCTGCAAGCCAGCTTTTGCACTTTCTTCTTTCAGCTTCATCATAAGGCTCCTCAGTTCCTCTTTGCTTTCAGCCATCAAAGTGCAGATATCATCTGCATATCTGAGATGGTTAATGTTTCTTCCAGTGATTTTAACCCCAGCCTTGGATTCCTCAAGCCCAGCATGTCGCATGATGTGTTCTGTGTACAAGTTGAATAGGTAGGGTGAGAGTATACAGCCCTGCCGTACTCCTTTCCCAATCTTAAACCAGTCCGTTGTTCCATGGTCTGTTCTTACCGTTGCTACTTGGTCGTTATACAGATTCCTCAGGAGGCATACAAGATGACTTGGTATCCCCATACCGCTAAGAACTTGCCACAATTTGTTATGGTCCACACAGTCAAAGGCTTTAGAATAGTCAATAAAACAGAAATAGATGTTTTTCTGAAACTCCCTGGCTTTTTCCATTATCCAGCAGATATTGGCAATTTGGTCCCTAGTTCCTCTGCCTTTTCTAAACCCAGCTTGTACATCTGGCAATTCTCCCTCCATGAATTGCTGAAGTCTACCTTGCAGGATCTTGAGCATTACCTTACTGGCATGTGAGATGAGCGCCACTGTTCGATAGTTTGAACATTCTTTAGTGTTTCCCTTTTTTGGTATGGGGATATAAGTTGATTTTTTCCAGTCTGATGGCCATTCTTGTGTTTTCCAAATTTGCTGGCATATAGCATGCATTACCTTGACAGCATCATCTCGCAAGATTTTGAACAGTTCAGCTGGGATGCCGTCATCTCCTGCTGCCTTGTTATTAGCAATGCTTTTTAAGGCCCATTCAACCTCACTCTTCAGGATGCCTGGCTCTAGCTCACTGACCACGCCGTCAAACCTATCCCCGATATTGTTATTCTTCCTATACAGGTCTTCCGTATATTCTTGCCACCTTTTCTTGATCTCTTCTTCTTCTGTTAGGTCCTTGCCATCTTTGTTTTTGATCATACCCATTTTTGCCTGGAATTTACCTCTGATGTTTCTAATTTCTGAAAGAGGTCTCTTGTCCTTCTTATTCTATTGTCGTCTTCCACTTCTGCGCATTGCTTATTTAAAAATAATTCCTTATCTCTTCTGGCTAACCTCTGGAATTTTGTATTTAATTGGGCATATCTCCCCCTATCACTGTTGCCTTTTGCTTTCCTTCTTTCTTGGGCTACTTCTAGTGTCTCAGCAGACAGCCATTTTGCCTTCTTGGTTTTCTCTTTCTTTGGGATGTATTTTGTTGCCACCTCCTGAACAATGTTGCGAACTTCTGTCCATAGTTCTTCCGGGACCCTGTCTACTAAGTCCAGTCCCTTAAATCTATTCTTCACTTCCACTGCATATTCCTTAGGAATATTAGTGAGCTCATATCTAGCTGATCTGTGGGTCTTCCCTAATCTCTTTAGTCTGATCCTAAATTGTGCAATAAGAAGTTCGTGATCTGAACTACAGTCAGCTCCAGGTCTTGTTTTTACCGACTGTATAGATGTCCGCCACCTTTGGCTGCAAAGGATGTAGTCAATCTGATTTCAGTGTTGTCCATCTGGTGAAGTCCATGTATAAAGCCGTCTCCTGAGTATATACAGAGTGCAATTATATGATGCTCGATAACCATATCTGAATGATTAGGGATTCTCAGCTTAGAATATATTGCTTCCAGGCTGGTCTTAATGCTAGCCACTTTCTCTTCTGGTTATTTACTGCTGTAGATCAGAATGTTTTTACAGCATCGTTACTTCAGCCAGTAAATGACTGTATGTTTGAAAACAGACATCCTCTAACATGTCTGACACTAGTTCCTTCCTCTGTTTGTTTAAATTTGCTTTTAATGTTGAAAAAATGTAAGAAAAAACCTGCAATATACTGACTCATAACATGGTCATCCTTAATTATTCCTTTTCCTTTTTTTTGCTAAGCAGCACCAGCTGTAAATAACAGCAAGTGCTATTCTTTCTCATCAATGAGCCATCTTGCTATCAAGTAGGATATTATGTTGCTTTTCTTCATCTTCAGCTTGTTTTCTGTTTGAAAGTTATTTCTTTATTGTCCTTGCAATATAAGACTTGGGATTTTATTTATTTATTTGTTTGTTTGTTTGTCAGATTTGTTATCGCCCATCTCCTCCCACCAGAGGGACTCTGGGCAGTTAACAACAAAATAATCAGTAAAACAATAAATATACAATAAAAATACAATATCTAAAAATACAATTACAAGTCAGTGATAATTATAAATAAAAATAGAATCCAAATGGCAAATGATCTCAGTCAGTCCTTGTATGCGACGAGCACCCTAGGGTACTAGCCGTCCCCAAACATGATGATTCCCCTCCCTGCCTCAAGCCAGGTGGCAGAGCCAGGTCTTCAAATTCCTCCCGAAGGCCAGGAGATTCCTCTGGAAGGCCCTCCAGGGGCAAGATGTTCCAGAGGCGAGAGCTACTGCAGAGAAGGCCTGACTCCTGGACGCCGCCAGATGGAATTCTCTTATTGACAGGGTCCGCAGCATGCCCTCTCTGCATGAGCGAGTGGGATGGGCTGATGATACGGGGAAGAGGCGGTCCCTCAGGTAACCCGGTCCCATGCCATGTAGGACTTTAAAGGTGATAACCAACACCTTGAATTGGACCCAGAAGCAAACTGGTATCCAATGCAGCTCACGTAGCAAAGGTGTTATGTGTGCCCTTCCAGGGGCATCAAAAATAGCCCGCGCAGCCGCATCCTGGACCAGCTGTAGCTTCCGGATAATCTTCAAGTGTAGCCCCATGTAGAGCGCATAGCAGTAGTCAATATGGGAGATAACAAGGGCATGATTGACAGTTCGAAGGGCCTCCCAATCCAGGAAAGGGTGTAACTGGTGCACAACACAAAGCTGCTCAAAGGCCCTCCTGGCCATAGCTGCCACCTGCTCTTTGAGCAGGAGTCGTGAGTCCAGAAGGACCCCCAGGTTACACACCAGGTCTGTCTGGGGCAGTGGAACCCCATCCAGAACCAAAGTTGAGAATATCCCGGATATGGAAGAGCCACTAACCCACAGCCACTCTGTCTTACCAGGGTTCAGCTGAAGCCTGTTGTTCCCCATCCAGACCCCTACAGCCCCCAGGCACCGAGAGAGGGCAGTCACAGCATCACTTACCTCACCCAGGATAGAGATATATAACTGGATATCATCAGCATATTGATGATACCTCATCCCATGGCGACAGATGATCTCACCCAGGGGTTTCATGTAGATGTTAAAAAGGAGCTAGGAGAGAATCGAACCCTGCGGCACCCCACACAAGAGGGATTGAGGGTTGGATCTCTTGCTCCCTATCACCACTGATTGGGACCAGCCCTGGAGGAAGGAGGTGAACCAGTGCAAAACTATGCCGCCCACCCCCAACTCCCTGAGCTGGTCGATGGTATCGAAAGCCACTGAGAGGTCATGAAGAGCCACGATGGATGCACTGCCCCCGTCCCACTCCTGCCAGAGATCATCCATAAGTGTGACCAATGCTGTTTCCATCCCATATCCGGGCCTGAAACCTGACTGAAAGGGGTCTAGATAATCTGTTTAATCCAGAACCCTCTGGAGCTGCAACGCCACCACTTTCTCAACCACTTTCGCCAAAAAGGAGAGGTGGGAGACTGGACAAAAATTGTTCAGTATGGTAGGGTCCAGTGATGGTTTCTTGAGGAGAGGGTGTTTCAGCGCTTCCTTAAAGGCCGCCGGGAACGCTCCCTCTCCCAAGGATGTATTAACTATCGCCTGGACCCAACCACATGTCACTCCCAAGCTGCCTTCACCAGCCAGGAGAGACATGGGTCTAGATGACAAGTGGTGGCATTTACTGTCCAGAGGATCCTGTCCACTTCCTTGGGTCCAACAGGATCAAACTGTTCCCAGATAACTAGGTAAGTACGCTCCCTTGGTATCTCCATGGACCATGCCTCATACTTGGAGTCTAACTTGGAACGGATCTGAGTGATTTTATCTTGCAGATGCTCAGAAAACTCCTCTGCATGGCCCTGTAGGTGGGTCACTGGGCCCACCTTCCCCAAAAAGGATCGAGTAATTTTAAACAGGGCCGTTTATTTTATAACTCCTGATGTATATGTGTGCATCTGTATGCAAATGCTGAATATCAAACCACATCTGCATTAAGAATGGGATTTTCCAAATCACTTCCTTGGGAGCATAACCTAAGATTGTTTTTTGACTAGTGATAAGGGAGACAGTATTCTTCTTCCCTCCTCTAGTATATGCATGCCCACATTCAGAAATCCCTGATCTGCTAGCTAAGTCTTCTTGTTCAATCACAAATGCTACTTCTGATTAAGCAACAGGATGGGGAAAGAGCTTGAGGAATTTGGGAACTAAGCTGGTTTTCCTGTGTTCCCATGAAGAAAATTCCCATCAACAAATAAGCAGGTTTTGAAAGATTTATCTGCATTCCAGCTGATGCTGGATTCATTTTCTAGGGTTGGACAGAGGAAGGAAATGAGTCACTTACTCTGCAGTCCAAAGTAACTTTGACATGTACTGTACAGAAGATTGACGTGGAGCTAACTTTCTTAAACTTGCTTTGTTGCAAGGCCAGTGCAGAAAATGGTAGTTCCACTCAGAGCAGGACCAGTAAAATGCTTTTTGGTCCCAGTGCAGTCATGTCCCTGAACACAATATTTGCTTTATTCCCATCAGAGCAGAGCTGGACAGTTTTACTGCCCAAGGTTGAGGAAGCCCAAGGTCAGGTCCACCCCTAAACACCCCTCTTCAGTGAGCCAATCTCCCTCTGTCAAACCAGTCCATGTCATGGTTCTTGTTGTGTGGACAAAATGATGGGCTACCCCCACATGTCAGCTACTCTGGTTTCCTGAAGAAAGGCAGGATATAAATCTAATAAATAAATTACAAATTACAAATAGCTTGGGGGCAACTTATTTTAAGGGGTTTTGGAGGAGGATTGCAGGTTGTATACCACTGATATAAATTCTCAGGCTGCGTCACATATCCCTTCATTTTGTTCACCCAAAAAGATGGCTAAAAATGAGGATGAGAGGAAAGGAGATGAACCTTTCCTCTCAACCTCATTTTTAGCCATATTAATATAACATTACCAGGTTATTAGTCCAAATTCATTTTCCATCTGGGCACACTAATTGGTTTAGGTATTGATGTGTGTAAGGCTTTTCTCAATGGTTTCAAACATTAGATATTTAAATGAAATGAATTTTTTGGCCATTCAGTTCTTTTTGTCCAATATAGACATCTTTCAAACCTCAGTCACATCAGAGTGCACTCGTCCTCTGACCTCCGATTTTTTTTTTAATGGTCCTTTGATCCTTGGTTCCTTTCTTCCCCCTGAAACACAGCGAAGAGCCAGCATGTTGACAGGCAGCAGAGTTGCATTTCTGTTGGCATCGTTTGGTGCTTACTGCTCAGAAACTCCAAACATAATCCTAGAATTATTTATCCAGTAACTTGAGAGAATCTTTCAGGGCTTGCTTCTTAATAATATCAGTGCTGGCAGCAGAATGAAATCTATAGCTGCACAGCCAGAATTCAGAATTTTAGAACCTAATTTAAACAAATGTACATTTTCCTGGTTTACTTAGGTAACGGTGCTGTGGCTTCTGTCTAGCCACCATGGGGAGCATTCAAGATAACTAACACCACTCTCTTTTAAAGAGTTGGCACAGCCAAAGGCTTGTGTTGTTTTAATGGGGAGCCTGGGGACTCATTTAATTTGGTGCTGGGAGGGATTGTTTGCTGCCGGTATGTTTTTTTAGCATGCAGCTGGGAGAAAACAAATAATCTCTTGGACTACTTCTGTGATGTGCTTTGTGGCAGGCTTGCAGTCTGTAGGCTGAACTTTGACACCAGTGTCTTAAATTCAATTTATTTTAAGTCAATTTTTGATATAGATTCTCTTCATGACCTTGGACAAGGTTATGTTACTCAGTATCTGTTTTTTTCTTAAATGCTTCCTTGCTGCCATCACCTTTCAGAGCTGCCAAAGAACTCTAGTTTTCTAGTGTTCTAGTTTTCATGTGGAACTATGGAAGCTTAGTTGTTGTTACTGTAATGGCACGTTCACAGTAAACTAAGAGTGTATAGTAACAACCCAACACCTTCTCTTTCTTTGGCCTAGAAGAAATCCATCTGGTTTCCTATGCTGAACCAATTGTTAGGACACTAGGTAGAACTGTATAGTTTCAGTGATGGACAGCCGGAAGTGAAGCAGCTACTTGTAGCATCCTCCATGTTCATGTCTTGAAGAAGTGTCCAAAAATGTAGGCAGTTGCACAATCAATACACACAGATAAATACTATTCACATACATAGGTTCTTGGGAATAAAAGTGACTAGACTCAGTGGTGGTTATTCTTACTGCATTAAACACATTGAGCTTTAACAAAAGGTTTTTGCAAGCTAAAATGCAACCTTTAGCTTTTAATTAGAAATGCCAATAACTTTTAGCTGCTACTGCAAAATAGAAACTCATCTGAGACAAAGTATCCATCCTTTGATTCTCTGTGTTAAATTCTCATAAATTTATTTTTCTTTAGATTTATAGCCCATCTTTCTTCTAGGAGCTCAGGACTCTGTTCATACCATTCTAGTTGCACTAAGCCCCAATTATGGTTTATAATCTACAAGGCTTGGTCTACCCATCATTGCCAAACCAAAACCAAAACCCTCATATTGTCTCTTAATGCAGTGTAAGAGTCCAGCTTTAATCATACGTTGAGTGACCCCACTTAACACTGATTTCAGTGGCCTACACTCAGTACAGCTAAGGCTGGATAGAATCCATCATTCATTTACACCTTTTTTTCTTTCCTTCTCTTTGTTCCTACATTCTTTTCATACAAAAGATATAAAATTACTTGAAAATTCACTTCAAAGTGCGAGAAAATTTTGACAAACAAATAAACCTCTGATTTCCTATCTAGAATTGCTTTCATCTTGAGAGAATTGTCCTTATAAAAAACTTACCTCAAAATTATGAGGTGTCTTTTCAGGTCACTCTGAATCAAGTTTATCAGATAAGTCAGTTGAAGGCAGATGACTCTGAAGTTATGGAAAGTCCTGCTGGGAATCCAAGCTGTAATTTCAGTCTGGTTTCTCAAATGAATCTGAAATGATCTCAACAGGCATGATGTGACAGATACACTATTGGGCAAGAGTTCATTGAGCTGGTTGCAGCTTTCTTCAAATTATTGTTTACTTAAATTTCCCACTGTGCTAAATGTTGTATATATCTAGATCACAAGGCTGAAATTATTACCTTAAGTACCAAGTCACACAATGTGTTTGGATAGGAACCCATGGCTCAGCTAGATACAGTCGTCATTCTGAGGAACAGAACTCTACTCTTTCCGTCTGTACATTCAGGGATTTCAAAAAATTCTGTAGGAAGGAGCCCCCTCTACCATTATCACAACAGGTGCTAGATTGTACATCCGCCCTGCATTAGAAGAACAGAACACTCAAGTGTGTGTGTGCGTATTTTGTTCAAGACTAGCTTTTCCTGATACGGTGCCCACAAAATGTATAGGGACTTCAACTCCTGCAATTAATTCCCAGACATGATAGCCTTGCTAGCTGGGAATTCTTCACTTGTGGCCCCAACACCCTTGGAGGCATCAGGCTGAGGAAGGCTGCCCTAAACAACACTTTCCACTTTTGACTTTAGGTAGTTAAGAAACATGCTTTGTATGAAGATGGCCACTGGTTCATGTCCTGGCATCTGTAGTTGGAGTGAGAAAGGAGTCCTCTCTAAATCTTAGAGAGTTCCTGCTAGTCATTGATAATGCTGAATTAGATGGCCTAATATTTTGACTCACTAGAAGGCAGCTTCCTATTTGGGTTAGGTTGGGGAATTGCAACTCCAAAATGAGACATTCCTTGGCTTGTCTCAGCTCTTGAACATTTTCATGCTTTGTGCCTTGTGCTCCTACTGCAATAAGATGTCTAGACCATAGCAAGAAAAGCTCAATTACTGGAAGTAACTCATTCAGAATCATTCAGTTAGTCACTGGCAAAACTAGAACTAGACTTCCCTGGCTGAAAAACGCTATTCTTCCAAACAATATTGTTCCAGCTCAATGCTGTCATAACTTGCAATTTGCCCACAGCGATGCTTATGGACTGATTCTGCTTCCTCCTTTTCCCCCAGACAAGCAAATGTGTGCAAAGCAGAGATACGGGGTAGAGGGTAGGAGACGAAAAAGTAAAGGCTCATCCGGTACATTTGTTGAAAAAACAATAACTGAAACTGGGACAATAAGTGAGAATTAAGTCCATAATTCACGTGATTATGTTTGTTATCGGGGAAATGCCTTTTCACAGCTGGTTTTCATTCCTTCCCTCCAGCTCGCTCCTCTTTGAACCCCTCCTCCTCATCCTGCATTTTTTCAGGAAGCAATTATCACAAAACTGTACTTAGCCCTCCCAACTATTTCTCAAACTTGGGGAGGCAATGTTGCAAAAATATTATCTTGGTATATAAGTCAACACTGAAAGGGAGAGGTGGATCAGCAGGTCCTGGGCACTAAATGCTACTACAGCTATGCAACTCATCTGTCCTTATTACCAGTACAAATGCATAGTCCCTCTAATGCAGTGCTGGCTGGGTAATTCTGGGAGTTGAAGGCCACAAGTCTTCAAGTTGCCAAGGCTGAGAAACACTACTCTAATGCTTTAACTACTCATCAAAATCACTGGCAGCTTCAGTCTGTTTGGACCAGCAGATTTCTCTTGAGTTTTTTGCCAGGAATGCAGGAAGCTAAGGTTGCTTTTTGCACAGTGCTAGCTGCAGATGGCAAGTCTTCCTCCTAGCCCCAAGATAGGGGGTAAGGCAAATGGAAACTATTCCTTCTTACTGTTGTCATTACTTGCATCCTTGGATGTGACAGGCAAACAGTCATTAAGAATAACATGGGGAACTCTGACTATCTTATTGGCTGTAGACCTTGATTGGTCCCCACCAATGATGCTGATCTGTGAGGCTGATCCTTACACTCCTTTTACTGGTTTGTTTTCTTTCAGAGCTAGCCAGGGATAAAAATCATAAAGTCAACATATATTAGTGAATTATCATATAAACATTAGCATATGGAAAGTCATCTAGCCCAAATGGAGCACTTTTCTACAGCAGCATTTCGATGAGAAAATTGAGCTTACCTCTCTTCCACTAAAATCAATGGGATACGAATTGCTTACACCTGGGTTGATCATGCCCATTTCCCCCTTCTTAATTTGGCAGAAATGTTAGTCCGTCCTAGAACTATAGCTGTGTTTCTATTTTTCTCTCAAGCCTTATAAAACAGGGCAGCTATATAGAAACCAATTGACTCCATTTGCTTTATGGCTAGGAAAATGCTCCTGCTAGCTTGACTGTTTCTATTGCTGCGTTCTTCAGCTTTGTCTGAATCCTGTCATGGGAACAAATGGCCATTCTATATTGTGACAGACAGGATTCATACTCTGCTATGATATACTGGGACTACTAGATCTGGGGTGCAAAAGTTCATCCATCAGCAGAGGCACAGAAAACTTTGCTGCCACCTCATGCTTGTCCAGATTTTTGCAGCCCAGATTGCTAGCATTACTAAAAAGAAATAGAAAAAGACTATGATAGACTCCCAAGTCTCAGAATACTTTTCTTCTTACATTGTTATTCTGCCCTTTGGGGGAGGTGTATTGGCAAAGTAAAGTTAATGATAATTCAGTTTCTGTCACTTTTCACCCAGAACTACATTTACTTTATGTTGCAAATTCGTCATTCTTCCACCAGCTGCTGCAGGGGTAGCTCTCGGATGGGTGGGGCCTGATTTGAAGTTTGGGTTGGCTAAGACTATTAAGTTAGACTGAGCTCCAAATCCTGAGATCCTGTATCTTTGAATTACTGGGGTTCTTTCTTTAGGAACTTTTGTCAAATATTGTTTCGGTTTAAGATTTAACCGAATTCCAAAACTTTAACACCTGCGACTTCCTGTCTCTAAAGGGTAAATATAAATATCCAGATTCCATATCTGTTTTAAATATTTATCATCTTGAATCCTTTGGTTGGAAGGATGATGATATTAATGTGAGAAGAGATGAGTGTCATATATCTGAATTTACAGGCATACTTACTGAAGCAGTTACACAAGAAGAAAAATTTTCAGTTAAGAAATTTAAGAAATGATATTGGGCTGTATCAGTGGTGTCACTGTACTGCTGGAGGTTCTTTCATCCAGCTTAGGGGTGGACAACCTGATATGCTTCAGAAGTTTTAGCTTTGCTGGCTGGGGAATTCTGGGAGTTGAAGTCCGCACAGCTTAGAGTTGCCAAGGTTGAAGAACCCTGGTCTAAGGTATCTGGAAGGCATCTGAATCTTTTACCAGCTCATTTAATTTGAGTTTTGTCCTACTCTAAACCTCATGTTGCTTTACTGTATAGTGAATCACACAATTGGGCCATATACTCCAGTTCTGTCTAATGGTGACTTTTGGAATAATTTTTCATCACTTGTTGAAATAAAAACAAATGATACTAAGAACAAACCTGGATTTCTTGGTCCTTCTCACTTACATAGTTCCCATCAATTCAGCTGAGCCCTTTAGATCCATTTAAGCCACTAAGAAGCTAGAGTAAACAGGAACAGATAACATAGCTTCATAAAAAGTGGGAAAGGTTGAAACTGCTTCAGTAAAAATTCTCATATACATTTTTTAAAGAGTTGAAATCAGTGAGGCTTGCAAGACCTGCCCTTTTAGTGATCCTTATTACAATATATAGAATTCTAGGGATTTTCTGACAGGCTGGTGACATATAACTCTGGTCAGTAGTGTGAAACAGTGCATCCCTCTGTTCTTTGCTAGCCAGTAGTTAATCATACTTTGACATAAAAAAGTGAGTGAAGC
The DNA here is from genome assembly GCF_035149785.1 of Candoia aspera. Taxonomy (NCBI): domain Eukaryota; kingdom Metazoa; phylum Chordata; class Lepidosauria; order Squamata; family Candoiidae; genus Candoia; species Candoia aspera. The sequence continues at coordinate 42,037,052 of NC_086155.1, forward strand.
AAAAGCATCTGGAAAACTAAAAGGTATTTGCTGGACATCAATTCCATTACAGTTGTCTTGTGATGGTCAACTTATCCATCTATCTGATGTCCATTAATATAGTTTATTTTCAGTTTTCTTTCTGTTTCTTATATTGCTATACTTATTTCCATAGTTAAATTTTTAAAACAATATTGTTGGTATTTAACATAAGCAAGATTCCTGAGCTATCAGAAAAATGTGCATTGAAATATGTATAGTTTTTGTATTTAATGGTGTAGCACCTTAACCTCTTTGAGCATAATCTCTTGTAGAAGCTGCAATATCCAATTAAACCGACTATAGCTATATGCCTACATATACACTAAGAAGCTAGAGTAAACAGAAGCAGATAACATAGCTTCATAAAAAGTGGGAAAGGTTGAAACTGCTTCAATAAAATGTGCTGCTTCAAGTAGCACATTTCTAGCAATTCAAGAACCCATTTGAGTTGAGGTTAGGAGAAAAAATTGAACAAAAATGTTTCTCTTTGAGGATGATGGGGATACCTTGCAACATTTTGTTATAATTTCTTCATATAGATTTGGAACATTATTTTGATAAGCAAATCTGAAAATACTGTGTTGTTTAGAATGGACAAGATGATAGAAACTTTGTGATAGTACTTTAGATTAAGAATGGAAATTGCCACTGAGAAGACAACCTATATCTACATCTTACATAGGTTTATATATGGCTGAAACCTGATACATCAAGGGTTATGTTTTAGTAAGCATTCTAAGGGTTGCAATGTGCTATGTGTATATTTTCTCTTTCTGATGAATCCTCAGATGTAACTATTTTCCAAAATCTGGTGATAAGTACAGAACAACATATAAACACAAAGAATTTCTAGTTAGTCACACAAAAATTAGGATTAGAATGCCAAATCTCTGTCCTTTGTCCATTGGTCATCACATTCTGTTCTATAGATCATGGATTGTTAAAAAGAAGTTACATCTCTTTCAACTCAAACTCAAATTCTGATGAATTCATAGAAACATCCATGTAGTTTTCTTAGCAACATTATGAAAGTGGGTTATCACTGATTTCTTCTATTTCCTGCCTAGCCTATAGCCCTTGTATTACTCCCCTCCAAGTACTAAACAGATCCAACATTACTTTTTGAGATCAGCCAAGGTCAGCAAGGTGCTGCTGTAGGATTGCTTGTTTTGATATTTTGGCAGTCATGTGTGTGTGAAGAATGGAAAGCGCACCACATTAAGTTTTATAATTTCTTCAGAATGTCATAAATTGTAAGAAAACACTATCAAACATGGTCTTATAATCCTTTAAAATATATATCAATCCAGAATTGGTATAATTTCAAATACATATACATATACATATATATATATATATACACACACACAAACACACATTTGTGGGACTTGGTGGGTGAGTGTAGCCTCTTTTTTAAAAAATTGTAGTATAGCCATCTATTTTTTGGGGAGAAAGATCAGAGAACAGAGATCATGTAATGGGCTGTGAAAATAACCTTGAGGAACAGGAGGAAGAGCCACAACCAAGAAAACGGTCAGATGAAAGAAATCTGAATCCAAAGCAGGAATGGGATGTGAAAAAGTGTCTCAGGCTTCATCCTCTCTAGTTCTCTTTAGGATAAAGGCAGGGAGTGGGGAGGTGCTTTCAGACTTGCAAGATTCTGTTACTGTAACCCTATAATAAAAGTAGCATTAGCATTCATAACTCTGGTTTCCGAGTCTGGTCTCCCTTGAAGGGCTGACAGATCAACACAATAAAAGTCATGGATTTAACGGAGTTAAGAGTAGCATTTTTGACTGCAGATAATTTAACATTAGCAAATAAAGGTGGAAATGAGGAAAGGTTGACCTTCTGTTAACTGTTTTTGATCAGCCTCAGTATTTGTTATCTGGAAAATATGTATGTGAATCAACACTTTTTGATCTGGTCATCATTCGGTGGTGCTTTCCAGTTTTAAAACTTTGTGTTAGAATTACTCATCTGTGCTAAATGGGATGTAGAATAGCTCCTCAGGATTTTAGCAAAAAGGAAGGTAAATCCCATAACCTTAACATCCACTCACCCCTGCTATAAATCATGTGACATGGAAATGCATTGATGTAAGATGTTCATTGAGTATTGGGCACTTGTTGCATGCTGCCATAAGAAACCTTTGAAAGGATCCAAATTATGTTTTGATGAGGGTGGGAGAAAGTCAGTTTCTCTGAAAAGTATTTCCTGCCTTGGATTTTTCTGAATATTTGCATATCTCTGAATATGCAAGATTCAGAGCTTCATGTGGGTCTTCTTGGTGTATAATAGGAATCTGAGAAAATAAACCTGTTTCATTTATTTCATAAACAAAGTCATCTAACGTATGATGCACCAGTGTGACAAAGTAATAATCTCCTTAGATCCAGTACCACTTTTAGCTGCAATAATTACAACCAAACTCTTGCTGTAAGTGATTATCTCTCTCACACACATAGTTGTATATGCATTTTATCTTATTTCTCCATGGTGAACTGTTGAACCCAGTAAAAATCGGTGGCTTTCCAGCATGAACTGCTTGTTCCACATCTGCCATAACATATCTATTAGATTTATTTTTCTTTTTTGTATATAATTTTTATTAAGAATTTTGATTATAATAGTAAAATCTAATATAAACTAAACTTAAAGAAAGAAAAGAAAATAGAGAGGAGTAAAAAGTGCAAGGAAAAAGAAAAAGAAAAAGAAGAGAAAAATAATATAATAAAAAAGAAATAAAGTAGTGATTGCCAATCTTCATCACAAGTATAAACAAACTTAGTAACACTTCACCATCTCTAAAGTTACAAACATTTATCTTTTCATCCCATATCCCATCTCTTATTTATAAACAAATCCATAAAACATCACCTTTTCAGTCCTGGTGTCAGCAGAAAGTCGAAAAAGGGGAGCCAGAAATGACAACACGTCTTATTTTAAACTTGATCAAATAAGCCAACTTTTTATTCCTTCCTTTTACTTCTAACAGACTTAATCTTTAGTCTGTTCTAATATTGTCATAGGGTTTGATTCCTCTTCATTTCTTCTTTGTCCCATCACACAGTGTTCTTCAAGGCTTTAACAAGCTTCTTTTGTAAATCCAGTAGGAAAAAATTATCCAGGTTGCTCTCTTGGTTTGTCATTTGTATTTCCTTTTTAAATTTCAAAACCTCAGCCAGTTTCTTTTGTAGATCCAGTGAATCATCCTTTTCTAAGTCATTCTCTTGGCCTGTCAGTTGTAAATCCACTTTGAATACCATCTCTATCTTATCAGATAAAATTTGCTCTACATCTGACATTTCTTCAATAACATCTTTTGGTCATAGTCTGTACATAGAAGCAGACATGATCACTGACATTGTTGATATTGTGGCTATTTTCTGATTCCATTCTTCAAAAGTCTCCTTCAGTATTTTTATTGTCATAACCATCTGGCAAGCCTGTATATCTTTCCTCTACCTAAAATCTTTAGTCCCCTCTAGTGTCCAGTTTTTGAAATCATGAAAGTATCTATCTTGTGTATTGTAAAAACCCAAACAGGATCTATTTCCTATGAGAAGCTGTTTGTACTTTATAATTAATTCCAAAATCTTACTGTAAAAGTTTCAATATTCCAATTTTAACTGGACCCTTAGAACATTTATAACTTTCTAAGGTCAAAATCTTTTTTCTTTTTGATGTTTATTTCAGATTCTTTAAATTCTTAAGCTTATAATTGAAGTTTTCTTTCATTCAAGATTAAAGGCAAACTCACCCAGTGTTTTCAAACTCGTCATTCTGAAGGTCTCTAATAACTTAGAAGTAGTTAATGAGCAATTTCTGAAAGTGATTAGAAAGTGAGGTTTGCAAACTTAGTGTCCTTTAAAAGTCTCCACCGTGGTTGCAAGCAAGATGGCTAATCCCATCATCTCCTGGTGCTCAGACCTATGGAAAACCACTGTCCTGCAGTTTCCTTGTGGGGAACAGCTGTCTGGAGCACATGTGGATGATCTCCCATCCTCGCCTTATCCAGAGAGGTTCTACTCACTGTTCCTTGGTTCTTTGCCATGGTCATCAGCTGTTTTTGCAGAGCTGCCTTCAGTTTGCCATACCTCCCCTGGAAGTCCCAGATCTGTGGGATTTCTATCTGGACTTTGACTTGGCCATTCTAAACACTGAATTTATTCTTCTGCACTTATTCTCCTTTAAACTTGATTGGGTGTTTGGAATCATTGCTTTACTGCATGGGCTACTTGCACTTCAGTTTCAACTGATGATCTGATATTCTCCTCTACAATTCTTTGTTACAAGCAAAATTCATGTTTCCTTCCACAATGACAGTCCAGGTACTACAGCAGCAAAGTAACTATAAACGATGACAGTATCGCTTCCATGCTGGACAGCAGGTATGAAATCCTTATTATCAAATGCAATGCTTGGCTTTGACCAGATGTAACAACACCTGTGTAGCCTTAAACATCCCATCTGTGACTCATCTGATGATAAAATATGCATCCAGATGTTTGGAGTATCATTTTGGTACTTTTTGGCAAATCTAAGATGAACATCAATGCTTGTCTTAGATGGCTTCTGCCTTGCTACTCTCCCATGAACTCCGTTTTTATCCAGTGCATTTCTGATGCAGTGTTTCATGAACACTGACTTTAGCCAAGGCAAGAGAGTGCTGCAAAATCTTGGATGTTGTTCTGTTTCTTTTTTTTAATGACTTACTGAACAATTTTCTCCTGTCCCCTTCATGTTATTTTGACAGGACAGCCACTCTTGGAAAGATCACTTTTGTCCCATGATTTCTATTTCAATATCACATCTTTGAATGTGGATTGGTGAAGCTCAGAACTTTAGAAGGGGTTTTGTGATATTTTTTAGACTGATAGGCATATGCGACTTTTTTACGCAGATCTTCAGATTGTTTTAAAGTAGGGAATGATGCCTGTAAAGTAGGGAATAAAGTAGGGAAAATAAGGAATGATGTCTAGAATCTCTGTGATGAAAACTATGGAGCTACGAAGCCAAAATCTGTGATTTGTATACATGGCAAGCCTGCCCCAAATCAGACCTGATTATTTAATGAAGAATTGGCCCTGGATATGCCTTTAACTGATTAAATGGGAGGAGGGGGAGAGATTATTTTTTCACATTAGCACACTGCATGTTGGATGACTTTGCTTATCAAATAAATGAAAGAGGGTCCATGTTTAGGTGCAATTTGTTCACTCAGACTCCCTTTATATCAAAAGGACCCATATGAAGCTCAGAAAATATTCAGTAGCAAAGACATGTAAATGTTCAGAAAATCTGAAAAGGAACAGATACTTTTTCACAGAACTGTAGGAGCTTCTGGGAAAGAAAAAGGACTTGAATAATTGTGGACAAGAAAGTAAATTTGCCTTTCCTTTCAAAGTAGTCTAGTGTAATGAATTGTACATAACTACAGAATATCCAACATTTTATCTCATTTCCATTGTTTTTTGCAGGAGATTCTCATATGTCTATTCCTAATATTCTTCATATGATACTGATGGGAATCCATAGGATCTGTCTGCTACTAAGAGTGAAAAGTTAGAGAGAGAGAGAGAGAGGAGATTAATCATACCTCCTGCCATCACATGATGATTAAATGACACTTTCCTCTTCTCCTGTCTCTGCCAAGTCTGATTCCTGCTTTTTCCTTCAGTAAGAATCACAGACCTTGGGAACAAAATACCATGGTCTCCATTAAGATAACAGTGGCAGAAAAATCAGCTCTAACCCTGTGATTATGCTTTCAATCTAATAATTATTTAAATACCAGATAACACCTTTTGAACTAATTGAGGACTTTCAGCTGCCTGCCTGTGATAACATGGCTGCATTTACTTCATCTCCAGTTCCTTTACCAAATGGGTCCAAATTGCTTTTAAAGTTGCATTTATCTGCTACATAAATTACAGAGCACTCTCCTCCACACACAAGCCAACCCCATGAAGTGACTGAACAATATAAATTATTTATCTTGCTTGTATATTTGCTTGTATTATTCTGTTTGCAAAATAAGGCAAAGGAAGAGGATAGTGGGTAAATTAGGTGCCACACCTCAAGCAGTAGGTTTAACTCTATTGTATCAGGAAGATAGGAAGAAAAAATATTTGCTCTAAAGATTTCAAGCTGATACTTCTTCTTAAATTAGGGTGGTTTTCTTCACGATTGTGACTAATAGCTCTTGCTATTACTAAGTATTTTATTTTTTTCAGGGAGTTGGGTTAAGGAGGCTGTCTTATTTATTTTAGGAACATAGGAAACTGCTTATAGAGACTCAGTCTCAAATAATTACCCAATTAACCCTGTCTTACTGACTGGTGGCAGCTCTTCATTCCTGTTTTCAGGAATTATTTTAGTCCATCTGTACCTGTCGATATTTGGAATTGAACTGGGGATCTTCTGTACACTAAGCAAGAAGAAGTTGGGCTATACATTTTAATAATATAGATTAATTTATCAAATTTCATCACTGCCCATCTCTCCAAATAGTGTAGTTTTTTTGTTATAAATGAAACGTTCATAAATAATTCTTTAAAACATAAGCCATGGTGACTGCAGATGTCAAGATGGGGTCTCAATGGTATCAGAGCTTTCCTTCTGGTCTGAATGTATTTAGGGTAGTGATACATCTAGAACTAATGCAACAGAAGTAAAACATTGTATAGATCCTTACAGTCTTAAAGATTTACTGATCAAGAACTACCTTCAACTCCAAATAGGATGGATGGATGGATGGAATTTGAAGCTGAAGGGTTCTAAGCGTGCCATGCATCTTTTTAGAGATAAATAGTTCCATAGAAGAAGGTATTATGCAGATACACCTTAACAGAGCTGAAAAAATACTGAAATTGCTGAAATTGTCATAGAATTTCTGTCTTCTTTATCCCAATCCCACTTGCAGTTTTTCTTGAAAAAAAAAATTCTGAACCAACAATAAGAAAATGATAGTCAAGACACTGATGTGAATCATGTTTGATTGGCTTGCTTGACACTTACTTGTGTTCCAGCCTAGCAATTGAAAACTGAGTTATATGGTCTTATAATGACTTTCTATGCTTCTATAATGTTCAAGCAATAGATTCTGCATTAAAAATCTCCTGCTATAGATCTTGGGTCTGTATATTAAATGTCACTATTGACTTTCACTGAATTATATATTAATAGATACAGCCAAGTGAACAGGCTAAAGAGAGCTGGAATAAATCAGATGTTGGTTTGTGTCATACATAAAGAATTATCATGCTATAACTTTCAAAGGAAGCAGTGTTATGCAAAGCACTGAATGCAGTAGGACTAAGAAACAGTAACTTCCTCCCACCCAAAAACAAAATATGTCATGAGAAAAGAAACAGAAAATTAAATTACCAAATGGGCCCATAGATGTTGATCTCCACTTCCCATCCTGGCTTTGATCCATCACTGGTTTCACATAATGCTATTTAGCAAGATAAAGTCTAAGTGTAGACTAGATTACTATCCTTAACTACACTTGTAACACATGCATCATTCCCTGTTAATGGTAAGGACAATATTGCTCAGTTCTGGCAGATTTTGACTAGTATGCCTGAAACGCATCCAGTTTTACCCAAGCATGCTCATGCTATTCTATGCTATTCTATTCTAGGTTCTTTAATCTAGAAACTATCTTACGCGCCAACATACTGTAGCCTGCATCTCATCAACCAGGATCTACTTGTCATGCTCTGACACACTCAGGGTGCAATTTTTTTGTGATTGAGAAAATGCTTTGTTGGAATAATGTTTCTAACAAATTTAAGAGAAAAGACATGTCATCTATCTAAATTCTCCATCTGATTCTAGCTCTAACGTTAGATCTCCTGACAATGCATGCCAAATTAATTAGCACATAGCTATTGAGAAAATAAAGAAAAATGTTAGAACAAAACAGTTAAATATCCATAACCAACAACTACTACAATGTATGTGTGATTTGCTTTGGCTTTGATAAAGACCAGGATAATTTGTTTGGTAGACTAATAAATTACTAGCCAGCAGCAACACTGCAAGCAGCAGGAATTTCACATGAACTGCAGTTCACAAAACAATTCCCATATCTGTTCTTCTTGCATCACAGCACCCGAGGTAGAGTAACCTCAAGTTATAGAAATGGCACCAGAAATGACATGTTGATAGCAACTGTTTTTGTTTTTTGTTTTGTATTTATTGATCAAGTATGAGGCTTCCTCCTTGTGGAAAAGGAGATGGAGTGGATGAAAAGATCTGTTCTCCATTTCCTGATGCAAAGAGGGACTTATTTCTTACTAATCACCATTAATGTGGATTGAGCTACAAATAATTTGCATACAAAGAGAGAATGTAACAGAGAAGAAGCATTTGGAATTAACAAAAGTTGTTTTCATCATATGGAAGCCCTTCCAGATGTATCCCAGGTTTTTCTCTTGGTGATCAGGTCGCCCTATGTTGACAATTCTCATATTTACAGTACATACATACATGCATACATACATCTCAAGTTTTGATTTCCCCAAGTGTGTGTGTGTATATAAAACAAGTTTAGATTTCCCCAAGGAAGAGGTTATTGAAACTCGAAATGCTCTAGATTTCCTATATGTTATTCTTTTTTGAGCACGTTCATACCATCAACAATTGCAATATGGAATTATTTCCGAGGACATTTATTTAGGACTATAGAGTTTGCCAGAATTTACTGTTCCATCTTTATGTACAGCCCAGTATATCCTTTCCTCCGCTATAGAACAGCAGAACAAAGGTGACTGTCTTACTGCATATATTTGTCCTTTCTATGCGTGTGCTCGCACACTCCTTGCCATCTCCTTTCAGGCTGTACTGTCATTTTATCGGAGAACAAAGCTGCTGTCTCCTGTTCAGGTCACTAGTGTTTATTACAGGTTATCGGGCACCTTTTGTACACTTGAAAAGCAGTTTGCAGCCTCAAATGTTTTCCTCAGAGCAGAAGCACCTGAGCCACTTGATTTTGCCCTTTGGAAATAATATTTCTTCAGTAAAGAGGAAGGCGAATTTCATTTTGTAAAAGTTGGCTTGGAAGATTAATGAGAGGAAATATGTGAGTGAGGTTGACTAAAGGGTGAGCCAGGTGACCTTGAATTCCAGTCCCGCTCTGTTTCTACCCTCTAATTTGTGTTCTTCTCACAGTAACTCTCCAACTTCACTGTGGCAGTCTTCTTTCACATAATGACAACTGTAGCTTTCATTAACACCAAGAAGTATCCATCACCGCAAAGAAGAAAAAAAGAAGCCTCCAAGAAGAGAAGTCACTACTTAGCTTGCTGAACTGGCTTCCTGTGCTCATTGTCCTCTCCACCTCCCCTGTCTTTTCCCTGACCCCCAAATGTGTCTTGCATCCTTCAGAAAAACACCTGTCTCTTTGCAGTTTCCCTGTTGGGGAGAAACGCTCCCAAAGCTTAAAGGAGAAACCGTTCAGTGGATCTTATTTAGCAAGTCTTGTTTTGGACAGAGCTTGTGGAATCTATTTAAAAAGAGAAAGGGAAACAAAAGCAATAAAATTAGATTGTTTTCAAAGTCTGTATGGACACTTTGGGATTGCTGGAACTGTATGGCCATTCTTACCTTGCCAATTCTATATGGCTATGTGAGTGCTGGAGGAACTTTAGGTTTCTGGAATCTCCATTCCCTGAACATAAGAGAAGGTTTAGATGAGTTCCATGCCTGTATACAGGGCAAATGTGGAGACATGACCAAGAGTCTTGGGTTCTGCTGCACATGCTTCACAAGAGGGGCAACTGCTCACTTCAAGAGCAATGTCATATGTCGTTTGAACCCAAACAGTGGCGTTCACAAGAAGAAACCCAACACTACTGTAGTTGTTTGCATTCTGTTGTGGTACCTTCTGATACTTTTTGCCACCCCCTCTTAGATGCATATGGGCCATGTAGTCTAGCAAAGAGATTCTCCCATTAGAATAATCTAGTTCACATTATTAAATACTGAGTGCTAATGAAGTCATGTAAATGACTTGGTAGTGTTAATATTTACAACACAGTATAAACAGCAGAGAATACTGGTGTGAAATCTATTATTCAGGATTAAAGTGCAGCTGACTTGCTTGATTTTTTTAAAACTCCAAAATAATTACAAAAGCACATGATTGGGGTGTGGGCCTCTGTGGGACCTAAAGAAGAGGTTTAATTCTTTCCTTCCCCACCTTCCTGCTCCATCTGCAGGGGTGTTTATTTAAAGCCACAGTTGAGATCTTTTTAAAAACTGCTGAAATAGAAAGTGGATTTTAGAGTGATCAAACAGGAAGGGAAAGGTTAAACTTCCATCCCTTGCATGATAGTCCTAATCCAAACCAACCTCTCTGCTTACTTTGGTGTAAAATGAGTTAGAAGCAGCTGCACATTTCATAACGGGCATAAAAACATAAATACATTGTTTCATGTTGTGCTGTTTTGAAAATGCCATCTTTTTTTACCATTCTCATACATACTGATGTAAAGGAAATTGCTTTGATTTGTTTTTCCTCATTATCCCATGCAGGGTTTTTGTACCTATCTTAGTTACAGGATGACGAAGAGGAGGTGTGCATATGAATATTCTCTTTTTCACTCTCTGGTCATCTCTCCAGTTTTTTTTACAGCTTTTTGGGCTTCTTGCACTTCAGTTCAATTCCAAAGAAAGAGCTCTTGAGAGAACTTATCCTATGGACTAAGGAAGAATAGAGAGGTGTACAACCAAAAGCTAAATACCAGCACCCTCCACCTTTGAGCATGAACTAACAACTGCACCAAAAGAAATGTTAAAGTAATAGGAATCTTTTAGACTTGAGATTTTTTAATCTTCTGCTAGAGAAGAAAGCTTTGGAGAAATTAGAAGACCACTTTTGACATGTTAGAGCATCAGATACAGCTTTTGGATTACATGGTAGAACAGTATAATCTTCCTTCAGAAATGTGGCTAATTGAGATACTTAAATTTTCAGTATCAGTTGACTCACACATGCTTATCTGTGGATTGTAGCCTTAAGTTTTTGGAAATGTCATCTGTGGTTTAAGTTGGAGTAAAGGAAGATTAAGCAATATATCCAAGCAATCTGGGAGATGTTTCTGTGATCCAGTAAATTCTCTGCAAGCAAAGTGTAAGATTAGTGTGTTCAAAGTATTTCAAATGCATTATCTCTGTGGGCCTTGTCTGAGTCCTTCAAAGTCAAATCACTGTTATTATACTTAAAATGGGAGAATTGCCATCCACCATTTCTGATGCCTACTCTTACCATTCCTCTGTTGTACCAGTTGTGATGCCTACCATTATCATTCCTCATTTCCAGGTGAGTCTGGAAAAACTATTTTAAAATTTCCCCAGAATCCCTGAGTGGATTTTTTTGGAAATTTAAAATGATGCTTCCTAGCAGCCCAACATCATTAGGTAAGCATGCAGCCTTCTATGGCACAGACATAGAAGATCTGTTGATGAGAATCCTCTAAAATCCAGAAATCTATGGGGTAATTCTGGGTGGAAAAAAGATTTAGATTCTCTATGACATATACAGTAGATCTTCATTAGACTGTGCAATGCTTCAGATTTGACTCTAAAAAGTGCTTTGGGGTGTTTTCTCAGGTTCAAGTAGATGAATGCTGCAGCAGGATTCAGAAAAAGATATAGTTGTATAGGAAGTTGCAGACTGGTGCCATGTGTACATCCCTGTGCCCTGCAAGACAGCTTGCAAGATTCTGTTATTATAACCAGTCTCGATAAGAGTAGCTTTAGCTTTCCTGTAGAGTTGATTTCCTGATCTGGTCTACCGGGTGGGGCTGACAAGAACTGTGCAAGTTGTATTATGCTGTAATTCCTCCCCCTTCTTATACTCCAGTGGATTAGGGAAGCATCTGTTTTCTGTCTGTTGTGGACTTAAGATATGTTTCACCCCTCCTCTCTTTGGTAACAGAGCTTGCACATCTCCATTAAGGTCATCTTCCTTACTCTCTTCAGAGAGAGACTTGGGGGAAGTTGGAGGGCAGACTTGAATATTGATTCATGATTTGGGCTTCTGTGTGCCAGGTGTGCTAACTAAAGGAAGCTTCTCTACCTTTCCTTGCAGAATATGTAATCGGGTTGATTTCAGTGTTGCACATCTGGTGTTGTTCATGTGTAGAGCCAACTTTTAGCTTGTGGGAAGAAAGTATTTGTTATAAACAATGAATTTTCTTTGCAGAACTCTATTAGTCTGTCTCCTGCTTTCTTTCACATTCTCAGCTCAGATTTTCCCATTATCTTGGATGCATTTTTATTTCAAAATGTAGGATTATGTTCTCCTATTATTAGTATGATGCCTTTTAAAGCATTGTATCAAATTCCAACTTCCAGTTCCTTTGGATCTGTGATTGGAGCATAAACCTGAATCACCATAACATTGATTGGCTTGACTTGGAGTTAAACTGAGATCATTTTATCATGGGTGGGTTGTGTCTGAGCACTGATTTTTGATAGCCTTTTGTTAATAAAGATTGAATAATGAATTTCTTCTTCACTTCCTTGTTGGAGACAGAAGATACAATGCTCCTCTGATGTGAAATGACCCGTTTCAGTCCATTTCAGTTTGTTGAGTCTCAGAATATCAGTGTTAGGCCTTGACATTTCTGCTGTGACAACATCACATTTCCTTTGTTCATGGTTCTAATATTCCACATACCATTGGTGTGCGTGTGTGTGTGTGCATACATACATATCTTTGTAGCATAGAACTTTTATTTTGCCTATGGACACAGCTAGGCATCTTTTCAACTTTAATCCAGCCATATCTTAAGCACCAGTGCTACTCATACTTGCAATCTGATTTTGTTTAGTGGATATTTTTCATTGGGGCAGGGGTGGGGAGCTAATCTTGTAGTATCTTGGCAGGAATCTGGAATTAGTTGCCATTTCTTCCTCTATTGAATTGTATTTAGACTAAATGCTAACATTTACTATATCATCCTTCAATATCTTGTTCATAGAGTAATAGGGTGCATATCTTTACCACTACTTCCTTGAAAGCCAAATTGACTTGACTACTTCCAGAAACTTGACTGTCTGCTTTACACAGCTTCTTAACCTACTTTGCATCAGAACTGCTGAATCACAAAAATAAGGTTATGGCAGAAGGTGATCTTTATCTTGAAGCACTAAATCTTGCACTGTGACTTGCTGTATTGTACTTTCAGCTCCTTTCTGCTTTTCTTCTAGCCTGAGGGACAGCTCTAAGCTACAGGTTTGAATTAGGCTGAGCTGTTGCTGCAGGAAACAATCAGATTCCAACCGAGTCAATTCATCCTGTCTTTCTAAGAAAGATAAACAGACTAACAAATGCTCTTCTGATAGAACTCATCTGATTATTACTGTGCAGGAATTTTAGAAATATAATATGGGAGGATTCATGCCCCATGTATTACTGAACATGGTAATTTAGAGCTAGAAAAGATATAGTACCTTCATTAAAGGAAAAGGTAAAATATGGCTTTTAGTTAGGGAAAAGAGATTACGGGAGTGGAATAGGAAAGTTATAATTGCGAAGAGAACAATTGGAATCTACAATGTTGCAGTAAGGAGTGTTCTTCAGGAATCCAGTTATTCCATCCCAGTGAACATGCTTAAAATATTTAAAGGCTTTGTTTCTGTTTTTGAGTGGGGAAGACATGTTTCTTCTGTAAAATTTGGAGCTCCTCAGCCCTGTTGATATTCCTTTCTTGTGTATTCAGGTGCCATCTCATGGCATAACTGATGAAAGTCACTACTGGTAAGTGATAGATGGAATAATCAATATGATTTGTTTCCTTCTAAAGGATGCTGGGATTTAGGCTCATGTGATAAAGTTGATTTCTGATAGTGCTTAATTTGCTATTACAATGTCATGATATCTTAAGATATTGTTATTATATAAATGTATTTGTGGCTATTCACTATGACAACTAAAGGGAACCTCCATTTTCAGCATTAAGATGTCTCTATGTATCAGATAGAGAGCCAGTCTGCTATAGTGGTTCAGGCACTTGGCTAGAAACCAGGAGACTGTAAGTTCTAGTCCCACCTTAGGCACAAAGCCAGCTGGATGACCATGGGCCAGTCACTCTCTCTCAGCCCTAGGAAGAAGGCAATGGCAAACCACTTCTGAAAAACCTTGCCAAGAAAACTGCAGGGACTTGTCCAGGCAGTCTTTGAGAATCAGACACGATTGAATGGATTTTTTTAAAAAAATCAGATACTCGCAATAAAAAAATAGTGTTATTTTTATGTCTTTCTGATTTGATCTAGTAGTGTCAGTTTGGCCCTAATGGAAACAGAAAGCTGCATTAATTTTTGGACTATTTTCTCTCTGGTATAGTGAATACTTAAGGAGGTGTTAGCTTTTTCTATAAGATGGGGTAAACTGTGGTCTATGGGACATTTGAACCCCCAACCCTATTTGCAGAGCATCCCTAGATGACACTGCCAAATTGGCTGCAAAATAATCAGTTTTCAGCTTGTGATTTCTCAGAATTTTTGCATCAATATCAGGAAGAAAGAAGAGTTGGTATTGCATTAGTATAGTGGCATCAACTTTCTACTCCATTTGTATGCTATGTGCCTATCAACTGTTATCTAAGAAAAGGTTACATTCACAGGGCAAGTATGGACATGACTCACCTTTATGGAATCTGCAAGTTGGAGTTAAAAGGAATGTTGCACTGTGGTGATCTCCTGCTCAGTCAACAGAACTTTTCTTCCCTTGGTTTTCTGTTTCCTTTTCTCCACAGAATACATATTGAGACTTTTTTGGACTGCTGGAAAAAAGTTCATTATTTAGGTTTTTCCCCCTCAATATTTTTTGTACTTCTATAACCTTGAGTTCTCCCAAGCCTCTTGCCCAATGATAATGCCATTTTGGCTGCTTAATAATTCCCAGCAGAAACATGTGCAAGTGGAAGAGACAGTGAGTTTGTCAGCAATTGGTTGTAGTTCCCACTTGTAAAATGTAGCATACAAAGGACTGGAAACTGGTGATATAAATTTTCAATACAGAAAATGGCAGTAATTAGAAAGAGAACTGCTTTTGTCTTGATGAAATACTACCCATGTCAAGGTCCCTAGTGGTTTTGGTGGTAATAATCATACAATAAAAGTTTATAATTTCTGTTGCTTTTATGACCATACAATTCCATGAACTGAAACTTAAATTATCACAGTGAAAACAAATAAATGCACACTCCTGCCCCCCACCCCCCAAATCCGGCATATGGGAATACATTGGAACCATCACTCAGATCGGAAGCTTTTTTGAGTACTTTTGTTAAAAGCATATTCACAGGTTTAAGTTAAAAGAAGTTCTGATTTCTGCATGGGTATTATTGTTCTGTAAATAAAATGGTATCACTGCATTCCAAAATGTTTCAGGTAAGCTGCAACTTCTTGGGTGAAAAAGGGATTATGATGCATAAAGCATTTATCTTATTTTTCTTATCCTTATTGTTGTTTTTTCATTGTATAGCTTGAGGAAGGGGGTGGATATTTGTGGAGAAGACACACACAGAGATGCACACAAACACATCTGGCTTTGAATAAGTTTGTATTCCAGAAGGGTGATTAAAAGGCTCCCTAATATAAGTTAGCACTATACAACCAGTGTTTTTCTAGGGCAAAACTCCCATTTCCTAAGGAAATCCTAGTTTTATGATTTCTCATTCTGTTTAACATGGCTATTTTTAAATGAGAAGAAGTAGGAAAAAGGATCTGGAAAAGGTCCAGTTCTAACCCTTGCCACTTACCTCATTTAGGTCATCAATTTAGCATATCAGACACACAACCATAGGAACTTCTGGTAGCTGACTGGTAATTGTACACTGTATTCCATGTAGCCAAACTCAACCCCGATAGACCAGCCTTTCTCAACCTTATGACCCTGAAGGGACCCTTGAAATATTTTTCAGGCCTCAGGGAACCCTTGCACATTCAGGCTCAAATATAGACCAGTAGTTACAAAATTATTATATTTGTTTCCTGTGTAGGCCTGTAAGGTAAAGGTAAAGGTTTCCCTTGACGTAAAGTCCAGTCGTGTCCGACTCTAGGGGGCGGTGCTCATCTCCGTTTCTAAGCCTTAGAGCCGGCATTGTCCGTAGACATTTTCCGGGTCATGTGGCCAGCATGACGACACGGAACGCCGTTACCTTCCCGCCAAAGCGGTACCTATTGATCTACTCACATTTGCATGTTTTCGAACTGCTAGGTGAGCAGGAGCTGGGACTAGCAACGGGAGCTCACCCCGCCGCACGGTTTCGAACCGCCGACCTTCCGATCGGCAGCTCAGCGGTTTAACCCGCAGTGCATATGCATTAATGGTGTTCTAAAATTAAAAATAAAGAATGAAACTTACCTCTTTAATGTGAAGTTGCCCAAATTTGAAATATTTTTTTAAATAAATCATGAACTCCTAAGGAACCCCTAGTGATCTCTCCCTGATACAGACATATCAATTTATTTTCTTCACAGTCATTACCACTTTCTCAGATGGATGTCCTGGTAGTCTCCCATCTAAGTATTAATCAGGCCTAATTCTGCTTAGCTTTTTTGAGATCAGCCATGAACTAGGTTCTGTCATCTGCTAGGAAGAAGCACTGCTTTATATGCCTTTAACTTCCAGGAGTAAAAAGTACATATGCATGCATCCTTCAGTATCTGAGTACACACATCTGGGCAACCTAACTCAATACCCAAGGTACCAGATTTGAGGATAACTTTGCTTTACACAGATTTTGTAAATCTGATATAATTGTTGTATCTGCAATAATTGTAACCTTTAACTGAGCCCTAAACTTCAAGTTACTAGAAATAGATGTGGTGAGTGCTATATAGATCAACATCTGAAAATTGATGTCCATTACCACCAAACTGAGAATCATAGCACTCTCTGATCTTGTCTAAATAATTTCCCCCTTCTTGCAAAAAAGGGGGAAAACATTCTCACCCCATTTGAGTTTTTAGATCTGGTGATTGGGTAGGTGAATTGTCCGCAAAACATTTTTGTTTTTGAAATCATGGCTCAAAGCATATCATGAGCAGTTTAATTGTGTAATAATTAGTGCACAGAGGCAGGCCAGAGCACTAAAGCTTGCACTGCTTACCCAAATTGGAACCTTGCTTATGGTTTTAGAAATGTCTTAGTTTTATTTCAAAGAGTCTTTAATGGAAATGTCTGCTTAAATTGTAACTCTAGGATGAGATCCATCTAATCTTTTGCTCTGTGCATGTGTTCTTTTTCTTCCTTTCTGTAGAACCATGTAAGGAAAGCTGCTGTGGCTAGAGACGCACACAGGGAGTTTTGAGATATCTGCTCCCTTTCTTCCTTGGTCTTCTCCACAGGATGGAACAGAGAAAGCTCTGGCCTCGGACATGGGACTCCGATGGCTGGTCAGTGGCCTTGGTGTTTCTTTTCTTAGTCTTTTCACAGAATATCGACAGCACTCCTGTCTATAATACATTTCACCCTGAGAACCGTGACTGGACTTTCAATCACTTGACAGTCCATGAAACCACTGGGGCAGTCTATGTGGGAGCCATCAATCGGGTTTACAAGCTGTCTGGAAACTTGACTGTCTTGGTAGATCACAAGACAGGACCTGAGGAGGACAACAAGTCCTGCTACCCACCACTTATTGTGCAACCCTGTACTGAGATCCTGACTCTGACAAACAATGTTAATAAGCTGTTGATCATTGATTACTCAGAAAATAGGCTGCTGGCCTGTGGGAGTCTCTATCAAGGAGTCTGCAAATTGCTGCGCCTGGATGACCTCTTCATCTTGGTAGAGCCATCCCACAAGAAAGAACACTATCTTTCCAGTGTTAACAAGACTGGCACTATGTATGGAGTTATAGTCCGTTCTGAGGGAGAGGATGGGAAGCTGTTCATCGGCACAGCAGTGGATGGTAAGCAGGATTACTTTCCCACCCTCTCCAGCCGGAAGCTGCCACGTGACCCCGAATCCTCAGCTATGTTGGATTATGAGCTCCACAGTGATTTTGTTTCATCACTAATCAAAATCCCTTCAGATACACTGGCCTTGGTCTCTCACTTTGACATCTTCTATATCTATGGATTTGCCAGTGGAAATTTTGTTTATTTTCTGACTGTCCAGCCAGAGACTCCTGAAGGCGTGTCTATCAATTCAGCTAGTGATCTTTTCTATACATCTCGGATTGTGCGTCTCTGCAAGGATGACCCTAAATTCCACTCCTATGTTTCTTTGCCCTTTGGTTGTGTCAAAGGTGATATGGAATATCGTCTACTACAAGCAGCTTACCTTTCTAAGCCAGGGGAGGTGCTTGCCAGATCCCTGAATATCACTGCCCAGGATGATGTCCTTTTTGCCATTTTTTCCAAAGGACAGAAGCAGTATCACCATCCCCCTGATGACTCTGCTCTTTGCATCTTTCCCATCCGTGCTATCAATGCCCAAATTAAGGAACGGCTACAATCCTGCTACCAGGGGGAAGGCAACTTGGAACTCAACTGGCTGCTAGGGAAAGATGTTCAATGTACCAAGGCGGTAAGAATGATCATTCTATTTTAAATAGGCTTACTTTAAAGGAAGGTATGGAGAATATTAGTAGCAATGTTAGAAATTCTGGGATCTAAGAATTTGTTTCTTGGCAAGTAGCTTGAGGAGGAGTTTTCTAAATGAGAAAGCAGATTTAAATACTAGCTCAGGACAATGTTTTTTCAACATTTTTTTCAGGCAGGAATTTAAAAAGTTTCAACTTGACCTACCCATTGTATAAAATAGGTATGAATGGGAATGTTCAAACATTTTCCCACTTATATGTGTTGTTATTATACAGTCTTCTCTGCCTGAAATTGAAAACTATATTTCATTCATTTACCATGATAGAAAAGTGATTTTTTTTAATGCTGAAAGTCATTTTGTTACTAAAGCAATGGACGCCAAAAATAATAAGTAATTGGTTTGGAGGCCTTATATTACACACACACACACACACACACACACACACACACACACATATGTCTGGCCAATCAACCAGACATCATGGCAGTAGACAAGGACCAGAAGACAACAGTGGTGATAGACGTAGCAGTGCCAAGTGACAGCAACACCAGGAAGAAGGAGTATGAGAAGCTAGAAAGTACCAGGGCCTGAAGGAAGAACTAGGAGGATGTGGAAAGTAAAGACCAAAGTAGTCCCAGTGGTGGTAGGAGCACTTGGGGCTATAACTCCTAAGCTGGGAGAGTGGTTCCAACAGATTCCAGGATCAACATCTGAGCTCTCTGTCCAGAAGAGTACAGTGTTAGGAACAGCTAAGACACTGCGCAGAACCCTCAAACTCCCAGGCCTCTGCTAGAGGACCCAGGATTGAGGAAGACATCTACCACCCATAGGGGTGAGGAGGAAATCTCTATCTCTATCTCTATCCAAGAAACTCAAGGTTCCAGTGAACAAATCTCAAACATTATTGACAATTTTAATGACATTTTATCCTCTTTGTCTTAATTAATTCAGCTGCCCCAGGATGATAAATACAAGAGAACTGTGGCCTCCTTGCCTTGGTCAGAATAAAAACAAATTGATTTCTAGTATCATAGCATATAAAGAAAATGGAGTGGCTCTTAGAGGCATTGCTTTTAATGTTTTACATGCATGCAGCCTAACTGCACTCCTGGAATAATCAATAGTGTTAACATGAAGCTCTTTCACTCATATTCTTCTTTTGTACCCCTCAAGTATTTGGTTGATGGGGAATAGGATATTTAACAAGACCAACTCTGATTAGAGAAGAAGAGTTTTTCTACTGACTGCAGGGACCTGGACTACTTTTAACTTGCTACTAACTATCAACTCATTCTTCTTTTTGGATGACTGGGAAGAAACAGGAAATATATTAATTATTATATTGCTTTATTGCTGATACTGGTTTATATCGTATAATTTTTTTTTACCAGCACTGCACTTAATTATAAGTTTATACAAAATAAAAAATTCCTCCTCCTCCTCGTCTTCAGCCATCACATCTCTGCTAGATCCCTTCTTTCCTCCCTCTCTCCCTCCCTCCCTCCCTTCCTTTCTGAAAAAAAGTCTTGGCTGCAACTGAATAGGGAGAATCAAATGTAATTGTGAAAATGACAGTAATAAACTAAACTCAGTTTCAGTTGGATAGGTACTTGGCTGAATCTTGGACCTGTTGAATCATGGAAGTAAAATACTAACTAGGGATACAGATAAAAAGAGCTGTGCATGGATGTGGCTTAGGGTGAAGCATGCACCTTCAGATGGAGATGACATCTGAATCAGTTCTATACATACTTCTGGGATTGTTTTAATTTCTACACCCAAAATAATCCATTGATTTTTTGCAGTCATCTTGATGACTCTCTAAAATACACGCTGTATACTTATAACAAAACGGGAGAAGAAAAGTGTATAAAAGTTTTTTCAATCCAGTGGTTTCACATTCTTGGTGGGTAAGTTTTGGATTTCAGTCCTACTGATACTTCTACAGAATAAAGTTTACTGGAGTCATGGATTGGGCTGCATATTAATCAAATAGGAGATAGGGTCAGTTTTTCTCTGAAGGGCAGGAAGGATAATAGGTAGGAATCTGGACAATCATCCAGGGTTACCCAAGAGTACTTTGCAAAGTCTAGATTTTCTTATATTTAATAGAACAAAATTCTCAGAGGAAACATCAGATGCTGGAGAAGTTGCTGCTGGTTTTTTTCTGCTATCTCACTGTTTCTGTCATTTGAGATAATAGTTTTTAACCTAATAATCTTCTTATTAGGCCTATGCAAATCATTTGATGAGGCACTCCTTTAGATTTGCTCCTCAGAGCTGCAATGCACAGAAGACCATGTGGGACCCACAGAGTGGCTGTGATGAGCCTTTCATTGATTGCTTCATCACACTAAGGAAAAACCAAAGAGGTACTTCACCAAACGACTTGCACAGGCCTGATTCTTAAGCAATTTTTGGCTGCCCAGCATTCATTCCTAATGCAGATTTTGTGAAAACTGTGTACAGTGTATTTGTCATCATTCAAACTCAATCTCACTGAAGTTGAAGTATGAGAACTGGCTGACAAGCTCGAATGAATAGAACCCAGCAAAATTAATCTAGGGACACCAAGGGTATGAAGGTCAGTCTTAAGTTTTTAAACCTAGTGAAGGCTGCAGAGAACTAGAAGTCTGAAGGGCTACAAACCACAGCTGTGTTATTAAAGAGGTAAATGCTGAGATGTTTGTATGCATGTGTGAACTTCTACACATGTGATGTGAGTAGATCTGTAAAGTATCTTAACAAAACTGAGACACAGTGAACAGAAACATAAAGATACGTTTGTTTCGATTGGTACATAAAGATAAGCCTTTTAAGAAGCCTAAAGTAGAAACAGTGATACTGAACACTTCTGGGAAAGGCTTTTTGTTCTGAGGAGGGATGCAATCATTCTGAGCCAAGCAAGAGATTTTAGTAAAGGTTCTTATGTAACTTTCTTCCATCTGAAATGTTTCCGTACGTGCTGCTCTTCTTACAACAGACAGACAAATAAATGGATCATAATAGAAAAAAATATCATCTGCACTTACCTCTTGCCCCATCATCTGAACTACCTGGCAACCATTTCCAGAAAGCGATATTGCCCTCCACTGATCTTCCTCTTGCCCTTAAAGCAGCCTCCATGTCATCTGTTTCTGGCCTTCAGAAATGCTTGCAAGCCACTCACACAACAGGGCAAGAAGTAAGTATAGATGCAGCCAAAGAAAGCAAAGCAAGACAGGCCCTTTAAGCTAGAAGCACGTCACCTCAGAACCTGATTATTCCAGATTTCAAACTCCAGAATGTTGGTTATACTCCAAATGAACAATGGCTTGTCATGTCAGATGTTACTTGCAATTGTTCAAAATTTCTACACCAGTTTTTCCATCTTGTCTTCCAGAGGCATTGGGACCAATAGCCATGTTGGCTGGGAATTCTAAGGGTTGTGGTCCCAATATCATGGAAGACACCAAATTAGGAAGTTGGTCTATTGTTCACTGATCCTTGTGTCTAAATATTTCCTCCCTTTCAGCCAGTTCCAATAGATGACAACTTCTGTGGATTGGACATTAATCAACCACTGGGAGGCTCCATACCAGTAGAAGGAGTGACCCTTTACACATCCAGTCGTGATCGGATGACTTCTGTTACATCGTATGTCTACAATGGCTACAGTGTGGTGTTTGTTGGTACCAAGAGTGGCAAGTTAAAGAAAGTAAGACAACTTTTTACCTCTAGGCATTTCATTTCTCTATGGATATTGATGGCTGGAGGTTTTACAAAATTCTATTTTACCTATTTTCAACCATTATTCAGTTTATTTATTTGTTTGTTTGATTTTTATCCTGCCTTTATTTTTGGTCAGCTCAAGATGGCAAGCATACCTGATGCTCGTGTTTCCTATTTTCCACACAACAACTATTCTGTAAGGTGGATTGGGCTGAGAGAATGACTGGCTCAAAGTCACCCAGCTGGCTTTCCTGCCTAAGAAAGTTTATATTGCTGTAGAGCAGCCTTTCTCAACCTTCTTATCCTGGAGGAGACTTTAAAATAATTTTCAGGTCTCGGGGACCCCTGCATATAATACTAAGACTTCACAAAACAATTTACTTCTAACTTACTCAACCCATGTTTACAATATTTACAACAACAGCAAAGTGGCAGGCTGGCAGCTGAGTTGTTGCATAAAAATTCCCACCACTGTGAGCGCTAGCATTGTGTGGCACATAAAGTTCAATGGTTTGTTTGTTTTTCAGTCACACTCTCTCATGTAAGCCCTACCAAACCCCAGTTGAGAAAGGCTGCTTCAGATTATTTTTCCAAACAGAACAAACATGTTTTGAGAATTCGTCATGCAGTGTGGTGTTTTTGTCCTTACCTTAATGTTGAAGCAGCAGAGGAATGTGTGATTCTCTTCTATGTCTTTCCTTATACAATCATCTCTCCAGTCAACCCTAACTTCCCTGGCTACTTCTGCTTCCATTAAATCCCCAAATCATAAGGATCGATGGGAGTTTTTCTGATCAGGAAGCAAGGGCAGCCAAGGAGAATGCAGAGTGATGTAGAGGTATGTAAACTGAAGTCAGCAAAAACAGACATTGAAAGTATGAAAGCAGTAAAAACAGACTATGAAAATAAGGGGACACCGAAAGCCTATGGTATGTAGGAATTATCATTCAGATTCTTGAGTTTTCTTTGTTTTAAAAAATAAAAATACTCTTGCGTTAATGATTGTCAATATTTCTGTTTCATTTGCTTAATAGTCACTGTTTTCTGCAATTCCAGTTATATTTTTAAAAGGCCAATTTATTTTTGTGTACCTTTCAAACATGATCCAAACTTGATTCTATTTCTGCTTTGGGGCACAATATTTTTCAGGGCTATCCCAATTATTGCACTTTTGAAGACACAGGCCTGTACAACATCTCTGTGTTAATGTGATTTTTTTTTGCTGAAACAAATAGCTTTTGAAAAAGTGGCTTTCATTGGAGTCAAAAGATATTTTTTTTTATTCATCTGTCAGCATATGATAGAGCAGTGAGAAGACTCAATCTATATTTTCCTGGAATTATCACATATTCTCAGGAAACTTTTCATAATGGCCTTTTGTGGTCTTTTGACAGTATGGTATTTGTGGATTAGTTTGTAAATTTGTATCCAGAATATAACATGTCTTAGTCAAATGTTTTTGCAACAGTAATCAAAATGGCCATGTATTATAACGGTAACTGAAAGCCTTTGTTTACAGCAGACAAAATATACTCTTACAGGAAAAAAAAACCGAATGTGAACATTTAAAAAATAAACATTAACATATCTGATACTGATATACTATGTAACTACATTTTAGGAGGTGCAATATGTCAGATATACAGGACATGATTTTATTTTCTAATTTATTCTGCCAGCTTGAATGCTGGGTTTTCTCTGGAATACGCAGTGTTTCTGAACTAGAATTTTCTTTTCCCAATCACTTCATCCAGCAGTTAGTGAAACGTTATTTTGATGAAGTTGCATGAATCAGAAGGAATCTGTCACATATCCTGAGCATCTACTAGACCTCTTCCCCTTTTGAAACCAATGCCGCTTTATTAAAAAGTGTACCACGTTATAAGGAAAATTCAAAGTGCCATATTAGGTCAAGACAGCTTCCATTTTCAGAAGTCATTAGATAACAATATTAGGACTTCTGATCTCCAATATTCTAAATATGTAAGATGCTTCAAGTAATACTGGAACAAACAGCTGCTGGGATGAGCTATGGAATTTGGTTGGTGTCATGAGTGCCGTTGAGCTAAAGTCATCAGCGCAATGGCACACATGACAATGACAAGGAAATAGGTGAAGGGGTACAAGTTAAGTAGCCATCAACCTACAACGACTAACGGCCAACAAACAATAGCCAAATGAATCACGGAGCCACCCAAACCATCAGCGGCAATACAACGGGGATCGCCCAGCTGAAAGCAATCAGCAGAGGAATGGAAACCTGATGATGGGCGATCCCGGAAACCCTCACCCACCGGCAGGGCAACGCATGGGACAAAAGGGGGGTGACGTGACCGTGAGCGAGGGGGCGCTGACCGGCGCGGGGTATTTAAACCCCGCACCGGCGCGCTCCTGTCACTCTCAGCTTTTTTCTACCAACGCTGTACCTGCCCTGCAATAAACCAGAGCCTGATTCGCAAACCAGTGTCTGAACGTTATTCAGAGATAGGCAGCGCATGACATAAAGCTGAGAGTCATAAACTCAGCCTCGCCGAGCCCCACCGGACGACAACGAGCCGCGGGAGGAGTAGACGGCGAGAAGACCAGCAAGATGAGGCCGGAACGGCGCGGGCAAGGAGGGCGAGCCGCGCGGCAAGAGACAGAGGAGGACCGACCAAGGCCAGAGGCACCGCGGACTCCCGGAGCCATGGACGCCCACCCCACCCGACCCGAGCCTCAGCTCCAACCCCAAGGGGAGATGGCGACGGAGGCAACCCGACCGCGGGAGGGAGCAGCACGACTTCCGAAACCAGCGGAGGACCCCGCGCCCCACATCGCACCCCAGCAACGGGCGTGGAGCGACAGCCACAAGGTGCTCAACACGGAGGAGGACGACGGAGACACCCATCAGACGGAGGAGGAAGCGGACCCGCGGCAGAGGGACGATGAACCCCACCGGCAACCCACCCCCGAGGACGCGCCAATGGAACCGACCCCAGCGGCGGCGCGGGCTGTGGACGAGGAGGCACGAGCTGAACTCGCGGCCATGCGGGCTCAACTGACGGAACTCCGGACCATGCTCCAGGCGCTTATGCCCCCCGCGCCACCCAACGACGTCCCCGCACAAGCCCACACCCCGAGCGAAGCACCGAACCCACACGGGCCAGCGGAGAGCCAGCAGACGGCACAGGCGGCCGACACCACACCCCGGGAAGCGAGAGGCGGGGCCGCACAAAACGCCCGGGCCCCAAAGGACTTCCCCATCTTCTTCGATGGGACCCCCACAAAACTCTCGTTTTTCGTGACCAACGCTAGGGAGTTCATGGGGAGGCACGGACACTCCTATGACTCCGAGGCCGACAAGATCGCCGCCGTGGCGATCAAACTCCAAGACAGGGCGGCGGACTGGTACGTCCAACTGTACGAGTCCAGCTCCCCCGCCCTCGCCACCTTCCCTGCTTTCATCAAAGAGATGAAAAACTACTTCGAAGACCCCCTAGCTAAAGTACGGGCGAAAAGCGCACTCCAAAGACTTAAACAAGGCACACGCACGGTCCCTGACTACGCCCTGGAGTTCAAAGCCCTCGCGGGGAAGGTCAGCGACTGGTCCGAGACCACCCTGCTGGAAATCTTCAAAAGGGGGCTCAACCGCGATGTTCTCCAATGGGCCCTCTACCGCGACGACCCAGAAACGTTACACGGGTGGATCCACCTCGCGGGGAAAGCCGAACACGCGCACCGCACCTTCCTCATGACAACCACGGAAGACACAAACTATGCCGGGAAAAAGGTACCCGCACCACACGGGGGGATGGCCGGCCCCATATACCCAAAAAAGAAGTTCAACCGGGAGCCCTGCGGGAGGTGTGGCAAATTAGGGCACAAGACGGCGGATTGCTTCGCCAACCGACCGCCGACCAGCGCGCCCAAGCCCACCCCGAAAATTAGCCCCAAACCACCCAACCCGGGGCCGCCTCCTCACCGCCGAATGACCGTGGCCACAGCGACACCGGAAGAGGGCTGGGACGCTTACTGGGGGGAAGAGGACAATACCGACCCCGACCAGCCGGCGGGAAATGCTCCCCGCTTGCCCTGAGATGCGTGGCGAGGCAGGCGGTGGGACAGCAACGCGGACCACCTCAACGGAACGACAAAAGCTCCGTAATATTGGCAGCAATTCAACTCTCTGCCGGCAACGGAGCCACCACGGCCGCGGCACTAGTGGACTCGGGGTGCTCAAAAAACCTCATCCACCCCGACCTAGTCGCCAAACTCGACCTCCGCTGCTTCCCCCTCCCCACGCCGCTGGCATTCCACCAGCTGGACGGCTCTACAGCGGGAGGGAAACCAGCCACGCTACAAACCGAGCCGGTCACCCTGCAAATGGGCACTCACACCGAGCGCACATCGTTCGTAGTCACGCACATCGGACGGCCCATTGCAGTCCTGGGGATGCCATGGCTCGCGAAAAACAACCCGCGGATCAACTGGGCGACCCGCACCTTCACATTCGGCGACGGCGAGTATCGAGCACCAGTACCAGCTGGCAAAAGCAACCCCACGGTAGGACGAGCGGAGGCGACCACACAAGACAACGCCGCTACCACAGCAGACCTACCAGAACAATACGCCGACTTCTCCGAGGTCTTCGGAGAGGCAGAGGCGGACCAACTACCCCCCCACCGCAAGACGGATTGCCGGATCGACCTACTGCCCGACGTCCCCTTACCTAGACCAAAGATCTATTCGATGACCCCGAAGGAGATGGCAACCCTCCGGGAGTTCATCGATAAAAACCTAGACAGGGGATTCATAGAGCCAGCATGCTCACCGGTCGGAGCCCCCGTCTTATTCCGGGAGAAGAAAGACGGGACCCTACGGCTCTGCACCGACTACCGGGGCCTAAACGCGGCTTCCCTGTCCAACAAATACCCCTTACCCCTGGTGAAGGACATGCTCGCCCACCTGTCCACGGGCAAAGTCTTTTCCAAATTGGACCTTCGCGAGGCGTACTATCGCATCCGAATCAGGGAGGGGGACGAATGGAAGACGGCGTTTAACTGCCCCCTAGGCGCTTTCCAGTACAAGGTACTGCCCTTCGGACTTGCGGGGGCCCCTGGGGTGTTCATGCAGCTCATCAATGAGGTACTGCATGAACATCTGTTTAAAGGGGTCCTGGTCTACATCGACGACGTCCTTATTTACACAAAAACACACGAGGAACACGTAACCTTAGTCAGGCAAGTCCTCGACAAGCTCAGAAGGGCGCAGCTCTATGCGAAGCCTACAAAGTGCGAGTTTCACAAAGAGCGCCTAGACTATTTGGGGTATCGAATCTCCGGGGACGGCATCGAAATGGACCCCGCAAAAGTCGAAGCGGTGCTAAACTGGGAGCGGCCCCGCAACAGACGGCAACTACAGAGCTTCCTGGGATTCGCGAATTTCTACAGGTCATTCGCCCGGGGGTTCGCTGAGATAGCCCTCCCCTTAACGGACCTCCTCAAAACCAAAGGGGTGGGGGACACCCGACGCGCCAAGAACCCAGGCACAGTGCTGAATTGGACTCCCGCGTGCCAGACCGCATTCGACAAGCTGAAAGCGCTGTTCACTACGGAGCCAATCCTCGCGCACCCGGACCCAGAACGGCCGTTTGTGGTCCAAGCCGACGCCTCAGACTTCTCCCTGGGAGCCATCCTGCTACAGAAAGACTCCACGGGGCTCCTGAAACCATGCGCCTACCTGTCAAGGAAGTTCTCCGAGACAGAGAGGCGATGGCACGTCTGGGAGAAAGAAGCCTTCGCGGTGAAATCGGCACTAGAGACATGGCGACACCTACTCGAGGGAGCCACCCAACCATTCGAGGTCTGGACGGACCACCGGAACCTCGAGGCCCTACGAACGCCTAGACGCCTTAGCCCAAAACAGGTCCGATGGGCCCAATTCTTCAGCCGCTTTGATTTCCAGCTGAAGTTCATGCCGGGCAAGAAGAACTTCCTGGCCGACGCCCTCTCCCGACTGCCCCAAGACGAAGAGCCCGCCCCAGACACCATTGGGACGGTCCTATCCGCCTCGCAACTGGGGATGGCCGTGACCACCCGAAGCGGCGCACGGAGGCAGCTCGACGCTACGGCGCAGCCGACGGCGGGACAACCGGCGACGGAAAGAAGCCAACCGCAACTACCAGGGGGAATGCGCACGGACCTCGCCGCCGCCCTCAAAACTGACCCCTGGTTCCTGGCGAACCCCGACAAGGTAACGATGGCGCAAGACCTGGCATGGGGGGAAGGCAGAATCTACGTCCCGGACTCGCAACGCCAGGCGATCTTGCATAGGTCACACGACGCCAAGCAAGCGGGATACTTTGGGTTCCTCAAGACCCTACACCTAACACGGCGCCAATTCTGGTGGCCCGCGCTCAGGCGAGACGTAAAAACCTACGTGGCGTCCTGCCCAACGTGCGCTAGGGCCAAACGGGCACCAGGCAAACCCGCGGGGCTATTGCAACGGGTGGCAGAACCCTCCCGCCCATGGGAGGAAATCTCTATGGATTTTATAGTGGACCTCCCACCCAGCCAGAAGAAAACGGCCATTTGGGTGGTGAAGGACTACTTCTCAAAGCAGGCCCACTTCATCCCCTGCACGTCGGTCCCATCCTCACAACAGCTAGCCAAACTCTTCCTCATCCACGTGTACAGGCTACACGGATGTCCCGCACGTGTGGTGACCGACAGGGGCACACAGTTCACCTCCAAATTCTGGCGGGCCTTCCTGAAGCTGACGGGGACCCAACAGGCCCTATCTACGGCTTGGCATCCTCAGACGGACGGAGCCACTGAGGTTCTTAATGCCACCTTAGAGCAATTTATACGATCATATACGAACTACCACCAAGACGACTGGGCTGAACTGCTCCCGTTCGCCGAAGTCGCATACAACAACGCCGTCCACACGAGCACGGGGAAAACTCCGTTCGAAGTAGTCTCGGGGCGCGACTTCGTCCCCATACCGGAGCTACCTCAACCCCCGGAACCCCAGGTGGACGCCAGCGACTGGGGACGGAAGATCGCGGAAGCATGGCCAGTAATCACGGCGGCGCTGAAGGAGGCACAGGCTGCTTACAAAGAGCAGGCCGACAAGCACCGGCGCCAACAACCGACGTTCCAGGCGGGGGATATGGCCTATCTATCCACCAAGTTCCTAAAGTCAACCCAACCCTCGAAAAAACTGGGGCCTAAGTACATCGGGCCGTTCCGAGTCACGCAAATAGTGAACCCGGTAGCAATACGCCTGGACCTGCCACACAACCTCCGGAGACTCCACCCGGTGTTCCACACCAGCCTCCTAAAACCGGCAACCACCTCCCGATGGCACCCAAGCACGCCACAGCCCGCACCGCTAATGATCGACGGGCAACACCACTTCGAGATAAGGGACATCCTCGACTCCCGCAAGCAACGAGGAACTCTACACTATCTGGTCAGGTGGAAACACTTCCCCCACCCGGAATGGGTGGCGGCGCACAACGTTAACGCGCCTGACCTGACCAGAGCATTTCACCGGGCATACCCCGACAAACCGCAACCAAGGTCAGCAAAACCAAACCCCCCCCCGCAGGCCCCCCCCCGCCTCCCGTGCCCCAAGGGAAAAGGCCCCCCCCAAGCCCGCGACTTGGGTGGACCTTCCCCCCCCCGGGACTCACTCCCCCCGCCCCGGGCCCACGGGGTGGTGACAAACGATCGCCAGCACCCTCCCCCCGCCCCCCGGCCGCGGGGGAGTGGCAAGCAAGTCAACGGGGCAACCTGGGGGCAACGCCCAGGAGACACAACAAAGGCGACGCACTCTAAATAAGAAAAGAAGGGCCCTACCTGGAGCTGAGAAGCACCCGACCAGCCACGCCTCTCGCCTCGCCGAACTGAGCCAAACAAACAGGGTGTGGTTGGAGCATGCGCACGCCAGGTCAGAACCCGAGCATGCGCACCATGGACACACCCTGGGAAGGCACGTGGTAGAGGGAGGAGCAAAGGGAGGGGCGACAACTACTCCGGCGGGAACTTTGAAAAAAAAAAAAAAAAAAAAAAATTTGGCGTTTTGACAGCTCCACGGGGAAAACCCAGAAAACCGGGGGAGAACACTATTCGAAAAGGGGGCAGTATGTCATGAGTGCCGTTGAGCTAAAGTCATCAGCGCAATGGCACACATGACAATGACAAGGAAATAGGTGAAGGGGTACAAGTTAAGTAGCCATCAACCTACAACGACTAACGGCCAACAAACAATAGCCAAATGAATCACGGAGCCACCCAAACCATCAGCGGCAATACAACGGGGATCGCCCAGCTGAAAGCAATCAGCAGAGGAATGGAAACCTGATGATGGGCGATCCCGGAAACCCTCACCCACCGGCAGGGCAACGCATGGGACAAAAGGGGGGTGACGTGACCGTGAGCGAGGGGGCGCTGACCGGCGCGGGGTATTTAAACCCCGCACCGGCGCGCTCCTGTCACTCTCAGCTTTTTTCTACCAACGCTGTACCTGCCCTGCAATAAACCAGAGCCTGATTCGCAAACCAGTGTCTGAACGTTATTCAGAGATAGGCAGCGCATGACAGTTGGTCAGCTTCTTGAAACAAATGTGGAGAAATAAATAAATAATATAGAACCCCTTTGTCAGGGATGCATCTTAGACTCCTAGCTGTATAAGGTGCCCAGAAGCCTGAGCAACAAAAGTAGAAGAAAAATTGTATAAGTAATAAATCAGAAATTTTATTTTCTACTATCAGAAATCAGTTAACTGGCTTTTACACTAAAAAGGATTCTGTTCAAGTGGAGAAACATGCAGCTTTTCCAGGTTTTCAGTATTAAAAGCACATCTGGCTACTTTCATAGTGATGTTATTGTCTAGAAGTAAGATGTGCTATATTTAAGGCTCATCTCTTTATGCTTGGTCACATATTTCTGTAGAATATGGATACAGTAATTAATCTCTTCTGAGTTATCCTCTATAGATATTTATAAAAAATCTGGAAAGATGTATTCTTAATTTCATTTTTGCTTTTTAGCAGTCAAAATCCTGGTACTGGCAGCAACTCCCTTCTAATTTTTAAGAAAAATATATGAGTCAATTGGCAATGGTAGTCTTTCAAAGGCCATAGTCTAACACAGGCATTGCTGTTCTACACTCTAATCTTGCTGTTCGCCATTCTGCCCTTTCCATGGACTTTCTCCTGTGACTAACTGACCCATTAGATAAAATTCCTTATGGCCTGCATTACAAAAGCAGACTACTTGCCCAAGGGGCATTCTACATTCCTTTGCCTTTAAACAAAGGCTTCCTTTTGTGAAACTTGGGAAGCCGTGATTCATTGTGGCTTTTTCTTCACACATATTCATGGTAAGCAGTAAAGCTCTGTGGTAAATTAGATGTTCACATAAATTTAAACTTTCCATTCCACTTAGTGTTAACAACAGCTTTAGTTTAGAAATTGGTGGTTTTTAACCAGTCATGGACATAACCTCACTGCTGAGTGATATCATTTCCCATTTGACTGTTGAGAATGCAGCCTGATACCCCAGGTCATAAGCAGTAATAATTTTCTCTTAGGATTAAAAGAAGGGAATAGACAGTGATTGTTTGCCTCCCAGTGCAGACTCCATGCCCCTAAAAATCTGCTCTGGAGAGTTGGATAAGGTTTCAAAAATCCAGATAACCATTGTATGATGGTTAAAAATCCAGATAACATGTATGATGACACAAGTATGTTTTAGTCTAGGAAAGCAGATCTGCTCATTTTTGCACCACCATCCCCATAAAATCAAGTGATACTAGACTAAAAGTTTACGAGTCAGTGCATGAGATCAATCCCACATTGCATAATTAAACTCGTGTGTGTGTGTTTAAATGTAGAACAGTGCAATCCTTTGCATGATTATTCATAAGTAAGACTTATGTGTTCCATAGGCCTTAATCCCATGCAATTGTTAATGTATATTTGTACAGAATTTGTCTCACTGCCTACAATTTTATAGACTCATTCCCTGAAAATAGTTGCACTGAACATGCAAACATCTGAGCTGTTGACCTCTGGCTTAATTTCAAGACTGTAGATGGTTTGTCACTCCATAATTGTTGTTTTCAGTAACACTCTTAATATTGACCACAGCTACTAGTAGTACTATACAGTACTTAGTTATTGGTTTGGTAAGTTCTTATGTAATTCATCTTTACCTGTTTGTCTCTATACTCTGTTTGAAACAACATTTTTCAAAGGTATGCTAATTAAATAGTGTGTGGCATCAGTGTATGTGCGGGTGTGCTTAGGCTACTGCATTTTTGGCTGGAAAGGCTTTACTTTAAAATGCACTTAAAGAGAGTAGCTTGTATCTTAATGTTGGTTATTTAGTGTACCAAGGGAAATTGTGTTTCATTAATTATGTAGGATTACTAAAGGACTGCTCTTTTGGGGTTGGCTTAATCCCTGATGGCATTTCTATAGTGAAAGCTTTTTTCAACGGATGCATTTTTGATGCAAAGTAGATTTATAGGATTTAGGCTGCTTTGCTGCATTTACAGAGTCATATAGGGTCATCACATCTGGGTTGCAAAACTCCAGATGACCACTAGAGTTTTCTGTACCCCTCTACAGATATTTAATCTTGGTTTGAATGTTTGCAAGCCATATATATGGAAGCTCTAGAACAGTGTGTTTCTCAATCTCAGCAACTTTAAGGTATGTGGACTTCAACCCCTACTGAGAAACACTGTCCTAGTGTAATATATAAAAAGATGAAATGTGTATCGATGTTAATGCTTTTTACATTCAAGAGGTCAGGAAACATTTATTAGAAATTAAAATTCCAAAAATTTAAACAAAAATATTTGTATTAGCACAGGTGTTAAGCAGGATTATTAGTAGTGGGATAGGATGCTTTTCTCAGCAATCCTGATTAAAATCATGTTTCCAGAGCAGGAACTAAGCAATTTGTTGCCAGGAATGAGGTTGCTGGAATTGAAGGCTTGGGGGACTTCCCTCTTACTCCCCTCAGTGACCCTGTTCAAACTGCTGATTTTCTCATCACTACATTTTAGTTGTGGGAAGAAACTCTGAGTCTTGAGGGGATTTGCCAGGATATGGTACAAATGTGCCATTCAAGCAAGGGTGAATTTACTTAAAATGTACTTATTGGGTTGAGCCAATGACTTCTCCCTGTAAAAGGATTGTTGTACTTTAGAGCTCAGAGCTTTCTGTGCTCAGTGCTCTCCTAGAAAACTATTTTCAGTGTTTGCTTCTTACCTGAGGGGAGAAGCAACAACAGTTGGAATCGTTTTTGATATTTTTAGGTTAATATGTACTCTAGATGAGAAGAATATAAATGTGGAAATCACTGAATGAGGAATGAATTATTGATGAAAATTACAAAGGACCCCCCCATAAAATCAGAAAACAGGCTTTTATGTTAATTGTAAAAAATCATCAGCATCCTAAGTCCAAAACCTTTTTGCATATCTTTTTACTACCCTGTGTGTTTTTACTGATATTAAGGCATCTGAGGACCTCTGATCTTAAGGTTATGCATGTTTCAGTTCCTCCTGCTTCCTAAAACAGGGACTCGTCTTTTGTAAAAATCTGTTCCTGTGGGTGTGGCCAACAGTGATCGAGGAGAATTTAAATGGTTTTAGGAAATGTTTCTCTCTGAAATTTTATTTATAATGGGAACAGGATCAGGGTGTTAACAATGGATGGGACACAAATCTGCTGTGGAATTATCCAGATACTTTGCAGCTGCCTGCCTCAGTTTCCCAAATGTGGCAAATAGTTTGGCAGTCTTAAAACGTTATGGTGTAGAAGTGATTTGTAAAATAAAATCACCATTTAAAAAAGTATTACTTGATGACCAGTCTGAGTTCGGAACTGGGAGTCTTGATTGCCACAATAATCCATTATCTGTGGTCTTCTGCTGAGTTGATTTTTTTCTCCTTTTGCCCTATGGGGATTTTCTTGCTGGAAAGGATTTGGGATGCTGATTCTGACTGTATCATTTTCTAAACTTATCCCTGTGTCTTATGAGGATTCATAACCGAAAACAGGGCATTATTTCAGTGATGTGCTACTTCCCCTTAGTCGATTAGTCAATATCTGTGAAATCCTTATTGCTAATCTATTTGTCTCTTTTGGCTTCTATGTTGCAAAGCATCTAACAGCAGTTGAAGGAACTGCAGTCTTTTCTTGGTGTAGGCTGTGTCATATCCTGATAGGTGGTGTATCTAATATGCCTAAATTTAACCGCAAAACATTCCATCTTAAAGCCAAACAGAACATTAGGATATGAATGCTGTTCTGACTGTAGTAAACAAATACTGTATATACGTGTCTTGGCTACAATAGCTCCACAACTTGGAGAAAGTCAAAATTGATAATTCAGTTTTGATAATAACAGCTCTTTAGGTACACTTGGGATTTACTGTGTCTTGGCTGGTGGCACATGAGGAACGGAGGAATGGAGATAAAAGTTTAATTCTGACCACCTACAAATTCACAAATCTGCCAGTGCCAGGAATGCCTTTGTCCAGCTTTCATTGTTCTCATTCTCAAGGAAAGTACACATAGCCCCACGTGGTATTTCCAGGTGAAGCTCTTGTGCAGTTGCCGTATCTCATACATAGAGGTTTACAGGGTGATTGAAAAAGGACCCTCCGTTTCTTATTTTCCTGTAATGTCTTCTTTGGTTTATTTTTCCCCTTCTGATAAAAGCAGCCTAGAGTCCTGGACCTCTGATGAATATAATGGATCACTTTTGCAGATAATGCTTTTTTGTGATCCCCCCCCCACCTTTTCAATATTTTACAGAAAGACCTTTCTCTGTGAGAATCATCTAGGATGGTTTCAGATCTTTATTTCCAGTAGTCATCATTTTGGGTCAAATCAAACTGACAGTATTTAACTTCCGGGTTTGGTGAGCACACAGTTTTCCAGTAGGAAAGCACTGCTTAAGATGAAATAACAAGCGATGGGTACTGAAAAATCAATGCTTGTTTATGAAACTAACATTTTGTCATTGTGATTCAAGTCTGAAGCTTTTGGAGATATGGAAACACTTTAGGTCTGCCACCAATTGCAAGGAGGCGTGTGACCGCCTGTGTGTGTGTGTGTGTGTGTGTGTGTGTGAGTCC
The DNA here is from genome assembly GCF_035149785.1 of Candoia aspera. Lineage (NCBI taxonomy): Eukaryota > Metazoa > Chordata > Lepidosauria > Squamata > Candoiidae > Candoia > Candoia aspera. The sequence goes on from NC_086155.1 coordinate 42,072,510, forward strand.
TGAGGTGGCATTCAGTGCTGTCTTCTCTATGGCTATAAAACCCCTCCCCCTCCCCCTTTTCTCCAGCAACCTGCCAGTCACAGCTATAACTGACTTTTGGAAAAGAGGGGATTCTGTCTGCTCTAAAAAAGCCAGAGCTTAATGCTGCTTCCCCCATAATGAGATTGGCGAGCTTCCCAGACTCCTGCTAGTGAGCTTGCTGTTTGTTTTGTTATTTTATGAGCCCCAGAGGGCTGAGTGAGCTGGGCTTTTGGAAGCTGGGCAAGGCCAGTGCTGGCAGTTTATTTACAGTTTACAACCCGCCTATGGGGGAACTTTATTTTTGTGACAAGTTTAGAGACTACTGGATCCTCCAGGGAGTAGGCCAAACTTTATCCATGTCAAATCGCAGAACACTTGGCTCTCCTGAGGCAAGGAATGAGGTAGACTGGGTAGATCTAAATTCTGGCAAGGGACTAGAAGTTTTGTTCAACTGTTTGAAACTGGGTGTCATGATGCTATCTGGGTAATTCAGCATAATATTTTCTCATGATCCTTTCCCATTATTTTTGTAGTCTCTCTACTACCAGTAATTGTAGTTGTCTTGGCATGCTTCCATATGCACATTTTTACATAAGGCAATTTCAATCATGTTTTACACATGGCTTGAATATGCAAAAGTAGCCAAATCGTAATTTCAGAAATGATGATAGGCACTTATTTAAGTCCCAGAGGAATTTCAGTGAGATTAAACCACTTTAAATTCCATAGAAAATGAGTTTAAAACAATAAAAACTGTTAGCAAGCTATGAGATTTGCACCAGCATTTAAACAGGTGGAATAACAGTAGATATCTGAGAAAACTCTGCCATGGAAAACTTTTCATACTGTTTGGAAATAGAGGAAATCTTGGTGATGTCAAATCAGAGACAACTCCCTAATGAAGGAATGCTGAGAACATTGTTTCAGTAGATAAGGACAAAATAATCTAGACTCCATGATAAGTTGTGTGTCTTTTCATTTGGTGGTTTTTAACTAAAGCACACTGGGCATTTTGCATCTTGTGAGAAAGGTCTTTTTGGGTTCTAGCCAGAAGAGACTTGATGTTTTCTCTCTCTGCCTTTATTTTTTCCCCACATCTTAAATTGGCATCTATTCCATTAATTTCAGTAAGCCAGAAGAGCCTATGATCCCAAGATCAAAAGTGGTCTTCTGGATACTTTCTTGAGATCCACTGTGAATGCTCAGAATTGTCTTGCTTTTCTTCCACTTTCTTGTTCCATCTAACCTAACAATGTTTCTATCTATTAGCAGTGCACCAGCTAATGCACAGAGTAGATGCTATGGTTGCTGGGCCTTTTCTATGGGGCTTTCCAGAATAGTTAGAAAAGTAGTAAATCAGGAGAGGAGGCTTTATATTCCCTCCCTGACAGTAAATTACACTGAAATCACTGGGAGGGCAGGGAGAAGACTGTGTGTGTGCCTGTTCGTGCGCATATATATGGCCATGCATATGCATGGCCCCTGGCTAGGGTTACCAGACATCCAGCAAAAGGAGGATGTGTCCTCCTGTTGGTCATCCTCCATCTGTCAGGCGTAGCCTTGAAATTGAATATTGTCTGACTTTTTGTGGGTTTTTGTGCTTTTTTGGACTGTTTTCACAACCATAGTCTGTCAAACTTTTGTGTACTGTGACCTTGTAAATTGTCTACTTCTTTCTTTCCCTCATCTGCCAACAGACTTGACAGCCTAGATTTATGTTATGTAATTCCTGATTCTAGCAATTGGCTTCAATCCAGCCTCTTCAAATCTATGATCACTGTACTCTATAGATCACATGACTCGTCATAACTTTCTGTGATGAAATTTGAAAAGCATGTCATTATCAATTCTATATTATCACTAGCATATGTTCTTGAAAATAAAGATGTGTTCGAAAAATACTGCAATTGAAAAATCAGCCTTTCTGGTGCTGGAAAACATAATTTCATACACATGTAGACCTAAGTACCTTTTTTTTCAGATTTTGCTATAATTTTTGTCATGGATGCCAAGAAAGTTAAACAATTAGTGTGTCTTCCTTTCCCCCCATTTGTCCTCCTTTCCAATTGTCCATGTCATCCTTTGTCTGTGTAGATATCTAGTAACCCAACCCCTGACTCATTACTCAGCAATACATTCAAATCTCAGAGACAACATAGCTTCCCATCCTGAAATAGACAAGGTGCTCCCACCTTATAGATAAACAATCCTGCAGGGAAGAAAAAATCCCATTCATTCCACAGCTATCTTGGCAACCTATACAATTGCATTTGAAAATGGTTAAAATTTTCATTCTTATGAAATTCTACCATCCACCAGAATCATTTTCCAATGTGAACATAATCATTCCGCTGGTATGGATGACTGTACAAACTCTGGCTGATTGCATGGATGTGTCATGCTCCTCGATCAAATGTTCCCAGTACATCTTATCGTGCTCGCATCCATTTTGGTGCAACTTGTGTCAGCTTGTGAGTTGACCAGCAGGGAGGGGGAACATGCTTGGAGTGTGAATCATCCTGTTTAGACTACCACCTTTCAGCACCAAGGTCATCCACAGAAAACCGTTACAGACAACTGCTGGCACGAGAAGGAGGGGTGTATAGCTAAGGGTGCAGTGGGGAGGAATTTGAACTTTAAGAGTTTTAATTGTAGAAATGTGTGGGAAATTTCATGTGCAACTTTTTCTCTGTATTGGAGTCTTCACACCATTAAAATAGATTTCTAAGCAAAAGCTTATGAGTCGTAATTGAATGAGTGCATGAGCATTCCAGCCATCACAGGATGCATCCATGTATCTCTGAGAAAAATACAGCCATTAGTTTGCCATTACCTTCTTCTAGGATTTTTTAAATTTTCCAGTCTAGCCTGATAGCTCTGAAATTTCCTAGTGTACTCTAAGTCAAGTACTAATCACCATGACCACTCACACAGATACAAATATACACAGAATGCTACTGTTAAAAGTCCTAAGAATTGTATGAAATTAATGAAGTATTACATGCAAACATATGAACACAGATTTCTCTGCAACAACCTGGAAAAGTCCCTTCAAGGACTTTCAAAGATTTTAAAAATATTGTCAGTTTCACCTGTTAGTGATAATGTTTTGCCAAATTGCAGCAGAATTAGGGAGATTGTTGGGCTGTTGATTGCTGGAACCTAAGCCCCAGAGGTAAAGAAACATACTGTGCTTATCTAAATAATGCTGAATTTTCCAGGTTTCAGTATTAATCCTAATTTATACCAAACCATTAAACCATACTGCAAGGAAACAGAGGGGAAAAGAATGGCTTTTCAGGAGGGTAGGGGTGTAACCATTAATATGCAAAGATTATTTCAGAAATATGAGATTTTCTGCAGATAAGGAGTGAAGGCTTGGGAAGGAATAAAGTTCTTCTCAAAAGATGCTAACAAAGTGTAATCAGTAATACAACAGGGGAGGGAAATTGTTAAATATGTTTGGAGTAAACATATATAAATTGTATTTAATTTTTGTCTTGGCTTTTTGAAGGATGAAAAAAAAATCTCATGTCAAATCTGAATTCCAGTGAGTTCTTTACTTACCCACGGCAAGTTGCTGAGACATACCTACCTACCTACCTCATCAGCTTTCCATCGGTAACTAAAGGAATATAGCAAATATAGCAGATGTTTGCTGGATATGGTTTAGAGACATAATGTGTCTATATTTGGAAAATAATGTCCTGGTTTTTGCTTTACTAAAAGCACCAAATGTCTGAGCTGAGCGTATCACACTAGTAAAGGTCAACTTTAAAAGCTGGGGGAGGTGGCTTTTTTCCCCCCCAAGTGTGAGTCATGGCAACAGATATTTAAAGCACTGGTCACAATCTGAGCCTAACTAATTTAATCCTGCTGTATCTGGTTTTAAAATGATCTTCTTACTTACTCTAGTGCTTTCTATTGCTATCTTCTTGTTAGATATACTATTGCCTAAAATGCATTGTGATGGCTTTATTAGAGTAAAGAATCATATGGGAATACAACATGTAAATATTATGCTGGGAAACATTTTGTTCTAGTTGTGGTTCAGATTAATGAAGGGGAACCTGAACTACCCAGAGTCATTTGCCTAGATGGAGAATGGAGAAATGTGATTGATAAATAAATAAATAAATACATTTAAAGCTGATGTACTATTTGATACTCATTTGAGAAAAGCAACAAATATACTCATGCAACTAGGCGTGGAGTAATATCAATATTTTTCACCATTCAGATACATTAGAAAAATTATATGAAAAAAATGTTACGAGTGATATTGACTAATGCTAGTTTTGCTGATTGTGTTTCACTTCACCTTCTATTAGGTTAAATGTAGATTTTACACTTACTCCAGTTTTTCCTTCTAGTCATCACCTCACTAAGTTCCACATGCTTTGCATTCCTCATGTTGGGGTCATGTCCCCTGTTGTGTTACAGGAGGAGAAATGGAATGACTAGGGTAGATTGCGTAGCTCATGGGTGAATAATCAATCTTGCCTTTCATACCAAGAAGTAGTATGTCTTCTTATAGCTAATAAATCAGTGAAGTACCCTTCATCCAGCTCGTCAGTGGAAGACAGTGTTTGTGTGATTGAGAATAAATGAAGGCCAGAGTGCTATCAGGCATAGGGAAGTGTATGTATAAATTTGCCATCTTGCTGTTTATACCTGCTGTCAGAAGAAGAATGAGATTGCTTGAATAACTTTAGCCACAGAGATCATAAGCAGTTGGGGTCACAGAAACACCCAAGAAAAAATATTGCATCAGTAGCTTTGCTGGTGGTTTTGCCTCCTTGTTTGAATAAAACTAATTCCGTGGCATGAAACTTAATCTTCGTGTTCTAGCGGGAATTTTGGGTTAGATAAATGATCTGGATTTTCCGCCTACAGTAGATGAGTCCATCCTTTTGAGCCCAAGCTTCTCATGTCTCAAAGATTCTACTCAACCTATGCTTTAAAAATGTTGTAATTGAATAGCTTTTAATGATTTTCTTTTAAAAAAATAAAGTAGTCTATATTACAAAAAGAAAAACGTATTGATCAATATCTGTGTAGTTTTGTTATGTAATAGTACAGTATCATTCTCTTAGTCAAAAACTGAAGAATACAGAAACAGCCATTGGAGGATCAGGGTAAAGGGCATGGCTGTCCAATATCTTGTGCAGGGCACAAGGACAGTTATACCTTTCCTCTTGCTCTCCCAAAACTGGTATTTGGAGTCTCATTGCCTCTTCTATTGAAGACAGTGTATAACCAGCAACTGATTCAAGTTAGTATTCTTACAGCTGTATTTAGAACTAACTGGTCAGAGTTCAGAGACCACCTCATGTACATTATATAGCAATCTAACCAGAAAGGGAGCAGAACATGGATAATTGTCGCAGAGACTGTTTCTATCCAGGAAAAGCTGCAATAAACTTCAGTGACAGGTATTTCAAACTACAATGATAAAGCCATTGGATCCAATACTTCCTGCAAAATTTGAGCTTGATTCTTTATAAGGACTGCAACCTTATTCAGAATATTATTCACAAACATATTCACAAAAATCAAGAAATTTCAGGTGAAAATCATGAAAATCATCACCTGGTATCCATGGAGGGCAATCCCATCAAGAAATTGAAATCCATATCTGGGAATGGATTGCCTATCTGTCTAGAGGTGTTGTCAATCAGCTACAGTTCCAGACACAAAAACAAATAATAACAATTATAAAACTTAGCATTTATATGTCATGATTTGTTTGTATGCTCTTTTCATATAGATTATTTCATTAATCCTTACTGCTGTGCATTGCTACCCTTCATATTTGCCAGTTCCTCAATCCGTATATAGTTATAGTCTTCAACATCAATGATCTACTTCTTCCAACTCTGGTCACAGCCATTTTTTTCCTCCCAAAATTTCACTAAAACAAACACATGCAGTAAACAGCATATTATGCAAAACTGAGTAATCTGCTCACTTTGTTTTAAACAAATCAGGATTTACTTTCTGGTCACAGAGTATAGAAGCCAGTGAAATCCTTTTCAACCATATTTCACTGAACTATTTTTTTTTAACTGAGAAGTTACCACATTGCTTGGACATTTGCACCATGAAATATGCATTTGTGTGCCATTAAATAAACAATGATACGATGCTTGGAAGTTTGCCAGTTTGCCAAGAGAGTTTAATAGAACAATGTGTTATGTCAGACTGAAAAATGAATCTCTACCATGACAAGCCCAAGCAATTTGGACCAGACACATTATGCTTGTTTTCCTCTGTAAATTTTTATTTAGCTTTTTCCTTCCCCCACCTTTCTTTACATTAGTAAACTGTCTTCCCACCTCTTTATGATCTCAACTATGAATAACAAGTCCATCTTGATATCACTTTTTTATCCCAGCCTTCTTGCAAGTAACTTCAGTGATATACATATCCTGCCCCCTGTCCCCTTCCCCATTAACCTTACAATCCTTTTGTTTTGGCTGAGAGACAGGGACTGATCCAAATCAGCCATTGAGCTTCATGACTGACCTGGGGTTTGAATCTGGATTTTGTTAAGCCTAGTCCTACTTAAGCCTAGTCCTAGACTGCTCTGATCTGCTGCCCTCCTTGTAGTTTGTAACTTTTAAATTGTACTGGAATCTCACACCACAGAGTACCGTTCCAAGTTTCCCGAGTCAGCTTTGCCCTCACATGAGTATGTCGTTTATCCTTCATGATGAAAGATGATAAGTACTGAATGCTTCTCAACAATCTTTGCAAAGCATGCTTAGTGTATTAGTCTAGAGATGCAGGGTAAGTTGAAGAAGGAGATTGAGGCCCCTTTCGTATAAAAACTCTGCACTAATTTGAAAGCAGAACCAGATTTCTATGATCTTGTGATGTCAGCTGTGTTTGAAAACTGAACCAATTTATTTCTGGCTCAGCTGTAATGTATTTGAAAACACAGTAAAACTGCTGAAGGCTTCTAGCTTTGTAGAGCTTATGGACAGTCTGTTTCCTAACTTAGAGAAATATTTGTTTCATCCCACCTTCAATTTTTTGATCGTACAGTAGTACTTTTAAGGGAAAAATGGCTTAACAGCTACAACATTCTGCTCCCTGCTCTCTCCCTGCTTCCTTGCAGGAAATGCTTGGTGGTGATGTCTGTCTGTCTGTCTGTGTAGTGATCAAATGCATAGGACATGACTTAAGGACAAAGCTAGGAAGGGGTCAGACAAGCAATGTTTTAATGTACCTTTTGCATGGAGTGGAGATGAGAGGATTTTTGTTACTTCAGGATCTCCGAGCCAGCCAAACATCAAATGAAGTTCTTTGCCCATTTTTCAGCATTTTGGAGTTGGAGAAAGTGAAGGCAATTATTCATAGTATTCAACTGTTTTGGAGGGATTGGGGAATTGGGGAATAGAAACTGAATCTGTGGCAGGGTGGAAAGATTTGGACAAAAATGATTAGGTATTGGAGTCATTGTTTAGAAGATGAGGCTTTTCCTGTTGGATAAGGAAGCTTTTTAAGCTTTCTTCTTTGTCTTTCATTGTTTGCTGAAGGTAATTCTTCCATACACGCAGCCATTAAAATGTGATTGCACTGAGACATTTTTATTTTATAACTCCAGGTCTCTATGCGGTTGGCTTTATGTAACTATTGAATATTTCAGTGCACAGTGCTTATTGCTATCTGTATTCATAAGTCAACAGGCAGTGGACAATAGCTTCATTTTCTACTTAGCTAAATAATAGTGGGAAATGATGATATTTGCCTTTTTTTCTTGACTGGGTAACTTTAAATGTGAGGCCTTTCCACAGGTGAGCTGAATAGATCTTGTTCAATTGGTACAGCTTAAGGGTCCTTAAACACAAAGGCCTCTGATCACCATCCAGAAAGCAGCAGATAATGGGAGCAATAGCAAAGAGGCCCTCTCACTGGGGCTGATAATGTTTGCTACAGCATCCTTTCTCTGTTCCTCTTCCTCAGAAGTCATAACCAAGGAATGGCTTTCAGTATGCACAGATGCTCATATTATTATGTTCTAAGTATGTTAACAGGAACAAACATAAGTTTATTTTTCTTCTCATGATAACTTATGAAAGCTTAAAACATGAAAGTTTGAAATGCTCGGAAATTGTATTCTTTTTTTTTAATAAGAATTTATTAAGTTTCAAGCAAAGATAAAAGCTACCGAAAAACAAAAAAACTACAAAGAAGAAAAGCTTAAAAAGTGTAGAAAAGCAAGATTTTTTTTTTTTTTCAAAATTACAAAAAGAGGTGACTTCCGACTTTTACCAGCAAGGATATACAACAATTTTCCATAATCAATCCCTTACTCTATATTAAACCAAAATCACATTATTTCAATAAATCATTCCATTGGCACATTATAAAAATCACTAAATACACTTGCTCCGTCCCCTTATATTAAATACATTATATCTATCTATCTATCTATCTATCTATCTATCTATCTATCTATCTATCTCCTAATCAACTCCCCCCCACAATAACATTTATTTAATTATTTCCTTCCTACTACTATTCTATACATTTCTCTGTACTATAATAAAGATAAAACTAAAAATCATAAATTGTCTGCCATTGTACTTGATAATTAACAATTTTAATACTCTTAATCATATTAAACCCAAAACCAGACATTTATTTTTTATTATACCTTAATTATCTTAATCCAAATCACGAAAGACAAATGAAATCAGCCAAACCCTAAAAGCAATCCAGATAAATATTCTTAAACCCTTATCCCACTTCAAAATAAACCAGAGCATTTACACATCCCCACAATGTGTACAGAGCTTCTTTCTTAAAAAATTGAACAGCCCAGCTGCCCCCTCAAAAACCCCAGCTCCCCTTCAGGAGACCTCCCATATATAGTAACCCCTTCTTTTCCATGGTGTTCCATCAGAAGATCAATTTCACTTATGGCTTGCAACTCGATCTGTCCCTTTAATTTCTTCAACTCGACTATCCGATCTTCATCCAGCATTTCAACAGAAGTCCCAATCTCACTCTTAGTAGAGACATTTCCATTGCTGTTAAATTCCTCAGTTTCATCCATGACACCCCCAACCAGATGAAACATGTTAGACCTCATATTTTCCACAATGTCCAGAATACCTTGCATAAAAACTTGGTAGGAATCAGAAAGAATCTGTTTAAAATCTCGGTGGAAGTCAGAGAAAGTCTGTTTAAAATCCTCCATGTCTCATGCAGCAGATTATGGTGCCCCCTAGGAGCTTAACCAGTGAAAGTCAAAGATATGAGTCTGTTTATCGTAAACCTCCCAGAGTCCCTCCTTGGGAGGGAGATGGGTAGTGATAAAGTTTGATAAATAAATAAATGAAAGAATTCTGGAATGTGTTTACACAAGCAAAAGTGAGATTACAGACAGTTCCGCAGGGAAAGTAGAAGCAGAAAACTGAACGTTCAAAACAGCTGATTCAATGTGTAGGAGAATGCTAGTATCTTCAAATTGAGTACAAAAATAATAACAGGGAGACAATTATTTACTTTCAATCTTCCTTAATATTCTTAACAAGATTTTTTTTAAAAAAAAATTGTTATGGAGATCATAGGCGAGGAAGAACAGGGTGCCTTCCAGGGTAAAAATGCACTCATAGCGTAGAAGACCTTGGGCGCCTGGCCAAGAAGTTCAGGCAGGACCCACCTTAGAGTTTCTGGGTTTTTTCCTTTAGAGCCTGCTAGTTTTGCTCAGTTTGGCAAGATTCTGTCTATATGGTAGAGACAATAAAGACTACAGCTTCATTCCTGGCTCAGCATAGTTTCTTCACCTTATTCCTGACAAAAATTTATCCCCCCCCCAAAAAAAACGATAAGCACCAAGAGAATCTGCTTCTCCTTGCTGTAGAAAACCTTTCTTAGGGTATGTGTACTTAAAAGAAATATAAATTGGGTGATTTAGAAATGGGGTGGCCAGTCTTAGTGTCCCTTTAAGGCTACAGTGTGGCTTGGACATGGTGACTTCCCAGCCACCCGGCTGCTCTTAAAGAGTTGAGTGCAAATGCTGTTTGTGATCTTCTGGCTGCAAGCAGCCATCCAGAGGACAGATGGGGTTATTCCAGGTGTTTTCCTTTTTCTGGAAAAACACTCCTGGGCTTCAGGAAATACCTGCCTGAGCCCGAAAAAACTGCCACGTTGACAGTGCTGCCCGCTAAGCCCACGGGCACAGCTATTCAGTCAGCCATGTCCCCACTAGAAGTTGGAAATTGTATTCTTGTTGATCAGAATGGTTGGCAGGAAATCAGAAATGCCAGTTGTGTTATACTTCCAGCAGTCTGTAAGGCCACTTTAAAACCATTGGATCAAAAGCATAAAATTACATTGTAAAGTATTACTTACCATACATGTAATTGTTCAATATGAAACCTCTATGAGAATGTTCATTGTAGTCACTGTGTAAGTGTTGATCTTCCATATACTTTGTAGCATTTTTAATAGGAGTTGGTTTGCAACAAAGGGGAACCCCTCCTCAAAATAATAGCACATGAAGTACAAGAAATAAAAATACGTAAGTTGTTTGTTTATGAAACTAAGAAAAAAGGCAGATATAATTAATTCAGTAAAGGTGTCCTGTTTTAATATAAGACAATATATAGAGAAGGAAATTGTCACAAAGACAGTTTTCATTTTGATACTGTGAAAACCCTTCAATTGTTCTTTCTGACATTTGGATCTATTTTTTATTGCAACATGCAGGAGCCAATGTATGCCATGGACTTTCAGAATAAGTTACATCTTGGAAAGGGGAAATAATGAAGAAGGAGCAAGGACTATTTTACACATCTTTAATCAGGGCTAAAGGTGCCATGGTCTGCCATCTCCAACATGGCTGGAGACTCAGAGGTAGAAAGTCTAATGTAGCCTGATGATGCTATCTGGGATTTGAGTTCATGGATTCTGAGGAGGTAGATAGAGTTCTCTAAAACACCAGCTCTATCACTTGAGGGCTGGATCCATGCCCTGTCTGATTTCTTCAGGTGGCTGGTATGTGTGTGTGGTTGTATTTGAGAGATGGTAAATAGCCCTTTGGGATAGAGGTTGGTACTAGCCATCTTGAAGGGGATGATGATGTCCCTACTCTTAAATAAGATGTAGCTTGATCCAACCATATTAGATAATTTCCACCCAGTATCCATTCTACCCTTTTAGAGAAAGTAGTGGGGCATCAGGTATTAACTATCCTAGATGAAGCAATTTATCTGGACCCATTTCAGTCAAAGTTCAGCCCAGGATATATGAGATGGAATTGCATTGGTTGTTCTGAGTAGCCTGTATTGGGACATGAACTGAGGAAGTGTGCCTCTTCTGGTCCTTCCAAACTTCTCAGAGACTTTGATACCATAAAGCAGAGTATCTTTCTGCACCAACTGGGTTTGGGTGTAAAGCCACTGTTTTGCAATGGTTCTGCAACTTTCTTAGTGGCCAGTTTCAGATGGTGGCTATTGGGGAAGAAAGATCAGCCCAGTAGCAACTCCCAGATGGGATGCCATAAAGATGAATCCTCCCCCATTTTTAAATATCTGTATGAAATTTCTGGGGAAGGTTGTCTGTAGGTTTAAGTGAAGCATAAGCATCCTGAGCCAAGCTGGATGTAAGAACTGACACTTTTGTATCCCAATAACAACCTGATTCATGCACAATTGAAATATGCAGAATTCAGATTTATTGAGAATGTGTACAGATCAAGAGAAAAGCTGTGATTGAAAATTCCCACCTAAGCTACTTAATTAAAAGTTACCAGACACCCCTCTCCCCCATTATATCTCTTCCCACCTAATTCCAATGGACAGTCATGCCAAGCACAGATGTCTCTGATGGTACAACCTCGACTTCCCCCACTTAACCAAACAGACTCCTTGGTGTCCCCCCTCCCATCTGGTTCTTGACCCGTGTTGACTCATCATGGCAGACAAACACGATTAGATGATTCATCAATCATTTGATTGTGGAGTCTGACACTGGAGATGCAGTAGAAGTCTAGGTCCAATGGCTGTAGGCTCTGGGGGACTGGATGGGATGAAACAAGTTAAAACCAAATGTTAGTAAGAGTGTAATGGTTGCCTAATCCCAAATACTCAGTCTCACAAGCTCGGGCTTAAAGATAACTGATTTATTAAAGGAATAGTATGCAAATACAGAGAAAGCTGAGAATGAGCAAAAGCGCGCCAAATACAAACTAAATACCCTCGCTTCAAACCCAATCCTGCCCCTCACCCCACCATAGCAACCACCCCCTCCCAGGTGTTGGCAACCGTCACACATCGGCCTGGGAAAGTAACCTTGAAGACATGTCATAACCCAAACATACATTCCTGCAGAACAGCAAGGAGATTACAGCCTGGTACGGCTGAAATTCCCCTCCCCGCAAATGACAGACACAGAACAGGAGAGTGACATGTGAAACGTTGCGATGTATTCAAACCATTGGAATGATGAACATGACAAAGAGAAAGTTACTGTCTCATGCCCCAAAACCATATGACTCTCTGTTGGTTCCTGTCTGGCTCTGGCTGGGGTGGCATCCCTCCCTCCCTGAAGAAGCAGGGGGACTTGGGGGTTCTTCTGGACACATGGCTACTTTATAATCAGCAGATGAAGACAATAGCCAGGCAAGCCTTTGCCCATCTTTGGCAACTGCACCTCTATTTGGAGTAAGAGGCCTTGACAATGTGACTCATGACCTCATCACCTTGAGGTGGGGCTATTACAATGCATTGTGCATGCAGTTGTTGTTAGAGGCTACTTGGAACTGCAATCAATACAGAATTTGGTTGCCCATGTGTTGGTGGTAATTGCTGTCACAGCCACATGATACAGGTTCTGTGTGTTCATGTGTGTGTGCGCGCATCAGTGTGTGTGCATCAGTTACTAATAGGTTTTTGAGCACAATTCAAAGTGTTGGTTTACCTCTAAAATCCTGCATGGATTGGTTCCCAGGTAACTGTCACTCTCCGATGGAATCCCCTTGTTGGGTGTGCTCAATCCAAGAAGGCATATTTGGGACCTCCTCATGAGATCTGGGGAGAAGAAGCAAGTTTTCTCGATGGCTACCCATCTGTTTTAGGGGACAGCCTTCCCCTAGAATTCAGGATGCCTTCTACTATGCTGTCATGCAGGAAGACTGTTTAAATATAGACCCTTTGGGTTTAATGGTCTATTAAGATTCCTTCATCTGTGAGGGTATTTTATTTGGTTTTATGTAATTATCTGATTTAATCTTCATTGTCATATGATGGTTTATGATGCTATCATTTTGTTTCTATTTTATGGCTGTAAACTGTCACTGTCCAGAGCTGGGATGGAGTTGGACTGCCTAAATAAAACGATAAAGAAATAAACTGTTGAAAGTAATTTTCAAGTTGGCAGTATATAAATAATGTAACAAATAAATATTGCTCACTGCAGATTCCTGGTGAGAGACATTACCACACTCTACATGTCTTTTTAAGATTCTCCATTTCCTAGCAATGCAATGAACTGGGCCAGCGAGATAGGCAGACTTGGTTATATAGAAGAAAATACACTTTCACCATAACAGGCTTTTTGCTGCTTGGGAGCTGTCCAAAGTCCTGAATATCTGACAAATCTTTCCTGGTTCTCCTGAAACTGTGAATCCTAGTCAGCCCATTATTTCTTGTTCTGGTTTTCTCTAGACTACTGAAGAGTTGTTTTCTTGAAACACCTGGTTGGGATTAACATCACCAAAATTACAGAGAAAAGCATACTGTAATAATAAATGGGTCTGTCTGGAGACCCATCACACATTTTGCTATATAGAAATAATTACATACCACCTGAGGCTCAGAAACATAATCTAAGCCCTTTATTCCCATTGATTTCCATTGCAGAAATTAAAGAATGTGAAACCCTCCCACTGAAAATAATTGGTATGAAAAGTGCTTAACTTTGGCTAGAAATTGCTTTAAATCATTTAAAACTTGACACTATTATTTAGGTTCTGAACCCTCCCATAGTTGTTGCAAATCCAATAGTAGTTACCATGATAAATGAGCAATAAATTACTACATAAATGTCAATACACTTCATAGAATTTAATTGGAAAATATACATTGACTATGACTTGGAACATTCTGCTTATGCCTATTAGCTGTAGCAATTCCATTCTGCCAGTAGTGAAGGTCTGTTTAGTGATCTGATCCAGAGCCATAAAACAGATTTTTAAAAATGAATTCTGGTCCTTTTTGAAAATTGGTTTTCTAAATTTCAAGCTTCCTGAAATTTGTACATGAGATAGATCACGTTTTTTTTTCCTCAACACTATGGAACAGAAGACACTGGTTTGTTTATTTTTAACTCTATGATTTTCACAATGGGTTTAATTCATACTCCATTTATTTTAATGGCAAAGCTGTCATAGAATTATGTTGCAGCCATTATAACTTGGAACTGAAACATTTAAGACAATACATTTCACAAAATTTACTAAAATGTTGAATTGGAAATGGAATCTTAAGCATAAAGATGAATCATGGAAGTTTGGGTGTTGAGAGGCAACAGTAATCCTTAGAATAGAAGGAAGCTATTTTCTTTTCTTTCTGATATAAGCAGCTGACAGAATCTTAGAACTTTCTGGGATTTTAAGGTCTTTGCAGGCAACCAGGAATAGCACAGTCTTGAATCTAGCCTTAGTAGCATTATGTTCTGTACCAATTCAATAAATGGAAAGGTAGCTTTGCTACAAATGCACAGTCAATGCTGCACAGGCATTGTTTTACTCCCCCCCCCCCCCCCCCCGCCATTAGTTGTTTTGCTTATTAGAGAATAACATGTTTCACACAGTTTTACAACAATATTGTTTTGTGTTACTGTAATAGCCTATGATCACTATGAAAAAAATATATTCATTGTTTAAGAGTACACATACATATAGGAATGACCCAGTTAAACCAAATGGGACTTCAATCTTCATAAACACACATCAAGTCAGGCTGCATGCTTGCAATAAGCATACTTTCTTGGAAGAAAGCCCCAATTACATTTGAATCAGTATTTGGGGGCTAGGCAGTATGGCAAAGAAAAAGGAGGAAGAGGAGAAGGATTGTAAATTACAATTAAAAGACTTAGAATTAGTGGGATTCCCAAATATGAAGAGTATGCCCTCCACCTTAACTACAACTGACTTCAATCAATACATTTACAAGAGCAAAGTTACTTTGGTACTCATTGAGTATATGGCTTGTCTTTTGAATGTTTAAGCAAATAGTCAGTAGGGAAAGGACCACAAAAGTTATATTTCTAAGGGATTCAGAAAAGAGAAAATAGTATATTGTGGCAAATGTTAGAGATTTTTCGCTGGGTGTGTATTTCAATACTGATTTTCTCTAATTCAAGAGCTATGAACTACAACAGGGATCATAAGTGTCAGTGTGAATTACAAGTGATTTGTAAAGATTTGGCAAGTGGATAAGAGACTGTCTATCTTCTGAGAGTAAATTTTGGAGAACTATTACGAGTAGAAAACTGTTCAATAGTATAGGTTATAAGTGCTGATACTATTTGTTTGCTTCTCTTGCACCATCATGTCACAGGAGATCTTGTTTGGACTTAGTACTTGAGCCATATGCAATAAACTGAGAAAAAAAATCCAGAAGAAGACAGTGGCAAACATCTTCTGTATTATTGCCATGAGAACAGCATATTTATGTCCATGCAGTTATTACAAACTGAACTTGACTTGGTGGAGATTTTAGCTTAACTTGCACTAGCATAATTGGAAACTATAAAATTCCCTAAAAACCTAAATGAAACAAAATACATTACCTGAAACTCTTAATGGTGATCCTATAAACTTGCCCCTTATTACATCATGTCTCCCACACAATCATTTAAAATTGTATTTTTTAAAATAGCAGAACAGAACTCATGTTCCTTCATTTTTTTGTTAGCCAGCAGCCTTTTTCACCAATGTTTAGGCATCCTTTCACATTGAGACTTCAGCAAAGGATTGTTACCTTGTCGTGGTGCTGGAGCTTGAGCACCTCAATGATGCCATGAGCTAAACCATGAAGGGCCACCCAAGACGGGAAGGTCATGACAGAGAGGTCAGACTAAATGCGATCCCTGGGGAAGGTAATGGCAACCCACCCCAGTATTCTTGCCGTGAAAACTAAATGGATCAGTACAACCAGAGATATGTCGGTATACCATCGGAAGATGAGACCCCCAGGTCGGAAGATGGTCAAAATGCTACTGGGGAGGAACAGAGGATGAGTTCAACTAGCCCCAGACGTGATGACGCAGCTAGCTCAAAGCCGAAAGGACGGCTAGCGGCCGACAGTGCTGGTGGGGAATGGCGAATCCAATGTTCTAAAGATCAACACACCATTGGGACCTGGAATGTAAGATCTATGAGCCAGGGCAAATTGGATGTGGTTATTGGTGAGCTGTCAAGATTAAAGATTGACATTTTGGGCATCAGTGAACTGAAATGGACTGGAATGGGCCACTTCACATCAAATGGCCACCAGATCTACTACTGTGGACAAGAGGACCACAGAAGAAATGGAGTAGCCTTCATAATTAATAGTAAAGTGGCTAAAGCAGTGCTCGGATACAATCCAAAAAACGATAGAATGATCTCAATTCGAATTCAGGGCAAGCCATCTAACATCACAGTGATCCAAATATACGCCCCAACCACAGATGCTGAAGAAGCTGAAGTAGAGCAGTTCTATGAGGATCTGCAGCACCTACTGGACAACACGCCTAAAAGAGATGTTATTTTCATCACGGGAGACTGGAATGCTAAGGTGGGCAGTCAAATGACACCTGGAATTACAGGTAAGCATGGCCTGGGAGAACAAAACAAAGCAGGACATAGGCTGATAGAATTTTGCCAAGAAAACTCACTCTGCATAACAAACACTCTCTTCCAACAACCTAGAAGAAGAAGAGATCAAGAAAAGATGGCAAGAATATAAAGAAGACCTGTATAGGAAGGATAACAATATCGGGGATAGGTTTGACGGTGTGGTCAGTGAGCTAGAGCCAGACATCCTGAAGAGTGAGGTTGAGTGGGCCTTAAGAAGCATTGCTAATAACAAGGCAGCAGGAGATGACGGCATCCCAGCTGAACTGTTCAAAATCTTGCGAGATGATGCTGTCAAGGTAATGCATGCTATATGCCAGAAATTTGGAAAACACAGGAATGGCCATCAGATTGGAAAAAAATCAACTTATATCCCCATACCAAAAAAGGGAAACACTAAAGAATGTTCAAACTATTGAACAGTGGCACTCATCTCACATGCCAGTAAGGTAATGCTCAAGATCCTGCAAGGTAGACTTCAGCAATTCATGGAGTGAGAATTGCCAGATGTACAAGCTGGGTTTAGAAAAGGCAGAGGAGCGAGGGATCAAATTGCCAAAATCCGATGGATAATGGAAAAAGCCAGGGAGTTTCAGAAAAACATCTATTTCTGTTTGATTGACTATTCTAAAGCCTTTGACTGTGTGGACCATAACAAATTGTGGCAAGTTCTTAGTGGTATGGGGATACCAAGTCATCTTGTAAGCCTCCTGAAGAATCTGTATAACGACCAAGTAGCAACAGTAAGTGTTAAGGTTTCCCTACTAACAGATTAAGCTACTTTTATACCTAATCATTTGGCCAGGTGAAGGGGTTGCATTTGATTGTCTCCTCTCACGTGCTTCATGCAAAATAGCCTGGGGGGAGGACCTGCCCGGACTTGTTCTTCACTTCTTCTTTTTCTCTCTGCTGGAAATGTAGCTCAGCAAGGCTTGCTCCAAAAAGGGAGCTAGGTCCTTTAAATGTTTTGCTTTTTTGTTTTCTGTAAATAAATTATTTTTATAGAAATGCTTGGTGTGTGACTTTTTTGACCTCTCCTGGGCTAAAGGTTTTCCCAGCATCTGCAACAGGTTATGGGCCCAGTAAACAGCCCAGTAAAACCCAGAGAGAAAAGAGAGGTCAGCTCCACACCTCGTGCACAATTTAAAGGCAGGTAGCAAAGACCTGTGAAGATTTTCTTTGGAGCCACCTGGAGATTTTCCAGCAACTGCCGGTCTGCAGGACTTAGAAGCTAGCTGAGGTGACTTGCAAAAGAAGGAAGAAGCCATGGCTACCTCCCAGCCCTCAGCGATGCCTCTGGAGCGCCTATCAGAGACCAACTATTTGAATTGGGCCCTGAAGATGGAAATGTATCTTCGCAGAGAGAATCTTTGGCTGCCAATTGGTGAGCAAACCCCCCAAAATCCCAATGCTGAATGGCTGAGACAGGATGAGCGGGCTAGAGCCACCATTATCCTGGGAGTTGAGGACAATCAGCTAGTCCACGTGCGAGGCATGCAGTCTGCAAAGCAACTTTGGGACGCTTTGAGAGACTTATATGTAAAGGCAACAGCAGGGAGTAAAGTTACTCTGACGAAAAAGCTGTACAGAGCCTACCTTGCAGAAGGAGAAAGCCTTCCTGAGCACCTGCATTATATTCAGCAGCTGTTTGTTGAGTTGCAGGAGAGAGGAATGGAATTTACACCTCTCACAAAATCCTATATCCTCCTGTCCTCACTAAATGAAACGTGGGACACGCTGATTTGTACCCTGGAGGCTATGCCTGAAGCAGACCTCACCCCATCGTATGTTACACAGCGCTTACTCGCTGAATGGGAGAAGAGAGAGGAAAGATCCCCCCCCCATCTCTTCTGGAAAGCTGCAAGACCAGAAAATAAGGGAAAAGAAGGGAAAGGAACCTGAGGCCACAGCGCTAGCAAGCCAGTGATGCTTCACTTGTGGTTCAGCTGGACATTTGCAAAGAGACTGTGCCATGAGACCCAAGAGTAGAAAGACAGAGCAGAAGAACACAATGGCAACACAGAAGAAGGCTCTTCAGACAACCCAAATTGCACAGGTTGCTGAGAAGGGTAATTCTGATGTATGGGTGTTAGATTCTGGGGCCAGTTGTCATTTATGTAATTGTAAAAGCTCTTTTGTGTCACTGTCTAAAACTGAAAGACAAAGTGTATCTTTGGCTGATGGGTCTGTGACCAAAATTATGGGACAAGGTGACTTGTATTTATCCTGCTTAGGAGAAACTGTAAAAGGTGTGTTGTATGTGCCAAATTTACAATCAAACCTTTTATCTGTGGCACAATTGGCTGCAACAAGGTATATCATAACATTTAAGAAAAATGGTTGTGAGATACGTAAAAATGGGAAATTGTGTGCTACTGGTATGTTAAAAGACTCCTTGTACATTGTGCAAAATGCAAGGAAGCCAAGCTGCAAGGCTGCAGTTGGCAACACACCATATCATGACCAATGTGTACACCTGATGCACAGGAGATTTGGTCATGCTAATATCAAGTATATAGCACAAATGCCACAGCTGTGTGCTGACCTAAAGATAAAACCCTGTGATAAATACTTAGACTGTGTAGTTTGCAAAGAATGCAAAACACTAAAAGCTCCTGTGAGTAAGCACAGTGACAGAGTTACAACTAGACCTTTGGAAATTGTACACTCTGATATTATTGGTCCTTTTGCTCCAAGTCTTGGACAAGCAAGGTATGCAATGACCATCATTGATGATTTCTCAAGATACACATTTATCTACATCTTAAAACATAAAGATGAGGCATTTGAGAAATTTAAAAGTTTTGTGACATGGGCAAATGGAAAATTCCCTAGGCCTGTATCTGCACTCCAATGTGATAGAGGAGGAGAATACCTTTCTCACAAATTCAGAAGGTTCCTAGTGGAAAAAGGGATAGAACAAATTCTTTCTAACCCGTACACCCCTCAGCAAAATGGTGTTGCTGAAAGAAAGGGCAGAACCTTGCAAAATGCGATGGAATGCATGTTAAAAGATTCACGCTTATGTTTTAAGTTCTGGGGAGAAGCTTTATCGACTGCTTGTTATGTTCAGAACAGGTTGTATAACTCTATGATTCAGGACACTCCATTCCATTTGTTTTATGGTGTGAAACCAAAGGTAAGCCATCTTAGAGTGTTTGGTAGCACTGCATGGGTTCACATTCCAAAACAGCAGAGAAGGAAAGGAGGCCCCACAACAAAGAAAGCCATCTTTGTTGGCTATGAACAAAGCCAGAGGAGCTACAGGTTCATAATGGGAGAGAAATTAATAATTAGCAAAAACGCTTCTTTTGCTGAACAAAACTGGGGGAGATTAAATTCTAGCTCTCCAGTTGAACTGACCACCACAAGAGAACAGCAAGGACTTGCTGATGGTGATCTTTTGCCTGATGAGGACATTAAACCAGAAAAGCAAACTGAAGATCTGTCTGATGAGATAGATGCTTCTCAGGAAAGTGATAGGAGTCAAAATTTAAGCCCTGTATTACCTCGCAGATCTCAGAGGAGTAATAAAGGCGTTCCTCCATCACGTTTTCAGGCTGAAACAGTAAAGGCTTTTCACATATTCACAGAACCTGAGTCTTTAGAACAAGTGAATGCTTTACCACCTGAGATTGCACAAAATTGGCATTCTGCCATGCAACAGGAATTAGCATCCTTGAAAGAAAATAAAACATGGAAACTGGTAAATCTACCTCCCAATGAACGCTGTCTGGGTTGTAGGTGGGTTTTCAAACTGAAAAGGGATGCTGATGGCAAAATCCAAAAATATAAAGCAAGGTTGGTTGCAAAAGGGTTCACACAAAGGAAAGATTTAGACTTTGACAAGACTTTTGCACCAGTTACTAAAGGTGAATCAATTAGATTACTGTTAAAAGTTGCTGCACTCAAAGGAATGTCAGTTAACCACTATGACATTCAAACTGCATTTCTCTATGGTGATTTAGACCACAGATTATACATGCAGCAACCCCCTGGCTATGAAAAAGGGGAGAATCTAGTCTGTGAACTGCAGAAGTCAATCTATGGGTTAAAACAAGCTGCTAGATCCTGGAACCAAAAAGTAGATGAAAAACTGCAGAATTTTGGTTTTGAAAAAGGAAAAGCAGATCCCTGTGTATATATGAAGAAGGACAAACAAGGCTGTATGTATCTGTGCATTTATGTTGATGATTTGCTGCTGTTCACATCAACAGAAAAACAAAGGCTTGATTTTGAAGCCTGCATGAAAAGCCATTTCATATTAAAAAGCCTTGGAGTTGTGACCAATTACCTAGGTTTGGAAAAACACAGGAAGAAAAATGGTAACTTTCTGTTAAACCAAAGGGGAGATAATGGTAATGTGAATGGAAAGACATATAAAGTCAGAGAAGATTGGTTTGCATCTTAATCTGTAGTGTAAAAAGGGGAGTGTTAAGGTTTCCCTACTAACAGATTAAGCTACTTTTATACCTAATCATTTGGCCAGGTGAAGGGGTTGCATTTGATTGTCTCCTCTCACGTGCTTCATGCAAAATAGCCTGGGGGGAGGACCTGCCCGGACTTGTTCTTCACTTCTTCTTTTTCTCTCTGCTGGAAATGTAGCTCAGCAAGGCTTGCTCCAAAAAGGGAGCTAGGTCCTTTAAATGTTTTGCTTTTGTTTTTGTTTTCTGTAAATAAATTATTTTTATAGAAATGCTTGGTGTGTGACTTTTTTGACCTCTCCTGGGCTAAAGGCTTTCCCAGCATCTGCAACAGTAAGAACAGACCACGGAACAACAGACTGGTTTAAGATTGGGAAAGGAGTATGGCAGGGCTGTATACTCTCACCCTACCTATTCAACTTGTTTGCAGAACACATCATGCGACATGCTGGGCTTGAGGAATCCAAGGCTGGAGTTAAAATTGCTGGAAGAAACATTAACAACCTCAGATATGCAGATGATACCACTTTGATGGCTGAAAGCGAAGAGGAACTGAGGAGCCTTATGATGAAGGTGAAAGAAGAAAGTGCAAAAGCTGGCTTGCAGCTAATCGTCAAAAAAACCAAGATTATGGCAACCAGCTTGATTGATAACTGGCAAATAGAGGGAGAAAATGTAGAAGCAGTGAAAGACTTTGTATTTCTTGTTGCGAAGATTAGTGCAGATGCTGACTGCAGTCAGGAAATCAGAAGACGCTTAATCCTTGGGAGAAGAGCAATGACAAATCCCGATAAAATAGTCAAGAGCAGAGACATCACGCTGACAACAAAGGTCCGCATAGTTAAAGCAATGGTATTCCCAGTAGTAACATATGGCTGCGAGAGCTGGACCATAAGGAAGGCTGAGCGAAGGAAGATCGATGCTTTGGAACTGTGGTGTTGGAGGAAAATTCTGAGAGTGCCTTGGACTGCAAGAAGATCAAACCAGTCCATACTCCAGGAAATAAAGCCAGACTGCTCACTTGAGGGAATGATATTAAAGGCAAAACTGAAATACTTTGGCCACATAATGAGAAGACAGGATACCCTGGAGAAGATGCTGATGCTAGGGAGAGTGGAGGGCAAAAGGAAGAGGGGCCGACCAAGGGCAAGGTGGATGGATGATATTCTAGAGGTGACGGACTCGTCCCTGGGGGAGCTGGGGGTGTTGACGACCGACAGGAAGGTCTGGCGTGGGCTGGTCCATGATGTCATGAAGAGTCGGAAGCGACTAAATGAATAAACAACAACAACAATCACATTGAGAATGGATCAGCATTAATGTAATTAAAAGAATGGTTGCCAAGATATTATTCATAATGTTTAAATTATCTTCCTTCCCCCTTGTGCCTCTGTGCATGTTCATCCTTCTTATGATCAAAACATTTTATTCCTTTTCCTTGTGTTTCTCTTGGAACAGATTCTTATTGCTTCTATTTGAAGCAGTTGCTAAAGGTTCAAAATACACGTCAGATATACTCATAATCTGGAGCAAAGCCTATAGAACACTAGGCATGTTTTCCTAGTCCTTAAGAGAGTAATTGCCAAATTGAGTGAGTTCTATCATCATCTAAAAATATAAAGATGCCCCCCAGTCAAGTTTGACTCCTGATCACTGCATTCATGGCATTTTCCTGACAGTGTCATGGCAGTGATTTGCCACTGCTTTCTTCATGGATTTTAATGTTGTCTTTCCCAGTTTAAAACAGTCCTAGAATTCCTAGTCAGTCCCCCATCCAAGTACTTAAGTGATCTTGCTTAGCTTTTGAGTACAGCAAAGAATTCCTAGGTGCTGCTTTTTATAATAATTTGCTATGCATGCCTATGTCTAAAATATATACTTGCCTACTCAGCTGTGCTGAATGCATGAAAGTAGAATTAGGTACATGCCTATTTTAAAACTTCAAAAAATATACCAGAAGGATCACTAAGAGTCACTAAAAGTTAAATAAAAGTCTGGTTTTATTTAGTTTGTAATCATGTCTCTGTTGATGGCTAATACTGAAGATTTCACAGGTTAACTTAATCTTCATACCTTATATGATACTGTTATGTTTTTTCCCCTCCAACCTTCCCAAGCAGGCTTACCCCTTAAACACTCTCAGCAAAATGCCTTGCTTCTGTATATAGAAGCAAGTGCAATTATCACCATTGCCCTCTAACCAAAGAAAATTTTGCCATGGATGAATTTTGTGACTCCACAAACAACTTCTTTGTCCGTCCTTTAATGGGAGCTGAGAAATTGTACAATCTTTTATTAAGTTAGAGATTCCCACATTTTCTGAACCAGAAAAACTGTGGATAATATCTTTCAAAGAAGCCAGGATATGTAGCCCATTATTGCTCGTCTTGGAACAATAAGTAATAGTTTCATAGTCCAAATGAAATAAGAACATATGATTTCTGATTTGTTTTCTCATGTAACTGAAGTAAGGCATGAAGTGACAGAATTAATTTATCTATCTATCTATCTATCTATCTATCTATCTATCTATCTATCTATCTATCTATCTATCTATCTATCTATCTATCTTACAAAACTGAAATAAGATTCTCTGAATGTAGCCATGGTTCCAGTCTTATAGATCCATCCTGCCACTTAGTTTTGGGGTAAGGAACATTATGTAAAGCACTGAAAGGGAGTAAGAAATAGTCACAGAAATAAAAGGTGTGAGATAAGGATATAGCTAAAGACAGTTTAAAGCAACTCATTATACATCTCCACATCTTTCTATCCATGCAAATTATCTAATCAACATTTAGTTTTTCTATTCATGGTTACTACCATTCCCTCTGTACATTGGAACAATAAAGGCTTTTTAATTATGAGGCACAGATGTGGTCTATATACACACTTAACCAAATTAGTTCATTACTTTTATTTTTACTTCCATTCACCCTGCTGGAGGCTCTTGTTTAGCACTTTCTTCCACATCCAAGACGATTTTTTAAATTTCCATCAAAATTGCTCTGACTTTCCTCTGCTTCTTTTAATCTTAACTGTTCCTTGCTCTGTTTTACCATATTCTTTGCAATATTTCTCTTTCTATATATATGTTGTTCTGAACAATACCTTTCTTTCAACCTCATTTTCTTTGCATCAACCATTTTCTTAAATATATTTTTCCTTACCCACTGCCTCTTCCACTTCATCATCATTTTACATATTTCCTATTAGCATAACTTCTTTGCTACTCTGTAAAATAATTCCTTTCACTCTAGTCAAAGGAGCTTCAATATCCTCATTTTTTTTATATTTACTTTCCTTTCATTCTGTTGAGAGATTAATCTTTTTTTAATGCTTTTTCACATAGGGCACACACTTTCTCTTCCTTCAGACTAGTCTTTTTCACATCTTTCCCTTTTTTCTATTTCCATGTTTTTCCTGTGATCTATTCTTGACAGAAAAAATGGCTGGTCTCACATCCAGAATTTCACCATTCTTCATTAATTTTCTCAATCTTGCATTCCAACAATCAGTATTACATGTAGATTTATATCCATTTGTTTGCCATATGTACATATGAATAGACATGTTTAAACCATATGTTCACAATAAACAGATTTTTTTTTCCGAAGCAGATGCTAATCAAACTGTTACAATTCTCTTTCATTCTTGGGTCTCCGAATGACCCTGTACCTTTTTCTTATTTAGTTGTCTTATTCCCACCCATCCATTATGCCAGAACAGCAAAACAGTATTTTTGTTGTTGTTGTTCTGGATTATAATCATTCAGAATGTTGCACCATTTTTTTCAAAAAGTAATTGCTTTTCCATTATCACTGATTCCTGGAGTGTAACATACAACATTTTGTTGTTTATTCATTCACTTACTTCTGACTCTTCATGACTTCATGGGCCAGCCCACACCAGAGCTTCCTGTCGGTCGTCAACACCCCCAGCTCCCCCAGGGACAAGTCCGTCACCTCTATAATATCATCCATCCACCTTGCCATTGGTCGGCCCCTCTTCCTTTTGCCTTCTACCCTCCCTAGCATCAGCATCTTCTCCAGGGTGTCCTGTCTTCTCATGATGTGGCCAAAGTATTTCAGTTTTGCCTTTAATATCATTCCCTCAAGTGAGCAGTCTGGCTTTATTTCCTGGAGTATGGACTGGTTTGATCTTCTTCCAGTCCAAGGCACTCTCAGAATTTTCCTCCGACACCCCAGTTCAAAAGCATCTATCTTCCTTCTCTCAACCTTCCTTATGGTCCAGCTCTCACAGCCATATGTTACTACTGGGAATACCATTGCTTTAACTATGTGGACCTTTGTTGTCAGCGTGATGTCTCTGCTCTTAACTATTTTATCGAGATTTGTCATTGCTCTTCTCCCAAGGATTAAACATCTTCTGATTTCCTGACTACAGTCAGCATCCGCAGTAATCTTCGCACGTAAAAATACAAAGTCCTTCACTGTCTCTACGTTTTCTCCCTCTATTTGCCAGTTATCAATCAAGCTGATTGCCATAATCTTGGTTTTGTTGAGGTTTATCTGCAAGCCAGCTTTTGCACTTTCTTCTTTCACCTTCGTCATAAGGCTCCTCAGTTCCTCTTCACTTCCAGACATCAAAGTGGTATCATCTGCATATCTGAGATTGTTAATGTTTCTTCCAGTGATTTTAATCCCAGCCTTGGATTCCTCAAGCTCAGCATGTTGCATGATGTGTTCTGTGTACAAGCTGAATAGGTAGGGTGAGAGTATACAACCCTGCCATACTCCTTTCCCAACCTTAAACCAGTCCGTTGTTCCATGGCCTATTCTTACTGTTGCTACTTGGTCGTTATACAGATTCCTCAGGAGGCATACAAGATGACTTGGTATCCCCATACCACTAAGAACTTGCCACAATTTGTTCTGGTCCACACAGTCAAAGGCTTTAGAATAGTCAATAAAACGGAAATAGATGTTTTTCTGAAACTCCCTGGCTTTTTCCATGATCCATCGGATATTGGCAATTTGGTCTCTAGTTCCTCTGCCTTTTCTAAACCCAGCTTGTACATCTGGCAATTCTCGCTCCATGAATTGCTGAAGTCTACCTTGCAGGATCTTGAGCATTATCTTACTGGCATGTGAGATGAGTGCCACTGTTCGATAGTTTGAACATTCTTTAGTGTTTCCCTTTTTTGGTATGGGGATATAAGTTGATTTTTTCCAATCTGATGGCCATTCTTGTGTTTTCCAAATTTGCTGGCATATAGCATGCATTACCTTGACAGCATCATCTCACAAGATTTTGAACAATTCAGCTGGGATACCGTCATCTCCTGCTGCCTTGCTTTAGCAATGCTTCTTAAGGCCCATTCAACCTCACTCTTCAGGATGTCTGGCTCTAGCTCACTGACCACACCGTCAAAGCTATCTCTGATATTGTTATCCTTCCTATACAGGTCTTTCATATATTCTTGCCACCTTTTCTTGATCTCTTCTTCTGTTAAGCCATCTCTTAGGTTATTGGAAGACAGTGTTTGTTATGCAGAGTGAGTTGTCTTGGCAAAATTCTATCAGCCTATGTCCTGCTTCATTTTGTTCTCCCAGGCCATGCTTACCTGTAATTCCCGGTTTCATCTTACTGCCCACCTTAGCATTCCAGTCTCCTGTAATGAAAATAATGTCTCTTTTAGGCGTATTGTCCAGTAGGTGCTGCAGATCCTCATAGAACTGCTCTACTTCAGCTTCTTCAGCATCTTTTGTTGGGACATATATTTGGATCACTGTGATGTTAGATGGCTTGCTCTGTGATGTCGAATTGAGATCATTCTATCGTTTTTTTGGATTGTATCCAAGCACTGCTTTAGCCACTTTACTATTAATTATGAAGGCTACTCCATTTCTTCTGTGGTCCTCTTGTCCACAGTAGTAGATCTTGTGGTCATTTGATGTGAAGTGGTCCATTCCAGTCCAATTTAGTTCACTGATGCCCAAAATGTCAATCTTTAAGTGAACTAAGTTCACTTAGTTATTAATCCTTTTAGGGCATCTCAGTGAACAAAAGCTGATGGAAGCCAACTAGTTCCATTCTGCAGATACAGTTTAAAAAAAAATCTAGAAGAGATAACAGATAGAATGGATAACTTGGGCCAAATGAGGATTTAACATTCTTCCAACGTTTGCATCAGCAACTAGGAAAATGCTAAGAAGCTGCAGCTTAGAATAATAATACATACAAAATAATTAGTGGACAAGCTGGCTCTACCATATTATCACTGTATTTACCTTTTATCTTTTTAACTGATAGTTAAATTCTTATCTAATTCTTCCATTTGTCTCATGATATGATTCTGCAATAAAATGAAACACATGGATAAAAGTGGGATGCATGTAAAATATATATGGATACTATGAGAGAAGATAACAGAGGTGATTACTTACAATATTTTGAATTACATAAACATACTGTCTAAAGGTCTTATACTTGCTAACCTGATTTTTCTCTCAGGCAGCAAAACTCCAACCTAGCTGGAAGTTGTAGTTCAGCACATCTGGAGAACAGGTTGGGAAAGTATATTCTAAAACATAGAAACAAAACAACACAAACCCTTTGACTGATTAAAGGTGGTAATAATGTCTCCTTTGCCTTCCTTTCTCCAACCCTACTCAATTATTCAAACTGCCATACTTGCTGAGTGGTTACTCATTTGGCTCCCCCTACTATCTTAGAAATCTCAGTAGATGGCAGCACCTGGCTCTCCTTGGCTTAGCATCTTAGCAGGGTTTGGCCTGGTTAATACTCAGACAGGAGATTACCAGGACTGCACATTAGACAAAGAAATCAAAAAGAACATCTTGGAGTAAGGTAATGATAAATCACTTCGCATTGTTGCTTAGAATTGCTGTTCATCTGGTCATCAGGAATATAGCACAACTTGAAGGAGATCCTACTTTTACTATTGTAGAATGAAATGTGTGTTCTGAATCTAAGACCTCAGTTTCAAAAGGTGGATAAAGATGAATTATTCTTCATAGTACAGCTACTTCTAATGAAATTATCAGAATTTAACTTTTTCTGTACTTGCTGTTTCCTCATTCTATCCTGCCCCTTGGATAGGTTTTCTTTTGAACAGTTGGCTTTGAGTAACTTGAAACAAGGACCTATCTGATTAAGAGTGCCTGTTCTCTTCCCCGTTGTTTTTTAATTACAAATCATTCCTGTTATAACCTGTGGTTGGATATAACCTAGGTCTACCATATCTGGGCTCCAAAAATCCAGATGACCATTAGATAGAGGGGTTACATCTATTACGTAACAATATAATGAATCCTAATTCATATGTAATGATTGCTGATTTCTTCGGCAGTGGTGACTCCTGATTTGTAGCCTATGAAATGTGTGATGCTTTTACTTTTAGAATCTGTCAATCACATTGGATGTGAATACAGGTTGTAACGATATAGAAAACAGTCACCGTGGGTTCCCTGAATATAAGTTGCACAATGTCCAAAGAGCTAATTGACAAAACAAGCAACCGATACATATTAGTGTGTGTGTATATACACATATAATCACATACCAGCTGTGTGAATTAAATCCAAGCTTCAGGAAAAAAAAAAACAACCTACAAGTTTCTGGTTTATTGGTAAAGATGGCAATTGATTACCTTGCTTAGGAAAACTACAACTGTAGAAGTGTTAACTGTTGGTCTTTTATTGGTCCAGTTTATGAACAGCATTCCTAGCAATGAAGATGCTTGATTTTGATGGTACGGCAACAGTGGTTTCAGGCAACAGGATGTACCGGCCCAAGTAGAAAGTTTTCTTCCAGAAGTGACAGTTCTGAGATTTGAGTAGGTATAGAGAGGAAGGAGTAGCTTCTCCTTCTGCATTCATTCTCGAAGAAAGGCTGCCTGTCGGGGTCCACCATCCTAGTATTGCCTTCCACCCCTGCCTGCCTTGTTGACAGCTTTATAGCACCTGCCAGCACAGCTATGCGGGACAAAGACATATTACATCAGGGCTGATCTCTTGATTAGCAACCATTACTTTTGTTTAACAGTCTGGTGGTAGGAATTCTAGCCCCCTGGAGAAAGCGATTCCCCCTCATTTTAGTGCTGCCATCCTAATTATGCTCATGCAAAATAAAGTGATCACAACAAGGTTTATACTTCTCGAACTCTGTTTCTGTTATGTCCAGATAGGAAGGGACAGATGGAGCCTATTTCAATAGATGAAAAGATTTGAAGGGAGAAGCTGGGGTAATGAACTCATTTTTACACCTACAGTCGATAGCAGAGTTTGCCCAGCTTATGAAGGGCTATAGACTTTTTGTACCTTATTAATTCCCAGAAAGCTGATGCCCTGATGTCCAAATTGGACATTTTGTGGGAAGTACTGTATGTGTGACTGCCAGGTGTAATTCCAGAGGAAAGGAATGTTTGTGTAATTGGAAGAAATTTTGATATAACTTGTTTGTGTGACATATAATAGGCTGGGATGGTTTGACTGCAAAGGCAGTACAATGCCTATAGTGAAGCGTGGATTACCAGGCCTTATAAATTCTTAGCATATAATCACTTGCCATAAACCGTAAATTCAAGGAAGTGGTCCAAAGATAGAATATTTGGGATCAATATGCCATATTCATTTATTAATGTATTTATAATTTATATGTATAAGGCCACCCAACTCGTCATTGACTCTGGGTGATGTACAGATTAAATCAGATATAATACTTAAAAACAACAAAAATAAACATGTCAGGGTAGAACAAACATACTTCAATCAAAACAGACACTGAAACATGCCATGACTTATCCCAAAGCTTGGAGAAAAACATGGCTTCTCTAAAATCATTTAAGAGTTTGTAAGGTGGTAAAAGTCTGAACCTTGGGAAGGAGGGGGGATGCTATTCCAAAGGGCAGGCTCTGTGACAGAGAAGGCGTGCTTTCTGGGCCCCATCAGATGACATTGCTTAATGAATAGGACACAAAGTGCACCTACTCTGTCAGATCTTATGGGTCAGGCAGAAATGATGGGAGAGAGGTGGTCCCTAAGAGAGTCAAGCCCTATGCCACCAAGGGCTTTATAAGTGATAACCAGCATCTTGAACTGCACATGGAAGCTCATTGGTAACCAGTGCAGCTCTTGTAGCAGAGATGTTACATGGGTGAAGTGTATTCAGGAAAGGGTGCAATTGTGTAGCAAATGAGCCTGTGCAAAGGCCTTCCTGGCTACAGCTGCCATCTGATATTTGAGCTGGACAGTGAATCCAGGAGGATCCCCAAATTGTTTATCAGTTCTGTATGGGTGAGTGCCCCACAATTCAGAACCAAAGAAGAGATTTTCCAGCACCAAGAGAACCATGCACCATAGTACCAAGGGAACCAGCACCAAGAGAACCATAGGCTGAACCACACACAGGAAGGCTAAAACTATGTTTATTGAGATTGTCTATAATAGCAGACTCTTGCAAGTCTGATTGTGCTGTTCCTCCTCCTCTTCCTCCTCCTCTTCCTTTAAGTTCAGTGAGTTAGGGAGGCATCTGCCTGAGCTGCTTCTGAATATTATCTTACTGTTCTGGATTTTAAAAAAGCTTTAGCCCCTTTTGCCAAGGCAGTGGTTTCTGTCTGTCTGTCTGTCGTCTGGCTGAAGTTATTGACCACCCAACTCCAGTGGACTCTGGGCAGTGTATAAAACTAGGAAAAACATGAAAAACAGTTAAAAACATTGAATCACCCAGGCAGCCCACACTGAAATAATCTAACAGATGGCAAAAACAACAGCACAAAACAGGGGCCATTGAACAAATAATAAACCTCAACCCCAGTCCTGGGACCAATGCCAGGTTTTCAAAGCTTTCCAGGAACCCAGGAGAGAGGGTGCTGTCCTTATATTTGGGGGTGGGGATGCTGTCCAGAGGGTGGGGGCTGCAACAGAGAAAGCACACTTCCTAGATCCCACAAGATGGCACTGTTTAATGGAGGGGACTTGGAGCGCACCCACTCTGCTGGAACATACTGGGCAGGCAGAAACAGTTGGAGATAAGCGGTCTCTCAGATATCAGGCCCTATACCATGCCATATCTCCCCCATCTGACTCTCTAAAGAAACTGGACAAAATTGTCCAGAATCATTGGGTCCAGCAAAATTTATTGAGGGTGTGTGTGTGTGTGTGTATCATTGTCTCCTCCAGGCAGACAGAAAGACCAACTTTCTCAGGAACAACAGAATATAAGTATATAAGACAGGAATATAATTTGAAAAAATATAGGTTTGGAATGCATACCCATTTTCCATTTTTCCTTTTTTCATAATTTTTTTTTGAAAATATTATCCAGGCCTTAACTACTTAATGCTACTAATTTCATTACATGTTATCACATTGTCAGTTTTACTTTTTTAATTACAGCATAGGGAGCCTTGTTTTTTTTTTTTTTTTTAAATCAGGAACTAAACTCGTGAAAAGACAGATTTAATTCTTCCCTTCCCTACATTGCAACAAAAAACACCCTCCTATGGCAATTAATTACAGAACAATGTAAATGTTCCCAGTGGTGTCAATGGCAGATTTTTTCTATGACCTAACCCCAAAGGGAATATGGGTTTATGTGGTATTTAAGATGTGTTTGTAACCAAAAATGGAAGGTTGTTTATTCTTCTTATTATAAGTCCTGATGAAGTGGGGGCCTTTCATGCCAACAACGACAACAACAAAGTAATTGTAAGCTCTGGTTCATGTCATGAGCAGTTATGCTATATGTTAGGTAGCTAAATTAGAGTAGAGAAAAATTATTTCAGATATGCCAGAATCAACTGTGCTAAATCAGGAAAACTCAGACTACATGCTGGAGTCACTTGTAGTGAGCGAATCAAGGCTGCATATTAAAAAAGGGGAAAAAGCATTATCCTATCTAAAGTAAAGAACTGTCCAGACTTCAATAGCCATTGATTTCCCCTAATCTGGAACTTTGAACTTTTGCCAAGAAAGTCTTGTTTGGGTCTCCTGCTGCCTTTATCTCCCATCTACCTCTTGCCTTCTGCTCCCTTGGGGCAATTATCTTAATTTTGTGATCTCAGCCAAATCAAATTCTTCTCTTTTGAACAGCTGATGACCTCACCTTATGGCTGATGGCTGCTAGAGTTGTGTGACTCCTACCCATACTCAGAAGGCATTTGCTCTGGCTGCTGTGAATTTTTTCATCAGTTATTCTGGCTGCAGTTCTTAGTTGCAGTGAGGCAACATCACTGGCTAATGGTATTCCACATTTATGTTGAGGGTCACATCTGCAGAGTCCAATTTGGTCATGTAGGGTTGCTATCTAGACATTGGAATGTTGTTTCCTTTTGATTGGGTCAGAAATAGTGTCCGAGCCAGGATTAATGAATGGCCATACACATGTGCTGACCTAAGTGGTGTCCCTCTAGACAGCTTACCTTTGGGTGCCTTGTACATTTGTTCTTTGAATAGTTTTAGTTTCCTCCAGTCTAGACTAGATGACTGTGGGAAGTTTCCAGGAACTGAACAGAGAGTAGCTAACCACTGCAAATTATACATTATTCAAACCACACCAGAGTGCTCCCCCCCTTTTCTAATGGAAAGTAAGAATACACATTCTTTTTCCACAAACTGAGAGATGGACAGTGTGCTGACTGTCTTGGATGTTTTAGGTTTTCTATTCTTGTTCCCTTCTGTTGACTTGAGATCACAACTGATAAAAGACTTGCATTAATCAAAGGGTAGGTTAAAGATAGAGAGCAGCTTTGATTTGGGCAGCTGCTTTGGGCACAGGGGGAGCCGGAGACAGAAAGGGACAGAATAAAATTCAGCCTATTAAAACCCCCTGTTTGGATTAGGGCTTCCTTAGCTTTCCAAAAGGCCTGGATTTGCAATGAGTGATGAGAATAAAATTGCCATGAAAATGGATAAATCCTTTTTCTTTTCCAAGATATTGTCAGTATACCAGAATTAAGGAATTAACAGTTTTTATGCCACAAAATCATTTCATCTCTCTATCAGTTCTACTTTTCCCCCAGCTTTCAGCTTAATCTTGGTCATTCTTTAAAACAAGAAGTTTAGCTCATGTTTAGGAACATTCAGAACAGAAGAATTAATCTGATGATTTTTGGTCCTTGAAAAAGAAGTATGATAATGAAGATTGAATTATCCTCTTTCTGTGCAGGGGTACAGGTTATCTTTCAGGGAATGATACACATCTCAATCTTTTAAAGAACCAAACATTTTAAATACTAAAAGAACCTGTTAATATATGTTTTCTACTACAGATTAAGGTTACTATGGTAACTAATCATTTTGGCCGGTGAAGAGGTTGAATTTAATTGTCCCCTTTTCACGTGTTAATGGTTGCATTGCCTAAGGGGAGGAACCTGCCTGGACTTCTTTTAGTTTCAGTTTCCCTTCTGTGTAGGCTTGCAGAGAATATGCAGCTGAGAGAAATCTCTCCTCTCAACAAACAGCCTTTAAATATGTTTGTTTTCTGTAAATAAAATTATTTTTATAGAAATGCCTGGTGTGTGACTTTTCTGATCTCTCCTGGGCCAAATGCTTTCTAGCACTCTGCCAACAGAACCAACTGTATTACATCCAAAACTTCCCAAATTCACCTTTATCCTTTGGAAGATAGTTTTGTCTCCACTTTTGGTACATTTTGAGAAGTTAGGGGGGTTTTTTTTCCCAGAGAGTTTTTTTTTTTCCCAGAGAGTTTTTTTTTAATTAACTAAATTTAAAAAAAAAAGAAAAAAGAATAACCAGAATTATTTAAAAAAGGTAAAAAAGGTAAAAAAAAGAAACAAAAACATACAAAACATATATTTACAGACATACATATATCAATAAATTAAAGATTTGTTAATCTTCAGCTTTATTAACTAGAAAAAAAACCTTTGAAGATTCAGATTGTTGTGAGTTGCTTGTTCAGTATCAAACACTGATGAGCAGAGACAGAACAAGTTGTCTCTTGGGGGAAATATAGATACATACTGTACATACATACATACATACATACATATACACACACACATGATTTACTCTTAGCTACCAACAGATAGACAGAAAAATAGTCTTTTATACAGACACAATCCATTATTTCATGCAAACACAAGGCACACATATGTAGGAGTATAAAAACTGAGCCTGGTCTTTTGGGCTAGATTCTAAAATATTGCATCCTCCAAACACTTCCTGCGTGGGATGATTCATTGCAATTAGAACAACCTGGGAGGCTAGTCTTATATCTGTTGAGGATAGGAGTCCCCTGTTCTAAGAGTACATAAAGAGTTGGGCCATTTATTTTCTGAGCTGGTTCTGCATGTTTTCTATCTGCAAGAGGTGCAAAATGTAGAATTGGATTTCAGCCTATCTGGCTGCTGTAGTGGAGATTGTGGGAGAGGAGAGAAGGCAATCTACCAATTGACTATAAGGATACGCAGGGTGTATGAGGACCCTGCATGCTCTTGCATTTTCAGAACTGGAACACAATCTGGCCCAAATCTGGATCTTTCTCCAAAGCTATTTTGTAGGCAGGATCATGTCAGAACCCTACTCCATCACATATATGCCTTTTGGGTTTTCAGGAAGAAGCTGACTCCTTTCTGAAAGCTTGGATCTAAAACCCTCTCTGTAGACACAGCATATTTGAAGTTAGAACAGTAGTATTAAACCTCCAGAAACTTCCCTTGATTCCTACCCAATAACTTGTTTTATTAGAGTCTTTTAAAAATAAATGAAATAATGAACTAGAAGTTATGGTACAAAATAACCATTAGCATAATCTTTATTTATCACAAATCCTCAGAGTTCCATGTGGGCCTCATTGATACTTTGAGTGACTTACAGCACAGTGTTTTCTGGGGAAGTTAGCTCAAAAAGAAAAGTAAGCTAAAGTGATAGATACCATCCTTGATGACTAGAGAGAGTGGTGGGGGTATCTTGCATTTTGGTAATGGGTATTTACCAATTTGGGTTATGGAGTGTTCTGGATTCAGTTAGGAAAAGTGTTTTGGAACATACATCAACATGCGTAACTCATCAAAGCATTTATTTTTTAGGACTACATGGCTTCATGAGAAGCCTCTGCTGTCTACTTGGACTTTTTGCAATTTATATATGTGTTTTATGCACACCATTCACACCAGTGTTCTCCCACTGATCATCAGCTATAAGTTGGAAGATTGATGTCTACTGGGCTAAATTCTTGAGTGAAGCTTAGATAGAAAGGATTCCTACAACTAAGTATTACCCTAATTTCCATTAGCATTTGATTGGTATTATTATTATGGTTAATTGCACAGTCAGCCAGATGTTTAGACTGGTTTTGGCATTTTTGTCCACGTACCAAGTCCTTCCCAAGGACTCGGGATAGGCAGATGTTGTTTAATAATATTAAAGGTATCATTGCAGGATGTAAGCTGTTCCAAATAAAGCTGCCTTTTGCAATTGACTGATGATTTTGTCAATGCCGATGGTGTTCAAGTGGTGCTCCAGATGTTTTGGAATTGCACGCAAGGTGCCTATTACGATTAGTACTATCTTTGCTTTCTTTTACCACATAAGTTCTACTTCTATTTGCAGGTCTTTATATTTTGTGATTTTCTCCAGTTCTTTTTCTTCTCTTCTGCTGTCTCCAGGTATCGCAATGTCCACTATCCAGACTTTTTTTGTCTTTCTTATCAACAATTGTTAAGTCTGGGGCGTTGTGTGGCAGATGCTTGTCTGTTTGAATTCTAAAGTCCCAGAGCACTTTGGCTTCTTCATTTTCTATTATTTTGTCTATTTTGTGGTCCTACCAGTTTTTGCTTACAGGCAAGTGGTATTTCTTGCAGATATTCCAATGTACCATTGCTGCTACTTTGTCTCTGCTGCAAGAAGTCTGTGCAATCTTCCTGCAGCAGCTAACTAGGTGATCCACTATTTCTTCATCTTCTTTGCAGAGGCAGCATTTGCTGTCTGTTGCTGTCTTCTCAATTCTGGCTTTATATGCATTTGTTCTTAAGGCTTGGTCTTATGTTGCCAGAATTAGCTCCTTTGTCTCTTTCTTCAACTTTCCTGCTGTTAGCCATTGCCAGGTCTTGTTGTTATCTGCTTTGCCCGCTAGATTTTTTTTCTTTAATGTACTGGCCATGTAATACTTGGCCATGCCATGTCTCTTTTCTATTCTTCATTTGGTCTTTCTTACAGGCCAGTTTGGTCTCCTTGGTATTCAGTAAGCCTTCATGGTATACTAGCTTCAGTGCATCTTCTTCACTGTCCTTCAGACATTCTTCCAATGCCCTTTTTACTTCTTCAACTGCCTGGCATACTTGCAGCATTCCATGCCCGCCTATGCTCCTTGGTAAATAGAGTCTATTATTATTATTATTATTATTATTATTATTATTATTATTATTATTATTCCTATAGGAGACTTTTTTGCTTCTCTGCAGTACACTTAGCCTGTGACTGGGTATGAAATATATATCACAGATCAGAAAACCATGGGATATTGTTATGGCAATTAACTTATTATTGGCAATGCATTTGGTAGCAGTGGCAGAACTCAATTTCAGTTTCACAGCACTGAGCACAGTTGCATACATGGGGCACAGGAGCTACTTCAGGAGAGAAAAAGGCTGTTATGACCAATGTGTTTGTGGATGTATGCATGAAGAATTTGCTCCAGGGAATTGTAAGAAAAGGTCAACAGGTTCGCCAGTAAAAATGATGTGTTGCCTGCCTATTTCTGTGTTCTATTGTCAGGAGAAAAAGATGATGCTTTCCACTTAACCAGCAAAGGAAAGACCTGCCAAGATTTCTTGTTAAGGGAAAAGTAAGAAATAGTAATCACAGTATAGCCTTCAATCACTCTTTTATCTTACAGACAGGTAGGCTGTTGATATAGATGCTGACTTGGCATTCTGAGCTCTTCTTTCTGGGACAAGAGGAGTTCAGAAGGTCCCAAGCACATTTTAACTTAAAATCAAAGCAGTATTTGCTATGTAGAAGGCACAGCTTGGTTTTAGTCCTATGATAGCAAGAGTTGTCTCTCTCTCTCTCTCTCTCTCTCTTCTCCATCTGCATTGCAATCCAAGGCTTACATACTCAGAAATAAATCCCACTGGGTAAATTCAGTGGGATATACTCCAGGCTAAGTGGGTACACAATCACAGCCTATGAATTAAATAAATATACCAAGATGGAAGATACTATTTTGGCTAGACTGCTGGACTGAAAGTCATTCTTAGATAAGCAATAGCTGAATTCTATTTGTAATAGTGACCAAAAGAAACTCCAAAGTATATGCAGATTTTTTTTCCTTTTATTTTAAAGGAAAGTATTCACAGTAAAGTATATTTCATTGGGTGCTTATAAATTGTTTTGTTTGGTACATAAATCAGAAGAGATTAGAGTGAAAGGGGTGGTTATCGGCCAGGAGTCATTCTCTGGGATCATACATCTTGCTAGTCTATAATGGTTTGTTTTGTTTTTTAATTAACTGATGTTTGAATGCACCTGTTGTATCTAGATATATTTTAGCTTGTCTATTTAGTATTGTGGACTACTAATTAAGGAAAATAGACTACCTTGCTATTTTGGGTGTACCTGGAAAGCATACCTTTATAAAAAAATAATAAAGGAGACAATATCTTTTCTAATACAAGGTGCATTTTTATTACCATATTCATTTCCAGATATTTCTCGTGATGTTCCAAGTTGGAGAGGATTCAAGCAAGCAGTAAAAATGTTGAAGGAGCTGGAATTAGCTCCTGGAGATGAAATATGGCTTGCTTAGCCAAGTGATGAGTAAGCAGGACTTGACAAGCATCTGCTGTGAATGTGTTTGAAATGTGCTACGTCCAGACTTTCTGAACTTACTGGAAGAATTGCTTGGAAAAGTTTCCAGTGGAATAGTTGTGGTAAATCTCTGCTATAGCAGAGAAAATAATTTTGCAGCATTTTAAAGCAATTCTTTCCAGAATTCTTTACAAGCACAATTTCAGGTGTGGAAGGATCCTGAGAGACTAAGAAAACAGTATTATGACACTGTTCATAGTAGTATGAAGCAATTTTATTAATCTGCATTGGTGAGGTGACAAGCCTTCAGTCTTGGCCTCTCTGCCATTCTAAAATCATGGTTCCTGCTGCCAATAATAAAGGGAAAATGGCAATCTTTATCAGGATCATTGGGAAAGATGAAGCAAGGACCACTGTTTCCTTGCTGCCAATAGAAATAGGGAAAAGTCATCCTTGAAAGGATTACTCTTCTCCAAGTCCCAAGATCCCACTACAGTTTGAGAATGGGGCTGCAGGAAGGATAAATATATGTTCCACTTGAGCCTCTGTATCTGCAGGTGTAGTTCATCTCATATGCTGGTCACCAGGTTAAAAAAGACAACCCAACTGACAATAAGTCTCCATGATCCAAGTTATGCTTTTGGGAAGTGATGTCATTTTTAGTCAACTATATGAGAAAGTAAGGGACACAGTGGCACTGCAGCTTAAACAGCTGAGCTGCTGAGCTTGCCGATCGGAAGGTCAGCGGTTCGAATCTGCGTGACAGGGTGAGCTCCCGTTGCTAGTCCCAGCTCCTGCCAACCTAGCAGTTCGAAAACATGCAAATGTGAGTAGATTAATAGGTACCGCTTTGGTGGGCAGGTAACGGCGTTCCGTTTAGTCATGCTGGCCACATGACCACGGAAGTGTCTACGGACAAACGCCAGCTCTTCAGCTTTGAAATGGAGATGAGCACCGCCCTCTAGAGTCAGACACAACTGGACTTAATGTCAAGGGAAACCATATGAGAGAGTACCAGTTTGGGGAAAATTGAGCTAGGTTTAGCAAAGAGAATCTTAAAGGCTGGGGTTGAAAAGAAAAACAAAAAGATTGGCTGAGTAAAAGTCTGATGCTAAGCAGGACCTTTCCCTTCAAGTCTCTTTAGTTCCTATTATACCAGGCTAGATTAATATTGGAAAATCTGATGTAGGCGAATGGATTGTTTGCTTTGCCTCATGAGAGAAAGAAAAGGAAATCAGAAGCAGTATGTATCATATTTTGAAACACTTTTTCTTTAATACACTGACCTGTTTTCCCCCCCTAAGAATCTGTAGCTATGTGTACATGCCATCTATAGCTGCAGAAGAGAGATTCCTGTTCTGTCTCCAACAGTATCTTTTCGGTAACTACATACCTCTCATCATATAGGTATAGAGTACAAAGTCAAGAAGTTTCCCTATTGTCTTAAGTCCATGCATGATTGCTAGACCTGTGCATGGTGTGAAAATGCTTCTGAAGAAGTGCTTTGGACTTCATCAGAGGACAATGTAGCAGCTCTCTCCTATTCCTTACAGCAGCCCCATTTTTTTCAGGCCTGTGGGGAAACCCAGAAAATAGTGCTTTAAGAGTCATATTAACTATAGAGGATTTCTTGAAGCACCTAGCTCTTTTTTTTTTCCAGGCTTCTGCAGAGGAGCAGAGAAGTTATGTTCTTGCTTTTCCATCAGGTCCAAAGTATTACTTCCAAATAATTTTTGAAGCAAGCCCTCTGCACTGTGTGCATGAGTTTTTTTATTCTTTAAAAAAAACATTATTATTAGGTCTTTATGCTATCCAATAGGAGTGAATATTTGTGCATTAAGCAAAACTGGCCTGGGAAGTTAATTGTATGTATCTCCTCTCCCTTCATTGGAAGAGAGTCTAACTGAATTTTCAGAAGCAAGAGAACAAAAGACAATCTTGGAGCCTATGATGATGTTTTGCTCTTCACTCAGAAGAGTAAAAAGACTCCTTCCAGTTCAATTGAATTTCTGATGACTACATGGCCATGCCCATTATTTTCTGGCAGCAATACGATTCCCACTGCCTTCTTGAGGAGTGTTTTTCAACTTTCCAGTTTAGCCTAGAAAGCCTATAGGCCTAGAATTTGATAGTGATCTCCTGTCCAAGTACTGTCCAGGTCTAAACCTTCTTATCTTCCTTTGGAATCAGCCAAGGTTGGCAAAGTGCTGTCATTTGCTGAGGCCTAAAGGGAGTTCTTATCACTGTACCTCCCACCATCTCTCACCATTGGCCATGGTCCCTAGAGTTAAGGGGAACTGGAGTTTAACAACATCTAAAAGAGAACCCTTTGTTTATCCTTAGTTTAAAAGATGGAAGTTCTCACCCTGGGGTCTCCTTTGTTATGGACTACAGGAAAGGAAAGAGGAAGTTTCAAGGTAATGTGCTAGAGCTGACTATATAGCCTACTTGACAAATGACTGTATCCTCTTTGGAAAGTTCCCTTTTGTTAACTGGATTCAGAATAGTGATCTATAACAAGAGAAAGCAGGGTCATTTAGCAGCTGGACAGCTGATTGATCAAGCACACAGATCACCTGGTCATTCTTTTTCACAGTATGGCAAGATGCATTTTATAAATGTATACAGTATATGTACGTATAAATTAGCATGTATAGATTCACACCCCCTTTTTGTGGTGATACATTTCTTCTCTTTGTTGAAGTCTAAGTGACCATCCTATAAACTGTGACTTTGTTGCAGCAAATAAAGATGCCACCCTTCTATTAATAATCTGGTACTTAACTCTGAGGATATCTAGCAAGATGGCAGCATCTAGCTGATATCTGCTGGCCACAAGTAGCTATGGAGACTTGGACCTGATTAATATTTAATGTAGATGGGAGCCCCCAGGAAATCCCAGGGCTGTAGACTAAATTAAGAAGCAAACACAAATACATTGATCTGGATTTGAAATGGGGAAAGTGATTTGGAGTGCACAGAGGCACACACATTGCACCTATCACCTTGAATTCTTTTTTGAGAGTAACCAAAGTTTGCCTAGATATAGACTAAGGGTAGGCCTATAGAGATCATCAGAAAAAAAGTGGAAATCTATCAGCTTTAAGCTTGATGGATGTAAACAGTTTCTAATTTTTAAGCATCTAAGGTCTCAGATTTACCCTTTCTATGCTGGATTCCATAGACTTCCTCAGCAGGGAGACATTGCTGTAAAATGGAAACAATGGATAGATTGCATACCTATCCCCACTAAAACCATAGTATATGCTACTTAGTATCCTTTTCTTCAGAAAAAACTTCAAAACTGTCCATTTGGCTTTTGGGCTACAGCATTCACTAATATGGTAATTCTAAGGAACAAGCAACCTTCAAACTGTCCTGACTGGCTTCTTTTAGCCACAGTTCTTGGTTAACAAAATGCTTAGGCTGAAACAGAAGTGAAAGCTTTTAATCCACAGTGGTCAAAGCTGTCCACACCGGGAGGTAAGGGGGCAGGGGAGCAAGACATGAAACCTGGGTTGCAATGTCATGGCACAAACTCTGCTTATTACGTCCTTGTGTGCAACATCACAGTGCAAGTGCAAAAGTACAAATATTGCATTATGACATTGCTATGCATGTTTTATTATTTTGGCATCATTGTACCTAGCTGCAGATGTTTATGCATCTACTCATTCTGTGATACGGCAGTCCAGATACCTGAGCTTATTTAACAAAAGTTACATTTCATAGAAAAGGACCAAGATAATGGACCAGAGTATATTTTTCACATTCCAGATCTCAAGGAGAATCTAGTTTTAAATTATTTTTAAAGAATAACATGAATTTGTGTGTTGCACAGGGGATGCTACTTGGCTACTTTTTATAAACATTAAAATAGTTGCATTTTTTTTAAAAAAAATAAAGCATGGGTGAGAAAAATTAAAAATAATCTATACAGCTTGCGGACTTAACGACTTATTCAGACTACATGTTCTAATCACACTTTTACCTTCTGTGTGATGATTTTGAAAGGCCCATACGAAGATGAATATGACATCTAGTTCGACATGATCAGGAGGGGATCATACATTCTTGTTCTGAGCGTTGTTATATTTGGCTGTCCATATGTTCCCAGCAAGTACAAACAGCCTGGCCAGTGGTGAAAGATGCTTACAATTGTAGTTCAGCAACATCCAAAGGGTGGCTGGCAAGGACTATTTCGAGTTTAGGGTGGAGTGTTATTTATTGTTATCTGAAATACTCCCAGTGGATGAGTGCACCCAAAGAGCCATCTTCATTGTGATCTTGTCCACCCACTGATGCAAACAGGAGAGGGTCTTGTATGTTGAAAATACAGTTGGCAAGAAAGGGAGAGATGCCTTCTTGTTTGTGCTCTAGCCCTTTCCTTATTTGTCTTCTATTATTTTCTGTTGTTTGCTTCTGCGTTGTGATTTTATTTGGGGGGTTTGGGGCTTTTTTTTTTTTAACCTGGCTGAGTGCCTAATTTCTGTGGACATGGACATGCTGAAACAAATTGCCTCATGCAGTATACCCTCAAATATACCAGAGCAGAATATGAAATGAGGAATTACTCCCTGTACAGGGCAGATTTCTGAAAAATAAAAAGCACCCATTTTGTAAAAACCAAACAGTGAATATTTAATGCCACAAGCTCAACTGGATCTGTAGTTTCCACCATTCTGTGAGTGTTTTCGAATGGTTTCTGATAGTCTCAGTTTAATGTGAGATGGTTTGTTCAATTATCTTTATCATTATTGATTTCTAATAGTAGCCCTATTTGAAAGAAACTCTTCAATTGTTGCAAGTAAAGGAGGATAGAGGGCCCTTTAATACAGTGTTTCTCAACCTTGGCATCTTTAAGATGTGTGGACTTTAACTCCCAGAATTCCCTACCCAGCATACTGCCTGAGGAATTCTGGGAATTGAAGTCCACGTATCTTAAAGTTGCCAAGGTTGAGAAACACTGCTTTAATAAATGTACAAGTCCACACACAAACACACCCCATTTCTAAAGAAACAATGCTCCCTCCCCTTGAAACAAAGGGTAATAATGCTGAGAGTGGGCTGTGTATGTAAGCAAAGCTCTGTGTGAGCTGCAAAGTCAGTGGGCACAGCTGAGAAGTCTCTGTCAGACCACATTGATTTTTGTTTTAAAATATTCTGGTATGTGTCATTTCCTGAAATTTAAAACATACAGTTGAACTTTAGTTCAAATCAGAACTGTCCAGAATTCTCATTTTTATGCCTTGGTGTTCTCATATAATCCTTTGCTTTCTTTGGCAATGTACTGAAATTGGCTTTGGGGATGAAGATGTGACAACCCAACAAAATTTTGTAGTTAGCAGTGTGCTGTGGATAGCAAAGCAGATGGGCTTCCATGATATGAGAAGCTGTCATTTTTGTACTTTGATTCCTACTTGATTCTCAAGAACACACTGGGTAGAATCTGTCCAGTTACAAGGGCATTGCCTTGTGAAGTCACTTTGGATTCATTTGAACCTGTGAACTATGAGAAAGTGTACAGGATTCTCTGTGAGTGGAGCTCTGCCACAAGTAGGCTGTATCCTTGCCCCTTCTTGTTGATCAAGGTTGCCAGAGAAGGACTGGTTTTATGGAGGGAAAATGTCTTTTTGAGGGACAGAGTGATCCTGCTAGCCCTGAAAAAAGGCAGTGCTTTTCAAGAGGCCATCTTTCAACCCAGTTACTTTGGACAGCTATTGCCCTGTTTCCAACCACCCCCTCATCTGGTTCAGGACTTAGCATGGGACAGAAGTGGCATTGGTTACTCTTGTGGATGACAAGTAATGGGATCTAAACTGGGAGGATCTCTGTGGTG
Source organism: Candoia aspera (assembly GCF_035149785.1). Taxonomy (NCBI): domain Eukaryota; kingdom Metazoa; phylum Chordata; class Lepidosauria; order Squamata; family Candoiidae; genus Candoia; species Candoia aspera. The sequence goes on from NC_086155.1 coordinate 42,116,412, forward strand.
TTCAATACCATCAACTACAGCATTAGTTACCTGTGATAATTGGGGATTAGAGGCATTGTGTTGCAGTTATTCTGTGTCTTCTTAAATGGACAGTCCCAATCAGTGTTGGTTGGGAAGGAGAAGGTGAGGTTTTGGACACAGTTGTAGTCTTTTCTGGATCAGCAATGTTTTTCCAAATAATTTTAAATGGTAGAGGAGACTATTTAAATGGAAGCAACTGCTGATGGGGGATGATTGTATGAGTGGAGATGATATTATGTTACTATAATTGTTTTTCAAAATTGTTTTTATTTGTATTTTATTTTGCTGATTATAAGCCTCCTAGAATCTAGAATGAATTGGACAGCATACAGGTTTATGCAGCAAACACACTGTCTAGGTGAATGGAATCACCTTGTTTTCCCAGGAGGCAGTTGCAGACTAAAACTCTAAGGGAAACACTAATTTTGCAAAATATTTTTCTCTTGCTGAATAAGTTTTTTAGAACACTTTTGTTTCTCCCAATGTTTCCAGTCATTGACTTATTCCCAGAAAAATCAGACATAATGCACTGCAGCACTTTCTGAAGAAAGATTGTGTGTTACTGCTTATTTCATAACAGCAAACTGTACTGTGCAATCAGTAGCTTTCTAGAACTTGAAATGAGTTGGAGCATGAAAAAGAAGATAACTTTGAAGAGGGAGAATGTAAATCAGTTTACATTTTGTTATGAACTTACCATATTTATGTTTCCTTAATCAAACTGCAAAGCACAGCAGTTGTTCTTTTGTACTTTCACTTTTCAGTTGTGCAATACATTTCCGCAAGCAAAAATGCATGCAGAGGTGTGTGCAGTATGTTAAGGAAAACTGTACAGAAAATAGATATGTATTCCTGAGTCCTATTCTTAAAACAGACCTAGATCCTGAGTGCTTTGTGAAACATTTCCCCAAGTTAGCATTATTCTTCTTGCCCCAACATGAATGGGAAGAGAATTTCACAGATGCCAGAGCTCCTTGTTTATCTAGATGTGTCACCAGAATCTTGGGTCAGAGAGGGGCCACAAATCTATCACTTTCTCTTCTTGAGTTTGGGTGAATTCTCCTGCTGATGGCTCACAGGCAGTGTAACCTTCAACCCCACTCCCCACAGTCTGAATGGATTTGACATGTGTGCCAGAACTTCTGACAATGCTGAACCCTTCTACTACCAGGAGAGAAATGACCTGCCATGTGTGTGCATTCACCTGGGTGGGGACAGTGCTTTATGGAATATGTTTGATGCTGCTAAATGTTAAAATATTGCTTCAGCTGAAAATTTCTCAGCAACTAATTAACATAAGATATACAACGGAACAGGCATTGCATGACGTGGCTGATAGGACCTATGCCTCAGATCTATCATGTGGCTACTTTTTAATGGTGTTCAAATCCTGCCCCAGAGTGAAGCTTCCTGCATAATGGATATAGTTTCTACCCTGAAATTTCAATGTGGGAGGCCCTGGCAGTAGCAACTCTCTCAAATCTTCCTTTTCTTCAACCTCTTCTCCCTCCCCCTCCCCTCCGTGAGGTCAAATTCAGCCCCTGGTTATTTCTGCATTCCAGCTCACCCCATTGCTGTGGTTAATGATGTGCTGCCAGGGACTCTACACTTCCTTCTGTTATCGCTTCATTTATTCCATCTTGACGCTTTCTTTTCTGCAGGCTGTGCTCGCTCATAACAGCATAAGAAGCCAATGGCTCATTCCTTTAAGTGTCTTATTCTTGTGGGTGATAGTGTTTCCCTTTTGAATACCAATAGAAATTACCATTCTGTTTCTGGGGGAAAAAACCCACCAGGTTCTTTTAAAATTGTACTTTCATCTGCATTGCCATAAAAAGAAAATCTTGATTCCTTCGAAAGAGGTTATTCCTATATGGCACACTGCAAAGACCTAGAGTTACTTTCATCAAGAACCACCAACCTCCTTTTCCATTTTTTAAGCCTCTAAGGGCTGTAGGTGGCTTTACAAGGTATTACTGAAGAGGAGGGAGATTTTGAGATCTTTTTTACTTTTGATGGATTTGGCCCCTTTTTTAAAGAAAATAAAAATAAAAATAGGTATAATACATCTATTATAGATTTAATGTATCTATTTTTTGTTTGTTAGTGATTTTAAACAAGGAATACCAGAAAAATCCTGCTGCTGAATTTTGATGATTTTGGGAACTTTGGAGGCTGCAAAATAATTTTGGGGACTGCATATTGTCTGTGGGCTGCTCATCATGTTCTAGTAGGCTTCCTGTTAATGGAGAACCCTGAAAGTAACACCTATCTTTGGAACTGAAGGTAAAATAATGCATTAAGTACATTATAGACTGTGTTTAGCTACAGCTAGCTACTGTTTCACATAGGTCAATGACTAATGCAAAGATAGCAGTTATGAAAAAGAGTAATTGCATAATGCTACTGCTTAACTGTATACTGAATCAAATAAGTTTACATCTAGAATAAAAGGAATTGCCTAACAGGAATAAATCTTATGGTAACACGAAATTTTGCCCTTTTCTTCATTCTAATTTTATTCTATCCAATATACACATACCATTCTGCTTCCTTCTCTCTCTCTCTTTCTCTTGGAGAGAGAGGGAGGGAGGAAGGGAGAGAGAGAAAAACAGACATATATATGCATATAAAAGAGTTGTCTAAGTTCCTGGATCTGTTTTGTTCTTTTAACACCTTACTAAGGTTGGGCATATGTGACCTTATCCACACTTGACAGATGGAGACTGGAATGTATTTAAAGTAAGCCTGCACAGTAAAACTTTTTTTCCTAGTTATTTTTATGTTGTTCTGATTTACAGCATATTTCTCTGCCTTCCTATTCTTTCTATCCCTTGCACATGTTCTCCTCTACTTCCCTTTTGACGCTCTGTTCTAAAGTTAGTTGAGTTGTCACTGGGGTGGGCAGTAGATCAATGGAAGTCTAGACTCCCTGGGGGACTTTGCAATAGATCATCAGGGGTTCTGGAATCCTATTGCTTAATACAGGGTGAAGGGCCAAATTACTCCCATATATATCAACAGTGAGCTAGAAGATGTCATTAGGTGGGGTTTCAAGAAAGGAAAACCCACCCCTTGATCTCATCCCTCTGTTTGAGACCACCACCCATCAGAAATAAACTCCGTTTCTGGGAGTTGATGGGAAAGGATTCTGAGGAGAAACAGGAGAGAGAGACAGAGAGAGGGACAGACAGAGAGAGAGAGGTGAGTTTGAGGAGAGGGGCAGAAGAGAAGGAGCCATGTGAGGGACCTCTGCAGATCAGTTCGAGGCAATAAAAATGGGTCTCGTTTAACAGTGACAACAACAAAGGATTTGGTCTTCTCCAGATTTAGCTGTTAATATCCCTGATATACAGTCACTGAAAAATAGATTCATACCAACTTCTGAGCTACTGTTTTGCATTTTGTTGTGTACACAAACAGGCACATACACATACTGTTCTATGGTCTTGGTAATAAAAAAGACAAAACAGACCTTTTGACCTTGAGGACAGTCCATGCAGGTGAAAAGAGATAGTTTCCCTGTTTGTTCTTTTCTCCAACTGTGGTAAGGATTGTATAGTTGTATAGTAGATGGCGATGGTGTAGCATGATTTCAACGGCTTATTGTCTTTTCTTGTTCTGATATCATAATTGGACAGAAGATCATGAGGTATAAAAACTGCAAACAAGTCAGGCAATCAAATGTCTACAAATTTGTTTTATACAGAAGCTGTATCATCTTTTGTATCTCTGAAAGTGGAGAAATTCACTAGGATGGTATAGCACATTATAAACACATGACAGTTTTGTGCCAAGCCTACGTACAACTCAAAGATCCAATTTTTAGTGTAGTCTAGTGTAGGATTTTGGTCTGTGCCTGTTTTGCACCCATGCAAAATATATAGCTCAGAGTATACTAGGTCTTCACACAGTTTACTGTACTGGTTTCAAGTACGTGAACAGCACTGATGAACAGCCATTAAATAAATATGACTAATAGCATTAGTACAGCGATGCTCCTGGGAAGCTACCTCAAATGGCACAAAATTTGCAGAAAACACAGCCACACATTTCCACTACCAATTATATTCCCTTTCCCATGGGCAATTCCATCTGAAAAGAGAGATCAGGTTTGCTTTGAGCAAGCAGGGGGCTACTGTCTGTAAACATCCATCCCACGATTGCCTCAGGTGCAATCAACTCATCTCTGTTCTGGGAACATTGCCCAGGGAGGGAACAGCAGGACCCCAAACACGGTAAGCTTCTGCAGCTCTGGTCGTTAATAACCTTTCTGGGTACATCTTTCCTGCTGTAGAAACAAGAGACTCTTCCATCTCACTGCCACAAAAGGGTATCTCTCTGACAGGCATTATCCTGATCAAGAGCATGTTCCTGCAAGACACACACTCATGGGGAGCATTCAGTTTCCTCCCTGGCAGGTAGACTCTTCCTTTAATAGAAACTTGTAGAATTCATTTTTCTGGCAAAGAAGGGTTTTAATGCAATACAAAGCTTTCCCTCCCCCTCTTCACCCCATGTACACAAAAGCCCTGTGTGAATAAGGTTGCAGTAAATGTCTCCCTTTCCTAGATTTATTCCTTCATTAGTAATTTAAATAAATTCCACTGTATAGGAGAGACTTCCATAAAACTGGTGCATTTTCCTCTCCCTGCAGAATAAATACTGAGGCTCATCTCTGATAACACATAAACAGTTCTTTTCTCTCTCACTCTCTCTGTTTTCCTGTTATAAGATTGCAAAGGGTAAAAGATTTGTTTCTAGAATCTATGTAGGATCGGTTTATTCAATACAGATCCTCTTTCTCCTGGCTGGATAAAAGAAATAATTTTCTTTGCTACTCTAGTTAAGACACATGCGATACGTGATGATCGTATCTGAATTGGATGACTTGAAAAGGGGATTAGAGGTGTTCAAGAATTTACTGACAGATCCATCATGATAGCTACATGTAATTTCAGTATACAAAGCCATGTGTCACTGAATATCTGATGCTGGGGGGAGGGGATGGGGATGGGGGCTATCATGTCCTGAATTTTCTGGAAGTACCTGGATGGAATCTGCTTCAAATGGCTTGAATTTTTGGTCTAATCCAGCAGGCCTCTTTTATTCATATCCAGCCTGGAACTCAGACTAACACATTTATAAGACTGGTGTTATCTCAGTATTCTTAAAAGCAAACATATTCTCTATAGGGGTTAAAAGACCATCAAGGTATGTCTATTTTTATAAATAGTATTAAGATAAAGCACACAGTTGCATTTTTAAAACTGCCCGCCCCCTTCTTTCATGTCAGATGCAGCTTGCTTAGAAGGTCTTCCAATTATTCTGTTACATCTATGGGAATCCTGAACTAAAACCAATTCCATCTTCCATTCCCTTCCAACATTTCTTCTTGAGGTTTGACTCTTTCTGTTAGAATAGAACTTTCCCCAGAAGACCAGTGCAAGCAGTCACTGAACCAGACAAAACAGAAGCCAAAAAGGAAACTAAAATTAGTCAGCAGAGCTGCCTCAGGCACTAGATCACTTGGGGATTTCTTGATTTTACTTTTAACTTCCTTCATCTCTATTTATAATTTATAGATGATTGATTTTTCCTCCTCTGCATGTGACAATGAAGAACATTATTAGCATTTGATAGGGCCTTCTGAGTCAAGAGAGGCCAAAAAAAGCTTGCACCCAGTGCCTCCCTTCAAGATATGCACTTTAGTCATTCCTACAGCTTCTATTTTTGCACAGAATCTGTACAAAGTGTTTGGGAAAATGAAATATATATCTCAGATCTCTACAAGATTCAGAATCTTGACATGGAGGAACTGATTGTGGAGCTGATGTGTATGACACAGGGTAGAAAATATATAGATTTCTTCCATAAATACGTAATCTATGACTTTAGGTTAGAAAGAAACATCACTGTTTTGGAACTAAAGATTTCTATCTCTGTGATGGAAGACAGAAATGTGCAGCCTTTCATGTCCATCTGCTCTACTGCAATCCGTTTAGCTCAACCTGGGAAAGAACTGCAGTTCCTTCTCACCAAAGTAAACAGTCCAGCAGATCTGAAAGGCTTCAGGTTAGGAAAGGTAGCTTAGTATAAAACAAGTATAGTGTTTGTCATTAGCCCTCCCTCTTAAACATTACTTTATATATCAAGGCATGCTGCTAGCTTCTTGAACATCCCAACTTTTTTTGTGGTTCATTTTTTAAAATCCTAGTCCATCTCCAAGGACTTATCACACATGTCAACCCTCATACTAGGAACTGTGCATCCCTTATTTTTTGAGAATAGATAGTTTTGATGAATCCAAAGAACTCTGCTGTTTCTATACATATTTTCCTTTTTAAGTTCATTCACTATCAGTCTGAGAATCTAATGTTCTTTGTTCCCTATCATATTTCTAAATCTAGTTTGTCAAGGATGTGTAAGGATAGCAAAATTTACAGTATTTTCAGTAAACATGTACTCACCTGAATAGCTTCTTCTGTACTGATAAGCATATGAATGGATTTTCTTATGGCCTTTGACTAACCAAAAAAGTGCACTAAACCCCATAACTGGAATATTATACTTAACATAAATAAAACTAATTTAATATATTCAGTGCAGTTACATCAAAAATAATGGGGTTGCAAAAAAACTTTGCAACCATTTTAGTTATTTCTGGGCTCACATCTACAAGACTGTAAGTTACATAAAAGAAATAATTTATGCCTGAGAATCTAGTGATTTTACAAGTTTCTTTCTTATATCCCAATAGAGGAAGCAGTATAGCAGAGTCACAATTTTGAAGGCACCAGAAACACAGGGACAGATGCCACTTGAGGATTGGTGCCTTGGATATCTCTTCTGTAGGATGGATGAAGGAAGTACATTTAGACAGGCCTTGGTGAAAGAAATCCCCAAAGATAGCAATTTGCCCTTGTTGTTCAAAGGAAAATTATGCCAAAACTGAGGGGAGAACAGATCCCGTGAGCCTGAGCTGGTAGATCTGATATGATAAAGATGTTGGGAAAGGGTTTCTTTTGCTTTTCCCCCTCTAGATAAAATAATTCAAATGGGGAGAGTCCAATTTCCATAATTTTATTATTTATAGAGCCTTGTAATAACAATCAGAGGTAAGAAGGTTCCTGTATCATAGAGGCAATGGGAAACTATCCAGAATAATGCTACCTGAAAATAAGCATGAACAGTAGGTGCCAGGAGTCAAGTCTAACTTAAAGGCAAAAAAAAGTTCCTAGACTTTACATACTGTTGGAAAAGAGCCAGTTTTTAAACTGAGAACAGAGTATGATACTCATCTAGGAACACTCACAATGACTCTTTAAAAATAGATTTATTGTTCCAACTCATCTGTGATATCCTGCACCTATATGGGGACTCCATAAGAAGCTGGGATTAGATTTTGGAATGAAAAATCTCAAGTTCCATAGGAACAAACTGACACCCTTTTGAGTAGTGAAACTGTAAAATAGAGCTTAAAGTGTTCCTCGCTTGTGATAGTGCTGATGACCTGTGAGTATTCCAGTTCAAGGTCTAAAGAAAATTAATACCTATTTATATGTCTGCACCTGTTCAATATTTTTATTTATTTACAAATATTTATATGTTACTCATTCCCACACTCAATACAAATAAATAAACTCACTGAAAAAAAAAATAAAAACCTGAACAGCAACATAAGGGAATATATGAAAGAGAGATTAGCTCTCTATATGGAGACAGTTTCAAAGAGTGGAGGCAGCAGTCCAAAATGCCTGTTTCCTGGATCCCATCTGATGGCATTTTTGCAGAGATGAGAGTTGACACTGTTCAATCTGAGCTGATGGGCAGGTGAATAGAGAAAAAGGTAGTCCCTCACATAACGCAGTCTGGAGTCATGTAGGGCCTTAAGGGTGACAACTTGCACCATAGGTCCAGATAATTTGCTTCTTCTAGAGTCCTCTGAAGTTGCAGCACCAGGGACTTCTGGGAGAGGTATGGCAAACTGAAGACGGCTTTCACAGAGCCAATGACTGTGGCAAAGACCAAGGAACCAGTGAGTAGACCGGTCCCTTGGAACCTCTCCAGAAAAGGAGAGGATGGGAGATTGCCCACATGTGTTCCAGACAGCTGCTCCTCACGAGGAGACTATTGGACAGAGGTTTTCCATGGCTCTAAATACTGGGAGACAAAGGGATTAGCCATCTTGCTTGCAACCACAGAGGAGCCTTTTAAAGGACACTAAGTTCACAAACCTCACTTTCTAATCACTTTTGGAAATTGCCTAGTAACCATTTTAAAACTATTAGAGACCTTTAGAATGACAAGTTTGAAAAGTCTTCATTGGGTGAGTTTATCTTCAACTCTGAACAAAAGAAAAAAAACAAGTGTAATTTGAAGAACTTAAAGAATCTGAAATAAACAGCAAAAAGCTAAATAAGATTTTGATTCTAGAAAGTTATAAATGGACTAAGGGTCCAGACAAAATTGGAATATTGAAACTTTGGAATTTGGAATTAATTATAAAGAACAAACAGCTTCTTGTGGGAAATAGATCTGTTTTGGTTTTTGGAAGACATGACAGAGATAAGTAATTTCATGATTTATAAGCTGGATACTAGAAGGGACTAAATATTTTAGGTAGAGGGGAAAAATGCAAGCCTATAAAATGCAAAATATTATAACAGTGAAAATACTGAAGGACACCTTTGAAGAATGGAGTCAGAAATATCAGCCACAATATCAATGTCAGTAATTATTTCTGCTTCTATGGATAGACTATGTCCAAAATATGTTATTGAAGAAATGATGGATGTAGAACAAATTTTAACTGACAAGATAGACATGGTATCGAAAGTGGATTTACAACTGACAGGCCAACAGAATGACTTGGGAAAGGATGTTTCACTGGATCTACAAAAGAAATTGGCTGGTGTTCTAAAATTCAAAAGGGAAATACAAATGGCAAACCAAGAGAATGGCCTGCACAATTTTTTCCTATTGAATTTACAAAAGAGGCTTGTTAACGCCTTGAGTAACTCAGTGTGATGGGACAAAGATGAAGAGAAATCAAATCCTATGACAATATTTTAATGAACTAAAGATTAAGACTGTTAGAAGTAAAAGGAAGGAATATAAAGTTGGTTTACTTGATCAAGGTTAGAACAAGATATGTAGTTACTTCTGGCAACCCTTTATGGACATCCTGCTGACACCAGGACTGAAGAGATGAAGCTTTATGAATTTGTCTGTAGATAAGAGATGGGGTATGGGATGAAGAGATAATTGTTTGTAACCTTGGAGGGAGTGAAGAGTCACTAAATTTGTTTATACCTATTGTGATGAAGGTTGGAAGTCGCTTCTTTATATATTTATTTTCTCTTTATTATATTCTTTTTTCTTTCTTTTTCTTTTTTCTTTTCCTTTTTATCCTTTCTCTTCTCTTCTTTTTCTTTAAGCTTAGTGTGTATTACATTTTACTATTATAATCAAAATTCTTAATAAAATTATATATGTATTTAAAAAAAGAATGAAGTTGCAGCACCAGCACTTTGTCTACCACCTTCCCCAACAGGGGAGGTTAGAAACTGTTCTAAAGTTGGCCAAAGTAGTAAGAACAAACAATAGTTCCTTGAACAGGTGGTGCACTACAGCCTCTTTCAGAGGAGATGGAAATGCCCGCCTCACCCAAAGCAGCATTGACTCAGGTCCAACCTCCTGTCACTCACAGGGGCCTTAACTAGCCATGTGGGGTAGGTATCCCGCTAAGAAATAATGGAGCTGACACCACAGAAAGCCCACTCCACTCAAACTTATTCCAGATCACTTCATAAAACAGAAACCCAGTCATCTCCAATGATACTAAATAGCCAGACTGCAACTCAGCTTGGATCTGGGCTGTTTAATTTGCCAAACATCACACGAGCCTTTCTAGTGTTCTTGGTAATCATCCTTCCCTAGAAAGGAATGGGTTGCCTTAGAAAGGGCTGCTGGGTGGCATTCAGCAGATGCAATGAGAGTGGAAAGCATTTCCTTTTTGCCACCTATATTGCTACTGCATAGGCTCAAACATGAGCTCTTACCCATGACCATTCAGATTTGAGATGGACATTCTTCCAGCAGTGCTCAAAGTATCTCTTCTGCTAGTTCAGCTCCCTAAGTTCCTCAAAGAACCAAGGAGTCATAGTGCCTCTGGGAGTGGGGAAACGCTGTTCTGGAGCAATCTGGTCTAATGCCATGGTTGCTCTCCTGTGTTCCAACAGACAGTCTTGGTCTTGACCAAAGTACACAGCTGGTCTTCAGGAAACTCTCCAAGTGCTCCCTAAAAACCATCACAATCCATTAGGCACTTGGGACAGACCAATCTAATAGGTCATGCCCTACTGTGTGTGTGTGGGGGGGGGGTGACACTGTGAAACTCAGTGATGATAATCAGAGGGTAATCTATCCATGACAAGTTGCTAACCTTGGATGTCCCCCACTTTCAGATCGCATTGTATGTCCCCCAAGGCAAATGCCACTGGAAAAAGTTTTTTGATGCCTGTAGAAGTAAAGATAGCCAAACCTACTGGAGTACTATTTCTGGGGCTATGGAAAAGTGGTGGCAGATGATTGCTGGCTATTTAGTCCCTAATAGTGGAAGAAGATATTTGAGAAAATAATTTTTCTGCCAGTATTACATAATCTGTAACACTGCTACCATTGATGGAGACATACATACTGTTTATTCTCCATAGATATTGAAGGGCAAATTATTCAGAACTAAAGCAAAGCATCCCAACTAGATGGATCAGGTGGACTCTTGAATGATTTATACTGCAATCCATAGAGAGATACAGAGAAGCAGGATATTTATTCTTCCAGTCACCCCATTTTTAGTGTCTGGATGTTTAAAAAGTTAAATAATCAGAGCTACACCTTGAATTAAATTCACCCAGCTTGGGAAAAATAGTCATAATATCATAATTATATATATGAATCTAATTGTTCCCAAGTAGAACTAATGATATTGGCACTTTGGATGGATGGAAGATAGACATTCATAAGCAAAACTGCCTTTTCCTGGTCTGAATCAAAATAGATGTAAGGGAGCAGATAAGGTAACTAACTGTTCCCATATTCAAAGTCAACCTCACATAGCATGCCAGCCCTGTCTTAGGCCTATCTTTATTGCTGAGTGGGTATACACAGAATATATTTCATAACCATTTATATTCATTTCTTCTTGAAGCCATGTTTCTTGAAATAGCAGAATATCCCATAGATGAATAAAAGTCCCTATCATTCTTCTTCCTCTTCCAGTCAGCTATATTCCACAAAAGTAATTTCAGAGTTTGGCTTTTATCATATTCCCTTCTTGGTACCGTTTGATTAATCACTACACGTGAGCCCATGGAATTTAAAGGGTTGCTTCTATTAGGCTTCCCTAAGTAACATAATCCCACTGTCAGCAAATCATTGCCAGAAAGTGTAGCATTATGTTTGTAACATGTCTCCTTAATGGAGATATTCTCCCTACTGTTATCCATGTCTGGGGATACTGAGTTCACAGGGTGGCTTTGCCTGCTGATATTTGATGTTAGGTCATATTTATCTATACCATGTCTTTTCTTCTTATGTCCAACAAATTCAGAGTAATGTTACAAATTTCTCCACTTCGCATTTTACACACTTCCTATTTAAGTTGTCCTAAATAGCACTGGCTGGGTCAGGAAAGGTAAGATCAGGATGATGATTATTTATCTGTTTTTCTGATTTAATAATTATATATCTTTGGTCTGTCTTTCTTAGGCAAATAAAAAAACATGTGGTTTTCTAGCACCAAAATCAGTACAATCTGGAAGTGATGTAACAAACCCCATCCTCTTCATTTCTCATAATAATTTAGCCATCCTGAATATCATTTGGGACCTTGCTTGCCTGAGTTAAAAATAGAACAGTGGATTACGTATACCTGATTAGTTTGTTTCTAAGGATATCCATTCATTAGCTTTCCTAATATTCAATATTCCAAGTAATTATATTGAAATTAATTTTGTAAAATAACATATCAATCAGAAATATTAAACAAGCCTTAAACCCCTGTTTTATCATTAAAAAACATCCTTTGTGAGAACTTGCTAAAACAGCAGTTTCTGATAAAATACCTTGAGAAATAGAATGAATGGAAAGAGGTATGCCAAGTTCTTGAGGTCTAAAAATTTATATTACATCCAGTTTTTTCAGGGAGTGGGGAGAAGAAAATGGATGCTGAGATGCACTAGCCACTGGGGTTGTAGACTCAGCATTTACAACATTCCTTTTCTGTACATTTTGTTGGTTATCTTGAAGAGAGCAGGAGAGACATTAAAGTGAGAAACTCCCAACCTTGCAGAAACTATTGCTACATTTCCTCTTGTGCAAAATGTCTAATGTTCTGGCTCTCCATTAGGCAGTAAGATGGCTTAGAAGATTGTACAGATGAATACAAGTTTTGGAAACTCCTAAATATTAGGACATGCTGATGAAAAAAAAATAGTTTTCAGTCTAAAGACCTCCTTAGCAACTTTGTGTGAGGAAAAAGTTCCTATAATTGCTCTGTTTAAATTATGGTTCATTATAATTATAATTATTACAATAACCTTGAATTAAAACACCAGTGAGGAGCAAAGGATGATTAAGATGGAGCAAATGAGTGTTGGAGTCTGATTGTGTTAAATAGCTGTTTGGCTTCAGTTAATTAGAGAAACTAACTTGTTTGTGCCAATTTGCAATTGCCAAACAAAATTAGTCTCTTGTTCCTTTTTTGCTCACCAAAAGGTTTTCATGCACCAATCAATTATGCCTGCTTATTTTGGCTGCTTCATGCTTCCCCCCCTCCCCCCAAATGGGTTAGGATTATCAGTTGATGGTTGACAGCCACCTCTGTAAATTTATGTGCCCATGCTGTAGTCACAACACAGTTATTGCACAAATCAGTTATGCCTGCCGTGGGCAGAAACTTTTCAGAAATGAGATTTTAACACTAGTGGTGGGCAAAAAGGGAACAAGAGTCCCAAATTATTCACTTATGTTATAGGGCAAAAAGTGTTGTGGCTGGCAGCAGATATGTCAGGCTATGTAATGAGTCCTTCAGGTCTTCATTCTTACTATTTAAAGGCAGTTTTCCTGAGCTAGTAGGGCTGGCCAAGTAGTTTTCAGATTCCCTGTCCCTACCTTTTGAATCAGACTTAAGACCCTGGTTTGAGTCTTGTTTTTGCAGCTGGTTGTTGGTATTTCTGTTTTGTTCTTCCTGGGATTGTGCTTGCCTTTTTAAGGCTCATTTTCTCTGTCAAGAATATTTTTCAATTTTTTAAAGTTTATCTTCTCCTCTAGATTATTATATTCAGATAATATTTTTGCTCTTTTTAGTATTGGGATGTTTTCTATTTATTTCTTTGTAAATTTTCCTATGACTTCTTGACTTTTTTTTTATTGGACAGCTACCTCACTATACAAATGCTCTACTATCAGTGGGGGAGTTGATTGACTTCAGCTGGTATCTTCTTCCCATTTTTGTGTTTCATCTGTGGTGATGCACTCACCACTTTGTAGCCACTTCAGTCATCCTTGTTAACAAGGCTTTGCATTCTGCTGAAAAGGACTTTGAATTTCTGAATTCCACGCTGAAGCAAGTTCATTAATGCTCACCCTTTGCTTTTCTAATATATGAAAGCTGAGCATCACACTGCCCATCAGGATAATCAAGCTCAGTATTAGATTCTGAAGTCTTGTTCTCTTGTTCGTTTGTCCCATCTTGTTCCTTAGTCACCACTCTAGGTTGTAGCTGACTCATTGAAGAAAAACATTGTGTATTGGCTGCCAGGATAACCTCCTTTTCAACTTGTTTATTTCATTGGCCAAATTATTCACAGCTTCATTATATGCTGAGGAATACAGAGGAAAATGGTCCTACTGACCAGTTATTAGGGATTGACTCTAAGGTAATCTTATCCACAGCCACAGACACTTAAGAAGTACCACAAAGTGAGAAGAAATGTGTAACCTTTTGCTAGTTTATATTATGACTCTTGTCTTTGCAGAAAATATTCTTGAGTATCTTCAAGGACTGGTCAAAACTCAATCTTCTACAACCTCCTCTTGTACAAACCATTCTAATGAATCTTCAGGCAGAGACATGAGAAGCAAGCAGTGCAAAGAGAGAAAGCAGAAACCACCATCTTCATCATCATCCTGTTAATGAATAAAGTTATTTCTTTCAAAGAGAGCCAAAGTTTCAAACAGGCAGTCCTTGCTTATCTTAAAAGATAAAATCAGAAGAAAAATATAGTTGCTTGCAAATCGTCGCCCCTTCTTCTCTCCTAATAAATCGGCTGTGTGGGTTGCATAACCATATTAGTTTTAGAGGATTCCCTGAGATTAGCTTTCAACAACTTCTCCAGGGCTTAGTAAAGTGGCCTTATGCTCTGACCTCCACTCACTTCATTAAAATGTCTGTGGGGAAAAAAAAAAATGAGATAGCAGCAATGAGATTATATTTGCTTTTTTCTAAAAGAAATTAGCAGAGCAGGTCTGCAAGCTAAAATGTACTTGAAACGTAGACCGGCCAACCAACCAACCAAAAATCCCACAAAATGAAAGGCACTTGTTTCTAGCTCAAAAAAACACAACCTTCCTCATTGCCTGTTTACCAGAAATCTCCTATGCTGTCATATATAGTACATGTAGCCCTTTTCTTGGGCTAGTTCTATTTGATACTGGTGCTGAACTAATGTTATAGTTGTGCATCAGAAGCACAATGAGAGGAAGATTTCCCCAACTGTATACATCTTTTGCAGTGTCACTTCAGCACAACTCCTTTGCAATGTATGAGTGAAGACCCTGCTTTTGGAGGAATTCCTGACTGAATAGAGTTCATGTGTTTAAAATTTGTGTGTATGCAAGCATACAACTGAGAGTAAAGTTATCCATCAGTGTGGTCTATGTTCACTTACGCAGATCTATTTTTCATCCAGGTTAAATTTGGGATAGATCTGCAAGTCTTTCTCTGATTTAAATATAAATTATATCCTTTTGTCTTCCATGTGCCAAGCTTAGTTGACATGGAGTTGTTACTTCTTCGGAAATAATTGATTCCTTCCCCCACCCCGTTGCCCTAAAAAAAAAAACTCTTTAACAACTTTGCAGACTTGACTTGTTCTGAGGGCCTCCTATTGTTTTGCAATTCACACTCCCAGTATGATAGTCAGCAGTCTTTTCTATATGTCTGACACACATGTCTAAAATATTAATAGTAATGTGTACAAGTACAGTAGTTATTTTTTGCAGCTCCAATTGTCTAAATAGATAAAGGATGGTCAGAGTTCAGTTAGTTTGAAAACTACATTGGTTAGATTTTGGGTTCCTATTATTAACAAGGAACCTCCATCAAATCTGTAACAGCAAGATCGCTCTGATCATTATGATGCTATAAATTATTCCTCAGGATGCTAAATTTTAAACCCAATTCTCAAGCAATGAGAAATTTCTATCCTGCATTTTTATTTTCTCTGTAAAATGCATGGCTTGCCTCATCATGTAACTAAGTATGCAGGCAGAGACAAAGAAAGGCAGATGTGGACAAGTCATTCTGAGTTTATCCCAGTTGTATATGACAAGTTTTATTTCTGTTTCTTTATGGCAGATTTATTTATTTATTTAGTCAGTCAGTCAGTCAGTCAGCCCCAGCCTATCTCCTCCCATCGGAGGACTCTGGGGAGTTTACAATAAAATAATCAATTAAAACAACAAACATACAATATAAATACAATACATAAATATATCATTACTCTTAATAAATATAAAAATAAGAATAAGAATAAAGTCAAAGTGGCAGAAGAATCCAAAACAGCCAATATGTGGGAGGAGTGGTCTAAGATACCAGCCATCCCCATGTGGAACTATTCCCTTCTCTGCCCCAAATGAGGTGGCAGAGCCAAGTCTTCAGACTCCTCCAGAAGGCCAGGAGCAATGAGGCTAATCTCACCTCTGAGGGCAGTGTGTTCCACAGGGCGGGAGCTACAGGGTCCACTTCCTGGACCCTGCCAAACAAAGTTCCCTTACAGATGGGGTCCATAACATGCCCTCTCTGCATGATCAGGTGGGACAGGCTGATGTAATGGGAAAGAGGCAGTCCCTCAGGTAGCCTGGCCCCATGCCATGTAGGGCTTTAGAGGTGATAACCAACACCTTGAATTGGACCCAGAAGCAAACTGGTACCCAGTGCAGCTCACGCAGCAGCGGTATTACATGTGCCCTTCTGGGGGCACCAAAAACAGCTTGCGCAGCTGCATTCTGGATCAGCTGAAGCTTTGAGATACTCTTCAAGGGTAGCCCCATGTAGAGTGCATTGCAATAGTTTATATGAGAGATAACAAGGGCATGAGTGACTGTTCAAAGGGCCTTCCAATCCAGGAAAGGGCGTAGCTCGTGCACCACATGAAGCTGTGCAAAGGGTCTCCTGGCCACGACTGCCACCTGCTCTTTGAGCAGGAGTCGTGAGTCCAGAAGGACCCCCAGATTATGCATCGGATCTTCTGGGGCAGTGCAACCGCATCCAGAACCAAATATGACAAAGTCCCAGATATGGAAGAGCCATTAACCCACAGCCACTCTGTCTTACCAGGGTTCAGCTCAAGCCTGTTGTTCCCCATTCAGACTCCTACAGTCCCGTTTTTTGCAACAGAATGGCTTCTTACTCTGTTTTGAATTGATCCAGGATTCTAAAAGCAGTCCAGGTGGACTGTTTTTAGATAATGGAGAGGAGAAGGAAGGAGACAAGATATGTTATCTTACAATATTATAATCTACACGTAATCTAATTTTGTTTTCATGTATATAGCAACTAGACTGTATGTGCTGCAATTCAAAACAGGATTCAGTTATCAGGCTTCCCAAATTTGTGATCTGAATATAAAATTCAAGACATTTTTATTCATGAGACTGAAAGAAAAAAACAAAACAAGGCATACTAGGGTGATGGCTAAGAGTAGAGTTTAGGAGCGAAACTTTAACCACAATTTGTAATTGTAGCTTGCATTTCCCTCTGTAAAACAATGTTATGTTGTGGGACACAGGATATGTGCCTTCTCAGCCATAGTGGCTGTACTTTGGAACAGCCTTTCCCCTGAGATCTAGATGGCCTCAAACTTATTGGCCTCCTGGAAGGCTGTGAAGACCTGGTTATTTCCTCAGGCTTTAGGGTCTTGACATGCTCTGTGTTAGTGTGTGAGTTGTTCTGAGGTCCCTTGGTTAATGTATTGTATTTTTAATAGTATTCTGTTTTATATTTTATTAGTATGGTTGTTGGTTAGCCACCCACAGTTACTTGTTTAAGATTGGTGGCCATATAAATTTTCCAGACTAAAAAATTATAAACAAATCAATAAAATAAGCCTAATCACAATATGGCTTGGCATATTGTACAAAACAAGGTAACTGATTTCTAAAGTTGTTTTAAAGACTTTAGGTAAATGCATATGAAATAGTGAATATTTAAAAAAGAGAATACTATGGACAGCCAAGAAAACAACCCAGAGTTCTCACTTGAAGCACAAATGACCAGGCTCAAATTATCCTACTTCAGACACATTATGTGAAGACTCAGCTCTCTGGAAAAGGCTCTAATGCTGGGAATGGTGGAAGGAAAGAGAAGAAGGGGATGACCAGCAGCAAGGTGGATGGACTCAGTTACAGTGGCGATGAGCGCACCATTGGGAGACTTGAAAGAACAAGCTGGGGATAGATCGTCTTGGAGACAATCTACCTATGTGGTCGCTAGGAGTCAAAAATGACTTGATGATACATAATCAAATCAATCAATATAAAATAGTGCATTTTCCAAGTGAAGATTTTGATGCAATCATGTAGAGATATGGCTGTGCTCTACCACATCTCTTTCTTCTAGGGATATAAAAGAGGTCCTTATCCTGTAATGCTGACTTTGATGGAACCATCAGTCTACAGCATAATGAGAAGAAGACAGTTCTTGATTCATCCAAAGAACTTACAATACAACAGGCAGCTGAGTAAAAGTGAAGAAAATGGATCTGATGATGGATATAGAAAGAATATGTATTTCAGTCGGTTACAACTTCTTAGGCTTTGTCCAGTAGGGATGATGACATATCAATGTAGTGTGTATTGTAGAAGAAGAAACAATATAAGTGGTTAGTGTGTCAGATTGGGTGACTTTGGGTTATTTGTATTCAGCAGATTAAAAGAAAAAGGAACGTTAAAGTAAAGTGTGAGCTCCTTGGAGAAAGCGTAGGAAATAAATGTGGTATAAACAAACACAGATCTAAAAAAGTCTCTATTTTTTTTTTTTTAAAAGCATGGGTTTTTCTTAGAATTTCCTAGAGAACATAGCCTTTTGGGGGAAACTGAAAACCAGGCCTTCATACACATTCTTTGCTAATGCTATATGAAATACCTTCTTTTAAGTGTGGCCATTGCCTTTTTTTCTTATTGGCTTTAAGCATTTTTTAGAATTCCATTTAGCCTGTTCAGAATAATGGACCACTTTGGGATTCATAATAAACCCTGTCATGATAGAGTGAAATCTTCAGTGTTGTATGGAAATGAAAACCATGATGATTTTGGTGCTTTTAGTGCCAAAGTTTAAGAGGCATACTTGTTTCTCCTTCAGAAGCAGAATGAGGGAGTTCATTGCAGAAAGCACAGAACGGCTCTCAGAAATAAAAACCTCTGGTGAAAGATATTTTCATATTGAGCCTGGAGAAGGGACATGAGTAGGAGTGTTTCCGCATGAAACTCATTTATGACATTTTTCTGGGGTCCAGACAAATAATATTTCACTTGGTAAGTTTTCAGATGCCCCACTGCTTCTCCCATCTTTTTCCTCTTCACCAGAAAAAGTCCGCAAGGAAAGAAAGACTGAATGCCTTTTGAATGGCACTCCTTGGACATGTCCATTGGAAACACCCTCTGAGGAATTTCATGGGTGTAAAAATGTGCAAGAATCAAATACAAATACGTGATTGTAGTGTCAATGCACTCTACATCATGACAAGGTTTCTTTTTTCTTCAGGAAACAGACATCATTCATGATAAAGGACACAACAAAAGGGAGGCATTTTTCTCTATTTAACATGCATCTCTGTATGTTAGAGATCGTGTTGATGACATTTCCAAGCAAATAGCTGTCCCTTCCATTGATCTTCCGAGTTGTTTTCCGTGTTATTTTGCAGGGAAGATGGCAGTTATGTGGCATATCTCCCCTTTTTGTGACATAGCTAGAAACTGCTGCTAACACTTACATATGGTTTCTGGACATGGTGAGAATTGTCTGCGTACATAGTAAACAAACTTTTCCTGTCACAAAGATTGGATTGGATGCCATTGTCTATTCTAGAATTAGTGCAGTAGCTCATTCTCTTTCCACAGCAACATTCAGTGAGAAAATTAGCAGCTGACACTGACATCAGTCTACCTTTGGATGAAAATCGACATCAATAGAGGGCTAAAAGCATTTAAAGACTGATTCTTCCAACTCTTATTTATGTCACTCCAGCTGTTGGAGTAGAATATATTTGAAAGTCAACTGAATTTACCATGCTAAGCTTGTTCAAATTCAATGTGCCCAATTAAGCCTGGGAGCCATAATTACAAAGCTGACTAATGGTCCTATTGATATCAACACACTAATTGGAAACTTTACCTTTGGACATTAGTGAGGTTGCAGTACACTTCAGGCAACTGCAAGTATCTACCACTTTATATTGCCCAGAATGCAATTTGGTTCAATAGACTCCTATAGAAGATAAAGTCAAACTATAGGCAAAGCAGCATATAGGTGAGTGATGACATAGTAAAATTGGCATATGTAGACCTTAGCAGGAGTCCAAGGAGGACCAGTGATAATGCTAGATCCTGATAAAGCTGTTAGCCTCATAATTCTTATGAAATGTAAAACAGTATTGATCCATCATAGACCTTCAAAGACATTTTTGAAAAGCTGAATTATCATAGTGCTATGGATGCACTGGAGGCTCAGGAGGCATAAATGGAGAAAAATATTATTAAAAATCACTAGCTAAGGAGGTGAAAGTTCTGACTAATTACAAGAAAATTCTAGTTACAGGTCAAGATGAGCTGTAAGTGGCATGTATGAGTAGATGTATGATATTTAAGTGAGGACTTTTTCTTAGCAAGCTTCAAGTCTGGTTTGAGGATTTCTATATTCTGCAGTACACTTACTTAGAAGTAGAGTAAACAGAATCATAGGAGCTATAAGATCTGGATGCATTGTGGAAACTTTCTTTTAGCAATTCAAGAGGTTAAAAGTTGAAAAGCCTAATGTTTCATTCATAATTTAGGTATCAATGAGGCTTTGATCCCTTTCAGGTTAAAAGGAGTGCATGCTGATAAGGTTACTACTGTGATACAGTTCAGAACTTGTGTAGGTTTTCTTTGTCAGGTTTTCTTTTCAGAAATAAAAGCAAATTGTGTGTGGCTCTTCAGGCCTGGTGAAAGGCTAGAGAAACTCCTCTGTTTTGGGTCACTGATTTGACCTTTGCCCAGGTCAGCAGTTGTCAAAAGTCATTATTGTCAGCTTGCTGTTCACTGGTCTGTGAAAATGGACCCCTAGGTCTTAGTTTAGTCCTGCTACCATGGGCAGATGTCCATTGGATGGTTTCTATTTTAGCTAACCAGGCAACTACAGAAGTGGTGCCCTCTAGAATCTAGACACAAGACTTGTAGAGATGGATTTGGTCCGTAACAGATTCATGCTTTCTTTTGAATAGATAATATAGAATATAGCAACTTGGAAGTAACTTGATATCAGAAAGTCTTACCTAATTGGTCTACCTCTTTATTGGTTTAATTACTAACTCAACAGCAGAAGGAACTGGAAGGGAACACTGAATCAAAAGAGAATATGTCTATACATAAATACAGTCGTAAGATTTTTTCCCTTCATTACTTATTTCAAGACTTATTTCAACTTCTGCATAAAAAATAACTTGCACCTTTTTTAACCTCAAGTAAAATGTGTTGAAGTATAACTTTGTTACCTCAAAATGGTATCGCAGAGCCAGTATGGTCTAGTGGTTAAGGCACTGGATTAGAACCTGGGAAACTGAGTTCTAGTCTTACTTTAACTACAGAAGCTAGCTAAGTGATTTATGACCAGTCACTTTCTCTCATCCCTAGGTACTGGCAAGCCATTAATGTTGCCAAGAAAACTGAGGTGGACCTGTCCCTATAGTTACTGGGTGTTAGGGTTGAGTTGATCGACCTAACCCTAACCCCAAAGTGGTAGAGTCCCAGGTAGCTTAATTTAGCAATGTTAAAGCTGAGGACCACTTTTGGCATTCCAAAAATGTATGTTACCCTATATGACTAGGGCCTGGACAAAAACTACTGGATTTAAATCAAATTAAAAAAATTTTTTTGTCAATTATATGTACAACCCTTATTAGTGAATTAAAAACTGTGGCTTGGCAGCAACTGCTTTGGCAGAAGATTCTAGTGGGCCAGATCCTTGACTTGTGTGGTAAGCATAAAAATAGTAACATCTTCTGTCTTTGAAGCCTAGATTAATTCCATTAATTTGATTCAGACTTTTCTTATTGATTGTTCATAGAAGAAGGAATTATAAGCACATACATATTTTTTTCTCAGTTAGAAAATGACTCTGTATTTCCATGAAGCAAATTTCCCTGTCTTTTATTTTCACATCTATTTGGTTTCACATGGTTTCAGTATATGGGCTTATGGGTTTTTTTATGAATGGGTGTTTTTCTGGCAATCTCTAGCCTATGGCCCCAGCTGGCATGGTAGAGATTACAGCAGAACCAGCTTGGACTAGCAGATGCTGCACTCAACTGATCTCCTTGGCTTGCCTTCATGACAGTGAAGCTTCATACCCATTCCATCATTTTTAAGAGGTCACACTGATATTGAAGGGATTAATCTAATCTCACCCTTCTTACCCTAAGCTTATCATGCAGCTGGTTCAGGCTTTTCAGCTGTTAGTGTTTTATGGTCTTCTTTTTTATCAAGTGTTATGAAGCTTGTAGTAGAAACCTCTAGTCTGTAAATGATCATTCTTGCTAAATGCAGCCTAGGTAGGGCTGGTATTCCTACAGATCCAGAATGCATGATGGATGAGTAAGAATTTTTGGCCAGATGAATAGGAAGCTTGGAAAAAGATTTCCAAGAAGATTTGGCAATCTACTGTTTGTTTCTGTAGAACTGGAACATGAACAAGTCATGAAAAGGACAACATTAAAAAATTTGTTGTTGAATGATAAACAAGACTTACTTTGTACCTGTTTCCCAAAATTCCACAGTATACCTGGTTGATTCTGTTGCTGCTTTTATTTATTTATTTATTTATTTATTTATTTATTTATTATTCGGATTTCTATCACCGCCCATCTCCCCCCAAAAGGGGGAACTCTGGGCACTTTACTTTTCAACCAGATGTTTAATCTTCATTTTTAATCCTTGGAAAGAAAAGAATGGCTTTGTCATTATTGTGGATGGTCAAATAGAATGGTAGAAGACAAAGTCTTAAGAAGGTTCACTATTATGTAAAACAGTACATATGTAAAACAGTACATAAATACTATTTATATCAGCACTCTAAGACTGAAAACTGATATGTATTTAACATGGATTATTGCTGCTTCAACATACAGCTGGTAGATAGGTTTTTTTTTTTTTAACATAAAGAAGTACTATTTTATAAAATCCCTGTTAGGAATGGATAAATATATGGCTTTATGTCATGTTACTTTCATTCTGTGCCTACATATAGCCTATTTTTTATTTAGTTTATTATGTCTTTAGAAGCTTTACCCCCATATCTTTTAGCCTCAGCATCTTTGTACAACTTCCTTCTTTTATTCAGTGAAGTTGTGGACTATTATCTTATTTACACTTAACCTACTCTTTTGGAGATGCTGCTTCTCAAATTGCTAATTGAACTTTGCAGTAAGAATTCCCTAAGGCACCACAGTGAGAATCAAAATGACCGTACTCCCATTCTTTCCAAGAACAAAACCTATAATAATAATTTTGAAAAGTTTATCACTTCTTACCAAACTCAGTAGTTTTTAGTTTAAGCAATGAATGCCACCCTTTCAAATAATATTTTTAAAGTTTGCAATACAAATAGAATACATACTTGAAACTCATTCCTGATTAACTGTATGAATGGGTCAGTTATCAATTTCTGCACAAAGACTGAACCCATAGAAATTCACATATGTGTTACTATGGCATTGTTTTCATAACATTATTTATGAAGATGTTGGCTTCCCACCCACTTTTCAAGCTAATAAGAAAATACTAACTTCTGTACAAAGATTGTGACTTTGGAGAGACTCAATATTTTTCTTAACAGTGTGAGGCAATATCCTATGTCTACATATTCAAAACTATGTTTTACTATGTTAGGAATGAATTTGATTACAATAGTAGTTGACTGAAAACTAAATATGAATAAACAGTATAATATGGGTAAACAAAAAAGATAGCTGCATTTTACGTATATCGATAGAAGCATAGTTTCTAAATCATGGGAACAAATGATTCCATTTTATTCTGCATTGTTTAGATACTGTGTCCAGTTTTGGACTCCATATGCTAAAAAGGATTCACAAAAATTGGAATAGGTTAAGGGAAGGGCAAGAAGAATAATTAGGGATTGAAAAGATTAGAGAGTGAAGGAACTAGAAATGGTTAACCTTCAGAAGAAAACACCAAGGAAATACAGTATATGATAGCATTCTTCAACTACCTAAAAGGTTGTCACACAGAAGATTTAAGTTCTGTCCAGAGAGCTTAATATTCCAGTGGAACATGGAATAATGGATTTAAATTATAGTAAAGTACTATATTTTGATAATGAAACCAATTATCCAGAGAAGTAGTAGATACCATTTCACTATGTAGTTTGGTTTGCTCTGCTGTTATCCATATACTTGCTGATTTCTGTTATAAGGCAGAATGGAATCTCAAGTTTTTTTCTGCCTTCTCTCTCTCTCTCATTTAGAATTGTGCTCTTTTAGGGTAGTCTCAAGTTCCAGAATGTCTTACAGTCCTTCACTCCCTCAATCAATTTCTCTCTGTCTCTCTTGAAATTCCAGGAGACCTCTTTGACTACAATTTCCAAAAAATACAATAAAATAAAAATCAGCAGCATACAGTAATTTTCTAGAAATTCAAAGTAGAAAACATATAGAAACTATGGTACACATTAATTGTGTGTATTTTAAGAAAGAAAGAAAATATGACTCCCACCAAATCTTCCTCAAAGTGCCAGGAATTATACAAAAAAGTCTTGCCCTGCCATATTCATGACATGGCCAAGCCACTTTGCATTATATATGCTATAGTTTCTGGTCCCCAAAAACATTAAATGTGGGCTCCAGATACAAGCGTTCCTCTTTCTGATTTAGTTTGCTCAGTAATCTTGGACTGTGTATATTTAACTATATGAATCAGCAATGAATCTATCCATTCTGATCATTGAAAATCAGTCACTGAATCCCAAACGTCACAGTGATATTACAGGTTTCCCAGGATTCAATGCATGTTGTCTCCCAGCTTATATGGAGCAAAAATAAATCAGCAGCTGACAGTGAAAGGTCTTTGTGAATAACTTTCCATCATTCAAATCTGAGAGGTCTGACTGAGTCACCTTGATTTGGGATTAGCAGCTTGTATGCAAATCATATGTTGAAATGAACCAAAATGTTATCTATTCCAGCACCATGCCAAGAAATAGGAATTTTTAATTTATTGGTCCACCACACATCGGTCTAGGCAAGACAGATCACAGCATGCCACAAACCGAGACTACCATAGAAATTTAGTGTGAAATGATGGGGAACCACACACTGCGTGGGAAAACAGCCAATGTGACCTCAAGGAAAATTCTTCCCCTTCATAAAATATAAAGATTAGTCATGCCTGTATGAGTAACGGCTAAACAGATCTTGCCAAAGAACATTTCATAGGCAGCATACCATGTCTGAGACATCAGCACTCAAAGAGGTGGTGGTGATTTACCATGATCTACAAAGGTGCTGATGAAGCTCATCCTTTGAGTTCTGGGGCCTCAAAGTAAAGTTCTGAATCTGAACTGGATAAGCAACAAGCAGTTCCATCACCCCTTTCTCAGTTTCTGGAGGTCATGCCTTTTCCTCCTTGTCTTTGGCTTCCTGCTGCTTCTAGAATTCCAGCTAGGAAAGTGTTTTTGTAAGCAGAAAGATAGTGAGGGGTGGAGGAGAAAAAAATATTTGAAAAATCAGGCAGTTATTGACAGTCAAGGGAAAGTTAAGGATTTATGGAAGGATACATTTGGATTTGGTTTGGAAATAAGACAAGCCCTCTTCTCTCTCTCTTTCTCTCTCTTTTGAGGTAGGGAAGAAAATTACATTCTTGGTTTTGAAATAATCTGAGGCAAGCCAAGAGGAGTTTGGCCACCACAAATGGCATTTTTTTTCTCTTTAATTAAAGGTAATGAGCCAGCTTCATACAATCATATTCCCAATTTCTCAACAATAATTATGTTTATGCACATTCTCCACAATGTACACATTTCATCACAAGGCAGTCCTGCATGACTTGAAACCCTACTAGCTGCATATGGTGAACTGATGAGTGCTTGACAGCCCCTTGTTTTCATAATCCCAGGCAAGCAGTAAAAAATTAAAAGAGGTTTATTGAGGCTCTGGTCTGTCATATGTGGCAGATAATCTAAGTTTAGCATGGCAGGTCGCAAGTTGTTCACACTTGCTCCAGAGACCTTGACAGATGCTCCATACTGCTTGCTAAAATAAACACTTCTGTCTTAAAAATGTAGGAAAATAAGAAAAAAAAATCACAACCTTTTAGGCTTCTTTAAGCCCCCCCCCACCTTTTTAACCAATGTAATTGGTAGTGCTTTTTCTTTAGCATAGTAATTTTCCTTCCATTCTCATTGTCTTAAAGATTTAACTAGTCTTTTTTGTTTTAGTTTTGTTTTTACTCTTTAGTATTTTTAATTGTTTTATATCCTGGCAGCAACATGGAAAGTTTTCAAATCTGGGTACAGTTTTTTAAATAGGAAGGTGGCACAGACTTATAAAGAAATAAGTGCTGGCCTTGGAAAGTGTCTTTACTAGAATGAACAGCCTCTTATTCAGTGAATAGTATTGTGGTGGCTGAAGTTCTTATCATATATCACAAATTTCTTTCAGATTTAAATAAACACTGCTCCACATCAGCTGCTCTGTATTGGGCTTCAAAAGTAATCTGCCAACTCCATTGTTGCATCTCCCCAGTTGATAATAATTGCTTCAAATCACTTCAACTCTCATTAAAGTTTCTTTTCTCAGCGATGGGCTGAGAATTGTTCTAAAACCACAGGAGCAAAGGTGGTAGTCGTAGGGAGAGTAGTTGGGGTGTGTGTGTGTGGAATAGAGCAAATCAGGAGACAGAGATGAGAAACCTCCATGCTATTAGGAAGAAAAAATACCATTTGACTATCTGCCTCTAGCAATCTGTTGATGCTGTCTGTGAACAGTTTTCCTGTCAGCACCCACCAGAATGAGTAAAGTTAGAAGAAGAATGCCAAGTACATATTGGAGAATGAAAGGGTAGTAGCATGAAGAGGAAAAATTCAATGAGAGCTGTACTGGATTCACTTATGGCTTGGATACATCTGGGCAGGGAAGCTCTAATGGCTGTTTAGAAGTCTGTGCATGGCTCAAAGGGCTATAGTACTGTACTAAAGTTCATCCGCTCCTCATACAAATAGTCCTAGGTTCAGTCCCTGATAACTCCAAGTAGATGTATGAAAAGCTCATACCTGAAACTCTGCTTTGCTAGAGCCATTTCTTACATTTCTATGCTTGTTTCAAGGTACTTGGCATACATGGAAGCCCCTTGGCCTTTATACTAAGTGTAGAGTATTGTTTTAATTGTTGGGTTTTAGTCTTTGCACACCGGCCAGAGTTACTGTTGTGAGATGGGCAGCCATATAAATTAGGAAGGAAGGAAGGAAGGAGCGAGCTTGAATGGAGCAATGTGCCCCTAGATAATTCCCCTAGTATCTATTAGCTTCCCTGCCCTACCTTTTTAAAAAAAGATTAAATAAAGACTAAACTATCATACCGCAAAACTTAAGTGGTATCTTATAGCATATTTATGTGCAGGAATGCTTTTTGAACCCACAGAGGTCCCTATGAGAGGGCTTCTCGAACTCTATGATACCATGAACCTTGAAAATGAGAAAATGAATTTGTGCAACACTCCCCCTTGAATAAAACGAATGATTTCATTGGGATTAGAGTTGGGCAATAAATACATATGCCATTTATAGCTAATTTTTTAATCTATACAGTACATAAAATAATTCAATGAGAGAATCTTAGGACTTTTAAAAATAAAAATGCTTCATTAAAAAAAACACAGTGAAATGCTTAGTTTTGCATAATTCCTGAAATCTAGATTTCATTCTGAAGACAGCAGCTTTCATTCATCAAAGAATAAAAAATGAAAAGGATGTTTCCTTGCATTAAATCAGTTTGTCTTAAACTGTCCTATAAATGCTGTAGCTTGCAAAGCACTGGCAGGCTGTGAGTTGCTTTTGGCAGTAATATGAAATACAGTGCATCTGCAGCACTGAAATAACCACCACAAGCCTCATTTCTCTTCCCTTCCTATCTGTTTTAATTCCCCCTACAGTGTGAGCATCAAGCAAGATTTTCAGAGCTTTGCATTAACACCCTATGTCCTCCAGGCATGATTACTGGTCCTTTGAAAGACAAATGCAGAGTGTTAGAAAAATGCAAAAAGAACACATAGGCATTATACAGGGCTCTAGAACAATCTGTATTGCTTTGCATTCAGCATGCTTTTGCACTGAAGTGATAAGCCTGGTCAAAAAGAAATGTGGGGACAGCACTGTCTGGTGAACCTCCATCCACATCTCACATTTTGCAGAATGCTTCCCTTTGGGATGACAGAGAGCATCTTGGGGATTATATCAGCTTCAGGGAAGTTGGTGTTTTGAGACTAGCCGTGCCCACCATGGTAGCAATACTGTGAATAAGCAAGTCTTCCAGCCATTTTGTGAGTATACACACCACCAAATTTCAAAGTGCCCCTCACCCAAAAAGCTTGCCTAAAGCACTTGTTTAGGGAAGGAATGTAACATAGCTACATGCACATGGTGTGCATGTAGAAAGTCTCTGATTCAAATTCAGATGATTGCTGACATCTCCAGGACCTGTCCTGGATTTACCTGTTGCAAGTCAAGGTAAAAAGTACTGAGCTACATGGATCACTGATCTGACCTGGAATAAACAGGTTCGCACGTTCCTGTGTTTCATATTACCACAGGAAAAGATTATGAATACGGCATAGCAAAGAGGCTGGAAACAAAGAAGGAATATTCAAGCTGTTGCTACAAAGTATTATGAGATCTATGAAAGTATCATTGGCAGCTGATATTTAGCTTGCTTAAAGAAACAAATAAATCTACTTGTGGGGGTGAGGTTGAGGTGAGTTTCACAGTAATGCCCAGATCACTGGACTCTTTCCTGTGCTATCAACTTTCTCTAGCTCCCTCTCTTTTGCTTTCTCTGTTTCCCCTCCTTCTCAGACTGTAATCTATCCATCTCTTCCTTTTGCAGCTGCTGACGTATAGCAAATCTAATAATCCATCTAGATGTTCTCTCCAGCATTTCTGTGGCTGGATGGAATCTGCCATTATTTTGAGTGTTAATGCACCCAAAATAGCATGCTGAAGCTCTTTAAAATGGACATTTAAAACCTCCACAAAAAGAATATCTCAGCCATGAAAGAAACTTTCATAAATCAGTGGTATGCCAACTTTGAAGTATGAAATCTTGCCCCTTTTAAAAGTGAGTTGACCTCAGTATTCACAGGTAAGATATTATGAAAAACTCTGAAGTGCAGCATCTTCTTTTATCGCCCTCCCACCCATTATTCATTATAAACAATAGATGTCTTGTGAAAATTAATGTCAGACCTTTTGGGCATATCTAACTAAGAGTAAACTATGCTGGGAATGCAAGTGAAATGACTTATTATTCCTTTATCTCAGCAGAGGAGTTTCTGCATCTTACCCAATCAAGTAGCAAAGAGGAGAGGCAATAAAAATCCATGAAAAAGTGATTGATTAAACAGCGGTGCTAAAATATCTCAGTACTATTCAGATTAAGGAAATCTCTACTAAACGTTCAAAGCAAAACCGAATCTTGTCTTCCTGTACATTAGAATGAATGGTGCATTAGAAGAATAACTTGTATCATAAGATCACAATTGTTTATCTGAGCATTTTCTCATATCTTGTGAATTATTAGTCGACATGTCATGCCTAAGGTGGGAGCTGTAGTTTAAAATTACAAAGCTGGGTAGAATTTATCTTCTCTAGGAAATAGTCATTGACTTTGTGTTTGCTCAACTTCGTTGCTGCCTTTGGATCCATGCAGAGAAAAGGCTCTGTGAATGGCATGCAGTTGACTAAATACCATATGGCGGTCATTAAAATATATTAGAGCCCTGGCTCATGTATCTTTTACTGATTGTGAAGTCCATTCCCTATGGCTGCATGCATATCATTGTAGCAGGAGATAATCATGTGACACATAGGATCTCAACACTCTTAGGGTAAAGTCCACTTTGGTGATTTACGATAAACAACTGCAAACACTAACATATGTACCCCAATGGAATCGATTGACATCATTCAAATGGACCACAAGAAGCTGTATTGCTGCTTTCAGGAACTTTCCTAATTCCCCTGCCCAACTTGTATGTTATTTATTTATGTGTATACATGTTAGATTTATATCCTTCCTCTTCTCCAAGAGCTCAAGGAAGCATACAAGACTACTTTCTCTAGTTTTCCCCCACAAAAATATCTCGTAAGGTAGCGTTTGAGAGACTTGATCTACATCCAGATCACAAATCTGATAATTAAACAGCTGCCATTGCAAGATGATACTATGGCTTGATTTCATTTCAGTTGAGAGATCTGGATTTGTTTGTATGATAACATTTATAGATCACCCAATCTGAAAGACTCTGGGGGATATACATTAGCAATCCAAACAATAAATATCTCCATACTGTAAAACACCCTACATTCAATAAAAGTTATAAGACAAATACAAACCGTAAAAAACCCATATCTTGCCAGTAAAACTCTAGGGCCCAAAGACCCATTGAATTTAAATAGCTTTGAGGGCCTTCCTGAGTGCAAGGAGGGAAGGGGCTAATTGTACCTCAGAGGGTAACATGTTCCATAAAGTGGGGGCTGCTACCAAGAAGGCCTGTCTCCTGATCCCAGCCCGCTTGACTTCCCCTGTGGGCTAAGATCCAAAGCAGGCTCTCCCTCTGTGTCTGAACCAGACATGCAGAGTCTTCCTTGGTAAGGCATTCTATGGTGTGTCCCTGTGCTTCATTAGGGCTTCATAAGTAATAACCACTGCTTTGAACTAGGCTTATAAATCTACTGGCAGCTAGTGGAGTGCAATATTGGTGGGTTTTTTTTTGTTTTTTTTAAATTTGTTCAGTTGTGTCTGATTCTCTGAGATTGCCTGGACAAGTCCCTGAAGTTTTCCTGGCAAGGTTTTTCAGAAACAGTTTGCCATTGCCTGCTTCCTAGGGCTGAGAGAGAGTGACTGGTGCAGCTGGCTTTGTGCCTAAGGCAGGATTAGAACTCACAATCTCCTGGTTTCTAGCCTGATGCCTTAACCACTACACCAGACTGACTGTCTAATATTGGTGTTACCCTACAGTAATGGATCTCCCCAATTCTATTCCATATCAGCTACAGTTTCTGATTTGACTTCAAAAGCAGCCCTTCATCATACAGTCTTTGTGGCTTGCTCAGCTTTCAAGTTATTCTGTGTGACAATTCCTCTTTTGCTACCAGCTTCTCAGACTGCATACTGTCTTTGGGCCCTTTGGTCATTTTTTTTTTTTTTTGGGCTATTACAGTTTCTGTAGGCTATGTGAACTGACTTTGCTAGAAATCTATAACCACTGGCATCTCACAGCTGCACATGTCTACGTACAGAAACAAATAGGTAGTATTTGGAATCACAGATGTCTCAACATGATGCCCATTAGAAACAAGTTGCTGAAGACATCCCTCAAAACAATCATCATACAATTCATGGAGGTAGACTTGTAGTAACAAATCTAGCTAAAGTTATGGTTGACATATGTAATGAATAGATGTGGAGTAACACGGGCTGAATTTCCTGATCTTTGTTGCCTCTGGAAACTGAATCTGCCCCTCAAATTGGTTTAATGTGTATTTCTTCTCCTAGGACCCCTTGAGTGTTGTACAAAGAGGTTAGAAATCTTTAGTAAAATATCTTCAACACTCAGCATTAAACCCCTCAAACAGCACAGGATATAACTGAAGGTTGTTCCTTTAGTATAAATATGGTATGGGGGAAAGTGAGTTCAGTTTGGATCAAAGTAAACTGTATTCTTGTGGTATTCTTGGGAAAACATAAAAAATGGAAATAATGCTTTATAGTCTCCATGAAAAGCAGCTATCCCATAGCTGCTTAGCAGTACCTTTTGCAACCTTTCCCATTCCATTTTGAACTGTAGACTTTTGTGGGAGTGTGTAAGTAAATAAATCATAGATTGGTGTTACCTCATTGTATTGTCTAGAGAGGCCCTGGACATGTGACAGCTGCAAATCATGCACGATGACACAGCAAGCATGTAGGCTTACTCACTGTACCCTCCTTGATTGTCTGCCTCCTCCATTGAAGACTTTGCTGTGTTGAATGAAAGGTCTGAAAAGGTGTTCTACTGACTGGTATAGAGATTGATGGTGGGGCAGGGATGATGTAGGGGTAGAGCCAATATGTCTGTGATTGTGTTGTCTGATGCAGTTTATAGCATTCATGCATTCAGGGAAGAATGATGTGTATAAGATTTTGGAAAGTCAAAATTCCTTATAAATGAAAACAGTAATAGCATTAAAGATAGCTGAAGTCTTCTGTGAAGCATTATCTTCCATATCATTGATATAACCCAGTGTGATTGGGAATAAGTACAGCCATGCTGGATTAGTTCTAGCTCACTACTCTTTTTCCACAGTAGCCCTTCAAGATGCCTGTATGAGTTCCAAAAAAGGAAAGTTGATTACAATAGTCTTCTGCTTGTTTTCCTCAGAAGCCAGTAACCAGAATAAGTAGTAATTACTGATAACCTCTTCTATTAATTTTTCTAATCAACTTTGAATTAAAAGCTGACTTATGCATCACTAAATTTGGGAAGCAAATTTTATAATTTAATTATGCAGTATGTAAAAGAGTTTTTCATTTTATCAATTTCCAATGGGGTGGCTGTGTTAGCAAAAAGAGCATCTATTCCTAACCATAATGATGCCAAAACGATGAAACATGTTGCGATATCATAGCACAAGTTTCAGCCTTTCATATATGCAATATGACAATGCCCCAAGCATTTGGACCAGGAAGTTAGCCCTGTTGTTGATGTGCTTTTTGGAAGATGTCATTTATCCAGGGCACCATGGGTTATTGTTTTAATTGTTGGGTTGTAATCTGTGTATGTCACCCAGATTTATACTATATATATAGTATGCAAATACATAAGATGTGGGGTCTATGTAGAAGTATTACAATGTACATTTCTTCACTTGCCCTCCTCCTGTGGATGTCAATTAAAAGTAGCAAAGCATTCTGTGGCACTATACATAATACTTACTTACAGGTCTTATATGGCTGCCTATCTCTTACAATGATTCTAGGAGGCTCACAGCAATCCATAAAACATATTTAAAAACAAAGGTGCCATTCCCTTTGGGTAAATGTGTTAGACCAGGTTCCTGGATCATGCTAAGTCTAAAAGTGATTATTTGTGGTTTGACATATAATATGAACCCAGCATTGTGGTTTAGAAACAGTGATTTGTGGCTTAGCATTTGTTATTATTGTCAGTCCAGTCAATTGTGCCTTGTTAAGCAAATCACAGCTTAGTGTGGTGTGTGAACCTAGCTTTTGTCCTTAAGATACCACAATACACATTGTTATTTTTCCTTTCATCAGCAGATCAAGTACATCAGCATCTCTTGCTGAGATGTATTTGTTTCAGCTACATCTGTGGTGGTAAATTACAGAGTTAAGTTCCCAGCTCACAACCACAGAACACTGCTTCATGTCCTTCCATTCTTCTATAATTGGGGATATGTACAGTAGACATAAAGGCCTGACTGTTGTTTTGCCTTCCCAGCTGTTCCCCAGCTGTGTTGCAGCCCAAGGCAGATGCATATTCAACTGGAACACACATTTTCCAGGCAGTGAGTTCTCCCCCTGCTTGCTTTTGTTAAAGAGCAGAAGTGCAACAAATTACAGCATACAAACATTACATGTAATTTAAAACTGTGAAAATTATTATTTTTTAAATAGCAATAAGTTATTTTAACATATTAATTTAACCAGGACGATTGACTTTATCATCCCCAGCTTGTAGCTTTTGCATTGTGCATTATTTTTCCTTTAAAGTGATGGTCCTGCTCTGATTCCCCATTATCCACATTTGTACAACTATTCTTTCTTTTGTGCACACAAACCAGCTTGTCAGCACAGCTGCACTTCTGCTGACTTTCTCTGTTTATGTACAAAATCACAGAATCACACAGGTGATATGTGCCATGACTGTTGTTCTTTTTAGTCGATTGGGAAACTGTTGCAATAATAATAATGGACATTCTTTTATTGCTCATACTGTGAACACTGAAGTGGGAAGGTGAGTCATGAAGGTCCAGTTCTAATGCAATGAATTCTTCAGTGATCATTTTATCAATGAAATCAGAGACCTAAAACAGCTATATTAGAACATATGACCCCTAGCTAATTTAGTTGAGAATCCTTGGCAACGGTGGCCAGCTTGATTGATTGATTTCATTTATATATCCTTGTATTTCAATCAATACACTGGGTGGTATACAAAATACAATTAAAATATCCACAATAAATTGCATAAAAATGAACCATCCATAATAAATCAATAGTAGTAATAGCAATAAATTAACTAATAAAACACCCCACTTGATTAATACTGGATGACGATGATGATGATGATGATGATGACGATGACGATGATATTTTTATCCCACCTTTTTTATATAGAACTCAAGGTGGTGAACAATCAAACGTGATGGTGTCATCTCAGTCTAAATCCTCTGTGAAAGAAATTGGTTTTAACAATTTTCTGACTAATATCAGGAAATGGTAGGTCAAAATTCAATTTGGACGGTATTCCAAAAAACAGACACTGCCACTGAAAAGCAGCACCTTCTAGCTTCCACCACTTACTTCCCAGAAGTAGGACACTATTAGCTGCCTTTCCCAAGATGGTTGCAATAGCTGGGATGATTCTTGTTAGAGTATTTGATTCTGGAGGTAGCAAGGTGCCAAACTGATAAAGTTTTATAGGTCAAAACCCCCAGTTTAAATTGCACCTGGAAGTCAACTGGAAGTCAACTGGGAGCCAACACATAGCTCATAGCACAGGAGTAATGTGTTACTGGCAATGTATGCCAGTTAACACATGGACCACTGCTTTCTAGACCAACTCCAGCTTCCCAATTATCTTTAAAGGAGCCCTGTTGTGGAGCACATAGCAGTAATCCAGCTAGGTAATAATGAGGGTATTAGTTACAGTGGCAAAGTCCTCCCATCCCAGGTAGGGCCAGAACTAGTACATTAGCCAAAGCTGAGCAAAAACCTCCTTGACTACAGCCTCCACCAACTGTCTTTTTCCAGTGCCATGCAGCTGCTCTGTGAGCTGTTCCTGTTTTCTCCATATGTGGATGTGTGCAAAGCAACTTTGCTGGAAAAAGGCAAAGCACAGTGGCCATGCATGCACAGATATGGGGAAACAGCTGAGACCTGCTTAAAAAGCAGCTGCACAAATATAGAAAAAGACACGGCTGTTTTAACTCTTTGAAAAAGAATGTTTTGTACATTCTGCCACTCTTTTGAAGGAGTTTGGTGTAGTGGCTGTGGTGCTGGCCTAGAAACCAGGAGACTGTAAGTTCTAGGCCTCCCTAGCTGGCTTGGTGACTTTGGGCCAGTCACTCTCTCAACCCAACCCACCTCAAAGGGTGGGTTATTATATTCTCTCTCTTTCTCTATCTGTATATATAAACAACAATAACAACAACTTTCATTACAACTTTTAATTTCCCCATTATGATTTTCATTTCATATCTAACTTGCGAGAGTGTTCCTGTTAGCAAGATGATCTTGTAAAACACTTGTCAGTCTCAAGTCTAATTACAAAAAGTGCATTGGCCTCCCATATTTATCACTTAGTTTGTAAGGATTAGAGTGTCTTGCCTAGGGATAGTATTATAGCAGTTGGGTTTTTAACATTTGTGAATAGTCTGATTCAATGAGGTTTTGGTACAAATCATTGTCTCTGCTGGTCCCAAGTGGGACAGAGCTGTCTATCTCCTATGTTCTTGCTTAAACAAGTCCTGTACCATTTGAACACCGGCTATCAACTCGCTAGATTAAAGATGGGGAACTTTATATTGCTCAGATGTTGCTAAAATGAAACTTGCAACAAAGAGCTTGGGATGGCTGGATGGAGTCCACCAGCATCTGGAGGACAGGTCTTCAGCTTTCTTTTATATGTTTAGAGAGGTATTTAATACATTAATGGATGTCGCCTCCCTTCACCATCAACGTCGGAGTACATCAAGGATCGGCGCTTTCGCCCCTACTATTTGTCCTCTGCATGGACACTGTGACACATGACCTCCAATCACCTCATCCATGGTCACTCCTCTATGCCGACAATGTCTTCTTGGTGAATGAACAACGTGCAGACCTCCAAAAGCAAATGCGGCAATGGAATGAACAGCTCGGCGAATTTGGACTTCAGTTGAACATCAAGAAAATGGAATATATGGAATGCGGCCCCCAAACAGATGGAACCATCAGCATTGATGGAGAAGACTTGAAGAAAGTAGAGCAATTCAAGTACCTCGGCTCCCTCATATGCAGCGACGGCGATAGCTTTCCGGATGCCCGCACCCGTGTCAACGCCACCTGGATGAAGTGGTGCCAGGTGACTGGAGTCCTGAGTGATCATCAGATGCCTCTATGCCTCTAGTGAAAGATCTACAGAATGGCAGTGCGTCCAGTCACCCTCTACGGATCAGAGTGCTGGCCAGCAACAGCAAAGCACGAGCAGGCCCTGCACATGATGGAAATGCAAATGCTCCGATGGTGCCTTGGACTAATGCGATTCGACCACACCATGAACAATGATGTCCGATGACGACTGGGAGTCGCACCAATCATGGCAAAACTGCGGGAAGGAAGGCTCAGATGGCATGGACAGGTCATATGCGGCAAAGAAGACTCAGTGGCGAGAACAGCCATGCACCTGGACCCTGGTGGCCGGCGGCCCCATGGTAGACCCAAGAAACGGTGGATGGACTGCATTAAGGGGGACATGGAATGCGTGAATGCCACCCCTG
The DNA here is from genome assembly GCF_035149785.1 of Candoia aspera. Lineage (NCBI taxonomy): Eukaryota > Metazoa > Chordata > Lepidosauria > Squamata > Candoiidae > Candoia > Candoia aspera. Next base: position 42,152,965 of record NC_086155.1, read on the forward strand.
AAGATGCCTTGGACTGAGCCAAATGAAGACGGATATGCTGACAAGCGGATCCTGCCATAGCGCAGGAAAAACGCTAAGAAAAAGAAGAATGGACTCCTAAAATGACTAAACCTTTCAAAAGGTTCCATTGCCACAACAGAACTCTCCCCCAAGGCAGATTGAGATGCAGACTGATTCTGTGCCTTGCGCTAAGCCACAGAGTTTTGTTTTATCTTGTTTGCTTCTGGCTTAAGACATTGCACAAGCCCTCCTTTGTAAAGTATTGTTTATGACTTAGCCTGTTGTGTGAACATAGCCAATGCACAACATATGAATTCAGAAACTGTGTCACTTAAATAACTCCTAGGACTGATCTGTAATTCTTACATTTGGCATAATGTAATATTGAACAAGTTTTGACTAGAAACCATTTGATTTGACCATTGTTACTTGGAATCTACAAACATGACATTCAAATCTTGTTTTCTGTTATTTCAGTCAATCTGAGAATATAATTTAGTACTTTGGAGTGCAGCAGACTTCACTTTGATTTCTTCACCAATCTCCAAGGATTCTGTGAAGGACTCTCCAAATAAACAAATTAAGATGAAGAAGGGACTCCATGGTGCACAGTGTAACTTAGTACTGATTGCATTGAGCAGGAGACCTTCCCTCGGTGATGTGGCACAGTTCATTCACTGGTTTATCTATCTCCAATATGAACAGTGCAGTTCAAATAGTGATGAATTTATCATCTTCAGAATATAATGGATGATTTCAAACAGGAGAAAAGATGCCAATTATTAGATATTTAATTACAGTCTGCCTAAAAATAAAGCTGTTCTAGCAGGCAAATTCAGTGTTCAGTTGTTGCATTTAATCAGTTCCAGGCATTCAGACTGAAATACAGGTCAGGCAAAAAATATAAATGAGTCCTTATTGGGTATATTGTTACACACACTAGGTACAATCTCTTCCAAACTCACAATTTGATTCTTTCTCTTTTTCTCTCTCTTTTTCTCTCATACAGATATGTTTGTTTAGGTGTATGTGTGTGAGAGACAGAGAGAGAGACTCTTCTGCAAGCATAGGGATAGTCGATTGTCTAATCTGAGTACCCTGGAACTTTCAGCATGCTGATTCCAAGTTTTACTCCTCAACTATACTGAGGGAACAAAGTCCACATTTTAAAACTGTTGAACTTTATGAAATCATAAGATGTCTCATTTCTTTTGGCAACCTGGGAGTCTACCGCCAAGTTAGCAGTATCTAAATAAGTATGACTTTAATGTGATTCCAATCCCACATACTGTGAATATGAACGTGGGAGAATGTTGAGTTTGGGGAGATGACTGTGCCCAGAAGTTTAGAATTAACCATGTCACTTGAGAGAAGAAGACAGAAAAGGTCTTTATACTGACTCAGACAAATCAGCATTTATATTGACTGGCATTTCTCAGGGTTAAAGACAGAGGCTTTTCTCTAACCCTGCTTGAAAATGCTGAGATATCTGAACACTACACATGGGCTCTGGTGTAGGGCCTTTCAACAGAGATGTGTTGTGATGAGTAGCAAAGATGCTTCTAATCTACCAAACTTGTTAAACTGGACAGGTTCTTGAGTTCTTGGGGTGAGGGTGGGGACAAGTAAATATGGATGTAATAGCTTATTTTTTTTTTCCCATGTGAAAAAATATATGTCCTATATACAGTATATGTGTACCAGTTCTTGGTAATAGGTAAAGGTGAGAGGCCTTGTGGAGTGCACAATAATCACATGTAAGAAATAGGGGGTTTATAAAGATGAAGTATTTTTTGTTCCTTTTCTTTAAAGAGTTGTTGAAACTGCTGCAGTAGGACCTGAGATTTTGCTATCCAAGCCTGTGTTTAAAAATACAATAGCTTAAAAGCAGGTTTCAAATGTTGCTGGGAGGTTTGTAGGTTCACGTCCTAATTAACACAAGCAAATGCAGCAATAGTGCTAAACAAAGGATACATCTGTTAGCATTTAATTACATAAGATAATCCAAGTCTATGATGGCTGCTGTTGGGAACAAAAGTAGCAAGCAATATACAGTGGACTAGAGTTTATTTTTGTAATCTCATAATGAATGAATTTACAGATGCATTATTGGCTGTTTCAGGGAAATCTAGAGGTATAAATGAGCCATGGAATTCTGTTACTAAGGTTGGATAGCTGCCTGCTTCCTCATGATTTTTAATCAATGTCTAGGGAGAAATTGTCACTAGATTCAGAAAGAAGTAGATATGTTCCTTTAAAGAGAAAATTGATCGATTTGACAGATTCAGTGGCACTTTCTGCCATAAGGAGCATACTGAGCTATATTGATAGAAGGTACACAGTCTTGCAAGGCCTTGAATGAATACTCAAGTTGTGCAGCTGTTAGTGATGCTGTTGCCAATATGATCCCTTCCCCACTGAAAATGAGACACAGACTTGAAGGAATTAGACAAATGATGCTATGAATGTCTGTTTTTGCTCCAAGGGTACCTTTAAAAAAACAAAAAAAACCTTATACTTGTTGGTAAGGTTTCAAATACCAAGAAAAAGCACCATTTTTTGCATATAGTTGTCTGCTTACAGTGGTTGTGCCCTAGAATTGTGATTGTGTGATTCCAATGCTCTGGTGGTAATATCTTTTCGTCATCCTGTGAATAGTCCCACTCTTTAAGAGGTGCATTATCAGTTATCAATCCCTAACAAAACAGGCCCAAAATTCTCTTTCAAAGGGAATGGCCTCTAGATCCTAAGGAGGAATTGTGACATTTCTGGAAATATAAAATATAAATATTTAGAACTATAAATGACATAGCTTGAAGTGGTTATGCTGATATGTCCTTAACTGTTTTGTAAAAACAGCATTCATTATCCTAGTTTCTGTTGTGAGTTGCAGTGAACATAGCTTCACTGCTAGCTGATAGACTCACCACTGTATACCCACTCATGTAAGAATGGCTCTTAGTCATGTACATGGTCAGATTTTCCAGTCGTTGCCTCTACTGGAGATATGAGGACCACTTTAAAGGTAGTACAGAATTAAGAAAAGAACTCCAGAGAAGCTGGGGGAAGAGACTAGATAAGCAACAGGGTCATCTCTCTCCTTAAAAGCCTCTGAGGAAAACTCGTAACCCCCAAGATCTGGATCAATCCAGATCTGGATCAATCCAGGGACTCTGAAGCAGAGGATCATTTATTTATTTATCTGTCTGTCTGTCTGTCTGTCTGTCTATCTATCTGATTTTATCACTGCCCATCTCCCCCCAAATGGAGGGACTCTGAGCAGTTTACAATAAAATCAAAATATAATATTCAATACAATTATAAAAGTTATTTATTCATTCAGTCACTTCCGACTCTTCGTGACTTCATGGACCAGCCCACGCCAGAGCTTCCTGCTGGTCGTCAACACCCCCAGCTCCCCCAGGGACGAGTCCGTCACCTCTAGAATATCATCCATCCACCTTGCCCTTGGTCGCCCCCTCTTCCTTTTGCCCTCCACTCTCCCTAGTGTCAGCATCTTCTCCAGGGTGTCTTGTCTTCTCATTATGTGGCCAAAGTTTTTCAGTTTTGCCTTTAATATCACTCCCTCAAGTGAGCAGTCTGGCTTTATTTCCTGGAGGATGGACTGGTTTGATCTTCTTGCAGTCCAAGGCACTCTCAGAATTTTCCTCCAACACCACAGTTCAAAAGCATCTATCTTCCTTCTCTCAGCCTTCCTTACGATCCAGCTCTTGCAGCCATATGTTACTACGGGGAACACCATTGCTTTGACTATGCGGACTTTTGTTGTCAGCATGATGTCTTTGCTCTTAACTATTTTATTGAGATTTGTCATTGCTCTTCTCCCAAGGATTAAATGTCTTCTGATTTCCTGACTGCAGTCAGCATCTGCAGTAATCTTTGCACCTAGAAATACAAAGTCTTTCACTGCCTCTACGTTTTTTTCCCTCTATTTGCCAGTTATCAATTAAGCTGGTTGCCATAATCTTGGTTTTTTTGAGGTTTAGCTGCATGCCAGCTTTTGCACTTCCTTCTTTCACCTTCATCATAAGGCTCCTCAGTTCCTTTTCACTTTCAGCCATCAAAGTGGTATCACCTGCATATCTGAGATGGTTAATGTTTCTTCCAGCGATTTTAACTCCAGCCTTGGATTCTTCAAGCCTAGCATGTCTCATGATGTGTTCTGTGTACAAGTTGAATAGGTAGGGTGAGAGTATGCAACTCTGCCTTAATCTTTTCCCAATCTTAAACCAGTATGTTGTTCCATGGTCTGTTCTTACCATTGCTACTTGGTCATTATACAGATTCCTCAGGAGGCAGACAAGATGACTTGGCAACAATTATAAATACCATAAATATAAATAGACAATTGAAATATAAAATGTGCTAAAATCCAGATGGCTGGATTTCATGTATCAATCCATGAGTAAAGGGTCATTCTAAGGGGCAAGCCATCCCCAGAAATGACTATTCCCCTTCCCACTCCAGGCATGCCTGCAAAACCAGGTTTTTAGTTTTCTTTGAAAGTCCAGGAGCATGGGGGCTTCCTGAAGCCTTCCTTTTGCATTTGCTTCCTGAAGCCTTCTACTTCTGAAGATAGGTGAACTGTCTAATGAAGTCTATTACATTAGGTTATTTTTTTGTTTCTGAATCAAGTCTTATGGTCTAATGTTTTTATTTTTCTAAACAAATTATGAATGCCAGCCTTTTAGTTAGACTTAAAGATATGAGTGAAGATATCACATTTTTCTCTAGAATGTCTTATAATGTCTAATATTAATATAAAATATCTAGCCTGTCTCTTTTTATGGAGTTTTTGGGGCAAAGAATAAGCCATTTGTAGCAGAACAGTGTCATCACACAGACTGCTTGGAGCATTGTATTTTCTTTTACCATTTTGCTTTTTAACTTGCTGTTTTCCCATTATTTGAAAAGCTTTTTTAAAAAATTACCATCATATTTACATTTTAATACTTACAGTTAATAAGCTCTTTTAAATTTTATTTCTCTTTAAATAAAGCTTGATTAAAAAAAAAAAAAAACCTCTGGCGAAATTGGTCTATCTCCCAAGGAAGAAAGAAAGGACTGAACAATGCCTCTACTGTCCACAGCCAGGAGATTGTACTATTTTACTTGTTGCAAGTTTACCTTCTTATCACCAGATAGGCAGCAAAGGCTGTGAGAATGCTCTCTCTCTCTTACACTGGAGTTACAGTGTAGAGTAGCAAATATGTCATCCTCCTGGAAGATAGGTGATGACATCTGGAACTGCTAAGCCATTACCACAAACCAGGCAGCCAAATGAGGGGTTGAAGCCCCTGAAGGCTTCCTTGAAGGGTTTGAGGCCTCCAGACTTCCACCCTATGGACTTGAGCTGCCACTACCTGGCTGCACAAGCTTTGAATTCACTAAAAGAGGCTATGAATTAAATTTTATTGTCATCTAAGATATTTGAGGCTGCCCTTGAAGATAATTGCAAATAGTACAAAATCTATGTGCTTGAATGTCTCATTTGTTCCACATGGTTTGAACTGTTGCTGTTAAATTTAAAATCCTGCTTTAAAATAAGGCCTCTCCCTATACAAACTGTCTATGTCTTAAGATCTTCAGAGGATTCTAAGTTATATAGATACAAGAAAGGAAGGGGAAATGACAGAGAAAGCTTATGGAACTCTCCTCATAAAGCCAATCTTGAAACCTTCTTAGTGCAATCTTTTACATTGCCCAAGCATTTTAATTATTTGCATATGCCTATTTGTTCTTATTTTAGCTGTTCTTCAATTATCTTTAGCGATAATGTAGCTGATGGTGTAGGGTTTTTTAAAAAAAATCATATATGCCCTATTTTGGTCATCCTTTCTTCTTATTTTGTATGGCTTGTTATTCATTCTTTTTATATATTATCTTGGTATCCACAGGAAAAATGACTAATTTAGAAATAAATCCTAACTGGAATTCAGGAAGTCAGCTAGTGGTTGCTGATACATTCTAGACCTTATCTGTTTATCCATTTCAGTTTTAAATGACTTCATCTAATGTATCAAAAAGTTTCTCCAAACAAATACATAAATATATTGATTTATTATTTAATCTTGTTTTGTGTATTCTTTTTATTAGCTGTTTTATAATAATTTCTTTAGGAGCTGATGCAAAATTTAATTTCATAAGATTTCACTAACGTTTCTTTTAAATGTGGCAAGCTTTGCGTTAAGTTGAATCTGAGCTTTTCTGAAAATTGGAGATTTAGTTTTTTGTAAGTTGCTCTGTTTGAATGTAGCAGGTTAATAAAAACAAAATAGCTTAATACTTGTTTATATTTTCTTAAAGCTATTTTAATTACAGAGTAAAAATTTTAGTGGCATTCACCATCCCACCACCTCATCCATTCCACCAAAGCCAAGGATCAGTCAAGCAATATGCCATGTGAAAAAAACAAAAAAAAAACCCACCAACCCGAAAAGAACACAGTGGTAAACTACATCTTTATCACTGACAAGTAGATTACATGCATGTATCTGTTGTTACACACACTCCCAGGTTCAGCTTACAGTCACTCACTCACAGATCGACAGCCTGTTGAGGCACGCAGATCTTGTCAGCCCCCCTTGCTTTCTACCTGGGTTTTCCAGATAGGTGTGGCTAAAGCAGACACACAGTCCTGGTCAACAGCCGGGAAATGACTGGTACATTTGCTCTTTCTCACACGCACACACACTCATCCACATTTACCCACGTCTTTCTCAACTAGGCTACCAGGCATTAGCTAGAGGGATGGAAGCTGCCAAGTCTGGATCCAAAGACGACTCAAAGAGTGGATGGGCTTCAGGATCCCTTTTTATCCCCCAAAGTTCTTGCTTTCTTGATTAGCTGGGACTGGGTTTTTTTCCATGTGCTCAGGCCCAACTTCCATTATCTGGTTCAGGTGACATTTTTTCCCTTTGTTTCCTTAACAACTTGCTTCCTTCTTGTCTACCCGCCCCCTCAAGGGATCTTTTAGACAAGATTCCTGGCCTTTTGTCCTCTCTGCTTATAGTACGTGCCTGCTTCATCTTTAGTTATGGCAGCTTTGGCCTAGTCACATACTGTAAAGTCATTAGGGATTGAGCTTGACTTGAAGGGGAGTTTATCCTTTTTAAATTTACAGGAGTTATTTTAGCTTCCCACAGTGAGCTTAAATAGCCACTTTGTTTATCTTTATTTCTATTTAGTTTTGTTTTTGTCAGAAATATGGCAAGTGACTTTAAAACACATGCTTTAAATTATGTCCTAGTTCTGCCTAACTGGTTTTTATTCTGAATTCAGTGGGATTCCACTTAGTCTCTTAGGGTTTCATTCCACAGGATTATCATAGCAATTCTATGTGAATCCAAAAGACCTGAGGGTAAAAGATTCCTTTAGGAATACTGCAGAGAAGAGGGGTAAAGCAAAATATCCCAGAAGAAGATAGTGGTAAACCACTTCTGTGTGGCTGCCAAGAAAACTACATAGTTATGTCCCTGAAGTCACCAAAACTCAAGTTTGACCTAGAAAGAGACATTGCCCTTTTTTTTTTTTGCCTCAACACAATAGTGGAGAATGGAATAATTGAATAATAGGAAAACTGGGAAATCTGTACTTGAATCTCACTTTTTGCACTGCAGCACAGGGTGGGTTTGCCCAACAGCTTTACCAACAGGAAAGCTCTATTGCTTGGTACAGAATTGCACACTTGAATATGCAGCTCTCTATTCCCTGCATCAATTGAATTGAAATGTGAAATATTTCATCCCCTCAGAAGGACATCTGCTTTGCAGTATGATTCAGTTTTGCCAATATAATAAAATAAGACTATATAGCTATTTGTTATTTAGAAACATGCAGTAAATTACATGCAGTATTTATCTGAAGCTCCAAACCAAAGAACCCACTGTGGGTTCATTAAAAAAAATAATGAAAATGAAAAACAGTTTCATTATGTTTGAATAAATAAATGAAGGACTGTCCTGTTCAAATTCATTGTGGGTTCTGAAGCATTTTTTTCCCCCAATGAACATGCAGGTCATTATATATGACTTTCAGGAAGTTCTTCATCTAATGCTTCTCAAACTAGCTGCCACCATTACAAGGAATTGCATTGATTTTATCTCCAAATGAAAATTAAAGTTGTTAAATTTGAGAGAGTCCTGATTTTCAGGGGAAAACAAATGATAAAACATATGATAAGGCTTTCCACTTGAATAGATATTAGGCCTGTGGAAAGCCTCAAAAGAGCACTTCAACTCAGTTAAGCTTTTACAGAAATGGCCCTTCGATGGAGCTCTGCAAACCAAAGAAATGCCCCATTTCTAGGGGCCAAAGCAGAGCAACTGTGTCTCACTGAAGCAGGCTCTTTATTGGTTGTCAACAGTCTTCTGCCCATGCAGATACAGTTTTGCTGAAGCAAAGCCTGGCTTAGGAGTGACATTGGGCTAGGACTGGGGAGACTCAGATTTAAATTCAGCCTCAACCATGAAAGACCTTGGGCAAGTCACTTTCAGCCCTAGTGGTTTAATTGATCTTCAGACCTGGATACTTACATGGACACCTCTGTCTGATGGTTTCTGCCCTTTCAGTAGGGTCTAGCAAGGTTGGCATGCTCTGGATCTCATCTGTGAAACTGTAGATCAGGGCTTCTCAACCAGGGTTCTGCGGAACCCTAGGGTTCTGCGATAGGTCACTAGGGGTTCCCTGGGAGATCATGATTTATTTAAAAATATATTTCAAATTCAGGTAACTTCACATTAATGAGGTAAGTTTCATTATTTTTAGTTTAAGAACACTGTTAATGCATATATACAGGCCTACCCATGAAATGAATATAATAATTTTGTGACTTGTGGCCTATATTTAAGCCTGAATGTGCAGGGGTTCCCCAAAGCCTGAAAAATATTTCAAGGGCTCCTCCAGGATCAAAAGGTAGGCTGCTGTACAGAATCAAGGAGATGACCTTGAGGGAAATTCGCAAGAACCATTATATAAGCAAAGAGGGCTGAAATGTTCCTTAGTTCTGGGAAACAAGATAATATTTGGAAGAGGGTCGGGCAGGCTCCTCCTTGATTCATTGGAATATGAGAGGGAGGGGAGGTCAAGCACAAACAGGCTTGCATGATACTGTTATTATAGCCTATTTCAATAGTGTAGCTCCAGTCTTCCTATGAAGTCTGCTTCCTGATCTGATGTATCTCAGGGGCTGGCAGAAACAGTACCATCATGTGGAACCCAGAAACATGCCTTCTCTGTGGCCACCCCTACCCTGTGGACTAATGTCCCTCTGGAAGTCTATATGGTCCTGACCTGCTGGACTTTAGAAGAGCTGTACAGTTCTGGCTTTTTTGGCAGGCCCTGGCAGGGTGATTTGTGACCCTGCTCAATGACTTTTTTAATGGTATTGTTTCTTATATTGCTGTATTTCTGTTTTTAATCCTTATTTTCTTGTATACTGCCTAGAGTTTTTTCAGTGACAGAAGTGGTTTACCATGTGGATTAAATAAATCTACCCCCCAAGAATAGGAGACCTATAAATCTAACAAATACACAGTGAAGTACTGCATTTTAAGGTGCTTCCTTTTCCCACATCACAGTGCTGCTTCATTCCAGCCATTGGAGTTAAGTGGTTCTGCAAAGAATCATTTTCTACAATCTCAAGCCTATCCTTGCCAAAGCTCACAGGTTTTCAGTTAAGTTCTAAAATGGCAATAGGCCATGGAATTGCTCTAACTTATACTTTGTATCCAGAGCTTTGCCAGCCTCAGCAAGGGCATTTGGCCTCATCCACTGACATAAAAAAACCATCTATCTTGTTATAGTTCAATGAAGATTAAATGTAGGGACTTGGCTTAGATCAATTGGAATGGCTTTGATCTGACCATGTGTAAAACATCTAAGGCAAATATAGAATGACAGGTTTGGAGTCACTGATCTGAGGCATCAAGAAGCAGAAGAGATAATAAGTGGTAATAAGCAGGCTCTGTTCCAGGTGACTGCAGTGCAGCACCAGCCGTAAAGCCAGAAGGCAGAAGGTCCATGACCGTGCTCAGTGGAGGCAAGGAGACCACTTGTAGATCTGTGTTTAAATTATCTCTAATTGGACTGGAGAAACAAGTTACATTGCATTCCCAATTTAACTTATTTCTCTAGTTAAATCATAAAACCAGTGAATCTGGGACTGTTCAATAATGTCTCAATACATTACTTTATCCTTCCTAGATTAGATATATGTCTGTATATAAATTTAATAGATACCTTTATTATTTTGGAGAAGGTCTAACATCTTAGAATAAGTGATTGAGTAATTACCATAATGTAAAGCAATGGAAAATCAGCCAAGATCTTGCAATAGGACTCTTTGACCTCAAGCATTGTGTCATATTATGAGCAAAGAATCGTGTGCATTTGTTTTGGTGCGTTTCATAATAATCTAACTTAATTAGGGCCCTTCTCATATCAGTCTGAGATCACTGCTGCCTTTGTGTGTCCCCATGCTGCTGTGGGGTTCACTCTATAAGTTAATTAGTTCGGCTCCGATTCTAGAGAAGACAGTGTTAATTCTCCTGCCTCTGCTGTTAATCATGCTCCCTAGAGAATTCCCCCTTCCCCCCAGAAGCCAATATACTGTGGTAGTTTGACTTTATTTTGCTCTCACAGGAGTGGCCTATTTCTTTCTTCCCCCTTCTGCTCTCACCAGCAGAAGACTAGTGTGTGAGGGAAAGAGTGAGAATGGGCAAGAGTGGGAGCAGCACTGGCTGGCTAGAAGCAACACCTTTTCCCTCTCTTACTGGACTGAGTGGATCAGAATGGGGACCGCTGACCTTTGTGACTTCAGGGCTGTGAGGAATAACTGTTTTATTACCATGAGTGCAAAGACCACCAACATGTCAGTTCTGAAGTTTGAAAGCATAAATGCAATTTCCCCATAATGTGTCGGGCAGCTGAGGAAATATAACATCTGCATAATGATTACAGATTTTGCAAAACAATTAGTAAGATTGCTTGACTTTTTGGTGCTTTGAGCTGAAAGTTCATTCATGAGCAAAGTTCATTCATGTTTGGGGTTATGCAGATCTTTTCTAGCTCTGTGGGATGACACTTCGATATTCCTTGTCTCAGATGATTATTGCCACTTCCTGCCTAGAAGACAGGAGTACATTATTGGTTAAGTGATTTATAGTCTTTTAAAACTATGATATTTATTTATGTATTTGTTTGTTTGTTTATAGAATGGAAAGTGCTACGTTAATATAACTTATTCTTGTATTAGCAATGAATGGGTGTAGAATATTTTATATGTACAGACTCATAAAAGTAGAAAATGCAAGGATTTCTGGTGGGAACATGGCTGACTGAACAGCTGTGTCCACAAGCTCCGCAGGCAGAACTGGCATTGTGGCAGTTTTTTTCAGGCTCAGGCTGGTCTTCCTGAAGCCCAGGAGGGTTTTCAGGACCAAGGAAAATGCTCGGAATTGACCATTTATTCTCTGGATGGCGAGTTGAGTCTGTGATCGATGGGTAAGACATCGCTGGGAGGCTGGGATATCACCATTTCCAAGCCATGCTGCAGCCTTAAAAGGGACATTAAGTCCAGCCACCCCATTTCTAAAGCACCCAATTTTTTTTTTTAAGTATTTCTATCCTAAGAGAGACTGTCTACATTAAGGAGAACTGATCTCTCTTGGTGTGTATCATTATTTTTGTGATTATTTTTTTATTTTTTTTAAAGCTTTGGATTTTGCTTTCCATCCCACTAAGGATGCTTGAGAGTATGTTATTGTCTCCCTGTTATTATTTTTGTGCTAATTTTGAAGATTTTTGCATTTTTCCTACACGCTGAATCTGCCATTCTGAATGTTTACTTTCCTTCTGCTAGTTTCTCTGGGGAACTGCCTGGTATCTTAACTCAGTTCGGAAATCTTCCATTACTTTTCACTTCTGCCAGTTAAGTATTTAGGGGGCACCATAATTTATTGCCTCAGACATGGAGGATCTTAACCAGGCTTTCTCTGACTTTCACCAAGATATTAAAGCAGATATTAAGCAGATTTTTTATGATTCATGCCAAGTTATTATGCAAGATATTCAGAGCATTGTGGAAAATATGTGGTCTAAAATGTGCCATCTGGTTGGGGATGTTGTGGATGGAACTGAAGAATCTAACAGTGATGGAAATTCTCTCCTAAGAGTGAGATTTGGGCTTCTGTTGAAATCCTGGATGAAATTGACAATGCTGAATTGAAGAACTTAAATGGAGAAATTGAGCTGCAAGGCATGAGTGAATTTGACTTTCTGATGGAATGTTATGGAAGAGAAGGGGTTATTATGTATGGGAACTTTTTTGAATAGAAGTCTGTGTTGGTGAGGGGAGCAGTTGGGCTGTTTGATCTCTTTAAGAAAATAGCTCTGTGTTTATTATAGGGATATGTAAATGTTTTGGTCTATTTTGAAGTGGGTTAAGGGACCAAAAATATTTATCTGGATGGTCTTTTGGCTTTGAATGTTTTACTTATTGTTAATTATTGGGATTATGATTATTAAGGTTTTTAAAAAAATATTAATATTAATTCATGTTTCTTGTATTATTAATTATAATGGCAGACAATTTACATGCTTTTTTTATTTTTGATCATTATAGTAGACAGGAATGTATAGAATAGTAGTATGAAGGAAATAATTAAGTAATTGTTATACTGAGGGGGGGAGTTGATTAGGTGATTTATACTTTTTTTCATTTAATATAAAAGGAGGGAGCAATGGTATTTAGTGATTTTTATAATGTGCTAAGGGGTTGACTTGTAGAAATAATGTGATTTTGGTTTAATTTAGAGTGAGGGATTGATTATGGAAAATTGCTGTATATCCTTGATGTTTAAAGTCAGAAATCGCTTCTTTTTGTAATCTATTTAAAATTTTTCTCTTGTATTTTCACACTTTTTAGTTCTTTTTTTGTAGTTTTGTAGTTTTTCTGTATTTTTTATTTTTCTCTGAAATTTAATAAAATTCTTTTAAAAAAAGAAGAAAATGCAAGAAAAATGAGTAACTAGATATGACTATAAGATGTCTTTTTACTTATTCACCTCTCTAAGAAATATATTGATGTTAGTTGCTGTTTGGTTAAAAATCATCTTCTCTACTGGTTGATAGCATCATATGAAAGACTCCTTGAAGGGAATATTTTGACAGAAAGTATGATAAAGTATAATAATGTGGATATCTCCCCATTTGCTACTTATGAGAGATTTCGCTAGCTAGAGGGATTAATTCTATAGCATGTTGTAGTACAATATATATTTAATTGCTTTTCACTGCTGTTCCTTTGCATGTGTAAAAAAGTCAGCCTTCTTAAACATTCCACATTATATGGCAGATTTTGCAGCAGAAACCTTTAGTTCACAAGCTATTGTGATTGTTCTCCTCCACAGCCCGTAAGACACCATCCCACTGAAGATAGCTGGAATTTCAGGATGAGAGAGACAGAAAAATTGTTTCTTTCACTTTTGTGATATCTAAGGGTCTTTTAGATCATATCACTGCATGACCCTTTTGGTTCATCATGCAAACATAAGAGAAAATTGCAACAGCCTGTTACCTTTTCTCATCTCTTTTTATAATTTATTACGGTCCTGTGTCAAAACTGTGAATCTTGTTTTTCTGCATGCAAGGCTTGTGGCAATTCTTCTGTCATTCCCAGACATGTGGGTGGATAACATGTGTGGATGTCCAGAAGTTACACATCTAAGCCTCCTTAAATCTATAATGCTTCTTTTGTTGTTGTTTATTTGTTTAGTCACTTCCGACTCTTCGTGGCTTCATGGACCAGCCCACGCCAGAGCTTCCTGTCGGTCGTCAACACCCCCAGCTCCCCCAGGGATGAGTCCATCACCTCTAGAATATCATCCATCCACCTTGCCCTTGGTCGGCCCCTCTTCCTTTTGCCCTCCACTCTCCCTAGTGTCAGCATCTTCTCCAGGGTGTCCTGTCTTCTCATTATGTGGCCAAAGTATTTCGGTTTTGCCTTTAATATCATTCCCTCAAGTGAGCAGTCTGGCTTTATTTCCTGGAGGATGGACTGGTTGGATCTTCTTGCAGTCCAAGGCACTCTCAGAATTTTCCTCCAACACCACAGTTCAAAAGCATTGATCTTCCTTCTCTCAGCCTTCCTTACGATCCAGTTCTCGCAGCCATATGTTACTACTGGGAACACCATTGCTTTAACTATGCGGACCTTTGTTGTCAGTGTGATGTCTCTGCTCTTAACTATTTTATCGAGATTGGTCATTGCTCTTCTCCCAAGGATTAAGCATCTTCTGATTTCCTGACTGCAGTCAGCATCTGCAGTAATCTTCGCACCTAGAAATACAAAGTCCTTCACTGCTTCTACATTTTCTCCCTCTATTTGCCAGTTATCAATCAAGCTGGTTGCCATAATCTTGGTTTTTGTGAGGTTTAGCTGCAAGCCAGCTTTTGCACTTTCTTCTTTCACCTTCGTCATAAGGCTCCTCAGTTCCTTTTCGCTTTCAGCCATCAAAGTGGTATCATCTGCATATCTGAGATGGTTAATGTTTCTTCCAGCGATTTTAACTCCAGCCCTGGATTCCTCAAACCCAGCATGCTGCATGATGTGTTCTGCATACAAGTTGAATAGGTAGGGTGAGAGTATACAGCCCTGCCGTACTCCTTTCCCAATCATAAACCGCTCCTTTGTTCCGTGGTCTGTTCTTACTGTTGCTACTTGGTCATTATACAGATTCTTCAGGAGGTATACAAGATGACTTGGTATCCCCATACCGCTAAGAACTTGCCACAATTTGTTATGGTCCACACAGTCAAAGGCTTTAGAATAGTCAATAAAACAGAAATAGATCTTTTTCTGAAACTTCCTGGCTTTTTCCATTATCCATCAGATATTAGCAATTTGGTCCCTAGTTCCTCTGCCTTTTCTAAACCCAGCTTGTACATCTGGCAATTCTCGCTCCATGAATTGCTGAAGTCTACCTTAAAGGATCTTGAGCATTACCTTACTGGCATGTGAAATGAGTGCCACTGTTCGATAGTTTGAACATTCTTTACTGTTCCCCTTTTTTGGTATGGGGATATAAGTTGATTTTTTCCAGTCTGATGGCCATTCTTGTGTTTTCCAAATTTCTGGCATATAGCATGCATTACCTTGACAGCATCATCTTGCAAGATTTTGAACAGTTCAGCTGGGATGCCGTCATC
Source organism: Candoia aspera (assembly GCF_035149785.1). Classification (NCBI taxonomy): domain Eukaryota; kingdom Metazoa; phylum Chordata; class Lepidosauria; order Squamata; family Candoiidae; genus Candoia; species Candoia aspera. Next base: position 42,168,193 of record NC_086155.1, read on the forward strand.
TCCTGCTGCCTTGTTATTAGCAATGCTTCTTAAGGCCCAATCAACCTCACTCTTCAGGATGTCTGGCTCTAGCTCACTGACCACACCGTCAAAGCTATCCCCGATATTGTTATCCTTCCTATACAGGTCTTCTGTATATTCTTGCCACCTTTTCTTGATCTCTTCTTCTTCTGTTAGGTCCTTGCCATCTTTGTTTTTGAACATACCCATTTTGGCCTGGAATTTACCTCCAATGTTTCTAATTTTCTGGAAGAGGTCTCTTGTCCTTCCTATTCTATTGTCTTCTTCCACTTCCGTGCATTGCTTGTTTAAAAATAATTCCTTATCTCTTCTGGCTAACCTCTGGAATTTTGCATTTAATTGGGCATATCTCCCCCTATCACTGTTGCCTTTTGCTTTCCTTCTTTCTTGGGCTACTTCGAGTGTCTCAGCAGACAGCCATTTTGCCTTCTTGGTTTTCTCTTTCTTTGGGATGTATTTTGTTGCCGCCTCCTGAACAATGTTGCGAACTTTTGTCCACAGTTCTTCTGGGACCCTATCTACTAAGTCCAGTCCCTTAAATCTATTCTTCACCTCCACTGCATATTCCTTAGGAATATTAGTGAGCTCATATCTAGCTGATCTGTGGGTCTTCCCTAATCTCTTTAATCTGATCCTAAATTGTGCAAGAAGAAGTTCGTGATCTGAACTATAGTCAGCTCCAGGTCTTGTTTTTACCGACTGTATAGATGTCCGCCATCTTTGGCTGCAAAGGATGTAGTCAATCTGATTTCGGTGTTGTCCATCTGGGGAGGTCCATGTATAAAGCCATCTCTTAGGTTGTTGGAAGAGAGTGTTTGTTATGCAGAGTGAGTTACCTTGGCAAAATTCTATCAGCCTATGTCCTGCTTCATTTTGTTCTCCCAGGCCATGCTTACCTGTAATTCCAGGAGTCATTTGACTGCCCACCTTAGCATTCCAGTCTCACGTGATGAAAATAACATCTCTTTTAGGCGTGTTGTCCAGTAGGTGCTGCAGATCCTCATAGAACTGCTCTACTTCAGCTTCTTCAGCATCTGTGGTTGGGGCGTATATTTGGATCACTGTGATGTTAGATGGCTTGCCCTGAATTCGAATTGAGATCATTCTATCGTTTTTTGGATTGTATCCGAGCACTGCTTTAGCCACTTTACTATTAATTATGAAGGCTACTCCATTTCTTCTGTGGTCCTCTTGTCCACAGTAGTAGATCTGGTGGTCATTTGATGTGAAGTGGCCCATTCCAGTCCATTTCAGTTCACTGACGCCCAAAATGTTTATCTTTAATCTTGACATCTCACCAATAACCACATCCAATTTGCCCTGGCTCATAGATCTTACATTCCCGGTTTCAATGGTGTGTTGATCCTTAGAACATCGGATTCGCCGTTCACCACCAGCACCGTCGGCCGCTAGCCGTCCTTTCGGCTTTGAGCTAGCTGCGTAATCACGTCTGGGGCTAGTTGAACCTGTCCTCTGTTCCTCCCCAGTAGCATTTTGACCATCTTCCAACCTGGGGGTCTCATCTTCCGATGGTATACCGACATATCTCTGGTTGTACTGATCCATTTAGTTTTCTTGGCAAGAATACTGGGGTGGGTTGCCATTACCTTCCCCAGGGATCACATTTAGTCTGACCTCTCTGTCATGACCTTCCCGTCTTGGGTGGCCCTTCACGGTTTAGCTCATGGCATCATTGAGGTGCTCAAGCTCCAGCACCACAACAGGGTAACCATCCTTTGCTGAAGATAATGCTTCTTTACCCTTCTTGAAAACATGAGACATTTTTCTTCCCTTCCCAGTTTTAAGTCTTTCCTCATGTGGTGTTCTTAAGAAGTGCTATTCGATCATAATAAATTAGTGATTATATATTTTATTGAATGCTGATCTGTACATTGAGTTTTTCCACCCTTTCTCTTGGAAGTTATTCCTGTCTAGGACATTATAGGTAGACCTCACTTACCAACTGCCTCATTCAGTGACCATTCAAAGTTACAATGGTGCTGAAAAAATAACTTTATGATCAATGCCCACATTTATGACCTTTGCAGCAAGCCTCAGTCTCATGATTACCATTACAGTCAGTATGTATTGTCCTGTGTCTGACCTGTTTTTTTCTTTTTTCCCCCTTGCAGAGTGGAGAGATTGGAGAGGAAGGGATTACAAGAGAGTAAGCAGGCACACAGTGGGGAATACACTGGGCTGTTTGCGTAGTGGTTCATGGCTGCCAGCACCCCCATATTCCTTTTGATATGTATTCCCCATTGTGTCTGCTTAGTCTCCTATAATCCTTTCCTCTCCAATGAATGTAAATACAAACATTAATTCCGTTCTTGCTAATTATCCCAGTGTGGGGTGATCATTCCAAAGAGTGGGGCAGTGGGGAAAAGGAAAGCACAGTTGGGGTTACATAATTTCCCACTTAGTGACCACTGCACTTAACAACAGAGATGCCAGTCCCAACTGTGGTTATTAAATGAGGACTACCTCTATCATATTGTTATGTTTAACTATAAAATGATCCTCTGGTGGTAGCGGTGTGATGGGGTGGTGCAGGTAGACTTTGAGAGAACACAAGAACTTTAGATTATAAACAGAGGAAGAGCTAGAAGAGCAGAGCAGAGATCATGCAGTATAGAGAGCCATATGTTAAAGATCATTAGCCCCCTTTCCATGCACTGAGATGTCAGAAGACACTCATCTTGATGGATATCATTGTTTATGTATATATGAAAGAGTGTGTCTTTTCTATGCTGAATGCCCCAGTGCTAGCTCTAATTTTTTGCTACCAAATTAAGAGATTTTAGCACTTTAAAAGATTTCTTTTTAATTTGATGGTGTTATTATTATTTTGAACACTGCTCAGGAATTGCTTTTGCTAAAGGTAATATACATTGTTAACAAATTATTTGGGACCATAATTCAAAAAGATGATCTCATGATTGTGCCATATTTTTCTTTAAATTAATAAGGATGTGTTATGATCTTCTTTTAATTTTTTTAGATCTATGCTGCTAAATAATAGACCACACTTGCTTTCATGCAAGACACATGGATGGTTGGAGCAAATTTAAAGAGCTGCTCAGTTGATGTATTAGACTGATTGATATTCCTAAATAGTAAGGAATTTCACACATTGCTTTAAAAAAATGTTGATTTTAAAGAAACTTACATCCAACAATGTTGCACTCAGGAATGTTGCCCTTTTTTTTCCCTTGTCAAGTCTATCCTGAGTAATCTCTTATGTCAGTTCATAAAATCTGCAAAACAGGTGAAGCATAAAATGCCCCCCTTCAAGGTAACATCTTGCTTTTAAAGATTAATGGTTTAGCAGGACCTCATTGTTCAGAAACCATGATTTGAATCAGCATGCATGCATATTCTTTCTGCAAGCCTTACAGTATATAAATCTGGCCTAGCCACATTGGCACAACTGCCTTTCTGTGTATATGTTGGCAGCTTGTGTGTTCACCTAGGGCCAAAAACATTCTTCAGACAACCTTTCCTGGAGTTTTCAAGGCTTCTCTCCCAAAATAAACCAGGCCACACAAAAATATGTTGGGATGGACAAGTTTCTCTGATTCCATTTTGCAGTTGCTTCATAGTCTGCTCAAGACTACACTTTGCTTCAGCTATATTCCAATTTACATGGAGAATTCCACAGCCAGTGCACATAGAACTTGATCTTGCACATTTTTAAAATTCCATCATAATATCTAGGGACATCCTTGCACAATTGAAAAGACTCTTTTTGTTCAAGAATTGGGGTTTGAGGAGGAATGTGAAACTGTTAATAGAGGTGGTATCACACAAGGGTACTGAATGACAGTTCTAAGCATTCATAGAACCAAGGGAGAAAGCACATAATCATTACTAAACTCAGTATTAGTCTTTTATAGCTTTAAAAAAAATGTTTTAATTCTTTTACTGGGTTGAAGAATTGAAGAGGTATCTTGTAGTATTGGACAAAAGCAGTAGTTTGCCCAATTGTGTGGGTTTCTGAGGCATGCTTACACTGAAAGGTGTACATTGCATAAATATCTGTTTTTCTATTATAGAAAGTCTGTCTTACATAGGACGTAATTCTCACTCACTGGGGATTCTTCTTAAGTCCTCATTCTGACAGTTATGATGTGGTTCATCAAAGTCTTCTCTCTGCAGTTCAAATGCCTCCCTTCAAATGTGTGAAAATAATTAAGCATTAGGAAAAGGAAATTCAATAACTGTGGGAGGACATGCAAGGAGATCATTATATTTCTAACCTCAGCTTTCTAGAACTGTTTCCTGGTGTTCCATGGAATCTTTGAACACATTTTCTTTATACTGTGTCATCCAACATTTTACACTTGGACAAATTTGCTGACACATTTAGTTCACATTAAACCACTATGCAGTGAAATAGTTCTGACCAGTATTTTGGACTGAACGGAAGATTTTGAAAGTTCAGACTTGTTTCCATATGCCATCCTAGTTGAAAAGAATTTTAATTGGCAGGATGTGAAAAAAATTTCACATAAATATAAAAAGACAGAAGTACAGGGGGTGTTGACGACTGACAGGAAGCTCTGGCGTGGGCTGGTCCATTAAGTCACGAAGAGTCGGAAGCGACTGAACGAATAAACAACAACTCTGTAAGGATAGATGAGTTAGTTGCATGTTATATCGCATACTTTCCTTTACATTTTGGGGACCACTGCTATAGAACAGTAGAAGAAAGATCTAGGCTATGGATAGGCAATCTTGTGGCCTCTAGATGTTTCCACTTTACCAGTCTAAACTAGCATGGCCAACATCAGTGGATTTGGGGAGTTCAATCATGTTGCCTTTCTGAGATCATATTTCAAGTGGTCCTCAGTATGCCATATCTTCAGTCTCACTTCCACATTAGTAAAATGGATAATTCAATAACCATGACTTCATAATATAACTTTTGAGTAAGGAAATAAGGAAAAAAAGTTGTAAAGCACATCAGAAGTGTTTTATTTTTAACTGCATTTTTTAAGAAAAAGGGAATTTAAGGCCCATTTCTGTACTGTAACACTATCCTAACTGTTTTTGTACTCTGTGTGTGTTTGCCTTCGAGTCAGTGTGGACTCCTGGCTACTGCCTGGACTAGTCCCTACAGGCTTTTATACTACTGCATGCTATAAATCACTTGTACAAATTGAGATCCATATAGTTTAAGCTCAAATAAGCAAAAATCTTCATATAATAAACCACTGCCTGCTTCTTAGAGCTGAGAGAGAGAGTGACTAGCCCAAGGTCACCCAGCTGGCTTCATGCCTTAGGCGGGACTAGAACTTGCAATCTCCCAGATTCTAGCCTGGTGCCTTAACCACTACACCAAACCGGCTCTCTTATACTTATTTACTTCCCTCCAAATATATAACTAAGTGAAGACATAGCTCTACTGCTGGGATCTTTGCCATCAACTGGGAAAAGATAACAATGTTGGAATTGGATGCAGTAATTATTCATGTGCAGATCCTTCTGCATCATAGTCAAATCCCCTTTCCGACAGGCTGCAGCATGATGCACAACACAGCATTTTGTTGCCCCCAATCTTTTGCCCATTTTTCTTCTTTTCAGGCTTCCCTTGCTTAATACATCCTACTTGCATTTCCAGCAGAATCACTGAGATTGGGTGGACCCTGGCTGGAAAGCAGCTAGGATTAGTTTACGTGTTGTGTTTCTTCTAGAAAGATAAGGGGGAAAACAAGTGAAAGTGCTCAGCAGACAGGTTATGCATGAATCCATTCTGTAAAATTAAAATCAAGAAATATGCCTGAGGCTACCAAAATTTCTATGGGATTTATTTTGGAAATGGAGTATTTTACCTCAGGCAATAGACCTGTCTTCTTCACCCCACTAGCTTCCAATCCAATGCTGAGAAGGCCAATGGATACATTTTCTGCCAGATCCGTGAAACAAGTCTAGCTTGCAATGCAATATTGAGAAGTTTAATTTCATGCTGGGTACAGCAACAGCATGCACCAGTAGCAGCTGTAAAATTTTTATATGAATAGCTGTACAGTATTCAGAAGAGGAAGACCCTTGTCATTTAGGTTTCATTTCCTCTGGCTTCTTTGCTACATGCATATCATCCTTGTGGTCCACAGACCAAACTCTTTTCTGCCAATAAGGTCCGTACAGCAGTGAACATCATGAGCAAGTCCAGAGCCTTTCGTTGCCTTACTTTTCATGAGAAGATCCAAACATGATAGCATTTTACTTGATAGGTAATATTTTTTCACATCCTGCTTTTCTTGCTTGGCTTTAAACCTGAAGAGTGGCAGTAAAAAGACAGAATCCATTAGTACTGCTAAGATTAGAGGAGATTGTTCAAACAATTAGCTCTTTTCATATAGGAGCATTTGGTCTCCTTCTCCTCAAAATGTGAATTCAGCCACGAAAAAAAAATCAAAACAGCCCTTTCTTCCAGTCTTTTTTTTTGGGGGGGCGGGGGGATCCAAGAGAGAGGAAAGGACAAAGACACCACCTACAGCAAATGTGATAAGAGTTGCCAGATATTAATAGGCTAAAGGCATACTAATTGTACCTTTTTCATTGGGATCCCTTTGGAAGATGTTTAAAATGGGTGGACAACCAGTAGTTCTAGACCAGGAGATGGGCCTTGGCCAATATCAAAATACTTCTCACAACTAACAGATTACTACTCAGCAGAGGAAGAATAGCAAAAGAAAGGGGGAGGGGAAGCAATCTATTCTCAGTCATTTGGGCTTAGGCTGTGTCCATTTTGACCATATCTCATAATAAATTCATTTTTATTTGAGGTAAAAAGGCTATGACTGTGTTTAAACAATACACTTATCCATAATTAATGAGTCATGCTGCACTCATTCAACTCAATTTTCTGTACATTGTAGGAAGATAGTTGTATTAGTCCATGGTGGCAAAAAAACAGGGGTTTGGTAGTACCTTTTCCAACTAACAAATTTTATTAAGAAGTACACATTCATGACAGTTTATGCCTTTTAATCAAATGGGTTAGTCAGAAATGGTGCTACTAGACCCCTGATTTTTTGCCACCATGGATTAATATGGTTTTGATCTGAAGATGAAATCTGGTAATCTGAAATTTGAACTTTGGCAGAAATTTCAGCTGATAAACCTACAAAAGCTGCATACATGCTCAGGGAAACAATGCATTTTTTCCCTAATACTTTATTTGAAAAGAGAAGCTTTACATGTTTGCATACTGTATTGCTTCTAAGGATAGCTATATTAGCATGATCACCCAAATTAATAGACCTAATTCACAGATAAATAATCTTCAACTATGCTAATTGTCCATATTAGTAATGTGCTGTAATTCCCTGAGAAGCGACTACAAAGGAGAGAATTTAGGGTCTGAAGGAGTCATCAGGACAACTAGTATAATTGGCTGGGATAACTAAGTTTGTAAATGTAATGAGAAGTATATTCATGAACCAAGCTCTTTTTTCATCTTCTCTCCTTGTCAGCTCTTGGCAATGCTTTTAGCTGAAACCTAACAGTAACAAAGAAAGCTTTTGCATATACTGCCAACTTCCTTGAAGGATGGTGGAATCCAGCAGAATCACCAGATGGACATTGCTTTGTATTAATTAACAGTCGTGATAGGTTTGTCTGGCCACAGGACTGCAGATACTTAATTCCCAGCTGTAATTCATGTTCAATCCACCAGGCTTTGCTGTCACAATAAAAAGCAACTTTGGGCTTGATTTGAGGGTTACACAGTCTCCTAAAATGGGAATGTCCAGAGGAATTAGTAATTTACAATGTGTGTGTCTTTCGAGATTTTTTTAAAAGACAATTATCACTCGTATTTGATACTACTGATTCAAGGGATTTCTAATAGGAAACACACATAATGTTTCAGTGTAAAAACTACCTGTAAATTTGATAAAGGATTAATACATAATACAAAGCTAATCTCTGTCATTTTTTTTCTGTAATGTTCAAATAGAAAATCTCCAGATTATGATGATCATTCTGTCCTTTAAAGGCTCTTTCAGAAGAATGTTTCTTAAAATCATGTTTTCTTCCAGAAGAAACAGAGAATTAAACCTTTATATTTGGAGTAAATATATGACATGATAATGGAATTTCACACACTCCTGTATCCAAATATCTACTCTGTGTTCATTGATTTTTCCTCCTCTGAACAGCTCTGCTGCACAATGGGAAGTATTTTGCTAGCATAAAATAATTCTATGGCTAGATTCACATATCATGTTAAGCCATATTATGTTTTATTTGGTTTAACATGTTAGATGAACCCAGATCTTTGTGCTTTATTCAATAAATGATTAATCAAACCATGGCATAATATAATCTGTGAGCACAGTTTGTTTTCCATAGGCATATACATGAGACATAACTATGTAATAGAAGTTACTTTGATTTCTTGTACCACTATGTAGATTCTAAGTACTACTTGTTCTACAAACATGAATGCTAAAATTGTCACAGGTTTTATCACAAACCTCTACAGCAAGACAAAATCATTTTTCATATGAGTGGCATGCATCTGATAAGCTACATATTGCTATAAATCTGCATGCTTAATTTCTGAGTGTGAATGCATTTTAGCACATTATCTGTATGGACATACAAACTATTTAGACTAATGGCTATGGATTAATACAGCTGGGGAACTCATTAAAGAGTTCAACAGCAAAGCAGCCTCATAATTAATAAAATACGGACTTTGATTTGAAATCACTGCCCAGAGTAGCTTGGTAATAAAGGCAGAACCATCTGCTTGGTCCAGTCAAGTGCTCAGTTTGCACTATTCCTGTGGAAACCCATAGTCTCAAGATGGTTTCTTCCTCCAGATGTTAACTGAAGGTACACATCATGTCCAACAGTATTCCCAACAGTGCTAGTTCACTAAATAGTCTTTATAATGGTTGTGGTAATTTAAAGGAAAAGTAGCATTTCTTATATTTTACGCATGTGGAGTAAGCTGAAAAGAACATTATCAACAACAAAATTTCTTTTCCTGGAAGAAAAAAAAATAGCCAGGCATATATTGTGAGGACATAAGGTTTACAGTTAGTCGGTTTTATAGGTAAACAGATTAATAAATGACATCAAAAACAAATACTCTGTAAATTGCTGCTTCCCACATGTTGAACTGTTAAAGCTCTGAGTAACGGTAAGTTTGAGATAACAAAGCTTTAGAAATTACAATGGTAGGTTCAAACTTTGAAAATAGCTTTTATAATCTGTACCAGCCTTTCTCACTCTGGTGCTCTCTCCAAGACTGTACAGCCATGGACCATGCAGCCAGTTTAAAAAGGCTGATCTATACCATAGTTTTTGCGGTAGAAGAGTTTGGAGCATGACCATGGCCAAACATAGCTTTTTGGTTGCTCTAATTCTGTGGTATCTAATATTCATGTTATTCTCTCAGTGTTCACAAAAAAGGGTTATATTCTGAAGGCATGATTAAGTGTTGCTGCAGCATTTTTACCAAGAATTAAGACAATTCCAGAGGAGTATTTCTTAAATCATAGTATGCTCTTAGGAACTCAGATTCAATTCCCTCTGTACAGAAAACTTTATCAGACCTGTTGAATGTTTTCTATCCTGTAATTTTGTAAAACTATTTCCACTACTTCCCAATGAGTGATCTAATAGTCATCTGTCAGCATGGTTACTATTTAGAGGGTGATACATACATGGTTTCATTGGTAAAAAGTGAAGGAGAACTAGATCTAACAGTGCACCATAAATCTGGTGTATTTTGCTATGTTTTCCAATATTACTGCATAATGTCAAAAGCTTCATATCAGCATGACTGAGCTAAAGTATTTTTCCATCAGTTTTGCTATATAGGATTCATTTTAGTATATATGCAGAGTTCATACAACACATTCATTCATAATGTTTTGCTTAGTCTTGGCTTATGCATGAACTTTGCATTTTTGGCATGTACAAAAATGATTTATTGCTTAGAATGCTATGTTAATGTTGCCAGTTGTGGCTTGTTAACCGAGCATGATTGAATCCACTCAAAAACATTACAATAACGGTGGTAACAGGAAAGTAAGAACTCTGCGAGGCAATACATGCTAATTCTCAGCTTTCCAACCCTAAGAATCCCCAACATGATGCAAACAAGGTAAACATGTGTGGCCATTTACCACCCTCTCTGATGCTTTGTATCAACTGACACGCCCCCTGCAGCCTCCAAAACAGAAGTAAAGTTAAAGTGAAGCTCATTGGCTGAAAAACATTTCCATGTCTGTTCTGGAAGGTTGGTACACCTTAAAATATAGTTAAAGATTTAGGACTTTCCCAGCAGTCTAAACCACAGGATTGGACCTCAGAATGTAATTTGTCAACAAGTCTTTTGTCGGTCTTCATTCTCTGTTCTTAAGAGACTGCACTGGAGAGGCTGAAGTCTTGAAGTTTGGCTTCCTAGCTGTATTCTGTGAAGCTGAATGTAAACCACAACATGTTTAATGAAATGTGATATTGCAGTAACATTTCAGTCTTGAAAAACAAAGCTGTTTTAGTTGCATGTGGACTTTTAGAAAATAATGTAGAGAAGTAAAATAAAACTCTTAGGAAACCAGCCATAACCTAAAAGTAAACACACTGATGGGAAATTGGAAAGAATTGACTAAGATGGTAAAAGATCCTTCAGTGAGTACTCCTGGTCAAAATTTACAAAAAAAAATGTTGAAGTGACAGCTTATGGAAAGGATTTTTAAAACCACTAATAAACATCACTATTTTAGAGAGTCATGTGAAAAAAATAAACGATGTGCAGAATAGTAGCATCTTTTTATCCTGAAAATATGGTAATATAATATTCAATACTGAAACCATAGAGCAAGGCATAAAATTATCCTCCTGGCCTCCAGTGCCTTTATATTTACTAAGTTATTTTTTTAAAAAAAAATAGCTTATACATCATACAAAGTAATATTTCCAGTATAATCTGAGTTGGTTAGAGCCTGTCTCAAGTATTGTGCATAGTTTGGATGCTACATTTTAAGAAAAGTCTTTGGTATGAGTATAGAGAAGGGCAGAGATGATAATCTGAGAACTGAAACTAAGTCTGATGAGAAGATATTGAAGGAACTGGATATGTTTAGCCTTGAGAAGATAATACACAGATGGAATTTGATAGCACTTTTCAAGTACCTGAAGAAATGTCACGTAGAGGACATTCAAGATCAGTTATCTATTTTCCCAGAAAGCAAGACACTGAAAAAAAATGACCCAAAGTTATAGGAAAAATACTCTTCTTGTTAACCGAAATATCCTAACAGTAAGGAAGTTTGATAGTGAAATCAGATATCAAGTGAGATGGTACATCTCTTCAATGGATGTCTTTAATGCAGAAACTGTATAACCACCTGGCATGGATACTTGAATTTGAATTCTTGCATGGAACGGGGAGTTAAACTTGATGATCTAAAATATCCCTTCCAACGTGATGCTTCTTTGAAATGTCATAAAAATCTCCCCACAGCTCGGCATAGACCTTAATTTTGCAAGGTTTCCAATCATGTATGAAAATGTGGAAGGATTATCCTTCTAAAGAGTCATACATTTACTTGAATATGTAAGAAGAAAAGTGGACATTGATGATGTGAGGAAATCAGTGTTCCATATTCCATTCCCAGTTCCATATCCATCCCTCAGAGAAAGATGTTCCTAAATCAAAGTAATTCTTTCTGGAAGTCTCATGGCAGAAGAGGAGCTCCTACTTTATTTTAGATCTCCTTCCTTTGGATGCAGAGTTCTCCCTCTGATACCAAATTGCCATTTTAGCCACAACCCAGCCTTAGGGAATATAGATAGCAGAGAGAACAAAATCTTTATATATATAATTTTTATTAGAATTTAAAAATACGAAGATAAAAAACTAATACAAACTATATATATATATATATATATATATATATACATATACATATATATATATATATACACATACACACACACACACACACACACACCAAAAAAAAGAGAAAAGAGAGAACAGAAAGGAGAAAAAAGCAGATAATTAAAAGATGACTCCCCCTCCCTCTAGACAAGTATAAACAATTTCAGTAACTTAACACCTTCTCTAGTATTTCAATAAACAAACAAAAACAAATCTCTTCTCCCCATATCTCATCCCTTATCAATAAATCATAAAACCTCATCATTCAATCCTAATCTGCAAAGATCTATTAAGAGCTACCAGAAATAATAACATATGTATTTTAGGCTTAATAATAATTTTAAAAATCCAGCAGAGATGGAGATGGGTGGTGATAAAAATATGATAAATAATAAATAAATAAAAATCAATCAATGGCCAGAAGAACTCATCGAAGAAAAAAGTATTAATTGGGAGTAACAAGCTACTCATAGATAAGGCCCTTCTTAAGTTATAAGCAACAGCTCAAGGTCATATCTTGTGGCCTTCAGCTGAGGCTTAGTCAAAACTCAGAGTTCATCAATTTAAGAGTTCTAGTTGCCTGAATAAAGTTTGTCTCTTTGTCTTCTGTTTGTTCACCTGTTGCCTGTTTCTTTTCCAAGCTATTTGTCCCTTGGACTTTTTTCCCCCCGATGATCATTTTAGCTTCATTATAAGCAGAATACAATGTCTGAACTGATCACTTTCCAAAACTTACTATGTTTTGAGAAATGGTATGAGCAATGTGTTAGCAAAAAAGTGCTGAATAAGGGCATGGATATAGATCTTTCAGAATGCCATAGGAAGCATATACTGTATGTAATTATGGGGGGGCCAAGATTAAAATGTATTAAAATCTTTCTAAGAACATATCTAGTCTTCACTAAAGAAGAACATCTCCATCTTATTTGCACAGTCTTTGGGAATTTGGGGCATCTTATTTTAACTTCATGAAAGTCACATACTAGATTTACCAATCTGGGCTATAAAAATCTGGGTAATCACTAGATGGCAATGAATTGATAAAGTGTTCTGTACCTCTTTGCTACCACCTAATGATCATCCTTTTTTTGTAGCCCAGATCTGGTAGCCTTGGCCAGTGGGACCTGTTCTTTGGTTAGCATTATCCATGAACCTCCCTTGATATTTCTACATTCCTATGTTTTTTCCCCCATAATAAGCTATATCTGTACTATTTTAAATGTTATACTTTCATGGCAATTTTAATCACATTTAACAATTACAATATAGAACTGCTTTTTTCAGCAATTTGGATGAAAGAATGATTAGCAGGGTTGATTTTTGCTAAATTATTAATGCAAAGAAGCCTATAATTGTGTGCTACCAAGCACCTTTTTTACCACTCATTTACATATTGCTACAACCACTGCTGCTGTTACTCATTTTATGATGTTGACATACAAAAGGGATATAATCCGTGCCTAAGTTTAGAAATCTATAATGGTACTAGATAGTGGGAAAGGTGAATGACTCATGAATGAGTAGTACACAAAAGTGTCAGTGGAACTGATTATCTGGTGAGAAAGATGGTTTAGAAAAAGCTTTGATGAAGATTACAGTCTGAAAGAAGCCGTTATAGGGGAAAGTAGCTTACATGAGAAGATACTAGGGCTTTTTGAAGCCTCAGAGAGGTACTTTGCTTCAGCTAGAGTTCCCTTACGAGGTTGTTCTGCAAAATGATATGGCTGAACTGGTCCTCTGTGCACATTGGTATTTCCAGCATAACAGCTAGGTAGAGTGAAATGGCTGGCCACAACACCTTGATTGGAGATGCTGAGGTGATGTCTGAAAGTGGATCGCAATCACATATTAAGAGGAGTTTTTAATGGATTGAAAAGTGTGATATCTGCTTTCTCTATGTCTTCCTGCTTTAGAGAGTTCTTATGCATTTATGCAATCTGCAACTTCTTATTTCTCCCTTCTCTTTTAGATTCTGAACTTCTTTCAATGGCAAGAGAAAGTTAGAGAATGTATGGCTTCGTTATCTTCCAGTTAAAAAACTTGGGAGTCACCATATTTCATTACTGTTTTGTTGTTTATTCGTTTAGTCACTTCTGACTCTTCGTGACTTCATGGACCAGCCCATGCCAGAGGTTCCTGTCAGTTGTCAACACCCCCAGCTCCCCCAGGGACGGGTCATCCATCCACCAATATCATCTATCCACCTTGCCCTTGGTCGCCCCCTCTTCCTTTTGCCTTCCACTCTCCCTACCATCAGCATCTTCTTCAGGGTGTCCTGTCTTCTCATTATGTGGCCAAAGTATTTCAGTTTTGCCTTTAATATCATTCCTTCAAGTGAGCAGTCTGGCTTTATTTCCTGGAGGATGGACTGGTTTGATCTTCTTGCAGTCCAAGGGACTCTCAGGATTTTCCTCCAACACCACAGTTCAAAAGCATCGATCTTCCTTCTCTCAGCCTTCCTTATGGTCCAGCTCTCGCAGCCATATGTTACTACGGGGAACACCATTGCTTTAACTATGTGGACCTTTGTTGTCAGCGTGATGTCTCTGCTCTTAACTATTTTATCGAGATTTGTCATTGCTCTTCTCCCAAGGATTAAGCGTCTTCTGATTTCCTAACTGCAGTCAGCATCCACAGTAATCTTCACACCTAGAAATACAAAGTCTTTCACTGCTTCTACATTTTCTCCCTCTATTTGCCAGTTATCAATCAAGCTGGTTGCCATAATCTTGGTTTTTTTGAGGTTTAGCTGCAAGCCAGCTTTTGCACTTTCTTCTTTCACCTTCATCATAAGGCTCCTCAGTTCCTCTTCGCTTTCAGCCATCAAAGTGGTATCATCTGCATATCTGAGATTGTTAATGTTCCTTCCAGAGATTTGAACTCCAGCCTTGGATTCCTCAAGCCCCGCATGTCACATGATGTGTTCTGCGTACAAGTTGAATAGGTAGGGTGAGAGTATACAGCCCTGCCGTACTCCTTTCCCAATGTTAAACCAGTCCATTGTTCCGTGGTCTGTTCTTACTGTTGCTACTTGGTCGTTATACAGATTCTTCAGGAGGCAGACAAGATGACTTGGTATCCCCATACTGCAAAGAACTTGCCACAATTTCTTATGGTCCACACAGTCAAAGGCTTTAGAATAGTCAATAAAACAGAAATAGATGTTTTTCTGAAACTCCCTGGCTTTTTCCATTATCCATCGGATATTGGCAATTTGGTCCCTAGTTCCTCTGCCTTTTCTAAACCCAGCTTGTGCATCTGGCAATTCTTGCTCCATGAATTGCTGAAGTCTACCTTGCAGGATCTTGAGCATTACCTTACTGGCATGTGAAATGAGTGCCACTGTTCGATAGTTTGAACATTCTTTAGTGTTCTCCTTTTTTGGTATGGGGATATAAGTTGATTTTTTCCAGTCTGATGGCCATTCTTGTGTTTTCCAAATTTCTGGCATATAGCATGCATTACCTTGACAGCATCATCTTGCAAGATTTTGAACAGTTCAGCTGGGATGCCGTCGTTTCCTGCTGCCTTGTTATTAGCAATGCTTCTTAAGCCCCATTCAACTTCACTCTTCAGGATGTCTGGCTCTAGCTCACTGACCACACCGTCAAAGCTATCCCCGATATTGTTATCCTTCCTATACAGGTCTTCTGTATATTCTTACCACTTTTTCTTGATCTCTTCTTCTTCTGTTAGGTCCTTACCATCTTTGTTTTTGATCATATCCATTTTGGCCTGGAATTTACCTCCAATGTTTCTAATTTTCTGGAAGAGGTCTCTTGTCCTTCCTATTCTATTGTCTTCTTCCACTTCCACACATTGCTTGTTTAAAAATAATTCCTTATCTCTTCTGGCTAACCTCTGGAATTTTGCATTTAATTGGGCATATCTCCCCCTATCACTGTTGCCTTTTGCTTTCCTTCTTTCTTGGGCTACTTCGAGTGTCTCAGCAGACAGCCATTTTGCCTTCTTGGTTTTCTCTTTCTTTGGGATGTATTTTGTTGCCGCCTCCTGAACAATGTTGCGAACTTCTGTCCACAGTTCTTCTGGGACCCTATCTACTAAGCCCGGTCCCTTAAATCTATTCTTCAGCTCCAATGCATATTCCTTAGGAATATTGGTGAGTTCATATCTAGCTGATCTGTGGGTCTTCCCTAATCTCTTTAGTCTGATCCTAAATTGTGCAAGAAGAAGTTCGTGATCTGAACTACAGTCAGCTCCAGGTCTTGTTTTTACCAGCTGTATAGATGTCCGCCACCTTTGACTGCAAAGGATGTAGTCAATCTGATTTCGGTGTTGTCCATCTGGGGAAGTCCATGTATAAAACCGTCTCTTAGGTTGTTGGAAGAGAGTGTTTGTTATGCAGAGTGAGTTGTCTTGGCAAAATTCTATCAGCCTATGTCCTGCTTCATTTTGTTCTCCCAGGCCATGCTTATCTGTAATTCCAGGTGTCATTTGACTGCCCTCCTTAGCATTCCAGTCTCCCGTGATGAAAATAACATCTCTTTTAGGCATGTTGTCCAGTAGGTGCTACAGATCCTCATAGAACTGGTCTACTTCAACTTCTTCAGCATCTGTGGTTGGGGCGTATATTTGGATGACTGTGATGTTAGATGGCTTGCCCTGAATTTGAATTGAGATCTATCTATCGTTTTTTGGTTGTATCCGAGCACTGCTTTAGCCACTTTACTATTAATTATGAAGGCTACTCCATTTCTTCTGTGGTCCTCTTGTCCACAGTAGTAGATCTGGTGGTCATTTGATGTGAAGTGGCCCATTCCAGTCCATTTCAGTTCACTGATGCCCAAAATGTCGATCTTTAATCTTGACATCTCACCAATAACCACATCCAATTTGCCCTGGCTCATAGATCTTACATTCCAGGTTCCAATGGTGTGTTGATCCTTAGAACATCGGATTCGCCGTTCACCACCAGCACCGTCGGCCACTAGCCGTCCTTTCGGCTTTGAGCTAGCTGCATCATCACGTCTGGGGCTAATTGAATTCATCCTCTGTTCCTCCCCAGTAGCATTTTGACCATCTTCCGACCTGGGGGTCTCATCTTCCGATGGTATACCGACATATCTCTGGTTGTACTGATCCATTTATTTTTCACAGCAAGAATACTGGGGTGGGTTGCCATTACCTTCCCCAGGGATCGCATTTAGTCTGACCTCTCTGTCATGACCTTCCTGTCTTGGGTGGCCCTTCACGGTTTATCTCATGGCATCATTGAGGTGCTCAAGCTCTAGCACCACAGCAAGGTAACGATCCTTTGCTGAAGAGAAAAAGAAATACAGGTTTGTTAGCCAAGATTTGCATGGGTTCCAATGAGAATAAACTAGGCCAAAAAGTTATACTTTCCATTATTAAAATCTGAAGCATAGTCACTACACACAAACACACACACACACACAATAGTTAACACCTTTGCAAGAGAACATTCTGCATTAGGCACTACTGAGGAGCACTTCCCATCCTTCGAAACTAAATGCACTGAGAAACAGGATCAAAAAAGGAAGTATTTGTTTATACAATGCATAGCTAAACTATCATTAGGCAGCCTATTTAGTGTCCATCTGGTCACCAGGAGGTGACTTCTTAAGTTTGATTTGAGAAAGGTTTTATTTTTTAAAACACAATGCCACTTCATTAACTGAAGTAAGAAAAATACTCAGAAAAGCTCATTAGGTAAGTAAAAATACAAAATACATGTTACAAATTAGGAAGCAACAGTGTCAGTCTACTTGCTTAGTGATTCTTGAAGAAGTTGCATCGTTTTCTTGAGATCAAGAATAAATAGATAATATGCTGTAGAAGTAAAGAAGAGATTCAGCACCACGACAAGGTAACGATCCTTTGCTGAAGCATTACTGTTTAAAACTGTTATAAAACTGAGTTGCTCACATGAGAAAAATGAGTCATATAGTTACCTGGGAAAAATTGTTAAGTACATTGAGTGAATAAGATTCAAAATGAGCTGAATAAACAATGCATAGTTTAAGCAAGCTCACTTTGTAAAATTTCTGTTATATTAATTCCACTGTCTGTTTCCTAAAATTAAAAAGGTGATTGCCTTTGGCTCATCATTTTGTACAGCCAAGTATCTTAACAGATCAAGCAAATACTTACACTGAAATGGAGCTGTCAAAAAGAGGCTCTATCAGCCACATTCTCCCCTTTTCAGCAACTGCTAGCTATTTAATGTTTAAATAGGCGCATGTCAAGATAGTTGTGTGGCAGCCGCTAACCTTATGGCTTTTGAAGTGTGATTTGAAAAGCAGCCACAATCTGTTGCTTTGTCGTCCCCAGGACTTGACTTCAGATACAGCTCCACTTGGCTCATAAATCAAGCATGTCAACTCCTGGTTGTGTGTTTGAGGCATCTCCACCATCCTCAAGATGCTGTAAAATGGCTGTTGAAAAATTATTGAACTGATTTGATTGTGCTTGCTACTTTATCACCTGCCAAGTGGCTGTGCAATATGCTGGAGAGAGGTCAAAGCCAGTTATGTAAGTTTTAGCCACTCTTCCTTAGATCTCTGCCCAGGAGCTGAGCTTTTTCTGACCAATCTCCAACCAAAACTTTTGTGCTTCAGGGGCAACAGAGGGAACAGGTCCTCTCCCTACCAAGCAAGTCTGTTGAAAAAAGAAACAGAAAACTAGGCTTTAAAAGTGTGTATGTGTGTGTGTTTGAAGAAGTCATGGAGGATAAGGATTTGGATGGGAACTATGTTGGATGGCCCTGAGGCAGAGACCACAGGCCATTGAGACAGAGGCTTAGGTTACTGGTATTCCATGGTGCTTGCTTTGATTTCCCAGCAGCTCAGTTTCCCAGCAGCTCAGTTAAATTACAAAAACTGCAAACAGACCAAAAAAAAAAGTTTTGAAATAAGTCTCTCTGCTGCAATCACAGTATGTCAATTTGATATCCCAACTGGTGTGTGTTAGCAATTCAACACCTCCCTCCCCTCCCACCAATCATCATGTGTTTAGCTTTGACATGGCTCTTGTGGCTAAGGAAGGAGGATTGGCAGTATGGAGAGAATGACTTGCTTGTAAGTGTCCTATGTTGCTATCCTTGGAATATCCCAGGTTCCTGGGAAGAGGCATACCCTGGAGCAATTCTGCATTTCTTCTCTCTCTCTCCTTTGAAAATTCATGGTTCTCTCAAGCTGAATATAATTCACAAATTTTGCAAAACTTAATTGTTTGGGCTGGCTTGTAGAAATTAGCATCAAGCCAGTAAGAGGAAAATTTAACTTTGTTTTATTTTCTATTTTTCTATTTTATTTTATTAAACTTTATTTCATTTTCTATTCTATTTAAGGAGGAAGGGGGAGAGTTGTAGGATATCTTTATTTGTTACTTTTGGTTGTCAAGATAAGCCCAACTGTAAAGCTCACTGATTACACTTCTAGCAAAACTTAAAGCAGCACAATATTCCTTGAGAAAATAGACTTTTAAAATCTGTTTTTGAATTCTGTTAAGCAGCTCAAGATACTTTATATCCCTGTTTGATATGAATGTATCCAGATGACATTAGATTTAAAAATAAAGCTACCCTCAAAAGATGGTTGAGGCAAAATTTTTGTTCTCACAGTTATGTTACTATACTACTACATTTGATCATGAGAAACAGCCAAGCAGGATGCTGATTTACCTGCCCTTTTGAGTAGTGGAAAAGAAGGCTGAAGCTGTAACTCTGTGCCAGTTGTAAGAGGAAGTCCGAATTAAGATCTTAGGGCGGGGTGGAGATGGATGCTGGCAAAATTTGAAAAATAAATAAATAAGATCCTGGAATTCACTTTTGAATGGAAATGCACATAACTGTTGTAAGCAGCTACACAAGCTATGCAGTTGCTTCTCTCAGTCAAAGCTACTCCATTACAGAGGGTGGGGGCAGCTACTGTTCTTTCTAGGGAAAGTTCAACTGAAGTACCTATCAAGGAACATATACATAAATCACCATGACAGCATGCAGTAAAAATATGTCCCTGTTTTGAGGCAAAGAACGCCACTCTAGAGTTGAGTTAAAATTGCTTAGAAACATTGAGGTTTTCATTTTACTGGTTTATAAGCTCCTCTGTAAGGCACAATGTACTGATTGCATGGCATAAAAGAATGGCACTGATGCTACTCCCAGGAGTGCTAAACTGTAGCTGTAGACCAATTGTGCAATACGTGGAATTCCTCTGAACCGTGTGAACAGATACTGATCACCATCAGCAGGAGAAACAAAATGTATGTTTGAAGTGCCAGACTGCTTACGAGGCCTCAGGAGGATAGCCATTCTGTTATGGGCACTGGGGAGGGAATCCCATTTCACTCTGGAAGAACACAGAACCTCTCTAAAGTGGTCTGTATTGATCTGGGATTCAATATTTGCCCAGATCAAATACTTTTTATGTCTTGTAAGCACATCGCCCTAAATTGCTGTTGTCTAAAGACTGCAGAACAAGGGGAACTAAATAGCCCTGATGTTATCTAAGCTTCAAAACTGCATATGTGGACTGTTTGTCTTACAAGCTGATCTGCCCAAACTCCTTTGGGACAACATATTGGACTTTTTTTCTGGTTCACTGAGGGTACAGAGGGAGTTGTTACATATTTGTTGTTGCAAACTAACACTACTATTATTGAAGTTCTGTCATCAAGCCAGAAGGCTATAATCAATGTCTTGTTTCTTGATGCTTCCCAAGTGTGAGAAATATGAACATTGAGGTGGAAGGCTGGCTCACTTTGTGCAGTGATGGGTATCAGCTAGTATTTTGTTTTCTGTAAGTCAAGCTTTTGTGTGGAAAAAGGTAGTTTTATACAATTGTGTATGATTATTACACAATTTAGTACAGAGCAAGTTCTGGATTGGTAATAAGGAGAAAGTGAGTAATTGTTTTCAGGAGATTTTTAGGCCCATAAGCCTGAATGTGGACCTATCAAAGAGGAAGAATTGTTCATTTGAACAGCCTGGTTTTCAGAAAGGGACAGAAATCAGAATGAAGAGCAGAATTTACAAAATGAGTCTATTTGGGATTTCTTGTTTATAAAAGAATGGGCCACTGAGGTTAATGTAGACACACTGTATTTAGAGAAAAGGAATTTGAATATTAAGGTAAAGCAGCAGGTTTTAACAGGATTCTACTCCACTTCCCACAGTCATGCCATCTGATGTCACTGGAACAGGATCAAAACCTGTTCTCATCACTCCTCCCATGACATTATATGGCTCTCTGAAAAGATCCAGTTCAAAGCCCCACTAGTGCTTTGAAGTGATTCTTCTCTGAGAGTTGTTTTGGCGACACCACATCTTATCCTAAAGTCATATTTGCAAGCCATCTTTGCAAGCTGTCATGGGTTGATTGCTGCATAATTCTTGGATGGCTGATGACATTTTGGGAGCAGATTGATGATATTGGTTTTGCCAACCTAGGCTTTCACCAAGGAGGTGGGGAATTCTGCAGAGGAGCTGAAGCAAAAGTGTCCTTGCAGGTAGAGTATCTGCGAATGTTGCTACTAAGGATGGGGAAGAAAGGGGGCAAAATTCCTTATTCCTGATGTAAGATGGGCAACTCAGCCTTTCCCTGTCAGTTTTGGATCTGTTCAGTTGCACTCATTCAGTTTCCACATGTCTATGCTATTTTTTAAATGCATAAAAATATGTATTCTTTTTTTACACTTTTTTTTCCCAATATGCACATTTGTATTTAATTATGAGCAAAAAGTATATCACAAAATTTAGAAAAGTGTACAAGCCAAATAAGTCTGTCATAATTCATAAATTACTCCAGGAAGTGCAAATTAAGATTGATTTGCTTGAATATACAGTTCAATTTTCCCCCTTTATTCCTACAGATTGGGTTTTCTGACAAAGAAAACAGCATTACTTTGTAGGGAATTCAATAGAGCAGCCTTATATAGATATTCTATTAGTCTATAGGACAGCTACATAGAGTTTCTACTGGGGAATAGGCTAAAGAATTAATTGAATGCTATGAAGCTCAGAACACTTTCTATCAAATACATGAAGAATAAGCATGGAGAGAAATCTATTTTCTTGTGTGTCATTTGTTAGCTAATTCTTTCTTTTTGTGTACTTTGGTTTCTGGAATTCTAGATGTTGACTTCTAAAGTTCAATTCTTTCAGGACCATTCTTTTATTCCTTTCTAAATGTCTAAGCTCTTTGGTATATTTCACAACCACATAATTGGCATATAAAGTTCATCCCTTTCAATTTACATAAGGTTTTTCCCATCCCTGTCCTGCCCTTATGGTTTGATTTTTCCTATGCTGGTTGGGAAACCTGCAAGTTGTAATTTGAACACATTAGAGAAATAACAGTTGTTGAATACATGGGAGGATTTTCAGTTGCATTACAGCACAGTGATGGGGTGACTAATATACAGTTGTAAGAGGCAGCAGTAGATAAATAGTGCAATCCTTTATGAACTATGTTAGCAGAAACAAAGCACCCTTACTCAAAGTCCTTGAAGGACTGTCAGGTCTGCCTCAAAGGCATTCCCTGGCAATGTACATGAACAGACAAATTTCCACTGAAATGCTAGCAAAGCAAATGGGTGATGCCTGCACGCACATGTCCCAACAGCTGAAGGAAGTCTTTGAAGTGCCTATATTGATCTTTCCAGAGGACTCTGCTGCTCTATCCCTCTAAGGAGGGCTTCTTCACTCATGCTGAAGCCCAGCAAGATGGTATCTAGATGCATCAGAGAGTGCTACCTCAGTGTGCCATGAGTTTTTATAGTGTTTTTATTGATTTTTGTTTTATAGTTTGAAGGTTTCTGTTGTTTTTACTGTTTTCTGCACCTCCCAGGGTTGTGTTACAATATGGACAGCTATATAAGTCTTTTAAAATAAAGGGCAGTGCGCTACATTGGAATGTCTTCCACAGCACAAATAGGCAGAAGATCTGGAGTTCTTCACCAATCCATAATTATTGTTTTAAAATATCCATTGAAGAGATATCTGGTTAAGCCATTTAGAATTGTACAGGATAAGTTCTATTAAGAGTCACCTAATTGCTATATTGTGACACATTCTAATCTATATGAAGCAAAATAAGCTGCTTGCAGGTGTTAAATATGGATGTGACTGCTTAGAACAGGAAACAAAGTGATCATACAATCCATTCCAGCCCAATAATTTCTAGAGTTGTATGAATTATGGGCTCCTGTATATCAATTATGGCAGATGAAATAGAGAATAATATATTTTCTTCAATTCTTGCAGAAGTTTGAATTGCAGTATATTTCTCATCAGCCTTCCTCATCCCACATCACCACACAATGTGTATCAAGTATAAAGCTGTGAAAGAAATTATAAGGAGTCTTATTATTATGTCGTTAGCTAATGTGCTTTGTTTAAACCTTTAAAATGTGTCCCACTGTTTTTTCCTCATCTTTGTTTGCACTCTTTACTACATGGAAAAGCACCTAAGATATTTTGAATGGCAATACAATGATGTAATTACATTTTCTTTTCATTCAGCCTGACATTTTTCAAACCTGTCTCTTATTAATAAAAGCAAAACCAAACAAAAAAGCCCCTTGGAATTCTAGAATTCACAGCTGGGTTTCCAGTTAAAGTGACTACATTCTCGAAAGTGTTGAGCATCTGTCACTCTCTCCATCTAAAATCAATCAGAACAGCTTAAGCTCTGTTGCTCTGGGAACCAGGCCATTTTTATGCACAGACCTAAGTGTAGATTCTTGATCCAGCTGTAGACAGATATGTTTCAAGGGAAAAAGCTTGTCCTGAGAAAACTGGTGTGTGAAAAAGTTAATTTGCAAAGTTTGAGGTGCAGATGGGGAAAAAAGTTGCCCATACTGGCAACCCTTCCACTTGAGTTTGATCTGCTAGGTTTATTTACTTATTTACTTCCCAACAGGAATTAAATTGCAGTCTTTTTGCCTGGATGAGGCAAACACCGTACAGTAATACTGTATGAGATTTCAGCCTACTGCACTTGAGAAATCATTCACTGCTATTTAAACCAACCTACAAGGATAGTAGGAAGGAGCAGAGAAGATATGGGAGTTGTTTCTTTGTTAAACTCTTGAACCACACACTTGTATTTCCTAGCTAGCTGTACCTGAAAGGCTATTAAAAGAGTGTGTTTCTGCCTAATGTTGGCAAAGAGGGAGCTAATTATGTTGGATTAGAGATTTCTGTTTAATTACATGAAAAATAGAATGAAGATAACAATCAGGAGGTTATGTGGAGACTGTGTTTGCACACTTGGTTGATCAGGTAAGGTGACCAGATTACCAATGATACTCCTTTCCTATGTTTTAGCTAGAAAAGGAGTGAACTGCACTCCTGAAATTCCTAGTGCTATTAACAGTTAAAACACAGAAGCTTCTGCATTTGATTACACTAAAATATACCTTGATCATGAATTTGGCCTTTTGGGCAGGATCAGACTATAATAATTAGATTCAAATTTAACAGACCCATGAAAATAGAGGAGGAATCTGAGCAGAGGATCTCTCTAAGGGGGGAGAAAGGAGGAAAGAAAAACCACAAGAACAACTTTGCTGAGAGGTTTAGAGATGCTGAATGAGTTTGACAGAGGGGTGACCATTTCTTTGTAGCCTGTGTCATATTTTAATTTTAACATGAATTGAGATGTGCCAGATTGATGGAAGCCTCATATACTCTTTAGCAAAGCAAGCATCTGACTATTTTCCCTGCTCACAAAGAGAATTCTATGGGACTATTGTTTTTTCTTGTTTGGAAGTATGTGGATTATCTAAAAGCTTCATGTAATTCCTACATGCTGGTGAAAATGCTATTAAAATCTAACCACTCAAGGAGTGTCAGTGCCTTGGAGGTTGCAAGCAGAAAAGCTATCAGGTATCACCTTGTTATCCCCTGTGAGGAAGCTTTGAACTTGGCCTGACCCTTCACTCCAGAACTACAGGAACAGAAGGAAGTCAATGTAATAAATTTCTTCTTCTAGCTTTGTATATTTCTGCTCCTATGTACTGTCCTGTGCTTATTTATTCACACTGATTTTATGGTAAGAAGAACATAAGGCAATCTTGTTATTCTGATGCCTTATAATAGTCATTATGGCTGGTGATGTTGGCAATATTCATCCAGTGTTGATGTAAGAGATGCATGCTATGTCTGAATTCAGTCTACGAGCCTTGTTTGCTATTTTGGCAGTGCAGGGATTTGGATTTAAAGGGTAAGAGGTGCTTTAGGATACATGTGGGCACTTCCATAGAATCTGTTGAAAATCCCTTAAAACAGCTGCATCTTCTCCTGGGATCACATGCCTACCTTCCAAGCTTCAGTGCAATCCTGGGAAAAGACACACTTGATTTAAAGAGTTGCTGACAAGTGCTTTTAGAAGCACTTAGAAGCATCTTCCCTCTTCATATCCACAGTGCTTCAATTCTCTATTATCTAGAAAAAATTGAGCAGGATTTTCACTAACATTCCACAGCAGTGTTTCTCATCCTCAGCAACAGGCTGGCTGGAGAATTCTGGGAGTTGAAGTCCATACGTCTTAAAATTGCTGCCATTGAAAAACACTGTTCCACAGTATTATAGGAAACAATTGCTTTCATGAATTGGCCAGAGTTTCACTTAGGATGAGAAGTGTCATGTCTAATCCCCCAAAATAGTGTTGTGCTATTTTGTGCATCTTTCTAGCCTTCAACACTCTATGTCATATTCCTTGT
This sequence comes from Candoia aspera, assembly GCF_035149785.1. Classification (NCBI taxonomy): domain Eukaryota; kingdom Metazoa; phylum Chordata; class Lepidosauria; order Squamata; family Candoiidae; genus Candoia; species Candoia aspera. The sequence continues at coordinate 42,193,829 of NC_086155.1, forward strand.
TAAAATACTATATTCAGTTGCATTGTTTTTTATTTTTCCTGCTGCTGCTACCTCCATCTGCAGAAGTGGTACTAGAACAAACTTGTTGCCACCACTGATATTTTTCATCATCAAGTTGCAATTGGAGGCCTGATACAAAATGCAATTTGGGGAGAGAATGCCTGAACCAAATGTCTTATCCAGGTTAAAGCAACTTATTTAAATTGAATGCCAACTCTGTGATAAATTTGAAAGACCTATATGTAGTTTTGTCCACAGCAAAAAAAACAACAGCATACATGTCTAGAATAGGAAACAAAAAACTCCTTCAGCAAAGCCAAGTTTCTACCTGTAGGTAACATTTGGCTCCAACAGCCAATGTGATGGTTTTGTCTGTTGTGATTCTCCTGCACAATAACTTTGGGTCATGCAAAACTGTCCCTATTATAGTTCCTTTGGGCTTTGAACTGGAGCAGCTCCCAGGAGTCATATGACATATCCTCTGTGAGTGTGATGCAGGATGGGGATGGAGAAAATAGTGTGAAACATTTCTTCCCGCTAACTCACCAAGATATTTTTTCAGATGGGGTGTTCAAGATTAGGTAATGATCAATTAGGGAAAATGTCTGAGCAAATATTATTTATAATGATATTAATAACATTTCCAGCTGCTACCTTTTAATTTAGATCCTTCACAACAGGAGGTCTGGCTACATTAGCAATTACCACTTGCATTCTTTTCAAGAAGCAAATAAGACATTTGAATTTAACATTTCAAACAACTCACTAATGTTTGAATCTTCACCAGGAAATTCTCCAGTATGATGATATCATCATCATCATCATCATCATCATCATCATCATCATCATCATCATCATACCACCTTATAGGTGCATAACAGTGAAACGCAGGTTTCTTACAGATTTGTAACAATAGTTTGGAATACATTTCCCCTCTTTCTGATTTGATGCTTATTTCAATATATGAAATCCCAGCATCAAAGATACATTGGTAATATTGTATGTCAGAATTCCTGGCTGTATCTTACCAGGAATGTTTTGGGGACAGGAGAAAACATGATTCTCGGGAATAATTTTTGAAATGTTGATCTAGTAAGGAGATATCTAGCTCCCAAATTACATTTTGATGCTAGATGCTGACTTGTCTATAATATCCTATGGAGATGAATTGGCCCAAGCAAAGAATTCATACTTAATCTTTTGTCAAGCAGTACACTGAACAGTGACTTATTCCATGTTGCCTAGCCATTCAACCAAACTGAGTTAGTTCAGCCTGTATTGCTGTCTTCTCAGCTGTGAAACCTGTTATTGTGAATCAATGATCTTCTGGGAGAAAAAAATGACAGACTGAAGGTCAGAATATTATTCATGTCAATAGGCTTGGGAAAGCATGAATGGGCAATACTTGAAGGGCTTTCCATACAGACTTCCTAGCTTAAAACTGAGAATCCTGAAGTGATACTTTTCTGTAGTTCTTTGTATAATGTTTGCTGACACTATACAATACATATACAATGCTTATAAAAAAAGCCATAAGCTGTATGATGCTAAGGCCATTTCAGATAGGGATAAAGGTAGTATTTCCACCATAAGGCTTGGTATCAGTATGTTCCTGTTTCAAAGGTCCAAATTTCCCTGTAAGTAATTCTCCTAATTGAGTTGACATTACTGGAAAAGATTTAAGCAAAGATGCAGATACTGTATCATCTTACTGTGTTTGGAATCCTCAAGGAAATGTACAGAACTAAAAAAGCTCCATAAGTCTAGGCCATTAGGCACCATCAGTCTGGGCTTAACTACTGCCAATTGTATAGAAAAATGCCCTCCATCTTGACCTGCCTCCAATGACAATCCATAAGTCTTCCAAAAACATGTCAGTGATTTTGTTAATCTCATCCATACACTGTATCTGTTTTCTTCCCTTTCTATTTATCTCAACTTTATTTATTTATTCATATATCAAATTTTATCACCACCCATCTACACGTCAAAGGAGGGACTCTGGGCGGTTTACAATAAAACAGAGTTAAAATTCAAACAATTATAAATACAATAAATACAATAAGAGTAAAAATGAGATAGAATCTAGATGACTAAGAGTTCTTTATCAGTCCGTGAGTATAATGGGCACTTTTAAAATCATTCTGTGGCACTAGCCATCCCCAGGAGTGGCTAGTCCCCTTCCCGTTCCAGGCCTGCTGGCAAAACCAGGTTTTTAATTTTTTATGGAAGTCCAGGAGTGAGGGGGCCTGTCTCACCTCTGGGGGAAGAATGGTCCAAAGGGCAGGAGCTACCACAGAGAAGGCACACTTCCGAGACCCCGCCAGATGGAACTCTTTTACGGATGGGGTCCGTAACATGCCCTTTCTGTATGACCGGGTGGGACAGGTCGATGTGATGGGGAAGAGGCAGTCCCCAGGTAACCTGGTCCCATGCCATGTAGGGCTTTAAAGGTAATATCCAACACCTTGAATTGGACCTGGAAGCAAACTGGAACCCAGTGCAGCTCACACACCAAAGGTGTTACATGTGCTAACCTTGGAGCACCCAAGGTTTGCACATGTAATAAGCACATGCTTATTATTAAGCATAATAATTTTTCTAGTTCATCATCTACTTAAATCTTACACCCAAAGTATGTGTGTATCTACTCCAAGAAAGCCGTCAGGTGGTAACTGATCCAGGACTAATTGACTGGTTCATCTTTTAGTCCATAGTACTTTTAGGTACCATGTCCAGGTCCCTAAATCAAAGGATTTATTTCTCTCATTCTGTTTCAGTATAAATCTTTCAGCACCATACAGTATCACTGGAAAAAAAAAACCAATTTTTAACTCTTCTGGTATTGATCGTCATTAGAATACCCTCCATACTTCAAACTCCTTGTCTAAGCTTATTGTTATCTTTCTTCTGAGGATGGATCTCTCTTTAGTTCTCCATTACTTTGTCCATATTAATCAAATCCCCCCCACAAAAAAAAATCCTATTACCAGTTTCATTTCTTTGTCATCAGTTGTAATTCACTAAGCATATTGGTTGACATTAACTGTATTTTCTTAATATTTAACATTAACGTAGACTTTTCACTTTTCAGTTTACTATCATCATGCACTCTTTTAAATGTTCTTTACTTTCGCATAACAAAGTGGAGTGGTCCTCTATCTCAAACTTATTTTTTTCAACCTCCATATTTGATTCCAGGGTCATTGCCTCCAATTCTGCCATTTTCATTTTAACTCTAAAAGTTAAACAGACTGGGGGTGGGGGGGGGCAAAATTCATCCCTTCCCTATTATGAATCAATGTGTGATTCTTACAGTAGCTTATTCTTCACTGTAAAGGTTCCTGAAAATAAAAGCACCTCAAGTGTTCTGGCACGCCCGTTGCACTTAATATGTTCCACATTCTGGCATGATCTATACAGTGAAAGACCTTGTTATTGTCACTAAGGCAAAGGTAAATCTTAAATTCTTTTGCACTCTCCATTGTTCGGCTTTTAATTTTGGGTCCTTCTGCCTTTTATGAAACCTGGCTGTTCAGTTGGAATTTCTCTAAGTTTGGTTCTGTTCTTCTGTGTAAGATCTTATGCAGAACTTTGTTTGCCTCAGGAATCTGTGCATTGTCCACATTCTCCAGCATCCTCCTCCCTTTGGTATAGGTATATACACAGATCTTTTCCAATCTCAAGGCTGCACATTCTTGTTCCATACTTATTGACACAGAGCTGTTAGCACTCTAATTGTCTCTTGTCTTGCAACTTTAAACAGTTCAGTGAATATTTCATCTGCACCTGGTGCTTTCCTATTTGACAGCTGTTCTATTGACTGTTGTACTCACTAGATAGAAAAGTTGGTTCTCAATCTCTGAGAATGTTTCTGTCATTCTGAAATCCTGTTTGTGAAAGATTTTAGTATAGTCCTTTTATCTTTAAACTCATGTGCCTCTACTAGATCTCAGTGGTTGCTCTTGAATGGTTCTATCCTACCTGTACATTTTCCTGTAATTTCTCTGAGTTTTTTTTTAAAAATAGTTTTTTTTCCTATTATTTTCCTCTGTTTGTTGACTTTCTCAGTTGAGATATCATTCCTTGTCTTTTTTCCTTTGACACTGGAAGTCTGTGTTCACTCGTTTTACATCCTTCTTGTTACTCAAGGTTGTCGTCCTTCATCTTTCCCTGGATATCATGACAGTGTGTTCTGAAAGACTACCTGTGAAAATTAGATGATCTTCCCCAGTAACTAGAGAAGTGCCTTCCAACCTGGGGCCTCATCAGTTGGTATTCATATTTGTCTAAATGTTATAGACATAACAATTTTCTTGGTTTGCTATTGCCTTCTACGGGGTTTAATTGTTAAATTCCTTTACCCAGATGGCTTGACTTTCTTCACCACTGCAGTGCCCCACCTGCCCTCTTTCTCTTTGTGAATTACTGTTAGTTTCACTATTTCCCTTTGAATCATGCTTGCAAGAATGACCCAACCACAGGTTCTCATTCTCATTAGCATCATTCTTGAGGTTAATGAGGCTACTTAGCCCTTCCACTGTGTTAAGCTGAAAAGCCTCTGGGAGGGGCCATAGGACCATGAAGGGTTTCCCCCCCCCCTCTCTTTTTCTCCCTCAGTGACTAAGTTGTTACATCTCAGTGTGTTGTGTAAACCCAGTGAGTGTTTGTTGGGTGGCTTAGTTGAATTGATGGACCCAACCAATGTTTCTGTGCATATACTTTGAGCCATGATTACTGTCAATCTTTGTTGTGCTCTTTTGTATTGCTTCTGCTATTTTATAAAGGCAAATTAAATGATTGTCCAAAATTGAAACTAAAGAACAGAATCAAGTTCCTATCACTTGGAGTTAACCTGTTATATCTTGTCTTCAGTCACACGTCATCTTCCAGATATTTTGGACTTCTATAACCAGTATTCCCTGGGGCTGCAGAAAATAGGGAGTGTATCCCAGAATATCCAAAGGGCATCATGTTGAAAAAAGCAGTCTGAAAAAAGCAGTTATTCTGATCAACAGACTCATGGGGAAAATAAAATATCAGATCTTGATAAAATCTTGTCAACCCAACTCTCCAAATTTTATTCAAATGAAACTGTCCCCAGATGAATAGTACTTAATTAATTAGGAGTTCATTTGCATGAAGGTGGCACATTATTAAACTTCCTTTACTGCAAGCTGAGATATGACATGGTGTAGTCTGACAGATTTTCAAATTAAAAGAAGCCTTTTAAAAGGTATGAACTTGCTGAACTTCTGCTTTGTTTTCAGTAAGCTTTCTCATGGTAACACATTAAAAATATGGGGAGGCATCTTGTTAGCTTCTTCCATATTTCATCTCTGAAATAGTTGTTGAATTAGAAGAGATGGGGGGGGGCAAGAAGAATGAGAGAGGCATTATGTTTGAGCTAAATTCAGTTTGTCTCTTTATAATAGTTTTGTTATAGAAAGGTAAATGAGAGAAGAGCAGAAAAGAAAAGAAAACTGAATCCAGATTCCATTTAAACTGAAAGGGAAAATGTTATATTCAACAAAACAAAAAACAACAAAAAAAAGAACATTACCTTTAAGGATTTGGACAATTTCAGTTGAGTAAGGCAGGACAAAAGAGGATGAAAAGGTCATATCTATGCCAAGAAACTTTAGAGTTGGGGGTTAAGCTAAAAACCAGCCAAAAAACAAAGCCATTCTTTGCTGACCTCTCTTTAAATTTTTAGAAGAATTTGGGATCTATATAAACAAAAACCATAGGAATAGTGCTGGTCAGTAAAATATCCTTCAAATATCTGATGATGGTGGTGGTGGTAGAGATGATGATGATGATGATGATGATATACCATCAAGTCAGTGTCAATACTTAGCAACCCCATAGATTTTCTCCATGATGATGAAAATATATACTGAGAGTAAAATCTTCCCCTTTTATTGGTTGGGAGGGGGGAAGGGTTGCTTCAGCTTGAAGCATGTATTTCCTTCTACCTTAGAGATATTGCCCCAAATGGCAAAAGTAGTTCCAAGGTTGCTTACTTATTTACTGGTGTGAAAAGATGCTTCCCTTGTGTTCTTGGCATGGCTGACAGAGAGCAACATTCCTCTCTTCCTTTTGTCCTCAGAATCTATTTAACATGGCTTGTACCTTTATCTCCCTTCCCAGGCCTGCCCTGCTCCTGCCACCCTAAGGAGCACTCTAATGTACATATTGAGAGGTGTGTGTGTGTGTGTGAAAACACTATGTTTTCTCTATAGTCATGGGATAGAATTAGGTGATTTTCTTGCTCATGGTTCAGCCGTTTTTCAGTCATAGTGCAGAAACTATAAGCATAATTGCTAACAGAGGTGCATTGAATCCAAGTCTTCTCAGCTTCCCAGAATTCAAATTATTTAGTGATTTTGTACAAATGTTTGTCCTTATAATAGGAGACTACTTATGCTGTAAGGGCTGACATAAGCAGGGATTCTCTTCATTTTTCTCTCAGGGTTTTTCCAGTGAGAATGGGTAAATCTTTCTTTATTCTTCATTAAATTTCTCATTTTCCCACTTTTTCCAGACTTTTCAGGCTATTACCAGTTCAGCTCACCTTTGAAGGTTCACACAAACATTACCTGACTGCTTTGTAGATGTGTTTTCCAATATGCACATTTTTGTACAGATTTTGTTCATATTTTTTGTGGGTACTTCCAAAATGAAAATCTGTTTTAGCCTGTATTGTTTATTTGCAGCTTTTTAGCCAGAATGCCTTACAAAGAGTTCACAGAAAAGGTGCTATTAGACTAATAAAACAAGGCACCCTTTTCATTCTTTCTTACAGCATATCACTAAAGTCCTAATAGTGAAAATACTGGAAACCATCTTACCTTACTGGGCATTATATTGTTTTATTTTGTAACTAGCTTATTTGGTTGAAAAACTGCCAGACAAAGATGTGTATTGGCCCCAATGTTATTTATCTATTCTATAAATTCATTGGTACCTTAGTTTAGTAAATCTGCCTTCCAGGCTCCCAAACTAAGCCATAGGCATATTAGTCTATTACTGTTTGCTGATGATGCAGTAATTTTGTCCTTGATCCCTACTGGACTTAGAAGAGCTTTGGGATCACTCATCAGTTCCTGCACAGAGGAGATCCTGACAATAAACTTTACTAAGGCCAAGATTCTTACCTTCTCCAAATGTCCAAAACAAAGAATTTGAAAGTTAGAAGCAGGTTAAGGCCTTTAAATATTTAGGATACTTTTTCAAGCTTCTGGAAGCCTAAATGCTCATTTAGATTATCTCAAAATGCACAGAAATCATCATCAGCCATCTAAGCTTCTTATTTCACCCACGGGGCCCTGTTTATACCTGCTGCAGTTAAGTTGTTTGCAGCTAAAGCCCAAACACAATTGCTATATGGGGTTCAACTAGTACCATACAACAACATAGCTACCCCAGAGAAAGTCCAAACTAAATTTTTAAGAAGCATCTTACTGTGTCCCAAATGCAGTACTTCAGCAAGAATCAGGAGTCAGTAAACTGGAATCCAGACTTCGGATAAATATTTACTGGTTGAAACTACACTAGAACCCCATTGGGCTGATTCACCTAATACCAGCAAATAATTCCAAATCCTCCTGGGAAAAAGCAATCCAAGAGAAATTGGGCCGTTACAGCTTTTCCAGTGGTACTATTTTACTATTAGGGTCAGGTCAAGCAAAATTAGCCTTAAAACAAAAGGATTTTAATCATAGAAGGTCAAATAGAAACTGCTGCCCTCCCATGGGTTGATATTAATAAATGAGCTAATTTTAGCTCCCAAATCAGTTTCAGATCTATACCACACTTGGACCCTAAATTCTGGAGAGCTTTAACTCTATCCCATTTTAATGCCCTCCCCACAGCTGTTTTGGAAGGAAAATATAAGAGAATTCCCTCTGAAGCATGATATTGACCCTGCAGCATGGGTGCAACAGAAACGATGGCCCATGTTCTTCTTTATTATCAGTTTTATAGAGACCTTTGTCACTAGCTGATTCTTCTTCTTCTAACTAAATTTCCAGGGCATTCTGATAATTTCTATTTACATTATCTATTAGATGATCAAGATAACCCTATCTCTTTAAAAGGGGCAGCATTTTGATACATTACGTGTAAAGTCCACTCACAAATGGCCAGTTATTGACACGGTTAGGTGCTAAATTTACTTCTGTTTTTCAAAATGTTATTTTATTCTGTATATGCTGGGCTGTGGCTATAATAAAGACTTAATTTGCCAGCTTTCTCAGCATTAATTAGTAAAAGCCCTCAAAACATATTTTATGTATTCATGGAGGGTTCTAGAGCTGGTGATCAGTAGACCCTATGGTAATCTATTCTGTTGCTTTTTGCAGCAGTCTTGGATTAAGAGACCTGTTTTATAACAAATGGTACAATGATAATCTCCTCTAACAAGCCATATAGTAATGGTCTTGCACTGTATATGCCAAAATGTACAATAAAGTAATATACAATAATGTACATTTGTCTATTCATGCACTTGCATGCATAGGTTTAGTGAGAGGCTGAAGACATTTCAATTCCCATTTTTTATTTCAGGAAAATGTTTTTGTAACCAAAGTAAAGAGTACTGGTTGTACTAGATGTGTTCTTTCCCACACAGGTTGCTGGCCAAAGGGGAAGCCTGGGCTTTTGCTAAGTAAAAGCCATCAGTGCTACCCTCCATGTGACATTCACCTGGACCGAGTAGAGGTAACTTTGTCTCATGCTTTGCCCACAGCCAAGTGCCCTTGAAGGGTTTTGGCCATGACTAAAGCTTGTAACAACCAATATCCTCTCAGTTTCTATACCTATAGAAGACTATTCTATATTGTTGGCTCAGAAAAAAGGGAATGTTCTCGCCTTTTTATTTTTAAATGAAATGATCATTAAATTACCTTGTATCAATATATATATTCCAGAATGCTAGTTTGGAGTTATGGTAGAATTGCTGGAATTCTGATGTATTTCTGAAAATATATCTCCATGTATTTATATTTTACCCACTGATAAACAATGGTCACATATAATATATGTGGTTAAATATTATATAGAGCAAAGTGCAACCAAGCATCATGGTAATTATTCGCAGTACTTCTAAATGGCTTTTTATGACTACTAATGAAGAGGTGTTATCAGTTTGTTATAATACTAATTTATGTGTGTTTGCGTGTGTGTCCGTACGCACCTTCAGGTCAGTTTTCACTCCTGGCAACTGCCTGGACAAATCCTTGCAGTTTTCTTAGCAAGGTTTTGGAAGTGATTTGCCATTGCATGCTAATTAGGGCTGAGGGAGAGTGACTGGCCCAAGGTCACCCAGTTGGCTTTGTGCCTAAGGCAGGACTAGAATTCATGGTCTCCTGATTTCTAGCCTGGTGCCTTAACCACTACACCAACTGGCTCTCTTACAATGCTATATCTAGTATTAATTTCTTATAGAAAAGTGTCTCAGAGTACTGCAATTGTATGCTGTATATCCTGACAAAAGTCAAATCATTTCTATGTGTTAAGTCTATTGACCAATGCTCAAAGGTAGAGATGGGCACATACTGCTTTTCATATATAAAAGAGTCCCTCTTTTGGGGGAGATGGGGGGTAATTAAATTTGAATAATACATAAATAAAATAATAAATATAGTATATTTCAACTCCCACTAGCCCAACTAATGTGGTCAGTGGCATTGAGCTATGCTATTGTATTCTGCATTATGTGGAGAAATCTAGATTGTTTCTCCTATTCTAGAAAATGGAGAGTAAATGTAGTTTGTAAATAACAAACAGTCTAGTATGGTTTATATAGTGGTTGAGAAAACTTTTGATGACAATATAATGGTTCACTGAACGGAAATAAATTAGGGACTGAAGGACCTCCATAAAAATGTGCCATATTCTTCAGCTGGGTGCATGGTACCATTATGCAGTAATTATATGACAGCTCCCTTTATCTACATTTACGTATACTTAAGGGTTTCAGCAGAAAACATTCACTTTTCCATTCATTCTTATGAAGGATAATTTGGAAAAGTTGCACCCAGAATGGAAAGCTTCCACTTTTTAAATCAATAAGATAGGCTAATGTTTTGGTGTACAATGTCATAGAAAATAGGAGGGATAATAAAGCAGCAAAATATATGTATCTTAGAAAATCTTTATTAGAGAAGGCAGATGAGAAGTTATAAGAAAAGTATACTGCCTAATTTTTGAACAACACTAAGTATACATAGATGTCTTTTATTTTATGTTATTTTATTGTATTTAACATATCTCTATCTTAGAATTTTACCCCTATGTCTTAGTTTTAGATAAATAATACTGTTTCTTAGTTCTAGAGACTTGGTTTACACTGGTAATTGTTGTTGTTTATTCGTTCAGTCGCTTCCGACTCTTCATGACTTCATGGACCAGCCCACACCAGAGCTTCCTGTCGGTCGTCAACACCCCCAGCTCCCCCAGGGATGAGTCTGTCACCTCTAGAATACCATCTATCCATCTTGCCCTTGGTTGGCCCCTCTTCCTTTTGCTTTCCACTCTCCCTAGCATCAGCATCTTCTCCAGGGTGTCCTATCTTCTCATTATGTGGCCAAAGTATTTCAGTTTTGCTTTTAATATCGTTCCCTCAAGTGAGCAGTCTGGCTTTATTTCCTGGAGGATGGACTGGTTTGATCTTCTTGTAGTCCAAGGCACTCTCAGAATTTTCCTCCAACACCACAGTTCCAAAGCATCTATCTTCCTTCACTCAGCCTTCCTTACAATTCAGCTCTCGCAGCCATATGTTACTATGGGGAACACCATTGCTTTAACTATGTGGACCTTTGTTGTCAGTGTGATGTCTCTGCTCTTAACTATTTTATCGAGATTGGTCATTGCTCTTCTCCCAAGGATTAAGTGTCTTCTGATTTCCTGACTGCAGTCAGCGTCTACAGTAATCTTCGCACCTAGAAATACAAAGTCTTTCACTGCTTCTACATTTTCTCCTTCTATTTGCCAGTTATCAATCAAGCTGGTTGCCATAATCTTGGTTTTTTTGAGGTTTAGCTGCAAGCCAGCTTTTGCACTTTCTTCTTTCACCTTCATCATAAGGCTCCTCAGTTCCTCTTTGCTTTCAGCCATCAAAGTGGTATCATCTGCATATCTGAGATTGTTAATGCTTCTTCCAGCAATTTTAACTCCAGCCTTGTGTTCTGCGTACAAGTTGAATAGGTGGGGGGAGAGTATTCAACCCTGCTGTACTCCTTTCCCAATGTTAAACCAGTCTGTTGTTCCGTGGTCTGTTCTTACCGTTGCCACTTGGTCGTTATACAGATTCCTCAGGAGGCATACAAGATGACTTGATATCCCCATACCGCTAAGAACTTGCCACAATTTGTTATGGTCCACACAGTCAAAGGCTTTAGAATAGTCAATAAAACAGAAATAGATTTCTTTCTGAAACTCCTTGGCTTTTTCCATTAACCAGCAGATATTGGCAATTTGGTCCTTAGTTCCTCTGCCTTTTGTAAACCCAGCTTGTACATCTGGCAATTCTCGCTCCATGAATTGCTGAAGTCTACCTTGCAGGATCTTGAGCATTACCTTACTGGCATGTGAAATAAATGCCACTGTTCGATAGAGTGAACATTCTTTAGTGTTTCCCTTTTTTGGTATGGGGATATAAGTTGATTATTTCCAGTCTGATGGCCATTCTTGTGTTTTCCAAATTTGCTGGCATATAGCATGCATTACCTTGACAGCATCATGTTGCAAGATTTTGAACAATTCAGCTGGGATACCGTCGTCTCCTGCTGCCTTGTTGTTAGCAATGCTTCTTAAGGCCCATTCAACCTCACTCTTCAGGATGTCTGGCTCTAGCTCACTGACCACACAGTCAAAGCTATCCCTGATACTGTTATCCTTCCTATAAAGCTCTTCCATATATTCTTGCCACCTTTTCTTGATCTCTTCTTCTTCTGTTAGGTCCTTACCATCTTTGTTTTCGATCATACTCATTTTGGCCTGGAATTTACCTCCAATGTTTCTAATTTTCTGGAAGAGGGCTCTTGTCCTTCCTATTCTATTGTCTTCTTCCACTTCCGCGCATTGCTTGTTTAACAATAATTCCTTATCTCTTCTGGCTAACCTCTGGAATTTTGCATTTAATCAGGCATATCTCCCCCTATCACTGTTGCCTTTTGCTTTCCTTCTTTCTTGGGCTACTTCGAGTGTCTCAGCAGACATCCATTTTGCCTTCTTGGTTTTCTCTTTTTTGGGATGTATTTTGTTGCCGCCTCCTGAACAATGTTGCCAACTTCTGTCCACAGTTCTTCTGGGACCCTATCTACTAAGTCCGGTCCCTTAAATCTATTCTTCACCTCCACTGCATATTCCTTAGGGATATTAGTGAGCTCATATCTAGCTGATCTGTGGGTCTTCCCTAATCTCTTTAGTCTGATCCTAAATTGTGCAATAAAAAGTTTGTGATCTGAACTAAAGTCAGCTCCGGGTATTGTTTTTACTGACTGTATAGATGTCCACCACCTGTGGCTACGAAGGATGTGGTCAGTCTGATTTTGGTGTCCATCTGGTGAAGTCCACGTATAAAGCCGTTGCTTAGGTTGTTGGAAGAGAGTGTTTTTTATGCAGAGTGAGTTGTCTTGGCAAAATTCTATCAGCCTATGTCCTGCTTCGTTTTGTTCTCCCAGGCCATGCTTACCTGTAATTCCCAGTGTCATTTGACTGCCCACCTTAGCATTCCAGTCTCCTGTGATGAAAATAACATCTCTTTTAGGCGTGTTGTCCAGTAGGTGCTGCAGATCCTCATAGAACTGCTCTACTTCAGCTTCTTCAGCATCTGTGGTTGGGGCATATATTTTGATCACTGTGATGTTAGATGACTTGCCCTGAATTCGAATTGAGATCATTCTATCATTTTTTGGATTGTATCCAAGCACTGCTTTAGCCACTTTACTATTAATTATGAAGGCTACTCCATTTCTTCTGTGGTCCTCTTGTCCACAGTAGTAGATCTTGTGGTCCTTTGATGTGAAGTGGCCCATTCCAGTCCATTTCAGTTCACTGACGCCCAAAATGTCTATCTTTAATCTTGACATCTCACCAATAACCACATCCAATTTGCCCTGGCTCATAGATCTTACATTCCCGGTTCCAATGGTGTGTTGATCCTTAGAACATCGGATTCGCCGTTCACCACCAGCACCGTCGGCCGATAGCCGTCCTTTCGGCTTTGAGCTAGCTGTGTCATCACGTCTGGGGCTAGTTGAGCTCATCCTCTGTTCCTCCCCAGTAGCATTTTGACCATCTTCCGACGTGGGGGTCTCATCTTCCGATGGTATACCGACATATCTCTGGTTGTACTGATCCATTTAGTTTTCTTGGCAAGAATACTGGGGTGGGTTGCCATTACCTTCCCCAGGGATCGCATTTAGTCTGACCTCTCTGTCATGACCTTCCCGTCTTGGGTGGCCCTTCACGGTTTAGCTCAAGCTCCAGTACCACAACAAGGTAAAGATCCTTTGCTGAAGACACTGGCAATAGTAGTGATAAAAATATTCTGAACTATTCCTTTAGCTTGTGTTTTATATTTAGCCCTCCTCTTTTACCTAAACAGTTTGTTAATTAATTGTTTTGTTCTATGCTGCTCTTTGACCAAAATAAACTTTGACTGACTAACTGACTAGCTACCTAAACTATTTCATTTTAAGTTTTCTGTCATCTGCAATTTTCTTGGATTTAGGGGCAGACTACAATTGTTCTTCTAGAGTCTCAGAGTTCTGAGTTAAGACTTTGAACATTTAGTTAACGTTTCCAGATATTGGGCTTGTGAGGCATGTGTGTGTCCAGACAAAAAAATGCACAGCTGTATATCTTGACATAAGTGTTGAAATTATAAAAGCCTTGAATCTATAAATAATGTGTGTCATAAAGACTTATAAAAATAAACCTTGTGGCTCCATTTTTTTTTCCTTTCTTCCAGCACGGATTCTGCTGCCATACTCATATTTCTACCTCTTTAGGTTGTTCTCAAGTTTCTTAGATCGGATTCCCAGCTTTCTTTGTACTTTGTCCAGTGCGGCTGCTCCTTTAAGGGTAGTGAATGATTCACAAAGCATGCCTGTGTTTTCTTCCAACAAAAATATGCTCACATACACTGATCTCATAAGCCAGGGGTTATCAGGGACTATTATTAAAAAAAAGAATGTGATAGAGGGGTCAATAGTTATATTTTTTCTTTGAGCTCCTGAAAGAAAGATAGGATTTAAATCTAACAAATAAGTAAGTAGCCTTCTTTTTAAACAAGGCATAGCAGAGGACAAGAATGAGAAGGAAGGTATGTCAAGAAATGACCAGGCCTGAACAGCAGAGCAGACAAGCTTGCCTGGCTTCATGCTGGTTTACTGCTTCGTTTATTTTATGCCCAGCAGTGTAAGGAAAAGGCTGAGATGTCAAGCTGGATTTGCAGTCCCAGTTCAATTGTCTGCTTTTGGTTGCAGTCCCAAATCATACTTTAATATTCATGGTTGCCCATCATTGTGGCTTTTAGAAGCTTTTTGCAGAACAGGTGTTACCACGTCAGTACTATATAGGCATAAGGGGCCACCAAATTAGTTCTATAAACCTATTTATTTAGTATATGCTGGTTTTTTTTAAAGTAAAAAACACCTCAGTTTGCTTCGTAATCAGATAAATTACTAGCTGCATCTAAACTTTGCTATACAAAAGAAGAGAGAGCACAATTCTGTGTTTCTGCTTCATCTCCTTGCAATTCTTGATCCATCGTGGATAGTATCTTACTGGATTGATTCTTTGGGTTGGATGTCAGAGACATGGTGATACAGTGATTCCACTCTGCCTGTGGGGTCAGAGGCTATCCACGCTAGCAATTTATAGCATTAGCCAGTCATTGCTGTGGTGATATATCACTAATGTGGATAGGCCTTATTTCGCTACAGTGATGGCTGGATGATGCTATAAATCACCAGTGTGAATAGCTTTTAGACTCAGAAAGTGGCATTGGGGTAACTTTGCTTAGCCACATAACATCTGAGATGCAGCACCTACCTATTCTTCAACATCTGTGTGATGGCACTGGGTGAGGTCATCAGAGAATTTGGAGTGAGGTGCCATCAATAAAGTGATGAAATTCATTTCTCTGTCATCTGAATCAGATGAGCTAGCCCAGGCACTCTACTAGTGTTAGGAGTTAGTAATGAGCTAGGTGAAGTTCAATAAATTCAAGTTGAGTCTTGATAAGACAGAGGCCCCGTGGGTAGGGATTGAGTGTGCAGCCTATTTTAAATGGCATTTTTCTTCACTAAAAGAGCAGATGCATTGTTTGGAGCAGTTCCTTCACCTCTCTCCTCATGGAAGTATAATTGGTGCCAACATTACAGTTGTTTTGTCATCAGTTAAAAACCGGTTTTGTTTACACAGTCATTTTTATTGTTTTATTTTCTCTATTCTATTGTATTTGCTTCCTTAACTGTTTTTCTTATTTTGAGTTTTAATCAAATTTAATTAATGAATTATATTTATATATTGTCTTTCCTCTAAGAATCACAAGGCAGCATTCCAAGCTGTCTTTCTTATTTTAATTTCCCACAACATCTCTGTGAGGTTGAATGGAGAGAAAGTGATTGGCCCAAAGTTACCCAGTGGCTGAATCTCCTTGGTCCAAGTCCAGCACTCTAACCCTTTACATCTTGGTTGTGCACCCTACAGTATGCGCAAGCATCAATAAAAATATGTACATATATTACTTCTGGTGGGGACATGGCTGACTGAACAGCTGTGTCCACAAGGTCCGCAGACAGAACTGCGGAACAGCAGTGCTTTTTTTTTTCTTTCTGGGGCACGGGCAGGTTTTTTCCCAAAGCCAGGAGCGTTTTCACAGACAAAGAAAATGCTCGGAATCATCCCTTCTGTCCCCTGGAATGGTGACTTGCAGCCTGAGAATTGCAAACAGTGTTCGCGTTGATTGGGTAAGAGTTGCCTGGAGGCTGGGACGTCATCATTTCCAACCTGTGCTGTAGCCTTAAGGGACACTAGGTTGAGCCACCCTATTTCTAAATCACCCAATTTATGTATATATATATATATATTTAAGTTATGTACCCTAAGAGAGACTTTCTACAGCAAGGAGAAATGATCTCTCTTCGTGCTTGTTGTTATTTCTGGGATTAATTTTCAAAATCTTTTAGAGATTTGGCTTGTTTTCCCATTTGGATATTGAGGAGGATTGAAAATAAATAATTTTTTCTCTGCTATTATTTTTGTATTATAGTGGACAGAAATATATAGAATACTGGTAGGAAGGGAAAAATTAAATGATTTCTGTTTTTCGGGGGAGCCGATTTGGAGGTTTATATATTTCTTTTTCTTTTAATATAAGGGGAAGAAGCAATTGTGTTTAGTGATTTTTATAATGTGCTAATAGAATGATTTATAGAAATAATGTGATCTTGGTTTGATATAGAGTAAAAAATTGATTATGGAAATTGGTGTATATTCTTGTTGTTGAAAGTCAGAAGTCACCTCTTTATGTAGTCTTCAAACTTCTTTTTTCTTGTGTTTTACACTCTTTTAGTCTTTTTTGTAGTTTTTTGCTTTTTTGTAGTTTTTATCTTTGTTTCAAATTTAATAAAATTCTTATTAAAAAAAAAGAAAACATACTTGGATGCCAATTTGCAAATAAATAAATATATAAAATATGTACATATATTAAAGCAGGGGACGTGGTGGCGCTTGGGGTTAAATTGCTGAGCTGCTGAGCTTGTTGATCGGAAGGTCGGCGGTTCGAATCCATGTGACGGGGTGAGCTCCCTTTGCTAGTCCCAGCTCCTGCCAACCTAGCAGTTCGAAAACATGCAGATGTGAGTAGATTAATAGGTACTGCTTCGGTGGGCAGGTAATGGCATTCCATTTAGTCATGCCGGCCATATGACCACGGAAGTGTCTATGGACCAACTCTGGCTCTTCGGCTTTGAAACAGAGATGAGCACTGCCCCCTAGAGTCGGACACGACTGGACTTAATGTCAAGGGAAAGCTTTACCTTTACCTTTACCTACATATATTAAATAATTAAACTATGACTTAGAATCCAGATCCCACTCTCATTTAACTGTGCAACTACTCAAAAAAAAAAAATGGTGTTCTGCACATCAACAGAAATCTTTGTTATTTAATTAATGCTCAAAATAGGAGGAAAAACAAGAGATAACAAAGTAAAGGTGGCAATTGTTGTTTCCCTGATGTGAGTTTCAGCAATCTGCTTGGGAGGGGGGGGTGATAGCTCCACTTGGGGATGGCTGGTGCCATAGCACCTCTTAGTGATTGTGTTCCATCTCCACTTGGATTTTACATTTGTTTTTATGTATATTTTAATTGTAATTTTTACGGGACGTGGTGGTGCTGCGGGTTAAACCGCTGAGCTGCCGATCGGAAGGTTGGCGGTTCGAAACCGCGTGGCGGGGTGAGCTCCCGTTGCTCGTCCCAGCTCCTGCCAACCTAGCAGTTCGAAAACATGCCAATGTGAGTAGATCAATAGGTACCGCTTGGGCGGGAAGGTAACGGCGTTCCGTGTCATCATGCTGGCCACATGACCCAGAAGTGTCTATGACAACGCCGGCTCCAAGGCTTAGAAATGGAGATGAGCACCACCCCCTAGAGTCGGACACGACTGGACTTTACGTCAAGGGAAACCTTTACTTTTACCTATGTTTTTAGTGCTATTTTATTGTAAACCGCCCAGAGTCCCCCATTGGGGGAGATGGGCGGTGATATAAATTTAATAAATAAATATAAATAAATAAATAAATCTTATTGTTATTTGCTTGATTTATTTTGCCTTGTTTTAATCCTAATTATGTGTGCCTTGTAAGCCACCTAAGTTGCTATTGTGATTGAGCTAACCAATAAATTGATTAAATAAATAAAATGATAATTGCCTTTAGAAAGTCTAGTACTTTTTAAATTGCATAAATGTATACATATTAAGCCTTTGAAGAATAATTTTTCTTTAAAAAAAACATGCCTATATAATGATGTAGTATAAGAAAGGCTACACTGTAATCAGTATGAGGTTGATGGTGATTATTTATCTTCCATCCCTATTAAAGGAACTTGACGTAAAGTCCAGTCGTGTCCGACTCTAGGGGGCGGTGCTCATCTCCGTTTCAAAGCCTTGGAGCCGGCGTTGTCCATAGGACACTTCCGGGTCATGTGGCCAGCATGACTCACGGAACGCCGTTACCTTCCCGCCGAAGCGGTACCAATTAATCTACTCACATTTGCATGTTTTCGAACTGCTTGGTGTGCAGGAGCTGGGACGAGCAACGGGAGCTCACCCCGCCGCGCGGTTTCGAACCGCCGACCTTCCGATCGACAGCTCAGCGGTTTAACCCGCAGCACCACCGCGTCCCTTTTATTAAAGGAACTAAGTATACATATTTAGTGTTTTTATCAGGACTAATATATAGTACTTACGCCTGAGCAAAATACAGCAACATCTGTAATGGAATACTAGCTGCAGTGTCTCAGTTCTTAACTAACCAGTAATGAGTAGGAGGATCCCAAGAGTACTCACACCCTTGAATGTGAGTAGAAGCTTCCTCCCAGCCAGGAACCTGGTTTAGCAAACCTCCTGAGTAGTGTTTGGAAAGTGATCTTCCTCCAGTTTCTCCACTCAGTAAAGGAAGTTGGGGCTATAGGCGCGAAGGCAGCAAAAGTAGCTATATACACAGCCCTCTGCTCCTTAGATAACTTGCCATGAATAGATCTTTAATCTCTAATAAACTCTGAAATAACTTCTCTGATCATAGATTCCTTCTGCTTTAGGGAGGACTTTGTTGCGTATTGTACACTTTTCTGCCTTTTGCAGAGAACATATTTTCACAGAACCATTTTCATACAACCTATTGGTCACCTTTAAAAAACAGACCTGATGCCTTCCCAACAACAAAAGGACATGATGTTCCCTATGAATGATTTTATTCTTTCATAATTCAAGGCTAAATAGTGAAAATATGACAGAGATGCTGAGGTGAGGGGACCTTCAGGTAATTCAATTAATTGGATACGCCAATGTGAATTGAATATGCGTGTAAAGAGTTGTCCTTAATTTCCTTATGGACGTATCTGTGAGTTAAAGGGAAGGTTTTTAATAGGATTAGTATTTCATTTTTAATTTCAAAGTGGAAGCTTCCCACATATAAGACAGGTCATTAAATCATGTCAGGGTGAGGTGGGGAAATTAAGTTGCAGCCATTTATGGGGCTGGGTCTTCCAGTTTTTGTAGTAGTGATATTAGCAGCCTTGGTAATTGCTGTAATAGTAATAGAGAGAAACAGAAGCTATGTGGTGGTATGCTGTAAATACGAAAGAGTCTGGTATTGTTACAGCTAAATCAACATTGTGATAATTAGTCACATGCCATGTCATGACATTCTACATATATAAGTTTTCTTGCATGTTTGATTGGGGTGGGTTTTTAAATTTTTTTTCTTCAAGATATCAGAAATAACTACTGTTAAAACAGGGAATGCTGCACTACAATATATATTTTTTTCATGGATCATGGAATATGATGTCTATAAGAACTGGGTAGAAAAGCATGAGATTAGGTGGCATTTTGGCATCTTCTAAATCTATATTAGAACTACCTGCTGTCAAGAAAAAAAAACCCAGTAGTCTAATTATTCATATATTTCTCCTTCTCTTTACTCTTCTATTTCTTCTTCCTCTTTGGGCCAGTTGACACTGGTAAAAAGGAAAGTTGCGGGCTCTTTTTTCCCTTTTTTTGCCTGCAATTCCAATTTTTGAATGATTTTCAGCTACGCATTTATCATGCCAATAGTGACATGATAAATTCTTCCCTCCACCCCACCTTTTTTAAAAAAAAGATGTTTGCTGCTAGCTATGGTAATGTCAGGAGGAAGAAAATGCTTTTCAGAGGCAACCAATTGAGAACTTCCTTATTCCCACGTTCCCAAATAATTCCTCTGGATATTAGATAATCATTATTTAGGCTTTTATTTTCCACCTTTCCACCAAGAGCTCAAGACAGTCTACAAAAGGAAGGGGATGTCTCAATTTTATCCCCACAACAGCCCTAAGAAACTACATCCAGATTTAGCGGGTTTCCTCATGAATGATCCTTAGCAGAACCCAGCTCTTGCTGTAAGGATGATAATAAAAGCCAAATGGAAGCCCTAGCACATATGCATATACATTTCTTCCCCCCACCCCCCATAGAAGGAAAATAGAGGAAAACATTTGAAAAATCTCAGAGTAACAATATTGTTTTGTCCACTACCAGGTTTGCTTTTGCAAACTTTGATCTGGCCCTATTTGGTCCAGCACAACAAGTCCCACTCTCCCCCCAATGCATGTATGCATTATTATAACCATTATGGATTATAACCATTTCCTCTCAAGCTGAGACAAGTCCTATATGCTTTGTGTGAAGGCAGCAGAGGGCCATTTCAGACAAAGTCTCAGATGTGCTTGTGAAACACACTCATTGCCTTCCACTGTGCAGTCAATACCATTGCCGGATGTATATGATCACATCTGGTCATAGCGTACTTCACTAAGTCCCATGAACAACCCAAGCAAGTTACAGTTAAGTAGGGGTGCTGAACCAACATGATGTACCAATAGAATAACTCTGGTAAGCCTGCCTTAATTATTACTTATACTGATAAAGAGGAGTTAAGGAATTCTCTGATTGGCTTGGCTCTCAAATGTCTGGAAGCAATCTATGTTGTTCGCCTTTCAGCTGTTCATTTTGAATAGTCCCTATGTCTCAACAGGGTTAAATGTAGGCCTCTCTGGATTATTTTTCTGTTTTGTTTTATTTTTTAGGGTTTTTGAAATAACCACATGGGAAAGTAGCATGCTACAAAGGACCTGCCACTATTGTCATGTTTATCAGAATATGTGTTGCCACATACACCCCTCCAACATAGGCCATGTAGGTGATCTCACAAAATAATAGATACAGTTCAGGTTTTATTGTGGATTTGGGGTCTATTGTGACAACCAGTATGATAATTTGTATTAAGATTAGTGTCCTGTAACTAGCTATAAGGAAAACCTTGATTTATATCTAGTCATTTTAATGTGGGAGTGGAAAACAAGTGAATATTTTAAAAAGGCTTGAAGGGAGGATGGGAAAATCACAGAGAACACACAAAAGCAAAAGATGTGAACAAAAAGAGCAAATCTGAGTCCACAGATGAGAATATTCTTCTCATCAATCTTGAAGTGCACCCTTGATCATTCTACCCTGTTGGGAAGTAAAATAAATTAGGGTAAAATTATGTGCACTGAGTGCTTTGTTTAAATGTCTGCTCACATGCCCAGAAAAAAGACAACATTGAGATGGCAAGGAGCATTCTAAGAAGCTAAAGGTGGCAGGCCTTGTCATATTGCTTTTGGTAAATGGATATTTTGTTATTAGCTAGGCCACCCCCCTCTCCCAGTAAAGCTATTTCATGAATATGACAACCTTTTTACAGGAGTATCCCAAATATGACGTAAAATCCAGACATTCCCACAGCTCAAGAAAGAAAAATTACTTTCCTCTGATTCAGTTGGTCTTTTAGCATAGTTATTGTCCATTATCCTTTCATAAATATTCAGTGGGCTAAAGTTGC
The DNA here is from genome assembly GCF_035149785.1 of Candoia aspera. Classification (NCBI taxonomy): domain Eukaryota; kingdom Metazoa; phylum Chordata; class Lepidosauria; order Squamata; family Candoiidae; genus Candoia; species Candoia aspera. Next base: position 42,215,492 of record NC_086155.1, read on the forward strand.
CAAGAACTGGTGAGGTTGGAGGTGTAGGCTGCAATAAGGGATCCTTATAAGTAAAAGACCATCTTTTTTTCTTTGTACTTCTGAATGTGTGACAAGTAGCTGCTTCTATAGAATAAATGCTACTTTTTAAGATATGAAGCTTGGGGCAGGCACTTATTTAGCTTTTTTTTTTCTCCTGACATCAAACACTTAGTCATGAGATCCTGTCTCACTGAAAAATTCATAATGTAAAAAGTTAGGTAATTTAATCATGGAAAGTACCCACAAATAATTGTTAACACCCTTTAATGAGAGCCTACAAAGAAAAACTAGAAGGAGTTGCATGCCAATTGTAGCTTAGTTATAATGACAGTTGTGCCATTGAGTAAAATGCTGAATAAAAGACTCAGTATAACAGGCAAGTAGAAGCTTCAATATTGCATTAGCATATTGAATAGATCAGATACTATCACCAGGGGTGCTACTCTGTAACATAGACTCGACACAATGTGGTGTTCTGCTAATCTTTTAAAATAATGTTGAGTTTATGCCTGCAGTCTGCACTGTAGGGGTATTAGCCAGACAAATCTCCTCTGAAGCACTGAAATTTCTGGAATGCATTTTGCTTGATCATGTGCAAATGTTGTTCTGGCCTTAAATGCTTTGAGCTGGGATTGATATTTGGATTTGCAGATTATGTTGTTAGGTTCTTTTCAAACTGTATTTGCAAACACACATGAGCACTGATTCAGGAAACAAACTCTTTCCATCCCAGGAGACTCTTTAGCATCACAGCTGAATTTGAGTGGAGCCTTCCATTCTTTATAGCATAAACAATTCTGTGGGTTTCCATTGGAAGAATTCATGCCTTTTCTCATAAATCTTGTCCAGAATTCTGGCAGATCACTGAATAAGTGGGTTTAGCTTAACCAATAAATGGTTAAGGGATTGCTTTTTTGGAATACAAATTTTTAAGTAGACACATTAAAATGTTATAATGGCACTCATTATCTCACATAATTTAAAGCATTATCTCTCCTTGCACAGTCATCATCTTACATCTATGATCAAATATACTGCTATTTTTCCCCCCATTTTTTTCTGGGGCCAGTCAGATCTACTTCCTATTTTGCATATTTACCCTTTCCCATTTCAAGGTCAAGAGAAAATATTAAATATGCTGCTGAATTGCAGCTGCCAACATCCTCAGTTAGAATGCAGATGCTTGTGGACAGTGATGCTGCATTTCCCTTAAAGATCGGGAACAAGAAGTAACGAACGGAGTACATACATCAGACTCTCAACATACATACATCAGATCAATTATATATATAATTGATCTTGCAAAGCAGTTTTTGTGCTCTTAAATTCTTAGTTATACATTGAACTGCCAATATTTGATGACTTATAAATGGATATAGAGAAATCTGTCAACTTTCTGACAAGTGTTTTTAGCCAAAAGTTTTTATTTTGTTTCCATTTTCAATAAAAATTACACCCAAAAAATATCTGCATGCATTTTGATAGATATGTCTTAAAATAAATGCATTTTGCATGCATTTTTTTCTTAATATTCAGGCTTATTGAAAATGTTTCTCCTTATGCAATTCCTTATGCACCTTTCCCTAATATACACATTTTAATTCACACCTTCTTTAGTATAAAGTTTTGTGCTCATTTTTTTACTTGCAAACCTTTTGCAAAATCCTGAAAGTACATATGTCTGAAAGTTGAGCACAGCTGGAAAAAAAACCCAGGGTAAACCATCCCCCCCCCCCATCCCTACCTATATAGTATTCCATCCTATACTGGAAGACATGTCCATATCCAGCAAATGTGTGCCTTGCTGATTTTTTATTCAGCAAGTCAAAAACAGATGAGAAAGACCTTGGAAACAGCAAGATTTTTTTTCCCCCTACATAAAAAAATGTGCTGCTGGATCCATTCTATGATTTAGGGTGGTGGGTAAATGGAAAAGAATTTGATAAATAATATAATACTCTTCTCAACCTTGCTCCTAACTGAGGATTTTGTGCATCAAAAGGATTTCTAGTTATGTAAAGTGGAAGGAAGCATGTCCATTGACAATAGTAATGGGTGATTTAAACAGAAGGTGTTAATTTTTTTTAATCACATAGGTTACATTTACACATTGTTTCTCCACAAATATGTATACATTATTCCTTGAAAATATTATTTATTATTATTCCCTACACATTATTATTTATGCAAATATATAAACATGATTATTTATGCATCTTTCTCTCCCAATATTTATGCATTATTTATTGAAATTTATAAAAAAAAAGTTTATGTTTATGCATTATTCATAATGTTAAAGCTGTATCAGTGTTTTATAAACTAAATCACTTGAGCCAAGTTCAAATCTTTGCTTAGCCATTGCACTCTATTTCTTTATGTGGCATTCTTCACATTTAAATGCTATCTTGAATTTCTTGGGCAACAAACCAATAAATATATGCATACATACGTATGTAATATGTACACATACACACACCTTAATCTAGATATTCTTTTGCAGGTAGGCATTTTGGTGTGTGGAAAGCAGTTATAAAGTCAAGCATTTTAAATCTGTTTCGATGTGAAAGTCTCTAAAGTGAATTTACATAAAGAAAGAGTCTGATGCATGGAAGTACCTGCCAGAGAGTGTCATTCAAGCTAGTCAAACTATAAAGCAGCTTTCCATTGAAATGCATCTAAGACCTCTTTTTGAAATAATGTGCAGATAAGATCTAGATAATAGAGTAGCATTTTAAAAACAGCACCTTCTCAGAAAAGATTAGCTGACATTGCTGGCATAATACTATAGAGAGTCTCTAGTTTTGAGTGGGGGATACAGCATTATAGTTGACTTAGAGCATTTTTTCTCAGTTGAAAAGGAAGAGTATTTCCTATTTTATAGGGAACTGTAGATTATCTATTTCTGAAAAGGAGAAGACAATACAGAAACTTCAAATTAATCATGTCTTCTAATCAAGAAATGCCACCATGCCAGACCTAGCAACACATTGCCTGCTGGCCTATGAGGATTAATTAAATTACAATCAGACATTTTAATGGAAGGACATTGGAGGCTGTTGTCTTGGCAACAGTTTTAAACAGCTGGTTTAATGATAGGTGGAGAAAGGGACTGCTGAAAGACTTAGGCTTAGGGACAGAGTTGTCTGCTTGCCTACAAATAGTAAAGTGGAATTTTATTTATTTATTATTTATTTATTACCCCGCCTTTATTATTTTTTATAAATGACTCAAGGAATAGTGATATGAGCCTTTTCAAATGACTTTAAGCTTGCTTTGCCTGTCAAGCACCATGAAACCGTTTATCTCTTTTTGGATGTAAGCAGCATTTTTAATAGAATAGTACATGTATTATTTCTATTCATTTAAGACAGGAAATTCGTTCTGTTAATGTTCTGGTTTTCCTTCTTGTACATTTCTATTCTTTTGTATTTGTTTTTGACAATGAAAATAGAGTTTAAAATAAGTAATTCCTTTTCTGGAGTTTCAGCCTACACTAAAATTTCCTTTTCATATGTCAGCCTTAACACAACTATCAGAAACCAAATCATTGAGCAGCAAGATGGGATGATGAGTAACAACCAGGCATGAGATTGAAGCCGACAGATTCTTTGTGAAGAACAGCCCTTCATGAGCAATGGCTTAGTTTCCACTTCCATCTTACTAGCATGGTAGTGCATCCATATGCTTTGAAGCTTTCCTGCATAATGATGTTCTGCCCAGCAAGTAAGAGAATCCCTGTCAGTGAATACCACTGAGCCATCAGATGGCTTCCTAGAACTTGGACTCCCTAAACTGATGTTACAATATTTGCAATTTGGTGTTATATAAGCATCTGTTTGTAATAAATTAACACTCAAATATGTAATTCCCGTTAGAGAAAATGCAGTGTAAAGTGTTTGTTTCTCCTCATCTCTTCCCCAAGGCCATCAATTATTAACATTTGAAAAGAGAGCCAGAGGGTGCTGAAGCAGTGGGGTGGGTCACAACTACAGAGTTTTTCTCTTGTGAGTGAGATTTGCATGATCAAACCTAAAGTATCGCCAATATGAACAGAATAGAAGACTTTCATAATAAAGCATCCAAATGGTCTTCTCAGTAGTTTATCTGCTGAAATTTGAGTTTTCTTTCCTTCAAAGAGCAAATTTTAGGAGTGAGTGAAGTGGAGATGTGGATAAAAATGCAATTACATTAAAACAAAAATTATAGATGCTAAATCAGATATTTTGACTTTGTTATCTAAGGCAGAAAATTCAAATGATAATATTATTGATGATAAAAATGTCATAACAAGCAGAACTATTCAGAATGAAAGGTATCAAGTAATTTGATCTAGGACTCATTCCCAAAGGGTGCATCAAATTTAAACATCTGTTTGTTTGTTTTTTTCCCTAAAAGCAAGCAAAAACAACAACAACAACACTAAACATATGTTTCACTTATGTTGGGGGTACTCTTGTTCTTTATTTTATTTTCGAGTGCTGTCATCTTTTATTTTTATTATGGCTAGAAGTCTCAAAAGCTGGAAGTAGTCCAAGCCTTTATAGATTGCTGATAGGGCCTGATAATAAATGAAACCCTTCACTGGTCACATATCCTACTTTACAGAAGATACTTTATATGAAAAATAAATGTGTAAAAATGTTAATATTAATACCTGTCATTTGTGTAAACCTGATGGTCCTCTTTTTCATGATTTTTTTCCCTTTTTTATGTTATTATAAATGACCACCCCAGACATCCATCTGGCATCCTAGGGAGAGCAAGGTTTTTGTTTTGTTAAAAAAATGAAATAGAAATTTCTGCTAGCTTGTCATTATTTAAGTTTCTAGCTATTATTATTCTTAAACTTCAGTTATATTGCCAACTTGGGTATGAGAACTGCTGTGACACTTGTTTATATTGTGTACAACTGGTTCAAGTCTTATGTAACTATATACCTATATATTTGAATGAATGAATATACATATACACATACACATACACAGACATGCTGAAATATGAGATTCTTGTTACTTTCATGCTTTGGAGAATGCTGCCTGAAATTTTAGAAGGTGACAGAAACATACTAAAGAGTTCATACTGACTGAAGTGTGCATTCAAGGTGTGCACTGTGACTCTCTCCCCAGTTTCTGTGTATTCAGCAGAAGATCTGAAAGTGAGCTATCCTCACAATCTGGCCCCTGATTTATTAGAACTTGGCCTGCATGGGAAATGGTACTCAAGTTGGGTCCTGCTGTCTTTCATACTGAATGCTTGGAGATTAGGACAAGAGTTTAGGAAGATAAAGGCTTCTTTGTGACCCCAGTTTGTTTTCATGCATTCAGCAGAACTCCTAAAGAGTGTTGTCTAATTAGATGGCTACTTATTTAATTTTTATGCTGCTTTTCAGAAGGTTCCTAGGCCATTTATAACCATATAATAACACATTTTCAAAAAGTGATTCCATGGTTATCTATGTTTAGATTCAGTTCTGACAGGCAGTGTATGAAACTAGGTTTGGCTTCTGTTTGTATTGTACAGCCACATCTGCCTATATTTTCCCTTAAATTCAGTGACAATAACTAACCTATAGTATGTCTGACTTTATCCTAGATCCGAGCAGATGGGCCTCCTCATGGTGGTATTCAATATGAAATGGTGCCAATTTTCAAGGATGGGAGTCATATCCTCCGTGACATGGCCTTTTCCACAGATCATAATTACCTCTATGTCATGTCAGAAAGACAGGTAATTCTTACTTTTCCACACCTAAGTGCTTGTATTTTTTAGCTTCACAGCAGTGGGAAAACACTATACATTCTACAGTGTCCTTAGCATTTATTTCAAATGTGGAGATCGTCTACAGGAGATATACTTTTATCTGGCTGAAGGCAGATGTTAATGTACCAGGAGGGGAGGAGTTTTCCTTCTCATTGGCATAGGACTGTTTTTCAGGAATGGAAGTTGAACAGAAGCACTATGACTAAAATAGTGTTTGTGGAACTGGGCTCCATTCTGCTAGCAAAGCCCATCTTGTTGAACAGAAGTCTCACCCATTCATTTCTCTCCATATGTTTGGCAATAGGCTACCTTTACATAGAATTGTATTCTGTTGTGGTTTTTTTCTGGATTTAATGTGAGAAAAATGTTTATGGTGACCAAATTTTACTTTATGTGGTACATTTGGATATTATTAGTTAAGAAGTCCAAAGTAGCCTTTTTAAAATGAAAATTATAATTTTGATTAATTTTATTTACAAATATAAATAAGGCTCCTCTGATCTCCTTGCAAAGCTACTGTTTAAGAATCCATTGGACTCAAATTCTTTTTGAATTCAGTTTAACCAAGAATTATTCAAAGGTTCAGTTCTTGTCTTTAGGATTCTAATGTGTGTGTGTGTGTGTATGTATGTATATGTATATATGCATGTCAAGTTAGTGATGCTCATATTCTCCATCAAGATGTGAAGGGTTAGAGACAGAGACCTGCTTTGCTAAACCACTGAATCCCAAGCTGTGTCAGCTTTTTGATATTTACTGTCTGCAGAGCACTTGCTCTGAACGTGTTTATGATCCTGATAAACTGTCCCCTGAAAAAAGGAACCAGATTGTACCTAGCAATACCTAGCAGTGATTGTAATGGAAATTTATACCCTTTGCAGTCCACTAGCGTCTCTTGCTTGCAGAGCCAGTACCATGTAAATAATCCAGAACACTGACTCTAACAGATTGACTGTATTCCACTCCTGTCGGAAATGAGAAAATGCAAAGGTTCCAGTCATGAAACCGTACTCTTGGGTTCACTGACTCTGTTAAGCATTTTAGTGGCTATCACTCATGACTTGATAATATTGAATAATTTCTTTAGTACTGTCTGTAGGGCAAGCAATGAGGGTATCCAAATTGCACTATATATTTCTGTGTTGAATTTAACATAGTAGATACGAATTTTCAGAAGCCAGAGCAAAGAACCACATTTCCAAATCTAAGTGAGCACAAAGTGACAGAGAGAGCGAGAGAGAGAGAGATTTTTTGAAAGTGCTAGATATGAAACAGCTCATACTATGTCCCCTCTCCACAAAAAGCCCACAAGCAGTATAATGAATAGACAATAATCAACTGCAATAACAACTGAGTTGGCAACCCATTTTCCCTGTGTTTTCTTAGCTTGTTTGATAAAAATTTGTATATATCAAATTGTCAGATGTTGTTCATTCATGACAGAGAGTTACTCATTTTTCTAGTGAAAGAGAGGCAATGATAGAGCCACTTCTCTTTGCAGTTATAAAAGAGACA